>NC_044561.1:19921661-22321661 GCF_007565055.1 Rhinopithecus roxellana | reverse complement strand
CCAATTTAGTTCATGGCTGCCACTGTGGGTAACCCAGAAAACCTACATGACCCGAAGGTGATTTTAAGTCCCTATCCTTTTGCTGACAAGAAAAACGTGTCTTGGCACTTGGTATCTTTAGTGTCTAAAGCTACAGTAAAAGTTTTTCCTCTTTAAAATTCATTCTGCAGTGAGAATGGCTTCCTTCTGCCCTTGCATGTGAGACTTTAATGACGAAACCTAAGGTACACACACAAAGTTGGATCACAGACCCAGCAATGACTATTTCTGAGGCTGGCTATTGAGTTCTGCATTAAGAAATGTTCAGAAGCTATCCACCTCCTACTGGGCGAGAGAGAAAAGGGCTATTCATCATCCTCAGACATGCACAACAGTATCAGTCAATTCTCTTCTATGGTGAAAGATTTTAAGTTGAAATGAATCTTTCAAATCCAATTGTTCATACTCAAGGTGACCCCAACAGGGAGTGGCTAGAAACAAGGCCTGAGCTAATCTGTACGAGCTCTTTTCAGCCTTTTAATATGGATATTAAACCCTAGAAATGGGAACGAATTATGCACACATCTTTTCATTTTATTTTAAAATATGCACATATCCATGTTTTAAAATGGCCCTTTGGCCTAAGACAATGAAGGAACTCCATTCATAATGAGGGACAAGCATTAGGTATGCTGACAAAAGGGGAATTAATTTGCTTAATATGTCCTTAGATTCAGACTTTTGGAGAGAAAACATCCAGGAACTGGAAGGTCGTTCTGTCCAGACGCTCTCAGCATGACACTGAACATAACAGTTGTGTTTCATGGAGAGGGGCAGCCAGAGCCAGCATGTCGTGCAGCATCCTGGCTTGTCTGCTTGCTCTTTGGTCATTCCTTCTTTCCATCCCACAAATACTCATTGAGAACACATCAATGTGCTTACTGCAATAGGCTCCTTCCTTTCAGAAGGGAATTTATACAGTAGCATAAGAAGCAAAGGATGTGAAAAAGCAACTTTCACTCCACATTAGGTGAAGCCAGAAAAGTCCCTCTGGAAAGGATACTTTGGTTTCTTCTTCAAAAGAAGAAATTGAAATTGAGAAAATATTTACTTCTTGTTAATGTTATTCATTGTTAAAAGTTTATAGGAAGCTACTACAATGATTTCAGCTTTCATAATCTATTTTGATGAGCTTCAAACATCTGTGTATTAGAACTTAATTATCTGAACTGGATTTCATCTGTTTTTGCATCTCCACAGTTGGCCACAGCACTGGAACATCCTGAATGATTACAGCCTGAACTTCCCAAAGAGATTTCTCTGAAAAGGTCTCACTGTTCACTAACAAAAGGTATTTTATAGAAAACAAGTACAATTACACAAGTGGCTAGGTTCAAGATTTAATGTGTACTTGGTACCTACATGAATAAACATTTTCCCACTATATCTCAATAATGGAAAATGAAAAGAAACGGCTTTCTAAATTAATACAGTAAAGTTCACAAGAAAGTTATAAAACCTGACATTATAAAGAAATAAAAACTCACAAAAGCCTGATATTAACCCTACCCTTATACATGGGCTTTGGATTTTGGAAGGCAAATCCCATGAGACTGACTAATATTTGTACAGATTAACAGTTTATAAAATACTTTATATGTTATTTCTTTTCATCCTCTATAGCAATGATTCTCAACTGAAGCAATTTCCTCCCTCCAGGGACATCTGGCAATGTCTGGAGACATGTTTAGTTGTCACAACTTGTAGTAGAAGAGTTGCTACTGGCAACTAGTGAGCAGAGGTCAGTGATGCTGCTAATCATCCTACAATGCACAGAACAGACCCCCACAATAAAGAAGGACCCAGAACCACATGTCAGCAGTGCTGAGGTAGAGAAACCCTTCTCTACAGCAGTGCTTCTTGAGCTTTAAGGTGTATGTGTCATGTTAAAATGCAGTAGGTCTGGGGCAGGATCTGAGATTCTGCATCCCTCACCAACTCCCAGGTGATGCTGATGTTGCTGGTCCACAGAATACCAAGATTCCATAGCACATGTAGTACTCAATGTTCCTGTCTTATACAGCTCTTCTCAAGGGCCGTTCTGTTCTCAAACCCCTAGTGAGTGGGTTACATGACCACCCTTCCCTTCATGGCTCTTAATACCTTGATGGACCCCAGAACCCAAGTAAGCCAGCAGTCAAATAACCTCCCAAGAATTTGTTATCCGGTCTCAGGAACTCCAGAAAGTTTCTGCTGAAAACTAGGAGCCAGCAATCAATTCTGGGAGCTAGAAACTGATATAGGGCTAGGTCCAGAATGGATATGTATTTGGTCCATATGCATAGAGAAACAGAAGTTTCTGAGCTAAATGGGCTGGTGGAGGGGGTCATGGGGGCAGGGAGATGACTGATGAGAAGCAAATACAAGAAAGTGATCTCACCTTCATTCTACAGTTCCTCCTAAGGCCCCAGTTGAACTTCTTGCCCCAGCATTCATTAGATACCTCTATATGGTGTGACTACATTCCCTTTTTTGCTTAAACTAGTTTAAGAAGGTTTACTCACTTAAAACAACTGATTCTTGACCAAAATATGTTCATAATGATTGTCCTCAATCCTGAGATATATAACTCTCACTTAGAAATTCAGCAACTTTCCCAATGTTAGTAAGAACCAGTAAATAGCAAAGCACAATTTTTTATGCCTCCAGATCCCATGCTCCTTAAACAGGCTATCCATTACCAATCAAATAATAAACCTTACAGACTACTGCCACATCTCACAGAAAAACAATGGTGCTGGCTGGGTGCAGTGGCTCACCGGTAATCCCGACACTTTGGGAGGCCAAGGTGGGTGAATCACCGGAGGTCAGGAGTTCAAGACCAGCCTGCCAACATGGTGAAACCCCATCTCTACTAAAAGTACAAAAATTGGCCAGGTGTGATGGTGCATGCACGTAGTCCCAGCTACTCAGGAGGCTAACGCAGAAGAATTGCTTGAACCCGGAAGGCGGAGGTTACAGTGAGCCGAGATCATGCCACTGTACTCCAGCCTGGGCAACAGAGTGAGAGACTCTGTCTCAAAAAAAAAAAAAAAAAAAAAAAAAAGAGGAGGTGGGGAGGAGGGGGAGGAGGGGGAGGGGGAGGAGGGAGGAGGAGAAGGAGAAGGAGAAGGAGAAGGAGAAGGAGAAGGAGAAGAAGAAGAAGAAAAGGAAAAACAATGGTGCTTCAAATTTTCATTCCATTTTCCCAAGTTAACCATTCCTGTTTCCACCAAGGGAAATGTCTCCAACTCTTCAAGTTGAGATCAACTTTTCTGCCATGGACAAACAGTAACACTATTACAAAAAGAAATAATAATGACCTAAAGAAGGGTAGAACTGCACAGATAACTGAAAACAGCATGCAATTTATTTACTGAGGTAATTGCAAAAAAACAAAAAAAAACAAAAAAAACCCATATATTGAAGTGTACAACTTGTAAGCTCTGACATATGTGTACACTTGCAAAATCACCACAAGCAAATAGTGAACATATCCCATCTACCTCCCAAAATTTTTCTCATGCCCCTTTGCATCCCCTACTTTTTGTCCTACCTCCTTACCCCTATTACCAGGCAACCACTGATTTGCTTTCTGTGCCTGAAGATTAGTCTGCATTTTGTAGAGCTTCATATGAGTGAAATCATTTTGTATATACTCTGTCTTTGTTGGGCTTCTTTCACTCAACATAATTATTTTGAGATTCAACCATGTTGTTACATGTATCAATAGCTTGTTCCTTTTTATTAGTGAGACGTATTCTGATGTTTGAATATACTACCACCCTTTGTTTATCCATTCACCTGCTAATGGATATTTGGGTTGTTTCCAGTTTTTGGCTATTATAGATAAAGCTGCTATGAATGTTCATGTACAAATCTTTGTGTAGACATATGCTTTCTTTTCGCTACTGTAAATTTGTAGGAGTGAAACGGTTCGGTCATATGGTAGGTATGTGTTTAACTTTGTAGGAAACTACCAAACTGTTTTCCAAAGTGGTGGTACAACTTTGCATTCTCAGCAGCAGTGTATGGGAGTTCTAGTTCTTCCATATCCTTGCCAAAACTTAGTGTGGTCAGTGTTTTTAATTTGAGCCATTCTATTGGGCATGTAGGGTTACTCACTATGGTTTAAATGTGTATTTCCCTAAATACTATTGATGTTGAGCTTCTTCTCTTCTCTTCTCTTTTTTTCTTTTTATGAGACAGAGTCTCACTCTGTCTTCCCAGGCTGGAGTGCAGTGGTGCAATCTCGGCTCACTGCAACTTCTGCCTGCCAGGTTCACGGGATTCTCCCACCTCAGCCTTCCAAGTAGCTGGGACTACAAGTGTGTGCTACTGCACTTGGCTAATTTGTGCATTTTTCGGTACAAGGTTTCACCATGTTGGCCAGGCTAGTTTTTAACTCCTGATCTCAAGTGATCCACCCGTCTTGGACTCCCAAAGTGTTGGGATTACAGACATGAGCCACCACACCCGGCTGATGTTGAGCATTTTTTAATGTTGTTTTTGTCACTCAGTGCCATCATTTGATCAAGTATCTGTTCAACTCTTTTGTCAAGTTTTAAACTGTGGTATTTGTTTCCTTTTATTCTCTCAATGACATCTTTCAAAGAGCAGAAGTTATTATTTTGATGAAGTCCAGTTTATCCACTCTACAGGACTATTCGGGTCATCTGTTTATTTTTTGTTTTGTTTTGTGACAGGGTCTCACTCTGTCATCAAGGTTGGAGTGCAGTAGAGCAATCATAGCTCACTGTAACCTCAAACTCCTGGCTCAAATGATCTTCCCACCTGAGGTTCTCAAGTAGCTGGGACTACAGGTGCACACCTCCACGCTCAGCTAATTTTTATTTTATTTCTATATTTTTAGAGATGGGGTCTCACTATATTGCCCAGGCTGATCTCAAACTCTTGGCCTCAAGTGATCCTCCGACCCTGGCCTCTCAAAGAATGAAGTGAATCTTTACCTTACACCATATATAAAAATCAACTCAAAATGGATGAAAGACCTAAACTCAAGAGCTAAAACTATAAAACTCTTAGAATAAAACATTGAGGAAAAGCTTTATGACATTGGATTCTGCAGTGCTTTCTTAAATATGACACCAACAGCATGAGTGACACAGCTAAAAATCAATGAATTGAACTTTATCAAAATTAAGAACTTTTGTGTTATTAAAGTCACTGCTGAAGAAGTAAAAAGATAACACACAAAATGGAACAGAATATTTGCAAATATACCTAAAAAGGGATTTATATCCAGAATATGTAAAGAACTCCTACAATCCAACACAAACAACCCAATTGAAAAATGGACTTAGAACTTGAAGACATTTCTCCAAAGAAGATACATAAATAGCTAATAAGCACGTATTAAATATCTATTTAATATCACTAGTCATTAGGAAAATGCAAATCAAAACCACAATGAGATACCTCTTCACACTCATTAGGATGTTATTACACATTTGAAAAAAAGAAAACAAGTGTTGGCAAGGATATAGAGAAATTGGAAACCTTATGCACTGCTAGTGGGAATGTAAAATGGCACAACCATTGTAAAAAACAGTATGGCAATTCCTCAAAAAGTTACCTATAGAATTACCGTATGACTCAGCAATTCTACTCCTGGGTATATACTCAAAAGAACTGAAAGCAGGACCTCAAAGAGATATTTGCACATCCATGTTTATAGCAGCATTATTCACAATAGCCCAAAGGTGAAAGCAACCCAAATGTCCATTATAGATGAATGGATAAACAAAATGTGGTATATACGTACAACAAAACATTATTCAGACTTCAAAAAGAAGGAAATTCTGATACATGCTACATGAATAAACCCTGAAGACATTAAAAGTGAAATAAGGCAGACACAAAAGGACACATACTGCATGATTCCACTAATACGAGATACCTAGAGTAAACAAATTCACAGAGACAGAAAGGAGAATGATGGTTGCTAGAGGCCGAGGGGGAAAGGGGAATGAGGAGTTGACTGTTTCATAGGCACAAAATTCAAGTTGTGAAAATGAAATTGTTCTGGAGAGGGATGGTGTTAGTAGTTGCAAAACAATGTTAATATATTTAATGTCACTGAACTGTATAGCTAAAATTGTTAAAATAGTAAATTTTGTTATGTATGTTTTACCACAATAAAAATAAATTTTAAAAATACACGTTTGGCTGGGTGCGGTGGCTCACGCCTGTAATCCCAGCACTTTGGAAGGCCGAGGCGGAGGTATTACCTGAGGTCAGGAGTTCAAGACCAGCCTGGCCAACATGGCAAAACCCTGTCTCTACTAAAAATACAAAAATTAGCCGGGCATGGTGGTGTGCACCTGTATGTAATCCCAGCTACCCAGGAGGCTGAGGCAGGAGAATCGCTAGAACCTGGGGCGCAGAGGTTGCAGTGAGCTGAGATTGTACCACTACACTCCAGCCTGAGCGACAGAACAAGACTCCATCAAAAGCAAAAACAAAACAAAACAAAACAAAAACACACATACGTTTAGACTTCTCTCAATATTCATTCTAAGACACTGAAGACTCTTTTATTGGTAGGAACTTTTAACATTTTTTCTTTAAATCAATAAATGGAATATAAATATTTTCTAGATTGTTAAAAAAAACTACACCCTGGCCAGGCATGGTGGCTCACGCCTGTAATCCCACCACTTTGGGAGGCTGAGGCGGGCAGATCACAAGGTCAGGAGATCGAGACCATCCTGGCCAACATGGTGAAACCCTATCTCTACTAAAAATACAGAAAATTAGCCAGGCGTGGTGGCGGGCGCCTGTAGTCCCAACTACTCAGGAGGCTGAGACAGGAGAATTGCTTGAACCTGGGAGGCGGAGGTTGCAGTGAGCCAAGACCACACCACTGTACTCCAGCCTGGGCGACAGAGTGAGACTCCATCTCAAAAAACAAACAAACAAAAAAACTATACCCTCTCCAATAGGAAAATAAAGTCAATTTCAAGGGAAAAGGTAAGCTAATTTTGTAGTTCTGGGTAGAATATCTACTGTCTTTAAAAAATCACACACAAAACAAATAAGTCTCCATTTGGCTTTAACAATACAAACCAAAAAATTAAGTGAAGCCAGCAAAAATAAACAGGGACCAAGTGGATAAAGAACATCCTTAACTTTTAACAGCTATCATAATGAACTGCTATCAACTGTTGCCAGCAAAGTCTGACTCCAAAACTATTCAGTTCAACCTTATAGACCTATTCTAATGTAGATAAATAAAATATGGAAGCAACAAGCTTGTTCAAGTACTCCAGTTTCAACTAATTTCACTATTTTGTTATCCTTTTATTTTAACAATATATTTGAGGCCATATAAAGTCAAGCGAGGTCCTCAAAACAATGTTATAGACTAGTAATATGGAGGCAACAAGCAGCTTCCTAAGAGCTGCTAGTCTTAAAATTGAAAGCCACCCCTTTCAATTCTACAAGCATATGAATCAGCAGTTAAGGACAGTCATCCAGCACTCAGAGTAATAACTCTGAAGCCTCATTCTGAGCTCTGCAGGTAGACACAGCATAACTGCCCAGAAATGTCCACTGCTACCAGACAGAAATAATGATGTGTTCCCTTCTCTATGATAGGATTTTGAGAATTACAGTTCTTTAAAACATTTTGAGATACTTAAATTAAAAAAATATATAAAAAGGACAAAATTCCATTTCTAATGACCACTTTATGAAGTGGTAATGAGCAGAATGCACACACGCAATGTGTCTGGTCTCCAAGCAGAATATTTGAATAGTGGGAACCTGCTATTCAGTTTGGTCCCCAGCTGACAGATACCAGTTGGAAATGAAAGAATGGAAAAAGCCATTGTGGCAGTAGTCTGCATCCTGCAATAGCAGATTCTGACCGGCGTCACTTCCATAGTGAAAGGTAACAAAATCTGACAAAGAAAAATTCAGGCTCCTTTTCTACTTGTAATTGTCACATCAGCCCAAGTGGAAGTATGTTACACGAGAGATACAGCGAAGAATGCAAGCAAATATCACTGGCCACAAAAAGGTCCCTCCCAGTCAAACCAAGGCAGAATTTCTCAAGGATGAGCAGTATTCCACAGAGAGATCTGTTGGCTGTAAAAAGCCTATTGATCCTGCTGAAGCTTTCTGCAGATTATTAAAATTCAAGAGATCCAGATGAGACTCATTACAATCCTTTCATAGGTGACTACAACATAAGACTGAGTCTTCACACAGAGGGGAAGGGTCTTTGTCTTCTCATTGCCCAGAAAAGAAAACAACCCTTTTATTCTCCTGGACATCAGAGGAGATTTTTCAAAAGAGGTTCCTCCACATTTCCTTTACATGCCATGCCAGATTCATCCAGGTGTTTTCCCTGAATTGCACTGATTTTTTAGAATACAGAGAGAGACTGGGGGAGGTTTGAGAGAAATAGGATATTTTCCCTTAGATGTATATCCTATAGTAGCAGCTGGGAAGGGTCTGAACATCAAGTCAAGTGTGAGTTGAACCAAAATTTTTTCTGTATGGGCAGAAAAATTTTCTATAATTGCAAACTATTGAGTTCTCATTCATTCCAATTCCAGGATTTTAATCCTCCTCAGCCAAGAGAAATGACCTAATAGGAAGTCTAACCTCATTACTCAATTGTGTGTGTGAGGTTTTGGCAAAATGTTTCTAAGAGAGATGTGTACACCTATGTGGGAAGCCTGTACTGATGAAAAATGTATCAAGTATTTTATGGGTATGAATTATAATAAATACTAGTATATAACTTGGGTGATGCCCAAGTTATCCCCAAGTACTTATTTAGGTATGCTCTAAAGTTAGCATCTTTCAACAATCTTTTCTTTTCTTTCAACAATCTGTTCGAGCCAAAACTGCTGACTACATATCTAGCACATATAGGTACTGTGCTAGAAAGAGAAGCTGGAAGGTGGGAATATATAGATAAATTAAACACAGTCTCTGCACTTGAAGAACCAACAGTCTACAGCAGAAGACAGATATGTAAACAAATGCTTTAACACATGTGATAAATGCTTTAATACATGGACTGAATACATGGATAAGTTCTTTAATACATGGAAATGCAAAGAGAAAATCAGAACATCTGAGACAAAGGTTTGTTTTTTTTGTTTGTTTGTTTTGTTTTGTTTTTTTAAAAAACCACAAGGCAGGGGATCGAGCCTAGAGTCTTATTTTTACATATTAAGTCCAAATCCCTGAAGAGGCCAAAATATATAATTTGCATCTATAACTCTTCTAATTCCTCCTAGAGTCACAAGATAAACCTAATACAAGAGTGGCTCAAGTCTGTAGATCACAGCAGGGAAATGCTCTTGGTTCTATTTGGTTTACAAGTCCTCTGATGGTTGTGGAATGTTGGCAGTTTACACATGGCTGGTGAGGAGAAGCTATGCAAGAGTTGTCAGGAACTCAGCTGTAATAGACCAGGCATGACCATTAGGAAAGCCCACGAAAATAAATGTCTGGAAGGAAGACAGTTGTTGTTCCAAAGAATCAAAGTCAAACATCAGGTCATTTGTCCATCTAAACACACATTTATTCCAGCTTTGATAACAGCAAGAAAACAACTGACAATGGTTTATTAATATGAAACAAATAATCAATGGTGTAAAGATTGAAGGGACATTTCTTTCCGATTTGATACAAGCCTTAAATTCTTATTCTTGATTTATACACCTAGGGGCCACAGTAGTTCATAATGTTTGAGAAAGTATCCAGCAGAGAATTGGGAATTATGAATAATTTTTAGAAGGATTACCCTACAACCATGGAAGTCAGATATTAGCTTTCTTTTATCAGACAAACAGTGATGGGGAAATGCCAGCCCACAGCCTTTTTTAAGGAAAACCACTTCTTCATCCCACCCCTGCTGAGAGCCATAGCTGCTCATGAAGTACCACAGGATTTCAACCACTCCGGCACAGCTGTTTGAGTCAGGTGTGGGCATCTGACTGAAAGACAGCCAATCAATTGAATGATCAACAACTTATTTTGTGACCTGGAATGAAGAAAAGAGCTCCAACCAATCAGATTAATCCACTTTCAGGAATTTAATAAATATTAAGAGAATGCGGCTGTTAAGAGTGAATCTAAAGCCAAAAGAATGCAAAAAAAAAAAAAAAAGAGGCCTCATGGGGCAGCCTTTCAGGCCTAGGAGCTCATATCAAGGCCTAGTGGTAAGGGAATAATCCTTAGCAAGCAGCAGCAATCTTTTTATTATTATTATTATAATACTTAAAGTTCTAGGGTACATGTGCACAATGTACAGGTTTGTTACATATGTATACATGTACCATGTTGGTGTGCTGCACCCATTAACTCGTCATTTACATTAGGTATATCTCCCAATGCTATCCCTCCCCACTCCCCCCACCCCACGACAGGCCCCAGGGTGTGATGTTCCCCTTCCTGTATCCAAGTGTTCTCATTGTTTAATTCCCACTTATGAGTAAGAATATGCAGTGTTTGGCTTTTTCTCCTTGCGATAGTTTGCTGAGAATGATGGTTTCCAGCTGCATTCATGTCTCTACAAAGGACATGAACTCATCCCTTTTTATGGCTGCATGGTATTCCATGGTGTATATGGGCCACATTTTCTTAATCCAGTCTGTCACTGATGGACATTTGGGTTGGTTCCAAGTCTTTGCTATTGTGAACAGTGCCGCAATAAACATATGTGTGCATGTGTCTTTATAGCAGCATGATTTATAATCCTTTGGGTATATACCCAGTAATGGGATGGCTGGGTCAAATGGTATTTCTAGTTCTAGATCCTTGAGGAATCACCACACTGTCTTCCACAGTGGTTGAACTAGTTTACAGTCCCACCAACAGTGTAAAAGTGTTCCTATTTCTCCATATCCTCTCCAGCACCTGTTGTTTCCTGACTTTTTAATGATTGCCACTGTAACTGGTATGAGATGGTACCTCATTGTGGTTTTGATTTGCATATCTCTGATGGCCAGTGATGATGAGCACTTTTTCATGTGTCTGTTGGCTGTATAAATGTCTTCCTTTGAGAAGTGTCTGTTAATATCCTTCGCCCACTTTTTGATGGGGTTGTCTTTTTCTTGTAAATTTGTTTGAGTTATTCATAGATTCTGGATACTAGCCCTTTGTCAGATGAGTAGATTGCAAAAATTTTTTCGCATTCTGTAGGTTGCCTGTTCACTCTGATGGTAGTTTCTTTTGCTGTGCAGAAGCTCTTTAGTTTAATTAGATCCCATTTGTCAATTTTGGCTTTTGCTGCCATTGCTTTTGGTGTTTTAGACATGAAGTCCTTGCCCATGCCTATGTCCTGAATGGTATTGCCTAGGTTTTTGTCTAGGGATTTTACGGTTTTAGAGAGACCCTAGGTGGTCCATCACATAGAAAAAGCTGCTGGTCCTTGCTGGAGTTTCCATTCCAGGGTACAAGTATCTTCATAATATGCTCCCTTTCTCTTAACATTTGTTTTGCAAATGTCTGTTTGAAACTAACAGAACCCAAGTATAATGCATATCTTATAAATGAAAAAAACCACAACTCAATGTAATTAAATAATCAGTTGAGCGGTACAGCTAGCTAGAATCTTGTACGTGGCTCAAGACAGAACAGATGGCTGAATAAAGAAAATAACTAGTCTCTCTTGCAGGTTTATGAATAGTTTTTCTTTCACTTATTTAGGGTTACTTTGATGACATCACATTGTCTACGTAATTTTCAGTTTTCTTCATTTTAAAGTAATTTTAAATTTTCTTCATTTTAGGGCTGGGTGCGGTGGCTCACACCTGTAATCCCAGCACTTTGGGAAGCCAAGGCGGGTGGATTGCCTGAGGTTAGGAGTTCGAGACCAGCCTAGCCAACACAGTGAAACGCCCTCTCTACTAAAAATACAAAATATTAGCTGGGCGTGGTGACAGGTGCCTGTAATCCCAACTACTCGGGAAGCTGAGGCAGGAGAATCACATGAACCCAGGAGGCAGAAGTTACAGTGAGCCGAGATTGTGCCACTGCACTCCAACCTAGGCAACAAGAGTGAAACTCCGTCTCAAAAAAAAAAATTCCATTTTAATTTTCAATTGCTTTTCCCTTGTTGATTTGGAATTATTCATTCTTCAATATTATTTGAGCATTAAAATTCTGGAATTTTTTCGTGATAATTTTAAAGAAAATCAAGTACACCAGTAGAAAGAGTGGTCTAAAGTCCTCCCAACTGAGTTATATTAGAATTCTGGATAATTTTTCTCATAATTTACTGCTTTTAAATTTGACCATATATCTTCACGTAATTTTGCTCATATTTTAATTATTTTCTTTTTTTTATTATTAGACCTTAAGTTCTAGGGTACATGTGCACAACGTGCAGGTTCGTTACATATGTATACATGTGCCATGTTGGTGTGCTGAACCCATTAACTTGTCGTTTACATTAGGTATATCTCCAAATGCTATCCCTCTCCCCTCCCCCTCCCGACAATAGGCCCCGATGTGTGATGTTCCCCTTTCTGTGTCCAAGTGATCTCATTGTTCAATTCCCACCTATGAGTGAGAACATGCAGTGTTTGGTTTTCTGTTCTTGCAATAGTTTGCTGAGAATGATGGCTTCCAGCTGCATCCATGTCCCTACAAAAGACACGAACTCATCCTTTTTTTTGGCTGCATAGTATTCCATGGTGTATATGTGCCACATTTTCTTAATCCAGTCTGTCACTGATGGACATTTGGGTTGATTCCAAGTCTTTGCTATTGTGAATAGTGCCGCAATAAACATACACGTTTTCTTCTATGGTTTTTATGGTTTTAGGTCTAACATTTAAGTCTCTCATCCATCTTGAATTAATTTTCGTATAAGGAGTAAGGAAAGGATCCAGTTTCAGCTTTCTACTTACGGCTAGCCAATTTTCCCAGCACCATTTATTAAACAGGGAATCCTTCCCCCATTTCTTGTTTTTGTCAGGTTTATCAAAGATCAGATGGCTGTAGATGTGTGGTATTATTTCTGAGGGCTCTGTTCTGTTGCACTGGTCTGTGTCTCTGTTTTGGTACCAGTACCATGCTGTTGGTTACTGTAGCCTTGTAGTATAGTTTGAAGTCAGGTAGCGTGATGCCACCAGCTTTGTTCGTTTGGTTTAGGATTGTCTTGGCAATGCAGGGTCTTTTTTGGTTCCATATGAACTTTAAAGCAGTTTTTTCCATTCTGTGAAGAAAATCATTGGTAGCTTAATGGGGATGGCATTGAATCTATAAATTAGCTTGGGCAGTATGGCCATTTTCACAATATTGATTCTTCCTATCCACGAGCATGGTATGTTCTTGCATTTGTTTGTGTCCTCTTTGATTTCACTGAGCCGTGGTTTGTAGTTCTCCTTGAAGAGGTCCTTCACATCCCTTGTAAGTTGGATTCCTAGGTATTTTATTCTCTTTGAAGCAATTGTGAATGGAAGTTCATTCATGATTTGGCTCTCTGTTTGTCTGTTAGTGGTGTATAAGAATGCCTGTGATTTTTGCTCATTGATTTTGTATCCTGAGACTTTGCTGAAGTTGCTTATCAGCTTAAGGAGATTTTGGGCTGAGACGATGGGGTTTTCTAAATATACAATCATGTCATCTGCAAACAGGGACAATTTTACTTCTTCTTTTCCTAACTGAATACCCTTGATTTCTTTCTCTTGCCTGATTGCCCTAGCCAGAACTTCCAACACTATGTTGAATAGGAGTGGTGAGAGAGGGCATCCCTGTCTTGTGCCAGGTTTCAAAGGGAATGCTTCCAGTTTTTGCCCATTCAGTATGATATTGGCTGTGGGTTTGTCATAAATAGCTCTTATTATTTTGAGGTATGTTCCATCAATACCGAATTTATTGAGAGTTTTTAGCGTGAAGGGCTGTTGAATTTTGTCAAAGGCCTTTTCCGCATCTATTGAGATAATCATGTGGTTTTTGTCTTTGGTTCTGTTTATATGCTGGATTACGTTTATTGATTTGCGAATGTTGAACCAGCCTTGCATCCCAGGGATGAAGCCCACTTGATCATGGTGGATAAGCTTTTTGATGTGCTGCTGGATTCGGTTTGCCAGTATTTTATTGAGGATTTTTCATCAATGTTCATCAAGGATATTGGTCTAAAATTCTGTTTTTTTGTGTGTGTCTCTGCCAGGCTTTGGTATCAGGATGATGTTGGCCTCATCAAATGAGTTAGGGAGGATTCCCTCTTTTTCTATTGATTGGAATAGTTTCAGAAGGAATGGTACCAGCTCCTCCTTGTACCTCTGGTAGAATTCGGCTGTGAATACATCTGTTCCTGGACTTTTTTTGCTTGGTAGGCTATTAATTATTGCCTCAATTTCAGAGCCTGCTATTGGTCTATTCAGGGATTCAACTTCTTCCTGGTTTAGTCTTGGGAGAGTGTATGTGTCCAGGAATTTATCCATTTCTTCTAAGTTTTCTAATTTATTTGCGCAGAGGTGTTTATAGTATTCTCCGATGGTAGTTTGTATTTCTGTGGGGTCGGTGGCGATATCCCCTTTATCATTTTTTATTGAGTCTATTTGATTTTTCTCTCTTTTCTTCTTTATTGGTCTTGCTAGCATTCTATCAATTTTGTTGATCTTTTCAAAAAACCAGCTCCTGGATTGATTTTTTGAAGGGTTTTTGTGTCAAATTATTTTCATTTCCCTTCATTATCGGGATATCTCTATACATCACAAAATGTACACATTTTTATTAATGCATTATTTATACACTCTTCTAGAATGCTGCCATGTTGTTTAATATGTGAATATCTGTCCATTGTACAACTAGTGAAATAATGAAAAATAAAATAAAATGATAAAAATATCCCAGAGGTTGATTCCCCAGTTAGACATATGTATTCCAAGTATTCTTCAGACATTACAAACTCACCAGCAATATATCATACCACTCAAAGGCATGTATTGTATTTGTTACAAGAGCACAAGGAGCCATAACTAATGTGCATACTATAGTCTAATAGATTACGAGTTAAATGACAATGGAAGAATTTACTAAAATTATTAGAGAAAAAAAGGACCTTTTTTTTTTTTTTTTGGAGACAGAGTCTCGCTCTGTCACCCAGGCTAGAGTACAGTGGCACAATCTCAGCTCACTGCAACCTCCGCCTCCTGATTTCACATGATTCTCCTGCCTCAGTCTCCTGAGTAGCTGGGATTACAGGTGTGCACCACCACACGCAGCTAATTTATGTATTTTTAGTAGAGATGGGGTTTCACCATGTTGGCCAGGCTGGTCTCGAACTCCCTGACCTCAAGTGATTCACCCACCTCCAGCTCCCAAAGTGCTAGGATTACAGGCATGAGCCACTAACGCCTGACCTCACCTTCTAATTTAAACGCTATACCAAATTAGAGAGAAGCTGAGATCCCTTGAAATGTTTATCTATATACAGTGAAATAAGAGTGTGAGTAAAATTCCTGAACCCTCAGAGGCATATTAGGTAAGTGGCCCCCACTATGCCCCACAAATACAATTTACTTCTAAACTAGAACAGTGATGCTAAATTGTTCCAGTGGGAATGTGAGCTTATACACAACAAGCTCCTAAAATATACTCACTGATAGACAACCAGCTAATGATTACCTCCAACTTGAGTTGTGATCTTTTATGTTATTGCCAAGGAAGGGGACTTTTTGATACACAGAATTATGAGGTTTAGTCATAGAATATTAGAAAAGGAAAGACTGAGATGTTTAATCTAGCCCTCTCATATGGCAGGTGGGAAATTAAAGCCCAAAGAGATGAAACAGCTCTCCCAGAGTCACAAGAAATGTCAGTGGCAAAGCTGCTACCAGCCCACAGATCACTTTCTTTTAGTCCAGACTCTACTGCTTTTTGAGTTATTCTTATAATGTCCTTATTGTTTTGGTTTTATTCTTTTTTATTCTAAAATAGGCAAGATGAAGAGACCAGAGAAGGAAGTAATATTTGTACCAGTATTTGACTGGTCTGTTGCCCTCACTCAACTCCATCCAGGAAAGAATAATTACCTTCACCTTCACTAAAACTCCATAGTAATCAGTGGCAAATCTAATTGGCCTCTAAATCTCAGATTTCTCCTTTCCATTAAAAATTCCTAATATTCAAGGGAAAACACTGCTGTAAGTGAGGTTCTAGCTAAAGTTAGATAAGAATGGGGTTTAAATACAGGCTTTTAAACTATAAAGGAAGACTGGCCCTGTCAGATAAGAAAACTTTTTATAAAGTTTCTAGACTAGAACAACATGGTAGTAGTGTCTGAACAGATAAAAAGAACACTGGAATAGAATATGAAGTCCAGAACACACACAAGTACATAAGGAAATTTAGAATATGGTAATGGTAGCATCTCAAAGGACTGAAGCAGATTTTAATAAAAGTTGATGGGGAAAACTGAATAATAGTCTTTGGAAAAAGATAAAAGTATATCCATACCTCCTACTATACACAAGGATAAACTCCAAATGGATCACAGATTAAAATGTAAAAACTGAAACCATGTAACTGTTCTATTGTTAACTTCGTTAAGTTGGAACTACAATTCCTGGAACCCTCTTCTTTGTATTGCTTCAGATTAGAATATGCCAAAAGAGTAACTTTTGAGAAACTTGGGAGGTGGAAGTAAAATAGCAGCTACTGCTTTCTAAGAGTCTTCATTGACTAATATGATGGTGCCCAGTAAGTTCCAGTTTGTCATCTTTCTCCAGGTGACTGCTGGTCTTGCTGACCAACAGCAGTCCCAGGTCCATCACCAAATGCCTGGTAATGATTACATGGAGGCAACATTTTCCCCCACAGATCCCCTCCACACACCACCTTTACAATCCTAGTTCTGCAGCAAGATATGCTTGGCTTCTCAGGGTTTTCTGCCAGCTCCAGTTTGTCACCTGCACCAGTGTTTCAGGAAGAGAGATTGGTGACTTTTGCAATGACCCTCCAACTCCCACTTTTGGACTTTCATTTCTTTAGCTATTTCCACATTTGCATAACATCTATTCTGTATTAAATTCCTTATCCCATAACATGCATAGTGAATTTGCTTGCATGAGCGATATAATTATTGGTCTTTGGAGTAGAGTTCCAAGGTGAAGTATGAAAAGGATGGGAACCTGGAATTGGTTCTTTGATCTCCCTAGTCTGAAGTCTTTAAAGGCATTCGTGACCCTATTGATAGTGATAAATAGAATACTGGTAATAGGTGGCATATAGTGGCAAACAGATAATACAACTATTACCTGTAGTCACCTGAAGTCAAGTGCCAATAAACTGCAAAGCTTCAGGTGTCCAAGACGCTGCTGTCATTGTACAACAGTACATGTTAGTGGAAATAGAGTTTAAGGATATGGGCTTGGTCGACTTCTTTCTAAGCACGCTGGAGAACTTGAGGAAAAGAAAATTACGATCTCAGCACTTTAAATTCCAGCGTATTTTCAGAGAAGAACCAGAAAGCTTCTCTACAATTGTCCTGAAAGATGTCCTTATTTTCTGAAGCCACAGGTTCAAGATTTCAGAAAACTAATTAGGAAATAGAGGGAATGGAACTCTGAAAAACAGGATAAAGACACACAAGCAAATTCTAATGAAGTTGAGGACCTCGAACCCCTAAAGGTTAGTCTTTCCTTGCCTGATAACCTATAATGGCCTCTCCCAAAGTAATTACCTGATTAAAGTAATGGCTGACTAAAACCTGGAACTCCATTTCTCCTTTGTTCCTTTTCCTCCTCTTTATCCTGCCTTCTTCTGGATCAAGTGAGCATTTTTAGGATCTAATTTTATCTCCTCTATTGACTTAGTGTTCTTATTCATGTGCTCTCGCTCATTGGTGCATTCTCTCTCTCTCTCTCTCTCCCCACCCTTTTCTCTCCCTTTTTCTCTCTCAATGGTTGCTCTCACAGCCCTCTTCAATATGATAGAATTAAACAATAATGTCCTAACGTGTATGTATGTATGTAATGATCTAACCCCTCTCCTATGCATCCTAGAATAGTACTAGTTACATTCCATTCTTAGGAGAATTGAGACAGCAGTTCTCAAACGATTTTCTGTGTTTCATGGTTGAAATGAGGAACTCCAGTTGAGAAAGGCTGCTAGGGTTTACAGCACACATCTTTAAATTAGTACAGTCTACCTTTAAATAATATTAACTGCTTCATATATAATGTAAGAACCTTACAACAGTATGTACTTTCATTTCCCCCTTTATTCTATATTATTGTAAATATTTTATTTCAACAAGTTATAAGCCCCACAATACACCGTTATTACTACTGCTGTGCTACCTAGTCAATCATCTTCTAAATAAAATCTTCAAAATACATGAAAAAATGAGGGATATCACTTATATTTATCTACATATTTACATTTTGGCCTCCTTTCTTTCCTTTGTATAAATTCAAGTTTCTCTCTGGTATCATTTTCCTTCCACCTGAAAAACTTCCTTTAATAGTTCTTTAGTGCAAATCTGCTGGCAGCAATTTTTCTCAGCCTTTGTTTGTCTGAAAATGTTTATTTCACCTCTATTTTTGAAGTATATTTTTGCTAGATACTGAATTCTGGGGGAAGAGTTTTTCTTTTAACATTACCAAGATGTCATCCCATTGTTCTCTGGCTTGTATTGCTTCTGATGAGAAGTCAGTAATCATTCTTATCTTTGTTCCTCTTTATGTAATGTAGTTTCTCTGGCTGCTCTTCAGATTCTCTCTTTTATCATTATTTTCTCTCATTTATCATTTATTTATTCTCTTTTATCATTTATTTTCATTATTGATTATGTTGTGCCTACCTGTGACTTACTTTATGTTTTTACTGCACAAATGGGGTTCATGAAAATGAAAATTGGGTATGTAATTTACATAATATTAGGAAATTCCTTCATCATTATTTCTTCAAATATTTGTATACCACCTTTCTGAGAATTCAGTTACATATAGTCTAGTCTACTTAACAGTATCCAATGGATCACTGAGGTTTTATTGATTTTCCTTGGTCTTTTTTCCTTTGCTTCAGTCTGGATGTTTTCTATTGATGCATCTTTAGGTTATTTGATCTTTCCTTCAGCTGTATCTAATCTCTTATTAAGCCCATCCAGTCATTTTTCATTTCTGAAATCTACTTAACAGTATCCAATGGATCACTGAGGTTTTATTGTTTTTCCTTGGTCTTTTTTCCTTTGCTTCAGTCTGGATGTTTTCTATTGATGCATCTTTAGGTTATTTGATCTTTCCTTCAGCTGTATCTAATCTCTTATTAAGCCCATCCAGTCATTTTTCATTTCTGAAATTGTATTTTTCCAATCCAGAAGTTTCATTTGGTTCTTTCACAGATCTTCCAGTTATTTTATATTATATCAAATGTTCTCTTCTAAATCTTTGAAAATGTTTATCTTTTTTAAAGTACTTTTCTGTTAATTCCATCATTTGTGTCATTTACTTGCAAATAAGCCTACTCTAAGACTTGTTTTTAAGTTTTTTTTTACGATGGGTCCACCATTGCCTTTACCAGGGCTGTTTAGTTCTACTCCTAAGACACGGCCTTTTTAGGGTCTCTACTAAATGTCCTGGGTGTTCAACAAGGTCTTTTCCATCTGGCCATGTGGTAATTCTGGTAGTTGTTCAACTCCCAGGTAGTTGTTCTTTCCCCCAATAATTATTCTTTGCCTGGCTTTGTGGAAACTAACCTTACACAAGTATAGCACAGTATTTACCCAAACTCTGAAGAGGACTCACATATAGATTTCTGGAGGTCTTTCTCTATGTTGCCCCTTCCTGTCTCTTCCCACAAATTCCAGATGGTTCAGACTCCCCACACTAATATCCATTTTTCCTCAACTCAGTGAAACCATTGTGCTCTACGAGGTTTCTCTCCTTACGACATGACCTGCAAAGTATTCTAGGTAGAAACAGAGTAACTGTAAGGTTCAATGCTCTATTTCCCTTCTGTCAGGGATCACAGTTCTGCATGATTTGCTCAGGTCTGAAAATAGTATTTTCATATATACTGACCAATGTTGTAGTTGTTTACAGTGGAAAGACAAGTTATTCCATCATAAACAAAGTAAAATTTTTATTCTTTTTCTTTTATTTTGCTTCAATTTCCCTTCTATCAAACAGTTCTGTTCAACGGAACTTTCTGCAATAATGGACATATTCTATAATCTTCTTTGTCCAATATGGTAGCCAATAGCCACATGTGGCTCTTGAGAACTTAAAATATGACCAGTGACTTTTAATTTCAGCTTGGAAATATAAAACTGGAAAGAGCACCACTCTACCGTACAAGAAGACAAAAAGCTGGACAAAGTACAAATCAATGACTTTTCTTAAATCAATCAGACAAGTGAAGTCACAGGGTAGACAACTAACCTAAAATATATAGAGAAGCAAGCAACTACAGACAGAATAAGCATTTGCTTACCTGAGACAGGTGCTGCTAAATATCATAAAAGCCAGTAGGAAGATTAAACAAAACAGTTTTACCAAATGCTAAAGGCTTAACATAGTCTAGCATGAGAGCATGAAGCCTATGGAGAACACAGACACAGAGAGGTTATTGCTCTCATGTAGGTTTTTTGTTTTTTTTCCCCAGAACTCTACCAGGCTCTCACAGGAAACACTGATTAGAAAGGAGTGGGACTTTAAAAAAGGGATGGAGACATATGGGCATATTCTGATGAATATGAGGACCTTGAGCCCCCAAGGGTTGGTCTCTACTGGCCTAAGAATCTGTAATGGCCTTTCCTGAAGTAACTGCCCTGAAGGAGATCTAATCTTTATACTTACCTCTCATTCCCTCATCATCTCTCATTGCTTCTAGACCAGAGTTTCTCAACAATGGCACTACTGACATTTGGGAATAAATAATTGTTTGTTGTGGGAGCTGTCCTGTGCACTGTAGGATGTTTAGCAGCATCCCTGACCTCTATCCACTAGATGACAGAAATGAATGAATCTGACTGTCTTTCAAACGAGTAATAGAATCATATTAAAGAAAAAGAACTAATCCAAGAAACTTTCCAACCCAGTATTTTGACTATGTGCCCTCAGACAAAGACAAAAACAATCCTTAGGAAATACTGAATTTGTTAGGGAGTTTGTTTTACAGTGGCATTAATTAGTACCTCTGAAACCATATTCTGTATATTAGAGGACTGAGATAATATACAGAGAATAACAGAAAGTCACGTTCCTCACTGTGAGAGAAGGGAATGACAAATATAGAAAGAGGAATACTAGAAAGAATTCTGCTATGGCATTAAATTGGAATTGGGGATATCTATAAGGATTCATAATCTTTAATACTTTAAAAAAATATAATACAGAAATAACTACAGATATATGTATGTATATGGTGTATATATGCATGTATATGTAAACGCGTATCTATATGTATACATATGTATATATTTGTATACATCTATATCCACACAGATACATGTATATATATTTTTCCCTAGCTTAGTCTCCAGAGAGAAACCCAAAACATTGATATCTCATTAGAAATGAGCACACCTAGCACAGAGATCTTGATTTCTAAACTATTCTCCCTTAAAAGGAACCAGGGCTAACCAAAGAAATGGCAGCTTGTGGGACCTGGGCAGGGAAGGCAAACCATAAGGCTGGAACATCTTGTTGCCCCAGAAAGTAAATAAATAGTCAAAGAACAATGGAGACAAGTCAAAAGAATGTAGTAATTAGCTTAAAAGGACTCCCAGTTTGGGACAATTTGAGCAGCAAATCAAACTAAATAACAATAGAAATAGTCCCTTAACCCATTTAGCAAAGTAAGAAAATAAAATAATTCATGAGATCACACTGATATAAATGAATAAATAAATGGTGGAAAGGGGAAAGCTCTTTCTGGTAAAACATCAACTAATATAGAAGGAATGAACAGAAAATGCACAAAGTCTAGTCTCAAAATGTCTCCCCACAAAAACTACAAATGAAAAAACAGTAACTTCACGGTAGACAAACCTGGCAGACTCCACCTGAACCACATGATCAAAGTTCATTTCCCCAGGTATGAAGCACCCCAATACCATGTGTCTCTTTATAAGATGTGCTGAGAAGAATAAGTATCACTTCTGTAGTATTTTTGCCCCAAAAATGGAAAACAGGGATCTAATCATGAAGAACCATAGATAATCAAATTGAAAAACATTCTATAAAATAAATGGCCTGTATTCTTAAAAAGTGTCAAAGTCAAGGAAGACAAAGAAAGGTTGAGGTTCTAAGCCGACATGAAAACTAAATGCAAAATCTAATCCTGGATTGGATCCTGGACAAGGAAAAATAGCAGATCAGACATTACTGGGATAATTTATTTAATGTTAATATAAAATTTGAATATGAGCTATATATTTGATAACTGGACTATGATTATGTAAGAGAATGCCCCTATTCTCAATAAATACAAATGTTAAGTATTTAGGGGCAAAAGGCAACTGTATGTAATTAACCCTCAAATGGTTTGAGATTAAAAATTTAAAGAGAGAGAGAAAATATGTTAAAACAAATGGGGAAAATAATGATTGAATCTGGGTAAAGGGTACACAGGAGTTCTTTATACTAATCTCACAACTTTTTGTAAGTTTGGAATTATAAAAAAAAAAGTTATAAAAATAGGCTTCTTACTCCCTCATGCTTTAGGTATGGGACTTAAAGTAGTTTGGTTATGACAGTGTAACAAAGTGGTAATGAAACTAGAGGAAGCATAAAGAAAGGGAAATAAAATAAAGAATTAGGATGTGTTTTGTGGTTATACACTAAAAAAAATCAGGCTTTTTTTGTAAATAAAAATGCTAAGTGAGGATATAAATGAAGCATTTCTAATCGTAAAAAGGATAGCCAAAAAAAGACTCATTCAACAGAATTCTAGGAGTACTACAAGAAGCTTTAAAGTGATACTTTTAAGACAAGAAAAGAAGCATTGGTAAGTAAAATGACATAGCAGAAACTATTTCAGGGGATCTTTATATAACAACTCACAGATTAGCCTCTGCTTTTTGTTCTCTCAGTGGAATACACTGCCTGGCGCCACAGCACACCAATTACCTGTGACTACTGTCTACTCTCCAGCATTCCCTGGCCCTTTACTCCTTCTAATGGAGTGGGTGGTACATTTTACCAAGAGTCTGTTATGACTGCTCCCAAATAAGTTTATATCATATTTACTTGTTACAGTAATTACGCCATCTGACAGAAACTAATGAACTACAAGTGCTGGAAAAAAGCTCTTGTTTCTCTGAAAACTACAGTGAATACTTTCGAAAGACAATGAATCTGAGGTGAATTTGATATAGGTAAAATAATTATAAAATACTAGAAAAAGCCATAAAAATCTAGAGAGATTGTGCACTTCTTTTTAAGTGATGCGCTCAATTTTTACAACTCTTTGAAGAAAATGAAATTGTAAATGGATGTGGTTTATGCAGGAATTATTCTACAGAACTCTAAGCCTTGAATTAAAGAAAAGGCATTTGTTCTATGTCTTAAGATTGTTGGGTTTTTTTTATGTTTAATTGAAATAATATGTTTGAATATGTATATATCCTTGTTATAATTTCTGATTTAAATGATTTTTTTCCATTAACCAACTAATTACTGGTGCTGACTGGATTAAATAAGTTTCAATTTTACTTAATGTCTGTGACCAATAATATGTAAGAGGCTGGAAGTAATAACAAGCAGATTCATTTTAGAGGACACGTTAAAATTAAATTGACATCAAATTGGGCAGGCATGACCTGATACACTGCCTCTCAAACTAAGTAGAATGGTGCTGATGTGCAAACTGTTACTGGTCTGTGACAAGACAGGTACAGAAAATGAGAGTAAATATTTAAAATCCTTTAAAAATCAATTTGACAGAGTCATTTTGATCTATTTAATCTAATAATTAAAAAAGAAAAAAAAAAAAAGAAACTGGGCCAGGCGCAGAGGCTCACACCTCTAAGCACAACACTTTGGGAGGTCAAAGCAAGTGGATTGCTTGAGCCCAAGAGTTTGAAACCAGCCTGGGCAACCTGGCAAAACCCCCTCTCAACAACAACAACAACAAAAAAATACAAAAACTAGCCAGCCACACTGTCACACACCTGTATTCTCAGCTACGTGGGAGGCAGGAGGATTTGCTTGAGCCTAGGAGGTGGAGGTTGCAGTGAGCCATGATCGTGCCACTGCACTCCAGCTTGGGTGACAGAGGGAGACCCTGTCTCAAAACAAAAAACAAAAACCTGGAGTTTTCACATTTGACTCTTTTTTTTACTTTTTTTTTTTTTTTTCATTTTTCTGTGTGTTTTTCTTTTGTATTTTACAAAAGTGCTAATCTGTGATGGATTAGAAATTTAAGACTGATATTTAACCACAGGGAGTTTGCCAAGTACTTATACTATGTGAGTTTTGATGCTACCATGTACTACAGACTACAGAGTTAGAAAAAGTGAGATCTCACCCAGCAGTGAAATTCATAAAATGAATCTGCTTGTTATTACTTCCAGCCTCTTACAATTCTTAAGAGCAGTGAAATTCTTAAGAGGCTTGAGTTTTAGAGAATGTGGATTAGATAGCTACTGTAAGCCTCACTGCTTTAGTGGCATGTGGGGTGGGATGGGGTCCAGGCATAATGAGAGTGTCCTCTGACACAGAAAAAACAAGCAGGCAAGAGGTAAAAGGAGTGGAAGGTGGGGAGTGGACAGAAGGATAGAGAAGCAAATGTAGAATAGCTTTCCCCCAACTTCCTTGAACATAGACAGTTCATTTGATTCATTCAACAAATATGTATTGAGTACTTACTATGTGGTAAACACTGTTACAGGCACTAAAGATACAGAATGCACAACATGAAGAGAAATCTTTGTCCTTATGGAGCTTAGATTTTAGAGATGAGGAAAAGACAACAAGGAAAACTAATTATACATATTTATTTTGCAGAATCTAAGATGTCATTGATTATTAAATACATCGATTTCAGAAATGCTAAAATGTGAAAAATATATATGCCAAGAATCAATAAACATGGCAGTAAGTTAGACCAGTGGTAAGATCTGAGGGGAAAATAAAGTAGTAAGGAAGGAGGATAGGCAGAGTTGGGTGGGTTTGAGTAAAAGCCTGAGGGGAGTGAGAGAATGAATTAAGTAGACATCTAGGAGAAGAACAGAGGGAAAAGGCAGAGACTAGATGGAAAGCAGCCACTGCTTTAACACACAATGCTTTCACAAAGACAACATGGATTCCACTCAGAGAAACCTCCTTCAACCACTACATTTACAGCTACCCTTCGCCTCCTCTCAAATATAAGGAAAACAATTTACCGAGAAATAATTTATCTTGATTTTCTACTCAGAAGGTAGGCCAAGGATGATTCAACTACAGAGAAGGAAAAAACTCAAGAAAACACACTGCTATGCCTAAATCAGTGAATCGACAGGCAAGCACTCTTGAATGATTTAACTGACTTCAGAAATTGTTCTCTTGCTAGCAGGGTATAAAGAAGGCAAATGAAAATTAGGAAAAGCTTCAAAAGAGAAACCTAAAGCTCTGTATGTTCTCTTCCCCAAGTACTAAATGGCTGCTCTGAATTCTCAGCACCTCTGCTTCTAGGGGTTTTTGATCCATTATTCAATGTTTTTAATTCATGACAAATTACATCTAAATTTTCTTGCTCATGTTCATTTATGGGACATTTTTATCTTGTCATCTTTTTTCATGTACCATGCAAGTAAGAAGAAAATATCCAGCACAACATACCCTTAAGAAACAAGCTAATGGCACAATTTGGTGCCAATTTCACAGCTCAGTGAAGTAAAAGTGATCTAGCTGGCCATCCACATACACCTAGAAGGAGGTCTACTCCAAGTGCCCAGCCTTCATGTTGCTTGTGTCATGCCTACAAGCAAGATAAGTTCAAGTAGAAACATTATGTATTCAGAAAAAAAGCAGTTATCATTCAAATGCCCTTAGAGCTAGCTAGAACAGAAAATGGAGACACAAAGCAGAGCCAGACTTTCATTTTTATATTGTGGAGAGTTGTTTTTCGGAAGTCATGCTTATATTCACAAATGGTAGGGAACAGTAGCTTCCCTTCGGGATTTTGATAATGTTTAGAAGCAGAAATTTTATTTAACAGATGCATGAAAATTGAATAACTATCTTAACAGTTTCTCATGCTTTATAATAGGGGCAAAATCATAGACTTTCAACTAATATAAAACCAAAATGCCGCAGGAAGAGTATGCAGCTCCTATTATTAACAATTACAGTAATACCAATACCATTATTTACTAGCCCATGGTAATGACTCTATTTCATCCTTGGGCCAATTCTGTAAAGTAAGGAGGTACATACATATTAATGATTTTCCCAGTTTTATAGATAAGGAGGTTGAATCTAAGGTCACACTGTTAATAAATGGTATAGTCAGAACTTAAATCCTATTTTTTAGGGTGGACTCCAAAACATCACAAAAGAAATGAACATCTCACTATACTGCAAACTTATAAGCTATAATTAGAATGTTCTTAGCCAAAGTACCCTACTATGCAAGCTAAATGCTTTCACATGATGCACTAAAATAAATGCAATTCACAAATAAATGTTAAACACAGTAGTCTTTCTCACTGGCACTTTGGTCTTTAATATTGGATCAAGCTAATGAGACTGCTTTCAGTGACTTACCACACTACAGAGAAACTAACATTTACCACTGCCTCTAGAACAAAGGTCAAGCTCTTCAACCTGGTAAGACCTTTCACAATCAGGCTCCTTTCCAATCTTAGCCCCCTATACGAACTTTTCACTGCAATCAAAGAGTGACAGTAAATATTCATAAATAGGTCTTGAATTTTCCTGTTTCCTAACTTATGCTATTACTTCATCTGAAATGCTTCCTATGTTCTTCTATCAAACTGTTATCCGTCCTTCAAAGGGAAGCTTAAGTACACATGTTCCATGAAGCTAAATAAAAGTAAATAGTGAGCTCTGTTCTTATTATTCACTGTTAGCTTTAATGGTAGAAAAACTTCATCTTTAAGAGCCCAACATTGTGCCTTACACACACTACACATTCATATATTTGTTAAACAGAAGGAATACAATGTATTAACAATAGAAAGAACATGGCATTTGTACACAAGAGACCTAGGTTTAAATCCTCCTTTTCTATTTACTGAGCAGATCATTTGGCCTCATCTCTAAAATAAGGAATAAAATTATCTATATCAATGCTATTTTGAGGTTTGAATGAGTTATGATGTGCCAACACACCACTCCAAGGTCTGGCACAAAATAGGTATTCAATAAATGTTTGCTGAATCTGTAAAATAAAGAGGCTAGACTAGATGGTCTCTAAGGCTTTTTTCTGGTCTATAACATGCTGTGATTCTTTGAGAAGCTAATCATAATACTTTTCATGTAATATCTTATATTGCTACTTGTTTCATGTATCAGTATTTTATGCAACTATGCTAGGGATAGATCCTAGCATAGTTGCATGTGGTCATGATCACAGTGACCAAGTATTTGGCACCTTACATATATAAATTATCTCACTGAATCTACATACCAACCTAATGACATAGGAACTATCTTCATTTTCAAATGAGAAAACTGAGGATCAATGGGGTTAAGTAACAGACCGAAGACCACAATCTAGTAAGTGGCATAGTTCAGCTTTCACCCCAGGTCTCTGACTTCAAAGCTCCTATTATTCTTAGTGTGCTATGGGGCCTCTTGAAAAATGTCAAGGAGAAGGAAGACCCAGTATTATCAATTAGTAAAAATAAGACAGAATAAGAGGTGGGGATGTGCTGCCCTTCAATGAAAATGGATGTTTAAAGGAAGATCTATACACCCCAGCACCTGGTTAGGAAACAAAAAAAAATGCATTTCTTGAAAGTAAACAGCATGCAAGCACACGCTGAAGCAATGGGAAACTTTTACTAGAGCCCTACCTGAGGGCAAGATCTGTCTGACCCTGGGCAGTTATGACAAATATAAAAGAAAAATGATTAAGATCAAGATACTTGGCATTCTTTCTAAGACACTACTTTTTTCATAAGTATAAGCAATAGATGATGCAGCTGCTGGGTGCCTGCTAGGACTGCCAGGGACAACACTCAATAAAGAGTGTCTCTAGTGACAACACTCAGGAAAACAGATTGTACAGTTTGTATATCTGGGCTCTTCAATCATAGAAAATTGAGGGAGTCACATTGCCAGCCAGCTCTTCAGTATGAAATTTCTCATGCCGTGGGTGTGTAAGTCACTGGGATAAGGAATATAATGAGAATCATATGTGACTGCCTGAGTGAAGCTGAGAGTTGCTTACAAAACAGTTCAACTCAGCTCAAGAATCACTATTGGCTGCCCCTACGCTGCCTGAGGCACTGGGCTGGGCACCCAAGAGTGGGTGAGAAAAGAGATGTCGTCCAGCCTTCAGGCTGCTATACCATGAGACAGAGGTGGAAACAGATTGCTTCACTACAGTGGGATCAGAGCTACCTATAACAGATAACATCTCACCATTCTCTGAGCACACAGAGGATACCAAGCCAAGACTGGGGGAAGAGAAATAGAGAAGCTTTGCTGGGGGAAAGGGAGGTGATGTCTGACCTAAATCTTACAGAATGAGAATACTTTACCTTGACAAAGAAGGTAGAGAAAGATCTTGTCAACAAAACAAACAGAGGTCAAGAAAAGGCTAAAATGTGTATGATACATGTGGAGAACTAAAAGTAGTTAAGCTTTCTAGAGATAATAGAAAGGGATGAGGCTGCAGAGAAGGGAGGATCCCATCTTGAATGGTTTTGATTACCTACCACGAGTCATTGAAGGGTTTAAGTAAGGTAGGCACATGGTCAGATTTGCATTTTTAATACAAACAAATCCCTTTTAGAAGCAGCTAGTAAACCCCTTCTTTGCAAATGAATTGTGAATTGTCAAGAAACAATATCATTGTATGATAAACATTCTAAAACAACTCAGTCACACCGTTTGCTGCTTACTTGCAGCAGGGCCTGAAGCCCAGTCAGTATTAGTAAGTGGCCTATGATAAATGACCCATTCAACTCTGCAGTAAGGCTGGGGACACAGAGGTGTCTGAAGTGTCCCTAATGGAAACAGCATGTGTTCTTGTATTTGTATTCACTGAACACACCACATGTGGTGCCCACACATGGCTGAAAACTCCAGGAAACCTTAGAGCCCCTATCTATCTCCTTGACAGTTCTCACTGTAGCCAGCCTGGAAACCAGGGGCCAGGCTGGGGGCTGAATTTACCTTATTCTCCACTACTTTCTCAGGCTCTTCTTCATCATGGAAAAGCAAGAGTTAATTCCAAAGGTGCTCTTAAATTAAGGAGGATGTTAGAATTTAAAACAGAATACAATTCTTAACACTGACAACTAAAAAAATATTGTAAAGATAACCAATATACACCCTACGTCATACACTAACTAAATAAGTGGCTAATTTTTTTTTCAGTTCAATAGTTAAGAAAGAGGAGGAAACACTTGGAATATAATACCACTTTGCTGATTGCAGCTCTGTCCTTCATAATACACACCTACTGAAGCCACAATGGATTTGCTTACTCAAGCAGATAGAAAAGATCCTGCCCAAAGTATCTTGTAAAACTATAGGGCTAATCTATGGGGCCAAGAATAAAGGTCTACACTCTTATTTCAAGTCATCGTTTTTTGCAAGTTTGTTTCCTACCTCTTTCCATGAGGGCTTGGTAATTCACTGGCCTAATTTCTC
Organism: Rhinopithecus roxellana; assembly: GCF_007565055.1. Taxonomy (NCBI): domain Eukaryota; kingdom Metazoa; phylum Chordata; class Mammalia; order Primates; family Cercopithecidae; genus Rhinopithecus; species Rhinopithecus roxellana. Next base: position 22,291,869 of record NC_044561.1, on the reverse strand, counting down.
CCCTTTTCCACATAATAAGAACAAACTAAAACTTAAAGCAGTATTGGGACATTTAGCAGGGGGGGAAATCCAGAGCCATACAAACTGCTTCCTTGTATAGCAGCTTTATCATGTGAGTAAATACTTACTACACATGTTAATTAATAATGGGTAGAACTCAGAGGAATAGCATTAATTCCTTAATCCTCCAAATCCCTCAATTTGTACTGTATTATATAATTCTTTATATACCCTAATAATAATTTATCCCCTGAAGAGAACTACACTAAGAAGACAAAGCGAGTACCATAACTGGGGGAGACAGAATAAACCAGAGGTTGAGAGCACAGCTTTTAGATGAAGACAAGCCAGCGTTTCAAATCTCCACTCTGCCACTTGGGAGCTGTGACCTTGAGTTTTCTTATTTGTAAAATGAGGACAAGAACAGTATCTGCCCCACTGGGTAGCTCTAAGGATTAAATAAGTGAATGCACAGAAAGTCTTTATTTCAGTATCTGGCATGCAGGAAAAAAAATGCTCAATATATGTAAGCTCTAATTATCATCACTTCTCATAGGGTAGTAAGGTAACTCACTATCCCTACACATCTTAGGAATAGGTAGAACAAAATCTCCCACGGGTAATTTTTTAAAATCTTTAAAATTAATGTTTAATTATACTAGTAGTACATGAGGACATTCTCCTTTGCCAGCGATAATTTAAGTGAATTCTTTCTTGGAGTCAAGAGGGCTGAATGAGATAATGTCTTGCTATCTATAGTAGCTCTAAGAACTGATGAATTTCCCAAGGACAAGGGCAAAAGGTCAGCACCTCCACCAGGACCCGTAATGCAACTGGGATTCAGCCAAGCTTCACTTCCCCCTGAGGCAGGGTTGCATGCCCTCCATGTTGCCTTGAGCTCTCCCTGAGACGGGCAGGCCCTTAATGGTAAACACATTGTCCAGCAAAATGAGAGGATGGATGTGTTTCCAGCTCAGGAAACTTAATAAAAATTCTTTATCTATTTTATTGAAAACTCAGTTCTGAGACATTACCTCAGAGGTCAGGCCTGAAGACCAGCCATTCACTGTTTCACGTTGAGACCAATCCACTGTTCCTCAGAGCAGCTTCTTTGAGGATTTCACTCCTCTTGTTGTGATTAAAATGAGGCACTCTCAGCTACTTACATATAAAATTTCAATTAACACCCAACTAAGAAATTAATTCTACACATTAGAGATGTGTCTAATGTAAGCAAGTGGCAAATCTCAGTCCCAGGACAGTCATGGAAATTCACAAACCATTTTCAATATTTCAAAAGGAAATACAGTTTCTCTAGGAAAAACTATGCAGTCTAGCAAAAAGTCACATTTCTTTGCTAATCCTAGAATTCTATCAGCACAGTACAGCCATACTGATTACTCACACCGATCGCTTCAGTGTGAGGTTTTTCTTTTTAACATCCTGGACGACATAAACTGAAAAGACTATTTAGGCATTCTTTGGTTTATTTATCCATTTGTTATATTTCAAAATTTAAAACTCTACATCTCTCACAAGATTTTTAGTCTTACTATTCTTAAAAGAGAGATTATTATAATTTAAATACTTTAATCTACATTCACAAATGTAATATAATTCAGTCAGTCATCCTTTGGTATCTGTAGGAGGTATCCATGGTATCTGTGGGAGGTTGTTTCCAGGACCTCCCAGCAGATTCCAAATTCCAAAGACCTTTGTATAAAATGGCACAGTATTTCCATATAACCTACATATATCCTCCCTCCCTTCTACTTTAAATCATATCTAGATTACTTATAATACCTAATTTAATGTAAACTCCATATAAATAGTTTTTATGCTGTATTGTCTAGAGAATATTAGCAAAGGAAAAAAGTCTGTACATATTTAGTATAGACACAACCATTTATTTTTCCCTCAAATATTTGCAAACAGCAGTTGGTTGAATCCACAGATGCAGAACCCATGGATACAGTGGGCCAACTATATTCCAGTTATCTAACTGACAAACCCTTAAGTAACTGGAAACAGTGGCTGAGATGCAAGCCTAGAGATGCAGACATCAGAAAATTCATCTCACAACCTGATGGCAAGGAGGGCCCCTTTCTGTGGTTGGCACATAACACATTACAGAAGCTAAAGAAAGAAGTGGTCAAGTAGCTGAGAGTACAGGATCCAGGGCTTGAGTTATATCATTACCTAATTTTCAAGCATCAATTAGGTGGCTATGCCCTTAATAAGAAATTGAACTCTGATTATCACAAAGCTACATCTGACTCAATGATCACAGCTTTTAAGAAAGATGGCTATGACTGGTTTTGGTTATCATTTATTTATGCTTCGAATTAATCAAACATGGGAGTATGCACTCACTATCATTCAATATTGAGTTTTGCAAGTCCAACTTCCAAAACATGGGAGACTGAAAGGAGACACAGATGGGAATGATAAAAGGCCTTTTGTAAGGAGCAGTTTGGAAGCTAGTGGATTAGAGCAGGAGTCAGTCAAATCACACTCACCCCTATTTTTGTAAATAAAGTTTTATTGGAACATGGCTATACCTATTTATTTATTATCTATGGCTGCTTTCATACTACAATGGTAGAGTTGGTTAGTTGTGCCCATTGGGCCTGAAAAACCTAAAGTATTTATCATCTGGCCCTTTACAGAAAAAGTTTGCCAACACCAGGTTCAGAAGTACAGTTACAAAATTGGAAATGTGAGAACTGGACTCTATACCTGGCTCTATTACTATTGGGAGAAACAAAAATAGGATATGTATGAATTACTAATGAAAGTGTAAAGTGATTCACAAATACAGGGTGGCATATGATTAGTAATTAATTTGTGATCTTAAGCCATTTATTTAACCTTTTTGAGCCATGTACCACAATCTAATGTATGGAATATTAATATTTATCCTAAGCAATCATGAAAACATGAAAAAATGTATGTTTTGAAACATTAAAAGGGTTATGAGATAGGGAAGTTTCATTTCGCTCTCCATTAAAAAGGATCCTGAATCAGAAACTCTCTCTCTCTCTCTCTCTCAGTATTCCATATTCTATGTGATTTTTAAAAACAAAATATACAGAACTACAAACATTTATCCTAGATCCCTAAATCAACTGGTTATTAGCCATGTCAACTAGCTACAAGACATTCTCCATTCAGCTAATAATTTTTTTAGAAGAGGAAATTAAGTTGTATTATATATAGTGGGGACATAACTCAGGAATAGTCACAACATTATTTGGTATCATAATTTGTGCATATGAGATGGCTACATGGTAACATGCTATAACTGCCTTTCCAGAACAGGCCTGGGCCAATATGGAATAATTTCTATCTTATGCTCCAACTCATTTGATAGGGCAATTTCAACAGATTTTCAACAGCTCCTTTCCCATTATCCAGGAGTAGCCATAGCCAGTGGGAAATATCAGCTATAACTCCCTAACAAAAACAGAGCTTTATTACACTGTGAGAAAAAATGAAGTCTCCAATCATCATTTTAACATGACACACCTGTTATTCTCTAGTCCAACTACTGAAATGTGCTCAGCTGAGAATGGCTGCAAGATCAAGAAAGGAGGGCAAGAGGTAGATGATAGTATACATTTCTACAAAACTGAAGCCAGATAGTTAAGCTGTAACTACCAGGATTAAATCCATAAATGCAAATGGTGTTGTCTCATCTTCCAAGAAGCATTTATCTAAATGAAACAACTGAAACCAGAGAGAAGTCATTTATTTGCAATAAGTTAGATGCTAGGATCCTTTTTTCTTCTCATTTCAGATAGCCAAGTTCATCTCCATTAGCACTACCAGAGTCTTTTAAAGATGTGGACATTATGGGAAAGACTCGGGTTTGTGTTCAAAGGCCACAAAAGACCTGGCACCGTCTTCTGGCAGAACCTGACTATGGGGACAGGTGTGATGGTAGTTAGCTCACCCAGCAAGTCGAGATCAATGTTCTGCCACTCCCCCAGTGAGAGCTATTAATTACACGGTTCAGCTGCTGGTTTTAGCAGCATGGTTTTAGTCAACATGTTGACTGATTCATTACCAAATGTAGCAGGCGAAAAAGAACAGCATAAAATGGGTAAAAAGACACCCAAATATACATCCTTCCTGTCAAATACTGAGATGGGATTTAAGTACTCCAGTATTCACTCAACTTAGTAGCTACAGTTTATTTTTTTTTCCTGAAAAACTCAAATCATTTTAAAGACACCTATAGAAAGGTTACACAGATATTTCAGAGAATGGACTGAAAACAAAATATTACATGAAAAGAAAAGTATAAATACTCTTGCAGGGGAGTATATATTAACTATATATTTCCACTTCTGGGACATTTTTTTATTTTTATTTTATTTTTATTTTTTTTTCTGAGACGGAGTCTCGCTCTGCCGCCCAGGCTGGAGTGCAGTGGCCGGATCTCAGCTCACTGCAAGCTCCGCCTCCCGGGTTTACGCCATTCTCCTGCCTCAGCCTCCCGAGTAGCTGGGACTACAGGCGCCCGCCACCACGCCTGGCTAGTTTTTTGTATTTTTTAGTAGAGACGGGGTTTCACTGTGTTAGCCAGGATGGTCTCAATCTCCTGACCTCGTGATCCACCCATCTCGGCCTCCCAAAGTGCTGGGATTACAGGCTTGAGCCACTGCGCCCGGCCAATTTTTTTTTTTTTTTTTTTTTGAGACGGAGTTTCACTCTGTCACCCAGGCTGGAGTGCTGTGGCCGGATCTCAGCTCACTGCAAGCTCCGCCTCCCGGGTTCAGGCCATTCTCCTGCCTCAGCCTCCCCGAGTAGCTGGGACTATAGGCGCCGCCACCTCGCCTGGCTAGTTTTTTGTAGTTTTTAGTAGAGACGGGGTTTCACCGTGTTAGACAGGATGGTCTCGATCTCCTGACCTCGTGATCCGCCCGTCTCAGCCTCCCAAAGTGCTGGGATTACAGGCTTGAGCCACCGCGCCCGGCCCACTTCTGGGACATTTTCTAAATATGGCTTAAATAAAAAGCAATCATATAAAACAACATATCTATGCAATAAAATTCTTTAAGGAATACATTTCAACAATGTATGGAAACAATTGTTCAGCCTTCCAAATCAATTGAAGTAAATTTATTTTTTGCATGTATAAAACTCAGATAAATAGTTATAGTTCTGGTATTTAACTTTAATTATAGATGGAATCTTCAAGAGAGATTTTATTCACATTCCAATAAACAAAGAGTGCAAATTGCCTAAATCACCACTAGGTGACAATGAAATGTTACTGCAATGCACTACCTTATTTTCTAACATATTATACATTACATATTTATTTGTTTGCTCTCTCCTACATGCAAATTAAAGCTCCACTGAGTCCGGAACTTCGCTGTCTTAGTCACAACTGTAACCTCAGCACCTGCCACATGGTACCTGGCACATAGTATCCAATACACACTTGTTAAATGAATAATGGTGACTCAACTATGTATTATGGTAGGAATGGGAAGAAGATTACTCCTCATAGGGAGGAGCTAGGTAAGACATTTAAAATATTGAGGAGGTAAACACCAAGTCCTGGTATCTGAGTAGATGAGGGACTACAGAGGAGAAGGAGTCTAGGATGAAAGGGCAGGTTTCCTATCTGAGTGACCAGGTAAATGATGGCACCATTAAGCAATACAAAGAATTTACGGGGCTGGGCACAGTGGCTCACGCCTGTAATACCAGCATTTTGGGAGGCCAAGGTGGGTGGATCACTTGAGATCAGGAGTTCGGGAGCAGCCTGGCCAACATGGTGAAACTTTGTCTCTACTAAAAATACAAAAATTATCCAGGCATGGTGGTGCATGCTTGTAATCCAGCTACCTGGGAAGCTGAGACAGGATGATTGCTTGAATCCAGGAGGCGGAAGTTGCAGTGAGCTGAGATAACACCACTGCACTCCAGCCTGGGTGACACAGTGAGACTCCATATCAAACAAAAGAAAAAATATTTGAGTTTTGAAAGAAAAGTAATGAGTCCACAATTAGATAACCTTAGTTAAGGGGTACCTAAATGCATGTGTCCAGCAGGCCACTGAATATATGAGGAAAGGAAAGGATGAAGCTGGAAATGTATTTTTGGTAATAGTTATAATCATGAAAATATATGAGATCACACAAAGAGAGAATGTAGAGAAAACCACAATGGAAAAGAACATAAACTTGAAGAACATCAACATTCGGTGAGTGGATATATTTGGGAAAGCCCCAGGAATTAAAGTGAAGAAGCAAATACAAGGTAATAAAGAATCAGAAAAGTCAAGGAAGAAGAGCACTTCAAAAGAAGCATTTATTCAGGAATACTTAATGGTGCAAAAAACAAAACAAAACAAAAGTCTGGTTAGATAAGAGGCTGAAAAGTATTCCTGGGATTTGATAAAATGCAAGTCAATTAGAAGCCATTCAAAAAAAAAATGCTTCACTATGGTAGGGGAAGAAATGTTTCAAGAGTGACTAAAGCCTATATGTGGACTCCCTCCCACTAAAACACATATTCATGTCAGATATAATAGCATGTTAAAATCCCTAGGTGCTAGAAACAAAGAGGGAACTCAGTATCAAAGCATCAAGTATGAGAGCCAATAGAGTAGTGGCTGAGGAACCACACATGAATTGGGGAGGAGGAAACCTGGTTCACAGAAGGCAAAGAATCAGAACTGATACTCCCATACAAAGCAAGGACCCTGGAAAGGCCTGCCTCCTCCATGAAACCAGGACCAGGAAAACTATCCCTGGAAGACACAAGAAACCTTGTCATCTGCCTTCTGTATAGGAACACTGTATCCAGTGATAAATTAAACCCCCAGGCCTATGTGATGCACAGATGTGGAATCTGAATTTATACCTCCTAAATTATACAGGATCCCAAACCACAAAATAAACATCGAGAACAAGTCCTCAACTGGTGAAACCCCTGAGTTTCTTCACCAGAAGCAAATGCAAAGCCATTTTGTAGGAACTCTTCCACTATCATTCACAATAAAAATGATCTTGCAATTTTTTTGAAAAAAGCAAAGACCACACAAGAAAGCCATTCACTAAGAGGGAGTAGAAAGACACAATAAATTGAGAATTAGCACCCTGAAAAGGTGACATAATATAACTGTGACTATCATTAGTGCAAACACTATTTTCAGCCCTTTGCCTTCTGGGCACCTAAGATTACACCTCTTGGCCCACTTGAGGGAGGAGCTAGATAAACAACATGTGTATGACTCGTATTAAAGAGACAGGCAGGCCAGGCGCGGTGGCTCATACCTGTAATCCCAGCACTTTGCGAGGCCGACGCAGGTGAATCACCTGAGGTGAGGAGTTCGAGACCAACCTGACCAACATGGTGAAACCCTGTCTCTGCTAAAAACACAAAATTAACCAGGGGAGGTGGCACATGCCTGTAATCTCAGCTACTCAGGAGGCTGAGGGCAGGAGAATCACTTGAACCTGGGAGGCAGAGAATGCGGTGATCGAGATCGTGCCATTGCATTCCAGCCTGGGCAACAAGAGCAAAACTCAGTCTCAGAAAAAAAAAAAAGCAGGTTCCAGTATGAGATGCCCTTTTCTCAAGACAGTGCTGACTTCCCAGTCTGGGTCCCTGAGTGATTAGAGTGAACAGAGGCTTTGATGACCTGCAAAAAATAGACATTAATGGCATATATAAAATATGCAGCTTTGCTCTTCTAAATGTCTATTTTTGGATTGTTTGTTATAGTAGGATAAGCTAGCCTGTCCTGTCTGATATTAGAATAATTTAAGATCACTTATAAAATGTTATATATGTTTAATATGACTAAATACATTTTTTTAAAAAGGAAGAGTGACTAGTCAGGAAATGTCAGTCATAAGTGTAGGTTATGTTTTCAAAAACTGTGGCTCACATTAGTAGCAAAGAAATAGTACAGTGGCTAAAAGGGGAAACAAGGTTGAGGCCTTAAAAAAAAAAATAGGAGAGGCTGGGCGTGGTGGCTCACGCCTGTAATCCCAGCACTTTGGAAAGCCGAGGCAGGCAGATCACCTAGGTAAGGAGTTCAAGATCACCCACGACAACATAGCAAAACCCCATCTCTACTAAAAATACAAAAATTAGCTGGGTATGGTGGCAGGTACCTGTATCCCAGCTACTTAGGAGGCTGAGACAGGAGAATTGCTTGAACCCAGGAGGCGGAGGTTGCAGTGAGCCAAGATCACACCATTGCACTCCAGCCTGGGCAATAAGAACAAAACTCCATTTCAAAAAAAAAAGGGAGAGACTTGAACATATGCACAGGCTGATGGTAAAGATAAACAGATTAATGTAAGAGTTAAAGAAAGTAAAGATTCAATGTATCTCTATCAAAATGCCAACGACATTATTCACAGAAATAGGAAAAAAACTCCTAAAATTTAGACGGAACCAGAAAAGAAACTGAATAGCCAAAGCAATTCAGGGTAAAAAGAACAAAGCTGGAGATATCACATTGCCTGACTTAAAAATTTAGTATAAAGCTATAGTAATGAAAACAGCATGGTACTGGTGAAAAACAACGACAACAACAAAAAGCAAAAAAAAAAACCAGACACATAAGACTGGGCATAATGGCTCATGCCGTATTCTCAGCATTTTGGGAAGCTGAGGTGGGAGCATTTCTTGAGGCCAGAAGTTCAAGACCAGGCTGGGCAACAGAGCAGGATGCCATCTCTACCAAAAATCAAACAAAAAACTTAGCCATGCATAGTGGCACATGCCTACAGTCTCAGCTACTCAGGAGGCCGAGGTGGGAGAATTGTTTGAGCTCAGGAGTTTGAGGTTACAGTGAGCTATGATCACACCACTATACTCTAGCCTGGGTGATGGAGTGAGACCCTGTCTCTAAAAATAATATAAGAAACACAAGAAAATGACTTGTATTAAAAAGGCAACAATGGATGCTGGTGAGAACGTAGAGAAAGGGGAACCTTTGCACACTGTTGATGGGAATGTAAGTAAGTACAGCCACTTTGGGGAATAGTATGGAAGTTCCTCAAAAAACCAAAAGTAGAAATACCATATGACTCAGTAATCCCACTATTGGGTATATATCCAAAAGAAAGGAAATCGATATATCAAAGAGATACCTGTACTCCCATGTTTACTGCAGCACTATTCACAATAGCCAAAATATGGAATCACCCTAAGCATCCATCAGTGGATGATGAATGAGTAAAGAAAACATGGTATATATACACAATGGAATATTATTCAGCCATAAAAAGAATGTAATTCTGCAATTTGCAGCAACATGGATACAACTAGAAGACATTAAGTGAAATTAGCCAAGCACAGAGAGCTAGATATTGCATATTCTCATTCATATGCGGGAGCTATTAATAAAAAAGCAAATCCCATGAAAATAGAGAGTAGGTTGGTGGTTATCTGATTCTGGGAAGGGGAGAGTGAAAAAGAGTAAAGGAGGATAAAGTGGAAAAAAAAGAATATAAATGTATTTATTACCACTGAACTAACTGTATACTTAATAATGGTCAAGATGGTAAATGTTATATATATGTTCTACTGCAATAAAAAATAAAAAAAGAAAAAAACAGCTTTGTCACACAAAAAAAGACAGAAAAGAAAGGCTATATATAGTTTATTACCCTTACCTAAGCCCTTCAAGCAAATCTTACAAAACCATCAGTTGATTTTTATCACCACTGTCCTCAGAAATCTTACTCCCTTTCTGTATACTAATTAAAAAACTATGGAGTAAAAGGCCCTCAAAATTTCCCCTAAAGAATAAAATATTTTCCCTCTGTACTTTGTCTTCTATCTTCATAGCAGAAACCAACTATAGTTTTATAAACATACTATAGTTGGGATACTGAAGTGGTGAACGTTACTTAGCAATGTCCGTGTATTGGTCCTTCAAAGAGCTGTGCCTGACTTTTGATGCATAATTGGTTTTTCAAAATGTGAACAGGTTGAACGTGCACAGGTCAAACAGTGGAATTTCATGTTATACAAGGAATCCTGTTAGGATCTTCACAGACACATTTTCAGGATTTACATGTTCTTCAGTCTTTTTATTTTCCTTCACTTACCAGCAGAAATCAAAGAAACAAGAAAATCAAGAGTAAAGATGTACTATTTTGGGCACACCAATAATTTTCTATCTTTATCTCAACTGTATTAGATTATTAGACCTAACTATCTTTTTGTTACTATTAGTACATTTATATTTAAATTTCCCAATTATTTGTATAAATAAGGGGAAAATGCAATAAAATATACATATAGCTGCACAAACTCACAACAAAGATGGCAATAAGAAAGACATATGAATGTCTGAAACTGGCAAGTTACCTGAACCCCAGAGCATATCAGAAATGCCTACAAATAAACAGGACAGCAATCCAATAAAAAATGAGTAACACTTTACAGAAGAGGGAATTCAAAGGCAAAGAAGCATATGAATAGACGTTCAAATTCATTAGTAATGAAATAAATGCAATTTAGAACAACAATGAGGAAGTATATTAAAAATTAGACTGCTGAAGAATGTCAAGAGCTGATGAAGAAGAGGAACATAAAAACACATTTGTTGAGGCGTAGACTTAAGAGTGGAATGTAGCCTTTCCACTCTAAAGGAATCTGGCAGTGTTTGGTTAAAGAGGGGTGTGTGTGTGTGTGTGTGTGTGTGTGTCCCACAACCTCACACTTCCAGCCCTGAGTATATATTCCAAAGACATTCTCACACAGTAATTTCAGGGAAAAAATACAAAGGTGATCTCTGAAGTACTCCTGTGGTAGTGGGAAGCTAGAGAAATCTGGTTGTCTATCGGTGGGGGAGTCATTGGTAAAATGTGGTGGATGAGCATGCATGCAACAGTTCTTTCAAAGCAATTTTTTATTGCTGTAATTATAATTTCTCCATTCTCTCATCCACCTTTTTTTCTGGACTATGAGCTCTTCAAGGGCAGAGATTGAACCTTGTTGATCTTTGTTTCCAAGTCATCATAGACTGTTCCTAGCCATAGTAGGTATTTATTAAATTCTTAATAAATGAATAAAAATAGTTTTAATAAAGCTTTTAAGATGAAAAACCAAATAGTGTACACACAATATGAGAACACAATTCTCACTTCTACGTAAAACAACAATTTGACAGTAACTCCAATAATAGTGGCAGTTTAACATTTTTCTTCACTTTGGACTTAACTAGAGATAACAGCATAAACTGATGTTAGTCCAGAAATGCTCAGGTATGTTACAAAACTATGAGAAATGGCTTTATTTCTAAAATATAATATAAATGCTAGAAAAATCTAGTATGGACTATTGGAGATAACCTCAGATCAATGCACGTTTCTATGAAAAAAATGTGTTGCATGCTCAATGGATGAAGCATCAAATATGAAAAGACAGCTCAATGGTTTGCATTATTTTTTTAAAAGAATTGGCTAGCCACATTTATGTATGATGTTTAGAATCCACTAAGAGCAGCTATAATGGAAATGTCAGTTGAAACTACTTCACTATTTGCCTTTAAAAGTGTTGTGCTGCATTTTAAAGACACTTAGATATTTGGCATTAAAAACTATGGTGACATGGTCACATGATTTCTCTCAGAGGAAATTGCAAGGATAGGGGAAAAGGACAAAAGGAGACATTGGCAGTAGAGGCAGAAAGTCAGTTTTCAGCTCCAAACCTCTGCTCCTGAGGTTTTCCTCTAATCACAACAAGTCAACTGTCTATGCATTTATCAGGAAAATGTCTTCCCACAATTCTGATGTTTTCAGCTGCTGCTGTGTTCTCTTGGATGAACATTTCAGAGAAAAGACGGGAACAGATGTGAAAGACGTAATAATTTATTAGGAACTAGTGGAGCTTGTGCTTTGTTCAGGGCAATCGTATGTCCTAAAGCATAGTATCACAGGACATAAACATGCCTCTAAACAATTCACTTTTTATGAAGCAGAAGTGGAAGAAGCAGAAAACCAGTAGTAGTTGTAATTTTGTACTATAACATTTTGCATTAAAGGGGACACATTTTGAACTAACTCCAAGATACTACTATATCCATTCTATTTAGCTAATGGAACAGGAGTCTATTTTAACCATCTAGAAAAGAATGGGATGAAAAGTCTTTCTATTACATATTTTTACAAATGCATGATACTAGAAAGGAACCTTAACAGGGCACACATTCTATATTTTTGTGACAAGAGCTACAGTTATCATTATAGTACTAAGTCTTCAACCTAGCCTTCTATTGTTCTTTTGAAAGACAGAAAATAAAACTCATTTTTAACATGATAGATTCAGAAAATAAAAGGTGACATGATCAACACCCCTAGCCAAATGCACAAGCTTTGCAAAACAAAACAAACAACAGCAATAAAACCTTTCACTAGAAAAACAGCATCACCAAAATTAACCTGTTCCTTGTGTAACTTGTTTGGCATGATTTGGCACCCAGTAAATCTGTACCTAAAGAATGATAGGCCAGTGATTCCTGGACTCAGTACCAATTCAGCTCCAAACTAATGGGTCACTGTCAGGCCAAGTCAGAGGGCTGCCCTTGTCCTTTCATGTAACACTGGTTGTAATTCCAGAATAATGTAGCACAGTAAGATATACACCATCACCTACTCCTACTTCCTCTTCTCACCCTCAAAAAGGAGACTGTCACCACATTTATTGTACAAGATCAAAATAAGACTCCAATTTTCTCATACTTCCTCTAGGAAGTCCTCCTACTCTGCTTGTGCCTCTGTCCCACTGCCTGACCCGCTCAGGATGAAGGAGGTAAAAACCTGTACCTTTCTTCCTAGCCTTAGGTATATCACCCTAATTTAGGCTCTCTTCATTTCTCCCAAGGGCAATTAGCTCATTCAACAAAGTTATTGAGCATCTACTATGTATAAAACAGTATTCTAGGTTCTGGGTATACAACAAAGAACTAAATACACAAAAAGTCTGTCATCATAGAACATTCTAGTAGGAGAAAACAGACAATGAAAAAATTAAGTAGAGTAATGATATAGTTAGTACAGTAGAAGGCTGAAACCTGTGCAGGAAACGGGAGAATATTAGCAACAGGATGATAGCTGCAGGTCTCAATGAGAAAGCCCAAGTACGATGGAAGTTGCAGGAGAGGAGGTTAGAAAGAGAAAAGGAGCTCAAGCTCTGAAAGGTCTTGTAAGGCCACTCAAAGGATCTTGGCTTTTATTGTATGTGAGATGAGAAGCTACTCTGATAGTTTTGAGCAGCAAAGAGGCGTACTCTGTCTGACTTACTATTTTAACTGATCCTTCCGATAGATGTTAATAGGTGTTTCACACAAAAAGAATTCAAACAAATTTGAATAACCCTCTCTACCAAATGCCTCCCTTTATGATTAACAAAGTGCCTTAGCACATTTAAAGCTCTCAGAGCTCCAGCAGAAAGAAGCCAATACTTATTTATTTAATTTTGTGACTGAGCCTCGCTATATTGATGAGGTTGGTCTTGAACTCCTGTGCTCAAGCAATCTTGCCACTTCAGCCTCTCAAGCAGCTAGGGTATCATACATCTACTAGTCCCATATAATCATCTCACTATTGGAACACCTTTTAACATCTCACAGAATATAGTTCAGACCTAAGGCCAGGAAACACTGGCCTAGATGCTTTGAGATCTAGTATTCTAAGACTCTGTATCAGAAACACTGTAGAAGACTCCTAACTAAACTGACATTATACAGGGCCAACAAAGTTTGTTATGAAAAATAGATAACTTCAGGCTTTGGAGGTCTATCCTTTCTCTTTCTCTCTCTCACTCTCCCTCTCTCTGTCTCTCTAGTGAAATAATAACAAAGAGAAGGGGAAGGGAATCAGGAATACCTGGAAGCAAAGTCAGGCTAAAATATCCCTCAACAGACTGTGATACTAGGCAAAATCAAAGTTAAGGTCATCAGTTCAACCAGAGACCCCTTGGTGTCTCGTTTGTCACATAAGAGTAGTTCAACCACTTGAACTGTTACAACTAACACAACCCTGCAGCCATTTATATCCAACACAATGTTTATTCATCTCAGTTACTGACTTTGTAAATTAGGCAATAGTTTGGAGTTGCTAATCTAGAAAAATAGTTTTCCATACTACAGTATGGTTTCATTAAAGTTACATCTTTTAAAGCAATATATTCACCATCCAATTTGTTTCTTTGATCTTCTCTTATTTACATCAAAGTATCTCAAATAAGTTTCCTATGTCCATAATATTTCTTAGTCACTGAAGCTTAATATAAACTAACAGCCGATTTCTATAGCTTCACCTGCGATACAATCAACTATGAGATTTCCCTCTTAAAATGAAAAAATATGAATAAAGTAAAATCAGTGCTAATGAAGAGACTAAACTGACAGATCTAGGAGTAGGATTGCTATTTGTTGAGTTCCCCAAGGAGCAGTGACTGACTCTCTCATTTATTATATACATAAAGAGGGCAAATATGTCATCCCACAAGGCCCAAGTAGAAATGGAGAACCAGGGCTTTCCTTATGGGGAGGGGATAGTTCCTACGATGAGAATGACTACCAGAAGCCAGACCTTTATGAGACTACCAGAGGTCCAAAGTGGTTGACAGAGAAGCACACCAGGAACAGAGTGGAAGCCAAGCTACAGAGCCCAGCGAAGCAGTGAGAGGCATGGGTGGGTCATGAATTAAAACCAGCAAAAACCAACAAGAGGAGACCAAGCAAGCCAAGAAGGCAGTCTGGAAGAATTCTAGAATCAGAGTTGAAAAGTCCAAAGTGATTTTTAAGAAAGCCCTAAAATTGGCTTTCATGGGGAAGCTTTACGTTGGGTGTCGACTGAGATGAATAAGAGACAAATGACAGTTTTTGCCATCAAAAGATCAATAATAATAATGACTAGCATCTATTACATCCTTACTATATATTATACATGAGGTTAATGTGTTACATTCATTTAATCTCTTTAACAGGCCTCTGAAATATGTTTTAATCCTCATTTTACAGACGAGTAAATTGAGCAACTCAACTTTTTAAAAACAGTAAAACTCTATTGCATTTGTGATTCACATACTATAATACATTACATACAATAGCCCAAAATAAACATCTCATGCCAGTGACACAAAAATAAATATCAGGCCAAAAAAAATCAGCAATAAGTACATTATTGCTTTCTTTAATCATAAACATTCAATTCTGAATGAAGACAATTTACTACATACTGATGCAGTTTTCTTTTCATTTCATATAATCATCCTACTCTCCTATACCTACACTATTCAGTATGTTCCTGTGTTAATTCTTATACATGTGTGGAGCAAAATAATAATAATTATTATTATAATAATAATATAGTATTTTGTATTTTTAATGAGGTGATGTTGATAGATCAGTCCTTAGATTCTATATGGCAAGCGATCATGTTGATGCAGCATTTAGGGAAGGCCGACCAGAGAGGATAAGCTTGATCTAAGTTTTTATCTCAGAACAAAAGGAGTAGGGGGTTTAGTCAGGATAGAGGATAGGATCCACAAACAGAGTAGCAGTAAATGACAGTGGAAAGGCAATTAGGAGCTGGATCACAAAGGGCCACAGCTAAAAAGTTTAGACTGACTTGTGGGTTATGGTGACTTGTTGGTAGATTTGATACAGGAGGATGCCCTGTTTAGATCTGCACTTTGAAATTCTACTATAAGATCTTAGGAGAACGGGTTAAAAAGAGGGAGTGGGGAGGCAGAAAGACCAATTCAGAGGTTATTGTTATGGCCATGTGATATGGTTTGGCTGTGTCCCCACCCAAATCTCATCTTGAATTATAGCTCCCATAATCCCTATATGTCATGGGAGAAACCTCATGAGAGGTAACTGAATCATAAGGGCAGATTTTTCCCATGCTGCTCTCGTGATAGTGAATACATCTCACAAGATCTGATGGTTTTATAAAGGGGAGTTCCCCTGCACACACTCTCTTGCCTGCTGCCATGTAAGACATGCCTGGATTAAGAAAATGTGGCACATATACACCATGGAATACTATGCAGCCATAAAAAAGGATGAGTTTGTGTCCTTTGTAGGGACATGGATGCAGCTGGAAACCATCATTCTTAGCAAACTATCACAAGAAGAGAAAACCAAACACCGCATGTTCTCACTCATAGGTGGGAACTGAACAATGAGATCACTTGGACTCGGGAAGGGGAACATCACACACTGGGGTCTATCATGGGGAGGGGGGAGGGGGCAGGAGGGAGGGATTGCATTGGGGAGTTATACATGATATAAATGATGAATTGATGGGTGCTGACGAGTTGATGGGTGCAGCACACCAACATGGCATAAGTATACATATGTAACAAACCTGCACGTTATGCACATGTACCCTAGAACTTAAAGTATAATAAAAAAAAAAAAAAAAAAAAAAAGACATGCCCTTGCTCTTCCTTCACCTTCCACCATGAGTGTGAGGCCTCCCCAGCCATGTGGAACTGTGAGTCCATTAAACCTTCTTTTCTTTATAAATTACCCATTCTCGGGTATTTCTTCATAGCAGTATGAAAATGGATTAATACACCGTGCCTCTTCCATCATGTGGGAAGCAACACAGAACATAAATTAAAATGTTTAAATGTATTCGGGAGAAGATGATGAGGGTGTCCCACTACAGGCTCTGGGAAGGAGAAGAAAGGATATTTGGAAGAGATAGACAGATACATAGGTATTTCACATATATGATATATAGATATAAATAAATATACACACATGTGCGTGTGTGTGTACACATGCACACACATGCATGTGCAGGCACATGTGCTTAAATGAGACCTGAAGACTGCCTTAGTTGTCGAGAATGTTAAAAACTGCCAGGTTTCTGTATGGAGCATCAAGGGAGTCAGAATGACCACATGGGAGGGAAAAGAGATGAAGAACATGGGTTTAGACCTGCTGAATTGAAAGTACCTGTGATATACACTGAAGACTGCAATATAAGTGTAAAGTTTAAAAGCAAGATCCAGGGTGAAGATATATCTCTAGAGACTTCTGAATGATTCCTTATATTCCCCCAGAGATAACACTATTGAATATTAGGTTGAACGATATGGAACTACCAATATTCTATTTTTTTGACCTCTAAAAATGACAATTTCAACATGAGAATCTACTTTATCTATGAGTTCCTTGAAAATAAGACAATATGTAAATATATAAGTATTTCTAAAACAGAATCTACAACAGATACTTCACAAATATGCTGGAAGAATAAAGAATAAATTACATACATTTATGAATCCTGTGCTAGTTGTTGTTACGTGGTTTTGTAAAATTATTATGAAAATTTGCATATTTTACACAATTAATAGAACTGTAAGACTGATATATTGCTCAATGATAATTTCAAACAATTGTCTTTTGTGGGGTCATGCACACCATGTATCCATCCCATGATTTTCTGCCTATGTGAGGAACTAGTAACTATAGTTTTTCAAATGGTTTATCAGTGCTCATTAATTTACTTACTCCCAACCAGTCTTTGTAGAGGGAGAAATGAGAAAAGGTGGGTACCAGATCACCAACGGAAATGTTTTCTCTAAGAAGGCACCTCAGTTTCCACATCTGCAAAGTAGAGATATCACTTGTATCTGTGGCTGACTATAAGGATTAGAGGAGACATGGCATGTACCGCATAGGACACAAGAGAAGCTTAGTAAATGGGTGCTTTTGTTACTATGTCAGTGTTTTCAAATGACCAGCAGCAACTATTCAAAAATCATCTCCTATGTCAGGTTGCTGATGATTGACTATACAAGTTTATTTATAAGCTTAAAATTCTTGGGACAAGAATTTAGTGAAAGCAATGTTGACACAAAAAGCCAGACACAGTAAATGAGACATATATTCAGAAAAACTATGTAGCAACCATTGAATCATAAAGATCTTAGAACAGAAAATGGCCTTTAGAAGTTATCTCATCATTATTCCTTCAACAACCCCCAGATAGAGGTGAGAAAGCCTAAATATTTCAGGGATGGCAATAATTATTACAATTATTTTAAAAGTTTTTGCTTTTTGCCGGGCGTGGTGGCTCACGCCTGTAATCCCAGCACTTTGGGAGGCTGAGGAAGGCAGATCACTTGAGGCCAGGAGTTCAAGACCAGCCTGGTCAACATGGCAAAACCCTGTCTCTACTAAAAATACAAAAATTAGCCAGGCATGGTGGCATGTGCCTGTAGTCCCATCTACTCAGGAAGTTGAGGTAGGAGAATCACTTGAACCTAGGAGGCAGAGGTTGCGTGAGCCAAGATGACACCACTACACTCCAGCTTGGGCAACAAAGCGAGACTCTGTCTCCAAAAAAAAAAAAAAAAAAAAGTTCTGTTTTTGTTGGGCTTAAATTAAAAAGCATGTATGAAAATGTCAGCTAAACTGATTCTAGTCACTCTTAGTCCCGTTTTCCCTTCTGACAACATGGACAGCAAGTTTATTACTTTCTCAAAAGGAATCATAGGAATATAATACACATTAAGGTATCTTCAACCTGCATGTATCATTTTCAGTCATGCTTATTTATCAGATAATTAAGCCACCACACTGAGGTATAATGATGATTGCACTGATAACCCCAAATCTTCACTCCTTCCAGTGGGGATGTGGGTTGACTCTGGGTTCAGCAACATTCACTTGCCTAGACAAATAGATGTTAGCAAATGTGATGCAAGCATAAGGTTGACAAGCACTTGCTCCTTGTTTTCATCATAATAGTGTGCCCAAGGTGATCTGTTAGAGGATGACAGCCTGGTGGGCAGTTGTCCCAGGGAGGCCTCAGATATGCAAGAAAGGCTGAGCATAATCAGGGAAATTGCCAAGCCACTGACTTCAGCTGACTACAGACAAGTAAGTAAGCCCCATGGAATGCAGCTCAGATCAAAGATGTATAAGCAAAAATAAATGTGTATGGTTTTATGCTACCGGTGTTTTGTGGTTATTTTGTCACAGAGCATTACTATGGCAATATAAAACTGACATAGTGACCATTAAGCATCTGAAAATTTTCTACTTACCCTATAAAAACCCAGACTTCACCAGAATGACTACATGATGGCATCTCAATGACAACGTGAGTTATATGTACAAACACCACTGTTCTCCAGGTGTTTATAAACAGTCTGATTTAAATACAGGGTTAAATATGGAACCTTTCCAATTATACTACTTTTAACCTCAAAATTAGAAAGCATCAACAATCTTGAATTGCTAGGATTATATCCATTTGAGAAAACTGAGTAATAGTTGATCTCTAGCTACATGTGGGGGACTAGTAGTGTACTGTACTACACTTTGGGCTAAGTGACCTACAACATGATTCCTATGACCAATTTATGTGATTTCTTACCCTATATCTTGAAAGAAGCTAGTTACCTAACTACACAGAAACACTGGTTTCTAGTGAGAAGAAAGAACAGTTGGATTTCTATTCCTATTTCCTGGCAAGGTTTCTCCAGTAGGTTTCTCAAGAGTCTAATCTTGGCATATCAATGTGGAAGCAAGTTTATAAGCTGGGAAATCTATTCCTTTTAATAGTCACTCAGGACACTAAAACAGCTAGGTGCCAGGGCAAATCACTCTGTAGAAAATGGGAACAAGACAAGCCTAATATCTGTTTCTGGAATTTGGTGGGAGGAGGACCAAAGTCATTGCCTTCTTTTGATCCTTTACCTATGTCAATTATTTTGTAAATAAGAGAAATAAAATGTAACAAAAATTAAATATGGATGTCTGAGAGTCATAATACTGAATATGCTAATATGTATAAAATATTTTTGAGTTCTTCAGAGGAAGATCATCATATAAATTAAACCTAGTACTATTAATCCTATAACCAATCAACACACATAAATTAAACCTGCAGTACCTAATCAGAAGTAGGCACTCCCTAGACATATTAAACCCAATAATATCAATTAGAACATTACTAAGTCCAAATGTCTTTGCTCAAGTAATTATTTTTGTAGTCTCTCTAAAATGATTTATATGTCACATTCCAACGTAATAGGGCAGGACAGGATCAAGTCCTTTGGGACTAGGACTAGTCAGCTGCACTGAAATCCTTTTACTAAAATTTTCAAAGTTTAATATCAGGTATTTTACCTTATTTAAACCTAAAGGGTATGTCAACGCCTAGTGTGCCATCAAGAACAGGCTCTTTATTGTCCTATTAGGGTGGAGATGCATACTCTGTAAACTAAAGAGATTAAAAGCAAATGGAGGATATGAACCAGATTAATGATCTGGTCCCTGCAGCCTTACCAGAGAGTTTACTTAAAATGAAAGCTTTGGATGCTGATCCAACTTTTTCGATTTAACCAAGGTTCTCACTTGAATGGCTGTCATAACAGCATTAGTACTGAAATCCTCTAGCTCATTCTTTCCAAGGCTTCTAGAAAGAAGAATATTGCAGAGAAATGTGATCCAAGGTACCGCCTGCAGTGGGCACAGGAAAGGAGTGCTACAAGTTCAACAGCAAAGACAGTGTGGGGCGTGTGCCAACAAATGTTCTTTTAAAAGACTGATTCATGAGGTTAGGTAAAAATCTTTTCATCTAGGTCACTGGAAAACATCCTTGAAGGCAGACTGACTTCAAGACTCATCTATGTTAATGATATATGTAGGAACAAAAGCCAATTGCCATGGTAATGCCTACTTAGTAGCACGAACCACTGAACCAGAGCGGGCTCTGTGACATACTAGTTTGAAAATATCTGATTCTAAAAGAGAATCAGTTTTCCTTTCAAGTGGTAATGAGAATTCCAGATCTTCTATAAGTATGCATTTAATGGGAAATACAATGATCCTCACCATACCTTCATGTCTAATTCCCACTTTTTTCCCCTTTGCAGATTACCAGAGAATTCAGTTTTTGGTTGTTGTTCCTCATCTAGACATCTAGTTTCTTAGATGTTAGCTCTTAGACACCCTTCACTTCATCGTGGTCTTTTTGAGAAATGCAAAAATATTTCGTCTTCAGTCAGTTATTTAATTTCTACTTCTATTTTGGTGAGAAAGAGTAATGTATTTATTTATTATGACAATCTTTTTTCTGATACATTTTCTACTACTTAAAAAAACTTTTTGCACTCACAATCATAAAGAAAGCACGCTATATCTTTAATAATATGCCTAATACAGGTCTCAGTGTGCTGGCCAGTGAATGTTTGAATACTGCCAATATCCAGCGGCCTTCTGGCAGCACTGGGCCTTCTAAAAGCTGTTCTCTGGCAATAGTCTTTCATGCAAGCACTAATTTTATTATAGCTAGTTTATGATTTTCCCTCATTTCCCTGCTATTTTTAAATGTGGGGCTGTAATAGGAGGTGTCTAGAGGCCCAGGAGATGAAGAAACCATTACACACTGTTGGGTCTCTGTGGTATCAGTGGCCTTTGGAAGCTAAGGATTTCAAATGCGATGTCAAAGGGTATTTGAATACGGGGTCCCTCAGGAACTGTGCCCAATGAGAAACACATTGCTTTGCTCTCTTTATTTTACTTTTAATTTCTGCTTTCAAGTTGTTGTGGTCTCTCAACACTCTTCCCAGTTTTGTTCTTTAGAATTATTTTTGTACATTGCCCACTCTAGCCAGACCTGTTTAGCAACATTTAACAACACTGTCTTGGGAGATGAGTTTTTTACATCCAGTATGATGTACCAGTACTGACTTCTATAACACAATGTTAAAACAGTTCATAATGTGAATAAAACCCTGCATGAAAAAACACCAATTTTACTTGATATTATTCCACATGTAACTGGGCTGCAAGTTTTCAGAAAGACTGGCTAATCAGAAAATAAGTTTTAAAAATTAGAGTGGTTTTCAAGGATGGTTTATTGGGATGAAGAAAGACATTTATGAAACAGGAGAGGAGGGAAGCCATGTGCTTTTCTTAAATTAGGCTTATTTCTGATAACTGGGATAAACGAGTCTCGCATAAGAAGATGACAACTAGTGTTCTGGATCCAAATCCAACCTGTGCCATCCCAATCAACCTCTATAGTCAGAAGAGTGAAGGGAAGAAAGAAGCACAAGATAGAACACAAGCAGCACAACGATAAAGATGAAAACACCCCCACTTTAAATTGCAATAAAACACATGCAAAACAGTGGGGACCACTGGTAAGAACTGTTGACAAAAAAGCCAAACTCTGTAAAATATTTGAAGAGACTTATCCTGAACCAAATGTGAGGACCATGACCCATGACACAGCCCCAGGGGGTCCTGACAACATGTGCCCAAGCTGGCTGCATTACAGCTTGGTTTTATATGTTTTAAGGAGACATAAAACATCAATCAGTGCATGTAAGGTATGTATTGATTCAATCCGGAAAAACAGGACAATTCAAAGGGGTAAAAAACAAAAGGCCAATGACAAAAAGAGAAACATTGAGAAAGCATTTGAATCCTAAAACTGTATTTTTAACAAAGAGCAAATATTGCAAATGTGACTATTCAGGGTTACATTCATGCTAAAAACAAAATAAAGAGAGATAGGAAAAGTCACAAGCACATAAAATGATGGATCTGGCAATACTATTAAATAGTAGCAATCCCTGGATCAGACAGTGCCTAACAAATGTGCTTTACCTGAAGAAGACTGAGAACCCAAAGCAATTCTAGACTTCTTTTTCAGATTGTCCTAAACGTAGATTATACTCTTGACATTAAAAAAAAAAATTAAAAATAAAAAAAAAACCCACAAACTTTAAAGTAGCTTTAATATGTACAGAGGTCACTCAGCAATATTTATTCCCCATTAATGTTCTTTTCTATTAATTTATTTCCATATGTGTTTCACTTTTCCTAACATAAAAACTAAAGGGCAAAGATATGCAACCCAGTTATACATCCTTGCACAGTATGAGACACCAGGTAATCAAGCTGTGTTACCATAAAAGCCACTGTCAGCCAGATCCAGTGGCATATGACTATAGTCCCAGCTACTCAGGAGACTAAGGCAGGAGGACTTCTTGGGCCCAGGAGTTTGAGACCAGCCTGGGCAACATAGTGAGACTCTTGCCTCAAAAAAAAAAAAAAAAAAAAACAAAGCCACTGTCAATGGCTCTTCTACGGGATCCATAAACCAGATCAAACTCTTTAGCCACAGTCAGCTCCATTCATTCAACTGTGCATCCTCTGAATTTACAAATATGTTTATCTCTTTTTTAAAAAAGAAGCTGCCAATTTGATAACATTACAATTATCCAAGCATTCTTAAAGTAAATTGCAAAAATCCAAGACAATATTCTTTGTGGTTTTTTCAGTCTTTTTTTTTTTTTTTTTTTTTTTTTTTTTAATAAAAATCAGGTCTCACTACACTGCCCAGGCTGGTCTCAAGCAACTCTCAACACCTTAGCCTCCCAAGTAGCTGGGATTATAGGCATGCACCACTGCACCCAGCAGGACAATATTCTCTGGTTTAAACTGTATACTCTTTTACTGTGTGTTATTCCACAATCATATATACTGTACCTTATTCTTCTCTGGCATGCTCATTAAGTTGAGCTGATGTAGTTAATTAATACTTCTTTAGAGAACTACAGATGAACATAATCTGGTAGTATTCTTTATGAGCTATCCTCTCTAGATTGGAAAAAAGAAAACCCTTTACATGTAGTTACATGGTTTGGCTGTGTCCCCACCCAAATCTCATCTTGAATTGTAGTTCCCATAATTCCCATGTGTTGTGGGAGGGCCCCAGTGGGAGATAACTGATTTCATGGGGGCGGTTTTCCCCACACTGTTCTCATGATAGAATAAGCCTCAAGAGATCTGTGTGGTTTTTTTGCTTTTTTTTTTTTTTTTTTTTTTTTTTGAGATGGAGTCGCTCTGTTGCCCAGGCTGGAGTGCAGTGGCGTGATCTCGGCTCACTGCAAGCTCTGCCTCCCGGGTTTGCGCCATTCTCCTGCCTCAGACTCCCGAGTAGCTGGGACTACAGGCGCCCACCACCACGACCCACTAATTGTTTTGTATTTTTAGGAGAGACGGGGTTTCACCTTGTTCACCAGGATGGTCTCGATCTCCTGACCTTGTGATTCGCCCGCCTCGGCCTCCCAAGGCCTCCAAAACTGCTGAGATTACAGGCGTGAGCCACCACGCCTGGCTGATCTGGTGTTTTTACATGGGGTTTTCCCTTTTGCTTGGTTTTCATCCTTTCTTGCCTGCGTTATGTAAGACATGCCTTTTGCCTTCTGTCATGATTGTGAGGCCTCCCCAGCCACATGGAACTGGGAGTCCATTAAACCTATTTTTCTTTATAAATTACCCACTCTGGGGTATGTCTTCATCAGCAGTATGAAAATGGACTAATACATATACAGTCTAACAAAAGAGATTAAAAAACAAACCTTAAGAATCTTGAATGTACATATATTGTCTAGCACAGATAGGGCTTCATAGATGTTCCCAAAATTTGACAATGTTAGCACAACTTCAAAACGTAAGCTCCATCAGATCACTATTATCACTCAACCAAATCAAGGCTGAACTGATTTTATAGAATGCTGGTTAGACATGGTTTATGACCTCAGGAAGTGAGTAGAAGACACAAATACTGTATTATCAGTGATGCAGTGTAAAAGCCAATGGACTACAAGTTGGAAGCCCTGATATGAGAATAGTCATTAATTGGCTGTATGTCCTCAGATAGGTATCTCTATCAGAGCCCTAGCTGTTTCAGCTATAAAATGAGGGCAAGTTGCTCTCTAAGATCCTTATCTGATCTAAAAGGTATAATTCTAAACAAATAACTATCAGGAATCAAAATATTAATAAAATCACATAAGAAACTACTTCCTGTTATGACAGACTAGTCTGTAGCAGAAGAATTCATTTGCCAAAAACAAATTTTAAAATTGCATAAATTTTAAAAATTAATTCAAAGGCACTGGAGTGGTATCAAGGTATTTAGGACGGAAGGGACCAAATCCTGGACAGGGGAACTCACAGAAACTTAGCAGAGCTTTCGGCACTCCCCAGGGCTAGGGAGATAAAACCTGAAGTTCAGAGCTACCAAGGAAGCCAAGATTTGACGTGCCTTTACAGAAACGTGAACCCAAGTGTTTGAGCCACCACTACCCTCAAGACACTATTTTATAAGTAGCATACACCTAGTGGAGGAGAAGACACATAGAAAGTAACTGCAATAAATCAAGTTATTGGCATTCTCATGGTACTAGAAAGATAAAAGCTAAAGTTCAGAGTCTATCAAGGTGGTGGGATTATTTAAGTACCTCAGATTTAAAGCTGGGACTATTAAAGGACTAAAGCCTAAGAATAAAGTTGAATCAGAAACTGGTTTAACTGAAACCCAGCTTTGAAATATCTCATTCTTGACTGGATTAAGATGATCTACTCCTACTCTAAATACCTGCCAGATATTAAAGGAAATGTTATCTAGAGGAAGATAATACCATTGAGATTCTCTTAATATTTTATATACAATGGTCAACATTCATTAAGAAACTGAACCATGCACAACAATAATAGGACCAACAGAAGAAATAGAAAATATAAATGAACCCACAAATTATTAGACATAGAATTTAAAATAACTTATTAATATATTCAAGGAAAAATTCTAAGCTAGAGAATTTCATAAGAGAACTGGATTCTATTTAAAAAAGAAATTGAAATTCCAAAAAAATAACTAAAATTAACAATGTGATATACAGGCTTCATAGCAAGTTGGACATAGCTAAAGAGAGATCTGTGATATAGAATATAGCATAGTAAAAAAAAAAAAATCTAAGCTGAAAGACAGATATAAAGGATGAAAAATCCAGTACAAAGTATAATGGACATATGGAACATGGTACAAAGGTATAATATATGCAGTAGAAGAATAGACAGAC
Organism: Rhinopithecus roxellana; assembly: GCF_007565055.1. Classification (NCBI taxonomy): domain Eukaryota; kingdom Metazoa; phylum Chordata; class Mammalia; order Primates; family Cercopithecidae; genus Rhinopithecus; species Rhinopithecus roxellana. Next base: position 22,265,961 of record NC_044561.1, on the reverse strand, counting down.
AGGAAGAAATGGAGCAGAAGCAGTATTTGAAGAGATAATAGCCAAGAATGTTCCAATACTAATGAAAAGCATAAAGCCACAAATTCAAGAAGCTCAGTGAATCTCACACAGAATACAGAGCAAACCACATCTACACTATTTTACAGTAAAAGTGTGGAAAGTCAGGAAAAAGAAAAAGCAAGAAGAGAGGGAAAAAGATACTATCTTCAATAACAACAACATTGAGACAGTTTTCAATAGAAAAAAGTGGAAACAACCCAAATGAATACATAAATAGGATATATATTCATTTAACAGAACACTATATAGAAATGAGACTATGTGAATTACTGGTATAGCCCTCAACAATAATAAATCTAACAAACATAACAATGAGCAAAAGAAATGAAGTACAGAAGAGGATACACTATATGAATCTATTTGTATACAGTTCAAAAATAGGAAATACTAGCCTATGCTGTTGTAAGTCTGAATAATGGTTATCCTTTGGGTGTGATTAATATTGGAAGGAGGCAAGAAACGCTAATGAGTTACTGGTAACTCCAGTTTCTGATATGCATAGAGGATAAAAGGACATATTTACTTTGTGAAAATTCATTTAAAAATTATTTGTGTACCTTTCCATATATAATACTTCAATAAAAGTTTATTTAGACACATACACACATCAATGAATAACAGCATGCTGTCTTTAAACTGCAAATTCATTTTACAAATGATTCATACACAACTTCTTTCCTTCTTTCTATTCACTGCTTAATGTATCTTCCAACTTCTCCTTCTTTGGGTTCAAAAGACACTAAAGGGTGAGATGGTCTCAGAAATAGGAGCTTAATGTATAGTACATTTATAGATTATTAAGTAAATAAGATACTAAGAACCAGGCTGGGAACTTGGTCTCATTTAAGACATTTCTGTGGTGAACCAATTGAAAGACAAGCAAAACAAAAAGAATCTAAGACAAGAGAGAAAGATTGTTTATTAAGAGTGACCAAAAAACAAGTACGGACTGCCAGATTGCAGAAAAGATGCTACTAAGAATGCATTAGGTTGGGCCTGCTGGCTCACGCCTGTAATCCCAGCACTTTGGGGGGCCGAGGAGGGTGGATCACTTGAGGTCAGGAGTTTGAGACCAGCCTGGCCAATGTGGAGAAACCCCAACTCTACTAAAAATACAAAAATTAGCCAGATGTGGTAGTGCATGTCTGTAATCCCAGCTACTCAAGAGGCTGAGGCATAATCACTTGAACCCAGGAGGCAGAGGTTGCAGTGAGCTGAGATCGCACCACTGCACTCCAGCCTGGGCAACAGAGTGAGACTGTCTTAAAAAAAAAAAAAAAAAAGAGAGAGAGAGAGAGAAAGAAACATTAGGAATTTGATAGAGTAGATCAAGAAAATATATGTAAATACAACATCTTGAACCCCACAGCAAGGAGCCTGTTTGTGATAGATTAAACATTTAGCAATCACTGGAAGAACCAGAAGAATTTTAAAACAGGAAAGACTATTCAGTATGCATTACGAAAGTTCTTTAAGAAATTCTACACTTCTAAAACAACGCAAGAAAATCCATCAGTCTGGTAAAAGCTTTGCCAAAGATTTTTCCAACTTCATGCATGTTTCACCTGAAATAAGGAGATAAGGCCCTTAAATTTCCATCACTACTATGAGTTTGCCTCAAACATTAAGACCATTACATAGTTTGTGATACAGCCTGTTAATAAAACAACTTTAATAATTTGGTAGTTGTTTTTCTTATAGGATCTCATATGCAGTGAAGGTGGCTTTAAAACAAATTGGACAATGTTAGGAACCACAAAGTTAGTCCAGGTTTTACAGTATTGTATATTTTTTCCATTCCAATAATTCTGCAGACTCTGCTCAGCCTTCGGAAAGACAGTTGCTAATACAAATATGCATGTTTGAACTTACGGTAGTTTTACTTGAAAGTGCTCTTTTCCTCATCTCTTTTATGAAAGAAGATACTCCAGCTGCTTTTTTGGAGAGAGTAAAGGTATTCAGCAATACAGTAAAGCAATCCTTTTTTTTTTTTTTTTTTTTTAACTCACAGTGGGAGGAAGAAAAGGGGAGAAAGTTAAAAAAATAAAAAAAATTAAAAAAAATTAAAAAAAATTAAAAAAAAAAAGAAGCGTTTTTCTAACTTTGCTGCCTACCCCTACACTCCATTCTGTTGCTGAAACGGTGAGAAGATTGTCAGTCAATGGGAGTGTGGGGTGGGAGCTGGTAAGTTTTATTTCCAAAGGGTGGCTAGGTGATCCTGACCTCCTAGTTGAAACAGCATTGGAGTAAAACTGATCTACAGAAAGTGACAGGCTTTAGAGGACAGTTTTATAGATGGCTAAGAGATGAACTAAATAAGGACTGTCACCAGTAATTTTTTTTTCTTTTTTTTTAGAGAGGGCCTCACTGTCGCCCAGGCTGGAGTGCAGTGGCTTGATCTTGGCTCACTGTAGCCTTGAACTCCAGGACTCCAGTGATCCTCCCACCTCAGCCTCCCGAGTAGCTGGGATCACAGGCATGCACCACATCGCCTGGCTAATTTTGTGTATTTTTTGTAGACATGGGGTTTCGTCATGCTGCCCAGGCTGCTCTCGAACTCCTGAGCTGAAGTAATCTGCCTGCCTCAGCCTCCCAAAGTGCTAGGATTACAGGCATGAGCCACAGCGCCTGGCCCACTATTTTTATTATAGGAACCCTTCTAATTATTGACACCCAAATCTTGGTTAGCATAAACCACTGGGATCATGAGATCATGACTAAGTAATAGGATAAAATTGTATATCAAAGGAAAACTAAGTACCTGGCTGATTTGGATTCAGCAGAAAGATGGATCTCAATTAGTAAAAAGATTTGATTAGATAGATGGGTAGAGTTATGCTACTGCCAAGTATACACAGTAACTATTAATAGAACTTCTCTAATGGCTTTCTTGGCTAGAGGAAGAGATTAGGGATAATAGCCATGGCAGCAACTGCTGTGGCAGCTAAAACTTACTGTCTACATGCTTTATGCTAAACACTGTGCTAAATACTTGATTGCAGATTACCCTTGCTTTATGGATTAGGAGACTCAGACTTAAAGAAGTTTAATAATTTACCTAAGACCACAAAACTAGGTAAGTGTCAGACTGAGGACTCAGCCAAAGTCTATTTGATCTGAACGACATTCTGCTTATAAATTCTGATCAACCTAGTTAACTCCTTATATGTCTAATATTTCTAGAGAATTTATGAATACTTATTAAAATACTTAATACTTAAATTATATTAGTATTTTATTCATCCTGTAATCATTTTTAGCTTCTTGATTTGCCTAGGCAAACCTCCTAAAAAATAGTTAAAAGGTAAAATTTAGACTCAATCAATTACCACAAATTCTAACTAAAATCAGTAAAATTAATTAGTGAAGTCTTATCAGAGACTAAATAATAAAAAAAAATTTAGAACGTTCTTGCCACTCTCAATCTCTATCTTCCAGGAAAGGCTGAAAGACATGTTCTAACACACCTCCAAAAAGCAATGGACACCTGGTTAGCGAGCCTGCAGAAGAATATGTATTATGAAATAAAAGCAATAAGCAATTCAATGGTGATTTCTTTGCAATGTGATTTCCTTGTGGAAAAGGAGAACTTTGGGATTCATATATGTTGCATGGTAATTACAGAAAAGTACCTTTATTCAGGCAGAATAAAAGATGCTGATTACTGCTTAGAAAACAGACTGTTTTTAGTGAGCTAAAACTGAAATAAGAAAGGATTCCTAATTTGGATCATTGGTATCAGTGAATGGGAAGAGCATTGTTCTACAATCTATTTTAATCAGATTTTAATTATTCTAAGCCACAATGACAAAAGTTAAACAAACCTCAGTGATGGTTTTACAAAATTAAAAAGGACTGTAGGAAATTATCATTTCTGTTGCTTTTGTTTTAGAAATTATCTTTTTAAAAACTGGACACACAGTAGATTTTGTTTCAGCAAGAATAACTGCTTTGTATCAATTATATTCCAAGTAGCTAGCAGAACATATGTCACGTTATTTTAGAAAACCATAAGTTAACGCTTATTATTAGCTGCATAACGTTATGAAAACATCATCCATCCTCTTTAAACTTTAGTTTTCTCATCTACAAAACAGAAAAATTATCATTAATTTGCTTCCGTTTCTCCAATCTGGCCCTGAGGATCCCAACGTTAAAAATCAAGTAAGTGCAAGCTTACCCAGCAGCTGTTCTGTTGGGGCAGCCTGCCACCCATTATACCAGAATGACAGCATCTTAGCTGCAAAAATCACATTCTTAGCCTTACAGATTGTCATTAGTATCTTTAGGAATAATACCACTCAAACTCCTCTCAGTCCCTGAATGATGCTGCAGTCTCTGATATGTCAGGTTTTATCTGTTTCTGAGTCTTTTAGTTTTGATTCTTTATGCTTAACTCTCTTAGCTATTGGTTCAATCTACAGTCCCTAATATGGGTGTAGCACATGCATTATCAAGCAGAAGGCTTTTGGTATATCTCAGGAAGCCTGTTTCTCTGGGAAACTACTGAATTATATCAAACTGCATAAAAGTCCATTCCTGAAATCCAAATACCTGCTCTGGGTTTTTGTGGGAATAACATGAAATAATGTATACAAAAATAAGAAATCTATTTGCAAATGGTAAATATTAATCACATGCAAATAACAATCCATTATCAATGGTAATCATTATTTTAAATGACTAGGATCCAGTTAACATTCCATAAATTGTATCATTATGGGTAAAATACTTAATTAATTTAGGATCTTTAGAAGTCCTACAATTATAACAAAAGGGAATTACTTTTAGATATAACAAATTGAAGCAAGTCACTTGATGATGGTCAAATCATGTCATTCCTATAGGCTTCCTATTTCTCAGGATAAAATGAGAGGGTTAGCCCCGGTGATTTCTATTAAATTGCATAAAGTACTTTCTCCATGGGACCTATATCTCATTCTCTGCCTCAGCTTAGCACTGTCTTGCAAGACAGAGGTGGCTCCCCACAGCAGTTGCTGTAAGAAAAGGCTATGGCCATACAAATCAAAACGCACTGCCACCATTGCTAAAGCAAAGAAAGAAAATGAGATGAGTCTACCACCTCCTCCATCCACTCATACCGCCCAAACTGCACTTCTAGGATAATGTGCACTTCATTGATTTTGGACATCTAGTTGAACCGGGTTTCAGCCATATATGAATATTTTGTTTGTTCTAGGATATGCAGGGTATGTACAGCCAGGAAAGAGATGGGAAATGTGAAGTGGTTTTGTTTTCGTGGCATAGGGAGGCAGAGTCAGGGCTACCCAGTGAAATTTATTCCACATGGGTCAGCTCTCACCAAGAATTTGAATCACTAGAATTATTGCTCATCATTCTTTCACTACCAAGACTTCTATTCTTTATTTTTTCTAAATTTTTATTGTGAAAATTTACAAAGATACAGTCAAAAGAACTGTACAGTGAATAACAAAATCCACAGTGAGATTCTACAACTCCTAACATTTTGCTAAATGTGCTTTATAACATATCTATACATCTTTTCATCAATCTGTTTTTTTGATACAATTTAAAGTAAGTTTCAGACATTAGTATACTTTACCCCTAAATACTTCAGCATGTATATCACTATATTTTCAGATAAAATTTATATATAATAAAATGCACACATTTTTAATATACCATTTGATGAGGTTTTGTTTGTTTTTTAGACAGAGTCTTGCTCTGTCACCCAGGCTGGAGTGCAATGGTGCAATCTCGGCTCACTGCAACCTCCACTTCCTGAATTCAAGCGATTCTCCTGCCGCGGCCTCCTGAGTTGCTGGGATTACAGGCATGTGCCACCATGCCTGGCTAATTTTTTGTATTTTTAGTAGAGACGCGGTTTCACCATGTTGTCCAGGCTGGTCTCGAACTCCTGACCTTGGGACCCACCTGCCTGGGCCTCCCAAAGTGCTGGAATTACAGGCGTGAGCCACCACACCCAGCTCATTTGATGAGTTTTGACACACACATACACCTAGGTAACCCAAACACATATTAAGAGATGAAACATTCCCATCGCCATATAAAGTACCCTTACATCACTTCCTAGTCAATCCTGTCCTCACCTCCGCTTCCAAAGACAACCACTGATCTGACTGTTTTCACTACAGATTAGTTTTGCCTGTTCTAGAACTTCTTTTTTTTTTTTTCCAGATGGCAGTTTTTACATTTATTTAAACAGAAAACATGCACACGAGCTGTCTACTCGTTTTCTTCACTGCGCAGCCTGGCACTGGGGTTGGTGACTCTGATGGCCAGCTGGGCAGCTCTTTCCACGATGGCTTTGCGGTTCTTGGAGGAAACATTGTGAGCAATCTCGGCACAGTAAGATTTGTTGCACACCAGCAGCACTTCCAGCTCCTTGACATTGTGGACCAGGAACTTCCGGAATCCACTGGGCAGCAGGTGCTTTGTTTTTTTGTTGCTCCCATAACCAATGTTGGGCATCAAGATCTGGCCCTTGAATCTTCTACGAACTGTGTTGTCAATGCCTCTGGGTTTCCGCCAGTTAGGCTTAATTTTGACATATCGGTCTGACTGGTGCCGAATAAACTTCTTGGTTCTTTTTTTGACGATCTTGGGCTTCACAAGGGGTCTGAGGGCGGCTATGATGCCAAGGAGGAGGTGGCTGCCACCTCCGTAGGCAGCGCCCAGGAAGAGAGCAGAACTTCTTATTAATAGAATTATAAAGTATGTCGTCTTTTGGTGTCTGATTTCTTTCACACCGTCTAATGTTTTTGAGATTTATTCCTGTTGCTACATATATTTTAAAATATACCGTTTTTACATCCATTCTTCCATTGAGAAACACTTGGACTATTTTCAGATTTTGCTATTATGAGTAAAACTGCCATAAACATTCTTATACAAGCCATTTTAGGGACATATGTTTTCAATTCTCTGGGGTAAATATCTAGCAGCAGACTTGCTGGCCAAAGGGTTAGTGTATGTTTAGATTTTAAAGAAACTGCAAGACTTTTTCCAACATGGTTGTACCATTTCATGCTCCCAACAACAACATATAAGAATTAAATACAATACATCGATGTATGCTATAAATCCTACAATTCAACGGTATACTTTTTGCTTTAATTAGCCATATGCATTTTAAAGAAATTAAAAAAGAAAAAAGTAAAAAAAAAAATGTTGGTTTTTTTTTTTTTGAGATGGAATTTTGCTCTTGTTGCCCAGGCTGGAGTGCAATGGAGCGATCTCAGCTCACTGCAACCTCTGCCTTCTGGGTTCAAGCGATTCTCCTGCCTCAGCCTCCCAAGTAGCTGGGGTTACAGGTATGCACCACCATGCCCAACTAATTTTGTATTTTTAGTAGAGATAGGATTTCACCATGTTGGTCAGGCTGGTCTCGAACTCCTGACCTCATGTGATCCACCCACCTCGGCCTCCCAGAGTGCTAGAATTATAGGCAAGAGCCACTGCGCCCAGCCAAAAAATCTTTTGTATTTACCAACATATTTATTATTATCTCTGGAGTTTTTCCTTTTATTTCCCTGTAGGTCTGGGTTTCCATTTGATGTCATTTTCCTTCAGAACGAAAAATCCTTTAGCATTTCTAATAGTGCAAGTCTGTTGATAATTTTCTTGGTTTTCCCTTATTTTTAAATGTTTTTATTTTGCCTTCACTCTTGAAAATTACTTCTGCTGATTATTGAATTCTGGGGTTGACAGATTTTTTTTCTTTCAGCACTTGGAAGATTTTCTCCTACTGTCTTTTGGTCTCCATTATTTCTGATAAGAAATTGGCCATCATCTGTATTATTGCTCCCCCTCTACCTAATGTGTCATTTTTCTCTGGTTGCTTTCAAGGTTTTCTAATTGGTTTATAGTAAATATACAGCATTTAGGTGTTGTTCTCTTTGTATTTATGCTGTTTGAGATTAGCTGAGGTGTTAGAATCTGAAAATTTATTTTTTACTAAATTTGGGGAAAATTTTAGCCACTATTTCTACTAATACTCTCTTTTGCATCATTATCTCTGTTTATCTTTTTGTAACATGTATATAATTATACATATGTAAGACCATTTGATATCGTCCCACAAGGCACTGAGGCTCTTTTTATTCTTTGTAAACTATTTTCTCTCTGATTTTCAGATTGGATACTTTCCATTGATCTGTCTTCAAGTTCATGTCTCTTTCTCTGTCATCTCTAACGTTTTATTAAGCCCATCAATGACTATTTGATTTTAGATATTATATTTTTCCATTTTCTTTTCTTTTTTTTTTTTTTTTTTTTGGAGACGGAGTCTCGCTCTGTTGCCCAGGCTGGAGTGCAGTGACCGGATCTCAGCTCACTGCAAGCTCCGCCTCCTAGGTTTACGCCATTCTCCTGCCTCAGCCTCCCTAGTAGCTGAGACTACAGGCGCCCGCCACCGGCTAGTTTTTTGTATTTTTTAGTAGAGACGGGGTTTCACCGTGTTAGCCAGGATGGTCTCAATCTCCTGACCTCGTGATCCGCCCGTCTCGGCCTCCCAAAGTGCTGGGATTACAGGCTTGAGCCACCGTGCCCGGCCTCCATTTTATTTTCTTATAGTTTCTATTTCTCTGTTGAGATTTCCTATCCACTCATTATAAGCATATTTTACTTTACATATTTGGACATAGTTACAGTAACTTTTAAAACTCTTTTCTATTAATTTCAACATCTGGGTCATCTTAGGGCTGGTTGGTTTCACTGAATGCCTTTTTTCTTTAGTATGAGTTATATTTTCCTGTTTCTTCATATGTCTAATAACTTTGGACTATATCCGGGACATTGTGAATGATACACTGTATACACTTGAAATTTTGTTGTATTATTCTATACAATATCAACTTTTCTGTTTTAGCAGTTAACCCTGATGAACTCAAACACCAAACTGTTACTACTGCAGTGGGCAGCAGGTGAAATCTCTATTCAGTCCTTCCAGCCTTGGAAGAGTTGCTTGGAATCTGTCCTCACATGCTTAGGAGCTACCTAGAAATCTGATCAGAGTTTATACATAGAATTTGGGGCTCCCCTACATGGCTCTCCCCTTTACAGGATTTCCCACGTCACTTTCTGGTTGTTTTTGTGGCCCATACTCTGCCCTCTGATTCCTCAATCAATAAGGCTACAAGTTTCTATATAGTTTTCGAGGACTGGGGCCTACACTCTTACAAAAACAAACAAACAAAAAATATAAAACCAGGGAATTCACTCAGTGATATTCTCTTTTTCCAAGTGTTAATTCTCTTCCAGCTTCTGCCTGTTTGGTTATTCTCTAGTACTCTCATATAGCTGTTTGTTTTATATTTTGCCCACAGTTTATAATTGTTATGTGGCCATGCTGATATGAGCGACTTTGCCAGAAGCAGAATCTTCTTTCCTTTGTGTAGTTACAGGGGATAAAAATGATCCTAATATAAATAGCATAAACTATATAAAAATGAAAGTACTCTATGATTCACATTGCTGCACTTTTTGTCTTCTGATTAAAGAGTCAACGTACAAGAGACTCTGGAAGCACTATCCAACAGAACTTTCTAAGATGATAAAAAAAATTTTCTGTGCTATCGAATATGGCTGCTACTAGCCACATTAGTCTATTTTTGCACTTAAAATGTGATTATTGTGATTGGGAAACCAAATTTTTTACTTTATTTAATTTAATATAACCACATGTGGCTAACAGCTACTATGTTGGGCAATCCAGCTCTAACAATCGTGTAATCTGGTCTTTCTGTTTTACAGGTGATGAACCAGCAGCCCAAAGAGCTTCCACAAGAGGCCTGTCCATGACAGAAGGCCTCTAGTGGCAAAACCAGGATTTGAATTTAGATCTCCTAATTCCTAATCTCAAGTTGCTTCTACTCTACATATGAAGAGACTACAAAACATTATGACTGACAGAGGAGAATGAAAAATATAATAGATGGAGTGATGATAAAGTAGAACTTCGAAAATTACAGTTGGAAAAGATGAAACAGCTGAGGACAGAATGATTTGCAAACATATCATACATTACACATACATATACATATATTCCCTGGATGTACAATTTCTTTTGAGGTGGTAATTATTTTATCAGCAGAAGGAAAAGAGCTTTTTATAACTCATTACAGGCCCAAAAAGTCAGTCTCAGCCAATTTATAATACAAAGAACACCATCAAGAAATTGATGTCCTGTCTCCATTCTTCACAAGCATCTACTTTCCAAGTCCTACAGTCTTCAGTGATTTGAGAGTTACTGTTTAGCAATCCTATTTGTTTCTCAAAAGCCTGTAAAATACACACCCCAGAAAAGTTGCCAAGCCTTCCCCTCATGAACTCAATACTCCCTATGAGGATTTGTTTCTCTGCTAAAATGGAATGCTTTTTACCTTTTAACCCACTCTTCTGTACTATTAGAAGTAAAATAATTACCTCAACTACATTCTTTCTCTTACACACACACACACACACACACACCACAAGCCTTTGTATGGATTTCATATTAGCATTATTGCAAATTATATAATAAAGCACATAGTATAGAGAATGTCTGCAAAAAGGTCCAAGAAAAATAGCATTGTTTTCAGAGAAAGTGCTGTGGTCAGGATGATGTCATCAAAAATCATCTAATTAATTTCCTGTAGCTACATCCTAAAGGAAATCCAGAAGGCTCAATTTTCTCACAAAGTAGTCTTTTCTTTTGGTCAGTAACTGTTCATGCAAACCCACAGGTGTCAAACTGATAATGATTATGATTCACCTTTATTCTTCACGATCACAAAAAAATCAAATTTCATTTTAAAAGATTTTTCATGTGGAAGGCATCATTAGAATATAAAAAGTATCCTTTCTTTTAAAGATAGGGTTTCACCATGTTGCTCAGACTGGCCTTGAACTCCTGGCTCAAACAATTCTCTCACCTTAGTCTCCCAAGTAGTTGAGACTATAGGCGCATGCCACTACACTCGTTGGAAGTATCCTTATTGAATGTGAATTTTAGATTTTAGTTACTAGGAGCAAAGTAACTGCAGAAATGACCAGACGATTAAACTGAGTTGGTATTTACTACTCGACTTCATACAACAACTTCTCTAGCTCTGAGTAAAATAAAGATTATCACTCATAAGAACCAAGGAGAGGAGAGCACTTTTTACCGACTACCACCCTCAATGTTCTTCCTGCAGACCAACAGGCATTTATCATGACTGGCCTGGAATACCATAGGAGGTTTGCCAGGAGATGTGAGTTTCAAGGGCAAGAATAATGGCACATTCATCTTTATATCCAAAGGCATTACAGCACCTGGTACATAGTAAGCACAAACATGTTGAATGGATAAATGGATGAGATTATTAAAATAAATAAACTGTGCCCCTTTCCAACCAGAAGTTCCCAATTCTACAGTGGGGAGAAGAACACCGTTACAAACAAATATATGGGAAGTGCTGTAACTAAGGGATCACCGAGGGCCACAGTTTCTCAATCAATTTGAAAAAACAAACTAACAGATTGATATCAAGTGCTAAGTGTTTAGAGCAGCTTTTCTGGTGAGCAATTTGGGTAAATCTTTTAATTTAAAATATGTACTAGATATGACACCAAAAGTGTAGATAACAAATTGAAAATAAGCAAATGGGTCTACATCTCACAAAAAGCTTCTGTGGCCAGGCACGGTGGCTCACGCCTATAATCCCAGCACTTTGGGAGGCCAAGGCGGGCGGATCACGAGCTCAGGAGATCAAGACCATCCTGCTAACATGGTGAAACTTCGTCTCTACTAAAAAAAATACAAAAAAAAATTAGCTGGGCATGGTGGTGGACGCCTGTAGTCCCAGCTACTCGGGAGGCTGAGGCAGGAGAATGGCGCGAACCTGGGAGGCAGAGCTTGCAGTGAGCTGAGATGGTGCCACTGCACTCCAGCCTAGGCAACAGAGCGAGACTCCGTCTCAAAAAGAAAAAAAAAGAAAAGAAAATAGACATTCCTCAAAAACTTTAAGAAGAGCTACATTATGATCCAGCAATTCCACTTCTGAGTATATATCCAAAGCAAACGAAATCAATGTCGAAGACATGTCTGAACTCCATTCACTGAAGCATTATTCACAATAGCCAAGATATGGAAACAACCTAAGTGTCTGTCAGATGTATAGATTCAGAAAACATTGCGTGTGCATGTGTGTGTGTGTACAGACAAACATACATATACACACATACATACAAAAAATATATGCACAATGAAATATTACTCAGCCATAAAAGAAAGAAATCCTGCCATTTGCGAGACAGTAGAGATGACTCTGAAGAACATTATGCTAAGTGACGTAACCCAGAAAGACATATACTATATGATTTTACTTACACAGAATTCCACTTATATGTAGAACTTTTAAAAAGTCAAACTCATAGAAGCAGATAGTAGAACAGAGGTTGCCAGGGCTTGGGGTGAGGGAAAAGGGGAGATGTTGGTCAAATAGTACAAACCTTCAGTTATAAGATAAATAAGTTCTGGGGACTCTAACACACAGTATGGTGACTATAGTTAATAATACTCTATTGTTTACTTAAAATTTGCTAAAATAATAGATCTTAAGTGTCCTCACCACCCCCAACACATACAAATGATAACTAAGTACGACACTTAATTGTTAATCAATTTGATTATGGTCATTTCACAATGTATACATATATAAAACAATCACATTGTACACCTTGAATACACACAATTTGTATTCAGTAATTATACTTCAATAAGGCTGAATAAAATTTTTTAAATAATATAATGTACAAGACACCTGTTGACCCAGGAATCCCACTTCTCAGATGTTATTCTAGTTCTAAATGTATACAAAGAGACCTATATATGGTCTTTTTTACTGCAACCACGTTTGTAATGGCAAGAAAACAACAACAAGAAAACCAAAACAACTCCCTGAATTTCAACAGTGGATGAATGGTGCACCCATAATACATACTAGTACACAGAAGTTCAAAACAATGTAGTTGATCCATGTGTGCTGACATGAAAAGAGGTTCAAGATTATTAAGAAAAAAAATCATTTGAAGAACAACATCACATTCCCATTTATGAAAAATAAAACAATACATTTGTATACATGTATATTTAAATCCATAGAAGGTGGACTAGAACCCCACTAATAGAAAAATAATATGTCATAAATATAATTTAAACTTTCTAGTAATCCATAAAAATGTGAAAAGTAAAATTAATTTTAATAACATATTTAAATCCAATGTAGCCAAAATATTATCACTATATTAAACAATACAAAAAATTAATAATGAGATACTTTACATTCTTTTTGTTCATTCTAAGCCTTGAATTCCAGAGCATATTTTACATTTACAGCACATCTCAATTCAAACTACCCACATTTTAAATGCTCAATAGCCACATGTGGAAGTAGCTACCACAATGAGCAGTATAAATCTAGGAGAATGCACTTCAAATTAGTAACAGTGGTTACTTCTGGAAAAGACAGTTTTTAAATCTTTTACATCAATAACTAACTCATATATTACTTATGGAATGATAAAACTAGAACGATAAAAAAAAAGTAGTATGGGAATACAGATGGCAGAGCAAATAACACTGTTCCCAGGGTTGCTGAATCTCCGGATCAAGGAAGGGAGCTAGGGAAAAATAAAATTTAAAAATACCATTTACAATAGTGAGCAAGCGCGCACACACACACACACACACACACACACACACACAAAACCTAAGGATAAAATTAAGAAACTATATGTAATAGTTCTACACTGAAAAGAATAAAACACTGCTGGAAGAAATTCTACAAGGCCTAAATAAATGGAAAAATATACCATGTTTATGGAATATAACATTAAAATATATTCATAGATTCAATGCTATCCCAGTCAAAATTCCAGCAGGATGTTTAAGCAGAGAAAAGGAGAACTGACAAGCTAATTCAAAGATACACATATATGTAAAGAACCTGGAAAATCTTCAGCAATCTTGAAGTAGAACAAAGCTATAAAAATTACATTATCAAGTATCCAGATTCATTAAAAAGCTACAATAACTAGGCAATTTACTATTGTCACAAAGATAGACAAAATTATTAACAGAGCGGAGTCTTTATATGTATATCATATATCTTACTTACGACAAAAGTAACATGCAGTACAGTCTCATGGATATAGAGTGCTGGGTCAACTGGATATCCATGTGGGAAAAAAATATGAAACTTTGATTTCTACCTCAACGCAAACAAGTTAATTCCAAGTGGCAGTAAATCTAAATGCAATGACCTTGGGATACACAAACATTTTCTTAAACAAGACACAAAAGGCTCTAACAAACAAAAGTATTGATAAATCAGACTTAACTAACATTTGATAAGATATTAGGTAGAGAAGATGAGAACTGAGAAAGATAGCTTCAATGTGGTAGAAATGACAACTAAACCTGAAAAAGAAAAATGTTGCTAAGGAGTCAAAGATGAGGCCTTCTATGCAGAGACCAGAAAGAGTAAAGGTACAGAAGGGTAAAAGCAGAAGGTCAGTAGACTTGCATAAACAGATTAAAAGGTGTACAATATTCAGAGCAGCTGAAGAAAAGTAGTAAGAAAAGTTTATGAAGGGGTTTGTACTTTATCCTGGACAGAAAAGGAAGCTGTCAAAGGCTAAATTTAAGTGCGCTTTTTCTGATGATGTAATTCATGATCAGAACTAAATTTTAGAAGGATAACTCAAAGAGCTTATAGAAGATGGACTAGATCAAGAAGAAACTAGAATCAGGACAGGGTTAAAACAGGGCTTCACAAATTAGAATAGTTACATATCCCAGTGTGACAAGAGGTATGCAAAGCTATCTAATAAAATCTACAGCACTTTTTCAGGAATATCTTGTTTACTTGAATATTTAGGGAAAAACAACTTCACACTAAAACAAACACTGATACAATGTAGTCATACGCAATATTCATATGAGTAATTTAAATAATGACGGCAATAACATCAATAATAACAATAGCATCCCTTTTGCATCCTAATTATGTCTAAGGCACTATCCTCATCAAGCGCTTTATGTGAACTCATTTAATTCTCACAACAATAAGCAAAATAGATACAATAAGAATCAATTCCTCCATTAAACTACACAGAGTTATTTGCTCAGATGCGTGTTTCCATATACCTTTTTCTTTTTACTTTTTAAATTTTGTAATTAAGGTTTAACAATTCTTTACATTGCTGATGATATAACTTGATATAACCACTTTGGAAAACTGGCAAAACTTCCTAAATCTAAACATCATATGTATGAACAAATACCTAATAGAAATAAGTGCTGATGCTCATCAAAAGATATTCACAAAAATTTTACAGCAGCATTTTTATAACAGCTCCAAACTGGAAACAACTCATGAGTCCATCAGTACACTTAAAAGAGTTGTACAGGCCGGGCGCAGTGGTTCACGTCTGTAATCCCAGCACTTTGGGAGGCCGAGGCAGGTGGATCACGAGGTCAAGAGATCAAGACCATCCTGGCTAACACAGTAAAACCCCGTCTCTACTAAAAAATACAAAAAAAATTAGCTGGGCGAGGTGGCGGGTGCCTATAGTCCCAGCTACTTGGGAGCCTGAGGCAGGAGAATGGCGTGAACCCGGAAGGCGGAGCTTGCAGTGAGCCAAGATCACACTACTGCACTCCAGTCTGGGCAACAGAGTGAGACTCCGTTTCAAAAAACAAAAAAAAAAGTTACATAATTTTTAGGTCACATGGTAATAAGTGGCAGAGCCAAAACTCAAGCCCAACTTTGTTGAATATCTAATTTCACACTCTCAACCACTATCCTATATTGGAAAGAAATTACTCATGGCAGCAGCTTCAGACTTTGCTCATAGACCCACATAGTACACATCCTTTCTCCTCCACTTGCATAAGAATATCTATTAAAAGGTGTGGAAAGTTCTGAAAGGAGGGTACTGCAACAGTCTAGCTAAAGATATGGGAGGAGACAGGAAAGAGATTTCTAATACAGAAAGAAGAGAATCAAGTAACCAACCAAACATGAGAGTGAGGGGAGGAGGTTTGGGCAACAGGACAATGGTGAATGCAGAAATAGGCACAAATTGAGGGCTCAATCAACAGAGTTGAAGGTACGTATTCAGGAGGCAGATGAGAGTATGAAGCTCAAGAGACAAATCAGACTGATAAAAAATACTTTGGAGTTACCAGCATATTTGTATATCAGATCTCCTGAATAGAGAATACTATCTCCAATACTATGTAATTTATGTACCCTTCTGACAATATTAACTCACAGGAGGGCCTCTGTGGGGCAAGCACAATTAATTTTGAAACCATTAAAATAGATAGAAGGTTAGTCAGAATAAAAAAATCCTGTGGAGAAGATACCACCTCCCTTATTAAGCATCTGAGAGCAACAGTAGAAAAGAAAACCTATTAAGCCGCATTGGTGTGCCTGTAGTCCCAGTCACTCAGGGGGCTGAGGCAGGAGGAATGCCTGAGGCCAGGAGTTTAAGGCCACAGTGTACTATGCTCACACTTGTGAATAGCCACTGCACTACAGCCTGAGCAATGTAGCAAGAACTCTGACTTTAAAAAACAATAAAATTAAAACAAAATTTTTTTTGGCCAGGCACAGTGGCTCGTGCCTGTAATCCCAACACTTTGGGAGGCCAAGGCAGGTGGATCACCTGAGGTCAGGAGAGTGAGACCAGCCTGGCCAACATGGTGAAACCCTGTCTCTACTAAAAATAAAAATTAGCTGGGCATGGTGGTGCGCACCTGTAATTCCAGCTATTTGGGAGGCTGAGGCAGGAGAATTGCTTGAACCTGGGAGACAGAGGTTGCAATGAGCCGAGATGGCACCATTGCACTCCAGTCTGGGCGACAGGGTGAGACCCCATCTCAAAAAAAAAAATTTTTTTTTTTTTTTTTTTTAAAGAAAACCTATTGCTTTTCAAAGGTAGGCAGACAAACTGCTTTCAGGCTGCTATCTAGCTACTTTGGAAAATCCTAAAACTTATTATAGCCAAAGATGCAAGAGGCAGAAAGATGCAGTTTCGTATCCTTCCCACTCATAGCATTTACAGTATTAATTTTTGCTTCAAAAGGCAGTGTACTGTATTTTATTTCACTATCAAAATGATGCAAAAGGGCAAACAAGGTATAATTTAGGGTCACAGGTACAATGTAAGAATAGGATAATCATAAAATCTGTATTACCTGAACTTTTTATATTGAAGATGGTACAACTGCTGTTTGGGAGTGTTCTCAAAGTTCTAATTAGCACAATCATTAAGAGGAAAAAATCAGGAGTGTAACATAAGAACAGAAATGTACAAAATTATCATTATCTTCACATTACAAGAGAATCAACAAAAAATTATGCACTAATATAAGATAATTTTCATATAGCCAGTGACAAAACATGCAAGATAAACACCTTTCCTATATACCATCAATAACTATTTTTTTAAAAAAAATCACAATGAGGGCCTGGCGTGGTCACTCATGTCTATAACCCCAGCACTTTGGGAGGCCAAGGTGAGAGAACTGCTTGAGCCAGGACTTCAAGACCAGCCTAGGCAACATAGTGAGACCTTGCTCTACAAAAAAATTTCTCAAATTAGCCAGGCATGGTGGCCTGTGCCTGTAGTCCCAGCTACTTGGGAGGCTGAGGTGGGAGGATCAATTGAGCCCAGGAGGTCAAGGCTGCAGTGAGCCATGATTGTACCACTGCACTCCAGCCTGAGTGACCTTGTCTCAAAAAAAAGAAAAACACACACACACAATGAAAAATATCTCATTTCCAATAAGATACATGAAGTGTATAGCAAAAGAAAAACTCCTTAAAAATGTAGATCAGTGAGGGGACATGTAAGAATAAATGGAGAGATAGACCAGGCAACTAAACGGAAGACTGACTATTAAAAAGACATCAATTTATTCATAAGTAATATGCAAATTCCATACAATTCCAATAGACACCTCAATGAATCATTCTCTAAAATCTAACAGAATGATTTTAAAGTTCATTTATGGGGTAAGGGGACAAGAATATCCTAGACATTAAAAAAAAAAGAATAAAGGTATAGGACTTCTCTAGCAAATATAATGTATTATAGGGCAGTAATAATTAAAACTGTGTGTTATTAGAACACAAAGTGCCTAACAGCTCAGTGGGATGACACAGCAATGCCCAGAATCAGACCAATACAAAATAACCAATACCACTATAGAAGAAAATAGGTTAAGAGTATTATAGTTCTTTATAAAGGAAATAGAAGCATAAAGCTCTTCATAAAAGAAATTTTAAAAAACAGTCAACCCAAGTAGTGGTCAAAGAAATGCAAATTAACATAATAAGATATCACCTTTTTCTTAACCTATTAAATTGACTTTTTGGTTTTAATATTAATGCCCAGTGTTGGCCAGTGCAGGGAAATGAAACCTCTGATACATTGCTGATAGGCCTGAAACAGATGCAGCTTTCCTGGGAGCAATTAGCAATAGGTATAAGAAGCCTTACTATGTTTATTCCAAACCAGCCCACTTCTAATAATTTAACTAAAGGAAATGATAAGAGATGTGTTTAAAGATTTACCTACAAGGATATTTTTCCAGATTTTATAATACCAAAACTTTTGAAACGACCTAAATATATAACAGTAGGAAAATAGATGAATTATGAGAAAGTCATAAGAATTTCAGTAGAAAATAAAATGAAGAAATGTGTTATAAGTGGAAAAACATAAGTGCAAAAAGTTATAAAACAGCACTCCAAGAGGATTTCCATTTTTGTTTGAATATATATAAACAATCATAATTACATATATGACTAAAAGAGCATACCAAAAATGTTAACATTACATGTATGACTAAAAGAGCATACCAAAAATGTTAACAGTCTGGTAGGCTTATAATTAGTTATTTTTAATCGTTATGTAGTTGGATAAAACTAATAAATATTAACTTTTTTTCTTGGAGACAGGATCTCTCTCTGTTGCCCGGACTGGAGTACAGTGGTGCAAACTTGGCCCACTGCAACCTTGGCTTCCCAGGCTCAAGCAATCCTCTCACCTCAACCTCCTGAGTTGCTGGGATTACAGGCATGTGTCACCATATCCAACTAATTTTTGTATTTTTTGCAGAGACCAGGTTTCACTATGTTGCCCAAGGTGGTCTCAAACTCCTGGGCTCCAGTAATCTGCCCACCTCAGCCTCCAACTCCTGGGCTCAAGTAATCTACCCACCTTGGCCTCCCAAAGTGCTGGGATTACAGGCATGAGCCACTGTACCAACACTATATTAACTTTTATAAAAAACAAGATTCTGTGACTATATTGAATAGGATTGTGGTAAATATCTGATCTTTGCTAAAGCCACAAACTCTCTTATCACTCAGCAAAACACGACTGATACGCTAACCAGAGTTTAGGATCACATTTCAAGTTTCACCTGTTTCACAAAGCTTCCTCAAGTTTCTACCAGTCTCTACCCCTCTAGAATTCCAGAATTTCAGCAGTGATTAAGAGGGCATTCATCATTTATTATTGAAACAATGTTTTAACATTTTCATGTATTAAAGCTTGCCTCAAAAAGAAAGTAAGTCCCTCAGAGGGAGTAACCCCACACCACACTACCCAGACCTTGAACCCTAAGCACAGTATTAGGTGCCTTATGAGAAGACATCACACTTAACTGAATTAAATCTCAGAATGGCCAACTAAAACTCTGAATCTAGATAAAATACATATTGCTAAAATAGTTTCCTTTAGATATTTTGTACATTCCTGTATGTTGTAAACCAATATTAACTCCAGTCTTAAAAATTGGTGGCTGGTTTCAGGCATACAGAGATAAAAATTTCCAGTAAAACATGGGCAGGTAAGCAGCAGCAATCAAAAACAACCTTAAAAATTGAGAAATGCCCTTGTTCACTGCAGCATTATTCACAACAACCAAGATATGGAAACAACCTAAGTATCTATCAAGAAATGAAAGTGTAAAGAAGTTATAGCTCACACACACAGACACATACGTATACTGGAATGTTATTCAGCCTTAAAAAAGAAGGAAATCCTGACATTTGCAACAACATGGATGAACTTGGAGAATATCATGTTAAGTGAAACAGGCCAGACACAGAAAGAAAATTACTACATGATCTCACTTATATATGGAGTCTAAAGTAGCTGAATTCATACAAGCAGAGCATAGACAGAATGGTGGTTACTGGTGGGGGTTGAGGGAGAGGAATGGGAAGATGTTGGTTAAAGAGTATACAGTTTCAGTTATGTAGGATAAATAAGTTCTAGAGCTCTAATGTATACCAGGAAGCTACAGTTAATAAATCATATTGTATACTTAAAATTCACTAAAAGATTAGATCTCAAATGTTCCCCCCCTCCAACAGAAAGTTAAAAAGAATTACTAAATGCTTACTATGTATCAGATACAGAAAATAAATTTATGAACAAAAAACTAAGAAAAATACATTAATTTCTCATGAAAATGAATGGTACTTTATAATTCCTGAGACAAACACAATAGAAGAAACACAGTGAGAAAAGGGGAAATTCCATAGGTTAGTCAAGGAATCAGATAAATATGGGCTAAACAGGAGGAACAACTCAGGAGGCCTCTGAAATAGTTGAGCTATCTATGGCTGACAACCCAAATGGGCCACTGTGAAAAGGGAATGGCCAGAAGAGGTTGATTATTAAGTCTTAATAATCAGAAATTTTGAGGCAAATATTATTAAGCTTAGAAAAGGAATTTGGTAGCTGGACATTCTCTCCTCACACAAGGGAAAAAAGAAATTCTCCACAGTGGGAATTTTAAATCAGCCCTGGAGTCTATTACTTATACATAAGGAGAATATCCCAACAGACAGGCTTGTGAACTACTGCAGTAGTGGTTATGCAAACGGCAATTTTGGAAGGGCAGAGGAGTGACTGCGGTAGGTGGCAAATCTAAGATGGCTAGGTTTGGGGAAGGAATGGGTACCAGTATTACCTCAGGGTCCCTTCCATCCTCATAATTCAATGATTTCTTAATAACATATTGTACAGCAGAGATTATAAAACATGATATGAATCACACTATTGAGAAGAGGGAAGGCAGAAAAATTTCATTCCTCCTGTTTAACATCTATGATATTACTCATTTAAAAGTCTTTCCACCCTTTGTATTAATTGGGCTAATACATATACCTTGAAGGTTAGGAAAAAAAGAGTATAAATGCACCTCTTGCCTTCCCCCCACTCCCTGAGACGGAGTCTTGCTCTGTCACCCAGGCTGGAGGGCAGTGGCGCAATCTCGGCTCACTGCAACCTCCACCTCCCAGGTTGAAGCAATTCTCCTGCCTCAGCCTCCCGAGTAGCTGGGATTATAGGCTCCCACCATCAAGCCCAGTTAATTTTTGTATTTTAAGTAGAGACAGGGTTTCACCATGTTGGCCAGGCTGATCTTCAACCCCTGACCTCGTGATCTGCCCACCTTAGCCTCACAAAGTGCTGGGATTACAGGCGTGCCTGGCCAGCTCTTGACATATTTATAGCAATCTGTCCCTTCACTAAGTGGACCTATCTGGACAACTATGCTGTTTTAGTTCTTAAACCTGGCTTTCACTTCTTAATGCCATTAGTATATCTGTCTCTAGAAGTCTGATCTCTCATTTCACTCCCTGAACATCAAGAAATCAGATCATCTGGCTTATTATAAGAATTGTTTGTAATGTTAGAGTTAATTGGGCAATAAGAAAAGTGTTCAGGTAACTCTCTAGAGAATAAAATTGCCCAAAATCCATGGCCCTTTAATAGTCTGTTTTGATGGTTTTCAAAGGCTTTTCTTCCCCAATTCCTTCGTAGTGCCTGACCATGTTCCTGAGACATGAAGTTGCTGGATCATTTAAACAATACAATTAATCTTTATAAGGTCCCACAGTAGAATTCTTAGATGTAAACGTGACTAAACATATTTCTCAACACATAGATTGATTTATAAACTTATTGTTGCCTCTGCTATTAACCTTCTCTTCCCTATTAATAATATTATAACAAAAGCTATCATTTATGGAATTCCTTTGTGGAATGCCATTATGGAAATCCTGGCACCATGCTGGGCACTTTACATATATTATTTGTAATCCTACCACAACTGTGTTTGGAATAAATAGAATAATCATTTCCTGAATAAGAAAACGGAGGAGAAAAAGAAGAGTTGTTATAACTACCCCCAAGATTCCACAGCCAGGAAGTACTGCAGCTGGGATTTAAATCTGGGTCTATCTGACACCAAACCTCACCTTTCCACTCTGCAGACACTCTCTAATCATGTTACATCTACTGAATATTAACTCTTTGAGGATATTATGGTTCATCTCCTTAATAAAGACTATAATGATATTTCTTTACCATTATGATTCAGATATCTCAATCAAACTCAATATGCTGAGTTGAAAATCCACCAAAGCAACAATGTAAAGAATTTGCAGTAATAATATCTGATCTAAAAAAAAGCAATGTTTGCTTTTTACAATTTAATGAGTATGCCATAATGATATAGCTTTTTTCTAATTTTACATAAACTTACGCACATTTGAAGAAAATAAGAACAATGCATCTGACAAAGCTATTAGATCGCGAGGTCAAGAACAAAGTCTTATCTATTTTTATATATACAAGGACTTTGCTTGGATATACAGAACACTCAATTGTTGATGAAAAACAGAATCAATAAGTCTCAAGTAATACTTTCTTCTGAAAGAAATATGTTAAGATACCCGAAACAGTTTCTGTTTTTTTTTTTTTTTTTTTTTTAACAGAAAATAGAGCTCCACATTTCCAAAAGAAAAAAAAAAGTTTTTGGTCTGCAGATAAACTTCCTACCTCTCGATCTTTGAGTTTCATGGCGAGTACCAACTGATGCCTGTGGTTAGTGAGAGCCTCTCGGTAATTTCCTTTGGAGAAGAATGCAGAGCCCAGATTCCCATGAGCTCGGCATTCTCCTGTCTGGTCACCTGGATTGAATTGAGAAAAAAAAAGAATTTCTTTAAATTAATAATGTTATTCATAATATATAATGGTCATCTTAATTTAAGAGACACAGATTTATTAGCTAAAAAGTATTTGTTTCTTCCACAAGACCCTATGTGGGGAGTTATTGTCCTAGAATTTAAATCTCTGGATAACAATTGCTATTATTGTCATAACATATAACTGCAGACAGGGACTTAGGTGTCTTGGAAACAAAAGGTTAAAGACCTTAACACAAACTAGCTGCTGTTTGAGTCCTCACTGCCTTGCTAATGACCTTTGATTCTAAACCAACCATCAGCTTGTTGGTTCAGTCATTTGAATCCAAACCTACAAGAAAATATCTTTACAAGTATGCTGGTGGCAGATTCATCATATCCCTTCTGTTACTCCAATCCTATAAGTCCTTGAATAATCACCATAATGACCATCATAATCATAAGCCATACTTATATTACAAATGAGAAAACTAGGTCGCAGAGAGGTTAAGAAACTTGCCCCAAGTCACAAAGCTAGTAAGTGGCAGAGCCAGAATTCTAAACCCAGTAGTCAGGCTCCATAGTTTACATTCTTAACCTCTACACTATACCATCTCCTTCAACAAAATGATGATGTATCCTAATGAAGGAAAAAATTAAAACTATGATGAAAGATTTACCCAACAATGTTATCATTTGACACATTTTGTAAGCCCAAATCTCTGAAGAGGGCAATGAGTATGTTATTCCACATCTCGTGGACTTTTGGGAGTATTGGCACTTTGTTATATGAGAAAGCTATAAAGACCTAAACAGTCTAAAACAGAGAATGTTCTAGGGGCACTCACTTTTTTTCTTTACTTTTTTTTTTAAGAGACAGGGTTTTGCTCTGTTGCCCAGGCTGGAGTGCAGTAGCATTATCATAGCTAAGGGTAACCTTGAATGCCTGGGCTCAAGCAATCCTCCCACCTCAGCCTCCAGAGTAGCTAAGACACAGGTACACCATACCCAGCTATTTTTTTTTTTTTTTTTTTAGGATCTCACTATGTTGCCCAGGGTGGTCTCAAATTCTTGGCCTTAAGCAATCCTCCCAAAGCACTGGGATTACAAATGTGAGCAACCAGGCCACCACTTTTCATTGCATATTATTCTCATTCATGTCATGTTACTCAGATTTCTTTGTTCCCTTTCTGCACTGAAATAGAGAAGAGAAGCATCACTCTACCTAAGGTCTTGGCTACATCCAAGTCCTGCTGCATATATCCGGTGCTCTTCTCTGTATTTCCAAGAGACCAGTAAGCACTGCTCAGGGCAGAGAAAACAGAACCTCTCAATTTGAGGCTGCAGGTGCCAATCTTCAGTGCGGCTTCTAAGACAACGACGGAGGCCCCATGATGGCCAGCTGTCAGAAGTTCCTGCCCAACCACAGACACTACCACAAAGGGACTCTTGTCCAGTTTCATTTTCTGAAGCTGCTGATAAGTGGGCTCGAGGGAGTCTGAAAATAAATAACAATAACATAACAGGATAATGTAGGATGATACAAAAACAATCTTTTCTAATATGCTCTAGAAACAAATGTTTATCATACCTTTTGTGGCTTATTTCAAGTATAAACTCTTCAACCTTTATTCTAGCACCACCCTAACTGTCCACTTATCTCATATGACTAGTATCACAAACCCCAGTCCAGTAATTTCCTTCTCCTCTCTCTTGCATGTATATGTCTTATCCTTTCTTTTGGCCTTTGTGATTATGATGTGCCACTTTCCCTGAATAGTTCCCTCTCGTCTGTCCTGTTCCCCTCTCAAAATATTACAGGCACATGCCTCAAGTCCCACTTGTACAGGGAATATCCCCAGGTCCTCTGGCATACATTAATTTGTGTATCCGAATCTGTGCTGAATTTTAATAGTATTGCACAGTTTGGTCATTAACTATTTTAGAATTGTTCTACATGTATTAATTTTTAAAATATTTTTCCAGCTAAATCTAAAGACTGCTATAGGACTATCTATTACAACTCCATAGCAAGTGGCACAATGTGGGTACTCAGAAAACTCATCATGAACACAGGTGAAAGTCCCTAACATGTCTGGCATTTGATAAGAGGTTTGTCTGTGACAGGTCTTGCTCCGTCACCCAGGCTGGAGTGCAGTGGCATAATCTTGGCTCACTGCAGGCTCAACCTTCTAGACTCAAGTAAATCCTTCTACCTCGGCCTCCCAAGTAGCTAGGACCACAGGCACACACCATCGTCCGTGGTTAATTTTTAAAAATATTTGGGAGAGATGAGGTCTTATTACGTTGCTCAGGCTGGTGTCAAACTCCTCGGCTCAAGCAATCCTCCCACTTCAACCTCCCAAAGTGCTGAGATTACTGGTGTGAGTTACCATGCCCAGGCTGATAAACTTGAATCTGCATGACAGATTAATAAACCCTGTAAATATTTTTTCCTAGAAGATGCAATAAAAGAAGCTCTCCCAAGAAAACCTTTGTCATTCTCACTGGTAACCCAGTATCCACTGCTGCTTCCGAGACCAGTAGCCCCCCACTAAAAGAATATTATCCATTTTTGTTTGCAGTCATAAATGAAACCGTAAAGAAATCATCTGAATTTATTTATTAAGATGGAAGATAAAATTAATGTTGGACTCATTTTATTTTCATATGGTATTAAAAGAACATAGACAGGGGTCAGTAAGCCACAGGAGATTTTTTTCCCATTTGAAGCTAAGTTTGAATGTAGATTACCTCCAAGCTCTTTCCCCAATTCCTTTTTTCTTTAAAGACAACTGTAAAGGTATTAATGATAGCCCTACAATAAGATGGCACTTATAAAGCATTTATTATTAGTTTTCCTGAAAACCTGAAAAACTATTTTACATTAGTTTTTCCACTACGCACATGTTAAAAAAAAAAAAAAAAAAACTATAGAAGGGGTGGTCTCTTTAAATCTTGAGTCTCCTAGCCAACAGTACTGCATTAAAATGTGATTTTTACAATTTATGACTGTGAATCTAAACTCTCAACTAAAAAGCTCTCGTCTGAATCAACACTGCCACAGAAACCTTGAAACCTGAAAACCTGTGGGTGCCTAAAGCATGTTTTTCTTTCAATCGGATCACTAACAGAGAACAAAGAACATTTTTACAACTGTCAATATTCAAGCCGTGCAGAGTACTGGTAAACACTAGCTAACCAATGGGGTTAAGTACAGACACAAGAACCCAGGAATTGCTAGAATAAAAAAGAACAATACCATAATGAAATATTGTGAGCAGAATTTTGGTAGTGTCTGCTGATGAGTTTGGCAGTCAATGTTGATCACATCAGTATCCCACTGGCCAATTAGCAGAAACAAAAATAATAGAATTTTAGAGTTGAAAAGACTTTTAAAATACGCTCTCTTAGAAATGAAGAATCTGAGTATTTAAGTGACTTACCCAAAGTTGGAAAGCTTGGGACACAGCCAAGATAAGAACACATTGCAGGGCTCTAAGCCCAGGTTCTATAATATCACACCAGGCAAGATTCTTGGTTGCTAGCAACATACACCAATCTTGGCTGCTTGTAAGCAGAAAAGAAACAACTGAGTGACTACTGGGAAAGGTAGAAAACCAGGCCTCCAGACTCACAGTCAAAATCATACCACAAAAGCTGCCTGGTGAAGGCAACATAACCATTGCAACCAAACACAGGACACCATAGCTTACAATGCTCCTCCCCACACCACCTCACTGAATGCCACCCTTGGAAAATGAGTGTCACCATTGCCACTTCCACCACCAGAACAAATTCTGTGCTATCCTCTCTTCTTTGAACCTTTAGCTCCT
Organism: Rhinopithecus roxellana; assembly: GCF_007565055.1. Lineage (NCBI taxonomy): Eukaryota > Metazoa > Chordata > Mammalia > Primates > Cercopithecidae > Rhinopithecus > Rhinopithecus roxellana. Next base: position 22,239,038 of record NC_044561.1, on the reverse strand, counting down.
GATTCAAGGATGGGGTCTCAGCTGCTAGGGAGAATGGGAAAATTAGGATCTGACGCTTTCAGCTTTTACTATAGAAGGCAGAAGCAGAAGTGTATGATGGAGAATTCCCTAAACTGACAGCCCAAATTGACTGATGACTAGCAAAGACACTATGCTTTACTTGGTGATATTTTTTCCCATAGCAACCACAGCTAAGTTAGAGAAATAGTCATCTAGGCCAGGCGCAGTGGCTCAAGCCTGTAATCCCAGCACTTTGGGAGGCCGAGACGGGCGGATCACGAGGTCAGGAGATCGAGACCATCCTGGCTAACATGGTGAAACCCCGTCTCTACTAAAAAATACAAAAAATTAGCCGGGCGAGGTGGCGGGCACCTATAGTCCCAGCTACTCGGGAGGCTGAGGCAGGAGAATGGCGTGAACCCGGGAGGCGGAGCTTGCAGTGAGCTGAGATCCGGCCACAGCACTCCAGCCTGGGCGGCAGAGCGAGACTCCGTCTCAAAAAAAAAAAAGAGAGAGAGAAATAGTCATCTAATTGAGCCTCTAAAATTATACAACAATGGTAGAAAGGAGAGTGAACACTGCCACAGAAATAAATATCTGGAAAATTCCCAAAAGAGAAAGAAATCTTTAATTGTACAAATTTTCACTAGATGAAAATGAAACTGATGAAAGAGAAGTAGAAGATAAAATTTCCTGAAGCAGAACTTGATCTCTTGAAAAAAGAGTAGGGCTTAGGTAAGTCTTTGCTATTTTCTGAGAGTAGAAGGTATTTTATGAAGAAGATTTGTCCTAACAGAAGTGCCAAGAGAAGACAGATACATGAAATGACACGGACTGCTTGAACTGACCAAAGAATATTTGTAGGGAAGGAAGTTGATGTGAAATAATGGGGAAAACACTGAGCTAAATACATACAGACACCTGTATTTAAAAGTCACATAGCCTCAGTCTCTCACTTGGTCAAATGTATAGGTTGTAACTGTGGTGATTGCTACACAAATCTATTCATGTATATACATATGTCTATGTGTACAGATATATACACACAAAAGTCCACTTCACTGTATATAAATTAAAAAATTTTTTAATATCAAATTTCTCTGCTTGGGCTGTAATTATGTCTCATTGGTCCACACCCACAATCAAAAGCTCTAGATATACAAGTGGTAAGATAAGTTTTCTAAATGCGTAGGTGATCATTACAATTATTTCCAACTCTATTATTCTAATTCCTATTTTAGAGTAAACTTGGGCTATTAGCAAAGGGACTAATTTTGTGATTTTATCAGTCTAGGTGAAACAGAGCTTTGGCAGCCCATAGCTACTAAGATGTTTTTCTTTCTAGAGTCTATGGAGATAATAGATGAAACAGGCAATGTCAAACCAACTCCATAAAAACATAAAGCCCTTTGCAACATCAATTCATCAACCATTAAGTGTTTTTGAAATGTAAAGGCTTTAAAATTTTAAGATGAACAAAATCATATTTCCTAACATTTGAAGAGCTTGTAGGAATGTAGCAGAGGCTAATAATAAACAAAATCACACTCAACTAAGAGATATACTGTATTTCATCAGTTCTGAGGTGCATATTTATTCACATATTAACAATCTCTGAATTTGGGATATAATACCTCTGAACTCAACAGTGCTATGAAATGGTATGTCACTTTTATATCTAAAGGGGCCTAAAAGAGCTCTTTCGGAATACATAAAATAAAAATATATGTTATCATAATAGTCGGTAGATTTTTCTTTCTTTGTAATACATAAAATAATGAGGCCAGGCATGGTGGCTCACACGTGTAATCCCAGAACTTTGGGAGCCAAGGCCAACGGCCCAGGAGTTCAAGACCAGCCTAGGAAACATAGTGAAACCCTATCTCTATAAAAAATACAAAAATTAGCTGGGTGTAGTGGCACAGACCTACAGTCACAGCTATTCAGGAGGCTGAGGTGGGAGGATCACCTGAGTCCGGGAAGGTCAAGGCTGCAGTGAGCCATGACAATGCCACTGTACTCCAGCCTAGGTGGCAAAGTGAGATCCTGTCTCAAAAATAATAATAATAACTTTTAATCCAGAGTTCTTAGAAGTGGTAAAATGTGCTATAGGACCCCAAAAGAGAAAGATGTTATTAACTCTATCAGGGTAGGTCTGGAAAAGCTTCCCAAAGGAAGTGGCACCTGAATAGAAATCAGAGACGTAAGAAACCATAGTGTTTTCTAGGAACTGCAGGTAGTTTTAGTTGAGAATATCTGGATATAAGAAGGAAAGAGAGGCAAGGTCTTTTCTACTAAGGCTTGAGAGAAACTTCTCCAGGGAGTGCTCATAAAGAGGACCTTAGGTACTACATAGTGTTCGTTCCACATCCACACCACTATGCCTGCCCTAAACATAAGGGCAATTAGTACTGCTGCTACTTACACTCCTCAGTGAGAAGAATGGCACCACGCTGCAGAGGAAAAGGCATCCATCCTACAGAGGCCTGCTTTTAGATGCTAGTTCTTGACTTTCAAAACAACATTAGGAGATGGATATTATAATTTCTCTCTACAGATACAGACTGAAGTATAGAGAAAGGAAGCAACCTTGCTCAGCCAATGGACTGGCAAATGGCAGTGCTGGAATTAGATTCCAATCTTTTGGGGGAAGAAGTTTATGTTTTTGCGTTTTGGTTTTTGTTTTTTGTTTTTTTGAGACGGAGTCTCACTCTGTGTGTCACCCGAGCTGGTATGCAGGGGCACGATCTCAGCTCGCTGCAACCTCCGCCTCCCAGGTTCAAGCGATTCTCCTGCCTCAGCCTCCCGAGTAGCTAGGATTACAGGCGCCTGAGCCTATGTTTTTAATATAACATTTCAGAAGGAAGCCTCCTGTGAAAAGTGACTCTCACCTAAAAGAAAATCAGAGGGAATGAGCCCACTAAGGGTAGACAATTAGGCAAATAAAAAGTGAGCCCCAACTTGATCCTGCAAGAAAAGCTTATACATTTAACAGGCATATTCTATCAGCACTTCATAAAATCAGCTTCCCTGGGTCCCCAGGAGCTGGTGGAAACACCACAACAGGTGATAGACCATAAATGTAATAGTTTTTAGACTGCCAAATTAACAGGAAGAGAGACAATATACACAAGAGGTTCTCAGCAAGAAGCAGCCCTAGCATCTTTAAAGAAACAAACAAAAGTAAACTCAGTCTCACTTGGTAATTACATTAATAAATCCATGGTTGGCAGTAATAGTATGCTACAACAACCAAATTTGCTTAAATGTTTGTAAGATACCATAAACTGAAATTGCTGAAAGATTATCTAAAAAAAAAATAGAATACAGTAAAAGGATTACTTGAGAAATCATGTAAAAGAAAGTATCAATTTATACTTATATTTATTTTATATTTTCATTAATGATTTAAGAGAAACACATCATATAAAATAATGTAAGTATATCCATAGGAGAAAAGGGTTAGCTGATACCTGATTTGTGTGCATGAGCGAAACTAAGAAACTAAAGTAAAACAGATTTAATTCAGTTAGAAATACAGGCAACAATAATCAAAAATCAAATGAGCGATAATGTGGAAAAATATAATGTATTATATGGGGGAAAGGGTATATTAATATAGGTTGTCCCTGACTTAAAAAAAATAAAATCTTTTTTTTTTTTTTTTTTTTTTTTTTTTTTGAGACGGAGTCTCGCTCTGTCGCCCAGGCTGGAGTGCAGTGGCCGGATCTCAGCTCACTGCAAGCTCCGCCTCCCGGGTTTACGCCATTCTCCTGCCTCAGCCTCCCGAGTAACTGGGAATACAGGCGCCCGCCACATCGCCCGGCTAGTTTTTTTGTATTTTTTTAGTAGAGACGGGGTTTCACCGTGTTAGCCAGGATGCTCTCGATCTCCTGACCTCGTGATCCACCCGTCTCGGCCTCCCAAAGTGCTGGGATTACAGGCTTGAGCCACTGCGCCTGGCCAAAAAATAAAATCTTAAAACTTCCACAAAGACTAAACCACAGGAACACTGTGCAGGTCATGAGAGCTTTGTCTGCTTACAGAAGCACCAGGACCAGAAAGTTTTCTCTGCTGCATTCAAGGATTACAAAACAGGCTGGTCTGAGTGCAATAGTAGTTACAACTAATTGATCACAACCAGTTACAGATTTATCCTGCTCCACTCTCACTGCTTCACTGGACTAGCCTTTAAAATACAAAATATATATATATAACTGACATAACAGATCAGATGTATATGTAAAGTGACCCAAAGTGCCCAGCTATGCAACAATGGCAAAACTTAGGAAGTTGCAGGAGGCTAAAAGTGGGCAACAAATGATGAGAAATTTTGTCAATTACAACCATATGACAAAAAGAGAGGTCATTAAGATGTGGGATGATGCACAGAACAATACTGTGCAACGTAACATACTCCATAAATTGTTGATAAGAAAAGCCCACCTGGAATAGATACAGTGGTAAAGGCAATGCTAAAAATAAATGAGATAAATTAAATTGCCTTAAGGGAAGAGAAGAAGATACTGAAGCACTCCAGGCACCTGTAAGAAGTTGCTTTCTCCAGGTTCAGCCTTAGGTCACTTACATAAGATGGGAAAGAACCTGGTAGAGAAAACCCTAAGGCAGCTCTGAGCTATTTCTAGCAGTGCAGGGATGATTTCCCTACATTTATCTAAATAGATCGCTTCAAAGGCAAAATGGTAAGTATGATTCTACTGATCTCAACACATTCACTCCAATATTCTAAGGCAGCAGCAGAAGCACCACAGAATAAAGAAGTAATACCTTCATGAACTAAATAAAAAATGTTCCATATAAATTCCTTTTGGAGGGGGGTGTAGGGGGAGAACAAGAAAAAACTAGAAAATGGAAAGGAGAGATAAAATGACTTTTTTCTTGTTGTCCATTCTGCCCCTGCTCCCTAAGCCCTGGAGCTACAAAATGCATCTGCTCTAAGTCAGAGTTTATTTATTTATTTATTTAGAGACAGAGTCTCATTCTGTTACCCAGGCTGGAGTGCAGCGGCACGATCTTGGCTCACTGCAACCTCCGCCTCCCAGGTTCAAGCAATTCTCCTGCCCCAGCCTCCTGAATAGCTGGGATTACAGGCATGTGCCACCACGCCCAGCTAATTTTTGTATTTTTAGTAGAGACAGGGTTTCACCATGTTGGTCAGGCTGGTCTCAAACTCCTGACCTCGTGATCTGCCCACCTCGGCCTTCCAAAGTGCTGGGATTACAGGCATGAGCCAACATGCCTGGCCAGTCAGAGTTTATTAACAGCAAGTCCCTAGGAGGTTTCAGCCTGTGGCAAAATCTCAGCTTTGTAGAGTTTATAAAATCGCATTAAGAGAGGTTTTGTTAAGACTTTCTTCCTAAAACATGAAATCCCTGAATTTCAGGAAAATATTTTTTATAGCTATGAATTACCCAGAGACCAAATAAGTACCATTTAGTTTATCAAACTTTTATTTGGCACATACTTTGAGCCAAGTATAATACTAGCCAGTATATTAAAAATATCTAAGGCTGCAAACATTTTCAAAACTAGATAAAATGTTGAATGATGCTGCCATTAAAAATTTTAGGTTCATTTTTCCATATGAAAAATTCAAAAACATACCACTGCAGACTGAAAAACAGAGTTCTGCTTGACATACCCTGATTAAAATGAATCATTATTAGCTGTCTACTGTCTACCATAAATCTGCCTCGGTGTCTCTATCACTCCCCAAAGATAGCAACTGCTATATACACTTTTAGTCAAATCTTCCCAAGAATTCATTCCTCAAAAATCAACATTCCTCAAAATGAAGCCAATCTGTTTTGGGCCTCGGAACTCCTCCAACCTTCACAGTACCATTTTCAATCCATTCTTTTGTTTATTCCAGAATACCAACTAGCGTAAATTAGAAGTAAGAACAGGGATAAAATATATAAACTGGTATCTGTCTTGTTTCTTTCTTCTTTTAATTTTTAATGCTCCTCTGAAAAATTTGAGGCACAGCCTACAATTAGATGTGTATTTCTTTTATGAAATATAAGAATGTCAAATGTCTTCTCTTATTTGAGTATTTCTAGAAGGCATATATTGGTCCATTTGAGAAATCAATTTCCTACTAAAAGTGTTGTGTTTTAGAATTACAGAATTTCAGACTACAGAAAAACTATAAGGGTTTTTAAATAATCCTGAAATCCAGAGAAGTTGATCCATTTACCCATTGTCATACAGTTAGTGAAAAATTTAAGAATGTGATGTAGGTCCACAAACTTCTGTGTGAGTGGCCCTTCTACCATACTATTCTGCCTCATTAACATCACTTGTTGGCAGTTATTCTTGATCTTCCTAGGTCTAAAATATCAAATCTTAGCTAATTTGATAACCTATCAGTTCTCTGTGCCTGAGCCTAAAGTCTTGGAAGGCTAGAAATGTTCTTCTTTAAATTAATGTTATACCAAGTACTTTTATCATATTTACCTCTCATGGGAGATTTCATGGCGGCTTCCACCATCCCCACCAGAAGCTGGAGACTCTTGGGGTCTTGAGCCAGTCCAGATGCAAAGGCTGCCAGGGCATCGGCATGACGTCCAAGGTACTGGAGGGCAACACCCTGTCGGAAGTATGCCTAGAAATAAAAGATATATAATGTATGTTTTGCCGGTGCTCCAACAAGACTGATGGTGATTCTTTACTAGAATAACATGTCAGCAGAACGAAGATTGAGATGTACTTGATTTAAAAACCTAGTGAACAGTTCGTGATGAAATGAACTAACTTCTAACATCATAAGCATACTTTTATCAGGCAACTTCTATTTAAAATTTACATCTTTTCACTTCTAAAACACATCAATTTTATCCCATTCTTTGATATTTATTCACACACTACTTTTATTGTTTTTGAACTATTTAAAAAATATTTCTTATCCCACCTTTAATGCCATAAGCTCCTCAGGACAGGGATGTGAAGATTTCTTTATATCTCACCTAAGTATCTGATACAGTGCAAAAATAAATGAGATGAATTCTACTTATTTTCTATTTCCTGCTCTTAAATAATTATAAAGGAACAAATCAGTGTGTGATTACTATTAAGATAATTTTAATAATGAGTAACAAAACATGACTACTTTTAATGTGTTGTTTCAAACATAATATTTTAAAGCAATTACCTATATAATATGTGTGCTTTGCTTAGAAACCAAAAAAGGTTATTGTCCTTTGTATTCTTTAATTGAATTATTTTAAAAACTAGTATTATCAATTGTGATTATAGGAAAAGATTCCTCGTTCCAACTAACTGCAGAAAAGACCAGAGAATTAATAAGACATTTAAATATTTAAATTTTAGAATAGTTTTAAGAAACTGCCATTTGTTTTCTTTTCTCTTTTTCTTTCTTTTAATAGAGGGTCTCATTCTTTCAACCAGGCTTGAGTGCAGTTGCGCAATCCTAGCTCACTGCAGCCTTGAACTCCTGGGCTCAAGTGATCCTCCCACCTCAGCCTCCCAAAGTGCTGAGATTACAGGCGTAAGCCACTACATCCAGCCTACAGTTTGTTTTCAAGTACACAGAGTAAAACCAAGCAGGTGACAAAGTGTTACCTGTATACAACCAGCAAATTAGGTGTGTACCTAATTAATACATGCAAATAACATATAATTAACATATTCATTGCTTATATGACAACATCTGCTTCTAAAATACCTGGTCTCCTATTCAACTGAAATTCTCTTACAATTCTGTTTATAACACAAACGTATTTCTTTCAGTCCAATATACTTAGAAATTGTCACAAATTGTATTCATGGGATCTAAATGAAGTTTCAAACTCCTAAAACTATCACTCAATACAAAATACATAATTTAAAATTTTTATATTACAAATGCACATACACAGAGAGTGAGAAAGCACCTTTCATGTTTACAAGATATATTTACTTATCTTATTATTATAATGACTCTTTGAGGTAATTTAAGATAGGCAACACCATTCAGTGTTTTTATTAAAAAACAATCCATAAACAGAAGGAATAATCAAATTATTACAGACTACTCAGGCTTCTATTAAAGTATCAGCAGCTGTTAAAACTCAGACCCCAGTAAGATAATAACCTATAAATGTACTTTCATTACTAATTCATAGGATCACTTCCCTTCACTGGACTCAGTCACTGTTTCAATCTTTAATGTGTTTACAAACGTTTTTCATTTCACTTTTTAGGTGGTTTCTATATTCCAAGAGGCAACAGTATATTCCAACTAAAAATAACTACAGTTTACATCACTACAGAAATGCTATATTAAAACTAAACTAAAAATATACACATTTGTATGTTTTTATATACAAAAAGGCCAAATAACTGTAAACTTAACTAAGAGACACAAAAATGTCTTAGTTATTGATTTCACATATTGTAAGAAAAAAAATCTTTAGTATTAATGAATTCTGATAACTTCTTACATATTTGAAGCAAAACATTACTTACTTGAGAGGGCAACTGATTTTCCTGTCTGCCAAGTAAAACCACTGAAAAGTATGATTTATCTACCGCTAGGGAGGTAGGTAAAGTTCAGTGTTAAATGCAAGCTTTGGTCTCATGTTCACGCAGAAGCTCAAGGAGAATGTGCATGTTTTGTTTTCTTAGAACACTTACAAATTAGGTAAGAAAAGGTAAGACTGGATGATGCCTCCCACAATCTTGGTTTCCTTTCTTCAGGAAAAGATTTTAAAAAGTGATATAGGAGAGAAGGGTCAAAGGTCATCTTTGGTCTTCCCTTATGCCCTTCCAGAGTCCCTAATCCAACTTTATAAGATTTTACCTGTTAAAAGCTTAGGGTTGTATCCCTCTAAAGATAGCATAAAGAGTACAGCTCTGACAACCCCCTGCTCCAAACTCATAGAGTGGGGCTCTCCCAACATTTATCCGTGCAATACTCATTGCATGTACAAATGGCTGTTGAATAAAAATGAGTTGTTTATACTTTTGTGAGAGATATGTCACTATGGAGTTCAAGCTGATGATAAAACCTGATTGTGAGTTATGGAAATAGAATAAAGAGAATCCAGTACAGTAATTGGCAAAGAGTTAAGCACCCAATAAAATTAGCTATTTTTGTTATTATTTAATGGGAAAAGAATCTTAATATGAACACATAATTATAGACTAACAGAATACAAGGGAGTCCAACAAATATTTTAAATATTTTAGCATTCAATATAATATTATTCCATTTCTATAACTGTCTCATTCATTCTTTCTCTTGTTCCATAAAAGACTATGAGCAATAAAGAAACTATATAATTGAGACTTCTCATTGCTGTAAGGCTCCCAGACAAAATCTAAACCACCTGACTAAAATAAATTGGTATTACCAAGTTCTGAGCGAGACAACAGCCACCCACAGGCTTGCTAGCCTTCTCCAAAGCAAAGGTCAGGATGTGTTGAGATTCACAGCTGTTTATCCAAGCTTCAGGGAAATTGTCATGACCTGCCAATAGCGTATCTGCTTCTCCTTCTATGGGTTCCAGCTACTAATATTTATCTTATTATCACAGGTCTCACAGAAAACCACTTTATCTGGGAGAAGTACTAATTTATATATAGAAAGGCAGAATAGGTGCAGCATGCCAAAGTTGGGATCTCCAGGGCAATGGTGAATACTTGGTGCCCAGTCAACATCAGATCATATACACACTTACTTCATGAACCCACCAACATACACCACATGCTGGTCATCGGTTTGGCAGCAGATGGAGAAGAAAGGGCAACACGGACTAACTGTTGAGAACACCTATACCCTAAGTACAATGATTTTAGTCTGAAGCTTTAGCCAAGAAGAAGAGAAACATACAGGGAGTTAGTAAACAAACTCGACTAAAGTGGGATGCCTAGATTTTCAAGTGTTCCATTCATTATTTTCTTGTTGGTCACCACAAATATACCACAGTGATTATTCCATGCATACTACTAGATGACTTCACAAATCATATAAAGACAACTGGATTACACGAATAAGTTTCTATTACTTCTTTCTCTCAATTAACATTCCCTAAAAATCAACAGTGCCAGGCACCACGACACATAACACACACACACACACACACAAAAAAAATGAGACTAGAGCATCCTCAAGATGCTCACAGTTGAGAGGGAAAAAATATAAAAAGCTCTAAGTGTCTTGACTGCTGACTGCAGTAAATGCTAACTGAAAGTAACTAATGTTGTAATATTTCAGAGGTAACAAAAATGTAATTAATGACCAAAGAATTTATGCCCTATTGTTAAAATTGTTAGTATTATTAGCATTTGCTTTTTACTAAATGGCATTTCTCTCACTCCAGAGGGTTAAAATAAAAACACTGAAAGACTAAATAAGTGAAATAGTAAACAATTCACTCTGCAAGTACCTCTGGAAGCAAGGAAAGACCTTTAGTCTTTACTTTCAACACATCATTCCTGGTTTAGAATTCCAAAATGTCACTGAACCAAACAATAACCTAATACCTTACTCTCCTTTGGCCTAAATGAGTAATGAGGTAAACTACTATGTTCACAGTTACATGTGTATAACAACATATGTAATAAATATATGTAATATGTAATGATATATAGAATAGTGTATACTCATATGTACAATGCATAACCTAGTACTTATTTCAAGTATTTGCAAATAATCTGCCTTTGATTTTATCTGTATTTTCAAATGTTATACTTTAATATACTTTTTTTTTTCTTTTTTGAGACAGTCTTGCTGTCACTCAGACGTGGTACAGTCGCAGCTCACTGCAACCTCCACCTCCCCAGTTCAAGCGATTCTCCTGCCTCAGCCTCCCAGGTAGCTGGAAGTACAGGAGCGCATCACCACTCCTGGCTAATTTTTGTATTTTTAGTGGAGGTGGGGTTTCACCATGTTGGCTAGACTGGTCTCCAACTCCTTACCTCGAATGATCCACCCATGTCAGCTTCCCAAAGTGCTAGATTACAGGTGTGAGCCACCGCGCCCGGCCTACTTTAATATTCTTAGTCCGTATTTCACATTTGGAATTTGAACCTTTAAAATCTCCTGAAGAATATTTCTAATTATAACATTGTTTTATATCTTCCATATGCTTTATATATGCTTTCCATATAATCACCAACTTTGTTCAACTACACTTGTAAATCACATGATTTTCTAGTAAATTTTCCCTTATTTTATTTTAAAGATGATTAGAAATGGGGAAAATAGAAATGCTGATGCTAGTTTTTAAAAAGCAGTACCACTGACTTATAATTTTTTTTTCTTTTTTATTATACTTTAACTTCTAGGGTACATGTGCACAATGTGCAGGTTTGTTACATATGTAGACATGTGCCATGTTGGTGTGCTGCACCCATTAACTCACACTGACTTATAAGTTAACACAACTGGGTCAAAAGCAAAAATGATTATAAGAGGCCAAAACTAAAAGAACTTTAATATCACTGTATGTATACAAAACAATTTTGTTCAATTGTGATGGAAAAGAATAAACTTAGAGAATACATAAAACTTGGTTTTAAAAGAAAAAATGATTTTTGAAAACTTTATATTTTTAATTTTTGCAGATACACAGTAGGTGTATATATTTATGAGATACATAAGATGGTTTAATACAAGCATATGATGCATAATAATCACATCAGAGTAAATGGGGTATCCATCACCACAAGCATTTATCCTTTCTCTGTGTTGCAAACAATCCAATTATACTCTTTTAGTTATTTTTAAATGTACAATAAATTACTGTAGACTATGGTTATCCTGTTATGCTACCAAATACTAGATCTTATTCATTCTATCTAACTATATTTTTGTACTCATTAACCATACCACCTTGCTCGCCCCCACATACATTACCCTTTCCCAGGCTCTGCAACCATCATTCTACTCTATCTCTGTAAGTAGTACTGCTAAATGACCCCAATTAAAAGACACAGACTGGCAAATTGGATAAAGAGTCAAGACGATCAGTATGCTGTATTCAGGAGACCCATCTCACGTGCAAAGACATACACAGGCTCAAAATAAAGGGATGGAGGAAGATCTGTCAAGCAAACAGAAAGCAAAAAAAAGCAAGGGTTACAATCCTGGTCTCTGATAAAACAGACTTTAAACCAACAAAGATCAAAAGAGACAAATAAGGTCACTACATAATGGTAAAGGGATCAATTCAACAAGAAGAGCTATCCTAAATATATATACAACCAATATAAGAGCACCCAGATTCATAAAGCAAGTCCTTAGAGGCCTACAAAGAAACTCAGACTCCCACACAACAATAATGGGAGACTTTAACACCCCACTGTCAATATTAGATCAACGAGACAGAAAATTAACAGTGATATCCAGGACTTGAACTCACCAAGTGGACCTAACAGACATCTACAGAACTCTCCACCCAAATCAACAGACTATACATTCTTCTCAGCACCACATCATACTTATTCTAAAATTGACCACATAATTGGAAGTAAAACACTCCTCAGCAAATGTAAAAGAACAGAAATCACAACAAACTGTCTCTCACACTACAGTGCAATCAAATTAGAACCCAGGATTAAGAATCTCACTCAAAACCACACAACTACATGGAAACTGAACAACCTGCTCCTGAATGACTACTGGGTACATAACGAAATGAAGGCAGAAATAAAGATGTTCTTTGAAACCAATGAGAACAAAGACACAACGTACCAGAAATCTCTGGGAAACATTTAAAGTAGTGTGTAGAGGGCAATTTATAGCACTAAATACCCACAAAAGAAAGCATGAGAGATCTAAAATTGAAATGCTAACATCACAATGAAAAGAACTAGAGAAGCAAGAGCAAACAAATTCAAAAGCTAGCAGAAGGCAGGAAATAACTAAGATCAGAGCAGAACTGAAGGAGATAGAGACAAAAAAAAAACCTCGAAAAAAAAAATCAATGAATCCAGGAGCTGGTTTTTTGAAAAGATCAACAAAATAGACAGACCACTAGCAAGACTAATAAAGAAGAAAAGAGAGAAGAATCAAATAGATGCAATAAAAAATGATAAAGGGGATATCATCACTGATCCCACAGAAATACAGACTACCATCAGAGAATACTATAAACACCTCTACACAAATAAACTAGAAAATCTAGAAGAAATGGATAAATCCCTGTACCCTACATACACTCTCCCAAGACTAAATCAGGAAGAAGTTGAATCTCTGAACAGACCAATAACAGGTTCTGAAATTGAAGCAATAACTAATAGCCTACCAAACAAAAAACTCCAGGACCAGATGGATTCACAATCGAATTCTACCAGAGATATAAAGAGGAGCTGGTACCATTCCTTCTGAAACTATTCCCATCAATAGAAAAAGGGGGAATCCTCCCTAACTCATTTTATGAGGCCAGCATCATCCTGATACCAAAGCCTGGTAGAGACACAACAAAAAAAAGAGAATTTCAGGCCAATATCCCTGATGAACATCGATGTGAAAATCCTCAATAAAATACTGGCAAACCGAATCCAGCAGCACATCAAAAAGTTTATCCACCACGATCAAGTAGGCTTCATCCCTGGGATGCAAGGCTGGTTCAACCTAGGCAAATCAATAAGTGTAATCCATCACATAAACAGAACCAATGACACCAACCACATGATTATCTCAATAGACACAGGAAAGGCCTTCGACAATATTCAACAGCCTTTCATGCTAAAACCTCTCAATAAACTAAAATGGAACATATCTCAGCATAATAAGAGCTGTTTATGACAAACCCACAGCCAATATCATACTGAATGGGCAAAAACTGGAAGCATTCCCTTTGAAAAGTGGCACAAGACAGGGATGCCCTCTCTCACCACTCCTATTCAACATAGGACTGGAAGTTTTTGCCAGGGCAATCAGGCAAGAGAAACCAATAAAGCGTATTCAAATAGGAAGAGAGGGAGTCTAACTGTCTCTGTTTGCAGATGACATGATTGTATATTTAGAAAACCACATCGTCTCAGCCCCAAACCTCCTTAAGCTGATAAGCAACTTCAGCAAAGTCTCAGAATACAAAACCAATGTGCAAAAATCACAAGCATTCCTATACACCAACAACAGACAGACAGAGAGCCAAATCATGAGCGAACTAACATTCACAATTGCTACTAAGAGAAGAAAATACCTAGGAATCCAACTTACAAGGGATGTGAAGGACCTCTTCAAGGAGAAGTACAAACCACTGCTCATGGAAATAAGAGAGGATACAAACAAATGGAAAAACATTCCATGTTCATGGATAGGAAGAATCAATATCACGAAAATGGCCTTACTACCCAAAGTAATTTATAGATTCAATGCTATCCCCATCAAGCTACCACTGACTTTCTTCACAGAATTGGAAAAAACTACTTTAAACTTCATATGGAACCAAGAAAGAGCCCACATAACCAAGACAATCCTGGGCAAGAAGAACAAAGCTGGAGGCATCACGCTACCTCTACTACAAGCCACATTAACCAAAACAGCATAGTACTGGTACCAAAACAGATATATAGACCAATGGAACAAAATGGAGGCCTCAGAAATAACACCACACATCCACCATCATCCGATCTTTGACAAACCTGACACACACAAGCAATGGGGAAATCACCCGCCTTCTGAATTGATCTTGCTGGGAGCTGCAGACCGGAGTTGCTCCTATTCGGCCATCTTGCCAGCCACCCTCCCTATTTCTTTATACATTGTTCTCCTGGTTCTCTTTACCTCTTTGTTCATGATTTATTTTAGCTCTCTGAGCATATTTAGTACAACTGAATTAAAGTCTTTTCTCATAAATTCAATATATGTGCTTTCTATATGATAGTTTCTATTAATTACTTTTGTGAATAGGCCATACTTTCTTGCTTCTTGCATGCTTTGTAATACTTTCGTTGTAAACAAAATATGTTTAGAACATTTTAAGTTTTCTAAACATTAAAAATATATGTGAAACTCTGAAAATGAGATTATTTCCCTTTAGGGATTTTTGTTTGCTTACTTCACTTTCTGTGATTTTTTTGCTTACTGTGGGTTGTAGCCATTTGTTGATTTGATAGAAGTTTTCTTGAATAGTGGGAAAAAATGAGATAGAGAGAATCAGAATAGGGAAAAAAAGAAGAATCAGAGCCAGAGCAGGGTGCCTTGTGCCATGCCTGCAATCCCAGCAACTCCAGAAGCTGAGAGAGGTGGACCACTTAAGGCCAAGAGTTTAAGACCAGCCTGGGCAATATAGCAATTCCTCATCTCTACCAAAATTTAAAATATTAGCCAGATGTAGTGGCATGTACCTATAGTCCTAGCTACTTGGGAAGCTACAGTGGGAGAATTGCTTGAGCCTAAGAGTTCAAAGCTGTAGTGAGCTCTGATGGTTCCACTGCATTCCAGCCTGGGTAACAGAGTGAGACCTTATCTCTAAAAAAAAGAAAAAAATTCTCCAAGTTTGTACAGATTGGCTGTGTACTGGGGACTATCTGTAGTCTTTTGTATAGGTCAC
Organism: Rhinopithecus roxellana; assembly: GCF_007565055.1. Classification (NCBI taxonomy): domain Eukaryota; kingdom Metazoa; phylum Chordata; class Mammalia; order Primates; family Cercopithecidae; genus Rhinopithecus; species Rhinopithecus roxellana. The sequence continues at coordinate 22,223,508 of NC_044561.1, read as the reverse complement.
TGGGGATTGTTTGTTTGTATTACAGTGTTTTTGAGGAATATCTGCTGCTTTTCTTCCCTGAGGGAATTTTGAATTAGGTGAAAGAAAGGCAGATACCTTGCATTAATAATATAGGTAGCCCCCAGACAGGTTAGATCAGACGAACACAGTTATTTGAAGATAAGGTTTGCTCTGCTCCCTAGAGAACCAGGGACCTAGTTCTCACTATGGGAATGCGAACTGTCAAGTTTAAGACTGTCAACAAGCCAGGGAGGAGGATGGGGCAAGGTGAAGCTAAAATGTCAAAGAGTTGTATGCCATTTTGAAGTTGCTTTCTTCTGGATTTGGATTTTTTTTTTTGAACTGGTGTAAACCTGTGACTGTGTTCCAGAGTTCTGACAAAGTTGGTATTGACAATTTTTCTTTAGTTTTTGATATTGCTTCAGAGGGACAGGCCCTTGGAGCTATGATATCTACTTATCCATATTTGCTTAGATTCCTCCTTGTTATCATGTTTAAGAACTTTTTATCTAATCCTTGGCTACAAACATTTTCTTCTAAAATTCTTATAGTTTTACTTGTTCACATTTAGATTTGTGGTCCAGTTTGAGTTAATTCTTATATAAGGTGCAAAATAGTGTTTTAGATTCATTTTTATTTATATGAATGTCCAATTGTTCAAATGCCATTTATTGAAAAGTTCCTTTCTTTTTTAATTCCTTTTCCACCTTTGTAAAAAAATCAATTGTTCATAGTTGTGTGGGTCTATTGCTGGACTCTCTATTCTGTTCTATTGATATGTGTCTACCCCTTCACAATATTACTGTTACAGTCTCACCAATGCACCACAATGTAACAGTCTCAGTTGTGAGGTATTACCCAGAGTTCTTTGTCTCAGTGACCAAGAGAATTAAGGAGCATGGACACAAAGGATGAGGTTGGAGTGAAAGTTTAATAAGCAAAAGAAGAAACTCTCAGCTGTGGTGAAGGGGTCTAGAAGAGGGTTGCTGTTGTTACAGTTAAATGCAAAGACTTTTATAAGAAACTGATGAGGGCTGGGTGTCTCATTTGCATAAGGCACGAAGTTCTGGTAGTTCCACCCCATCCTTTTAATGCGCATGCGGGCCCTAAGCTTGAGTTACTCCCTATTGCTTTATTCCGCTTACTGCACATGTGTCAGGGGATGGAATTTTCCATTGCAAGTATATTTGGGCAAGTCATCTATGTAGCCTTTCTTATCTGTGTGGTTGTGGGCATCTTAGGCAAGCCCCATTGCCTGCAGGCTGTTCTTTTGCTTGAAAGAATTCAACAGAAGACCCACCCTAACTGCCTGCCTGACCTGTTTCTTCCTTTCTCCTGTCTCATTACATTGTGTCGGTTACTGTAATTTTTTAGGAAGTTTTAAAATTGGGTTCTATGATGCACCCAACTTTTTCTTTTCAAAATTGCTTTGGTTATTTTAGTTTCTTTGCTTTTCCATATAAATCTTTGTAGACTCAGATGTCTATATGTACAAAAAATCTTGTTTGATTTTCATTGGCATTATGTTAAATCTATTTGTATTGGTTCAATTTTGGGAGAACTGGCATCATAACTATACTTAGTCTTTCAGTTCATAAACAGGCTATGTTTCCCCATTTATGTCTTCATTTTGATTTATTTCATGAGCATTTTTTTAGTTTTCATTGTAAATATCTTACACATATTTTGTCACACTTACATCTAAATAATTCATTTTTTGGAGCTATTGTTTTTGAAAGTTTTTTCAGTTGTTCCTTGCCAGTATGAAATATTATTGAATTTTGTGTGCTATTATGATTATTAATTTTTTTTTGAGACAAGTTCTCACTGTTACTCAGGCTGGAATGCAGTGGTATGATCATGGCTCACTGCAGCCTTGAACCCCTGAGTGCAAGTGATCCTCCCACTTAAGCCTCCTGCATAGTTGGGGCTACAGGTATGCACTACCATGCCTGGCTAACCTAAATTTTTTTTTTTTTTTTTTTTTTAGAGAGAGAGGATCTCACTATGTCATCCAGGCGGGTCTCGAACTCCTGGGCTCAAGTGATCCTCCTGCCTTGGCCTCCTAAAGTGCTGGGATTATAGGCATGAGCCACTGCGCCCTGTCTGTTACTGTACTTTTATGTTTTAAAACATTTATTTATTCATTTTAATATCTTTTATTTCTTTTCTCAGTGTTTCTGTCTTTCCATTTGTTATAAGAGTTGCCTTTACTTATTAGAGAATGATTGTAATACTTACTACTAAAATCTTTGTGTGATAATTTTAACCTTTATGTCATCTTAAAATTGGTGTCTATTGATTGATTTTCTTGTGAGTTGAGATTTCCCTGGTCTTTCATAGGCCAAGTAACTTTGGTTTATATTCTGGATATTTTGTTATTATCTTATGAATCTTTATATCCTGTTTATATTTTAAGAAGAATGTAGTTATTGTTTTGTTTGTTTTAACAAACAATTTACCTGGTTAGATTCAGGCTATAAGTTTCAATACACATTTTATAAACTTTATTCCCAAATGTCAGTTAACTTTTCACAGCTTTTGTTGTTCTATTAGGACCTGTCCTTCATATGTACCACTGAGTGTTCTGAGAACTGGATAGTGGCCTATCCTATACTTTTCACAAACTTTGGCATGCTATTTAGGGTAAGAACCATACACACCACATAATGGGATTGCTCTCATGAGCTCACTTCTATATCTGATATCTTCAACACTTTCCAGCTCTCTGACTGTCTTCCTTCCTATCTCCAGCCAAAAGGTAGAACTTTAGTTTCCCTGTGTTGCCATACATATCCTGTAATTATGTCTACATAAAGTATCAAGCAGTGAAAATGCAGAGAGAGGAAAAAAGTACTGTTAACTCAATTTGTACCCTCAAGACCACAGCTCCTATAGTCAGAGAGAAGGGTCTCCTTCCTCAGAATTTAGATGCCTGCCCATTATACACCACTTTTGCTTGTCGTTTTGGGGTCTTGCTCTGTCACCCAGGCTGGAGTGCAGTGGTGTGATCATGGTTCACTGCATCCTTGACATCCTGGGCTCAAGTGATTCTCCCACCTCAACCTCCCAAGTAGCTGGGGGTACAGGTGTGTGCCACCACACCCAGCTAATTATTTTTTTTTAAGAGATGAGAGTCTTACTATGTTGTCCAGGCTAGTCTCAAACTCCTGGACTTAAGTGATCCTCCTGCCTCAGCCTCCCACAGTGCTGAGATGACAGGCAGTAGTCACTGCCCCTGGCCCCCTCCACTGCTTTCATCCCCATCACTGCTGGCTTGCCTGGAGTGTGGACTGTGAGAGAATGTTACAGATTTTCTTTATTCTTTCTGACCTTAAAGAGTTCCCTTTTCTGCTTCTCTAACCAAAGAGAAGGCTTTCTTGGTGCACTTTCTGTTTGCACGCAATAAGTGCATCCTGATTTGAAGCTGCCTTTGAATCCAAGCTGGTAACACGAGATGGGAAAGAAAAACCAAAACAAATCAGGAAACCCACTGCTGGTTTGTTACTGCTTTGAATTCTGTTCTCCTCCCTTGAGTCACCTGCTACCATTTACTCTTCAGAGTCTTCAGAGAGCTATACTATGAAGTCTTTTCAGGGTATAGTTATGTTCAATGGAAAAGATTAAATGAAGTGTACTTGTTCCATCTTGCTTAGAACTGAAACCTTTTGAAAAGATATAAAACATGTTGTATTTTTATACAAGTAAGTATTGAGAGGCATTTTTCTTTTCTTGTTTTTTTCATTTTGATACATGGTACCCTACATTCATGTCAATGTAGAAAGATCATATAACATGGGACAGAGAAAAAATAGGCTGGGAAGTGTAGTCTTCTTTTTTGGACAGAGTCTCACTCCTTTACCCAGGCTGGAGTGCAGAGGTGTGATCATGGCTTATGGAAACCTTGACCTCCTGGGCTCAAATTATCTTCCTGTCTTAGCCTCGCAAGTAGTTAGGACTACAGGTGTGTGCCACCATGCCTGGCTAATTTTTAATTAAAATTTTTTTTTTGTAGAGAAAGGATCTTGCCACATTGTCCAAGCTGGTTTTGAACTCCTGGACTCAAGTGATCCTCCCATCTCGACCTCCCAAAGTGCTGCAATTACAGATGTGAGCCACCACTCATGGCTTGTAAATTTATTCTGTAGAAAAATGTGTGAAATATTTATGCAAGTGTTTTTTAGGCATATATTTTTGCCTTTCTGCCCTGTTCTCATCACTTACTCATGTCACCCTGTTCAGGTCCCTTCCCCAGATGCATGTTCTTTTCTGGAGACTCTTACTACTCACCAGCAATTGAAGCAACTGACGAAAGTATTAGTTGTCAGTAAGCCAGCAATATTTCTTGAACTGTGCTTTCCCAAACACCTAAAGTCAGAAGAGAGGGACTATTCCAAGAATTGGGGCTATAGGAGGAGTAGAGATGGGCATTTCTTTGTATTTCCTCCTTTAAAAAATTGTGTGAACTCTTCATTTTATTCTATAATTTTTATATTAAGATAATCCTCTACAGATTATAACAAATAATATAACACTGTGGTGTGGGATGTCAATAATGGGGAGATTATACATGTATGAGGACAGGGGTATACAGAAACTCTCTGTACTGTCTGCTCAATTTTGCTGTGAACCAAAAACTGCTCTAAAAATAAAGCTTATTAATTTAAAAAATTCTCTTCTCAAAACTTCAAATAACTTTGACATTTCATGAGATGTGTCATGTTAGCGTATTACTTTGCTCTTCTTTCTGGTGTAATGCTAGAAAATTCCATTTGAATAATTTGAAGGGAAAAGAAAGAGTTGATAGCCAGAAAGATCAAAAGAGTAAGTCATTAATGGTAGAATTTCATCTGCCTGAAGAAGCCTTATGGAGAGTGCCCATATCTCAGTGTATATCTACTTATAGTAATAATTTTTCATAGACTGCTTTCTGGAAGGAGAATTCCCATTAATCTGACATGGTTTGGGTGTAGTTACATTACAGTAGGCAAGATGCCATGTGTTTTTTCAATAGTTGGTGAGAATTTTGGCTGCTTTAATTCCCATATTTTTAGCTTCACTGTTTTTTTCCTAATCCACTGTTCTCTCTGCTACTACTATTTTTTTCCATTCTGCTTCTGGTCTTACCATATTCCTCAGGACCAGGACCAGGCTATGTGTATAAAAGCACACATTCTCTGTGTTCTAGAGTTGGGAGAGGATTGGTAGGGCAGGGGCACAGAACTCATGCCAAAGCCAGATGATTTCTTGGAGAATGTTCAGGTAATTCTCTAGTTTTTTTTGTTGTTGTTTTTTTTTTTTTAGCATGACTTTACACATTTCCTATACTGCACCCATAGAAGGAAGGCCCAAGATATGGAAAGTTCAGAACCACTGCTCTAGGGGACTGCAAACTTCTTTCATTGTTTATGTTTAAAGTTTTGAAAACTCCAGTAATGCTATACACATTTTATAATCTGACATAAATTGTACTTCAGGATTCCCTCCATTGCTAGAAAATGACACCTACTTAGTTATTTAATTTCTGGTTGGCATTTTGTCTTTTCTTTGACTTCTTATCAAATTTCTAATTCTTTTTTAAAATAGGATTTTCTCATAAACCTGTCACCTTAATAACATTTTTGATACATTAATTTTGGGAAAAGAAGTAGCTGATACATGAAACAATCAGAATTGAGAGCAGATTTCCTTTAGAAATTGATTCTAAATGTAGCGAAAGTCAACCTTAGAGAGAGAAACAATTCACAGCTGCAGATTTGGTTAGAACATTTATGTTTACGACATTTGGGTCTCTGATTCTGGGTTCCAAACTAAATAATGGTGTTTTCTAAAATAGCTCCCAATCCTTTTGCATGTGCTTTCAGTATACAATATGACAGACTAGTGAAAAATACAAGTGTAGTTTTCTGGAGAAGTAGGAATATTTCCTCCCACCTGATCAGGTAAAACACATTGTGACATGAAGAATGTGTTCTTTGCTGATTCTCAATGTTTTTATTTTTATTTTTAATATAAAGTGTCAACAAATAGAAGCAAGAGAAAATTCACTTGAAAATATCAGAAGATAAAAGAAATATAGCAAATTATACTGCTGTTAAAAAATCCATTTTAGCCACCAAACAAACAGGCATTGGCTGAGAAGCTTGCTGATGGCTTCTTTTGTTTCTCTTTGATTTAAAACCTCATGCCTGTAATCTAATTAACATAGAACTGAGTTGCAAGTATAGTGGCCTGTTTGGTTCAATAATAATACATTTATATGAAAGGTTAATGAAATGAATTTTTCCTCCATCCAATTCATTAAAAATTGTTTTACAATCAACGGTTGCTAATGGAATAGATATTAAATATTCATGTTCATAAATTTTCTGTGTCATTTCTGATTTTCCTTCATTTCTGCCTCCATATGTTGAATTTTACAAGTATAAGAATTTCAAGACAAAGAGCTGATTTAGAGGTTAATTGCACACCATTAATTCTTTTATCAAGGAGGCAGTGTGGAAAGTGGAGAGAGAGTATGACAGTAGGTTTGTCTCACTTTGTAGCTCTATGATTTGGGGCAAGTTTTGTAACCACCTCTTTTGTGAAATAGTCATCATAAGAACTTTTTGCAGGGTATTGTGAGGGTTAGTGATAAACTATGGAAAAGCATCCAGCACAGTGTCTAGTAGAGACTAGCTCTCCCATAAACGACAACTTAGAAAAAGCTTTGGAAAATAAAATACCCACATATATGCAGCAAAACTTAGGATAATTTATAGTGGCAGGAATGACATGACAATACTGAACTCTTTAATTCTAAAATAGGTATCAGGCTTGGGCCTTGGAAACCCTGTAATAATTATTTTTGAGATGGTGTCTCACTCTGTCACCCAGGCTGGAGTGCCATGATCTTGGCTCACTGCCACCTCTGCCTCCCAGGTTCAAGCAATTCTCCTGCCTCAGCTTCCTGAATAGCTGGGACTACAGGTGCCTGCCACCATGCCCGGCTAATTTTTGTATTTTTAGTAGAGACGGGGTTTCACAATATTGGTCAGGCTGGTTTCGAACTCATGACCTTGTGATCCACCTGCCTTGGCCTCCCCAGGTGCTGGGATTACAGGCGTGAGCTACCACGCCTGGCCAATAATTCTAATAATCAGTGTATCAGGATAAGTCTCTGATAGGAAGGAGTGTTTCGTGTGCCTTTAGACAGATTTTTGGATTTCTGTTTTCTGGCACCTGTTTTTTTTCTTTTCCATTCAAGTCAAAGGACATTATTTAACCTGCATTTAATGTCTTTTCCAAATAATAAACTTACTAGATAACTGCAGCCTGCCCAGTCAACTGCCAAAGTATAAACATTAAAACAAATTTTGTGACTGAAAAGTTTTCCTGAAACATATTATCTATTATATAGGCTTTTGAAACAGAAGATAACAAACATAAGTTTACTTCCTCAATGACTCAGGGAGATCATTATGATCATTAATGCTCATTTTGTGCCTAAATTTTGTCACCCCCTTACCTACTTTACAAAAGGTGACTTATAATATGTGAGCTGGTAAAGCAGATGAGCCACCTCAATAAATAACAAATGCCAAATAGAGCGTAACCATGAGAGAATCACTTCTCTTCGATATTAAAAAGTGCCTCGTCCATTAGCCCTATTCTGGCACTGAAAATACTGAACAGGAGCATTTCCTAGGCACATTAGTTATCCTTTTGCTAATATAACAAATGATCACAAATTTAGTAGCTTAAGCAACAAGTATTTATTCTCTCACAGTTCTGCAGCCTGTTCAAATGCCCAAAATGAGTCTTATAGGGCTCTACATCAAGGCATCCATAGGGCTGTTTCCTTCTGGATCCTCCAGAGAAGAATCTGTTTCTTGTTTCTTCCAGCTTTAGAAGCTACCTGCATTCCTTGGCTCACTGACCGCTTCCTCCCATCACTTCAAACTCATGCTTCAGTCTTCAACATTTCCTACTGCCCTCTCTTAAAAGGACCTATCTGATTACATTGGGCCCACCCACATAGGCCCCCAACTTGAGATTCTTAATCACATTGACTAAGTCATTTATCATGTAAGGTAATACTTCTTACAGGTTTCAGGGATTAGGGTGTGGGCATTTTTTGGGTGCCTTTATTCAGTCTACCACACTGGGCAACCTCAGGCTAGTCACTTAACTTTTGCAAGCCTAGCATAAATACTTAACTCTTCAATGCCCAGACACTGATGAAGATCTACAAGCATCAAGACCATCCAGGAAAGTATGACCTCACCAAATGAACTAAACAAGGCACTAAGGGACCAATCCTGGAGAGACAGAGATATATGACCTTTCAGAAAGAGAATTCAAAATATTACAGTTGTTTCTAAGAATCTCAATGAAATTCAAGATAACACAGAAAAACAATTCAGAATCCTATCAGATAAATTTAATAAAGAGATTGAAATAATTAAAAACAAGCAGAAATTCTGGAGTTGAAAAATGTAATTGATATATGAAAGAAGGCACTACAGTCTCCTAACAGCAGAATTGATCAAGCAGGGGAAGGAATTATTAAGCTTGAAGACAGGCTATTAGAACATACACAGAGGCCAGGTGCGGTGGCTCAAGCCTGTAATCCCAGCACTTTGGGAGGCCGAGACGGGCGGATCACGAGGTCAGGAGATCGAGACCATCCTGGCTAGCACGGTGAAACCCCGTCTCTACTAAAAAATACAAAAAACTAGCTGGGCGAGGTGGCGGGCACCTGTAGTCCCAGCTACTTCGGAGGCTGAGGCAGGAGAATGGTGTAAACCCGGGAGGCGGGGCTTGCAGTGAGCTGAGATCAGGCCACTGCACTCCAGCCTGGGCGACAGAGCGAGACTCCGTCTCAAAAAAAAAAAAAAAAAAAAAAAAAAAACATACACAGAGAGATGAAAGAACAAAGAATAGAAAACGATGAAGTGGGCTTACAGGATCTAGAAAACAGTCCCAGAAGGGAAAATCTAAAAGAGGACGTAGAGGGTGAGATCAGGGTGGAAATTTATTCAAAGGGATAATAACAGAACTTTGCAAACCTAGAGAAAGATATCAATATTCAAGAACAAGAGGGTTATAGAACACCAAGCAGATTTAACCCAAAGAGGACTACCTCAAGGCATTTAATAATCGAACTACTAAAAATCAAGAATAAGAAAGGATCCTAAAAGCAGCAGGAGAAAATAAATAACATACAATGGAGCTCCAATACAGCTGGCAGCAGACTTCTCAGTGGAAACCTTACAGGCCAGGAGAAAGTGGCATGACATATTTAAAGAGCTGAAGGAAAAAACTTTTACGCTAGAATAGTGTATCTAGTGAAAATATCCTTCAGACATGAAGGAGATATAATGACCTTTCCAGACAAACAAAACCTGAGGGATTTCATCTACACCAGGCCTATTCTAAAAGAAATGCTAAGGGAGTTCTTCAATCTGAAACAAAAGACATTGATGAGCAATAAAAAATCATCTGGGCTGAGTGGGGTGGCTCATGCCTGTAGTCCCAGCCACTTGGTAGGCTGAGGCAGGTGGATCACTTGAGCCCAGGAGTTCAAGACCAGCCTAGGCAACATGGCAAAACCCTGTCTCTGCAAAAAATTCTACCAGAGGTACAAAGAGGAGCTGGTACCATTCCTTCTGAAACTATTCCAAACAAAGGAAAAAGAGGGACTCCTCCCTAACTCATTTTATGAAGCCAGCATCATCCCAATACCAAAACCTGGGAGAGACACACACACAAAAAAAGAAAATTTCAGGCCAATATCCCTGATGATCATCGATGCAAAAATCCTCAATAAAATACTGGCAAACTGAATCCAGCAGCACATCGAAAAGTTTATCCACCACGATCAAGTCGGCTTCATCCCTGGGATGCAAGGCTGATTCAACATACACAAATCAATAAACGTAATCCGTCACATAACAGAACCAATGACAAAAACCACATGATTATCTTCAGTAGATGCAGAAAAGACCTTTGATAAAATTCAACATCCCTTCATGCTAAAAACACTCAATAAACTAGGCATTGATGGAACGTATCTAAAAATAATAAGAGCTATTTATGACAGACCTACAGCCAATATCATACTGAATGGGCAAAAGCTGGAAGCATTCCCTTTGAAAATTGGTACAAGACAAGGATGCCCTCTCTCACCACCTCATCTTCCTCATCTTTGGTCTGTGATGTTGGTGACCTTTGGATGAGGTTTCTGTGAGGACATCCTTTTTTTGCTGATATTGATTCTATTCCTTTCTGTTTGTTAGTTTTCATTCTAACAGTCAGGCCCCTCTGCTGCAGGTCAGCTGGAGTTTGCTAGAAGTCCACTCCAGACCCTGTTTGCCTGGGTATCACCAGCCGAGGCTGCAGAACAGCAAAGATTGCTGCCTGTTCCTTCCTCTGGAAGCTTCGTCCCAGAGGGGCACCCGCCAGATGCCAGCCAGAGCTCTCCCGTATGAGGTGTCTGTCAACCGCTGCTGCGAGATGTCTCTCAGTCAGGAGGAATGGGGGTCAGGTACCCACTTGAGGCAGTCTGTCCCACAGCAGAGCTTGAGCGCTGTGCTGGGAGATCTGCTGCTCTCTTCAGAGTTGGCAGGCAGGAACATTTAAGTCTGCTGAAGCTGTGCCCACAGCTGCCCCTTCCCCAAGGTGGTCTGTCCCAGGGAGATGGGAGTTTTATCTATAAACCCCTGACTGCAGCTGCTGCCTTTCTTTCAGAGATGCTTTGCCCAGAGAGGAGAAATCTAGAGAGGCACTCTGGCTACAACGGCTTTGCCAAGCTGCAGAGGCTCCGTCCAGTCTGATCTTCCCAGTGGCTTTGTTTACACTGTGAGGGGAAAACCGCTTACTCAAGCCTTGTTAATGGCGAAGGCCTTTCCCCCGACCAAGCTTGAGCATCCCAGGTCAACTTCACACTGCTGTGCTGGTAGTGAGAATTTCAAGCCAGTGGATCTTAGCTTGCTGGGCTCCGTAGGGGTGGGATCCGCTGAGCTAGACCACTTGGCTCCCTGGCTTCAACCCCCTTTCCAGGGGAGTGAATGGTTCTGTTTCACTGGCATTCCAGGCACCACTGGGGTATGAAAAAAATCTCCTGCAGCTAGCTTGGTGTCTGCTCAAACGGCCGCCCAATTTTGTGCTTGAAACCCAGGGTCCTGATTGTGTAGGTACCTGAGGGAATCTCCCGGTCTGCAGGTTGTGAAGACTGTAGGAAAAGTGTAGTATCTGGGCCGGAGTGCACCATTCCTCACAACACAGTCCCTCATGGCTTCCCTTGGGGAGTTCCCTGACCCCTTGCACTTCCTGGGTGAGGTGACACCCCACCCCGCTCTGGCTCACCCTCTGTGGGCTGCACCCACTGTCTAACCAGTCACAGTGAGATGAGCTGGTTACCTCAGTTGGAAATTCGGAAATCACTCACCTATTGAATAAATGGTGTTGGGAAAACTGGCTAGCCATATGCAGAAAACGGAAACTGGACCCCTTCCTTACACCTTATACAAAAATCAACTCAAGATGGATCACAGACTTAAACATAAGACCTAGGACCATAAAAATCCTAGAAGAAAACCTGGACAATACCATTCAGGACATAGGCATGGGCAAAGACTTCATGTCTAAAATACCAAAAGCAATGGCAACAAAAGCCAAAATAGACAGATGGGATCTAATTAAACTAAAGACCTTCTGCACAGCAAAAGAAACTATCATCAGAGTGAAGAGGCAACCTAAAGAATGGGAGAAAATTTTTGCAATCTATCCATCTGACAAAGGGCTAATATCCAGAATCTACAAGGAACTTAAACAAATTTACAAGAAAAAAAAAACAACCCCATCAAAAAGTGGGCGAAGGATATGAACAGACACCTCTCAAAAGACGACATTTATGGGGCCAACAAAACATATGAAAAAAAGTACATCATCACTGGTCATTAGAGAAACACAAATCAAAACCACAATGAGATACCATCTCACACCAGTTAGAATGGTGATCATTAAAAAGTCAGGAAACAACAGATGCTGGAGATGATGTGGAGAAACAGGAACACCTTTACACTATCAGTGGGAGTGTAAATTAGTTCAACCATTGTGGAACACAGTGTGACAATTCCTTAAGGATCTAGAACCAGAAATACCATTTGACCCAGCAATCCCATTACTGGGTATACACCCAAAGGATTATAAATCATTCTATGGTAAAGACACATAGCACACGTATGTTTACTGCAGCACTGTTTACAATAGCAAAGACTTGGAACCAATCCAAATGTCCATCAATGATAGACTGGATAAAGAAAATGTGGCACATATACACCATGGAATACTTATGCTGCCATAAAAAAGGATGAGTTCATGTCCTTTGCAGGAACATGAATGAAGCTGGAAATCATCATTCTCAGCAAACTAAAACAGGAACAGAAAATCAAACACTGCATGTTCTCACTCATAAGTTGGAGTTGAACAATGAGAGCACATGGACACAGGGAGGGGAACATCACATGCTGGGGCCTGTGGGGTGCGGGGGCCTATGGGAGGGATAGCATTAGGAGAAATACCTAATGTAGATGATGGGTTGAGGAATGCAGCTAACTACCATGGCATGTGTACACCTATGTAACAAACCTGCACATTCTGCACATGTATCCCAGAACGTAAAGTGTATATATATATATATAGACATAGGGAATATCACTTTGGAGCCAGAAATTGTCAAAGGAACCAAAGGAAACTGTGGAGCTAAAAAGTATAATAACTGAAATTAAAAACTCACTAGAGGGTTTCCATGGCAAATTCAAGTAGGCGTAACAAAGCATAAGTGAAATTAAAGACAGGTTAGTTGAAATACAGTTTGAAGAGAAGAAAGAAAAAAAGAATGAAGAAAATTGAACAGTGCTTAAGAGACCTGTGGGACACCATCATAAATACCAACATATGCATAATGAGAATTCCAGAAAGCAGAGAAAGAAATGGATCAGAAGAATATTTGAAGAAATATGGCCAAAAACTTCCCAAATTTGATAAAGACCTGAATCTATACATTCAAGAAGCTCAACAATCTCCAAGAAGGATAACTACAAAGAGATCCACACTGAGACACACTAATCAAATTGTCAAAAGTGACATAAAAAGAGAATCTTGAAAGCAGCGAGAGAAGCAACCTGTCATATATAAGGAAACCACAATAAGATTAACAGCAGATCTCTCATCAGAAAAAAAGGAGGCCAGAAGAGAGTGGTATGATATTTTAAAACTGCACAAGGGAAAATCTTTATGACTTTGGATTTGGCCATGGGTTCATAGATAAAACACCAAAACTATGGGCAACAAAAGAAAAAAATACATAAATAAATCAGACTTCATCAAAATTCAAAACATTTTTATATCAAAGGACACTATTAAGAAGGTAAAAAGTGAAACTACTGAATGGGAGACAATATTTACAAATCATATATCTGATAGGGATCTAGTATCCAGAATATATAAAGAACTCTCACAACTCATTAAGAATAAGACAACCCAATTAAAATATGGGCAAAGGATAATTGATCTGAATAGACATTTCTCCAAAGAAGATATACAAATGGCCACAAAACACATGAGAAGACAGTAAACACCATTAGTCATAAAGGAAAAGCACATCAAAACCACAATGGGATACCACTTCATACCCACTAGGATGGCTGTAATAAAAATGCCAAATAATTCATTTTTTTAAATGACATAAAAATGTTGGCAAGGGTGTAGTGTAATTGGAACTCTCATGCATTAATGGTAGAAACACAAAAATGGTTTAGCCACTGTACAAAAGAGTGTGGCATTTCCTTGAAAAGTTAAATATAAAATTATCATATGACCCAACAATTCCACTCCCAGCTATATCCCCAAAAGAACTGAAAAAAGGAACTCAAATACTTTTACATCCATGTTTGTAGCAGCACTATTTACAACATCCAAATGGTGGAAATAATCCAAATGTCCACTAGTGAATGAAAAGATAAACAAAATGAGATATATAAACAATTAAATACAGTCATGTGCAACATAATGATGGCTCAGTTAACAATAAACTGCATATATGACAGTGGTCCCATAAGATCATAACACTATTTTTGCTATACCTTTTCTATATTTAGATATGCTTAGATACACAGATACTTAACACTGTATTACAAGTGCCTCCGTATTCAGTACAGTAACATGCTGTACAGGTTTGTAGCCTAGGAGCAGTAGGTTATACCAGATAGCCTAGGTGTGTAGTAGGCTATACCATACCTAGATGGGTTTGTGTAAATACACTCTATGATGTTCACATAATGATGAAATCAACTACAATGCATTTCTCAAAACATATCCCCATCACTAAGTGATGTATGACTATATTATTCAGCCATAAAAAAGAACAAAGTACTAACACATATCGCAACACAAATGAATCTCAAAAACATGCTAAGTGAAAGAAGCCAGACACAAAAGGTAACACATTATATTTAATTATATGAAATATCAAGAATATGTACATCCAGAAAGATAGGAAGCAAGCTGGTGGGTGCCAGGGAGTAGATGAAGATGGAAAATTGGCAGTAACCGTTCAATGGGTGTGGCATTTTCTTTTGAGGTGATGAAAATGTTTTGGACTAGAAAGAGGCAGTGGTTGCCCAACACTGAGGATGTACAAAATGCCACTGAATTGTTCACTTAAAAATACTTCATTTTATATTATGTGAATTTCATCACACTAAATGAAAATTTTAAAAAATTAACACAGAAAACAGTCCATAAAGGAAATGTGACAAGTGGGGCTTCCACAAAATTAAAAGCTTCTGCTCTGTGAAAGACATTTTTAAGAGAAAAAGTCAAGCTACTTTTCTAGAAGAAAATATCTGCAAAATACTAACCCAAAAGAGGATGTATATCCTTTATATATAAAGAATTGTGAAAACTTACTGGCTAGAAAACACAGAACCCAATTTTTAAAATGGGCAAATAGATTTGAACATACTTCAACATACAGGATATTCAGATAGCAAATAAGCATATGAAAAGATGTTCAAAATCATTAGCCATTAAGAAAACGCAAATTAAACTATAATAGAATACCACTATATACCTATTAGAATAGCAAACAAACAAAAAAGGAAAAATGACAATATCAAGTGCTAGTGAGGACAGAGAGAACCTGAAACTCTTATATATTGCTAGTAGAATACAAATTCTAGAAAACGGTTTGGCAGTTTCTGGTAAAGTGAAATTTAGACTTATCATGTGACCCAGCAATCCCACTCCTAGGTACTTATCCTAGAAATAACAACCTATGTTCACACAAAACCAGTATATGAATGTTTATAGCAGCTCTATTCATAATTTCCCCAAACTGGAAACAATCCAAATGTCCTTCAATGGATGAATGGATGGACATACTGTGATACATCTATACAACGAAACAGAAGTAAGCAACAAAAAGAAACAAAACTATTGATGCATATAATATGGATGAAACTCAAAGGGATTATGCCGAGTAAAAGAAGTCAGTCAACATACCATATAATTCCATTTATATGACATTTGAAAAAGGCAAAAGTATAGCAATTAGTTGTTGCCAGTAGTTTTAAAGGTAGAAAATTTAGAAGTGATAGAAATGTTCTGTATCTTAATTCTAGTGGTAGTTAAATGAATGTATACATGTGTTAAAATTCATAGAACTACAACACACAAACAAGCCAATCTGACAGGAAAAGTTTGAGTAAATAGTGGTAACAATTATATGACTTTGTGAATGTAATTCATGCCACTAAATTGTACACATAAAATGGTTAAAATGGTGAATATTACATTATATGTATTTTATCACAGCACTGGCATGTGAACTTGTTTTCACTAAATGAGTTAAAATGAGAATGCTTGTTTTATAATTAAAGAGTCAGAACAAAAGACATATACCTTTTACTTGGAGATATTATCAGAAGAAAGCACTGACAGTTTTATGACAGCAAGGTCAAGGCATCTGCTAAAAATGTTATAAACTGATTTCTTTGCAAAGTCTGCTTTAACTTTTTAATTTCCAAGTCTGATTTTTATTACTAGCATTTAGCCCATTTGCCAATTTCTCCAAACTAAGTCAAACTATAACCCAAATAAAATCAAGCAATAAGTATATAAAGATCAATCCAGAGTTGTGAGACCTGTGGAAGATTGTTTTAAATATATTATACTAAAGGTGTTTTTAAAAGTAAAACAGTCCTTTGGACATCTCAATGAAAAGCATACACAAACCCAAACACACACACACACACACACACACACACACACACAGAGAGCAAGCCCTATTGTGAAATAAAAATAATACATAAAAATGAAATGTGCTTTGTATTTAAAAAGTGCCAAAAACCACTGTGGAAGAAGAGTTACTCATATGCATATTATACTTATGTTAAGGTGTATTATTTAACATAAAGCCCCAAAATTATGAGATTATACATAAATAATGAATAGAAATATGTGCAGTTGATCTTATTATTCACAGATTCTGTGTCTGTAAATTCACCTAATTATTAAAATGTATTTGTAACCCCAATTTTCATATTATAAGGTATCCTTTTTGTTGATTTCACTGTTTAAAATGACCCCCAAGTATAGTACTAACGTGTTGTCTAGTGTTTCTAAGCTCAAGAAGGCTGTGATGTGCCTTACAAAGAAAACACTTGTTTAGTAACCTGTATTCAGGCACGAGTTATAGTGCTGCTAGCCATGAATTAAATGTTAATGAATCAACAATATATATTAATCAGATATCTTTAAACAGAAGCACATATAAAAGATGGTTATGTATTGATCAGTTGACAAAAAGGTTGTAACCAGAGGTTCACAGGAACCTAACCCTCAAACAGTTCAGTATTTGCTAACTCAGTATTTGCAGCAACTTCACAGAAAATAGCTAACGCAAATAATAAGAATTAATTGCATGTTTTGATTAGGGGAAAAGGAAGCCACTTTCCCCTTGGCTTTGACCCCCAGTGAAGTGGCAAATGTGTAGGTGCCTACTGTTCACTACCCTCTCATAGAGCTCTAAGGCAGGAAGCAAAGAGTGAATACCTGCATCTGTAAGTAGAGGTATAATATCTAATAGTCACTGTATCAGCTACTAATCATTAAATGTCTCCAAATTTACCAACACTCTTACAGGTGTTTTATATTGATTCACTCATTCTTTAAACAACCATGTGCCTGACAGCTCAGTGGTAGGCATTGTTCCAGTGAAAATTCAAGAGAGAAAAGATAAACATGGTCCCTGTCTACTTTGAAGCTCAATACCTAGTGCAAGAGACAGGGAGTAAACACACAGTTAATACAATAAAATAAATTGTAAACGTGCAATAAAGAAACAAAACATGTAATAAAGAATTATTAAGAAGGATAAATACCTTATTTAAAAACATGCTCTGGGCCAGGTGAGGTGGCTCATGTCTACAATCCCAGCATTTGGGAAAGCCAAGGCGGGAGGATGGCTTGAGTCCAGAAGTTCAAGAGCAGCCTGGGCAACATAGCAAGACTTCACCTCTACAAAAATATGATGATTTAAAAAAATAGCCGGTCATGGTGGTGTGCACCTGTAGCCCTATCTACTCTGGAGGATGAGGCAGGAGAATCACAGAGGCTAGAAGTTTGAGATTATAGTAAGCTATAATAACACCACTCCACTTCGGCTTGAGTGACAGAGAGAGACCCTCTTTCTTTAAAAAAATATACAAATAATAATAAATAAATAGGGCCGGGCACGATGGCTCACGCCTCTAATCCTAGCACTCTGGGAGGCCGAGGCAGATGGATCACCTGAGGTCAGGAGTTCAAGATCACCCTGGTCAACATGGTGAAATCCCATCTCTACCAAAAACACAAAAATTAGATGGGTGTGGTGGCAGGCACCTGTAATCCCAGTTACTTGAGAGGCTGAGGCAGGAAAATCACTTGAACCTGGGAGGCAGAGGTTGCAGTGAGCCGAGATTGTGCCACTGCACTCCAGTCTGAGCTACAGAGAATACTCTGTCTCAAAAATAATAACAACAACAATAATAATATATATACATATGCTTTGAAGAGGCACAAGCTGAGAACTAAGAATGATAAGCTAACCAAAGAAAGAGCACTATAGAAAGGAGTACAAAGGCCTGAGACTGGGAAAGGTATAACTAGGTTCATGGAATTCAAAGAAAGTCACTACATTAAGAAAGAAAGGCATGAGATGAATCACTTAGTTCCAATTTTCAAAAAGAGAAACCTGATTTCAGAGAGGTAAAGAAATTTACCCAAGTTGCACAGATAATGGGTAAGAATTCAACCCCAGGGTAGATTGGTTCGAAACTCCATGTTCTTTTACCTACGTCATGCTGCCTCTGATTTTCTTCCTGCTGTCCTATAACTTACCCCCAAAAACTCTCCTGTAATTGTATATATATACATATATAATATATGTACAGATATATGTATGTATATGTGTGCATATATATATATAGTATTATACACACATGGAGACACAAAGCTTAAAGAAAAACAAGCACAGAAACCCAATAAATAGGACTTGATGCCAACAAGTACAGTTGATATATACTGTTTCTCTGTCAGTATACATCCCAGGATCTTATGTACTTTAAATAGTCACATCATACTGCTGACACATGTTCAGTAATTACATTATCATCCTCATTACATCTCTATAACCACTTGATGCCAGGGCTTTCTCTCAATCACAAGCTAATATATCTTTCCCCTATGAGACATGAAAAGGAAATGGCTTTTATTTTATAAAAATAAGGTAAAGAAAGGTTAAATTTTACAATGTCTTCCTCTTAGCACTTTACAGTTGTCCTAACAGGCAGTTTTGTTTTACACTTTACAGACACTTTAATGCTGAAATATTCTGTGCCAGGGATTCAGGTTTCCCGTTTTCTTTCTTTGTTTTTGTTTTTTTAGGTAGTTATTTATGTGACTGTCCTCCTAACTAAATGGACCAATCTGGGCATAAACCATTTTCTCATTTTCTCTGCTTATAGAAAGGAATGGTTTATTTCAGCAGTGCGGATAACATCTTGAGGTCTCAGGAGGATGACAAATTGAAACACTTTCTTTCTTGCCTAACATTTCTTACCCAAGAGTCAAGTGATGATGGTGGGGAACAAATCTCTCTTTTCCTGACAATTTGCACTTATTTTCTTAATAGCTCTGCTAAAATTCAGTGAATTTCATTTTGCTTAGAGCCTACTTAGTGCCTGCCAACAGGCACAGGAAGCTTTCATTCATCAGCACAGTAGTCCTACTGGTGATGCATTCCTATGAAATTATGACAGCAATTCCAAAAACAAAACAGCAGGGATGGGATAAATGAATTCTTTTTCAAAAAGAGCCATCAGAATAGCATAGCAGTTCCTATATAACTAGAAACGTAATAAATTATTTTGATTGAGAATTGTTTAGAAATTTTATTCCGGTATAATATCAATGTAGCTAAAAATGACCTATTCCCTAATATTACCTATATTTCACAAAATCATTTGAAAACAAGCACAACTATGAAATACAACTGCATAACTCTTTTCATAAATTCAGGTCTTGGTAATGCTGCACAAAGACAGTACCATTCACAGACAATTGGTGCCTCGATTGGCTGAAGAGCTCCAGATTTATGGTCTTCTTTGTCTTGTTAGGGTCCCTTGCACCACATGATTATGGTGTGCTATTTGACAGACACCCTTTGTGAATCAATGACGTGACTCTATACCTTTTCCAAAGACTGCAAATTGGTAACATTGTTCTGTCATTTAAGTTCTCTTTCTATAAAACATAAATTAAAACTTACTATTTTCTAGTATTGTTTGTTGACAAGTTTTAAATGGTAGAATCAAAACAATTTCCTATTTTTAATGAAAGGCATCTTTGGCATCTTAAGTTTCACCTTACATCAAGACTATATTTCTACCTACTATGTACAAAGATTTTCAGTGCAAAGGGGGTATATAAGAAGAGATAATTAATATCAGCCAAAAAGCATATAATCAACTTGGGGAAATACATAAATGCTGCACATTAAATAATTAGAGTTATTTCAAAGCAACATATGAACAAGTAAATGTAAAAATTTAATATGGGCCTTCCCCAGCTTACAAAGGAATTGTGTTCCAAAATCGTATTCTTAGGTCAGTTATCTGGAATGTTTTAAGCATTTTTTCCATTAAAAAATTATGCTGTAAAGAGTGGTTATATTCACCAGCCAATCCTAATGGCCTAGTTCATGCAAAATGTCACTGAATTATAGGACAAGCAATATTACAGAAAGGAGAAGAATTGGAACTGAAATCCATCAGTATACTACAACCACCTTCACATGAGTAATCCTATTTAGTCTTAATAATTCTGCAAGGTAAATTATTATGTCTTCCTTTAAAGGTAAGGCTCCTGAAGCTGATAAAGGTTAAGGACTTGCCTAAGCTAAGCTTGTAAGTGACAGAACAGAGATTCAAACCCAGAAATGTCTGCCTCTGAAGCCAGGACTCCACTCCTAGAATATACAGTTTCCTTTTAAAAAAGCATACATAAGGAAAACTTTTTTCGGTATTCCAAATGAAAATGTTAGGAATGTGCTTCACAGCCCCAAAGATTCTGGAGTACAGAAACAATGCCTTTTCATCTTTCTGTCTCCAGCACAGGGTTTGACACAGAATAGGTAGCCAATGATTACTGAATAAATGTAAAAATAGGAAATGAGTTCCTCAAAAGTCAGGGTCTTTTATCCATATGTATATACCTATAGCCTAATACAGATACATAATCTATTCATCAATAAATATTTATTAATTAAAGAATTCCATCTTACTTGTACACCTTCTCTCATTCTGCTTTTTTTAAATAAGCACTCCTGACCACTTCCAAATGTATTACTTAAACTTAGTGTCTTTCCAACTCTCAGTTCCTTCCTCCCTCCTTGCCTTCAGTGCTGAAATCCAGCAAGAATAAATCCATATTTACGTCTTTATGTGGCTAAGCATGCTCCCCAGCTAGGACAAAAATGAATTCAACCTAGGAAGCTTTACCCATAATACTCTTGGATCTCTGAGCTTGAAAAAGATGCACTACCCCTTGGGGAGAAATTATCCAAACTAATATCAATGAAGTGGATTTATCCTGTCCAGAGGAAATGCAAATGAAACTTGGTTGCATCAACTTTCTGAAACTACATTTCTAAAGCAAATTAAGAAACCCATTTCAAGCTGTTTGAAAGGAATGTTGGCTGACAGTTGCAAATGAGTCTTCTACAGAGAAGTAGCTCTGATTCTGCAGCTTATCATTTCAAATGGTTTTAGAGATGAATATTCAGATTTCACATCAATTTTTAATGTAATAGAAATCCCAAATGCTTAAAAACTAGGTTCCACTTCATAATCTGTCATCCTCTCTACCTTCTTTCAGGATACATTAATTTTTTAATAAGCTCTTTTAACTTAGCTCCTAAGATGCATTTTTTAACCACTACAAGTAAAAAATAATGCATAAGGTCCCTAGTTTAATTAATATCTTCTGTAAAGAATCCTTGTTAATTATAAAATTGTGACCATAATGAAATAGAAATATAGACTTAATAGAAATACAAGTTCTGAATTTCTCACATTAAAAGTCCTTGAAAAAAAAGTCAAATCATTCTCTTAAGCTCACAGATGACTATATTTAATGTCCTACAGCAACCATGTTGATTATTTTCAAAATTATCCTGATTATTATTAATGGCAAATGTTAAACTACCAAATATTCTGCAATATTGGTAAGTACTCTCTGAAGACATGGCTCAACAATTTCAGTGTAGACACATGGTGAAACAAGAGAACCAAGAACAACAAAAATTTTATTCACTTCAGTGCAATAGACTCAGAGCAATGAAACAGAAATACTCATTTGTAAAACATACTTTATATTCACATTTAAATCTCTAATTAATCCTAACAATTAAATGCAACCACTAACCACTTCCTTTGCAAGATATCTTTTTTATTTCCATAAATTTGAAATCTAATGGAAATCATTGTGTCATTATGGCTAGCGCAATAAATGCCTATTGGTCAATAAGCCCTGAACCTTAACAGGCAGTTAACTAATTCAGCTGGAAATAAGACCAATCGTTCTAATGGCTCCTGATTTCACTGCAAGAGTATACCTTTATGAACTATAGATGGTTTTCATGAGCTCCTCCTACAGCAGAGAACAGCAATTTAAATGTAAAAAACATGCACTTGAAATTCAAGTGCCTACACGGATTTCATTTGCCAGGGAGACCACAGATCAAAAGAGGTCCTTCAAATATTTAAGTTAAATAGGCAAGACCAATGCAAACAAAAATAAAACAATTTTAAATTACAAGAACCGATTTAGTCTATTTCAAAATCATTCAGATTTTCTTTTGCTTATTTCAAACAATCTGAATCAATTTTTTAAAAAACTGGAGAAACGTAACAACTGTAAATACACCTTGTAATAAAAACAAAAAGGGAGGTTTAGAAACTTGATCTCTTCCTGCTGTTTCACTCCTCCTGCCCTGAGAATGAGGGCCTCTTAATTTCAACATAAATAGATATAAATAACTTAGTATACAGATATCAGTACACTTGAAATAAAAATAGTCTGGCGACATCAGTATCCACTCAAAACCTGATCCTTTCAGCATATATCTCACACTGCAACAGCACAGAAAGCATTTCAAGCAATTAGGTAAGAATGTCCCTTTGCTCTATGATGCCAGGGAGTAACTTCTATATGAGAATGAACTAGGTTATATTTACTGTTCTGCCAATATTCAATTCTGACCTGATCATTTTGTGTTTCTAACCACACTTCTACAGCAGCTACACCTATTTCCAGAAATGTCTTAAATTATACATTTCAGCTCCTCATTTCCAAATGGCATTTAATTTAAAAACCATTTTGCATACCATATTTTAAAACCCTTACATTTATTAATCACTTACTTTGCTAATTATGGTGAAAAAAGTTAAATCAAAATTTTGTGGCATAATTTTGTACCAAACTTTTGACACACCTAAGGAAAATAAATCACTGTATTTTCTAACCTCCAGTTCAATCATAATCACACTTCCTGCAAAACATTTAGACTGTTCTCCCTGATGACACTAGACAGGGAATAAGGGACAAACCTTGGACTGGTCCTATCCTTATTATTGACCAGTTATGTGAACCTCAATTACTTTCCTTCTCTGGGGCTTAGTTCCATCATTTCTAAAGTGAGGGGTTGGAGTAAGTGACCTCTTAACTCTTAAGGTGCTTTACAACTGTAACATTCTAAAACTCCTAGTCTATGAAATGTGATCTTCTTTGCCCTTAATTATTTATGGAGTGGGTAACTGCTAAGGCATCCCAAACTTCTCCTTAATGCCTCCAAATTCACTATAATTTGGGACCTTGTGATTACCACACTTGGTTTCATTTCAATGTCAACCTCTTCCCTTTTCAAACATTTTTTCCTTAAAAAAAAAAAAAAAAAAAAAAAAAACAGAAAAGAAAAAGAGCACCTAATATAAAAATCTTGGATAAGTAATCTGTCACCACCATCCTCCCAAAGCAGGGCAACCTTCTCCTTTTAACAAAAACACATGTGATTGGCAAGAAGGGTGTAAGCCGGGTATTTCTTTCCAAGTGTTAATGAACTACCTATTGCCAAATGGAACTCTTTCCTTAATTCCAGACCAGCAAACACCATTTTCTGATGATGTAAAATGACAAAGTACTAATTAGAAGGAACCTAATCTGAGTCACAGTCCTCTTTAATTGGAAGTTACTGCAGTAATTATTAGCAAGTCACATTATCATTACACCAAAGAAAAAGTCAAAATTGATTTATACACACAGGAACCTCTAATAAACAGGGTCTACAATGAAGGTCCTTTATAAAACAACCAAAGCAGAGAAAATAACATTTTACACTTTAATATATGCTCCAAAAATATCACACTGGTTATTGCTCAGACGCCTTTTTCCAGCATTAAAGATATCCTGAAATACTAAATTAAACTAGATGACTAGGAAGAAAAATTATTTCATTTTAAAGTCTCCAAAGGGTACATGTAGCATCTTTTGAGAAGCCTAAAACAATGCCAAAGATGACTAACGCCCTAAAGATCCTATGATGCATCTATCTCTAAGGTCAAAAGGGTCCTGCCTTTGTTCCAAGTCCACTTGCTAATTAAGATCAACTGAAGATAAATGCAAACAGGAATTGTGGGCAATTGGAGACAAATATATCAAAACAATAGAGGAAGAAAAAAACTGCTCCATTAATTGCAAGGCCATAATAACATGGGTAAATTTCTTGTTTTTTTCGGAATTTATTCAACTTCCTGATTCTTTTCTTACAAGTTTTTGCAATTTCGAATGAGCTCAGCTTATATTATAAGACATTTTTGGCTGGGGGTAATGCCTGTAATCCCAAAACTTTGGAAGGTGGATATGGGAGAATCACTTAAGGTCGGGAATTTGAGACCAGCCTGGGCAACACAGTGAGATCCCATCTTTACAAATAATAAAAATAGGCCGGGCGCGGTGGCTCAAGCCTGTAATCCCAGCACTTTGGGAGGCCGAGACGGGTGGATCACGAGGTCAGGAGATCGAGACCATCCTGGCTAACACGGTAAAACCCCGTCTCTACTAAAAATACAAAAACTAGCCGGGCGAGGTGGCGGGCGCCTGTAGTCCCAGCTACTCGGGAGGCTGAGGCAGGAGAATGGCGTAAACCCGGGAGGCGGAGCTTGCAGTGAGCTGAGATCTAGCCACTGCACTCCAGTCCGGGCGACAGAGCGAGACTCCGCCTCAAAAAAAAAAAAAAATAATAATAATAATAATAATAATAAAAATTAGGACAGGCCCAGTGGCTCATGCCTGTAATTCCAACACTTTAGGAGGCCGAGGTGGGTGGATCACTTGAGGTCAGGAGTCCAAGACCAGCCTGGTCAACATGGTGAAACCCCGTCTCTACTAAAAATATAAAAATTAGCCGGGTGTGGTAGCATGCCTGTAATCCCAGCTATTCGGGAGGCTGAGGCAGGAGATTTGCTCGAACCCGGGAGGTGGAGGTTGCTGTGAACCGAGATCACACCACTGCACTCCAGTCTGGGTGACACAGTGAATGTGACTCCATCTCAAAAAATAAAATAAAATGAAAAAATAAAAATAAAAATTAGCCAGACATGGTGGTGTACACCTGTAGACACAGCTACTTGAAAGGCTGAGGTGGGAAGATGGTTCGGGCCCAGGAGTTCAAGGTTACAGTGAGCTATGATCATGCCACTGCATTCCAGCCTAGGCAACAGAGCAAGATCCTGTAACAAAAAAAAAAAAAAAAAAAGGGAAAAAGGAAAAAAATAGAGACATTTTAATGTTAGTAAATTTTGGTATGTATTTGTACTCTGAACATGTTTAAAACTCTGTAATAAAAAGTGATCTATCTTTGGGTTTCTAAGAGCTAAAATTATTTTTTGTGTCAAATTTCCTAACTGCTGCATGTGGTCTGGATTAGAAAACTATGTTCTAAGTGCATGATTAACATGTTTCTGTAATGTTAAATAAAAAGCTAATATTACTTTAAATTATTTTACAGTTAAGCTTGAGATTCTGACTCAAATGCTTTATGCTGATATATTTGTTGCTTTCATTAATCAAAAACATATCTATCAACTGAAAGAGAGTTAGATTTCCACTGCATTTATTTTATTTTAAAGATTTATATTATTCTGATTAAAGAATATATGTTCATTCTAGAACATTTAGGAAAATATAAAAGCACAACCATTGCCCAGAGACCATCACTTTCATTTTTGCTTATATGTTGCCAATATTTACTACTCTGACATATGTTATTTCACAAAACTTGAAATTCGTCTAAACTTTTATTTTGGGCTTAAATTGCTTTAAAATAGTTATTTTGTTACATAATTCTCATAGATAAAAATGGACAAAGCAGGATGAAATACATATGTATGATACACAAAAAAGGGTGGTATATAAAATGCACATACATATGCATATATGAAAAATCATGTGTTAAGAGCTCATCTTTCACACAGATCCAATCAAATTTACATTTCAGAACTGAAACATCATAGTTCTACCAAATAAGCATATCTACACAGTATGTCTAAGTCATAACCTCTTGATCACGTTATAGCCACACAATGCAGACTAACCAGACAAGAGAAACAATAATAAAGTATAAAACATTTTCCATATAAGTGTGGGAAATTAACATAAGCACGCACAGACCTAGACTAAAATTTTTATTAGATCCACGAGAGGAAATTACAAACCTTTCAATTCACATCAGTCTTTGCTACTAGAGAACCAACTACTCTCACAAAATAAAGTGAAAAGAAGTATTTTCACTATGAAAACACCTAGCTGGTGGCAAAAGAGAACATACACACATAATGAAAAAGTATAACACCTTATGAACAATGCATACAAAATGTATTGATTTACCTAATATTAAGAAGTATCTCCAAAATGTATAACCCATGAAACTGTTTAAAAATAGAATAAAATAAAATACAATGGAGATTAGACAGAAAAAACTACATGAGAAAACTGGATGTAACTTTAAAAGCTTCTAATACAGGCCAGGCACGGTGGTTCACGCCTTTAATCCCAGCACTTTGGGAGGCCAAGGCAGGTGGATCATTTGGGGTCAGGAGTTCGGGACCAGCTTGGCCAACATGGGGAGACGCCATCTCTAGTAAAAACACAAAAATTAGCCAGGCATGGTGGCAGGTGCCTATAATCCCAGCCACTCGGGAGGCTGAGACAGGAGACTCACTTGAGCCCAGGAGGTGAACGTTACACTGAGCCGAGATCATGCCACTGCACTCCAGCCTGGGCGGCAGAGTGAGACTCTGTTTCAAAAAAAAAAAAAGCTTCTGATACAAAGGGATAGCAATGTCCTCTGCCTAATTCAAAAATTTCAAAGGATTACTTTTATGGAACAGAAGTAAGTCCTTTAAGTGAGATTTGTAGAATGTGACACTGGAGATGAATATACTTTAATTTGTATAAATGTGAAAACATTTATAAACATCTACTAGAGCCTGTTCTGTCTGCACCAACATTTTCATTGAGTATGTATTCTGCCTACCAGATACAGCTGCTCTCCAACTTTCCAGGGCTGGTATAAAACTAGCTTTTACCTATTTTTTAAAAATTACATGAATAGTAAAATCTTGGATTAACCCAGTATTCTGGTATTTTCAATTTCCTTGGGAGCTTAGAGGAAGGACAAAGAAAAGGATTCTTTATTTCAACATCAAATATATGCTATTGTTTACATATGAAGATAACCACATATATGTATAAATTCACTGTTACTTTTCAGCAATACTATAAAATTCAAAAGAAAAAAATAGCATTTACTATTTTTTAAAAGTCTCATTCTTACAGTTATTTGATATCTGACCTATGCCTGTGAAAAAATGTGTCAGCCACACATATACCAATCCTATAATCACTAGTCCAGCAATCTAGTATGGTGTCTGGAAACACAACTCAGAAATTAAGCTATATTCAAAACAAGTACCTCCAAGTTGTGTCTTGAAGCAGTGCTACTGACCGAAGAAGAAGAAGAAGAAGAAGAATGAAACATATATTCCCTGAAGCAACATTACCACAAAAATCCCAGCACATTCAACCAGACTTCTGTTAAAATAGTCTCAACTCAATAGCTTTCTTCAGCTTTCTTTCCTGATGCAAAGGATCTGATACTAAGATATTTTTGTAATATGCTTAAGAACTAAGACATGACAAATACCTTATTGTTAGTATTGAACCATGACACTGACACCACTAGCCAAATCCAAGAATATGAAAGCATTAAGGAAACTGTGGGAATGGACCGCTAACACGCTGAAAGATCTAGAAAGTTTAAAAGAAATATAACTGAAAATATATATTCTTTTGATTGTTATTAAAGAATTATAACTAACAGGCACTCCATTTATGCCCCAACTCAAAAATTATTTTATATTCATCCTAATTCTATAATCTGCATGCAATAAGATAGAGCCCACTGTCAGGATAGTAAAGTTTCCTGAAGGTATCAGAAAACAAGTCTCCCTAACCTTAATTAGGAAAAAGAATGGAGTTTTTCTGTCCTTTCATCTCCAAAGGAGCTCCTACGGCTCTGTCCCCATGTGAAACCGGTGGTTAAATCATTCTTTGATTAATAAGGAGTGAAAGAGGAAGGAGAAGAAAGGAGGGGACTGATACGAGCAGACCTTTACATATCAGACATTTTACATAAATTAATGTTCTCAGCCACCCCAAAACGTAAGAATTACAATTCATTTTTTTCAGTGAAGGAGATGAGATTCAGACAGTAAGCAGCTTGCCTCACGTAACATCACACACATTTCTTAAGCAATTGAGTTAGGATTCAAACTCAGATCTCACTTCAAAGACCCCACACTTTCCACTGTAGTATGCCGCCTCCCTGAGTGAAGTTTTATTCAGCATGGTTTAGTCATAATACCATTCTATATAAAAATAAGTAACTTTAACCAGCTGGTCTTAATATCATAGAAACTGAAATTAAAAAGAAAATCCCACAACAGCCACAAATATTTGGAACCACAAAGGAATATGTCATGCTACAGCCAATAAAGTTCTAGTTAATAGAACATCCAAAGCTAGACCCCCGAAATAAAAACTCACAGGAAGGAGAAAAAAATAACTGCTGCCAAAATGCTAATAATCACCCCCTAAAAATTCTTATACAGTGCATGGGACTATTGAATCCTCAAGTCCGGAACCATCCCCTTTCTAAGCCCTCTTTTTTTCCCATTCCCTTGGCCCTGCTCTTATAAGAGAGCTAAGGAGGCTGGGTAGCTGAGGTGCCTGCGATGACCTTTTATGGATCTGCCTGAGCTTGCTCACAGAGCCCAAGGCAAAGCAACTTTGAGGGTTTGGCAAAGAAACTCTGTTTTAGTTGTTTTTATTTTAAAAGAAAACATCATCACAAAACACTGATGTTCTGGTTACAAAAACAAGAAATATTTCTAATGAGGCTCAGTCTCTTTTTCAAAGACTTTTACTGAATAGAAATCAGAATTTAAAACCTAGGCAGGCATATTATACTGGTTTTACAAAAACAACAAAGAATCATGAAATTACAGGGCTTGAAGGGATCTTGAACAGTAACGTAGTATAACCTCTTCATTTTAAACAAGCTGATATTAAAGTATTTACAATAAATGGGAATTCATTCAATATTAAAACATCTCAGAAAAAAGTCACAGGTAAGAAATTATTTATAAGGGGTTTTATAACTAACCTGAATCACTCAGTCTACCTTACAAATCTGTAAGTTTTTATTCAATCTTCAGAGTAGAAGTTGGTGGAGACAGTGGCTTGTGTGAAAGAAAGGAAAACAAATATTGTCAAATGTCAAGGCCCTATCCTGGATGCTTTTTTTATATGTCATCACTTATTCTTTATGATAACCTGTAAAACAAGTACTGCTAGCCCATTTTGCTAAGCAGAAACTGAGATTCAAGAGGGTAAATAAATTGCTCAATGCCATAAGGTAGTTAAGATTTGGGACATTAACTTAGGTCTATCTAACTTCCTACATGTTGGTTCATAGTTCATCATTCTTTATTCCAGTTATCACCAAACTTGTCAAAACGGGGTAGTAAAGCGTTGCATTACTTTCATTCTAGTGTATCAGATTGGATTAGAATGAATATCTAGCTTGAATATCTGGGGACAAAGACATGTACTGGCCAACAGCTCTTCTTTGACACATTGGGGCTACTTTATGTTCACTGGAAACTTCTAAAAGCTAAGACGGGTGACACCAGCTCCAAACTCTCACTAGAGTTTGGCAGCAGGAGATCCAAGCTGGCTAACAATGAGCCACTGAATACCAGGGAAAGATCCAAAAGCTGTCACCACCTGTTAGGGCAAGTGACTGATAATAGTTCTTGAAAGTGACAAGGAGTGGGACTTGTGGACATAACTTTCTTGTGTATCCATGAAAACTGCCTAACAGCTATCCTTGGTGTACATTTAATAGATCTCCAATCTCTGTAATGCAAGATTCTTCACATGCAGACAATGTGTATATTTAGAGGAAGGGGAACAAGGAAAGGATAGGATGAAATAAAGATGCCTGAACCATTGTTCTGGGAGATAGGGTAGGAAGTAGAGGAAGGCTGTGGTTAAGCACACTGCATTGCACAGTAACAAAGGAAGCAACTTAAATCAAAGGGGGAAAAAATTGTCAAGGAACACGCAAGTTAAAAACAAAACAACAAACAATATTCAGTGAGGAGATCAGGGTAGAAACAAATTAAAGCTTTTAAAGGAAAGGCTATGGTTGGGTGCAGTGGCTCATGCCTGTAATCCCAACACTTTGGGAGGCCAAGAAGGGCAGATCACTTGAGGTTAGGAGTTCCAGACCAGCCTGGCCAACATGGTGAAATCCCATCTCCACCAAAAAACATAAAAATTAGCTGGATGTGGTTGTGTGCACCTTTAGTCCCAGCTACTTGGGAGGCTGAGGTGGGAGAATTGCTTGAACCCAGGAGGTGGAGGTTGCAGTGAGTCGACATCATACCACTGCACTCCAGCCTGAGCAACAGAGTGAGACCCTGTCTCAAAAAAGGGGAAAAAAGAAAAGCTCTTGAAAGTCACTGCCCTTTTCTCCTCAATATATGCTCCATCAGTTACTTCTACTCCTCTCCATTTATGGTGCACTCCATTAAATTTCATATTTCACCCCTAGAGTTTTGTTGATAGATTTTCATCACAGATAGCTTGAGAATGATCTATATATTACTCATTCACAATATAGATATAAAGGCACATAAAGTACCTAAAGCCCTGAGATCATCGCGTTTACTCCTAACCCCTTTAGCAACAGGTAAGGTGCACTGAAAAGGGTGGTAGAAAGAATAGCACCTGGCTGAGCAGTGGCTCATGCCTGTAATCCCAGCACTTTGGGAGGCCGAGGCGGGTGGATAACTTAAGGTCAGAAGTTCAAAACCAGCCTGGCCAACATGGTGAAACCCCGTCTCTACCAAAAATACAAAAATTAGCCAGGTGTGGTAGCAGACCACCTGTAATCCCAGCTACTCGGGTGGCTGAGGCAGGATAATTGCTAGAACCCAGGAGGCGGAGGTTGCAGTGACAGTGAACTGAGATCATGCCACTGCACTTTAGCCTGGGTGAGACAGTGAGACTCCACCTCCCAAAAAAAAAAAAACAGAAAAGAAAGAAAGAATAGTACCTACACTGTCTTACAAATTTTGAGGAAGGAACTTAAAGCAGTGGGGTTTTGACATCTCCCTTCAGACCTACCAGACTGGTATCAATCAGTCAAAACCAAAAGCAGACTGGCTACTCAAGTAAGAAACAAGAAGGAAAGAGCCTGGCACATGCCCTTCCTTCTACTGTTTCAAGTCAGTCTAGAATCTGCACCTTGGTTTCAGACAGTCAACCTAGTACTTAGGGCTGTTATAGAAGAAGATTCCCCCTAGGGTAAAATTTGTAGAATAAAACGGCCATCACTGTCTTAGACACTAGGAACAATGGCAGAACTCACAGATGTGGTCTAAAAGTAGGAGATGCAGCTCCAGTCACTGCCCACATGCATGGTGGCCCTCTAGTCTTTTCATATGCCTCTCATCCTTAAAAGGTAGAATGAAACTGAGGCACTAAAGAAAAGAGCTGCTATCCAGGATTCCCTGGGGCTCTCAGAGGGTACTATGTGCAAGCCTACCTAGGATGCCACCAGAGGCTAATTCTAAGGATCCTGGAAAGATCCTGGGGTGTTCCAAGATAAGCCCAGTGTGCTGAGGAACTCAGCTTAAAATAAAGCATACAGATTTTCTAACATCATTGGAATTAGCATTCACCTTAGAGGAGGTGAGGCTTCTCTGCAGCCCAGTTGAGCCACACCTATTTCTCCATGCCTAAACCAGAACAGGATAGACCCACAAAGGCTACAGAAATATCCAGTTGTTTGGGAGCTGCCTTACAAACACGTGGACCTTTCATTCACGACCAAATGCTACTTAAGAGTTATAGACTACTGCTAACCAATCAATGGCTTCTGATCCCATACTTCCTGCTCAAGTGAACACAGAGAAATGAAATGTCAGGCTCTTTAAACATGCCAAATGGAAATCAAAGTGAAATGCTGAAGGAGAAGTGACAGGTCAGTGTTTCTCTCTCGTATAAATTCCCCGATGCTCACTCTTAAAAGAATCGTCCCAATACTTTCCGGTTTGACATTTCCTTCCTAGCTCAAGCTAAAGTGGGTCCTGTGCACAATCACTGATGAACTAAATGCCCACAAGACCACCTCAAATGACACACACAGTGCCCTGACAAAAAACGAAATCAATAATCTGCTGCTCTGTGTCACATGGAAGTCTTGACTGCTGTCAGCAGACAGGAGGAGGAGGCTTGGGGGGTTGCAGTAGAGACAATTAGGGCCTTTGGAAAAGCAGAGTAGAAAGTAATGAAACCTTCCCAAGTTCATCAGTTATATATACATGCACGTACGTGCATGCACACACACACACAGACATGCACACACTCATAAAATGAAAAGGCCATGTAGCCAGAGGTCATATTTTTTCAGCCTGCTAAATTGAAATGATTCAAAACCTCTGTAATTACATAGAAACAGATGAAATTGTTATCTTAACTAAATTGTAAAAGCACTTTAAATGTCATAAGTTTTGATGCAATTTAATCTTTTAAATGGACATTGCTCAGTATAGTCACTGATTTTTGACCAAACAGATGGGAACATAATCCATGTCTATTATCAAGACTGAACAAATGCCCATCCATCTGCCTGAACGGTACTAAAGAATACTGCAGAGAAAGCAGAGAGCAAACTCTCTCAGACTGAAGTTACAGAAAAGAGCACTGGAAAGAAGCCAAGAGGTTTGAGTTCCCATCTTAGTTTCTATACCTTATTGTGTCTTTAGGCAAGTCAAAACCTCTCTGGACCTCAGTTTCCTCTTACACAAAACAGAAATAATCCCTGCCATATGTGTGTCACTAGTTACTGTGAAGATAAAATGAGATTGAATAAGTTAAAGTGTTTTGGAAACATTACATATAAATGTAAGCAAGTATTTTAATTTTGTGATTATGTATTTGGGGAAACTATAAAACTCATCATTTCTTACCATAACCTAAAAAACATTTGAATTAACTTTATACTAACAAGTTGGCAAAAAAGCAAAGGAATGACAAGATCCCAGTGCACTCCTTGTGACCCCCTGAGTGCCCAACACTTCTAAAAGAAATTAACCCAATGTTATGTTACAGTGAAGATGAGATAGTAACATACAAAACTCATGTACAAAACTGACACAATTGTCCAGTATGCATCTAGAAGGTTGAAAGACTAAATGTACCTCTTTTCATATCTAACTCGTTAGTAGAGAATGACATAAGTACTGGAGAGAAACAGGTCCATTATCTCTCACCTTTCTTTGTCCCTTCCTACACATATTTTATATAAAATAGCAACTAAGGAAGGCTATAAGAGTAGTACTGAAGTGGCAAGTTGAAATATTAACCACATTCCAGATAAAGTATATTTCTCTCACAGCTATATTGACTTATTTTCCTGTGCATCTAGCAGATTTACTAGCAATTTCAGAAATAGAATATATTGTGTATATGAATTAATATTGTAAGAACACTTGGATCTTTATTCTTAGTTTTTAGCTTTTTTCAAGGACTAATGATAGTCCTTGAATTAGTTATTCATCAAAAAGTTGTTTTTCATGGTTTAATGTGTTTTGCTCGAATCCTAAAAATTTGCTTTGGGGTCAAACACAGGAATGAAAAGTTTTAGCTTTGATGGAATATTTTTTGAGGTCTAGTTTAGGTTACACTAGAAGACATTCCATACTTTGAGCTGTAAGGAACTCCCATGGATGGAACTGTATTTCTGTAATCAGTTTATCTTGTAACCATAGGGTCTAACAAACTGCTAAAGGGATCTATGGCATGCATACGTGCGCGCGCGCGCGCACACACTCACACACACACACACACACACACACACACACACACAAGCTTAAGAATCCCTGAATTAGTGGAAAGCCATCACGACAATGCAATCAGAAACAAAGAGGGCAGGAGTTAACACACAAAAGCAGAAAAACAGAAAATGACCTAAGAGATATTTAGGAGACCCCCTTGCCTGACTTTAGATCTTAAAGTGCCAATCTATGCACACATAGAAAACCCAATTAATCTTTTACAGTAAATAAAGTTTGAGAATCACTGTTATAATCCTTAAGAAACACTTCTCGGCCGGGCGCGGTGGCTCACGCCTGTAATCCCAGCACTTTGGGAGGCTGAGGCAGGTGGATCACAAGGTCAGGAGATTGAGACCATCCTGGCTAACACGGTGAAACCCTGTCTCTACTAAAAATACAAAAAAATTAGCCGGGCGTGGTGGCAGGAGCCTGTAGTCCCAGCTACTCGGGAGGCTGAGGCAGGAGAATGGCATGAACCCGGGAGCAGAGCTTGCAGTGAGCCGAGATCATGCCACTGCACTCCAGCCTGGGTGACAGAGCGAGACTCCTTCTCAAAGGAGAAAAGAAAAAGAAATATTTCTCCAGTGCTATCAGGAAAGGACTGGCAACACTACACATAGAGAGCATCTCCTGACAACATGCATTCTACAAACAAAAGAGCTCACCCTCATAACAAACAGATCTCAGTTATATGCGTGTGAAGAAACGGTACTTTAGTCCACCCAAAAAGAAAAATACTACCAAAACAAAAGGAAGATCGTATCTTAATATAGTCTTCTATTGTTTCAACCGTGGGCTCTCTTGATCTCAAGAATCTCATATATGCTTTGAGATGTGAAAAGCCTTTGTGAATAATTGAAGACAAAATAATGAAACCCTAGAATGTCAGAGACATATTACAGTTTTGTAGAATTCATCACAGAGCTTTTAAATTCCCAAATACTACATGCTGAATAATTTATTCCTGTGTCAATATGGGGCCAGCAGATGTTCATTCAGAGCCAATGTTAACCCTCCTCAAGCTGAAGAGCAGGAAAATGGTCTCTGCCTGAGACAGAGGAAGGCACTTAGTCTAAGTGAGATTACCTTAGTGTTTATGAGAAAATTTAAGTAGCTTTGGAAGTCAAGAAAAAACATACTAGTCAGCAATATTTTATCAAAGTCTGCTTTAAAGATAAGGAGGAGAATTTCACAAAGAGACACAAATGGTTGATACATAGGGAGCTGATAACTCTGTTCTCCCCTTTCAGAAGGGTCCCTGGGGATTTTTCACTGATTCTGTCTAAGAATATCTTTTAGTGGCTTATTGATATTTACCTCCCTCTTTGGATCACTGATTCATGATACAATTTTGAATACTCTGCTGTATGTTCGTTTCTAGATATTCTCCCCTCTACAACCCACCCTCTAATTCAGTTCACTTGAATTAACAGGTTATATAGAATTCATTTAAGAAGAAAAATAAGGTAGAAGAAAATTACAAAATTAAGCAATAATTAAAGTTTCACCAATGATCTATAAACGTTCAAAACTGAAAACCAATGCCTTAGATCTCATCTACTTATCCCTTATTTAATAGCTTGTTATTGAATACCAACTATGTGCAAAGTAATATCCTAGGGCTGAAAAACAGACCTGATTAATCAAATATTCTAAAAACCTATTAGACAGAGAAATATACATACATATACATATATAAGTGCAGAGGCTTGCAGTCAGTACAGCAAAAATGGTATATAGGGCTACTGTGGAAAGGCACAGTTCCAAATCTAAAAACAAAGAATGAGCAGAATATATGAAAATAATCTCAGGCTATTTGTCGGAGCTCATGTTCAAGAAACGGAAAATCCTAAGTGCCAGAAACAATGAGGAAATAAGCAGGAGTTGGAGCCAATAAAGCTCCCAGGAAGCAGCAGGACTTAAGAGTCAGTCATTAGCCTCAACCACTGGAGGTAGCCCACTGATACCCTCTCAGCAAGAGGTAACCAGGCTGCAGGCTTCATGCAAGCTGCTTGGTAGGAAGGAGCCACCTGAATAAAACCAAGAGTTACCAAGGTCTGCCCATGAAATAGGGACTGGAAAACCTCTACCTGCCAACCAGGGTAGTGATATAGATGGACCAATTTGCACCACAAGAGTTAGATATAATTTAACAGGCTAAAAAACAGTTTAAAACAACTATGTTTAAAATGTTGAAGGAGATAAAGAAAGGAAGAGAGGTAATAAGGAGAAAAAAAGGACAGCATTAAAAATAACAAGGCAGGCCGGGCGCGGTGGCTCAAGCCTGTAATCCCAGCACTTTGGGAGGCCGAGACGGGCGGATCATGAGGTCAGGAGATCGAGACCATCCTGGCTAATACGGTGAAACCCCGTCTCTACTAAAAAATACAAAAAACTAGCCGGGCGACGAGGCGGGCGCCTGTAGTCCCAGCTACTCGGGAGGCTGAGACAGGAGAATGGCGTGAACCCGGGAGGCGGAGCTTGCAGTGAGCTGAGAGCTGGCCACTGCACTCCAGCCTGGGCGGCAGAGCAAGACTCCGTCTCAAAAAAAAAAAAAAAAAAAATAACAAGGCAGATTTGAAAAAGAATCAAATGGAAACTCTAAAAATAAAAAAGAGGGGACTTCATTGGGGTGGAGAACCTCAACAAGCAGTCCAAACAATACACAGCTGATAACTAGTGGCTGGGAAGATTAACCTAATAAAATCATAATGGAAATCCCAAAACACAGGACAGATAAGGAGGTAAACATAGAAAAGAATATGCTGAGACAAGAAAGCTAGAATAAGATGGTTCAAAAAGCATCAAACAAGAGTTCCAGAAGAAGTTAATAGAGAGAAAAATGTATTGCCTTATATGTTGCAAGCCAATGAGGCCTTAAGGATTGTATTTTTTGGACTACTCACAAATTTCTTCAAGCTGTTATTTTTTAAATTTAAATGAATATATGCATAAAAAGCAAAGAGAACAGAAAGCCGTCCTAAAACTCATATGGAATCTCAAGGGACCTTGAATAGCCAAAACAATCTCAAAGAAGAAGCGCAAAGTTGGAGTACTCGTACTTTCTGCTTTCAAAACTTACTATAAAGCAATGGTATCAAAACAGTTGTTATAATGGCATAAAGACAGACATTGGCCAATGGATTAGAACAGGGAGCCCAAAAATAAAGCCACACATATGGTCAATTGATCGCTAAATTTTCAACAGGGGTACAAAAGACTATTCAATGAAGAAAGGACAGTCTTTTCAACAAATGGTACTAAAAAACTGGCTACCCACATGCAAAAGAATGAAGTTGGACCCTTACCTTATACTATGTATAAAAACTCATTTTTGTGCATCAAAGGGCACTCTAAAGACAGTAAAAAGACAACACACAGAATGGGACAAAATATTTGCAAATCATATACCTGGTAAGAGATTAATATCCAGAATATATAAAGAACTCCTATAATTCAACAACAAAAGAGACAAGCAACCCAATTTTTTACATAGCCAAAGGACTTGAATAGACATTTCTCCAAAGAAGATACACAAATGACTAACAAGCAAATGAAAAGACACCCAACATTATTAGTTATTAGAAAAATGCAAGTCAAAACCACAATGAGATATAGTCACTTCACACCCTAAATTAGGATGGCTATTATTTTAAAAATGGGGGGAAAAGGTGCTGGTGAGAATGCAGAGAAATTGCAACTGTGGTGCACCACAGGTAGGAATGGAAAATGGTGCAGCTGCTGTGGAAAATAATTTGGTGTTCCTCAAAAAGTTAAACAAAGAAATACCGTATAATCTAGCCATTCCACTTCTAGGTATATACCCCTCAAAACTGAAACAGGGACTCAGGGAGTTATCCACCAGTGTTCATAATAGCATTATTCACAATAGCCAGCAGGTAGAAACAACCCAAGTATCCATTATCAGATAAATGGATGAATACAAGGTCGTACGTACATACAATGAAATCTCATTCAGCCAAAAGAAATGAAATTCTGATACATGCTACGTCATGGCTGAACCTTGAAAACATTATGCAAAGTACAATAAACCAGACACAAAATGACAAATATTTTATGGTTTCCCTTATACAGGGTACCTGGAATAGGCAAATTTGTATCAACAGAAAGTGAAAAAGAAGTTATCAGGCGCTGGGGGAGGAAGAATGGGGAGTCAGTATTTAATGACTACAGAGTTTCTGTCTGGGGTGATGAACAGTTCCAGAACTGCAGAGTGGAAGGTGTTTACAGTTACGAATGTACCTAATACCACTAAATTATACACATAAATGGTTAAAATGGTAAATTTTATGTTATGCATATTTTACCACAATAAAAAAATAAAAGAACAAACAAGAAAGCAAGCAGACAGCACTAGTATGTGACTTAATGTTGCCTCTTTCTAATGTTACTGATATATATCAACATGTCTTAAGCACCTTCAAAAATAAAGAATACTCTTTACTACCACAAATATGGGTATAAGTATTTAAAAACACAGGGTCTCTAAATAATCTCAAAATAATATGCAGTTGAGGAAAACAATAATTACTGATAATATTTATTGAGCACTGACACTGTGCTAGCCATCATTCTCACATAAACTTCATAAAAACACTATGCTATGTATTATTATCCCAACTTTACAGATAAGAAAAGGATGATCCACAGAAGTTAAAATCTACTTGCCCTTATTTAAATGAACACTATGGAGGGAAATATTTCTAAAAAATAAATTGAAGACATTTTCTTTGCAAAAGTATTTTTCCCTCTTTGGAAAAGGAATTATCACAGAAAGCTTTATTTCGGTGTCAATCCCATCAAGCATATTTTAAAAGTTTAAATTGATTTTACGACCATCTCTGGTGCATCAAGGAAGGTATATCTATACAATACTTACCTTTGTAAAAAAGAGGAACCAAGATGGAAACTAATAATGTGTCAAACATCTAATCATGTGCCAGACATTGCAGTAGGCATTTTACAGATCCAATTTAATCCTCTTAACAAACCTGTGAGGTAGAGATTATTATCCATTTCACTAATAAACAAAAATACAGTAAGTCTAAATACTCCCATTCACTACTTTCAAGTTCTAATAAACATTCTATTAAAGTGGAAGTTAATTAATTCCAATTTTTCAAGGAATCAAAGAATAGTAGTCACGGCCAAAAGCTGTTCAGATCCCAGAAAGAGCCAATATGACAGCTGCCCCCAGCATGTTGCATGGCTGAGTATTCAAAAGCCCAACAGATCTCACACCCAAATAGTGCTAAAGGGCAGAAGATCACCCTGCTTTACTATGGAGTCCAGAACAACAAATTGTGTGGCCTTCTGCTCCAGCACCAGTCCACTGCAGGGGGAAGAAGACAACCAAATATGGCTGGCCTTGAGCCACATTAAGGGGGTTCACACTGCCCTCCCCTATTTGGGTATAAAGAATAGAATCTAAGGCACCTTCTGTTGCTTTGGAAAATGAAAACTTTTGAACCTCAGTTCAAGAGTGAATAGCAAAAATGATACGATAAATTTTCTGTAAATATTCTGCAAATGACTATATTTAACTTTTCCTTCCCAACTAACTTCATCATATTAACATTTAAACATGTTCAGTTCTTTCTAAAAAAGGAAAGGCAAACAAAGAAACCCTCTCTCTATCTTCTACTCCAGCTACTACTCTCTTCCCTTCTCTGCAAGGCCAATCTTTTTAACAAGGTTTGTGTCAATTGCTGTCTACACTTCCCACTTCCTCACTTTTCACTCACTCTCCATCCACTGGATTCTCCTCTATTCTATCCCTACCAAAAGTCCTAGTCAGGTCATTATTACATAATCCATGGATTCCCTGAGAAATCCCTAGGGCTCTGAAGAGCAGAGCTAGTTATTTGTTTCATAGGGTAGCCACATAATTTGGCTGATGCAAAATGAAAATGAGAGGCTTCTTGTTTAAAAAACAGGAAAAAGCTTTTTTCATTTTTTTCCCCATGGTCACGTTCTCAACAAGTTATAGTTTTTAAAAAATTTTGCTACTTAATTGTGCTCCCTCAGGCATGAGGATACTTGAAGGGCACTGCAGACTTTCACAGGCACCCAGGATACCACCCACAACTTTGTGTGCAAGGTGCACACCCAAACCTACTAATTTTGTGTCCAAACCCAAGCCCTGTCAGGGGTGGAGAGTGGCAGTAGTCACTGAGGTAGGCACAGGGGAGTAGGCAGCTGAGAACCTGTTGCAAGTAAGTAGGGACTGACAAAAAGCTGGCTCGTAGCGGGGTCACACCCAGCACATGCTCTATTATCTTACCTGACTTCACTTAAAAAATATAAATTCAAAAAAACTATCATTCAGAATGTCAAGACAGCAACCATACTAATTTCCCAGCACAGGACCTCCTTCTGAGCATGAGATCCCATGCAACTACAGTGGTGGCATGCCCAGGAATCTGGCCCTGGCCATGCTATATAATAATAAAATAATAATGTCTGCATAGAACATCATAGTCTGCAGAATAAATCCAATTTCATTTTAGTCTCACAATAAATCTATAAATACACATAAATAGGTATCCTCATTTTACAGATTAAAAAACTGACTCAGAAAAATGAAATGCATTGCTCAAGGCATGAAAGAGCAGATGCTAAACCCATGTCTCCTGGCTCCAAGTCCAGGATTCCCCTGGACTATAATGTACTATAATGTACCTCTCCAAGCAAAGGGTAGATGGGAGAGGACCAGGATAGTGACTATTTCTCTACATGAGCCACTGGTTTAGTCATTAGGTGGAAATCACTTTTATCAAATTTCTTTTTTTTTTTTTTTTTTTTTTTGAGACAGAGCCTTGCTCTGTCACCCAGGGTGGAGTACAGTGGTGCAATCCCAGCTCACTGCAGCTGTAACCTCCCATGCTCAAACAATCCTCCTGCCTCAGCCACCCAAGTAGCTAGGACTACAAGCATGCTCCATCAGGCTAATTTTTTAACTTTTTGTAGAGACACGGTCTCACTATGTTGCCCAGGCTGGTCTTGAACTCCTGAGCTGAAGCAATCCTCCTGCCTTGGCTCCCCCAAAGTGCTACAATTACAGGCATGAGTCACCAAGCCCAGTCACTTTTATCAAATTTCTGTCAATTCCAGACAGATTTTGTTATGTCAATTGAGTTTTTTACATTCTTTTATATAAACATGTAGTCTAAGAGAACAGAAAGAAAGAGTAACAGGTGAAAAGTTAGTTTTCTTCCCCAATGTTCCCCATCCAATACACACCTTGACCCACCAATCTGGACCCCTAATCACCAGGGGTGAGTCACAAAGGACTCCAGACCAGCAGGCGACACCACGCTACACTGGGATGCAACATGAGAGCTGATTCATTGATTTAGTTGGGGAAAAGTTCATTAAAATGCCAGATAGACAGTAAAAACAGGGAAGGTGGCAAAGTACTTGGCCAGGAAATACCAAAATCAAAGAGGGAGCTATTTTCTTTAAGATCTTTTTTACCCTCATTCCACATACTTTATATAATTCAGTCTTTCCAGATAATGAAATTGTTGCTAAACTTCTTCATGTTAACATAAAGTACCTTATTTTGATAATTAAACTCTAAATTTATTCTCATTTTCCTAACTTGGTTATTAAACAATCTCCCTGAAAGCAAAAATAGAGCATTTTTTGGTTGAACTAATACGCATTTGTTACAACCATCCACAGCATCGACCCTTCACACTGGCTGATCACCCAGAAAATATCCAAGGAAAAGGAAGTGCAACTGAACGTTAGATCCAAATAGCACAATCTCTCAGCTCACTAGAGCAGAATCTGTCTCTAATACACTGGTCACAGGCTCTATCACTAGCTCTTTTTATCCATCTTGAGGTAGAAAAGCCATAATTTAAACTGACAGCATTACTTGTCATGAAGTCTGTGGGTTTACAATTTCTAAATGTCAGTTTGAACTTCTGACTAGTTCCTTAGAGCACTACAGTTTGTTTCTAAACGAGGCAACATGTCAGCTCTGCATACATAAAAGCAGTTAATCAGCAATTTGCAGTGCAACACAAGAGGAATTAGTTAATAGTCCCACAAAGCACCTTCAATTAGGAAAGAAAGCCTTCTCCTAAGCCAGTAATACCCTCATATATCACAAAATTCATTCTTCTACTTAGTAGATTAAACATTTCATGCCAAGGAACTTATTATTTTGAAGCAATTGTCTGCATTCAGCCTGAGGTACCCATGTGTCCACTGGTCTATAAGGGAGGAGCTACAGGCAGTGGGTGAATGAGGACCATTATGATTCCTGACCCTCCTCACTTGTGGCTTTCATTCAGTTTCCCGTGGGTTCTTACTCCTTGCTCTGTCCTTCTTTACTATCCTGCTCCTCCCTTTTCTACATAACCTTCACATCTCCTGTTTTCAGTTAAGTAATATGGGAATGGGCTCTTACCTATGAAGTACTTTGGTTCCCTTACCTCTCTAGAAAATTACTGAACTGTATAACAAAATCAATTCCTAAGATATTATTAGTAATAACTCTAAAAATGAGGTTATGTCATTAATAAGAACACTCCACTATAAGGGTAAAAACAGTTTGGCATAATTTTTAACTATCAATACGCTTAAGTTTACGAACTGAATTCTAGAATATGGGTTGGAATAACTAAAATTAAATAGCAAATAAAGAAAAGAAGTATGAAAAACTTTTTAAGAAAACCTCTTCCATTACCCCTAATGGCTATCTATCTTAGGTATCATATAAGAATCACATCATAAGAAAAAATGCTTTGTTGACTATAGTCATGTATCTCAGCCATTTACACAACCTTTGTCTGTGATAGCCTCTCAAATCAACTTTTAAATTGATCAAGCAAATTGGTTTAGTGATTGGGTCAAGGAAAAGAGCTACCCAACTTAATCTAATAATCCACTTAGCCCAAATCCAATAATCCATTTTCTTCATATGAGACATATTTTATTGAAGTTAGAGAATAAATGCCTCTGTACATGCTTCAGAGTTTTTCTTCACATCAAAGACATTTGGAAGAAAAGAAAAATCCTTTCTGGATTCAGTGGCATTCACCTGTTGTCAAGTAACAAGTAGTAAGTATATGGATGTTTATCAAGAAACATAACCTGGCTCATGGTAAGTCCAAGCACCATCTGCCAAATGTCAAGCAGGTGCATGTTGGTAACAAGAGAAGCTGTGTTTATAGATCACAATAGGCTATCCTAGTGGGCATTGATCAACACAAGGAAATTCTGAGACACAGGAAAGACCTCTTAACAAAGTCAGGATTAGATAACTCTTCATAATACCATTTGGCCTGGGGATGTGAGAGTGGCAGGGTCAGGGCACAGAGCTCAGACAGCTCCATTCCAAGCAATATGCATGACGTTAAAGAAATACCATACACCTTGAGATAATCTACTTTAAACCTTCCCTACCCCACCCCACCCCACCACACCTCTAATTAACAGAAGAGAAAATCAAGGCCCAGACGTCATTTATCCAAGAAGACATGGAGCTTGCAGAGTCAGGTCTCATTCTAAAATATCTGAGTACTAAACGAAAGCATTTACCTCTCTTCTTTCCCTCTCCCCTCTCTTCTCCTCCTTCTCTCTCTCTCCCTCCTTTTGTCTTTATCATCATCATCATCTTGAAGAAGCCAAGATCTTTCTTCGAACAGAATCTCAATCAGAATTCCAACATAAAAAAAAAAAAAACAGATTAAAAAGGGCCTGCTTAGATGCAAACAGAGAAGACAGGCAGAGCACAGTGCTAGAATCCTGCTCACATAACGAAGGCTGCAGCTTCCTCTGGGATCCTGGGTAGAACACTGTGAACAAGGCACTTGAAATCAGGAGACCTACTTCCTTGATAGCCTGCAATAAAGCTATCTTGAAACATTAATTAGAATATTATTTTTACACAAATTTAGTATTTTATAAGGCTTTAATAAAAGATACTTTGGAATGGCAGTTGCTTTTACTTTAAAGTTATTTTCTTTGGCTGTTTTAAAAGCAAAGTACAACATTCTCAAAG
The DNA here is from genome assembly GCF_007565055.1 of Rhinopithecus roxellana. Classification (NCBI taxonomy): domain Eukaryota; kingdom Metazoa; phylum Chordata; class Mammalia; order Primates; family Cercopithecidae; genus Rhinopithecus; species Rhinopithecus roxellana. Next base: position 22,179,354 of record NC_044561.1, on the reverse strand, counting down.
CTGAATACAAGGGTATCCTTCTCACTAAGACAACAATAGTAAATCTGAAACACAGAAACATTAATTTTCTTTTATTATCAGCACACATGAACAACTCTGGTGCGATAATTTAGCTGATACTCAAAATTGGAAAAAAAGGCCATGAAATGACTGATTGTACAGGCATACTTTGTTTTATTGCACTTCACTTTATTGTACTTTGTAGACATTGCATTTTTTATAAATTGAAGTTTTGTGACAACCCTGCATTAAGCAAGTCTATTGGCACCATTTTTCCAACATTGCTCACCTAGTGTCTGTGTGTCACATTTTGGTAACTCTCACAATTTCAAACTTTTTCATTATTATTATATCTGTTATGGTGAGCTACAATCAGTGATCTTTCATGTTACTATTGTAATTGTTTTGGGATACCACGATGCCTACAGAAGATGGCAAACTTAATCAATACATGTTTTGTGTTCTGACTACTCCACCAACCGGCCATTCCCCTGTCTCTCTCCTTCTTCTCAGGCCTCTCTATTGCCTGAGACACACAATATTGAAATAAAGCCAAGTAATAACCCTATAATGGCCTCTAAGTGTTCAAGTGAAAGAAAGAGTTGTACATCTCTCACTTTAAATCAAAAGCTAGAAATGATTATGCAGGTCAAAAGCTGAGATAGGACAAAAGCCAAGACAGGCTAAAAGCTACACCTCTTGCACTGAACAGCCAAGTTATGAATGCAAAGGAAGAGTTCTCGAAGGAAATTAAAAGTGCTACTCTGGTGAACACAGGAATAAGAAAGCGAAACAGCCTTACTGCTGATATGGAGAGTTTTAGTGATCTGGATAGAGATCAAACCAGCAACAACATTCCCTTAAGCCAAAGTCTAATTTAGAGCAAAGCCATAACTCTATTCAGTTCTATGAAGTCTGAGAGAGGTGAAGAAGCTGCAAAAGAAAAGTTAAAAGCAAGCAGAGGTTTGTTTATGAGGTTTAAGGAAAAAAACGGTCTCTAAAACATAAAAGTGTGAGATGAAACATTGACTGCTGATGTAGAAGCTGCAGCAAATTATCCAGAAGATCTAGTTAAGATCATTGATAAAGGTGGCTACACCAAGCAATAGATTTTCAACTTAAGCGCAACAGCCTTCTATTGGAAAAGAAGCCATCTAGGACTTTCATGGCTACAGAGGAGAAGTCAATGCCTGGCTTCAAAGCTTCAAAGAATGGGCTAACTCTCTTGTTACAGTCTAATGCTGCTGATGACTTTAAGTCATTTTATTCACTATTCTGAAAATCCTAGGGCCTTTAAGAATTATGCTGAATCTACTCACCTATGCCCTACATATGAAACAACAATACCTGAATGATGGCACCTCTGCTTACAGCATAGTTTATTGAATATTGTAAGCACACTATTGAGACCTACTGCTCAAAAGAAGATTGATTTATTTTCACTGACAATGCATCTGGCTACCTAAGAGCTCTGATGGAGATGTACAAGGAGACTGATTAATGTTGTTTTAATGCCTGCTAACACAATATACATTCTGAAGCCCACAAATCATGGAGTGATTTTGGTGTTTTGAGATGGTGTGGCTATGTCTCCACCCAAATCTCATCTTGAATTCCCATGTGTTGTGGCAGGGACCCAGTGGGAGATAATTGAATCATGGGGGCAAGTCTTTCCTGTGCTGTTCTCATGATAGTGAATAAGTCTCACGAGATCTGATGGTTTTATAAAGAGGAGTTCCCCTACACAAGTTCTCTCTCTTTGCCTGCTGCCATCCATGTAAGATGTGACTTGCTCCTTCTTTCCTTCTGCCATGATTGTGAGGCCTCCCCAGCCACGTGGAACTGCAAGTCCATTGAACCTCTGTCTTTTGTAAATTGCCCAGTCTCAGGTATATCTTTATTAGCAGCGTGAAAATGGATTAATACAATACTCAATCTCATTATTTAAAAAATACATTTTGGGAGGCTAGAGTTGCCATAGATAGTGATTCCTCTGATGGCTATGGACATGGTCAATTTAAAACCTTCTGGAAAGGATTAACCATTCTAGATGTTATTAGAAACATTCATGATTCCTAGGAGGAGGTCAAAATATCAACATTAACAGAAGTTTGGAAGAAGTTGATTCCAACCCTCCTGGATGACTTTGAGGGGCTCAAGACGTCAGCAGAGGAAGTATTAACTGCAGATGTGGTGGAAATAGCAAGAGAACTAGGATTAGAAGTGGAGCACAGTGAAGATGTTACTAAATTGCTGCAATCTCATGATGACGCTTGAACAAATGAGGAGCTGCTTCTTATGGAGGAGAAAAGTAAATGGTTCTTGAGACAGAAACTACTCCTGGCAAAGATGCTATGAACACTGTTGAAATTGCAATTAAGGATTTAGAATATAATACCAACTTAGTTGATAACGAAGCAACAGGGTTTGAGAAGACTGACTCCAATTTTGAAAGAATTTCTACTGTGGGTAAAATACTATGAAACAGCATTGCATGCTACAGAGAAATCTTTTGTGAAAGGAAGACTCAATCAATGCAGCAAACTTCATTGTTGTCTTATCTTAAGAAATTTCTACAGCCACCCGAACCTTCAGCAACCACTGCCCTGATTCGTCAGCAGCCATCAACATTGAGGTAAGACCCCCCACCAGCAAAGGGCTGAAGGCTTGATAATCATTAGAAGTTTTAATAATAAAATATTTTTAAATTAAGGTATATACATTGCTTTTTAGACATAATACTTTTGCATACTTATAAACTACATTATAGTGTAAACATAACTTTTATATGCACTGGGAAACCCAAAAATTCATGACTTGCTTTATTGCAATATTTGCTTTACTGCAATAGTCTGGAACTGAACCTTCAGTAAGTGTAAGGTATGCCTGTAATGAAACATAAGCATCATTACCAACAGCTTAGCTACCAGGAAAAAGGCACATGAACCTGAAAACACAGAAGCAAGCTTTGGGAAATTATTTGTAGCAAAAAGCATACATGAGATTACCACATGCAAGCATAAGCCATCCATCTTACTCCCTTGGGTGACTCTTTTCATTAGTGCTAATGGGCTCAGGGCCTCGGTTTGGAGGCTGTTTCTGCAAATGCTGGAAGAACACAAATCTTGTTCTCTTTGGTGAAGCCCATTCTTGTAAATAAGAAAAGAATGAAATCTGTGTGCTGATATTAACACATGTACACATGCATATTTGTCTGTGTATTACCTCTAATCACTTCTCCTTTTAATTTGAATTTATTAGTCTATTAGAAATATTGCCAAACATTACTAGTGAATGATACAATATAGAAATAGTACCAAAATTGGATCCAGTGCATATTTCTAATTAAATCCTTCTCATAGGGATTAGGAATTTAAAAAAATGATGTGCAAAAAGGCAGTAGCATTGAATGTCACTCACCACAAGTTGCTTAAAAGCAACACAAAATATGGTACATGTCAAATATTTATTAAACACCTATTTGCACATGGCTAAGTGCTAAATACAATGTAAAACTGAACACAAAAAGAAAGAATGTGCTACAATTTGGCAGCGGTTAGTTCAACAACTTCTTTCTTCTTCCTTTACATGTATGCATGTTGAAAATACCATTCTATTTTCCTCTATCATTTACTAACTACATTTAACTGTGTAAAGAAACAAGGCCAAACGTCAAATAAGAATCCTGTGAAGTTGATAAACCCATGGACAAACATGCAATCCTATCTAAGATTTCCTATAGCCCATATGACATTCTGCCCACAAAGGCAAACCAAATCTAACACAATCTATTTTCTTCTCAACAAGTTTTTCTCTTAAAATATTCACTTCTTCTGATTTCCTCTTTCTTCTCTCAATCACCCATTCTTGTAACATTTTTCTTACTTAGTAAGTTCTAGTTACTGGGATACAAAGATGAATTAGTCATAATCCGTTTCCCTGCTTTCTTAGATCATAGCTGTTAGGAAAGAAAGATATGCAGATAATCACAACAAAAAGTAATAAATACTTAACAGAGGTCTGTCTATAGTGTCGCAGTGGTGACAAGAAAACAAATGACAAAATGGCAGGAGCAAACCCCTACTTATCAATAATAACACTGAATATAAATGAACTAAACTCTCCAATCAAAAGGCATAGAGAAGCTGAATGGATGAGAAAAACAAGATGCAATGATCTGTTGCCTACAAGAAACACAGTTCACCTATAAAGATACACATAGACTGAAAATAAAGAGATGAAAAAAGACATTCCATGCGAACATAAAAAAGACCAGGGTGAGTTACCTTTATATCAGACAAAATAGATTTCAATACAAAAACTGTAAGAAGAGGTAAAGAAGGTCATTATCTAATGGCAAAGGGGTCATTTCAGCAAGAGGATATAACAAGTGTAAATATATATGCACCCAACACCAGAGCACCAAGATAGAAAAAGCAAATGTTATTAGAGCTGATGAGAGAGACCCCAATACAATCATAGCTGGAGACTTCAACACCTCACTTTGAGCAGTGGACAGATCTCCCAGACAAAAAAACCAACAAAGAAACATTGGACTTAATCTGCCCTATAGAACAAATAGATATAATAGATATTTACAGAACATTTCATTCCACAGCTGCAGTATACAAATTCTTCTCCTCAGCCCATAGGTCATTCTCAGGGATAGACCATATGTTAGGTCACAAAAGAAGTCTTAAGAAAATTCAAAAATTTGAAATAATAGCAAGTATCTTCCCTGACCACAGTGGAATAAAACTAGAAATCAACAAGAGTAACTTTAGAAACTATACAAACACATGAAAATTAAACAATATGTTCCTGAATGACCAATGGGTCAATGAAGAAATTAAGAAGGAAAATGAAATTTTTCTTGAAGCAAATGATAATGCAAACATATCAAAACTTATGGGATACAGCAAAAGCAGTATTAAGGGAAATTTATGACTATATGTGCCGACATCAAAAAGAAGAAAAAATTCGAATAAATAACCTAATGATGCATCTTAAATAACTAAAAAAGCAAGTGCAAACTGAACCCAAAATTAATAGAAGAAATAATGAAGATCAGAGCAGAAATAAATGAATTTAAAATGAAAAAAAAAAATACAGTCAATGAAACAAAAAGTTGGGTTTTTGAAAAGATAAACTAAATTGACAAACCTTTAGCCAGACTAAGAAAAAAGAGAGAAGACTCAACTAAATAAAATCTGAAATGAAAAAGGAGATATTACAACCAATATCACAGAAATTCAAAGGATCATTAGAGGCTACTATGAACAACTATATGCCAATAAATAGGAAAATCCAGAAGAAATGGACATTCCTAGACCCCTACAGCCTACCAAAATTGAGTCACTGAAGAAATTCAAAACCTGAACAGACCAATAACGAGTAATGAAATTAAAGCTGTAATAAAAAGCCTCCCATTAAAGAAAGGCCCGGGACTTGATGTCTTCACTGCTTAATTCTAACAAACATTTAAACAAGAACTAATACCAAATCTACTCACACTCTTCCTAAAAATAGAGAAGGAGAGAATACATCCAAACTCATTTCATGAGGCCGGTATTACCCTGATTCCAAAACCAAAGACATATCAAAAAAAGAAAACTACAGGCCAGTATCTCTGATAAATATTGATGCAAAAATTCTCAACAAAATACTAGCATATTGGATTCAACTATACATTACATATTGGATTCAACAATACATTTAAAAAATCACCATGACCAAGTGGGATTTAACCCAGAAGTCAATCAATGTGATACATCATATTAACAGAATGAAGGCCAAAACACATATGATCATTTCAACTGATGCTGGAAAAGCATGTGATAAAGTTCAATGTCCCTTCATGATAAAAACCCTCAAAAAACTCGGTATAGAAGGAACATGCCTCAACATAATAAAAGCCATATATGACAGACCCACAACTAGTATCATACTGAATGGAAAAAAACTGAAAGCCTTTCCTCTAAGACGTAGAACATGACAAGGTTGCCCACTTTTACCACTGTTATTCAACATAGTACTAGAAGTCCTAGCCAGAGCAATCAAACAAGAGAAAGAAATAAAGGGTATCCATCTAAAACAGAAAAAGACAAATTAGCCTTGTTTGCAGATGACATGATCTTATGTTTGGAAAAACCTAAAGACTCCGCCAAAGAACTATTAGAACTGATAAACAAGTTCAATAAAGTACAGGATACAAAGTCAACATACAAAAATCAGTAGCATTTCTATATGCCAACAGCAAGCAATCTGAAAAAGAAATCTAAAAAGTAATCTCATTTACAATAGGCACAAATAAAATTAAATACCTAGGAATTACCCAAAGAAGTCAAAGATCTCTACAATGGAAACTATAAAACACTGATGAAAGAAATTGAAGAGGACATCAAAACATGGAAAAATATTCCATGTTCACGGATTATAAGAATCAATATTGTTAAAATGTCCATGGTGCCCAAAGGAATCTACAGATTCGATGTAATCCCTATCAAAATACCAATGGCATTCTTCACAGAAGTAGAAAAAACAATCCTAAAATTTATATGGACTCAGAAAAGGCCCAGAATAGCTGAAGCTATCCTGAGCAAAAAGAACAAAACTGAAGGAATCACATACCAGACTTCAAATTATACTACAGAGCTATAGTAACCAAAACAGCATGGTACCAGCATACAGACACACAGACCACTGGAACAGAATAGAGAACCCAGAAACAAATCCATGAATCTACAGTGAACTCATTTTCAACAAAGGTGCCAAGAACATACACTGGGGGAAAGGGCAGTCTCATCAATAAATGATGCTGGTAAATCATTAAATTATTGACTATAGTCTCCCTGTTATATCACTAATGTGTGTCAACTACAGAAATCTTTGAGAAAGGTTATCCATTGAAAGGTCAGTCATGATAACAAGTATTATAATTAGATTAGTAACAGATCATTCAAAAGAAAAGACTGGTGTTAAAATAGAAAGACTCCTTTCTTCATACAATCCACATACTTCAGAGCACCGGTTATGTTTTTAAAATGAACTGGCAGGTTCCTCAAAGATTCATGCTTCTTTAAAATATCTTTCATCAGCTTACAAAGAAATGTCAACACTACCAACTAGTTCATCTCCTTTCCTTAAATATAATAAAGGTTTACAGAAGTAAACAAAATCTAGAGAACAAGTTGAATTGATGTCACCATTTATTTAAAGAAACTCCCTTTCTTTGAAGGATTCACACAGCATGGTGAAAATTACTATCTATAAAAAACTTTCAGAATAAATGTGTAAAATATATACATACAAGTAATAGGAATATACAGTAGACATGAGATGAAATCATAGATATGCTTCTTTTACATTAAGACTGAATCCTATCTGTAAATTAAAATGTATCCCTTCTGTTCTGAATATGCTCTTTGTATAAACCCCACCCTCTATATCCAAACCCTACCTTATCGCCTCCTCTGTGTACCAGGAAGCTAACCTGTACAGACAATTGCACTCTGTGGCTTTGGGTTGGGCTTAGCCAGCGGAAGACACTGGCAAGAGTTAAGAATGCAATGGGACAGAGAGCTATCAAAGTATTTACTCCCCATCCCTTTCCCAATACCTCTCGCTCCCTCCCTGCCTCACTGCAATTATTTCATTCCTCTGAAGCTACGGCTTCTATCACAGTCCTTCTTCAACAAGCTCTCATTAGACTTCAATCATACTATTTCCTCCTTTCTCCTTCTGACCTAGAGAAGGTGGTAACCGCTTCCTTGGTGGGTGAGCTAGTCCCAGATATCTTACCATCCTGTCAGTTTCCTTAAGCCTGCTCAAACCTCTGTAAATAGCACCTTCATTATATTCTCCTAAGTTAAACCCCGAATTCCTACATACTATATTTCTTTCAAGTGACATAATACCCATTATCATAGGCAAATGAACATTTTACATAAAAACTATTCTATATATTGTCCAATCTCATATTCTCCATCTATCTGAACATTCACTGTAATACCAATGACTGAACATAGACCAATCTGCATATATCACTATATTTATAATACTATATTTATCTGAAGACTCCCCTGAAAAAAAAAATTAAGAGTTATCTCAGAAGAAGAGCAAAGATACAGAGAAGTAAAGACAGAAATAGTGAAAGAGAGGCGTACAGAAAGACAGATGGAGACACCCATTGTTCAAGAAACACAGAGAAAGAGAGAACTATAGAGAGAGGGGGGAGTAAGAGCAAAGGAACACTATAAATCCTTGCTTTTCAGTGCTGTCCCTGGCCCAGCAGCATTAGCGGTGCATGAGTTTGTTAGAAGGCAGAAACTCAGGCCTTGCCCCAGACCTAATGAATCAGAATCCAACTTTTAAAGAATATCCCCAGGTGATTCAGGTGCACTTTAAAGTTTGAGAAGCACTGACACTACAGTTAACTCAAGGTCATAGTAACCATTATTGAAGCAGTGAAACTGTTGCTCCTACATACTAAGTCATGAGGTTCCAACACTTAGAAACCCAGGACACACTTCAACCTCAGGACAGGTAGCTTGCATGTCTGTACAGATTCAACCTAACTATCTTTGCTACCAGTTTTTTTCACAGTGGGGTCACATGTAAGGAGTTAGTAATGGAACCATTTGTTTCCATACAAATTTTCTTTCAAGAATTCAGAAAACAGACTGGCCAGGCATGGTGGTTCATGGCTGTAGTCTCAGCACTTCGGGAGGCTGAGGCGGGCAGATCGCTTGAGCTCAGGATCAGCCTGGGCAACATGGTAAAACCTCAGTTGCACACACACACACACACACACACACACACACACACAAAATTAGCTGGGCTTGGTGGCACTTGCCTGTAGTCCCAGCTACTGGGGAGGCTGAGGTTGGAGAATCACTTAAGCCAGGGAGGCAGAGGTTGCAGTAAGCACAGATTGCACCACTGCACTCCAGCCTGGGCAACAGAGTGAGACCCTGTCTCAAAAAAAAAGAGTTCAGAAAACAGACAAGACTGGGCAACATGGCAAAACGCCACCTTAACAAAAAAAAAAAAAAAAAAACATTTTTTTTGAGACTGAGTCTCACTCTGTCACTCAGACCACTGATCTCTCAGCTCACTGCAACCTCCGCCTCCCGGGTTCAAGCGATTCTCTGCCTCAGCCTCCTGAATAGCTGGGATTACAGACACCCATCACCATGCCTGGCTAATTTTTATATTTTTAGTAGAGACAGGGTTTCACCGTCTTGGCCAGGCTGGTCTTGAACTCCCAACCTCGTGACCTACCCGCCTCAGCCTCCCAAAGTGCTGGGATTACAGGTGAGAGCCACCACGCCCGGCCTCAACAAAAAAAATTTTTAAAAATTAGCCAGACATGGTGGTGTGTGCCTGTAGTCTCAGCTATTCGGGAGGCTAAGGTGGGAGGATTTCTTGATCCCAGAGTTTGAGGCTGCAGTGTGCTGTGATTGTGCCCATGCACTCCAGCCTGGACAACAGAACAAGACCCTGCTTCCCCCTACCATCTCCCCCCGTTAAAAAAGAGAGTTCAGCAAACAGGAAACCTTCAACAATTATAGATGATAGATTTAATCAGGCAACTCTGAACTGATCATCCACAGTTGGAAAATTTCTGAACAGTTACTACTAAAAACATCTAATTTCCTCTTTTAAAAAATTTAAGAGGTAGTACCAATCCCATGATGACATATGTATTTAAGATATGCTGCATTTCAAATACAGAGTAAATATGTAGTAATTTCACTACAGGATATTTTTATTAAACAGCCAAGCTCATAATTACAGAATTTTCAGTGTAAAATTACTGCTGCTTTGAAACTGCAGCATTTCACTCACCCACATGGCAATGTTTTTCTTTCCCTACAGTACCAGCCATGTTCCCTGAATCCTCCACCAGCTGCCATTTTCCCTCCCCACTTCCCTATTTTTCATAGTTTATCTTCTTTTTTCAATTAGAGGGAAAGAAGTAGAAGACACTGATGTCTATTTGTTCCATGATTATGCTCTTTGTTCTACACACTGGGTAACAATAACTGTTCCCAACTAAAGGGCCAGGTCAGGGACTCGTAGATGCTGATGGTCAGCTTCTCCTTCTCCTTTCTTCTCAGTTAATCTCAGTGGCCCGTAACTCCACCAACATGGCCCAGCTAGCAAACATCTAATGTGGGGAAAAGCAGCAATATTTGTGCTATAGGGGAATAAACACCGAAGTCAGGAGAACGGGGCCATAAACCACACACTGACTAACCAAATGACTTTGGACAAATCATTTCCAAACCTAGAAATGCCTCCAACAGTAAAATGTGGTTAGCTAAATCCCTTCCAGAACAGTATATGTTTCTAGCTGAAGCCTGCATTTAGCTGAACCCCTCTTTTCTTCTAATATATAGCAAAGGGATAGGGGCAAAGAAGGCCATAACAGCAGGTTAGAGGAGCAAAAAGAGCAAGAACAAGAGAGAATGAGAGAACAATGGATACTGGTGACCTCACCCCTAAAGATAACTTTATACCTTGGAAATACTGTCACATCATTCACTGGATTCTTTCATTTTTCAAATAAAAAATATTTAGCAAGCACGCCAGGTACTATGCCAGATGTTCAAGATAGAGAAGAGATAAAAATATAAGGAAGGTTTTATTACTGTTTTTACAAATGTTAAAGAAAAAGACCCTGGAGTTTGGCTTTCATTTTTACTCCTTCAGATACTTTATGAGGCCCTTCATATGGTACACAAAAGTTTAATTTCTTACAAGCATCCAATGTCTTTTAAGAGATGAACAAATCAAGGGGAATATGCTAGGCTGCTTAGCTTATTCATAACACTTACCATCCTAGGGGCTATTAGCAGAATTCATCTATTGGAGAAGAGATAGTGAAGATGATCAGAATCTACAGATTGCAACTGCATCTTCAAAACCACCACTGTTCAACATATGCACTCACTAGATATTTTAATTATGAGCAAGTACCATTTAATGTAGATTTATCATCTACAGTGATAGGTTTTGTAAACAAGCTTATTTAGTAGGTAATTATGAAGACTATAATCATTAGCTAAGAACATATATAAGAATACTACAAAATAACTATACTAAGTTTACAGAGTGATGTGACCAAAACTATCTTCTGAAAATGACAGTAATCCTCTGTGAGTAATCACTGCCCCAAAGAAAGTTCTCTCCCTGTAAGGATACTATAGTATAGGAAAAACCATAAAATAACGGTTAAGGTATTTTGTTTTGTTTTGCTTCTAAAAGCAAACATGGAAGAACAAAGCCATTTTCAAAATAAGGACTACTGTTCAAAAAAAAGGGGGGGGGGGAATGTCCATCATTTGAAACATCCTGCCTCCCTTCTTTGCTTTAAATTCCATATAAGTTATTTTGAACTTACTGCTTTGATCAGATTTAGCTGTAAGTAACTATATTTAGCCATAGACATCTGATCTATAAATAGAATCTACTAGAGGAATTACGATAACTTCCCTGAAATTGGCAAGTAGCAGTTCCATTTAATGTGATTCTAGGAAGGCTTTACACCAAAAAGAAAACGCAGTAAACTTACTTACAGAGAAGACATTTGCTTTCAAAATTACAATCTCTCAAGAGTAAATTTACACATCTAAGTTTTGAAGAAAGCATTGTCATTTAACAGTATCTTAAACAAACATGTATTAATTACTTAATAATCACCCTTAATTTGGGGAAGTAAACAGTAACAGAAAAATTATGTTTTTCCTTTCATAGATATCATGTAAATAATACCTATATATTGAATGCTGGCCACTAAGTGAAATACAAAGATAAGGTTCCTCATTATCCTTGCCTTGAAAAAATATAAAGTATAAAGTCTCATTGTTGGTGAACAGTATGTAAATGCAGACACAAAATATTTCACTGGGAAGCAATATGGGTAGTGTAAAGAACACTTAAACAGGAGTTCCCCAATCACTGATCTAGTTGTGGCTCTGTCATTTACCAGCTGCTTAGCCTTGAGTTCATTGCTTCTCTTCTCTTCTTCTCTGACTCTGTTTCCTCATTGGAAAATAGAGACAAAGATTCAGACATCAAATTCTATAAAGCAAAGTGATATATAAATATTATTTTGTTTGTTTGTTTGAGATGGAGTCTCGCTCTGTCACCTAGGCTGGAGTGCAGTGAGCACTATCTCGGCTCACTGCAACCTCCGCCTAGCAGGTTCAAGCGATTCTCCTGCCTCAGCCTCCTGAGTAGTTGGGATTGCAGGCACCTGCCACCATGCCCAGCTCATTTTTTTTTTTTTTTTTTTTTTTTTTTAGTAGAGATGGGGTTTCACCATGTTGGCCAGGCTGGTCACGAATGCATATTAAAAAGAAAAGGTGCCGGGAACAGTGGCTCATGCCTGTAATCTAAGCAACTCGGCAGGCTGAGGCAAGAGGATCACTTGAGCCCAAGACTTCAAGGCTGCAGTGAGCTATGATCCTGGCACTGCACTCCAGCCTGGATGACAGAGCAAGACTCAAGACTCTAATTCCTTAAATAAAAAAAAAAATAATAAAAGAAGATGAAGAAGAAGAAAGAAAAGGCTACAAAAAAGAAAGGAAAGCATACCCTAGAAAGTTGGAGTTAGGGTCATTTCAGTTTTACATCTCCGAAATAAACTTTAATATAAGTAAAAATAATTACTACCATTTATTATGCTTGAACTATGTGATAGGCACTGTGCTGAAGGGCTTCATATGCACTAGCTTATTTAATTCTCTCAACAACCCTATAAAGTATGTGGTGGCATCTCACTTGTAAAACTGAGGATTAGGAAGACAATAACTTTGCCGCAGATTAATAAAAGGGAAAGCAAGAACTTCAATCCAGACTGTGCTCCTAATTACTATACTATTCTGACTTACAACAACAACAAAATGGTTTTAGAGAAAACTACTGCCTTATACATGATTTAGAGTATTAAGATTCATGTTTTAGCCCTGGTAAAAGTAAATAATTAGGAGAGGGGAGGAAAGGGTTAAAAACATTTCCACTAATAGGTCTTGCTTTTTAATACTGCTGTGATGGCTGATTTTAGGTGTCAATTTGACAAGATTAAGGAATATCTAGAGAACTGTAAAGCATTACTTCTGGCTGTGTCTGTGAGGGTGTTTCCAGAGAATATTGGCAGGTAAGTCAGTGGACTGAGTGGGGAAGATCTGCCCTCAATGTGGGCGAACCATACAATTGGCTGTAGACCTGGAGAGAACAAAAAGGGAAAGAAAAGGATTTTCTGTTTCTCTCCAGGAACTGGGATAGTCCCTTCCTTCTGTCCTAGGACATCAGAACTCTAGGTTCTACAGCCTTGGAACTCCAGAACTTACACCAATACCCCTTAGGTTCTCAGGCCTTTAGCCTTGGACTGAGTATTATTACACCATTGGCTGCCCTGGTTCTAAGGCTGGTTCAGACTTGGACTGAACTACATTACCAGCATCCCAGGGTCTCCAGCTTGCAGACTGCCTGTCGTGAGACTTCTTGGCCCCCATAATCTCATAAGCCAATTCCCCTAATAAATCCCTTCTTATCTATCTACCTACCTACCTACCTTTCTATCTACTATTGGTTGTGTCTCCCTGGAGACCCTAATATAAATCAGAGAAAGTAAGTCAGAATGAAATAAATTGGCTCCTGATCCTAGTTGCTCAGACTGGTGTAAACTATGCTCTCCTCTTTTTTGTGCCAAAAATATATTGAGCAACTAACATTTACTGAGCATTTAGCATGTGCCAGGAACTATACTAAGTGTTTTGTGTGTATTTTCTTTTTTTTTTTTTGAGACGGAGTCTCGCTCTGTCGCCCGGGCTGGAGTGCAGTGGCCGGATCTCAGCTCACTGCAAGCTCCGCCTCCCGGGTTTACGCCATTCTCCTGCCTCAGCCTCCCGAGTAGCTGGGACTACAGGCGCCCGCCACCTCGCCCGGCTAGTTTTTGTATTTTTAGTAGAGACGGGGTTTCACCGTGTTAGCCAGGATGGTCTCGATCTCCTGACCTCGTGATCCGCCCGTCTCGGCCTCCCAAAGTGCTGGGATTACAGGCTTGAGCCACCGCGCCCGGCCCTGTATTATCTTATTCAATCTTCACAAACTCAGAGTATTATCTTCATTTTATAGATAAGTAAACTTGAACATAAGGAGATTAAGTAACTTACTTAAATTCTGCTTCTGGCCAAGATGGAGTAACAGGGCAAGATTAACATACCTAATAACTTAAACAACTAAAAAATTCAGGAAAAATATATTAAAAAATAAATATTCAGACATTGGACAAAGGGCAACAAAGGACAATAATTCCTGAGAGAGGGGGGAAAAAGGGTAAGCCCCACCTCTAAGTGCACTGCCTAGAGAGTTTTCAGGCTCCAGCTCTGGGGAGGGGAAGCAAAGAAGAGCCCACTGGTCTTAGTTGGGAAGGCAGAGTTGAGAGCTCAGAGAAGCCAAAGTGCCTAGCGTTCACAAGGCAAAATACTGGAATGGAGACAGCTGCACTAAGGGAAAACTGTAGAGATCCTCAGAGAGTCCCCCCACCTGACGTCTTCAGCTGAGAACCATTCAGCACATCCAGGTGAGAAAATGACCCAAGGCTGAGGAAAGAAGCACCAGAAAGAAGCAGGCAGAACACTCTTCAGAGCTCACAGAAACAGTAATGGTCTTCTCACAAGCCAGAGTGAAAAAAACCTTGTCATACATAGGACACAATAAATTCTAAAGTAAAAACAAAAACCCATGTAATACATAGGACGTAATAGATTCTCAAGTTAAAAAAAAAAAAGTAATACACAGGACATAATAGATTCTAAAGTTAGAGAAAACCACGTAATACATAGGACTAGGACATAATATATTCTAAAGTAAAAAAAAAAACAAAATCTTGTAATACATAGGACATAATATATTCTAAAGTAAAAAAAAAAAACAAGTAATACATAGGACTAGGACATAATATATTCTAAAGTTTAAAAACAAAAAAACCTTGTAATACATAGGACATAATACATAGGAATTCCTGGGCTCAAGCAATCCTCCTACCTCAGCCTCCCTAGTTAAGATTACAGGCATGAGCCACCGCTTCTGGTGCCTTTTTTTTTTCTTCTTAATATTCAACTTACTTTATAATATTTGTATATCACCTTATAGAATTTGATGTCTGAATCTTTGTCTCTATTTTCCAATGAGGAAACAGAGAAGAGAAGAAATGAACTCAAGGTTAAGCAGCTGGTAAATGACAGAGCCACAACTAGATCAGTGATTGGGGAACTCCTGCTTAAGTGGTCTTTACACTACCCATATTGCTTCCCAGTGAAAACACTTCCCGGTATTCCCTCAATAATGAGGCAAAATTAACGTAGACAGAAGCCTATTCTGGTCCTATCCAACAAACATTAAAAGCAAGTCTCAAAAGGATCAAACCATTTCCAAGTAACTTAACAGCAACAAAACTCCACAACAAAATTCAAAAATATTTCATATACATAAGAATATTCAGCATCCAACAAGGTAAAATTAACAATGTCTGGCAGGCATGCAAATAAGGAAAATAAAGCCCATAAAGAGAAGAATAAACCAATAAAAATGAAACTAGAAATGACATAGGTTAGTAGACAAGGATATTGTCTCCTAAAAGAGTTATTATAACAACATTCTATATGTTCAAGAAGCTAGAAAAAAACATGAGCATGGTAAGGAAAGATTGGAAGACATTTGTCAAAAAGACACAAAGTAATAGTCTAGATCTAAAAATGCAATGTCTCACATTCAAAAATGCAGAGGGGGCCAGGTGAGGTGGCTCACACCTATAATCCCAGCATCTTGGGAAGGCCAAGGCGGGCAGATTATTCAAGGCCAGGGGTTCAATACCAGCCTAGCCAATATGGCAAAACTTTGTCTCTACTAAAAAATACAAGAAAATTAGCCAGGCATGGTGGTGCACACCTGTAATCTCAGCTACTTGGGAGGCTGAGGCATGAGAATAGCTCGAACCTGGGAGGCGGAGATTATAGTGAGCCAAGATCACACCACTGCACTCCAGCCTAGGCGACAGAGTGAGACTCTGTCTCAAAAAAAAAAAAAAAAAAAAAAAAAGGCCAAAAACTAGAAGAGCTGGGCACAGTGTCTCATGCCTGTAATCCCAGCACTATGGGAGGCCAAGGTGGTAGGATGTTTGAGCCAAGAAGTTCGAGACCAGCCTGGGCAACATAGGGATACCCCATCTCTACAAAACAATCAGCCGGGCATGGTGGCATGAACCTCCCAGATACTAGGGTGGCTGAGGCAGGAGGATCGCCTGACCCCTGAGGTTGGGGCTACAATGAGTTATGACTGCCACTGCACTCCACCATGGTCAATAAATCAAGATTGTATCCCCCCACCCCCACCCAAAAAAAAAAAAAAAAAAAAAAAAAGCAGAGGATAGGATTAATAGCAAATTAGAAACCAAAATAGATTAGTAGATTTGAAGATATACCAATTGAAACAATTTAAAATAAAACAGGACAGTGTTTCAATAGAGAACCAGCGAGCCGTGAGCATGTTCAAGCAGCTGAATACACAAGTAATTGAAGTCTCCAAAGGAGAAGAGAGACAGGAGAGGGCAAAAAACTATATTTGAGAAAATAAGACCTGAAAATGTTCTAGGTTTAATAAAAAACTGTTATTGTTTAAACAAAAATTAATAAAAACTATACCAAGACACATCATAATCAATTTTTTAAATACATTAATAAAGAAAAAATCTTAAAAGCAGCCAGAAAAAAATACAGATTTTACAGAGAGAAAGCTAAAAATGACAGCTAACTTCTGACTAGAAACAATATGAGACAAGTAAGTACAGCAACATCTCTACATTTCTGAAAGAAATCTCTAGACCTAGTGAAAATATCTTTCAAACATCTAAGCAAAAAATATATATATAATTTCAGACATATAAAAGGTGATTTGGGAACCGTGTGATGGTTCCTCGAAAATTAAAAATAGAGTTATCGTATGACCCAGCAATTCTACTTATGGGTGTATACCCAAAATAACTGGAAGCAGGGACTCAGACATATATTTGAATACCCTTGTTCAAAGCAGTCTTATTCACAATAATCAAAGGGTGGAAGCAACCCAAGTTTCTACTGAAGAATGCATAACCAAAATGTGATATATGCATATAATGGAATATTATTCAGTTTTCAAAATAAAGGAAAATATGGCACACACTACAGCACAGATGAACCTTGAGGACATTATGCTAAGTGAAATGAGCTAGTCATAAAAAAGACAAATATTGTATAATTCCACTTATATGAGGTAGCTAGAATAGTCAAGTTCATGAAGACAGAAAGTAGAATGGTAGTTGCCAGAAGTTGAGGGGAGGGGGAAATGGAGAGTTGTTTAATGAGTACCGAGTTTCAGTTTTGCAAGATGAAGAGTTGTGGAGATTAGTGGCACAACAATGTGAATACACTTAACACTACTGAACTACACACTTAAAAATGGTTACAATGGTAAATTTTATGTTATGTGTATTTTATCACAATTGGAAATAAACAAAATAACAAGATTTTTTTAATGTGAAAGACTTCAACAATAGCAGACCTTCACTACAAGAAATGTTACAGAAAATACTGACAAAATCATGTATCAGAAGTGACTTAAGGAGATATGACAATTAAATGCAATGTGGGATCCTGGATTACATCTTAGAACAGACCAAGGACATCCATGGGAAAACTAGAGAAATTTGTATGGGCTACAATTTAGTCAATAATATTGTATCTGTGTTAATTACACTATGCTTCTTCAAAATAACATTAAAGAAAACCAGATGAAGGGTATACAGGAAATCTCTGTTCTAGTTTTGCAACATTTCTGTAAATCTAGTATTTTTTCAAAATAAAAAGCTCAAAAAAGAAGAAGGAAGCCTGACTAGCATAGCACTTCCGATAAGAGCTGAAAGCCCCGCTGTTAATATAGGTGAATAAACTCCGAGATGAGCACATTTTAGGTCTAACTCATAGGAAAGAGAAGCAATTGTGTTTAGTCTGTTTGTTTTAATTAAACAAGAATATACAGGATAATAAGGGCAACAGACAATGCTGGAAACTATTAAAACTCACAGCCTACATATAACAAAATCAAAAACATCTCTTTCTCAAAGCTGTGACACATGTGACAGTGAAACAAATCCCAAAATAATCCAACAAATGTAGGAATTTAAGTATATAAAACATGTCAGAGGAATTAAGAATAAGGAACATGCTAATAAAGGATTGGTTTGTGTAATTCTTATGTTGGGTGCAAAATCCAGTCTCTTACAATCAGTCCTTTATGCTGATGAATAATAATTTTCTGGATCAATTTCCATAAGAAAAAAGCATGTTTTTTCTTCTACTGTTCCTGTCCATTGGCATGCAAGTATTTCAATCTGAAGAGGCAGTTTTATGGAACAGAAAAAGCATGAAACTGAAACTACTATTTGTTGATCAACTACTCTGTTTCAGGTACTGTTCTAAATGCTTTATACATGGATTATCTGATAATCTATTTAATCCCCACAACAAACCTAAGCAGGATGTGCTATTATCACTATTTTCACAGAGGAGTCTTGGATCTTCCACTATGTCACCTGGAAAAGTTTACATGAATCATAATGAATCATAACCTCTCTAGGACTTAGGAAATTAACACCTATAAAATTTTACTTCTAGCATTTATTTTATGCCTGCTGTTTTGCCTTACCTACTATGAATTCCTACAGGAAGGGGCAGTATTTATCTTGGTATTAGACACATACATGTACTAGGTTTACAGTTGTTAAAAGAGAAAATGTTGGTGGGGAGCCTGAACTAGAAGAACAATCCACTGAGGTTTCTTACATTTCCATCACATTCTCAAAAAGAAAAAAAAAAAAAAATGTCAGGAGACCCAGTAGAAGGAATAGACTGGAAGTGAGGAATTTGAGGTCTGCCCCCAGCTCCACTGATTGGCAGTTTGGCCTTAGGCAACTCACAGATTCCCAACCAGTCCAATAGAAATTATAATACCTGCCCTTGATTAAGCAGATTATTGAGGGGAATGAATGAGCCTACCATAGGGGCTTCTTGCAAATCTAAAAGAGATAAAACGTGTGAAGCTCCTGGTATAAGATCAATGCCCAATGATAGCAGTTCCCTCCCTTCTAACAAGTATTGGAGGATGGAGCTGCCCTATTAGTAGATGGTGCCTTCCTGTCTGCTGCATTTTAGTAACCTGGCATTTTTGCTCTGATGATGTTTTTTGTGGTATCCTACAAATGTTAGTATAGAGAATGATTCATCATGTAAACTAAAATCACTGCTTGCAAGTAAATGCAAACTGCAAATTACGGGGAGAACAGAGGTTTAAAAATGTACTTTAAAATAATAAAAACTCAAGTGAAGTCACTTAATCCAGTATTTTATTGGAAATTGGACAAACTCCAATTCTCTTAAGGGTACCACAGTTTGGTAACCAGATGTTAATACTGTTCTTCTGCCAAAGAAAACTGCAAGATTTAAAGGGTATTTTTTCCTTTAAAAATTATGTTCTATTTATATTTCCAAAACATATATTTTTCTGATAATCCAATAGATTAGAGTAAAATCCTAATTGAAGTATCTCTTCAATCTCCATGCTACTCTAAGATATATTTGAGGTGCACTGGGCACTGGAAGAGAAAGTGCTGATTCCTCGCAAATAGGCTAAAGGGTAAAATGGACAACAGTAGATAGTTAGCCCAACATTCAGATTTACAACTAAAAGACAAGCATTGTGGAAGCAGCCCAAACCCAATAGTAGAACTTAATTATTCCATTGTAACTAGCAACATGAGCCTCATTAAGGGATGGGAACAGTAGTCATGAAGAAATGTGACTGTTGGTATGATCCAAGCTGTCAAAAAAATAAAGTAAACCCTCAACCAAACCAACCAAATTTCAAAGTAAAGTAAATTCTCTGCATTTTTCCCTCAAGATACAAATATAAGTATACTAATCTACAGTATCATAATAAAAATTATGACAACTATACAAAGAGCATTTTATTATTCTCTATTAGACTTGGCAAGAGCTCTGAGCTGCTTTCTCCACATCATCACTTGAGTATTTCCTGGGCCTCAAAACTGTTTCTGACATAAATGAGGCGCAGCAAATATGATATTCACCTTGCATCATATTCAAAGTGTAGATAACAGAGATTTGATTCTTTGGCAGAATTATCCATGGACGTGACCTTTGGTAACTGTTCATAAGTTAATCAGTTATCCAATACAAGAAAATGATCAAATGAACAGAAAAGCTAGAATGCAACAACATTAGATCAAATCCACATCTTCTGGGCAAACACCTTCAACATACTATCTTAATTATCAAAAGAAATAAGAGCTAGAAAGCACAACACTAGACTAAATTGACATCCAACTGGCTACAGCAAGTAGCTACAGTAGTATAAAATAAAGTAGACTGCAAAACAAAAGTAGAACCAGAGATAAAGAGGGACATTTACAATTATAAAGGGGCAAATTCATCAGAAAGACACATCATCATAAATATGTATGTATGCACCTAATAACAGAACTTCAAAATGTATGAAACTATTTGTACCATCACTATTTGGTCTCCCATTTTCTTTAACTACCTTCACCTAAATTCCTCCAAACAAGGTTACAAATGACCTCTAGTATTGTTAAAAACGATGACCAATTCTCAATCTCATCTTACTTAACCTATCATTTAGTCACTTTCAAAGGATTTTCCTCTTTTGACCTCAATGGCTTCATTCTTTCTGCATTCTTCCAAAGTCTATCATAATTCCAGGTAAGAAGTACTGTACACAAGAGATTGGATATAGACAGAACAATTCTATTCATTATTCATTCACTGGCCATTATTTCTCGGTTTCCTTTCTTAAATCTTAATCCAATTTTTCTTTCTCAATATTGGAGTGCCCAAGATGTGGTTTCCAGGCCTCTCCTGTACTTATTACATCTATTGCTTTACCTATGTACTTTCTTTGGTGAAAATGGCATTGTTGAGTTTGAGACACTTTCCTTTGTCCATAGCAGTGATATGTTGATCCGAAATTGTCCCCTCACCCACTTCTACTTATTTTGTGATTTCAGGGTAACTGGCTATAGTTATAATATACATCTCACAAATTTACAACTCAATTGAATTACAAGTGTATACTCAAATCTCCACTTGGATATCTAATAGACATCAAAAACTGAACTCTTACTTCCAACTCCCTTCCCCCAAAACCTTTATCCACATTATTTCTCTACTCAATAAATGGCAACTTCAATCTACCAGTTGCTCAGGTTAAATGACTCTGCCGCGTTCTTTCTCTCACATCCCACATTCAATACTTTAGAAAATCCAGTTAGTCCTACTTTCAAAAAGGTATCTAGAATCCACCTTTTCACCACTCAATTGCTACCACCTTGGTCCAAACCATCATTTCTCTTGCCTAGATTACAACAAGGGCCTCCCAATTGGAACTGGCCTCATGTATCTGGCATCCTCACAGCCTATTCTTCACATAGCAGCTAGGTTGATCCTTTTGAGCATTAGTCTTATCATGTCAATACTTTGCTCAAAACCTCTGATGTCCTCCTATTAGAGTAAAATCTGAAATCCTTACCATGGCCTTCAAACCCTATATGATCTGCCCTCCCCTAAACAACTTATTTGACTGCATCTTCTACCACCATGCCTTTCATTCACTCCAGTCAAAACAAACTGTTCTCTCTGTATTCTGTGAGCACACTAAGCACATCCCCTCCTGTGGGCTTTTACCCTTGATGGTCCCTCTGCCTAGATTACTCTTTTCCCAGAAGCCACATGGCTTTTTCAATTATTTCCTTCAGGTCTTTGCTTATACACCACTTCTTAAGAAATACCTTTATGCTCTATCCAAGATAAAATTGCACCCCATCACTCTTTTTTTTTTTGGTAGAGATAAGGTCTCATTATGTTGCCCAGGCTGTCCTCAAACTCCTGGTCTTGAGTGACCCTCCTTCCTTGGCCTCCCAAAAGACTGGGATTACAGGCCTGAGCCATGGCGCCTAGCCCCTTCATCACTTTTTACCTCTCCTCTTTATTTACTTTACTTTTCTTCTGAGCACTTACCATTATCTTTCGTACAATATGTTTACCATCTCTTTGTCTCATACTAGAACATAAGCTTCATGAAAGCAGAAACTTTATTTTATTCAGCGTCAAGTCCCTATTGCCTAAATCAGTATCAGTTACATAGTAAGTATGCATTAAATACGTGGTGATCAAATGAAGGTATTCTCCCAATTAACTGGGTATCTTCAATGCTTCCTCTGCCTTGTGACCCACATCCCATTAATCCCTAAGATCTTTCGAGTCTATAACTAAAACAATTCTTTACATCTCTCCATTTCCACTACTACTGCTAGGTCAGCTCCCCCATCATCTGTCTTCTGCAATGAACTTATCACTGCACTTTCTGTACCCAATCTTTGTCTACTGCATTTCCTAAGTAGAAAGATGACAGACTTTAAAAATTAGACAGGTGGCTGGGCATGGTGGCTCACGCCTGTAATTCCAGCACTCTGGGAGGCCGAGGTGGACGGATCATCTGAGGTCAGGAGTTCGAGACCAGCCTGGCCAACATGGTGAAATCCCATCTCTACGAAAAATAAAAATTAGCTGGATGTGGTGGCATGCGCCTGTAATCTCAGCTACTCGGGAGGCTGAGGCAGAAGAATTGCTTGAACCGGGGAGGTGGAGGTTGCAGTGAGCCAAAATTGTGCCAATGTACTGTAGCCTGGGCAAGAAGAGTGAAACTCTATGTCAAAAAAAAAAAAAAAATTAGACAGGTATAGTCTTTACTTGAGCTGTCATTTCCAGCTATGTGACCCTGAACAAATTATTTGCAATTTTCTTTTTTTTTTAATTTGAGACAAAGTCTCACTCCCTTGCCCAGGCTGGAGTGCAATGGCGCGATCTTGGCTCACTGTAACCTCCACCTCCTGGGTTCAAGCAATTCTCCTGCCTCAGCCTCCCAAGTAGGTGGGATTACAAGGCTTCAGTTTGTTCACTTGTAAATGTAGATAATAACATCTACTTTTAATAGATGGTAATTTTTTAATATACTTTTTTACAGTTTACATTTTTACAGTTTTAGGTTCACAGCAAGATTGAGTAGAAGGTACAGAGAGGTCCCACCCACTCTCTCCACACTTCTAATACCTAAATAAAATAATATAAAATATATAATTTTATTAATAGTAGAAGTATACATAGTAGGCACTCACTTATTGTGAGTTTTTTACTTTCCAGACTCCTCTGATCAGGTTATTTCATGCCTCAAAATTTTAACTGGCTTACCTCTACATAGGGAATGAATCAAATTATTTAGTCTGATACTTAAAATACTACAGTTTGGCTCCATCCTAGCTTTCCAACTTTATCTTTCACTAAATATCCCCATCCACTAGCCCATATGCAATCTTTACTCACAACTCTACTCACTATGTCTGATCACATTCAGCGTTTTCCTACTTCTGTTCTTTGCTCTGCCTCTGCCAAAAACACTTTTTCCCTCCAGTAAGTCTGCCAAAACCTTCCAAACTTTCTAAGCCCAGCTTGAGTCCCATTTTCTACAACAAGGCTTCACCAGTTTTAGCAGTTGGCATTCATCTCTTCCCCAATACTTTCACATTACTTTGCTTATGCCTTTTTTTCCTGCTCTCTCCTGATGGGCAGGGACCACACCTTATTCAGCAATTAGTACAGTGCTGTGCAATCCTTGGCATTCAGAAAGAGTCTGTTGAATTAATTTGCTGACTATACAATCACAAGTTACTCAACAACGGATGAGAAAGCTAAAGATTCATCCCTAAAATACTTGTCCTTGAATGGGTATAGAGTCAGACATAGGTATTCTTTCTATACTATGACTCCATAGGGTCTAAGAGCTTTAAAAAAAAAATGCCTTGGGGTGAAAGGGAGAAAGGGAGGAAGTATAAGGGAGAGAAGACATTAAATATTTAATAGCTACAGAATCTTGATAATCATATACTACTGCATATTGTCACTTCTTGCAGTGTTTCCTTGAGACATTTTTAAAACTTTCATCATTTAACTTTAACTTTCTTATATTTTCTTTCTTTTTTTTGAGACAGGGTCTCGCTCTGTCACTCAGGCTAGAGTGTAGTGGTATGATAAACGGCTCACTACAACCTCGACCTCCTGGGCTTAAGCTATCTTCCTACCTCAGCCTTCTGAGTAGCTGGGACCATAGGTGCAAACCACTATACCCAGTTAATTGTTTTATATTTATTTTTTGTAGAGATGAGGTCTTGCTGTGCTGCTCAGGCTGGTCTCAAACTCCTGGGCTCAAGCAATCCTTCCACCTTGGCCTCTCAAAATGCTGGGAATACAGGTGTGAGCCACCAAGCCTGGCCTTTCTCATATTTTCAAACTAGATGATCAGTTCTATGTAGGCAGAGTTCACATCTAGCCATATCTAGCACTTTTACAGTCAATTACTTTACAACACAAGCTTCCTATAGTACCACTTAGCTCGTGTCAATAGTACATAGACATTGTACTGGTTCATGTGTGTGATTTTTTTTTTCCTAAGCAAGAGGAGCTGGAATAGTAGAACAGAATTCAGAAAGAAAAGCAAAACAGGGCCAGATGCAGTGGCTCATGCCTGTAATCCCAGCACTTTGGGAGGCTGAGGCAGGAGGATTGCTTGAGCACAGGAGTTCCAAGACCAACCCAGGTAACACAGTGAGACCTCGTCTCCACACAAAAAAATAAAAAACTAGCCAAGTGTAGTGGTGCATGTCTTTAGCCCCAGCTACTAGGGAGGCTGAGACAGGAGGATCACTTGAGCCCAGGAGGTCAAGGCTGCAGTGGGCTGAAATCATACCACTATACTCTAGCCTGGGTGACAGAGGGAGACTCCGTCTTAAAAAAATTAAAAATGAAAAAAAAAAAAAAAAAAAACAGCTTCAGCTTGGATGCTGCACATACAGGCCCTTCATTTTATTTAAGAAAAATTCAAAGTGAATGCTTGTATACAAGGCTAAAAGAGGTGTTAATTCTTGGCTCTCATCTTGGAGCAAGCCTTATTTCCTTCTGTGCCCACCTTAATGGCAACTCCACTGGCTCAGAACTCCACTTATCTTTCTGTTTTTGTTTTTGAGATGAGGTCTTACTATGTTTCCCAGACTGGTCTCAAACTCCTCAGTCCAAGTGATCCTCTTGCCTCAACCTCCCAAGTAGCTGAGACTGCAGGTCCCCCCATGCCAGCTCACGGCTTCACTTCCAAATGGCTCCACATTTATACAAGCCAGCATTTTTTTACTCTTTTTTGTGCATTTTTAATTTAATATAATCTATAGCAACCTCCACCTATGCTGAGCTGCCTGCCTGGGCTGTTCAAGCCCTTGTTTTCTGGGTACCATGGGTCAATGATGCATAGATTTTGAGTGGTCTGCACCCAACCCTATTTTTTAATAACCCATTATTTTTAGTATACAATTTTGTAGAACATACAAGTATCATGTTTTATTAAATTTCTATTTATCCAAAGCCACTAGCATAGTGCCTTGAATATAACACTTAAAAGTTTATTGGAATCAATTTGAAAACAATTAAAAACATCTTATTTTGCTACTGTTCCCCTGATCTTAAATCTAAAATCAATTTGTCATCTCCAAATTCTGGGATTCCTAAAAACCCTCAGCCCCACATAAGGAGTGCCTCCCAGCTAAGGTTTCCATTCATCACACCAAAATCACAACTTAAACAGCTTCTGCTAATACAAGATTCAATTTACTGTTTAAAAAGATCTAATCTGCAACAACATCCGTATGACTGTCAAACCCCAATAAGCAAGGTGACCTCTCTGCTTGGTGATTCAAACTCGGGCCAAAATGAATTGAAAAGCTGAGACAAACAGGGATGGTTTTCTATTCAGTTTCACAGCTGCTTGGGCTACTGCCCGGTCTCCATAATGAGGGTGGTCTCTTGCTTTGTTTTCATGAAACCTATAGCATGTAGAACACAGAGCATTTCAATAATGTATGAATTTCAGCCTTTAGGATATCATATTGTCCCCAGTTACTTGATATTTTGTCTCTCTCCTCAGAATAGTCAGAGAAACACACTGGAGCAGTAATACTATGACTCCTACTTGAACCAGCTTAAATGATCTGCTTATTGTCTACACAATGAATAACCAATATACCATTTTAAGTCAAAGCCTCCATACTTTTATCTTTAATTTCAAATCCCCAGACAGGAACATGAATTTCAATTTAAAAATGTGAAGATCAGAAGTACATTGTACTGTATATCTAACCAGGCCTGACAATGCTCCTTTTACCCAATTTAGAGATATGCATGCATATGTATGTATTTTCATGGATATGGCAACAGGATTTGTTTTTAACATAACAAATATCTGCCATATATAATTTTTACAAATTAAGAGAGAGCAAATTAATCTTCCTCCCTTCCTTTCTTCTTTCTCTTCCCTGCCTCCCTACTTCCTTCCCTCCTTCTTCTTCTATCCCTTCCAGGGAGGCAAGTGTGGTACTAGAAAACATTTTCCTTATAAAACAGCAACAACCGGCCAAGGAGGGAAGATCACGAGGTCAGAAGATCAAGACCATCCAGGCTAACGCGGTAAAAGCTCATCTCTACTAAAAATACAAAAATTAGGCCGGGCGCGGTGGCTCAAGCCTGTAATCCCAGCACTTTGGGAGGCCGAGACGGGCGGATCATGAGGTCAGGAGATCGAGACGATCCTGGCTAACACTGTGAAACCCCCGTCTCTACTAAAAAATACAAAAAACTAGCCGGGCGCTGTAATCCCAGCACTTTGGGAGTCCGAGACGGGCGGATCACGAGGTCAGAAGATCGAGACCATCCTGGCTAATACCGTGAAACCCCGTCTCTACTAAAAAATACAAAAAACTAGCCAGGCAAGGTGGCGGGCGCCTGTAGTCCCAGCTACTCGGGAGGCTGAGGCAGGAGAATGGTGTGAACCCGGGAGGCGGAGCTTGCAGTGAGCTGAGATCCGGCCACTGCACTCCAGCCTGGGCGACAGAGTGAGACTCCGTCTCAAAAAAAAAAAAAAATACAAAAATTAGCTGGGCGTGGTGGTGGGCGCCTGTAGTCCCAGCTACTTGGGAGGCTGAGGCAGGAGAATGGCGTGAACCCAGGAGGCAGAGCTTGCAGTGAGCCAAGATCACGCCACTGCACTCCAGCCTGGGCAACACAGCGAGAGTCCGTCTCAACAACAACAACAACAAAAAAAAACAAAAACAAAAAAACACGCACATAGCAACAACTCCAATATTCATTGTTACTGTGTATTTATATAAACTTTGTGTAAACAGCCCACACATCCTTGTAGGGCTGTTTTACCCCGACATATGATGCTCAACCTAATTATTTACATTACAAAATATATTCAAATAACAGCACCCGAGGCCTAATAACAATTTGGATATGAACTATGGCTTATCTTTCATCAAAGCAAGCAAAATCAGGAAAGGTATTTATAAATTTCCTATAGAAGCCCTAAGAATGTGAAAAATATTCACAACTATGACTAATGTAGACAAATAATAGACTCAGAGAGGTTAAGTGGTTTGTCCAAGATCACATAGCCATTTGGTAGCAAAACTTACTTATCATTATGGTCCAGTGTTCTTCCCATTATTCCACATTGTTCCCCTCTGCTAATAGGTTGGGAAATATACTACTTAAAATAGTAATGCTAGGCATCAGATAAACAGTGTAAAAGAAAAACCTGACTTTGGGGAAATAGAATTTCTAAAGAGTGACACATCAAAGAACAAAGTATGTGTGTAATTTGGTGATTACATTTTCCAAAAACTGGCAGAAGATATTTCACTAGTTCAAAGAAAGCCAAAGCCAAAGGTTACACTCTCGGTTAGAAAATAAGAGCGATTTCACTAGTATCAAAATGCCCAATCTGACAACTGGCAGTAAAAGCAGTCTGTCCACTGGCTGTCTGTTCATACTGGGCCACATAGCTCAACTTGTAAAGGCTTTAATTCTGAGTTATCAGTTTGTGGATGTAAGCTTTAAGCAAAGCTCAAAGCAGCAGCCCAGATCATTTCCTCTGTCCCCCTCCCCAACCTCTTTTTAATGAAGCCACAAACTCAGTGGAGTCTGGAGATTTAAATTCTAATCATTTTTCCTTTGCCCTTTAACATTGGAGCTCCCAAGGGAACCTTTACTTCCAAGCATTACTATTCTAGGACCCTGAATCAATAACCCACAGCTCTAAAAGGCAAGAATGCCAAGTAAATGCTGTTTTCTTCCTCCCTCCCCATCCCAATTAAAGAAAATGAAATTTATAAGGCTGTGGAAGAGTCTCCAATACAGGCACTATAATAATAAAACCACTCAGAATATCTCAAACCAGACTAAATAAAATGCTGCATTCAACATGCACACAGCAACCATGTGATAATCCACTTGACTACATTTAGGAAGAATGCTTCCCAAAAGAGGACACTTACAACTATGATTGTCTTTCTGTCCCTGCTCCCCATCCAAAACTACCAGGCACCAATACTCACCTTATTCCTCTGTATACAATGAAATCTACCAGACCAGAGCTTGATACTGCTTTACACAGAGAAGGCTGGCTGTGTGGCAAACCAATCCAATATTAAGAATAAAAACAATAATTTTAATTTTCAATTTAATGAATATTTATTGAACATCTCTTATATAGCAAATCGTGAGCTACATGCTGGTGATAAAGTTAAAAAGAAAGAAAATCCACTACCTGATCTCAATAATCTCATTAACTAGTAAGATAAAGAGATAAGGAAACAAACAAAAATCTAACAAAAATCCCTTAGAGTTCTACATAGTCCTTCATAACTTTCATAAAACCTTTGTATCCTTTAAAGCTCATTGATCCTCACAAGAGTCCTGACGTAGGTAAGGCAGTTCTTACTGTCCTCACTTAACAGGTGAAAACACAAATTCACTGTACAGAATTGTCATGAATAAGAGCCAAGAGTCATAACACACCACAAAGCTAGTGCTCACAAAGAATGAGACTGTATTTAATGAAACCACACATACTGTTGCATCCTAATTACATGAGACAGCACAGGCAGAGAGTGAACAGCTCTTACAGGAAAACAGTGCTGAAAGGATGACCAAGTAAATAGTATACAAACCAAGGATGCTTTTGATAGACATCAAGACTCTGTGATACACTGTAACTCGACTGAACCATTACTGATTTGTTAGTGCTGTTTTGAGTCTTTTATTTCCTTCAATAATGTCACCAAAACTCTAGTATTAGAAAATGTGCCACAAACATGAAAAGCTAAGAAACACTGACTTAAGAACATAGAGCTAGTAAGTGTAGTATAACATCAAGTTTTTGTTACCTCATTCTATGTTCTTTCTCCTAGAAAATACAGCCCCAGACTGTACAAAGGAAATCCAGGTCATATGAATTTCACTTTGGAAAGGAATCCTTCAACACTCCAGAGGGCTTTGAGTCCAGGATCTCTAGGTGTATCCCAAGTCTCAAGTAGCCACATAATAAACCCTAGAATCCCACATATACTCAGAATTTATTAATTAGGTCTGAACATTTTAAAGGCACCAGATCAAGCTGGATCCCCCAAAAGCCTAGTTCAGATGTAATCTTCAAGGTGACACATGTTGCCCCCAGACTAACTGACTCCAGAAACGTAGGTACTGTAAGTTGCAGTATAAACCTGGTCAGGCTAGAACATTGGTCCCCGCCCCATTCCAAATCAAAGAGGACCTGGTTAAGTGCCTGAAACTGTCATCCTGAGAACTACAGAGCCCAAGTGGTTACAGTAGCCCCACTTCTGTGGTCAGGAGAGATGAAGAGGTGGCCAGGGCTTGTGCTCAGGGGAGACAAAGAGAGGGCCAGAGGGGGCCACTGTGGATTAAATACAGTGGCCCTGCTTCTGTGCCAGGGCCTGTGCTCAGGAGACACAAAGAGGAGGGTAGAGGGGGCCACTGTGGATTAAATACAGTAGCCCCACTTCTGTGCTCAGGAGAGATGGAGAGGAAGCCAGAAGAGAAGAAAGAGAAAGAGACAAAATAAACACCAAGAAGAGGAGGGGCAAGAAAACAAGGGAACAAAAATTAGAAGTATGAGCATAAAGAAGGGATGAAAGATGTGAATCTGCTCTTCCTTCAGTCAGCCTCCATTTCTGTGCGCCTCTCAGTGTGAACACTTTGACAAACTGAGGGTGACTCCAACATGTAAGGCATTATTCCTCTCTAAACATCATCACCCCTAAATGCAAGCCAAGTATATCTAGGGCTCAACAAATAAATGGTGCTTTGTTATAATGCTGCAGAAAAAACCTGCTGTGTTGAATTTACTGATCTCTAATATGGAATTTCTAAATGGATTTTTCAAGGTAATTTTTGACTATTCCATTTTTCACTTTATATGCTGACTTTGGAACCTACCCCCCAAATAAGGTAAAGCTTCATAATAATATTTTCCTCAAGGTAAACATGACCTATCATGTAAGCATTGCCAATCTTTTATCATTAATCTTCTAATTTCCAATTTATCACTTCTATATCCTTCTTGTTACTTCAATTTAAAATAACAGGACTACAATAACTGATTCAGATATATGTGGTTTTTAAACTTAAACATGGACTACAGAAATCAAAACAGTTGTTTGGGAGGTTTTTTTGCTTTTTTTTTTTTTTTTTTTTTTTTTTTTTTTTTAACATTTCTAACTGTAGTGATCAGGCAATGAACATTCATTGCATTGGTGATGATCCTAATATATGATGTACTTCAACTCTACCAGACCTTTTCATTCTCCAGCCAACTGTCTCCTGTCAGCCTTTGTTTGAAATTTCTTAACTTCTGGGGATTGTTGCCAAACTCTTAATACCATGAACCTTGTATTATCTCTGTAAAATTTAAATCCCTGCCTATCTACTCCAGCTACCTAGTTCATTTCTGAGCTCTATCCAGTACAGTACAATCTTTGTATAAGCTGAGACTAGAAACTTTTTTTTTTTTTTTGAGACAGGCTTGCTCTGTCACATAGGCTGGAGTGCAGTGGCACAGTCATAACTCATTGCAGTATTGACCTCCCGGGCTCAAGTAATCCTCCCTCCCTTCTCAGCCTCCCAAGTAGGTGGGAATACCGGCATGCACCACCATACCTGGCTAATATTTTTCAGTAGAAACGAGGTTTCACTATGTTGCCTGGACTGTTCTCAAACTCCTGGGCTCAAGCAGTACTTCACCTTGGCCTCCCAAAGTGCTGGCATTACAGGTTGAGCCACTCCACCCAGCCTAGAAACTTGTATTATCAGCCTACAACATAACTAGAAAAGTAAATTTCTATAATCACACTAGTTGATAAATTTATCTTAAATACTATCAGTTCAAAGATAGTAAGTTTTTAATTATTGTTGTTTTGCATTATCAAAATCACTATATTATTGGTCCATATATTATTCTTCAAAGCACTCCATCCCTTGTCTTGCCTCACCTAGCTTCACAACAATCTGATAAGCCATCCTCATCTACAACCAAGAGGAAAATTCACCAGATATTCATCTTCAACAGGCAATTTTTAAAACAGCCTTCCATAATAATAATAGAAATATGCATACTGTAGAAAATTAGAGAATACAGATGAGCAAAAAATCTTAAAACAAACATTTCATATTCTCATTCAGAAAAGATCAGCACTGTATGTATATCCTAGTTTTTTCCCCCACCCCATATACACATATTTTTATATATGCATTTTCACCAAAATATTTCACTCTACATACTTACGCAATCTGATTTCCAAAGCCAACAATCTTCACCTTTCCATTTCAGTAACTCTTCATCTTGTCTAACTCCTAGATGAAATTTGGTTATTCAAGATGGACTCCAGCTGGTATGTTCAAATTTATACCAAACCTATAACCATCATCAACTAATTTTTACTGAAAGCTCTATCTGCCATGCCAGGTATGACCTGTCTTCTTCCCTTTGCCAGTGTGCACAGCTCCAGTCCTGCTCAGTATCTCAAAGAGTGCCAGGACTCCTCCTTTTTAAAAAGATACAAATACATATTCATCAAGCATTGAAAAGGCACACATTCTATTCTTATTTTAAATTAATCTTTTAGCTTATTTAATTCTTGTTTATATTTGAATTGAGAAAGAAGATGGGGTATTAAGGGTAGGAAAGACCCAGTACACATATAGTTCTATATAGTAGTGGTAGTAGTAGCAGTGGCAACAGTAGCAGCAATAATACCATCACCCTGCACTTGGAAATGTCTCCTTATCCCACACATACAAAATTTAAAGCAAAACAAAATCCTTTAAGTTTGTAAGCAGCCTTTCCCAAAATAGAACTTTCGAGTTAGAGGCCATATTGTTCAAATTGATTGAGATATAAATGAATTTTGTGACTTAATATGTAAATATTGGCTAAAAAATTTAGGATAGCCCAGATGGTAACAGCAATAGTGCCAATTCTCCAGGCCACTTTTTAATGCATTTCTAGTATTATTATTTCAGTTTTTTATATTCTAAACAAGGATACATAAGAAATCCAACAGGAGTCCAAACTAATTTCTTTAACTCTTAGATTCAAACATTTTTTAAAATATACAAATACATATTCATTGAATACTAAAAGGGCACAAATTTTTTTTTTAAGTTGATGTTTTAGCTTCTTTAATTCTTATTCATATTCGAGTTGAGAAAGAAGATAGGAGTAGTAAAGGCCAGAAAAATGGAAATCAGGGAAGTATGGCAAGAAAGATGGTACAAAGTTATTTAGAGCCTAAAAAGAAGTCTAAGGAGACGTAGGAAAAGGAAGGGGGAGGGGGGGGAAGGAGGAGGCGAAGGAGGGGAAGGAGGAGAAGGAGGAGCAAGAGGAGGAGGAGGAGAAGCAGAAGGAGGAGGAAGAGAAGCAGGAGGAGGAGGAGAAGCAGAAGGAGAAGGAGGAGAAGGAAGAGAAGGAGAAGAAAACGGAGAAGAAGAAGAAAGAGGAGGAAGAAGAAGAAGAAGGAGGAGGAGGAGGAGGAGGAGGAGGAGGGGGAAAGGAGGAGGAGGAGGAGGAGGAGGAGGAGGAGAAAGAAGAAGAACAACAACAACAACTTCTTCCAGCTGAACTATCTTCAGTGGGCTAGTCTCCTAATAAACACCAGAGTCATTCATTAAAAAACTAGGCCAGGGGCGGTGGCTCA
Organism: Rhinopithecus roxellana; assembly: GCF_007565055.1. NCBI lineage: Eukaryota > Metazoa > Chordata > Mammalia > Primates > Cercopithecidae > Rhinopithecus > Rhinopithecus roxellana. The sequence goes on along the minus strand of NC_044561.1, from coordinate 22,146,065 downwards.
AGCTTGTAATCCCAGCACTTTGGGATGCCCAGACGGGCGGATCACAAAGTCAGGAGATCAAGACCATCCTGGCTAACATGGTGAAACCCCGTCTCTACTAAAAAAAATACAAAAAAAAAAAAAAAACTAGCTGGGCAAGGTGGTGAGCGCCTATAGTTCCCGCTGCTCTGGAGGCTGAGGCAGGAGAATGGCATAAACCCGGGAGGCGGAGCTTGCAGTGACCTGAGATCCGGCCACCGCACTCCAGCCTGGGCGACACAGCGAGACTCCGTCTCAAAAAAAAAAAAAAAAAAACTAAACCAAGGCCGGGCGCGGAGGCTCACGCCTGAATCCCAGCACTTTAGGAGACTAAGGTGGGCAGATCACCTGAAGTCAGGAGTTTGAGACCAGCCTGGCCAACATGGTGAAACGCCTTCTCTACTAAAAATACAAAAATTAGCCAGACCTGGTGGTACGTGCCTGTAATCCCAGCCACTCAAGAAGCTGAGGTAGGAGAATCACTTGAACCCAGGAGGTGAAGGTTGCAGTGAGCCGAGATTGTGCCACTGCACTCCAGCCTGGGCAACAGAGCAAGACTCTGTCTCAAAAAAAAAAAAATAAAATAAAATAAACCAGGTCAGGCACAGTGACTTACATCTGTAATCTAAGTACTTTGGGAGACTGAGGCAAGATGATTGCTTCAAGCCAGACCAGCCTAGGCAACAGAAGTGAGACCCCATCTCTACAAAAAAAAAAAATTTAAATAGAAAAATTAAAAATTAACCATTAGGCTCACAGGAGAGCATAGACATAATCAATTAATTTACTGACTGATGATGCCAGACCTAAATATTAACTTGTTGGAAAAAGTTCTATGCATTTAATTCACAATTGCTATGTTTCAGACATGGGATTTCTAAACTGACCCTTTTCTTAGATAAAACCCAAGCTCTCCATCCCATCTGTTTACCTGTCAAGTTCCCCTAGCCATCGTCCAAATTTAAAGTCTGACTTCAGCACTAATTACATTTAAATATGTACTCCCAAAGAGTACATCTATCAATAAAGGCCGATGCACTGGAGACTGAGGTCTTCTTCCCTTTAATCCCAGAAATGGTAGAATAGTAATAGCAAATACAATACCACCATTTTATATGAGCTTGTCAGAGAAAACTTTGGAATGGTAGGCCTAGGAGAACATGTTTCCAGTAGCAGTGGGAGATGGATGGCTCAGAAAAACAAGCTCCCGGTGTCCACACTAAATAACGCCTAAAGTAGTAACAGGAGACATAGGGCTTACAAGCACTGTTATTTTATAAAGCATAGATGTCAATTCACTAAAAGTCCTGTGGTAGCACATGCAATAAATAAGACCTATTAACACTTTTCTTTGCCTAAAATCACCCTCAGAGAGTTAGTTAAGTAACTCACTTCTTAATTCACATTGATCATCACGTGTCATTGGTTTGTGATCTTTGATAACAAGGGCTTTCTGGACTTCTATACCTTAAAATTTTTAGGCACTACTTCTTTTTAGGCCTATCTGTAATTATTTCTCATTTTAAAGTATCCAAGTATAGAACTGAGCAGCGTACCTATGTCAGACAGATCCAGTTTCAAACCTCAGATCACTATGTAGTAATTCTGTGATTCTCAGCAAGTTACTGACCCACTCTTAGACTTCCGCTGTAAAACAGTCATTCTAAAACTCTCTCACAGTACTGTTAAAATGTAAAGCAGCACAGTCTTTGCACACAGGACACACTCAGTAAATGGTAACTATTGCTGTCATTAGTGTTGACAACTTTTCTCCAGTTTGTCTATGCCTCTGTTTAACTCCATCTGTGAAACTAGAAACGAATTTCAAAAGTTTCATTTCCAATCATGCTCTTACCAGCAAGATTTAAGATATCTTTTTTATTGTAAGTCTAATTACTCTTGGGTCAGAAATTAGCAAGAGGCCTATCTAACTTCTATACAATCTCCCAGTCCCCAGAAGGTAATTTAACCTACGGAAGTAGCCACTCTCAAAAGCTAAAGATGTGCTTTTATATCTCCTTACTGGGCTTAATCTGTTAATTAAGCAAACCAGGAGAAGTACACAAAAGTTTACCTCAACCAGCTCTTGCCAAACTTATAGAAAGAATACAGAACATGATCACAAGTCTTTGCTACTGGCCAGTAGTCTATTGTAACCAGCACTAGAGATCCAATACAACTATCTACAAGGCTGACACACGGAAAAACGATTGGTCCAAAACATTTTGTCTTCATCATACATGATTCTGTTATGAATAAAGCTGTTTTCCTCCTTAGAATATTAATAATACTAATGTCCAGAAGAAGATGTGAGTTAGAGAATGGGCAGGTGGATTCCATAATGACAGTTCAACTCATAAAATGGACAATTGCCCTGCACCCTTGTTTAAATATGACACCAGGATCTAAAGTCAAAGCTTTGCTAACATGTATTCATGTTACCTTCTGTTTTGGGTCCTCTGTACAGATACCACCCTTAGCATGGTGTCTCCATGAAGGTTCATTTTGCCCTTCCTTCAGCTCCCTTAACCAAGTGCTTCAGGAGAAATATTAAATCGATGCCTTCAACTTCCAACATACCTGGCAGCCCATCAAAGCTGCCTCCTTAACTGTAAATGGTATCCTGTCTCACAAAGGCCCATTTTGTCTGCTTCACGTATAACAAGGGTGTGAGAGGCTACAGGAGAGTATTAGACAGGTTTTACTCAGTTTCTTGCCATCAGAGGTAAACAGTTTTGTATTGTTCAAAACAGTCATGGGTCTCATTTCCTCATAAAAACAATCTCTACAGCTATTTACACCATAGGGCTAAGAAGGTCAGTCAGTGCTGGAAATACAATTAGGGAAGCCAGACTTTTTTTAAGTAAAGAAACATCTGCCCAAAAAGTTTAAGTAACAAGCCTCCATCATCATGTGGCTGTGGTTTGGCTTTTTATCTCTTTTACCAAATGACAGACTCCAGAGGCAAATGACATATAGTTACTAACAAAAAGACATCTTAAATATTAATTTTAAAAATTTTAACTAGAATATATGTGTTATTTTTTAAGATATACACACAAAAAGCAAATGGTGTTGTTGGTAGATGTGAACCACTGTTCGACACACATTCGTTATCCTCTCCAATCACCTGCCTACGTGTCAGCCCATCCGATTCCCTCCTCTCCTGCTTCCCACTCATGGCCTGCATCCCAGGACTTAACCTCCAGTTTCCTCCCTCTCTCTGTTATTCTTTCTATTACCTGTTTTCCACTCACCCCTGATTTCCTCACTATCTTCTCAGGTGTACTTCTATGACAACTTATTACTAGAAGCATTAACAGTGGCTTCACTATTAAGTGTCAAAGTCCCAACTGTTCATTTTATGTATCTAGGAAAGGCAGAGTTTTAAGGGAGATGAAGTTTGGAGAAGTGAGGATGATAATGATGACCACCAAGGGTCAGAAAATGTGGGAGACAGCAACAGCAGAAATTTGTTTTGAGTCATATGGGGCTGGGAATTACCAATGACTGATGGCAGCAGGGCTTGATTATTGTTACTTTCTAACACTTCCTGAAATGCATGGTGTTCTTCCTGTTTGCCCACTGGTTCGCTATTTAATAGTGTGTGTTGTCGAGACAAGAGATTTTATTGACAGCTCTGAGCAATTAACAAAGAATTCTATCTTCATACAGGGTTTTCTTGAACAAGGCTCAATTTACTTGGTATTCAGTCTGTAAGATAATGTTGATTCTGCTAAAAGGATCATATGTCAGTTTTTACTTATACACAATTCATAATGCAGAAGGTTTTTTCGATCTCCTGACCTCGTGATCCGCCCGTCTCGGCCTCCCAAAGTGCTGGGATTACAGGCTTGAGCCACCGCGCCCGGCCTTGCAGAAGGTTTTTTTTAAATGATTTTGACTTAAAGTTTCTGAGATTTAAAAAATTAAAACATCCTATATACCTAAAAATAATTTCTAAGTTCCTTAAAACTATGATTATGATTGCATTAAAAATAAATCTATGGTAAAATGTTATTTCTTTCTACTTGTCATTCACTCAACATATATTCCTGAGCAAACCACAATGTGCAAATGATTGCAATGGGCCCACTGGAGACAAAAGAGTGGTCACAGAGCCTTCCTTCAAGAAGCATTTATAAATGTGCGTATACAAATAGCTACAGCAGAAGGTAGAAAGCATGATGTACCACAAGAAGGATACAGTAAAGTACTCTTGAAGGACAGAGGAAGAAGAGATCAATTTCAACTGAGGGACTCATGGACAAGATAGTGATGAGTAGTTCAGACAAGAGGCTAACAATTTTACTATGTAGTAGAATTTCAATTTCTGTGAATTTCTCTGGGAAGCTAAATTTCCCATGGAATTTACAGGTACTATGTCTCTGTGAGGTAAGGGGCAGGACTCAACTCTGGCCCAGACTGAAGACTGGCTGAAACAGGGAAGAGGTGCTGAAAGCACTTCTCCATAAGATACACCCACCAGCACCATGAGAGTTTACCATTGCCATGGTAATACCCAGAAGTTACCACCCCCTTTCTAGAAATTTCTGAATACACCACTTCATTTGCATGTAATTAAAAGTGGGTGTAAATATGACTGCAGAACTGTTCCTGAGCTGCTGCTCTAGGCACACTGCCTATAGGTTAGCCCTGCTCCACAAAGAACAGTACCTCTGCTGCTGTTATACACTGTCACTTCAATAAAAGTTGCCATCTAACACTACCAGTTCCCCCTTGAATTCTTTTCTGGATGAAGCCAAGAACCCTCCTGGGGTAAGCCCCAATTTTGGGGCTCGCCTGCCCTGCATCTTGTTCTTAGTATTCCTGTCTATTACATCTCTCCAGTTACCTCTTCCATTCACTGAAATGAAAATATAAGGAAAAAACACAAAGATTTAACTCTTAAATACAATGAAATTAGTGAAGGGAATAAAATACAAGCATAATGCACTCAGCTAAGCCTTATGCCCTTTGTATTTGATAGCAATAATCCCACAGTAACTAGAACACACACTTATCTTATTAACGAGACCAGAATTATTTTAATTAGGTATCTCCACGTGCACCAACTGTTAGAAATCAGACTGTTTTGAAACAGTTGTTAATGACTTAACACAGCAAATGTTTTCCCGAATTTCAGGCTGAAATCTATGTTTGAGACAGATGGGGAAGAGCCTGGCCCTGCTGTGTAGTGGAAAAACAGCCTCGTGGGCCTAGAGATGCATTTTCTACTGGGATCCAGCAAAACAACCCTAGGGACACACAGAAAGATAATAATAAATTTTGATAACATCTGTTACATTAAAAGTTTGAAACCTGGCACTAGTAAACCCCTAAAAATTGGGGAAAATGCTTCATTTCAGAAACAAGTGTCTAAATTTCAAAATCTCAAAACACTTAATGAGAACATCAGAAGTCCAAAGTCTAATCCTAGTCTTCTGGTTAACCTGGGTGAGTCTGTGCTCTCCCTTTAACAGACCCTCCTCTTAGACAAGAAATCAGGACTCATATGGAGTTCCTCTCTATGCTTTACTTCCTCTGGGAAATGATTTTGTTTTCAGTTTGTTAATTCATGGAAAAGTTTTAAAATTTTGGAAAAGATATTAAGAAATTTACAAAAAATTTTACTGGACCAATTTTAGCCCTCTGAGGAGGCACAAGCCCTAGAAATTCTAACCTATCTTAAAGAGGTATGTGGCCTGCCTGAAGCAAGATCAAGATGTGTTGAAAAGCAGTAATTATAAAAGGAATAAATTTTATGTTTTGACACCTGGATAAGCTCTATTCTCTTGGTCCTTCATAGAAGGTAAGTCTCCAACTGTCTATGGACAGCAAGCACATTAAAAAAGGGGGGGACACAATAGTGGACATTAATTTATTCTGACTTATTTTAACCTAATTAGGGGGAAAAGAAATAAGAGTTCCCTTCCAACCTGTCGAGTCTTTTCTTAGACCTAAGACAAAGACAATTCTGGAGAAAGCAGGAGAAGAAAAGCAAACACAAGCACAGCAATACTAACTTCCAAGGCTTACGGTATTTTTGTGTCTGACATCTCTCCAAGGCTCTGCTGAACAAAGGCGTTTCCCTGACATGCTTATCCAGTATGCCCAGGTTCCCAGGTTTGTGAATATGGAAGAATTTTTACACATACTTGTACACACACACACACACACACACACACAGAGTAATGCCTTACAAAAGGTTTTAGTGTTTAGATTACACAGATTGTCTTAATTTTCTATACGGCTGAGAGTCAAGGTAGATATGGCTTAGTAATCCACTTAATTGCTTCACTGTCTGATTAAATTTGTCAGAGCACTAATCTCATTTTACAAGAAAGAAAAACATTACAGTTGTTACAAGTGACAATAACATTTACTCTACGTATTTTTGCAGTATTATGGGCTTTGTGACTTGCACGTATAATGAATACAAGGAAAGAATCACCCGCTGACAAATTCTTATCTCCTCTATTTTTCTGGTTCTAACATGGCCAACCACTTCTATTGGAACATAATGATCAAAGGGCCATTCTATTGGATCTGGCATTATACCAAGTATACAACGCAAGGAATTAAATTGAATGTCACATAGTCAAAACCTTTTCTAAGGCCACAGGGTATCAATTAACTCTTAGAATGACAAGCAGAGGTACACTTGGTTCTGTTCAATAACAGTATTCTGAAAAAATTGTTTATAACTTCTTCCTAACCTCTCTTGTATTTAAGTAATTTCTCTTATATTTGGGTTATATTATGGGACTAATAACTGTACATTCAGCTTTCTGTTTTCTCCTTTTTTTGTAAACACATTTTTATAGAATAGATTTAACTCATAGGATGCTAGGAAGCCGACTTCCTAAGAGTTGCACAGGATTGAAAAAAACCAATGAGGGGACGGAGCAAGATGGCCGAATAGGAACAGCTCAAGTCTCCAACTCCCAGCACGAGCGACACAGAAGACCGGTGATTTCTACATTTTCAACTGAGGTACTGGGGTCATCTCACTAGGGAGTGCCGGACAATCGGTGCTGGTCAGCTGCTGCAGCCCTACCAGCGAGAGCTGAAGCAGGGCGAGGCATCCCTCACCTGGGAAGCGCAAGGGGGAAGGGAATCCCTTTTCCTAGCCAGGGGAACTGAGACACACAACACCTGGAAAATCGGGTGACTCCCACCCCAATACTGCGCTTTAAGCAAACGGGCACACCAGGAGAATATATTGCACACCTGGCCGGGAGGGTCCCACGCCCACGGAGCCTCCCTCACTGCTAACACAGCAGTCTGCGATCTAACCGCAAGACAGCAGTGAGGCTGGGGGAGGGGCGACGGCCATTGCTGAGGCTTAAGTAGGTAAACAAAGCCGCTGGGAAGCTCGAACTGGGTGGAGCTCACAACAGCTCAAAGAAACCTGCCTGTCTCTGTAGACTCCACCTCTGGGGACAGGGCACAGTTAACAACAACAACAAAAGCAGCAGGAACCTTTGCAGACGCAAACGACTCTGTCTGACAGCTTTGAAGAGAGCAGTGGATCTCCCAACACCAAGGTTGAGACCTGAGAAGGGACAGACTGCCTGCTCAAGTGGGTCCCTGACCCCTGAGTAGCCTAACTGGGAGACATCCCCCACTAGGGCAGTCTGACACCCCACACCTCACAGGGTGGAGTACACCCCTGAGAGGAAGCTTCCAAAGTAAGAATCAGACGGGTACACTCGCTGGTCAGCAATATTCTATCTTCTGCAACCTCTGCTGCTGATACCCAGGCAAACAGGGTCTGGAGTGGACCTCAAGCAATCTCCAACAGATCTACAGCTGAGGGTCCTGACTGTTAGAAGGAAAACTATCAAACAGGAAGGACACCTATACCAAAACCCCATCACTACGTCACCATCATCAAAGACCAGAGGCAGATAAAACCTCAAAGATGGGGAAGAAGCAGGGCAGAAAAGCTGGAAATTCAAAAAATAAGAGGGCATCTCCCCCTGCAAAGGAACGCAGCCCATCGCCAGCAACGGATCAAAGTTGGTCAGAGAATGACTTTGACGAGATGAGAGAAGAAGGCTTCAGTCCATCAAACTTCTCAGAGCTAAAGGAGGAATTACGTACCCAGCGCAAAGAAACTAAAAATCGTGAAAAAAGAGTGGAAGAATTGACAGCTAGACTAATTAATGCAGAGAAGGTCATAAACGAAATGACAGAGATGAAAACCATGACACGAGAAATACGTGACAAATGCACAAGCTTCAGTAACCGACTCGATCAACTGGAAGAAAGAGTATCAGCGATGGAGGATCAAATGAAAGAAATGAAGCGAGAAGAGAAACCAAAAGAAAAAAGAAGAAAAAGAAATGAACAAAGCTTGCAAGAAGTATGGGATTATGTAAAAAGACCAAATCTACGTCTGATTGGGGTGCCTGAAAGTGAGGGGGAAAATGGAACCAAGTTGGAAAACACTTTGCAGGATATCATCCAGGAGAACTTCCCCAACCTAGTAGGGCAGGCCAACATTCAAATTCAGGAAATACAGAGAACGCCACAAAGATACTCCTCCAGAAGAGCAACTCCAAGACACATAATTGCCAGATTCACCAAAGTTGAAATGAAGGAAAGAATCTTAAGGGCAGCCAGAGAGAAAGGTCGGGTTACCCACAAAGGGAAGCCCATCAGACTAACAGCAGATGTCTCAGCAGAAACTCTACAAGCCAGAAGAGAGTGGGTGTCAATATTCAACACTCTTAAAGAAAAGAATTTTAAACCCAGAATTTCATATCCAGCCAAACTAAGTTTCATAAGTCAAGGAGAAATAAAATCCTTTACAGATAAGCAAATGCTTAGAGATTTTGTCACCACCAGGCCTGCCTTACAAGACACCCTGAAGGAAGCCCTAAACATGGAAAGGAACAACCGGTACCAGCCATTGCAAAAACATGCCAAAATGTAAAGACCATCAACGCTAGGAAGAAACTGCATCAACTACTGAGCAAAATAACCAGTTACTATCATAATGGCAGGATCAAGTTCACACATAACAATATTAACCTTAAATGTAAATGGACTAAATGCTCCAATTAAAAGACACAGATTGGCAAACTGGATAAAGAGTCAAGACCCATCAGTCTGCTGTATTCAGGAGACCCATCTCACATGCAGAGACATACATAGGCTCAAAATAAAGGGATGGAGGAAGATCTACCAAGCAAATGGAGAACAAAAAAAAAGCAGGGGTTGCAATACTAGTCTCTGATAAAACAGACTTTAAACCATCAAAGATCAAAAGAGACAAAGAAGGCCATTACATAATGGTAAAGGGATCAATTCAACAGGAAGAGCTAACTATCCTAAATATATATGCACCCAATACAGGAGCACCCAGATTCATAAAGCAAGTCCTTAGAGACTTACAAAGAGACTTAGACTCCCATACAATAATAATGGGAGACTTCAACACTCCACTGTCAACATTAGACAGATCAACGAGACAGAAAGTTAACAAGGATATCCAGGAATTGAACTCATCTCTGCACCAAGCAGACCTAATAGACATCTATAGAACTCTCCACCCCAAATCAACAGAATATACATTCTTCTCAGCACCACATCGCACTTATTCCAAAATTGACCACATAATTGGAAGTAAAGCACTCCTCAGCAAATGTAAAAGAACAGAAATTATAACAAACTGTCTCTCAGACCACAGTGCAATCAAACTAGAACTCAGGACTAAGAAACTCAATCAAAACCGTTCAACTACATGGAAACTGAACAGCCTGCTCCTGAGTGACTACTGGGTACATAATGAAATGAAGGCAGAAATAAAGACGTTCTTTGAAACCAATGAGAACAAAGATACAACATACCAGAATCTCTGGGACACATTTAAAGCAGTGTGTAGAGGGAAATTTATAGCACTAAATGCCCACAAGAGAAAGCAGGAAAGATCTAAAATTGACACTCTAACATCACAATTAAAAGAACTAGAGAGGCAAGAGCAAACACATTCAAAAGCTAGCAGAAGGCAAGAAATAACTAAGATCAGAGCAGAACTGAAGGAGATAGAGACACAAAAATCCCTCCAAAAAATCAATGAATCCAGGAGTTGGTTTTTTGAAAAGATCAACAAAATTGACAGACCGCTAGCAAGACTAATAAAGAAGAAAAGAGAGAGGAATCAAATAGAGGCAATAAAAAATGATAAAGGGGATATCACCACCGACCCCACAGAAATACAAACTACCATCAGAGAATACTATACAAACCTCTACGCAAATCAACTAGAAAATCTAGAAAAAATGGATAATTTCCTGGACACTTACACTCTTCCAAGACTAAACTAGGAAGAAGTTGAATCCCTGAATAGACCAATAGCAAGCTCTGAAATTGAGGCAATAATTAATAGCCTACCAACCAAAAAAAGTCCAGGACCAGATGGATTCACAGCTGAATTCTACCAGAGGTAAAAGGAGGAGCTGGTACCATTCCTTCTGAAACTATTCCAATCAATAGAAAGAGAGGGAATCCTCCCTAACTCTTTTTATGAGGCCAACATCATCCTGATACCAAAGCCTGGCAGAGACAACAAAAAAAGAGAATTTTAGACCAATATCCCTGATGAACATCGATGCAAAAATCCTCAATAAAATACTGGCAAATCGGATTCAGCAGCACATCAAAAAGCTTATCCACCATGATCAAGTGGGCTTCATCCCTGGGATGCAAGGCTGGTTCAACATTCGCAAATCAATAAACGTAATCCAGCATATAAACAGAACCAAAGACAAGAACCACATGATTATCTCCATAGATGCAGAAAAGGCTTTTGACAAAATTCAACAGCCCTTCATGCTAAAAACGCTCAATAAATTTGGTATTGATGGAACATACCTCAAAATAATAAGAGCTATTTATGACAAACCCACAGCTAATATCATACTGAATGGGCAAAAACTGGAAAAATTCCCTTTGAAAACTGGCACAAGACAGGGATGCCCTCTCTCACCACTCCTATTCAACATAGTCTTGGAAGTTCTGGCTAGGGCAATCAGGCAAGAGAAAGAAATCAAGGGTATCCAGTTAGGAAAAGAAGAAGTCAAATTGTCCCTGTTTGCAGATGACATGATTGTATATTTAGAAAACCCCATCGTCTCAGCCCAAAATCTCCTTAAGCTGATAAGCAACTTCAGCAAAGTCTCAGGATACAAAATTAATGTGCAAAAATCACAAGCATTCTTATACACCAGTAACAGACAAACAGACAGCCAAATCATGAATGAACTTCCATTCACAATTGCTTCAAAGAGAATAAAATACCTAGGAATCCAACTTACAAGGGATGTAAAGGACCTCTTCAAGGAGAACTACAAACCACTGCTCAGTGAAATAAAAGAGGACACAAACAAATGGAAGAACATACCATGCTCATGGATAGGAAGAATCAATATTGTGAAAATGGCCATACTGCCCAAGGTTATTTATAGATTCAGTGCCATCCCCATCAAGCTACTAATGAGTTTCTTCACAGAATTGGAAAAAACTGCTTTAAAGTTCATATGGAACCAAAAAAGAGACCGCATTGCCAAGACAATCCTAAGTCAAAAGAACAAAGCTGGAGGCATCATGATACCTGACTTCAAACTATACTACAAGGCTACAGTAACCAAAACAGCATGGTACTGGTACCAAAACAGAGATATAGACCAATGGAACAGAACAGAGTCCTCAGAAATAATACCACACATCTACAGCCATCTGATCTTTGACAAACCTGAGAGAAACAAGAAATGGGGAAAGGATTCCCTATTTAATAAATGGTGCTGGGAAAATTGGCTAGCCATAAGTAGAAAGCTGAAACTGGATCCTTTCCTTACTCCTTATACGAAGATTAATTCAAGATGGATTAGAGACTTAAATGCTAGACCTAATACCATAGAAACCCTAGAAGAAAACCTAGGTAATACTATTCAGGACATGGGCATGGGCAAGGACTTCATGTCTAAAACACCAAAAGCAACGGCAGCAAAAGCAAAAATTGACAAATGGGATCTAATTAAACTAAGGAGCTTCTGCACAGCAAAAGAAACTACCATCAGAGTGAACTAGGCAACCTACAGAATGGGAGAACATTTTTGCAATCTACTCATCTGACAAAGGGCTAATATCCAGAATCTACAAAGAACTCAAACAAATATACAAGAAAAAAACAACCCCATCAAAAAGTGGGGAAAGGATATGAACAGACATTTCTCAAAAGAAGACATTCATACAGCCAACAGACACATGAAAAAATGCTCATCATCACTCACCATCAGAGAAATGCAAATCAAAAACACAATGAGATACCATCTCACACCAGTTAGAATGGCAATCATTAAAAAGTCAGGAAACAACAGGTGTTGGAGAGGATGTGGAGAAATAGGAACACTTTTATACTGTTGGTGGGATTGTAAACTAGTTCAACCATTATGGAAAACAGTATGGCAATTCCTCCAGGATCTAGAACTAGATGTACCATATGACCCAGCCATCCCACTACTGGGTATATACCCAAAGGATTATAAATCATGCTGCTATAAAGACACATGCACACGTATGTTTATTGCAGCACTATGCACAATAGCAAAGACTTGGAATCAACCCAAATGTCCATCTGTGACAGACTGGATTAAGAAAATGTGGCACATATACACCATGGAATACTATGCAGCCATAAAAAAGGATGAGTTTGCGTCCTTTGTAGGGACATGGATGTAGCTGGAAACCATCATTCTTAGCAAACTATCACAAGAACAGAAAACCAAACACCGCATGTTCTCACTCATAGGTGGGAACTGAACAATGAGATCACTTGGACTCGGGAAGGGGAACATCACACACTGGGGCCTATTATGGGGAGGGAGGAGGGGGGAGAGATTGTATTGGGAGTTATACCTGATATAAATGATGAATTGATGGGTGCTGACGAGTTGATGGGTGCAGCACACCAACATGGCAAAAGTATACATATGTAACAAACCTGCACATTATGCACATGTACCCTAGAACTTAAAGTATAATAAAAATAAGAAAGAAAGAAAAAAACAATGAGTCACGTTTCTAAAACATCACTATTTATGTGGCAAATACAAACTTTCCAATCCCATTCCTCAATGAGTTGTTTTAGTTCCTCAGGAAGAGCAGGGAGATCGAACCATGTGTCTTCTAACGTCTGTTCCACCCAGAAGATTTCATATAATTCTCAAAGTAATGTTTCACTTCATAATAAACACAATTAGAAAACACTTTGATGAAAAAAGTCCCAACTTTCTTTTTCTTCTTTTTTTAATAGAGTCTCACTCTGTCACCCAGGCTGGAGTGCAGTGGTGTGATCTTGGCTCACTGCAACCTCTGCTGCCCAGGTTCAAGCGTTTCTCCTGCCTCAGCCTCCTGAGTAGCTGAGATTACAGGCACCTGCCACCGTGCCCAGCTAATTTTTGTATTTTTAGTAGAGTCAGGGTTTCACCATATTGGTCAGGCTGGTCTTGAACTCCTGACCTCAGGTGATCCACTCACCTTGGCCTCCCAAAGTGCTGGGATTACAGGCGTGAGCCACCGTGTCCAGCCCCCACTTTCATTTTAAAACTCAATCTTAAGCCAGTGCTTTTCTACAGATGCCTTACAAGGACTACAGGCCACCAACATTTGTTGTAAAGTAACCTGCAATTAAAATGAGCTCTTCAAATGAGTCTTGAACTACCACATCTGAAAGAGAAGATGAACAAAGTGAGCTACTTCTCATGCAGGACAGATGGTACAGTTACTCAAAGTCACTTAAGAACTAGACAACAGTGTATCTTGCATAGAATTTCTTCGGATCATGCTTTGTTATTCATTAAACATAAGGCTGAATCTCATCTGAGCTACTGCAGCATAGAGGAATCAGTCCCAGGCTTCCAGCTGCAATTTATGGCTCTTATCCTTGCTTCCTTGTCCTCCTTGTAATGTTATACAATATCCACCTTCAAAATCTGGGAGTTTTACACTGCCCTTTTCCTGCTGTGAAAAAATAGTGATAATCATGAGAAGAAAAATAACAATTCTTAAATACTACAGTTCTTAAACTTAAAACTAAAAAAGACATCACTCTCATAATCATGTCTATTGTTTACTGACATGTCTATTATTAAAGAGCTGAGAAGTGCATCTTTCAGAGACAAAGAAATTCAACCTAGCAGTCATCTAATTGAATTTCTAATTTGATGGCAAAATCCTATCAACAATAGCCCTACAATACAAAGCTGACCACGTCTATTAAGAGAAAATCACAACTTCCATCAGTAAAGCATCATTTCCTGAGACTATTCTAACTCTTTGGAAGTTCTTCTTAAATAAAACAAATAAGCCAAAACATGTTCCTGCCATTTCCATCACCTGCTCCTTGTACCACTTTAAAAAAATATACACACATTAATATATTATATACACATATGCTATATGTTTATATGTTACATATAACATATATTATATATAACATATGTAAACATATATGTGTATAGATATAATTCATATGCCATAAAATTAACCTTTGTGCTATCTTTTTCTTTTTTTTTTTTTTTTGAGATGGAGTCTCGCTCTGTCACCAGGCTGAAGTGCAGTGGCATGATCTCAGCTCAGCACAACCTCCGCCTCCCGGGTTCAAGCCATTCTCCTGCCCCAGCCTCCCGAGTAGCTGGGACTACAGGCGTGCAGCACCACAACCAGTTTATTTTTTGTATTTTTACTAGAGACGGGGCTTCACCATGTTGGCCAGGATGGTCTCGATCTCTTGACCTCATGATCCGCCCACCTCGGCCTCCCAAAGTGCTAAGTGTTTTTTCTGTTTTTTTGTTTTGTTTTTTTTTTGTTTTTGAGACAGAGTCTCACTCTATAACCCAGGCTGGAGTGCAGTGGCATGATCTCAGCTCACCACAACCTCTACCTCCTGGGTTCAAGCGATTCTCCTGCCTCAGCCTCCTGAGTAGCTGGGACTGCAGGCATGCCCCACCAGACCCAGCTAATTTTTTTATTTTTTGTAGAGATGGGGTTTCACCATGTTGGTCAGACTGGTCTCCAACTCCTGACCTCAAGTGATCTGCCCGCCTCAGCCTCCCAAAGTGCTGGGATTACAGATGTGAGTCACCATGCCTGGCCTGTGCTATCTTTTAAGACAATGCAGAACAAAGCTAATTCCTCTTCCATACGATAATCTTTCAATGACTTGAGGAAGTTATTATATTCCTCTTCTTACTAAACATAGGCATTTCCCTCTGTCATTCCTCATTTGAAGTAATTTAAAATCACCTCTCTCATCCACCCTGTTGGCCTTGGTGACTATTGTGAACATATTCTGGTTTATCTATAGTCATCTTAAAATTACTTAGGCTTTATCACAAACATGCTAAATAATGAATAAAAATAAGTTATGGAACTCTAGTAAATATTTCATTGTGAAAAGGAACATAGATTGTATTAGTGTGAGAGAGAAGAGGAAACTGTGAATCCTAAGCACAGACCTTAGTAATCAACAGAAGATGTGTGAGATTCAGAAAGAATGAGGTCATTCAAAAAGGAGGAATAGCCAAGTAGGTTGAAGGGAGCCCAAGAGAGACTAAAGCAATATGAGGATAAGAAAACTGGTATTCAACAAGATTACAATCAGAAAGATATTTAAATGATGAATTTAGAATACATTTGAGAGGATGAAAAGATAAAATGCCTAGAAATAGGAAAAAAATAGTAATTTAGTGAACATGAATTTATAAGGTAGAATTCTTTATTTTTCAACCTTTTCTAAAGAAAAGAATTCCATCTTTAATGATGTAAAGTTCAATATACAATGTTTTTTGTTAATAATTCATACCTTGAATGAAATTAAAACAAAACACAAATATAAACTGAACAACTATTTCTAAAATGGTAATTTTAGTAAGCTATAAATAAGACTTCATTTTTATTCAATTCCTTTATTTTCAAGTTTGTGTAAGAAATAGATGCACTAAGTTCTCTTGCTAAACAGGTAAATTTTTTATGTTCTAATGAACAGCTGTTCAGTAAGTATTATTTTTAAAAAATTGATACCCCAGAACAAATTCTTCTAATAGGTTTTAGATTAAAGCAGTGCATCTTTGTAAAGTTTCGTTGTCTTCAAAAACTTCTCTCAAGTCCAGCTTTCAGAGTGAATAACAGAAACACTTGGAGATGCTAGCTATCTGGTGCCAAGAAAAGCAACTACAGAGTTGTTCAACTCTTATGAAAAGGCATTCCTACTCACAGAATAGCCATGTTTATCACATTTAGAGATCTAAAAGAAAGCTTATTCCAAGAGTCCATTCTTAATATGTAGTCTTGGAAAAGAATTCTGATTCAGAAGAACATTCTTATCCTTCCTCAGAAACTCAGAAAGAGGCTCTGCAAAGAAGATCTGAAAAAATCATTAGAAAGCATGCTTATAAGATAACACCATGTTCCCTGATAAGCAAATGAGAACTACATCCTTTCCAAAAAGGCATAGGATTAAATAATGCCTACAGGAAAGTGCTGGTTTCACAGCAACAGTTATAATGTCAGTTTAATAGCTTTTACTATTGATGATCTCTATGGTTGCATAGGCAGTGAAAATAGTGCCTTAAGAAGAATAGTTCCAACCACTATATACCTAGCAGTGTATAAGCAGAAACAAATGTACTACCTGAATTATTCAGGTTTTCCTTACAAGAGATATGAGAAACAACCAAAACCAAAAATTCCTTGTTGCCTTCTGAGATCTGGCCAACAGAATCATAACATACAGGTCCAAGGATCTTGCTCTCCAGAAATTCTACACCCTGCTGGTTCCCTAAAATAAAGATCCTACATCAATGTTATTTCAAAATAACCAAATATTTTAAAGTATTACAATTTCAACATAATAAAAATACTATAGTCGCTAGAAGTAATGAAAAAAGAATAGTAAGGCAAGTTCTATAAGTGGGTTGACACATCACTGATGCTTATCCCCTGTTCTAGTTGGTGAAGGAAGCTGGGATTACACAGGTTCTCCAAATACATGCCTTGCTAAAGGACACAAAACTGCCTTCAGGTATCTGAAGATCTGTTCTGTAGAAGATGAATGGAGGCTGTGCCAGATGGCCACAGCCTTTGTCACTTCTTGGTTACAACTATTACAAACTGCCTCGGGTTGCTTAGCAGACCTTCCTGCTACCCTTCTCCACAACAGCTCCTTTTCAGTTCATCCTCCACCATGCAACCATGCATCCTCCACCATGGGAAAGGAGGAGAGGGCAGAAGGGGGAGGAGAGAAGAGCTCATCGTTCTCTGCCAAGTCTGGAAAATGTCTATTGAATGTTTGCTGGCTCCTAAAAATCAAAACTCCTTAGTCTGGCATACCAGTGCTTCACAATATGACCCTATCTAGCTTTCCAGCCTTGCCTCCTTATGACTTCCAATCCAATGCATGACAATTCCACTACAATGCTCTTCTCTCCCTACTAGATATGCCAGGTGTTTTCACAATTCTGTGCTGGATATATGCTTTCCACACCCTTCTTCCATTTGACAACATTTTACTCCTCCTTTAGTGCCAGCTCTGCTCTCAAAGTTAAAGTTTGTTAGTCTACTGCTCTTACATTCATTTCACAGTTTTAGCATGGACTGTGTTTTTATGTAATTTGTTCTTTGTGTATTTAGGCATGGTGATGCTTAGTGACAGAAAAGGGAGGAAATGGGGCAGGTGGGCTGCAGAGACAATAAGGTAAAAGAGAGTGGTAGGCAAACTTTCTCCATTTAAAATATTTTATCTAAACCCTTGGCTATCAGCTTTGTGATTACTAAGGTCTGCGCTTAGGATTCACAGTTTTCTCTTCTCTCTCACACTAATACAATCTATGTTCCTTTTCACAATGAAATATTTATTAGAGTTCCATAACTTATTTTTATTCATTATTTAACATGTTTGTGAAAAATCATCTCACTCACTGTGTTATTTATGTATCTAATGCCTAGGAGCACATTCAGGTGGGTTTCTATGAAGAATCCAGGCACTGAAATGCTTAATCACTCCTTTAAGATTAGAAAGTTTCTAGTCGTCTGATGTGCTATCAAAAAACAATGTAAACTGGATTTTATTTTCATGAAATACTGAGCAATAAAACTGGATTTTATTGCTTAAATGTTGCAATGAACTCTGGTACTTACACCAATACCAAAGGCAGCTTGGAAGGCAGTCACAGGGGTTAAGGAGAATTAATTTTGCTATAGAAAAAGGTAACTTATTTTAAATTTATAATGCAGGAGAAATGCCTTACATTTAAAAACACTCTGTCGAAAATTATTTAGAATGCTAAAGAAACAAATCGATGTTTTCAGTAAATTTCAATTAAGGCTAAGAGTTAAAAAAAAAGGTGATAACTTTCCACCACCAATGACATGGGCTGTGGACCATATCATTAATGATGATACAGCAAAATAAATGAAGGAGGACTTTACTTGCTTTGGGCTGTGAAGAAGCAAAGTATAATGACAGCCAAATGACACTAAACCCAAAAGAGAGGTGGAAACTATGTGGAAACTATGTTATCTTCAAGCTTTGTGGAAAGTATTATAAACATGAAGAGAAGAATGAACAATTCAAACTCAGAAAAAAATTCTCTGTTTAATCCATTATGAAACCTAGACACATGTCGAAGCTTAGATGAGCTTAAATATTATTCTTATTTTCACCTATTTCTGTCAATCATTAATATGTCACATCATCTAATTCTGTGTGTCATACAGCACATTTGAAAGAAGTCTTCATTTCTCTTCCAAGTACAATGAGTAAGTACATAACAGAAAGAAGACTGTACTCTGGCTTGATCTCCTTTGGTTGGAATTCACACCAGGAAATGACCTTTCAGAAACAAACACCCTGCACAGATGCAGCATAGTTCTCTTGAGAGTAACAATAAATCTGAAGTTGATCAGACTGCAACTGAGGAGTTTCTGCAGGAGGGAATATTTGAAACATTTGGGATGCTAACTGCAACCCTCTAAAATAACGTAAGGTGATGGAGAGCATAAGGAGAGCCCAGTGTGTTATGTTCTAGGGAGATGGTTCTTGTCAGACTGAGATGTCCCAGAGTTCTATCAACTGAGAAGTCAGTTCTGAGTTGAAACTTGCAGCAGAGTTGGCCTATGGTGGGAAAAGCATTCTGACTGAAGACAGGCAACCCAGAGACATGTGCGTCAGAGATGAAGTGGCAATGCAGATAATGAGAAAAAAGCAGCAGAAACAAGTATCTTAAAACCATATTTTTCTATCCAAGCATTTATATTAGTGAGTGGGTATGGGGAAGAATTGAAGAAGGAAGGACAGGACAGGGATGTAAGACAGTCCCTGAGGGAGGAAAACTGAATATGCAATGATCTAAGAAACAAAAAAGGAACAATATTCTGCTAATTGTCTAATAAATTCACAGTCTATATAATTCAATTTCCAATTTTGCATGGAAACTTCAAGAACTATCTTCCCTTGAAATAAATGGAGTAACAAGCAATAATCAGTACAGTATTTACAACTCTTAAAAAATTTGTCATGAGGTTTGACAGACTTGATTGGTCTACTTTTAATATTTTAATCACATAATTTTTTGAATTATAGAATACAACCAATGATCTAATACCGTATTGTAGTAAAATATCTGAGACAGGTTCTTACCATCTAGCTCACAAGTTTAATTAAAATTGGCCCAATATGAGCACTGCCAGATGGATTGGAAAGTGGCTCTGAGATGACATAGGAAAATGATCAAGGAAAGCATGTCAAATGAGAGGAGGGTCTGCTGTATGTGCCAAGGTTGCTATTGGGTCTGAGTTTAACAAAATCCTTAAATGACAAGAAGATATTATCAGATAAATGGAATTCCCTTGACATAAATAAAAGAAATTTTAAATGAAAAAAACAGTTATAGCAAAGTGGAGACTATCCCTTGGAGGCATGCAGGTAAGCAATTACAAATTTTAATAGACAAAAAAAAAGTAGTACAGATTTAAGAGAAAAATCATGCTGTTAAATCAGAGGGAAACATATTTTCAATGTGACTAGAATTATAGTAAGATCATATTTGGAAATTAATAAAAAGAACTTTAAATACAGATTCACTTAAAATAGACAATAGTAATCAGAAGGTAAATATGATTTGAAACTTCCTTTTAGAGATAGAATAATGTACTGCTTTACAGTTTCCCAAATGCTTTCACATATATTATCCCTTGAGATGCACACAACAGTCCTCTGAGACAGGCAAAGTTTTACCTAACTTTACAAATAAGAAGCCTGAGGCTCTGAATGGGTACATAACGTATACACAGCAGGAACACAGAAAGACTGCCAGCAAACCTAAATTTGCTAACTTCTATTTCCAATGAGAGGAAAGGGATCACACCACTGGATAAAAAGCTTACGCTACTACGGTTGTACATCTTCCTTCAGTGCTTTATCAAGGCATTTCAATCTCTCAAAATTGGGTAAAATCCAAATAATGATACAACTTACTAAAAAAGGCAAAACTAATTTCATACAATTAAAAAATACTAAATGTATATATTTTTCCCATTTTGCAACCTTCAATAAAAAGTTTCAGAATGTGTTTATCTACAAAAGGCACTGAACTTTCAGAAAAGCCCTAGAGTAAGTATCTACAAAAGGCATTGAATTTTTAGAAAAGCCCTAGGGTAATAAAGTTTAAAGTCTTTCTTTTAAAGAGGCTCCAACATTTCGACATTAAAATAGGAATTTTCCTAAAACTTTCCCTATCTATTCTATAAAAATTGTCTGATTTTTCTTTACACTGAACTCTAAAAAACACATTGGAGAAGCCAATCTCATGGTTACAAGAAGTACATTCGAGAGTCTTATGTTCCCACCTCTGGTTCCATTAACTTCAGTGTACTCTACTATGGATTGATTTGGGGTTTTTTCCTTTACCCTTTGAAAGTTTTCCTCTCATCAAAACTATGTATTAATTAAGAGGATATTAGAAGAAAATATCACACCCACATACAATTTCCTACACAATTCTGAACAGTCTCAGAAGATATTGCTCCTCCATGTGCAATTTGATGTAATGGAAATTATTTCAATATCATGTGGTTACTACATACTGAATACAATCACTCCACCTCTATCCATAAAGAACTTTTTACTTTGCTAGAGACAAATCAGAGGAAGATTTACCAAGCTGTAAAATGGAACTTGTTGTTGTTCTCCTAGAAATATTCTTTTCTTATGTCTATCAATCTTACTGCTTCAATAAAACATGACCCATTAGGGTGAGCTCCACCAACATGACTTGGCTCAGTTTCATCACTCCAAGATTTTAGATTGCCCTTACCAATCTTCACAAGCCATTTGGGAAAGCAAGGCACACAACACTGAAACAAAAGGCTCAATGACATAGTGACATACTCTGCAAAGAGACTGGGAACATTTAAAAAAAACCGCAAGACTATGGAGAAAACAAAGATTCAGAACTCCATTTTCACGATATTGATTCTTCCTATCCATGAGCATGGTATGTTCTTCCATTTGTTTGTGTCCTCTTTGATTTCACTGAGCAGTGGTTTGTAGTTCTCCTTGAAGAGGTCCTTTACATCCCTTGTAAGCTGGATTCCTAGGTATTTTATTCTCTTTGAAGCAATTGTGAATGGAAGTTCATTCCTGATTTGGCTCTCTGCTTGTCTGTTGCTGGTGTATAAGAATGCTTGTGATTTTGCACATTAATTTGTATCCTGAGACTTTGCTGAAGTTGCTTATCAGCTTAAGGAGATTTTGGGCTGAGACGATGGGGTTTTTCTAAATATACAATCATGTCATCTGCAAACAGGGACAATTTGACTTCTTCTTTTCCTAACTGGATACCCTTGATTTCTTTCTCTTGCCTGATTGCCCTAGCCAGAACTTCCAACACTATGTTGAATAGGAGTGGTGAGAGAGGGCATCCCTGTCTTGTGCCAGTTTTCAAAGGGAATTTTTCCAGTTTTTGCCCATTCAGTATGATATTAGCTGTGGGTTTGTCATAAATAGCTCTTATTATTTTGAGGTACGTTCCATCAATACCGAATTTATTGAGCGTTTTTAGCATGAAGGGCTGTTGAATTTTGTCAAAAGCCTTTTCTGCATCTATTGAGACAATCATGTGGTTCTTGTCTTTGGTTCTGTTTATATGCTGGATTACGTTTATTGATTTGCGAATGTTGAACCAGCCTTGCATCCCAGGGATGAAGCCCACTTGATCATGGTGGATAAGCTTTTTGATGTGCTGCTGAATCCGGTTTGCCAGTATTTTATTGAGGATTTTTGCATCAATGTTCATCAGGGATATTGGTCTAAAATTCTCTTTTTTTGTTGTGTCTCTGCCAGGCTTTGGTATCAGGATGATGTTGGCCTCATAAAATGAGTTAGGGAGGATTCCCTCTTTTTCTATTGATTGGAATAGTTTCAGAAGGAATGGTACCAGCTCCTCCTTGTACCTCTGGTAGAATTCAGCTGTGAATCCATCTGGTCCTGGACTTTTTTTGGTGGGTAGGCTATTAATTGTTGCCTCAATTTCAGAGCCTGCTATTGGTCTATTCAGGGATTCAACTTCTTCCTGGTTTAGCCTTGGGAGAGTGTAAGTGTCCAGGAAATTATCCATTTCTTCTAGATTTTCTAGTTGATTTGCGTAGAGGCGTTTATAGTATTCTCTGATGGTAGTTTGTATTTCTGTGGGGTCAGTGGTGATATCCCCTTTATCATTTTTTATTGCATCTATTTGATTCCTCTCTCTTTTTTTCTTTATTAGCCTTGCTAGCGGTCTGTCAATTTTGTTGATCTTTTCAAAAAACCAACTCCTGGATTCATCGATTTTTTGGAGGGTTTTTTGTGTCTCTATCTCCTTCAGTTCTGCTCTGGATTAAGAAAATGTGGCACATATACACCATGGAATACTATGCAGCCATAAAAAAGGATGAGTTTGCGTCCTTTGTAGGGACATGGATGCAGCTGGAAACCATCATTCTTAGCAAACTATCACAAGAAGAGAAAACCAAACACCGCATGTTCTCACTCATAGGTGGGAACTGAACAATGAGATCACTTGGACTCGGGAAGGGGAACATCACACACTGGGGTCTATCATGGGGAGAGGGGAGGGGGGAGGAGGGAGGGATTGCATTGGGGAGTTATACATGATATAAATGATGAATTGATGGGT
Organism: Rhinopithecus roxellana; assembly: GCF_007565055.1. Classification (NCBI taxonomy): domain Eukaryota; kingdom Metazoa; phylum Chordata; class Mammalia; order Primates; family Cercopithecidae; genus Rhinopithecus; species Rhinopithecus roxellana. The sequence continues at coordinate 22,122,804 of NC_044561.1, read as the reverse complement.
GCTGACGAGTTGATGGGTGCAGCACACCAACATGGCATAAGTATACATATGTAACAAACCTGCACGTTATGCACATGTACCCTAGAACTTAAAGTATAAAAAAAAAAAAAAAAAAAAAAAAAAGATTCAGAACTCCTATGATAAAATTTTATTGCATTCATTTCATCAACAAGTATTCACTGAGTACTTCATCTCTATATAAAGAACATATTCATAGAAAATGCCACATCCATAGCATATCCATAATATTAATAACTTTTCATAAAGCAATTCTGCAAAGGAGTTTCTATTAGCAGTTTTTTTTTCCCAATTTAGACAGACTTCAGAAACAGAGGTTTGCTTGCACAATTCCAATGAGAAGCATCTTATGCTGACATGGATCTTAGGAAAAATAATAAAATCACTGTTCAGGCATGGTGACTCACACTTGTAATCCCATCACTTTGGGAGGCTGAGGTGGGAAGATGGCTGGAGCCTATGGGTTTGAGACCAGCCTAGGCAACAAAAATTAAAAATTAGCGAGCATAGTGGCTCACACCTGTAATCCCAGCACTTTGGGAGGCCAAAGTGGGAGGATCACTTCAGTCCAGGAGTTGTAGCCAGCCTGAGAAACATAGCAAGACCCCGTCTCTACCAAAAAAAAAGACAGGTGTGATGATGCACACTTGCAGTCCCAGCTACTTGGGAGGCTGAAGCAGGAGGATTCCTTAAGCCCAGGAGTTCAAGACTGCAGAGAGCTATGATCATACCACTGCACTCCAGCCTGGGCAACAGAGCAAGACCCCCATTGCGAAAAAAGAAAAGAAATAAGGAAATCTGAAATCACTGTATTCTATGTTGGACAGACATTCTAAAAAGGTAGACGACATATGGCTGACTTAGATGACTCAGGAATTTACAAGGTTTAGATTCCATCTACCTACCAAACACTGTGGCAGACATGTTCACATAGTTTTATTACCAAGGCATATGCACATGCATTTTCATTACATGAGTAAGTTACAATACCCCCAAGTCAAGCAGTCAAGCTTCCTGACAGAAAAATGGCACATTTAATTACTAATCTACATATCAAGCAAAGCTTTGGAAACCCTAATAGCTCTGAGCCTAAATCTTCAAGTCCTCTCAATACATAGATCAGGGCCATTGTATGAGTCTAAACCCAGAAATCAAAAGCCAGCAATTACTGTGCCTTTGAAAATATTAGCCATGTCTTGCTCTGAACAGTACACTACTCTTTGGTTTCTCTAAAATACAACCAACTTCTTATGGCACTCCCAATGCACTAAAATACAGATCTTTTACCTTTTGTCTGACTGTAACTAAGAAAATCCAGTTTTAAATAGCATACAAGTATAACCTACAATGGAGGCAATCTCTCAAGATTTGAGCAAAGAAGAATTAAGAGGGAAAACCTTGAGAAGACAGTAATTGGGCCACTGGAGTTTCTTCTCACTAATTATCCCAGAGTGGCCATTAGCTATGTAACCGAGGAGGAAAGTGTGTCAGACTTCAGTGAAGCTGTGTCTTCAGCATCTTATGGAATGCACCCTAAAGCCACTGTGTAATTAACTGCCGGGAAAATGCTGAGCAAGTAGAATAAAGAAGCTATAACAAATCAAATATACTGCACAGTTCAACCCCCAATGACAGCAGTTGAACTGCTTAGAACTTCAAAATACTCAATCAGCATGCATTCCCTTTTCAGAATCTCTAGAAAATAGATTTTTTGAAGAAGCAAAAATACATGCTACAAAAAAAACGCTTAAACTTACAGAAATTCTCGGCAATATGACTTGCTTTATCTAACTGTCCTTAATAGTGGTATAGGAACTTAGCAATCAGTGATGCTCAAAGTGTGGGTCACAAAGAACCTGCAGGGCTTTTCTAAAAGAGCTTCATATACTGGAGTCAAACACAGAACAGACAAAAAAAGAAGCACACAGAAAGAGTCTCTTAAAGGAATATACTGTGTAGTACTCTCCAATATAACCTTGAGATTTTTTTTAGTATATTTTTTTCTATTTAACAAATATTTATTAAATATTGAGCACCTATGTGCTTATCAATAGCTAACAACAAACCTCAATCCCACTTGAACACTGAAATTTCAAGAATCAAATAACTAAACACAGACTGAAACATGTCCATTTGCTTTGAATTTGGAAGTGGGAGAATCAGAAGAAGAAAGGTTTTTTGTGTAAACAATGAAAGCTCATGCAGAAGGTTATCTTCCAAACCTGGCTGAACAAAATCAAAGAGCTTAAAATCAGAATCTGGAGACCTACTCAAGATTTACTGAGACAGACTCTGTAGGAGCAGAATCTGGAAATATGTATTTCTTAAAGATCTCTAGGCCTAGATTATTATAATGACCAGACAGGTTTAAGAATTAACATTTTGTTGAATCTATTGTCACTGTTAAGAATCTAAGAGCCAAAGAACTCCTATTACATAAGGAATCATAACTAAGAATCCTGTATAACTATCTGAAACTACAATTTCTCACTCTATCAATATTTCCCCCATATCTACTTGTTAAAATTCTATCCATTTTTAAATTAAGATACTCTCTTTTCCAAGAAGTCTTCTCTGATTCCTCAAGCAGGAATTGTTCCCTCCTCTGTATTCTATAGTACTTTATAATATGCTTCTCATATTCTGCCTTGTATTACATTAGGTCCTTTGCACTGATCACCTGATAAGAAGTTAACCTTTTTAATAAATAAAGCCTCTCCTATTTAAATATCTGCAGACATTCCAGCACCTAATTCCTTGCCCAAAGTAGATGGTTCACTCATACTTTTTTAATTGAATTAGATTTACATACCAAAAGAGAACTGTAGTATTTTCTTATGAGAGCAGTATTAACAAACTGCTGAGTTAGAACTCTTGCTGAAAGCATATGATGCTAAACAGCCTATCAACAATCTAAATAAGAAAACAACCACCTTGAAGGCATGGTATGTCTACATTCTGATTAAACTAGAGCGCTCAATTATGAGCAAACTGATCATGACAAAAGAAACTATTTCACTTTAAACAAAAATCTCACGATCATATTTTAAGTAAAAGACTACATAGTTTCTCTTTGTTTTACTTCTTCCAAGTAATATAAAAAGCTAGATAACTGAGAATGCTATTTTCCCAACAGTGCTCTAAAATGAGACTAAGACTCACCGCTTCTCAAGAAAAAGGGCTACAGATGATTGTAAATAAAAGGAAAAGGTCTTGAAATCCATATTACAGGATATTAATTCACAGATTTATCGGAAGTTAAACAATTGAGTTGCCAATCTTATCATGAAAGACTGATTTTTTTTCCTATGCAGCAAGTTTAATTTTGAAAAGTTACATTTTTTATTGTTTGGCAGCTACTACCAGTGTTTATACAGCCCTTATCATCACCCCAGATGACTGCTGATTGACAGAACTAATAGACTTTGTTTTAATTATAAAAGAAGACAGATGAAAGCTTTTGGCCGGATGACTAAATGTTCATCTGGAGTAATAAACAGGCCTATTTATCTACCTCTGTATAAAAAATCTACTTTTAATTCACTATTAACTAATAATTAGGGCTGCAGTAAAAAAGAATTAGTATAATACAAAAGTTCAAACACCTCTTTGAAAAATAGTTTTTTTTTTTTTTACTTTAATACCAATGAACACAATGCCACTTGAAAACACTAATGCCACTTGAAACTTAAGTACTTTCCTGGTAGTTTCTCTTCTCTGTGGCTGCAATAATTCTCAAAATCACTCTTAAAGAGAGAGACCACGTAAGCCTTAACTCTTTGACCTTTTGTTTCTTTTTTCTCCTCAAGTAGTTGAAAGAAAGCAATCCTAATTCCACCTCTGTAGCCATAAAATAAATAATGCAAAAAAAAAAAAATTTTTTTTTTTTTGAGACAGAGTCTTGTTGTGTCGCTCAGGGTGGAGTGCAGCGGCACACGATCTCGGCTCACTGCAACCTCCACCTCCTGGATTCAAGTGATTCTCATGGCTCTGCCTCCCGAGTAGCTGGGATTACAGGTGTACACTACCACGTCCAGCTAATTTTTGTATTTTTCAATAGAGATGGGGTTTCACCATGTTGGCCAGGCTGGTCTCGAACTCCTGACCTCAGGTGATCTGCCTGCCTCGGTCTCCAAAAGTGCAGCGATTACAGGTGTGAGCCATTGCACCCAGCCAGAAATGCAAAATTTTAAACACTATTTTAGCTGAGACACACTTGGAAAATAGGTATCTTCCCTCTTTTTGCAATATTTTGTATTAACTCATACATATTCATCCAAAATGTATCATAATTATGAGTGATCCAATAAAATGGTCTTTCCCTCAAAATGATAAAAGCAAAGAGACCTTATTCTGCTATAGAGGTGCAACCTGCAGAGACTGATACTAACAAGGACCCAAATTGTGCTTCCATGTTTAAGTATTTCTTTCTCCCTCTTTCCTTTTGTCATGTTTCAGCTAACTACAGAAAAGGAATCTAATGTACAATACCCAATTCTGTTCCATCCTTATATGCATACATCCAAAGGCATGCGTAACAGATACCTTGTATTTCAAAATTAAACAAACAAAACCACAATGCTGGAAAACTGATTTGTCTCAATCTTGGAAATAACAAATAACAAAGTGAAACCTTTACAAAGAATTGTTCTGATTCTATTTATATGGTAATTAATTGACTTTTTGAAAAAAATTACAAATCATCGTATCATCAAAAGAAACCAGAGCCCCCAGAAAGGTGTATCACATTTCTCTGATGACTAATGAGATTGGACTGTTGTCTTTCCATATATGTATTAGTAATAATTATCAATTAATGGATAATTATCTATTTAAAGATGAAGTTACCATTTATAGAAGAATTGATGAAATTTTGTGACTGCTTAAGACATTTAACAAAATGTCAATAGTTGCTACTTCAGATCAAGAAGAGTTAGGGGCCGGGTGCAGTGGCTCACACCTGTAATCCCAGCACTTTGGGAGCCCAAGGCAGGCGGATCATGAGGTCAGGAAATCGAGACCATCCTGGCTAACATGGTGAAACTAAAAACACAAAAATTAGTTGGGCTTTGTGGCACGTGCCTGCAGTCCCAGCTACTTGGGAGGCTGAGGCAGGAGAATCGTTTGAACCCGGTAGGCGGAGGTTGCAGTGAGCAGAGATCACGCCACTGCATTCCAGCCTTGTGACAGAGCAACACTCTCTCTCAACAAAAAATAAATAAAATAAGAGTTATGATAAATACCTAGTCAGGAAAAAAAAAAACAGAGAGTAAGAAATATAAGCTTTGAAGAGATTTGATGGGGATGTTATGGTCTTCGGTGTATTTCTGTTTTTAAAAATTCCAATGATTGTTAAAATGAAAGGAGAGGAGTAAATGAGTATAAGTATCTCTGCTAAATCAGCAGATCACAAAATGTTATACTCAACACAATAAAATCAACAGTGTAATGTTCAAAAACATGAAAAGAAGGCTGTCTTCCTCTCACTTTACACTTGAATGGTTTTCCTGCTAAATGGCTTTGACGAGGAGTAAGGGATTCTATATATAAATGGGCATATATATGAATGGCTTTTTTGAACCTACATAATGCAATACCACAAACACTCTGATCGCCACATCTTGTCACTTCTGATTTAAAACTTCAAGTACCTCTAAATTCTACACAATCTTCTCGTCTTGCTATTTAATAATATTAAATAAGTTAATTTTTATTCATACCTCTATAAGTTTAAAAGCATTTTAAAAATCTGACAAATTTCTCATTTTGCATATACCAAAAGCCTAATTTTTATTTTAAAAATCGATGTATTTTTAAATATGTATTGTTAACATCATTATTAATTCCTAACAATCAATGGATGGTATAAATCGCCATTTTCTTATTTCCAGTCACCTACTTCTTCACTTAAAATAGTGAAAGCAGAGTTTGGTTTTTTAATGAAGAAATACAGATAATACATACCATGTACCTATCATGTAAAAGTTTTTAGATTAACAGTCAAAAACTACTGTAGATTCCTGACATTCCTAAAGATCTCTGGAAAATTCTAAATCCTTGGGCACCGTGGCTCACACCCATAATAATCTCAGCACTTTGGGAGGCCAAGGTGGGCAGATCACAAAGTCAGGAGTTCGAGACCAGCCTAACCAACATGGTGAAACCCCGTCTCTACTAAAAATACAAAAATTAGCCGGGCATGTTGGCACCTGCCTACCAGCTACTCAGGAGGCTGAGGCAGGAGGATCGCTTGAACCCAGGAGGCAGAGGTTGTAGTGAGCCAAGATTGCACCACTGCACTCCAGCCTAGGTGACAGAGTGAGACTCAACCTCAAAAAACAAAAACAAAAAAACAAATTTGCAAATGATACTACAGCACATAGCTTTCCCCACAAAATTCAGTAAAGTATGATAAAATTTTAAGTAATCCGTTTCAGCCCTCTATAGTTCTATAAATACTACTGGACTAAAGCAATTTATAATGCCACTAAAATAAATCTGGGCATGCAAATAAACTCTAAAGTCCATTAAGTTGCATCATTACAGTAGTCACATTAACCTTACCTGCCTGTGTAAAATCAGAGCAATGCTTCCAAGTGCTGATGACAGTCACTGTATAGCACACAGGCCATTATGATAAAGAGGAGGATGGTGGGCAGTGCACAGCAGGTGGAAGTTGGATTACACTAGCAGTAATCCAAATGTGGTCATAGTTATAAAATGGTTTGATACAAGGTTGCTGGGGAGCCAGCTATGTTCACTCATTAAACAACTTACAGTGTATGCTTCAGCAAAATCACAAATTTGGGGATCACTAGAGCAATTTAAATCTTGAATGCTACATCTGGAAAGGCCAAGATTTTTTAAACCACTCAACTCATATGAATTAACCTGATTAAATAACTTGGAAAAATACCTGCAAATCAAAAGGTACTATAAAGACCCAGGAAATACATTTTCCTGATTTATCATTTTTGGTACTATTTACTTCAAGGAATACAGGAAATTAGGCTCTTTGTTTTCTAGCCAATTCCAGTATAATTGGCAAATAGAAATTGTGTATATTTAGGGTATACAACTTGATGTTTTGATATATAAATTAGACTCTTAATAATTACTTGCTCATAACACTTTACACTCTCACAATAAACAAACAAATAAGTAAATAAATAAATGTGTTCTACTGTTTCATACCTTCATGCCTCTGTCTATGGTAATGCCCTGCCTGAAACAAAACCCTCTATTCCTTTCCATGGGACAACTCCTCCCTCAAGTATGGGAAACCTTCTCTACTTCCTTCATGTTCCTTTCTCAGTGTTCTCATGATTTTTACTACACACTTCTATTAGAATACTTGGAACATTGTATTATAATTAAATATTAATATATGTTTCCTAACTATACTCTGACAGAGATGATGCCTTTTTAGGTCCTTTTGAGATATTACCTCTTTATTCAAGCCATAGTATAATAACAGCTTCCTTTGAATACAGTACCAGGTAAAAGCATCTCATACCTAATTCTGTGTTAGTGTCATAGTCGTTTCCAGTAAAGTTGTTACTATTTGGCTCCAATATGAGGTCATTTCTCACCTCTGGGCTTTATCATACCAAACTATAACCACATTTAGTCAAACATTTAGATCTTTGCTAATTTCCAGTTAGCCCCTATCCATATGTTCCTGTTTCACAAACCTCCTGGATTAGATCAGTCAGGAATAGCTGCTGGCAGCTGTTTGCCATTCAATTTTGCTACCACTAAAGCATGTGAATATTTCATTGTTTAGGCATTGTAGAGACTCTCAGCAAACATTACTCTGGGTTCTTGGATTAGAAGAACATTTGTGGTAGGCAAAAGGTAAATAATAAACCACAATGCTACTCAACCAGTGACCTAAAAGCCTTTTGACATTTGACTCTATTGCTTACTAAGTCACTGTACATATAAACAAAGATCCAATCCTTTGTTTCTACTACAAATTTACATTTCTAAAACACAGTTCTTCAGTTATTTGGTTTATTTAATATAAGCTAAAGTAAGGCACAATAGTTCAGTGGCTTGTAAACTAACATAAAAATAAAAAGTATCAGAATATGAATTAATCTGTTGCTGACATACTAAATACAGCTGGATGTGTCATTTAATTTAACCTGTCAGAACTCTATTTTCCTCCAATACAAGATGATTATACAAATGTCAAATAATGGACCAATATTCAAGAATCTTCAGTTCTGCATGTGTCAGAAACAAAAACAAATATATTATATTCAAAGGCATTGGCTAAATGCCTTTTACAAGTCAGGCACTATGTTAGGCATGTGAGAGAAGATGAGTAAGTGCCCATTACTGGGTCCTTCGGGGGTTTAAGATCAAGTGGGAGAAACCAATATAAACAAGCAAAAGGAATGCACAATTAGCTCCTTGAAGACAGGGATAGAGCTTTACTCATCAGTACCTTCTCTGATGTATTGAATGGCTGATACACTGTGTGTAATGAAAACATGTTGAATCAATAAACCAATCGATTCATTGATCAAGTGATCAAACTGCAATAATTGCTCTAATGAAGGTAAAAAGAGTGCAGTTAAAGAAGGGATTAATTCCAACTTGGTGAATCTAGGAGAACCTCACCATGAAGAGGCTTGGGCAAGGCCTTGAAAAATGAGTTCAACTTGGGCAAGTTGTGATGGAATGAGGGACTTTGGGGACAGAGTAAGGGCAGCTTTTCTGCACTACAATACGGTCCAACAATATCTCCTCAGTCTTGCTCTCCTCTGAGGTCCATTTCCTTTGATGGTGGCTGTCATCATCTCACTAGCAGCTAGCTTCCCTCAACAAAATTTTGGCTGAGCGCAGTGGCTCACGCCCTTAACCCCAGCACCCTGGGAGGTTGAGGGAGATGGATCACTTGAGGTCAGGAGTTCAAGATCAGCCTGGCCAACATGGTGAAACCTCATCTCTACTAAAAATACAAAAATTAGTCAGGCATGGTGGCGCGTGCCCTGTAGTCCCAGCTATTCAGGAGGCTGAGGCAGGAGAATCACTTGAACCCAGGAGGCCAAAGTTGCAGTGAGCTGAGATCGCACCACTACACTCCAGCTTGGGTGACAGAGTGAGACTCCAAGTCAAAAAGAAAAGAAGAAAGAAAATTCAAAAGGCACTTGGTAAATATTTGTTCAATGAATGACCCAACCTAGTGGGGGTGGAAAACAACAAAACCTTCCTTTGGTTATCTTCAGTACAGCTGGTAACATTTTCAAAAGGACTTAAAATGCCAAGGTTAACAAAACTAAACAGTATATTTAAACACACACAAAGTCAGGCTTACATAGTCCATTTTCCGAATCTATCTTTATACAGCTAGTTGGTTTGCTCCAGGAGTTGGATCAGACCATTCTAAATTCCTAAAATAGCTACATTCTAACCCCAAGAGATCTATGTGTACAGTTTCCCAAGTTTCTTACTTCCTAGTTCCTAAGGCTACACTAGCATAAGGGAACCACTAGGTGATCCACCATGTAAGAGCTAACTAGTCTATTTTGACAAGACTTAGATCATGCTCTTTCCCCTCAGTATTCCTCTTCTTATCTAAGCTGCTTGGCAAGACAAGGGCTGAGAGACTCAACGACATTCCTTGACCTTCCCTCTAATCAAGTTCAGAAATGGCCTATTTTTCCCCATTAGAGGTCCAAAAGAATAATAGTACCCCATTAAAAAATGTAACCAAGCAAAAATCCATACTTTCATTCAATACCTAGAGATGTTCTACTACAGTTCACACTATCACAGGCAGCATCTCACTTAGAGATTCTTTTCATACCACCTCAAACTTATCTGCCCTTCAACAGTAAGGAAGGAAAAAATGCTTTACCAATTGTGAAATTCACCAAGGGAACTATGCCCTCTTATCTAACTTTACATTGTTAAAAATTTTAGTCCTTTAATAATAAAATGAAACCTACAGATAACATTTTTCAGGAAAAACAGTAATGCTCTAAGCACTGTAAAAAATTAAATGTGAGAAAAATACTTTGGCACTTAATAATATTTTCATGTCTCTGGGGAAATACTAAATTCAGAAACCTGATAAATGGATTTTACTATGCCACATTTTAATAACATTTTATAATTTTACAAGATATATTTTCTTTTTACTTTTGTGCTGCTATCAATATTTTTCTTACATCTTTCTATTCCTATAGTCTTTTCATTTTATTTACTTCTCTTGCCTCCTTTATTTCTTTCCAACTAATTTCAACTATAAGAGGAAAAGAGGCTGAGCACGGTGTCTCACGCCTGTAATCCCAGCACTTTGGGAGGCCGAGGCAGGTGGATCACCTGAGGTCAGTTTGACACCAACCTGCCCAACATGGAGAAACCCCATCTCTACTAAACATACAAAAAATTAACTGGGCGTGATGGCGAGCGTCTGTAATCCCAGCTACTCGGGAGGCTGAGGCAGAAGGATCGCTGAACCCAGGAGACAGAGTTTCCAGTGAGCAGAGATCGCCCACTGCACTCCAGCCTGGGCGACAAGAGTGAAACTCTGTCTCAAAAAAAGAGGAAAAGAATATTTCCACATTGATTATGTGTATAAATTCTTACATCTAATCCAAAAACAAAGATATGTTAAGAAAGCAATTCCCCAAATACAAATTTTTATGTTATCAAAAAAAAAAGAAGTCATATTAGGAAAATATTTAGTCAAATAAAAGCAAAGAAGTCTCTCTTCTCTTACCCTCCTACCTTACTTTTTAAATTGTAAGACTTCTCAGAACCCTCACAATGTGCCAAACAAATCTCTAAGTGGGAGACAATATGTACACCTAAACTTTTCTAACCATGGAATTTTTTCTTCCTCAGTAAATCATGTGGAGTATACTTTAAGAACTGCCTTCCTCAATTTAAAAAAATCAAGAAAAAACAAATTAATATGGGTATAATACTCAAAAGGTTTAAATATTAGAAGTACTGCAAAGAAAGAACAACATCATACCATAAGACAAAAAAATAGAGGTAGCACTCATTTTATTAACAATCCAACTGTGAAAACTAATTGGAGGTGAATATGTAGGAAATGCCCATTTATCTTGCAGAAGTATTTCAGAGAAAATCAAAATATGGACAACAATATAATACTATGAAAATATATATGAATTTGGAATGGCAAATCCCTTTACTTTTGAAATCACTCTAGTAAAAATGAAGGGATAAATAAGTCTATACTATGAAAATACAAAGTGGTTATTAACCTAGACAACTTCTACACATAGTTCAATGCTTACCTCTTATCATTTCCTCCTCCTTTCTTCTGCTTTTCAATGTTCCCATACCACCCTACCTGTGGTACCATTGTTATTGTACTGTATTGCAATAATTCATTTTATATTCTGATTTCCTGTCTAGACTGTAAACTCATTGAGAATAAGGATCATATTGTATCTGAATCTGCATCCCCCAAGTTCTAACACTTCATGAATTATTAAAAAGCTTATAGTTACTAAATTAAATTCAGTAAACATTCATAAGGGTAAACTGAAGAATCCCAAATTTTGAAATAGTGGAGTCATCATTAGTGTTACTCAATTTGCCTTCTCATTATGATATAAATAGCCAGCACCTGGCACATAGTAAGCCCCCAGTAAATGCATGTAGAAATAATTACTCAATCAATTAATCAAAGTTTGACTACAAATTTAGATCTTAGTAGAAGGGGGCTGCACACTTCCAAATCAAGGAACAACTCTTGAATCACTTGTAGCGTTTGTATCTCACTACCTCTGCCTGATCCTACCTAAAAGCTGCTGTACTCAAGCATGGCTTCTGATTGCTGAAAAATGATGGCCAAAGCTAACTGTCTCCCTCCCAGGCCTCAAACACAGAAAAGTGTCTTCACAATGCAGAGCACTGCACCTGCCATCAAGGGACATAAAATTCTAGCACTAAGACACTTGCCTTGATTTACTGTAGCCAAAAGAAACTCTTATAAAATGTGAAGAAATAGCTGCTAACTGAAAAAACTCAGAAATTTCAAAACCCCAGCAGCTCTGAAAATCTGAAATCATTTATTTTTGCAGACAAACACAGCCTAAGTTAACTTTCTATACTTAGCACTTTTGTCTCCCATCTAGACATATGTCCATCATTTCTTTTTCAATATTCTTTCCAATTAATTATATTATACTGTAAACCCATTCTTCCTACTTCAATTTCTCTCTGTTTTAACCTACACACAGCTTACCTTTCCCAGATGGTATAACTGAATACTTAAAAAGTAGACAGAATTCTGTCTCCACAAAAATGCCCAGAGACACAGCATTCCTTTTAAGTCACAGCAATTACCAATCAGCCTAAAGGCCATCTAAATTTTAAAGTCTTCAGAGAAAAGCATGACAGGAGAATGCTCCAAGTATGAGTTAAAGACTCTTTTCAACATCCAGACTATGACTTCTTTGTGGGTTTATTCTCCCACAAGAGAATGTGGGATGTATTATTCTTTTACAATTTGCTTAGGAAGGATGTGTAAGTTCTCTCCAACAAGGGCTCTGGAATATTTTTTTTTTTTTTTTTTTTTTTTTTTTTTTTTAGTGAAGACTGCATTTAACAGAAATTCAAACAGAAGCATGAATTAAGGCGTAATTTCAGATGTAGTGAAAAGCTGTAATGTCCATTCAAAGTAATGAAGGCACACGGCATTAATCTCCTAAAAAGATTCAAATGCTATGAGTAGAGCAATTCTATTTCTTAGTGGGAACAAATTAAGATGATTTCCCTTACAGAAATTGCCATAATTACAAGTAATTATCTTGTACTCTCTAAATTTACCACTATAGCACATTCTGCAAATATCATTCCCTTCAAAGACTTTATTTGGAAATACAGGAGAGATTGTCGCTCTGTGAATTGTGCTACAGATCTCAAACTGATTGTTTAACAGTACTACACAATATATGTAGTAAAGACATGGCATTCTGAAGTTGGAAGAGCTTGGAATTCCAAATACACGAGAGTCCCTTCATCAGGTAACTAATATTACCCAAAGGAGTGCAAACAAAATGAGAATGGCAAACATTCAAAGATAAACTTGAGTCAAATGTGGGCTTATGCATGAAACAATGAGCAGAATCATTCTGATATGCATGGGGCAATCATGAAAAATATGTAAACAGCTGCTGTAGTATTTATAAAAATCCTTGCAGAGCCAAATAAAATCCCATCATTTGCAGCCTACTCAGTTTTTCATTTTCTTTTAATAAGAAAATGGGAGAAAAACCAGTTACTCATTGGGCATTAAGAGGAGAATAAGCATGTAAAAACCTAATTTCACCATCTTTGGGGCCAATTACTGTCTGGATTTCAGCTGGCATTTGAAGTCTATTCTCCAGCCAAACTGAGATTCCGTACCACTGTAAAAGGAAAAAAAAAAAAAAAAAAGAAAACACGCCCAGAGCTTGCCTTTCCTCTTCTTGTTGCCTAGAATGTCCTCCTCATCTCTGCCTGGTAAAAATCAGCCTACCCTTCAAGTCCAGTTAAAACACGATTCTACCGTGAAGACTCTTTTGGTCTACTCATTCCTACCCCCAATTCCAAACACTTCATCTCCCATCCAATCTAGCTGTGACCTCTCCTTTAATTCACTCTCCAGAGAACTTTGTGCCTCTCTGGTGACACTTAACATATGTCACCTCATATTTCAGGTATTTGGGCACTTGCATTATCCCCACTTCTAGACTGTAGCCTGAGAAATGCACTTTATTCATATTTGCATCTCCTGCAGCTATAGTAAATGTTTAATAATATGATCACTTATGATAAATTTGAGTTTTAAAATTATTCTAATTTAGAAGCATGTCATTGCAACAGTCTCTAAAATAGCTACACAGTCTATTAAGGAATAATATACATTTTAAACTCTAAACAAATATCTGGTTTTATTTAACAAAAACTGTACAATTTCATATTAATGTTTAAAACTCATCCATGGTAAGATTATACCTCTGTGCCTATTAATCTTACCTAGTTTATTTGGTCAATATAAACAGTAACTCTACTTGTATATGTAAGTACACATAGTCAATAATGTGTTAACTTAAGATCCCTCCTTTAACTGTTATCTCTTACAGTTAGAATTTTTATGCTTACATTTTAAACAAAAAGATAAAGAAACGTACTAAGTTTCTCCATATTTTCATCTTGTTTCAATCAATGTTTAAATATCAGTAGTACAGGCCCAGCACTTTGGGAGGCCAAGGCAGGCATATCACTTGAGGTCAGGAGTTCGAGACCTGCCTGGCCAATATGATAAAACCTTGTCTCTACTAAAAATACAAAAATGAGCTGGGCGTGGTGGCATGCACCTGTAATCCCAGTTACTTGGGAGGCTGAGGCAGGAGAATCACTTGAAACCAGGAGGAGGAAGCTGTAGTGAGCCAAGATCATGCCACTGCACTCCAGCCTAGGCAACAGACCGAGACTCTGTCTCAAACTAAACTAAACTAAACTAAACTAAACTAAACTAAACTAAAAACTAAACTAAACTAAACTAAACTAAACTAAACTAAAATAAAACATAAAATACATACCAGCAGTAAAATATATTGATTTGTTAATACTTTAAAAATTAGCTTTAGGAATTTTACATTCTCATTCATTCTTAGTTCAGTATGAGACAATGCAAAGATATATTACAGATTCACCCTAAAAAATAAAGTCACCGAGTTTTGCGCAAATTAGCACAATTTGCCCACATTTACAGTTATTTACTGGAAATATTGGTTCTATAATAGCCCAGTTCTTCTAAATTGCCTGTTTCATGAATACTATGAATAGGACAGCATTTATATAGTTCATTAAAATTTCTTGAGAACCACAGCTAGCATCAGAAATAATTAGAACAATGACAAGCATATGCAGTTATGATTTACTTATCAATGAGATCTATTTTGTATTTGTGTAAACTGACAAACTGTTTACTTTTCACTTAAGTTATTCTACCTTTATTGATGATAATCATTAATTTTTCTTCCCTTCTCTTGGTCCTTTGCATCATCTACAGTAACCTAGAGCTAATACTCCCTTGAAATTATAAAGTATGTGAAGTGTGTGGTCAACATCCTCTATCTCCATTCTCAACTATCTTCTTCTCCTGTCCCCCAAAAACACAGACCCCTTAATGTTGTTTCTTGACTACCCAGGGTCCCCACCAAAGTGGGCCTGTCATAACAGTTCGCATAGTCACTATGGTCTTGATGTTTCATGAATCCTCCCTACCAGCTACATCAAGTGGTTATATGGATCCTGTTTCTCAACATCTTGCTGGATGACTGGCCAGCAAAGATAACAAAGAGCACACAAATGTTACTATCAAATTTGCATTTTACTATGAATTTTTAAGGCCTCAGCACAAAGGAATTTTAGAAAAATAAGTTATAGAAAATGTATCTGAAAGCAAATAAATTTCTCAGTATCTTCAAAATATACTACCTATAAAACTGTCTTGTCTTTTTTTTTTTTTTTTTTCTTTGAAGATGGAGTCTTTTCTTATAAACAAACCCAACCCTAGATTGCAAACTCCTAAAGAAGCAGAAGCAGAGAAGCCCAGTGGATACAGCCCTCCCCATTAAAGTACCCAGGTCAAGAGCCAGCTTCTGAATAGCTATTCAGAAGGGATACCCAAGGGAACCAGTTTACCTTTCTGCTACTCTGCTTACTAGTCTGCAAAATCAAATGCTCCTTACGGTTCTTTTCCTCTTAAAAAGGTTTTAGTCTAAGTATTATAAATACTATCTAGCAAAAGCCTAGGCTTAAACAAGAAGGATTCTCTAAAATAAATAATATTTGTGTCACTAAAAATAACATTTTAGTTAATTAATACAGAACTAATTAATATTTAAATAAGTATTAATTATGTATTAATCGCATGGGTTCCTTGGTCATTTCTTCTTAAAAGCAATTGCATATGCTCTCCAGGATATGTAATTCTACCCTTCACATAAACCTCTAATACTAGTTCCTTCCACCACGGTTTTGTATTGTGTGTGTTTCAATAAGTTATTGGAGGGAAAAAAGGCAAGTCAGATACACCAAAGCAAAAATCAGAAAAGGGGAACCTATAGTGGCATTTAGCCAATCATTCAAAATGTTTTCAGTTTCTGACAAGGATCCTCAAATATATCTAATTCTTGGTCATCAGCACCACAATAAATATTATCTTACTTATCAAAAGGTCACTTATTTACCTACCTCAACTATTTAAAACATAGCCTAAAATCAGAAAGTATAAAGGGAGAACAAATGTCAAGCTTTTTGAGCTTTCTTAGTTTAATATGTAGATAGCTGATGAATTTACATGACAACAGCATTACTTTCAGCAACATAGAAAGAAAAATAAAAACCATACAAAGAAGACATAAAATTATTTTAAAAGAAATAAAACATCAATCTGAGATCATTTAGTATAGAAATAAATAATTCTACATTCCTTAAAAGCTCCTAAAGATTTACTGTGTTAGAGCAGTAGAATAATTCATGCTTGTGATAATAATACTGAGTAATCAGGAGAAAGTTAAATCATGCTTAGTACCTTCTGTTTAAGAAGGCAGAAAATATGTAATATATTTTAGAAAACTTCACCTAAAAAAATGGCCAGGTATGGCGCAGTGGTGGCTCATGCCTATAATCCCAGTACTTTGGGAGGCTGAGACAGGCAGATCACTCGAGGTCAAGAGTTCGAGATCAGCCTAGCCAACAAGGTGAAACCCCATCTCTACTCTCCATTCCACCCTCTGTTGCCGGGGGCGGGGCGGGGGGGGGGGGACTAATTATTAAGCGGTAAAGACTCAAAGTCTACCAAAATGATCATGTATCCACCATCACTCACTGTGACATTTTCTTTTCAAAAAAAACAACGATCTTACTTATGCCTGAAAATCTCTACTTCATAAACACAGCTCCCAAAATATCGAATACTTCTGGATTTCATCCTTACCTTCTCCCCTCTACTATCTTTATAGGTTCAAGCCTATATACATCGAGTGTTTGGAAGAGTGTGTGTCCCAACAATCAGTTCCCACAAAGACCTCCCGCCTCCCAACGCCACCAGGCCCCTATTCCAAACGTCAACTGCTCCATAACTCAGGCTTGCCTCAGCATCTGTGCTTCTACAAGTCTCAGCCACCCAATATGATGTAAATCTAAAATATTACCTCTCACAAAGTAAATGGTGCTGGAAATATGGGTGCATTCATGAATGACCATTGGCTTACTAACCAGATATTAGATAAATTTCATTCTTTAATAGTTCAAATTGAGAGATATCTACCAGTAAAAAAGCTTATATGCAGCTTTGACAAATGCCATCAAGCTTATTTCACGAAACTTCTCTAAAAATGCTGTTTATTATAGCAGAAGGTATAAGTCAAAGAACATAATTTTATGTCTTTTCTTAAAATGAATGCAAAAAGGACAGAATACTCAAAATAACAATGACAGAACACCCTAATAGAATACTCTAAATGGCAAAATGTGCTGAAAAGGGAATACAGTTAAAGGATTCTATCGTGTGAGAATGTGAGAACTCCTCTTAGCTAGAAGAACCTAAAAAGGGTGGACTAACAAGAAAGTTCAGGACAAAGGTTTCCTATAAATCCTGAAAATGTCAGTTAAATTATATAATTCTTATAGCTTTCAATAAAATGACATGGTTTTAGCACATCAATAAAAGCAAAGTCTTAAAGCTGAGACATACATTGTTATTAATGATATAATGAATTCACTGTAGAAGCTGAAGCTGACAGGGCCAGCCAGGATTTCAGGTTTTCCACAGCATGTCATCACTGTGACTGACTAGCAAAATGAAGGTGGCTGCTGGCACCCTTTCTTGAAGTTGGGCCAATTAAACTCTGTAGCCTCTCACACTGGCAATGTTTACTGGCTAGCTCCTGTACAGTAAAGGTGCCAACTCAGATTTCTTCATCACTGACTTCCTTCACTTCTTGTCGAGTCTATCAACTATTCCCAGCTTCTCAAATGTTCCTGGAAGTAGTTTTCTATAGATGATCATTCCCTACCAATTTTACAGAATCAAAAATATTTAGGACTAAAAGGAATAAAGATTTAGTCTGGTGGTTTACAACCATGGCACTCCTGCGCTGATACCATGTGATCAGTTGTGAGTTGTGTCACAAATAACTGTAACTTTCCCATCCCCTCCCCCTGCTTTTAATTGAAAGGAAGTTCACATAACACAGAATTAACCATTTAAAGTGTTAAATTCAGTGGCATTTAGTACATGCACAATGTTACAAACCACGACCTCATAACTGTGACTTTAATTTTAATGGGTGCATAGTTAAGATTATCCCTTTAATGAGTCCCCCGCATTACTAATGAATAAGTCACCCTCACTTATATTCAATATTGCATTTCTGAGAGGGTGATAAATCGACAGACACAAATTTGCAAGCTTAGCATTTCTAATAACTGGCCAGTCAGAGGATCTTGCCAACTGACTGAAGATCACTGTGCATCTCATCCCATAAATATATTCATCATTTATACACTCATTCATTCAGTTCCTCCTCTGTGCCTACGCCCTCAAAACTTTAAACTGATAGAGACAGACATACTGACAGCTTCAGTACAGGGCTACAACTGTGGTCTATAAAAGTATAGTCAAAGGAGGGTATGGCCATCTATGCTTGGCAATAGAAGAACTGCTTGTAGAAGGATTCACTAAGGAGGAGAAGGCTGAGTTAGTTCTTAAAGTATAACCAGTAACAAAAGGAAGGCAAGTTAAGAACATGAGGAGAAGGCACTCTAGAAAGGGGAAAGAAACAGTGAGCTGTGTCCAGCTAGACCATAGAGTATTATCATACTACGAGGAAAAACATATTTAGTACTTTTTATATGCAAAGAACTCTTGTAAGCATTTTACATTATAACCACAGAGTCACACTAAGAGTTAGGTGCCATTCACATTAAACAGTTGAGATCTCTGAAGTACAGAGAGGTTAAGTAACTTGACTACACAGTTGCCAAGAGGCTGGGTTAGAATTCAAGTCCAGGCAGTCTAGCTACAGAGTCCATCCTCTCCATCACGCTACAACCTATACCACAGTCTTCTTTTTCATCTTCTTCTTTTGAATAAAATTAATTGTTTAAGGTGGATATCTTCTGATGTAAACTACAATATGCCACAACACACTGAAAGTGAACAAATGACTTCAACAATGAGTGGGCACCACTAAGAATCCCTTTGACCTTTCAGCAAATGAAAGCTCAAGTGGCAAACTATATCAGAAGATCAGTAAAGCTTATTTTACTTCTTATTCTTTTAATTTTTTTTTTCTTTTTGAGACAGAGTCTTGCTGTGTCACCCAGGCTGGAGTGCAGGGGCATGACCTCAGCTCACTGAAACCTCTGCCTCCTGGGTTCAAGCGATTCTCGTGCCTCAGCCAGCTGAGTTGCTAGGATAACAAGCGTGCACCACCATTCCCGGCTATTTTTTGTATGTTTAGTAGAGAGGGGGTTTCAGTATGCTGGCCAGGCTGGTCTCAAACTCCTAGCCTCAAGTGATCCACCTGCCTCAGCCTCCCAAAGTGCTGAGAGTACAGACATGAGCCACTGCACCCAGCTCTTATTCTTTTAGAATATAAAAATACATAAAAACATAAGTTTTCAGATTTTCCCATATGCAGTCATTTTCCTGCAACCATCCCCTCTCAACCCAGCCCAGTGTATGCTTATACCACTTTGAAGAACATTTACTAGACAAGGAAGAAACAGGGTAGGGCTTTAAGAAGGTGAGTAATATGAACAGATGTGCATTTTTTGTTGTTGTTGTTTGGGAGTTTGTTTTTTTGTTTTGTTTGAGACAGGGTATTGCTCTGTCACTCAGGCTGGAATGTAACGGCATTATCACAGCTCACTGAAGCCTCAACCTGCTGGGTTCAATCAGTTCTCTCACCTCAGCCTCCCACGTAGCTGAGACTATAGGTATAACCAGTGCACCTGGCTAATTTTTGTTTTTTTGGTAGAGATGAGGTTTTGCCATGTTCCCTAGGCTGGACGTGTGTTTTTTAAACAATTACTTGGAAGAATTAGAGGGGGAAAAGGAGGCCAGAAAAAGAAAATTCATTAGGATGACATTTGCAATAAATCCAGCAAGTGATATAATGAGACACTAACTATAACAGTGGGGAGTCAAATGTGAAAGATTTAAGTGACTCCCCCAAGGCCAAGGGTCAAGAGATCCACCAGAACCAAAACCTGGGTCTCTTGGTTGCATTGATCTGGGAATGGTGTATAGAATGGATTTGAAGAAAGACCACTATAATGAAATTTCTAAGACTTCTCTTAGTCTTAGAATAAGTATTACTTATTCTAAGTAGAATAGAATAATAATAATAGAATAAGACTACTTTTGTCCACAATATTTATTTTTAAAGTCTGATTTTATACTATTAAATGAACTGTGGCCCAAAATGAATAATATAATAATACCAACTAGCACAACATTCTGGCAAGTAATTAAGTAATTTAGTATAGGCATATTAAAATTTAAGACTTAGCCTTATAATACAGAAACAAACTACTCCATCATAGAGAAAGCGTAGGGACTTGAAATACATTCTTTTGTAAAAGTAATAAGCTATTCTAAGACACAAATCTACAAGACGTAATCCTCACAAACGAGCTTCCAAACAAGGCTTTTAAATGAAACTCCATCAGAGAAATCATTTGAGAAGCCAGATTCACATTTTATTAATGTGACAAGTATAACAAGATAAATATATCATATGACTCTCAAATGACATAATTAATGTAGTTTATGTGACATATTCCTATTAATGGTCTTTTATTATGTGTGAACAGTAAAATAACATTAGATAAGCAATGAAGAAATCCAATCAGCAGCAGCTTTCCTGAAGGTTTTGACTGCAGTCTTATTTACACAGTGTTATCTGATACTAATCCTTGGATTTTAAAGAGCAGAAATAGCTTCAGAATTATAAACAAACGTGTTCCTAGGAGATGAGCATTTTAATTACTATCATTTCTGCAAATATAAGATAAAAATAATGTGATGCATAATATAGTCTCTTGACTAAAGGTAAAAACAGGGGACAGTATATTTTTCCAGGCCAATAAGGTTATATGAATAAAACAATCATGACACTGGATGGGGTACCTGGTTGACAGAGCCTGGTACTATGTTTTAACCATGACTTCCACTGAGATTTTGCCAAAAGTGTGATTTCCCCCTTCCTACTATTGTCTACAAAAGATTAGAAATGAGTGACAAAATATTCTGGTTTTCTTTAACAATCCACTACAGTCTGCATCTATGAATCAACTGAAATATAAGAAAGCCTAAAAGTACAGGTTTTAAAAATAGTTCTGATTTACTTTTATATCAAATAAGTATATATTGAGCAACTATATTATCCTTGGCACCAAAAAAAGAATTGTAAAATATGGTTCCTGAACTCAAGGAGTTAAGTGTAATGAGGAGGCAAGATATATACACAAATAGAGATATATGCACAAGGAGACCAAAAGATTACAACCAATAAAAGACAATCCACTTACAGAGGCACAGACTCTAAATGCTCCAAGAATTCAGAGGTAGGTAAAATCACTATGTTTTATTTTTCTCAAGAGGAAAGGGGAGCGGGAAGAAGAGCACCTTGGTGTCAGTATCTAGAAGTGAGGGAGCAAAGCTGTGCTTAACTTTCGTTTATTGGAATCATCTCAGCTTTATCTTTCTTGGATAAAAATCCCTGGTCAGAAAAATTCCCAAGTATAATGGTAAATAACACATTTTTTTGAAGTAAATAAGGCCTGGTCCAATCCTAGCTGTGACCCTACCATGCTATGTGACTGGGTAAGTCACTTCACCCCTCTAAACCTCAGTTTGCTTATCTGTAAAATGCAAATTATAACACCTATCACCTCACTGGATAAGAATTAAATGAACACATATAGGCCTATTAAAGATGACTAGCATAGAACAAGTGCTTTTAAAATTATAGCTGTTTATCTGTATGGTATTAAATGCTATTGTTAGCATGACAAGATTGGATTAACTGCCCAGAATCTTGCTTTATTTTAAACCACTTTTTTGAGGTATGATTGACATAGAAAAAGCTGTATACTTCTTTTTTTTAAGACAGAGTTTCATTCTTGTTGCCCAGGCTGGATTGCAATGGCGTGATCTTGGCTCACTGCAACCTCTGCCTCCCAGATTCAAGCGATTCTCCTGTCTCAGCCTCCTGAGTAGCTGGGATTACAGGCGCCATCACTACACCTGGCTAATTTTTTGTATGTTTGGTAGAGATGGGGTTTCACCATGTTGGCCAGGCTGGTCTCGAACTCCTGACCTCAGGTGATCCGCTCGCTCGGCCTCCGAAAGTGCTGGGATTACAGGCGTGAGCCACCATGCCTGGCCAGCTATACACATTTAATTTATACAATTGAACGAATTTGGACATGTAAGTATACACTTGTGAATCTTGCTTTTTAGCGCAATTACATAGCTCTTGGTGGGAGACCTACTGTGCTCTAGAAGACTGGGACCTAAGGTCCTCATTGATACTGGGGGCAGAACATGATTACTTTTGTTCTGACAGTTTCTTTGTGAAAAGGTTGCAAACCCTAACTGAATATTACAGACTCACATCTTTAAAAAGCTTGTTTTAGTATTTAGATTAATCCAGCAAGTAAGCAGAGAAAAGAAAGGAGAGAGCTCCCCTTCAATCATATACCCCAGCTGCATGCTCAGTTAGAAACAAAGATATCTAGAACCTATAATCATTCTCTTACAATGAGCCTAGAATTTAGAAAAGCCAAAACTAGTAGTGACTGACAGGACACCATGATAGCAAGCACCACAAATGCTGCTTGGGGCAGCACTCTTTGGATGATCTTCCTAGCTTTGTTAAAATCACACCAATGCAGTATCACTTTTCATCTGTAGGGTAAATGGTTTTTAAGAAACCGTTTGGTTAAACACATGGCATGTGACTGTACCACTACAAATGTGTTAGCAGACCCAGCCAGAAACCATTGCATTGATCTGATCATGTGAGCATTCTGGCAAGAGGAAGAAAATAAACCTAATCTTTGTGAAGACTTACTGGTGCCCTACCAGAGTAGGATATCTAATCTCTTCCAAGGGAGCTCCCATTTCCAATGTAGAAGAAGCAAGAATTGTTCTCAAGCTACCACCAAATAATCACATAGTATTTGATGGCTCAGCTTATTTTTTAATCTTCTATGAACTCTGAAGAATTGTATCTGAATCTTTACAACATGATGATATGAGATTATTAATACAGTGAAAAAATACAACCTTCTGGTACAGCAATTTAAGCATCACGGAGTGAGTAAATACTGCAGAGTGAATCCTAACACTTGAAACAGAATCTTCCAGAGTCCAGAAATCCACCTGACTGCCAAGAATAATACTTCCGTGGTTCAAGCAATACCAGTACCCAGAGGGGTTTCCACAGACATAACCACATGAGTTACTGCATATTGGGTAAAATAGAAAAAGCAGACGTTTATGAATGTACAGTTTGCAGACATCTTAAGGCTACTCATAAACATGCAATTTACAAATATAGAAGAAATGGGGGACTTTAGGAATACGCAGCATCTGTTTAAATTGCTTAATTATATGGTTTCTTCTATGAGTTTTCCTCATTCTGTCTGTATTGGGGTTGGAGGTGGGGGTGGGAAATATATGGGTCTCTCAACCAAAGTAAATGAAATCAGTCTAACTGAAAAAAGCTCTATGATGAGAACTATTATAATATGTGAAAGATTCTTGACTTCAAGATGAGGTAGAAAAGACAGGGTCAGAGGACAAAATCCCATCAATTAGATATCAAAGAAAACCTTTCAATTCACCAGGCTATGCTGAGGCAGGGTTTGTTAGATTCTCCAGCAATAAAACAAACGCACAATATCTTCTCATGCACCTCACACGATTTCTATTTCAGTTCTGATATAAAACACGGTATCACACGTCATGCCACAAAGAAAAGAGTCAGTTTAGCTAGTTCAAGTAAAACCCAGGCAGCTGCTAACAGAGACAGGTCAAGGCTGGGGAGGACCACAGCACATTCAGTTTGCTACGTTTTCCTTCAGAAGAATGTCAATAAAACTCACGGCCAAATGAGGTATTTGAAGTTTAAAAAAAAAAAAAAAAAAAAAAAAAAAAGGCCTGTTATGCAGTGAACAACTGGGTTCACCTAACAGTTAGGGGCAGTCAGACAAGTTAGCAAAAGGGAGCCCTAGCCAAATGTACGGCAGCCAACAACTTGAAGAAAGCTGTCTTTCTCCCTCGACGTCCTAGGGTAGGGACCAGTCCCACATTTAGAAACGTTATTTCTGGGACCAATAGCAATTTATTTTGATAGAACTGCTGGATTTTTTTTTCTTGAGTTCTCAACAAAGGAGCCATATTAGGAAATAATCTCACAAAAAGCAAAGTGCCCCCTCCCCCTTTTCCCCATGATCGATTCACACACGCTGGTGCACGCTGACACGCACAGACACACGCCCGTGCACAATGGCCAGCGCAGGCACTCGCACGGGCCCACGAGGCCTCAGGAGCCCCGTAGGCTGAAGGCCCGGCTACGGCCAGCCCCAGGCGCTCAGGCAGGAGGCCCCTCGGCCCACTGCCCCGGAACCAGCTGCTGGGCTGGTGTGCTGGGGCTGCTCGCCCCCCAGCGGGGCCCTGGGGAAACAGCTGCCAGCGGCTCCGAGCCTTTTAACCCCTTGGGGAAATAGGTGTTATAACACCACCTGCGGGGCCTGTGTCAGGGGTGCAGCCTCAAATCCACTCCCGCCCCATGCCCCGCCATGGGGCAACACCTAGCAGCTCTTGGCTGGCTCCTGCAAAGCTAATCGTGTCGCTGTCTGCACAGGACTTTTAAAGCAAACGGGTGTTTCTGAGCTGTCACCCCTGGGGGTCCACGCATATCACGAAGGAAAAACTTAGAGGGCAGTGAATGCAGACCAGACTTGGTAACTCGTCCCTAAGGGACTGATTCAAGTCCTAAAGGGACCAGGGCTCTTTGGACCAGCTGGCCCAGCGAACTACGGAAGGGGTGGAGAGACCTGAAGGCAACCGCCCCGTGTCACCCTTCCCCGGGTTGGGCTTTGGGGCCCCGTCCCCTCTCCAGGACACTTACCTTCTTCCGGGGCTGCCATTTCATCATATTTGTAAAGCCGATACGTGGAACATCAAGATGTTGGCTGGGGGCTGGGGGCAGATGCAGGGCAGCGACGACTGCAAGTCATGCTGCCTCCCTCCCACCCCCTAATTCTTTCCCATATTCACTGCAATGGGAAAAGCCCCAGGAGAGTCCAGTCTTTTCGCCTTCAGTTCAATGAAAAGTATCCCCAAACCACGAACACACTTCCCACCAGGCTAGGAAGTCCCAGCAGCCACCGGCGTACTCCTGCCAGAGCGGGGCATTTTCCCGGCCGGTGTCTGCAAAAGGAGCCTGCGGCAGGGTTCTCCGAGCTGACTGCAGAGACCCTCCCTCAGAGAAGAGAGCGAGAACGCGAGCTGCTACAGAATCCCAGCCGGGCTTCTGCCATCCAAACCCCTTTTGGCGAATTCTCCTCTTCTCAGAAAAGATTAGACAAGCAATCAAACCCTCACGCGCAGCCTGGAGCAATTCCCACAATTCTGGGTGTATTTCTCGTTTGTAAAATTTAGCAAAGAAAATTCCAAAGATCTGTAATCAGAGCTTCTTTACGCTGTTTTCGCTTCCTTCTTGGATAACTTGGGAAAAGGATCTGCCCTTCTCGAAATGCCTACCTTCCCTGAACACTGTAAATAGGAAAACTTGGTTTGTGTGTTTAGATTTTTTTTTTTTTTTTTTTTTTTTTTTAATTCCCAAGAACCTTAGTGGGGAAAGGCTGGAAGGAAATCCTGCAAGAACCCAACTCCACAGCTCAGTCTGCACTAATGACTTCCTTCCCTTCAGTGCGAGCACAGCCAGCCCAGCTCCAGCCACACAGAGCAAATGGTTTCTGGGTCTTAGTGCCACGACATCTGCTCCAATACAAAAAGTAAAGCATGCAGTTTCAGAGGCACCCAACGGCTCCTAAAGAATCAAAGCCAAAAACACCTACGTGGTCAGGAAATCATTTCAAAAGACATACTTAGACTTGTAAGGCAGCCATATCTAGAGGGAAAAAAAGGAAAAGGAAAGTACTCTAGGCCAAAATCTTAATTTCTGATTTGAAGAAAAAAGATTTGAAGTATCTGACAGAATAAAATATTTTAATCAAGAATTTTACCCCCAATGAACTTTAATAGATTCCATTTCCTTCTCTAAATTTAGCACTAATTTCATTACTATAAAAAATATTTCTCTGAGGATCGAGTTACATTCATCTTCTGTGAAATTATTCCATCCTATTTAAGGAGATACATCTACAAATATAAAAATATTATATACTTCTATTATTTACCATCCAACATGTCTACCAACTCCTAAACCACCATAAAGCTGTTTTGATAGTTGGGAATATAACAGGTAAACTACTAGAATACCAACTAATATGCACAATAATAGTAACTGATGTACCAACATTCCAACAATGTTTAACTTTTACCCTCAGACTTCTGTATGCATTCCCAGGATTGGCTAATGTGCGAGATTATATGCAGATTGATCACTAGCTATATCAGTATAAGTAAGCCATTAAAACACCCAAAACAATTAGTTAACTCAAACGGACTGCTTTTGAGTTCTTTTCTACGCCTGAGAATCTGAAATTCAACAGAGGGCATTATCTTTATAATAATAATATTAACAATTTTAGCTGAATGAACAGGTACTATTTATTGAGCCACTAATCTATGCTAGAACCTATGCCTACATTCATTATCTCACAGCCCTGCAAGGAAGGTCTTATAGTTCCATTTTCCAGACACTGAGATTCAGAGTGCTCATTTACTCAACCAAGACCACACATGTAGAACATAGTGAGGCTAGAATTCAGACCCACAGTGACTCTACCAGAGCTTATGCCTTTTCTAGGACATGCATCATAGCTACACGCCAACTTCTCATCTCAATAAACTTACTAAGTACCACTGACTTAAGCACCTATTATTTCACTGCCAGTCTCTGTTCCAAGTACTAGAAATATGAGTAAGATGTTGTCCCTGCTCTTGAGAAGATTACATAACTGCAGGCGGCAGTCACAAATAACTCCAGTACTCTGTATATATTTGACATATCAAAATCATTCTGGACAACTTTACTTGGATATGCTACTAGCATAGAAAGATCAATAAATTCTAAACTAAATTCATCAATCTACTCCAAAATCAGCTTCTCTTCCCAACTTTCCTTTCTCTATCTACAACACCATTATTATTCCAGGATCACAAACTAAAACCTAAACATCATTCCTTATGAGTAGTCTATCACCAAGTCCTCTCTCTTTTTTCTTAGACATCGCAAATTCCTACTGCTGACATCTGAAGCCAGAGCCTCACAAAACAAACATACATTAAGTACCAACTAGTTGCAAAGCATCATGTAGGATACAAAGGTGTAAGACTCAGTCCTTATGCTAGAGAAAGTTACAAAGAAGTTAGGACAAAACCAAAAACCTATAAGAAGACAACCAGGCACTCACTGTTTAGTCAGTTGAGCAACAAATGAGTTATGTGGTCAATAATTTCAGGTTCTCCAGGATTACCAAGGATAAATCATCAAAAACTGGGATGGTCAAGGAAGACCTCACGAAGAAACTTGAAGTAAAAATTCAGAGGAGACACAACTTAGTCTGGAGCCAAAAGCCAAGGTGCTTACCATGGACTGTAATGCCCTTCAGGATCTGGACTCCTCCACCTTTCTGAGCTCACCTTTTACTCTTTTCCTATTCCCTTACTCAGCACCTGCCATACTGCCCTCTCACTGTCCCCCGAACATGCCAACCATACACTTACGTTCTCTGCCTGGATTACTCTTCCTCCAGATGCCCTCTTGGCTGCCTCCCTAAGTCCCTTCAGGAGTCTATTCAGATATCACATAAAAAGGCTACCTCTCACAATCTCACCTAATACACATTATGACTCTCACGCTGTTTCTTTCTACCCTACTTACCCTGTTACATTTTCCTTCATAGCCCTGATGATATATATATCTATACACACACACATACACACACATATGTATTTCTAAAATGTTCATTCACACCACAAGAACATATATTCCAAGGGAGCAGGGACTTGACTCTGTTATAATACCAACACCCAGTGAACAGTGTCTGACACCCAGCAGGCAATCAGTCAATATTTGTTGAATAAAACAATAAAAGAAATGGAAAAAAGACAATGAAGAGAACAGTGTGAGCAACGGAGGCAGACACGTTTAAGATGTGTTCAAAATACAAAATAAAAATACCGACCCAGTATCTAAAATACAAGTATGGGGATGTTAGAGGCAGGGACTTTGTCTTGTTCAACTTTGTAATCCCTAGTGCCTAGAACAGTGCCTGGAACAGAAGACGACTCAATATTTTTAAGGCAAAAGAATGAACAGGGTATGAGGGTGGGAGGATGGAGAAGGAATAGTGAATAAATTCCATTCCATTCCATATAAAGATACTTTGGCAAGGAATGTTGGAACCAAATGGCTGGGAATGCTGACTCTAAGGCGATGTAGTTTGAATGTTTATCCCCTCCAAATCACATGTTGAAATACAATCCCCAATGTTGGATGTGGGGCCTGGTGGGAGGTTTGGGTCATGGAGCTGGATCCCTCATGAATGGACTTGGTGCTGTCCTCATTCGGAGTTAACTTGAGATCTGGTTGTTTAAAACAGTGTAGCACCCCACCACCCCTGCACCTTGTTCCCGCTCTTGCCGTGTAATGCACCAGCTCCCCTTTTGCCTTGGGCCATGACTGTAAACTTCCTGAGGCCCTCACCAGAAGATGTTGGTGCCATGCTTCCTGTATAGCCTGCAGAACCATAAGCCAATTAAACCTCTTTTCTTTATAAATTATCCAGTCTCGGGTAATTTATAGCAATAAACAGTCCTGTATAGCAATGCAAAAACACACTAACAGATAAGGCAAAGAAATTTAGACTTTATCCTGTAAGATGCAGAGCACTGAAGCCATAAACAGTAGGAAAAGGGTATAGTTGAAACTGTATTTTTAAGCAATCTAATATATAACAAACTATTAATTATGATTTTTATGGAGCTGTTTTTCCTGAAAACTCTGTGCCTGATTAAAATGCTTATTATGACCATTTGACAGAAAACAAAACCAAAGTTCAGAGGACCTAAGTAACCTGTGCAATGCCACAGAGCCCGTCAATGGCAACAGAAGAGCCAGAATCCAGGGCTCTTGCTTATAAACCACTGCCTGGGTGATGGGGCTACAATTGCTTTAGGAGTTAAGAGAGAAGTTTCTACTTTCTTTACTCTACTTCTGACTTGCTATGTAACAAAAGTTTTCAAAAAGGGAAGGCAAGTAACATAAATAAGTGAAACAGAGACAGGTTAAAAAAAAAAAAACAAGGGAATTGTGAGGATTGTAAACCTAAAGACACATGAATCATGTTAAAAGGGGCACTGCTAAGCAACTCAATTGATGTCCTTTAGAAATATCAGTTCAGGGCCGGGCGCGGTGGCTCAAGCCTGTAATCCCAGCACTTTGGGAGGCCGAGAAGGGCGGATCACGAGGTCAGGAGATCGAGGCCATCCTGGCTAACACGGTGAAACCCCGTCTCTACTAAAAATACAAAAACTAGCCGGGCGAGGTGGCGGGTGCCTGTAGTCCCAGCTACTCGGGAGGCTGAGGCAGGAGAATGGCGTAAACCCGGGAGGCGGAGCTTGCAGTGAGCTGAGATTTGGCCACTGCACTCCAGTCCGGGCGACAGAGCGAGACTCCGCCTCAAAAAAAAAAAAAAAAAAGAAAGAAAGAAATATCAGTTCAGCAATATCAGATCCTCTAAATTTTCATGAGAAGCTAAAAATTTCCTAATTTTTAACTGTTTGCTCAGTAATTCTAAAGCATCCTAACAGGCCAAACAAAACATGCCTATAGGGCTAAATTCCATCTGCAAGTCCTAATTTGTGACTGTTGATTTAAATCACTCAAGGCTTCAGTTTCTCATACATAAATTAAGAGATCCAGTAGTTCCTAATCTGTTGGGGTGATTTTTCTGAACGCATCTGTGAATCCATATGCATACCACACATGGTATGTAGACTGAAGGCTCAGTCTTAGGCTCAGATGTTGCTGGACTTAATAAAAAGTTATTTAAACTGGGGGTAGGAATACAGAATCTGAGGACAGTAAACTATATCAAGAAAGGAGAAAATATATTTATGTTTCTGTAGAAATAATCTAAAACTTCAAAGTGATACAAGGCTTTAAACTGGTTTTCAATTTTTTAGGTATATTTCCTTTGGGTCTCTTACTTGTGATCTGTATAGCACTTCTTTCCCTGCTGTCTGGTGAGTATTTTGGCTTTTGTTTAATAGGTACCACTCGACAAAAGACTATTATCTAAAGTCTTTAAACACCCACACCATCTTAAATTACCTTATTTTTTCTTCTTTCTTTCTTTCTTTCCCTTAATCCAAATTGCATCTGTATTTACACCTGAAATATTTACAGAATTACTACTGTATCAATATATTTTTTCATTAGGAATGATTTATATAGAGCTACTAAGCCAGCATAGTTCAGAATGTTAAAATTTAACATTATTGTTTCAAAGATCCAACATCAAACAGTAATTACACATTTTCCCAGGTCTGTAGGTATTTTTACGTCTCCTTCATTTTTTAACATAGCACTTTGCAGATCACTTCTCTAAATGCAAATACTGTAGAACAGTCTATTAAAATAGTATTTTACTCAATAACCACTTGCCTATTCAAATCTGAACAAAAGCAAGAAAGAGAAAATGAAGAAAACACATCTTTTTCCATTGTAAATTTCTTCAAGATTTCCTAAGGAGTGATGTATCTGACATTGATCAAAGGGTAAATGCCTGAAAAGGCTAGCCTCGTACTTCTTTACATTTATTGTGTTTTAGGAGTAGAAATTTGAAAAATTTGTTCAAATTTTGAACCAATTCAAAATTTGCTCAAAAATTAACGTACAAATTTTGTTCAAAATTTTGTTCAAAAATTTTCCTACAGACCTCTAAATTATGTTCAAGTATCTAAGGAGGTGTTAGAAAAATAAAGGAACAAAGGTAGAAGTGTATTTGACACCAAAAAAATGTTGCCTCATTGGTGACATTTCACACAGTTGGGTAATCTGAGAATCTCAAGGCCTCACTTTGCTAGAAAAGAAATTAAAATAACTTGTTGCAGGAAGAATTCTGCCACACAGCCCAGGTGATGCAGGACCATGCTCCCATTCCCCTAGCAGAAAACTGCTACAGATCACTCCACAACATTCAAAGCAGATCACCTCTGACCTTACCCATCTGACTTCGTTCCACAATCAGGCAGCTCCAGACAGGCTGAAGTTCCACCCTTTAAATTCAACACATTTACTGAGTACTTGTTAGGTACAAGGCAGTGTTGTAGACACTGTGAGAAAACAAAAATGAACCAGATGATTTTGCCTTTGAGGAGGAAGGAGTTTGGTGGAGGTCAAAAGAGAAGACAGGTACACAACTAATAAAAATAATAATAACAATAGCAGCTAACACTGACTAATCCTGCTATTTATCTAACTTTTAAGAGCCCAACTCTTAGCCCAAGCTACATGCTAGAAGAACGGGAATAACTAGTGGCATATTCTCTCATTAAGTCTAAGGAAGCCCTAAAGAGTAATTACGTCTGAGTGTAGTAACTGAGAAAGGTTTCACAGGAGAGGTGGCACAGTATTCTCTCAACAATCAGGGAACACAGCATAAGCCAAATCATGGAGGTATAAAAGTGTGAGCTACATTAGCATCTAGTAGATCTGAAATCTATATGCAGGCCAAGCTGTAATGACCTTTGAAAGGCTGTGAATGCTATTCTCTTAACAATACAATAATAGCTACCATTTATTGAGTATGTGCCAAGCATTGAAATATTTTAACATTTTTTATCTCATTGAAATAACATCTTCCTAACACTCTTATGTAGAGGAACTATTATTATGCCCATTTTATAGGAGAGGAAGCTAAGGCTAAAGAATTAGGCAAATTCCCAACGTATCATGGCTAGAAAGTAGAAGAAAGGAAATTCAAGTCGGTCAGATCCAGAGCCTTGCTTTTAACTTCTGACATAGAATACAATAAGCCAGAACAAGATTTTAATTAAGGTACTGACAAATCTATCTGAGTTTTATGCTGATAATTCTGCAAGTATTGTGGAGGACAGAAAAAATAGGAAAACAATAAAGGCAGGAAGGCCAAATAAGTTTCTGTTGCAAGAGAGCAATAAGGAATGAAGAGGCCTTGAATTAGGGCAGCAGAAACAGAAAAAGGACCTTTCTGAGAAACATTTCACAAGTCAAACACATCCTAGGAGCATGTTTCATGAAAGGAACCAAGAAGGATTTAAAGGTGGTCCTCAAATGTTTCACCATCAGTTAGAAAAAGAGACACTCCACTAACTGAAGTATAGATCACAGAAAAAAAAAAAATTGGATACTAAATTCTGTTTAAGACCTGTAGGATCTAAGGTACTCAGAGGCAGAGGGATGTGAAGTACGTAGGTGGAGGTATGATCTACAGTTAAGGATATATATATTGATGTAGATATTGATATGGATATCGATAAATAGGTAGAGCTATAAAGAGATGGGGGCTACTGACATGATGATTTTATATATATATAAAGCCTATGGTTTAAAAAAATTCTTCCAGTGATGAAGTTTGGAGCAAGAAGAATTTTAAAAGGAGAGAAAAAGAGAGATCTTAAAATTGAGTCTTGGGCAATACCATACTTCTAAACACAACTGACTTCACTGCTCAGATGGAATGCGAGACTTAACCAGTTTCCTGAGACAGCAATTTTTATTTGGCCAATGCTGCCTGGTTCAAACCCTAGATTCACCACTTACTAGCTGTGTGCTCTTTTGTTACTTCATTTTTCTGTACCTCAATTTCTAATTCTGTACATGGAGATAATAATAGCACCTACCTATGATTTTTGAGATTAAATTATATATGTAATTATCCACACACAAGCACACACACAATGTATCCTATACATATGATAATCCTATATGTTTAGTATTGTTACTCTACTTGTTGTTTTACTACGCTAACTCTGAACTTTTTTCCTCCTTCACCATCACACCACGGACTTTCTACAAATTATAAGGGCTGCAAAGTGCCAGAAATAATGCTCATGTGTTTCAGTGGTATAATCATTTTTCTAATGGGACTTCTGTTTCTTTATACGACACAGCAACTGGGACTCGGCTTACTCTCCTAACATAACTAAAAAACTGGATAACATAAAGGAAAAATACTGCTTTCCAAATGTTTCAGACCATAGGCGGCAGAGTACTATGAACCGTAAGACAAGCAAAACGAATGACATGAGCCTTATGATCACTCTGGCTTTCAGCCTGGAGGCACTTTCCAGACTACAGGGCAGAAAAGGGATCCCAAACAGAGCACAAGTATCTTGCTGAGTTGAGAAAACAGAGATCAGTGTTTAAGGAGGACAAAGTAGCTAGAACATTCGGAGTACAGAATTGGAGGGGGCTACGCAGACGTGGAGCTCCAGAAATCAGCACAAGAGTCCTCTTAAGTTTTGGCTGAACACTAAGTTGCCAAAATATGGTGAAACTCCACAAGGCAAAGTGGAAGCCATAAGCTGAACAACTGCCAGAGCTCATCAGGACTGCAAGACTTCCAAGTGTCAACCAGACAGAGTGATGGGATATTATTGAATACCTGGGACATTCAGCAGAGACCTCAGAAAGGTCATGTCTTCGCAGAAGGGGTAAATTAGCCCAGACTAAAGTGTACTCTTAACTCACTCTAACAAAGCTTACAAACCAACCTTGAAAAGTGCAATACTCTTTCAAGGAAAATAACAAAATCCAGGACTCAATGAAAATGTCCAGCATTCAATCATTTTCCAATGATGCTTATGAAAGAACACAGGTGTTAGCCTGAAAATATAGTAAGTCTGCACTTAATGTCATACATAGATTCTTGGAACTGCAACTTTAAGGAGAACAACATACAGCAGGTGTCAAATAACGTCTTTTATTCAACATCATTTTTATAATGTTAATGAGAAAAAAATTGATTTCATTATACATTAGTTCACTTAAAGTCACAGTTTCCAAGAACCTATCAATAATGTTAAGTGAGGATTTACCATACTTACTTGTTATTTCTTTGGCAAGCAGTTAGTCTTCATCATAACAATGCTATGACTATGGTATAAATTTTCTTATATAAATCAGGTTAATGGATTATAAGGTTGGCTACAACCTTTTCTCTACCAGATAGCCACAGCTATAGTGCATGTGTAATTTTGCTATTATATAATTAATGGGGGGAAATTTCAGTATGTCATACTTAATTAAAACTTATCTGGAATAGATTCAGTGGTCACATATTTGGGCCAGAATATACAGCTTTGGATTTATTAGCTTTCCCAAAGAAACCCTGAGTATTCAGTGGTAGTGACTCTGTGTGTGTGTGTGTGTGTGTGTGTGTGTGTGTGTGTGTGTGTGTGTTTTAAATATGTACACATGGACTTGTGTGTTTTTAACCAAAAGAGGTTGGCCAGGTGCGGTGGCTCACGCCTGTAATCCCAGCACTTTGGAAAGCCAAGGCAGGCAGATCACGAGGTCAGGAGATCAAGACCATCCTGGCTAACATTGTGAAACCCCGTCTCTACTAAAAATACAAAAAATAAGCCGGGCGTGGTGGCGGGTGCCTGTAGTCCCAGCTACTTAGGAGGCTGAGTCAGAAGAATCACTTGAATGCGGGAGGCAGAGGTTGCAGTGAGCTGAGATTGTGCCACTGCACTCCAGCCTGGGCAACAGAGTGAGATTCCATCTCAAAAAAAAAAAAAAGAAGGCTATATTTCTCTGGCTATGGTAAAAGAGATATAGGGAAAGTGGATCTTTTCTTAATCCTCAAGGAGAAAACAGATCATGGGAAAAGACAGTCAGTAGGGATAAAATATTCTTGAAGTGTATCTGGAGGCCCTCTAATGACTTGTTGCTTAACTCTGCACTTACCATAAGCAAGTAAGTGCATTATATTCACAGAATTGAAATATAGACATGGAATGTGACAATAACCATAGTCATTTTGTGGGGGAATGAAGTGGGGAGGTTAGGGAGGTACTTTTTACAGTTGTTAAAATGCCTAGCATCAGAATTGCCATCCTCTGTTTCAGGGAACTTCACCATTATCTGAGTCATGGTGGAATATAAAGAATATCTCATGACAGCCACCAAAAAGTTCAGATAATTACTTTCCCCTACCATCTGAGTTAGGATGAAGACACAATACCTAGCCCCAGTTCTTTACCAGAACATTGAATGTAAAGCAAGTGACATGAGGAATAGTGGCAGAGAGAAACTGCTCTGGAAGTAGCCACAGCAACATCCAGTTTCTAGGGTCATCAGTACCAGAGGATCTCATGGGGTACCCTATATCCAGCTCTAACAGTGATGGCTCAAGTTCTGGAAGCCAGGGTACAACAGGTGCTGTATACAGTTATGGATGAGATCCAGGTACCTGCTTTCCCTTGGATTCTGCCCATTATCTAAACCTGATTTGCCAGCCACCTTAATGATTATGATTCTATGAGTCACCCAACATCTTTTCAATAAAGTCTCCTTTCAACAAAAAGTCACAGTTGCTTTCTGTTACTTGTAACTCAGAACTCTGACTGACTAGCAAGACACATTTGATTTTGTTAATATTAAAACACAAATTTTTCTTGCATGAACATATCGACAGGTCTTCTGCCCTCTCTTCTGTCTATAATTATTCCTCAAAGACCTCAGCCAGTCTTACGCCTCTAACT
The DNA here is from genome assembly GCF_007565055.1 of Rhinopithecus roxellana. Classification (NCBI taxonomy): domain Eukaryota; kingdom Metazoa; phylum Chordata; class Mammalia; order Primates; family Cercopithecidae; genus Rhinopithecus; species Rhinopithecus roxellana. The sequence goes on along the minus strand of NC_044561.1, from coordinate 22,086,767 downwards.
ACCATCTCTTAATTCACGATTCCCATATTTATGCCTCAAAAACCCACTTCTCTACTGAGCTCCAGAGTTGTAACTGCCTACCCAACATCTCCTCTAAGATGTCTAACACACATCTCAGACTTACACAGCCAACAAATCTGGTCCTTCTTCAATTTTATTTTATCTCAGTTAATGGCATTTCTATTCATCCAGCAGCTCAGGCCAAAAAGTTTGTAGTTCCCTTTGATTCCTCTCCTTTCCTGGCCTCAACATCCAGTCCACTAGCAAGTCCTCAGCTCTCTCCCAACAAAATCTAATCCAAATCTTGCCACTTTATCATCACCTCTACCCTTTCTCTTCAGCAACAGATGCCATCAACATCATCTGGTCTACTACAATATCTTCCACTCTGCTTCTTGTGATGCAGTCTCTTAGTGTAGCCAGAATGATCTTTCTATAAATTAGGTTGTACATTTCCCCCTGCTGAAGACCTGCTTAAGGTTTCCCTTTGCACAAAATATAAAATCCAAAGGCTTTAATATGGCCTACAAGGTCATACATAATCTAGCCTCTACTTTTCACTCTCATTTTTTACCATACCTTCCCTTAACTGTGCTGCAGCTATACCTGCCTTCTTATGCTTCCTTTATAACCTTGTTAATTGCAGTTATGTCTACCTGGAACACTCTTCCTCCGGGATAGGTATTTCCTTTTCCACATTCAAGTTTCTTATCAAATAGCAAGTTCCCAGAGAGGCTAACCCTGACCAAAATTAACCCACCCACCCCCATTCCAAATGATTACATACCCTATTACTTTAGTTTGTCTTCTTCAAACCACTTATTACAATTTGAAATTACATTATTTCTCATTTAACCCCTGTGCATCCAATAGCTTATAAGCTCTATGTAGTGCTATCTGTATTTGTTCTCCACTGTAAATCCAATCCTTAAAACATTTCTCAGCATATTAGGTAGTCATTAAATATTTATTAAACAAAAAAATATAATGTTGGTTATATGATAAAACTAAATATACAGAATTTCCTTTTGCAATGAAAAGTTCAGCATGGCATTTATTCAGTTGTCAAGCGATGCCTGTAAATACCTTCATTCTCGAAAGATATACTCTCCCAAGTAACACAAAAAGAGGTCATTCCCCTTAAGACAGTATTACACCCAAGAGTAAGTCAGAAGATAAGATACTTAACCGAAAGAAATATAAGCTTCTGAAAAGTAAGCAGTAATTATTTTGGAAGTAATTATTGCCCAATAATGTCTTTTATTGCAAGAACTCCAATAGTATCACTTTCTGTCTTCATTTACACTGATGAGAATCTTGTATAATCCAAAGATGGGTAGATAAAATGATCTTTAAATAGTTTAACAAATAAATTTAACACACTTTGAAATTCTTAGATGAAATACAAATCACTTGTCAAAAGTACAATCTTATTTGTCAAAACATGAAAATGAAAAAAGAGGAGACACAGAAATAACAAGTTCAGAGCTGCCAAACTGACAGGCAGTCTTAAGTGAGATAGTCAAAACATACATATGCTAATTTTTAAAGTGCTGTCTATCTGGCCACCCATATGAAAACATGAGAGGGCTTTTTCTTCGTATTTCAAAAGTATATAAATGGGTCAGAGAGTGGACACTCTGATTACCAAATTAAGCAAGAGAAATTAAGAGCATAAAGAATTTTCCACTTAAGTTCAGAGTGCACATATAAGAAAACTATTAACTGAATTTCATGGGAGGTAATCAAGAAGATCCAACCCCCACAAAAATATTCATACCACCTATAACATCTAACACAATCACTGGCAGTGTTCTGGGTATAGAACACAGGGCATGAGATAACTTTCCATGTTAGTAGCTGAGGTTAGGTACATATTATAAAAGGCAAAAATCACGCTTCCAAAACACTACCGAAATTGAGTTAAAATTTTAAATAAAATGTACAGATATTATTTCTAACTGTTTTCCTTCTTCATTTAATATAATAAAAGGTTTTCTTATTAACATTTCTCCTAAGCAGTCCTCCCTCTTGCAACACTATTGATTCTAAACAAAAGAGCATCATGGCCAGGAGTGGTGGCTCACACCAGCACTTTGGGAGGCTGAGATGTGTGGATCACCTGAGATCGGGAGTTCAAGACCAGCCTGGCCAACATAGTGAAATCCTGTCTCCCTAAAAACACAAAAATTGGCCAGGTATGGCCTGTGCATGCCTGTAATCCCAGCTACTTGGGAGGCTGAGGCAGGAGAATCACTTGAACCCAAGAGCTGGAGGCTGCAGTGAGCTGAGATTGCACCACTGCACTCAAGCCTGGGTGACAAAGTGAGACTCTCTCTCAAATTAAAAAAAAAAGAAAAAAGAAAAAAGCATTTCCTTGAAATGTTCCCTTCATTGGGTTCGTGAATTTGCCATCATATCTACACTTATGTCTCACCCACTTTCTAAGATGTGGAATTCAATGTAGTGATAGAATTTTTTGCTCAAATTTGTTTTGTAAAGAATGCTGGAACAGAAAGTGTAATCCCAGCACTTTGGGAGGCCGAGGTGGGCGGATCATGAGGTCAGGAGTTGGAGACCAGCATGGCCAACAGAGTGAAACCCTGTCTCTACTAAAAATACAATAAATTAGCTGGTTGTAGTGGTGGGCACCTGTAATCCCAGCTACGTGGAAGGCTGAGGCAGGAGAATCACCTGAACCTGGGAGGTAGAGGTTGCAGTGAGCCGAGATTGTGCCACTGCACTACAGTCTGGGCAATGGTGTGAGACTCTGTCTCAGAAAAAAAAAAAAAAAAAAAAGAATGCCGGTATTTGTAGATTTGGATTCTGATATTCTGCCACTAAAAAAGAATGTGGCCATGTATAATTTGATCCCATTTACATGAAATGTCCAGAATAGGCAAATCCATACATACAGAAAGTAGATTAGTAGTTACTGGGGATTAAGGGGAATGAGGAGTGACTGTTAATGGATAAGGGGCTTCTTTTAGGGGGAGATGAAGATGTTCTAGAATTAGATAATGGTGATGGTTGCATAATTTTGTAAATATACCAAAAAAAGTGAATTGTAACTAAAATATACAAATATTATTATTAATTATTAACCTTCTTCATTCAAAAGGGTGTATGTGGTCAGCTTTCCCCAACTCACTCCTCTCAAAGAAAAAGGTTACTGTATAATTCTCTCTACTTAAAACTTTTTCTCTCATAATTTTCTTTTTCTTTGAGACGAAGTCTCACTCTTTCGCCAGTTTGGAGTGCAGTGGCACGATCTCGGCTCACTGCAACCTCCACCTCCAGGATTCAAGTGATTCTCCTACCTCAGCCTCCCGAGTAGCTGGGATTACAGGCGCCCACCACCACATCCAGCTAATTTTTGTATTTTTAGTAGAGACGGGGTTTCACCGTGTTGGCCAGAATGGTCTCAATCTCTTGACCTCGTGATCCGCCTGCCTCGGCCTCACAAAGTGCTGGGATTACAGGCGTGAGCCACCACACCTGGCCCATAAATTTTTAAAATATATGTCATGAGCTACCACTTGTCCTCCATACTAGACAACAAAAATAAACAACTAGCAAACTAATGTCAGCATAAAAGGTTGAGAAAACAGTCTTAGTCGAATGGTTTATTTTATTTATGGGCATGTACCGATGCTATAAATTTATTATAAGACCATAGAATATATTTCTATAATTATCATTGTCTGTAGCTCATTTGTAAGACAAAATAAAATATGTCAGTATTTCACAGCACTCTACTCAGAACATCATGGCTCTTACAGTGTCTTGTTTAGATACATCTGAGCCAATGAAACAGAACAAAGCTAATTAGGCCAAGTAAGATGAAACTAATATTTTTCTTAATAACAGTATGTATTACACTAACCTAATATATCTCAGCTATGACCATGAACTGTTTAAAAAACATCAACAACCACTGCACGATGCTTTTCTCAATACCCTCGACCCAGGCCAAAAAAGTAGGTGCAAAGGTTGTTTCATATAATCCTCAAAATTTTAGCACCACCACTTCAAAGATAAAATTTTTAAAGTCAATTCTAAAATACAATGACTATCCTATGTGTTAAAACCAGTTCCAACCTACAAGAAACGTAAAAAGAAAACCTCTGCTTTCTGAAGTACAGTCATATTTCATCGACAAGTAACAGTCACAACTTTTAGACTATATCTGAAAATCCTAAACTTATATTTTTTATAGCAATTTCTAGCTTATCATAGTTATTTTTGTGTATAGGAATTTTAAAGTCTCACATAATGATCAAATCAAACAGTATCATACTGTTTTAATTATTGGTGTTTTAAAATTATACTTTATTATGTGGTAGGATTAATCCCCTCTATCATTAGGTTTATTTTTTCAAAATAATCTTTCATATTTTTATCTATTCATTCTGCAACATAAATTTCAAATTAATCATGTCAAATTCCAAGAAAAATGTGATTTGATATTCTTAACATCATATTGTCCAAAAATAGTCTTGGGCAGAATATATGTCCATTTATTCAATTCCCTTTTATAACTCTAAATGAAGTTTTGCTGTTTTCATTATCTAAAATTATACATGGCTGTTATTTAATTATTTTTAAGTATTTTTTGCATATTATAAATATGTATCTTTTTTCCATTATATTTTCTAACTTAGAACGCTGAGTGAAATGCTGCTTATTTTATTGAACTCTTATTTTTTCTAAAATCTCAGTCAACTTATTTGGATTTACTATATATAAAATATGTTTGCTGTGTTTTTGCCTTCATTTGATATGAAAATCTGTTTAAAAGTTTGACTTCAAAAAGCTTAGAGTACAATCCAAAATAATAACAAAATACATTTAAATGAATATGAGAGCAACATGTGAGGATTTCTAGAGATTAAAAAAATAAATAAATAAAGTAATAAATTCATCCAAACAGAAGTTCAAAACCCAAGAAAGTAGATTATACCTTGAAGGTAGTATGTACTTCATTTCAAATTTGTATCTACAAACCACTCTGAAATGGGTCAATTTGAAAAATCCCAAAAGTATCTAAGCCTATTTTTCAGTAACTTCCTAGATAATCTCCCCTGAAATAGAAGTTCTTACACCAATCAGAATGTGGTAAAGACAAAAACATCTAAGACATGTTCCTGAATATGAGGCCTGATCTTTTTTAAAATCAGTTTCTGAAAGGTAATACAAAAATATTTACCAAAAGAATAATACCAATACCAATGTGCTCTAGTTTTATCATATCATGAATGCATCATGCATCTCAGTGAAAGATTATTGAACATCATATCCAAAACCCAAAATGTATCCTAGCTGCAGGGATGAGTGTGTAGATGGGTGGGGTGTGTGTGTGTGTGTGTGTGTGTGTGTGTGTGTGTGTGTGTGTGTGTGTATTTTGACAGAGGGGTAGTGGTAGTATTAAGTGTTTGGGTTTGGGAGTTTTTCACTCCTCCTGTGAAGATCGTAACCTCCTTTTTTTCTAAAAGAAAGCCTGGGCCAGGCACAGTAGCTCATGCCTGTAATCCCAGCACTTTGGGAGGCCAAGGCAGGTGGATCGCTTGAGCTCAGGAGTTCAAGACCAGCCTGGGAAACATGGCAAATCCCAGTCTCTACCCAACAAAATACAAAAATTACCCAGGCATGTGGCGCGCACCTGTGGTTCCAGATACTCAGGCAGCTGAAGTGGGAGGATCACTTGAGCCCCGGAGGTGGAGGTTACTGTGAGCCAAGATGGGACTACTGCACTCCAGCCTGGGTGACAGAGTGAAGCCTTGTCTCAAAAAAAAAAAAAAAATTAAAGAAAGAAAAAGAAGGCCTGAGGAAGGTGAACAGAAGCAGGCAGAAACTGCCTTGGTCTTCAACCCTTCAAAACAGAATCAAAGTGCCACCTACTTCCCTCCTCCAGGTCAAAGCCACCCACATCCTAAGACCAGTTCTTTTTTTTTTTTTTTTTTTTTTTTTGAGACGGAGTCTTGCTCTGCCGCCCAGGCTGGAGTGCAGTGGCCGGCTCTCAGCTCACTGCAAGCTCCGCCTCCCGGGTTCACGCCATTCTCCTGTCTCAGCCTCCCGAGTAGCTGGGACTACAGGCGCCCGCCTCGTCGCCCGGCTAGTTTTTTGTATTTTTTAGTAGAGACGGGGTTTCACCGTATTAGCCAGGATGGTCTCGATCTCCTGACCTCGTGATCCTCCCGTCTCGGCCTCCCAAAGTGCTGAGATTACAGGCTTGAGCCACCGCGCCCGGCCAGACCAGTTCTTAATTTTTGCAGAAAGCATATATTAGCAGTCTGCTTTCTTTCTTGTTACTACCATTGCTCGATATTAACAATGCCGTTTTCTTGCCTTTGTTCTCAGTCTTCTGGGCTGAGTCCTTACCCAAGTTTTTTTTATTCCTTGTCTCTGACTATCCAGAAATCGGACTCAATGCCTGGCTCTTGCCTTCAAGAACACCTTAACAGCTGACCTAGTATCTGGTTCTGATCTTTGGTATGTATCTTATCTCCTATCCTGGACTGTCCTCTAGTCTGGAACACTCCAGGGCTGGCTATAACTATCATTTTCAAGGTTGTGCTTTTAGGAAATGTTGGTTGTCCTGAGGAACGAGAATGGGGAGGTGGGGAAACATATTTACTGAGAAAGTGCTAAATAAAAACAAATACATATACACTTAAAATAGTTAAGAATGTAAATTTTATTTTATGTGTATTTTACCACAATACAAAATTTTTGGGAAAAAAACAAATAATAGAAGTGAAACTCAAAGAGTCGACAGAACAGCTATTTGTCTATCTATTTGTATCTAGGAGACACAACTAAGATTATCAGAACAAAAGTTGAATAAGCAAAAGAAGCCGGGTCGGACTCAAAGTATATTAACATGAAGATTTTAATATCAGGATGTTTGAGTCCAGAGATAAAGTCATGAGTAAAGGTTGATTGTGGTGGGATGCTTTTTTGTTTAACTAGTTTTGTAATTACAAAGTTAAAATATATTGTGGTAAAAATGCAAGGAGATAGAAGGATATAAAATAAAAATTAAAAGTCGTTCTTCCCATCACCACCAGTCCTACTCCTCTTTTTCATACACTCCCTAAACTTTTCTGTGCATATACATTTTTTCCAACTCACATGAGATAATACTTTATGTACAGACCTGCAACTTGCTTTTCTGCCCAAAAGAATATCTAGGACATCTCAGGAGCTATCTCATATGTATGTACTCATGTATGTATGTATGTATGTATGTACGTACATACATATAATAGATGGATAGATGATTAATGATAGATAGATAGATAGCTGGATAGATAGATAGATAGATAGATAGATAGATAGATAGATAGAGGCAGACAGATTGAGATGGGGTCTCACTTTGTCGCCCAGGCTGGAGTGCAGTGGTGCAAACAGGGCTCCCTACAGCCTTGACCTCCTGGGCTCAAGCAATACTCCTGCCTCAGCCTCCTGAGTGGCTGGGACCACAGGTGTGCATCACCACACCTGACTAATTTGTAAGTTTTTTTTGTAGAGACAGGTTTCGCCATGTTGCCCAGGCTAGTCTCAAACTCTTGGGTTCATACTCTCCTCCCACCGTGGCTTACCAAAGTGCTGAGATTATAGGCATAAGCCACCACACCTGGCCTCCTATGATTTTAAATAGCTGTATAATCTACAAAATACAATAACTTAATTGATCCATTACTAGGATCTGTTTATCTATGGTCTGCCTCTGAAAAACTATCTGGCATATGCCCATGCTTGTTCCTCATTGTGGCCTTCTTGCTTATATAGTTTTCTATATAGTTACCTTCTATTTTTCTAAAACTTTGTTAAAGGCAGGATGTCTATTGTTTTATCTTTATATTTCCAGTATGTGCAATGGTGCCTAGTACATTGTAATACTAAATACTTGTTGAATGAATGACTATTGACTTACCCAAAGATAAATACCTGATAAGTGACAGAAATGCCATTATACTTCTCAATCTAGCTCTCTCTTTCTATTAGACTGTATGGTCTTGTAGAGTCTATCCTTAAAAACATCCTTAAAAACTGATCAACCTAATACCCTACCAAATACAACATCAAACCCACAATTTTTCGTCAGTTTTTTTTTTTTTTTTTTTTAAGATGAAGTCTCACTCTGCCACCCAGGCTAGAGTATAATGGTATGATCTTGGCTCACTGCAGCATCTGCCTCCGGGGTTCACACGATTCTCCTGACTCAGGCTCCCAAGTAGCTGGGATTACGGGCACCTACCACCAGGCCCGGCTAATTCTTAATAGAGGCAGAATTTCACCATGTTGGCCAGGCTGGTCTCAAACTCCTGACTTCAAGTAATCCGCCTACCTTGGCCTCCCAAAGTGCTGGGATTACAAGCATGAGCCACTGTGCTAGGCCTTCCTAAGTTTTTTTGTTTCTCTATTGATCTGGACCTATCCTCTCTCACCAATCCTGTCCTCCTTGACTTCAAAATAAGGCCACCTTACTCCATACATTGTGCTCTCTTCTCTGACTTTCCCACCAGTCATGCTAACCCCCACCCAGGTCATGACTTAATCTGTTGCTCTATTCTGGAATTCCTTCCCTTCTCAGGTCCTTCCACCCCAATTACAGCCATCATTCACCAACCAGCTTGTCTCAGAATCTTCCCTTCTCTAAACCCATGTCATAATTTTAGTATTTTTAGTCTGGTACGAGTTATTCTCTGATTGTTTCATATTTGTTAGAATTTCCTCTCCTATTATCTTTTTAAGGTAGGAACTATATCTTAACAATAATAGCTACAATTTATTATGTGACTGTGACAGCTCATATTATTTGTTCAAAATATTCATTGCTTCTCTGTATCCAGCCCATTTTAATAGAATCCCTCCGTTTGAGATGAGTATACTTCCTGTTCCAGTGATGTCAGGCTTCGCCATGTGACTAGCTTTAGCCAACAGAATGTGAGTACAAGTGTTATATGCCACATCTGAACAGAATTTTAAGAGCCATAATAAGGTTCCATCATGCTTCTTTTCTCTCTGCCATGGGGCTGGGATCTCTCAGATAAGGGTGAGCCCAGTCTAGGTCCTAAAAGAAAGAAGTTGTGGAACAGGCCTACAATTGACCTATAGTCAATGTGAATAAGTAATGTGAGTGAGAACTAAACCTTTGTTCATTGAGATTTGGGGACTGTTACCCAGAATAATGTAAGCAAGTAACTTTCATCCTGCTGCTGCTTTCCCCATCCCCACCTTTCCAACCTATACAACAATAATAATGACAACAACCACAACCTAAGAAATTTCAAGAAGTTACTTAGGAAGTTCTATGGCTTTCCTTACGTCAAGTCAAAGTGGGACTAGGGGCTTCCAAGAAAATTAGTAATAAAAATTGAGAGTACCTGTAGTAAAAGACTGGCATCTCATTCTCCATTTGGATTATCAAACCAGCTGTTCTCAAATTTTAGCATGCGACAGACTCACCTAGATGGCTTCTTAGAACGCAGATCATTAGGCCCAAAAATTTTACATATCTAACAAATTTCCAGGTGATACTAATGTTCCAGTCCAGGGGCCAGGCTTTGAGAACTACTGGGTTAGGCAGTGAATATTTGATCTGCCATTATAACTTGAGAGAACTGGCAGAAAGGGAGACAATAGTACAATAGCTGAAATGCCCATAATCTGATACAGCAAAGATATGCAAATTTCCAAAATTTAGACACCATAGAAGATGGCTTGGGACATCTTCCTGGTATCCTACCCAAGAGGACTGCCAGAAGGCAAGGGGATTCCACAGAAGGAGGTTTTTGGTCGTGCCACTTGATGTGGATGCTGAAAGAAGTTGAAAGAAATAGAGCTGGAACTTACTATCTCACATTAAGAAATTGCAATGGGAAGCCACCTTAAAGTGTCCTCCAAAAAATTAATATACATGATCTCATGAGAGAACTATCATTTGGATACCTGCCAATGTCAACCCTAAAAAACTGCAACAACCAACAGTGAGTAAACTACAACAGCACCAGTAAAGTAAGAGACATTTAACCCTTTCCATCATCTTCCTTCACATACTAACACATTAGAAGAGCGAGAGACCCAGAAGAGAGGGGGAGGAGAAGTTTACAAAAAAAGTTCCCTCCTAATGAAGCTGGGCCACTGTCTCTGGAGAAAAGGGAAAGAAGGACTCTGAAGTGGATGTAATATTGGAGTTTTAAATTTAACCAGAATTAATTTTTAATACCAAAAGCATGCAGAAAGTTATAGAATCTAGAATCTTCCCACAAAGAGGGACTTGGCGAAGCATGTTTGAAGGAAGTGTTTGTAGGGAAACCAAGTCATGTATTTACATCCCCATAAGACTGGTGAGGAAGCATATGCATATTTACCATATCAGTAGCTTTATTTTCCTGATTACATGCATATCTTTTATGATCTCTTGATTTTTACTTTTTAATTTTCTTTAGGAAAGGTTTTTTCTATCTATAAAAAAGACTAAATTAAGTGGTGATAAAATTCTATCTGTCTTCACTTCCTTACTTTGGAAGGAAAAAAGTCTTAAGAGCTGAATCTTCTTTAGAACAGAACTTAAAATAAAATTTCCTCTTTCTCTCTCAGTATCAGGACTTGTATTTTATCTCTACTTTTTCTACTGTCTCTTAAGTTTTTCCCTCTGTTATCACTTCATTTTCAATACTGGAAAAGATGATACTTACCCCAGTGTTAATGGTTCCAGAATTTTTACATCTGTCTAACTGAACTACAGCATTCTTCACTGCTTTAATGTCCTCTTCCAGAACAGAAGAGAAGCAATACCACTTGGAAGCCATTTATATTAAGCCAGATTTCAACTCACAAAAGAACTTGAAATGACCTGATATTGTGGTCTTTTACAGACTTCACACCAGATGCTTTCCATTTTTATAGACTCTCCCAAAACTTCACTTTCTTACTGGATTTCTGTACCTATGTGTGTCCAATGTTCATATATAACAAGCAGAACCATAAAACATCATAGATTTACATTTTCTGGTTACTAACTTAGGTTTACAAACTGGTTTGTCTCATTTGGCAGAAAAATATTTTCTTCAGCTAGCTACCCAAAATACAATCAGGATAAATTCTGCATACAGGAAAACGTCCAGAGTACAATAAGCTAGACCTAGATAAGGATAAGAGAATCAGAAATTCAATTTTAATTTTTTAAAAAATCTGAATTCCGGGCCGGGCGCGGTGGCTCAAGCCTGTAATCCCAGCACTTTGGGAGGCCGAGACGGGAGGATCACGAGGTCAGGAGATCAAAACCATCCTGGCGAACACGGTGAAACCCCGTCTCTACTAAAAAATACAAAAAACTAGCCGGGCGAGGTGGCGGGCGCCTGTAGTCCCAGCTACTCGGGAGGCTGAGGCCAGGAGAATGGCCTAAACCCAGGAGGCGGAGCTTGCAGTGAGCTGAGATCTGGCCACTGCACTCCAGCCTGGGCAACAGAGCGAGACTCTGACCAAAAAAAAAAAAAAATCTGAATTCCAGAAACAGTCAATTCCCCAACTTTATAGGAGGCACAAAATTATGCCTTATCCTGGGCCGGGCACAGTGGCTCACGCCAGTAATCCTAGTACTTTGGGAGGCCAAGGTGGGTGGATCACAAGGTTAGTAGTTCAAGACCAGCCTGACCAACAAGGTGAAACCCCTCTCTACTAAAAATACAAAAATTAGCCAGGTATGGTGGCGTGTGCCTGTAATCCCAGCTACTCAGGAGGCTGAGGCAGGAGAATCGCTTGAACTTGGGGAGTGGAAGAGCCTAGATAGTGCCACCGCACTCCAGCCTAGGCAATAAGAGCGAAACTCCATCTCAAAAAAAAAAAAAAATTATGCCTTATCCTGACCATATTAATCAGGGTTAGATTTAGGTCCTAAATAATTCAAAGTAATAGTGGCTTAACATAAGGGAGAAGTTTAATTTTCTCTGATATTAACAAAGACCAGACATCAGGAATCCAAGGTTGATATGCTATCTCAACTATCATCAAAGACCTGTTCCCCTATTCTCCTGCTCCATCCTCGACGTATAACTTTCGATTACAGTCCAAGATAGCTGCTTAAGTACCAGCTGTCATATCCATATTCCAACCAAGAGGAAAGAGAAAGGAAGAAAGGCACATTCTTCCCTATAAAGATATGTCCAAGAAATTGCACTTGATATTTCTGCTTATATCCCACTGACCAGAATTTCATTTTATGCCTCTACACTAGCTGTAAAGTTGGAAAATGTAGCCTTTAAGAATAAAGGTCCAGTTAATAACTACAGAGTTTATTGCTAAGGAAGAAATGGAAATGAATATTGGAGGAACAGCTAGCAATTTCTGTCACAGTGATTATCACATTTTATTGTTTCTGAACCCCAGGACTTAACTTGTTACCTCAGGCAAGTCAATTTAAATTTTTCTCACAAAAGTCTCCCAATACTTCACATGAAGAGCATCCATTAGAGAAATGCCAGAAAATAGAGGATTATCCTGGGAATGCCAAACAATTCTCAACATAGACACAGCAGTAAATTTACTAAGAATTTTAGGTAGCAGTTGAGCAATGAATGAAAATAAAACAATGCTGAGTTGATGCCCTGTTTCCTCTTTCCCCTTGAGGTCCTTCCTCTATATTACAGGTACAGACAGCAAAAATTTCTATTACCTAGCATTAATACTATGTAATATTAATACATATTAAGATATGGTATGCCAAACCAAAGTAACAAATCTAAAGAAATCACACAGAGTACCAAGAATGTGAAATGTGACTTGGTACTAAGACTAGCAAAGAGAAGCACAGTGTGTGATTAATCCTGCATGGCCACATTTACATCTCTAATTTGCTCATATAAATGCATTAAGCCAGATGGTTTCAGAGACTAGCATTCACATATACTCGTGGGTCAACACCCACGTCTTATGTACTTTACGGGTGCCTGGCTTGGGCAATACCCACCCTTCACCCTCCACTACTTTCCTAGCATAAGCCCTCTTATTTTTCTCCATTTCCCATAATCAGCATTCTCACATAATATACATACACATATATATATATACACACACACACACACCCCTATGCCAATATCTGTTGTGACCTTGCTAAGTAATATATTAGGAGGTTATGAAGAGGTAACTATTACTTTAATTTAGAACACATTAAGAAGATAATTTTTTAAGTGGGCATTCTATTCTATTCATGAAGAATTAGCAACCCCCATCCAAAAATGGAGTCATATACTTTGCTAATATAAATCCTGTTCCATCTGCTAAAGAATAATCCACACTAATAACTGGAATTCTTGAAAATGCAATCAAATTCTAAACGAATGCTTTTATTTGTTAAATTTTAAAACTTGCCAGGCATGGTGACTCACATCTATAATCCCAACACTTTGGGAGACCTAGGCAGAAGGCTCACTTGAGCCCAGGAATTTGAGACCAGCCTGGGCAACAGTGAGACCCTGTCTCTACAAACAAAATAATAAGAATTAGCAAGGGTTGGTGGTGCACATCTGTGGTCCCAGCTATTCAGGAGGCAGAGGTGGGAGGATCACTTGGGCCCAGGAGGTCAGGGTTGCAGTGAGCTGTGATTGCACCACTGCACTCCAGCCTGGGTGACAGAATGAGACCCTGTCTCAAAAAAATACATATACTGATTTGTAATTATTATAATAATTCTATATTTATTGATTTGTTGGCATCTACCTCCAACCAGACACATCATGTGAGTCTATTCACTGAGGCAGCTGTAGTAGCAATTTGCTTCTAGACTAACAATATATTGTTAAATATGGTCATTTTCTTCTATCTCAAATGCTAGCAATTAAGAGATCCTCAATTAGACTTTACTATGGAATTGTAACATTAGGAATTGTACATGACAAGCAAATATAAAACTAAGACATGCCTCAGGCATTAGCAAACTTAGAATTTTTGTTATATCAGAAAAGTGAAACAAATCTGCAACATTTGAGAAGAGATTTTTTTTTCCTTGAGACAGAGTCTCATTCTGTTGCACAGGCTGAAGTGCAGTGGTACAAACATGGTTCACTGCAGCCTCTACCTCCAGGGCTCAAGAGATCCTCCCATCTCAGCGTCCTGTGTAGCTGGGACCACAGGCACATGCCACCATGCCTGACTAATTTTTTTTTTCTTTTGTAAAGATGGGTTCTCACTTTGCTGCCCGGGCATCGGCATCGCTTTGCTGCATCACTCAAGCGATCTGTGTACCTCAGCCTCCCAAAGTGCTAGGATATTACAGGCGGGAGACACTGTGCCTGGCCCATAAGAGATTTTTTTATTTCAGAGAAATAAGGTACAAAGTCAGAATGCTATGAAAATGTGATCATAAGTTCAAAAAGAAAACATCCTCAAAGAATGTGAGCATGGTTTCGGTGCAATAAACACAATCCTCTCTGAGAAAAAGCTGAATGGATCCCTGTAGCACATCTGCAGCTAATCTACAAATGCTGGGAGCAGTTAGTTATAGGAGGGGATCTACAATGCAACTAGAAGAGGTCCAGGTTTGCAACCCCAAGACCCACAGAATCTATTTATTTCAGTGATGACAAAAGCTACTTAAATCAACAATCTGAGGGGAAACAAACAGTAAAGATACACAAGAATCTCATTCTCTATGTCTCCTCTCCCCCATCTAAGCTCAGGTTATCATTTCTTTCATCCTCCATTTTTTATACTTATAAGAGTTCATCTCTCATAATGCTATCTTGAGGGTTACAATTTTAAGACTGGCTCTCATTTGGTTTTAAGAGCAAAGGGATGATAATCATTAAATGTCTAATACTTCTTGTTAGATTCACCCTGCCTTGTGCAACCAAAACACTCCGATTATTATTTTCAAGAACATGCATTTATTCTGCCTCTAGTTACAGCTAAATTAGCAACTTCAACTACTCATCCTTTCTTCTCTAGAAACTGCACCTCCTCAACGACTGTGAAGTCTGAGGTCATGTTTGTTCTGCATGAGCCTTCCCCCTGGCCTAGGAAACTTAACTGGGATTGGACACTTGACCAAGTTAGAGCTTCAAACTACCTCTTGTGGGAATCTGGAATTGATACTCAATCATCCTGTCAGTCCGAAGTATTCTCTTGTGAACTCAGGACCCAAGGCCATCATTGTTGGTTATATATGCTTGGCACCTGTATGCCAAAGCAGAGAAAGCTAGTCCTCAGGAAAAGAGAGAACCATGAAGAACTGCAGGAAGAAAAGTAGCAATAAGAGACTATGGTAAACTAAATAACAGCTCCCAAAGATATCCAAGTCCTAATCTCTGGAATCTGTAATGTCAGTTTATATGGCAAGAGGTACTTTGCACATGTGATCAAGTTAAGGATCAAAAAAATCAAAAAATTGGGAGAATATTATGGATTAGCCAGGTAAGCCCTAAATATAATCTTAAGTGACCTTATAAGAGGGAAGAAGAGGGAGATTTTACTACAGAAGAAGAAGGCAACGTGATAACTAAAACAAAATGTCATACTGCTTTGAAGATGAAGGAAGAGAATATGAATCAAGGAAGGCAAGAAATATAGCTCTAGATAATGGAAAAGGCAAGGAAATACATTTTCTCCTAGAGCCTCCAGAGGGAACACAGCCCTGGCAGGATACCTTGATTTGAGCCCAAAATTAATTTTGAACTTCTGAGCTTCCAGAACTTTTAATTTCTAATTTTTATTTCATTTATTATTTTATTTACTTATTTATTTTTGGAGACAGGGTCTCACTCTGCTGCCCAGGCTGGAGTGCAGTGGTGTGATCACAGTTCACTATGCACCTTGAACTCCTGAGCTCCAGTGATCCTCTCTTGCCTCAACTTCCACAGTAGCTGAGACTATAGGCATGCACCACCACATCCAGTTAATTTTTTCCTTTTCCTCTTTTTCTTACAGATGGGGTCTTGCTATGTTGCCCAAGCTGGTCTCAAACTCCTGGCCTCAAGTGATCCTCCTGCCTCAACCTCTCAAAGCACTGTGACACAGGCATAAGCCACCACACTCAGCCTAGAATTTTAGAAGAATAAATCTAAGTTGTTTAAACCATTAACTATGTGGTAATTTATTACAGTGGCAACAGGAAACTAATATAGAGACAATGTGGCCTTAACAGAGAGACTAAGAGGTGGCTGGCTGGGTTCTTAACTACTTTCTATTTCATTCTTTCATGTTTTCATGCAGCTTAGCCTGAACATCTTGCCATGGGCTCCGTGAGATACCAGTGTTTCATGACAATAAATTCAACATTTTGCTTAAGCCAACCAGAGTCTTAGCTAAGATAAAAGCAAGCCCAAGAAGAAGATATGCAATGTAATTTAAAAAGAAGCATAACTCACAGTCTCCAAAAAAAAAAAAAAAGTATCTGCCTCCAAGGTCTAAAACAGTACCCCAAATTTCTACTATAGGAGTCACCCTTGTAACTTTAGGTATTATATGTAGAATGCCCTTTTTTAAAGTGTAACTTTATTTTTACCCAATAATAGAATTCGCTAATATAATTGCATAAACTCAACCAGCATGCATTTTTTGACAAAATAATGTAAGAAAAACTTTCATTTTGCCCTAAAGAAATAAAGTTCAAGAAAACTTCATTTGTAAGAAGGAAGTTACAAGAGACTGGAACGTAAAACAGCCATCTGAGAAGGCAAAAATCAGTAAGGCAATAATATAGAAAGAGGAGGTTTTCGCAGGTGAAGAACAACACAAGAGAAGTGAGTACTAAGAGAAGGTTAGACTCGAAATGTGGAGATGATAGGCACAGATTTTCCCCGCATTTCAGCCTAAGGCCTACAGATTTAGAGGATCAACGGAGAAGCCAAAATATGCTTCACAAATCAAACCTATCTTAGACGCTCAGTACAAAAACTATACCAGCATGAATCCCAGATCTCAACAGAATGAGGAAAGCAGTCCATTTTCAACAATGAAAAATGAACAGGTTCACCAATACTTTCATCTTTCAAAGCTTGGAAAATTGTACTTTTGTGAATAATTATTAAAAGTCTACCAGTCTTTAGTTTTCGTAACAGTATGCAGAACAACTCTTTTCCAAAAAACCATTATCCTTCCATGTAGTACCTTTATGGAACAGGTCATTATGTGCTGGAACTCTTTGTACCTCAATCTTCAATTCACATCAAAATGCAAAATGTCATTAGAAACTTTGATTAGCGATGCAGAAAAGCAAAATCCCAGTATAACAAAAGCCTAATCCAGGCTGAAATGTTACAGTTAAAATCATCAGAAATAAAGATATAATTTCCTAGAATAGTCTCTGTGACAAAAGACCTAGGAGGGAAAAATGCATGTTTAACATAAACTAGGAAGAGCTTGTATTATTTGGTGAAGAAAATGCAGAGTGTCCTGAACAATAAATAACTAAAGTATCATTTATCACTTGGAAACAACAGGGAGCGTGAAAGGCCACAACAAGGGAGCAATAACCCAAACAGGATTACTCATGAACTCCAAATGCTCGTCACTAATTACAAATTATCCCATAATACTCTGAAATGATCAAATAGGTTAATACAGGATTTGAATTAATCTTCCTAGGTTTAAAATTTTCCTCTAATCCACTGAGCCTTAGAATCAGTGGAGTGTGATTTCTGTATAATATGAGAAAGAACACTAGGAACATTAACATAATATTCCAATCTTTTGACAGGTCAGTCTCAGATACAGCTCTTTTGCGAGGGTAAAAACTTAATGCTTCATATTCTGACCTTTATTAGGATATATCTCTTAAAGAAATGTCTATTCGAAGCTAGAGAATGTCTTTGAGTCTCTGGAGGGCAGTGGCTGTGCTCAAAGCATCTTTGAATCTTCAGCATTTAATAAATGATGTATGATTGATTGATAAATGAATGATACAATATCACAAACCTTTCTTCAAAGATTCTGCCTTTCCTGAATAGCTAATAAAAGCCCCCCAATAAGATACCATACACTAATCAAACTAAGAAACACAAAAGTGCATCTATTTATATCTATCATTCTATTAATTTACATCAAACATTATATCTATCATGTTCCAATTCTCCACCTTGTATGAGTTTCTTCTTGATTTCCCTATCACTCTTCTTTTAAAAAATACATTGACATTTCTTAGTTAAATGGTTGCTATTATCTTTATAAAACATAATGGTAAAGACTGACTTGCGTAACCATTCTTTAACAGTGGGAGTTATGAACCTTAAGTGGTGAAGAAATCATTCCTGGTGAGATAGGAGGCAAAAAGGAGAGGATAGAAGAACTGCACTTGATGACTTGTCCTGGATGATATTAATAGTTTCATAGACATTTGCTTAGTAATAGATTATTGAATTATACATTTTGTTTTGTATACCTTCATGTTTCTAGATTACTTTTTGACAAAAAGAAAATGTGTGTGTGTGTGTGTGTGTGTGTGTGTGTGTGTATCCTCAAATACATAAAGATTGAAACTGCAACCATAAAATAACAACAGGTTACTTTTAAAAATAAACAACTTCAGACTCAAAAAGAACTCCTGAAAGTTTAAAATATAATAAAAATGAGGATCCACTAGGAGGACAATAAGATAAAACTAAAGAAGTCTCTCAGAAAGCAGAGTGAAAAGGAGAAGAATTTGAAACAAACAAAGAACAAATAGGGAAAAAATTCAAAGACCAGTCCAGGAAAGTTATATCCGCATAACAAATATTCCTAAAAAAGGGAACAGAGAAAACAGGGAGGAAATGATCAAAGAAATAATTCAAAACAAATCCCAAAGGACATTGATTTATAGAGAAAAAAGGCCCACCAAGTGACCAATACCATGAATGAACACATACTCACATCAAGCCATAGTAACAAGAAGTTTCAGAACACTGAAAATCTTACAAGCTTCTAACAAAAGATATTAAAAGATTTAATATCAGAATGGAGAAAGAAAGGATTTGGAATTAGAATGGCTTTAGACTTCTCAATAGGAACACTCTATTTAAGCTAGTTTAGGCTTCTTGTTACTTCCTAAGGCAAGCAAAAGAGCCTCAGCTAAAACATTATGAATCTCATTGTATTTGGAAAATGCATAATACAAAAAAATAAAAAGAGAAGGTGGCTCATAATTATTCCTATAAACATGAAAGATTTCTTTACACTATAATGAAATAAAAATGAAAAAGGTACACAGGCTGAAAAATAATAAAGTCAACTAACTTAGTAACTGTCAAAAATATTCTTATTATAGGCTGAATTAATATGTTGAGGTCCTAATCCTCCATACCTCAGAATGTAATTGTATTTGGATATAATGCCTTTAAAGAGATAATTAAAGTAATTTAGTAAAATGAGGTCATATTGAGGAAGTAGGACTCAACTCTGGAGGTAGGGCCTGAACTCGGGACCAGATTGAGGACTTGCTAAAACAGGGAAGCGGCAAAAACATCTCTCCATAAGACACGCCCAATGGTCAGTTTACCATTGCCATGGCAATAACTGGAAGTTACCACCCCTTTCCATGACAACTACCTGGAAGTTGTCACCTATTTTCTAGAAATGTCTGAATAACCCACCCCTTGATTTGCATATAATTAAAAGTGGGTCTAAATATGACTGCAGGACTGCCTCTGAGCTGCTACTTGGGAAACACTGCCTTTGGGGTACCTCTGCTGCTGCTGTACACTGCCACTTCAATAAAAGCTGCTAACCACTGCATGCCCTTGAATTCTTTCTTGGGCAAAGCCAAGAACCCTCCTGGGCTAAGCTCCACTTTGGGGTCTCACCCGCCCTGCATCAATATGAGTGAGCCCTAATCTGACTGTTGTCTTTACAAGAAGAAGAGATTAGGGCACAGACATACGTGGAGGAAAGACAATGTGAAAGAAGCAGGCCATCTAAAAGCCAAAGAGAGAAGCCTCAAAAGAAATCAATCCTCCTGACACCATGTCTTGGTCTCCTATCTTCTAGATTGTTTAAGCTACCCAGTCTGTGGTACTTTGTTACAGAAGCCCTAGCAAACTAATACAATTCTATCAATACCCTGCTAAAATAACTACTGCTGGTTAAACATGATGGATTAAACATGAATTTAGATCTTCTCTCTTCCAAAATTCCACTAAAATGATATTTTAAAAATGTTATAAATGATATAAACTCACAAGGAAAAAGATAGGAGAAGAGACAAAGACAGCAAAGTTTTAAAAGCTAGAAAGCAGATGAACAAGTGGTAATTGACTTAGCAGAACCAAAGAACTGACTTGGCAGAAGCAAAACTTAAGCCAGTGAGGAAAGCTGAGAAGCAAACCAACGTATTTATACGTACATCAGAATCCCTATAAGGCTCAGAAAGTAGAAGTACCATGTACCTCTGGAACCTGAGATGAAGACAAGGCTAAAAACTGGAAGAGAGGTTCAAAGTCTGTTTAAGAAGCAGTTACACTCCCAGAAGACTCCTCCTCCCTCTTATTGCAAAGCCTTAAGAGAGGAAAACAAAGTTCTCTGGGCTGGGAGATACTAGGTGTGGTCAGAGGGTTCCATAATGAAAACATGTGAATGAATTACATGTTTGGCCCTCAGAACACCAACATCAAGCGAAACATGTACCCTCAGGCAGAAAAGTAGAAAAGTTGGTGCTGGAAACTGACTACATCTAAGGTAGAACAAAAGACCCAAAGGGATTCTATCAGGCTTTCTCTAAGGATATAGTGCAGCCAGATCACCATGTGATAAACAGCATAGTCAGTCGGCCCTGCCCTTGCTCAGAGAGCTTACATTAAGTTTTATTGTACCTCACTCTTAAACAGAAGCAGAAAAGTAAAAATGACAGATGTTTTCTGGAAAACATCTAATATAAAAGGCAGGCACCAAAGCAAACAGAAAAAAATGTAATTTGGGGAAAATAGAGAATATGCACATATATGAGAATTTCAAAAAGCTAATCATTAATATCCTCAAGGATAATAAGAGAATCATGTTTGAATGAAAAAGGAACAGGCTTTACTAAAAAATAACACTGAGAAAACCGAAGGAGATATATACCATGACATGGATTAACCTTAAAAACATTATAAGTGAAAGAAGCCAGAAATAAAAGGACATATATTACATGATTCCATTTATATTAAATGCCCAGAATAGGCAAATTCATAGAGGCAGAAAGTAGATCAGCATTGTCAGGAAGTCAAGAGTAAGGGAAATGAACGACTGATGAATAGAAGTTTCTTTTGGGGATGATGAAATTTTTCTGGAATTTGATAGTGATGATGGTTGCACAATTTAGTGAGTATACTAAAAAAGCACTAAGATGTACAGTTTTTTAAAATTAGTGAATTTTATGGTAAAGAAAGTATACCTCAATAAAGAAAAAAGGAATTATTGAAATTAGAAACGTAATAGAAGAAATTAAAAACTCAATAGAAGCTTTGAAAGATAATGTTGGCCGGGCGCGGTGGCTCAAGCCTGTAATCCCAGCACTTTGGGAGGCCGAGACGGGCGGATCACGAGGTCAGGAGATCGAGACCATCCTGGCTAACATGGTGAAACCCCGTCTCTACTAAAAAATACAAAAAACTAGCCGGGCGAGGTGGCGGCGCCTGTAGTCCCAGCTACCCGGGAGGCTGAGACAGGAGAATGGTGTGAACCTGGGAGGCGGAGCTTGCAGTGAGCTGAGATCCGGCCACAGCACTCCAGCCTGGGTGACAGAGCGAGACTCCGTCTCAAAAAAAAAAAAAAAAGAAAGATAATGTTAAGGCAATGCCCCAGAAAGTAGAGTAAAATGAGAAAAAGATGAAATTAGGAGAAAAAATATAAGAAAATTAAAAGACAAGTCCAGGAGATCCAAAATCCCAGTAACAGCAAATCAAGAAAGGAAGATTAGGGAAAAGCATTAATAGAAAGAGGTAAACTGTCAAAGTTCGCCCGTAAATGCTATAAAAAATATACCTGAACACCAGAGAATCAAAACAGATCCATATTACGGCATATTGTTGTAACACTGAAAAATGCTGGGGATAAAGATCTTATAAGCTTCTAAAGAAAAGGGGGTTTAAAAAAAAGCCAACTTTCATACAAAGGATCAGAAATCAAAAGAGCACTGGTCTCAACTGCAACCATGAAAACTAGAAAACAATGAACAATGAATCTACCTATGCCTTAAAATTCTTAGGGAAAATAACTTCTAAATCAGAGTGTAAGTTAATTGTGAAGATAAAATACACCACTTATGTTCCCTGTCTTAGATACTGGAGAGTGTGCTGTACCAAAATTAGAGAGTACACCAAAACAAAAGAAGACATGGGATTCAGGAAAAAGAACATAAAAAGGTGAGAAGCAAACTGATCCCAGATGATGATAAAGGGAAATCCTGGGACAACTATGCAGCAGAGGTAAAACTAGTAAAAGGGAGAAAGACAGCCTTAAATCACAAAGTGAAATACAATAAATCCTCACTTAACATCATCAATAGGTTCTTGGAAACTGTGGCTTCAAGCAAATCGACTTACAACCATAGGTTAATTGATGTGAGTCAAGTTCCTATAGCATATTTCTGGTCACAAAAACATCACCAAACTTATAAATAAAGACCAAAACATGTCTAATATTAAACATTGAGATAAATGTGAGCTATGCTTACATTTGAGAAAGATTAATAGGCCGGGCACAGTGACTCACACCTGTAATCCCAGCACTTTGGGAGGCCGAGGCGGGTGGATCACAAGGTCAGGAGATTGAGACCATCCTGGCCAACACCGTGAAACCCCGTCTCTACTAAAAAACACAAAAAATTAGCCAGGCGTGGTGGCAGGCGCCTGTAGTCCCAGCTACTCAGGAGGCAGAGGCAGGAGAATGGCATGAAACCAGGAGGCGGAGCTTGCAGTGAGCCGAGAATGCGCCACTGCACTCCAGCCTGGGTGACAGAGTGAGACTCCATCTCAAAAAACAAAAAAAGAAAGAATAATAAAAACAAGTAAGATAATTATTTACCTGTTTATTCCAGTTCAGGGCTGTGGGTAGCCAGAGGCTATCCCAGCAGCTAACGTCACGAGGCAGGAAACCACCCTGGACAGGATGCCCTCCCATGGCAGGGCACACTCACACCCACACTCAGACTGGGACCATTTAGACACACCAATTAAACTAATGTACACGTCTTTGGAAATGGGAGGAAATCTGAGTGCCTGGAGAAAACCCACACCGACATGGGGAAAACGTGTAAACTCTACCCAGTGGGCCCTGCCAGGAATCCATTTTTTTTCCTCATCAACTTTGTAACCAAACAACATTAGAGCAAACAACCTTACTCAAGGATGCACTTCACTGCTCTTCCTGGTTGACTCTTTATGGTAAGAGTCAGGCTTAGTTAATCCATCAGTAAAGATTTATTCTTATTTATATTCCAAGTAATAACATAAATCCTGTAATTAAGGCAATGGCAATCAGATACTGAAAAAATGACAAATTAAATGCTATAAATGTACTTCAAGTAAATTATTTCCAAATTTATAAATGGCACAGTAGTCATTAATGGGAATTTGGACCTACGCACTGAAGTATGAATGGGAAATCACTAACCCAAAAGCCATAGTGTACAGGATGGGATGCCAAGCCCATCCACTCTTGTAAAATACAGCATTCCTTTCCAAGGAAAAGGCTTACACTAGTTTTTTTCCTACAATAATTGCAAAATTTTCTGCTTTGAATGAAATCAGTCTCTCTTTTGCCTCATTTTGTCTCCATTGTTCTACATAAAAGCCAAAGCAGCTTTTTAAACTGTAAAATCTTTTAAAATATAATGCTTGACATACCAAGAGACACATTGAAGGCTATATTAAGTTATAAAGCAATCCAAGAACAGGACATTACCAATAACTTGTATCTACCTCCCCCATGCCATCCACCTGCCTCCTGCCTGAGGAAATATTATTCTTAATGTTGTATGTATCGTCTCCTTGCCTTTTTTGACATAGTTTTCTCACATTATACCTGAATAAAGTATTATTTAGTTTTGCTTGTTTATTAACTTTATCAATGATGCATGTAATTACAGTTCATTCATTTTCCCCTTATGTATAACATTGTGTAATATGTGATATGCACTGTTTATTCTTTATCTTGTCAATGGATAACTGGGTATTTTCCAGTTTTGTTCCTTTTACAAACTGTTGCTCTCAAAATTCTAAAACATAGCTCAGAGTACACTTGTATAAGAATTTTCCGGCCAGGCACGGTGGCTCACGCCTGTAATCCCAGCACTTTGGGAGGCCGAGGCGGGCAGATCAGGAGGTCAGGAGATCGAGACCATCCTGGCTAACACAGTGAAACCCCATCTCTACTGAAAAAAAAAAAAATACAAAAAATTAGCCGGGCGTGGTGGCAGGCGCCTGTAGTCCCAGCTACTCGGGAGGCTGAGGCAGGAGAATGGCGTGAACCCAGGAGGCGGAGCTTGTAGTGAGCCGAGATAGCGCCACTGCACTCCAGCCTGGGGGACATAGCGAGACTCCATCTCAAAAAAAATAAATAAATAAAAATAAAAATAAAAAAATAAAGGAATGTTCCTACCTAGGAGTCAAACTGCTGGGTTATAAAGTTAAAAGTTCAACTTTTAAAATATTGCCAAACTATTTTTAAAATCAGTTATTCCAATGTATGTTGCCACTAGCAAGATATGATGGTTCCTAGTCATCCCCCACAAAACTGTGTTAAATGGCATTTCTATAAATCTACTAGGTGGACAAAATATCTAGCTGTGGTCTTAATTTGCATTTCCTTGACTAGTAATGAGGTAGTACAATTTTGAAATAGAGTTTGACAGTTTATTATAAAATTGAAATACACTAAGCCATATAACCCTGCAATTACACTATTTGCTCAAGAAAAATGAATATATGTTTAAAAACAGACTTATATATGAATGTTCATAACAACTTTATTCATAATGGTAAAAAAAAAAAATGGAAACAACTCAAATGACCATCAACAGGTGAATAGTAGTAAAGTCAAACAATTACACATTATGCAGCAATAAAAATAAATGAATTGCTAGTACCAGAAATAACATGGTGAATTGTACAGACATTATGTTGAATGAAAGGAGCCAGAAACAAAAGAATACATTCATATAATTCCACTATATAAAGTTCTGGAACAGGCATAACTAATTTATATTTGTAGCTATACAACTCCCCACCAAAATCAGATCAGTGGGGAGGAGCGGCTGACTACAAAGGGACATGAAGGCACTTTATAAGGTGATGAAATGTTCAACATCTTACTGGAGTAGTGGTTACATGAGTATACACATTTCTCAAAACTCATCTGTGTATTTTACCACATGTAAACATACTTCAGATTTATCAAAAACAAAACACAAATCAGATCATGTCATTCCCGAGCTCCAAACCCAGCATGACTTCCCAACTGTTCTTAGAATAAAACCCAAACTCCTTCCTGTGATCCATAAGACACTGAATGTATCCCATACCCTCCAAATTTCACCTATCACTCTATCCCTCATTACTACATTCCAGTCACACTGGTCTTCTCAATGTTTATTAGAAATTTCAAGTTATTTGGATTCTGATTCAAAACAAGATGCAAAAGAAAATCATTTACATCATTTGTGATAGATAGATTGCCTTAACAGATCCAATGAGTGGCCTTCCTGAATTCACCCAGTTTTCCAGCATCTTTGTAGTCACCTCCCACTCTGACTTTGACCAATGGGATGTCAGCAAAGGTAAGGCAAGCAGAGGCTTGAAAATCACTCATTCTTTCCCCCCTGCCCTCTCACACAACTGGTCTTTCTTTCCCTTCTGCCTTCACCATGAAAACATGCCCAACACTGCCTGCTTAAGGAAAAGACACGTGAGACAAAATCAAGTCAGTACAGTTGAAGCCCAAGATGTAGGAGAGAGACAAACCAAGATTAATAAAATCATCTAGTCCAGCTGCAGGTAACCAGATACATGAGTGAGTCCCTCCAAGCTCTGCTTACAGCAGCTGGACCACCCAGCTGACCCCTAGACTTCATGATTATTCTTGTATACCTCTGAAGTTTTGTGGATGTTTGCTAAGCTGTGTAATTGTGACAACAGATAACATAAAGCACTTATGAGACAAGTGGAAGTTTAAACACAGACTAGACATTTGGTGATATTAAAGAACCAATATTAATTTTTTTCTAGCTATAATAATGGTAGACATATTTTTTTTAAGTCCTGGCCAGGTGAAGTGGCTCATGCCTATAATCCCAGCACTTTGGGAGGCCGAGGCAGGCGGATCACCTGAGGTCAGGTGATCAAGACCAGCCTGGACAATATGGTGAAAACTCCACCTCTACTAAAAAATACAAAAATTAGCCAGGCATGGTGGCATGTGCCTGTAATACCAGCTACTTGGGAGGCTGAGGCAGGAGACTCACTTGAACCTGGAAGGTAGAGGTTGCAGTGAGCCGAGATCACATCACTGCACTCCAGCCGGGGCAACAGAGTGAGACTCTGTCTTAAAATAAAATAAAATAAAATAAAATAAAATAAAATAAAATAAAATGTATCTTATCTAAAGTCCTTATCTTTTAGGCATGCATGTTGAAATATTTTTAGATAAAATACTATGTCTAGAAAATAACATGATGCTAAAATAATATGTGGGTGGGATGGCATGGGAAGGTTCATCAATGAAACAACATAGGCTATGAGTTGCTAATTGTTAAAACAGTTGGTGATGAGTATATACGTTTGAAAATTTCCACAATACAAAATTTCAAAAAAAATCCAATCCATCCAACCTCAGGGCCTTTGCACTTGCTATTACTCCCTCTGCCTTAGCTCACTGAGGTCTCAATTAAAATATTACTGTCTCAGGCAGAACTTTAACCACCTTATATCTAAAACAGACTCTTTCCCCAAGTCACTCTTCTATCACATCACCCTCATTTATTGTCTTCTCAGGACTTAACACCATCTGAAATCACCTTGTTCATTTGTTTATGTTCTGTCTCACCACCACCATAATGCCAAATTATAAACTCCATTTGAGCAGGGGCCTATCTTGCTTACTTCTGACTTCCCACCATCTGGCACACATCTGACTCACTGTACGTGTTCAAAAAACAAAAAAAAAAATCAAGCCACAGCTGATAGGACCAAGTTTCAAATGCACAAGTGAAAGCAATGTAGATTGGTTAAATATAAGGGGAAAAAACACTTCTGAGATGTCTTCACAGAACAATTAAAAGAGGTACTCAAGGCAGAGTAGCAAGATAACCCAATCAAATTGTCTTTCTTGAAAATACATACACAACAAGTGGAATGAGGAGAGCCACTTTGGATTCTTAACTATAAACAAGTTGGTTTATCTATAACAACTACCATCTTTCCAATGTTTGCATCAGAAATGACTACAAACCCGTTATGGTGACTTCCAGTACTCTGCACACATATCCTCACAACGAACTCTCAAACCAAAAATAGTAAGTAAGTCTTTTCCTTGGAATTATAAAAATCCATCTAATCACAGATGATGACAAATCTGAACCTTAATATGATTTTACACTAGTGACTGCTGTTGCATGTAACAGAATTTCCATTCTTGTAGATGCTCTGATTTCTCTATTTGGAACGAAACCTCTAGTTATTAGAGCTAATTAATCATAATTAATAAACATTTTCACATGGCAGTAGACAACAGGTGACAATCAGAATCTCAAAGCTTAAATTAGCAGAGGTATATAATCACTGATACTAACCTGAAAATAATCTTCCTTGTTCTCTCTTCCCATTCTCCCCTACCCTTAACTCCACACCCCAGTCTCTTCATCTTTGCCATTCTACCACAAATTCTCAATTTATCTCTCCTTTCCCTCCGTTCTCTGTTCCTCCACACTTATTCCAATCCCTGTCATATCTGCTCATTCTTCCCTTCCCCTGCAAGCCTCCATTAAAGTGAAACTGATTCATATTTTAAAAACATTTATTGAATAATATAAGAAATGAAAAATAAAACTATAAAGAGATATCATTTTTACCCATCAGACTGAGCATCTCCTTGCTGAGGGAGAGAAAAAGGCAAGCAGCAAGCTCCTATCACAGAAGATGAGGCAAAGCCAAATGGGGGTTATCAACATGCAGATTTTACAAGTCTCCAGATGTGAACTGTCAGTCACAATGATTACCACAGCAATCC
Organism: Rhinopithecus roxellana; assembly: GCF_007565055.1. Lineage (NCBI taxonomy): Eukaryota > Metazoa > Chordata > Mammalia > Primates > Cercopithecidae > Rhinopithecus > Rhinopithecus roxellana. Next base: position 22,058,588 of record NC_044561.1, on the reverse strand, counting down.
CACAATGGCTATATAAGAGAAACAAGAGTGCTGCTACAAGCATTCATTCTAAAAGTATTTGTTTAATGAGAGTTGGGGAAATTTTTGCAAACATATCCAACATTTCTCTTTCTCTTGTTTTTCAGGCACTTGTTTCTCATGTAACTAAGCTATACATAGATTCTAAGGCTTCATGCCAACTATCTTGCCATAAAACTAAAATTTTACACTCGTGACCTCATCACCAACTTCTTGGCACTAATCTCAGGTCACAAACTCCACAGAAAGGCTCAGGAATATAAACTCAGTAGGAATCTTGAAATGTTCAGAAAATTAATTAGTATTTGGCATGCTGTTTTTAAGAAAATCCTTTCTTTCTAGTTCTGTCAAAAGCAGTCTGGCACATTTCTCTAGTGCACTAACAATCTGATGATTGAAATCAATGTTTTATTTACATCCCTCTACAGCTTTTCAGTGTTTCATTTGCATACATATGTAAGAACCAAGTCAAAAGCTGAGGTTCCAGAAGCTCGAGGAGGAAAGGGCATTTCATTAGCAGGCTATTTCTTTCTAAGACTGTTTCCTATCAAATGAAACAACAGTGAGAATAGCTAAAGAGAAAAGCAAACCAAGAAGGAAAAAAATAGAGAAAAGAAAATACACTTTACTGTGTAAGTGTTCACAGCTGAAAAAAGAGAAGGTAATCTGCATATTTTCTATTTTCAAAATCATTAATTTCAAAGAATAATCACCTCTGACTGTATGTGAGGCCCTATGTTTTAAGGGGTTTATCATACCAGATAGGTTGATCATCCTCATTTTGTAAACGAATAAACTGAGGATTATCGAGGTTAAATGACTCCCTGAAGGTCATACAGCCAGCAAGTAGCAGAGACAAGATGCAAGTTCAAGTCTAGTTCCATAACCCCATGCCTTAACGTCTATGCTATTCTGTTATTTTATTCTTTGTGATATATTGCATTACATATATAAAGTCGACTCAACATAAAATCAAGCTATTTCAAGACACTTTTAAAAGAATGAAATGTTTCTTTTTGAACTTTCATTCCTGTCATTTATATGACAGATGACATACCACAGAAATTTTGGTTGTTCATTAATTTACACAGAAAAGCAGTTACAATCTACATTTCAGAGTAACACTGGGCTTACTGTTAGATATTTCCCAATTTTCAGAGATGCTATAATACAGAAACCATTGCTAATAATTAATCATATGTGGATATAAACTGAAAAGACAATATGAGTAAAACTCAGAAGTTTTTTTTTTTTTAAACAATGACTCCGTGGACTTTGTAGAACATACATAAAAAGATATACTTTAGTATGGAAAACACCAAGTCTGGATGCTTGGTTATAATTTATAACAGTCTAAATTTTTCTAGATTCTGATTAACAAAATGCAGAAAGTCTTCATACAACAATCATTGTGGAGCCCAACAAACTTACAGAATGAGATTAGGTGAATAGATGAGAATTGGAAATTTGTTCTATTTTGAAGTGCAAGCTTTTCTGGTTGATGAGGTAGATAAATAAATTCAAATGTTGAGATAGAATCTGGATTAATTTCTTGGTATTGTTCTCCTCCTTCATTCCTCTAGGAAGAAAGATCATGTCACTCAACAGCAATACTTCCAGCCAATTAAATGTTGGTTTTGTGCTGCAATGCTTCCCCACCACCCCCAAGCTGGAAGGATTTTAGCTGTGATGTAGGATCCACAATAAGGGTAAAGTAAGGAAGAGTAGGAAAAATGAGTTCTGTCATACAGGCAGTCAGCCCCCATGGGAAGGAAACAGCCAAAGAATTAGCATTTCTGAACCTGTCAAGTGAACGTCACATGCGCACAGACTCCATATGCATCAGCTATCCTATTCTGCTCTGTCCCTCATATTACATCAGGTTTTAACTGTTTCTAAGTGTGTTCCATGTCAATCAAATATTTTTCTTCTCCTATCTGAATCAAACAGTGCAGCAGATATTCTAGTCTAATCATTACTTGTTCCCACTCCTCCATTTTGCTCAGCTAGTAGAGACAGTAATGGGCAGTCTTATGTACAATAACCTACACAGCAGGGATTCAAAACAAACTGATCACATTCCTTAATCAAGCATTTAAAAAATAATTTATTGAAAACTCATGTAACATAACATCAACCATTTTAAAGTGAACAACTGAATGGCAGTTATTACATTGTGCAATGCTGTGTAACAACCACCTCTATCTATTTACTTCCATCCATAAAGTAAAATTCCATACTCATTAAGCAGTTTCTTCCTATTCTCCTCTCTCCCTTTGTTCCTGGAAACCACCAATTCACATTATGTCTCTATGGATTTATCTATTCTAAACATTTCATATCAATGAAATCATACAATATGTGACCTTTTGTGTCTGGCTTCTTTCACTTAGCAAGATGTTTTTGAGGCTCATTCATGTTATAGCATGTATCAGAACTTCATTCCTTTTTATGGTTGAACAATATTTCATTATAGGTATATACTACAATTTGTTTATTCACCCATTGATGGATATTTGGGCTGTTTCTAACTATTACCTGTTGTGAATAGTGTTACTATGCTATATATTTGTTTGAATAGTGTTCAATTCTTCTGTATGTCTAAGAGTGAAATTGTAAGGTCATATGGTAATTATATGTTTAACTTTTTGAGGAATGGTCAAGGTGTTTTCACAGTCAAGCGAGCATTTCTGAGCACCAGACATGTACTAGATAAAGTCTCTGCTCTCATAAAGTTTACATTCTAATGAGAAAAAACAAACAAGTATATCATTAATTGTATTATAAAGTACACAGACATGTAACTGTCATGTCAGATGGCAGTAAGTACTATGAAAAGAAAAGCAGAGTAGGGTACAGGGAGCAAGGAGAAGATACTATTTTATATAGGGTGGTCAGCAAAGGCCTCTCTGAAACATGAACAGTATGAAATTAGAAAATTAAATACTGACTAAACAATCAGTGAAACTTCTTTTTAATGAAACATTATTTCTTTCATGACATTTTCCAAAGCACTCTCATCTTTCTGGTTTGAATAATGTTCCCTTTGTGACATTTTTCTGAATGTTAATTCAGACTGGTAATTTTACATAAAGATCCTTGCTATTTATTTTGTACAACATAAAATAAAACCCATCTGGTGAATTTTCTTGATCACCAGTATACTCTGTGGCAACGGACCTACTTTTCTAATATGATTACAGTTAGAGGTAATCATCAAATAAAATCTTGTGGAATGTCAGGACTCTAACATCTCAAACCAACAATTTTCCAAAAGAATGTAACCAGCAAATCATAAATAGCTCAAAGTATTAAACCCCACATGTGTGTCAAATACACTAGGCTAAGGGTTAAGAATCCCAGTTCTAGTTCCTGCTTTACCACCTTGGGCAAGACAGTTACTTCTTCTGGATCTCAAAGTTTGGCTTTACATACAAAACTAATCTGAGTATATACTACTTTAAAACAGAATTGTTAAGTAGGTAAGAGGGTTGCATTTTTTCATAATTTATAATTCAACTTCATAAAGATAAAAATAGCCTTTCGTCTTGCTCTCTGAAGGCTCTGCTACAGTCATCTCCCATCTCCTCCGAAGCTTTTTTTTATTTTTTTATTTTGGGGGTTTGTTTCTTTTGTTTTGTTTTGTTTTTTATTTTATTTTGTTTTAGGTAGGGCCTGGTTCTCTGTCATCCAGGCTGAATGCAGTGGTGGAGCCATGATCTCCCAGGCTCAAGTGATCTTCCCACCTCAGCCTCCCCAGTAGCTGGGACTACAGGCACATGCTACCATGCCAGGCTAATTTTTAAGAATTATTTTTTGTAGGGATAGGGTATCACTATGTTGCCCAGGTTGGTCTCAAACTCCTGTACTCAAGGCATCCTCCCACCCTGGCCTCCCAAAGCACTGGGATTACAAGCATGAGCCACTGCACCCAGCCCCCAAAGTTTTATTAAAAGGCGGCTCAAGCCTATAATCCCAGCACAGGAGGCGGAGCTTGCAGTGAGCTGAGATCCGGCCACTGCACTCCAGCCTCGGCGACAGAGCAAGACTCCGTCGCAAAAAAAAAAAAAAAAAAAAGCTTTATGACTCCATCACTTCAGACATTCAGAATCACTTCAGAATGTCAAATTTATTTGTACAAACAGCCAAACCCCATATTTGTCATTTTTAATATTTAGAGCTCTTCTGATCCCTCCCTGGAAGCCTCCGGGGTAGACAACCTCAACAAAACATCCTATGTGCTCATGCCCTAAGTACGCCTCTATAATTAGTCTCTTTCCCTGCTCCTCAGATCCTCTACCAAAGATCTCTCCCATGGACACTAAACTCATAATGAACTAGGGCCAACAAGGAAAACCCTCCATAACTCCAACCCCAAAAGAACCTAGAATGACAAAGCTACACAGACTTAAAAGAGGAATAAGCAAGCAGAATCTGAAAAGAATAGCCAATCAACCTCGTAACTATTCTCTGAAATCTAGAGACTCTTCTGGGTTACCTCTAGAATCCTCAAACATGATTGATACGCCTCATCTGTCTCTTCAGCTTGACACAAAGTACACCAAATAGCATAGCATGTGTAAATCTCCCTAATGAAAGTATCTATAAACTGCTCCTCCTAGAATGGGCCTGAAAGTCCAGTATATTTTTACCATCTTGTCAGTTTTCTCCCATGATATTATGACAGGGTTATTCATTTTAAAGGTTACCATCCCTTCAACTGCCAGATATCAGCTATCACAGGGGCAAATAATGGAATAATATTTCTGTAATCTACATATAGTCAACACTTTTTAAAAGGTTGTGAGTGAAAGAAATGATCCTAATAATTCTAAAACCTAGTTTGATGAGAAAAATAGAAGAGACTACAAAATCTCAGGAAAAATAAAATCCTTCCACAGTTAAATCAGTAATTCACATCACAGCTGAATCAAGTCATTTCATTATATTTCATTTTTAGTTACATGAAAATCAACATTCTATACATATTATAAAATAGAGACCAGAGTAATCTGTAACAGTGAATTTATGTTGCCTTTCTTTAATCTTAGTATAAATATATAAACTGCTATCTTAACATAAGGTATTTGCCTAATTCCTACTTCACTTCTATCCTGTATTTTCCATATCGTTTGTTATTCAGTTGGCTTTAAATATATTCATGCCAATTCTCCATGTTCTCACCAGCATGATTAAAAACATTTCATATGGCATTGGTATAGGAGATGATTGATAACAATCTTATTCTTCTTAAAGTGATTCCTTGCTGGGTCTGTGGGGTGGGGAAAAAATGTTAAAAGTGATTTAAAAGCCGGGTTTTTATAATCTTGCTTTTTCAGATGAATATCAAAAGGGAAAGAAAATGAGCATGCAGTCATTCTACATTTAAAATGAGAAGTACACACTGTGAAAATGGAGGAAAATATATTCATAAAGATTAACAAACTGCTCAAGCCATTTCCTGAAAAGATATTGCATTTCTGGTTGTAATTGTTAAAATTATAGAAAACAATTCCTGTTCTTCAAAAATAACTCAAATGTGGCTCCAAAATCATAGGTATTATTGTTTTTAAAAATGAAAGCTTTTAAGAGCAAAATTTTGTTGTTGATAAATTTAAGCAAGGAGCTATTGTGCTAGAAGATAATCTTGGTAAGAGATACGCAGTACTAACCCTTCTTGCCAAAAAGAAGACAAAGAGTAATAAAGACAATTATAAGGGAAAATTGATTACATCATTTTAAAAATGGCATTGGTGCCTGTGAAATTCCTAGGAATTTTCTTCCTGTGGGATAATGTACAAATGATTTTGTCTTGTCTAAAGTATACTAAAATTATAAATACATACTCGCACTAAGGAAAACTGCTTTTACTTACCAGGTTGAAAGAAACAAGGAAGGCGATATTTCCAGGGAAGAAAAGTAAAGCAGAAAAGTGAAGGTATAATAAAAGGACTATAATCAGAGATATGGAAGGAAGACAAACTGCATTAATTAATTTTCTTTAAGAAATGAGACTAGCTACATACTGAGATGAATTGTCTCATTTGCCATGTGTCCCAAGTGGCAAAGTCAAACAAATAACTCTGTAATTCTTCATTAGTTTTTCATCAAATTTAACCATTTGCAGACTGCCAAAAGTGCGGGGGTGGTATCCTTAAAATCTTAAGAGAATTATAACTAATTTTCATATGTATTTTTCAATACCTTCCTTTGTTGAAATAACCAAGTGCCAAATGAAAATGGTATAAACACAGAGCAAAAAATAAGATAAACAGCAGAAAGGGTCTACTCTTCATGGGAGGCCACATTGTAAAGTGGACAGAGCAAAGCCTTTCAAATTACTCAGAGCTCGGTTTAAACTCTGACTTTTCCACTTCCTCATTAAATGTCTCTGCTCCACTTATCTAATCTCTTGCAACTCCATTTTCACATAGGTACAAAATGAAGGATACAGCAGCACCAGGGTCGCTGTGAGATTAAACATCGTTATGACATTAAATAGCATGTATATAAAGTATCTGGCTCTTTCCTTCATAAATACTAATTCATCTAATAAACTACATAAGTCAGGCAAATATTTAAATGTTTGAGATTTACTGTTAAATGATCAAAAATCTGAGTACAGTATGAGAACTTCTGATGCCAAATGATCCTCACTTAACATTTAGTTGAGCAATTAAGTAGATGCAGTCCTCAATTTTTATGTACTTTTACCACAGGGGTAAGACTTATGGAAAGATATGGTGAATTTTTTTTTCCTTTGGACATAAGCATTTTTCCCCCCTCAGCCCTACTAAAAGATAAATTTTTAAATCAAAATCTAGTTTTTATAGCACATGGGACGTTTTTCCAAAATGAAAATAGCTTTATCATTTTTAATAATAAGATTAATAAATATCTCTGTTTTTAAAAACTGAATATATAAAAATATCATAAAGAATACATTTTTTAAAATCCCTTGAAATCTTGCCACCCAGAGATAATAGTGATTAAGATTTCAATATATAAATATACACATAAACATATATATCTTAGACTTCTTTCTCTGTATAAATGTATATACAGATTTTAATAAAACTATACAATTAATAAATTTTTAATTAAAACTGAGATGTTAATGCTCGTTGAGTAGATTTTGTGTATATATCATTAATTGTACAAAATCATGAGAATAACATTAGGATAAAATGAATAAGACTTCCACAATCCCTAACACTATTTTTATTCTTGCCATGTCCATTTCTAATGCTTGCCATATGGATATATAACTGACATAATTATAACATAAGAGATATAATTTTATATTCTTTTTTCATCCATTGTAAGCATATTCTATGTTGCTGCATGAAAATATTTAAGTCAAATACAACAAATGAGATACTAATAATATGTACTAATATCAAAATATCCTCCCTGATTATGACTTATCAAGCCAAGTCCTCATTTTTGGAAATGACAAATTTAATGGCAAACATACTTACCTTTTTTAAAGGGTTGTATATTTTATTGCTATGGAGATTAAGTGAGATCATGTAACCAAGTATCTTATATTCAAAATGCATTTTGAAACATATTTTTTCCTTTCTTGCTTTTAGCCTTGAAACATACTTTAAAACTTTGTTTCCCCTCCTTTTCCAGCAGACACTCCTACACACAGTGCTCGCTTATCTAATTATGTGCTTGCTTAGAATTCCAGGGGCTAATTTTGAAACAATCCAGGCATAAAGAACCAGCTGCAAATCCTCAGGCTTAGCAGGAGTCACGAACAATTAGTCCACCACTACCAAGAAGTAGTGAAGATGATACCAACCGGACCTCCAGACAGGAGGTTACTCAAGATAGTCTACATGTCTCTGAACAATAAATGTAGACCTGCGCCCTTCAGCACCACTCCTGTATATTTCCCACACTAAATTTTCCTCATTAAACCCTTCACTCAGCCCAAAAAGCTGGAATGGACTTTTAAGGGAATGTGCCTGGCCATTCCCCAACTGCTAGCATTTGAATAAAGTTGCTTTCCTTTCACCACACCTCACTTCTCATGTTCTAGCCTTCAAACAGTGAGTAGCTAAGCTTGAGGCAGTTACAGTAAGACACGCTGAAACTCTTGGTATACCTGCATTATATGAATATAACACATCACAGAACATTATTATCAATGGGTATGTTATGAATGAATATATTGCAAGTATATATGATGCTTCTCAATATTCTCAGAAATTTCTTTTCTAGGATTTTTGCTTACAGCAGAAAAAACAAGACTTTTCCTCTATTATACAACTAGATCCAGGATATGCTATTAAAAAGCATTTTAATATATTTCTGGGCTTGTAGGTAAGGGAAAGCTCTAAGGGTGTAAAAAACAACAATGAACTGTAACAGAGTAGGGGGCACAGAGAAACTAAACCTGGGAGATCAGAATGAGAAACAACCCCACTCAACCCATATTAAGGCAAGACTTTTAAATGGTGCTAAAGTGGTCTCAGGTCTATAGATCCCTGGCTTCTGACAGAAATCAGTGCAAATCCTCCCTGAAATAAATAATCTCCAATTTAGGCCATTAGGATTCTCACAGATTAAGTTCAACTAAATATGTACTTGGTATTTTTTTAAATCACTAAACCATGTAAGGAGACAAGCCACCATGAGCAAGATACAGAATAAAAAACAAAACCCCAACAGATTTAAACTTCCAAGTATATTGCTTTTCCCATGAGAGCAATATATTGTCCCTCGATATTAAAAAATCATTACTTGGTCAGGCATAGTAGCTCATGCCTGTAATCCCAGCACTTTGAGAGGCTGGGGGAAAGAAATGCTTAAAGCCAGGAGCTTGAGACCAGCCTGGGCAATAAAGCAAGACCCTGTATGTACAAAATATTTAAAAATTAGCTGGGCACAGTAGGGCATGCCTATAGTCCCAGTCCCAGCTACTTATGAGGATGAGGCAGGAGGATCGCTCGAGCCCAGGAATTTGAGGTTTCTGTTAGCTATGATCATGCCACTGCACTCCAGCCTGGGTGACACAGCAAGATCCTATCTCTAAAAAACAAATTAAAAATTAAAAAAAAAAAATTACTCTTCCTCCATAAGTCCTAATTCAAAAGCTTTATTTCTGTTCCTATGATACAATAACTATCAAAGATATGAAGACATATTCCTCAAAAATCTCACCCTGAAAGTATTTTAGAATTGCATCCTTTATAAACTGAAGACTGACTTTTAAAATAGCCATAAAATTTTTTTCAAAATTAATCATCCATATTTTTTTGTTCTTAACTACCCAGGTGCTAGCATAGGAATCAGAGAAAACGGTAGGATATTTTTCTTAAAAACTAAGTAGTAACACTTATATTCAATGTATATTAGTCAAGAGAGGTATGGTGGTGCATGCCTGTAGTTCCAGCTACGTGGGAGGCTGGGGTGGGAGGACTGATTGAGCCCAGGAGGTCAAGAGCAGCCTGGGCAATATAGTGAGATCTCATCTCCCAAAAGGCAAAATAAATAAATACAACATATACATTAATTTAAAAAATAAAAAAACAGTCTGGGTGTATTAGGGTTCTCTAGACGGACAGCACTAATAGGATAGATAGGTATATAAAGGGGAGTTTATTAAGTATTAACTCACAGGATCACAAGGTCTCACAATAGGCTGTCTGCAAGCTAAGGAGCCAGGAGACCCAGTCCAAGTCCCAAAACTGAAGAGTTTGGAGTCCGAGTTCGAGGGCAGGAAGCATCCAGCACAGGAGAAAGATGTAGGCTAGGCCAGTCTAGTCTTTTCACATTTTTCTGCCTGCTTTATATTCTAGCTGTGCTGGCAGCTGATTAGATGGTGCCCACCCAGATTAAGGTGGGTCTGTCTTTCCCAGCCCATTGACTCAAATGTTAATCTCCTTTGGCAACACCCTCACAGACACACCCAGGATCAATACTTTGCATCCTTCAATCCAATCAAGTTGACACTCAGTATTAACCATCCTACTAGGTTATACCAAAGTGATACAATCCCAAAATCTCATGGCTTTAAGGAACAACATTTTTTTTCTTGATCTCACTGCACCCCCATTGCTCTGCTCTGTAGTCATCATTCAGGGATGCAAGCTTCAAGAGTTTGTATCACCTGCAACAACCAAGGCAACAGAATAGAACGTGGCAAATTGTGTGCTCGTTCTTTCACATTCCTTTGATCAAAACAAGTCATATGACCACTCGTAACTTCAAGGGAGTAGAGAAGTACAAGCCTACGATGTGCCCAGAATGAAAAGAACCAGAATACTGGTGGACAGAACTAACGGCCACCATACACAGTTATTTGGACTATTCAAATAGTAAGATAAACAAATAAATGCTCAACGGAATGCAGTTGAAAGTTTATATAATAATTCCACTGCTAGGCTTTAATAGAGGACCACAAGATGATCTCAAAGAAGTGTAGGCTTGACAACAGCCTGAGGCATTGTTTCCAGATCCTAGGCTCCCTTATTAATTGAGTAAATGGTGCAGTTGTCTTCTAAGCAATTTACCCCACTAACTTAATATTTCTCTAGTCAGAGAAAAAATGGCTGATATTCCACAATAGATATAAGTCAAATAAAAATCACCATTGTATACTATGCACTTAAAAAAAATTCCTCTGATATCACTAGAAATGCTTCTTTGCCTAAAGCCTAAGTCAATCATATAGCAGTTTACGCTGTTTATTCAAGAAGTTTTGTAATATTCAAGAAGTTTGTTTGAGAACCTTTTTTTAGGGGGGGGAATAAAACTATCAAGCCTTTAAGCTTAGGAATAATCTATGAAATCTTCAACTTTGTCATTCCTTCTTGCCCACTTGCTTCTCTCCATCCCATTTCTTTCCCTCTCTTCCTGTTCTTACTGAAATTAGGTGACAAAAGATACTTTTAGAGAGTTTCTCTTAAAGAGAGCACTGCCTTGGTTTAAGAAAATAGCTTATTAGATGCTCTGAAGAAAGTGAAATCAAGATAGCCAAACTGTTGCTCATAAGAAGTTAATGAATGGATGGCTTCTAGTTAAAGATAACAATTGAAGTATTTAGCACAAACTCTAAAACTAAAATGAGACATTTTATTTAAAGTCATAAACCCACAAGGACCAAAACACAAACAAACAAACAAACAGACAAAAAAACACAGGAAGGGAAAAAGGGGCAATTTTTGAAGCTGTAAAGTCAATGAACTAGTGATAATATACCGAGCAGATTCAAGAAATTTAAGGCAAAAAGGAGAAAGCTAAGAAACAACCAATTCACATTTAAGAATCTCCTAAAGTTTTGGGAAGTAGCAATACCAAGCACCTCTAAAAAAGATGAGGAGATAGGGCTAAAAATAGGATTGGTTTAAAGTATATTTAAGAATCAATTAGCCCTTAGCATGTAGACTGTGGTCTCTAAATTTCCTTTCTCCAAAAACAAACAAAATTCCTCTAAGGAATAGTTGATTCCATGTCTGAAGCAGAAAATACATGACATGTTCCCAAAACATCTTGTCATTCCAAAAAGTAAGACAGTTTCCAAAGACCAGTGGAGACACATCAAAATGACTCAGAAGTCAACTTAAAGAGGCTTAATGGCCCAGAGATTGAGCAATGAAAAGGACAATAGATTGACACACCAAATCCATTTAAGTCCAAGGGTTCACGATACTTAAAAAAAAAAAAAAAAAGAAAAGTTTTGGCTGGGTGCAGTGGCTCAAGCCTGTAATCTCAACACTTTGGAAGAGAAGGTAGGTGGATCATTTGAGGTCAGGAGTTCAAGGCCAGCTTGGCCAATATGGTGAGACCCTGCCTCTATTAAAAATACAAAAATTAGCCAGGCATGCTGGTGAGTGCCTGTAATCCCAGCTACTCGGTAGGCTGAGGTAGGAGAAATGCTTGAACCTGGGAGGCAGAGGTTGCAGTGAGCCGAGATTATGCCACTGCATTCCAGCCTGGGCGAAAGAGCAAGACTGAGTCTCAAAAAAAAAAAAAAAAAAAATTAAATTAAATTTTAAAAATCACTTCTCCCATTTGAAGGATGTAAAGAAACCAATTCATTAGTGTGAAAACAGGAAAATAAAGGAAAAAAACATTCATTCTGTCTTTCTACAGGAACCACATCACAAGTTACCAAACAGCTGGTGACATTGTTTTGTAGATGTTTTCCACCTAATAAATGCAGATGGAATGAAATAATTAGAATATTTTCATTTTGTAAACCCAAATTAATTTTAGGATCTAGGCAATGGTCATCATTGGCAACTAACATCACAAAAAGAAAAAACAAGATATTAGTGCCTTATGATAGAAGTACAATAATACTTCTGAGACAGTGTTGTCCTCCCTCTGCCCCCCGCCCAAAATATTGCAATTATGATTCTGACAAGGCATCTAATCTCCCTATCAGTTTCTAGGAGAAATAGAAGGGATGCCATTAAATGGCACCACAAGGATGCAGTCAGCAAAGTCCAAACAGTGAAAAACTGTATCATTGATCCTGTCTCTTCAACAAGTAATTTGCAGAGGGAAAGATAGAAAGATATTATAAAATTTAAGAGACAAAGCAACCAAAACAAGGATCTTAATTTAGATTCTGAGTCAAACAAACACACTGTGGGGTGAGAATGGAGAACCATTAATGAGATAATCAGGAAAATCTGAACACTGATTAAACTATCTGATACTACTAAGAAATTACTGTTAATTATATCTACGGGTGACAATGCTGCAGCAATATGGCCTTTGTTCTTTAAAAATGTCTTTTTCCTTTGGAGATATATATTAAAATGTTTATGAATTAAATAGTGATGTCTGGGATTGTTTCAAAATAATAGATAAATAGATAATTGAGTCTGTAATTGTACATGAAAACTATTCTCTCTGTACTTGTCTCTGTACTTGTCTCTCTGTATATCAAAATACGCTTGAAATTTTCATGATGAAAAGTTTAAAAAGTAGTTAGTATTTTCAAACAATATAATATCTACTCTCCCTATCACAGCAGAAGATGCCAAAGATTTATCCTCTGGAGAAGTTAAAAGAGAGGGTCTCTGATATAAAGAACACAGGAACAGTCAAGTGTAAGATAATGCATGAAAATGGGAATTAATTGAAAGTTTACTTAATAAATGTTGAAAGTCTTTTACAACCTCCTCTTCCAACTTGACTTCAAGAGCATTAGCAGTCAGAAGAATACCCTTTGGGCCAGAAATTGAAATAATCTTTGCTGAATAATCTGATAAACACAAGAGGAAAGATCTAAAGAGACTCACATCAGGAGTTCCTACTAACAGTCCATCCACTCACCCTGTGGTGAAGACACCAAGAAACAGTACCGGCATCTACTCCACTCTTTAATATTAGACAAAAATCAAGGATCATCTGCATTTGAGCTGTTACAATAATTAATTGGGAGGCCATCAATCTAAGATGGTTCCAGCATCCTGGGTTCCTACTTACACAAACTAAAACTCAGCTCAGCATAAATGGTCATAGTCTAGGCCAATTAGAAACTGTCAACTAATCTCTAACTAGGAACTTTCCCCTACTTAAGCTTAACTAATCAGAAACTGCCAACTACCCCTCACTAGAGACTTTCCACCACTGAAGCTTAACCAATCAGAAACTGCCAACTAACCCCTCACTAGAGACTTTCCACTGGAAAGAATTATTTACCTTGCTTCCTTGTTCACCCTATAAAAGCCTTCCCCTCATGCCCTTTTTGTGAAGCCCTGTACTGATTGCATTCTGGCTCTGCACAATTCATGAATTGTCAAACTCATGCTCAAACTCTAAAATTCTAATACACTTCAGTTTATCTTTTAACAAAACAATGCATCTGAATATAAAAGACACAGACTTAACATAGAAGGAGGAAAGACAAAGAGGAGGAAAGGAAGAGGAAAGGAAAGAAAACAGGAACAAACTGACTCAAGAAGAAAAAAAATTCAAAACAATTATAATACCCTCGGAGGGATGAGAAAATACTGCACTGATGAAACAAGAATGCGATACTAGGGAAAAAAAGGAATAATCAGATAGCAAAAATTTTAGAAATAAAAAGATAGGAATAAAAAAACTAACCAGAAGAATTCTGATTGAATATTAAAATGGAAGAAATGTTGCAGGAAACAGAGTAAGTAACAAGAGAGGTGGAAAATAAGAGAGATATGAGAAAATTATCTCCTGAGATTCAATATCTGAATAAAAATAGTTCAAGGAAATTAGAAAACAGATAAAACTGTGAAAATGAAATCATTAAATAAATCATTCAAAGAAATTTTTCAAAATTAAACAACATGAGTTTTTAGATTGGAAGTTGTCCATTAAGTAAGCTGCACAAATGATGAAAACAGAGCCTCCCTAGAGCATACGGTTACATTTCAGAACACTGAAGACAAAGAAGATTCTATAAGCTTCCAGAACTAAGAAAGTTTTCATATAAAGGATCAAGATTTTAAAGTGCATCAGAATTCTCAACAGCAAAAAGAGAACAGGACAATGTCTGAATCCGTTCCTCCAAAAATCAGAGGGGAAAATTATTCCCAACCTCAAGTACTACAATCATTCAAACTATTCATCTCTTGTTAGAGTAAAATAAAGACATTCTCAGACATACAAGGTTTTAAAGTTTTTCTTCCCATGCTCCATTTCTCACAAAACTGCTAAAGAATATGTAACTCAAAAACAATAAAGAAACTATGGGATACAAAAAATAGTGAATTAAATATAAGGGGATAAAAGGTATTCCTTGCTTGATGGTAAATGAAGTTCTCAGGACAATAGTTGTGGAAATAATTCATTCAAATTGGAGCAGATCAGAAGGCTCCAGCCCAGAGAGATTTCTTCAAGAAGATAAAATTGTTCAAATGCCTCCTGTATTTGAACATACTGATATAAGTTTAACACAACTAGGTAGATTTGGAGGACTTAATTCATAATATACTCCTCATCTCCAATTTTCTCTTCCCATCATCTCTTAAACACACACCAAACAGACTTCACCCCACCACTCCACTGAATCTGCTCCCGTCAATTCATAAGCTCCATGCTGCTAAAGCCAATAGTCGATCCTCAGTTCTCATATTAACTTAAATCCATTAGCAGCATCTTATAGCCTGATCGTGCCCTCCTTGAAACAGTTTCACTTGGCTTCCAGGATACACCAAGCTTTCCTGGTTTTTCTCCTACATCACTGCTTGGTCTTTCTCAGTTTCTTCTGGTGAATCCTCCTCATTTCCCCAATCTCTTCACATGTGAGTATTCCAGGTTTCAGTCAGTGGACCCATTTACCATTTATACTCCATTCACTTGTGTTTATTCACTTTATATGAATCTATAAATGCATATCTCTGGCCCTATCATCTCCCTGAACTCCAGATTGCTATATCCAACCCCTCCCCTTAGGTGTGTAATAAATATCTTAAGCTTAACATGTCCAAAACCAAGCTCCAGATCTCTCTCAAAAACATCTGCTCCCCTGGCAGTCTTTGCCATTGTAGTTAGCTAAAAGTCCATTCCTCCAATTATTCACGCCAAAAACCTTGGAGACACCACTGACCCTTCTTCTGCTCTCACATACCATATCCAATCCATCAGAAAATCCTGTTGGTTTTACCTTTAAAAATATTTCCAATTAGTTAATATGGTAGCTAAAAAAAAAAATTTCCCAGAACTTGACCACTTTTCGCCAATGCCACTGCTAATTACCACCCTTGTCCAGGTCATCATCATATCTTGTGTAAGTTCTGCCTTAGCCTACCAACAGGCTCCTTACTCTGCCCTTGCCTTCTCCAGTCTACTCTCCAAGCAGAAGCCAGAGAAATCTTTTCAAACCCTAAGTCAGATAAAGTAATTCCTCTGCTTAGAAGATTATAAAGACTTCTCATCTAGCTCCAAATGAAAGCCAACATCATGACAATAGCCTCATAAGGTCTTACCCACTCTAGCCCTTGGTCCTCCTCCTCACTTGCTCCAGACACACTGCCTCTGTCTACTCAAGAACATGAGGCAGGATCCCACCTCAAGCCACTGCACTTACGAATCCCACTAAGAACACCCTTACCCCCAGATATCTGCGTGAATCTCTCTTTCATAGCCTTCAAGCCTTTACTTAAATATCATCTTCTTGATAAAGTCCTCCCTAATGACCCTATTTGAAATTGTAACCCCACCCCACTTCCAATATTCCTTTGTCTCCCTTCTTGCTTTATTATTCTCCACAGAACTTACTGATATCTAATATATTATGTATTTTATTTAGTTTACTGTACATCTTTCCCCCTTAGACTTTGGGAGAACAGGAAGAATTTTAATCTGCTTGTTCACAGCTATATCCCTAACATAGAGTAGAAGTTCAACATACTTTTACTGAATGTATAAAAAGGTACATAGAAAACTAAACAAATACAAAATAAATTATTTTTTAACACTAGGGGGGAAATATGAGCAAGAAAGGAAAAGTAATCACTTACTACATAGCTCAGCTATGCAAAGCATTTACACAGTCATAATAAATACTGATTTATTTATTATTTACTCAGTGGTTCTCAAACCTGGCTGCACATTAGAAGCAACTGAAAACTTTTTTAAAAACACAGATACCCAGGATCCTCCCCCAAACACATAAAGCAGAATCTGTGAGGATGAGTCTCAGGTATCTAGATTTGTTCACTCAAGTTTGCTAGTGATTCTAATGTATAGCCAGAAATGAGAAGCACTCATCTAACCAAAATTACAATAAAACTACAGTGGGCAGCTAGGGGATCAGAAATACATATGTACGTGTTAGAGACAAGAGGTATGAGTTAAATCTTAAACTTCAGTAACTAAAAATCAATAGATAACTGCTAAAACTGAAAAATCAGTAACATTATAATTCAAATAGAACAAGCTACAAGAGTTGAAAAGTAGTTTGCTTCTGGGAGGAGTGAGGAATAGGGCTGAGGATGCCTGCTTTTTAAAAGTCAGGTTGAATATTTTATTTTAGACTGAAAATTCATATAATTTTCAATTAATAAAGTAAATTTATAATTTTTAATGGTAATGTTGAAGCTGGAACAATTAGGCAAAGGAAGAGAAGAAAGAGTGGGGGCTGAGTAACATGGGGGAAGGGCTAGAGTCTTATAAAGACACAAATTTCCAGTGACAGAGTAGTCAAGGTTTTCACAGAAGAATGATTAACAATTCCATCTTAAACTGGCTGTTGTCAACAAAATAGAACATTGACCTGAGCCTTCCGTCAAAAAAAAAAAAAAAAAAAAAAGGCAAAAAAGGTGGGAAGTGGTAGTGGTAGCAAGAAATTGGTGGTAATTTTCACATCAAGAGCCTATCTTCCTTTAATAAAACAAAGAGCAAATCCTTCTAAGACTGTTGGCAGCCATGAATACAGCAAATGCAGTTCACTTTGTTTTCTTTGTCCTTACACAGGTGACACAGTAGAAAAATTTAAATTATGAAATCTCAAATACAGTCTAAAATGTGTTCAAATGTAAGTTGAGATAAAACTATCTTGGAGTACTCCCTAAACAAGACATAAATAGGGACAAGGAGAGCATCTTCAAGGAAAAGTCCATATGTTAATCCTTTATTTCTACTGTATTTTGATAGAACCTAAATCCAGGTTTCACTTGAAATGATACTCAATGTTTACCGAAAGGGGCTCCCTTGGTTTCACAGTAAAATGATTAAATTGTAAAAGTCCTATTTGTTCAAAACCATTTTTTGATCTGAGGGAACGTGAGCATGTTAAGAGCGTCTAATCATAATTCTGGATCCCAAAGAGCCCCCGGAAAAGTCCCTACAATATTCCAGAATAAGCATACATTTAGTAGGAGTTCATTCTTGTTGATTTACGATATGGGCAGTTCCAGTTGTGAACTTCTATAAGAAATGTAGAGAAATGTAATTTCTCTCTTTACTGGGCCAATATATTGACAATGTATTCACAAATAAATTTATTTACTGAGTGCAGTGGCTCACACCTGTAATCCCAGCACTTTGGGAGGCTGTGGTGGGAGGACTGCTTGAGCCCAGGAGTTTGAGACCAGTCTGGGCAATACAGTAAGACCCCATCTCTATAAAAAAAAAAAAAAAAAACTGTAATTACTCAGGTACAGGCACACGCCTGTGGTCCCAGCTACCTGGGAGGCTGAGGTTGGGGGACTGTTTGAGCCTGGGAAGTTGAAGTTGCAGTGAGCCAAGATTGTACCACTACACTCAGCCTGGACAACAGAGAGAGATCGATCCCACCTCTAGAAAGACAAAATAAAATACTAAATTCATTCAAAAAATGTTTTCTTTCTCCCTTGCAAGATTACTGGTCAGGAAGATGTGACTGTGAAAAAATGTGAAAATAAACGAGAAATTTCAGAATGTTTCGTCAGTTTCAAATATCTAAAAGGAAAAGTAAACTTTGCTACTTTAAAGTTAACTATGAAAAAGTAAGAATTATCAGAAAACTATGTAATTTTCACATCCTTCATTAAATAAACACTATTTACTATTTTAGTAAATAGTAAATTCTATTTACTAAAATTTGCTACCTTCCTCAGCGCAGGCAGACAAGTTGATAGCCTCTTAGTCCCATCTTACAATTACCATTTCTATTACAACAAGAAAATACCTTTTTTTCCTCTGGAACAAAAAAATGCAGATTTTTGCAATACAGTAAACTAACGGTCATCCTCATTAAATGAATGTTTACTGAAGTATATCGTACACAGAGATTACTAGGGTCTCAAAATAAAATGAAGCACAAATTCACTGCTTCTGTCTTGAAAAAAAATAGTGTGTGAATTAAAATATAGTATGAAAAGAGCATACATGAATTAAGATGGCATAGACTTCAGGTCTAAATTAGCTTATTGGGTAAACTCCAACACTATAATTTTTAATCTTTTAAATATTTATTTGGAGAGTTTTTAAAATTGGCACACAAAAATGTACATATTTATGGGATACGCAGTGACATTGCAATACATATAATGTATAGTGATCAGATTGGGGTAATCAGCATACCCATCATCTCAAACATTTATCATTTCTTCGTGTTGTGAACAGTCACTGTACTACTTCTAGCTATTTGAAATTATAGATTGCTGTTAACTATGGTCATCTTACAGTACTATAGAACACTAGAATTTGAATAACTTTATTGAGATACAATTCACACACCATAAATTCACCCTTTTATACAATGAGGAGATTTTAGTATATTCACAGAATTGTACATCTATCACCACAATCAATATAATTTATTTATCACCCCCAAAAGAAGTTCCACATTCATCAGCAGTTATTCACCATTTCCTCCTACCCCAAGCTCCTGAAAACCATTGATCCACTTTCCATCTCTACAAATTTGCCAGTTGTGAACATTTCATATAAATCGAGTTATATAATATGTGGTCTTTTGTGTCTAGCTTCTTTCACCTAGAATGCTGTTTTCAAGGTTCACCTACCTTATAGCACGTATTAATCAGATACATAAATGTATTAAGATCATTTGTTTTAACCCTTATGCCCATATGGCTTTATCCACTTTGCTAATAAAACAGGAAGTGAAAAATTCAAAGGCGATGTTGAGTACGTGTAATAATCTTTCAAAAATATTTTTCTTAAACAAGAATCCATAATTACAGTGACAAAATGATTACAAAATAGTAACAGTAAAACCAGTCTAATCCAGGTCTACTTTATCTTTAATATTCAGATTAGTTTAATCTTTTGAATAATATACAATCTTGCTAGGACATAGCTAATTACATTAAAAACTACGATATGCAGAAAGCTTAACATTTATAATAGACAATTCCCTACCACAGCAATCCCATAATTTTCATTAGCAGTAACAATTTCTGTTTATTAGCAGTAACAATCTTCTGCGTGATTCCTGATAAACTGAGTTTCATAAAGCTGTACAAAAAATAAAGATTTGGTCAGTAATTTCACAAAATGAGGCAAGAGGAAGAGAGATGCTGCATTCTTCAGTTAGAATAAAAAAGATGTTGACTTCTCTATTATATTTGCCCTTAATTTGCTTGCAAACTTGCAAAACAGGACATCTAATTTGATAAAACATCAGAGTCCAGAAGGATATTTCTTAATGGCATGAAGTTTGAACATCTTGAATAATATTCCTCAGTTTCTCTTTCTAAAGCTTGAGCAGAAACTCATAAAATGAACATCTGTAGAGCACCTACTATATGCCAAGCATTGCATTATGAACTAGATGTACAAGAAAAGGAGCAAAATAACTGTTTGCAAAGAATTCACAATCCAGTGGATGCAGTAAATACAATCATTAGAAAAACAAACATTTATTGAGCACCTATCATGAGACTGGCACTACATTAAAAGCTTTCAATGAATTCAAACCCAGGCTGTCTGACTCTGGAGCCTGTTATTAATCATATGAAGATGTGATGTGTAAGGTGTTCCAGGCAAAGGAAAGCAAATGAGTGTAAAAGTAGAAAATGGTATGACATGTGAAGGGAACTGTGATGAGTTTGATGTAGTGAAAAAAGAATTTAGAGGTAAAAAGTAGCAAGAACTGGGGCTAAAAGTTTAGCAGAGGTCAGATCACGAAGGTTCTGGAATGTCATTCCAATGAAAAGTCAAAGAAGATCTAAGTAAAGAGAACTTGAAATGTTCCCAACACATAGAACTGATAAATACTCAAGGTAATAAATATCCCAAATACCCTGACTTATTCATTACACATTCTAGGCATGTAACAAAATATCTTATGTACCCCATAAATATGTAAAATGTTATATATCAATGCAATTTTTAAAAATATGAATACCTGAGTAGTTTTTTTCAAGTAAAATTAAAATGTTCATATTTTCATGATAATGCAAGTAAACAGGACAGGAGTCTTTTTGCATTATGCCATTTTTCTTGCTTTTTAAACATAATTATGCAATGTTGGAAAATATACTTTTTAAAAATCATGACTTGCCTACTTATTTTTTATACCTATTCTCTTTTGATGCAAAGAATTTTTTTTAATGCCAGTAAGTTTTAGGTTTTAAAGTGTATTCTGATATTTTAAGCTGAAAAGCTGATTGGTACTAAAAGCATTCTCTAGTATCCATAAAAGCATATGCTTTTTCCATCCTATCTTTATAAGATTTACATGGTTAATATATGACTCTCATACATATTGCACAAATGAAACAGAATAGAATTACTATTTTTGGTGATAGTCTATATAACTAAAGCTTTGGAAATCCATCTGATACCTGTTAAGAGATAACAGTTGTTTCTACAACGAAGCACCAGTATCTGCCTCGCACAGTACAATCCCCATTATCCCTGCACCTGAGAGGCTTGAAGCTTGGAAAATATTCATGAACTGATTTCAGTATCACTAGATATCACTGGCTGGCTAGCAACACAGTAGGAATCACGCAAGATCCTTTCTGAAGAAATTATAAAAGAAAATGGGTTGGGCATGGTGGCTCACGCCTATAATCCCAGCACTTTGGGAGGCCGGAGGAGGGCAGATCATGAGGTCAGGAGATCGAGACCATCCTGGCTAACACAGTGAAACCCTGTCTCTACTAAAAAAAATACAAAAAATTAGCCAGGTGTGGTGGCGGGAGCCTGTAGTCCCAGCTACTCAGGAGGTTGAGGGAAGAGAATGGCGTGAATCTGGGAGGCAGAGCTTGCAGTGAGCCGAGTTCGCGCCACTGCACTCTATCCTGGGCAACGGAGCCAGACTCCATCTCAAAAAAAAAAAAAAAACACAGAAAAGAAAATGTAGAGGCAGCATCCTAAAGTCCTTCTAAAGAGCTTTCCACAAGATTCTGACAATAAGGCTGTCAGCAGAAATCCTGGATAATGCAAAGATTCTCCAATTTTCACAAAAGTGAAAGGAAAGGCCTTAAATCTTTAAACCAAGGATTAAAAACAAGCATATCCTAGTTTGGGCTATATATCTTATTAATAAAAATTCATCATCAAATGCCACACTACCCACAAGAGTCCATAACTAGCTTCGGCTTTTTTTGGACACTACCTGACAGATTTCTTTCTAATTTAGGTTGAAGGTTTATATTCTTTCATACTGCATCACGTAATGCCTCATGGATGGTAGGCACTAAACAATTTGTTGATTTTTTTCTACTAAAAAGAATGAAATTTCCTGACTACGTCACTAGACATCTTTATTACTCATTCTTTGTGCTCCAAACACACCTGACTGATTTCAGTTTCTAAACCTAACAATATTCCTTTCCCCTCAAGCTGCATACACCGCTCCCTCCACCTGGAACACTCCCCACATCCTCCACTTTCTTCAGAACTCAGATGAAACATTTCCTCAGAGAACCTCCACACTAGGGCATGTCCTCCTGACATATGCTGTCATCCCCAGTTGTACTCCTTTGCACCACTTACCATACTATAATTAAATAATTATGTGATTGATTAGTTTAATATTTGGCTCTCTCTTAGGATGATGTATCATGGGTTTTCACATCTTTATCCCCAGTGCCTTTCACAAGCAGACTAAAGATAAATATTTGTTGAATAAATGAACAACTTTGAAAACTAGCTTTACAATTTACTAGGTAAATTTGAAAAACTCAATGTCATTAGGCTTCAGTTTCTGTAGCTATGAAAAGAGAATAATATAAATGCTACCTCACTGAGTTGTTGGGATTTATGATGAACTCTAAACTTTAAAATGTTACATAAAAATATTAATCTATTATTATTCTCAGCAAGAATATTTCACATTTAATATTGTCTTTAGCCAATCTTAATAGTATTAGCTAAGAACTTTAAAGCATATTACAGATTATCAAGATGCTGATAAATAATGGAAGTATCTGGCAAAAATTAATAAGTAGTCACTAGCTCCAGTCAGTAGCAGCCTGTGACAGATTCCAAGCACTGATCTCACGATTGTCAGTTTAATAGTAATAGTCCATCTCACAAGAAAGTGTGTCAGGTCTACTGTAATTCATGCTTCAGAAAGAAGTATTTCCTATGGAGTTGGGTTCATGAACAAATACACTAGCTAAAGAGTGGATCAATAGTGAAAGATGAGCTTCTCCAATTCACTCACAATTACACTTGGTCAATAGACTAATGTAAATCAATAATTTGTTATATTTGCTACATTTACAGACTTTGATCTTTAATATAAACCTGGCAATAAAACAACATACTTTTCTTTTCCCACGTTCTACAGTAATCTGATCATGAATATGGTAAAGGAAAAAAACTATTTTCTCTCTCAACTGTGTAATAAATATAAACCAAATTGTTCAGTAACCTCTTTCAGGTATGCCTTTCTAGTAAGTGTCTTCATAAAGATATTTTTTAAAAACAAGTAAAAGTGAGATATATAAACAGGTAATTATTAATCACAAGTAATTTTGAGTTATACAGTTTTCCTAGGTATTCCTATACTAGCCTATGTATGTGTGTGTGTGTGTGTGTGTGTCTGTGTGCATGTATGTGTCTGTTTGTGTAGACGTATATATACATATATATACTCATATACACATACACATACATACATATGCATATGTGTATACGTACACACACACCTATATATATAAAATTCCACGCTTCCTCTTTTGTATTATAGTTAGGTAGTGTTTACCTGTAACCTCTCCTAGAAAGACAGTTCTTTGAAGGCATGGCCAATGTCTTTTAAATCTGTACCCTCAGCACCTAGTGCAGCATTTCAACGTTAATAGGCATTTAGTGAGTGCTTGCTAAATAAACTGCACAGTCTTTTGCCAACACAACATTTTTCTGATGCTCGACTCATACTACCCAACAGTCAACTTTTGAGGTTGTCCATTTCCAGCTCTGAAGAAGAAATGCTCTTAATAAAAAACACTTTCTTGATAAAATATCAGTTATTTGCTTCAAAAAAAAAAATCCAGTGGGAGTGGGTACAGAGATTTAGAGGTGAAATAAGACTGTCTATGAGCTATAATTTAAACAATTTTTGATATCGGTTCATTATACAATTCTCTCTACTTTTATATATTTGAAATTTTTCATAAGTAATTTTTCTTAACTGGAAAAAAGTTTTAAACGTTTAAAACTTTAGAAGCTCCTCTTGCAAGATGGCCGATCAGAAGCAGCTGCGCTCTGCGGCACTCCGAAAGGAATGAAAGCAGAGAGTGAATTCAGCACCTTCAGCTGGAATATCCAGGTCCTCACAGTGGAACTGTCTAGGCAACAACTTGATCCAAGGAGGACGACAAAAAGCAGAGTGGGGTGACGGCCCACTCAGGAATGGCACAGAGCCAAAGGAACCCCCACCCTCAGCAAAGGGAAGCAGTGAGGGAATCACACTTCTCCCATGAATCTTTGCAACCCACGGATCAGGAGATCGATTCATGAGCCCAGGACACCAGGGCCTTGGGTCCGATACACAGAGCTATGTGAAGTATCCGCAGAGCAGCCGCTCAGGCACACCCACGAGTTTTACCTACTCCAGCCCCAGAATCCCCGACAAGGCAGAAGATCCATCCACGCATACCCCTAGGAACTGGGGCTGAATCTAGGGAGCCAA
Organism: Rhinopithecus roxellana; assembly: GCF_007565055.1. Lineage (NCBI taxonomy): Eukaryota > Metazoa > Chordata > Mammalia > Primates > Cercopithecidae > Rhinopithecus > Rhinopithecus roxellana. Next base: position 22,034,026 of record NC_044561.1, on the reverse strand, counting down.
GCAGTGTCACTCTGCAGGCCCCACTTCCATGCCACCACACAGGTTAAGACCCACTGGCTTGGAATTCCAGCCACCCAATGGCAACAGGCTGGAGTCCGCCTGAGTTGGAACCGAGTTCCCGGGGAAGAAGGGTGGCGACCGTCTCTGTGGTTCAGTAGTTTCAGCTGTTTCAGCCAGCTGGCTTGGAGAACAAGGAAGGGTCCCCCACAGTGCAGCACAGCTGACTTGCCAGATCTTGGCCAGATTGCTTCCTAAAGCAGGACCTCAATCCATTCTTCCTCACTGGGCGGGACCTTCCTGCGGGGGCTTCAGCCGCTTCAGCCAGGGTTCTAAAGACAGAACCCTGATCTCCCCCTGGGACAGAGCTCCTGTGGGGAGAAGCAGCCACCATCTCTGCGGTTCAGCAGGCTCAGCCATTCCAGCCTGCCCGCTTTGGAGAACACAGACGGTCTGGATGAGGAAGGGTCCCCCACAACGCAGCACAGCTGCCTTGTCAGGTCATGGCCAGACTGTGCTTTAATTGGGACCCTGATCCATTCCTCCTCACAGGCAGGACCTCCCTGCAGGGGTTTCAGTCACTCCAGCAAGGGTTCTACAGACAGTGCTCTGATCTCTCCCTGGGACAGAGCTCCAGGTGGGAGGGGTGGCTGCCATCTCAGTGGTTCAGTAGACTCAGCTGTTCCAGCCTACCAGATTTGGATAACACAAACAGTCTGGACAAGGAAAGGCCCCCCTCCCCCCGCTCAGTGCAGCACACCTGCTCTACCAAAAAGCAGCCAGACTGCTTATTTAAGTAGTTATCTGATCTCATTCCTCCTGACTAGGTGAGACCTCCCAACAGGGGTCTCCAGTCACCTCCTACAGGCATATTCAGGCCAGCAACAGATCAGTAATCCCCTGGGACACAGCATCCAGAAGAAGGAGCAGGCTGACATCTTTGCTGTTTTACAGCCTTCACTGGTGATACCTCCAGGCATGGGAAAACCCCAGGCAACTAGGGTCTGGAGCAGACCCCCAGCAAACTGCAGCAGCCCTAAAGAAAAGTGGTCTATCTGTTAAAAGAAAAACAAACAGAAAACAACAACAACATCAACAAAACAGACCTGACAAAAACCCATTCAAAGGTCAGCAACCTCAAAGATTGAAAGTAGATAAACTCACAAAGATGAGAAAGAATCAACACAAAAATACTGAAAACTCAAAAAGCCAGAGTGCCTCTTCTCCTCAAATGACCCCAACACCTCTCCAGCAAGGGCACAGAACTTGGGTGAGGCTGAGATGGCTGAATTAACAGAAGTAGACTTCAGAAGGTGGGTAATAACAAACTTCACTGAGCTAAAGGAGCATGTTGTAACCCAATGCAAAGAAGCTAAGAATCATGATAAACTACAGGAGCTGATAGCCAGAATAGCCAGTTTAGAGAGGAACATAACCAGTCTGATGGAGCTGAAAAACATAACATGAGAACTTCACAATGCCATCACAAGTAACAACAGCAGAATAGACCAAGCCAAGGAAAGAATCTCAGGGCTTGAAGTTATCTTTCTGAAATAAGACAGGCAGACAAGAATAGAGAAAAAAGAATGAAAAGGAATGAATGAAACCTCAAAGAAATATGATATTATGTTAAGAAACCAAACCTATGACTCACTGGGGTACCTGAAAGAGACAGGGAGAATGGAACCAAGTTGGAAAACATACTTCAAAATATCATCCAGGAGAACTTCCCCAACCTAGCAAGACAAGCCAACATTCAAATTCAGGAAATGCAAGAACCCCAGTAAAATACTCCACAAGAAAGACCAACCCCAAGACACATAATCATCAGATTCTCCCAGGTCAAAATGAAAGAAAAAATGTTAAGAGCAGCCAAAGAGAAAGGTCAGGTCACCTACAAAGGGAAGCCTATCAGATTAATAGCAGACCTGTTAGTGTAAACCCTACAAGCCAGAAGAGAGTGGGGCCAGTATTCAACATTCTTAAAGAAAAGAATTTCCAACCCAAAAGTTCATACCTGACCAAACTAAGCTTCGTAATTGAAGGAGAAATAAGATCCTTTTCAGACAAGCAAATGCTGAGGGAATTCCACACCACCAGGCCTGCCTTGCAAGAGCTCCTGAAGGAAGAACTAAATATGGAAAGGAAAACCATTACCAGCCACTACAAAAACACGCTGAAGTACACAGACCAGTGACACTATGAAGCAATCACATAAACAAGTCTGTAAAATAACCAGCTAGCATCATGATGCCAGGATCAAATTCACACATAACAATACTAAACTCAAATGTAAATGGCCTAAATGTACCAATTAAAAGACAGAGATGGAAAGCTAGATAAAGAGCCAACACCCATCAGTATGCTGTCTTCAAGAGACACATCTCACATGCAAAGACACACATAGTCTGAAAGGGATGGAGAAAAGTTTACCAAGCAAATGGAAAACAGAAAAAAGCAGGGGTCTCAATCCTAGTTTCTGACAAAACACTTTATTTATTTATTTAGTTTTATTATATTATATTTTATTTTATTGAGATGGAGTTTCTTCTTGCCCATGCTAGAGTGCAATGGCACCATCTCAGCTCACTGCAACCTCTGCCTCCCAGGTTCAAGAGCTTCCTCTATCTCAGCCTCCAGAGTACCTAGGATTACAGGCACCTGCCAAGACGCCCGGCTAATTTTTTGTATTTTTAGTAGAGATGGGGTTTCACCATGTTGGCAAGGATGGTCTCAAACTCCTGGCCTCAGGTAATCCACCTGAGGCCTCCCAAAGTGCTGGTATTATAGACATGAGCCACCATGCCCAGCCCACAAAACACACTTTAAACCAACAAAGATCAAAAAAAGACGAAGAAGGGCATTATATAATGGTAATGGGTTCAATTCAACAAGAAGAGCTAACTATTCTAAATACATATGCACCAACACAGGAGTATCCAGATTCATAAAGCAAGTTCTTAGAGACTTACAAAGAGACTTAGACTTTAGACACCCACACAAAAATAGTGGGAGGCTTTAACACCCCACTGACAATATTAGACAGATCATCAAGACAGAAAATTAACAAAAATATTCAGGACCTGAACTCAGTTCTGGATCAAGTGGACCTGATAGAGATCTACAGCACTCTCCACCTAAGCCAGGCACAGTGGCTCATGCCTGTAATCCCAGCACTTTGGGAGGTCAGGTGGGAAGATCACTTAAAGCCAGGAGTTCGAGACCAGCCTAGCCAACACAGCAAAACCCCCTCTCTACTAAAAATACAAAAATGAGCAGAGCACAGTGGCATGTGCCTGTAATCCCAGCTGATAGGGAGGCTGAGGCAGCAGAATTGCTTGAACACAGCAGACGGAGGTTGCATTGAGCTGAGACTATGCCACTGCACTCTAGTCTCAGCGACAAAGTGAGATTCTCTCTTCAAAAAAAAAAAAAAATAATAATAATAATAATAATCTCTACCCAGAAACAACAGAATATACATTCTTCCCATTGCCACATTGCACTTACTCTAAAATTGATCACATAATTGCATTTAAAACACTCTTCAGCAAATGCAAAATAATTGAAATCATAACAGTATCTCAGACCACCGTGCAATCAAATCAGAACTCAAGAAATTCACTCAAAACCATACAACTACACAGAAATTGAACAACCTGCTCCTGAATGACTCTTGGATAAATAATGAAACTAAGGAAGAAATCAAGAAGTTCTTTGAAACTACTGAGAACAAAGAGACAATGTACCAGAATCTCTGGGATGCAACTAAAGCAGTTGTTAAGATGGAAATGTATAGCATTACATGCCCAAATCAAAAAGCTAGAAAGATCTCAAGTTAATAACCTAACATCTCATCTAAAAGAACTACAGAACCAATAGCAAACAAACCTCAAAGCTAGGAGAGGACAAGAATTAACTAAGATCAGAGTAGAACTGAAGGAGATGGAGACACAAAAAGCCCTTCAAAAAACAATCAATGAATTCAGGAGCTGTTTTTTTTTTTAATAATAAAATAGATGACTGAAAGGTACATTAGATCAATAAGAAAAGAGAGAAGAATCAAATAAATACAAAAAATGATAAGGGGATATCACCACTGTCCCCTCAGAAATACAAACAACCATCAGAGAATGCTATAAACATTTCTATGCACATAAACTAGAAAATCTATTGGAAGAAATGGATAAATTCCTGGACACATGCACTCTCCCAAGGCTGAACCAGGAAGAAACTGGATCCCTGAATAGACAAATAACAAGTTCTGAAATTGAGGCAGAAATAAATAGACTACCAACCAAAAAAAGCCCACGACCAGACAGATTCACAGGTTGAATTCTACCAGAGGTACAAATAAGACCTGATGCCATTTGTACTGAAACTATTCCAAAAAATTAAAAAGAAGAGACTCCTCCCCAACTCATTCTATGAGGCCAGCATCATCCTAATACCAAAACCTGGCAGAGATACAAAAAAAAAAAAACCAACAAAACATCAAGTCAATATCCTTAATGAACATCAATGCAAAAATCCTCAATAAAATACTGGCAAACCAAATCCAGCAGCACATCAAAAAGCTTATCCACCACAATCAAGTTGCCTTCATCCCTGGGATGCAAGGTTGGTTCAACATACACAAATCAATAAATGTGATTCATCACATAAACAGAACTGAAGACAAAAAACACACGATTATCTCAATAGATGCAGAAAAGGCCTTCGATAAAATTCAAAATCCTTCATGTTAAAAACTCTCAATAAACTAGGTATTAAAGGCACATACCTCCAAATAGTAACAGCCATCTATGACAAACCCACAGCCAATATCATACTGAATGGGCAGAGGCTGGAAGCACTCCCCTTGAAAACCAGCACAAGACAAGGATGCCCCCTCTCCAACATAGTATTGGAAGTTCTGGCCAGGGCAATAGAGCAAGAGAAATAAATAAAGCATATTGAAATAGAAAGAGAAGAAGTCAAATTATCTTTCTTTGGAGATGACATGATCCTATATCTAGAAAACCCCATTGTCTCAGCCCAAAAGCTTCTTAAGCTGAAAAACAACTTCAGCAAAGTCTCAGGATGCAAAATCAATGTGCAAAAATCGCTAGTATTCCTATACGCCAATAACAGGCAAGCAGAGAGACCAATCATGAATGAACTCTCATTCACAATTGCTACAAAGAGAATAAAATACCTAGGAATACAGCTAACAAGAGAGGCAAAGGACCTCTTCAGAAAGAACCACAAACCACTGCTCAAAGAAATCAGGACGCAAACAAATGGGAAAACATTTCATGCTCATGGACAGGAAAAATCAATACTTGTGAAAATGGCCATATTGCCCAAAGTAATTTATAGATTCAATGGTATTCCAATCAAACTACCATGGACATTATTCACAGAATTAGGAAAAACTATTTTAAAATTCACGTGGAACCAAAAGAGAACCCAAATAGCCAAGACAAGCCTAAGCAAAAAGAATGAAGCTGGAAGCATCATGCTTTCCAACTTCAAACTATACTACAAGGCTACAGTAACCAAAACAGCATGGTACTGGTACAAAAACAGACACATAGACCAATGGAACAGAATACAGAACTCAGAAATAAGCCTGCACACCTACAACCATCTGATCTTCGACAAACCTGACAAAAATAAGCAGTGAGGAAAGGATTCCCTATCTAATAAACGGTGCTAGGAGAAATGGCTAGCCATATACAGAAAATTAAAACTGGAAAATTAAAAACCCTTCCTTACACCATATACAAAAATCAACTAAGATAGATTAAACAGTTAAACGTAAAACCCAAAACTATACTGGCCAGGTGCAGTGGCTCATGCCTGTAATCCAAACACTTTGGGAGGCTGAGGTGGGTGCATCACGAGGTAAGGAGTTCAAGACCAGCCTGGCCAACATGGTGAAACCCCATCTTTACTAAAAATACAAAAATTAGCCAGGCACGGTGGCACATGCCTATAATCCTAGCTACTCAGGAAGATGAGGCAGGAGAATTGCTTGAACTCAGGAGGTGGAGGCTGCAGTGAGCTGAGATCATGCCACTGCACTCCAGCCTAGGCAATATAGTGAGACTCCGTCTCAGAAAAAAGAAAAAAGAAAAAAAAAACCAAACCTATAAAACCCCTAGAAGAAAATCTCTGCAATACCATAATTCAAGACACAGGCATGGGCAAAGATTTTACGACAAAAACACCAAAAGCAATTGCAAGTTTTATTAATTAAACTAAAGAGCTTCTTCACAGTAAAAGAAACTATCATCAGAGTGAACAGAAAACCTACAGAATGGGAGAAAATTTTTGCAGTCTATCCATCTGACAAAGGTCTAATATCCAGAGTCTACAAGGAACTTAAATTACAAGAAAAAAACAAACAACCCCATTAAAAAGTGGGCAAAGGACATGAACAGACACTTCTCAAAAGAAGATATACATGAGGCCAACAAACATATGAAAAAAGCTCAACATCACAGATCATTAGAGACATGCAAATCAAAACCATAATGAGACATCATATCACACCAGTCAGAATGGCTATTATAAAAAAGTGAAAAAACAGCAGAGAAAAAGGAACACTTTTATACTGTTGGTAGAGTGTAAATTAGTTCAACCATTATGGAAGACGGTGTGGCAATTCCTCAAAGATCTAGAGGCAGAAATACCATTTGACTCAGCAATCTCATTACTGGGTATATACCCAAAGTAATATAAACCATTCTATTACAAAGATACATGTATGCATATGTTCACTGCAGCATTATTCATAATAGCAAAGACAAGGAATCAAACTATATGCCCATCAATGACAGACTGGATAATGTGGTACATGTACATCATGGAATACTATGCAGCCATAAAAAGGCATAAAATTATGTCCTTTGCAGGGACACAGATGGAGTTGGAAAGCATTATCCTCAGCAAACTAATGCAGGAACACAAAACCAAACACCGCACGTCTTACTTGTAAGTGGGAGCTGAATGATGAGAACACATGGACACATGGTGGGGAACAAAACACACTGGGGCCTGTTGAGGTTGGGAGAGAGCATCAGGAAGAAAAGTTAACAGATGCTGGGCTTAATACCTAGGCGATGGGGTGATCTGTGCAGCAAAGAACCATGGTACATGTTTACCTATGTAACAAACCTGCACATCCTGCACATGTACCCCTGAACTTAAAATGAAAGTTGAAGGAACAAGAAAAAAAAAAAAAGAAAGAAAGTTCTCTTTTGAATATTTTAACCTGGATTTTTTTTTTTTTTTTTTTTTTTTTTGAGACAATCTTGCTCTGTTGCCCAGGCTGGAGTACACTGGTGTAAACATAGCTCACTGTAAACTCAAAAACTTCTGGATCAGTCGATCCTCTCACCTCAGCCTCCCAAAGTGCTTGGATTACAGAAGCATGAGCCACCATGGCTGGTCTGAAAATTTTTTAATACTCGTACTGTAAGTAGTGCTTATTAACCAGCCCATATTTTGAATTTTTAATGCACAGTCCGGAAGATATTAGCTCTTGCTTTATACCTATAGGAGTCATGCCCAAATGCAGAATGAAAAGAGCCAATGTAAGAGTTAATGTGGGGCCGGGCGTGGTGGCTCAAGCCTGTAATCCCAGCACTTTGGGAGGCCGAGACGGGCGGATCACGAGGTCAGGAGATCGAGACCATCCTGGCTAGCACGGTGAAACCCCGTCTCTACTAAAAATACAAAAAACTAGCCGGGCGAGGTGGTGGGCGCCTGTAGTCCCAGCTACTCGGGAGGCTGAGGCAGGAGAATGGCGTGAACCCGGGAGGCGGAGCTTGCAGTGAGCCGAGATTGCGCCACTGCACTCCAGCCTGGGCGACAGAGCGAGACTCCGCCTCAAAAAAAAAAAAAAAAAAAAAAAAAAAAAAAGAGTTAATGTGTTATACTGATAGCTTCAGCCACCTCACTATTTACTTCTACCCACTGCATCCTTGGTTAAAATTTTAGAAGCTGAAATGGAAGGGGTATATTGACTTTTTCTAATCCAAAAAGCAGTATTTCCTTTACAAAACAATAACTCATTCCTTAGGGCCTGAGGAATGCTCATGGCATGGCTCACACCAGCAGTAATCCCAGCACTTGGAAGGCTGAGGCAGGAGAAGCACTTGAGCCCAAGAATTCGAGGCTGCATAAGCTATGATGGCACCACTGCACTCCAGCCTGGGGAATAGAATGAGACCCTGTCTCTAAATTTTAAAAAGTTTGTTTAATTAAAAAATTTATTTCCCATTAAAAAGGAGATTTCTAAAAACATTTTAATGACAGGAAAACATCAAGTTATATTATTAAGTAAAAATAGCTGAGAAAATGTTAAAGAGTATTTCCAAATTTTGTAAAAATAAAAATATACATGTATCTATACAGACATATATGTTTCTTATGTGTATATGTATATTAAAAATCTAAAATGAAATATCAAAATATTAACAGAATTGCTATAACAATATATATTATTATTTACATTTACATTTCTAATGTCCTATTATAAAGGGCAAATATTGCTTTTATTTCTTGAAGTGTTACTTTAAAATCATACTGTTATAACAAGCAGTCTTTATACAAAATACAAAAGAGATTAAGATTTAAGATAGCATCTATTCAAGCTTAAGAAAACAACATTTGGCCAGGTGCGGTGGCTCAAGCCTGTAATCCCAGCACTTTGGGAGGCCGAGACAGGCGGATCACGAAGTCAGGAGATCGAGACCATCCTGGCTAACCCGGTGAAACCCCGTCTCTACTAAAAAAATACAAAAAACTAGCCGGGCGAGGTGGTGGGCGCCTGTAGTCCCAGCTACTCGGGAGGCTGAGGCAGGAGAATGGCATAAACCCAGGAGACGGAGCTTGCAGTGAGCTGAGATCCCGCCACTGCACTCCAACCTGGGCAACAGACCGAGACTCTGTCTCAAAAAAAAAAAAAAAAAAGAAAATGACATTTGACTTTTAGTAAGGACACTGATTTGCTAATAAAAATTTAAGAGTAAAATAACTGGCTACTTCACATTTTTATATCTCCATGTATTCTTCTACTCTATCTTATAGGTCATAAATTTCCAAAAGGAATAAATTGCTTTATTTATTTGACATATCCATTAGTGTAGCATTAGAGCATAATGCCTTAAATAATAGTAATGAGAATAATTAAAATGCAACAATTATATTCTTTCTGATATATTAGTAAGTGTTACAATGATTAGCAGTACGAATCTCTCTGACAAAACCGAACTCTACTGGGAAAGAGAACAATTTGGCAAGTTAGCTAAATCAATTAATCATTTCCATCTGCTGCAAACCATGCACACTAAAATATCCTCCCAGCTTTACTTTAATGGAGTAAATGGAACTTTCATTTGGTGTTCATATCATATCAAGAAAGAACATGCTGAATAAGACCTTCCGAATAGACTACTTTTGAGAGCCAACAAAAGGCCGGAAGCTGGAGATTTAAGAAGAGAAAACCTTACACGGAGCATTCATTCTTGGCAGCTACTGGTGATCTGATCAGGCTCAGGACAGAACATTCTTGTTTTACTTCTCTATATTTTCATTAAAATGATTTTTCCATTCCAACACTTACATATGCCTGTGTGCAGCAGTGAGAATAGCATTCACTGACTCTCAATACATATGGTATGCATTCAATGACATCACTTACTACTACATTTGCCAAGTTGAACCTCTCCTATAGACCACCAAAACACTGTTTCACAGTCTCTGTGGGGCTAAGAGAGTAGTTCCAAAGCAATAGGTCAGTCTTGCAGAATACAGAGGTTATTAATGTATCATCCCATATATACCATACCCTCCCCATCCCCTAATAAATAAAAATCTTTGTAATCCTATAATGTATTCAGCTTTTATTAACTCTTTCACTGTTGAATAGTGAAGTGAATACACATTTGATGGCTCTTGTTGCTACAGTGCTCTGGCAGGTGCTGTTTACTTCTTTTTACAGAAGAGATTACAGAGTGAATTTTTATTATGGAGATGTATGAAAATTACTATGCAAGTTGTAAATAATAATTCATGTAACTAATATTTTAAATTAATGATTATGAAATAAAAATCAAAGCAGTTTTTCTATTAAAGAAAAGCTTTCAATAATGTTCTGCTTTTTCTAATTTAAAGTTAAACATCCAATTTAAAATATTTAAAAATTATTATATAGTGGATTCTGTGATCTTTCAAAACACTAAAAAAACTTCATAATTACTTTCAACGAGGTATTAAAGGCTCTCCTTAATTATTTTTTAAAGCAGTGAAAAATTGGAGGAAAAAGCAACATTACTCACATCAAATTATTTTTTTTCCATTGGTCTATAATATAAAACCACACGTGGGCATAAAGGAAAACCAAAATTAAAAGATATTGCAGAAAGGGCTCTGGTGGGGTCTTGCTTCACAGCATGCTGTTTACTAAAGTAGTTTAGCAAATAGCAGAGCTCCCGAGCACAAACTGTTCAGGGTTTTAAGGTAAATGTCAAGAAATCTAATCTTTGGGCAATGCAACAGAGTAGAGCACTCACTTTGAAGGGCCTCAGCATCTCTTCATTTAGCCCTTCTCACATAAGGGTGGGATACCAGCTAGCCACTATACATGGCATATGCAGTGGGGTCTGAAATTTTATAAATTACAAAATAAGTCAGGTATCATATAACTTAATACATCTTTTTATAAAAATGGATAGCAATAATTACCATTTACGAAACATTATATTAAATAACATAAATGTATAAAATTTTCAAAAAATTTCAGTGAGTTTGGCCGGGTGCGGTAGCTCATGCCTATAATCCCAGCACTTTGGGATGCTGAAGTGGGCAAATCACCTGAGGTCAGAAGTTCAAGATCAGCCTGGCCAACATGGCAAAACCCCTTCTCTATTAAAAAATACAAAAATTAGGCAGGCGTAGTGGTGTGCACCTGTAATCCCAGCTACTCAGGAGGCTGAGGCAGGAGAATCATTTGAACCCAGGAGGCAGAGGTTACAGTGAGCTGAGATCACTCCATTCTACTCCAGCCTGGGCAACAAGAGCGAAACTCCATCTCAAAAAAAAAAAAAAAAAAACTTCAGTGAATTCATGTGATTTGGAAAATAAATGATTTTATTATCCATACTTTAACATAAATAGTAAACTAATATGGTAATGCTATGAATTTTCTGAGGCATGAGATTATCTACTAGACATTGTGATGCTTCCTAAGAATTAAGTATTTCAAACACAAAATCTATCTAAAAATGTAAAACACAATAATAATTCTGAAAAATCAATTCAATTGTAAAATAGGTGCCACACTTTAGGATAATATAATGGTTTTCAGGTGTTATTAAGAATACTCATCATTGAGTTCATGTCCTTTGCAGGGACATGGATGAAGCGGGAAACCATCATTCTCAGCAAACTATCACAAGGACAGAAAACCAAACACCGCATGTTCTCACTCATAGGTGGGAATTAAACAATGAGATCATTTGGACACAGAGTGGGGAACATCACACACTGGGGCCTGTTGGGGGGTGGGGGGCTGGGGGAGGGATAGCATTAGGAGAAATATCTAATGTAAATGATGAGTTGATGGGTGCGGCAAACCAACATGGCACATGTATACCTATGTATCAAAACTGCACGTTGTGCACATGTACCCTAGAACTCAAAGTATAATAAAAAAAAATAAACAAAAAAGAATACTCATCATCACAAAAAATAATAAGCATGTGAAGCAACAGATATGTTAATCAGCTTGATTTAGCTACTTCACAATGTATTCATATACATGTCAAAACATTATACTGTATACCATAAATAGATAAAATTTTCATTTGCCAATTGAAAGTAAGTAATAAATAAATGATACTCACTATAACTTACTACTCTGTAGTGAGTAAATAATACTCATTATAACTCCTGTTATACTTGAGGAGCTTAGAGACAATACTCTCTTACCCAGGGTTGCACAGTTAGTAAATCGCAGAGCTAGGTTTTCAAACCAAGCGCTTCCAACTCTAAAGCCCACCAGCTTTCCTCTATATCAAACTGATCAAATTGAAAAACAGTGACAATATAAAGGTATAAAGCTCAGGTTAGAGCATGTGTGAGAACATGCAGTGTTTGGTTTTCTGTCCTTGTGATAGTTTGCTGAGAATGATGGTTTCCAGCTTCATTCATGTCCCTGCAAATTTAGAGCTAGAGATAAAATTGTTAGAGCTAGAGATAAAACTGTCTTTCCAAAGGTAAAAATTACTAAGTTCTAAACTACTGAAAAGAATCAAGTTGCTGAAGAGTATCTTCCAATCAGCTTTTGCCCAACTATAGGCTACACAGAGCATCATTAAAGACGGCATACCCAGCATAATTAAGAATCTAAAGAGAAAAAGAAAAATCTCTACAAAAGATAGTCAAGTACTCCCCTTCACTCTCAAAAAAAGGAATGCAGACAGAAAACTCTAGGCAGATCCTAGGAAGACAGAATTATGGGCAGTGAACTTCCAATTAATTCAGTACACAAGCCAACAGCAAGGCTATTTTCATGGTAAGAAAACTTTTAAGCTACAGAATGTCTCAGTCTTCAGACTTCAAGAATTTCTGTTCCCAATGGAGTCTACAATTCATCCCAACTGAAAAAAACTTCATAAAGTCATTTAAATTTCTTGAATATATTTACTAAGTACTTATTAAAGCAACATTCTGACTATTCTTTTTTTTTTTTTTTTTTTTGTGAGACGGAGTCTCGCTCTGTCGCCCAGGCTGGAGTACAGTGGCGTGATCTCAGCTCACTGCAAGCTCCGCCTTCTGGGTTCAGGCCATTCTCCTGCTTCAGCCTCCTGAGTAGCTGGGACAACAGGAGCCTGCCACCACGCCCAGCTAAGTTTTTATATTTTTAGTAGAGACGGGGTTTCACTGTGTTAGCCAGGATGGTCTTGATCTCCTGACCTCGTGATCCACTGTCTCAGCCTCCCAAAGTGCTGGGATTATAGGCATGAGACACCGCGTCCGGCCCATTCTGACTATTCTAATTAGGGCTGTAGGGTGAAAATATTTGCAACTCTTCAATACTTCATAATATATTAAACGCAAATGTATTCAAAGTGATTATTAAGCAATTTTTGTCTTTTCCAAAGTTTTAATTTTTTAAACATTTTTAAAATTTTTATTTTATTTATTGTATTTTTTTTTTAGATTCAAGGTTCCACTATGTTGCCCAAGCTAGACTCAAACGATTCTCCTACCTTAACCCAAGTAGCTGGGATTACAGGTGTACATCTTTTTTCTGCAGTTTTTAGAGAAGGTTTTTCAAATGTTTATTAAGCATCAATGGCATATCTACTATAAATACTAGATATATTATGCTCAGTGATTCTTAGCAGAAATCTTAAAATGTTCCTATCATTGACTTTCTCTGCACAAAAATTTCAGATTCATGAAGACTGCTTTAGAGTTTAGCTGCATGGGGTTTGGAGAACTGAGATGTTACCTGGTTTGTTTATATTAACAAATACCTATTCTCAAATCACAGATGATAGACTTAAATTTTTGAAAATGAGTATACAAAGGCCGGGCATGGTGGCTCACATCTGTAATCCCAGCGCTTTGGGAGGCCCAGACACGAGGATTGCTTAAAAACAGAAGTTCAAATACAGCCTGGGCAACATGGCAGGGCCTCATGTCAATGAAAAATAGAAAAATTAGCCAGGGACAGTGGCATGCACCTGTAGTCTCAGCTACTCAGGAAGCTGAAGCAGGAGGATCGCTCAAGTGGTGAGGTTACAACGAACTATGATTCACCACTGCACTACAGCCTACGTGACAGAGTAACACCCTGCCTCTATTTTTTAAAAAAAGAATTAGTATATAAGGCTAAATAAGTACAAACACATAAAAAGAATTAGTGTATAAGATTAAATAAGTGTAAGCACACAAACAAACTTATGTGGAAGTAACACGTTTGGCAGAATACATCAGTTAGGAAGATAGTAAAAAGATAGAATTCATCTATCAATTAGGAAGGTAGTAAAAAGGTCTTCGTGACTAATATGCTGTACTCATTACAGTCTCCTAGGCCATCATTCAGGGACTAAAACATTTAAATGATGAAAAAAATTAAAGACTATAGTATAGTACATAGAAGATTCCGTTTTTCTTGTCAATTGTGTTGACAGGCTGTGCACGTGCACTAGGCAAGTCACTTAATTTTTCTGGACCTCAATTTCTAGCCACCCTCTGAAATCCTAAGATGGTATTCTTATTTTTTTAAGATAATTTTTACAACCTTGGTTATCTAAGATAATTTTTACAACCTTGGTTATCTAGTTTTCTAAGCAATAGCAGACCAGAAATAGTCAAAGAGAGAGAGCAGGGAGAAGTGTAGCAGGAAGCAAGCCATTGATAATGTACTAAGTGGCAGGTAACAGAGAAGATGACTGAAAATTTTTAACAATCAGATCCAGGAACCCTCACAGTAACCTGGGTCCATTAGGAATAGAAGAACATACCTCTTCTATCTATGGATAATTCAAAGGTCTTATTTCTCTTCCGGCACTGCAATTTTGTTTTGGTCATTTTACTGAAGTGGAGAATGAAGAAAAACAAACAAGACATGCAACTACGCCCCTAAAGAATTGAAGACACCAATGACTAACAAATGGTTTGCAGGATGGCAGATAAAAAAAAGAAGCAACTTGCTGAAACTCTCTCTACTTATAAGATAAAACTGGCTGAAATCAGTTGAAACCAATATGGCCAACTGGAGTTTTGCACAGAAAGAGCTTGCTGACATCACGGTGTTCATTTCTACCAGATGTTTCAGACTAACTCTCCCCCAATTTGCACATGGAACCCATGAGGAGGCATGAAGAGATAACTGTGCATGCCTGAGGATTTTACAAGACCTTCCCCTTTCCTTTGACCAATCACCTGCTAATCTCAGCATCTACCCCTTGACCTTTTCTTATAAAATTACTGCCTTAAAGTCAGCATGAGGAAACACATTTGAGCCAAACTCCTACCTCCTTGTTAGTCAACTTGCAATATAAAACTTTTCTTTTCTCAAAACTTGGTGTCGTAGCATTGGTTTCTAGTGCATTGGGCAGCAAGACCCCTTCTCTTTTGCTGAATAACAGACAGAAGTAAAATGTAACACATTCAAGTGTTGACAGTTAAAGCAAAACACAAATCCATTTGCGAGCTTTACATTCTACTTAGGACAAAGTAGAGAGAGAGAGACAGAGTCCTTTGCGTATATCTGTAAATAACACACTATTTCACATTTCTAATACTTCACAGTGCTCTGTTACGCAATAAGACAAACTGATTTACACAAGAGCCAGTTTCTATAGTTCCAAATGGATGCAGATGGGAAAAAACACTAGATGTGGTCTCATACAATCTAGGTTTGAATCCCAACTTGACCCAAAAGACCCAAAAGCAGCAAATAGAACATAGAAGGCAATAGTCTTTACAAACTCAACTCTTAATTGAAGATACTAATGCTTATCCTTACAAAATTGAAAGGATCTAATGAATTAACATCTGTGAAAGCGTTTTATAATTCTATAAAAGCCTTTCATAAAGTAACATCTCATATACATATCTTATGAATCTCCAAAACTGTCCCCATTTTACAGTGAATAACTGGAGATCAACTGCATATATATGAATAAGCTATAAAAGCTAGTGAGTTCCTCTGACCAACACTCAACTCACTCAAAGGCAAAAGCAACAAGATAATCCAGTTAGGTCAAACTACTGATTTCAGGTAGGATACGATCATTTGTGGCAGACCAACTCACCTATCAAAACTATCCTCCACAGCCTGGGCACCATCGTGAGACCTTGTCTCTACAAAAAGTAAATGAACAGATAAAAACTCATCGTGCCCAAGATGGCTGAATAGGAACAGCTCCAGCCTCCAGCTCCCAGCCTGAGCGACACAGAAGAAGGGTGACTTTTGCATTTTCAACTGAGGTACCAGGTTCATCTCACTGGAGTGAGTCAGACAGTTGATGCTCGTCCGCGGGTGCAGCCCAACTGGCGAGAGCTGAGGCAGGGCGAGGCAACGTCTCGCCTGGAAAGCGCAAGAGGGAAGGGAATTCCTTTTCCTAGCCAAGGGAAATTGAGACACACAACACCTGGAAAATCGGGTAACTCCCACCCTAATACTGCACTTTACCAAGGGTCTCAGCAAACGGCACACCAGGAGATTATATCCCACACCTGGCCCAGAGGGTCCCATGCCCACGGAGCCTCCCTCATTGCTAGGATCTAACTGCAAGGCGGCAGAGAGGCTGGGGGAGGGGCGTCCACCATTGCTGAGGTTTAAGTAGGTAAACAAAGCCACTGGGAAGCTCAAATTGGGTGAAGCCCTCCACACCTCAAGGAGGCCTGCCTGCCTCCGTAGACTCCACCTCTGGGGACAGGGCATAGCTAAACAAAAAGCAGCAGAAACCTCTGCAGATGTAAATGTCCCTGTCTGACAGCTTTTAAGAGAGCAGTGGTTCTCCCAGTACGGAGGTTGAGATCTGAGAACGGACAGACTGCCTGCTCAAGTGGCTCCCTGACCCCTGAGTAGCCTAACTGGGAGGTATCTCCCACTAGGTGCAGACCGACAACTCACACCTAACACGGCTGGGTACACCCCTGAGACGAAGCTTCCAGAGCAAGAATCAGACAGCAACACTCGCTGGCTCTTCAGCTATATTCTATCTTCTGCAGCCTCCACTGCTGATACCCAGGCAAACAGGGTCTGGAGTGGACCTCAAGCAAACCCCAACAGACCCGCAGCTGAGGGTCCTGATGTTAGAAGGTAAACTAACAAAGAGAAAGGACACCCCCATCAAAACCCCATCAGTGCGTCACCATCATCAAAGACCAAAGGCAGATAAAACCACAAAGATGGGGAAAAAGCAGTGTAGAAAAGCTGGAAATTCAAAAAAATCAGAGCACATCTCCCCCTCCAAAGGAACGCAGCTCATTGCCAGCAATGGAACAAAGCTGGATGGAGAATGACTTCGACGAGTTGAGAGAAGAAGGCTTCAGTTGATCAAACTTCTCAGAGCTAAAGGAGGAACTATGTAACCAGCGCAAAGAAACTAAAAACCTTGAAAAAAGAATGGATGAATGGATAACTAGAATAATCAATGTAGAGAAGACCTTAAAAGAACTGACAGAGACAAAAACTATGACATGAGAACTATGTGACAAATGCACAAGCTTCAGTAACCGACTCGATCAACTGGAAGAAAGAGTATCAGTGACTGAAGATCAAATGAATGAAATGAAGCGAGAAGTGTAGAGAAAAAAGAGTAAAAAGAAATGAACAAAGCCTCCAAGAAATATGGGATTATGTGAAAAGACCAAATCTACATCTGATTGGTGTGCCTGAAAGTGACGAGGAGAATGGAACCAAGTTGGAAAACACTCTGCAGGATATCCAGGAGAACTTCCCCAACCTAGTAAGGCAGGCCAACATTCAAATTCAGGAAATACAGAGAACGCCACAAAGATACTCCTCGAGAAGAGCAACTCCAAGACACATAATTGTCAGATTCACCAAAGTTGAAATGAAGGAAAAAATCTTAAGGGCAGCCAGAGAGAAAGGTCAGGTTGCCCACAAAGGGAAGCCCATCAGACTAACAGCAGATCTCTCGGCAGAAACTCTACAACCCAGAAGAGAATGGGTGTCAATATTCAACATTCTTAAAGAAAAGAGTTTCCAACCCAGAATTTCATATGCAGCCAAACAAAACTTCATAAGTGAAGGAGAAATAAAATTCTTTACAGACAAGCAAATGCTAGAGATTTTGTCACCACCAGGCCTGCCCTACAAGAGATCCTGAAGGAAGCACTAAACATGGAAAGGAACAACCGGTATCAGCCATTGCAAAAACATGCCAAAATGTAAAGACCGTCAATGCTAGGAGGAAACTGCATCAACTAACGAGCAAAATAACCAGCTAATATCATAATGACAGGAACAAGTTCACACAACAATATTAACCTTAAATGTAAATGGACTAAATGCTCCAATTAAAAGACACAGACTGGCAAACTGGATAAAGAGTCAAGACCCATCTCACATGCAGAGACATACATAGGCTCAAAATAAAGGGATGGAGGAAGATCTACCAAGCAAATGGAGAACAAAAAAAAGCAAGGGTTGCAATCCTAGTCTCTGATAAAACAGACTTTAAACCATCAAAGATCAAAAGAGACAAAGAAGGCCATTACATAATGGTAAAGGGATCAATTCAACAGGAAGAGCTAACTATCCTAAATATATATGCACCCAATACAGGAGCACCCAGATTCATAAAGCAAGTCGTTAGAGACTTACAAAGAGACTTAGACTCCCATACAATAAAAATGGGAGACTTCAACACTCCACTGTCAACATTAGACAGATCAACGAGACAGAAAGTTAACAAGGATATCCAGGAATTGAACTCATCTCTGCACCAAGCAGACCTAATAGACATCTATAGCACTCTCCACCCCAAATCAACAGAATATACATTCTTCTCAGCACCACATCAACTTATTCCAAAATTGACCACATAATTGGAAGTAAAGCACTCCTCAGCAAATGTACAAGAACAGAAATTATAACAAACCGTCTCTCAGACCACAGTGCAAATCAAACTAGAACTCAGGCCTAAGAAACTCAATCAAAACCACTCGACTACATGGAAACTGAACAACCTGCTCCTGAGTGACTACTGGGTACATAGCGAAATGAAAGCAGAAATAAAGATGTTCTTTGAAACCAATGAGAACAAAGATACAACATACCAGAATCTCTGGGACACATTTAAAGCAGTGTGTAGAGGGAAATTTATAGCACTAAACGCCCAAAAGAGAAAGCAGGAAAGATCTAAAATTGATACTCTAACATCACAATTAAAAGAACTAGAGAGGCAAGAGCAAACACATTCAAAAGCTAGCAGAAGGCAAGAAATACCTAAGATCAGAGCAGAACTGAAGGAAATAGAGACACAAAAAACCCTCCAAAAAAATCAATGAATCCAGGAGTTGGTTTTTTGAAAAGATCAACAAAATTGACAGACCGCTAGCGAGACTAATAAAGAAGAAAAGAGAGAGGAATCAAATAGACACAATAAAAAATGATAAAGGGGATATCACCACCGACCCCACAGAAATACAAACTACCATCAGAGAATACTATAAATACCTCTACGCAAATAAACTAGAAAATCTAGAAGAAATGGATAATTTCCTGGACACTTACACTCTCCCAAGACTAAACCAGGAAGAAGTTGAATCCCTGAATAGACCAATAGCAGGCTCTGAAATTGAGGCAATAATTAATAGCCTACCCACCAAAAAAAGTCCAGGAACAGATGGATTCACAGCTGAATTCTACCAGAGGTACAAGGAGGAGCTGGTACCATTCCTTCTGAAACTATTCCAATCAATTGAAAAAGAGGGAATCCTCCCTAACTCTTTTTATGAAGCCAACATCATCCTGATACCAAAGCCTGGCAGAGACACAACAAAAAAACAGAATTTTAGACCAATATCCGTGATGAACATTGATGCAAAAATCCTCAATAAAATACTGGCAAACTGGATTCAGCAGCACATCAAAAAGCTTATCCACCATGATCAAGTGGGCTTCATCCCTGGGATGCAGGCTGGTTCAACATACACAAATCAATAAACGTAATCCAGCATATAAACAGAACCAAAGACAAGAACCACATGATTATCTCAATAGATGCAGAAAAGGCTTTTGACAAAATTCAACAGCCCTTCATGCTAAAAACGCTCAATAAATTCGGTATTGATGGAACATACCTCAAAATAATAAGAGCTATTTATGACAAACCCACAGCTAATATCATACTGAATGGGCAAAAACTGGAAAAATTCCCTTTGAAAACTGGCACAAGACAGGGATGCCCTCTCTCACCACTCCTATTCAACATAGTCTTGGAAGTTCTGGCTAGGGCAATCAGGCAAGAGAAAGAAATCAAGGGTATCCAGTTAGGAAAAGAAGAAGTCAAATTGTCCCTGTTTGCAGATGACATGATTGTATATTTAGAAAACCCCATTGTCTCAGCCCAAAATCTCCTTAAGCTGATAAGCAACTTCAGCAAAGTCTCAGGATACAAAATTAATGTGCAAAAATCACAAGCATTCTTATACACCAGTAACAGACAAGCAGAGAGCCAAATCAGGAATGAACTTCCATTCACAATTGCTTCAAAGAGAATAAAGTACCTAGGAATCCAACTTACAAGGGATGTAAAGGACCTCTTCAAGGAGAACTACAAACCACTGCTCAGTAAAATCAAAGAGGACACAAACAAATGGAAGAACATACCATGCTCATGGATAGGAAGAATCAATATCGTGAAAATGGCCATACTGCCCAAGGTTATTTATAGATTCAATGCCATCCCCATCAAGCTACCAATGAGTTTCTTCACAGAATTGGAAAAAACTGCTTTAAAGTTCATAAGGAACCAAAAAAGAGACCGCATTGCCAAGACAATCCTAAGTCAAAAGGACAAAGCTGGAGGCGTCACGCTACCTGACTTCAAACTATACTACAAGGCTACAGTAAACAAAACAGCATGGTACTGGTACCAAAACAGAGATATAGACCAATGGAACAGAACAGAGTCCTCAGAAATAATACCACACATCTACAGCCATCTGATCTTTGACAAACCTGAGAGAAACAAGAAATGGGGAAAGGATTCCCTATTTAATAAATGGTGCTGGGAAAATTGGCTAGCCATAAGTAGAAAGCTGAAACTGGATCCTTTCCTTACTCCTTATACGAAAATTAATTCAAGATGGATTAGAGACTTAAATGTTAGACCTAATACCATAAAAACCCTAGAAGAAAATCTAGGTAGTACCATTCAGGACATAGGCATGGGCAAGGACTTCATGTCTAAAACACCAAAAGCAACGGCAGCAAAAGCCAAAATTGACAAATGGGATCTAATTAAACTAAAGAGCTTCTGCACAGCAAAAGAAACTACCACCAGAGTGTACAGGCAACCTACAGAATGGGAGAACATTTTTGCAATCTACTCATCTGACAAAGGGCTAATATCCAGAATCTACAAAGAACTCAAATAAATATACAAGAAAAAAACAAACAACCCCATCAAAAAGTGGGCAAAGGATATGAACAGACATTTCTCAAAAGAAGACATTCATACAGCCAACAGACACATGAAAAAATGCTCATCATCACTGGCCACCAGAGAAATGCAAATCAAAACCACAATGAGATACCATCTCACACCAGTTAGAATGGCAATCATTAAAAAGTCAGGAAACAACAGGTGTTGGAGAGGATGTGGAGAAATAGGAACACTTTTACACTGTTGGTGGGATTGTAAACTAGTTCAACCATTATGGAAAACAGTATGGCAATTCCTCAAGGATCTAGAACTAGATGTACCATATGACCCAGCCATCCCACTACTGGGTATATACCCAAAGGATTATAAATTAGTCTACTACAAAGACACATGCACACGTATGTTTATTGCGGCACTATTCACAATAGCAAAGACTTGGAATCAACCCAAATGTCCATCTGTGACAGACTGGATTAAGAAAATGTGCCACATATACACCATGGAATACTATGCAGCCATAAAAAAGGATGAGTTTGCCTCCTTTGTAGGGACATGGATGCAGCTGGAAACCATCATTCTTAGCAAACTGTCACAAGAACTGAAAACCAAACACCGCATGTTCTCACTCATAGGTGGGAACTGAACAATGAGATCACTTGGACTCGGGAAGGGGAACATCACACACTGGGGCCTATCATGGGGAGGGGGGAGAGGGGAGGGATTGCATTGGGAGTTATACCTGATATAAATGATGAGTTGATGGGTGTAGCAAACCAACATGGCACAAGTAGACATATGTAACAAACCTGCACGTTATGCACATGTACCCTAGAACTTAAAGTATAATAAAAAATAAAAAAATAAAAAAAATAAAAAAACAAAAAGGAATGTCATGATCAAATTACTTCAAACCAGTAACAACAGGGAAAAAAAATCTTAAAAAAAGCCCAAGGGAAAAAAAAGGCATTTTATGGAGAAAAAGCAATAAGGTCAGTAAACTCCTCTTCAGTAACTCTGCAACCCAGAAAACAATGGAATAAAATCTTTAACCTACTTATGCCTAGTGTTCCATTACTGGAACGCTAAGCGTATGGGAATTATTTATATCCTACTGCTCAAGGTCATCACTAAGGTCTGATTTTTCACTCATGCAAAAATTCAAAAAAATGCAACCTCGGCATAAATTGGTTAAAGTGCTGGGGGAAAAAAATTTCTCAATCTAGTACTTTAAATCTAGTAAAAAAAAAATCCTATAATAATGAAGGTAAAATAAAGATATTATTAAACAAACAATACCTGAGAGAATTTATCACCAGTAAATCTGTACTATACAATAAATTTTAAAGAAAAAAAGTTCTTCAGGCATATGGATAATGACAACCAGACAAAAACTTGGATCTATAAAAAGAAATAAATAGTGCTAACAGTGTGAAACATCAATAAATATAACATTTTTCTTATTTTTAAATTTCTTTGAAGACAATTTGTCTAAATAAAAAATAATGTAGTTTAGAGTTTATAATATAAGTAGAATGAAATTTGGTGACAATAGAATTCAATTTGGGAGCTGGAATAATAGAATGAAATTTGGGAGATATACAGTTGTAAAGTTACAACATACATGATATGGAATTTCTGAAATAACCTGTTAAAGAGGTAAACTGTAAAGCCTAAAGCAAATCCTAAAAACAATAAAGCAAAGAAGTATAGTTAATTAGCCAACAGTGAAGATAAAAATAAATCATTAAAAACTCTCAATTCAAAAGAAGAAAAAAAAAAAACAGAATGGAACAGAAACAAACATAAAGGTGATAGATTAAAACCAACTATAATGAAATTTACATTAAATGAGAACAGTCTAATGTTCCATACAATAAAACAGCAGAGATCATCAGACTAAAGAAAAAAGCAACTAGTAACTACATGCTATCCATAAGAAGACCATCTTAAACATGACACACAAAACAAAATAAAAACAAAAAATAAAAATAAATAAACATAATGACACAGGTAAGAAGAGGTTTTTTTAAAAAAAAAGTATGTCATACAAAGCTAATTATAATAAATCTGGAGATATTATATTAATATATTAATTATAAATTATTGAAGTGAAAATTATCGATTATATATTAATGTCACACAGACTTAAAAATACCATTTGCGAAAAATACAAATTATATATATATATATATATATATATATATATATATAGTAAAGAGCACAATCCACAAACAAGACATAACAATCCTAAATTAGTATATAACCACCTAAAAACAGAGCTTCAAAGTATATAAGGGAAAAACTAGCAAGTGGAAGAAAAAAGTGAATAAATCTACAATGCTAGTTGGATATTTGAACTCTTACCTGACAGTAAATTATAGAACAACTACCCAGAAAATCAGCAAGATATAGAACACTTGATTATCATTATCAACCAAGTGGATCTAATTGACATTTACAGAATACTCCAATCTATAACAGCAGAATACACACTCCGGAATCGGGACTTACTATTAAATAGGTATAGACTTCCAGTTTTGCAAGAAGAAAAATGTTCTGGAGATGAATGGTGGTGATTGTTGCCTAACAATGTGAATGGACTTAATGCCACTGAACTGTAAACTTTAAAATGGTTAAAATGTTCAATTTTATGTTATGTATATTTTAACATAATTAAAAATAAATAATTTATTAAAATATTACATTAGACATCAATAATAAAGAGCTTTCAGGTTAATCCTGAAGTATCTGAATTAAAACACACGAGTAATCTATGAGTCAAGGAATAAACATAAGAGATAACAGAAAATATTTTGAAGTAGTTTAAAATGAAAACACTATATATCAAAATTTATAGAATGCAGTTAAAGCAGTACTTGGAGGGAAATGCATAGCTTCAGATGCTTATAGGAAAAAAAGTCAGGTCCAAAATCAATGATAGAAGAACAAAGTAAGTAGAAAGAAAACATAATAAAAATAAGAACAAATATCAATAAAATTTAAATGAAATCAAAACAAATTCAACAATATTCATTCATGCTAGTAATCAAGAAATGCAAATTAAAGCAACGTTGAGAAATGTTTTGCACATTACCCTAGCCAAAAATATTTTTTAAAAAACTAATTCAAGGACAAATAGAGGCCTGGTGCAGTGGCTCACTCCTGTAATCCCAGCACTTTGGGAGGCCAAGTTGTGAGGACTGCTTGAGTCCACGAGTTTGAGACCAGCCTGGGCAATGTAGCAAGACCCCATGTCTATAAAATAAAAAGTAACAAAAATAGCCAGGCATGGTGTGTGCACCTTATAGTTCCAAGTACTTGGGAGACTGAAGCAGGATCACTTGAGTACTGGAGGGCAAAGCTGCAGTGAGCCTTGATTATGCCACTGTACTCCAGACTGGACAACAGAGTAAGACTCTGTCTCAAAAAAAAAAAAAAAGAAGGAGAAGAAAGTAGAAGAGAAAGAACATGAAGAAGAAGGAGGAGGAGGAGGAGGAGATGAACAACAACAGGAGGGGGGAGGAGAGGGAGGAAGAGGAGGAGGAAGAATAAAAAGAGAAAGAAAGGAAGAGAGAGAAAGGAGGGAGGGAGGAAGGGAGGGAGAAGAGAAAATCTGAAGAACCTTATATCTATTAAAACAATTGAATTCATAATCAATTTTCCTAGGAAGAAAACTCCAGGTCCAGACAGCTTCACTGGACAATTCTATCAAATATTTAAGGAAAAAATTACAATCCTACACAGACATTTTTAGAAAAGGTACTAAGAGGAGACATTTTCAAACTCCTTTGATAATGTAACATTATATTGACAATGAAAGCAGACAAAGACATAAGAAAACTACAAACCAGTATCTTTAATGAACACAGATGAAAAAATTCTGAATAAAATTGCAGCAAATCAAATCCAACAATATCTAAAATAATAAAACACCATGACCAACTGGGATTGATTCTCAAATGTTAAACAAACCTTGTGGCTGGGTGCAGTGGCTCACACCTGTAATCCCAGCACTTTAAGAGGCCAAGGCGGGTGGATCACCTGAGGTCAGGAGTTTAAGACCAGTCTGGCCAACCTGGTGAAACCCCAACTCTACTAAAAATACAAAAATTAGCCAGGCGTGGTAGCGGGCACCTGTAATCCCAGCTACTCGGGAGGCTGAGGCAGGAGAATCACTTGAACCCGGGAGGAGGTTGCAGTGAGTCGAGATCACACCATTGCACTCCACCATTGCACTCCAGGGCGACACAGTGAGACTCCATCTCAAAAAAACAAACAAACAAACAAACAAACAAAAAAAACCCTTGCATTCCTAGAATATTTCCCACAGTTGCCTTAACATTTGAAAATGGGCCGGGCACGGTGGCTCAAGCCTGTAATCCCAGCACTTTGGGAGGCCGAGACGGGCGGATCACGAGGTCAGGAGATCGAGACTATCCTGGCTAACACGGTGAAACCCCGTCTCTACTAAAAATACAAAAAACTAGCCGGGCGAGGTGGCGGGCGCCTGTAGTCCCAGCTGCTCCGGAGGCTGAGGCAGGAGAATGGCATAAACCCGGGAGGCGGAGCTTGCAGTGAGCTGAGATCCGGCCACCGCACTCCAGCCTGGGCGACAGAACAAGACTCCATCTCAAAAAAAAAAAAAAAAAAAACATTTGAAAATGAATCAATGAACAACAATCAGAATAACAAATAAAACCATGTAATCCGTTAAACAGATATAAAAGAAAGCATTTGATAGTATTCAAGATCCATTCATAATATACTTTTTAACAAGTCTCATCAAACTAAGACTAGAATGAAACTTTCTCAACATGATATAAGGCTTCTATAAGAAAACTTAACATTTAACATTGTCAGAGGCGTTTGACCCAGAGCAACTCCATCTTGATTAGGAGATGGGTAAAATAAGCCTATGACCAACTGGGCTGCCTTCCCAGGAGGTAAGACATTCTTAGTCACAGGATGACATAGGAGGTCACCACAAGATACAGATCACAAAGACCTTGCTGATAAAACAGGATGTGGTAAAGAAGCCAGTCACAACCCACCAACACCAAGATGGCCCCAAAAGTGACCTCTGGTCATCCTCACTGCTCATTACATGCTAATTGTCATGCATTAGCTACTAAAAGACACTCCTACCACAGTGCCATGACAGTTTATAAATGCCATGGCGACATCTGGAAGTTACCCTATATGGTCTAAAAAGGGGAGGAACCCTTAGTTCCAGGAATTGCCCACCTTTTTCCCAGAAATCTCATGAGTAATCCACCTCTTGTAGAGCATAGAATCAAGAAATAACTGTAAGTATACTCAATCGAGCAGCCCATGAGGGTGCTCTGCCTATGGAGTAGCCATCCTTTTATTCCTTTACTTTCTTAATAAATTTGCTTTCACTTTACTCTATGGATTCGCCTCAAATTCTTCCTTGTGCGAAATCCAAGAACCCTCTCTTGGGGTCTGGATTGGGACCCCTTTCCAGTAGCATCACACTTACTATTAATAGTGAATTTTCTCCTGAAGGTCAGTAACAAGGCAGGTATATAAATTATCATCCCTTCACCGTACTACAGATTCTAGCCAATGCAACAAGGCTAGAGAAATCCCAATAAATCTACAAATTTTAAAAAACTAATAAAAGTGGCTAGATGTAGTGGCTTACACCTATAATCCTAGCAATTTGGGAGGCCATGACAGGAGGATCACTTAAAGTCAGGAGTTCAAGACTAGCCTGGGCAACATAGTGAGACCTTGTTTCTACAAAATATATATATATATATATGCCAGGCATAGTGGCATATACCTATAGTCCCAGCTACTTTTGAGGCTGAGGCAGGAGGATGGCTTGATCCTAAGAGTTTGGGGCTACAGTGAGCTATGATTGTGCCACTGTACTCTAGCCCAGGTGACAAAGGAAGACTATGTCTCTAAAAACAAAAAATAAAAAAACTAATATAAATAATAGGTGAATTTAGCAAAGTCACAGGATATAGTTTCAATATACAAAAATCAATTGTATTTCTAATACTAGCAATAGACAATTGGATATTTAAATTTAAAAATATATATATCATTCACAATGTTATCCAAAAACATGAAATGTTTAACAATAAATCTAACATAATACATGCAAGACTATTTAAGAAAAATTACAGAATATTGCTGAAAGAAATGAAATAAGATCTTTAATTAGAGAGGTATACTATGTTCAGAAACGTGAAGACTTGATATTGTTAAGATATCAATTCTACACAAATTAATCAATAGAATTCAATGCAATTTCAATCAAAATTTCAACAAGATTTTTTGTAGAAATCAGTAAGCTGATTCTATAACTTACATGGAAATGTAAAGAACCTAGGGTAGCCAGAGCAACTCTGAAAGAACAGAACAAAGCTAGAAGACTTATACTACCTTATTCTAAGACTTACTATAAAGCTACAATAATCAAGATACTGTGGTATGTGCATAAGGATAGGTATGTAATAAATCAATAGAACAGAAGAGAAAATCCAGAAATAGGCCTCAAATATATGGTCACCTGATTTTTGACAAAGGTACCAGGTGCAGTGGCTCACGCCTATAATGCCAGCACTTCGGGCATGGCCCAACATGGTGAAACCCCGTCTCTACTAAAAATACCAAAATTAGCCAGGCGTGGTGGTGCACACCTGTAGTCCCAGGTACTTGGGAGGCTAAGACAGGCGAATCACTTGAACCCAGGACGCCGGGGTTGCAGTGAGCCGAGATGGCACCACTGCACTCCAGCCTAGGTGAAAGAGCAAAATTCCGTCTCAAAAAAACAACAAACAAACAAAATTAAAGACTGTCAACACCATGTGTTGGAGAAGATATCAAGTAACTGAAACTCTATATTGTTGGTGAGCATGTAAAGTGGTACAAATACTATGGCCAACAATATTGTAGTTTCCTTGAAGGTACCATGTGGCTCAGTAATTCTACATCTAAGTCTTTACCCAACAGAAATAAAAACTTATTTACACAGAGACTTGCACTTGAATGTTCACAGCAGTGTTATTCATAATACTAAAAAATAAAACTAACTCAAAGGTCCATCAACAAGTAAACAGATAAATAAATTATAATATATCTAGAATACCACAACAGAATACCACTCAACAATAAAAAGGAGTAAATTACTTATGTAAGAGCAATATGGATGAAACTCAAAAACATCACAATGAGCAAAAGAAGCCAAACACAAAAGATTCCATGCTGTGCGACTCCAAACATATGAGACTCTAGAAAGGGCAAATCTGATCTATAGTGACAGAAAGCAGGTCAGTGGTTGCCTCAGGTAGGGACACAGGGATGGAGCAACCAGAAAAGGGCAAAAGGAACTTTCCAGGGTCATGGAAGTGTTCTATATCTTGACTGCACAGTCAAAATATATAAATCTGATTGCACGGGTTCATTTGTTAGGTTCATTGAGCATTGAACTATATATTTTAGATGGATGTTTTATATTTGCATGTAAATTATACTTCAATAAAGTGATTTTTAAGATCTCTCTGCGTGTGTGTGTGTCTCATACACACATACACATGGAACATGGGCAGTAATGCTACAATATTCCAGGGCTGTGCAGTCCAATGATTGGGACTGCCAAAGTTTTTCCCTGCACAAATGCAGGCAAAGATTCATTTAAGCACCAATCATCCTCCTACACTTCAGCTGAATGAATGAAGGTGAAGTAGTACAAGACTCTACACTTAATTCATTTGAACAAAGTGGTTCTACCATTAATAAACGATGTAAAACTACACACAAGATTTTTGTCTCTCCCTTATAAAGTATGCAAAACATTTTCTGCCTCTCATACAGTGTCCTCTTTCTACCCCCAGTCAATGAATCTAGTAATCTGAGTCACAATTTTATACTGCAATCAAATCAAAGAAGCTGTCATTTTTTATTTAACATCCATGGGCTGTAGTCATGAAAAATTTACTCACTGTAATATGGTTGCATTCCTTCCATAGTCAGACTCTTAATAATATGATGCAATATTCTTAAGGACATTTTAATGCTGAAGCATGTTAAAGAAAAGTAGCATAAAATAACTCTACAGACATGTATCATTTAACTCTCCCTAGTTAAAAAAAAAAAAGTAAACAATGCAGAACCGGAGCCAACAGTTAAATACTGGCTAAACATTAAACAATTTTAAGTAAAGACATATTTAATCATAGTTTCTTAGCACTACAAGCACTCCATCAAGAATACTAGATACGAAAATTGTGGGTCATTAACCTATATTTCTAACCACCCAATACTGCTGCTCTCTTTTGGAACTCTTTTATGTCATATAATTCAAATGCACCAGTTTTTTACTATTATCTAAATATCATCTAATAAAAGACAAAAGCTCTGTCAAGTGACATTTAATTTTCTTTCCATATCTAAGCACTCCATGTTTTTGACAGTGGCTTACAGAGTGAGGGGAGTACAATTTTTGTTCACCCTGAGGATACAGCCTAGCCCCATATCATCTTAGAACAAGGCCCCAAAGGAAATATGGGGCTTGAATTCTGCTCTGAGGCAGGGCAGAGACTAACTCCAGCATAAGGAATTAATAATTTGGCCACGTGCTCTCAGTCTCAGTCTCCAACCAAAGACATCAAAAGCTAGATGGAGCATCTCAGACCTAATCAACCATGTACCAACATTCTTGATGCTCCAACAAATCAAGAGTAGAACTCAATTCTTCTCATTACCAGTCCACAGTGCACAGTTCTAGCCAATCACTAAATTCAATCCTGACAAATACACTACAAGCACCCACAATAACATTAAGCCAATCTGTAATTATCTCCAGGCAAAGCTCTGAGCAAAACTGTAATGTAGATAAAATGTGTCACTGGTTCTTCAAAGTCTCTTTTCTTCCCTTTGTTCCTTAACCTGTGATGTTCCTTTACTGTTTTTCCTACTTCACCAGGCATTCGGTGAGCTTGTGCTCTTTGTATCCACCTCTCTATTAAACCCTAGTCTTAGGGAAAGATTGAGAAATGCATTTATAGCAAGCTGAGCATGAACCCTTCTCAAAAATTATATATTTTAACCATGAGCAAAGAAATAATCAATTCATTCTGGTATCTCAGGGTGTTGAGGAAGTATGAGGTGGGTAAGCGAAGAGACCTTCCAGCCCAGTATCAAACCACCATGGCAATCTCTGAACAATAAGGCAAGCCCAGCCTATCCCACACCATTTAAAGCTACATTTTATTGTAATTTAACATCACCACAAATCATCAGTTATAAAGCTCAAAGTCACACTGGTTTGCTAGCTTTCACAAAGAGCAGCTTTACTGACATTAACAGCACCATTTCTTACTACCTATGCATCTGTCAAACCATCTGAGCAAATAGCTGAGAGGCAGTGTGCCAGGCAGGCTCCTGGCAGATGGATATGGCTGGAAGCATTCAGCAGATCAGTTTGGTGGTGAATGGTAAAACTGCCATTTGGAAATTTAAATTGTCTGCCTAAATACCACCTATCAATCCAGCATTATTATAGTTTAAAGTTTTCCAAGAAGGCCATTTTTCTCATTGGCTCATAAACATGTTTCCTTACCTCTATGTCAGTCATGATGTTCCCCTACCTATGATGCCTCTTTTATTCACATCCAAATCCTACCAATCCTTTAGGGCTTGTTCAAGTCCCACATTCTTTAAGAGGACTTCACCTGACTTTACCACTATAATAAGTTTTGTTAATAGTAATCCAAATACCATGTTTGAAAACTATTTTAATGTTTCCTCCAAATTCTAACACCTCTACATTGTATTTTCTTTTTCTTTTTTCCTTTTTTTTTTTTTTTTTCTGAGATGGAGTCTCGCTCTGTCACCCAGGCTGGAGTGCAGTGGTACAATCTCAGCTCACTGCAGCCTCTGCCCTCTGGGTTCAAGAAATTCTCCTGCCCCAGCCTCCCTAGCAGCTGGGATTACAGGCATCCACCACCACACCCAGCTAATTTTTCGTATTTTTAGGAGAGATGGGGTTTCGCCATGTTGGCCAGGCTGGTCTCGAACTTCTGACCTCAGGTGATCTACCCGCCTCAGCCTCCCAAAGTGCTGGGATTACAGGTGTGAGCCACCACGTCTGGCCTCTAAATTCTAATTATTGAGCACACTATTATTGTCTATTGATCAGTCTGGTTTTCCATATATTCATCTTATTATATTTAAGGGCTCTGAGTTTCTTGAGGGCAACTATCAGGTCCTTCTTATTCATTTATTAATTCAACTAACCTTTAGTAAATGTCTACTGCTGCCAGGCCCTGTGTTAAACATCAGGAATGTAAAAAATAAAAACAAACAGTTCTCAAAGGATTTAGAGTCTCTCCTTTTTAAGTCTATCTTAATTATCTGGTACTCATTGCAATGCCTAAAGTTAATACATAATGATTAATCAACTGTTTGCCAATTAACTGAACAAAAACATCTTTAAATTTTAAAATACAAAACAACTATATTCTGTAGTTTAGATCCCTTTTCAAAAGAAGAGCTATGTGGTTACATAGTTTTTACAGTTAAGATATTTGCAGAACAAAAAATGTGCTTGATTTGCAAACTGGAAGAGATAAGTCACTGTAAAATTCATGGTCTTCAATGTTTTTCTTCAATCTAAAGATTGGACATCACTGATTTCACAAAATACAGTTGTAAATTATTGTATCATACCTTAAATCTCCAAACTTCTATATTGAAAAGTCAAAGCTTTTAAGTTTCTTCTGCTCACAATCAAATAAGATCTGTACTTTAATTCCCAAAAATTTTAGTCCTGTGAGGATTGTGATCAATCCACCTTAAGATCAATGATAACCATTTTCTCTGTGGCTGTTTAGTGAAAAAATATCTTCTAGTGAGGAGATGCAACAGTCTAACACATAACATTTGCCATTTTCAAAGAGGTACTCCTCACTACATCCCTGAAAAAAGAGATAAATGATATTACTGACATTTTGCAGAAGTAGATCGTAAATTCTTTAAAAGAATTTTTTAGGGACAGAGACCCATAATTTCAGAATTGTGGCTACAATTCATTTTGAAATTTT
This sequence comes from Rhinopithecus roxellana, assembly GCF_007565055.1. Taxonomy (NCBI): domain Eukaryota; kingdom Metazoa; phylum Chordata; class Mammalia; order Primates; family Cercopithecidae; genus Rhinopithecus; species Rhinopithecus roxellana. The sequence goes on along the minus strand of NC_044561.1, from coordinate 22,001,796 downwards.
AGCCAAAGCAGTTTAAGATCCCATTTCCCTCTGAAAACATAAAATGTCAGTAAGGTTTATCTACATTACTATGGTTTCATTATCCTCATTCAAGCTACAAATCTTTAAAGATAAGACTATTTTAGTTTATTTCATCAATCACAAGATTTCTAAATTCCTATTTAAATAACTCAGTGGTCAGGGATTAACTGTAACAGTGATATACTGTCCCTGTAACCATCCTTGTTAAAGACTAATCAAGTATTCATGGCCTACTTCTATCATGAGTGTGCCTCTATCATTTGTATCAGTAGCAAAGCTAACATAAAAAATTACCTCCAATGTTACTTTACTCTACAAAAAACTATAAAAAGAGAAAAATGAAACATTAAAAAGTATCATAAATTCTATTTTATAGTATAATGACATAAATGCGAAGGTTTAAAAGACTAGTACTGCAGCAAAACATTTGGTAAGTCTTGACAGAATTTTATCTACTGTTCCAGAATTTAAAAATAAAAATTAAAAACTAGAAAAAAATTTGAATGGAGTTATTTTAAGTGATTTCCAAGGACTCACATAAACTTAAGGCAAAGGGGGTGGAAAAAGATATTCCATGCAAATGGACACTAAAAAGTAAGCGGGAGCAACTATTCTTGTATCGGACAAAGTAAACTCTAAAGCAATAGCAGTTTAAAAAGACAAACAGGGACATTATATAATGATAAAAACTAGTTCAACAGGAAAATATCACAATTCTAAATGTATATGCACCTAACACTGGAGCCCCCAAATTTATAAAACAATTACTACTAGACCTAAGAAATGAGATAGACAGTAACACAGTAATAGTGAGGGACTTTACTAGTCCAGGAGATTGATAAATTCCTGGAAATATACAACCCTCCTAGATTAAAGCAGGAAGATATAGAATCTCGGGACAGACCAATAACAAGCAGCAAGATTGAAATGGTAATTTTAAAATTGCAAACAAAAAAAAGTCCAGGACCAGGTGGATTCACAGCTAAATTCTATCAGACATTCAAAGAAGAATTGGTACCAATCCTATGGACACTATTCCAAAAGATAGAGAAAGAGGGAATCCTTCCTAAATCATTCTATGAAGCCAGTATAACCCTAATACCAAAACCGGGGAAGGACATAGCAAAAAAAAAAAAGAAGAAGAAGAAGAAAGAAAGAAAACTACAGACCAATATCCCTGATGAAAATAGATGCAAAAATCCTCAACAAAATACTAGCAAACCAAATCCAACAGCATATCAAAAAGATAATCCACCATGACCAGGTGGGTTTCATACCAGGGATGAGGATGGTTTAACATAAGTAAGTCAATAAATGTGTTATACCACATAAACAGAATTGAAAGCAAAAATCACATGATCATCTCAATAGATGCAGAAAAAGCATCTGATAAAAATCCAGCACCTCTTTATGACTAAAACCCTCGGCAAAATCAGCATAGAAGGGACATACCTTAATGTAATAAAAGCCATCTTCAACAAACCCACAGCCAACATTATACTTAACAGGGAAAAGCTGAAAGCATTCCCCCTGTGAACTGAAACAAGACAAGTATGACCACTTTCACCACTTCTATTCAACATAGTACTGGAAGTCCTAGCAAGAGCAATCAGACAAGAGAAAAAAATAAAGCACATCCAAATCAGCAAGGAGGAAGTCAAACTGTCACCGTTTGCTGATGATATGATCATACACCTAAAGAACCCTAAAGATTCATCCAAAAAGCTCCTAAAACTGGTAAATGAATTCAGCAAAGTTTTAGGGTACAAAATTAATGCACACAAATCAGTAGCTCTGCTATATACCAACAGCAACTAAGCTGAGAATCAAATCAAGAACTCAACTCCCTTCACAATAACTACAAAAAAAAAATAAAATACTTAGGAATATACCTAACCAAGCAGGTGAAAGACCTCTACAAGGAAAACTACAAAACACTGGTGAAAGAAATCACTGATGACACAAACAAATGGAAACACAGCCCATGCTCATGGATGGGTAAAATCAATATTGCAAAAATGACTATCTTGCCAAAAGCAATCTACAAATTCAATGCAATTCCCATCAAAATATCACCACAGTTCGAGTTCACAGAACTCGAAAAAAAATCCTAAAATTCATATGGAACCAAAAAAGAGCCTGCATAGCCATGTAAGACTAAGCAAAAAGAACTAATCTGGAAGTATCACATTACTGACTTCAAAGTATACTGTAAGGCCATAGTCACCAAAACAGCATGGTACTGGTATAAAAATAGGCACACAGACCAATGGAACAGAATGTAGAACCCAAAAATAAACCCAAATACTTACAGCTAACTGTTCTTTGGCAAACTAAACAAAAAGTGGGGAAAGGACAACCTATTCAACAAATGGTGCTGGGACAACTGGCAAGCCACATGTAGAAGAATGAAACTGGATCCTCATCTCTCACCTTATACAAAAATCAACTCAAGATGGATCAAAGACTTTTAACTCTAAGATCTGAGACCATAAAGATTCTAGAAGATAACACTGGAAACACCCTTCTAGACACCAGCTTAGGCAAACACTTCATGACCAAGAACCCAAATACAAATGCATCAACAAAATAAGATACATAGATGGGACTTAATTAAACTTAAAAGCTTCTGCACAGCAGAAGAAATAATCAGCAGAAGTCTGGCACAGTCACTCATACCTGTAATCCCAGTACTTTGGGAGGCTAAGGCAAGTGGATCCCTTGAGGTCAGGAGTTCGAGACCAGCCTGGCCAACATGGTGAAACCTCATCTCTACTAAAAATACAAAAATTAGCTGGGTGTGGTGGCACACAACTGTCATCCCAGCTACTAGGGAGGCTGAAGCAGGAGAATCACTTGAACCCGGGAGACGGAGGTTGCTGTGAGTCCAGACTGTACCACTGTACTCCAGCCTGGGTGACAGAGTGAGACTCCATCCTTCAAAAGAAACAAAAGAAAGAAAGAGGCCGGGCGCGGTGGCTCAAGCCTGTAATCCCAGCACTTTGGGAGGCCGAGACAGGTGGATCACGAGGTCAGGAGATCGAGACCATCCTGGCTAACACGGTGAAACCCCGTCTCTACTAAAAATACAAAAAACTAGCCGGGCGCGGTGGCGGGCGCCTGTAGTCCCAGCTACTCGGGAGGCTGAGGCAGGAGAATGGCGGGAACCCGGGAGGCGGAGCTTGCAGTGAGCTGAGATCCGGCCACAGCACTCCAGCCCGGGCAACGGAGTGAGACTCCGTCAGAAAGAAGGAAGGAAGGAGGGAGGGAGGGAGGGAGGAAGGAAGGGAGGAAAGAAAGAAAGAATCAGCAAAGTTAGCAGACAATCCATGGAGTGAGAGAAAATCTTCACAATCTATATATCCAACAAAGGACTGATATTCAGAATCTATGAAGAACTCAAACAAATCAGCAAGAAAAAAACAATCCCATCAAAAAGTGGGCTAAACACATGAATAGACAATTCTCAAAAGAAGACATACAAATTACCAACAAGCATATGGAAAAATGCTCAACATCACTAATTATCAGGGAAATGCAAATCAAAACCACAATGCAATACCACCTCACTCCTGCAAGAATGGCCATAATGAAAAAATAATAGATGTTGGCATGGATGTAGTGAAAAGGAACCACTTTTACACTGTTGGTGGGAATGCAAACCAGTACAACCACTAGGGAAAACAGTGTGGAGGTTCATTAAAGAACTAAAAGTAGATCTACCATTTGACCCAGCAATCCCGTTACTAGGTATCTACCCAGAGGAAAAGAAGTCATTACGCAAAAAGATACTTTTTTGTATTACACCTATGTGTAATAATACAGCAGCACAATTTCCAATTGTAAAAATACAGAACCAGCCCAAATGCCCATCAATCAATGAGCAGATAAAGAAAATGTGGTATATTTTATACCATGGAATACTACTCAGCCATAAAAAGGAACGAAATAATGGCATTTGCAGCAACCAGAAAGGAACTGGAGACCATTATTCTAGGTGAAGTAACTCAGGAATGGAAAACCAAACATTGTATGTTCTCACTCATATGTGGGAGCTAAGCTATGAGGACACAAAGGCATACGAATGATACGCTGGACTTTGGGGACTAGAGGAAAAGGGTAGGGGTTGCCGAGGGATAAAAGACTACACTTTGAATACACTGCTTGAGCGATGGGTGCACCAAAATCTCAGAAATCGCCACTGAAGTACTTATTAATGTAACCAAACACCAACTGCTCCCCAAAAACCTATTAAAACAAATTTTTAAATGCAATATTTTAGTTATGTCTTTTTTAATTCCACAAATTAGACATTACTCTTTCATACAGATATTTCTTGTTTACATTTATCCATGTTTACTAATTTTGTTGCTCATCATCATATATCAGACTTTTCTGAGATCATTTTCCTTCAGCATAAAATATACCCTCTAGTGAAGGGTTCATGGCAAACTCAGTTTTGGTTAATTAAAAAAAAAATGCCCTATTTCTTGGCTGGGCACGGTGGCTCACACCTGTAATCCCAGCACTTTGGGAGGCCAAGGCGGGTGGATCACATGAGGTCAGGAGTTCAAGACCAGCCTGGCCAACATAGTAAAAACCCGTCTCTACTAAAAATGCAAAAATTAGCTGGACGTGGTGGCATATGTCTGTAGTCCCAGCTACTCAGGGGGCTGAGGCAGGAGAATCACTTGAACTCGGGTGGCGGAGGTTGCAGTGAGCCAAGATCGCACCACTGCACCCCAGCCTGGGCAACAGAACAAGACCCTGTCTCAAAAAGAAGCCCTATTTCTCTTTCATTCTTAAAAGACCATTTTTCTAAATATATAACACTAGGCCAATTGATACCTTCCTCCACGCTATGCATGCCGACACTGGTCTCTAGCTTCCAGTTTTGCTATTCAGAAATCTAACATCAGTCCAAGTGTTATTATTCTCTAAGTAATCCATTTTTTCTTTCTGGTTACTTTTAAGATTTTTCTCATTGCCTTTGATGTTCTTTAGTATATTAGGCATCTAATGCTGCATGAGAAGTTATCCTCAAAACATGGTGACTTAAAACAATAAACATTTATTATCCCACAGTTTCCGTGGTTGAAGAACTCAGAAGCAGCTTAGATGGCTGATTCTGCCTCTAGATATTTTATGAGGCTGCAATTGAGATGTTAGCTAGAGCTACAATCATCTGAAGGCTTGGCCAGGGCAGGAGGATATACTTTCAAGGTAACTCATTCATATGCCTCATAAGTTGATGCTGGTTATTGGTAGGAGGGCTCAATTCTTCTCCACCCGGGCTTTTCCATGGTTGCCTGAGTGACCTCACAACATGGTGACTGGCTTCATCCAGAGAGAGTGCTCCAAGAATGGGAAAGGTGGAAGCCACAATGTCTTTAACCTCCAACGTCACACTCCTTCATTTGCACAATACCCTTATTAGTTATGAAAGTCAGCCCCATTAAGTGTGAGTGAGAACAATATAAGGGTGTGAAAGAAAGAATCATTAGGGATCATCTTGGAGGCTGGCTACCAGACACAGTTTCACCTACAATATCTTTAGGTGTGGGTTTAATTATTCTGCTTTGTAAAAGTAGAGCTTTTCTATATATATAAACTCAAGTCTTTCAATAATTTTAGAAAATTTTCAGGCATTATCTCTTCCAATATCGTCTCTCCTGCATTTTCTTGTCTTGCTTTCTGGGATTCTGAGTAGAGACCTGTATTAAACCTTCATATTCCATTTCTCTTAACCTCTCTGTCATATATTCCATTTCTCTGCCTCTGTGCTACATTCTATGTGATTTCTCCAAACCATCTTGTAGTTCACAAATTCTCTCTGAAGCTAGGTTAATCTGCTATTTAACCAATCTGTTGGGGTTTTTATTCCAACGACTACATTCTTCACGTACAGACATTCTATTTGGTTCATTTTCAAATCTTCTTGGTCATATTTGATACTCTCTTGCTGCTCGCTCATTTTTGTGAGTTCATCTCTTATATCTTTAAATATTTTATGCATAGTTATTTAATATTCTATACCTGATCCCTTCAATATCTTAAGTTCTTGGGGTCTGTTGTATTTTTCAGCCAACTCCTTAATAATGATTTGTTTCCTTCTGTATTTGATCATCTTGGATTGTGACTTCAAATCTAGTTGATCTTAAACAGAAAATCCTTGGTGGTAAATGAAGAAAGTTTTCCTTCAGAGACAGAATTTATATTTGCTTCCTCCAGGAACTATGGGCTCTATCAATCTTCTCTGGCTCCCTTCAACAGTCCCTGGCTTAAGGCTGGAATTTCATATTCAGCTTTCTTATCTTGTTACCTACCTAAGGCTTAGACTCCCAACTGCCATGCTGATATAAACATTTACCTCCAAGGCTACTTTCATGTGTGATTATTTTTTACTGTTTCAGTCTTAGTTCATAATTTTTAGCTGTAATTTTGTCATCGTTGTTTTTTTTTTTTTTTTACTTTTGATAAACGTTGTATAATTTCACTTAATTTCTGCAAGTCCAGCAATGCATTCGTTAGTGGTTTGTTGTGAAAGGTTCCCATAACCTAACTTGTCTGTTATTCTTCCGAAGGTGAAATACTCAAATCCTTTCCTTACCCATGCTCATCTTTTACCTGATAAATAATTCCAGAGGAACTATCATGGACTAATTTAACATTTATCATAAGTAATTTATTATTCAGAGTTCATTTACATGGTAAGATGTAAACTGTCACCAAGAAACCAAAAATGTTGGTGTATTTTTGTCAAGTAGTACCTCACTGATGTGGATAAAATGCGGATTCAGCATGTCAGAAATATTGGCCAGGCGTGGTGGCTCACGCCTGTAATCCCAGCACTTTGGGAGGCAGAGACAGGTGGATCACCTGAGGTCAGGAGTTCAAGACCAGCCTGACCAACATGGTGCAATCCTGTCTTTACTAAAAATACAAAATATTAACCGGGCATGGTGGCACATGCCTGTAATCCCAGCTACTTGGGAGGCTGAGGCAGGAGAATCACTTGAACCCAGGAGGCGGAGGTTGTAGTGAGCTGAGATTGCACCATTACACTCCAGCCTGGGCAACAATAGTGAAACTCAATCTTGAAAAAAATAAAAAAGAAAAAAAGAAAGATATATTGCAAAAACTTAATAATAGATTATCCTAAAGAATTTCCATTTCTGGCCGGGCACAGTGGCTCACGCCTGTAATCCCAGCACCTTGGGAGGCCAAGGCAGGCGAATCACCTGAGGTCAGGAGATCAAGACCAGCCTGGCCAACATGGTGAAACCCTGTCTCTACTAAAAGTACAAAAATTAGCTGGACATGGTGGCAGACACCTGTAATCCCAGCTACTCAGGAGGCTGAGGCAGGAGAATAGCTTGAACCTGGGAGGCAGGGAATGTAGTGAGCTGAGATCGCACCACTGCACTCCAGTCTGGGCAAAAAAAAGTGAGACTTTGTCTCAGAAAAAAAACAAAACAAAACAAAAAATAACACACATACACACACACACACACACACACACACACACCAAAAAAAAAAAAAAAAAAAAAAAGAATTTCAGTTTATTTCCAAGTGAATGATGACCCAAAAAGAGTTGATATGTTGATATGTAGAGAGCCTGCTCAAAAATGGTTCACATGACTTCATTAATCATGCATGCCCCTAGATATCTTTATCTTATCTATATGCTTAGAAACAGTTTTTCTACAAAGATCAATTGATATGCCCTAATCCAAAATGTTGGTTAAAATGTCATTAGTTTCACTTAGGCAAACTTGTATAACCAAGATCAGTTAAAATAATACTAAAAACCTCAGTCTCCAAAGAATCCGAAAGTACTCCAGCCACAATAACTTCAGTTTTTGGTTTGCTCATTCAAGTACTATAGTTTTTAAAGTTCAATCTTTTAAGAAGTTAAACTTAAGACCTATAACATTCAGCCCATACCCGATTACCAAGTCTACTAATTCTGCCTGCTGAATTTATCTACCATACTCCATCCCAACTGCCACCACCCTGGCCTAAGACAATATTTATCATTCCTCCCCTAAGCAGAGCAACAGTATCTATTTCCCCACCTACAGTCCTGCCTCTTTGTAGTCCATCATCCATACTATAACCAAAGTGGTCTTTTTTCAGGACATAATGTTAGTATTTGACACAATGGGTCATTCCCTCCTTCACTTAGCTTCTAGGATATCACGTTCTCCAGTTTTTTCTCTTATCACATTGGCTGCTCCTCCTCAGGCTCCTTTGCTGATCTTCCCATCTTTTCCTAAATTCTGAATGTTGAAGTGCCATAAGACTCAGTCCTCAGTCTTCTCTTTCCTATACAAACACTTTCTAAGTATCTCATCAAGTTTTATTATGGCTTTAACTACCACCTATGTGCTGGCAAATCTCATATTTATAGCTTGAGCTCTGATCTCTCCCATGGGTCCAAATACCTACTTGTCTTCTCCAACTGGATGTCTAAGAGGGATCTCAAATTTAATATCTAAAACAGAACTCTTGGCTTTGTATTACTCCCCTCCAAAAAAAGAGTTTCTCCTTCAGTCCTTCCTGTCTCAGAACTGGCATCAGCATTCACCCAGCAGCACAGGTTAAGGACCTCTGAGTCATCCTTTATTCCTCTCTTTCTTTCACAACCCGAATTCAAATCCCTCCAAATCCTACTTGATGCTATCTGGAAAACATATATCCTAAATCCAGCCATTTTTACCACCTCAACAGTTATCACCCTAGTCTAAGTTATCATTTCTTTCCTGGATTGCAGCAACAGCGCTCTAATTGATCTTCCTGCTTCTAGCCTTACCACTTTTTACTTTATTCTCTGCCAGCCACCATAATGACATTTCCAAAATATAAGTCACTTTGGTTCCCTGCTCAAAACTTTCCAATGACTTCCAATCATATTTAAAATAAAATCCAATGTCTTATCATGGCTGACAAGGTCCTGTAACTTATGACTTGGGCCCTCCTACCTCTCTGACCTCATCTCTTATCTCTCTTCTCACTCACAAACTTTCTGCAGTTTTTCCAATACATAATCACTTCCACCCAAGGAACTGTCTGTTTTCTCTTCCTGGGACATGCTTTCCCCAGATCTTCATATGACTCACTTCCTTACTTCATTCAGGTCTCTGCTCAAATGTTACCTAATCAAAGAGGCCTTTCTCAGATGACCTCCTCAGGGTGAACTTCCCTGACATTTCTACCTAAAATTGCTACCTCTCCTTCATTTTGTTTTTTTGTTGTTGTTGTTTTTGTTTGTTTGTTTGAGACAGATTCTCACTCTGCCACCCAGGCTGGAGTGCAGAGGCATGTCTCGGCTCACTCCAACCTCCTCCTCCTCCTGGGTTCAAGTGATTCTCCTGCCTTAGCCTCCCAAGTAGCTGGGACAACAGGCACCCACCACCACGCCCAACTAATTTTTGTAATTTTAGTAGATAGGGTTTTACCATGTTGGCCAGGCTGGTCTCAAACTCCTGACCTCAAGTGATCTGCCCGCCTCAGCCTTCCAATGTGTTAAGATTACAGGCATGAGCCACTGTGCCGGCCCCTTTCCTTCATTTTCTATCTCCTTACCTTACTTTGTTTCTTCTATAGGACTTACGATTACCAAAAATATACTGTATATTTATTTTTCTGTCTGTTTCCTGCATCAGAATGAAAATTGCATAAGGCAGGAACTCTGTCATGATCAATTCTAGATACCCAGTGTCTAGAATAGTACTTGACATGCAGTAGGTATTTAATAGATAAAATGTCATTCCCCTGTGAAAAACTCCTCAACAGTTCCCCATCGCCTCTTAGGTAAATTCCAATCTATGTAACATGAGTTATAAAATCCATTGTGATATGGTTCCTGCCTCAACTGGAACCACTGTCTTCACACTCTCAATGCTAAGCCTGGAACACTCTTCCATATCCTTTCCTCCTCATACCTAGCTAAACCTTACTTATTCTTTCAACTCTTGTCTTAAATATTACTTCAGAAAGGCTCTTTCTGAATCACTCAACTAGGTTTACTATGATTAATCCCCTTGCCATATTTTCTTATAGTAGTTTGTCTTTTCTCTATCATGATGTATTAGTTTTGTAATTACTCAGTATGTTGGCCCTGACAAAACACATACTCCTTGAAGGCAGTGACTACGTCTGATTTGTAAACTATTATATCTCTAGTATCTAACACAGTATTTGACACATACAACATACTTAAATACTTATGGAATTCCCAAATGAATCATGAAAATTTGCACTCACACAAAAAGGTGAATTAGACACTTAGATCACCTTTAAAACCCTAAAGCATAGTAATTAAGTACTTTGAATATAAATAATGAGGAAAAACTACATGGAAAACAAAATTATGTAGTACATGGAGAAGAGAATAAAAAATATAACCACCCTCTTTCAGGCTAATGAAAAATGGCTTCCTAGAGGACTAGCCATAGCAATGCTTTCAATTTCTCCATTATAGATGCTTTCAATTTCTCCACTGTAGATGCATAAAAGTATAGGTGTTTGAGCAAAAGAAAAGTTATTTTTCTGTTTCTGATGTGTAAAGGTGAGTTTTAGAGACACTGTCATGAAGACTAGTTGATGCTAGTATTTCTGAGAGGACAAGGTAAAGTTGGGTCCAACAACAGTAAAAATACAGTCTCAAACCAATTGGCATTGCTAGGGTGAAGAACCACTGTTGAAGTGAAACTAACAACAATAAGTAAACAAGAATGAGCATGTACCTTCTCCTACTTCTTGACTTCCATTATCTAAGCACCATGTACTGGTAGAAGGGAGCAGCTGAAAAAAAAATAAATGTAGTTTGTCCAGTCCCACACCAGTAACATAAAGAGAATAGAAGGGTAGGTTTGGAGCTGACAAACAATAGCTAAACAACCAGCTCACAAATCTTACCATCAAAAATTGCCAAAAGCACAAAAGAAGTCTTGCCTTCTGGCATGAAAGTCAATTACTTCATCAGAGGAAAGGTTTTCAAGCATTTTAAGACAGAAAGGGGCCAGCACAGTGGCTCATGCCTGTAATCCCAGCATTTTGGGAGGCTGAGGCAGACAGATCGCTTCAGTTTAGGAGTTTGAGACCACCCTCAGCAACATGGCAAAACCCTGTCTCTACAAAAAATACAAATATTTGCCAGGTGTGGTGGTGTGTACCTGTAGTCCCAGCTACTTAGGAAGGTGAGGCGGGAGAGGGTTGCTTGAGCCCAGGAGGCAGAGGTTGCAATGACCTGAGATGGAGCCACTGCACTCCAGCCTGGGTGACATGGCCAGACTCTGCCTCAAAATAAGAAGAAGAAGAATAAGACAGACAAACTCTACAAAAAAAAAAAAAAAAAAAAAAACAGAATCTATAGAAATATTTTAAAATAAAATATTTTTTAAAGTTTTTTGCTCAATGACCTTACACTGAAAATGTAATGGACGCAATAAAAAATGATAAAGGGATATCACCACGGACCCCACAGAAATACAAACTACTATCAGAGAATACTATAAACACCTCTACGCAAATAAACTAGAAAATCTAGAAGAAATGGATAATTTCCTGGACACTTACACTCCTCCAAGACTAAACCAGGAAGAAGTTGAATCCCTGAATAGACCAATAGCAAGCTCTGAAATTGAGGCAATAATTAATAGCCTACCAACCAAAAAAAGTCCAGGAACAGATGGATTCACAGCTGAATTCTACCAGAGGTACAAGGAGGAGCTGGTACCATTCCTTCTGAAACTATTCCAATCAATTGAAAAAGAGGGAATCCTCCCTAATTCATTTGATGAGGCCAACATCATCCTGATACCAAAGCCTGGCAGAGACACAACAAAAAAAGAGAATTTTAGACCAATATCCGTGATGAACATTGATGCAAAAATCCTCAATAAAATACTGGCAAACTGGATTCAGCAGCACATCAAAAAGCTTATCCACCATGATCAAGTGGGCTTCATCCCTGGGATGCAAGGCTGGTTCAACATATGCAAATCAATAACTGTAATGCAGCATATAAACAGAACCAAAGACAAAAACCACATGATTATCTCAATAGATGCAGAAAAGGCCTTTCACAAAATTCAACAGCTCTTCATGCTAAAAACGCTCAATAAATTCGGTATTGATGGAACATACCTCAAAATAATAAGAGCTATTTATGACAAACCCACAGCCAATATCATACTGAATGGGCAAAAACTGGAAAAATTCCCTTTGAAAACTGGCACAAGACAGGGATGCCCTCTCTCATCACTCCTATTCAATATAGTGTTGGAAGTTCTGGCTAGGGCAATCAGGCAAGAGAAAGAAATCAAGGGTATTCAGTTAGGAAAAGAAGAAGTCAAATTGTCCCTGTTTGCAGATGACATGATTGTATATTTAGAAAACCCCATTGTCTCAGCCCAAAATCTCCTTAAGCTGATAAGCACCTTCAGCAAAGTCTCAGGATACAAAATTAATGTGCAAAAATCACAAGCATTCTTATACACCAGTAACAGACAAACAGAGAGCCAAATCAGGAATGAACTTCCATTCACAATTGCTTCAAAGAGAATAAAATACCTAGGAATCCAACTTACAAGGGATGTAAAGGACCTCTTCAAGGAGAACTACAAACCACTGCTCAGTGAAATCAAAGAGGACACAAACAAATGCAAGAACATACCATGCTCATGGATAGGAAGAATCAATATCGTGAAAATGGCCATACTGCCCAAGGTCATTTATAGATTCAGTGCCATCTCCATCAAGCTACCAATGACTTTCTTCACAGAATTGGAAAAAACTGCTTTAAAGTTCATAGGGAACCAAAAAAGAGCCCGCATTGCCAGGACAATCCTAAGTCAAAAGAACAAAGCTGGAGGCATCATGATACCTGACTTCAAACTATACTACAAGGCTACAGTAAACAAAACAGCATGGTACTGGTACCAAAACAGAGATATAGACCAATGGAACAGAACAGAGTCCTCAGAAATAATACCACACATCTACAGCCATCTGATCTTTGACAAACCTGAGAGAAACAAGAAATGGGGAAAGGATTCCCTATTTAATAAATGGTGCTGGGAAAATTGGCTAGCCATAAGTAGAAAGCTGAAACTGGATCCTTTCCTTACTCCTTATACGAAAATTAATTCAAGATGGATTAGAGACTGAAATGTTAGACCTAATACCATAAAAACCCTAGAAGAAAACCTAGTTAATACCATTCAGGATATAGGCATGGGCAAGGACTTCATATCTAAAACACCAAAAGCAACGGCAACAAAAGCCAAAATTGACAAATGGGATCTAATTAAACTAAAGAGCTTCTGCACAGCAAAAGAAACTACCATCAGAGTGAACAGGCAACCTACAGAATGGGAGAACATTTTTGCAATCTACTCATCTGACAAAGAGCTAATATCCAGAATCTACAAAGAACTCAAACAAATTTAAAAGAAAAAAACAAACAACCCCATCAAAAAGTGGGCAAAGGATATGAACAGACATTTCTCAAAAGAAGACGTTCATATAGCCAACAGACACATGAAAAAATGCTCATCATCACTGGCCATCAGAGATATGCAAATCAAAACCACAATGAGATACCATCTCACACCAGTTAGAATGGCAATCATTAAAAAGTCAGGAAACAACAGGTGCTGGAGAGGATGTGGAGAAATAGGAACACTTTTACACTGTTGGTGGGACGTAAACTAGTTCAACCATTATGGAACACAGTATGGTGATTCCTCAAGGATCTAGAACTAGAAGTACCATATGACCCAGCCATCCCACTACTGGGTATATACCCAAACAATTATAAATCATGCTGCTATAAAGACACATGCACATGTATGTTTATTGCGGCACTATTCACAATAGCAAAGACTTGGAATCAACCCAAATGTCCATCTGTGACAGACTGGATTAAGAAAATGTGCCACATATACACCATGGAATTCTATGCACCCATAAAAAAGGATGAGTTTGTGTCCTTTGTAGGGACATGGATGCAGCTGGAAACCATCATTCTCAGCAAACTATCGCAAGAACAGAAAACCAAACACCGTATGTTCTCACTCATAGGTGGGAACTGAGCAATGAGATCACTTGGACTCGGGAAGGGGAACATCACACACCGGGGCCTATCACGGGGAGTGGGGAGAGGGGAGGGATTGCATTGGGAGTTATACCTGATATAAATGATGAGTTGATGGGTGAAGCACACCAACATGGCTCAAGTATACATATGTAACAAACCTGCACGTTATGCACATGTACCCTAGAACTTAAATAAAAAAAAAAAAAAAGAAACAAGTTTTGGGCAGAAAAAAAAAAAAAAAAGAATTAAGTCATGTCCTCTGCAGCAACACAGATGGAGCTGGAGGCCATCATACTAAGCAAACTAACGCAGGAACAGAAACCTAAATACCATGTCTTCTCATGTATAAGTGGGAGCTAAACATTGAATACACATGAACACAAATTAAGGAACAACAGACACTGGGGCCTACTTGAGGTTTGAGGGTGGGAGGAGAGTGAGGATCAGAAAACTACCTATTGGGTGCTATGTTCATTACCTAGGTGATGAAATAATCTGTAAACCAAACCAATGTGACATGTAATTTACCCATGTAACATGTACCCCGATCCTAAAATAAAAGTTGGAAAGAAAAAAACATTTAATGGTTAAAATGATATATTTTATGTTATGTATATTTTACAATAAAATTAAAAAGTAACAGCGAAAGTATATGGAAGGTAAGTTCCAAACAAAATGCTAAAAAAGTTGAGCCTTGTCGCCTCGAAAGATCAAGAAAGCTAGATGGTTAAGGGGAGGTCAAGGAGATATAAGGCACTACAGAGAAGTGTGGGAATTCCTTGAACCTTTATATATGCTTACCTTTGATAAAAATGAAAAGTAAATTTAAAAAACAAATAAGGAAATTTTAAAGCTGGCATTTTTTTCCTAAGATTATAGACTACTCTTTAATTTGCTCTTCAATTAAAGTACAGCATACAAAATGATAGTATCTTTAACATCTGAGGAAAGCATATGTCCTGAATAGGTCAATGCTCATAAAAATACATTTATGCCTATTCCTCAGTGCCAAGTATATGAGGCTATGTGGAATTTTGGACAGTTGCCAAATTAAGCAAAGTAAATCTTTGCTGAGTAAATCTTTGGCACTACTTCTACCTGACTAAACTTTCTACATCATAACTGAAGCTGTGTATATCTATTCTTACAGAGAAACAATCTAAATAATTACACATGAAATTACATAAATTCTCTATTGTATTTCCATTAACAATTCAGATACCACCAATTCAGAATTTATAATTCAGAAAAGACAAATTATTAATTTTAAGAATATGTTTAGGCCAGGCGCGGTGGCTCAAGCCTGTAATCCCAGCACTTTGGGAGGCCAAGATGGGCGGATCACGAGGTCAGGAGACCGAGACCATCCTGGCTAATACGGTGAAACCCTGTCTCTACTAAAAAAAATACAAAAAAACTAGCCAGGCGAGGTGGCGGGCACCTGTAGTCCCAGCTACTTGAGAGGCTGAGGCAGGAGAATGGCGTGAACCCGGGAGGCAGAGCTTGTAGTGAGCTGAGATCCGGCCACTGCACTCCAGCCTGGGCGACAGAGTGAGACTCCATCTCAAAAAAAAAAGAAAAAAAAAGAATACGTTTAAAAATTAAGAATTTACTTTGCTCTCAAATCAAGACTCCACCATAAATATTAGAGGTTTAAGTAGTTAAAAATGCACTGCAACTCATCTGATTGCAAATAACATAAATTGTGATAACCAAATGCTGACAAGAATGTACAGCAATAAGAACTCTAATTTATCCTGAAGGGCAGCAGGATAACCTGAAACAAATCTTTGAAACATAATTTCATATTATGTAGTAAAGGTTAACGTAATGTATACTCAGGTTGGGCATGGTGGCTCACGCCTGTAATCCAACACTTTGGGAGGCCAAGGCAGGTGAATTACCTGAGATCAGGAATTCGAGACCAACCTGACCAACATGGTGAAACCCCATCTCCACTGAAAATACAAAATAAGCTGGGCATGGTGGCACATGCCTGTAGTCCCAGCTACTTGGGAGGCTGAGGCAGGAAAATAGCTTGAACCCGGGAGGCAGAGGGTTGCAGTGAGCTGAGATCACGCCATTGCACTCCAGCCTGGGCAACAAGAGCGAGACCCCATTTCAAAAAAAAAAAAAGATAATGTATACTTTGCCACCCAGCAACTTAACTTCAAGAGAAACTCATATAAAGAATTGCTCAGCCCGGAGCAGTAGCCCATGCCTGTAATCCCAACACTTTGGAAGGCTGAGGAAGGCAGATCACTTGAGGCCAGAAGTTGGAGAACAGCCTGGTCAACATGATGAAACCCCATCTCTACTGAAAACACACACAAAAAAAGAAAATAGCCAGGCAGTAGTGCACAACAAAGTCCCAGTTACTGGGGAGGCTGAGGCATGAGAATCCCTTGAACCCAGGAGGCAGAAGTTACAGTGAGCTGACATTGCACCAACACAGCGACACTGTCTAAAAAACGAATTGCTCATAGCAACATTGAGAATATTCATAACAGCATTGTTCATAATAGGAAAAACTATGTAAGCAATATAAATGTTGAAATTACATAAATTATAGTATATCTATGTCAGTGGAATTCTATAAAGGACTGAAAATGAACAAATTATGACTACATCATCAAAGTAGATGAATATTAAACATGGCCCTGACCTAAAGATGGAAGTCTCAGAAGAATACTTAGAGGATCATTCAATTTATTAAAAAATTTTGAAAACAGGCAAAAGTAGGTAATATTAATACATTGTTTAGGGAATCTACATATAGCTAGATGACAAAACTATAAAGAAAAATAAGAGGATGATTTATTACAAACATAAGAACTATTTATCTTAGTAGGGGAGTGAGATGTGTGGAGAAGAACACAGCATCTAAGGAACTGGTAATATTCTATTTTGTTTTGCAGTTGGTTACAAAACTGTCCACTTGGTGATTAACTTTTAAAGCTATGCCTATAAGTTTTATGTACAGTTATGTAATACCTCACAAAAGTAAAGGGATGCCAGGTGCAGTGGCTTACATCTGTAATCCCAATACTTTAGGAGGCCAAAGTGGGAGGATTGCTTGAGGCCATGAGTCTGACACCAGCCTGGGCAACACAGGGAGACCCTATGTGTACAAAAAGTTAGAAAATGAGCCCGGCTACTTGGGAGGCTGAGGTGGGAAGATCACTTGAGCCTCGGAGGTCAAGGTTGCAGTGAGCAATGATTGCATCACTGCACTCCAGCCTGGGTGACAGTGAGACCATGTCTCAAAAAAAAAAAAAAAAAAAGTACAGGGAAATTAATCTTATAAAAAAGAGAAACAGGCCGGGCGTGATGGCTCATGCCTGTAGTCCCAGCACTTTGGGAGGCTGAGGTGGGCAGATCACAAGGTCAGGAGATCAAGATCATCCTGGCCAACATGATGAAACCCCATCTCTACTAAAAATACAAAAATTAGCCTGGTGTGGTGGCGTGCGCCTGTAGTCCCAGCTACTCGGGGAGGCTGAGGCAGGAGAATCACTTGAACTTGGGAAGCAGAGGTTGCAGTGAGCCGTGATTGCTCCACTACACTCCAGCCTGGTGACAGAGCGAGATTCTGTCTCAAATAAATAAATAAATAAAGCAATAAAGAACAGAAAAATGCATTGAAATTAATGTGAGACTTGTGAACAGTAATTTTTTTCAATTTGTATGGGTACATAGTAGATATATATATTTATGGGTACATGAGATATTTTGATATAGGCATATAATGCATAATAATCACAGCAGGGTAAATGGGGTATCTACATCACTTCAACTATTTATCCTTTCTTTGTGTTACAAACAATCTAATTATACTCTTTTAGTCGCTTTTAAATGTACAGTAAATTATTGTTGACTGTAGTTGCCCTGTCGTGCTATCAATTACTAGATCTTACTTATTTTGTCTAATTATATTTGTGTACCCTTTAACCATTCCCACTTCCCCCCATCCCCACTACCTTTCTCAGCCTCTGGTAACCATCATTCTACTCTATCTCTGTGAGTTCAATTGTCTTAATGTTTTTAGCTCCCATATATAAGTGAGAAGATGCAAAGTGTGTCTTTCTGTGTCTGGCTTATTTCACTTAACATAACCTCCAGTCCCATTCATGTTGTTGCAAATGACAAAATCTCATTTTTTTTTTTTTTTTTAACAGCGTCTCACTCTGTCACCCAGGCTGGAGTACATGGCACAATCATAGCTTACTGCAGCCTCAACCTCCCCAGGCTCAGGTGATCCTCCCATCTCAGCTTCCCAAGTAGCTGAGACCACAGACATGCACCACCACACCCAGCTAACTTTTGTATTTTTTGTAAGACAGGATTTCACTATGTTGCCCAGGCTGATCTCAATCTCCTTAGCTCAAGTGATCCACCTGCCTCAGCCTCCCAAAGTGCTGGGATTACAGGCATGAGCCACCATGCCCAGTCAAGATCTCATTCTTTTTTGTGGCTGAATAGTATTCCACTGCATATGTATGTATGTGTGTGTGTGTGTATATATATGTATTTTCTTTATCCATTTTCTTTATCCATTCATCTGTTGATGAACATTTAGGTTGCTTGCAAATCTTGGCTAATGTAAATGGTGCTGCAATAAAAATGGGAGTGCAGCTATGTTTTCGATATACTGATTTCCTTTCTTTTGGGTGTATACCTAGCAATGGCATTGCTAGATCACATGGCAATTCTATTTTTAGTTTTGAGGAAGTTCCAAACTGTTCTCTAAAGTAGTTTTACTAATTTACATTCCCACAGTGTATGTGAGTTCTCTTTTCTCCATATACTCAACAGCATTTGTTATTGATTATCTTTTGGATAAAAGCCATTTTTACTAGGGTGAAATGATAGCTTATTGTAATTTTGATATGCATTTTTCTGATAATTATGTTGAACACCATCTCATATGCCTTTTTGCCATTTGTATGTCTTCTTTTAAGAAATGTCTATTCAGATTGTTTGCCCATTTTTAATTCAGATTACTAGATTTTTTTTTCCCATAGAGTTGTTTGAGCTCCTTATATATTCTGATTATTAATCCCTTGTCAGATGGACAGTTTGCAAATATCTTCTCCCACTCTGTGGGCTGTCTCTTTACTTTGTAGATTTGTGGTCTGCACTTTGGGTCTGTGCAGAAGCTTTTAACTTGATATGATCCCATTTGTCCATTTTTACTTTGATTGTCTGGGTTTATGAAGTATTACTGAAGAAATATTTGCCTACTCTAATATTCTAGAGAGTTTCCCCCAATGTTTACTTTTAGTAGTTTCATAGTTGGAGGTCTTAGATTTCAGTCTTCAATCCATTTTGATTTGGTTTTTGTGGCAAGAGAAAAGGGTCTAGTTTCATCCTTCTCCATATGGATATCCAGTTTTCTCAGCACCATTTATTGAAGAGTTATCTTTTCCCCCAATGTATGTTCTTGGCACCTTTGTCAAAAATGAGTTCACTGTAGATGTATGGATTTGTTTCTAGGCTTCCTATTCTGTTCCGTTGGTCTCTGTGTTTGTTTTTATGCCAGTGCCATGTTGTTTTTGTTACTACGGCTCTGTAGTATAATTTGAAGTCCTCCAGTTTTGTTCTTTTTGCTTAGGGCAGCTTTGGCTATTCTGGGTCTTTTGTGGTTCCATATAAATTTTAGGATTATTTTTTCTATTTCTGTGAAGAATATGATTGTTATTTTGAAAGAGATTGCACTGAATATGTAGATTGCTTTAGGTAGTATGGATGTTTTAACAATATTGATTCTTCCAACCCATGTACATGGAATATGATTCCAATTTTTTGTGCCCTCTTCAGTTTCTTTCACCAGTGTGTTACACTTTTCATTGCAAGATCTTTCACTTCTTTGGTTAAGTTTATTCCTAGGTATCTTATATGTAGCTATTGCAAATGGGATAACTTTCTTGATTGCTTTTTCAGATTGTTTGCTGTTGGCATATAGAAATGTTACTGATTTTTGTATGTTTATTTTGTATCCTGCAACTTTACTGAATTTATCAGTTCTAATAGTTTTTGGTGGTCTTTTTAGGTTTCTCCAAATATAAAATCATATCATCTGTAAAAACGGATAATTTGACTTCTTCCATTCCAGTCTGGATACTTTTTATTTCTTTCTCTTGTTTGATAGTTAGGACTTCCAGTAGTATGATGAATAACAGTGGTAAAAGTGAGCACCTTTTCTTGTTCTAGATCTAAGAGGAAAGTCTTTCAATTTTTCCCCATTCAGTATGATACTAGCTGTGGGTCTGTTGTACATGGCTTGTACTGTATTATATTCTTCTCTACCCAGTTTTTTTTTTAAGTATTTTTATCAAGAAGGGATGTTGAGTTTTATCAAATGCTTTTTCAGCAACAATTGAAATAATCATATGGGTTTCAGCCTTTGTTCTGTTGATATATCACATTGATTGATTTGCATCTGTTAAACCATTCTTGCAACACTGGGATAAATTTCACTTGGTCATAATGATCTTTTTAATGTGTTGCTGAATTCAGTTTGCTAGTACTTTGGTGAGGATTTTTTCATCAGTGTTCATCAGGGATGTGACTCTGTAGAGTTTGTTTGGTTTTTTTAATGTACCTTTATCTAGTTTTCGTAGTGGCAGCATTAGCCTCGTAGAATGAGTCTGGAAGTACTCCTTCCTCCTCTAGTTTTCAAAATAGTTTAATCAGGATTGTTATTAGTTCTTCTGTAAATGCTTGGTAAAATTCAGCAGTTAAGCCATCAGATCCTGGGGTTTCCTTTGCAGGAAGACTTTTTATTACAGCTTCAATCTTGTTCCTTGTTATCGGTCTGTTGAGGTTTTCAATTTCTTCATGGCTCAATCTTGGCAGGCTGTATGTGTCTAGGAATTTATCCATTTCTTCTAGGTTTTCCAATGTATTGACATACAGTTGCCCATAGTAGCCTCTAATCCTTTGAATTTCTGCAGTATCAGATGTAATGTCTCCTTTTTCATCTCTGATTTTATTATTTGGGTCTTCTCTCTTTTTTTCCTAGTCTGGCTAAGGTTTGTCGATTTTATCTTTAAAAAAAAACTTTTCATTTTGTTGATCTTTTGTATTATTTCTTTCACTTCACTTTCATTTATCTCTGCTCTGATCTTTATTATTTCTTTTCTTCTACTAATTTTGGTTTGGTTTGCTCTTGCTTTTCTAGTTCCTAAAGATGCATTGTTAGATTGTTTATTTGAAGTTTTTCTACATTTTTGATGTAGACACTTATTGCCATAAACTTTCCTCTTATTACTGCTTTTGCTGTATCCCAGAGACATTGGTATACTGTGTTTCCATTTTCACATTTGTTTTGAGAAATTTTTTTATTTCTTTCTTAATTTTTTATTGACCCAGTGGTCATTCAGGAACATAGTCTTTAATTTCCATTATTTGTACAGTTTCCAAAATTCCTCACTATTGATTTCTAGTTTTATTCCATTGTAGTCAGAGAAGATACTTGAGATGATTTCAATTTTTTTGAATGTTGTAAGACTTGTTTTGTAGCCTAACATAAAGTCTATCCTAAGAATGATCCATGTGCTGACAAGAATGTGTACTCTGTAGACACTGGGTGAAATGTTCTGTAAATACCTATTAGGTCCATTTGGTCTACAGTGTAGACTAAGTCCAATGTTGATTTGTGGATTTTCTGTCTGGATGATCTGTCCAATGCTGAAAGTGGGGTGATGAAGTCTCCAGCCATTACTGTATTGGGATCTATCTCTCTCTTTAGTTATAATATTTTCTTTATATGCGCACTCCAGTGTTGGGTGTATATATATTTACAACTGCTATATCCTCTTGCTGAATTGACCCCTTTATTATTAAATAATGACCTCCTTTGTCTCTTTTTATAGTTTTTGTCTTTAAATCTACTTTGTCTGATATAAATATAGCTATTCCTGCTCTTTTCTGGTTTCCATTTGCATGGAATATCTTTTTCCATCCCTTTATTTTCAGTGTATGTGTGTCTTTATAGGTGAAGTGTGTTTCTTGTAGGTAACAGATGATGGTGTCTTGTTTTTTTATCCATTCATCCACCCTATGTCTTTTGATTAGAGTGCTTAGTCAATTTACGTTCAATGTTATTATTGATAACTAAGGACTTACTCCTGCTATTTTATGTGTTTTCTGGTTGTTTTGTGGTCTTTTCTTCCTTCTTTCCTTGCTTCCTGTTTTCCTTTAAGTGAAGGTGATTTCCTTAGTTGATACTTTTTAACTTCTTGCTTTTTATTTATTGTGATCTACTGTATGTTTTTTGATTTGAGATTACCATAAGGCTTGCAAATAATATCTTATAACCCATTATTTTAAACTGATGACAACACTGATTGCATAAACATACAAATAGACAAGCAAAAAGAAAACTAATGAAAACGCTACACATCAGCCCCTCAATTTTTAACTTTTGTTTTCTATATTTACATCTTACTATACTATGTCTTAAAAAGTTGTAGTCATTATTTTTGATAGGTTCACCTTTTAGTCTTTCTACTCAAGATATGAGTAGTTTACACCACTGACACACAATATGTTCTCGGTAGTTGTTGAACTGAACAAATTATTTAATTAAAATTAAAAAGAAACAAGAACTAAAGGAGGGAGCAAGATGACTGAATAGTAACCTCCAGTGATCCACGCCTCCAACCCCCACCACTACAGGAACACCAAACTGAACAATTATTCAAACAAAAAATCACCTTTATAAGAACCAAAAATCAGACGAGCAATCACAGTATCTGGTTTAACATCATATTAAGGAAAAAGGTACTGAAGAGGATAGAAAAGACAGTTCTGAATTGCCTACATCACCCTTCCCTTATCTCCTGGCAGTGCCCATGTAGCATGGAGAGAAAATGTGTTTTTAGGGGAGGCAGAGTGCAGTTATTGTGGAACTTTACATTGAAACTCAGTGCTTCCCTGTTACATTGGAAAGCAACATGGGGCAGAACTCAGCCAGTGCCCATGGAAGGAACATTTAGACAAGCCCTAGCCAGAGGCAAATTGTCTATCCCAGCTGCTGGAACCAGAGTTCCAGCAAACCTCACCACCATGGGCTAAAGGGCTCTGGGATCCTAAATAAACTTCAAAGGCAGTCTAGGCCACAAGGGGTGCAATTCCTGGGCAAGCATATATATACAAGTACAGATACATACATACATACACACACACACACACACACACACACATAGTATAGCTATATATGTGGTTATATGTATAGCTATATATGTGTATAGCTATATATAGTACATATATACATAAACACTATATGTAGCTATATATAACTAATTATATAGTTATATGTATAGTTATACATAGTTATATGTATAGTTATATATAAATATATATTCATTTATCAATAATTATAGTCATATATACAAATGTGTGGGTATACATACACACACAAAAATCATATAATCACATATGCAAATGTGTGTGTGTATATATATATCTATGTATATATATATACACACAAAAAAAAAAAAACCTAAGGGCCGAGCATGGTGGCTCATGCCTATAATCCCAGCACTTTGGGAGGCCAAGCGGGAGCAGATCACTCTAGGTCAGGAGTTCAAGACCAGCCTAGCCAACATAGTGAAAGCCCATCTCTACCAAAAAATACAAAAATTAGCCAGGAGTGGTGGCACACACCTGTAGTCCCAGCTACTCGGGAGGCTGAGGTGGGAGAATCACTTGAACCCAGGAGCAGAAGTTGCCGTGAGCCAAGATCGTGCCACTGCACTCCAGCCTAGGTGACAAAGTGAGTCCTTATCTCAAAACAAAAAAAAAATTATACACACATACACATATATACACACACACATATATATAACTAGATAAACAGATCATTTCAATGTATTGTGTTGATAAAGTCTACAATAAGGACACATACAGGGAAATAAGTAAACATAAACAACAGGCACTCTACCCAACCTGAAGGTAGTTATTGACTTATTATTTCTTCTCTGCCAAATAACAGGTGATTATACAGGCTGAATGGATAACTGCACCTTCCTAATTTTCTCATTATAGGGTTGTGTCTTATAATGTGATTCTTCAAATCTCATTAATGTACCATGACATCTTTTACCAACTCCTATTTTCAATTTACTTTTTCATGAGTCCCATGAATTTATCTATCTGCTTAGAACTAATTTTTAGGTTTTTTTTTTCTTAACTTTAATTAAAATAGAGGCAGGGTCTCACTATGTTGCCCAGGCTGGTCTTGAACTCCTGACCTCAGGTGATCCACCTGCCTCGGCCTCCCAAAGTACAGGTATTATAGGCATGAGCCTCCACATCAGGCCAACTAATTTTTAGTTTTTTTACACAAATTCCAAACATAGCTATATTTAAAGTAAGCATTTACTAAAGAAATTATAAAAATATTTACCAAATACCAGTAAGATACTAAACACTATGCAAAATCTAGAATTAAATATTCTTCCTACTGAATGTAGAATTATAATTATTTTTATCTGAATCTATTTGCTTTTGTTTGACAAATCTAGTATGAATTCCTAAAGTAATTCATAAAATCTGTTATTTTTGGAGAAAACCACTGACTCTTCAGATTTCAGCTATCTATCTCATTCTGAAAGTACAGCAAAGGCTGTCTCAAAAAGTTAAAATATTAGAAGTTTCAAACTATATCCTTTGAGACTAAATGAAAATCAATATTTATTTAAATCAAATACTCTCATTCTATTATTATTTGCCTTTGCAAAGACTCTCCTCCATAGTTAAGAAAAATGTATTTATAAAAAATAAAGTAAAATTAATTTTAATAATTTTATATATCGATATGGTTTGGATTTGTGTCTCCACCCAAAACTCATGTTGAATTGTAATCCCCAAATGTTAGAGGAGGGTCCTCATGCGAGGTAACTGGATCACGGGGGCAGATCTCTCCCTTGCTATTCTTGGGATACTGAGTGAGTTCTCACAAGATCTGGTTTAAAAATGTGTAGCACTTCCCCCTCACTCTCTCTTCCTCCTGTTCCAGCCATTTAAGATGTGTCTGCTTCCCCTTCACCTTCCGCTATGATTCTAAGTTTCCTGAGGCCTCCCCAGCCATGCTACCTGTAAAGCCTGAAGAACCAACCTCTTTTCTTTATAAATTACCCAGTGTTAAGTGTTTTATAGCAGTGCAAGAATAGACTAACACGACATCCTTTGAGATAATACACCCTATAATGTCACAAAATAGGGAGGTAGTAGTGAACTAATATTAGGAGATTCCAAAGGATAAATAATACATTGTAATTCAGTGAAGAAAAGTCTAAAGTAATGGAAGCATTTAAGGAAGGTAATTATCATGAGTAAATATCAAATGCATACCTAAAATTTAAAATTTCAATCAGGTTAGGAGCATGATACCACTAACAAATAGAATTCAACAATTTTTCTCTACAGATATCATTGCAAGAATATTTCTTCCCTCTTTGGGAGACCAAGGTGGGAGGATTGCTTGAGCCCAGGAGTTCAAGACCAGCCTAGGCTGGTGAGACCCCATCTCTACAAACAAACAAACAGAAGAACATTTCTTCCTTTTGTAATATGGCTTATTTTCATAAGTATCTATGTTACTTTGCATAATCTTACAACTAAATCATGTATCTGTAAGCCTGTAAACAATACATGGATATATGTGGTATCTCAAATATCTAATACAAGGCCTTAAACAGAGTTAAGGACTTTATAGACTTTTGAAAGAGAGTATTACTTGGAACATTTTGGCAAGCACAATGTTTTATCTCAAAATATTATTAAGTGGTTTCCTTTTCTGAAAAAAAGCAACATTACTATAATAATTTTATGGCCCATAAAGCAAAAATTCATACCTATAATTATCACCGATTTTTCTTAGATAATAATAGATGATTACTATACATGTTTTCAAATTTATCTTATCAGAATATATTGGGATGATTAACTGACCAAGCTCTGTCTAGTGCTAAAACTTAGAATGCCTTAAATATTGCTACAGCATTAAGGGGTGATAGGAAGAAGATCTCAAAAAACAGAAGCAAAAATATTTATTTCTTAGCGCCACCAAGAAGACATAATAGAGCTTAAAAGTAGCGCTTAAACAGAACAACTTAAAACTTACACACAGATTATGTCTCACAGAGGATAAGTAAAATGAACTAAATAATCCAAGATGTTGAAAATTCTTTCATATTTCTTTCAAGGAAGACATGGCTGGAAACAGTACTGTATAAAAACAGTCTAACAGCTGCAACTGTGTATTACTTAAGGAGGACTAAAGACACCATCTAATTATTTTTTAATGTCAAAATAGTAAATATAAACATTAAAATGAGAAAAGGAGATTGAAATCCATGAAATTATATATGCTAAATTTCAGGGGTAACCTAATATGACTAGAAAACTAACGAATCCCAAAAAAATCCATTAAGCAGTTTTATGTCTGAAAAATTGGAATGCATCTTTTTTGCAAATTAAAGACAGATTGTAAAGAAAGGTTAGAGCTTGGAAAGTTCCTTGCTCATCAAATTAAAAACAAAAACTCTATTCATAAAAAAAAAATACTTATGTGGTCAAGTCACATTCTCTGTTTTAAAGTTTTTATATGCAACTTGGGGTAAACACTTTACTTGTTATTCATAATGAGAAATGATCAGTATAATGGAGGTTCCTAGAGCATGTGGGAACATTCCAGGTGATATGTAAGTAGCCGTTTAAGATACCATAGGAAAAGAAGAAACACACCCTTAATACCCAGAGGAAAGCGTGTGTTCACATGATCAACAGCTGGACTTGATTAAAAAGAAATACCAGGTTAGGCTAGATGGTGGTTCTTCCAGTTACATGACGACACAAATGAGAAATGCTACATTTCTCACAGCCTGTTGCCTAGCGATCTCAATGCCTGCCCCTCTACCCACCCCCACAATGCAACCACTTCTTCTGCCTTTCTTACAGCATTTAAGTATTTTTGTCATTTTATAAAATCATTTTTTTAAATGAGGACATCATTTAAAAAAGATTGATTTCACTTATAATTTGTGATTCATTTTCATTTTCATAAGCAAGATAAATAGAAACTGAAATTTTTTCAACAATTAAGTAAAAGTTACAAATGTGTACAATATTGCTTTAAATGAAATAAATTGCACTGGGACAGCAGAATTCCTGCTTTCTGAGGATTGAAAGTTAAAATGCAGGATAAAAAGCAGATGACTAACAATTCATTCTTCCTTAAAATCAGCTGTGTAATACAACAGAAGGTTAAGACAGAACGTAGTACTATGGAAACAACACAGTTTTATGGAACTGTGAACTAAAGAGTTACATTAAATACCCATAATTCCTTGTGAAAATCTCTTTGTTTTTCTGCTTGTCAGCATCTGCATTTTACAGCTGCCTCTTTCAGTATGGACCATTTTGCAGAAGTTCAGGAACTTAAAACATTAATATCCAGGAGGTTTTAAAAAAATCACAGCATTAATAACTTACACAGAAACTTCTTGACTATAAGCTAAGCAGAAAATAAATCTGAAGACTGGAGATGACTATTTACAGAATATAAGAATAAAAATATATCTTTCAACTTGGAAAAAGCATTTATACATGCAAAATTATTTTAAAACCAAAAAAGCAGATGGGTCAATACCAGGTCTGAGGTATTATTTACCACAAGGTTAAAATCCCCAAAAACTAGTTATTCTTATAAATATATTCTGATTCTCTCAATCATGTATTATTTTCTCTCTCTCTCTCTGTTTTTTGTTTTTTTTTGTTTGTTTGTTTTTTGGCGGGGGGGGGGGGGGGGCACGATCATACACAGCTGATAGCAGCCTGAAACTCCTGGGCTCAAGCGATCCTCCTACCTCAGCCTCCCAAGTAGCTGGAACTACAGGCACATTCTTTTCTCAAATGAAGACCATGTTTTTTTCTTCTGAAATAGCCTGATGCAAGAAACAAAATTCCAACAGTATTCCATTTCTTTATTTCAACATGATCCCTTTTCTTCCTCATCATTATTCCAACATAATGACAAAAGTAGCTCTCACATCTCCTGATACCACCATTGCTCCTACTGCTCATTCAAAATATTCCTCATTTCAAGACAGGTTTCTCCCCAGGAATCTGGATTCTGCAGGTTAACAATAGGATTTCCGTAGCATCACCATCTTTACTTCCTTTATCCAACCTAGCTAAAGCTAGTGTAATTCTAGCCTGTCTCATTTTTTGATATCTTGGATCCAGATCAGCAATGTCCAACGGAACTTCATGTGATAATGGGAAGATTCCATATCTAAGCTAACTAATATAGTAGCCATTAGTCACATGTGGCTATTGAATGTTTGAAATGTAGCTAGTGTAACTAAGAGACCTTTTTTAAATATTATATTTAATTGTAATTAACGAGTTTAAATTTAAATAGCCACATATATCTAGCACCTACCATACAAGACAACACAGATTTTGATTGAGTCCTTTTATTCCTACCAGAAATGATGTACTTTGTTTTGCAGGTGATGAAGAGTTACTAAAAAGTTGGATTTATATTTTAGAAAGCTATTTACATTTAGAAAGCTTTCTCTGTCTGCTTTATAAGAGAATAATTTTAAGGGTTGGAAAGAAAAATAAATGATGAAGTTCTGAAAAGTGCTCATCAGATCTGGCAATTAGGAGATCAATGGTAAACTTGGACTAAGAAGTTATAGAATAGTAGAGGTGGAAACCTAGACCTCCAGTAGTGACTACAAATATAGACTATTCTTTTAAGAAGTCTGGCTCTGAAGAAAGAAAGGAAGAAAGGAAGTGGGGAACAAACATCATGGAGAAACTATCCTGTGAGAGAATTTGAAATAAGGACCAGGACCTTAAATTAATTACTCTATTTAACTTTTTATCAGTAGTCCCCAACATTTTTGGCACCAGAGACTAGTTTTGTGAAAGACAATTTTTCAGTGGACCCGGAATTGGGGAGATGGTTTTGGGATGATTCAAGAACATGAACATTTATTGTGCACTTTATTTCTATTATTATTAAGTTGTAATATATAATGAAATAATTAATATAACTCACCATAATGTAGAATCAGTGGGGGACCTGAACTTGTTTTCCTGCAGCTATACGGTCCCATCTGGGAGTGATGGGAGACAGTGACAGATCATCAGGGATTAAATTCTCATAAGGAGCACGCGACCTGGATTCTGTGAATGTGCAGTTCACGATAGGGTTCAGGCTCCTATGTGAATCTAATGCGGTTGCTGATCTGACAGGAGGCGGAGCTCAGGCAGTAATGCAAGCGATAGAGAGCGGCTGTTAATGCAGATGAAGCTTCACCCACGCTCATCTCCTGCTGTGTGGCCTAGTTCCTAACAGGCCATGGACCAGTATCAGTCCATAGCCCAGGGGTTGGGGACCCCTGCTTCACATGATCCTCAAAACAAACCTGTAGTAAGCCTTATCTCCATTTTATAGAAATTAAGCCTCAAAAGGGCTAGTTGATTTGTCCAGGGACACCATGGTGGAGCTGGGATTTAAAACTAGGGTTTTTTTCATGCCAAAATTTATTGTCTTAAAGATCAATAAAGAACTGAAGAGAGAAATACAGGATTGAAACAGTAAAGAATCTGTAGAAAGATGGGCAAGGGGAAGGATAGCATTAGGAGAAATACCTAATGTAGATGATGGGTTAATGGGTTCAGCAAACCACCATTCCCCATGTATACCTATGTAAGAAACCTGCAAGTTCTGCACATGTATCCCAGAACTTAAGGTATAATTAAAAAAAAAAAAAAAGAGGCCGGGTGCGGTGGCTCATGCCTGTAATCCTAGCACTTTGGGAGGCCAAGGCGGGTGGATCACGTGGTCAGGAGATCGAGACCATCCTGGCTAACACGGTGAAACCCCATCTCTACTAAAAATGCAAAAAATTAGCTGGCCGTGGTGGCGGGCGCCTGTAGTCCCAGCTACTTGGGAGGCTGAGGCAGGAGAAGGGCGTGAACCTGGGAGGGGGAGCTTGCAGTGAGCCGAGATCATGCCACTGCACTGCAGCATGGGCTACAGAGCGAGAAAGAAAGAAAAAGAGAGAGAAAGAAAAAGAAAGAGAAAGAAAAAGAGAGAGAGAGAGAAAGAAAGAGATCAATTTTAACTGTGTTTTAGTTACATCTGTATTGGACGCAGTTTTACAAATAAAAGTAATAAAAATCAATAACATATAGATTTTAAAAAAGAATCTGTATAAAGATTAAAGATAAAGTGAGAGAACAACTGACGGGGCAAGACTCCATAGATTTCTATCTATGGAAAGACAGATATCAAGTGAATACAAACGTACACATATTTATAGTATAAGGGGATGACAGGAAACAGATGAAATTAAAACCTGATGATCTTTCTTTTCCCTGTAAAGCAGAAAGCAAGACTCTGTGTAAGAGGATGAAAAGGAAAAGGAAAGTTTAAAGATTGATGTTTTGGCATAGTCACTATGGGAAACAAGAGAGGAATGAACCTCATACCTGAAAAATTATTGCCTGTTTATCACTAGACCTTAGATCTTGATGCTTAGCTAATAATGCTGAGTACCTGGCACATTTAAAGCATATATAGAAAGTGCTTCAATCAATATTTTTTGTATGAGATCAAAATTCTTTGGATATATATATACAATTTTCAGCTATTTCGTATAAATAATACAAAGATATGAAGTGTCACCTTTCATTGGACTTACTACAAATCAGAGGAAACTAAATGTGATTAATAATTTTATAACTGGCAGGGTGGTAGTTCACGCCTGTAATCTCAGCACTTTGGGAGGCCAAGGTGGGCAGATCACTTGAGGTCAGGAGTTTGAGACCAGCCTGGCCAACATGGTGAAACCCTGTCTCTACTAAAAATACAAAAGTTAGCCGGGTGTGGTGGTGGGTGCCTATAGGCCTAGAACTTTGGGAGGCTGAGGCGGCCGGATCATTTGAAGCCGGGAGTTCAAGACCATCCTGGGCAACATGGTAAAACCCCATCTGTACTAAAAATACAAAAAAAAAAAAAAAAATTAGCCAGGTGTGCTGGCATACATCTGTAATCTCATACACTCACGAGGCTGAGACATGAGAATTGTTTGAACATCACTTAAACCCAGAAGGTGGAGGTTTCAGTGAGCTGAAATTGTGCTGCTGCACTTCAACCTGGGTGACAGAGTGACAGTCTGTCTCAAAAAGATAGTAATAATAATTTTATAATTAATAATGCTAAGACCATGCATTTGTACCACAATTTGAATTTTTATGCAGGCCTTTCAGATCAATTATCTTGAATTCTGAACTCTAAAAGAATCCTCCTAATTTTTATTTATTTATTTTATTTATTGAGACAGAATCTTGCTCTGTCACCCAGGCTGGAGTGCGCAATCTCAGCTCACTGCAAGCTGGGACTATAGTCATACACCACCACACCTGGCTAATTTTTCTACTTTTAGTAGAGATCGGGTTTCCCTATGTTGGCCAGGCTGGTCTCAAACTCCTGGCCTCAAGTGATACCCCCACTTCAGCCTCCCAAAGTGCTGAGATTACAGGCATCAGCCACGATGCCTGGCCTCAATCCTTCTAATTAAAACATTCAAAGTCAAATAGCTTTTTAACCTCTAAAGTGTTGGTGATTTTCCTGAAAACTAAAAGAAAATGCACTTATAAAAACATGCTGTTATTAAGAGTAAAATATAATTTTAAAAATATATATAAAGCTGTAAACTTCAGTAATTAAACATACTTTCTGTCATCAGGAACTATAGCTTACCTTTAAATGTCATTTAAGCTTGGCTTTGATAGGAACAAAGCTTAAAATTTTAAAACACCACAACACTTTGGATGTGGAATACTGGAAGTAGGGTTACTCACACCCTTACAACAAGAAAAACGTAAATAATCTGAACAAATTCTAGAAACCAACAGAGGGCTGAAGTTGCAGGACAATCAACCATGCTCAAATTTAAAGAAAGGCAGGTGTCTCCACGGAGAAATGGGAGACGAGCACTTGATTACTGGAAGCAGACACCACTTGCTATGCATCTCATAGAAAAAATGCAGCTAAAATTTATATCAAATCACTAGAGCCAAATGTGGGCTAGTATGAAAGCAGCAACTTCTCTCTTTAAAAGGATTTCGGGTTCAATGACATACAATACCAATTCCATAGCCAACTTCTGGTTTTGGAAGGGATTTTCCTCTGCTCTGCAAATGAGTCTGTCTAGCCTCCATGTCCACAGACAGTCAATATTCAGTCAAACCAAACCATCAGAATCTCAAATACTACTTTGCTGGTTATCCACAGGACACCTGACCCTGACAGTCAATTTTGTTATAACATTTGAATCTAAGTCTCAACAGGAAACACCCCTTCTGCTATATCATCTCATCTAACACTGTTCTTGTCATTAATTTTTAATACATAGAACTCCAGGCCATGAAGATCAGATCCTAGAGGAAAAATTACCATCTTTCATTGAGTATCATACTTAATTTCTGTATATTCTATGCTTAAGCCTTCTTAGCCCTCATTTCTCTTTCTGATCTCACACAAGGAAAAGAAAGTACCATTGAAGTACTCTGAAATGAGATCCTCCAATTCTTATCTCAAGCATTCCTAAATTCTAAAGATGAAACTACCAGTCCCCTATCTTCCAGCCTCTAGTTTATCCAAATAATCCTGTTGTACAATCTTAGTGACTATTCTCCGTGTTAAACAAAATTTAGAGGAGGCCCTTGATTTGAGCTGAACTCCTATACTAGACCCTAATAGACCAAACAGAAATGGAGTTACTCTTGTTTAAGTTTCACATCACAAAACTGAACTACAACTAAGCTGTTTATCTGACTGTTCAAGAAATCAGGAGAGAAATAATGGCCAAATTCCCAAACAAGCCAGCATTAGCCACCATGATAAGAAGCCCCCTCTGCTTTAACCCTTACAAGGAAATTAACTTTAAAAGGACCAATCTGCTTTTTGTTCCCTCTTTCTGCTTTCTTCATTCAGCCTTTTCCTGTCTATATTCACTGGCCACATTGCAGATGGGAGCTCTCTGACCCTGTTCTGGTTTTGAGGGTTGCCTAGTTGTGAGTCATTCTTTGCAAACTCTGTTGAATGTATTTTGTCTAAAGTTTTTCTTTTATCACTCAAGATTGTTATATGTAAATCCACAGTTATGGAGTCTAATGAGGTAACCCTGCAGTTACCTCTAGTTGAATTATAAACATAACAGAAAACGGTCGGGCATGGTGGCTCACGCCTGTAATCCTAGCACTTTGGGAGGCCGAGGTGGGTAGATCACAAAGTCAGGAGTTCAAGACCAGCCTGGCCAAGATGGTGAAACACCGTCTCTACTAAAAATATAAAAATTAGCCGGGCATGGTGGTGGGTGCCTGTGTGGTGGGTGACTGTAATACCAGCTACTCAAGAGGCTGGGCAGAGAACTGCTCGAACCCGGGAGGCAGAGGGTACAGTGAGCCCAAATCATGCCACTGCACTCCAGCTTGGGGGACAGAGCGAGACTCCGTCTAAAAAAAACAAACAGAAAACCTGAAACTATAACTTCTTATTTGATCTCATGGGCTTCTTCCAATTTCTAAATTTTTTTTATTTTTGAGACAGAGTCTCGCTCTGTCGCCCAGGCTAGAGTGCAGTGGCACGATCTCGGCTCACTTGCAAGCTCACCTCCCAGGTTCATACCATTCTCCTGCCTCAGCCTCCCGAGTAGCTGGAGCTACATGTACCTGCCACCACACCTAGCTACTTTTTTATGTATTTTTAGTAGAGACGGGGTTTCACCATGTTAGCCAGGATGGTCTCGATCTCCTGATCTCGTGATCCACCCCCGTTGGCCTCCCAAAGTGCTAGGATTACAGGCATGAGCCACTGCCCCCAGCCTCCAATTTCTAAATCCTGCAGAAGGCTTCAGTAATATTCTCCAGCTGGGTGCAGTAGCTCATGACTGTAATGGCATCACCTTGGGAAGCCAAGTTGGGAGGACTCCTTGAGGCCAGGAGTTCGAGACCAGCCTGGGCAACACAGCAAGACACCCATCTCCACAAAACAAAACAAAACAAAACAAAACAAAAAAAATGTAATATTCTCCATGAAAATTTTAGAACAAACCTGTAAGAAGTACTAATCTTTACAGCAGTGATCCAAGATATTCACTTATATCACAAATTAGCATGATCGATGAACTTTTATAAAACAATTACAGACAGTGGCTCAAGCCTGTAATCCCAGCACTTTGGGAGGCTGAGGTGGGTGGATCACTTGATGTCAGGAATTTGAGACCAACCTAGCCAACGTGGTGAAACCCAGTCTCAACCAAAAATACAAAATTTATCCAGGCATGGTGGTAGGCACCTGTAGTCCCAGCTACTCAGGAGACTGAGGCAGGAGAATCGCTTGAACCCGGGAGACGGAGGTTGCAGTGAGCCGAGATTGCACCATGGCACTTCAGCCTAAGCACCAAGAGGGAAACTCTGTCTCAAAAAAAAAAAAAAAAAATTACAGAATTGTGACTTTTTGTTGGGGGGAATTGTTTTTTATTTGGAGACAGGATCTCACTCTGTCACCTAAGCTAGAGTACAGTGGAGTGACCGTGGCTCACTGCAGCCTTAACCTTCCAGGCTCAAGTGATCCTGCCACCTCAGCCTCCCAAGTAGCTGGGACCACAGACACGTGCCACCATGCTCGGCTAATTTTTTATGTTTAGTTGAGATGGGGTTTCACTGTGTTGCCCAGGCTGGTCTCAAACTCCTGAGTTCAAACAATCCTCTTGCCTCAGCCTCCCAAAGTGCTGGGATTACAGGTATGAGCTGCCATACTTGATCCAGAAGTTCTTATTTTTTAATATTTAATTAAAGGACATTTATAGGCCAGGCGCAGTGGCTCACATCTGTAATCCTGGCACTCTGGGAGGCTGAGGTAGGAGGATCAATGGAGCCCAGGAGTTTGAGACCAGAGTGGGCAACATGGGGAGACCCCACCTTTACAAAAAATTTAAAAATCAGGCCGGGTGTGGTGGCTCACGCCTATCATCCCAGCACTTTCAGAGGCCAACACAGGTGGATCACTTGAGGTCACGAGTTTGAGACCAGCCTGGCCAACATGGCAAAACTCTGTCTCCACTAAAAATACAAAAATAAAAACAAAAAAAAAAAACATTAGGCAGGTGTGGTGATGCATGCATGTAATCCCAGCTACTCAGAAGGCTGAGGTAGCAGAATCACTTGAACCCAGGAGGCGGAGACTGCAGTGAGCCCAGATTGCGCCATTGCATTCCAGCCTGAGTGACAGAGTGAGACTCTGTCTAAAAAAGAAAAAAAAAAAAAAAAGAAAGGAAAACAGCCATGTATAGTGGCCTGTGCCTGTGTGGTCCCAGATACACAGGAGGCTGAGGCAGGTGGACTGCTTAGGCTCCAAGAGGTCAAGGCTGCAGTGAGCCATGGGTAACAGAGTGGGTAACCACCACAGTCCAACCTGGATAACAGAGTGAGACCCTATCTCAAAAATAAAAATAAAGAACATTTACAGAAAGTGATCAGCAACTTCTGTATCCACTGAAATTACACCTAATACTTTCAGAAATTATAGTTACAAAGCATCTTTTAATATATACATTTTTGATATCTTGATCAGGCTCATGCCTAATTGATCCAATGATATTATTGCTTCCAGGATGCCACACTTTGTTTATTTCTGTATCACTATTACTCCTCCTCCATTTCCTTTGCTTGTTGTTTGTCTTCTCCCTGCCCTCCGAATGGTAGAGTACCTCCAGACTCACTTCTTAGACATCTTCTCTTTTCTGTCTACATCCCCTCAGTAATTCCATCCAGTATCATGATATAAAATATAAATTTATTTCATATTAGAGCTTAGGCCTCTCTCGCAAACTCTCGACACAAATATTTAACTGCCTACTCAACATTTCACTTAGATGTACTTTAGGTATCTCAAACCCAACATGTCCAAAACTGAATTTATGATCTTCTTCCCAATCCAACTCTAACTGCAACTTTCTTCATCTCAGTTGATAGCAAATCTAGGTTATGTTCAGGCCAAACACCTAGGAAGCATCCTTGACTTCTTCCAGACTATCAGAAAATACTATTGCCATTATTTCAAAAGATATCCAGAATTTGACTACTACTTATTACCATGATCATCTCTCATAGGGATTAGTTCAATGGCTGCCTAACACCGCTCTGCTCTTTATCCTTGACTCCCAAAGTTCAGTCTCAACACAGCAGCCAGAATATTCCTCTCAAAAGGTAAGTCAGATCATGCCACTTTTCTGCTCAAAACCTTCTAATGGCTCCAATATTTACTGAGTAAAAGTCAGGGTCCT
The DNA here is from genome assembly GCF_007565055.1 of Rhinopithecus roxellana. Classification (NCBI taxonomy): domain Eukaryota; kingdom Metazoa; phylum Chordata; class Mammalia; order Primates; family Cercopithecidae; genus Rhinopithecus; species Rhinopithecus roxellana. The sequence continues at coordinate 21,965,286 of NC_044561.1, read as the reverse complement.
TACAATGGCTTAAAATGACCTACATGATCTTGTAACTCTCAGAAAGTAATGTTCTATTACTTTCCCTTTCGCTCACTGCATTCCAGCCACATGAAACTCCTTCCTCAACTATGTTAGGTTCTCTCTTGCCTGATGGCCCGAGCAAGGCCAAGGGCATAATTAAGAACACTTTCTAACCTGGGGAACATAGTGATATCCTGTCTCTACAAATAAAAAAAATTAGCCAGGTGTGCTAATGGCCTTGCTCTTCCCCCAGATAACCTTCATGGTTAACCTCCTCACATCCTTCAACACTTTGCCCAAATGTTACCTTCTGCATAAAACCTACTCTACTCCACTTCTCTCACCAGCACTACCTTTACTTTGCTTTTATTTTCCCCCCAAGCATTTAACACCTTTTAATGTATATCTCTTAATGTTTTATCTCATTAGAAAGCTCCATCTGAGTTGATGCAACTTTTTCTTTGAGGTCACAGACGTATCCCAAGTGCATATAATAGTATTCAACATTCAACACTCAGTTAGCAGTTGTTAAATGAAAGAACCAAATCTCATATGCCAGTGGTCTGTCAGTGGCTAAGGACCACAACATTGCTAAGAGCCATGAGGCCCTATTCCTTTTTGTTCAATCTAACCTAATAAATAAATTATAAAACCTACTAGCCTTGCAAATAATGAAAAGCCTGGCAAACTACGGATTCAAGCTATTGTTCCTAAAACAATAAAAACATAAATATAATCCAAAGGGAGCCATACCCCATTGCAAGTTTTCGGTCTATACATACTATTGAGAGTACACTTATTGTTTGCAGGTAAAACAAAGTTTAGAAAAATTATAACTTTAGAAAATAGAACTGAAGTTCAAAGTTATTTAAATGAGTTTGTGAAATGGTCTGTTAAAAAAAAAAATGACCCTTAATAGGTAAAACTATTCCTTTTATTCCTTGAGGGTCTCGCTCTATACCTCACGTTGGAGCGCAATGGCACAATCACAGCATCAAAGCTCACTGCAGCCTCGACCTCCTGGGCTCAAGTGATCCTCCTACTTCAACCTCCCAAGTAGCTAAACTGCAGGTTTAGCTGGCTATTTATTTTTTTATATTTGTAGAGACAGGGTATTGCTATGTTCCCCAAGCTGGAAAGTGTTCTTAATTATAAGAAGTATACAATTTTAAATAAAATTTACATAGAGCTCTGCTGTCTACAAACTGTTTTTATAAAGAATCTTGTTTGAATCTTATACCAAGCCTGTGACAGATGTGTTACTAACCTCATTTTGTAAATATGGTAACTGAAGCTAACAGAAGTTAAATGACTTTCCTAAGTGACTCAGCTGGTAAATAGAGATTCCAAGACTCAATTCCAGGTCCATGCGCTTTTAAAAAATTTTTTGAAATAATTATAGATTCATAAGAAGTTATAAAAATAGTACAAAGGACCCACTGTACCCTTCACCGAGTTCCCTCCAATGGTTTCATCTTATACAGGTGTAGTAAAACCTCAAAACCATGAATTCTCATTGGTCTATATACCTTTTCTTATAGTGTCTGGGAATGAAAATGGACTACACTATGACTCAAAGATTTTTTTTTAATTCAGGTGAAGACAATTTACATATATGAGCTAGGAAGTAATTTCTAGGAATACACTATTTTGCTCTAAGAATTATGGGAGTATTACATCGCACTTGGATATTTATATTTAACGATGTAAACAACATAGCTGAAAAGTATTTGAAAATATGAGTAAAAAGAAAGAGGGCAGAGCTGCAGGGAGGGTGAGTCTGAATGAAAGAGACTGTCATGCAGCCGTCCAAGGGGCCACCGAATGGAAGGGTAGGGTGGGTAGACTACCTGGTGGAGCAGAGACAAGGGCAAGTTGGGCATGGAAGGGCAAGGCCTGCACGAAGTTGGGTGTGGTAGGACATGAACTAGGTTATGAAGAGAAGCTATGAGTGGGGGACCTGGAGAGACAGGATCTAGGGGGTCTATGGTGCCTGCCATCTAATGAGTGGGATTTGCTAGGTGTGGTGGTGAGCACCTGTGGTCCCATCTACTGGGAGGCTGAGGAGGGAGGATCGCTTGAGCCCAGGAGTGTGAGGCTACAGTGAGCTATGATCACACCACAGCACTCCAGCTTGGGTGACAGAATGAGACTTTGTTTCTAAAAAATTTAAAATTAGGCCAGGCACAGTGGCTAATGCCTATAATCCTAGCACTTTGGGAGGCCAAGATGGGAGGATCGCTTGAGGCCAGTAGTTCGAGACCAGCCTGGTCAACACAGGCTTAAATTAAATCTGTAATTTAAAAAAATAAATAAAGGTAAAGTGGACCAAAGTTGATGTGATAAACTTCTCTTCATTTATGTGACTGGTTATGCCACAAGATCTCTCTGCTCTGGCTAGTTCATAAAAATTACTCTTGAATCTCATGAATAACGATCCTTCCGTTTCAAACCCAGATTTTTTTTCCTCCTCCCTTCTGTATTCATGACAGTAGTGTTACAATTAACTGCTTCCTTCTTGTGGAAACTTTTTCCTTCATTGGCTTTTAGGACACTGACTCTCTTGATTCTCCTTTATTCCATCTTTTTTGTTTTCTATTACCTATTACCTTTTATCAAAAACCTACCCTTTTCTTAGAGCACAAGAATCACAGTCACATTTAGGACACAGCAATTTTTCCAGGTCTAAAATATTACTGACCATCATTTGGGCAACTTAGCACAACCATCCACTCTTCTTAGGTCTCCTCCATATTTCCCAGAACCTCTTTTGTTGTTTAGATTTGGGTTAAATTTTGCTAATGAAAGGAACCATGTAAGATTTGGAAAGAGCAGAAGCCATTATTTTCTGAAGGTGGCTGGAGGCAGAAAAGCAAACATTAATTTCATAGTAGCTTTTGGGTAAGTGTTTGAGAATCACCTGCTTATTGCTATAGCCCTAAATATATGGCAGAAACTTTCCCAGAGATGCTTCATAATTGCAGCAGTTTTCCAGTGAGCTTTTGAGAACACTGAAAGTCTTCAGTGTTCACGTTCAGTGATCTTCAGTGTACCTTTCAGTTGTAGTTTCTCTAATTTTCCAAAATGATTTATATGACATTCACTCCCCTAGCTCTTCCAATATTCATGCAAGCCCTAATTCCCAGACTAAAACTTATTCCCAAAATATTTTAAATGCCTCTTTTTGTTGTCAGGCTCAGACTCTTAGCAACCAGATAGATAGACAGACAGACAGACAGACAGACAGATAGGTAGGTAGATTGATGAACTGATTGATCATTCGATAGATAGATGAAGAGTTTAGATTGATTGATTGGTTTATATGTTCATCAAATACCCCAGGAAGGATGCAAAATAATCTAGTAATGGCAATTGCCTTTGGAGAGGAAAACTGAATGGCTAGAAGAATAGAAGAAAATAGTTTTTACCGTATACTCTTTTTGTACCTTCTTAAATTTTATTATATAAGTATGTATCAACTATCCAAAAAGGAAGTAATTATTTAAAAGTATATATTCATATAATTTTTGTTTTATTCCTTTAAGGGCCAGACAGACCCAGAAGGTTTTTCTGTCCATGGCCATTTACTAGTTCTACTACATCTTCAATCCCTGTGCAATAGGTAGTGGTGGAGTAGGGAGGGGAAGAATGACTTTTCAGGAATGAGGTATTTTGCACTCTTAATTAAAAAATCAGCTATAGAGCTATTGTCAAGGCTTCTTGAGTTTGGAAGAAATTGTTTTATTAATTCACTGGCATATTAAACAACTACTCATGAAAGATACAAAGACGAAAACAAAAAGTCCCCAGCACTATAATTAAGGCACAGATAAAGTACTAGAAGCTGTGATGAGAGACACTGATGTTGAACTTAGAACTCTGAAGACAAAATGAATTTTAGAGATTTAGCCTCCAGCATTATTTTTAAATTAAATAATAAACCAATCTTGTCTCTCATTCCCTAAGAGAACTACAATTAAATAATTGTTTATTAATATAATTATATTTATTAATATAAAAATTAATTTTATTATTTATATTATTAATAACAAATAACATTATTTTTATGGCCACTAACCTTAATTCTGTAAAGATACCTAACCCTAACTCTCCAAAGTAGTTAATTAGATAATGTAACACAAAACCTTCTGAGGTCTGGGGAAAAACTGCCATAAACTGAGAATCACTGAAGCAGCAAGCCACTGTTAGGGTTTTAAGTTTATCCTTTGGTACCTTGGGGCAGAAAAAAAGGTTGAGACTCATTGTCATAATTCATTTTAAAGTAACATTCAATTTATAAAAATTTTAACCTCTCTATAGCTTTTAGGAAAAATCTGTAGTAGAGCACAGTAATAGTATAATATAGTATAAAGTGAGGTGCTCCTATGTGTATAACAATCCCTAGATATCACTGCACTACAAGTACTGAAATAGACAGGATCTTCTCTTTGAGGAAGGAAAACTCTTGAATACAAGGTAATACAATTCTATAGGAAAGTCAAAATATCTCTTGAAATCTTCACCATCTGATCAATAAGAAGGAAAGTCTCTGCATGTTAAACTCACTAATCACTAACAGACTTGCAGTGCTGTTTAGCATGCCTAAGCACACAATCTTCTTGGTATACTACTGCCTCCTGGGGGTTACAGTATATTACTACTCTTCTGAGAAAATAGTATCGGAGTGAATCAACAGTACAGACATTCTTTGCTACTAACAATACAATCCAAAAGGTCCATGTTGTAGGCCTTTTAATAACATACTAGTAGGTTTTTCATAAATAATCTCTCTTTTTAAAAAAAGCATATTTATTTCTACCTGAATAATTGGGAACTAAGTACACAATAAAACTTAATTATAGAAAGTGGTTGTTAATATGATTGAGGACATCAGGACTTACACAGCATTTTGCATTTTCAAAGCACTTAGCCAACATTAAATGATTAATCTTTACAACATTCTTGAGGGCAATATTATCACCATCTTTTTGTAGAAAAGTAAATAGCAAGGTTAAGTAAAGTATTAGAAAGTCAAGAATTGGTCAGTAACTAATCAGCAAAGTGCCTCAGGAGAATGGTTTAATGTAAAACATGAAGCACTAATACATTAACTCATCTCTAATACCCCTTGACCTACTTCTAGGAGAAATTAATTCTTTCTATTTGTGACCCCGTAGCATTTTCTAGATTCTTTTATTTAAAAACCTAACACTTTTATATTACAGTTATTGGATTGTCAGTCTCCCTGACTAAACAGTGCCTCCACAAGATTTTGCGCAGTGTCCAGCACATGGCAAGACACAACAATGAATCAGTCATTTGTTCAACAAACGATTACACGTCTTTAATAAGTAATAATATGTGGCCAGGCGCGGTGGCTCATGTCTGTAATCCCAGCACTTGGGGAGGCTGAGGCAGGCAGATCATAAGGTCAAGAGATTGAGACCATCCTGGCCAACATGGTGAAACCCCATCTCTACTAAAAATACAAAAATTATCTGGGCATGGTGGCACACTGCCTGGAGTTACAGCTACTCGGGAGGCTGAGGCAGGAGAATCGCTTGAACCTGGGAGGTGGAAGTTGCAATAAACTGAGATTGCGCCACTGCACTCCACCCTGGGCGACAGAGCGAGACTCCGTCTCAAAAAAAAATAATAATAACAATAATAATAACATGTAAGTCACTGTTCTACACACAGGGGATATGCTGGTGAATAAGAAAGCCAAGCTCCCTACTCTCATGGAGCCTACATTCTACAAAGGAAAGGCAGATGACCAAAAAACAAAAACAATCAGACAGTAAAAACAGCTTAAGAGGAAATTCAAATAGAATGATGTGACTAAAGGTGGCTAGGTGGTTATATTAGATTAGGCAGTTATATTCAAGCTGATCTCCGAATTGTAAGAAAACAACCAGTCATAATCACACAGAGAAAAGACAATTCCAGGTGTCAAGTACCAAAGAATCAAAGTGGAGAAGAAATGCAAATATTAAAGGAATGGGGAGGAAAAAAGGCCGATTATAGTGGGCAAAGGAGTGAGTGCTAAAAGACGATTATCACAGAGGTAGACAGAGACCAGATCAAGGTTTCCTTGGGCCAGGATAAGAATTGTATTCTAAAAGAAAAAGAATTTTATTCTAAGTGAGATGGGAAGTTATTTAAGGCTCCATAATACTTACTGCTTATTTGAATTGCTGTATTTGCCTCGTAGGTGGCACTAAAAGGAAAATTAATACTTAGAAATGAAAATTACTATGCTATTGGTTAGGGAGCTTTTCTGTTTAATAAATTACTTTTTAATGAAAAGTTATTTTATAATTAAATGTTCAGACTAAAAGATAAAGCAGCAGTGTCTACTAACATTTTAATAGAAGTTAGAATAATGAGATTTTGACAGTCATTATTGGAAGAAATTGAAGAGCTCCTGCATAAACTACTGTACATTATAGATGACTGTACCAGGATCTTATGCTAATCACTTATTAATTTTGCAAAGCCTAAGATATCTCCAAATAGCTCATGATATGTAACAGACAGACATCTGGAGAGGAGGCTCCTAAGTGAAAGTATGGAAGTGTCATTAAATCTCTTCCTCTTATCAAAGAAACCAGAATGAAAAAGTAGCATATATTTAGAAGCAAGAACACTTCTCACCATATTAACTGAACAAAATACAGCAATAGCCTAGAAATTAAGGTCAGGTTCATATTTCACCTGGGATGATACAGGTACTAGAGAAGCCTCAAGGGTAACACCAAGTCATAACATCAAGATTCAGTTAAATTTAATCTCACACATAATCGCTCCAGAGAAAATATTATCATTTGCTCATTCTAGGTGGCTTGAACATTTGTTGTATTAAAGTTTGTGTATTTTTTACCTTTTTAATGTGGTTTTTAGTTGTCATAAAAAAACACATAACACCAAAATTGACTATCTTAGTCATTTTTAAAGGTTCAGTTTAGCGGTGTTAAGTATATTAACACTGTTTTGCAACAGATTTCCAGAACATTTCATCCCGAAAAACTGAAACTCTACACTCACTGAACAACTATCCATTTCCCCCTTTTCCCAGCCTCTGGCAACCACCATTCTACTTTCTATATAACTCTATGTTTTTTGAATTATAATATTACATTGTAACAATACCCAGGCCCCTACAAAAGAAACTATGCACATAAGCATCTGAATTGGTGTTTTAGTTTGTTTTTGTTTAAACACAATTTCCTAAACCAAAATGTGTATATAAAGGGCTAAGAACTGCCTCTAATATAGACAGGAATACAGAAGTGACTTAGAAATACACTGTAATATGCACTGCACTATTTCCAGTCCACCATGAATATCACCAATTATTATGGAGAAGCACGGTTACTGGCAACTAGCAGTACGGCAACTAGTCAATATACGATCTATTTATATGGGAAAAAAGTACATAAGGAGAATGAATACTGGACTTAAAGTTTTTAAAAACCTAAATTTGAGAATAGGCTAAAAGAGATTACTAAAATCCTCTTATCTTTTTTGGGGGAGTGGCGAGGGACAGGGTTTTGCTCTGTCACCCAGGCTGGAGTGCAATGGCGCAATCATAGCTCACTGCAGCATTGAGCTCCCAAGCTCAAGCAATCTTCCTACCTCAGCCTCCTGAGTAGCTGGGACAATAGGCACATGTCACCACATCTCTTGAGCTCAAGCAATCCTCCTGCCTCAGCCTCCCAAAGTGCTGGAATTATAGGCATGAGCCACGTGCCTGGCCCATTTTTAGCCTTTATATTTTACAAGGAACTTCCACATACACAAATTCATTTAGTCAAGTCACAAGCCCTCCAGATTTCAGTTTTCTTAATCATTTTCTGTAAAACAGGGATAAAAATATTCGCCATGCTAACGTCACAGGGTTAAACCATGGAAAAACTGCAATAATAAATATAAATGCAACTTAAAAGTGATAAGCAGGCCGGGCGTGGTGGCTCACGCCTGTAATCCCAGCACTTTGGAAGGCTGAGGTGGGCGGATCACGAGGTCAGGAGTTCAAGACTATCCTGGCTAACATGATGAAATCCCATCTCTACTAAAAATACAAAAATTAGCCAGGTGTGCTGGTGGGCGCCTGTAGTCTCAGCTACTTGGGAGGCTGAGGCAGGAGAATGGCGTGAACCTGGGAGGCAGAGCTTGTAGCAAGCCGAGATCACGCCACTGCACTCCAGCCTGGGCAACAGAGCAAGACTACGTATCAAAAAAAAAAAAAAGTGATAAGCACTACTGTATGGAGGTAAGTTACCTGAAGACTGCCTGAAGATAAATTTTTAAAATGCATTACTTCTAACCAACGAATAGTTACACATTTAGTAAACAGTGACTACATACAATTTATGTCAAATGATTTATAGATTATCCTGGATATAAAGAGTTAGTAAAATTTCCTCTATCCATTTGGGGAATAGGAAACAAACTCTCTGAAATCTGCTAATGGTGAGGTAGAAGTTAAAAGAAGATCAAAATATAAATCTATAAGTCTACATATTACATATAACAAGAATGACAAGGGAGTATACTTTATTCCCATCACATTAAGGAGTCAAGACTATAAGTATAGTTATTCATGATACAGAGCAGCAAATCTTTAGAGAATCAGTGATGTGATAGATTACAAAACTGTGAGTGAAATGCTTGTTCAAAGAAAATTACAAGAGCACAAGCACAGGCAAGATTCTTATAAGACAAACACACACCAAAATCAAGAACAAAACTACTCTCTGTGTGCTATATAGTAAAAATTGTGGGATTTATATGAAGAATACTACATCTCACTCCTTAGAAGTAGGTCTTATTAAATTTGCAAATATAACCAAGAAGGCCATATAAAATCCTTTCGACTCATAAGGATTAAAGAAAAAGAATAGCCATAAATGGCAAGTTCTTTATCCCTACTTCTAAATTGTATAATTTAGCCTATATTTTGCCTATACAAATCAAATGTAGGAAGGAGGTAAGGCATTATCAAATTCTGAACCTTTGGTAACTAATTTTTAGAATCACCTTTTTAATCCCTCCCCCATTTGAAAGAAATGCTTTGCTATGACACCATTTGCTGAATGTCTACAATCAGCTTGGCACAATGGCTCATGAACCTTCAGCAAAGCTGATCTGATTATGATGGGATCCACAAAATCCAAGTAATTCAGTCTATGAGCAAGCTGAGCGTGGTGGCTCATGCCTGTAATCCTAGCACTTTGGAAGACCAAGATGGGAGGATCCCTTGAGGCCAGGAGCTCACGACCAGCCTGGGCAAAATAGCAAGACCCCCATCTCTACTAAAAATAATTTTTCTAAAAAAAAGTAACTTAGTCCATGAGGGGTCCAAATAAGGGTAGTCAGTGCCATGTCAATTAGAATAAGGCTGTAGATTGAGACTTTAAAGTAGTTATAAGTACGATGAGGTATAAAGGTTCTATTTTCAATAAAATACTGACCCAAAGGTTAAAAGTCATTTGTTCCTCAGGTTCTTTGAAACCAGAGTAACAAACTCTGGTTGTTATTGGGTAACAAATTTGTCCCTTGGAATACAGCAATTTGGCAACCATCCAACTAATTTCATTTCTTTCAGTCCACAAAAAAATATGGATCATCAGCCATAATTCTTCTATTCTTCCTTTCAACAAATATTTATTGAAAGTTTACAATGTGCTAGGCACTTAACAGTTTGATCAGTCAATATAGCTTACAACTGCCATAGAACCTTCAAATAAAATTACTGCAGGCCGGGTGCAGTGGCTCAAGCCTGCAATCCCAGCACTTTGGGAGGCCCAGACGGGTAGATCACAAGGTCAGGAGATCGAGACCATCCTGGCTAACACGGTGAAACTCTGTCTCTACTAAAAAATACAAAAACTAGCCGGGCGAGGTGGCAGACACCTGTAGTCCCAGCTACTCGGGAGGCTGAGGCAGAAGAATGGCGTAAACCCAGGAGGCAGAGCTTGCAGTGAGCTGAGATCAGGCCACTGCACTCCAGCCTGGGTGACAGAGCAAGACTCCGCCTCAAAAAATAAATAAATAAATAAATAACTGCATGACTAAACCTTATTGCTTAGTCTTTAAAAAATAATTTATGGGAGAAGCACGGTGGCTCACATCGTAATCCCAGCCATTTTGGGAGTCTGAGGCAAGAGGGATGCTTGAACCCAGGAGTTCAAGACCAGACTAGGCAACAGAGTGAGACCCTGTATCTACAAAAAGGTTGAAAAGAAAAAATCAGCTGGGCATGGTGGCACACACCTGTAGTCCCCACCACCCAAGAGGCTAAGGTCGGGGGGTTGCTTGAGCCCAGGAGGTTGAGGCTGCAGAGAGCCATAATCACGCCACCGCACTCCAGCCTGGGCAACAAAGCAAGACCTTGCTTCAAAAAACAAAACTAAAAATATGCTCAAGGACATATATCTCAATGAATGTTGAGCCTGGGCAACAAAGCAAGACCTTGCTTCAAAAAATAAAACTAAAACTATGTTCAAGGACATATATCTCAATGAATGCATGCATTAAATACAACAAAAATTGATATAGAGCATGCAAAAGTAAATGTAAAAACAGAACCAGCTGAACACTTAACATTCTTTCCAATTGTGAAGTTCTACAAAGATGCTGTAAGACTGTTAAAATAACGAGATTGGATAATATGTATTGAGTATTTATCATTATACTGAAAAATTTATAATATCTTCAGAGAATACACATCAACCTACACAAGACTACCAAAAGCTACATAATGTAGAATAATCTTAACTATAAATTAAACACAAGAGGGCGCCCAAGTCTGGAAAATTCTTCATAAAACCAAAGGCAAATTGCATTTTACTCAACAATTTACAGCTCTTAAAGCATGGTCACAAGGATTTATAAAAGATTCTTCCTGCATGTACTTAGCCAATTGTACTAAAAATATGTCCTTTTCTCAATATACTTTCTAGAAATCAGATCACTGCTTCTCCAGTATCTAAAATTCTGTGTCTAAATTGACTTTAAACCTAAATTAGTATTTTATCATTAAGAAAAATTATGATTCTTACTCAATTTATACCACTTTTATGTCAACTTCTCTTTGGAAGACCTACTATTAGGAAATTAACCTACTATTAGGAATTAACTCTTAAAATATTTATTTTCAAATATCACTAGAGCTTACCCATTGAATAATTATAATAAACTTGTTTATTATAAACCTGATGATCATAATAAACTTGTAGGAAATAGATCTACAATTTTTAGATATTTAAGCAAATCTATATCAGCTGTTTAATTCTTGAACAGTGAACATTCTATCAATAATATTCCGTTGCAAGAGTTGCCAACTGATTACAAATGGTAGCCCATGATTTCATCAGTTCACTCCCTCATGAAATAACAAGACTACCTGAGAAGACTACATACAGTAGCCCTCCATATCCATGGGTTCTGCATGTGTGGATTCAACCAGCTATGGATTAAAAACCTTTTTTTAGGCCGGGCGCGGTGGCTCAAGCCTGTAATTCTAGCACTTTGGGAGGCCGAGACGGGCGGATCACGAGGTCAGGAGATCAAGACCATCCTGGCTAACACGGTGAAACCCCGTCTCTACTAAAAAATACAAAAAACTAGCCAGGCGAGGTGGCAGGCGCCTGTAGTCCCAGCTACTCGGGAGGCTGAGGCAGGAGAATGGCCTGAGCCCGGGAGGCGGAGCTTGCAGTGAGCTGAGATCCGGCCACTGCACTCCAGCCTGGGTGACAGAGCAAGACTCCGTCTCAAAAAAAAAAAAAAAAAAAAAAAAAACCTTTTTTTAAAAAATTGCAGTTGTACTAAACATACAGATGTCTTTTCTTGTCATTATTCCCTAAGTGATACAGTATAACAACTATTTATACAGCATTTATATTGTATTAAATATTGTAAGTAGTCTAGAGATGATTTAAAGTTTGTAGGAGGATAGAAACAGTTTATATGCAAATACCACCTCATTTTATATAAGGAACTTAAGCATCCACAGGTTTTGATATCCATAGGAGGTCCTGGAACCGATCTCCCAAGATACTAAGAGATGACTATACTAAGATTATAGAGCCTATAGACAGAAGCATAATCCAAAATAATTTAGAAGCACATTCTGCCTACCTAACCCAAGATTCACAGCAGAGTACACCACACACACACACACACACACGCAGGGTTCTGGGTTTGTAGCTCTCTTTAGTTTTATATAGCACTAATGCTGACTGTTACATATGAAATTATTCTAATGCCAACTCCTATTCTGATATATTCTGCTTTATTCCTATACAAAGAGACACCTGGCATAAGGATTTCTGATAGACACAAGCACAAAAATATTAGTTATCCCTTACATATTATCAACCTAGAGAAACAAAGCAAGGGATGGACTGGATGCTAGGATCAAGAGAGTCAAGCAAGCAGTCCAGACTAGCAACAATGAACTGCAGGTTAGGTACTATGGGAAAAGGCTGACAGTCCAAAGAAAAGCACATGGAATATATCATTACAGTGATCAAAGGTCAAGGCGCCAATCAAGAAAATAACCATCAGGAACCCAAGAGTGGTCAAAATCCAGTCACCCAAATAAGTTGCCTGTAATGTGAGCACCTGGTACAGAGCTGATACTACAGCTTAACTATCTAAACTAGAGAATCCTAATATGCTTCTTGCCAGATAATTGATCCTGGACCAGAAAGGAAAGGGTGTCTCTAAAGGACATTACTGGAGCAATCATTCAAATTTCAAGGGGGTCTGTGGTTTAGAAAGCAGTACTGTATCAATGATGATATCCTAATTTTAATGGTGGTACTGTAGTTTTATATCAACGTTACCAATACATACTGAAGGATTTAGGGGTGATCGCACATCATGTGTGCAACTTATTCTCAATTCAGAAAATAACAGTAATAGTAATAGAAAAAGAATTATACGCCAAACATGACAAATGTTAACAACTGGGGGATCTAGATAAAAGATACACAAAAGTCCTTTGTACTAATCTTGCAAATTTTCTCTAAATTTAACATTTCAAAAGTAAAAATTTAAAAATATATACATAAAATGTTAAATGCTTTGACAATGAAGTATAGTATATTTTAAAAGAAATATCTAAACTGATCAACACAAGAAATTATTTCACAATAAGAAGGTAAAAAATAAATGACATGATTTAGCAATAGAATACATCACAAAAACTAACTAAACTAATAAATATATACAGCGATTCTAACTTTAGTTTAGTTTTGTTTTTTTTAGACGGAATCTTGCTCTGTCATCCATGCTGGAGTGCAGTGGTGCGATCTCAGCTCACTGCGACCTCCGCCTCCTGGGTGCCAGCGATTCTCCTGCCTCAGCCTCCTGAGTAGCTGGGATTACAGGCGTGCGCCACCACACCAAGCTAATTTTTGTATTTTTAGATCACCATGTTGGCCAGGATGATCTCAATCTCTTGACCTCGTGATCCGCCCACCTCGGCCTCCCAAGGTGCTGGGATTACAGGCATGAACTGCTGCGCCTGGCCCCTAACTTTGTTCTTAAAAGCCTTGCTGGACTTCAATGAACAACAAATATTATTTCATCATTTGGACAGAAATGGGAGAAAAAAGAAGAAATAATATTTCCACTAAATTAAGTTAAAAGGCACTCTTTCCAGAGAATTGAAATGAAGGTAATAACGTAAACATTCTAGAAACTTATATACAGGTTAATTTTTTTTTTTTTTTTTTTTTTTGAGACAGGGTTTCACTCTGTAGCCCAAGCCAGAGTGGAGTGGCACAATCATGGTTCACTGCAACCTTGGACTCAGGCTCAAATGATCATCCTGCCTCAGCCTCCTGAGTAGCTGGGACGACAGCTACATGCCACCATACCAGTTAATTTCTTTTTTTAATTATTTTTTGTAGATATGGGGGTCTGGCTTTGTTGCCTAGGCTTGTCTCAAACTCCTGGCCTCAAGACATTCTCCCACCTCAGCTTCCCAAAACACTGAGATGACAAGTGTGAGCCACCATGCCCAGCCCACAGGTAGCTTTTTCAATACGATAATGTAAAAACAATCCTTATAACAGTCCTCTTGAAAACAGAAAATAGTGTAATACTTCTGAAATATTAGTAAATCTCTGTACAAAAAAAAAATCACGAACTTTAACCAATGACCAAATTTATTCAATGACTTCAAGTGTTGCTATACCAAAATATAAGAATGTTTCCATTTTAGTAGTAGTAATACTTCAATTTCCAAAAGAGACTAATTTTATTTAAGTATATTGGTCATCTATCTTATCACTTTAAAAACGTTTTTGAAAAAACTATTTCTTGGCCAGGTGCAGTGGCACACGCCTGTAATCCCAGCATTTTGGGAGGCCGAGGCAGGCAGATTACCTGAGTTCACAAGATTGAGACCAGCCTGACCAACATGGCGAAACCTCATCTCTACTAAAAATACAAAAATTAGCTGGATGTGGTGGTTTGTACCTGTAATCCCAGCTACACGGGAGGCTGAGGCAAAAGAATCTCTTGAACCCAGGAGGCAGAGGTTGCGGTGAGCAGAGATCACGCCACAGCACTCCAGCCTGGCTGACAGAGCAAGACTCGGTCTTAAACAGAAAAGACTTCTTTACCACTATTTCTGGAGTAGCTTTCATAACTTTTTATCTGAAATGCTGTTTTGAGAATATTAAAAAATGTTTCTATAAAAAGACTCTGGAAACTCCTGGGATAATTTTCTCGTTTCATTAAGACAGAAAATGCTGGCCAGGCACGATGGCTTGCGCCTGTAATCCCAGCACTTTGGGAGGCCAAAGCAGGCAGATCACCTGAGGTCAGGAGTTCGAGACCAGCCTGACCAACATACTGAAACCCTGTCTCTACTAAAAATACAAAAATTAGCCAGGCGTGGTGGCAGGCGCCTGTAATCCCAGCTACTCAGGAAGCTGAGGCAGGAGAACTGCTTGAACCCAGGAGGCAGAGGTTGCAGTGAGCTGAGATGGTGCCACTGCACTCTAGCCTGGGTGACAGAGATGAAAGAGAAGAGAGAATAGAGACGAGAGAAGAGAGATGAGAGAGGAGAGGAGAGGAGAGGAGAGGAGAGGAGAGGAGAGGAGAGGAGAAAGAGAAAGAGAGAAAGAAAGAAAACAAAAAGAAAATGCTGCCAAATCTTTATTATAAGAGACAAGACTAATAGAAACCTTTAAAAGTTGTGTCCTGATACATTTTATATATCACCCACAAAGCACATATCTACATTTTAATCAATGTCACTGTCAAGTATATATGACAACAAACCTCTCACTTCATTTTAAAATATGCATCCACATTCCTTAGTGATAAACATACCATATGAGAGTTGGAAATGAAATTTATTACTTAACATATGTTTATAACTTAGTATCATTAGAATGAAACATTCTTAAAACAAATTATGACAAACCTGAGAACATAAATAACTGAGCTCCTCTTTTCTGAATTTCCTTCACAGCATGATTTCTCTTCTTGCCAGACTTCCTGAATCACTTCCTAAGGACACAGCATCCATCTTAAAGTAGTTGTTTCTATCCCATGAAAGCCTGGTTTCCAAGGAGATGCTATGGACTCTAACATTACTTTAGGCTAACATTTATGAGAAAAATCCCTTTTGGCAAAAACTCTTAGATAAGTAATTCTCCTCTTAGATCACCAATAATATAATAAAAACTAAATGTACAAATAAGTAAACAATGACCAGTGGCCTTAAGAGAGTCATTTCAATACCAAATAGAAAAGTTACCAATCAAATGGTGGCAGCTAGAAAACATACTTTTGTTTGTAGTTTTTTCTTGAATAACAAAGAAACAAACACTTCTTTGTGTCTTCTAACATGTATCCAAGAAGAGACAGAAATCTTTCAATCACTTTTTTACCTCATCTCTTATAACAGCACACTCAGTAAAAGAGGATGATTTTCCCCAACAAAGGAGGACAGTCCTTTGATGAAAGGTATAGGAGTAGCTGCACTCCCCCTGCTAGAACCACCAAACAAGGGCTACTCTTCTATTACAGATTTTTATCTTCTTTTTAAGTAAAAACTAGAAAATGTTAAATTGATATATTCATAATATGAAATATTATGAAGCTGTTACAAGTAAATTATGTGTAAATTGCCAGAGAAAAATAAGCACATTACAAATCTAACACTTAAAAAGTATCCCTTTTTAGGAAGATGTTGATCCAAGGATACAAAGTTTCAGTTAGATTGGAGGAATAAATGTTAGTGGTCTATTAAACTGCATGGTGGCCACAGTTAATAAAAACGTGTAATTCAAAATTGCTAAAATAGATTTTTAATGTTCTCAACACAAAAGAAATATAAATTTGGTAAGGCAATGTATGTGTTAATTATCTGGACTGAATCCTTCTATAATGCATAATAGATCAAAACATCACATGGTACTCCATAAATATATATACTTGTCAACTTTTTTTTTTTTTTTTTTTTTGAGACGGAATCTCTCCCTGTTGCCCACAGGCTGGAGTGCAATTGGAGTGCAATGACACAATCTCGGCTCACTGCAACCTCCACCTCCTGGGCTCAAGCGATTTTCCTGCCTCAGCCTCCCCAGTAGCTGGGATTACAGGCGCATGCCACCATGCACAGCTTTTTTTTTTTTTTTTTTTCTATCTTTAGTAGAGATGAGGTTTCACCATGTTGGCCGGGCTGGTCTCAAACCCCTGACCTCGTGATCCACATGCCTCAGCCTCCCAAAGTGTTGGGATTACAGGCGTGAGCCACCACACCCAGCCAATTGCCAATTTTTTAATTGTTCTAAGTATCTCTTTTCTTTAAAAAGCATGTAAGGGTATATCTGTGAGTACATGTGTTTATGTGTATAAAGTTACAGATATATTGTAAAAGGTCTCAAAAAATATTCAAACTGAATAAAAATAGTTAACTCTAGGGACTGGAATGGGCAATGGGGTGAGCAACAGACATAAGGGAAATATGATTTTTATTGTTCAAAATTTTTCCAAAAGTAACTTTGAGTTACTTTTGTAATTTAAAAAATTTATATGTGTGTATATGTATATACAAGCAATTTACAGACTGACCAAAAAGACCTGAACATAGATTCAAATGCATACAAATTATAAGACTGTCATAAAATCATGTCTTTAAGGCATATAAAATAATGGACGATACAGTAACAATAAACCATTTATTGCCAAAGATAAACAGGTAATAACAATTGTTCTGGCAATGAAATCCATACTATGAAAAGAAGTGTGCATTGCCTTTGATGGATTTAGCTTATGATGGTGACAGGTAGCCACTCCAAAATGTGGTGCCTAGGCATATCAAATATTTTAAGCTGAAGTAATTTGAGAAATGGTTAGTGCTGGAAGAAATCTCTGACCTTCCTCTGAAGCAGGTCCTAAGACTCTCCTTAAACCTGATGGAAAGGAATATCTTACGCTGGGAAGACAGAAGTACTGAGAAGAGCCCAAACAGGTGTTGATAAGTTTCTCCCCAGTTTATTACCTCTAGTTCATACCCGCATTGTCCTGTCACATTTTTTCACAACTTTCCACTCCTTATCAAACCTAGCATAAAAATGCTCAAGCTTAACTATTTATTTGGGTCTTCATTTCCTTATGAAGGCTCTCATGTCATGTAAAACTTACGTTAAATACACTTATATACTTTTATCTTGCTAATCTCATTTGTTATAGCGGCCCCACTTGAGAACTTAGAAGTGCAGAAGTAAATATATTTTTTCTCTCTCATAGTTAGAATATAAATTTTGCTTAAATTTAAAGAAAACATCACTTTCTTACATATGAAAAAATTCCCTTTCCTGATTATCATTCCATCTATACAAGGCTGAAAAATTGAATTTTCATCTCATTAAAAACAAAACTAAAATTACGCAAAATAATTACATAAGACAATTTTATTGTAAATATTTATTCTGAATACAGTGTTTGACTCATAACTGATTTTTTTAATGTCACAAGACAGCATGCACAGATGTTAAGACAATTTGGAGTAGGTAAGTAGAGGTTCTAATTCTGATTTTTTTTCTCTCACTCTGTAACCCTGGGCAAATTACTTAAATCTCCCTGAATGTTACCTTACCTTTAAAATACAGATAGCACCACCTATAACAGGTGATTATTATGAGGATCTGCCTTTCACTCATGAAGTTCACTAAGTCTTTACAAAGCATATCCCAAATCCCTCAGGTTCTCTCCATTTCCACTAATCTAGTCCAAGTTAGCTTCATCATTAGCCTCCCTGCTTCTGCTTTCACTCTCCTACTTTCCATTTCCCTCACAGTGGTTGTTTATACTTTCCCATAAATTAAACTGTGGAAAAGCACTTCCAAAAGGGCAGAGTAAAGCCTTCCAAAAATCTGCTCTTCCACAAAAGCAATGAGAACACTAGCAGAACTTGTCAAAATCAACTTTTTCAGGATTTCAGAAATTAACCAACAAACTGTACCAACCCAAGAAGTGTTTCTTCAAAAGAAACAGCTGAATCTCAGTAAAAGCAGCAAGCTTTGTGGGGTTTTTAACTCGCACTATTTCTATCCCTTTTTCTCCACCTATGTGATCGACTTGAAAACCAGCAGCCTTCTCACCAAAATGGGTATGAAAACCAGAAGCTTAGGAGTAAACAGAGGGCTCAAAATCGTTTGGACCTCTTCAAAATACCCTACCCCCAGAAAATTACCACTATTTGACCTGTCTGGCAGCTCCCTAGGGAAGTTCCATTCATAAGACTATATTCGGCCTAACTCAGAGGTAGCTGTGTGAACAACCCTCTTTACAGGGCATCTGTCAAATAAAATCAGTGGCAACTGCTTAACATCACAACTGCCTGATGCAGCAATACATATTGGGTAAACAAGAGTTTAATGAAAAACTTTAAAAGAAAAATCTGGATAATGAGATGTCCCTAGGGGGCTTTTAAAACTCCAAAATATCCCTGGGAATCTAAAAATGTGCAGTACTATGTGCATACCCAAGAAGGACCTAAGAAGCTCCTAATCTTTCATCTGGCTGTCCTTGAGGTTCTACACAAATGGGAAGTGAAGGTTAAGAGTTGTAATCCACCCGAGTGCTGAAGGTGTGTCCACACATACACGGGGAACTCTTTGGCAAAGGCTGGGAAACTTAGTAGTTCAAAGCATTTAAGAAATCTCTATTGAGCTGAGGACTATGCTACCTGAGCAGACTTCAGTAGATCTACACATGACAAAGAATAGAGATTTTAAAGTGTTAGTTTAGGAAAGTCACTAACACACAAAAGCCAATAACAACAACAACAAACTCTGGGAGAGGGGGAGATCTGATTTCCAAAGTTGCCACATTATATTACCTAAAATGTCCAGTTTTCAACAAAAAATGATGAAACACAAATAGAAACAGGAAAGTACTGCCCATACACTGGGGGAAAAAAGCAGTAATAGAAACTGTTCATGATGAGAAAATCAAGATATTGGACTTACTAGATGAAGATACTAAATTAGCCATTAAAAACATGCTCTATGGAAACTATGTCTAAAGAATTAAGGGAAAACATGAGCAATATCTTATCAAATGGAGAATATCAATACAAAGAAAGTATGTTGTTTGAAAACCAAATAATTCCAGAATTAAAAAATACATAATAAAAAATTTACAGGGATTGCTGGCAAGATGGCCGAATAGGAACAGCTCCAGTCTGGAGCTCCCAGCGAGATCGAAGCAGAAAGCAGGTGATTTCTGCATTTCCCACTGAAGTACCCGACTCACCTCATTGGGACTGGTTGGACAGTGGGTGCAGCCCACAGAGGGTGAGCTGAAGCAGGGTGAGGCATCACCTCACCCAGGAAGCACAAGGGGTCAGGGAATTCCCTGCCCTAGCCAAGGGAAGCTGTGAGGGACTGTAAACAGTGCACTCCAGCCCAGACACTGCACTTTCCTCATGGTCTTTGCAACCCACAGACCGGGTGATTCTCTCCAATACCTATGCCACCAGGGCCCTGGGTTTCAAGCACAAAACTGGGTGGCCATTTGGGCAGACACCAAGCTAGCTGCAAGAGTTTTTTGTTTGTTTGTTTGTTTTGTTTTGTTTTTTTTCTTCCATACCCCAGTGGTGTCTGGAATGCCAGTGAGACAGAAACATTCACTCCCCCCGGAAAGGAGGCTACAGCCAGGGAGCCAAGTGGTCTGGCTTGGTGGGTTCCACCCCCACCAAGACCAGCAAGTAAAAATCCACTGGCTTGAAATTCTCACTGCCAGCACAGAATTCTGAGGTCGATCTGGGACACTCGAGCTTGGTTGGGGGACAGGTGTCTGCCATTGCTGAGGCTCGAGAAGACAGTTTTACCCTCACGGTGTAAACAAAGTCACCAGGAAGTTTGAACTGGGTATAGCCCACTGCAGCTCAGCAAGGCCACTGTGGCCAGACTGCCTCTCTAGATTCCCCCTCTCTGGGCAGGGCATCTCTGCAAAAAAGGCAGCAACCCCAGTCAAGGGCTTATAGATAAAACCCTCATCTCCCTGGGACAAAGCATGTGGGGAAAGGGGTGGCTATGGGCACAGCTTCAGCAGACTTAAACGTCCCTGCCTGACAGCTCTCAAGAGAGCAGCGGATCTCCCAGCACAGTGTTCAAGCTCAGCTACGGGTCAGACTGCTTCCTCAAGTCAGTCCCTAACCCCCATGTGTCCTGACTGGGAGACACCTCCCAGTAGGGGCCAACAGACACCTCATACAGGAAAGCTCTGGCTGGCATCTGGCGGTGCCCCTCTGGAAAGAAGCTTCCAGAGGAAGGAACAAGCAGCAAACTTTGCTGTTCTGCAGCTTCTGCTGGTGATACTCAGGCAAACAGGGTCTAAAGTGGAGCTCCAGCAAACTCCAACAGACCTGCAGCAGAGAAGCCTGACTATTAGAAGGAAAGCAAACAGAAAGGAATAGCATCAACATCAACAAAAAAGGAAGTCCACTTGGAGACCCCATCAAAGACCAAAGGTAGATAAATCCATGAAGATGGGGAGAAACCAGCGCAAAAAGGCTGAAAATTCCAAAAGCCAGAACACCTCTTCTCCTCCAAAAGATCACAACTCCTCACCAGCAAGGGAACAAAACTGGACGGAGAATGAGTTTGACAAATTGACAGAAGTAGGCTTCAGAAGGTGGGTAATAACCAACTCCTCCCAGCTAAAGGATCATTTTCAAACCCAATGCAAGGGAGCCAGGAACCTTGAAAAAAGGTTAGACAAATTGCTAACCAGAAGAACCAGTTTAGAGAAGAACATAAATGACCTGATGAAGCAGAAAAACACAGCACGAGCACTTCATGAAGCATACACAAGTATCAATAGCTGAATCAATCAAGTGGAAGAAAAAAATATCAAAGATTGAAGATCAACTTAATGAAATAAAGTGAGAAGACAAGATTAGAGAAAAAAGAAGGAAAAGGAATGAAAAAGCCTCCAAGAAATATGGCACTATGTGAAAAGACCAAATCTATGTTTGATTGGTGTACCTGAAAGTGACAAGGAAAATGGAACCAAGTTGGAAAACACTGTGCAGGATATTATCCAAGAGAACTTCCCCAACCTAGCAAGACAGGCCAACATTCAAATTCAGGAAATACAGAGAACACCACTAAGACACTCCTCGAGAAGAGCAACCCCAAGCCACATAATCGTCAGATTTACCAAGATTGAAATGAAGGAAAAAATGTTAAGGGCAGCCAGAGAGAAAGGTTGGGTTACCCACAAAGGGAAGCCCATCAGACTAACAGCAGATCTCTCTGCAGAAATGCTACAAGGCAGAACAGAGTGGGGGCCAATATTCAACATTCTTAAAGAAAATAATTTTCAACTCATAATTTCATATCCAGCCAAACTAAGCTTCAAAGGTGAAGGAGAAATAAAATCCTTTACAGACAAACAAACGCAAGAGATTTTGTCACCACCAGACCTGCCTTATAAGAGTTCCTGAAGGAAGCACTAAACATGGAAAGAAACAACCGGTACCTGCCACTGCAAAAACATACCAAATTGTAAAGACCATTGACACTATGAAGAAACTGCATCAACTAACGGGCAAAATAACCAGATAGCATTGTAATGACAGGATCAAATTCACACAATATTAACCTTAATGTAAATGGGCTAAATGCCCCATTTAAGACACAGATCGACAAATTGGATAAAGAGTCAAGACCCATCGGTGTGTTGTATTCAGATGCCAAGACATCTCACATGCAAAGACACAGATAGGATCAAAATAAAGGGATGGAGGAATATTTACCAAGCAAATGGAAAGCAAAAAAAAGCAGGGGTTGCAATCCTAGTCTCTAATAAAACAGAGTTTAAACCAACAAAGATCAAAAGAGACAAAGAAAGCCACTACATAACGGTAAAGGGATTATTGCAACCAGAGAGCTAACTATCCTAAATATATATGCACCCAATACAGGAACACCCAGATTCATAAAGCAAGTCCTTAGAGACCTACAAAGAGACTTAGACTCCCACACAATAACGGTGAGAGACTTTAATACCTCACTGTCAATATTAGATCAACGAGACAGAAAATTGACAAGGATATTCACAACTTAAACTCAGCTCTGGACCAAGCAGACCCAATAGACATCTACAGAACTCTCCACCCCAAATCAACAGAATATACATTCTTCTCAGCACCACATCACACTTATTCCAAAATTGACCACATAATTGGAAGTAAAACACTCCTCAGCAAATGCAAAAGAACGGAAATCATAACAAACAGTCTCTCAGACCAGAGTGCAATCAAATTAGAACTCAGGATTAAGAAACTCACTAAAAACCGCACAACTACATGGAAACTGAAAAACTTGCTCCTGAATGACTACTGGGTAAATAACAAAATTAAGGCAGAAATAAAGATGTTCTTTGAAAGACACAATGTACACAATGAACAAAGACACAATGTACCAGAATCTCTGATATGCATTTAAAGTAGTGTTTAGAGAAAAATTTATAGCACTAAATGCCCATGAGAGAAAGCATAAAATATCTAAATTTGACACTCTAACATCACAATTAAAAGAACTAGAGAAGCAAGAGCAAACAAATTCAAAAGCTAGCAGAAGACAAGAAATAACTAAGATCAGAGCAGAACTGAAGGAGATAGAGACATGAAAAAGCCTTCAAAAAATCAACGAATCCAGGAGTTGGTTTTTTGATAAGATCAACAAAATAGATCAACCACTAGCCAGACTAATAAAGAAGAAAAGAGAGAAGAATCAAAAAAATGCAGTAAAAATTGATAAAGAAGATATCACCACTGATCCTACAGAAATACAAACTACCATCAGAGAATACTACAAACATCTCTGTGCAAATAAACTAAAAAATCTAGAAGAAATGGATAAATTCCTGGACACATACAACCTCCTAACACTAAACCAGGAAGAAGTTGAATCCCTGAATAGACCAATAACAAGTTCTGAAATTAAGACAGTAATTAATAGCCTACCAACCAAAAAAAGTCCAGGACCAGATGGATTTACAGCCAAATTCTACCAGAGTTACAAAGAGGAGCTGGTACCATTCCTTCTGAAACTATTCCAAACAATAGAAAAAGAGGGAATTCTCCCTACTTCATTTAATGAAGCCAGCATCATCCTGATACCAACACTGGGAAGAGACACAACAAAAAAGAAAATTTCAGGACAATATCCCTGATGAACATCGATGCAAAAATCCTCAATAAAATACAGGCAAACCGAATCCGGCAGCACACCAAAAAGCTTATCTGCCACGATCAAGTCAGCTTCATCCCTGGAATGCAAGGCTGGTTCAACGTATGCAAATCAATAAATGTAATCCATCACATAAACAGAACCAGTGACAAAAACCACATGATTATCTCAATAGATGCAGGAAAGGCCTTCAACAAAATTCAACACTCCTTCATGATAAAAACTCTCAATAAACTAGGTATTTATGAAAACATACAGCCAATATCATAATGAATGGGCAAAAACTGGAAGCATTCCCTTTGAAAACTGGCACAAGACAAGGATGCCCTTTCTCACCAATCCTATTCAACACAGTATTGGAAGTTCTGGCCAGAGCAATCAGGCAAGAGAAAGCAATAAAGGATATTCAAATAGGAAAAGAAGAAGTCAAATTGTCTCTGTTTACAGATGACATGATTGTATATTTAGAAAACCCCATCATCTTAGCCCATAATCTCCTTAAGCTGATAAGCAACTTCAGCAGTCTCAGGATACAAAATCAATGTGCAAAAATCACAAGCATTCCTATACACCAATAACAGACAAACACACAACCAAATCATGAGTGAACTCCCGTTTACAATTGCTACAAAGAGAATAAAATACCTAGGAATCCAACTTACAAGGGATGTGAAGGACCTCTTCAAGGAGAACTACAAACCACTGCTCAAGGAAATAACAGAACACACAAATAAATGGAAAAACATTCCATGCTCATGGATAGGAAGAATCAATATTGTGAAAATGGCCATACTGCCCAAAGTAATTTATAAATTCACTGCTATCCCCATCAAGCTACCATTAACTTTCTTCACAGAATTCTTCATATGGAGCCAAAAAAGAGCCCGCATTGCCAAGACAATCCTAAGCAAGAAGAGCAAAGCTGGAGGCATCACGCTACCTGACTTCAAACTATACTACAAGGCTACAGTAACCAAAACAGCATGGTACTGGTACCAAAACAGATATATAGATCAATGGAACAGAACAGAGACCTCAGAAATAATGCCACACATCCACAGCCATCTGATCTTTGACAAACCTGACAGAAAAAACCAATGGAGGAAGGATTCCCTATTTAATAAATGGTGTTGGGAAAACTGGCTAGCCATATGCAGAAAACTGAAACTGGACCCTTTCCTTACACCTTACACAAAAATTAACTCAAGATGGATTAAGGACTTAAACCTAAGACCTAAAACCATAAAAACCCTAGAAGAAAACCTAGCCAATACCATTTAAGACATAGGCTTGGGCAAAGACTTCATGATTTAAACACCAAAAGCAATGACAACAAAAGCCAAAACTGACAAATACGATCTAATTAAACTAAACAGCTTCTGCACAGCAAAAAGAAACTATCATCAGAGTGAACAGGCAACCTACAGAATGGGAGAAAACTTTTACAATCTATCCATCTGACAAAGGGCTAATATCCAGAATCTACAAAGAACTTAAACAAATTTACAAGAAAAAAACAAACCCATCAAAAAGTGGGCAAAGGATATGAACTGACACTTCACAAAAGAAGATATTTATGCAGCCAACAAACACATGAAAAAAGGCTCATAATCACTGGTCATTAGAGAAATGCAAATCAAAACCACAATGAGATACCATCTCACACCAGTTAGACTGGCGATTATTAAAAAGTCAGGAAACAACAGATGCTGGAGAGGATATGGAGAAATAGGAACACTTTTACACTGTTGGCAGGAGTGTATATTAGTTCAACCATTGTGGAAGACAGTGTGGCAATTTCTCAAGGATCTAGAACTAGAAATACCATTTGACTCAGCAATCCCATTACTGGGAATATACCCAAAGGATTATAAATCATGCTACTATAAAGACACATGCATGTATATGTTTATTGCAGCACTATTCACAATAACAAAGACTTGGACCTAACCCAAATGCCCATCCATGATAGACTGGATAAAGAAAATGTGGCACATATATACCATGGAATACTATGCAGCCATAAAAAAGGATGAGTTCATGTCCTTTGCAGGGACATGGATGAAGCTGGAAACCATCATTCTCAGCAAACTAACACAAGAACAGAAAACCAAACACCACATGTTCTCACTCATAAGTGGGATTTCAACAATAAGAACACATGGACACAGGGAGGGAAACATCACACACCAGGGCCTGTAGGGGGGTGGGGGGCTTGGGGAAGGATAGCATTAGGAGAAATACCTTATCTTGATGACAGGTTGATTGGGTGACAGCAAACCACCGTGGCATGTGTATACCTATGTAACAAACTTGCACATTCTGCACATGTACCCCAGAGCTTAAAGTATAATTTTAAAAAATTCACTAGAGGGACTCAAAAGCAGACCTGAATTGGAGGAAAAAAATCAGTAAATTGCAATCTCAGACTCTGGTGTATATTACAGGAAACTAAAATTGAATAGTCTCTGCAACATCATTTGGACATATCGGTGTTAGAACTTGAAAGAGAATTCTGGATTCTTGAGTCCCTAAACAATGGACTCCTTTGTCCAGGGAAGTAGTATGGTATAGTAATTAAGGACAAAGTCTTCAGAATCACATCAACCTGGGTTTAAATCCAAATCTTCCAGTTAAATAACTAGATGTCCTAGACAAGTATATAATCTCCCACTAAGTATAAATGTTCTCTTTTATAAAGT
This sequence comes from Rhinopithecus roxellana, assembly GCF_007565055.1. Taxonomy (NCBI): domain Eukaryota; kingdom Metazoa; phylum Chordata; class Mammalia; order Primates; family Cercopithecidae; genus Rhinopithecus; species Rhinopithecus roxellana. Next base: position 21,938,840 of record NC_044561.1, on the reverse strand, counting down.
AGTGATAAAAATAATATCTACCTCGTAAGATTATTGTGAGTATAAAATTGATATCACAAATAAAAGGATTTGAACAAGCCTGTCATAATAAGCATTCAATAACAGCTATTCTATTTTATTACTATTATAATACTAGGGAAACCAAAGGGAAACATGAGATCAAGATATGTTTAAACATTTTTTTCTTAGTGTGACTCTATCATCAGGTATAATACTTGACAGATAAGGTGTAATACTCTGTATTCAGGTATTATACCTGATGATAGAATTCTGTCATCACGGACAGATGAGGTGGTTCATGCCTGTAATCCAAGCACTGGGAGGCCAAGGCAAGGGGACTACTTAAGCTCAAGAGCTTGAGACCAGCTTGGGCAGCATAGTGAAACCCCATCTCTACAAAAAGTACAAAAATGAGCCATAGTGGCATGCGCCTGTAGTCCGAACTACTTGGGAGTCTGAGGCAGAAGGATCACTGTAGAGGCTGCAGTGGGCTGTGATCATGCCACTGCACTCCAGCACGGGTGACAGAGCAAGACACTGTCTCAAAAAAAAAAAAAAAAAAAAATTCTGTCATCAGGTATAATCAATGAACAAGAATACAAGAAAAGCTTTAAATCCATTCAGAAAGAGGAGGTATTTTATCATGTGCTTTAAAAATAATAGGAAAGTCCCACTACGAAATCTTCCTTTACGTAGTGTTATATACCACATGAAAATTCACCATTCCTTTGGGTTCTTTTCCATTGATACCCTTGAAGATATCCTTGAAGAATATAACCATTTCTGTAACTCATTATTTACACTAAAGTAATAACAACTACTTATCAACTGACTTATCTAAAAAGATGGGATTCAAGAAAATTCCAAAACAGAAAGATAAAGGATAAAAAGGTAAATTAAAGTAGATATAATTGAAAAGGGATATGAGACAGGGGTTGGTGGCTCACACCTGTAATCCCACTACTTTGGGACGCTAAGGTGGGAGGTTCACTTGAGCCCCAAGTGTTCAAGACCAGCCTGGGTAACACAGGGAGACCCTTTTAAAAAAAAAATTTACCAGTTAGCCAGGTGTGGTCCTGTGTGCTAACAATTAGCACACACTGTAGTCCCAGCTACTCTGGAGACTAAAGTGGGAGAATCTTTTGAGGCTGGGAGTTTGAGACTGAAATGAGCTGTGATCACAGCACTGCACTCCAGCCTGGCTGACAGAGTGAGACCCTACGTCAAGAAAAGAAATAAAGGGGGGATATGATATGGTCTATGAATGAAGGTACATGAACCTTAATATGCATATCATCCGACAAAGAATACTGAGGTGAATTATAAGAATAGTCACAAATTCTTCCTCTTCTGCTTTGCACTTGGCCATATGAATTGCTCTGGCCAATGGGAGAATAACAAATGTAGTACAAACAGACTTTAATAAAGCTATGAAATTGTGTTTGCACTCTTACAGTTCTTGGAATTCAACAACTGCCATGCAAAGAACCCCAGCAAAATCTGCTAGAGGATGAGAGACACATGGCCCAGTTGCCATTGTTCTCCTGGCCAAAAGCACACCAACTGCCAGAAATGTGAGACTGTCCTAGATATTCTAATCACCAGTCAAACTTCTAGTTTACCTCAAACATATAAGAAAGACCAGCAGAGATCAGTTGAAGTCAGCCCAGTTCAGAAGAGTCACTCAGTTGACCTACAAAATCTTGAGCTTAATAAATGGTTGTTGTTGGCCAGACACGGTAGCTCACGCCTGTAATCTCAGCACTTTGGAGGCCGAGGCAGGTGGATCATCTGAGGTCAGGAGTTCAAGACCAGCCTGGTCAACATGATGAAACTCCATCTCTATTAAAAATACAAAAAAATTAGCCAGGTGTGGTGGTGAGTGCCTGTAATCCTAGATACTCGGGAAGCTGAGGCAGGAGAATTGCTTGAACCCAGAAGACAGAGGTTGCAATGAGCCGAGATCGCACAACTGCACTCCAGCCTGGTCAACAAGAGCAAAAACTCTATCTCAATCAATCAATCAATCAATGGTTGTTGTTTTAAGCCACTACCTTTTGGAGTGATGTTTTTGTAAAGCAAAAGTTAGTGGACACAAGTGCAAACCAAAAATACATCTTAAAAAAAAAAAAATCAGGCCAGGCGCAGTGGCTCACGCCTGTAATCCCAGCACTTCGGGAGGCTGAGGCAGGTGGATCACCTAAGGCTAGGAGCTTGAAACCAGCCTGGCCATCATAGTAAAACCCTGTCTTTACTAAAAATATAAAAATTAGCCAGGCATAGTAGCGCACGCCTGTAATCCCAGCTACTTGGGAGGCTAAGGCAGGAGAATCGTTTGAACCTGGGAAGCAGAGGTTGCAGTGAGCCACTGGAGAGGTTGCAGTGAGATTGTGCCACTACATTCCTGGGTGACAGAGTGAGACTCTGTCTCAAAAAATCATAATAATAATAATAGCAAAGAGGTAGGATATTGAAACAATGAAAAAGGTCCAAATGCCAAATTAACAAGAAAAAAAAATAAACTAAATACCATTACCAGAGAAGACAGCAGCAAAATAAACAGTGCTTGCTTATAGTAAGCGCCTAATCGATGTTTATGAATTGAAATAAAATATATCACATATATTAAACAGCGAGCTACATTTATAGGATCCTATATTAATAGGATCTGATAAACTATTCGCAAGCATACATATTCTATATATGTGGTGAAAAATAATCTTCCTTTTCCCTCTGCTGCAGAAATATCTCAACAGAATGTTTTATCCATTTTGGAATCAACACATTAAAAAACTTAAAAAGCTAATCAATAGGAATTTTAAGGATTCAGAAAATTACTGAGATTATTATAAAGGAAAGAAAATGCTCAAAAAAAACTGGGTAGTTTTACTAAAAAGCTATAGGGTGATTAAATATAGGGTGATTATTAACATCATCATCATGATCATCATCACATTAATAACCATGATGTATTAAATAACTTGTATATAAAAAACTCTCTGCTACGTGCCTAACATTAATTTAATCCTCACTACAACACTTCAAGGTGTGTAATGTTAACCCAGATACAAAAGGAAAAATTGAGGCTTAGGGATGTCAAAGACTTCAGCTAATAAGGAGGAACAAACCTAGACTGAATTCCAAAGTACTAGCAGACTTCACTTCACATGTGCATTGTGCCAATATACATGAATTTCAGTTATCACAATTAAATAACACTAGTCCCCTAAAAACACAATTCAAATTTCAGTTACCACTATACATCAACTGACATAAACGAGGAGGAAGAAGAAAAAAGGAAAAGGAGAGCATGTTTGTCAGCAGAGCAGTAAGAAATACAAAGGGTCCTCAAAAAGCTCATGGAAAATGTGTATTATGCAAAAACTATGCATGGATTTCAAAAAATTTCTGATCAAAATAAACTCTAACTTGTTATAACATGTCTGAACAGGATCTAACTTGAGGCACTATGAAGAATAAAACATAAGTTTAGAAGCAGTCCCTATCAGAGCAAAATAAATTCTGCTAAAATCAAAGCAAAGCAAAACAAACATCAAATTTATAGTAAAGTCAGGGTGGAAAAATAATAGATGCTTTACAAAAAAAATTGTGGGGACCATACCCAAAGAAGTCAACAGTTTACAAATAGATAACTTATTTTAAGAAGGGACAAGACCACGTTGAAGATAAAGTCCACAGCAGCAGATCATCTGTATCAATTTACAAAGAAAAAAACCATCTTATTCCTGCTCTAATTGAAGAGGATCAACAACTAGCAGGAGAGACAACAGCCAGCATTGGCTGGGCACAGTGGCTCACGCCTGTAATCCCAGCACCTGGGGGGCCGAGGCGGGCAAACCACGAGATCAGGAGTTCGAGACCAGTCTGACGAACATGGTGAAACCCTGTCTCTACTAAAAATATGAAAATGAGCTGGGCGTGGTGGTGCGCACCTGTAATGCCAGCTACTCAGGAGGCTGGGGCAGGAGAACTGTTTGAACAAGAGGCAGAGGTGGCAGTGAGCTTAGCACTCCAGCCTGAGCAACAGAGCAGAACTCTGTCTCAAAAAAAAAAAAAAAAGAAAAAGAAAAAGAAACAATAGCCAACATCATAGACAGCTCAACTGATTCAGCTTACATAATTCTGACTGAAAAATTAAAGTTGAGCAAACTTTGCACTCGGCAGTGCCAAAACTGTTGTACCAGATCAGCTACAGACAAAAGCAGAGCTTTCAATGGAAATTTTAAACAAGTGGAAATTTTAAATAAGTGGGATAGAGATCCTAAAACAGTTCTTTGAAGAATTGAAGAATTGAAACCAGAGGTGAAACATGGCTTTACCAGTGTGATCCTGAAGACAAAGCACAATCAAAGCAATGGCTACCAAAAAGTAGAAGTGGTCCAGTCAAAGCAAAAGCAGACCAGTGAAGAACAAAGGTCATGGCAACAGTTCTTAAGGATGCTCAGGGCGTTGTGCCTGCTGACTTTCTATGGGGCCAAAGAACAATAACATCTGCTTATCATGAGAGTGTTCTGACAAAGTTAGCCAAAGCTTTAGCAGAAAAATGCCTGGGAAAGCTTCATAGAGTCCTCCACCATGACAACGCTCCTGCTCATTCCTCTCCTCAAAAGACAGAAATTTCTCAAGAGTTTCAGTTGGAAATCATTAAGCATTTACCTTAAAGTCCTGATTTGGCTCTTTCTGGCTGCTTTTTGCTTCTTAATCTTAAAAACATATTTAAAGAGAACCCATTTTTCTTTCGCTGATAATGTAAAAAAGACTGCTTTCACATGGTTGCATTCCAGAATGCTCAGTTCTACAAGGATAGACTAAATGGTTCGTATCACTGCTTACAAAAGAGTCTTCAACATTATTGAGCTTATGTTGAGAAATAAAGTTTGTACTTTTTGTGTTTATTTTTTAATTCCAATTTTCTAAAAACTTTTTGAAGACCCCTCCTAAAGGAAGAAATGTGACCACTGGAGCAGAATCTTGACTATCAATCCAATTGACAACACTGAGCAACAAAAAGTTTTGAACAAGAACAATGTTACAATAAAAGGTTATCACAACAAGGTAAGAATGAAACTATAAGAACCTGAACTATAATACTGGCTCTATTAGGTTGGTGCTAATACAAACAAACTGTATAAGATATATATGAAATACATTTAAGAAAAAAGGCTGGGGCCTATGGCTCATGACTGTAATCCCAGCACTTTAGAAGGCCAAGGCAGAAGGATCATTTGAGTCCAGGAGTTTGAGACCAGTCTGGGCAACACAGCAAGACCCTACCTCTAAAAAAAAAAAAAAAAAGTTTAAAAAAAATAGCTAGGTATGATGGCACACGCCTGTAGTCCTAGCTACTCAGGAGGCTGAGGCGGGGGGATCACCTGAGCCCAGGAATTCAAAACTGCAGTGAATCATGATGGCACGCACCACTGTGCTCCAGCCTGGGTGACAGAACGAGACTGTCTCTTAAAAAGAAAGAAAAGAAAAAAGAAAAGAAAAGAGAAAGAAAGAGTATGAAGGAATTATTTACCAATTTGATGCAGAGAATGAAAATGAAATAAGATAAATATCTTAAATGTATGAGACTAGCTAACCAGGAGCAATGAACCTAGTGAGAGACCTCAAAACATCAAGAGAATCATTAAATCACTCAAAATATATCACTTTTACTTCCAGTAGAGACTGGCTGGGCAAGATCCTGCTGGACTCACCCCAACCCAGAAAACAACTGTAAAGTCTAGATATAATATTTTAAAAAGCTACCTGAGGCCGGGCGCGGTGGCTCAAGCCTGTAATTCCAGCACTTTGGGAGGCCGAGACGGGCGGATCACGAGGTCAGGAGATCGAGACCATCCTGGCTAACACGGTGAAACCCCGTCTCTACTAAAAATACAAAAAAAACTAGCCGGGCGAGGTGGCGGCGCCTGTAGTCCCAGCTACTCGGGAGGCTGAGGCAGGAGAATGGCGTGAACCCGGGAGGCGGAGCTTGCAGTGAGCTGAGATCCGGCCACTGCACTCCAGCCTGGGCGACAGACCGAGACTCCGTCTCAACAAAAAAAAAAAAAGCTACCTGAAAGTACTAACGCGTGAAGAGAAGCAGGCAGATTTTGGAGCAAGAGAGCTGTAAAATGAGTTCCCATTTTCAAGGTGCAAGGGTCAGGTACTGCAAGAATGGTAAGCAAGGGTACAGAAATACTGGTAGAAAAATAGTTTTTCTGGCCTGAGGAACTAGAACACTGAAGGCCAGAAAACCACAGCCTCTGGCCAAGGGGAAAGGGGATTCCAGAAAGAAAAGAATCAGAAAAGAAATACTCAAATTCTGTGTACTCACATCTTTGGTTAACCGCTGAGTCACACATGTATGGAATAAATTTCAAAGCAGTTCAACAAAAGACAAAATATTTGAACTGAGACCAGAGCTTCCACTTAAAAACAGTGTTTGCAGTTCTAGCCTGTCTACATCACGAGGTCAGAAATTACCATCTTCGAACCTCAACAGTTTGAAAGCTTTTCAGGAGATGCAAGGGAGAAAATCGGCCACGCAAAGAAGATCTCAACTGTTGTCTAGTCAACAAGAAATATGCGAACATCAACAATAAGCCAAAGAAAAAAAAAATCACATATATACCAAGAAATAGCATGAAAAGAATAACAGAGGGACAAAAACAGAAAGGACAAATTAAAAAGAAATAATACAATGGTAGACACAAAGTTAACAGCAATAATTGCATTAAAAAAAATGAACAAAAAAATCCAATTTTGGCAGAAATTGACAAACTTGATTTAAAAAGCAAGACACAACTATATGTTGTCCAAAAGAGATGAATTTTAAATGTAAAGGCACAGAGAGGTTGGAAATATATAAACAGAAGAAAATATATAATGCAAAGAATAAGTAGAAGGCTAGAACATCTACATTAATATCAGACAAAATAGATTTTTTTTGAGACACAGTCTCGCTCTATCTCCCAGGCTGGAGTGCAATGGCACAATCTCGGCTCACTGCAACCTCTGCCTCTTGGGTTCAAGCGATTCTCCTGCCTCAGCCTCCCGAGTAGCTGAGATTACAGGCCCCTGCCACCACACCCAGCTAATTTTTGTATTTTTTAGTACAGACAGGGTTTCACCATGTTGGTCAGGCTAGTCTCGAACTCCTAACCTCAGGTGATCCACCCACCTTGGCCTCCCAAAGTGCTGGGATTACAGGTGTGAGCCACCATGCCCGTCCCAAAATAGATATTTTTTAAGACACATGATCTCACTATGTTGCCCAGGCTAGACTCCTCAGCTCCTATTATTTATCTTCAGCTATTATTTATCAAGAAGATATAATAATGTTATATGTATATGTTAATAGGAGAGCTTCAAAATATAAGAAGCAAAACTTGACAATATTAAAGGGATAAATAGCCAATTCCAAAATCTTAGATCAAGATTTTAACTTCTTCATTCCAGCAACTCATAGAATAACAAGACAAAAAAGTCAGCAAAGATGCAGAAGATATGAGCAACAAGATTAAGCACTGGACTTAATTTATATCTATGGAACTATACCTCAAAACTACAGAATACATGTTCTGTCCAAGTGTTCAGGGTATATTCCCCAGGATAAACCACATGCTAGGCCATAAAACAAACCTCAGAAAATTGAAAAGCATTAATATCATAAAGAGTACGTTATTTGACTACAATGAAATTAAATTAGAAATCAACAATAAGATAACTAAGAAAACAGCTGGACGTGGTAGCTCACGCCTGTAATCCCAGCACTTTGGGAGGCCAAGGCAGGCGGATCACGAGGTCAGGAGATCAAGACCATCCTGGCTAACACAGTGAAACCCCGTCTCTATCGAAAATACAAAAAATTAGCCAGGCGTGGTGGCAGGCGCCTGTAGTCACAGCTACTCGGGAGGCTGAGGCAGGAGAATGGCGTGAACCCAGGAGGCGGAGTTTGCAGTGAGCCGAGATCACGCCACTGCACTCCAGCCTGGGCGACAGAGCAAGACTCCGTCTCAAAAAAAAGGTAACTAAGAAAACACAAATATTTGGAAATTAAACAACAAACTTCTAAATAATCCATGGATCAACAATGTGTTTACAAGGAAAATTGTAAAATATGGAACTGAATAATAATGAAAATACATGTCAAAATTTGTAAGATGCAGCAAAAACAGTGCTTGAAGAGAAATATTCAGCTTTAAATGTTCATATTTAAAAAAAAAAAAAGAAAGATCTAAACTCAATGGCCTATGTTCTCTTCTTAAGAAATGAAAACAAAGAGCAAAGTAAATGCAAAATTAGTAGAAAGAAGGAAATAACAAACAGCAGAAATCAGTGAAAGATAAAATGTACTACCATATAGAAAATCAATGAGACTAATAACTCATTGTCTAGAAAGATGAATAGAATTGATAAATCTCTAGGCAGACTGATCAGAAAAGGGCAGCTTAACAATATCAAGAATGCATCCTGGCTAACACAGTGAAACCCCATCTCTACTAAAAATACAAAAAATTAGCCGGGCATGGTGGTGGGCACCTGTAGTCCCAGCTACTCAGGAGGCTGAGGCAAGAGAATGGTGTGAACCCAGGAGGCGGAGCTTGCAGTGAGCCAAGATCACGCCACTGCACTTCAGCCTGGGCGACACAGTAAGACTCTGTCTCAAAAAAAAAAAAATCAAGAATGATAAAAAGAACATCACTATGGATTCTTCAGATATTAAAAAGGATAATAAAAGAATATTAACAACTTTATCCCAATAAGTTGACAACCTAAATCAAATGAAAAATTATTTGAAAGAAACAATTACCAAAACTGATCTAAAAAGAATTAGAAAATTTGAATAGCCCTACATCAAGCAAAGAAATTGAATTCATAATTAAAACCTTCCAACAAAGAAAAGTACAGATAAAGATAAAGATGGCTTGACTGGTGAATTCTATCCAATACTTAAGGAAGAAATAACGCCAATCCTACACAAACTCTTTCGGAAAATACAGAGAGAACACTTTACAACTCATTACATAAGGACAGAAACACTTTGATACCAAAACCAAACAAATACATCATGAGAAAAAAAAGGGCTACAGATCACTATCTCATAAACGTAATTGCAAAAATTCTTAACAAAATTTTAGCAAAGCATTTCCAACAATATATAAAAAGAATAATAATACATAATGACTACCTGGAATTTACCCCCATTAAAACCATAGTTGATTTAGTTGATTTAATATCCCCAAATAAATCAATTTACTTTCCCATATTAACAGACTAGCTAAAAAATTATTTCAACAGATGAAGAAACATAGACAAAATTTGATACCCACTCATAATAGAAATTAAAGGGAATATCCTCCACCTGATTAAGGGCATCATGCTCAACAATGTGAAGCTCAATGCTTTCCCACAAAGATCAGGAATGAGTAAAGGAAGTTCACTCATGACTTCTAGTCAACATTGTACTGGACATGCTAACCAGTGCAATAGAGCAAAAAATGAAGAAAAAGAAAAAGAAAGAAAAGGCATACACAAAAGAAAGGAAGAAGTAGAATTGTGATTACCTGCAGACATCATCATGTGCATAGAAAATCCCAAGGAATCTGCAAAAATCCTACTAGAAATTAAAAGCAAATTTAACAGGGTAACATGACACAAAGTACAAAAAATACATTGTATTTCTATAGATTCTTAATAGAAAGTTAGAAAACAAAGTTAATCCATTTATAATAGTATCAAAAACCAAAATACTTAGGAATAAATTTAACAAAAGACTTGCAAGATCTGAACACTGAAAACTACAAAAAGTTGCAAAGGTAATAAAAGAAGGCCTAAGTAAATGGAGGAATACACCATGTTCATGGATTCAAAGACTCAGTAACATTAAGATGGCAATTCTCTCCAAACTGGTCTAATTCAGTGTAAGCCCATTAATTTCCAGAAAGGTTTTTTGAAGAAATTGATAAGCTGATTCTACAACTTATATAGAAATGCAAAAATATAGAATAGCCAAAATAACTTAGGAAAAAAAAAGAACAAGGATGGAAGACTTACAATACCTAATAATCAGACTTACCATACATCTATAGTAATTAAGGCATTATGGTTAAGGCATTTAGATATACACATAGAAATCAGTGAAATAAAATAGAGAATCTAGTAATAACTCCATATTTATAGGGTCAAATGGTTTATGACAAAGGTGCCAGGATAATTCAATGAGGAAAGGATAATCTTTAAAACAAATGTTGCTGGATTATGGTTATCATTATCTGGAAAAAAATTAACTTTGACTCTTATCTCACACAATACCAAAAATTAACTCAAAATAAATCATAGACCTAAAGGCAAAAAAAAAACATAAAAATTCTAGAAGAAAATCTTTGTAACCTTGGCGAAGACAAAGGTTTCTTAAATAGGACAAAAAAAGAAGAAACATAAAGATAAATCAAAGAAAACCATCTAGCATGCAATTGGAGATAAGGTATCATAGACTGAACTCACTGCTTGTGTAGGTTCCCACAGTGCTTTGTTCATACCTCATCAAAATCATTTTTTCAATGAGATAAAACAGACATGTATAAAAGATTCTCCATCTAATCTCTGGAGCCTTTGGATCTTTACATAAAACATTAATACTTATGGAGAGAGTTCGAAATTGGAAGGTAGCTTTTCACACACCAGACTAGACAAAAATAATATTTCAGATAAAGACTTTAGAAAAGCAAAGCATTATAAAAAAGTCAGAGTAGAAAAGCACAAATTAAAAGAAAAAGGAATTGACAAAATTTCACCAGATACTCATTTATAACAAGAAAATGTAAGTGAATCTTCTTTTACCTAATGAGTATATGCCTAGAAAAATAAGTATAAAATCAAGTTTTTATAAAAGGAAACATTCTTATGCAGTACTGAACATTTCCTTATAAATTAACTCTGCTATCATACTACATCAAAAGAACCTTTTGTGATTTCAATTATGAACTCTGTATTTTATATAATTCTAAATGTTCCGAAATTAGGTTTGCTTAAAGCCAAATATAGAACTAAAGTATTAATGTAAAATAGACTATACAATAACTTCACTTACTGTGAAGAGAAAACATCAGAAACCAATAATATAAATTATCCGTAAAGGGTGATTTTTTGTCTATAATCATAAAAGTACACTTTTAAAAAACCATTTTTGGGGCGTAGAAGTCACAAGTAGTGCCAGGAGAAAGTAGAAATGATAAAGAAAAATGGAAAGGATAAAAGTTTAAAGGTGTTCACAAATATAGGAAAAACACAAGATAAGTGGATCAAAAAAGGACAAGAATTGATACTTAATTTGAAAATTAAGCTCTCTATAAGGCTCACTGCATCAATCATAGGTTTAAAGAGAGAAAGAGACAGAGGCAGATAAATATGGAAAACCTTGCTAGAATAATCTAATTCAAACCTTCAGTAAAAATGTCACAATCATAGTTATTACTTACCAAACATCTACTATGTACAAGTTACAAATTATCTCTAATCCTTAAGCAACAATCCAAGATAGGTATTATGATTCCCATTTATCTTAACTTTAGAGAGGTTAAGAGATTACTCAAAACCATATTGACATTAATGGAGGAACAGGAACGTGAACCAAGGTTTATCGTTTGCAAACAGCATTCTAGTTCACAAATGGTATCATATACAATTTTTCTTGTTCTTTTTTTTTTTTTTTTTTTTTTTGGAGACCCTTCATTCTTGTTGCTAAGGCTGGAGTGCAGTGGTGCGATCTCAGCTCACTGCACCCTCTGCCTCCCAGGTTCAAGCAATTCTCCTGCCTCAACCTCCCCAGTAGCTGGGATTACAAGCGCCCACCACCACGCCCAGCTAATTTTTGTATTTTTAGTAGAGACGGGGTTTCACCACGTTGGCCAGGCTGGCCTGAAACTCCTGACCTCAGGTGATCCATCCACTTCGGCCTCCCAAAGTGCTGGGATTACAGGCATAAGCCACCGCGCCCAGCCCATATACAATTTTTCTCAACAATTTTTGTTTCATTTACAATGATTATGGTTACAAAAGTAATCCTTTAGGGAATTACAGAATAGTAAACCATTCACAAGGCAGCAGCAACACTAGAAGTTCCATTAAATGAGGCCAAAAAGACCTATCAGAGTCAAAGGATAAAGTATTATGACTTTTATTATTAATATTTGAGACAGGGTCTCACTCTGTTGCCCAGGCCAGAGTGCGGTGATGCAATCATGGCTCACTGCAGCCTCTACCTCCTGGGCTCAAGCAATCCTCTCACCTCAGCCTCCCAAGTAGCTGGGGATACAGGTGTGTGCCACCATACCTGGCTAATTTTTGTATTTTTTGTAGAGACAAGGTCTCACTATGTTGCCTAGTCTGGCCTCAAACTTGTGGGCTCAAGGGATCCTCCCACCTCAGCCTCCCAAAGTGCTGAGATTATAGGCATGAGCCACCATGCCCAGCCCTACAGCATATTATTAAGACATTAGGAAATTATTTTAAACCTCTAGGAAATATCCATTAACCTTTGTTAACCCAACAGAAAGCCAAGAATGGGATGAAATAGTTTTGTGGTTCTCTGGAAAATATCTCATATACTTCAATCACATTGTATTTTTTATTGTATGTATTTAAGGTATACAACATGATATTTTTGTTTGACTTATATGAAGTGAAATAATTATTGTAGTCAATCAAATTAATATATTCATCATCTCACATAGTAACCCTTTTTGTGTGTATTTGTGTCATAAGAGAACCTAAAATCTACTCTTAGCAATTATCCCTAATACAATACAATATTATTAACTATAGTCCTCATGTGGTACATTAGATACCTAGAATTATTCATCCTCTGTATCTGCAACTTCATATCCTTGGATCTACATTCCTCCATTTCATCCTTCTCCTATCCCCCACCCTCTATGCTTCAGGAGCATCTTTTTTTTTTTTTTTTTGAGATGGAGTCTCGCTCTGTCACCCAGGCTGGAGTGCAGTGGCCAGATCTCAGCTCACTGCAAGCTCCGCCTCCCGGGTTTACGCCATTCTCCTGCCTCAGCCTCCCGAGTAGCTGGGACTACAGGCGCCCGCCACCTCACCCGGCTAGTTTTTTGTAGTTTTTAGTAGAGACGGGGTTTCACCGTGTTAGCTAGGATGGTCTCGATCTCCTGACCTCGTGATCTGCCCGTCTCGGCCTCCCAAAGTGCTGGGATTACAGGCTTGAGCCACCGCGCCCGGCCTTCAGGAGCATCTTAAGAAATTGTTTCTGCTGGGCGAGGTGGCTCACACTTGTAATCACAGCACTTTGGGAGGCCAAGTTAGGCAGATTACCTGAGCTCAGGAGTTCAAGACCAGACTGGGCAACATGGTGAAACCCTGTTTCTATAAAAAATGCAAAAATTAGCTGGGCAGGGTGGCACACACCTGTAGTCCCAGCTACTCAGGAGGCAGAGGTTGCAGTGAGTCAAGATTGCACCACTGCACTCCAGCCTTGGTGACAGAGTAAGAGCCTGTCTCGGAAAGGAAAAAGGAAAAAGGAGAAAGGGAAAGGGAAAGGAAAGAGAAAGGGAAGGAAAGGAATTGTTTCTAAAAGAAAGTAGGGATTAGGTTAGGAGCAGCCACAATGAAAATAAAGTATATATAATAAAAAACAAAGATAATAACTTAAGCCTTGCGCTACTCGAGGACTACAGATAATTACAATGCTTTATTCGAAAAACAGAAGTTTCCCTCATTAAATACCATTCTGAAAATAAACAGTCATTGACAGGGAATAAAATTAATTATTTTAAATTGAAGGAAAGAAACATCATCATACTTCATCTAAAATATTCATTCAAAAAGAGGTGTTCCAAAACCTATATAAAGAACTAGAATGTATCTTATCTTACTTATCGAGAGGCACAGAGAAAAAAATTTAAATTTCACACATACAGGAAAAGAATTAAACTTGCACATGGAAAGCACACTACAAAAAAAAAAAAAAAGGAAGCCTTTCACTAATGTACCAGCTCAAGGAAGTCATTTTATATTTTGCTGAAGTATAGATTATTAAAATATTAATAAGTACACTAAATCAACAAAATGTTACATTAAAGTAAGAAGCCAGCACAAAAGATTCTGTGAAAATAAATAAAATTTCTACCTTTGGCCATTTGGGATTGAGAAGTCGAGCTTTGATTGCATCATCCAGTGCCTTGTCATACTGCTGGATTTTCATGTAGGCTGCAGATCTATTGCTGTATAAGATGCAGTTCTGAGGGTCAACAGCCAGGGCTTCATTATACAGAACAATAGCTGTGTGGAAATCTCCATCGTGACAGGCCTGATTACTCTGACGAACTTTCTCAACAAATTCAGCTTTGCTCAGTACCGGTCCATCAGGACTTCTCTGGCCAAAAGTGTTAGCACCAAAGAGAGGAATCTACAAACAAAGAAACTTTTTCAGACAAAGTTAGGATAATCCAGATGGGTTCCTGATCTGCTAAGATTTGGATGTCTGTCCCCTCCAAATTGCATGTTAAAATGTGATCCCCAATACTGGAGGTGGGGCTTAATGGGAGGTGTTTAGGTCATAGGAGTAAATCCCTCACGAATAGAGGGATTTGCCCTTCCTTGGGGGTGAGTGAATTCTTACTCTATTATTTCCAGTGAGATCTGGTTGTTAAGAGGCCTGCCACTGGCCCCTCTCTCTCTCTTGCTGCCTCTCACTTTGTGATCTCTGCATGCACAAGCCAGCTCCCCTTTGCCTTCTGCCATGAGTGGAAGCAGCTTAATGCCCTCACCAGATACAGATGCCTAATCCTGAACTTTCCAATCATCAAAATCATGAGCCAAATAACCCTTTTTTCTTTATAGATTACTCAGCCTCAGGTATTAATTTTTTACTCTTATTTTTTTCCAGATGAGGTCTCACTCTGTTGCCCAGGCTAGAGTGTAGTGGCCCAAGTCTGGTTCACTGCAGCCTCAACCTCCAGGCACAAGCAATCTTCTTGCCTCAGCCTGGCCAACATGGTAAAACCCCTCTCTACTAAAAATACAAAAATTAGCTGGCCATGGTGGCACGAGCCTGTAGTCTCAGCTACTCGGGAGGATCGCTTGAACCCAGGAGAATTGCTTGAACCCGGGAGGCAGAGGTTGCAGTGAGCCGGGAGTGGCGAAGATCACACCACTGCACTCCAGCCTGGGAACAAAGCAAGACTCCGTCTCAAAAAAAATAAAATAAAATAAAATAAACAGAAATTTCTATGTATGGCTAAGAAGAATAAACATAACTTCCCAAGTCCTTTTCTTTTTTTTTTTTCTATCTTATCTGCAATTGATAAACTTGACAGAGAAAAAAGACCTTTGCATATATTTCTCAGATTATATATATGTTGTACTTAAAATAACCAGCCATATTAAATTTAGGAACTAATTTAATGAGTTAAACAAGGTGAATAGTACTTCTTAAGGAGATAATGAAAAATAAAATTTTTAATTACTCATTTACTTAGATTAACTATTATATTATTTTTCCCCCATGAATTCCAAAATACAGAAAAATATTGTGACTGTATTTCATATACATATAGCATATGGATGTCAACATATATTAACATTGCTGATATTTTCCTCTGATCCTCTGACAAATTCATCTTAAAAAGATAGAGGGAGTGTCAGTAACATGTGAGCCAAATGGGCTCAGTATATGCAGCCACATATAATTACTACATACATGGCATAATTGCAGTCCTGTTATAAATTTTTCCAGCTTTACTGAGGTATAACTTGACCAATAAAGTCATATATATAGAAAGTATATAATGTAATGTTTTGATATATGTATGCATTGTGAAAAGATTACCACAATCAAGTTAATTAACATATCCATCACCTCACAGAGCTATCTTCTGTGTGTACATGGTAAAAATACTTAAGATCTACTCTCTTAGCAAATTTCAAGTGTATAATACATTACTAGTCACCACGCTGTACACTGGGTCTCCAGAACTTATTTATTCATAGCTGAAGATTTGTACCCCTTGACCAATGTCACCCATTTCTCCCACCCTTGTCCCCTGATAACCACTCTTCTACTCTGTTTTTATGAATTCAACATTTTTAGATCCTACATATAAGTTAGATCGTACGGTATTTGTCTTTCTGTGTCTGGCTCATTTCACTTAGCATGATATCCTCTAGGTTCATCCACACTGTTGCAAATGTCAGGATTTCCTTCTTTTTTTTTTTGAGACAGAGTCTCGTTCTGTCGCCTAGGCTGTTTGCAGTGGCATGATCTTGGCTCACTGCAAGCTTTGCCTCCTGGGTTCATGCCATTCTCCTGCCTCAGCCTCCTGAGTAACTGGTACTACAGGTGCCTGCTACCACGCCCAACTAATTTTTTTTTATTTTTAGTAGACATGGGTTTAACCATGTTAGCCAGGATGGTCTCAATCTCCGGCCCTCAGGTGATCCGCCCACCTCAGCCTCCCAAAGTGCTGGGATTACAGGTTGGATTTCCTTCTTAAGGTTGAATAATATTGTATTTTGTGTATGTGCATTTTTTTAATTCATTCATCCATCAATGGACATTTAGGTTGTTTCTACATCTGGGTCATTGTGAATAATGCTACAATATACATGGAAGAGCAGATACCTCTTCAAGATAGTAATTTTATTTCCTTCAGAGACATATCCAGAAGTGGGATTGCTGGATCCTATGGTAGTGATGTTGAGCAGCTTTTCATACCCCTGTTAGCAGTTTGTAGGTCTTCTTTGTACAAATTATATTCAGGAATTTTGCCCATTTTAAAAATCAGGTTATTTATTTATTTGTTATCGAGTTATGTCAGTTCCTTATATATTTTGGATATTAACCCTTATTAGGCATATGATTTGCAAATATTTTATCCCACGCCACTAGGTTACTTTTTCATTTTGTTGACTGTTTCCTCTTTTGCGGAGAAAGGTTTAGTTTGATGTAGTCCTATTAGCTTTTCTTGCCTAGTTTTTTGGTGTCGCATCCAAAAAAATCATTGCCAAGACCAATATTAAGAACTTCCCCCCCCATGTTTTCTTCTAAGAGTTTTAAGAGTTTCAGATCTTATGTTTAAGTTTTTGGGGGGTTTTTTTGTTTGTTTGGTTGGTTGTTCTGAGACGGAGTCTTGCTCTGTCGCCCAGGCTGGAGTGCAGAGCAGCATGGCTCACTGCAAGCTCTGCCTCCTGGGTTCACGCCATTCTCCTGCCTCAGCCTCCCGAGTAGCTGGGACTACAGGCGCTCGCCACCATGCCCGGCTAATTTTTTTTGTATTTTTAGTAGAGACGGGGTTTCACGTGTTAGCCAGGAGGATCTTGATCTCCCGACCTCAGGTGATCTGCCCGCCTCAGCCTCTCAAACTGCTGAGATTACAGGCGTGAGCCACCACGCCAGGCCACATTTAAGTATTTAATCTACTTTGAGTTGATTTTTGTTTGTGGTGTAAGTTAAAGATCCAATTTCACTTTATGGCATGTGATAGCCAGTTTTCCCAGGACCACATATGTTGGAAACTATCCTTTCCCCATTGTGTATCAGCTTAAAATAGACTGCTATAACTATGTTTTATGTAAGCATCAAGGTAACCACAAAGCAAATACCTATAGCAGATACACAAAAGATAAAGGAACCAAAGCATACTATAGAAAATCATCAAATCAGCAAGGAAGACAAGAAAGGAACAAGAGGTTTACCAACCAGCCAGAAAACAATTGACAAAATGGCAACGGTAAGTCCTTACCTATCAATAGTTACTGTAAGTGTAAATGGAGTAAGTTCTCCAATCGAAAAACAGAATGATCGAATGGATAAAAATTCAGGACCCAATAAAATTTTTTAATTAAAAGAAAAACAGGACCCAAAGAGATGCTGCTTACAAAAACTATATGCTGCTTACAAAAGACTCACTTCAGCTTTGAGGATATGAACAGACTGAAAGTGAAGGGACAGAATAGATATTCCATGCAAATGGAAACCAAAAGAGAGCAGGGATAACTGTACTTAGACAAAACAGACTTTAAGTCAAAATCTATTAACAAGAGACAAAATAACTGTATAATTATAAAAAGGTGAATTCATTAGGAAGGTATAATTATAAATACATATACACCCAAAATCACAGCACCTAAATATATGAAGCAAATATTAACAAATCTGAAGGAAGAAATAAACAGCAATACAGTAATAGTGGGAACTTCAATATGCAACTTTCAACAATGGACAGATCATCCAGACAGAAACCAATACAGAATATATTAGACTTGCTATACTTTAGACCAAATGGACCCAACAGACATGTACAGAACATGCCATCCAAGAGCAGCAGAATATAAATTCTCCCGTTATAAATTTTGATTATTCAAATTACATATAAAAAATCACCTCTATGTAAAAAATTATGGGTAATTCAAATAATTAAATATTTTGAAATAAAATTATAAAACATTAAAAGGAAATAATCTTTTATTATGTAGAACTGAGTCCTAAGTATAACACATAAGCCACAAAACATAATAGAAAAGACTGATAAGTATGACAACATAAAAAATTTTAATGTCTGCATGGAAAATATGGATTAAGACCAAAAAGATTAGTAACAAATAGGTTTAAAAAAAAACGCAACACATGATAAATGGCTAGTTTTCTTAGTATAGATAAAGTTCCTACAAATCAGTAATAAAATGGACAAACAATTCAATAGAAAAAATGGACAAAGGACATGCACAGACAAAACACCAAAAAAGGAACTCCATATGGCTTTTAAATACACTTTTTTAAATATATGACTTCAGTTATTTTAAAAGAAATATTTTATTTAAAAGAAATATTTAAAGACAATATTTTTTTTTACCTCTTCTAACAGAAATAAAAAATTAGCAATACACTTTGTTGGTTAAGGGGGTAAGGAAAAAGTGACACCCATACATTCATACACTGTTGGTAGAATGGGAGGTCTCGCTATATTGCCCAAGCAGGTCTCAAACTCCTAGGCTCAAGCTATCCTCCCACCTCTCACTCCCTAAGAGTTGGAATTACAGGCGTGAGCCACCAAGCCTGGCCTGATACAATTTCTTATAGAACAACTTGGGAATATCTATAAAAATGTAAAAGTGGCATAACCTTTCAATTCTAGAAATTTTCTCCACTTCTAGTAATTTATCCTATAGATGCACTTGCATGTGTAAACAAAATCACATATATTAATACAAGGATAGTCATAATAGCATTATTTGTATTAGCATGATGTTAGAAATAATTTAAATGTTAGATAATAGGAAAATGGATAAGCATAGGGCTTTGTAAGGCATAAATAAGTTTTATTAGATCCATGTAATTATTATAAATTCAGCCAAAAGAACGAGAAAGATTTTATATGCTGATAT
Organism: Rhinopithecus roxellana; assembly: GCF_007565055.1. NCBI lineage: Eukaryota > Metazoa > Chordata > Mammalia > Primates > Cercopithecidae > Rhinopithecus > Rhinopithecus roxellana. The sequence continues at coordinate 21,919,421 of NC_044561.1, read as the reverse complement.
AGATAGAAAAAAATCAAAAGGCAGAAGAAATTGTATCAGTTTACACTTCTACCAACAATGTATGAGTGTAACTTTTTCCTTACCCCCTCTGCATTCACCAAGCTATTCCTATGCCTAGAAAGTAGGATCTTTTTCAAACTCACACAAAGATGCCATATGGATGAGCAAAGGCATATGTTAGTTGTGTGCTGATATGGTTTGGCTGTGTCCCCACCCAAGTCTCATCTTGAATTCCCATGTGTTGTGGGAGGGATCCCATGGGAGTTAATTGAATCATGGGAGCAAATCTTTCCCATGCTGTTCTCATGATAGTAAGTCTCACAAGATCTGATGGTTTTAAAAATGGGAGTTTTTGGCCGGGCGCAGTGGCTCAAGCCTGTAATCCCAGCACTTTGGGAGGCCGAGACGGGTGGATCACAAGGTCAGGAGATCGAGACCATCCTGGCTAATATGGTGAAACCCCATCTCTACTAAAAAATACAAAAAACTAGCCGGGCAAGGTGGCGGGCGCCTGTAGTCCCAGCTACTCGGGAGGCTGAGGCAGGAGAATGGCATAAACCCGGGAGGCAGAGCTTGCAGTGAGCCAGGATCCCGCCACCACACTCTAGCCTGGGCAACAGAGCGAGACTCCGTCTCAAAAAAAAAAAGAAAAAATGGGAGTTTTTATGCACAAGCTCTCTCTTTGCCTACCGTCATCCATGTAAGACGTGACTTGCTCTTCCTTGCTTTCCACCATTATTGTGAGGCCTCCCCAGCCAGGTGAAACTGTGAGTCCAATTAAACCTCTTTCTTTTGTAAATTGCCCAGTTTCAGGTATATCTTCATCAGCAGCATGAAAACGGACTAACACATGTATTTTCAAAGCAAAAAAAATAGATGTGAAAATTTCACCAGAGAAATGACCATGTAACAAAGATTTCAATGTACAAGACTAAAATATATAATACACGAAATTAAGAACTGTGTGGATGGATTTAGCAAGATTTGATACAGCTAACAACAAGATTAATAAACTGGAAGATAAGTAATAGAAAATCCTCAAAATGATGGCCAGGTGCAGTGGCTCAAGTCTGTAATCCCAGCAATTCTGGAGGCCAAGTGGGCAGATCGCTTGAGCTCAGAATTCAAAACCAGCCTGGGGAACATGGCAAAACCCCATCTCTACTAAAAATACAAAAACTGAGGTGGGAGGATCACCTGAACCAGAGGAGGTTTAGGCTGTGGTGAACCATGATCACGCCACTGCAATCCAGCCAGGGCAACAGAGTGAGACCCCATCTCAAAAAAAAAGAAAAAGAAAATCCCCAAAATCAACTGTAGAGGAGAAAAAAAGGAAGATGAGCACATAAGAGACCTAAGTAATATACCCAAGAGGTCTGACACACATATAATTAGAATTTAAGAAGAGAGAGAAGGGAGTTAGAAACAATATTTGAGGCTGGGCGCGGTGGCTCAAGCCTGTAATCCCAGCACTTTGGGAGGCCGAGACGGGCAGATCACGAGGTCAGGAGATCGAGACCATCCTGGCTAACACGGTGAAACCCCGTCACTACTAAAAATACAAAAACTAGCCGGGCGAGGTGGCAGGGCGCCTGTAGTCTCAGCTACTCGGGAGGCTGAGGCAGGAGAATGGCGTGAACCCGGGAGGCGGAGCTTGCAGTGAGCTGAGATTTGGCCACTGCACTCCAGTTCGGGCGACAGAGTGAGACTCCGCCTCAAAAAAAAAAAAAAGAAAAAAAAGAAACAATATTTGAATACCAATGACCAAGAATTTTCTAAAGCTGGTAAGACACATCAACTCATAAGATATTGAACCCATAGCTTTCAGACTTTCATTCAACTCCAAGATATCACAAAGAAAATCATACCTACATGTATCATAGTCAAATTGTTAAAAAATAATTATTATAATAATAATAATAGAGAAAATGTTAAAGCAGACAGAGGGAAATAAGACACATTAACTTGAAAGGAGCTACAAGCTGCATACTCAACAGAAATGATGAAAGCTGAAATAGCACCTAACATAAAATACTCAGAGAAAATATTCTTCAAAACTGAGAGTGAAATAGTAATATTCATACATTACTCATGGGAATATAAAATGGTACAACCACTGTGGAAATAGTATGGCAGGTCCTTGAAAAGATAAACATAGAGTTACTATATGATCCAGCAATTCTACTCTTAGGTATCTACCCAAACGAACTGAAAACCTGTCCATGGAAAAACTAGTACACAAATTTTCATAGCAGATTTATAATAGCCAAAAAGTGGAAACAACCAAAATATCTATTTGTTAATTAATTAGTGAATAAACAAAATGTGGAATAACCATACAATGGAATACTACTCAACCACAAAAAAGTAATGAATAGGCCAGGTGCGGTGGCTCACGTCTATAATCCCAGCACTTTGGGAGGCTGAGGTAGGTGGATCATGAGGTCAGCAGATCAAGACCATCCTGGCCAACATGGTGAAACCCCATCTCTACTAAAATGCAATTAGCCGGGCGTGGTGGCGCGTGCCTGTAATCCCAGCTACTCAGAAGGTTGAGGCAGGGGAATCACTTGAACCCAGGAAGTGGAGGCTGCAGTGAGCCAAGATCGCACCACTACACTCCAGCCTGGCAACAAGGCAAGACTCCGTCTCAAAAAAAAAAAAAAAAAAGGAATAAAACACACATTACAACATGGATGAACCTTAAAAATATTATGTTAAGTGAAAGAAGCCAGTCACAAAAGGCCAAATACTGTATGATTCAATTTATTAAATCTCCATAGTAGACAAATCCACGGATATGGAAAGCAGATTGGTGATTGTCAGAGGTTGGAAGGAGGGGAAAATGAGGATTGACTCTTAATGACACCAGATTTCTTTTCAGAGCAAGAAAAATATTATAGAATTAGATAGTGGTATGGTTGAACAACCTTGTGAAAATACTAAAAACCACTGAATTGTATACTTTAAAATGGTGAATTTTATGGTGTGAATTGTATCGCAATTAAAGAAACGAAAACTGAGGGAATCAATAGCAGGCCTACACTAAAAGAAATATTAAAGAAAATACTGAAAGAAAACTATCCCAGACAGAAGCAGAGGAATGCGGGAGGGAATTAATAATACTGGAAAGGGTAAATATATGAGTAAATATAAATGAACATCACCTATACAAAATAATAAGTTTAAAAAATATATGACACAAAATGCAAGAGATAATAAATGGAACTAAAGTTCTCTAAGAAAGCATTTCCCAAACCTTACTGTACATCTAAATTACCCATTCTGATTCGATAGCTTTGGGACAGGGCTTGAGATTCTGCATTTTAACAAGCTCCTGATGGCTTAGATGTTGCTCATCTATGCATCACACACTGTAAGTATCAAGGTTTTAAGTTTCTAGCAGAATCTGTTAGGTAGTAAAACTATTATTTTTATTAGTCCATATTAAGTCAAGGATGCATGTTGTAATCACTAATGAAATAACAGGAGTAAAAAACAAGTTAATTTGGAAAAATAAAATCATTTATAAATTTGATTAATCAAAAAAAACAAAAAGTAGGGAGAGGAAAGGGAACATTAAAACAGGTTAGTAATGTAAAAGCTAAAACTCCTAAAAGAAAATAGGAAAAGTTTTGTGAACTTAGGTTGGGCAAAGATTTCTTAGCCAGAATACAATAAGATTATCTGTATGTCAGGCACTCTCCTAGGCACTAGAGATAAAACCTGTGAGTAGATAATAACAGTATAAGCTGTTTGCCATTTAAAAAAAAAAAAAAACCACTGGCTTCACCTGAGAAAGGCCCAGGCAGTTGCTTATACCTTGCAAAGCCCTGTGCTTAGGAGGTGAATCCTCCTAACCAGGCTGCAACTATTCAAACCAGTGATCCCAACTGGGATCCTCCAGATCAAAGAAAGACGGCTAATCAAAAGAAAGTAAAGAAGTTGGCCATGCAGATAGATATGGAATTAGGTCTCTAGAGAAAACAAAATTAAGGCAATAAGGACCAGGCGTGTTTCAGAAACAGCAAAAAGGTCAGCGTGAAAGAGGTGAGGGTACAAAGTAAAAAAGGTCAGAGAGGTAACTGGGGCCCAGTGTGTTTAGATTTGCACTGTCCAATACAGGAGGCATCAGCAATATGTGGCCATTTAATTTTTTACTTTACCAAAATAAAATCAAAGATTCAGTTCCTCAGATGTATTAGCCACAGTGCAAGTGCTCAATAGCCACATGGTAGCTAGTGGCTACCAGATTGAGAGTGCAGATACAGAACATTTTTTATTTTTATTTTTTTCCTGAAGAGACAGGGTCTTAGCCCAGGCTGGAGTGCAGTGGCTAGTCACCATTCACAGGTGTGATCCCACTATTGATCAGCAGAGGAGTTTTCACCTGTTCTGTTTCTGACCTGAGCTGGTTCACCCTCCTGAACCAGATAGGCAATCTGGTGGTCCCCGCTCCCAGGAGGTCACCATATTGATGCTGAACTTAAGGTGGACACCATCATAGCGTACTACAGCCTACAACTCCTGGGTTCAAGCAACCCTCCTGCCTCAGCCTCCCAAGCAGCTGGGACTACAGGCACGTGCCATTGCACCCAGCATAGATACAATACATTTCTATCATCACAGAAAGTACTATTGGACAGAGCTGGTTTAGAGCTTTTGTAGGCTGTCATAAAGATACATAGAGAAGCTAATACAAGAGTGTAAGAGAGAAATAGACACACAAGAAGAGGTTAGCAACTCTCGGAATGGCCAAACCCTAAAGCAGAATTGCAATTTATCCTTCAATAAATTCCCAGTCCTTGGGTCAATTAAGTGAATACTTTTCAAACTTTTCCTTAAAATTATCTTAGTAGGCATCCTTGAAAAGGTATTCCATGGTCAAACAATTTGAGGAAACTTAATGTAAATTATTTGGGAAAAATTCCTCACCGACATCTTTGAAAAAATTATTTCTTAAAATTTGAAACTTCTGGCCGGGCGCGGTGGCTCAAGCCTGTAATCCCAGCACTTTGGGAGGCCGAGACGGGCAGATCACGAGGTCAGGAGATCGAGACCATCCTGGCTAACATGGTGAAACCCCGTCTCTACTAAAAAGTACAAAAACCTAGCCGGGCGCGGTGGCGGGCGCCTGTAGTCCCAGCTACTCGGGAGGCTGAGGCAGGAGAATGGCGTAAACCCGGGAGGCGGAGCTTGCAGTGAGCTGAGATCAGGCCACTGCACTCCAGCCTGGGCGACAGAGCGAGACTCCGCCTCAAAAAAAAAAAAAAAAAAAAAATTGAAACTTCTTTTAGCTGATTCTAGGTCAATAGTCGCCAGTTCTTTCAAATAATTACTAAGAAAACAGATTTTGTTACTGTAGGTCTTCCTTAGAGACTTTAATATGTTAACATATAATATGAGTCTCCCAAGAATTATATAGACTATACACTGTGTCCAAATAAGGATAAGAATTATAATTATTGAGTATTTAATATGTCCCTGGCACAGTTCTAAGTACTTTACATATGTGAGCTCATTTACTCTTCACAAAATTCTGTAAGATAGGTACTATTATTATCCCTAGTAGGGGAAGAAACAAGGCACAAAAAAGTTAAATAACTTGACTATCAGAAGGGGAGGGTGTGAAAGTGTGACAGGCTAGTAAGCACTAGAGGTGATTCAAACCCTTGCACAGGCTGGCTCTGGGATCCATGCTCTTAACTTCTTAATTTTATACTTCTTCTCAGAATTATTTGAATATCTACTATGATCATATAGAACTCTGTTCCTACAGTTTGAGAAATGCTAAATGACTACTTAGGCCTGTCTTTCTTGCAACCTGAATGAGCCATGCTAGAACTATACCCAAAGTTACTTTTGCCCATTTAAAAATGTTCCAGGCTGGGTGCAGTGGCTCATGCCTATAATCCCCAGCACTTTAGGAGGCCAAGACGGGCAAATCACTTGAGCTCAGGAGTTCAAGACCAGCCTGGGCAACAAGGTGAAACACAATCTCTATTAAAAATACAAAAATTAGCCAAGCTTGGTGGCACACGCCTGTAGTCCCAGCTACTTGGGAGGCTGAGGTGGGAGGATCGACTGAGCCCAGGAGGTCAAGGATGCAGTGAGCCAAGATCGCACCACTGCACTCCACACTGGGCAACAAAGTGAGACCCTGTCTCAAAAATTAAATTAACTTTTTTTAAAAATGCTCCAGTTCGGCGAGGCACGGTGGCTCACGCCTGTAATCCCAGCACTTTGGGAGGCCAAGGTGGGTGGATCACAAGGTCAGGAGATCAAGACCTTCCTGGCTAACATGGTGAAACCCCATCTCTACTAAAAATACAAAAAATTAGCCGGGCATGATGGCGGGTGCCTGTAGTCCCAGCTACTTGGGAGGCTGAGGCAGGAGAATGGCGTGAACCTGGGAGGCAGAGCTTGCAGTGAGCTGAAATCATGCCACTGCACTCTAGCTTGGGCAACAAAGCAAGACTCCGTCTCCAAAAAAAAAAAAAATGCTCCAATTCGTGCCAGGCAACAAGAGTGAAACTCCATCTCAAAAACAATAATAATAATAATAATAATAATGCTCCAGTTCAAGGACATAACCAAAAATGAAAACTGCAAACCAACATCCCTGATGAACATAGATGCAAAAATCCTCAACAAAACATTAGCAAACCAAATCCAACAGTAAATCAAAAAGATAATTCAGGCCGGGCACGGTGGTTCACACCTGTAATCCCAGCACTTTGGGACGCCAAGGCAGGTGGATCACAAGTTCAGGAGATCAAGACCATCCTGGCCAACATGGTGAAACCCCGTCTCTACTAAAAATACAAAATTTAGCTGGGCGTGATGGCATGCGCCTGTAGTCCCAGCTTCTCAGGAGGCTGAGGCAGGAGAATTGCTTGTACACAGGAGCCCAGGGTTGCAGGTAGCCAAGATCAAGCCACCGCACTCCAGCATGCGCAACAGAGCGAGACTACATCTCAAAAAAAAAAAAAAAGATAGCCGGGCGCGGTGGCTCAAGCCTGTAATCCCAGCACTTTGGGAGGCTGAGACGGGCGGATCACGAGGTCAGGAGATCGAGACCATCCTGGCTAACATGGTGAAACCCCGTCTCTACTAAAAATACAAAAAACTAGCTGGGCGAGGTGGCGGGCGCCTGTAGTCCCAGCTACTCGGGAGGCTGAGGCAGGAGAATGGCGTAAACCCGGGAGGTGGAGCTTGCAGTGAGCTGAGATCCGGCCACTGCACTCCAGCCCGGGTGACAGAGCAAGACTCCGTCTCAAAAAAAAAAAAAAAAAAAAAAAAAAAAAAAAAAAAAGATAATTCACCATGATCAAGTGGGTTTCATCCCAGGGATGCTGGGATGGTTCAACATATGTAAGTCAATAAATGTGACTCATCACATAAACACAATTAAAAACAAAAATCATATGATCATTTCAAAAGACACAGAAAGAACATTTAATAAAATGCAGCATCCCTTTGCGATTAAGGGGATGTGATCTCGGCTCACTGCAACCTCCACCTCCTGGTTCAAGCGATTCTTGTGCCTCAGCCTCCCACATAGCTGGGATTGCAGGCATGAAGAAACACACCTCAAAATAATAAAAGCGTGTATGGTAAACTTACAGTCAACAACATACTGAATGGGGAAAAGTTGAAGGCATTCACCCTGGGAACTAGAACGAGATAATGATGTCCATTTTTACCACTTCTATTCAATACAGTACTAAGGATCCTAGCCAGAACACTCAGGCCAGAGAAAGAAGTGAAGGGCATCCAAGTGGGAGGGGAGGAGGTCAAGCTGTCTCTGCCGATAGTATGATAGTATACCTAGAGGACTGTGAAAACTCCTCCAAAGGACTCCTAGATTTGATAGGGTTTCAGGTTGCAAAATTGATGCACACAGATCAGTGGCACTGCTATGCACTGGCAACAACCAAGCTGGGAATCAAATCAGGAACTCAGTCTTTTTACAGTGGCTCCAGAGAAGATAAAATACATGGGAATATACTTGACCCGGGAGGCGAAAGATCTCTATAAGGAGAACTACAAAACACTGCTGAAAGAAATCACAGATGATGCAAACAAATAGAAATATATCCCATACTCATGGATTAGAAGAATCAATATTGTGAAAATGACCGTACTGCCCAGGGCAGTCTGCAGATTCAATGCAATTCCTATCGGGATACCAATGTCATTTTTCACAGAATTAGAGACAGCAACCCTAATATTCTTATGAAATCGAAAGAGGGCCAGGTGTGGTGGCTCAGGCCTGTAATCCTAGCACTCTGGGAGGCTGAGATGGGGAGATCACTCGAGGCCAGAAGTTCAAGATCAGCCTGGCCAGCATGGCAAAACCCCATCTCTATTAAAAATACAAAAATTAGCCTGGCTTGGTGGTGCATGCCTGTAATCCCAGCTACTTGAGAGGCTGAGGCATAAGAATCACTTGAACCAGGAGGTGGAAGTTGCAATAAGCCAAAATCACACCACTGCAGTCGAGCCTGGGAGACAGAATGAAATTCTGTCTCAAAAAAAAAAAAAAAAAAAAAAGACAGGAAGGAAGGGAGGGAGGGAGGGAGGGAGGGAGGGAGGGAGGGAGGGAGGGAGGGAGGGAGGGAGGGAGGGAGGGAAGGAAGGAAGGAAGGAAGGAAGGAAGGAAGGAAGGAAGGAAGGAAGGAAGGAAGGAAGGAAGGAAGGAAGGAAGGAAGGAAGGAAATAAATCAAAAGAGAACCCAAATAGCCAAAGCAATCCTAAGCAAAAATGGCACATCTGGAGGCATTACATTGTCCGACTTCAAATTGTACTACAGGGCTGTACTAACTGGAACGGCATGGTACTGGTATAAAAGTAGACATATAGACCAATGGAACACAATAGAGAACCCAGAAATAAAGCCAAATACTTACAACCAACTGATCTTTGATAAAGTATACAAAAACAAAAACTGGGGAAGAGGACACCCTGTTTGGTATATGGTGCTGGGAAGACTGAATAGCCACATGTAGAGGAGTGAAGCTAGATTCCCTGTCTTTCACCATATACAGAAATCAGCTTGGGATGGATTAAGGACTTAAATCTAGAACCTGAAATCATAGAAATTCTAGAAGAAAACCTAGGAAAAACTATTCTGGACATTGGGCTAGGCAAAGCATTTATGACTAAGACCCCAGAAGCAAAAGCAACAAAGACAAAAATAAATAAATGGGACTTAAACTAGGGAGCTCCTGCACACCAAAAGAAATAATCATCAGAGTGAACAGACAGCCCACAGAGAGAGAGAAAGTCTTTGCAAACTATGCATCCAACAAAGCACTAATGTCAAGAATCAAAGAATTCAAACAAATCATCAAGAAAAAGACAAATACTCCCATCAAAGAGAGGGCAAACAGGCCAGGTGTGATGGCTGACACCTGTAATCCCAGCACTTTGGGAGGCTGAGATGGGGAGATCACTTGAGGCCAGGAGTTCAAGATCGCCTGGCCAGCATGGCAAAACCCCGTCTCTACTAAAAATACAAAAAATTAGCCAGGCGTGGTGGCAGGCACCTGTAGTCCCAGCTACTCAGGAGGCTGAGGCAGGAGAATGGCGTGAACCCAGGAGGCGGAGCTTGCAGTGAGCTGAGATCGCGCCACTGCACTCCAGCAGGGGTGACAGAGCGAGACTCTGTCTCAAAAAAAGAAAAATGCTCAACATCAGTAATCATCAGGGAAATGCACATTAAAACCACAGTGAGATACCACCATACCCCAGACAGAATGGCCATTATTAAAAAACCAAAAAAAAATAGATGTTGACATGAATATGGTGAAAAGGAACACTTATACACTGCTGGTGGAAATGTAAATTAGTACAACATCTATGTAAAACAGTATGGCAATTTCTCAAATAACTAAAAGTACATCTATCATTCAATCCAACAATCCCACTACTGGGTATCCACCCAAAGGAAAAGAAGTCATTATATCAAAAAGACACATGCATGCATGTGTTTATTGCCGCACAATTCACAATTGCAAAGATATGGAACAAACCTAAATGCCCACCAACTGATGAGGGAAAAAAGAAAATGTGGGCCAGGCACAATGGCTCATGCCTGTAATCTCAGCACTTTGGGAGGCTGAGGCAGGTGGATCACCTGAGCTCCGGAATTCGAGATCAGCCTGGGCCACAGGGTGAAACCCCGTCTCTACTAAAAATACAAAAACTAGGTGGGCGTGGTGGCCTGTGCCTGTAGTCCTGGCTGCTCGGGAGGCTGAGACAGAATTGCTTGAGCCTGTGAGGCGGAGGTTGCAGTGAGCCAAGATCACGCAATTGCACTCCAGTCTGGGTGACAGAGCGAAAACTTGTCTTAAAAAAAAAAAAGGAAGAAAGGAAGAAAGGAAGGAAGGAAGGAGGGAAGAAAGAGGAAAATGTGGTATGTATACACCATGGAACACTACTCAGCCATAAAAAAGAATGAAATAATGTCTGCTGCAGCAACTTGGATGAATTGCAGGCCATTATTCTAAGTGAAGATTATTCCATTCCAGAGTTAGGGAATGGAAAACATAATCCCACATGTTCTCACTTATAAATGGGAGCTAAGCTGTAGGTACACAAAGACATATAGAGTGGTATAAAAGACATCGGAGACTCAGCAGGTAGGAGGTGGGAGGGGCTAAGGGATAAAAAACTACATATTGGATACTGGGTACAATGTACACCACTCTGGTGATGATTGCGCTAAAATCTCAGACTTCACCCACTACACAATTCATCCATGTAACCAAAAATGACTTGCACCCCAAAAGCTATTGAAATAAAATATATATAAAAAATTTTAAATAAATTAAAAATATAAAATGATCCAGTTCCCAGTTTATAGTTTTTATAACCTGCTGTGGTTTTGTTTTAAGAAAGGCTGGGTCATATCACCTGCAAACTGCATTGACTTGTTAATTTCCATAGTTTCATGTCCATGAATAATAGAATCTAAACTACAAACTATTTAATATAAACTCTAATTTGGAGATTTACCAAAACATAATCGTGACATTCTAACCTTTGTATCTCTACAGCGTTCTCTTGACATGGTTACAAATAAGTCACTACCATTTTATTTGGTAAACAGCCAACTTCTTTTAAGGCTAATAGAGAAAATCATTTGGCTTATTCAGTTATAATGACAGAGATTCAAATATACAAGGTCAAAATTAATTATTAAAATTTCAAATTCAACCAAGTTACAAATACATGCAATTGGAACGCTTAACATATAAGCATGAATAATTTATATTATATACCATTAAATTTTAAAAGCATTGTTTTCCAGCTCTTATGATAAATAATAAAAATCCCTGAGGCAATTACTGATCTCTGAACTTATTGGTATTTTCGTGCCTTCTTTTTTTGATAGGCTTTGTGAGAAGGGAACCAGTGAAATAAAAATCTGTTCCTATTAAATAGGACCCTGTTCCTATTAAAATATCAATTTTTGTAAAGGTATAATCATGACTGTCATACAAACATAAAATGAACACACATCAAAGACTTTAACTCATTAATTAATGAGTGATCCAGTAAGATATTACAACTAGTTCAGAGGAGAATTCCAAGTACCACACATGTAAAGGCAATGAGGAATGGTGAAATGAATTTCTAAATACTAGGTGAACAACTGGCCTTTGCAGGGGAGAAGAAAAGGAAAATTGATCACCCTTCCATTTGGAAAGAATAATTTGCATGCTTATGGACAAGAATCACTTATACTGCTATCAGTTATCTACAATGTACAAAGAGAGAAAATAGCTCAAAGACAATGAAAGGTGCAAACCTCTTAGAACTGGATAAAACAGAAAGGCAAACTGCATTCCAGACCACCTGGTTTTCCACTGAAGATACCCAGTAATCTTTTCAAGTCTTTCACAATTTTTTCTGACAGCCTCAAAGTGCAGTATACTAGTATCAGGGAAAATAAGCTATTTTTTATGAAATAAATACGATCAAAAGAAACCTGCCATGAGATAATTAGAAGTAGTGCTAGAAATGAACACAAACACAAAACACAGCGGGAACCTAGGAATGCATAATTAATGCAAATATAACTGTTTTCAGCATCATCCAAGGGAGAGAGAAACCTAGGGTTAAGTATACAAGTATAAGATTTTAAACCTCACAGTCACCAGCGCACTTACAAGACCTGTATTTTAACACCAATATGAGTCAAGGTTGGCAGGGATGATCTATGATCTCCTGACAGTGTTCTGGAGGTATAAAATAAGGTAGTAGTCTAACCTCTCCTCTCATTCCCATTTTTAAAAACTTAAGTCTTAGAATCTGAAACAACTTTTAGAAGATCTAGAACAGGGGTCAGCAAATGTTAGGTGTGAGTTAAATCTAGCCTGCTGCCTGTTTTTGGAAATATAGTTTTACTGGAACACAGCCATATCCATTCAGTTACCTGTTGTCTATGGCTGTTTTGTGCTACAGTGGTGGGACTGAAGAGCTGCAACACAGACCATATAGCCCACAAAGCATCATCTAGCCCTTTATAGAAAGTATGCCACCTCTGATCTAGCTCAACAGTTGCCAATGTGTACCTTCAAGTCTCTTGATCTCTTTTGTTTATTTTTAATTAGAAACAGAGTCTCACTATGTTGCCCAGGCTGGTGTCGAACTCCTGTCCTCGAGTCTCCCACCTCCGCCTCCCAAAGTGCTGGGATTACAGGAGTGAGTCACTGCACCCCCTCTTTTTTTTTTTTTTTTTTTTTTTTTTTTTTTTTTTTTTGAGACAGGGTCTTGCTCTGTTGCCCAAGCTGGAGTGCAGTGGCGTCATCTGAGTTCACTGTGACTTCAACCACCCAGGATCAGGTGAACTTCCCACCTCTGCCTCCCAGGTAGCTGGAACCACAGGTGCTCTGTCACCTAGGCTGGAGTGCAGTGGCACAAACATGGCTCACTGCAGTCTGGACCTCCTGGGTTCAGGCAATCCTCCTGCCTCAGCCTCCCATGTAACTGGGACCACAGGTATATGCCACCACACCCGGCTAATTTTTTTATTTTTTTTGTAGATACAGTCACTCTGTTATCCAGGCTGGTCTCAAACTCCTGGGCTCAAGTAATTCTCCCACCTCAGCCTCCCAAAGTGCTGGGATTACAGGCATGAGCCACTGTGCTTGGCCCTCACCACCCTCTTGACCTCTCAAACACAAAAAGTTTTTCTGACCCCTTAATTATACATTTTAAGACCACTAACGGAGAAAATACAAATAAATAGCAAAGGCTACTCTGAATTCGGTTTTTGTTCGTTTTTGTTTGTTTTGAAATGGAGTTTCACTCTTGTTGCCCAGGCTGGAGTGCAATGGCGTGGTCTTGGCTCACCGCAACCTCCACCTCCCAGCTTCAAGCAATTCTCCTGCCTCAGCCTCCCAAGTAGCTGGGATTACAGGCGCCCTCCACCATGCCTGGCTAATTTTTGTATTTTTAGCAGAGACAGGGTTTCACCACATTGGCCAGGCTGGTCTCAAACTCCTGATCTCAGGGGATCTGCCCACATTGGCCTCCCAAAGTGCTGGGATTACAGGCGTGAGCCACCTGGCCTGAATTTGGTATTGCCTTTAAATACATTACATTCCACGCATCAAACTGTACCTATACATATTTTAAAAAACAGAAACATATATGTGAACAAGTTATTTTATTTACCCAGTCTACAGATAATGCTTGGTGTTCATGTGAACTGAACCATGGGCTCTGTTTGGAGTCCCCAAAATCTAGGAAGCAGTGATCTGGTTCAAGGTGCCTTGCTACAGAGAATAAAAGCTTATGCAGGTTAATCAATTCTGCCATCTAATTCTAATTGCTATCAGAAATAATGGCTTGACAGCAACTATTCTACTGTTTTTTGCCAGACATCTTCAAAAATCTCAATAATTTTAGTGTATTTAGTTATTTAAAGGAACATTCAATGGTAATACAATCTGACAAATTCAAAGGGAAGTTAGATTGTTCAGAACTAAATGTCTATGGAAACATTTTGAGATTTTGTTCCACAGGTAATATAGATGTCTGGTAACACCTGTCTAGAAATTTTTCAGACCAAAATCTTCTTAGCTATGTTTTTATTGCAAAGCTTTGAGAATATAATTTGTTCCAGGTTGAAACAGACAAATATTTCTTCAAAAAATTCTAGTTTTGCCTGCAGGTACTCCCTGAACCTGTTCTGTAAGCCAGCAGGATAGTCCTTCAATCAGATAAGACCCAGGTTAAGCATCTCAATATTACAAAAGGAAACTAACAGCATCTTTACCATTTGCCCACCTGATCCCTATTGTATAAATATACACTCAGTGTACACCACACAATACCTGTACTCCAAGCCCTCACCAGAAAATACCACTTTATATGATTTACTGTTCTGAAAGGTTTTCCTTTCATTTACCTAAATCTGCCTCCCTAAAACTCCCATTGATCTGAGTTTTGCACCTGTGTGGACCCACTAGGAACCCCAAAGTTGGTATGAAAATTATTTTAAGCTGAAGGTATTTGAAATTCCACAGATAGAGGAAGATTTCTCAGAGCTTCCCTGACTAAAAGCAGCAACTTCTGGGAAATGAGGCTGCCATAAATTCCCTCTTTGGAGCAGGTCTATTCCTAGGAGGAAGAATAAAAATAAATGTACCATATGCTGGGCACGGTGGCTCATGACTGTAATCCCAGCACTTTGGGAGGCCAAGGCAGGTGGATCACTTGAGCCCAGGAGTTCCAGACCAGCCTGGGTAACATGGCAAAACCCCAACTCTATTAAAAATACAAAAAATTAGCCAGGCATGTGGCGTGAGTCTGTAGTCCCAGCTACTCAGGAAGCTGAGGTGGGAGAATCACTTGAGCCTGGGAAGTCAAGACTGCAGTGGGCTGGGATGGTGCCACTGCACTCCAGCCTGGGTGATGGGGGTCAGACCTTGTCTAGAAAAAAAAAAAAAAAAACCTACCATAAATCCCCTCTTCCAGGAATTATATGGCCCTGGAGAAGATGGAGAGACCGCTCATACCTGTACAGACTAACATTATCACAAACTTTCTTATCTCTCGTTTGTTCTTCTAGAAACCCATTTATTTTTCTGAAATAAACCTATTTGTTCCTCCCATAAAAGCTGTTTCTCCCCACTTCCCTTCCCATACTAGGTATATAAGCCTTTAACTCTACCTATCTAATAAGTCAGCTTCTCCTTTTGTCAGCTCCCTTATACATACCACAAACCCTTTTCTCCTGTTAATGTTGTGTCAGTTTAATTTGCAGGGCCCCAGACTGTAAACCTAAGAGAGTAGAAGAAATTTTTTCCTCCCTTACATGTCCGAAAGTGACATAAGAAGATACTTAAATCTTCTGTCTTCAGATATTGTACACTCTCAAATGTCTTGTATGCCTCTGTAACATCTATGGTTTAGGACTACTGTGTGTTGAACTTCTGTTTTTGCAACATTTTTTTCACTTGGGAGAAAAAATGAGAGAAGGATGGATGAGGACATTATAAAGGGATTGGCTAGATAAGCCAGTGACCAGAGTACCTGTTCATGTGTCTTTAATAAGCTGTAGCTCTCCCACCATTTCTCCATTTAAAAGCCCAAGTGCCCAGCCGGGCGCGGTGGCTCAAGCCTGTAATCCCAGCCCTTTGGGAGGCCGAGACGGGCGGATCACGAGGTCAGGAGATCCAGACCATCCTGGCTAACACCGTGAAACCCCGTCTCTACTAAAAAAAAATACAAAAAACTAGCCGGGCGAGGTAGCGGGCGCCTGTAGTCCCAGCTACTCGGGAGGCTGAGGCAGGAGAATGGCGTAAACCCGGGAGGCGGAGCTTGCAGTGAACTGAGATCCGGCCACTGCACTCCAGCCTGGGCGATAGAGGGAGACTCCATCTCAAAAATAAATAAATAAATAAATAAATAAATAAATAAATAAATAAATAAATAAAATCCCAAGTGCCCTCAGTTACTTGTGAGAGCTAAAAGGCAGCAATCTAATGAGTCCTTAATTAAGAACTATGTACACCTACGCCAGCTTATGCCTTCTCAGAACTGAGATTCTGCTAAGGGCCTAGTCAGGAACTGCTCAGAGGTGACACAGGGCTTAAAATAAATTTTTTTTTTTTTTTTTTGAGGCAGAGTCTCACTCTGTCACCAGGCTGGAGTGCAGTGACATAATCTCGGCTCACGGCAACCTCTGCCTCCTGGGTTCAAGCGATTCTCCTGCCTCAGCTTCCCAAGTAGCTGGGACTAGAGGCACACGCCACCAGGCCCAGCTAATTTTTGTATTTTTAGTAGAAACAGGGTTTCAACATGTTGGCCAGGATGGTCTCGATCTCTTGACCCTGTGATCCGCCCACCTCGGCCTCCCAAAGTGCTGGGATTACAGGCATGAGCCACCACGCCTGGCCTTAAAATAAATTATTAAATGCCCGCTCCTTTCTTTCCCTTCCCTCACTGTGAAGTGTCGTCTTACATCCTTTAGGATTTTATCACAAATTTGTCACTTCGACCATCTTCAGCAGACCAGCAACACCTTAGGTAGGAAGTGGGAAATGTTTCGTTTCTAAGCTAAATGCCTAACTTCCCTCAAATGTTCATCATATGACCTAGTCACTTTTGAAGGATGCTCTCTACTTAACTAATATGTTCCTCTAAAAATATGATTCCTAAAACTGGACTCAAACTCAAAATAGAGCAGAACCAACAGCTTTTTAGACCATAACACTCTATATTAATTAATGAATACTAGGACTATATTCTGTAGCTTTTTAGAGATTAAATATGGTTAGTTCATATTATACTTACAGATAACCTCAATATATTTTCCTATGAATTACTGATAAGGTTTATTCATATGTATTTCAACCTAAACACAGAACGTCACTTATAACTGATGAATGTTGCCTTGATTTATCAATGTCTTCAACTATTGAGCACATGTGCTCTGTGACAGACATTTACTGAACATTGAACACAATAAAAGAAAATAAACATAGTCCCTACCCTATAGATTACAGACTATCTTGGTGATTTCATATCATTCTAGTATATCAATATATCTTAGAACCGAAATATTTCCACGTATTATCTATCCATTTCATATTTGTGAAAGCTACAAATCCAATAAACATGCCTTTTATGCCTTCATATAGGAAACTGTACTATTAAATAAGACAAGATTTTTAAAAATAGTCCTGTGTCTTGGTACAGACTTCCTGCAAATTTCTATGAACTTTA
This sequence comes from Rhinopithecus roxellana, assembly GCF_007565055.1. NCBI lineage: Eukaryota > Metazoa > Chordata > Mammalia > Primates > Cercopithecidae > Rhinopithecus > Rhinopithecus roxellana. Next base: position 21,902,173 of record NC_044561.1, on the reverse strand, counting down.
TGGTAGTCTAATTCAATAACTTTATTATCATCAAATCTATAAAATTCATGTTATCCCTAAGATGATACTTTATCAAATTATTTCAAAAAAACAAGATATACTACTTCATCTTAGAACTCCCCCCACCCTCAAAATAGGTAATGACAAGTTCTTAAATGAACCCAAGTTGACACCTACTCCTTATCACCTCTATCTCGTCAGGATTCAGTTAGAAGACAGAAACTTCATCAGTTATTTGAACAGATAAAATGTAATACAAGAATTTGTTAACTGAGTTTGAAATTTTTAAGTAAAAAGCTGAGAGGACACAAAGATAACACAGATAGCAACTGCAGGAAGCAGCTAGCACCCCTAAGGCTGAGTTAATAAACGCTCAGAGGAGAGGCCCAGGGAACTTAAACTCAGACTTCTGAGAGGGCACTACTCAGCTGTGCTGGTTTTTCTAATTTCCCAGGAGAGGCCCAAGCAGCCTGGGACTCTAGTGGTCCCTAAAGGAAGCTTGATAAAACTGGTCCCCAAATGTTGGGAAAACTGCTAACTGCATCCAGCAACTGCTATAGGAAGGCACTGCTGCTGCAGAGATAAAGAAATGTGGTTAAGGCAGCACTCACAGGAACAGCAGAGAGGAAGGTCATGATGAGGATACTAGCAAATCCGTCTGCCTCTTCTAGATCTTTACCACCCACCACTTGCAACAGGGAGCAGCCAGCAAAGCAGAAATGTTGCTTGCAGAATCTCAGCCCCAGGATCACAAAGCAGAATATATAAGATATCTTTGCAGCTAAGAATAAACAAGAAGGATGGATTTGGAGCAATAATTTAACTGGCAAAATACCTTCTGTTCCAAGGACACATAAACTATCTGTTTAATAATCTACAATTTTGTGCAAGGGATCAAAATCAGTGACTCCAATCTGTATCCAACACTTAATATCTCGTGCTACTCTGAAGTGTAATAATAACAAAAACAGTATCTAACATTTATTTAACACTTACTTCATGCCTAGAACTGTTTAAATAGTATATATGTATTGCCTGATACTTTATTATGCTACACACACAAAAAAAAGAAAAAGTAGTATACAGGTATTGAATTCATTTAATGCTCACAACAAACATGTGAAGTAGACAAGGTAGTATTCCCACTTTATACATGGGACAATAAGATGCAGAAAAGCTAAAAGTTAAACTGTGTGACTTTTGCCCAAAGTCACAGGGAGTTAGACTCCAGAGTCCATGATTTTGACCACTACATACACCTCAATGCCACAATACACAACCTTCTCTAAATCTAATGTAGCCTTTGAAATGTAACTCCTGTTGAACACAATTTGTTTACATGGTTTTTAAATTTCATATCTGGATTTGTAACTTTACAAAAAAGCCAAGTCTCACAGATGGAGGTATTTTTACTCTCTACTGAGAACATCCAACCTGACAACACATTTCTGGTACCCTGAGCAATACAGAATAAACCGGGCAGAATAAAGGCAACAAAATAATCTTCCATACTGCAAAATAAAAATACTACCTGCACTACTGTCCCACTCAGAAATCAGAAGTAAATCAATTCACAGATGTGCACAATTTATTTTCTAAATTATTATTTCTGGGCCGGGCACGGTGGCCACACCTATAATCCCAACGCTTTGGGAGGCCAAGGTAGGCAAATCACTGGAGGTCAGGAGTTCAAGACAAACCAGGCCAAGATGGTGAAACCCCATCTCTACTAAAAATACAAAAAAAAAAGCTAGGCGAGATGGCACGCACCTATTGTCCCAGCTACTTGGGAGGCTGAGACATGAAAATCGCTTGAACCTGGGAGGCAGAGGTTGCAGTGAGCTGAAATCACACCACTGCACTCCAGCCTGGACAGGCAACAGAGCGACACTCCATCTCAAAATATATATATATATATATATATATATATATATATATATATATATATATATATATATATATTTATTTATATTGATTGAAACTCAAAAATATGCTGGGATTGAAAATACAAAATTAAAAATGGTCCATGATCCTTAATATTAGATACTTGCCTTACATTAAAACTTTGTATAAGTGGAAATTTAATAAAGGGAATTTTTAATTTCTTGCAATATTGTTAAACATAATACGCGTTTCTAGTGTCATGATTAAGGATTCAGAATTACAAAAGGCCAATGTTAAAATACTGATGCATCTGAAGTTAGTATCTACAAAAAGTAATAAAATATTACACAAGAAAATTTTTCAAAACTTTTTTTCAGCCAAATTGAGTTGTCTTTCACAACTCCCTCTAAAATTAATCAAAATGTAATGACAATTGTGGAAAACGAAGCACATTTGAAAAAGTTCTGACCTTGGCCGGGCGCGGTGGCTCAAGCCTGTAATCCCAGCACTTTGGGAGGCCGAGACGGGTGGATCACGAGGTCAGGAGATCAAGACCATCCTGGCTAACATGGTGAAACCCCGTCTCTACTAAAAATACAAAAAACTAGCCGGGCGACCTGGCGGGCGCCTGTAGTCCCAGCTACTCGGGAGGCTGAGGCAGGAGAATGGCGTGAACCCGGGAGGCGGAGCTTGCAGTGAGCTGAGATCCGGCCACTGCACTCCAGCCCGGGCGACAGAGCAAGACTCCGTCTCAAAAAAAAAAAAAAAAAAAAAAAAAAGAAAAAGTTCTGACCAGTAAATACATGAAATAATTCTAACTCTTCCAGCTTCAACTAGAAATATGTACTCTAAAGCACAAGAGTAATCATATTTCATTATAGTTGCTAGCATGTTTACAACCCATCTTGCAAGGAATAAAAAATCTTCATTAAAAATTTTTCTCTAAATTGCTTTGGGTTCACAGACATGATTTGAAACATGGCAGAGTAGTCAAAATCATCAAGATGGAAAATAGAATGGTGGCTGCCAGAGGTTGGAGAGAGGAGAGTAGGGAGTTTATTGTTTAGCAGATAGAGTTTCACTTTTACAAGATGAAAAGGGTTATAGAGATGGATAATGGTGATAGTTGCACAACATCATGAATGTATTTAATTCCACTTAACTGTACACATAAAAATGATTAAGATGGTAATTTGACATACATTTTACAATTCAAAAATTGAGTGCCCGGTGCAGTGGCTCATGCCTGTAATCTCAGCACTTTGGGAGACCGAGGCGGGTGGATCACCTGAGGTCAGGAGTTCCAGATCAGCCTGGTCAACATGGTAAAACCCCATCTCTACTAAAAATACAAAAATGAGCTGGACATGGTGGCACATATCTATAATCCCAGCTACTCGGAGCTGAGGCAGGAGAATTCCTTGAGCCTTGGAGGTAGAGGTTGCAGTGAGCCAAGATCATGCCATTGCACTCTAGCCTGGGTGACAGAGTGAGATTCTGTCTCAAAAAAAAGAAAAAAAAAATTTTTGAGGAAAAAAAGAGATGATCTCCCTGTCATGTAAGAAAATAGTAAGAAGGTGTCCATCTGCAAAGCAGGAAGTGGGCCCTCACAAGAACCAAAATGACTGGCACCTTGACGTTGAACTTCCTAGCCTCCAGAACTGTGAGAAATAAATGTTTCTTGCTAAAAACAAGAACAAACAAAAAATAACTCCATCACAGTATAAAAATGTCTCTAAACATTCAACTGTTTCAACTCTTACAAGGGTAAGAAACGGGTTCAAAATTAATTTTTTTTTTTTTTTTTTTTGACACAGAGTCTTACTGTGTCGCCCAGGCTGAAGTGCAGTGGCACGATCTCGGCTTACTGCAACCTTCGCCTCCCAGGTTCAAGTGATTCTCATGCCTCTGCCTCCCAAGTAGCTGAGACTACAGGTTCATGCCACCATGTCCAGCTAATTTTTTTTTTTTTTTTTTTTTTTTTTTGAGACGGAGTCTCGCTCTGTCGCCCAGGCTGGAGTACAGTGACCGGATCTCAGCTCACTGCAAGCTCCACCTCCCGGGTTTATGCTATTCTCCTGCCTCAGCCTCCCGAGTAGCTGGGACTACAGGCGCCCACCACTTCGCCCAGCTAGTTTTTTGTATTTTTTAGTAGAGACGGGGTTTCACCGTGTTAGCCAGGATGGTCTCGATCTCCTGACCTCGTGATCCGCCCGTCTCGGCCTCCCAAAGTGCTGGGATTACAGGCTTGAGCCACCGCGCCCGGCAGTCCAGCTAATTTTTGTATTTCCAGTGGAGATGGGGTTTTACCAGTTGGCCAGGCTGGTCTCAAACTCCTGAACTCAAGTGATCCACCTGCCTCAGCCTCCCAAAGTGCCAGGATGACAGGTCAAAATTAGTATTTATTAATAACTACATTTCTGGCTTCACCAGAAATTCCTACTCAGATAAAGAATATGCCTGGTGTGGTGGCTCATGCCTGCAATCCCAACTACTTAGGAGGCTGAGGCAAGAGAATCCCTTGAGCCTAGGAGTCCGAGGCTGCAGTGAGCTATAATAACACCAATGAACTCCAGTCTGGGTGACAAGGCCAGATGCTATCTCTAAATTTTTTTTTATTTTAATTTAAAAATAAAGTCTGAATTTTTTTTTTTTTTTTTTTTTTTTTTGAGACAAGGTCTCTCTCTGTCACCCAGGCTGGAGTGCAGTGGTATGACTATGGCTCATTACAACCTCTACCTCCTGGGCTGAACTGATCCTCCCACCTCAGCCTCCCAAGTAGCTGGGACTACAAGCACGCATCACCATGCCCAACTAATTTTTGTATTTTGGAGATGGGGTTTCATCCTGTTGCCCAGGCTGACCTTGAACTGCTGGGCTCAGGCAATCCTCTCATCTTGGCCTCCCAAAGTGCTAGGATTACATGTGTGAGCCACCACACCCAGCCTGAAATGCATTTTTTTTTTAACAGCAAAAAACTATTTTCAGGAAACTACAATTATGCCTTTATTTCACAAACCTGGTCTAAAACTAAAATTTTGAATCAAAATACAACTTATAGTACTAACAAACTTTCTAGTTAACTTTTATTTGTACTACAAGAATTGATTCTTCCTCATCAATAACCAAGGAAGATACAAGTAGTGATTTTCTTTATCATTTCTTTCATCAGCAAAGTAAGAAAAGAAAATTTTTTCTTTTTTTTTTTTTTTTGAGACGGAGTCTCACTCTGTTGCTCAGGCTGGAGCGCAGTGGCACGATCTCGGCTCACTGCAACCTCCGCCTCCTAGGTTCAAGTGATTCTTCTGCCTCAGCCTCCCAAATAGCTGAGACTACAGGCGCACATCAGCACACCTGGCTAATTTTTTGTTTTTGTTTTGTTTTGGTTTGGTTTTTTGAGACGGAGTCTCGCTCTCTCACTCAGACTGGAGTACAGGGGCACCATTAGGCTCAATGCAACCTCCACCTCCCGGTTTCAAGAGATAGTCTCAAAACCTCCCGAGTAGCTGTGACTACCGGCATGTGCCACCACCCGGCTAATTTTTGTATTTTTAGTAGAGATGGGGTTTCACCATGTTGGCCAGGCTGGTCTTGAACTCCTGACCTCAGGTGATCCACCCACCTCGGCTTCCCAAAGTACTAGAATTACAGGCATGAGCCACCACGGCCGGCCAATTTTTGTATTTTTAGTAGAGATGGGTTTCACCATATTGGCCAGGCTGGTCTCATATTCCTGACCTCATGATCTGAGAAAGGGAAAAAATTTTTTTAAATATATAATTCCCTTTATTTCAAAGTTTCATAAGAAATTAGAATCATTTGTTTGCTATCTTAAAAACTATTGTTTTTAAGGCTGGCCACGGTGGCTTACATATGTAATCCCAGCACTTTGGGAGGCCAAGGTGAACGGATCACCTAAGGTAGGGAGTTTGAGACCAGCCTGACCAACATGGAGAAACCCTGTCTCTACTAAAAATACAAAATTAGCCGGGTGTGGTGGCACATGCCTGTAATCCCAGCTACTTGGGAAGCTGAGGCAAAAGAATCCCTTGAACCCAGGTGGTGGAGGTTGCGGTGAGTCGAGATGGTGCCGTTGTACTCCAGCCTGGGCAACAAGTGCAAAACTCCATCTCAAAAAAAAAAAAAAAGCTATTGTTGTTATATAGCCTCATTTCACGTAATCCTTTCTTTGTTATATAATTTCCATCATCCAAGAAACATTTATATCAGGTACTGCATTAAGTATTAGTTTAATAACAGTTCTGTAACATTCATTTATTCATTTATTTTTAGAGACTGGGTTTCATTCTGTGGCCCAGGCTACAGTGCAGTGGTGCCAATATAGTTCACTGTAGCTTGGAACTACTGGGTTCAAGAGGTCTTCCTGCCTCAGCCTCCTGAGTAGCTGGGACTAGAGGTACATGCCACCATACCCGGCTAATTTGATTGATAGTTTTGTTTTGTTTTGTTTTTTGTTTAGTTTGAGACAGAGTCTCACTGTCACCCAGGCTGGAGTACAGTAGCACAATCTCAGCTCACTGCAACCTCTGCCTCCTGGGTTCAAGCGATTCTCCTACTTCAGCTTCCCAAGTAGCTGAGATTACAAATGCATCACCACACCCAGCTAATTTTTGTATTTTTAGTAGAGATGGAGTCTCACCATGTTGGCCAAGCTGGTCTTGAACTCCTGACCTCAAATGATCCACCTGCCTCAGCCTCCGAAATTACTGGGATTACAGGCATGAGCCACCGCAGCTGGCCTAAAAAATATATTTTAGAGACTGGGTCTCATGCCATGTCACCCAGGCTGGTCTTGAACTCCTGACCTCAAGCAATCCTCCTACTTCAGCCTCCCAAATAGCTGAAATACAGAAATGAACAACCATGCCTGGCTCAGTTTTGTAACTTTCAATACATAAAGAAATTACAGGCCGGGGACGGTGGCTCACGCCTGTAATCCCAGCACTTTGGGAGGCTGAGACAGGTGGATCACGATGTCAGGAGATCGAGACCATCCAGGCTAACATGGTGAAATCCCGTCTCTAATAAAAATACAAAAAAAAAAAAATTAGCCAGGAGTGGTGGCGGGCGCCTGTAGTCCCAGCGACTCGGGAGGCTGAGGCAGGAGAATGGCGTGAACCCGAGAGGCTGAACTTGCAGTGAGCCGAGATCGCGCCACCGCACTGCACTCCAGCCTGGGGGACAGAGCGAGACTCCGTCTCAAAAAAAAAAGAAGAAGAAAGAAATTACACTGCTTACACTGTAATTAATTTCATCTTTTCATTAAACTAATAGGTAATAAAATTTGATATAAACTTAGTGTCAAATACTCATCCCTTTGCTTCATCAGTATTACAGAGACAAATTCCAGAATGGTGTGCCAACATAACCTTAAATCTCACAATAAAAACTAGGTTTTGACAATATCCACAGGGAAATTATGTTATTTTTCGGCAAGAAGTCTAGTGTTTAGAAGCAAAAGGTAGTTATAATTGATCACTATTTGCTTAGTGATCATACAAATCAAAGACAGTCTAATGCAAATGGTTAAGAACACAGACTCCAGAGCCAGGATGCTAAATTAGAATCCAGGGCAACTCAGTTTCCTAGCTGGATGGTCTTGATAAAGTTACTTAACCTCTCTGTACCGCACTTGTCTCACATGTAAGATGGGGACAATACTGCCTACTTAATAAAGTTATGAGAATTAAATTAGTGAATATATGTAAAGTATTTAAACAGTACTGACACAGAGTATGCACAATATAAATGCTAGTCTAGGTATAATAATCTCAAACACCTATACTTACGGAAGGAAGAGTGCTTTCACACCAATACTCTATATATGGTTCTTCCAAATATGTCTAATGAAAATTTTATTTTTCATAAAATATATCTGGAATTTGTGGCCAATTTCTTGAACAATTATTATAAATGGTTTTCATAAATCTTTGTGAATATTAGGATGCAACAGATTCAACAAAAGCATCTGACAATGGAGCAATATTCAAAAATCCTGTTGCTATATAAGCCAAAAGTGACATGGATCCAAGACAACTCAAAACAAAAACATTACACACAGAACAGAAGCAACTGTGCAGTATCAGGAAACTGCAGCCTGCTGCAATACACTTTTTCTAGTGATAAGAAACTTCACATGGGGCCACATGTCTAATAAAGATGACTGAATCCCAAAATTATATTGGTAACATGGAAATTCTTGATAGAGGAAGAATATTCCCAGAAGTGTGACCAGTTAGGACCAAAATAAAAGGTACAATTTACCCAATTATTATACCTAAGTACCCAGCCGTATTAAATATATGTTCCTCAATATCAAATTGTACTAACAAAAAAATCAGGAAACTAAGCTCCTAGTAGAGAACTGGTCAAAGGGAAGATCTTTGTAGAGTCAACAGCTTCCCCTGTCCTACAATTTGGCAAAATAATCTCATAAGCACAAGAAGGTTAACATGCTTGCATTAAAAATGTTAAGTTACTTATAATCCAATTTAAATGTTAAGTTCAGATACCTTAACATGTTCACATGACTTTTTTTAATTCACAAAAACGTTCTTATCTATCTTTATTTTAAGGTGTTTTCCACATACATGCTTCGTGAATTTTATTTTTTTAGGAGATGTAAAAAAGTCTACAAATCTTTATTCTACTATTTCCCAAAATATACCCAATTACTGGCAAAAATGTTAATAATTATTAAACTGAGCTGATGAGAAAACACAAAGGTTTATTACTGGATTAAATACGTTTTTCCATGTGCTTGAATTTTTTTTTTTTTTTTTTTTTTTTTTTTTTTTTTTTTTGAGGCGGAGTCTCGCTCTGTCGCCCAGGCTGGAGTGCAGTGGCCGGATCTCAGCTCACTGCAAGCTCCGCCTCCCGGGTTCCCGCCATTCTCCTGCCTCAGCCTCCCGAGTAGCTGGGACTACAGGCGCCCGCCACCTCGCCCGGCTAGTTTTTTGTATTTTTTAGTAGAGACGGGGTTTCACTGTGTTAGCCAGGATGGTCTCGATCTCCTGACCTCGTGATCCACCCGCCTCGGCCTCCCAAAGTGCTGGGATTACAGGCTTGAGCCACCGCGCCCGGCCCTTGAATTTTTTTATACTCAGTACATACTCTATTATATGTATACACAGACTACAACTCTATCAGTATTGAACTTAGTTTGTCATTCCATAAAATGGCCATAGATGGTCAGATCAAGTAATCCTACTCATTTTACCCTGTAATACTAAAAATAAAAATGAGAGGGGGGAGGCAAATAAAGACTTTAATATCTTTAATGATGTTTTCTAAGGATTAGACTTTTATTTTCTGACATTTTTCTACACCTCTATTGAAATACATTTCACATATCATAAAACTTACCCACTTAAAGAATCCAGTTCAGTAGCTTTTAGTGGTTTATTCAGAGTTTTACAACCATTACCACAGTCTAGTTTTAAAATAGTCTCATCACCCTATACCCATCAGCAGTCATTCCCTACTCCTCCCCACCCAACATTCCTGACAAACACTAATCTTTCTCTCTCTATGCATTTGTCTATGCTTAACTATTTCACATAAATAGAATCATTACAATATATGATCTTTTGTGACTGGTTTCTTCCACTTAGAATGTTTTCAAGGTTCATCCATGTTGTATTATGCATCAGTAGTTCTTCCTTTTACGGCAAAATAATATTCCACTGGAAAGAATACATTTTGTTTATCCAGTCAACAGTTAGTTGTACTTGTGGCTGTTTTCACTTTTTGGCTTTTATAAATAATAAAGCAATGAACATTCATGTACAAGTTTTTGTGTAAACAATTGTTTTGATGTCTTTAGGGTGTGTGTGTATATACACACACACACACACACATATATATATACCTGGGAGTAGAATTACTGGGCTATATGGCAAGTCTATGTTTAACATTTTGAGGAGCTGCCAAAGCATTTTCTAAGACAGCTGCATGACTTTACATTCCAGCAATGTATGAGAGCTCCAATTTCTCCACATCCTCACCAGCACTTGTTATTGCCTATCTTTCTAACTTTAGCCACCCCAGTCGACGTAAAGTGGATCTCATTGTGGTTTTGATTGCATGACTGATGACTAACGATGCTGCATACTTTTTCATGTCATTGGCCATTTGCATATCTTTAGGAAATGTCTACTTCTTTGGTTTCACTCTGTCACCCAGGCTTGAGTGCAGCAGTGCAATCACTGCTCACTAAAGCTGCAACTTCCCCTCAAGTGATCATGGGCTAACATTTTTTTCTATTTTTTGTAGAGAAGGGGTGTTACTATGTTGCCCAGGCTGATCTCAAACTCCTGGGCTCAAGTGATCCTCCCATCTTGGCCTCCCAAAGTGCTAGGATTATAGGCATGAGCCACTGCAACCAGCCTGTTTATTTTTAAATTGGGTTGTCTTCTTATCATTGCATAGTAAATTATTTATATATTCTGAATAACAAGTCCTTTTACAAACATATATTTGCAAATATTTTCTTCCATTATGTGGATTTTGTTTTCACTTTTTGAGACAGAGTCTTGCTCTATGGCCCAGGCTGAAGTGCAGTGGCCCAGTCTCAGCTCATTGCAACCTTCACCTCCCAGGTTCAAGCGATTCTCCTGCCTCAGCCACCAAAGTAACTGCGATTACAGGAACTCACCACCATGCCCGGCTAATTTTTGTATTTTTAGTAGAGACAGGGTTTCACCATGTTGCCCAGGCTGGTCTCGAACTCCAGACCTCAAGTGATCTGCCCACCTTGGCCTCCCAAAGTGCTGGGATTACAGGTACGAGCCACTGCACCTGGCCAAAATAAGACTTTTATCAGAAAATTTAAATAGAAATAAACCCTTTAAAACTAAAACTAAAATACTTTTTTTTTTTTTTTGGAGATGGAGTCTCGCTCTGTCACGCAGGCTGGAGTCCAGTGTGGTGTGATCTCAGCTCACTGCAACATCCGTCTCCTAGGTTCAAGTGATTCTCCTTCCTCAGCCTCCCAAGGAGATTGGACTATGGGCTTTCTGGGGTTTTTGGTTTGGTTTTGGTTTTTTTGAGACAGAGTCTCACTCTGTCGCCCAGGCTGGAGTGCAGTGACGCCATCTCGGCTCACTGCAATCTCCGCCTCCCGGGTTCAAGCAGTTCTCTGCCTCAACCTCTGGAGTAGCTGGGATTGTAGGTGCCCACCACCACGCCTGGCTAATTTTTGTATTTTTAGTAGAGAGAGGGTTTCATCATACTGGCCAGGCTGGTCTTGAACTCCTGACCTCATGATCCACCCACCTCAGCCTCCCAAAGTGCTGAGATTATAGGCGTGAGCCACCACACCCTGCCAATTTTTTGTATTTTTAGTACAGACAGGGTTTCACCATGTTGGTCAGGCTGGTCTCAAACTCCCAACCTCATGATCCACTCGCCTCAGCCTCCTAAAGTGCTGGTATTACAGGCATGACCCACCATGCCCGGCCTAAAATATTTATTACTAAAAATCAGTAATATTTTCTTGCTGTTGAGAAAGAGAAAGCAACAATAATGTCCTTCTACTCTTTGACTAAATACCAGGAATTAGTTATTTTGCTAAACACCAAAAGTAGTATTTGGAGAACTGAAGAGGTAATAGTAACCGGAGAGTAGAACAGAAAAAGAGGGCAAGTAGGTGTTGTAGTATGGCTGTAATTGGCCTCACTGTGACCACTACAGAAAAAACCCTTTTTCATCATAGCTATACTGCCCCTAGCCAAGGACGTGAAGAACATACCTTATTTTACAAGATTAATGGTGTAAAACTAACATATAGTAATCTGGCATGTGATTCTTTTTGAGATCCCACTTGATAAATAGTTGACTGTAATGAGGATGTGGTTTTATTTTGTGGATAAAGAGTAGTATTGCTAAGAAATAGCAAGTGCTCTAAGCACAACAAACCTGACTTTGTGTTGTGGTTTTGCGGGAGTTAAAGTTGGGCCAGGCGCGGTGGCTCACTCCGGAAATCCCAGCACTTTGGGAGGCCGAGGCAGGCGGATCACGAGGTCAGGAGATCGAGACCATCCTGGCTAACACAGTGAAACCCCATCTCTAATAAAAATACAAAAATTAGCCGGGCGAGGTGGCGGACGCCTGTAGTCCAAGCTATTCGGGAAGCTGAGGCATGAGAATGGCCTGAACCCAGGAGGCAGAGCTTGCAGTGAGCCAAGATCGCGCCACTGCACTCCAGCCTGGGCTACAGAGCAAGACTCCGTCTCAAAAAATAAATAAATAAAATAAAATAAAAATAAAAAATAAAAAAAGTTAACTGTGAATGTTAAATAGGAGAATGCATTATTATTGCATGTGGTTTCCCCCCTTCCCTGGTATGTACTTGGCATTTCCATGCCATAGTGGAAGTCAAAAATTGCCATGATATTGTTTCAATATACTATGGACTTAATTCAGAAAATGTTAGGACAAATTTGCTATCAACATTCTTTGCACTCACAGAATTGCATAAAGAGTTTCACTTTGGTAAAGATGAAAATTACTAAGATTATTGTCCTCTAATGCCAATCATCATAAAATGAAAATCAAATTAGCATTTTGCCAAAACTTGCCTATAGAAAACTGGTTAGTGCTTGCTTTTTGGAAGACTGTAGATAATACAGTGTGAATATATAAGAAATATGAGATATTCCAAACATCATATTTGTATCATACTACGTCTCTAGTTTCTCTTCTTAGAAAATAACTATCCACCCAGCTGCTGAAGAGACACCAAAATAAAAGTTCTACCAAGTTTAAATTCAAACATCAGGCTTCCCTCTAACGGCGGGTTTTAAAAATAGCAATAATTCAAAGGAAGAAAGATTGTAACCATGAAATTTAATGAAAAAATATTATTTCTGCTTTCAGGAAAAAAAAAAGCAGTGAAAAAACAGCACACAAAACAAGAATCGTATAGTAAAAATAAAGCGCTTTCAATTATACTTTTATTATTTTTAATATTTAAAATTCATTGTCAAATATTCTATATAGCAACTTTGATTTCACATGCATTTCCAATACAACTATGCAGTATGAGAGACTTGTCTTCTTTTGTGGTTCCTCAAACACTCACAGGGATTTCTTGGGTTGTAGAAAGGTGACGGGGACAGGAAGAGGCTTGGGGTTTCTGTTTGTGGTTTTTTCTTTGTGAGGTTTTTTTTTCTTGGTCTGTGGTTTTGGAGTTTTTGTTTTTCTTGGTTTTTGATTGGGTTTTTCTGCTTTTTGTGGCTCACTTTTAACTGGAATTAATTAGCAGAAGAAGATAAACAACAAATATCAAATCCCTACCACAGGCAAGGCATTGTTCTAAGTATGTACCTACATCCTCTCTTATTTAACAATTCTTCGGAATGGATATTACTGTGCAATTATACATATGAGAACCATAAGGTGCGTAAGAGTTATGACATGCTGGCTGGTGCAGTGGCTCATGCCTGTATTCCCAGCATTTTGGGAGGCCGAGGCAGGTGGATCACTTGAGGTCATGAGTTCGAGACCAGTCTGGCCAACATGGTGAAACCATGTCTCTACTAAAAATACAAAATTAGCTGAGCATGGTGGTGCACATCTGTAATCCCAACTACTTAGGAGGCTGAGGCAGGAAGATCACTTGAACCCAGGAGGCAGAGGTTACAGTGAGCCAAGATCACACCACCGCACTCCAGCCTAGGTAATGGTGAGACTCTGTCTCAAAAAAAAAAAAAAAAATAGGTAAAACATGATCACTGTAAAAAATCCCAGCTGTCTTTTTTACAGAAATTGATAAGCTGATCCTAAAATCCATTTGGAAATACAAGGGATCCAGAATAGCTAGTCTTGTAAAAGAATAAAGTTAAAGGATTTACACTTAAAGTCAAAACCTATTACCAAGCTACAGTAATGAAACAGTGTAGTACTGGCATAAAGACAGAAAGAAATACTGGTCAAGAGAACAGAAGCTATAGTCCAGAAATGAAACCTTATATATATTCAACTGATTCTCAAAAAAGACGTGAAGACCATCAATAAAGGAAAGGACACTCTTTTCAATATATAATGCTGGAAGAACTTTTTGTATCCATATACAAAATAATGAATTTGGACCACACACACCTCACACCACACACAAAAATTAAATTGAAATGGATCAACAACCTAAATATAAGGGCTAAAAGCATACAACTCTTAGAAGAAAACATAGGGGTAAATCATAGGGATAAATCGTCATGACCTTAGATTTGGCAATGGCTTCTTAGACATGAAACCAAAATCATAAGCAACAAAGAAAAAACAGATAAGCTAGACTTTTTCAAAATTAAAAACTTTTTTGGCATCAAAACAACATTATCAAAACAGCAGACCGGGTGTGGTGGCTCATGCCTGCAATCCCAGCACTTTGGGAGGCAGAGGCTGGCAGACCACTTGAGCCCAGGAGTTCCAGACCAGCCTGGGCAACACGGCAAAACCCCATCTCTACAAAAAATACAAAAATTAGCTGTGGCTGTAGTCCTACCTGTTCAGGAGGCTGAGGTGGGAGGATCAGTTGAGCCCAGAGAGGTCCAGGCTGCAGTGAGCTGTGATCCCACCACTGCACTCCAGCCTGGGCGACAGAGTGAAATCCTGTCTCAAAAAAAAAAAAAAAAAAATGTAAAAAGAGACTCATGCCTCTTTTATAGGTGCAGTGGCTCACATCTATAATCCCAACACTTCCTGGGAGGCTGAGGTGAGAAGATCTCTTGAGGCCAGGAGTTCAAGACCAGCCTGGGCAACATAGCGAGACCCCTTATCTACAAAAAATTTTTAAATATTAGCCAGGTGTGGTGGCACGTGCCTGTAGTCTTAAACAATTATCATATGACCCGGATAGTCTATTCTTTAGGGATATACTCAAGGGAAATGAAAATATGCATCCACACTAAAATTTGTACACAAATGTTCAGAGCAGCATTATTCATAATAGCCAGAAATTGGAAAAAAAAAAAAAAAAAAACGCGTGCCTATCAACAGAGGAACTGATAACATATGGTATATCCATTCAAAAGATTACTCAGCATTAAAAAATAATGAAGTGCTGATATATGCTACAGCATGGATAAACCTTGAAAACACTGTGCCAAGTGAAATAAGTCAATCACGAAAGACCATATGCAGTAAGATTTCATTCTGTGAAAACCTCTAGAAGAGCTAAACTCAGAGACAGAAAGTAGGCTAGTTATTGCTAGGAACTAGGAAAAAAGGGAATAAGCCATAACTGCTAATGGGTATGGGATTTCTTGTGGACTGATGAAAATGGTCTGAAAGTATCTAGATACCTGTCTTGTTTGTGCGATTCTGTGAACATATCATAAACCACAAAATTCTGCACTCAAGGGGTTGATTTCATGGTAGATGAATTTATCTCATTTATCTTTATCTCAATAAAGCTTTTTAAAGACACTTTAAAACGACGTATCTGTATAAGCTACAAAAATAACACACAGAGACTAAAGTGCCTAATTTTTCCATTTTTCTTCTTCGGTGCAATCTCAAGACCAAAAGTCTTGCCTTCCTATATAGGCATATTTTGTCCAGTGAAACAAGAAACTCTATTAATTTTATTAGAAAATTTTTAAAAAGCTAGGTGTGGTGGCTCACAGTTGTGCTTCCAGCTACTCCAAAGGCTGAGGCAGAAGGATCACTTGAGGTCAAGACTGGGAGTTCAAGACTAGCTGGAGCAACATAGCAAGACCCATCTTTAAAAATATTTTTTAGGTCAGGTGCAGTGGCTCAAGCCTGTAATCCTAGCACTTCGGGAGGCTGAGGAGGATGGATCATTTGAGATCAGGAGTTCAAAACCAGACCAGCCAACATGGTGAAACCCTATCTCTACTAAAAATACAAAAATTAGCCGGGTGGGGTGGTGGGCACCTGTAATCCCAGCTACTTGGGAGGCTGAGGCAAGAGAATTGCTTGATTCAGGGAGGTGGAGGCTGCAGTGAGGCCAAGATCATGCCATTGCACTCCAGCCTGAGCAACAGAGCAAGACTGTCTCAGGAAAAAAAAACATATATATATACATATATATTTTTTTAAATAGTTAAAACCCTACTGAAATGAAACCAATAAAATAAAATTCAACTTAATATAAACAATAGTTACTGAAATATTAATTTTCAAACAATTCTATTTTAGCTTTGACTCTAAATAAAATATAAACCTCAATTTCAAAATATCACAAGGATTGGCTGGGAGCAGTGGCTTACGCCTGTAATTCCAGCACTTTGGGAGGACGAGGCAGGTGGATCACTAGAGGCCAGGAGTTCCAGAGCAGCCTGGCCAACATAGGGAAACCACGTCTCTACTAAAAAAATATTTAAAAAATTAGCCAGGTCTAGTAATCCCAGCTACTCAGGAGGCTTAGGCATGAGAATCGCTGGAATTTGGGAGGTGGAGGTTGCAGTGAGTGGAGATCATGCCACAGCACTCCAACCTGGGCAACAGAGTGAGACTCTGTCTCAAAAAAAATAAAAATAAAAATAAGGCCAGGTGTGATGGCTCACGCCTGTAATCCCAGCACTTCGGGAGGCCGAGGTGGGCAGATCACTTGAGGTCAAGGAGTTTGGGACCAGCCTGGGCAACACAGTGAAACCTCCTCTCTGCTAAAAATACATAAATTAGCTGGGCATGGGGGCACACCCTTGTTACGCCATCTACACCAGAGGCCGAGGCAGGGAATCGCTTGAATTCAGGAGGTGGAGGTTGCAGTGACCCGAGATTGTGCTACTGCACTCCAGCCTGGACGACAGGGTGAGACTCCGTCTCAAAAAAAAGAAAAAAATTAAAATTAAAAATTAAAAAAAATCACAAAGACTACAAATACTCAGGTTTAAGCAAACTGCCAACTTTCTTGAATTAACAGTAATTCATATTTGCTTTGTCAAAAATGTAGATATTTACCTGCCTCAATGGAATGAAATCCTAAAAGCCTAGTGTTCCCAAATGATGAAGAGAAAGAAACATGCATATTTTAATTTAGAATTTTGATACAGAATTAATTTTAACCTAGCTGGAGTATACATAATCATTTATGTATGTATTTACTCATTTAAGAAACTGGGTTTCGCTGTGTTATCCAGGCTGGAATGCAGTGGCACAACCCTGGCTCACTGCAACCTGGACTTTCTGAGCTCAAACGATCCTCCCACCTCAGCCTCCAGAGTAGCTGGGACTGCAAGTGCACGCTACCACACCCAGCTAATTTTTGCATTTTTTGTGGAGACGAGTCTCGCTATGTTTACCACACTGGTCTCTAACTCCTTGGCTCACTACAGCCTCAAGCCCCTGGGCTCAAGCAATCCGCCTCCCAAAGTGCTGGGATTACAGGAGTGAGCCACTGAACCTGGCCTAGTGGATAGTGCATACTAAGCAACATATACCCTGCTTTTGCCTAGCACATACTGAAAACACGGCATTAAAAACAATCACAAAAGTTAAGCTGGGAGCTGAGAAAAATCACATACTGTAAAATAAATCTGACAGATATTAATCTCAAGAAGCTCCTGAAAATGTCTCAAGAACTCTTATGTTGCACTCTCCCTAACAATTTAGACTTTCTACAGATATTTTCTGATCATCTACCGTGTGCCAGGCACCATGTCAGGTACCAGGATGCCATGGTGAGGTATACACAGAACCGGCTCCTGCTCGCAGGAAGCCTACTCTCTAAAACAGTGCTTGCCAAGCTCGCCTGATCACAACTTCGGAGCTTTAAGTTCAAAATCGGCTTCCCTGCTTTGGTGAGCCACACAGTCCGTGGCATTTCTATCAGGTGCTCCTAATGATTCCTACGCTCTAACGGGTTTGAGAGGCAGGGGTACGGGTAAGCTCGAGAGCCCAGAGCCATCCTGTCCAGCGGGAGCCCCTCCTCTAAAGTCCATGTCGCTCAGCATCCTTCCCCCTGACTAGTGACCCAAACACAGCACGAAGCTGAGGTGGGTGGAACGCTTTCCAAAATAGCCCTCTGTGATGAGCCACCGACAGACTTGCTCGCCTCCAGGGACGAAGAGCTCACTCCTCACAAACCCCACCCGGGAAAGGTAGCACCTGAGCCTCCCGGACTGAGCCGACACCTGTCTCCCCAAGGGTACCGCCTACCGCTCAGGTGGACTCCGGTCCCCAGGTTCCGCCCCACGGGGGCTGGGGTGAGGGGGAGGCGCTGCACGCATTAGGCGCCGACTGTATACCGACCCCCCCTCCACCCCCGTGAGTGCAGGCCAACACCCACACACACTCACACACACTCTCGCGGAAACTGAGGCAGGCAGGCGGCGGACCAGGTCATCGAACCCGGACTGCGAGACGCCTTCCGCCTCGCAGGCGCTCCTCAGCAGCTGAGGCCCGGCCTCAGCTCCCACCGCCGGAGTTTCACAAAGAAAGTCTCCCGGCCCGAGCCCCTCACGCACTCACCGGCGCCGACGCCGGCGGCGACTCGGGCTCCCGCCGCCTTCGGCTCCTTGCAGGGGTCGGCCCTTGGGTCGGCTCGGGCGCGGGCTGCGGCGACTGCTCCATCCCCACGGGGCCCGGGCCGCGTCCCCCTCGAGCTAACGGTCCCGCCAGCTAGGCGCGCGCGCCGGTTCCGCGCGCCATGTTCCCGCCGTGCTGCACGCCGCCGCGGCGACCCTCACTGCCCCCCCCACCAACCGCGCGCGCCCCCGCGGGCCCACACACGCACCGCGCACGCGCGCGTTCGCCGCGCCCCCTCCCCGCGCGCCCCGCCTCGCGCCCTCTGGAGCTGGCCGCTGTTCCCAGTGTCTAGCCCACCCCCGCCGGGCCCATCCGACTCGGCGGGTGAGCGCGCAGTTCCTCGCTCCGAACCGCCGCCTGTCTGTCTGCAGAACACCCCGGACCCGACCCCTCGGCCATTTCCCCACACTGCCCCTTTCGCTTCCCTCACGACGCGGGGACTGGGACGAGGGTCCGGGCTAGGAGGGACTTCCCCGCAAGAAGTGCCGAGCTAAGGACGCCACTAAGGGGGCAGGATCGCCATCGTGGAGGTGTGCAAGCACGTGGCCGCATCCTGGAGACAGCCAGACTCAACCGAGAAGCTGAGTTCAAGTCCCACATCTCCACTAACCCTTGCGTGTTAGGGTCAGGGCTTCGGGACTTGTTTCTCCTAAATCTTTTTTTTTTAATTATTATTTTATTTTTTTGTTTTATTTGTTTATTTATTTTGAGACGGAGTCTCACTGTGTCGCCCAGGCTGGAGTGCAGTGGCGCGATCTCCGCTCACTGCAAGCCCCGCCTTCCGGGTTCACGCCATTCTCCTGCCGCAGCCTCCCAAGTAGCTGCAACTACAGGCGCCCGCCACCACGCCCGGCTAATTTTTGTATTTTTAGTAGAGACAGGGTTTCACCGTGTTAGCCAGGATGATCTCCATCTCCTGACCTCGTGATCCGCCCGCCTTGGCCTCCCAAAGTGCTGAGATTACAGGTGTGAGCCACCGCGCCTGGCCTGTTTCTCCTGAATCTAAGGACTCAATGTGATAATCAAGAGAAAGCCTCAGCACCGCGCCTAGCACTTAGTAGGTAGTGATCAAGAGACAAGACCTCTTAAGTGGTTTTTAATGGTTAAGGACCACAGGTTCTCAAGAAAGGGAAATCTCAATTCAAGTCCTGCCTCCATCTCTTGAAAACTGAGAAACCTTGAACAAGTCACTTAGAGGAGCCAAAGATCCTTGATTTCTACATGTGTGAAAGGGGAGTGTGGCAGTAGCACTGCACAGGGTTGACTGAGCTTTCAGGGAGATGATGACTGTACGGTCATGCCTCTGTTAATCACGGGATGGTTCTGAGAAATGCCTCCTTAGGTGATTGCGTCATTGTGCAAACAGCAAAGTGCACTTACACGAACCTTGTATAGCCTTGTATAGCCTACTACACACCTAGGCTGTATGGCTTAGCCTATTGCTCCCATGCTACCACCTGCACGGCATGATATTTACTGACTATAGGCAATTGTAATACAATGGTAAGTACTTGTGTACCTGAACATAGAGAAGGTACAGTAAGAAAAGAATATAAGAGATTTTAAAATGGTACTCCTGTATAGGGCACTTACCATGAAAGGAGCTTGCAGGACTGGAAGATGCTGTGGACGAGTCAGTGAGTGTGAAGGCATAGGACCTTACTGTACACTACTGTAGACTTTATAAACACCATATGCTTAGGCTACACCAAAATTTTTTAAAGGTTTTCTTCAATAATAAATTAACCTTAGCTTACTGACATTTATTTAAAAATTTTTGCCAGGCTTGGTGGCTCACACCTGTAATCCCAGCACTTTGGGAGGCTGAGGCAGGCAGATCATTTGAGGTCAGGAGTTCGAGACCATCCTGGCCAACATGGTGAAACCCCCATCTCTGCCAAAAATACAAAACTTAGCCAGGCATGATGGTGTGCACCTGTAATCCCAGCTACTCAGGAGACTGAGGCAGGAGAATCACTTGAACCCAGGAGGTGGAGGTTGCAGTGAGCCAAGATCTTGCCATTGTACTACAGCCTGGGCAATAACATGCATGTAGCTGTCATCTCCTGTGATAACAATGCATTCTTCTTCCAGATTACTTCCCGAAGGACCTGCCTGAGGCTGTTTTATTTATTTATTTATTTATTTTGAGACGGAGTCTCGCTCTGTCGCCCAGGCTGTAGTGCAGTGGCCAGATCTAAGCTCACCGGGTTCACGCCATTCTCCTGCCTCAGCCTCCTGAGTAGCTGGGACTACAGGCACCCGCCACCCCGCCCAGCTAGTTTTTTGTATTTTTTTAGTAGAGACGGGGTTAGCCAGGATGGTCTGGATCTCCTGACCTCGTGATCCGCCCGTCTCGGCCTCCCAAAATGCTGGGATTACAGGCTTGAGCCACCACGCCCGGCCCTGAGGCTTTTTTATAGTTAACTATTTTTTAATGTAAATAGAAGACATACATTCTAAAATTATGAAAAATACTAAATACACCAGAGCCAGGCACAGTGTCTCATGCCTGTAATCCCAGCACTTTGGGAGGCTGAGGTGGGCAGATCATCTGAGGTCAGGAGTTCAAGACCAACCTAGGCAGCATGGTGAAACCCCATTTCAGCTAAAAATACAAAGATTACCTGGGCGTGGTGGTGGGTGCCTGCAATTCCTGCTACTCGGGAGGTTGAGGCAGAAGAATCGTTTCAATCTGGGAGGCAGAAGTTGCAGTAAGCCAAGATCACACCACTGCACCCTAGCCTGAGCAACACAGCAAGACTGTCTCACAAAAATAAACCAGTAACATAGTTGTTAATTATCAAGTATTATTGTATGTAATTGTACATGCTATGCTTTTATAGAACTGGCAGCACAGATTTATTTACACCAGCATCACCAGAAACACAGTAATATGTTACCCTAACATTACAATGGCTACGTCACTAAGCAATAGGAATTTTTCAGTTCCGTAATCATCTTATGGTACCACTGACTTACATGTGGTTTGTCATTGACTAAAATGTCATTATACAACACATGACTGCATATCCCAGGGCCTAATGCCTGACATACACAAAGCTGAGTTTCACTGGTGTAATTCCCACGCTATCTATCCAAGACTCCTAAAAGTTTAATGAAAGGGGCTGTGCTCCCAAACCCTGTGGTATAAGTAGCTGGGAGGAGTT
Organism: Rhinopithecus roxellana; assembly: GCF_007565055.1. Classification (NCBI taxonomy): domain Eukaryota; kingdom Metazoa; phylum Chordata; class Mammalia; order Primates; family Cercopithecidae; genus Rhinopithecus; species Rhinopithecus roxellana. The sequence goes on along the minus strand of NC_044561.1, from coordinate 21,880,607 downwards.
CGCCCAACTTGGGGCTGCAAGGACTCTTTCTTCCCACATCTTTGCTTTTCTTTCTCTCCCCCAGACTTCTCTGAAAACCCTAAAGTTGGCAGAAAAACGGAGAATGTTTTCCCTACTAACAAAAAGAATCTTCAAGAGTCTCTTGGAATTTGTAAATGGTTGCATTTACTAGTCTGGTTTTTTGGGGGTTGTTTGTGTTTTTGTTTTGAGACAGAGTCTTGCTCTGTCACCCAGGCTGGAATGCAGTGGTGCAATCTCAGCTCACTGTAATCTCCGCCTCCCAGGTTCAAGCGACTCTCCTGCCTCAGCCTCCTGAGTAGCTGGGATTACAGGCACACACCACCACGCCTGGCTAATTTTTTTGTATTTTTAGTAGAGACGGGGTTTCACCATGTTGGTCAGGCTGATCTCGAACTCCTGACCTCGTGATCCACCTGCCTCGGCCTCCCAAAGTGCTGGGATTACAGGTGTGAGCCACCACACCCAGCCTTCTAGTCTGGTATTTTTCTTATTCAAGTAACGAGAAAAAAACAAAAAAATAAAAAACAAAAAACTCCACCAAAAGTAAAACAGAAAAAAGGAACAAAACTGATAGCATGACTGAAAAGGCCTGGGGTGGTACCTCACTTCAGGCATAGCTGGATACAGGCCCTTATACGACATAAGTCTCTCTAATCTCTCAGTGCTGGCTTCCCTTTGATTACTTCATTCTCATGCAGTTCTTTCCACGTAGTGGCCTGAGCGTCTCCTAACTCACATCTGCCCAAGAAAGCAGAGGCTGTTCCCTGATAGTTCCAGCCAAAGTCCCAGGGCTGACTTTCACTGGACCCATTTGGGCCACATGCCCCTGCCTGAGCCAATCACCACATCCAGCTTGGCCAGACCTGGCTGTGAAGCCCCCTCAGGAAGGCGCTGGGGTCATCCTCTCCAGAAGGACATGGGGAAAAATGGGAAAGTGGAAGGAAGGATGCTTCCTTCTGAAAAATAGGGATGCAGTTACCACAAGAGGTATCGGGTACAGGGCTGGCACAAACGAGCTATCCATGGCACCATCATGTAGGCATGCAGCAAGTCCACCATGAAGCAACCTGGCTGCTCCACAAAACAGAGTCACAGTTAATTCAGCCAATGAGAAATATCCCTCTACCTGGGTTCCCACCATTCACCCCTGGCCTGGCAAGTCCCAGATTTGCTTGGTCAAAGGCAAGCAAATTACCTACCTTTTATGCTGCACAAAAAGCTGAAAAGATTATCTTACTTCTCTGGCTCAAGAACTTTCTATGACTCTCTCTGGCTACTTATGTGGCTCTCCCACCCTTAATGATAGAAGCCAACATTCATGAATCCCTTACCACATGCCAGGTACTTTATGGACCTGCCTCCTCCAAACAGCACAGAAGAGGTTGGTACTCTTACTGCACCCATTTTACAAATATAGAAACAAAGGCTCAGCAATTTGAGGTAATTTACCCAAAGCCAACGTTAGGAAGTGCAGAGTTCAGTTTAGCACAATATTGTTCTCGTCATTGCCATCCCAGCTCCATTTGTTACTGTTTCAAAGTCCTAAACCCACCTCCAGCTGGGGGGCCAGTGGGAACAGCTCCACAGCAGAAGCCTCTAGGAACCCCTTCAGCTTCTGCAATGGTGGGAGTGGGGGTAGGTGCAAAAGATACTTAGCTTTCCCATCCTCTCCCATAGCTTGTTTTTTTGTTTTTGTTTTTGTGTTTTGAGATGGAGTCTCACTGTGTCCTCCAGGCTGGATGGAGTGCAGTGGTGTGATCTCAGCTCACTTGAACCTCTGTTCAAGCAATTCTCGTGCCACAACCTCTGGAGTAGTTGGGATTATAGGTGCCCACCACCACCCCCAGCTACTTTTTGTATTTTCAGTAGAGATGGGGTTTTACTATGTTGGCCAGGCTAGTCTCAAACTCCTGATCTCAAGTGATCCACCCGTCTTAGCCTCCCAAAGTGCTGGGATTGCTGAGCCACCACACCTGGCCCCATCTCCCATAACTTGATAGGATAGGGAAGACAATTCCTCCAAGAGAATATTAGAGTGAGATTAGGAGAGGAAGTAGGTGCTGGGTAGCCTTAAATCAGCAGCTGATTTCTCACATTGGTGAGTCAATTAGTTTTCTACGGCTGCTGTAACAAATTACCACAAACTGATTGGCTTACAACAACACAGACTTAATATCTTATTGTTCTACAGGTCAGAAGCCTCAAATCAGTTTCACTTGACTAAAGTCAAGTTGTGAAGGACTGATTCCTTCAGCAGGTTCTGAAGGGAAAACCCATTTTCTTGCCTTTTCCTGTTTTTAGTGGTTACCTATAATCCTTGGATTGTGGCCCCTTCCTCCATTTTTAAACCACACCAGTCCAATCTCTGCACAGTGCTATGGTTTGAATGTGAACCCCAGAGTTCATGTGTTGGAAATTTGATCTCCAATGCAACAGCGTTGAGAGATGGGACCTTTAAGAGGTAATTAGGTCATGAAAGATCTGCCCTCATTAATGGAGTAATGGTGTTATCTCAGCAGAGGGTTAATTATCATGGAGGTGGGTTCCTAATAAAAGGATGAGTTCAACCCCCTTTCTCTCTTGATGTGATGCCTTCCATCATGGGATGACACAGCAGGACCCTCACCAGAAGTGGGCCCCTCGATCTTGACCTTCCCAGCCTCCAGAACTGTAAGAAATAAACCTGTTCTTTATAACTTACCCTGTCTCAGATATTGCATAGCAATACAAAAAAGACTAAGACACTCAGTCATCATCACATTGCCATCTCCCCTGACCGCTGAGTCCCTCTTAAAAGAGCACTACGGGCCAGATGTGGTGGCTCATGCCTGTAATCCCAGCACTTTGGGAGGCCGAGGCAGGCAGATCACAAGGTCAGGAGTTAGAGACCAGCCTGGCCAACATGGTGAAACCCCATCTTTACTAAAAATACAAAAATTAGCTGGGCATGGTGGCAAGCGCCTATAATCCCAGCTACTCAGGAGGCTGAGGCAGGAGAATCGCTTGAACCTTGGGAGGTGGAGGTTGCAGTGAGCTGAGATTGCACCATTGCACTCCAGTCTGGGCAACAAGAGCAAAAAACTCCATCTCAAAAAAAAAGAAAACAAAAACAAAAACACTGTGATGGGACACTGGACCCACAGGCAACATAGGATAAGCTCCAATCTCAAGATGCTTAATCACATCTGCAAAGTCCCTTTTGTCATGGAAAGGAACATATTCTTGGATTAAGATGAGGACACTTTGGAGGGGCCATTATTCAGTCTACCATGGAAGATACCATGAGAGGGAGTTAATATAAAATGCTCTAGAAACAGAGAAGGGTGGCAGGGCGTGGTGGCTCACGCCTGTTTCCAGCACTTTGGGAGGGAGGTGGGCAGATTGCCCGAGCTCAGGAGTTCAAGACCAGTCTGGCCAACATGGTGAAACCCCATCTCTACTAAAAATACAAAAATTAGCTGGGCGTGGTGGCGGGCACCTGTAATCCCAGCTACTTGGGAGGCTGAGGCAGGAAAATCGCTTGAACCCAGGAGGTGGAGGTTGCAATGAGCCGAGATCGTACCATTGCACTCCAGCCTGGGCAACAAGCGTGAGACTTCATCTCAAAAAAAAAAAAAAGAAAGAAAGAAAGAAAAGAAACAGAGAAAAGCCAGCTAACTCTGCATGAGTGGGATAAATGTCCCAGGAAACCACAGCCTCCACATTAAATATTCAAATGAGCTAAAGCCCGTCTACTTGGCAATCTCAGCCTCATTCCTTTAAACATGCAAACCACCTAAATTCCCAAACCCCCTACACCAGGCCAGCCAAGTCTCAGAATACTTAAATACCCTTTAATGGAAATTTCCAACCACCACCCCCATTTCCTAAGGAAATGGCTGTGTGCCCTTGACCCTGCCCTGACTGAATTGCCAGTGGCATTTGAACCATGGCACTCAATTCATGGCATGGCCAGCAAGCTACAAAGTGTCCTAGCATCAACCAAGCAAAGTTATAAAAGCAGATTCAGTGGACAATAAGGAACATTAGTTTTAGAGTCAAAAAGACCTGGGTTGGGTCCCAGCTCTGCTATTTACCAGCTGTGTGACACTGGAAAAGTTACCTTCCTCCTCTAACTTTGGTTTCCTCACCTGTGACATGACAGTGGCTGGAGGACCTCACTCACAGAATCACTGTGAGGACAAGAGCAGCCAAGGGTAAGTCTTTGCACAGGGCCTCCCTGGTCACTGTTGGGTCAACATGACATAACCACATGCCTTATCTCCACTTCCAAAACCCAAACAGCTCTCAAAAACAAGTCATTGTAGCTCCTTTGGAAGAAAAGACTGATAAGAACCAATATGCAACTACCTATAATCTTTCTCTATCCCTCTTACTGTGAATATTTGCTGTGGAAATATTAACATGTTTGGTCTCCACTGGGGTAGGACTCCACATGTGTAGGACTCCACTGGGGTGCTACACATACACATAGTAGATATGCCTTATCATCTTCCTAAAATTGGATCATTAAATTTCACAACTTATCTAGCCCAAAGGTTTCAGAGACTGTAGACTTGTATCTTTATGAGGGCGAGGATGAGAATATAAACTGGCCTGTTACTATGCACCAAGGTACCTGCTGTTCTCACGAAGATGTTGGCAGCCAGTCCACCAGTCTCTACAAACTCCACCCCCAACCTCATTATGTTTCTTTCCCTGGAACTTTCCAAGGGGTCCTTAGAATTTGTATTCGGCTCTCACAGGCTGAGACCAGGGTGACATCCTGGGAAACCTGCCTAGTGATAGCCAAGGTGTAGTTCCAGATGAAAGGCACACAAGAACTTTAAATATAAAAAAGCCGGCCGGGCACAGTGGCTCAAGCCTGTAATCCCAGCACTTTGGGAGGCTGAGATGGGCGGATCACGAGGTCAGGAGATCCAGACCATCCTGGCTAACACGGTGAAACCCCGTCTCTAGTAAAAAATACAAAAAAAAACTAGCTGGGCGAGGTGGCGGGCGCCTGTAGTCCCAGCTACTCGGGAGGCTGAGGCAGGAGAATGGCATAAACTCGTGAGGCGGAGCTTGCAGTGAGCTGAGATCTGGCCACTGCACTCCAGCCTGGGCGACAGAGCGAGACTCAATCTCAAAAAAAAAAAAAAAAAGCCATTCAGGCTAGGCGCAATGGCTCACGCGTGTAATCCCAGCACTTTAAGAGACCAAGGCAGGCAGATCACCTGAGGTCCGGAGTTCAAGACCAGGCTGGCCAACATGGCAAAACCTTGTCTCTACAAAAAATATAAAAATTAGCTGGGCATGGTGGTGCATACCTGTAATCCCAGCTACTCGGGAGGCTGAGGCACAAGAATCACTTGAACCTGGGAAGCAGAGGTTGCAGTGAGCCAAGCTTGTACCACTGCACTTCAGGCTAGGCAACAGAGTGAGACTCTATCTCAAATAAATAAATAATAAAGCCATTCAACTAAAGAACCGATTATCAAGCAGAAGCACAATGCCCAGGTTCCATCAGGTTTTTATTTGTACATCAGTGACTGTGAAAAAGCAATTATTCCCATAATTAAAATACAAATTATAAAAAACGGACTTAAAGAAAAGAAAGATGACAGAGTGAAAGAAGGTACATTTCTTTCATGTTCAAACCACGGAGTTCACAATACAGCAGCACACACAGCCAGGCGCTTTGTGGTCTCGGCACCCTCAGCTTCCCCTTCATGGGGCCGCTTTCGACTAGTAGAAGGCTGAAAATAAAGGAAAATGGAGAAATGTTCACAAGAAAATCACTGGCTTCTTTAAGATTATCAAAGTTCCCCAATACACTTCCAGTAAAGTGGGGGCATTTGATGTGAAATTCTAGTACCAAAAATTACTGGTTGTCATCATTGACAACTGAGTCCTCACCACAGCCCGGAACTCAGATATGCTTATCTAATAGATATTTCTCTCCCTTATGGTTTCTGACCTCTGAATGATGTATACTGAAAGCAAGTAGCATAACCAACTTCCTCTTGATTATCTTCTTCTAAATATCAAGTTTAAAAGGACTATAATTCCTCTCAGTTGAAGCCCCAAGTCTTGCTGTTTTGCGGGAAGATAATCTTTGTGCCTTAGTTGTTTTCCCATATATAAAATTGTGAGGAAGGCTGGGTGCGGTGACTCATGCCTATAATCCCAGCACTTTGGGAGGCCAAGATGGGCAGATCGCTTCAGATCAAAAGTTAGAGACAAGCCTGACCAACATGGCAAAACCCCATCTCACCTAAAAATACAAAAATTAGCTGGGTGCAGTGGCAGGCACCTGTAGTCCCAGCTACTCGGGAGACTGAGGCAGGAGAATTGCTTGAACCCAGGAGGCAGAGGTTGCAGTGAGCTGAGATTACACCACTGCACTCCAGCCTGTGTGACAGACCAAGACTCTGTCTCAAAAAAAAAAAAAAAAAATTGGGGACAGGAAATAGTGGGAAAAAGGAGGGCTACCACTCAACAACAACAACAACAAAAAAGCAGGACTGGAATTAACTTATACTTACAAAGAACTTTAAAGAATAAAATTATAATCAAGGAATCAACTACTGATCCAAATTTTAATTTTTCCAACAAATTTATATTTGAGCCTCTAATAGACTCTTTCAAAACTGCCTTGCAGGTGACCTTTTGGATGACAATCCCTGGCTGTGCTTATCTGTCTATTACGTGTTAGATATTAAACGTATCCTGCACTTTTAAATCTAAGGGTGCTGGAGTGGATCAAGTTAAAACAGAGTTTTTACTACATTATAATTGAAACAATGTTAAGCAATTGCTACTCAGGAAAATCTTCAGACACATCATCTTTGCTTATCAGCTCCTTAAGCCCAGACTACATTTAGTGATCATCAGGAATACAAATGCCTGGGCTAGAACCTGGGGTAGAGCTGTGGATTCATTTTCCTCAGACAGCAGATCTTGAAACTTTCTCTTCATGTCTTCATCCTGTGAGGGAATTAAAAACATAAGTAGCTGTGTCTGAAGGATAGAAAGCTCCTAGAAGGACAGGGCTAGCATGCCCCTGGAAAGAGGGAGGAAAAGATGTCCGTCCAAGAATCATCCCCTTGATGAAGATCCCACAGCTAAGGCATTATGTGTTGCCCCCCTCTACCTTCCCAGAGGAGTCTAATTAGCAGTCAATGCTCCATCAATCCTGGCTGACTCACATCCACATGCCTAAAAGCTCTCAGTGGGTCAATCACAGCCTCCAGCAGTCAAGAGTTTCTAAATTAGTATCCCAGATCCTGAGAAAGATGGCAATCAGGAGACCAGAGGCTGCGCCTGACTCCATGCAGCTCCTCAAATCCTTCCAGGACCACCCTCCACCTGCTGCCCCTGCCATGAATGAGGCCAGTTACCCAGGCTATCCTAACAACCAGTCCAGCACCCTAGGAAAATTCACCCAGCAGATGCCATACAAATTGTCAGAAGTACTTGAGCCCACAATATCCCAGAGCTCAGGTCTAATGAGAAAGGGAGACAATAAACAGAACAAAGCATTACAGGTGTTTCATGCTGCAGGAGCGGGAGATGAGGAGGGCACAGACAGTGTGTATAAAAGTAGCTCCCACCTCTCTGGATGCTCACTTCTGCAGGGTTCAAGGATTTGCATTAGGAAACCCTGAGAGGTGGTCTGGTGCAGCCTCCTCATCTTCAGCAAGGTGAAAGGAACATCTATAACTAGGAATGTGGCCTTTGTGTGCTGGCCAGAAGCCCAGTTCAGCCACTCACAGGTGGCATGTGCAGAATACAGACCCAGAGTTATCTGATTCCAATGCTTCATGTACTTTCCCACCCAACTCCAGCCCCACTTGGCTCCCACTGAGCCAAGCGTACCACAGTGGGCAAAGGGAGAGGATACAGTAAAGTCCTCCACCATTTGGCAATTTGATGGATATGGAAATTTTACAACACTAGGTTGGGCATGGTGGCTCATGCCTATAATGCCAGCACTTTGGGAGGCCAAGGTGGGAGAACTGCTTGAGGCCAGGAATTTGAGACCAGCCTGGGCAACATAGTGGGACTGTGTCACTACAAAAAAATTTTAAAATTAGGCCGGGCACGGAGGCGCCCACCTGTAATTACAGCACTTTGGGAAGCCAAGGCGGGTGGACCACCTGAGGTCAGAAGTTTGAGATCAGTCTGGCTAACATGGTAAAACCCCGTCTCTACTAAAAATACAAAATTAGCCGGGCAGGGTGGTGCACGCCTGTAATCCCAGCTACTCAGGAGGCTGAGGCAGAAGAATCGCTTGAACTCGAGAGGCAGAGGTTGCAGTAAGCGGGGATCACACCACTGCACTCCAGCCTGGGTGACAGAGTACGACTCTGTCTCACAAAAAAAAAAAAAAAAAAATTTAAAAATTAGCCAGACATGGTGGCATACACCTGTAGTCTCAGCTACTTGGGAGACTAGGGCAGGAGGATCACTTGAACCTGAAAGTCATGGTGCAGTGATCATGCCACTGCACTTCAGCCTAGGTGAGAGAGCAAGACCCTGAGGAAGGAAGAAAGGAAAGAAGCAAGGAAGGAAAAAAGCGAGCAGGGGAGGAAAGGGGGGAGGAAAGAGGGGAGGGGAAGGGAGGGGAGGGGAAGGGAGGGGAGAGGAGGGGAACGGGAGGGGAGGAGGAAGAAAGAAAGAAGGAAAGAAGGACCAGGCACAGTGGCTCACGCCTGTAATCCCAGCACTTTGGGAGGCCGAGGCAGGGCAGATCACTTGAGGTCACTCTGTTTTAAGTTTCTCAGTGTAGCTCCCCATTGCCATATGACAGCAGCAAGCTCATCTGGATTCCACTCCACACCCTCTCATGGCCTCACTTAGGATCTCAGTTATCTTGCAGTGTCACTCTCAAAAGTCCATCTCTTAGCAGCCCTTCAGTGAAGCCAAACAGAGTGGTCACAAGCCTAATCGGGCCTATATTTAAGACAAGTAAACAGGCCAGGTGCAGTGGCTCGTGCCTGTAATCCCAGCACTTTGGGAGGCCAAGGTGAGTGGATCACCTGAGGTCAGGAGTTCGAGACCAGCCTGACTAACATGGTGAAACCCCGTCTCTACTAAAAGTACAAAAATGAGCTGTAATCCCAGCCACTTGGGAGGCTGATGCAAGAGAATCACTTGAACCTAGAGGCAGAGGTTCCAGTGAGCTGAGATCGTGTCATTTCACTCCAGCCTATTAGATAAAAGTGAGACTCCATCTCAGAACACGAAATAAATAAATAAATATTGATTTTCTTCATTATGTCTACAATTATTCCCAAATATTAAATTAGCCAGGAACAGTGGCTCATGCCTATTATCCAAGCACTTTGTGAGGCTGAGGCGGGAGCATCTCTTAAGGCCAGGAGGTCGAGGCTGCAGTGAGCTATAATTGCACCAGTGCACTCCAGTTTAGGCAACAGAGGAAGACCTTGTCTCCAACAATAAATAAAATAAAGATTAAATTATAATATCCCTTAAAAGCAAACAGAAGAAATCCTCTATTTCAGGCAGTAAATACAAGGCAGAGAGTAGATATAAGGGATGCTCCCAAAACTGGGCACTCTGTTAATGACAAAACAGAGACCAGAATCCACATTCCCAACACTCAGTCCAGCGCCAGACCCACAAAACCATTTGTTTTTTTTTTTGAAAACACTGAATTTTCCCAAAATAAAACCCAAACTATCACTAACAGATGTTTTAGATGGTCAGTCTTCATCTTTGTCTTCATTCAATGCTCATTCCTCCTTTTACTGCAAAAGCAAAAGGTGGATAAAAGAGTGTTCCAGGGATACCCTGCAACAGAGTTGAACTTCACCTTCTCCTTGGTTGTTAATAAGTTTTCTTTGAGACAAAGAAGTACAAGAAAAATAGGCTATGCTTGCTCATAAATTTCAGGCAGATGCAAACCCTGTTCCCAGGCTCAACTGGCCAGCTCTATTTTTTTGTTAGAGATGAACACAGCTCCTGTACCTCTACATTTAGATCCAAGAGTTTCCCTATTAGGACACATGAAAAGAGCCAAAAGACATGTTTCTCTTTTTCATCAAACTTAAAATCCCCACATGCAAAGGCACCCTTTGTTTCCAAACCCCTTTCCTCCAGGGTCCTGCTGTTTCAAATCTGTGTGGTCTATTAAATGCTAAATCATCGGACAGATTTCTTCTGGGGAGACTGTAGTTTCCAGGGCAACATCCAAAATACATATATCTGTCTTTTTTTTTTTTTTTTTTTTAAGGATTTGTCGTTCTCAACCTGAGCTGGCCTGAGCAAAACTGTTAGGTGTAGAGGATTGGAACAGAGAATGGGGACAGTCTTCCCAGAGTCCCAGAAGTATGGGGCTGAGGCTGGATTGCCCAAGGAGTTCCTGGACCAGTAATCCCCAGAGAAACAGCATGTAGCTCAAGTAACAGCCTCTAGAGCTCAAGCTACCTGGTTCTGTCCCCTATCTCCACAGAAAACAGATTGATACGGTTTGGCTTTGCGTCCCTATCCAAATCTCATCTCAAATTGTAATCCCCAGGTGTTGAGAGAGGGACCTGTTGAGAGGAGACTGGCACATGGGGGCGGTTTCCCCCAGGCTACTCTCGTGATAGTGAGTGAGTTCTCACAAGATCTGACAGTTTCATAAGAGGCTCTTCGCCCTTCACTTCCTTCACACACTCTGTCCCCTGCTGCCATTAAGACATGCCTTCTTCCTCTTCCACCATGATTGTAAGTTTCCTGAGGCCTCCCCAGCCACATTGAACTGTGAGTCAATCAAACATCTTTTCTTTATAAATTACCCAGTCTCGGGCAGTTCTTTATAGCAGTGTGAGAGCAGACTAATACACAGACCAAAAGAAAATTAATAGAAAGGGGCATGGCTGTGCTGAATGGAACTGCTCATAACAGAAGACCAGACATCTATCAGAAAAACCTGCCCAATGCTGTAGCTAATTCCAAAACTAAAGATTAACCCAGCAAAGCCACAACGTACTTCCAACTCTTGGCAGTTCCAAATGAGGTCAGCATTTAATAATGGCAGCCCGAACCCCTAGCAGGAACACAGCAGTAATACAGATGAAAGGTGCAGGTGATAGCCTTCACTAAGGACACGTTTACTCACCTGAATGAACAAGCAGTAGGACCCTTTGTACCCAGTCACTTGGGCTTGAGAAACAGCTGGATTCTCCCTAGGGAGGCTGCCCTCCTCCCCTCCCGCAGCTTCCCTGATTTATGGTTGAAGATGGCTGGAATGCACCCCACCTATGAGGAGCGGTGGACATGGCTGGGGGTAGAGCCAGAACAAGCCCTCAAAGGAACACAGGGCAAACTGGAGACTCGGGGCAGTCAAGTGGAACCAGAACAGGACAGAAAGTGAGCTTGTACATCCAACAGCCATGAGTAACATCAAAAAGGTTCTAGCCTGACCAACATGGTGAAACCCCATCTCTACAAAAAATACAAAAATTAGCTGGGCATGGTGGTATGCACCTGTAATCCCAGCCACTCAGGAGGCTGAGGCAGAAGAATCGCTTGAACCCAGGAGACGGAGGTTGCAGTGAGCTGAGATCGCGCCACTGCACCCTAGCCTGGGTGACAGAACGAGAACCTGTCTCAAAAAAAAAAAAAAAAAAGCAGGTTGTAACCCATCCTCTAAGATATCCCCCATATATCTAAAACAATTAGATTAAGCAGACTCAACAAAGTAAACATGTTTCTGTCCTCTGCCTCATGTCTCTCAGGCAGCAGAGCTTCCCATGTATTTTATGCTAGCAGGCACTATCCCACACCCACCTGAAGCCACGGGTGTCTTAAGGCTTCTTCTGTCGTAAAACGTGCCTTGGGATCCACTACCAACAACTTCTTGACAAGGTCCAGAGCTAAAGCAACAATTGGGCAAATCACAGTGAAAAGGATAAATATATTAAATTGTAATAGTATGCCAGAATTAACAGGCCACCATCCAGAAAGAGCAGAGAGGGTCTGAGATCATCACTGAGTCAGCAGACAGGGCCCCCTAATTTTCCTCACTCTCTGTATTCAGAGTACTATGAGAAGACCAGGAATGATAATGACACTCCCTCTCTCCTGCTGCTGGGACTTCAGTCACGACCTCTTCGCTGCCTGTTCCCTCTCTTGTTGCCTGTTGACTCAAGGTCAAACTAATTAAAGCTAAACTTCCACCCAATTCTAAGATACTTGGGATACACAGCAAACTCTCCCTGACATCTACAGATGGATGGGTGAGAATTACTCAGCCAGGGAGAGGCTTCCTGGAACTGCAGACTTGTCAGAAATAAAACTTGACTACTCCGGCCAGGCGCGGTGGCTCAAGCCTGTAATCCCAGCACTTTGGGAGGCCGAGATGGGCGGATCACGAGGTCAGGAGATCGAGACCATCCTGGCTAACACGGTGAAACCCCGTCTCTACTAAAAAAATACAAAACTAGCTGGGCGAGGTGGCGGGCGCCTGTAGTCCCAGCTACTCCGGAGGCTGAGGCAGGAGAATGGCGTGAACCCGGCAGGCAGAGCTTGCAGTGAGCTGAGATCCGGCCACTGCACTCCAGCCCGGGCCACAGAGCAAGACTCCGTCTCAAAAAAAAAAAAAAAACAAACAAACAAACAAAAAAAACTTGACTACTCCAGCAAGCAACAAATGCATGCTGGCTTGTATATTACAACACTATTATTCCTTAAATATTCTGACATTTAACACAATCGCCTATGTTATATTATTTGACATTTAATTTTCTACTTTCTCTTTGGGGAACTAAAGTTGCCAGGATAAATTATAAAATACAAAGTAACTAATGACATCTAGTTTTTACATGCTTGCTTACTCAAAGGAAACCCTGTAACTAAAAAGTTACAAGTGCACTTTTTTTGGGCACTAAAATAGGTACCAGGCACTTGTGTACATTATACTTAACCCTTACAAAAACCTTTTAAGGTAGGGATTATTGAGGGTCCCTTTACACAGAAAGAAATTGGAGACAGAGGTTAAATAACTTGCCTAAGGCCACACAGCTAAGTAGTAGCAGACCCGGGACCTGGGTGCACACGCTTAATAATTTCCAGTGCCTCTCAAATGGTGTGAAACAAACAACAGAAAATAAGAACAGAATTGACAGAAGAAAACACCATGGACTTTGGAAAGAAACTCCCACCACAGCACATACACATTTTAGCATACCACAAATTCTTAAACCTTTTGTATTCATACCCTTTTCTGAGACCTCTGCCCAGACTTCAGGAATGAAGTTGTATTTTCCACTGGTGATCTGATCCTTCAGTGACACTTGAGTCCTATGCTCAGAGAAAGGTGGATACCCACTAAGGCTTAATATTGGTAGAGAGAGAAAGGAAAATAAATCAAGTGGCATTCTCAGTGGCATTCAGATATGAAGATTTCTTTCTCAGCATAATGAAAAGTCAAGATTTTTCTTTAAATCAATAGTCAAAAAGTGAGCTAGGCTGGGCACAATGGCTCATGCTTGTAATCCCAGCACTTTGGGAGGCTGAGGCAGGAGGATCACTTGAGCCCAGGAGTTCGAGACCAGCCTGGGCAACATGGCAAAACCCCATCACTACAAAAAATAGAAAAATTAACTGGGCATGGTGGTGTGCGCCTGTAGTCCCAGCTACTCAGGAGGCTGAGGTGGGAGGATCACTTGACCCAGGAGGCAGAGGCTACAGTTGGCCAAGATCAAGCCACTGCATGCTAGCCTGGAAAACACAGCAAGACACATTTGTGACTTCATTTAATCACCTCCTACTAGAGTGTGAAGCAATGAAAATGTTTCTTACCAGATAAAAAGAATAACTCCTAAACTCCAGCAGTCCACAGCACGGTTATATCCAGCAGTCCCAACAGAAACAAGAACTTCAGGAGCCAAGTAGGTAGGGGTTCCACATAAGGTTCTCATGAGAGAGGTCTCCCCCAAAATTTTGGAGTGCCCAAAATCAGTAATCTAAAATTCAGTACAAAAGGGGATAATGTTGAACTATGTCATAAATAAAAATATTAACATAGTCTGCCAGTCCAAGAAGACATGTAGGCTAGATCAGTTTCTATTGTACAATTCACACCTGCCATTAATCTGGAATCTACAGATTATGTCTTTGCAAGTTAAGACATTTAATTTTGCTTAAATTAAAATTCCTGGCCGGGCGCGGTGGCTCACGCCTGTAATCTCAGCACTTTGGGAGGCCGAGATGGGTGGATCACGAGGTCAGGAGATCAAGACCATCCTGGCTAACAAGGTGAAACCCCGTCTCTATTAAAAAATACAAAAACTAGCCGGGCGAGGTGGCGGGCGCCTGTAGTCCCAGCTACTCAGGAGGCTGAGGCAGGAGAACAGCGTAAACCTGGGAGGCGGAGCTTGCAGTGAGCTGAGGTCTAGCCACTGCACTCCAGCCTGGGCAACAGAGCGAGACTCCGTCTCAAAAAAAAAAAAAATTCCTGAGCCTAGGAATATCAACACTCAGGCTTTCCAACTTAACCTATGTCCTCTGTAATCTTACAAAAAGCTTATTGCCATTATCACAGACATTTCAGGATTCTAATTAGTTCTATGTGGTTCTTAGGCCCCAGTGTCTCAAACTTGGCTGCACTATGGAATACCTGGGGAGCTTGGAAACACATGCTTATAACTGAGTGCCACTCTCAGCTTCTGAAGTAAAGCCTGGATGTCATAAATCCTAACAAGAGATTCTAAAGTGATGCCAGGCTTGAGAAACACGGAAAGGCAGGGCACGTGATTACTCATTCATTCATTCATTCATTCACCTATTCTGAGATGATGTCTCACCCTTTTGCACAGGCTGGAGGGCAGTGGTACGATCTTAGCTCACTGTAACCTCTGCCTCCCGGGTTCAAGTGATTCTCGTGTCTCAGCCTCCCAAGTAGCTGGGATTACAGGCACCCACTACCATGCCCAGCTAAATTTTTGTATTTTTAGTAGAGATGGGGTTTTGCCATGTTGGCCAGGCTGGTCTCAAACTCCTGACCTCAGGTGATCTGCCTGCCTTAGCCTCCCAAAGTGCTGGGATTACTGGTGTGAGCCACCATACCCAGCCCACCCGTCCATTTAGACCTGTCCTCTCTCTCTCTCAGCACAAAGGTCACTTGTACACAACAAAGCTCAATAAATGCTCATTCGAATCTGGATAAGAGCAATGTCACCTGATCTCTAAAATAATTGGTAAGAGGTCATATTCTCAACCTTTTAACACTCCCACTTTTTATTTGAGGAATTAAAAGTTTCTGAACAAGAATCTACAGGAATAGCCACATACAGAATGCCAATTCTTACCTTTATAAGACAGTCCTCTTCTTGAGATGACAGTAAAACATTCTCTGGCTTTAAGTCACGGTGTATAATACCGTTTTCATGAAGGTACTACACAGAAAGGCAGGCATGACCCTCAGATTCATGCAGTAGATAAGTAGAATCAAAGTTACCAACACACACATCTCACAGCTGGGTGAAACCGTAAGCCGTGATACACACAATCATATTGTCCAAAATCATAGAAAACTGTTGGGGTAAAGTTTACAAATTTGTTTGAGAAGATCTTTAAAAAGCAGGGAAATGAAAAAAGCAACTTAGAACGATCAACCTTTCATTTCACTTTAAGATAATAAACAACCCTTCACATGGCAGAACTGTAAGGTGTCAATTTCAATACAAATACAAATGGGTAATAGAAAATGTTTTGCGAACATACCAAATAAACACAAAAATTCAACCAAAATGATATATTTGGTTATTGCAGTCCTGGGAATATTTTTAAAGGGAATCTATACAAATATATATTTGTAAATTATCTGTTTATGTGAGTTAACCTATTCCTCAATGCAAAGACTTTGTCTTTGAAAACTCTATTGTCTGAAATAGCATATAAAAATGAACAAACACCAACACACTATGCCACATTTCTTTTCTTTTCTCTTTTTTTTTTCTTTTCTTGAAATAAGGTTTCACTCTGTCCCCCAGGCTGAAGTGCAGTGGTACCATCTTAGCTCACTATAGCCTCAACCTCCTCAGCTCAAGTGATCCTCCCACCAGCATGCCACTTCGACCAGCTAATTTATTTATTTTTTTGTAGAGACGGGGTCTCACAATGTTGCCCAAGTTGGTCTGGAACTCTTGGGCTCAAGTGACCTTCCTACCTCAGCCTCCCAAAGTGCTGGGATTACAGGCATCAGCCACCATGCCTAGCCATGTTTCTTTAGGAAACAAAATTTTCACATATCCACAAACTGTACTCAATTCATGTTAGTATTCTTGGTTACTCAATATAAATAAATGGAATAAACCAATAAGGGAGCAATACACTGAGTAGGTGACAGCCACCATTAAAAAGGCTTGCGTTGTACCCCATAACATGTACACCTACTATGTGCCCACAAAAATTAAAATTAAATTTTTTTTTTTTTTTTTTTTTTTGAGACGGAGTCTCGCTCTGTCACCCAGGCTAGAGTGCTGTGGCCAAATCTCAGCTCACTGCAAGCTCCGCCTCCCAGGTTCACGCCATTCTCCTGCCTCAGCCTCCTGGGTAGCTGGGATTACAGGCGCTGCCACCTCGCCCGGCTAGTTTTTTGTACTTTTTACTAGAGATGGGGTTTCACCGTGTTAGCCAGGATGGTCTCGATCTCCTGACCTCATGATCCGCCCGTCTCGGCCTCCCAAAGTGCTGGGATTACAGGCTTGAGCCACCGCGCCCAGCCTAAATTTTTTTTTAAAAGGCTTGTGGGCGGGCACGGTGGCTCACGCCTGTAATCCCAGCACTTGGGGAGGCCGAGGTAGGTGGATCACCTGAGGTCGGAAGTTCAAGACCAGCCTGATCAACATGGAGAAACCCCGTCTCTAAGAAAAATACAAAAAAATTCGCCAGGCATGGTGGCGCATGCTTGTAATCCCAGCCACTCGGGAGGCTGAGGCAGCAGAATCGCTTGAACCCAGGAGGCGGAGGTTGTGGTGAGCCAAGATTGCGCCACTGCACTCCAGCCTGGGCAACAAGAGCAAAACTCAGTCTCAAAAAAAAAAATTTATCTTGATCCTCACTCTGTATAAGGATTGCTCCCAATCACTGCATTTCCTGCATGGAGTGGGTTTTCAAGAAGAGACTGTGGAAGGGAATGGCCACAACCACATTTGGTCTGGGAAATGGTGATGTTCCTCAAAGCAAGTGCCACCAGCTATTTTTTCATCTAACACTCACTGAATAGAGATGGCTATGTGCGTGCCCTGCCAGCCAGCCCACTGCCGTGAACAGGATGCTGCACCTGAAGGGAAACACCTAGTTCTGAGCCATGGGGGACCAACCCATCTGTCACAATCATCACAACTTGCAGCTTTGCCCTCAAACCTGCCCAGCTCCCACTCTGAGTTAAGAGAGACTTCTACAAGGATCAAGCAGAACTAATGAACTAATGATCAAGACCCCTCCAGAAATACCTCCAAGCTAAAGTTAGGCAACATAGGACCATGCTATCCCTTTTTTTAAAGACAAAGTCTCACTCTGTCGCCTAGGCTGGAGTGCAGTGGCATGACTGTGGCTCACTGCAGCCTCAACCTCCCAGACTCAAGTCATCCTCCCACCTCAGCCTCCAGAGTGGCTAGGATCACAGTTGCCCGCCAGTATGCCTGGCTATTTTTATTTTTTATAGAGATGAGGGTCCCACTATATTGCCCAGGCTGGTCTTAAACTCTTGGGCCAAGTGATCCTCCTGCCTCAGCCTCTCAAAGTGCTGGGATTACAGGCATGAGCCACTGTGCCTAGCCTATTTATTTCTTTAATTCCCTTTCTTACTTTCTCTTAAGTTACACAGTGAGAGTTTTTTCTTTTTTTTTTTTTTTTTTTTTTGAGACGGAGTCTCACTCTGTCGCCAGGCTGGAGTGCAGTGGCATGATCTCAGCACACTGCAACCTCCACCTCCCGGTTCAAGTGATTCTCCTGCCTCAGCCTCCCGAGTAGCTGGGATTACAGGCATGCACCACCACGCCCAGCTAATTTTTGTATTTTTAGTAGAGATGGGGTTTCACTACGTTGGCCAGGATGGTCTCAATCTCTTGACCTCGTGTTCTTCCCACTTGGCCTCCCAAAGTGCTGGGATTATGGGCATGAGCCACCGCACCTAGCCAGTGAGAGCTTTTTCATCTCAGTGAAAGGAGTGGGGCATTTTTGCCAAGAAGAGAACAGCAAACACACAGATTCTCTTCTGAGTTGTTGTTTTTTTTTTTTTTTTTTGAGATGGAGTTTTGCTCTGTCGCCCACACTGGAGTGCAGTGGCTGGATCTCAGCTCACTGCAAGCTCCGCCTCCCGGGTTTAGGCCATTCTCTTGCCTCGGCCTCCCGAGTAGCTGGGACTACAGGCACCCGCCACCACGCCCGGCTAGTTTTTTGCATTTTTTTAGTAGAGACGGGGTTTCACCGTGTTAGCCAGGATGGTCTCAATCTCCTGACCTCGTGATCCGCCCGACTCAGCCTCCCAAAGTGCTGGGATTACAGGCTTGAGGCACCGCGCCCGGCCTCTCTTCTGAGTTTTAATCGACGGTCCCTCAATTTCTGCCTAATTCAGGGAGTAATTCAACTAAAAGAAAGTCATCCGTCAAAATAATTGAGGGCTTCTCTTACCTGTACAGCCAAGAGCATCTGGTAAAAATAGAGCTTGCAGGTAGCTTCTTTCAGGCGTTTATTCCCCACCACTTTGTCAAACAGCTCTCCCCCTTCCATCCTGAAACACAAAGGCAAGGAAAGGGGTTCATTCCCTGGGGAGAAACGCACGTGGACAGAAGATAATAAAACAAACAAAACAAATTCATTAAGACAAGCAAACAGTTGATATTTTTATTCACTTTTGACTCCCATTTTTAAAACTAATGAGGTAATAAGCCTTATTCACAATCAGATGTCCTGGTTGGAAACTAAGGAACGAGATGAAAGGAGTGGGCATTGGAGGCACTTGGGGAACTTTAAAAAATCCGATTCAGTAGCTTGGAAGTGGGGCCCAGGAGTTGCTTTTGTTTTTTTTTTTGTTTGTTTGTTTTTTTGGGGTTTTTTTTTTTTGAGACATTTGCTCTGTCACCCAGGCTGGAGCGCAGTGGTGCAATCTTGGCTCACTGCAACCTCCACTTCCCAGGTTCAAGTGATTCTCATGCCTTAGCCTCCCAAGTAGCTGGGATTACAGGTATGTGCCACCAAGCCCAGCTAATTTTTGTTATTTTTTTAGTAGAGACAAAGTTTTGCCATGTTGGCCAGGTTGGTCTCAAACTCCTGGCCTCAAGTGATCTGCCCACTTTGCCCTCCCAAAAGGGCTGGGATTACAGGTATAAGCCACCGCACCCAGTCAGGAGTTTGCATTTTTATCACACACCACAGATGATTCTGAGACTGATGTAGAAGAGCAAACAGAAATTTACAGACAACCAGGATCTGAACCCCAACTCTACCACTTCCCAGCTTTTGGACTTTGGGCAAGCTATTTAACCTGTCTGAGTTTGTTTCTACCACTTAAAAAATGGGGATGATACCATCTACCTTGATGGTTGTTTTAAAAATTAAGACATAACTGATGTAGGAAAAGCTCCTGGCACCGTGCTTGGCAAGGTTATTCTTTTATTTATTTATTTATTTTTAGATGGAGTTTCACTCTTGTTGCCCAGGCTGCAGTGTAATGGCACGATCTTGGTCACCGCAACCTCCACCTCCCAGGTTCAAGCGATTCTCCTGCCTCAGCCTCCCGAGTATCTAGGATTACAGGCATTCCCCACCATGCCTGGCTAATTTTGTATTTTTAGTAGAGACAGGGTCTCTCCATGTTGGTCAGGCTGGTCTCGAACTTCTGACCTCAGGTGATCTGCCCACCTGAGCCTTTTCAAAGTGCTGGGATTACAGGCGTGAATCACCGCGCCCAGCCCTGTGTTATCACTTTTATTAAACTGTGTTAACTAGATTCAGTCAGGTAACAATCTCCTATTTGATAGCAGTAGATATTCCTTGAAGATCCACAAGCGGCTTCAGGCTCTCCTAGTGCTGTGATCAGGGGTGTTGTATACCATATAGTCTTTTTTCGTATGTTTTTTGAGACAGTCTTGCTCTGTCCATCACGGCTCACTACAACCTCTGCCTCCCAGGTTCAAGCAATTCTCCATGCCTCAGCCACCTGAGGAGCTGGGACTACAGGCATGTGCCACCATGCCTGGCTAATTTTTGTATTTTTAGTAGAGAGGGGGTTTTGCCATGTTGGCCAGGCTGGTCTTGAACTCCTGGCCTCAAGGGATCCGCCCACCTCAGCCTCCCAAAGTGCTGGGATTCCACCTGTGAGCTACCACACGCAACCTGTTTTCTATATGTGTTAATGATCACCCTGCATAGATACCATTTGCCAACTAGGAGCAAAGCATTCTGTACCTGCCACAATAGCTGCTCCCAGAAACAATATTTATGCAGGAGTAGATATCAAGACAGGTATCTTCCAGAAATGAGACAGGAAGTTATTCTGATTACAGCAAATAACACAAGACATTATTGCCACTGAAATAAACTACCAAAACACTGAAAGATACTCAGGAGCCACCATGCAACCTGGTCCTGGGTTGAAAAGACCTGCATAGAAAGGCCTACCCAGGTAGATATTTCAGAGTAGAGTCGTCCCTCAGTATCTGGGGGGACTGGTTCCAGGAGCCCTCTCAGATACCAAAATTCATCATGCTCAAGCCCTTTATATAACATGGCATAAGATTTGCATATAATCTATGTATATCATCCCATCTACTTTTTTTTTTTTTTTTGAGGCAGAGTCTCACTCCCATTGCCCAAGCTGGAGTGCAGGGACACAATCTCAGCTCATTACAGCCTCGATTTCCCAAGCTCAGGTGATACTCCCACCTTAGCCTCCTAAATAACTGGAATTGCAGGCATGTGCCACCATGCCTCGCTAATTTTGTGTGTGTGTGTGTGTGTGTGTGTGTGTGTGTGTGTGTTTTGAGATGGAGTCTCACTCTGTGGCCCAGGCTGGAATGCAAGGGCACAATCGCAGCTCACTGCAACCTCTGCCTCCTGGGTTCAAGCGATTCTCCTGCTTCAGCCTCCTGAGTAGCTGAGATAACAGGTGTGTGACACTACGCCCAGCTAATTTTTGTATTTTTAGTAGAGACCGGGTTTCACCATGTTGGCCAGGCTGATCTCGAACTCCTGACCTCAGGTGATCCACCCACCTCAGCCTCCCAAAGTGCTGAGATTACAGGCATGAGCCACCGTGCCCGGCCCTAGATACTTTAAATAATCTCTAAACTACTTACGAAACCTAATACAATGTAAATGTCATGTAAATAGTGGTTCTACAGTACTGTTTAGAAAATAACAAGAAAAATGTCTGTTCATGTTTGGTACAGATACAACCATCCATTTTATTTTCCTAAGTATTTTCTATCTGAGGTTGGTTGAATACATGGATGTGGAAACCCACAGTTATAGTGAGCCAATTATAACAATATTGCCCCATGGTGAGTACACACATGTGCCAGGTGCTCTACTGGGGGATTTCCATCCCTCAAAGCATCTAATTCATACAAGGACTTTGCATGTGGGGGCTCATTATAATCCCCATTTAACACTAGGAAGACGAGACTCAGAGAGGTGACATAAACTCACCCATGGGTGGTCGGTCAGCTAGTCAACTGCAGAGTGGAGTTCAAGCCCAGGTCACAAATCCAGGACCTGGAGTCCCAACCACCTATCTTTGGAAACATTGGAGGGTTTTTAGGGTTGATATTAACCCCCTACACACAGACTTTGTGGGCCCCACTACTACGTACATACATACGTTGAGGTCCCCCAGGATGAGAAAGGCAAGCCTACATTAGATTCTTTGGTGGCTTTATAAGCATTTGAATGGGAACAGAAAGTTGTAAAAAGTTTACTACTTACAATTCCAAAACAATATAATAATCTTCTGCATCAAAAAAGTTTTTAATCTTGATGATGCAAGGCTAAGAAGAGGGGGAGAAAAAAGGGAAAGTAGTGAGAAACTCCCAAGAGGAAAACCACAAGAGCTTAGAACTGTCTGCCCAGAGGGACAGGGAGGCCAAGACCAGGCATTTGACCCCCTGCCTCCAGAGGCTTGGAAGTTCAATCAGGGGAGAAGGCAGACAGAATCTAGCCGACTCCTCAGTGAGAACATGCAAGAAATTTTCCACCTCACCATGATGGTGAGAGACTAGTTCATATTTCATATGAAAGGATGCTACCTGGGAATGAAGGCTGGGTCTCTTCCCAGTCTTCTTCCTCACTGCCCCAAAGCAGAGGTACTCCAGGACAGCCTAAGGAACCCTGAGGGAGACTGACAAGTAGCATGAATAAAAGCGGTCAAGTAGGAGCCCTGCCATGCTGCCAAACAAGGGTTATTTAAGCTCCGGGCTACTGGAACCTCCAGGCAACTGGACCCCATGGAACAAGATCCTACCATTTTTTGAAGGAAGAAGAAAATTATAATTTTATAAGAACTCTAAAACACACTTGGGCGGGGGGGCAGAGAGAGAGAGACAGACAGACAGACACACAGACACACACAAACACACATACACATACACACACACACATCCCTATGGCTGACAGTTCCCGACCGCTGATCAATGCAGGATGCATGGAAGAACACTGAGGGTAAAGGAGAGAGTACTGCACATTTTAAAATGCCTATACAATATCATGACTTTATATTTAGCGTACCTATTTTTTTTTCTTTTTTTTTTTTTTTTTGCGACAGCTTCATTTTCTTTTTTTGAGACAGAGTCTCACTTTGTCATTCAGGCTGAAGTGCAGTGGCACGATCTCAGCTCACTGCAACCTTCACCTCCCAGGTTCAAGCGATTCTCCTGCCTCAGCCTCCTGAGTAGCTGGGACTACAGGCGTGCACCACCACACCCAGCTAATTTTTGCATTTTTAGTAGAGAGGGGGTTTCACCATGTTGGCCAGGTTCGTCTTGAACTCCTGGCCTCAAGTGATTCACCCGCCTCAGCCACCCAAAATGTTGGGATGACAGCAGTGAGCCACCATGCCTGGTGGGCATGCCTATTGTTTTTACGATAAAAAGGACAGAAGACAGTTAAGCTCAGTGGGTAAATAAAAGATTTGGTGAGTATTCATCAGGGACACACACCCCAGCACAGAGGAGGATTGTAGTTATATCAGAATTAAAAAGAGCCATCAGATTTTTTGGTTTTAGATTCAAAAGAGTGGTAAAACTTGCCAGATTGATCTTCCTATAATGTGTATTTCATCATATTCATCACTCATCACTCTGATTAAGATCCTCCAATGGAACCTTCCCACAATGAATTGTTAAATAGCAATGAATGAATGCCCAGTTTTCCCACCATAGATGGGTCTTCGAAGCATAATGTTGAATGAAAAAGGCAAGTCACAAAAGACTTCAAAGAGTATGATACAAGTCAAGCATCACACATACAAAAATCTAAAATCTGAATGCTCCCAAAATCCAAATCTTTTTTTTTTTCCTGAGACAGAGTCTCACTCTGTCGCCAGGCTGGAGTACAGTGGCGCGATCTTGGCTCACTGCAACCTCTGCCCCCGCCGGGATTCAAGCAATTCTCCTGCCTCAGTCTCCTGAGTAGCTGGGATTATGGGTGCCTGCCACTGCGCCCGGCTAATTTTTGTATTTTTAGTAGAGACACAGTTTCACCATCTTGGCCGGGCCGGTCTTGAACTCCTGACCTCGTGATCCACCCGCCTCAGCCTCCCAAAGTGTTGGGATTACAGGCGTGAGCCACTGCGCCTGGCCCCAAATCTTTCTGAGAGCTGACACAACACTCAAAGGAAATACTCATTGGAGCATTTGGGATTTCAGATTTTTGGATCTGGAATGCTCAACCAGGAAGTACAATGCAAATGTTCGAAAATCCAAAAAGATTCAAGATCCAAAAACCTCTGGTCCCAGGCATTATGGATAAGGGACACTCAATGTGTACCATTTTTATAAGGTTCAGAAACAAGCAGTAAAACTGTATTATCTAGGGATACATATATATATGTGGCTTTAGAAAAGCAAGGGGCCAGGCGCGGTGGCGCACACCTGTAATCCCAGCACTTTTGAGGCCAAGGCGAGTGGATCACCTGAGGTCAGGAGTTCACGACTAGCCTGACTAACACGGTGAAACGCTGTCTCTACTAAACACAAAAAAAATTAGCTGGGCGTAGTGGTGCATGCCTGTAATCCGAGCTACTTGGGAGGCTGAGACAGGAGAATCACTTGTACCTAGGAATCACTTGAACCCGGGAGGCAGAGTTTGCAGTGAGCCAAAATCACGCCATGGCACTCCAGCCTGGGCAACAAGAGTGAAACTCCGTCTCAAAAAAATAAAAAAAACTAAACTAAAATAAAATTAAATTAAATTAAAATAAAAAAGCAAGGGACAGGCCAGGCACAGTGGCTCACACCTGTAATCCCAGCACTTTGGGAGGCCGAGGGGAGCGGATCACCAAGTTAAGAGATCGAGACCATCCTGGTCAACATGGTGAAACCCTGTCTCTACTAAAAATACAAAAATTAGCTGAGTGTAGTAGCATGCACCTGTAGCACGCAGCTGCTCGGCAAGCTGAGGCAGGAGAATCGCCTGAACCCGGGAGGCAGAGGTTGCCGTGAGCCAAGATCACGCCACTGCACTCCAGCCTGGCAACAGAGCAAGACTCTGTCTCAGGAAAAAAAAAAAAAAAAAAAAAAAAGCGGGGGGATAGTACACACAGCATTCAAGGTAATGGCATTACCTCTGGGTAGGATGGGGAAAACATAAACAGGTAGCTCGAGTCATATGGTCAGGTTTTTTGTGTTTTTTGCTTTGTTTTGCTTTTGTTTTTGTGACAGGGTCTCACTCTGCTGCCCAGGCTGAAGTGCAATGGGGTGATCATGGCTTACTGCAGTCTCGACTTTCTGGGCTCAAGTGATCCTCCCACCTCAGCTTCCCAAAGTGCTGGGATTATAGGCATGAGCCACCATGCACGGCTGTAAAAAGTACCTTTTAAAGGAGAATAAAGCCAGGAGCTGTGGCTCACGCCTGTAATCCCAGCACTTTGGGAGGCCAAGACAGGCAGATCACTTGAGGTCAGGAGTTCGAGACCAGCCTGCCCAACCTGGTGAAACCCCATCTCTACTAAAAACACAAAAATTAGCTGAGCGTGGTGGCAGGTGCCTGTAATCCCAGCTAGTCTGGAGGCTGAGGCAGAATCACTTGAACCCTGGAGGTGGAGGTTGTGGTAAGCCGAGATCACGCTACTGCACTCCAGCCTGGGCAGCAGAGGGAGACTGCATCACATACATACATACATACATACATAAACAAATAGGAAAGAAGAAAAGCCACACATAGAAAAGGAACAGAGAGAAGGAAAAATGGGAACTGCTTGGTTCTGGTTGGCTTCATAATGGGCAGTGCCAGTACCTATCTGAAAATGGGTGGGGTCTGGAGCTAACAGAGCATGAAGAGATACCTGATAGTCAGAACCAGTGTGAATTATCTCCTCTAGTGTCCACTACCTCCAGGGTCATTGGCTGGGGCTGTCACAGCTAAAAGGGTCTCTCTACCAGGAATCAGAAGCTACTAACCCACACCTTCCACTTAGGTCACACTGGGAAAGCAGTTCAGGGAATTAATGATCTCTGTCACTCTCCAAGTGTGTTGTCTATGCTAAAAGCTTTAGGAGCACATCTCATTAAATTCTCACACTGACCTTGTGACATAAGTATTCTTACTGTCTTCATTGTACAGCTGAGGAAACGGGGGTTCCAATAAGTAAAATGAACTTTTCAAATGACTTCTCAGCTTCTTTGATAGTACTGAGATAGGAACCCAGGTCTCTCTCCATACTAAAGTCACGTGAGGGAAGGGAAGGACAGCTCTATCTGTGCTTACCACTGCCTGGGTCCACAAGACAGCCTGGCATGATAAGTGTTCAAAAACTTCCCACATCAATCTCTGACTGCAAAGGTCCAGCTCTCTTGGCCATTAGACTCTACTTATTGTTCCCAAGCATCAAAATGCACTCATGAGCCCATGTTTAATTCCCAAGAGTTCCATGTGCCCTTGCAAAATGCAAATAAATATGTCTAGAAATCTTTTTTAGGGTTTTGAATTCTTCTCTATTGCACTGGACACCGGATTTGTACAAATGTTATGTTTGAAGATCATCTGACATCAGAGAAAATTCCCTGAGCATTTGTGTTTATCTTTTTTTTTTTTTTTCCTGAGACGAAGTCTTGCTCTTGTTGCCCAGGCTGGAGTGCAGTAGCACAATCTCGGCTCATTGTGAGCTCTGCCTCCCGGGTTCACGCCATTCTCCTGCCTCAGCCTCCTTAGTAGCTGGGACTACAGGTGCCCGCCACCACGCCCGGCTAATTTTTGTTTTGTTTTGGTTTGGGTTTTTTTGGTATTTTTAGTAGAAATGGGGTTTCACCATGTTAGCCAGGATGGTCTCAATCTCCGGACCTCGTGATCTGCCCGCCTCAGCCTCCCAAAGTGCTGGGATTACAGGCGTGAGCCACCGTGCCCAGCACATTTGTGTTTATCATAAGGGTAGGTCTGATGCAACCCCACCCCAGAAAACTGGAGGGCTCCTCTCTCCCAGCAGGGCATGGTGGCACATGCCTATAGTCCCAGCTACTCAGGAGGCTGAGGCAGGAGGATCGCTTGGTCCTAGGAGTTTGAGGCTGCAGCGAGCTATGATTGTGCCACTGCACTGAAGCCTGGGTGACAGAGAGAGACGGTCTCTAAAAATACGTGTGTGTGTGTGTGTGTGTGTGTGTGTGTGTGTATCTGTGTGTGTATGTTAAAGAGAGACTCCCCATCTCTTGGAAAAAGGACCTGGCAAATTCAGGGAGGACGAAGAATTTGCAAAAGAAACAGAAGAAAGCCAAGCAGGAAGGTCAGCCACTCAGGTTCTCATGGGTTTTCAGGTCCATCCACTGAATTCTAAAGAAACCTGTTGAAGTACTATGTCAACAACAGTAATTGCCCCTCAGTTTCAACTGACTTTTTGGGGGGATTTGGAGAGGCAGAACAACAGAGAAGAAACCTTTTTGCTGTTTGGAGGTTAAAAGCCAGAATAAGACCAGGTGTGGTGGCTCACGCCTGCAATCCCAGTACTTTGGGAGGCCGAGGCGGGGGGATCACGAGGTCAGGAGATTGAGACCATCCTGGCTAACATGGTGAAACCCCTGTCTCTACTAAAAATACAAAAAATTAGCCGGGCGTGGTGGTGGGTGCCTGTAGTCCATCCAGGAGGCTGAGGCAGGAGAATGCCGTGAACCTGGGAGGCGGAGCTCGCAGTGAGCCAAGATTGCGCCATTGCACTCCAGCCTGGGCGACACAGCGAGACTCCGCCTCAAAAAAAAAAAAAAAAAAGCCAGAATAAGATCATCATTAGCTGGACAGGAGAGTGGTCTTGCCTTGAGTTTAATGCCAGTGCCTAATGAGCTTACGCCTTCATGGGTGCTCATGAATTAATGAAGAAACTGAAAAAACCAATAAAAAGCAAGATAAGATTAGGCCCACCCTCTAATTTTTCTTCTCACTTTTTAAAAGTGAGACACATTTTTCATTGAGACAGAGTCATCACTGCACAAAAAGATAAGAACTACTTACACCCAGCAAGGCCACAGACACCATTTAATCATATATAAGGACAGGATGTTGTCATACTTACCAGATACGCTTGGATTTATTTGGATTACTCCAAATAAAAGGTATTCAAAAGTGTTAAAACTTCAGGTATAACTAAACCAAATTTACTAAAATTAACACTGTTTTCTCCAATATAACCAGTTGTGTCTATGAGATAGAATAATTGCTATGTCTTTTGGTCAAGAACTAACTCAGAATAAATATCATGTAATTATTTAATCATGAAATCTTTATATAGTATTGCTCACTCAGTAACATTTTGGGGTAAAACTCTTCCCAGCTATATGACAACTAGGCATGCATGTACATGTACACATAAGTTAAAGAACCCAGGTTGATATTAGCTTTATTTTTTTTATTCATTTAATTTTTTTTTTTTTTTTGAGACAGTCTCACTCTGTCGCCCAGGCTAGAGTGCAGTGGCGTGATCTTGGCTCACTGCAATCTCTGCCTCCCAGATTCAAGCACTTCTCCTGCCTCAGCCTCCCAAGTAGTTGGGATTACAGGCATGTGCCACCATGCCCAGCACATTTTTTGTATTTTTAGTAGACAGGGTTTCACCATGTTGGCCAGGCTGGCCTCAAACTCCCAACCTCAGGTGATTTGCCTGCCTCGGCCTCCCAAAATGTTAGGGTTACAGGTGTCAGCCACCACACCTGGCCAATATTATCTTTATTATACTGAAAGGCTCTATACTCTTCTCATATTTTGAGATAAATAAACCTAATTATGAGTCATATCTTACAATAATACTTACATGATTTAGCTTTTTCAAAATTTCTATTTCTGTTTCAACATTGAGAGCTGGGTCCTTTGATAAATAGAATAACAGAGTTTATTAATAATATATTTTAAAAAACATTTACAGTTAAATTTAGTTGACTCAAGGCTGCCTGAGTTCCAAACCCAACTCTATTCATACAAAGAAATCAAAGCCCAGAGGTCAATGACTTAAATACTTCACCTAAAATAACTCTGTAAAATGCTTGGCAAATAGTAAGCATTCAATAAATGGCCAGGCCCTGTGCCAAGCTCTTTATTTACAGAGATCATGTCTCATAAGCCTCAGAATCCCCATCTTACAGATGGGGCAACCAAGGCTCAGAAAACAGAAGCCCCCTGCCCTAATCTCCACAGTCAGAAACAAGTATCTTTCCACTGTGTTCATTTTTAATTAGTAAACCCTACTTATTAGCTATGGAACTATTTACATTCATTAAAATGATAAAAGAAACATGAACAAGAAAGTGTTCAATTAAACTGCATAAAGAAAATGTCAAGTCAAATTTCTGCTAATAGAGCAGATACAGGTTCCAACTTCAATAGCAGGCTCATATATTTACTGAGACTCTGACAAGAGGCTTCAGGGTACTAAAGTTGTTCTGTTACAATTCCAAAAGGATGAATCAAGTAACTCAACTTCCTGGGCTACACCCTCCACAAGCAAAGAGGAGATAGAATTACACATTTATGTAAAATGAACTTCAGCTAAGAAACCCAGATGTTTAATTTTAAGAGCCTGCCTCTTCCTGTAAGCTGCTAAACTCATTACCAAGTCAGGGTATACTCTGATAACAGAATGGTCACAAAGGGTCCAATCTGATTCAAATAATGAAATCAAAACATAAAATTTTACTCCCAGTTTTTAACAATCTAGTTGGTATTTTCTTCTCCCCTAAATGGGAAACAAATCTTAGAATAATAGGGAAAAAGATCTATAACAAAGTGAACACAAAAAGGAAATTCCTCTTGCCATGTGAGAATGGCATTGTCTAGGGGGAAAAAAAATTGATCTTTAAAGAATGTAAAAGTATAATAGCCAGAAACAGCTGGCCACAAGGGAAAATGTGATTAGAGGCTGTGTTTTACGTTACTTTTTTGAGTCACATGTGGCAAGACCAATGCATGTGGCCATCTCTCCCACACAGTAAATGTGGATTAAAAAAAGTAGTAAAATAAATGGCTGCTATAAAGGAAGGCTATTTCAATGATTTAATTAAAAATTTAAAAATCTATGGCTAATCCACAAACCAAGGATACTCACTGCCATATTACCCAGAACAGCAAAGAATAAGAAATTGTCTAAATGATCAGCCAAAGAAATGGTTAAATTACAATAAAGTTGATGACATGAAAACTCAGTCATCAAAAAGGATGTATTAGGCAAAAGTCTATGCCATAATGCGTTTGTAGAAAAGCAAAATACAAAACTGTATATACAAGATGATTTCAACCATCTAAAAACACGATTTCGTCTGAACAAAACCTAGAAGGAAAAGGAAAACTGAAAACAGCTGTGGGGTTACAGTGGGGATTATGGCTGAATTTTTTTCTCTAATTTCCTGTCATTTATTGTAAAAACAATCTTGTAACAACTTTGAACTTGGAAGAAGAAGAAAAAAAAAACTTCCCGCTATGCTCATTATTGTGTACAATTAAATACTTTTGGAACCAAATTATCTATAAGTAAAAGTTTCTAGATTAATCAAAGATGCCCCCAAATTTTCCATGTTCTTTGATACTTACAAATTCATCCATCTAAGCAGGCGGTTATTTCTGAGTTTGAAAATCATCAAGCTAAGATTATTTTGGGAAGTTATGAAGACGTGTTAATAAAAGGTGAGCAGCCTTTTGTTGGTACTTACTGTCTCTCTTGCTGAACCAATAGCAAACTTCCTTTTGCTGATGATCTTTATGGCGACTTTCTTACATGTTTTCCTCTCAAAAGCCAGCTTTACCTCTCCACAGGCTCCACTAGAGGGAAAAACAAAGACAGTGATTGTCTGAATGTTTTTAATTATGAGACCTACCACTCCTGGGTCCGCTTCGAGTATTAGAATTTACAGACATTCCATATAACAACCTTTCCATTGTCCCTGTTTGCAGAGGACACAGTGAAACTTCACCAATGTAAAATGTCAAGGGCTTAACAGCCAAAAACACTAAGTCAGCTCCAAATTCCATTTCTGAGCTGAGTGATACAAACATGTGTCTTACTGCAGCCCTGGATTGTGAAATTCCCAGAAAGATACTAAGAGAAAAATGAGAGAGAAACTACTTATCCGAGAGGTCAGAAAAACATTAACTAGAAACAGCCCTCCCTGGTCATGAGTTTCCCAAACAAATAACAGTAAACAGAATCTGCAAATGAATAACTTCAATGGATATATTTCTTTCTTTCTTATTCTCCGTCTTAAAAGGAAGTGCATAAGCAGTTGACAGCATGAGTTGCACCCTAAATCAAATCTGATTACCTAAGAAACCAAAAGTATTACACAATTAGCCTACTTGCAGCAACCTCTCACAGAGATTTGCAGTTAATTGGGATACTACTCATGGAAGAGGAATGCTCTCCAAGCCATTACCCAGAACACAGTTAATCCTGAGTAGGATCTGTCCTCCAAAGCTTGGGTCAGCCCAAGATAATGGCTACTAGGGCATCAATTATCCATTATGAAGTAGACTATTATAACTATTGTGGGTTTTGAAGGGGCAGGTTGAGGGTTTACCAAGACATCTTTTTTATTGTGTTAAATATACATAACACAAATGTATCACTGTAATCATTTTAAAGTATAATATTCAGTGGCATTAAGTACACTGCCAATGTTCTACAACCATCAGCATCTAATTCCAGAACTTTCTCATTAGCTCAAATGGAAACCCTGTACCTGTAAGCAATTAAGCAGTCACTCCTTACTCTACCCTGTCCCCAGCCCTCAGCCCCCGGCCCCCCAGCCCCTGGCAACCACTAATCTGCTTTCTCTATGTATTGATTTGCCTATTCTGAATATTTCATATCGATGAAATCATACAATATGTAGCCTTTCGTGTCTGGATTCTTTCACTTAGCGTAATGCCATAACATTTGTGGTACGTCATTCCTTTTTACAGCTGAATAATATTCCATTATATAGAAGTATCATATTTTGTTTATCTATTCACCTTCTGATGGACATTATTTGGTTTGTTTCTACCTTTTCTAAGTGGTTTCTTCAATATGACAACAAAAGCTTAAGCAACAAAAGAACAAAAATAGATAAACTAGACTTCTTCATTGTGACTAAAGCTGCCACTGAACGTTCATGTACAAGTTTTGTCTGAACAGTTGTTTGCTTTTTTTATTTTGAAGTATAGGCTCGATCTGTTGCCCAGGCTGGAGTGCAGTGGCATGATCTCAGCTCACTGCAACCTCCGCCTCCTGGCTTCAAGCAATTCTTGTGCCTCAGCCTCCTGAGTAGCTGGGATTACAGGTGTGTGCCACCTCGCCCAACTAATTTTTGTATTTTTAGTAGAGACAGGGTTTCACCATGTTGAGCAGGATGGTCTCCAACTCCTGACCTCAAGCGATCCACCCACCACACTCTCCCAAAGTGCTGGGATTACAGGCGTGAGCCACCATACCCGGCCTGAACACTTGTTTTTTAAATTGGGAAATTTATAAACCTAGAAGGAAAATTTCTGGGTCACATGATAATTCCATGTTTACCTTTCTCTGTTATTGTTTGTGGTTGTTATTTATGCCTCATAGAGCTCGGATGTTTACCTTTTTAAGAAATCACCAAACTATTTCCCACAGCGGCTACACCATTTTACATTCCCATCAGCAGTGCACGGGGGTTCCAATTTCTCCACATCCTCACCAACAGTTACTATTTTTTGTTTCTTTATTATGGTCCCTCGTAGGTAGCTGTGAAGTAGTATCTCATTGTGGTTTTGATTTGTATTTCCCTAATACTAACGATATTCAGCATCTTTTCCCTAATACTAACGATATTCAGCACCTCACCTGGCTAGTTTTTTGTATTTTTAGTAGAGACGGAGTTTCACCGTGTTAGCCAGGATGGTCTTGATCTCCTGACCTCCTGATGTGCTTTTTGACCATTGTATGTCTTCTTGAGAGAAATGTCTATTCAAGCCCTTTGCCCATTTTTTTTTTGTTCTGTTTTTAGAGACAGGATCTCACTGTCACCCAGGCTGGAGTGCAGTGCCTTTGCCCATTTTTAAATGGCAGGTTGTTTGTTTTTTTATTGTAGAATTCTAAGATGTCTTTATCTATTGTGGAGATAAGCCCTTATCAGATATAGGACTTGTAAATATTTTATCATTCTGTTGGTTGTGTTTTCACTCTCTTGATAGGTATCTTTTGAGACACAAAAGTTTTTAATTTTGTTTAAGTCTAATTTATCTATTTTTTCTTTTGTTGCTGTGCTTTTGTGTCTTAAGAAACCACTGCCAAATACAAGGTCATGAAGAGTTGTTCCTACGTTTTCTTCCCAGAGTTGTAAAGTTTTACCTCTTTTTTTTTTTTTTTTTTTTTTTTTTTTTGAGACGGAGTCTTGCTCTGTTGCCCAGGCTGGAGTGCAGTGGCCGGATCTCAGCTCACTGCAAGCTCCGCCTCCCGGGTTTACGCCATTCTCCTGCCTCAGCCTCCAGAGTAGCTGGGACTACAGGCGCCAGCCACCTCACCTGGCTAGTTTTTTGTATTTTTAGTAGAGACGGAGTTTCACCGTGTTAGCCAGGATGGTCTTGATCTCCTGACCTCGTGATCCGCCCGTCTTGGCCTCCCAAAGTGCTGGGATTACAGGCTTGAGCCACCACGCCCGGCCAAGTTTTACCTCTTATATTTCATTCTTGGCTCCACTTTGAATTAATTCTTATGTATCGTATGAGGTAAGGGTCCACGCAACTGTTCTTTTTTAAATCAGCTCAAAACACTTTCCAATTTCCCTTCTCCTGGAAACAGTCACTCTTTGCCCGGGAATTCCTCCCTGAGTTCATGCAGCTCTAGCTGGGGGTCTACTGTGGCACAATCCCTACTCCTAGAAACACAGGATAGCTACATAACAAAAACTGAGCTGGAACAGTGAGCCGTGATCATGCCACCGCACTCCAGCCTGAGAAACAGAGCAACACCCTGTCATTCATTCACACATACAGCCAGAGTTGCCCTTGAAATCAAATGCTGACATTGGGAGAGAGAGTTCTCTCTGCTGTAGTTTCTAGACAAAGAAAATATCAATCTGCACCTCCTGGTAGCCATTTTTCCTGCCACATAGAACAATTCTATAGGAAGGCAAGAAATAGCTGAATCAAGAGATGGAGCTAGAGCCCTGGTGACACTGTGAGAGCTCTCAGATGCAGTCAACCAGACCATCAGAACTCAAAGACCATGAATTAAAAGCCTAATAACCTCCTAGATCCAGCCATGCCTGAAGTAAGGATTTGCCTGTTTCTTTTTTTTTTTTTTTTTTTTCCTTTTTTTGAGACAGAGTCTTGCTCTGTCACCCAGACTGGAGTGCAGTGATGCCATCTCGGCTCACTGCAACCTCTGCCTCCCAGGTTCAAGCGATTCTCCTGCCTAAACCTCCCAAGTAGCTGTAACTATAGGCATATGCCACCATACCCAGTTACTTTTCATATTTTTAGTAGAGACGGCGTTTTACCGTGTCAGCCAGGCTGGTCTCAAACTCCTAACCTCAAGTGATCTGCCTGCCTCGGCCTCCCAAAGTACTAGGATTACAGGCGTGAGCCACTGCGCCCAGCCTGGCTCTCTATTTCCCAGTTACAAAAGCCAGTAAATTTTTTATCTTACCTGACTCATTTGAGTTGAGTTTCTGTCATTTGCTACAAGTTAGAGAATTCATATTAAATCCTCCCTTAGGAAAACATTGAGTTCCATACATTTCTTCTTTTTCTTTTCCCCCTTCTGAGATATGGTCTCACTCTATCACCCAGACTGGAATAGTGGCATGATCACGGCTCACTGCAGCCTCCACCTCCTGGGCTCAAGTAATTTCCCACTTCCACCTTCCAAGTAGCTGGGACTACAGGTGCAACCCACCACACTCAGCTAACTTTTTCTGTTTTTTTCTAGAGACAGGATTTCACCCCGCTGCCCAGGCTGGTCTCGAACTCCTAGACTCAAGCCTGCCTCAGCTTCCCAAAGTGTTGGGGTTTACAGGCATGCGCCACCATACCTAGCCTCATACTTTTTTTTTTTTGAGACATTGTCACTCTGTTGTCAAGGGTGGAGTACAGTGACGTGATCTCGGCTCACTACAACCTCCCCCTCCTGGGTTCAAGCAATTCTCCTGCCTCAGCCTCCCAAGTAGCTGGGATTACAGGCATGCTCCACCACACCTGGCTAATTTTTGTATTTTTAGTGGAGACGGGGTTTCACCCTCTTGGCCAGGCTGGTCTTGAACCCCTGACCTCAGGTGATCCACCCGCCTCGGCCTCCCAAAGTGCTGGGATTACAGGTGTGAGCCACCGTGCCCATTGGCCAGACCAGCCTGGCCAAGAGGGTAAAACCCCGTCTCCACTAAAAATAGAAAAATTAGCCAGGCGTGGTGGTGGGCGCTTGTAATCCCAGCTACTCGGGAGGCTGTGGCAGAGAATTGCTTGAACCCGCAAGGCAGAGGTTGCAGTCAGCCGAGATCTCGCCACTGTACTCCAGCCTGGGCGACAGAGCGAGACTCAGTCTCGGTAAAAAAAAAAAAAAAAAAAAAAAAAAAAAAAAAAAAAAAAAAAAAAAAAAAGAAAGAAAGAAAAGAAAAGAAAGGGTTTGACAGTGAGATTTCAAGTAACCAGTGCAAATATGGAAACACAATCAGTTACTGAATTCAGTATCAGTAAACTAAAATTTCTCCCATATAATAAAGAGGATACTGTGCTTGACTATGTTGCAGGAATATGGAGGATTATTTCCTTTTATGTACTTTTTACTTCTGTGTTTCCAAAAATATCAGTAGAAAGACCTTTGTGAGAAGGGAAGGGGGTTGAAGAGCATTTTGTAATGTGGTAACAGTATCCTGATACTTTCCTAAAGAAATGGTTCTCAAAGTATGACTGGATCTCCCCAAGAGAACCCCAAGGCCTTGCAGGGCATCCGTAAAGCCACAACTATGTTCAGAATAATACTAAGACATTATTTGTGTTTTCCATTCTCATTAGCTCATGCATATGGAGTTTTCCAGAGGCTACGTGGCATGTGACAACATAACAGACTGAATGAGGAAGCAAATATCAGAATCTAGCCATCTTCTAACTAAGCCAGATGTCAAAAAAATTTGGAAAAATGTCAAACAGTTCCTCTCTTCTCACTAATCATTGTAATAATTATTTTTCATAAAAAATATTACTCAGGCCAGGCGCAGTGGTTCACGCCTGTAATCCCAGCACTTTGGGGGGCCGACGCAGGCAGATCATGAGATCAGGAGATTGAGACCATCCTGGCTAACACAGTAAAACCCCATCTCTACTGAAAATACAAAAAATGGGGCCGGGCACGGTGGCTCAAGCCTGTAATCCCAGCACTTTGGGAGGCCGAGACGGGCGGAACACGAGGTCAGGAGATCGAGACCATCCTGGCTGACACGGTGAAACCCCGTCTCTAGTAAAAAATACAAAAAACTAGCCGGGCGAGGTGGCGGGCGCCTGTAGTCCCAGCTACTCGGGAGACTGAGGCAGGAGAATGGCGTAAACCCGGGAGGCGGAGCTTGCAGTGAGCTGAGATCCGGCCACTGCACTCCAGCCTGGGCGACAGAGCGAGACTCCGTCTCCAAAAAAAAAAAAAATACAAAAAATTAGCTGGGCGTGGTGGCACAGGCCTGTAGTCCCAGCTACTTGGGTGGCTGAGGCAGAAGAATCGCTTGAACCTGGAAAGCGGAGGTTGCAGTGAGCCGAGATCGTGCCACCGGACTCCAGCCTGGGTGACAGAGCGAGACTCCGTCTCAAGAAGAAAAAAATAAATGTTACCCATCTTAACATGTAGTAAGTTTACTTAATGAATTAATATAAAAATGTCTTGGCCAAACACAGTGGTTCATACCTATAATCCCAACACTTTGAGAGGCTGAGGCAGGAACATAACTTGAGCCCAGGAGTTCGAGACAAGCCGAGGCAACATAGCAAGACTCATCTCTACAATAAAAAAAATAAAAATTAGGGCCAGGCGTGGTGGCTTACGCCTGTGATCCCACCACTCTGGGAGGCTGAGGTAGGCAGATCACCTGAGGTCAGGAGTTCAAGACCAGCCAGGCCAACATGGTGAAACCCCGTCTCTACTAAAAATACAAAAAAATTAGCCGGATGTGGTGGTGGGCACCTGTAATCCCAGCTACCTGGGAGGCTGAGGCAGGAGAATCACTTGAAACCAGGAGGCGGAGGTTGCAGTGAGCTGAGACCATGCCATTGCACTCCAACCTGGGCAACAAGAACAAAACTCCATCTCAAAACACAAAAAGTAAAAATTAGCTGGGTGTGGTGGCACATCCCTGTAGTCCCAACTACTCGGGAAGCTGAGGTGGGAGGATTGCTTGAACCTGAGAGATCAAGGCTGCCATGAGCTGTGGTAACACTACTGCACTCCAGGAGGCCGAGGTAGGCAGATCACTAAGTCAGGAGTTCGAGACCAGCCTGGCCAATATGGTGAAACCCCGTCTCAGGCCACAGTGAGCTCTGATCATGCCACTACACTCCAGCCTGGGTAACAGAGCAACACCCTATCCCACAAAGAAATAAAATAAAAATAAATTTAAAATAATTATCACTAATAAAATTCATGAGGCAAAAGAGTTAATTTCAATTAATAATTATCAAACACATCAAAAATACACCTATTATGATGTATGAAAAATGCTCAACATCTCTAGCCATCAAGGAAATGCAAATTAAAACCACAATGACATATCACCTGAAGCCTGTTAGAATGGCTATTATCAAAAAGATGAATAATAACAAATATTGGAGAGGATGTGAAGAAAAGAGAACCTTGGTACACTGTTAGTGGGAATGTAAAGTAGTACAGCCATTTCAGAAACTAGTATAAAGGTTCCTCAAAAAGCTAAAATTATAATTACCATATGATCTAGCAATCCCACTTCTGGATATATATACAAAAAAAATTAAATCAGTATGTTGAAGAGATATCTGCACTCCTATGTTCAATTCAGCAATATTCACAATAGCCAAGATAGGGAAGCGACCTAAGTGTCCATCAGTGAATGAATGGACAAAGTAAATGTTGTGTATATATACACAGTGAAATACTATACACATGGCCAGGCGCAGTGGCTCATGCCTGTAATCCTAGCACTTTGGGAAGCCGAGGCGGGTGGGTTGCTTGAGCTCAGGAATTCAAGACCAGCCTGGGCAACATGGCAAGACCCCATCTCTACGCAAAATACAAAAATTAGCCAGGCATGGTGGTGCGAGCCTATAGTCCCGGCTACTTGGGAGGCTAAGGTGGGAGGATCAGTTGAGCCCAGGAAGTGGAGGTTGCAGTAAGCCAAGATCGTACCACTGCACTCCAGCCTGGGCAACAGAGCAAGACTCTGTGTGTCTCTCTGTCTCTCTCTCTCTCTCTCTCTCTCTCTCTCTCTCACACACACACACACACACACACACACACACAAAGGAAATAAAAAAAGAAATACTTGGCTGGGCATGGTGGCTCATGACACTAATCTCAGCACTTTGGGAGGCTAAGGCAGGAGAATGACTCGAGCCCAGGAGTTCAAGACCAGAGCTGGCAACACAGCGCAACTCCAACTCTAAAAAAAAAAAAAACACACATTAGCTGTGCATGGTGCTGCATGCCTGATTCCCTTGATCTGGGAGATCAAGGCCACAGTGAGCTCTGATCGTGCCACTACACTCTAGCCTGGGTAACAGAGCAACACTCTGTCTCACAAAGAAATAAAATAAAAATAAATTAAAATGACTGTGTGAAATAACTCACAAAAACAAAAATTAATACACAATTAGATACCAAACAAATGTTATCAATACATAATGAGTGTTATAAAATCAGAAATGAGAAACTATCAATCACAAATGTATAGGGAAAACATTAAGTGCAGTTATATAAGAAAATAATTTACCTTCCAAGAGTTTTTGACATGATGTATTCATCTCTTAATGCCTTAGGATAAACTGACTGATCATCTACAGTCAGATCAAAAAAGACAAAAACTAAGGAAAAAAAGAGTAGAAATGGGTTTCATTAATTTATTTACAAGAGGAGATAACTGATTCTAAAATTTATTAGTCATATGGAATATTAAAATTGTTTTTAACTACATTTAACATGTAACATTAAGGAAATTAGTTCAGTAGGCTAATACATATTGTAAAGCCCTTGAGAAATAAATGATAGTCCAATTTTATGCTTCAATGGAACTATAAGCAACACTCTAAAACTAGTGCAAAAAATCCATAACGCAACATTATTTACATTCCTTGACCTCAGAATATTTAATCAATTACACTAATATAAAATGCCCATGCAGATTTACAACAGGTCCAGAATCAAAAAGCAATCAATCAGTCTGAGTCTAGAAAAAATGGTCTAGGCAAGTAAATATCCCAATGAAAATCAGGCCATAAGTATCACCATACTGGCCATATTTTTGAAAATCAGTTGAGAGAGTAGATTTTAAGTATTTTCTCTATAAAAAAAAAAAAAAAAAAGATGGCGGAGCATGGTGGCTCACACCTGTAATCGCAGCACTTTGGGAAGCCGAGGCAGGCGGATCACAAGGTCAGGAGCTCGAGAGCATCCTGGCTAACATGGTGAAACCCCGTCTCTACTAAAAATACCAAAAAAAAAAAAATTAGCCGGGCATGGTGGTGGGCGCCTGTAGTCCCAGCTACTCGAGAGGCTGAGGCAGGAGAATGGCGTGAACCCGGGAGGCAGAGCTTGCAGTGAGCCGAGATCGCACCACTGCACTCCAGCCTGGGCGACAGAGCGAGACTCCGCCTCAAAAAAAAAAAAAAGAAAGATATGTAAGTGAGGTAATGCATGGGTAATGCATGCTAGTTAGCTCAAGTTAGCCATTCTACAATATATACATATTTCAAAACATGTTGCACATGATAAATATCTATGTATTTTTGGGACACCTTCTCACTCTGTTGCCCAGGCTACAGTGCAGTGGTGCAATCATGACTCACTGTAGCCTCGACCTCCTCCCACCTCAGACTCCCAAGTAGTTGGGACTATAGGAACATACCAGCATGCCCAGCTAATTTTTTTGTCTAGTAGAGATGGGGTCTCACTATGTTGCCCAAGCTGGTCTTGAATTCCTGGGCTTAAGCAACCTTCCTGTGTTGGCCTCCCAAAGTGCTGAGATTACAGGCATGAGCAACCATGCCAACCTATAATTTTTATTTATCTATTAAATAAATGTTTAAAGGTTTATTTAATTTTTTAAAAAGAGGAAGAAAAGTGCCCTTTGGGCAGACCAATGAGAAAAAGGTGGTACACAGCTTGTCAAGTAGAGGACAGACCAAATTTCAGCACCCAGTTGCCTCCTCCCCTACACACTCATAAACAGCAAAACCCAAAGCAGCTGCCCTGACTATAACTATCACAGAGAAAACAAAATAGTCAGAAATGGGGAAAACTAAGTTAATCATAAAATGTACTTCAGGACGCCCAATATAGACATAATTCCAAGATACCAGACTGAAGATTGACTGCATGAAAATCCCTTAGGCATGACTTTATTTCATTTGGTTAGATGGGGTCTCACCATGTTGCCCGGGCTGGAGGGCAGTGGCTATTCACAGGCACAATCATAGCTCACTGTAGCCTTAAAATCCTGGGCTCAAGGGATCCTCTAGCCTCACCTTTCTGAGTAGCAGGGACTATAGGCTCATGCCACAGCCCCTAGAGGCATGATTTTTTAAATCCCTACCAGAATCTGGAGAAGAGTGCTTGTAGGAACCTTTATTTTCAAAATGTCTTGCACATACATAGACACCCTCCAAGTCATTCGACTCTCAGATAAGTTTGGGAAGCTCTACGGTTTCTTTAACTAAAGAAAAACAGTATTCCTCTTGTCTAATCACCTTGAGCTACTTTTAACTCTATGGTTGTTTTTGTCAGGTACCCTTTGTAGATAATACCCTGAAAAAAAATTGTTCATTTCAGATTTTATTTCCATAGTTTTAGAAATGGATGCTTTGCTGGGCGCGGTGGCTCACGCCTGTAATCCCAACACTTTGGGAGGCTGAGGTGGGCGGATCACGAGGTCAGGAGATTGAGACTATCCTGGCTAACACGGTGAAACCCCATCTCTACTAAAAATACAAAAAATTAGCCAGGCATGGTGGCAGGCGCCTGTAGTCCCAGCTACTCGGGAGGCTGAGGCAGGAGAATGGCGTGAACCCAGGAGGCAGAGCTTGCAGCGATCCAAGACCACGCCACTGCACTCCAGCCTGGGCGACAGAGCGAGACTCCGTCTCAAATAAAAAAAAGAACTGGATGCTTATAAAATGCTACCTGATGATGCTAATAAACATCTCCACTTACACAGGATAACCATGTAGTATTTACAAAGGTAGACGCTCTAAAGCGAGCCTCTTACAGAAGCACCCACATCCTAATGCCTGGCATATAAAAGGAACTCAATAAATGTATACAGAAATAAAGGAATGGGGCTAGACATGGTGGCTCACACCTGTAATCTCAGCACTTTGGGAGGCCAAAAAAGGCAGATTGCTTGAGCTCAGGAGTCTAAGACCAGTCTGGCCAACATGGTGAAACCCCATCTATACCAAAAATACAAAAAATTAGCCAGGCGTGATGGCATGTGTCTGTGGTCACAGCTACTCAGGAGGCTGAGGTGGGAGGATCACCTGAGCCTGGGAGGCAGAGGTTGCAGTGCCACTGAACTCCAGCCTGGGTGACAGAGTGAGACCATGTCTCGAAAAAGAAAGAAAGAAAAAAATGAATGGAAAAAATGAAGAAAGGAAAGAATGAGGTGAAGAGGAAGGAAAAATGAATTAATGGCCTGAAACAACAATTCATAGATATCTAAGACTGATGTGGTATAAACTGAATCAATCAATGAACTATAATTTATTTTAATCACCATGATAATTCAATTAACAGTATATGGGCCAAGCAGGGCCTCACGCTTGTAATCCCAGCAATTTGGGAGGCTGACGCAGGCAGATCACGAGGTCAGGAGTTCGAGACCAGCGTGGCCAACATAGTGAAACCCCGTCTCTACCAAAAATACAAAAAAAATTAGCTGGGCGTGGTGGCGAGTGCCTGTAATCCCAGCTACTTGGGAGGCTGAGGCAAGGAGAATCGCTTGAAACTGGGAGGCGGAGGCTGCGGTGAACCAAGATTGCGCCACTGCACTCCAGCCCAGGTGACAGTGCAAGACTCCGTATTAAAAATAAAAAAAAAAATTAAAAAAAAAAATAACAACACAGTATATGGCATTACATAAAACCAATTAAACCTTAAAACCTTAAAAATCTGTCTGGATAGAACTTTTTCAAAATTTAACAATGCAACTAGGACGGCAAAGTTGAATCTTGAATGCTAACTTACTCATCTTTTTTTCTGAGACAGAGTTTCACTCTTGTTGCCCAGGCTGGAGTGCAATGGCATGATCTCGGCTCACCGCAACCTCCACCTCCTGGGTTCAAGCGATTCTCCTTCCTCAGCCTCCTGAGTAGCTGGGATTACAGGCATGCGCCACCATGCCCGGCTTATTTTGTATTTTTAGTAGAGACAGGGTTTCTCCATGTGGGTCAGGCTGGTCTCGAACTCCTGACCTCAGGTGATCCATCCACCTCAGCCTCCCAAAGTGCTGGGATTACAGGTGTGAGCCACTGCGCCTGGCAACTTACTCATCTTTACTCACTTAAACCATACTCTGCAAGGACAGGACAAATTTTCCTCCTATGAGGGAGTGGGAAAAATAAAAATCCAGTGACCATAAGATAATAATATTACCTTTATTTCTGCTTAGTGAAAGTGCAATTTCAGAATTGTTATTCAAAGGACGGCGTTTTCCTTTACCTACAAGCTCTGTATTTACAAAGGTTCCATTGCCACTGTGATCTTCTATGTATGCAATGTAAGAGTTTTTAGGACCCACTTCCTAAAACAGAGAACATTTTATTTCAAACTTTGAACAGCAGAGATTTACAGTGGGAAAATACC
Organism: Rhinopithecus roxellana; assembly: GCF_007565055.1. Taxonomy (NCBI): domain Eukaryota; kingdom Metazoa; phylum Chordata; class Mammalia; order Primates; family Cercopithecidae; genus Rhinopithecus; species Rhinopithecus roxellana. The sequence goes on along the minus strand of NC_044561.1, from coordinate 21,837,928 downwards.
TAAAAACAATGACTAGATTACCAGCTCTCCTAGATACGTGGGTATTTGTTACCTACCCTGAAAATCCGAAAGTGTTTCTTGCTATATGTCCGGTATTTATCTGTTCTTTTTAGCAGTGGTTCATCAAAGCAATATTCACAGCTTTTGTCCCTCCCAAACCAGTAGTTGTCATTCACACATTCTGTAATACAAAAGCATGCAGCAGACGGCTGTTGAATTTCATGTATCAAACGTTTAAAAATTGCTCATAAATGCTAATTGTAGGAAAATAGCCTAAGAAGGCAATCAGAATTATCAGTCTGCTTATCAAGATTTTATAAGATTAGGGCTGGGCGCGGTGGCTCAAGCCTGTAATCCCAGCACTTTGGGAGGCCGAGACGGGCGGATCACGAGGTCAGGAGATCGAGACCATCCTGGCTAACACGGTGAAACCCCGTCTCTACTAAAAAATACAAAAAACTAGCCGGGCGAGGTGGCGGGCGCCTGTAGTCCCAGCTGCTCGGGAGGCTGAGGCAGGAGAATGGCGTGAACCCGGGAGGCGGAGCTTGCGGTGAGCTGAGATCCGGCCACTGCACTCCAGCCCGGGCGAGGGAGAGAGACTCCGTCTCAAAAAAAAAAAAAAAAAAAAAAAAAAAAAAAAAAAAAGATTTTATAAGATTAAAAATCAGGAAAGAAAAAACAACATTTACAACGAGTTTAACAAATGGCAGTTTATCTATAATCACATGGCCAGGCACAGTGGCTTACACCTGTAATCTCAGCCCTTTGGGAGGCTAAGGCAGGAGGATCATTTGACCCCAGGAGCTCATGACCAGCCTAGGCAACATAGGGGGCACCCATCTCTACCAAAAATTTAAAAATTAGTCTGGGCAACATGGTGAAACCCTATCTCTACAAAAAATAAAAAATCAGTAGGGTATGGTGGTCTCAGCTTCTCAGGAGGCTGAGGTGGGAGGATCGCTTGAGCCCAGGAGGTCAAGGCTGCAGTGAGCTGAGATTGCGCCACTGCACACTAGCCTGGGCGAGAGTGAGACGCTGTTTCAAAAAAAAACTTGGCCCGGTGTGGTGGTTCACACCTGTAATCCCAGCACTTCAGGAAGCCATGACGAGTGGATCATGAGGTCAGGAGTTGAAGACCAGCCTGGTCAAGATGGTGAAACCCTGTTTCTACTAAACCCTGTTTCCACTAAAAATACACAAAGTAGCTGGGCATGTGGCAGGTGCCAGCTACTAGGGAAGCTGAGGCAGAGAACTCCTTGAACCTGGGAGGTGGAGGCTGCAGTGAGCTGAGATTGTGCCACTGCACTCCAGCCTGGACAACAAAGCGAGACTCCGTCTCAAAAAAAATAAAAAATAAAAAATCACCCAGATGTGGTGGTGCATGCCTGTAGTCCAGCTACTCAGGAGGCTGAAGCAGGAGGATCACTTGAGCAAGAGATGCTACAAAGGGCTGTGATCCTGCCACTGCACTCCAGCCTGGGTAACAGAACAAGACCCTGTCTCAAAAACATAAATAAACAAATATTTCATATATATTATATATTTATTTTCTATTTATTATATATAATATATATAATTTGTATTTATTATATATATTTATAAGTCACGTTAAATATAATTATGTGTTTATACATAATACAACTTACATATTATATAATATGTTAATTATATATACATATAATATATAATACATAATATATAATATAATCTATTAATATATGTATTTATACACACACACACATACATATATATATAAAACTGTGAAATAACAAATAGTCATTAAAAGTTCTCGAGTAATTTTTAATGACTTAGAAAATTACTTGCAATACTGTAACTTCCTGCTTATTACCTTCCTGAGGTTTTCCACAACACTTAGCATAAAATCTGCACTCTTCCTTACAGCCTAATAGATGCTCAAGGTCTGGCCCCTGCCACCATTCCAGCTCCACCTCATACCCCTCTCCCCTTGCTCATGACACCCAGCACCATTGGCCTCCTTTCACTGCCCCCAAGAATGCTGGGTTCAATCTGCCTTGTGGTCTTAGCACTTCTTCCCCAGCTACACAAATGGCTCATTCCACCTTGCCTTTTGTATAGATACTATTTACACAACACTATCTGCCTTTTGGACTCCACTATCATCTCCCACTCAGCTTTTTCTTGTTTTTTTTTTTTTTTTTTGGAGACGGAATCCTGCTGTCACCCAGGCTAGAGTGCAGTGGCACGATCTCAGCTCACTGCAACCTCCGCCTCTCAGGTTCAAGCGATTCTCCTGCCCTCAGCCTCCCGAGTAGCTGGGACTACAGATGCATGCCACCACGCCCGGCTAGTTTTGTTTTTGTATTTTTAGTAGAGACGGGGTTTCACCATGTTAGCCAGGATGGTCTTGATCTCCTGACCTCATGATCCGCCCATCTCAGCCTCCCAAAGTGCTTGGATTACAGGCGCGAGCCACAGCGCCTGGCCCAGGAAGAACTTTTATGAAACATCCACAGCTTAGTCTTCAGATATCAAAGAGGAGAGAGAAGAGAGGAGGAGAAGGGAGGAAAGAGGAAAGAAAAGGAAAGAAAAGAGGAAAGGAAAGGGGAAAGAGGAAAGGAACGGAACGAAACGGAACAGAATGGAAAGGAAAGGGAAAGGAAAGAAAGGAAAGGAAAGAGGAAAGAAAAGGAAAGAAAAGAGTGAAGGAAAGGGTAAAGGGGAAAGGCTACATTAAAAAGAAGGAAATGAAAAGGAAAGGAAAAGGAAAAGGAAAGGAAAGGAAAGGAAAGGAAAAGAGAAGGAAAGGACATGACAACGAAAGGCAAAAGTCAATTAAAGGAAACTGACAGGAGTCAATGAACAAGGCAAGGCAATGAAGGAAAGTAAATGCACGGAAACTGAAAGTACCTGCACAATTAAAAGGAAAGGAAAGGAAAACTTAACTGACAGGCAATTCGAACGGCCCTTCCTTTACCTTCCCCTTAACGTCCCTGCCCATTCCCTGTCCCTTCCATCCCTTCCCTTCATCCTTACTTCCACCTCCATTCCATTCCTTCCCTCTTCCCGTCACTTCCCCCTTCCCTGCCCTTCCTATTCCCCTTCCCCCTTCCCGGTCCCTAGCCCTTCCCCCTTCCCTTGCCCTCCCTTCACTATCACTCCCCCTTCCCTTACTTCCCTTCCCCCTTCCTTCCCTTCCATTCCCTTCCCCTTCCCCTTCCCATCCTTCCCGTCCCTTCCCACTTTCCCTTCATTGACATTCACTTCCATTCCCCCTTCCCCTTCCCCCTTCCCTTCCACGTTCCCGTCCCCGTCCCCCGCCCCGTTTCCCTTTCCCTAAAGGACGACCCACCCGCTAACCATCATACTTAGTGACAAAAGACTGAAAACTGGCCGGGGATGGTGCCTCACACCTCTTATCCCAGCACTTTGGGAGGCTGAGGCAGGAGGATCAGTTGATACCAGGAGTTCGAGATCAGATTGGGTAACATGGCGAGACTCTGTCTCTACAAAACACGAAAATAAAAAAATTAGGCCAGCCACAGTGGCTCACGTCTGTAATCCCAGCACTTTGGGAGGCTGAGGCAGGTGGATCACCTGAGGGCAGGAGTTCGAGACCAGCCTGGCCAACATGGTGAAAACCCATCTCTACTCAGAATACAAAAATTAGCCAGGCATGGTGGCATAAGCATGTAATCCCACCTACTTGGGAGGCTGAGGCAGGAGAATCGCTTGAAACTGGGAGGAGGAGGTTGCAGTGAGCCGAGATCACACCATGGCACTGCAGCCTGGTGACAGAGCGAGGCTCTGTCTCAATAGATAAATAAATAAATAAATAAAACTCAAAATGAATAAAGGACCTTAATTAAACATAAGAGCTAAAACTAGGCCAGGTACTGTGGCTCATGCCTGTAATCCCAACACTTTGGGAAGCTGAGATGGATGGATCGCTTAAGCTCAGGAGTTTGAGACCAGACTGTGGAACATGGTGAAACCCCATCTCCACCAAGAATGCAAAAAGTTAGCTGGGAGTGGTGGTGCACATCTGTGGTCCCAGCTACCCAGGAGGCTGAAGTGGGAGAATTGCTTGAGCCTGGGAGGCAGAGGCTGAAGTGAGGCGAGATTGCGCCAGTGCACTCCAGCCTGGATGACAGAGTGAGACCCTGTCTCAAAAAAACTAAATAAACAAACAAACAAAAAGGAATTAAAACTATAAAATTTCAGAAGAAAACATAGGTATAAATAATTAACAAATAATAATAATAAATAGCCTTGGCTGGGCGTGGTGGCTCGCACCTGTAATCCTACCACTTTGGGAGGCCAAGACGAGCAGATCACCTGAGGTCAGGAGTTTGAAACCAGCCTGGCCAACATGGTGGAACCCCATCCCTACTAAAAAAATACAGAACTTAGCCGGGCATGATGGAGGGCACCTGTAATCCCATCTACTCAGGAGGCTGAGGCAGGAGAATCGCTTGAACCCAGGAGACGGAGGTTGCAGTGAGCCAAGATCGCACCACTGTACTCCAGCCTGGGTGACAGAGTGAGACTCCATCTCAAATAATAATAATAATAAACAGCCTCTATGTATTCAGTATCTACTTTATGCTGGTCATCCAATCAGACTCTGTTTACTTGTCTTTTTTGGTTTTTCCTTTTGGTGGAGAATGGGGTCTCACTATATTGCCCAGCAGGTCTCAAACTCCTGGGTTCAAGCTATCCTCCCACCTCTGCCTCCCTAAGAGCTGGGATTACAGTTGTGAGCCACTGCGCCCAGCCTATTTGTTTTCTCACTTTTTTTTTTTTTTTTTTGAGACGGAGTCTCGCTCTGTTGCCCGGGCTGGAGTGCAGTGGGTCTCAGCTCACTGCAAGTTGCCCGGGTCTCAGCTCACTGCAAGCTCCGCCTCCTGGGTTCACGCCATTCTCCTGCCTCAGCCTCCCGAGTAGCTGGGACTACAGGTGCCCGCCACCGCGCCCGGCTAGTTTTTTGTATTTTTTAGTAGAGACGGGGTTTCACCGCGTGAGCCAGGATGGTCTCGATCTCCTGACCTCGTGATCCACCCGTCTCGGCCTCCCAAAGTGCTGGGATTACAGGCTTCAGCCACCGCGCCCGGCTGTTTTCTCACTTTTAAAGGTGATGTATCCCATTTAGCCCTTTCTCACCATTTTTGTTTCCCACTCGTCTAAACCTATAGGCCTATCTGAAAAATATATTGTATTTTATTTATTTCTTTATTTTTTGGAGACAGAATCTTGCTCTGTCACCCAGGCTGGAGTGCAGTGGCGCAATCTCAGCTCACTGCAACCTCCACCTCCCAAGTTCAAGCAATTCTCCTGTCTCAGACTCCTGAGTAGGTGGGATTACAGGTGCCTGCCACCATGCCCGGCTAATTGTTTTTTTCTTTTTTTTTTGAGACGGAGTTTCGCTCTTGCTGCCCAGGCTGGAGTGCAGTGGCGAGATCTCAGCTCACCACAACCTCTGCCTCCTGGGTTCAAGCGATTCTCCTGCCTCAGCCCCCTGAGTAGCTGGGATTACAGGAGCCCGCCACCATGTCCGGCTAATTTTGTATTTTTAGTAGAGACGGGGTTTCTCCATGTTAGTCAGGCTGGTCTCAAACTCCCCATCGCAGGTGATCTGCCCGTCTCGGCCTCCCAAAGTGCTGGGTTTATAGGCGTGAGCCACCACGCTTGGCCTAATTTTTGTATTTTTAATAGAGACAGGGTTTCCCCGTGTTGGCCAGGCTATTCTTGAACTCCTGACCCCAAGTGATCCCGCCCACCTTGGTCTCTCAAAGTGCTGGGATTACAGTCATGAGCCACCATGCCTGGCCTGAAAAAATATATTTTAAATGGGTAAAAAATAGCTTCGAGTGTCTACTTACAAATTTAAAGTTGTATATGTAGAATGCAGGTGTATTGTTTATCCATTTTTTACAGTTTTTTCAAGACATCAAAGTTAGACATGAAATAAAACAAGGATGGTGAGTGACAAAACACAAAATGACACACCAGTCCTTCATTTCTTTATATTAATATATTCTACCCTATTAATGCCAAGTTCAAATGTGTTTAGTAAAGAGGTCATTGTAATGTAAGAGAAAAGAAAAAAACACTATTTTTTTTTACTGGAGTGCAGTGGCACAATCCTGGCTCATTGCAACCTCTGCCTCCCAGGTTCAAGCAATTCTCATGTCTCATCCTCCTGAGTAGCTGGGATTGCAGGCATGCACCACCACACCTGGCTAATTTTTGTATTTTCAGTAGAGACAGGGTTTTGCCATGTTGCCCAAGCTGGTTTTGAACTCCTGGCCTCAAGTGATCCTCCTGCCTTGGCCTCCCAAAGTGGTGGGATTACAGGCATAGGCCACCACGCCTGGCAATTTTAAAATACACACATGTGTATTTTAAACATATGCATAGCGAAACTTACCATTGGAACCAGGAGGTGTCAGAAAGGGTCAACACATTTAAATCACAAGGTTGACTATTTTGAGACAAAAACAAATAACAAGTAGTCAACAAATAGCCATCTCTATTCTGAACAGCTCTGATTCTCTGAAGCTGTGGCAAACCACAGCAGAGGTTAACTGGTGAAGCTTTTGTGATTAGGGGATAATGTTTGCAAGTTTGCATGAATCTGCATTTTTCTAGGAAGAGGGTCCAAAGCTACCTTCAGATCCTTGGATGGACAGCACATTGTAAATATCCAATTAATATTTGTTGAAAGAATAAATGAACGGAATCCACAGCAGATAACAGCCAGTGCAGCACCCAACACTGCCTCTTTGGTTTTATCACCTTCAAACTCCAGAATTATTCTAAGGTGGCTCAAGCACTCTGCTGCAACTAACTAAGGCAGGAAAATAGGGTCTGAACGCAGGGAATCTAAGGCCAATTCACACAAACTTCCTGGAGCAGCCAGGCACGGTGGCTCATGCCTGTAATCCCAGCACTTTGGGAGGCCGAGGCAGGCGGATCACTTGAGATCAGAAGTTCAAGACCAGCCTGGCTAACATGGTGAAACCCCATCTCTACTAAAAATACAAAAATTAGCCAAGTGCAGTGGTATGCGTTTGTAATCCCAACTACTCAGGAAGCTGAGATAGGAGAATCGCTTGAACCCAGGAGTCACAGGTTGCAGTGAGTCTAGCCGAGATTTCTCAAAAAAAAAAAAAAAGAATTTGCACTCTGGCCTATGATTTGTCCATTCTAGGACCTTCATTTGCATAAGGCGTCAATCCTCACCAGTCTTGGAACAGCCGAGGTCCAGTTCACTGTGACCTCTAATGGGCTGTGAGCCAGCCCTTCATCTACATAGGAGGTAACCAATGGGAGACCTCTAGAGGGTACTTGAACCCCAGAAGACTTTGCCACCAGGGCTCTGCAGCCACTTGCTGAGGCCTGCTCCCATCCTGCGACATGTACTTTAGCTTCTATTGCCTTCCACTTCAATAAATCTATGCTTTCACTGCCTGTTCATGCATGATGTTCAATTATTTGTTCAACATGCCAAAAACCTGGACAACTCACAATCAGAACCTTCCACCCGGTAACACAACAACTTTCTGTAACTGTTTTTCTGAACAAAACATGATACTATATAACAAAGGGTCTTACCAAGATTGGCAAATCCATCCTGAAGGGCCCATAATCGAGCCCAGGGGGCAGGGACAGGCTCCTCAGGTTCTTGGTCCTCAGGTTCTTGGTCCTCAGGAATAGAATAGAGTTCCTGAGTGGACACTGTCTCTAAGGAGCTCAGTGTCCCAGAGCTGGAGTGAGAGGACTGGCTGGAGTTTGGCATCGTGCTGGTAGAGGAGCTGGATATGCCCTGGGACTGTGAGGAGGAACCTTGGGACTGGGTAACGCTGCCATGGGGCTGTGAACAGGTACTGCTGCCATGGGACTGCTGAGCCTCAACATCCGACTCCCGAGACATCACGACCTCAAAAAGAAAGTGTCCAACAACAAAGGTGAGTTTCGAGGCACAAGACTTTAAAAAGTAAACAGTGGGCCTATTACAACAGCAAAAGAAAAAAGAAAAGAAAAGAAAAGAAAAGAAAAGAAAAGAAAAGACAAGACCCAGGGCAAACATGCTCTCCAAAAATTAAAAGTCCTAACATGCCAGACCTACAGTTCTTCTGGGCTGAGCTTTTCACCAGATCATTGTCACCGGATCAGTTTTTTGTCTGACAGCCATAAACTACAGGGAAAAAACAAATTATCTGAAGATTATGAATAAGCAAAAAGCAATAAAATTGAGCTGGGGGGCTCATAAAAGCTTACATTTGTCCAATCCTTTTAAATTAAGACTGAAACTGGCCGGGCGCGGTGGCCTGTAATCCCAGCACTTTGGGAGGCTGAGACGGGCGGATCACGAGGTCAGGAGATCGAGACCATCCTGGCTAACACGGTGAAACCCCGTCTCTACTAAAAAAAAAAAAGTACCAAAAAACTAGCCGCGCGAGGTGGCTGGCACTGTAGTCCCAGCTACTCGGGAGGCTGAGGCAGGAGAATGGCGTAAACCCGGGAGGCGGAGCTTGCAGTGAGCTGAGATCCGGCCACTGCACTCCAGCCCAGGCGACACAGCGAGACTCCGTCTCAAAAAAAAAAAAAAAAAAAAAAAACTGAAACCAAAAATGTATTGATACAATCAACACTACATTTAAATTTCATGTATAGTGGGGGCCAGGCGTGGGGCCTCACACCTGTAATCCCAGCACTTTGGGAGGCCGAGACGGGTAGATCATGAGGTCAGGAGTTTAAGACCAGCCTGGCCAACGTAGTGAAATTCCATCTCTACTAAAAATACAAAAAATTAGCCGGGCATGGTAGCAGGCACCTGTAGTTCCAGCTAATCAGGAGGCTGAAGCAGGAGAATTGCTTGAGCCCAGGAGATGGAGGTTGCAGTAAGCTGAAATCATGCCACTGCACCCCAGCCTGGGTGATAGGAGTGAAACCCTGTCTCAAAAACATAAATTAATGAAATAAATAAAATTTAAAAATAAAATAGGTCAGGTGCAGTGACTCACAACTGTAAACACAATACTTTGGGTGATGGAGGTAGAAGAATTGCTTGAGGGCAGGTGTTTGAGACCCCACCTCTACGAAAAATAATAATATAATCTTTGTGTTATATAATTTTGCCCAACTGCAGCCTGATATAAGCATTCTGAGCATGTTTAAAGGAGGCTAGGCTAAACTATGATGTTTGGTATATTAGGTATATTGAATATATTTTCAATTTAACAATATTTTCAACTTAGAATGGGTTTATTTAGAAATAACGCCATTGAAAGTTGAGGAGCATCTGTGTATTTTGGAAAGAGAAAGAAGACAAAGGATCAGGTGGCTTGGAACAGAAGTAAAAAAGAAATTGTACAATAACCTGCTGCATTATTCCAAAGGGTCCATTTACATAAAATGTCACTGGTACCCCTTTTCCTCTGGGCTTGCTCCTAAAGGGAAACACACCTGTTCGTTCAATCTAGATTCCCTGACACCTAAGGACCCAGTGACCTGATGAGGCAGAACACAAAGGAAGACAGCTCTAAACAATTCCACCTATCCCTTTGTGATGCTAAGTAACTATAGGGCTTATCTTCCAGCTACTCGGGAAGGTGAGGTGGGAGGAATACTTGAGCCCAGGAGTTGAAGGCTGCAGTGAGCTATGATCATACCACTTATATCACCAGCCTGGGTGGCAGAGTGAGACCCTATCTCCGAAGAACAGAAAACAAAACAAGACTCTGATAACAGAACCACCAGTAAAATCAAAGGAACGTCCACTGCGGACCTAATCGGATTAACAAAAAAAAAAAGCGGGGGGAGGAGGACATTCTCTTCCTTCCCATACTCAGGCTACTACTCCAGGAGAACACAGGAAACAACACTATCATAGTCCCCACCATCACAGGGGGATAAGATCCAAGATCCCCCAAGTGGATGCCTGAAACCTCACATAGTACAGAACCCTATATAAACTATGCACAACTTTCTTTTTCCTTCTTCACAATTTCACAAATAGAAGATTTGTTCTTACCATAGATGTTACCAGCCTCAGCATACAAATTTTTTTTTTCCTTATTAAATTGAGATCTTTCACCTTTTCAGTTAAAAGAAACACTTTACAGCTTCTCTTTGCAATATCCAAATTGTCAGCATCTTTTGCTTTGGGGCCATTATTAAATATAAGGGTGACTTGAACACAAGCACTGCAAAACCACATAATTTAAGACTTATGAATTGATTATTTCTTTTTTTTTTTATTTTTATTTATTTATTTATTTTTTTGAGACGGAGTCTCGCTCTGTTGCCCGGGCTGGAGTGCAGTGGCCAGATCTCAGCTCACTGCAAGCTCCGCCTCCCGGGCTTAAGCCATTCTCCTGCCTCAGCATCCCGAGTAGCTGGGACTACAGGCGCCCACCACCGCGCCCGGCTAGTTTTTTGTATTTTTTTAGTAGAGACGGGGTTTCACCGTGTTAGCCAGGATGGTCTCGATCTCCTGACCTCGTGATCCGCCCGTCTCGGCCTCCCAAAGTGCTGGGATTACAGGCTTGAGCCACCGCGCCCGGCCTATTTTTTTTTTTTTTAAAACAGAGTCTCACTCAGTCACCTAGGCTGGAGTGCAGTGGCACAATCTCGGCTCACTGCAACCTCCACCTCCTGGGTTCAAGCAATTCTCCTGCCTCAGCCTTCTAAGTAGCTGGGATTACAGGCACACTCCACCACGCCTGGCTAATTTGTGTATTTTTTTTAGTAGAGACAGGGTTTTCACTGTATTGGCCAGCCTGGTCTCAAACTCCTGACCTCAGGTGATCCTCAGGCCCACCTCAACCTCCCAAAGTGCTAGGATTACAGGCATGAGCTACCACGCCCAGCCATGAATTGATTATTTCTTATGAATTTTCCACTTAGTTTCAGATCACAGCTGACCATTGGTAACTGAAACTACTATCGCTGATAAGTAGGGACTACGATACCCACACTGATTGTATTTACACAGCTTTCAAGATACAAATATTCTGCCAGGTGTGGTGGGTCTAGTCTGTAATCCCAGCACTTTGGGAGGCTGATGCAGGCAGATTCCTTGAGCCCAGGAATTCGAGACCAGCCTGGACACCATGGTGAAATCCAGTGTCTACAGAAAATACAAAAAATTAGCAGGGCATGGTGGTGTGCACCTGCAGTCCCAGCTACTTGGGAGGCTGAGGTGGGAGGATCACTTGAGCCCAGGAGGCTGAGGCTGCAGTGAGCCGTGATCGAGCCTACACTCCAGCCTGGGTAACAGAGACCCTATCACCAGAAAAAAAAAAAGGATACAAAGGTTCTGATGAGTTTTCTTTAAAACATACCAGGAAGGCAATGCCAAAACTGAGTATGCCACTCCAGGGACTGCTGGTCTAATACTACCTCAGCCAGGCTGAGTCTTCCCCACAGCTTTTTGAGCAAGACAGGACAACTGGAGAAAATGTGTCAACAAGTTGCTACGAGAGATTAGAGGCAAGCAGATCTGGAGTCACACACTTGAGTGAAACTGTGCATGACTTTAGGTAGATCACAACTTTGCTAAGCCTGTTTTCTCATCGAAAATAAGTAGACAGACCATGAGGATTAAGTGAAGTGATGCATGTAATACTCCCCCCACCCACCCATGCTATCTGGGAGCCATTGTTATTGGAAAGTCATGCAGAGAAGTGAGTGAAAAACCAAAGTGAGGGCAGCAAAACTCCAGGACTGTAAACAGAAGTCCAGTCCCCAAACCTATAAAACCACTAGAAGAAAACACTGGGGAAGTGCTCCAGGACACTCATCTTGGGCACAGGTTTTTTGCGTAAGACCTCAAAAGCACAGGCAACTAAAGCAAAAACAGACAACTGGGATTTCATCAAGCTAAAAAAGCTTCTGCACAGCAAAGGAAACAATCAACAAAGTGAAGAGACAACCCACAGAATAGGAAAAAACATTTCCAAACTAGCCATCTGACAAGGGATGAATAATCAGAATATATAAGGAGATGAAACTCAACTGCAAAAAGACAAATAATCCAATTTAAGAAATGGGCAGGCCAGGCACAGTGCCTCACATCTGTAATCCCAGCACTTTGGGAGGCCAAGGCAGGGTGGATCATCTGAGGTCAGGAGTTCAAGACCAGCCTGGCCAACATGGCGAAACCACAAAAAATGCTCAACATCACTGATCATTGGAGAAATAACAAATCAAAACTACAGTGAGGCCTGGGAACAGTATCTCATGGCTGTAATCCCAGCACTTTGGGAGGCGGAGGCGGGCAGATCACTTGAGGTCAGGAGTTTGAGACCAGCCTGGCCAACATGGTGAAACCCTGTCTCCACTAAAAATATGAAAATTAGCTGGGCATGGTGGCAGGTGTCTATAATCCCAGCTACTTGGGAGGCTGAGGCAGGAGAATCGCTTGAACCTGGGAGGCAGAGAATGCAGTGAGTCAAAATCGCACCACTGCATTCCAGCCTGGGCGACAGAGTAAAACTGTCTCAAACAAACAAACAAACAAACAAACAAACCTACAATGAGATACCATCTCACCCCAGTTAAAATGGTTTGAATAAAAGACAGGCAATAACAGATGCTGGAAAGAATGTGGAGAAAGGGGAACTGTACAGAGTGCTCTTGACATAAGTAATTTTATCTTAGAAAAACGCTCTTGTATTTTAAAAGGCATTATGCCAATAGGGACCAGATGTTTGTCTAATTAATAAAGACTGTACTGGCCAGGCACAGTGGCTCACGCCTGTAATCCCAGCACTTTGGGAGGCCAAGGCAGGCGGATCACAAGGTCAGGAGATCCAGACCATCCTGGCCATCATGGTGAAACCCCGACTCCACTAAAAATACAAAACTTAGCTGGGCGTGGTGTTGCATGCCTATAATCCCAGCTACTCGGGAGGCTGAGGCAGGAGAATCACTTGAACGAGGGAGTCGGAAGTTGCAGTGATCCGAGATCACGCCACTGCACTCCAGCCTGCGAGAGACAAAGCGAGACTCTGTCTCAAAAAACAAAAAAAAAAACAAAAAAAGACGGTACTAACCCAGATAAGGACATAAACATGCACACGCTTTTGTTATCAGTCCTCACCAGAAAATTTTGTGGTCATAAGACCAGGACTTTATTAGGTCAAAATGGCTGTCCTAACAGACACCATCTTGCTGTCACTCACGATTAACACCCAGCATCTGCCACCAAAGGCTCATCCACATCAAAAACTCTTCCTTACAAGACACTGACACCCCAGATCAAGCCAAAACACTCTCTTTGTCCACATTGCTCTCCTTGGACTGGTTTGATAACCGCTTTCCCTATCCCCTTTTCTCTGAATGTTAAATGTTACTTTAATGTAAGATTTTTAACCTATAACATTTACATATTAAATAAATATACTATTGTATATAATTTACAATGCTGACCGACTTGTGGAATGGCTTCAGCCTGTGTGCCCATGGTTCTGACTACCAAGTAAACAGGTAGTACTACACAAAATTGCTTCCTTGGGAACTCCATATAGCTCGTGGCTTTTACAATTAAAATGAAACATCAGTAAGTCTGATCTTGTGGAAAAACACAAATGTTCACGGACCTAGTTATGTCTGACCTTGCCCTGTTCGCATACACCATTGGTGGGAATGCAAATTAGTATAGCCACTAATCACAAAAGTATTGTGATTCCTCAAAAAACTGAAATTAGGCCGGGTGCAGCGGCTCACACCTGTAATCCCAGCACTTTGGGAGGCCAAGGCAGGTGGATCACCTGAGGTCAGGAGTTCAAGACCAGCCTGGCCAACATGGTAAAACCCCATCTCTACTAAAAATACTAGCCGGGCATGGTGGCAGGCGCCTATAATCCCAGATACTTAGGAGGCTGAGGCAGGAGAACCGCTTGAACCCAGGAGGCAGAAGTTGCAGTGAGCCCAGATCACGCCACTGCACTCCAGCCTGGCAACAGAGAGAGATTCTATCTCAAAAAAAAAAAAAAGGTACAGATCTGGTAATCATATATGTATACTTTATATCAAAAATAAATACTTTTTTTAAAAAGTCCAGAAGCCTTTCAAGTGAAACACAATCTTTTTTTTCAAGTAGAAAACCTAAGTCCGAAGGAGGACTGATGCCCTCCTACCCACTCCTGGCCACCCTATCCCATACACTTACTTAGGGACTTACTTAGGGACACGCAGAACATCCTCCTACACAGCTCAGTGTGTTTCCAGTTCCTGCAGCACCCAGTAGCTAAGACTGGCCTCTCTATAAGTGTTTTAGAGATTGAATCTAAAGAATGGCAATGATTACTAACATCTATAGAACTTTTTACAAAGTAACTTCGCTCTGATATTGAAGAACACAACTCTGTTCCTTCTTATCCTGTCCGTTCAGGCCTGTTTCAGCTTGTAAGTAACACGGGAAGTGAACTTCACCTCGAGGATGATCTACTAAAAAGGAAGAGAGTCGCCCACACACTCCCCCTTCAGTTCAAAAATACAGACAAAGCGAAGCTCAGGAGACGCCGCTCGCACAAAACGCTGAAGATGGGATTCGAACCACCAAACACCCAACAGAAGTTCCCCATATGACTCACCGCGTGAGCCCACCTGGAGCCGCACACTCTCCACAGCCTCAGCCTGCAGTGGCGCTAAACCTGCAGATACAAACTCCACCCTCAGCCAATCAAAACCCTCTCCCCTGCAGCCGGACCAATGAGGAACAGCAGATGTGGCCGTCAGGCATCGCCTCAATGCTTCCTGGGAGTTGTAGTTTAGAAGGCAGAGCGGAACTTAGAACTCGGGTTCCCCTCGGGTGATCCCGCCCCCTCGACTCCCCAGCCAATCAGCAGCATTAGTCTGGTTGGACGCTCTCTTTGCTTTTCCCCACCGGTGACCACGGCTAGCTAGGCCGCCGGCGAGATGTGGCGGGGGAGAGTCGGGGCTTTGCTCCGGGTGTGGGGGTTTTGGCTGACAGGGGTTCCCAGAAGGAGACTGCTAAGCTGCGATGCTGCGTCGCAGGCGGGAAGCAATTCTCCCCGTTGTTGGAACTGCGGCGGCCCATGGGGCTCCGGGCGGGAGGACAGGTTATTCTGCCCACAGTGCAGAGCGCTGCAGGCACCTGACCCCACTCGAGACTACTTCAGCCTTATGGACTGGTACGAGCAACGGTTTCGGGAAACGGGCCCGGGCGAGAGAGACGTCGGGGTCTGGCCTGCGAGAGGGGAGGACGGATCTGGCTTGCGGAAGAGAAGGCGGGACCGATAGGGGGGCGGAGGTCTAGAGAGCAGGCGTGAGAGAAGTGTCTTGATTTCTCAGGAGGAAATTGAGAGGCGGGGACTGAGGGAAGCAGCGTTGAGGTGTGGAGGAGGGAGACGAACGGGACTGGAAGGGCGGGCGCTGAAGTTAGAGGAAATAGGGGGGCCGAGGCTAGAGGGGAGGGAGATTTGAGGGGCGGTACCTACGGGAAAGGGAAGGAGAAGTCGAGGGGCGGAGCTTGAGGAAGGGGTACTTGAGGGGCAGGGCCCGGGAGACTGGAAGAGTTGGTTTGATGTATATAAGAAAGGACTGCAGAAGTGTGGTCCGAAATTGGGAAGTAAAGCATGAAAATCCTAATATTGTGGGCGAGACCTGAGGGAAAAGTGAGAATTCGAGGGAAAGGGTCCAATAAATAGTTTTTTTCCCCTGAGGCTGACGATCTTGGAGAAATGGGCCAGTGTGGATAGAGCTGAAATGATAAGGAAATAGGACAGACTCTGGGAGTATAGTGTGAAAGGAGTTGAATTAAAATAAACCGGGAGACAGGGATGAAGGGACCTGGGCTGTGGAAAAGATAGGGTGGTATTAAAGAAAACGTTATTCAGTCACACTTGTTGAAACACCAGAAAGACTTTCTTCAAGATCATCTTGGCCGGGCGCCGTGGCTCACGCCTGTAATCCCAACACTTTGGGAGGCCGAGGCGGGCGGATCACAAGGCAGGAGATCGAGACCACGGTGAATCCCCGTCTCTACTAAAAATACAAAAAATTAGCCGGGCGCGGTGGCGGGCGCCTGTAGTCCCAGCTACTCGGGAGGCTGAGGCAGGAGAATGGCGTGAACCCAGGAGGCGGAGCTTACAGTGAGCCGAGATCGCGCCACTGCACTCCAGCCTGGGGAACAGCGAGAGGCTCCGTCTCAAAAAAAAAAAAAAAAAAAAAAAAGATCATCTTGTAGAGGGGGCACTGCAATAGAGTCTTGCAGTTAGGGAGGGAAATTGGTCTCAACTCCAAAAACACCATGGGCAGAAGGAAATTTGTAGCCAAGGAGCAGAGTAAACGGGATTCTGGCTGAACCGATCTAACAGGATTCTTGCTGAAGACAGGCCAGGGTGCTCAGACACCACCTAGGGGATGGTGGAGGATGAACAATCTGATCAGAGATCTAGGATGATCAAATACGAGGATCAAGGATTCTAGCTAAACTGACTTAACAAGGTTATTTGCCAAAACTGGATTTTACAAGAAAGCATACAGCTGGGCCTGGAAGAAGTTTCAGAAATCTGACTAAAGTTTGGCCAGGCAAAGAATCTTTGTGTAATTTAGCAGTGTCCTTTTCCCTTAACTATGGGATCTGCCCCCACTAGTCACTGAACATGTATGAGGGGCTACAGTAACACTGATCTTTAAGTTCCTCAGGCATCCCTATCTTGCTTCCACCTCGCGGTCCTTGCTCTACCTGGATGTCTCTTTCATCTGATCTTTGACTACTCATCATTCAGGTTTCAGCTCAGTGTTGTCTCATTGTCCACTACATCTGCTACCCTCTCTGATTCTGTTCTGTGTCCCTTCATAGGACCTACCACTTTTTGAAATTATCTGTGTATATGTTATTGCATCTTCCCCATAAGAGCAAGAACCAGGCTCATGGTAGACAAATCTTTAAATATTTGTTGCATAAATTTAATCTCCCAATTTCTTTCCAGCAACCGTTCCTTCAGAGTTGATACTGCAAAGCTCCAGCACAGGTACCAGCAACTGCAGCGTCTTGTCCACCCAGATTTCTTCAGCCAGAGGTCTCAGGTAGCTTATTGGCCAACCCCAATAATCCCCAAATATGTGTGCACACTGGGTGGCAGTGGCCTTGTGATTATGTGATTATCAGGGACCGAGCTGGAAAATCAGCTGTGTCTGCACCATGGCAGTCTGACCCCAGCCTGCCAGACCCAGAGCTGCCATTCACTCACAGCTTTTGTCTGACTTCCCCAATAACTTAAAACCTATCAGCTGAATATAAAGACATCTCATCCCACACCAGCTCTACTTAACCACTTTCTTAGGTGCCTGCCCCTCAGCATATTATAAAACTTTGTGGGCCCAGTGCAGTGGCTCATGCCTGTAATCCCAGCACTTTGGGAGGCCCAGGCAGGCAGATCACTTGAAGTCGGGAGTTCAAGACCAGCCTGGCCAACATGGTGAAACCCTGTCTCTACTAAAAATATAAAAATTAGCCTAGTGCAGTGGCACACGCTTATAGTCCCAGCTACTTGAGAGGCTAAGGCAGGAGGATCACTTGAACGTGGGAGACAAAGGTTGCAGTGAGCTGAGTTCGTGCCACTGCACACTCCAGCCTGGATGACTCTGTCAAAAAAAAAAACAACACAACTTTGTAATTTGGATGGTAATAGTACTATCTTCATCTCCCCTAACAGACTGAAAAGGACTTCTCAGAGAAGCATTCGACCCTGGTGAATGATGCCTATAAGACCCTCCTGGCCCCCCTGAGCAGAGGACTGTACCTTGTAAGGTGATTTCCCAACCCTTTTGTGCATGAAGTCCTGATGCCCATTATGACATAGGACAGCCGCGTCCCCTTTATTCAGCAGAAGAGTGCTTGAGGTCGGGCATGGTGGCTCACACCTGTAATCCCAGCACTTTAGGAGGCTGAGGTGGACAGATCACTTCAGCCCAGGAGTTCAAAACCATCCTGGGCAACATGATGACACTCCATTTCTACAAAAAATACAAAAATTAGCTGGGCATGGTGGCATACACCTGTAGTCCCAGCTACTCTGGAGCTGAAGCAGGAGGATCACTTGAGCCTGAGAGGTCGAGGCTGCAGTGAGCTGTGATTGTACTACTGCACCCTCTCAAAAAAAAAAAAACAAAGAGTCCAGGGACCCAATAGTATTTAGCCTTACAGCACAAATATAATTTTCTCTGTGAATATTACTTGGCTCAACTGCATTTTTTAAACTGTTATTTTCTAGCTTTTTTCTATGAATTTCAAGGATTTTATGTTGGTAGCTTTTAGTTAAAAGTCATTTTCTATTGTTGTTGTTGTTGTTTTTTTCCTCTCAAAAGTATCTTAAGAGGCCAGGCATGGCCAGGCTCACGCCTGTAATCCCAGCACTTTGGGAGGCCGAGGCAGGTGGATCACGAGGTCAGGAGTTCAAGACCAGCCTGGTCAAGGTGGTGAAACCCTGCCTCTACCAAAAATACAAAATAATTAGCCAAGTGGTGGCAGGTGCCTCTAATCCCAGCTACTTGGGAGGCTGAGGCAGAGAATTGCTTCCCCAGAAGGCAGAGGTTGCAGTGAGCTGAGATCATACCACTACACTCCAGCCTGGGTGACAGAGCGAGACTTCGTCTCAAAAAAAAAAAAAAAAAGTATCTTACAATCTAGAAAATTTTGTAATTGAATAGAATCTTTAGAAACATCTAGTTCAACCTCTGAGTGAAGGGATGACTACCCCAAGATCACACCAAGGTCACATAGTTTCAGGTAGCATTAGGTGGAAATCCCATTCCATCATTTATGTTTCAGTCCAACCTTTTGATACCCCTTAGTCTTTCATTACTGGGACAGTTCCAGTTTTCTCTATTAGTGGTATTATTTCCTAACGGATGAGTAGGATTTAGATTACTCTGCCCATAGTTTCTTCAACTTATTTTTCTTGCTTTCTGCCCCAATAGCTAAAGCTCCATGGAATGGAGATTCCTGAAAGGACAGATTATGAAATGGACAGGCAATTTCTCATGGAAATAATGGAAATCAATGAAAAACTTGCAGAAGCTGAAAGTGAAGCTGCCATGAAAGAGATTGAATCCATTGTCAAAGGTGAAAGATAAAATAGCACCGAATGTATTTCATTGCTTGTCTAAGGATAAGTGAAAAATGAACGTGAAGAGTACATAATGGCCCGGGCATGGTGGCTCATGCCTATAATCCCGGCACTTTGGGAGGCCAAGGCGAGTGGATCACCTGAGGTTAGGAGTTCAAGACCAGCCTGGCCAACATGGTGAAACCCTGTCTCTACTAAAAATACAAAAATTAGCCAGGTGTGGTGGCAGGCACCTGTAGTCCCAGCTACTTGGGAGGCTGAGGCAGGAGAATGGCATGAACCCAGGAGGCAGAGCTTGCAGTGAGCGGAGATCACGCCACTGCACTCCAGCCTGGGTGACAGAGCGAGACTCCGTCTCAAAACAAAAAAAAAAAGGAAGGTTATTTACTTTAAGGAATTAGCTCACATAATTGTGGGAGCTGGCACATCTAAAATCTATAGGGCAGGACTGGGCGCAGTGGCTCATGCCTATAATCCCAGCATTTTGGGAGACCGAGAAGGGCAGATCACTTGAGTCCAGGAGTTCGAGACCAGCCTGGGCAATGTGGCGAAACCCCATCTGTAAAAAAAATACTAAAAAATCAGCCAAGCATAGACCGGGCGTGGTGGCTCACGCCTGTAATCCCAGCACTTTGGGAGGCCGAGGCGGGTGGATCACCTGAGGTTGGGAGTTTGTGACCAGCCAGGCCAACATGGAGAAACCCCGTCTCCACTAAAAATAGAAAATTAGCCGAGCATGGTGGTGCATGCCTATAATCCCAGCTACTCGGGAGGCTGAGGCAGGAGAATCACTTGAACTTGGGAGGCGGGGCTTGCAGTGAGCCGAGATTGTGCCACTGCACTCCAGCCTGGGCGACAGAGTGAGACTCTGTCTCAAAAAAAAAAAAAAAAATCAGCCAAGCGTGGAGGTGCACACTTGTGGTCCCAGCTATCCGGGAGGCTGAGGTGGGAGAATCACCTGAGCCCGTGTGTCAGAGCTTGCAGTGAGCTGAGATCACGCCACTGCACTCCAGCCTGAGTGACAGTGAGACCCTGTCACAAAAAAATGAATAAATAAAATCTATAGGGTACATAAGCAGGCTGAAAGTCTAGGCAGGATTTCTATGTTACAGTCTTGCTACAGAATTCCTTCCCAGAAAACCTGTTTTTGCACTTAATGCCTCTGCTTGATTGGATGAGGCCCACCCACATTATGTAGGGTAACATCCATTACTTAAAGTCAACTGATTATAAATGTTAATCACATCTACAAATACCTTCACAGGATCATCTAAACTAGTTGGTTTTTGTTGTTTTGAGACATGGTCTCACTCTGTCACCCAGGCTGGAGCACAGTGGTACAGTCACAGCTCACTGTAGCCTTGACCCATGGGGTCAAGCAATCCTCTCACCTCAGCCTCTTGGATAGCTGGGACTACAGGCGTGCATCACCACGCCTGGCTAATTTTTTGTGTCTTTTATAGAGATGGGATTTCGCCATGTTGCCCAGGCTGGCTTTAAACTCCTGGGTTCAAAGCAGTTCCCCTGCCTCAGTCTCCCAAAGTGCTGGGATTACAGGCGTGACTCAATGTGCCTGGCATAGATTCGTGTTTGATCAAACAACTGGGCACCATAGCCCAGCCAAGTTGACTCATAAAATTAACCATACCACATATAAAAGATTCCAAGGTTCTCTGTTAGACTATATTCATTACATACTTTCACAGATATTTGTAGTGTACCTACTACAAATATCAGGCACTGCGCATGACACTGAGGATACAGCACGGAACAAGAAAGACTGTGCCTTCTTGGAGTTTATATATGTCAACTGTGCCCAAAATGGATTCCCAAGTGTCTCCCCTCCCCACCTTTTCCCTAAAAAAAAATCTGTTCCTCTTACGCCGGGCACGGTGGCTCACGCCTGTAATCCCTGCACTTTGGGAGGCCGAGGCAGGCGGATCACGAGGTTGGGAGATCAAGACCGTCCTGGCTAACATGGTGAAACCCCCTCTCTACTAAAAATACAAAAAATTAGCCGGGCGTGTTGGCATGTGCCTGTAGTCCCAGCTACTCGGGAGGCTGAGGCAGGAGAATCGCTTGAACCCAGGAGGCGAAAGTTGCAGTGAGCCAGGATCGTGCCACTGTACTCCAGCCTGGATGACAAAGCAAGACTCCAAGTAAAAAAAAAATAATAATAATAATCTGTTCCTCTTCCAGTGTTCCCTAAGAGAATGACACCAGTTGCACAAGTGTAAATTTTGAGGAGGCCTTAACAACCTTATTTTTCCTTATGCGCATAGTCAATCTTCTACATCTGAAAGAGCCAACTTAAATTTGCCTCAAATTCATCCACCCATCTCTATTTTCGCTGCTACCAGCCTTTTCCAAGCTACCATTCACTGTCACCTGGACAACTGCAGTAGCTTTTCACTGGTCTGTCTGTACCTTCAGGCCCCATCTAACAAATCCCTTCACTGTCACTGGAATCTTTTTGAAACCCAAGTCTTTTTTTTTTTTTTTTTGAGACAGAGTCTTGCTCTGTCACCCAGGCTGGAGTGCAGTGGTGTGATCTCGGCTCACTGCAACCTCTGCCTCCCAGGTTCAAGCTATTCTCCTGCCTCTGCCTCCCAAGTTGCTAGGACTACAGGTACGTGCCACCATGCTTGGCTAATTCTATTTTTTTTTTTTTTAGTAGTGACGGGGTTTCACCATGTTGCCCAGGCTGATCTCAAACTCCTGACCTCAGGTGATCCATCCATCTCGGCCTCCCAAAGTGCTGGGATTACAGGTGTGAGCCACCAAGCCCAGCCAAAACCCAAATCGAATCACTACTCTTGGCCTTATTTAAATTAGCCAGGTGTGGCTTACACCTGTAATCTCAGTACTTTGGGAGGCTGAAGTGGGAGGATCTTTTGAGCCCAGGAGTTCAAGACTAGCCTGGTCAACATAGCAAGACCCCATCTCCATAAAAAAATTTAAAAATTAGCCAGATGTGGTGGTGCATGCCTGTAGTCCCAGCTACTCAGGAGGCTGAGGCAGGAGGATCACTTGAGCCCAGGAGGTGGAGACTGCAGTGAACTGTGTTTGCACCATTGCTCTCCAGCTTCAGCAGTGGAGCAAAACCACGTCTCAGAAAAAAAGAAAAAACTTTTAAGTGGCTTCTCACTGCTCTAAAACTCTAGCATCCCTTACAGAGGCCCTGCATGCCTGTCCTCTGCTTCTCTTCGTTTTGCCCTCTCCACTCCGTCCACACTGACCACTTCCAGTTCCTCATCTGTACTAGGCACCCTCCTACCCTAGGGCCTCTTGCTTCTGCCTGAAGCCCTCCTCTCCTTCACCCCATTTAAGTTAACCCCTCCTTCTCCAGATCTGAGGACAATCATCATTTCCTTAGAGAAGCCTTTTTTAAGCTATCTATTAGTAGTGGCTATCTCTTTTGTAAGACTAATCACAGTTATAACTTCACTGTTCTGTGTGACATTAATTGATCAATATCAGCCTCCCTCATTAGACTGGAAGTTCTGCAGAAAGAGAAATCATGCCTACTTTTTGCTTCCCTCACATCCTCAGCTCACAGAGAAATACTTATAGTTTAAAAGGAACTTGGTAAGTATTTACTAAATGAGCAAACAATAATGAGAAAAGACGTTTAAAGCAGTAAAATAGAATTTGTGGTGAGGGGACCGTCAGCTGGAGATATGTTGACAGCATTAGGGCTCGGTGATAGGGAGAAGAGAAACTCAGGAGTTGCAGTCAGTGGGCTCAGCTGCACAATTTTAAATGACAGGGCAGCATGCTGTTGACTTTGTGTGACCTTGAACAAATGACTTTGTGTGACCTTGAACAAATGACTTCATTCCTCTGACCTTCAATTTCCTCATCTGTAAATGGAGATAATATTAGTACTGGTTGTTGTGGGGATCAAGATAAATGAGATAAAGCATGTAAAAGCATGTATTCTAGGCCAGGTATGGTGGCTTATGCCTATAATTCCAGCACTTTGGGAGGCTGAGATGGGCGGATCACCTGAGGTCAGGAGTTCGAGACCACTCTGACCAACATGGCGAAACCCCATCTCTACTAAAAATACAAAATTAGCCAGGCATGGTGGCGCACACCTATAATCCCACCAACTTCGGAGGCTAAAGCAGGAGATTTGCTTGAACCCGGGAGGCAGAGGTTGCAGTGAGCCAAGATCGCACCATTGCACTACAGACTAGGCAACAAGAGTGAAACTCCATCTCAAAAAAAAAAAAACAAAAAACACTTATTCTAGCCCTATAGTAAACATTTGACTTTGAGCAGCTCACTGACCTTAATTTAGATTAATTCCTAAATTTTCTCCTGTAAGGTATCTGTTACGGCCTAGGTAAAATGAATGTTCAAGGCATAGAGCTAGTTAATTTTAGGGTCAGGGCTTAAGAACCTGCAGGTTCCTAGTCTGTTGTTCTTTTGTGGACACTACACTGCTACCTGAGAGGTGAGTTTCAAACACCGGACTGGGAGTCAAGTGACTTGGATTCTGCTCCCACATCTTCCACTCATCACCCATGGGACAATTCCCCCAATACCTGTCATTTCCTACCTTAGGGATATAATGTATTTGACAGTGTTTCGAAAGACAACACCATATAAATGACTGATACTATTTATATCTGGGAAATGAGATGACTGGAAAATTCCTCATTTTCTAACAAGGAATCGAGAAATATGAGATAGCTGCTGCTTTATTTTGTTAGGCATCTTCTCTCTTATGACACAACATGATGTATATGTTTTCATTTTCCTGAGAGGCCATACAATTTGCAAATGGTTGCCGGAAACACTCAGTAATGCTTTACTGATAGGTGTTCCCAGCATGTTAATATTCTCCTTGCTGAAATGTCGAAGACCCAAACTGTTTTGTGGAGATAATCAGTATATCCTTGTCTTTTTTTTTTTTTTTTTAACTGATTCTATAGCCATTTTATAAGCCTTGATGATTGCTCCTCAGACCTTTCATGGGTAGAAAAACAGAGTGTTATTAGGGTCAGCCAGAGTTCTGCTAAACAGCAGCTGCCGTCATGGTACATGCAGAGACAAAGGTTATGAAGCCTTACCCTTGAATACAAACTTCCTCCTTTGTTGTGTTCAAACTAGCATGATTACAAAGTATATGTATTGTCTTCATATTATGAGTCTATTTCAGTGGAAAAATTAAGAGAATGGTTTTCTTTTTCAGCTAAACAGAAAGAATTTACTGACAATGTGAGCAGTGCTTTTGAACAAGGTACTTTCTTTTCTTGACTTTCTTAAATATGGAAAGAAATTCCAAGCACTAAGACATAGCCATTCATTCAATAACTAGCTATGATATACCTTCCTATGATAGCTATGTTGGGAGGTATGAAATACTTAGAATCTACATTTCTGCCTTTAAAAAATGCCTTTAGGTCGGGCGCCGTGGCTCAAGCCTGTAATCCCAGCACTTTGGGAGGCCAAGACGGGTGGATCACGAGGTCAGGAGATCGAGACCATCCTGGTCTACACGGTGAAACCCCGTCTCTACTAAAAAATACAAAAAACTAGCCGGGCGACGAGGCGGGCACCTGTAGTCCCAGCTACTCGGGAGGCTGAGGCAGGAGAATGGCGTAAACCCAGGAGGCGGAGCTTGCAGTGAGCCGAGATCGCGCCACTGCACTCCAGCCTGGGCGACAGAGCTAGACTCTGTCTCAAAAAAATAAATAAATAAATAAAATAAAAAATGCCTTTAATACATTTCTGGGCCGGGCTCACGCCTGTAATCCCATCACTTTGGGAGGCCGAGGTGGGCGGATCACAAGATCGGGAGATCAAGACCATCCTCGCTAACGCGATAAAACGCCATCTCTACTAAAAATACAAAAATTAGCCGGGCGTGGTGGCACACCGCCTGTGGTCCCAGCTGCTACTGCTATGGAGGCTGAGGCAGGAGAGTCACTTGAACCAGGGAGGCGGAAGTTGCAGTGAGCCAAGATTGTGCCACTACGCCAGCCTGGGCGACAGGGCAAGACTCTGACTCAAAAAAAAAAAAAAAAAAAGAATCGACATTTCTGCCTTACTAGAGAAACAAACTATATCAAAAAAGTGATCCGGGCATGGTGACTCACACCTGTAATCCCAGCAGTTTGGGAGGGTGAAGTGGGTGGATCACTTGAGGTCAGGGGTTTGAGACCAGCCTGGCCAACATGGTGAAACTCCTATCTCTACTAAAAATACAAAAATTAGCTGAGTGTGGTGGCATGTCCCTACAGTCCCAGCTACTCAAGAGGCTGAGGCAGGGGAATCGCTTGAACCAGGGAGGCTGAGGTTGCAGTAAGCCGAGACTGCACTGCTGCACTCCAGCCGGGGCAACAGAGCGAGACTCCTCAAAACAGAAAAAGAAACCTGAAGGAGGAATGAAGCTATTCTCAGGCAAATAAAAATTCAGGGACTTTGGACTGGGCACGCTGGTTCACACCTGTAATCCCAGCACTTTGGGAGGCCGAGGCAGGTGGATCAAGAGGTCAAGAGATCAAGACCATCCTAGCCAACATGGTGAAACCCCATCTCTTCTAAAAATAGAAAATTAGCCAGGTGTGGTGGCGTGCCTGTAATCCCAGCCACTCAGGAGGCTGAGGCAGGAGAATCACTTGAACTTGGGAGGTGGAGGTTGCAGTGAACCTAGATCGCACCACTGCACTCCAGCCTGGATGTAAGATTCCATCTAAAAAAAAAAAAGAATTTGAGGAAATTTGTTGACAAGAGACCTGCCTTGTAAAAAAATGTTAAAATAATTGATTGGCCGGATATGCTGGCTCACGCCTGTAATCCCAGCATGTTGGGAGGCTGAGGTGGGTGGATCACGAGGTCAGGAGTTCGAGACCACCCTGACAAACATGGTGAAACCCCATCTCTACTAAAAATACAAAATTAGCCAGCTTGGTGGCGCTCACCTGTAATCCCAGCTACTCAGGAGGCTGAGGCAGGAGAATCGCTTGAACCCGGGAGTCGGAGGTTGCAGTGAGCTGAGATCACGCCAATGCACTCCAACCTGGGTGACAGAATGAGACTCTGTCTCAAAAAAAAGAATTTATTTAGAGTGGAGGAAATTTATATAGGTCAGAAACTTGGGTCTACATAAAGAAAGGAAAACCATTGGAGAAAGGAATAAGTAAATGTAAAATTAAAACTTTTATTTTTTTAATTGATCTAACAGTTAAGTTTGTTCAAAATAATAAGTGCAACAATGGGCTGGGCGCAGTGGCTCACATCTGTAATCCCAGCACTTTAGGAGGCTGAGGCAGGCGGATCATTTGAGGTCGGGAGTTCGAGACCAGCCTGGCCAACATGGTGAAACCCCATCTCTACTGAAAATACAAAAATTAGCTGGGTGTGATGGTGCATACCTGTAATCCCAGATACTTGGGAGTCTGAGGCACAAGAATCACTTGAACCCGGGAGGTAGAGGCTGCAGTCAGCCAAGATGATGCCACTGCACTCCAGCCTCAGCGACAAAGCGAGACTCCATCTGAAACCAACAAACAAACAAAAAGTTCTGCGGATGGATGGTGGTGATGCTTGCACAACAATGTGAATGTAGTTAATGTCATTGAACTGTACACTTAGAAATGGCTAACATGATGAATTTTATGTCATGTGTTACCACAACTTAATTTTTTTTTTTTTTTTTTTTGAGACCGAGTTTTGCTCTTTCACCCAGGCTGGAGTGCAGTGGCACGATCTCAGCTTACTGCAACCTCAGCCTTTCAGTTTCAAGTGATTCTCCTGCCTCAGCCTCCCAAGTAGCTGTGATTACAGGTGCCTATCACCACGCCCAGCTAATATTTGTATTTTTAATAGAGATGGGGTTTCACCATATTGGCCAGGCTGGTCTTGAACTCCTGACCTCATGATCCGCCCACCTCGGCCTCCCAAAGTGCTGGGATTACAGGCCTGAGTCACTGCACCTGGTCCTAAAATTTTTTTAATACAAAAAATATACTAAATAAATTAAATTGAGAAATAAAATACGACCAAGGCCTTCCGAGTCCCTGGTAGACCCTTTGCCATTACATTTCCCACAGTAACCACTCTCCTGAATTTTGTGTTACTCATTCCCTTGCTTTTCTTGATAGTTTTTTTTTTTTTTTTTTTTTTTTTTTGAGACGGAGTCTTGCTCTGTCGCCTGGGCTGGAGTGCAGTGGCCGGATCTCAGCTCACTGCAAGCTCTGCCCGCGAGTTTACGCCATTCTCCTGCCTCAGCCTCCGGAGTAGCTGGGACTACAGGCGCCCGCCACCTCGCCCGGCTAGTTTTTTTTTTTATTTTTAGTAGAGACGGGGTTTCACCGTGTTAGCCAGGATGGTCTCGATCTCCTGACCTTGTGATCCGCCCGTCTCGGCCTCCCAAAGTGCTGGGATTACAGGCTTGAGCCACCGCGCCCGGCCTCTTGATAGTTTTAACCATATATGTACATAATAATATATTATTTCATCTCACATATTTTTATCTTTATATATATAATATCATATATATCCTGTGACTTTTTTGCTAAATATTTTATTTTTGGAGTCATCTGGAATGATGCGAGTGGTTATAACATATCTTCATTTTAGCACTCTTCACATTGTGTTGTACTTACCTAAGTCAGGGTTTCTCAACTTTGGCACTACGGATATTGTAAGCCAGATAATTCTTCATTTGGGGGAGCTGTCCTGAGCACTATAAGATGATTAGCAGCATCCCTAGCCTATACCCACCAGATGTCAGTACTACCTCCCAGCTGTGACAACCAAAAATATCTCCAGACATTGCCAGATGTCCCCATGGGGACAAAATCATCCTCAGTTGAAAATCACTGGTCTGGCCGGGCATGGTGGCTCACACCTATAATCCCAGCACTTTGGGAGTCCACGGCAGGCAGATCACTTGAGGTCAGGAATTTGAGACCAGCCACGGCCAACATGGTGAAACCCTGCCTCTACTAAAAATACAAAAATTAGCCAGGCATGGTGGCAGACACCCTGTAGTAACAGCTACTCAGGAGACTGAGGCATGAGTATTGGTTGAACCCGGGAGGCAGAGGTTGCAGTGAGCTGAGATTGCGCCACTGCACTCCGGCCGGGGTGACAGAGTGAGGCTTCATCTCACACACACACACAAAAAAGAAAATCACTGGTCTAAGGGTGTCTTTCTTGGGAACTGTAAGTCCCCTGAGGGTATCTCTGTGCCTTAGCACCTGACCTGTAAGTTCCCTGAAGGCAGCTCTGTGCCTCAGCACCTGGCATAGAGGAAGCATCCAGTGCTTTCATATCCTCAGTATACCACCACATGTGTTAGGGAAAAACTTTTAAAACACGACCCCCCCACTTTTTTTTTTTAAAGAGACAGGGTCTCACCCTGTCACCCAGGTTGAAGTACAGTGGCGCAGTCATAGCTCAGTGCAACCTCAAACTCCTGGGCTGAAGGGATCCTCCCACGTCAGCCTCCCAAGTAGCCAGGACTACAGACACATGCCACCATGCCCGGCTAATTTTTTGTTTTGTTTTGTTTTGGTAGAGACAGGGTCTTGCTTTGTTGCCCAGGCTGGTCTTCAATTCCTGGGCTCAAGCCATCCTCCCGCCTCAGCCTCCCAAAGTGCTGGGATAGCAGGTATGAGCTCCTGCATCTAGCCCCCACCAGTCATTTATTACTTGGGACTGTCCTGAAGAGAATAAACTTCTCTAATTTATGTGAATCCTGTGCACATGCTCTTACATGGCCCCCGCCCCGTTTGGTTTATCCCTTTGTCTCCTTAAGGATCCAGATGTTCTCTCTCTTCGTTGCTAAGTCTTACTGAGGAATTGAGGGGCCCTCCAGACCCCAGGGCTCCATCTATATATGGCTGCCCTAGTCATCAGAGTTGGTTTTATTCTTGCTTGAAATGAAGCCTGACTTCAGTGTCTCTGTTTATTTCAGATGACTTTGAAGAAGCCAAGGAAATTTTGACAAAGATGAGATACTTTTCAAATATAGAAGAAAAGATCAAGTTAAAGAAGATTCCCCTTTAATTGTTGACAGTTTAAAGTTTAAAAAATAAAGTTCTTGCCAGGCGCAGTGGCTCACACCTGTAATCCCAGCACTTTGGGAGGCTGAGGTGGGTAGATCACGAGGTCAGGAGTTCAAGAGCAGCTTGGCCAACATAGTGAAACCCCATCTCTGCTAAAAATACAAAAATTAACCAGGCATGGTGGTGCGTGCCTGTAGTCCCAGATACTCCGTAGGCCGAGGCAGGAGAATCGCTTGAACCCTGGAGGTGGAGGTTGCAGTGAGCACAGATCGTGCCACTGTGCTCCAGCTTGGGCAACAGAGTGAGACTTCGTCTCAAAAAATAAGAAAATAAACAAAGTTATTGTGTATTTCTTTTCTGGCTTCTGGTAATTGGGAATAGATAAGCTTTAACCATTTATATCATCTTAATTAAGCCTGTGGCTCAAGCATTAATGGATGGCAAAGTTTGTCATGTGGGAAGAAACACAGCCTAGTTAGAGCTTTGGGTGGTCAGTTCTTCATCTGATACTTGATATTGCATGACCCCAATGTAGGCTAATGGATGAAGAGGTGGAGATGGGGCCAATTTGAGGCCCTACAAAGAGGAGTCCAAAAACTTTTTTCTGCAAAGGGCCTGGTAGTGAATATTTTCAGCTTTGTGGACTATATCAAGGGTCCCCAACCTGTTAGGAACTGGACCACACAGCAGGAGGTGAGTGGCAGGTGAGCGAGCAAGTGAGCATTACTGCCTGAGCTTCATCTCCTGTCAGATCCTCTGTGGCCTTAGATTCTCAAAGGAATACGAACTGTGCATGTGAGGGTTCTAAGTTGCATGCTCCTTGTGAGAATCTAATGCCTGATGATCTGAGGTGGAATAGTTTCATCCCCAAACCATCCTCCGGCACCATCCGCATCCATGGAAAAACGGTCTTCCATGAAACCACTCCCTGGTGCCAAAAAGGCTGGGGACCCCTGGACTATATGGTCTTTGTTGTAACTGCTATTGTGCCATTGTGACATAAAATCATCGTAGAGGGTATGAAAACAAATGGACAGGGCTATGTGCCAGTCAGACTTTATTTACAAAACAGGTGATGAGCCAGATTTGGCCATGGCTCTGCCAACCTCTGCCCAAGAGCCACAACTTTCTAATGGCATGACCCTCCTCCCTAAGATAGGTAGTCCCCTTTGGTACTGTGGCCTTGGGGCATTCTGTTTGCTAACAAGCAAGGCTGCCTAAGAGTCTCTTTGGTCTAAATTTCAAACTAGATAATATTATAAAGAATTAATCTGGTATTAGGCCGGACATGGTGGCTCATGCCTGTAATCCCTGCACTTTGGGAGG
This sequence comes from Rhinopithecus roxellana, assembly GCF_007565055.1. Lineage (NCBI taxonomy): Eukaryota > Metazoa > Chordata > Mammalia > Primates > Cercopithecidae > Rhinopithecus > Rhinopithecus roxellana. Next base: position 21,807,486 of record NC_044561.1, on the reverse strand, counting down.
CCAAGGCGGATAGATTACCTGAGGTCAAGAGTTCAAGACCAGCCTGGCCAACATGATGAAAACCCATCTCCACTAAAAATACAAAAAATTAGCCAGGCGTGGTGGTGCATGCCTGTGATCCCAGCTACTCAGGAGGCTGAGGCAGGAGAATCGCTTGAACCCGGGAGGCGGAGGTTGCAGTGAGCTGAGGTTGCACCACTGCACTCCAGCCTGGGCAACAAGAGCAAAAAATTCCATCTTAAAAAAAAAAAATTAATCTGGTATTAAGCACTAAACACATTTTCTGCTCCATCTTAGTGGAGTAGAGAGCAGTTGTAATTACTCTCTGGACAGCTGACGCACTTGTCACTATTTCCATGCTCTTCTAATGCAGCCCAATGCAGCTCTACTTCCCCTTTTGTATCTTTGAAATTCAGTTTAAGTTCTTCATCCCTTTCCAGGAAAATAAACCAACAAAAAGTCTCTAGATAAAGGAAGATTAAAATAGCAAACAAAATTCTGAATTAAAAAATTCCAAGAAGGCCAGGCGCAGTGGCTCATGCCTGTAATCCCAGCATTTTGGGAGACTGAAGCAGGGGGATCACCTGGGGTCAGGAGTTCAAGACCAGCCTGACCAACATGGAGACACCCCGTCTCTACTAAAAATATACAAAATTAGCCGGGTGTGGTGGTGCGTGCCTGTATCCCAGCTACTCGGGAGGCTGAGGCAAGAGAATCGATTGAACCCAGGAGGCGGAGGTTGCAGTGAGCCGAGATTGTGCCACTGCACTCCAGCCTAGGTGACAGAGTGAGACTCTGTCTCAAAAAAGAAAAAAATTCCAAGAAACAACATTTTAAAACTCTGGAGACAATTGCCTACCTGTAATTGGAAAAAAGTCAGGGGGTCTAAACCAAAGTTTAAATACTACTCCAAGAACTTAAAACTGTAGCTCCTTTGCAGTTTCTTTTTTCTTTTTTCTTTTTTGAGATAGAATCTTGGCTCTTGTTACCCAGGTTGGTCTGCAATGGCGTGATCTCAGCTCACTGCAACCTCCACCCCCCAGGTTCAAGCGTTTCTCCTGCCTCGGCCTCCCAAGTAGCTGGGATTACAGGCAACTGCCACCATGCCTGGCCATTTTTTTGTATTTTAGTAGAGACGGGGGGTTTCACCATGTTGGCCAGGCTGGTCTCGAACTCCTGACCTAAGGTGTTCCACCCACCTCAGCCTCCCAAAGTGCTGGGATTACAGGCATGAGCCACCATCCCAGTTTCTTATCCTTGTCGAAAAATGTGTATCTTGTGAATCCCGAACCAGTTATACTCAGTTAACATTTTAGAATTCTCTGATCTTTAGAAGGCAAATTAACCACAGCAGCTGTCGGGCTTAATGATACTTGGGAACATCAGTACAATCTCCACCCCCTCACAGTATACAAGGAGAATGAATTACTTGTCTGAAAACACACCAGGAGTCCTTTAAGTAAATAATTACAATGCAAGCATATGTGCTCATTAAACTGGGTGCTTCTGCAAAAAAAAGGAGGAAATGAAAGGAGGGTTTGAAATACTTGTACAGACAATCTTCATTCCTTCTTCAGAACAATGATCAAGACCAAAACAATCTGACCACAAAAATAAATCAGATCAACATTGCCACATCTTTGGAGGAACTTCAAAGAAACTTTCTCTTACCTGTTACCATCAGCTGGAAAAGCTACAGGGCCTCCCAGCAAACCATGTCTGATTTGGGGAATAAATAAAAAAGACATTATTTCTGAGTCATGGCTTCTGAGGTGAGTGGGCTTACCTTTTTCTCCCACCTCTTCCAAATTCTTTCCTTTCTCATCTGAAGTTTAACTGGACTTCTAAATCCAGGAACCTTTTCAAATGTTCCCTAACAAAGCCCTGTGGGAGATATGCTAATAGACGGCAGAAAAGTTGGCAGCCCAATTTGGATTAAAGTTTCAGACCGGCCTGGCGCGGTGGCTCAAGCCTGTAATCCCAGCACTTTGGGAGGCCGAGATGGGCGGATCACGAGGTCAGGAGATCCAGACCATCCTGGCTAACATGGTGAAACCCCGTCTCTACTAAAAAATACAAAAAACTAGCCGGGCGAGGTGGCGGGCGCCTGTAGTCCCAGCTACTCGGGAGGCTGAGGCAGGAGAATGGCATAAACCCGGGAGGCAGAACTTGCAGTGAGCTGAGATCCGGCCACTGCACTCCAGCCTGGGCGACAGAGCAAGACTCCGTCTCAAAAAAAAAAAAAAGTTCAGACCAACAACTGAAGCAAATGAAGCACCCCCTGCCCCCACCCCCAACACACACAGGCACACACACACACAGTTCCCAATATAGTGTCAGAACAAATCAGACGTTTCAACTAATTTGTGACTATGTCTTCACAGAGTTTGGTGTCAGACAGTGCTCGTGTTGTGAACTGAATGATTTTGTCCCCCAAAATTCATATGTTGCAGTTCTGGCGCCTCTAAGGAAGTAATTAAGATTCTACAAGCCAGGAAGAGAAACTGAAACTGACCATGCTGGTACCTTGAGCTTGGACTGCGGCCTTCAAAACTGTGAGAAAATAAATTGCTGCTATTTAAGCTACCTAATATCTGGGTTTGAGTCCCAGTTCCCCTACTTATATTTCATCTGTATTTTTTTTTTTTTCGAGATAGAGTCTCGCTCTGTCGCCCAAGTTGGAGTGCAGTAGTGCCATCTTGGTTCACTGCAACCTCCACCTCCCAAGTTCAAGCTATTCTCCTGCTTAAGCCTACCAAGTAACTGGGATTACAGATGCCCGCCACTACACCTGGCTAATTTTTTTTTTTCTTGTATTTTTAGTAGAGACAGGATTTCACCATGTTGGCTAGGCTGGTCTCGATCTCCTGACCTCGTGATCCACCTGCGTCAGCCTCCCAAAGTACTGGGATTACAGGCATGAGCCACCGTGCCTGGCCCTCGTCATCTGTATTTTGTTTATTTGTTTGTTTGTTTGTTTTTGAGAAAGGATCTCACTCTGTTATCCAGGCTGGAGTGCAATCTTAGCTCTTGCTAAGATTGGTACAGTCTTAGCTCACTGCATCCTTGACCTCCCAGGCTCAATCAATCCTCCCACCTCAACCTCCCAAGTAGCTGGAACCACAGGTGGGCACCACCATGCCTGGCTAATTTTTTTTTTTTTTTTTGAAATGGAGTCTCGCTCTGCCACCCGGGCTGGAGTGCAGTGGCCGGATCTCAGCTCACTTCAGCTCACTGCAAGCTCCGCCTCCCGGGTTCACGCCATTCTCCTGCTCAGCCTCCCGAGTAGCTGGGACTACAGGCGCCCGCCACCACGCCCGGCTAGTTTTTTGTACTTTTTAGTAGAGACGGGGTTTCACCGTGTTAGCCAGGATAGTCTCGATCTCCTGACCTCGTGATCCACCCATCTCGGCCTCCCAAAGTGCTGGGATTACAGGCTTGAGCCACCGCGCCCGGCCACCTGGCTAATTTTTTAAGTTTTTGTGGAGATGGGGGTCTCTCTACATTGCCCAGGCTGGTCTCGAGCTCCTGGGCTCAAGCTATCTACCCACCTTGGCCTCTCATAATGCTGGCAATACAGGGGTGAACCACCATGCCCAGCGTCCTCATCTTATTTACTTATTTATTTATTTATTTAAGACAAAGTCTGGCTCTATTGCCCAATCTGGAGTGCAGTGGCATGATCCCGGCTCACTGCAACCTCCACTTCCCGGACTCAAGCCATTCTTCTGCCTCAGTGTCCCAAGTAGCTGGAACTACAGGCATGCACCACCATGCTCAGCTAATTTTTGTATGTTTTATAGAGACAGGGTTTTGCCATGTTGCCCAGGCTGGTCGCAAACTCGTGAGCTCTAGTGATCTGCCCACCTCAGTGGCCTCTCAAAATGTTGGGATTACAGGCATGAGCCACTGTGCCCGGACATGGCCTCCTTATCTTTAAAAGGGTAATAATAGTACCTATCTCACGGTGTCATTGTGAAGATTAAGTGAAATAAATTATCTATGCAAATTGCTTAGCATGGAGCATGGCACATGGAACTCAGAGATAATTCTTCTTTTACTTTCAATTATAATTACTACTTTTATTATTTTTACTTGGGAAACAAAATCATGCCTTTCATTGCACCGTAAATACATTCTTCCAACAAAATTCCAAGCACCTACTTTGTGTAAGAAACCACTTAGCCCTGAGAGAGATAGAACAGTCAGATGCTTCCTGTATATTTGGGGAAATCACTTTTCACCAAAAACAAAACAATAATAAAAGTTCTGGGCTGGGCCGAGTACGGTGGCTCACGCCTGTAATCCCAGAACTTTGGGAGGCAGAAGTGGGTGGATCACTTGAGGTCAGGAGTTTGAGACCAGCTTGGCCAACATGGTGAAACCCGGTCTCTGCTAAAAATACAAAAATTAGCCAGGCGTGGTGGTGTGCGCCTGTAATCCCAGCTACTCGGGAGGCTGAGGCAGGAGAATCACTTGAACTTGGGAGGTGGAGGTTGCAGTGAGCTGAGATCATGCCACTAAACTCCAACCTGGGCAACAGAGTAAGACTCCATTTAAAAAAAAAAAAAGAGGGCCGGGCGCGGTGGCTCAAGCCTGTAATCCCAGCACTTCGGGAGGCCGAGACGGGCGGATCACGAGGTCAGGAGATCGAGACCATCCTGGCTAACACGGTGAAACCCCGTCTCTACTAAAAATACAAAAAATAACTAGCCTGACGAGGTGGCGGGCGCCTGTAGTTGCAGCTACTCGGGAGGCTGAGGCAGGAGAATGGCATAAACCCGGGAGGCGGAGCTTGCAGTGAGCTGAGATCCGGCCACTGCACTCCAGTCTGGGCGACAGTGGGAGACTCCGCCTCAAAAAAAAAAAAAAAAAGATTCTGGACTGGGTATGATGGCTCACACCTGTAATCCCGGCACTTTGGGAGACCAAGTGGGAGGATCACTTGAGCCCAGGAGTTCAAGACCAGTCTGGGCAGCATAGTGAGACCCCATCTCTACAAAAAATTTTAAAACTTAACCAGGTGTGTTGGCAGCCTGTGGTCCCAGCTACTGAAGTGGGAAGATTGCTTGAGCCCAGGAGTTTGAGGCTGCAGTGTGCTATGTACATGCCACTGTACTCCAGCCTGGGCAACAGAGCAAGACCCTGCCTGAAAAAAAAAACAAAGTTCCCATTTGCTGCATAGTTACCATATGCCAGGGAATATGTGTAGTATTTCGCCTGATTCCATCAAAATAAGCCAAATTTGACTTATTTTACTGATGAAGAAACACAATTCAAGAAGGTAAGAGTTAGCCAGGTGAGGTGGCTCATGCCTGTAATATCAGCACTTTGGGAAGCCGTGGCAGGTGGATCACTTGAGGCCAGGAGTTAGAGACAAGTCTGGGCAACATAGCAAGACCCCATCTCAAGTTTTGTTTATTTTTTTTTATTTTTATTTTTTTGAAATAGTCTCGCTCTGTGGCCCAGGCTGGAGTGCAATGGCATGATCTAAGCGCACTGCAGCCCCCGCCTCCCAGGTTCAAGCGATTCTCCTGCCTCAGTCTCCCAAGTAGCTGGGATTATAGGCACTCACCACCACGCCCAGCTAATTTTGTATTTTTAGTAGAGATGGGGTTTCTCCATGTTGCACAGGCTGGTCTCGAACACCTGGTCTCAAGCCATTTGCCTGCCTCAGCCTCCCAAAGTGCTGGAATTACAGGTGTTAGCCACCATGCCTGGCCACGTCTCAATATTTTTTTTAATGTAAAAAAGAAAAATAGAAAAACAAAAGTAAGAGTATTTAAATCCATCTATCTGCAAAGCCTTTGCTCTTAAAGGGCTGAACTCACCAAGATTAAGTACCAGTCAATGGGGTTAAGCAATTCATAACGAGAGGTGCCATTTACCAGGGCCTGTGCCATGCCACGGAGAGGTAAGATTTGTTAGGAGTCCCTATTTCCAAAGCCTGTGCATACAGCCTCACTGGGTCTAGGGAGGGATCATTTCCAGGTGTGGTAACTGAAGAAGAAGGGAAGTGGAGGAATAAAATCCAGACAAGCAGAAAGAAACTACATCAGGTGTCCCTCAAACCACCCGAGTTCTGATGATTTGCCAGGAGATCTCACAGGACTCAGTATATGGTCCTACTCATGGCTATAACTTATTATAACAAAAGTATACAAAATGAAATCAACACAAGGAAAAGGCTCCTGGCACAAAGTCTGATAGAAATCGGATGCAAGCTTCCAAGGGTCTTCTTCCAGTGGAGTCACATCAGAAGCACATAATTCCCCTAGCAACAAGTTGTGACAACACATGTGAAAATGTTGTCTGTAAGGAAGCATAGATAGACGCAATACCAAGGGGTTGGCCGGGCATGGTGGCTCACACCTGTAATCCCAGCCTTTAGGAGGCTGAGGAGTGCAGATCGCTTGAGGTGATAACTTCTGACAACCCCCACCCCTCATGGATCATTGCCATGAACAGTTTGGTATCATGTGTTTCTTTCAGAGGGGATAAAGCCTAGTACTCTGGTATTATTTACCTAACTTGCTTGCTAAGATTGTTTCTTTTTTTCAGATGGGGTCTTGCTCCATCACCCAGGTTGCAGTACAGTGGCACAAACTCAGCTCACTGCAACCTCTGCCTCCTGGGTTTAAGTGATTCTCCTGCCTCAGCCTCCTAAGTAACTGGGACTACAGGCATGCACCACCATGCCCAACTTATTTTTGTATTTTTTGATACAGACAGGGTTTCACTATGTTGGCCAGGCTGGTCTTATACTCCTGACCTAAGGTGATCTGCCCGCCTCAGCTTCCCAAAGTGCTGGGATTACAGGCAGGAGCCAAAGTGCCTGGCTGCTAAGTTTGTTTCTTAAGTTCTATCAATTAATAACTATTATGTAGGCAAATTACTCATTCCCCCCAGCCCCAGCTTTTTTTTTTTTTTGAGACAAGGTCTTGCTCTGTTACTCAAGCTGGAGTGCAGTGTTGCAGTCACAGCTCACTGCAGCCTCAACTGCCCAGGATAGTCATAGTGGAGTTTCCTTCTGGATAGTATTAAGTGATTTTTATTTGCTTTTCTGTACTTTTATCAGCCCCACCACTAACTAAGAAGCTGTGTTCATTGTATAACCAGAAAACATTGTTTAAAAAAAAGGTAGGGAGGAACAGTTGAGATTAACCACCAAGCAAAAAGTAGTCATGAAAGGATTGTCTAAGTGTCTGTATGTCTCTGACCCACCAAGCCTATGAGAGGTGCACTGGAAGGAACATCAAAGAGGCAGGGTTGGACAGTCACTAAGAAAAAGATGGGTCCAGGTGCCGTGGCTCATACCTGTAATCCCAGCACTTTGGAAGGCCAAGGCAGGTGGATCACTTGAGGTCAGGAGTTTAAGACCAGCCTGGCCAATATGACAAAACCCTGTCTCTACTAAAAATACAAAAATCTGGCCAGGTGCAGTGGCTTATGCCTGTAATCCCAGCTCTTAAAGAGGCCAAGGCAGGTGGATCACTTGAGGTCAGAAGTTCGAGAAAAGCCTGAGCAACATGGTGAAACCCCATCTCTCCTAAAAAGACAAAAAATTAGCCAGCTGTGGTGGCACATACCTATAATCCCAGCTACTCGGGAGGCTGAGGCAGGAGAATCACTTGAACCCGGGAAGCGGAGGTTGCAGTGAGCTGAGATCGCGCCACTGCACTCCAGCCCGGGCTACAAGAGTGAAACTCCGTCTCAAAAAAAAAAAAAAAAAATTGGCCAGGCATGGTGGTGTGCACCTGCAGTCCCAGCTACTCAGGAGGCTGACGCAGGAGAATTGCTTCAACCTGGGAGGTGGAGGTTGCATGAGCACCACTGCACTCCAGCCTGGGTGATAGAGTGAGACTCTGTCTCAAAAAAAGAAAAAATAAAAATAAGAGGAGGGGCCCTTAGGGGCCACTGTCAAATTCTGTAGCTGCTCTCCCCAGGGTAATGGAGGAGACAACTAACTACAATCCTCTGACTTATGCTTCTGGGGTCTTAAGCTCCAAGGTCTCAGACACACTGTAGTGAGGCTTTCAAATTGATTCCCCAAAGCCCTTTCTTCCACAGAATTTTCAATTAGATAAGCAGACCCTACAAGTTTAGGGCAGGATCTAGGGTCTCAGATCTGAGGCTGGGCACTGGCTAGTTCACATATAGCTGAGGGAATTGGGGACCATAACTTGCCTCAATTTCCTTATCTGTAAAATGGGAGTAGGAAAATCATCCAATTCACAGAGTTGTGAGGAATACTTGACTTAATCTGAGTAAAGAGCACCTGAAAATAGAAAGCACCTAATAAATTATTAATTTTAGTACATTGCCTGATAAGAGGTATAACTTAGTATAGAATTGTGAATTATGGCTGGGTGTGGTGGCTGATGCCTGTAATCCCAGCACTTTGGGAGGCCAAGGCGGTCAGATCACCTGAAGTTGGGAGTTCAAGACCAGCCTGGCCAACATGGTGAAACTCTGTCTCTACTAAAAATATAAAAATTAGCCAGGCATGGGGGCAGGCACCTGTAGTCCCAGCTACTGGGGAGGCTGAGGCAGGAGAATCGCTCAAACCCCAGAGATAGAGGTTGCAGTGAGTGGAGATCGCGCCACTGCACTCCAGCCTAGGTGACAGAGTGAGACTCCATATCAATATATATATATATAGATATATAGATATATATCTAGTAAATTAAAGAATGAAAAGAATGGCTGTGTGTGCCACCCCTCCCAGGAGCTCAGGGCTGGGACCTGCCAAAGGTGTCTCTACACCACACCCCATGCTCCCTCTCTTCTCTCTCTCTCTGGCTCTCTGGCTCTTACTCTCATTCTCTCTCCCTCCTCTCTCCATCTCTCCTTCCTTCCCTCTCTCCTTCTCTTTCTGCCATATGCTTTGAAAAAAGAAAGAATGAATTTAGATATTCAAGAAATAGATAGAAAAGCAAGTTTCAGAATAATATAGAGTATAACTCTCTTATTTTTATTTATTTTTTATTTTTATTATTTTTAGAGATGGAATCTCTCTCTTCTTGCTCAGGCTGGAGTGCAATGGCATGATCTCGGCTCACTTCAACCCCTACCACCTGGGTTCAAGCGAGTCTCCTGCCTCAGCCTCCCAAGGAGCTGGGATTACAGGTACCCACCACCACATCTGGCTAATTTTTTTGTTTTTTTAGACGGAGTCTTGCTCTATCGCCCAGGCTGGAGTGCAGTGGCGCGATCTCGGTTCACTGCAAGCCCCGCCTCCCGGGTTCACGTCGTTCTCCTGCCTCAGCCTTCTGAGTAGCTGGGACTACAGGTGCCCGCCACCACGCCCGGCTAATTTTTTGTATTTTTAGTAGAGATGGGGTTTCACCGTGTTAGCCAGGATGGTCTCAATCTCCTGACCTTGTGATCCGCCTGCCTCGGCCTCCCAAAGTGCTGGGATTACAGGCGTGAGCCACCATGCCTGGCCAATTTTTGTATTTTTAGTAGACACAGGGTTTCACCATGTTGGCCAGGCTGGTTGTGAACTCCTGACCCCAGGTGATCCATCCACCTCGACTTCCCAAAGTGCTGGGATTACACGCATGAGCCACTGTGCCCAGCCATGACTCTCTTTTTATAAATATATATTTATATTTATACCTAGGATCATCTGGAAGTTTTGTTTTTGTTTTTGTTTGTTTTGAGCCAGAGCTTTGCTGTCTCACCCAGGCTTAGGTACAGTGGCATGATCATGGCGCCCTGCAACCTTGAACTGCTGGGTTCAAGCAATCCCCCGTCTCAGCCTCGGGAGTAGCTAGGACAACAGGCATGTACCATCATGCCTGGCTAATTTTTTAAATTTTATTTTTTTCAGAGACTGGGTCTTGCTGTATTGCCCAGACTTGTCTTGAACTTCTGGCTTCAAGCTACCTCAGCCTCCCAAAGTGCTGGGATTTCAGATGTGAGCCACCACACCCAAGCTGGAAAAATATTTTTCACTTTTTTTTTCTAAACCTCAGAGTCAACAAAACTCTTTGGTAGCCAAGACTGGAAAAAAGGATTTTTTTTTTTTTTTTTTTTTTTTTTTTTTTTTTTTTTTTTTTGAGACGGAGTCTCGCTTTGTCGCCCAGGCTGGAGTGCAGTGGCCAGATCTCAGCTCACTGCAAGCTCTGCCTCCCGGGTTTACGCCATTCTCCTGCCTCAGCCTCCCGAGTAGCTGGGACTACAGGCGCCCGCCACCTCGCCCGGCTAGTTTTTTGTATTTTTTTAGTAGAGACGGGGTTTCACCGTGTTAGCCAGGATGGTCTCGATCTCCTGACCTCGTGATCCGCCCGTCTCGGCCTCCCAAAGTGCAAAAAGGATATTTTTTAAGGTGAGGAATGAGGTGGCCATTTGTAGAAATTGCCCAGGAGAGTATATTTTATATCTAGTTAAGCAGGATATTACTTTAAGAACACAAAATTGAATTGTAAATTGCATTAAGAAAACTGAAACCTAATCCATTATATTGGCAAAGGGGGTTCATTAGTTTTTCCTTGGATCATCACAGTGGCAGTAGAGTTGGAGAGGAACAGGGAGAATCTGGAAGCATTTTGCAAGTAAAGTCCATAGAACTTGCTAACTGACTGGATATGGGTGTTAACAAAAGAGAGGCATCAATGGTGATGCCTTGGTTTTTGGTCAGAAAGAGAAAAGTATCTTCTGACAGAGGAAACTGGCTTGATACTTACAGGTGAAGCCAGCTGAGCTTCTGGGTCTGGTGAGGACTTGGAGAACTTTTGTGTCTAGTGAAAGGATTGTAAATGCACCAATCAGCACTCTGTAAAAATGCACCAATCAACGCTCTGTAAAATGGACCAATCAGCGGGATGCAGGCAAGCCCAAATAAGGGAATAAAAGCTGGCCACTCCAGCTTGCAGAGCCAACCACTTTGGGTTCTCTTCCTCGCTGTGGAAGCTTTGTTCTCTTGCTTTTCACAATAAATTTTGCTGCTGCGCACTCTGGGTCCACACTGCCTTTGTGAGCTGTAACACTCACCGCGAGGGTCTGCTGCTTCATTCCTGAAGTCAGCGAGATCACAAACCCACTGGGCGGGCAGAACAAACAACTCGGGACTCTCCACCTTTAAGAGCTGTAATACTCACTGAAAGTCTGCAGCTTCACTCCTGAAGTCAGTGAGACCACGAACCCACCTGAAGGAAGAAACTCCAGACACGTCTTAACATGTGAAGGAACAAACTACAGACACATCATCTTTAAGAGCGCTAACACTCACCGCAAAGATCCGTGGCTTTCATTCTTGAAGTCGCCCAGACCAAGAACCCACCGGAAAGAATAAATTCCGGGCACAATACTGTCAGACCTTGGTGTCCTCCTGTTACACATAAAATTTTCAGAGAATGTCATCAAACAAGGCTACTGTGTGGCCTCATGGATGAAGATAAAAACAAGTTCACTTAATCATATCCAAACACAAAAACATAAACATTGTCCAAATCACAAAAATGGCCAAATATTACCCTACCCTAACTGATATGAAGGACTATTGCTGCTTTACCAATTACAGGTTCAGCTTTCCTTCATTCCTCACACCTTCTAGAAAAGAATCACAGCCGGGGGCGGGTGGTCCATGTCTGTAATCCCAGCACTTTGGCAGGCTGAGGTGGGCAGACCACTTGAGGTCAGGAGTTTGAGACCAGTCTGGCCAACGTGGTGAAACCCCATGTCTACTAAAAACAGAAAAATTAGCCAGGCGTGGTGGCACATGACTGTGATCCCAGCTACTCAGCAGGCTGAGGCACGAGAATTGCTTGAACCCGGGAGGGAGAGGCTGCAGTGAGCCAAGATCGCACCACTGCACTCCAGTCTGGGCAACAGAGTGAGAACCTGTCTCAAAAAAAAAAAAAAGACACCCAATCACAAATTTATCCCCACTTCCTGACAGGATTAATTTCAGGCAAAGCTGTTTTGTTTCTTTTCTTTTTCCTTTCCTTTCTCTTGCCCTATCGCCCAGGCTGGAGCGCAATGGCACGATCTTGAATCTTGGCTCACTGCAACCTCTGCCTCCCGGGCTCAAGCGATTCTCCTGCCTCAGCCTTCTGAGTAACCGGAACTACAGGCGCCCATAACCACGCCTGGCTAATTTTTGTATTTTTAGTAGAGACAGGATTTCACTATATTGACCAGGCTGGTCTCGAACTCCTGACCTTGTGATCCGAACGCCTTGGCCTCCCAAAGTGCTGTGATTACAGGTGTGAGCCACCGCACCCAGTCGAAAGGCTGTTTTTTTGTTTGCTTTCTTGTTTGTTTGTTTTGAGACAGAGCCTCGCTCTGTAGCCCAGGCTGGAGTGCAGTGGCCTGATCTCCGCTTACCGCAAGCTCCGCCTCCCGTGTTCACGCTATTCTCCTGCCTCAGCCTTGCGAGTAGCTGGGACTACAGGCGCCCGCCACCACGCTTGGCTAATTTTTTGTATTTTTAATAGAGAGGGGTTTTCACCGTGTTAGGATTGTCTCGATCTCCTGACCTCGTGATCCGCCCGCCTCGGCCTCCCAAAGTGCTGGGATTATACGCATGAGCCACTGCGTCCGGCCAAAAGCTGTTTTTTTAAACCTTCCCTCAAATCATGTAACACAACCCCAAATCCTATAAAAAGCCTTTGTAACACCTTCTTAGGGAGACACTTCCTCACCGCAATGAGTGGATAAATCTTTCTTTGTTCAGTTATGTACAGGTGTGTGCTTTGGCTGAAGGGCATTGAGATTGGCATAAGCAATTTAGATTGGATGGTGGTGCTGTTGCGAGAGGGAAAAAACAGTGCATAATCAGTGATTGGAGTTGACCATCTGCCAAGCCCAGGGAGGAGATGCTGCCTTTGAATGCCCCAAAGAGACTGGAAGGCTTGCCAATACCTCTCACAAGTGCTCTGAGGCTTTTGTTTTTGTTTAAGTCCTGATTCACCTTTTTTTTTTTTTTTTTTTTTTTTGGAGACAAAGTCTTGCTCTGTCACTCAGGCTGGAGTGCAGTGGTGTAATTATAGCTCACCGGAACCTCAAACTCACGGGCTCAAGCGATCCTCTCACCTCAGCCCCCCGAGTAGCTGGGACTACAGGCATGCACCACCATGCTTGACTAATTTTTATTTTTTTGTTGTTGAGATAGGATCTAGCCATTTGAGATGGAGTCTCACTCTGTTACCCAGGCTGGAGTACAGTGGTGCGATTTCGGCTCACTGCAACCTCCGCCTCCGGGTTCAAGTGATTCTCCTGCCTCAGCCTCCCGAGTAGATGGGATTACAGGCACAGACCACCACACCCGGCTGATTTTATATATTTTTGGTAGAGACAGGATTTCACCATGTAGGCCAGACTGGTCTTGAACTCCTGACCTCAAGTGATTCATCCACCTTGGCCTCCCAAAGTGATAAGATTACAGACTTGAGTCACCGCACCCAGCCAGCAAGTGAGGTTTTTACTTATCTTCCATGCTGTTCTAAGGTACCACCAACTTCATTTGTATTAAAGTTGTTACATTTTTATTGATTCACTTATATTAATAACTGATACTTAATGAGTGTGTATTGTATGTCAGGCGCTGCTCTAAGGACTCTAGATTGTTTTTGTTTTGAGACAGGGTCTCCCGGACTCAAAAGATCCTCCCGCCTCCACCTTCCAAATTGCTGGGATTACAGGACGGAGCCACCGCCCAGCCCTGGCTCTAGATGTTTAAATTCATGTACTCCACACATCAACTCCATGATTATGTGTACTATTATTATCTCATTTTACTACTGTGGAAACTGAGGTACGAAACTTGCGGAGTGAGGATTTGAACCTAGGTCATACTCTTCGTCGGCCAGAGCCACCCTTTTTTTACATTCGTAGGAAGATATGGTTCACACTGTGCAACACATTGATCTTTTCATTTTACTCTTCTGTAGCTTGTTCCGTATCAACACATAGCCCCTGCTAAGAGGTCGAGAGGCAGCCATTTTGTTTGTAGTCTGGAAGGACTGCAAATCCCGGCAACCCTCGCGGCAGCGGCCCGCTACACACAACAAATCCCGGCATGCCCCTGAGCGGCCCGAGGTGGAGGGTTCTAGAAGGCGTGACGTGGGGTCCAGAGCGGGATCGGAGGCTGGCGCCTTTCGGCAGTCGCTGTGGCTGCAGCTGCCGGGCCTGGGGACGCGGGCGGCCGAGGCCGCCGTCGCAGCCTCCTAGTCTCGCCGGCTATGGCTACGCTCGGCCGGCCCTTCAGCGGCCTCCCTCTGAGCGGCAGCTCGGACTTCCTGCAGCCGCCGCAGCCGGCCTTCCCCGACCGGGCCTTCCCGCCAGGGGCTGACGGCGCAGACTTGGCCCCGCGGTCGGGACCCCGCGCAGTCCCTAGCAGCCCCACCGGGAGTGCGGCGCGCGGACGGTGAGGAGCCCATCGGGCTCAGGGCGGGCGGGCAGGCTGGGCGCCCCTCGCGGCGGGCACGGGCAGGGGCGCGGGCTCCGCGCCGGGGCTTCTTGACTGTCCCTCCCCACGGCCCTCCGCGGGAGCTTCGCAGCCCAGTTTACAGATGAAGAAACTGATCCCCAGAGACGTTAACTGTAAGTCGCCTGGGGTCGCACAGCCCAGGAGTCCGGTCCGAACCTCGGCCCGACTGTGTCCCCGAGAAGTGAGACTTCCAGTTGGAACCTGGGCGACTCGGTCTGGGTGCCCCCTCGGCGCGGCCGCTGTTAGTGACAACTTTCAGTGTCTCATCTGCAAAGTATGCCAAGCATGGGATAGAAACGGGTCCTCTTAGTGAGATTATGCAAATAAAGTGCTTAGCACAGCGCCTGCCCCGAGGACGTTTTCCCTCTTTTGGTCCTTCCTAATCTGTCTTCCACCTTGACAAAACGACAAGTTGAGATTTCAGTGCCCAGTTTTGTCGGGGCAACCCACCGTTACCCGACTGACCTGTGATTTGTACCCATCCCACTAGGCTTAGAAAGGGACGTTTGGTGTGTGGGGATGAGCAAGATTATTGGAGCAAGAAAGAGGATCCTGAAAGCACAAGCTCGAGTACATTTCTGAATTGACTGATTTTTGTTTGTTCCAACAGTGTTTCTGTTCACTGTAAAAAGAAACACAAGCGAGAGGAGGAGGATGATGAGTAAGTTTCAGTGGTTGTTTATTCACTCTATGGTCACCGTTATGAACCCATGTTGTAGTCTAAATTACTTAAGTGAAAAGGTGAAACATTAGATGAGCGTCTCTGGAAAGAGACACAAATTAGTGACACTGGTTGTCTTTTAGAGAAAGTAACAGTGGCAGACAGGTCAGAGGGAAACTTTTCGCTTTGTAACAAATTGTAATGTTTGGATTTTGAGCCGTGTTAATGTTACATGCACAAAGTAAAATAATTTTAAAAGTATATATTGAAAAGTTGTTTGTTTGTTTTTTTTTGAGACGGAGTCTCCCAGGCTGATGTCGACTCAATGTAAACTCCCGTCTCCCAGGTTCATCCCATTCTCCTGCCTCAACCTCCCTAGTAGCTGGGACTACAGGCGCCCGCCACCACGCCTGGCTTTTTTTTTTGTATTTGTTTGTTTGTTTGTTTATTTGTTTAGTAGAGACGGGGTTTCACCGTGTTAGCCAGGATGGTCTCGATCTTCTGACTTCATGACCGCCCGCCTCAACCTCCCAAAGTGCTGGGATTACAGGCCTGAGCCGCCCCAGCCTGAAAAGTGTTTTTTTTTTTTTTTTAAGTCAGGGTCTCTGTCACCCAAGCTGGAGTGCAGTTGTGTTATCACAGCTCACTGCAGCATCAAACTCCCTGGGCTCAAAATGATCTTTCAGCTTTAGCCTCCTGAATAGCTGAGACTACAGACTTGTCACCATGCTCAGCTAATTTTTTAAAAAGAATTTTTGTAGAGATGGTGTCTCACTATGTTGACCAGTCTGGTCATGAACTTCTGGTCTCAAGCAATCCTCCCAGCTCTGGGATTACAGGTGTGAACTGTCGCACCAGACCGTATTAAAGTCTTTTACTCCACACCCCTGGTTTTCCCCACCAGAAATAACCCGTTACCTGTTTTCTGTGTCTCCTTTAGACGATAATCAAAAAATTTGCCAAGTTTTCAAGTCTTTTTCTTTCTTTTTTTTTTTAAGACAGGGTCTAATTCTGTCACTCAGGCTGGAGTGCAGTGGCTGTTTTTTTACATTCGTAGGAAGATATGGTTCACACTGTGCAACACATTGATCTTTTCGTTTTACTCTTCTGTAGCTTGTTCCATATCAACACATAGAGGTTTATGTAATTTCTCTTTAAGTGGTTGAGTGGAAGCCAGGCGTGGTGGCTCAGACTGTAATCCCAGCACTTTGGGAGGCTGAGAAGGGCAAATCAGGTGGTTAGGAGTTTGAGACCAGCCTGGCCAACATGGTGAAACCCTGTCTGTACTAAAATACAAAAATTAGCTGTGGGTAGTGGTGTGCGCCTGTAATCCCAGCTACTCAGGTGGCTGAGGCAGGAGACTCTCTTGAACCCAGAAGGCAGAGGTTGCAGTAAGCCAAGATCATGCCGTTGCGCTCCAGCCTGGGCAACAGAGTGAGACTCCATCTCAAAAAACAAAACAAAAAAAATAGTTGTGTGGGATTCTATTGTGGGACTTGGTGTAGATAATTAACCAATTTCCTATTGATGGATTTCTAAGTTATTTTCTAATCTTTTGCTATTACAAATCTACCCTGACCATTCTTTTGAAGTTCTTTGTATATGTTTGGAAGTATATGAATGGTTTCCTTGATGCGGAATTGCTGGGTCTTAAAGTGTGTGCATTTTAAAGTTTGAACGTGAGTTTTTGCCAATTTATATGCCCATTAACATCATCTCAACACAAGTGTATTTTTAAACTTTGGGATTGCTGCCCAACTAATACATGAAAAATTACATCTCATAAACAGGCAGTCTAATAGAAAAAGAAGTAAGGCCGGGCGCTTTGGCTTACTCCTGTAATCCCAGCACTTTGGGAAGCCGAGGCAGGTGGATCATGAGGTCAGGAATTCAAGACTAGCCTGACCAATATGATGAAACCCGGTCTGTACTAAAAATACAAAAATTAGTCAGGTGTGGTGGCAGGTGCCTGTAATCCCAGCTACTCGGGAGGCTGAGGCAGGAGAATCGCTTGAACTTGGGCAGCAGAGGTTGCAGTGAGCTGACATTGTGCCACTGCACTCCAGCCTGGGTAACAAAGTGAGACTCTGTCTCAAAAAAAGAATAAGAAGTAAAAAGATTTCTCAAAGATAATATCCAAGAACAACCAAATAAAAAAGTGTTCAACCTCATTATCTTTAGGGAAATGCGTATTAAAGCCACAGTGAGATGCCACTCTACCTCCAGATATTGGGATGCATGTGAAGCACCAGGAACTCTTAAACATGGGTAGGAGTGTAAATTGGGGCCATTAGGATCATTAGGCATCCTCATTAAAGTCCTGAGTTGGCATCCAGCGTGGTGCCTCATGTCTGTAATCCCAGCACTTGGGGAGGTCAGGGTTTTCTTGAGCCCGAGAGTTTGAGACCAGCCTGGCTAACATGGCGAAACCCTGTCTCTACTAAAATACAAAACAATAGCTGGTGTGGTGGTGCGTGCCTGTAATCCCAGACACCCCAGAGGCTGAGGCAGGAGGAGAAGGCAGAGGTTACAATGAGCCAAGATTGTGCCACTGCGCTCCATCTTAGGCAACAGAGCAAGACTGGATTGCCCAAAATGCTGCCATTTTGGGATGCCATTTTTGTTTTTTTCCCCAGTTTTGCTCTGTTGCTCAGGCTAGAGTGCAGTGGCGCAGGCTCAGCTCACTGCCACCTCTGTCTCCCAGGATCAAGCGATTCTTCTGCCTCAGCCTCACAAGTAGCTGGGATTACAGGAGCATACCACCACGCCCAGCTAATTTTTTTTTTTTTTTTTTTGAGACAGAGTTTCACTCTTGTTGCCCAGGCTGGAGTGCAATGGTACAATCTCCACTCAGCATAACCTCTGCCTCCCAGCTTCAGGTGGTTCTCCTGCTGTACCTCCTAAATAGCTGGGATTACAGGCATGTGCCGCCTTTCCCGGCTAATTTTGTATTTTCAGTAGAGACAGGGTTTCTCCATGTTGGTCAGGCTGGTCTGGAACTCCCGACCTCAGATGATCCTCTTGCCTTGGCCTTCCAGAGTGCTGGGATTACAGGCATGAGCCACTGCGCCCGGCCAATGTTTTGTATTTTTAATAGAGAAAGGGTTGTGTCATGTTGGCCAAGCTGGTCTCAAATTCCTGACCTCAAGTGATCTGCCTGCCTCGGCCTCCCAATGTGCTGGGATTACAGGCTTGAGCTACTGTGCCAGACCAGTATACTGTAGCCTTTTTTTTTTTTTTTTTTTTTTGAGACAGTGTCTCGCTCTGTTGCCCAGGTTGGAGTGCAGTGGCACAATCTCGGCTCCCTCGGCACAACCTCTGCCTCCCGGGTTCAAGTGATTCTCCTGCCTCAGCCTCCCGTGTAGCTGGGACTACAGGTGTGTGATGATTTTTTGTATTTTTGGTAGAGACGGGGTTTCACCATGTTAGCCAGGATGGTCTCGATCTCCTGACCTTGTGATCTGCTCGCCTCGGCCTCCCAAAGTGCTGGAATTACAAGCATGAGCCACTGTGCCTGGCCTATTCTGTATCTTAAATTACATTGTCATCATTGTTTGTTTTGTAATTTGTTAAGCTGTATGTTTGATGTAATTTTATGTGTGTAGGATTTTATAGTTAAAAAGGTTAAAGAAGTTTAAAGTTGATTGTTGTTTTAATTTATATTTGTTAATTATAAGTGATATTGAACATCTTTTCTTTTTTTTTTTTTTTTTTGAGATGGACTCTCACTCTGCCGCCAGGCTGGAGTGCAGTGCCGTGAACTTGGCTCACTGCAATCTCTACTGCCTGGGCTCAAGTGATTCTCCTCCCTCAGCCTCCCAAGTTGCTGGAACTGCAGTCGTAAGCCACCAGGCCCACTTTATTTTTGTATTTTTAGTAGAGACGGGGTTTCACCATGTTGGCCAGGATGGTCTTGATCTCTTGACCTCATAATCCACCCGCCTGGGCCTCCCCAAGTTCTGGGATTACAGGCGTGAGCCACTGCGCCTGGCTGTTTATGCATATTTTCTATTGGCTTATTGATCTTTTTCTTACTCATTTATAGGAATATTTTTTTTTTTCTTTTTGAGACGGATCTTCACTCTGTTGCCCAGGTTGGAGTACAGTAGCATGATCTGGGTTCACTGCAACCTCCGCCTCCTGGGTTCAAGCGATTCTTCTGTCTCAGCCTCCCGAGTAGCTGGGATTACAGGTGCGTGCCACCACGCCTGGCTAATTTTTTGCATTTTTAGTAAAGACAGGTTTCACCCTGTTAGCCAGGATGGTGTCTATCTCCTGACCTTGTGATTTGCTCACCTAGGCCTCCCAAAGTGTTGGGATTATAGGCGTGAGCCTCCACGTCCTGCCAGGAAATCTTTATTAAGGAAGTTAGGGGTTTCTGTGTGTTGTACTTGTTTCCTTCAAAGTTATCCTTTGTCTTTTAATTTTGTGTATTTTTTTTTTTTTTTTTTTTTTTTTGCCATTGGACAGGAATTTAGCGGTTTATGTGTGTAGCACTTGTTTTCTTCAAATTTATCCTTTGTCTTTTAATTTTGTGTATTTTTTTTTTTTTTGCCATTGGACACTTTGGATTTTCTCAACTTGTTGATACATAGATTCATAAAACATTAGATTTGAAAGTTCCCTTAGTTGAAAAATCACTGGGTCAGGCACAGTGGCTCATGCCTGTAATCCTAGCACTTTGGGAGGCCGAGGCAGGCAGATCACCTCAGATCAGTAGTTTGAGACCAGCTGGGCCAACATGGTGAAACCTCTTCTCTACTAAAAATACAAAAAGCAGCGAGGCATGGTGGTACATGCATGTAGTCCCAGCTACTCGGAGGCTGAGGCAGGAGAATTGCTTAAACCCAGGAGGCGGAGGTTGCAGTGAGACCCACTGACCAGAAAATATTTCTGTTCTTTATTGCCTTGGGATTACTGTGGATAACACAGGAAACTTTCTGCTTTTATCTTTTGGGGTTCTCTCTTAAGATGTTATTATAGATGCCTAAATAAATAAATAAAAAGTTTAAAGTATAGAAACTATTGACTTAAAAAGTTAACCATCTCAATTTACAAATGGAGAAGTTGAGTCCTTGGGAGGAGGTGGGATGAGACATTTGGATGTCTAATGCCCGGAAGTGTGCTATCATATTATCTTTGGGACTTAATTATCATCGGTCTCTATTTAGAAAGTGAACCTACAGGCATGAAATAACTTAGCCTAAATCATGTTGTTGGAGGTCAGAGTACAGAACCCAGCTGCTAAACTCATTTGCATTTTATAGTGGAATTGTTAGATTGTGTGGGGAAATTGCCTGTTCCCTTTAGATTTATTTTGCTTTTTGGGGATGTGGACTCTCTCACTGTGTTGCTCAGGCTGGTCTCAAACACGGGGCTCAAGTGATCTCCTTCCGCAGCTTCCCGAGTAGCTGGGACTGTAGGCACACACCACCACACTTGCCTTATTCTGCTTTTTCCTCAAGATGCAGCTCACTACTTTACTGTGACACTTTGGAGAAGCCAGGTTAGTTTTTTAGGTCCTAGTTTCCAAATCAAAAAAAAAAAAAAAAAAAAATGGATTTGATGAATTCTGAAGTTTCTATGAAGTATGAATTTGTTTAGGATGTGAAGACATTATGTTGGAAAGTGGGAGAAAATTGGACCCCACTATTGGTTGGACACTGATAGAGCCTCTGACATTTTGAAGGGGACCAAGAAATTAATGCTGTCCCCCACACCTGTAATATTAATACTTTGAACAAACCTCATTAGATGTACATTTTTGCCCTAAGGGAATATAGAATGGCTGCCAGACCATCTCCCTATATGTTTGATGGAGCAGTAGCAGTATGACAAAATATGCTGAATTGCTGACTTTTGGGTTTTTTTTCATTCATTCATTCATTCATTCATTCATTCATTCATGGTTTGAATTAGTGTCTCACTATATTGCCCAAGCTGGTCTTGAACTGTAGGCTCAAGTGATCCTCCTACCTCAGCCACTCCAAGTGCTGGTATTACAGCTGTGAGCCACCACACCCAGCCAACTTTTGGTTTCTTTACTTCCCACTTGCCCTTTCCAGAGCCAAATAAGCAGGAATGACTTTAAGGTCCCACATTGAACACTTCCTGTCTGAACAGGCAAAATCTTGCAGGTGCATCTTTATTTGGCAAAGAGCAGTAGAAGAAAGCAGTTTAGTGTGGCTGTGAGAATAGCAGGAAGAAAAATGCAGTATTTTCCATCTTGTAATCACACATTGTCAAAAAAGTTAGTTTTTTAAATATAAAAATTTGATTGGAGATAGGAATGATAAACGTTTCATTTATATTAGTTGGGATTTTCATTGAATTTTTTTTTCTGTTTTTCAGTTGTCCAGTAAGAAAGAAAAGGATAACTGAAGCAGAGCTCTGTGCTGGTCCTAATGACTGGATTCTTTGTGCACATCAGGATGTAGAGGGGCATGGAGTAAATCCCTGCATTAGTGGCCTTTCCGTACCTGGGATATTAGATGTTATTTGTGAAGAAATGGATCAGACAACTGGAGAACCACAGTGTGAAGTTGCCCGAAGGAAGCTTCAAGAGATTGAGGACAGGTAACTGGGCAGTGTATATAGCTGGTTTTTTGCTGTTTTCTTGTAATATCTCTGCTCATATAAGCTAATTGTATTTATCATTTGGTGATACCTTGATCCTTAGCCTCTCAGAAAGACTGTAAGTCAGAGAATTCAAAGTGTATGTTTTTTTTTTGTTTTGTTTTTTTGTTTTGTTTTGTTTTTTAGATGGAGTTTTGCTCTTGTTGCCTAGGCTGGAGTGCAATGGCACCATCTTGGCTCAGTGCAACCTCCGCCTCCTGGGTTCAAGCGATTCTTCTGCCCCAGCCTCCCGAGTAGCTGGGATTACAGCTATGCGCCACCAAGTCCAGCTAATTTTATATTTTTAGTAGAGACAGGGTTTCTCCATGTTGGTCAGGCTGGTCTCGAACTCATAACCTCAGGTCATCCACCTGTCTCAGCCTCCCAAAGTGCTGGGATTACAGGCGTGAGTCAACCCCCCCGCTTTTTTTTTAAATTGAGACAGGATCTTGCTTTGTCACCCAGGTTGGAGTGCAGTGGCTCACTGCAGTCTTGACCTTTCAGGCTCAACCCACCTGCCCCCCTCAGCCTCCCAAGTAGCTGGGACTGCAAGCATGCACCACCACCCCTGGCTAATCTTTGTGTCTTTTATAGAGACGGGATTTCACCATGTTGCCCAAGCTGGTCATGCATTCTTGGGCTCAAGCAAGCCGCCTGCCTTAGCCTCCCAAAATGCTGGGATTACAGGCATGAGCTACTGTGCTGGGCCAGTATACTGTAGCCTTTTTTTTTTTTGAAACAGAATCTTGCTCTGTCACCTAGGCTGGAGTGCAATGGCACAGTCTCGGCTCACTGCAACCTCTGCCTCCCAGGTTCAAGCAATTCACTTGCCTCAGCCTCCTGAGTCACTGGGATTACAGCTGTCTGCCACCACACCTGGCTCATTTTTTTTTGTATTTTTATTTTTATTTTTGGAGACAGAGTCTGTGTCGCTCAGGCTGGAGTGCAGTGGTGTGATCTCGGCTCATTGCAATCTCCGCCTCCCGGGTTCAAGCAATTCTCCTGCCTCAATCTCCTGAGTAGCTGGGATTACAGGTGCCTGCCATCACACTTGGCTAATTTTTGTATTTTTAGTAAAGACAGGGTTTCACCATGTTGGCCAGGCTGGCCTCAAACTCCTGGCCTCAGGTTATCTGCCCATCTCGGCCTCTCAAGTGCTGGGATTACAGGCATGAGACACCATGCCCGGCCATGAAGTATGTGCTTTTAAAGTGAATTCACATAGAATTACTAAGTGTTTTCACTTACTGTCTCTGAATATTAGTTTTGGTTTATGTGATAATTCTCTGAAAAACATTCAGATTTGATTGTATGTAAAACTTTTTTGTTAAATGAAATGTTGAACAACCCCCTGAGTATAGTTTTTTTTGTTTTGAGACGGAGTCTTGCTCTGTTGCTCAGGCTGGTGTAGAATGGCACGATCTTGGTTCTCTGCAACCTCTGCCTCCTGGGTTCAAGTGATTCTCCTGCCTCAGCCTTCTGAGTAGCTGAATTACAGGGATGTGTCACCACACCCGACAAATTTTTGTATTTTTAGTAGAGATGGGATTTCACCATGTTGGCCAGGCTCTTCTGAAACTCCTAACCTCAGGTTATCTGCCCGCCTCAGCCTCCCAAAGTGCTGGGATTACAGATGTGAGCTGCCACGCCCAGCCTGAGTATACCTTTTATACTCAGGTATAGCCTCATTTTTTGCTTGGTCTATTGCTGTATTACTTATTGCTTTTATCCTTTTTTATTTTTAAAATTTTGTCTAAATACTAGAATATATAATAGCTTGTCTAAATATTTTTTCTTCTGCTGATGCCTTAATTGATTTAGGATAATTGATGAAGATGAAGAAGTTGAAGCTGACAGAAATGTTAACCATCTCCCCAGTCTTGTCCTTTCTGATACCATGAAAACAGGTTTGAAGAGGGAATTTGATGAAGTTTTTACAAAGAAAATGATTGAGTCTATGTAAGTTTTGGTACCTGATTTCTATTTCTTTATGATCTTGCAGGGAAAACCCAGAGTCTAGATTCTGCCCATCCTGTCCTCGTCAGCTCTTTTTATCTCCTGATCACCAGGCAATCGGAGATTGGCTTTTTCCTAGTTCATTGGGTTGAGCAAAGTGCTTTACAAGCAGGAGTTTGAAGTATGGGGAAGTGGCTGCCTTGCCTACTTACTCTTTCATTCCTTTGAAGACCTAAAATGGACTGCAGTCTGCTATTTGGAAATGGAATGACTGGCAAGAGAGCCCACTCGCTCAAGTTCTTGTGATAGGATATAGGAACCACATTTCAAAGGCTCCTGTTTACCCGGCTTTCTAAATTATCCAGGAAAACATTGAGGCCTAGGAAACAAAAAAAAAGTGGCCCAACAGTGAAAGTAGTTACTGCAAAGACTGCAAAACAAAGCTCGCATTCTTGGCTCATTAGCATAGTCCTTCCAGGCCTTTAGCAGAGCTGTCTTGCTCTTAATCTAAACACAGTTTATGAGCTCAGTTGTCTGGTTTCCTAGATCATCAGAGTAGAAGTAGAAACAGCAAATGAGAGCAGAACAAACAAAACTCCTGACAGGGAGCTGTGACTACACTGTGAGGACAAGAGAGGAACCTGGAAAGCAAACACAATAACCTAAAAAGTAAAGTGGCCTGGGGCCTGTGAGTAATGATTAGCCAAGCCCTGTAATCCTGTAGTCCCTGTAGCCGCCATGATCTCAAATTGCCGTTATTAACTATGTAAAATAGTAGGGAAGTTGGTTATAAAGTGCCATTTAGGTATTGCCTAAGAAAGACTTTAGATCGAGTTGGTACTCAATGAGGGCAAGTTTCAGGTATCTGAAAAAACCTCTTAGGACACCAGTCTCAGTGAGACCAGATAGATGAGGCATTATTACCTTTGGATACAGGGGAGATGATTTGTGCTAGAAGTTCAGCTGCTATTTGGTCTTTATCACAGAGGTTTTGCATTAGGGTCCTATCTTGAGCTTATAATTAACTACCCAGCCCTAAGGGTGGGTAAATAGCCATAAGTAAGCTGGTCACGTTACCCTCCAGCCTAAAACATAGCACTTTCTGCTTTTGGTAGTTTTTCAGAAGCTAGCCTTTGAGGGTGTTTCATTGTTTTGTTTTATTTTTGCTTCCTCTTTGGGCCCAGACACCATCACTGCCACAATGTGTGTATAACATAGTCATTTTGCCTTAACCGTGAAGCTTGCTTTGTTTTGCTCTGTTTTGTGTTTTGAGACAGGGTCTCACTCTGTCACCCAGGCTGGAGTGTAGTGGCATGATCACAGTTCACCACAGCCTTGATCTCCCGGACTTAGGTGATCCTCCCACCTCAGCCTCCCAAGTAGCTGGGACTACAGGCACCCAGCTAATCTTTGTATTTTTTGTAGAGACAGGGTTCACCATATTGCCTGGGCTGGTTGCAAACTCCTGGGCTCAAACCGTATGCCTGGCTCGGCCTCCCAAAGTGGTAGGGTTACAGGCACGAGCCACCATGCCTGACCCATAAAGCATTATACTTTGTACCTGTACTAAAAGGCACCTGAGATACTTTCAGCATGTTTGTCCAGTGTTTCCTTTTCATTTATAATGATTTAGTATAAGCTAGCTGCCTACATCTAATATTAACCACAGTTTTAAAAAATTTCTAGCAATCAAGGGCTCTATATTTTCACATTGGATTTTTAGATACTTCCCATCACAGCATCATTACATCCACTTGATTTGGTTAGATATGCATGTTGAAGTGTGCAATGTTATGTATTTGAAGGGCGTTTCTAAAGATCAGTTGGAGCCAGGCGTGGTGGTAATGTGCCTGTAGTCCTAATTACTGGGAAGGCTAAAGTGGGTAGATTACTTGAGTCCAGGAGTTAAAGGCTGCAGTGAGCTATGACTGTGCCACTGTACTCTACCCTGGACAATACAGCAAGACCCCATCTCTTTTAAAAAAAAAAAAAGAAGAAAGTA
The DNA here is from genome assembly GCF_007565055.1 of Rhinopithecus roxellana. NCBI lineage: Eukaryota > Metazoa > Chordata > Mammalia > Primates > Cercopithecidae > Rhinopithecus > Rhinopithecus roxellana. The sequence goes on along the minus strand of NC_044561.1, from coordinate 21,781,815 downwards.
AAGATCAGTTTGTGTGTTCTAAATCTCCTGTTTTGCTACCATCAGTCCTTAAGGTATTAGGTAATGTTGGCTTTTCAACCTATAGCTTTTGTTTTCATGTCCTAAAATTTTTTGATAAAAGTCTGTATTTTATGTCTTAGGAGCCGTCCTTCCATGGAGCTTGTTCTCTGGAAACCCCTCCCTGAACTCCTTTCTGATAAGCCAAAGCCATCCTCTAATACTAAGAACTATACAGGAGAGAGCCAAGCTAAGCATGCAGCTGCTGGCACTGCCTTCCCTCAGAGAACTGAACTGTTCTTGGAACCTCGGCAACCAGGGATGTCTCTTTATAATAGTTTGGAGACAGCTACTAGCACAGAAGAAGAGATGGAACTCTAGAAACCAATTTCTACACTAAAGTTGTCAAATGTTAGAAGAATCCTGTGTTCAGTTATGAGACTCTTTGCATAGTATAGAGACTTGAAAGTTTTATGAAACGGGTGTAATAATATCTCCACCTGTGATTTGGGGGTGGGACTCTCATTTTGGGTAGCCATTTATTGACTTCAACTTTTTGCCAAGGAAGTGTGTCTCAAAGGAAAAGCAGTTTTCTGTGGGGCTTATTAAAGGAATGTTGGTTTACAGTTTCTTCGAAGATTATAGCCTCTTCAAAGACAAGTATAGAAGCTGTATGTGTAAGGGTGACTTAAATCATATATCACATTGTCTAAACTATTCAGACACTTGGAGAATATTCTCATTGAATTAAAAAAGATGATTAAGAAGGATGCTCCTACTACAGCTGTATCCTGACAGTTAAGTCACAGTTTAGTGTGTAGATATGAGCTGTGTACAGTGGTGACTATATCTAATTGGGGAGGAGGGAAGAGAGCAGTAGCTTAAGCCTGTTGCTAAGAAATCTAATTTCTTAGCAACTTGTAATTTAGTTATCAATTCAGTATAGCTCGTTGATAGCCAATAGTATTGTGGCTCTCCTCTTTGACTATGAAAATAAGAGAGAAAGTTTTTCCTTCAAGGCTTTTGGGCCTTGTGCCACTGTTACTCCTTGGTTTCCCTTGCGTAATTGATAAGCCCAGTTATTCAGTAATGTTTACAAATTAATTGACTTTCAATGATAGTTAAAAGACTGATGTAACCCATCTGCAATTTGCCTATGGGAGAAGCATCCTTTAGTTCATCCTAAGGAAGTGCTTGGTCAACTAAACCCAGCATTGATAACTTTAGTAATTTTTTTAAAAGTTATACTTGTATTAGCAAGGTTTTTTTTTTTTTTCCCACCGCAACCTCCACCTCCTGGGTTCAAGCAATTCTCCTGCCTCACCCTCCTGAGTAGCTGGGATTACAGGTGCCCACCTCCACGCCCAGCTAATTTTTGTATTTTTAATAGAGACCGGGTTTCGCCATGTTGGCCAGGCTGGTCTCGAACTCCTGACCTCAGGTGATCTGCCCACCCCAGCCTCCCAAAATGCTGGGATTACAGGCGTGAGCCACGGCGCGCAACCAGCAAGTTATTTTTAAATGTTAATTTAGAAAACAGTGAATGATTAGCTGAAAATATATGAGCAGGTGACATTGAGGTTTACTGAAATAGCCAATTTGACTGGTGCTGAGACTTGTGCAGTAAGCCTAAAAGGTAGTGGAGAATTGCTTCCTGCTAGCAGGAAGCCTTCATCTTCTTGAGTACCTAAACCAGGCTTCAGGTGTCCTTTGAGGATAGCCAGGTTTGAAATTTGTAGTTTCTCAGGAAGAGCTCTTCTGTGTGGCAGGGGCTGATAGGGCAAAATAAAGTATCCACTATAAGTTATTAAATGAGTGTAATGGTATAATGCCCTTCCATCACACAACAGGACACCACCCCAGTTTTGTTTTCTGGGTTTCTTCCCCCTTTGTAGGAATCAGATACCTTTTGTAGAAAAAAAATGGCTTATGCCACATAAAGGTGAATTTTTAGAAACCACCTTCTAGGCGTTTTTGGAACCCTTACTGAAGTCCCTCCCCTTGTTACAGATGGCGTAGAAGTTACAAGTCTGTTAATTGGACTGTTACTTCTTTGCCTGTTCCTGTTTTCTCTTTCTGTCTGGATAGTCAGGAAAATATTTAATGTTTAATATTTAAACAAAATATTTAATATCTATACAGTAAAATTATTCAAACTTCAAACCAGTATTGAAAGCAGTTGGAAACCAGCTAATAGTTTCTTAATCTCAGATTTCGAGATGAATGTAAACCGTATTCTTTCGAAATGTGCAAGTGTTTGATTCATGCCGTTTGATAAACTTCTGCCTTGTAGTCATTGTTTGATGGGACCAACTTGTAAAGTTTGTAGCCTTAAACAAATCTCCATGCTAAAAAATGTGTTCTAGTGCAACACAAAAACATGAAGTGACTGCCCAGAGGTAGAGTTAGTGTTTAGGTGGAAAGGAAGATGACAGCTTTCCAAAGAAGGACCTAAAACACACCAAGATTGTCTTCTACAGGAATTGTTGGGCAGGTCTCCGACTAAAGGTCTTACGATGAAAAGGAAGAAACGAGCCCGCAACCCAAGGCTCTGATACTACTGGTAAATGTAGGAGAGAATTAAGATTTTGTTAATTAAAATCCAAATAGAGCTTATTTCACTAGTCAAGTTACCTGACATTATAATTATTTCTGCAGGATAATTGATGTTTTATGTTCTTTTTTGGACTTTATCTTCTTGCATATGTTTCTACAAAAATTGTTTTCTTCATCCTTGTGGTGCTTATTCATCTGAGCCGTCTCCACAGTCCCAATGCCTCTGCTTTTTATTTTACTTTTGTAGCATAAGGGTTTTGCTTTTGCTTTGCCTTAAGATTTCCTTAGGGAGTTATCAGGGCTTTTCGTTTTGTATAGCTTTTGCAGCATGGATCAAACATTGGCTTACTGTGCTGATGTGTGAAGAGAAAAAATTATCTAAAGCAGGTGAGCTTTAATGAACAAATGTGTATTTTATCTGAGTTTGAGTAGGGTGCGTGTGGTTTTTGTTTCTTGTTTTTGTTTTTTTTTTTTTTTTGTAATTAATATGAAGAAAGTCCAGTTCTCATAAATATTAATCACTTAAAAAACTGCTACTCTTTCTTGAAAAGGTACACATGTAAAATTTAGGAAAATAACTAAGGTAGGGGCAGGAACCATAAGAAGAATGTTTACCAGCACGTTTATGTATTATTTTGGATTTGGAACTTGGCTTTGTTTTTCAAAAGTGACAAGAATGGTTCAGTTCTAGGAGTGTTCTGGAAGATGCTGTTAATTTTACTTTAAAATGAGAATCTGGTGTTTCTGTATTTTATCGTTTTCAATAAAACTTAAGTGTTTTGGACTTTTGAGATACTTGTATTACTCCACTTAATGAAATCAGATACCTCCTTTCCTCTTAATTGTAGTTGAAGCAGCATTCATATCAGTGAAGGACTTAAATTTATGCTGAAGGGATGATTATGTTGGGATAAAGCTAAGTTTCATATTTGAATTAGCTATTCCCAAAATAGGTAGGCTATGTGTTGCTGTTCTAAAACCCATAGACTGCTTTCCACTCAGCAATTCACTGCTATTGTTAGTATTTAGGTGGCAGTGGTAACTGTGTATCTAAAAATGTTCAAATGGGCCAGGTACGATGGTGCATACCTGTACCAGCACTTTGTGAGGCTGAGGCAGGAGGATCACATAAGCCCAGGAGAGACGAACCTGGGCAATGTTAGCAAGATCTTGTCTCTTAAAAAAAAAAAATAACGTATATATATATATATATATATTTAAATGTAGAGTTGGAAGAGTGGCATACAGAGTTCATAGAGGGGGTTGAGGATCTTTGAAAATGGGGAATGGAAAACCAAGTGATGTTTACTTACGTGGTTGTTACATTTTTTTTTTCAGATGGAGTTTTGCTCTTGTTGCCCCAGCTGGAGTGCAATGGTACGATCTCGGCTCACCGCAACTTCTGCCTCCCAGGTTCAAGCGATTATCATGCCTCAGCCTCCTGAGTAGCTGGGATTATAGGCATGCGCCACCACACCTGGCTAATTTTTGTGGTGGTGGTTTTTTTTTTTTTTTTTTTGAGACGAAGTCTCGCTCTGTCGCCAAGCTGGAGGGCAGTGGTGCAATATCAGCTTGCTGCAACCTCCGCCACCCAGGTTCAAGCGATTCTCCTGCCTCAGCCTCCTGAGTTGCTGAGACTATAGGCGCATGCCACCATGCCCACCTAATTTTTTTTTGTACTATTAGTAGAGACGGGGTTTCTCCATGTTTGTCAGGCTGGTCTCGAACTCCCAACCTCAGGTGATCCGCCTGCCTCGGCCTCTCAAAGTGCTGGGATTACAGGTGTGAGCCACCGTGCCCAGCCAGTTCATTTCTTTAAGACTTGACAGGACACTGGGTGGCAGTATTGCCTGCATATTTACATTCTTTGATAAGTACATTCCTGATTTGGTGGGTAGGGGGAGTTAAGTTTGGGATACAATTACAAAAAACATAGAGGCTTCTTTTTTTTATTTTTCAGACGGAGTCTCCCTCTGTTGCCCAGACTGGAGTGCAGTGGCGTGATCTCGGCTCACTGCAACCTCTGCCTCCTGGGTTCAGGTGATTCTCCTGCCTCAGCTTCCTGAGTAGCTGCGCCTACAGGCATGTGCCACCATGCCCGGCTAATTTTTGTATTTTTAGTAGAGACAGGGTTTCACCATATTGGCCATGCTGGTCTCGAACTCCTGACCTTGTGATCCACCCACCTCAGCCTCCCAAAGTGCTAGATTACAGGCGTGAGCCACTGTGCCCGGCCACGTGATGGTTGTTTTTTGGGTTTTTTTTTTTTTTTGGAGACGGAGTCTCGCTCTGTCGCCCAGGCTGGAGTGCAGTGGCCAGATCTCAGCTCACTGCAAGCTCCGCCTCCCGGGTTTATGCCATTCTCCTGCCTCAGCCTCCCGAGTAGCTGGGACTACAGGCACCCACCACCTCGCCCGGCTAGTTTTTTGTATTTTTTAGTAGAGATGGGGTTTCACTGGGTTAGCCAGGATGGTCTCGATCTCCTGACCTCGTGTTCCGCCTGTCTCTGCCTCCCAAAGTTCTGGGATTACAGGCTTGAGCCACCGCACCCAGCCCATGTGATGTTTTTAATCAAAATTTGGAAATTACAGCTAAAGATGATCTAATTACAGGTTTGGAAACTAAAACCTAAGTAGATCGTGTCGTCCAGTTCCTCAGGTCAGTGTTCTTTCACTTGACCAGTTGTTTTTAGAGTCTTTGCAGATCTAAGATGTCATTTAGATTTTGTTGAAATAACCAATAATATAGTTCAAGTAGTCTAACATTAAACTCCTTGAGAAAACATGGTTTTTTTTTTTTTTTTTTTTGAGACGGAGTCTCGCTCTGTCGCCCAAGCTAGAGTGCAGTGGCAGGATCTCAGCTCACTGCAAGCTCCGCCTCCTGGGTTCACGCCATTCTCCTGCCTCAGCCTCCCGAGTAGCTGGGACTACAGGCGCCCACCACCTCGCCCGGCTAGTTTTTTGTACTTTTTGGTAGAGACGGGGTTTCACCGTGTTAGCCAGGATGGTCTCGATCTCCTGACCTTGTGATCCGCCCGCCTCGGCCTCCCAAAGTGCTGGGATTACAGGCTTGAGCCACCGCGCCCGGCCGAGAAAACATGGTTTAGTATTTATCAGTTGGTACAAATCCTCTAGCTATGTTAATTCCCTAGTTCCTCAGACTACCAATAGCATCTTAGAGATGAAGTAGTTGTGGTTAGAATAGTGTTTGGATTATAGCCCCAGCAAGACAGTGATGTTTGGTTGGGTGCAGTGGCTCATGCTTATAATCCCAGCACTTTGGGAGGCTGAGGTCGGAAAATTGCTTGAGCCCACACATTTGAGATCAGCCTGGGCAACACAGTAAGACTCTGTCTCTATAAGAAATTTAAAAGGTGTCGTGGCTGGTCCCAGCTACTTAAGAGGATGAGGTGGGAGAATGGCTTGAATCCAGGAGTTCGAGGCTGCAGTGAGCCATGATTGTGCCATTGCAGCTCAGCCTGTGTGACAGTGAGACCCTGCCTCAAAAAAAGACTGATGTTTTCTTTCAAAAACTGTTCGGTGGGTAAACAAGCCAGTCTTCCTATTTTTTGTTGTTGTTGTTATTTATGTATTTATTTTTTAGAGATGGGGTCTTGCTGTGTTGCCCAGGCTGGTCTCGAACTGGGCTCAAGCCATCCTCCCACCTCAGCCTCTCAAAGTGCTGGGATTATAGACGTGAGCCAGCGTGCGTGGCCCAGTCTTTCTGTTTCTTAATGAACTTTATGTCGTAAGAGAATTGAATTCTTAGGAGACTAGAACGTAACTGATTATTTTAAAGTGTGCCTGGAGTAAGCAGTATTACCTTCTGCCTACAGTTCTGTCCCTACTTTCTCTCTGCTCCAATAGCATATCTAGTAGAAAAGCAAGGAGGGGTCCGGGCGTGGTGGCTCACACTTGTAATCCCAGCATTTTGCAAGGCTGAGATTGGTGGATCACTTGAGGTCAGGAGTTTGAGTCCAGCCGGGCCAACATGGTGAAACCCCGTTTCTACTAAAAATACAAAAATTAGCTGGGTGTGGTGGCATATGCCTATAAGCCCAGCAACTCAGGAGATTGAGGCAGGAGAACTGCTTGAACCCAGGAGGTGGAGGTTGCAGTGAGCCAAGATCATGCCACTGCACTCCAGCCTGGGTGACAGAGCGAGACTCAGTCTCAAAAAAAATAAAACAACAACCAAAAAAAAGAGAAATAGATTGGTGTGACAAGGCCTAGGGAAATGGCATGCAGGCATCTTACCACTTGCCTCTTCAATCGCGGTTATGAGACAGCCCTCTGCATTTAATGGAACTCTTGCTTTCGTTTTGTGGGAATTAATCGTGATTTTTTATTCTAACCATTCAATTTGGTGTTTCAGTATGAAAATGTCCATGAATACCAGGTGTTTTCTCAAGGCTGTTTAGTAATTTCCACCCATCTGTGCAGGAAATGAAAACCCTGATAATTTACACAGGTTATATATGTCCTGTCCTGTTAGTACAGCTGCCTCTTTCATGTATCATTGAATATAAATAACTTGAGCCTCAACCTCCAGATGCTTGTGCTATAATGATAGAGGCTAAAGTACATCTGTAATTACATCTGCCTATACAATCCCTAAATAGGTTCTTGGTGCTAAGGTTTGCAGTTACAGAAAATCAGGTGAGATAAAGTTTCCAATCATGGGGTCAGCTGGAGGCTGTTCTTATATTTATAATACAGAAACCTTTTGTTTTTAAGGCAGAGTCTCGCTTTTTCACCCAGTCTGGAGTGCAGTGCTGCAATCTTGGCTGACTGTAACCTCTGCCCCCTGGCCTCAAGCAATCCTCCCACCTCAGCTTCCTGAGTAGCTGGGACCACCAGTGCACACCACCATGCCTGGCTATTTTTTTTACTTTTAGTGGAGAGGGTTTTGCCATGTTGTCCAGGCTGGTCTTGAACTAAGCTCAAGCAATCCGCTGGCCTTGGCCTCCCAAAGTGCTGGGATTATAGGTGTGAGCCACTATGCCTGTCCTGTAAGTTTCTGAAGAAACTTAAGAGCCTAAGCAAGCTTGCATTGCTGAGCACCAGGATTGGGCCCTGGCTTCAGCGACTGAATCTGGAATGCAGCTGACTTGCCTCCAGTCACTACACCAAAGGCATTTTTTTTGTTTTGTTTTAATGGAGTTTCGCTCTTGTTGCCCAGGCTGGAGTGCAATGGCACAATCTTGGCTCACTGCAACCTCTGCCTCCCGGGTTCAAGTGATTCTCCTGCCTCAGCCTCCCGAGTAGCTGGGATTACAGGCATGCACCAACACACCCAGCTAATTTTGTATTTTTAGTAGAGACAGGGCTTCACTATGTTCGTCAGGCTGGCCATGAACAACTGACCTCGGGTGATCCGCCCACCTCCGCCTCCCAAAGTGTTGGGATAACAGGCATTCTGTAGTCCGCTTTGTCTTGCTGCTTGGGATTCTCTGAATCCTGCCTTTTTTCTACTCATTCACTTTGACCTCCCCAGAGTTAGTCTTCATAAGTAGGGAACAGAGCATTTATTTATTTATTTTTTTTTTTTTTTTTGAGACGGAGTCTCGCTCTGTCGCCCAGGCTGGAGTGCAGTGGCCGGATCTCAGCTCACTACAAGCTCCGCCTCCCGGGTTCACGCCATTCTCCTGCCTCAGCCTCCCGAGTAGCTGGGACTACAGGCGCCCGCCATCTCGCCCGGCTAATTTTTTTTTGTATTTTTTAGTAGAGACGGGGTTTCACCGTGTTAGCCAGGATGGTCTCGATCTCCTGACCTTGTGATCCGCCCGTCTCGGCCTCCCAAAGTGCTGGGATTACAGGCTTGAGCCACCGCGCCCGGCCGGAACAGAGCATTTAAATGCTAAATTGACATAGAATGATTTCATCTACTGGCATAGGTGAAATTTTATAAATAAGGAAAGTCCTATAAAACCTTGTAAGATTTCCAAGGAAAAGATGCTATGAAGGATGAGGCGGTTATCAAGTCTTTGGGAGTTGTATTAATGTCACTAGGATTTTTTCTTGAAGAGATTTATTATTAGATGAAACAAATTCTTGAGTAAATATAATTCTAGCAGAAATTAATACCCTTCCAAAGTGGATTAGGAGGTAATAACTAACTTTCTAGTGCTTAGGATGGTGCCTGGCATATACTAAATGCTTATAATGCATCATCTCTTTGAATCTTAACCACCTTTAGACACACCATTATACAACTTTACAGATGAGGAAATAAGTGATTATATATAACCCCTGGGTTGCCCAGCTTACCAGTGGCAGAGTTGAAACTAGGGAGTTTGAGTCTAGAAAATGCTCTTAATTCCCATGATAAGGGCAAGAGAATCTCGATATGTGATGGTGTGTCCTTGTTTAACATTTACAAGATGGTATAGCAAATAGTGGTTAGGGTTCTAGCTCTCCTACTTACTGGCTGTGATATTGGTCAGTTAGGCTGAAGAATCTGTCTCAGAAAGATAGTAACTGCTCAAATTATAGCTTGTATCACTTACGGCAATCCAGAATTAAGGCAGGCAGCAATTAAGGTGGAAAAGCCTTCAGTCACTTTAAAAAGGGGCAGGCTCACTTCAGTTGGATAAAGTCCTACCACAGCACACAGAAACAACTAGAGAGAAAATAAGACTTACGGCCCTAGAAGAAATCAAAGAACAAGGATGCTGCATTGTACCTTTTAATTGCATGGGTAGTTTTAAATAAATGGAGAAAGCACCTTTCAGAAGCTACACTAGCAGGAAAAAATTCCATCAAGCATTTACATAGTAAATTTCTATAGTTTCACAAAAGATTCTTGATCTTACTTGAAGTATACATGAGGGAAAGAGCCCCCTCAGCAGGTGTTCTCTTTGCTTACAGAAGCAAACTAAAGGACCTAAAACTGGAGGCAAGCCAGGATGCCAAAAAGGGGGAAGAGAAATGATAACCATTCATAAATTCCATGTCTACTTGAAGACATTTATCTAATGACCCTTACATAATAAGTATTTTAGGGCAAACTACCACCCTTTTAAGATAAAAGTACAATCTTAAAAGCTGTAGTTCTCAATTACAGTAATATGTCTTAATTACAGTAATATGTCTCAATACTTTGGACTGCTGGATGTCAACAGACAGTACCTGGAGCTCATCTGTGAGATCTGAACAAATACTTGAAAGGAATTCTCTAGGACTGTATACTCTCTCTTTTGGCTTTTTGAATGAAGCAGAGGCAGGCTTCTCTGCTATCCTCCAGGCAGTGTAATAGTCAAGGAAAAGGGCAACAGTACTGGATCATTCCTTAGACACTAATCAGCTGGGGAAAAAGTTCATTGGCAAAAGTGTCCTCCCAAGAATGGTTTACACCAAGCGGAGAGGACATGTCACTGAAGGGGGAAAGGGAGCCCCCGTATCCGCAGTCACTGTAAGCATCCAGTAGGCAGGAAGATGGTTTCGGGCAGTGGCTGGATGAAAGCAGATTTGAGATACCCAGCTCTGGAATGAGGTCATCTTCTACAGGTTCTTCCTTCACTGAGACAATGAATTCAGGGTGATCATTCTCTGAGGGGCTGAGAGGTGCTTCCTCGATTTTCACTACCACATTAGCTTGGCTCTCTGTCTCAGAGGGTATCTCTAAGACCAGGGGCTTGGTATATATGTGGTCAAAACGAATTAGTTCATTAATGGCTTCCAGCTTGGTTGATGACGTCCCCACTGACAGAGAAAGGGAGGCTGGTAAGGAACTGGGTCCTTCTGGGTAGACCTCTGGGAGCTCCTCCAGGCTGGCAGACTCTGGGGAAGGGCATCTGAAGAACATGACTGGGTCCAAGTTGTCCAGAATGCCCAACAGGATATCAGACTGCAAGAGGCAAAAATTAAATGACGTACAACTGTCAGAATACTATGGAAAATCGAACTGGAACACTTCATACTGGATTCCATAATGTAAATTAGTAACATTATGTGATTAAGATGACCTCAGGACCCACCAGACCCATTTATCTACACTTCACTCCATGTCCTATATTACCTGGAACTAGAAAGGTAGTTGATGTTCACCTCTAACCCCACCAAAAACTAACTTCAACCCTCATCTGTCTAGTTAGGGATGTCAAGCATCAAACAGATGGAATTAACTGGTTATATAGCTCTTTAATAAGTCAGAATGATCCCCACCTCTGAATCTGAAGAGTCAATACCGCCAGAATCCATGGGGAGATGTTCTGGAGGGGTGACAACTGGGCCTGCACCTGCTGCAGAGGTGCACGTAGTCTGAGTGCTGCGGACTCAGCAGACCCGGCCACTGGCCTCACTCCATTCCCCTGGGAGGAAAGACCAAAGTGAATAAACAGCTTCAAGTTCCCAAGGAAATGCTTGCTAGACAGCTGTGATTCTCAGCTTTCAAGAAAACTAGAAAACCGTTCTTTTTTCTTTTTTTTTTGAGACGGAGTCTTGCTCAGTTGCCCACGCTGGAGTGCAGTGGCCGGATCTCAGTTCACTGCAAGCTCCGCCTCCCGGGTTTACGCCATTCTCCTGCCTCAGCCTCCCGAGTAGCTGGGACTACAGGCGCCCACCACCTCGCCCGGCTAGTTTTTTGTCTTTTTTAGTAGAGACGGGGTTTCACCGTGTTAGCCAGGATGGTCTCGATCTCCTGACCTCGTGATCCACCCGTCTCTGCCTCCCAAAGTGCTGGGATCACAGGCTTGAGCCACCGCGCCCGGCGAAAACCGTTCTTTAGAGGTGAAATCTTTCCTTAACCATTGTTATTTCCACTTTTAAGTCCTCAAGAGATGAGAAAAGGGAGGTAAGACTTCCTTATACACTTCCTTCACAATGAAACATTTTTCCTTCTCCAGGCAAAGATTCAAGCAGAATTGACAAATAATATCTTATCTTGCTCTTCTCAATAATAATAATGTTCTTAGATAATAAAGTTCTATAGCAATTTAAACCTAGAATCTTTTTTATAAGTAATTCTTTTCTTTTTTTTTTTTTTTTTTGAGACGGAGTTTTGTTCTTGTTGCCCAGGCTGGAGTGCAATGGCGTGCTCTCGGCTCACTGCAATCTCCGCCTCCCAGGTTCCAGCAATACTCCTGCCTCAGCTTCCCGAGCACCTGGGATTACAGGCAGGTGCCCCTACGCCCGGCTAATTTTGTATTTTAGTAGAGACGGGGTTTCTCCATGTTGATCAGGCTGGTTTCGAACTCCTGACCTCTGGTGATCCGGCCACCTCGGCCTCCCAAAGTGCGGGAATTACAGGTGTGAGCCATCGTGCCTGGCCAAGTAATTCTTTAAATTCGTCCTGAACATTACGTTCACAGAGTAAAACTGTGCTATTGTCAATCTTAGACCCTTTGATTGTTGTCAATGAATTTGCCATATCTATATACTAAAACTCATATACCACCCTCCTCTTACCACAGAGGTATCACTATCACAAAGAATCCTTTCCCTACTCATTAATATTCATCAAAGGACTACTTTAATTTTAGTAGCATTCAAAGTCTGGTTTGAGTAGCTCTCTTACTTTGGTTCTCCTTAATGATTGCATGGTAATCTTGTTGGCTACTGCATTTGTTAGTACTTGTTCTTAGAGAGCCATGTAACTTGTTTTCATTATTAGATCTTAGTACTGTTCACTACACACTTAAAAAATGAGTAAGTGTCAAGTGCTTTTAGGGGAAGAACACTCTGCCTGCATGAAAATGTCTTAAAACTGAAGGAAAATTTCAAGAACGCTCTTGATCAGAAGTCCAGACTGTAAACATAATCACTGGGTCATGTTACTTGGAACTAGTTCTCACATGAGGCACCAAATAAAGGAGATGATTTACCTTGGCTTCCGCCTCCTCTTCAGCAACCAGGGCATCCATCCCCAGGCGCTGTCTTAACTCCTGGTTCTCAACTACAAGGCCGTGAGTTTTCTCTCGTAAAAGCTGATTTTCTAGCAAAAGTTTTTGGTTCTGGAAGAAAGTTCATAAGAGGCTATTAAAACAATTATTTCAATTAAGAATCTACCTGATTCAGTATAATTGGTCTCCTTTCCTTCTTGAACTTTTGGAAAACTCTATGCTTGTGCTGTTAACAGTAGGTTTTAGAAAGCTAGGCCATAATTATGGAAAAGCAAGCTACTTAATAAGTGCCACTTCATGGGGTCAAGAGTAACACACTGCTTCCAACTACCAATACTGACTTCTGCAAAGTGTGACTTGTGGCTTTAATGTAGATATAATTTTTATTTTTATTTTTATTTTTTTGAGACAGAGTCTCCGTCTGTTGACCAGGCTGGAGTGCAGTCGCACGATCTCAGCTCACTGCAAGCTCCGCCTAATTTTTTGTATTTTTAGTAGAGATGGGGTTTCACCCTGTTAGCCAGGATGGTCTCGATCTCCTGACCTTGTGATCCGCCCGCCTCCGCCTCCCAAAGTGCTGGGATTACAAGCGTGAGCCACTGTGCCCGGCCCATAATTTTTTTTTTTTTTAAACTATCCTAGCCAGGCACGGTGGCCCATGCTTGTAATCCTAACACTTTGGGAGGCGGAGGCAGGTGGATCACCTGAGGTCAAGAGTTCAAGACCAGCCTGGCCAGCGTGGCAAACTCCATCTCTACTAAAAAATACAAAAATTAGCTAGCCAAGTGTGGTGGTGGGTGCTGTAATCCCAGCTAATCTGGAGGCTGTAGCAGGGAGAATTGCTTGAACCTGGGAGGCAGAGGTTGCAGTGAGTCAAGATTGTACCACTGCACTCCAGCCTGGGCAACAGAGTGAGACTCTATCTCAATAATAATAATAATAATATAAAAATAAAAAAATAACTATCTTGAACTGGCAGGTAATAATAAAAGTGGTAGTGATAACTATAAATCCAAAAGAAAAAAAAAAAAAACAACCTGCTCCTGACTCATGAGTCTTAGAAGAACCAACTAATGATTAAAACTTTAAAAATAACAATATATGCAAATTGACCAAGGGGTTAAAAATATATATAAATAATCTCTATGTGTTCAAGATGTGTAATTGGCAACAATTTAAGATTAAATAACAGGTGGACCCTAGAGAGGGAAAGGAACCTTTAGTGAATTTCTGGCTATGCCAGGAAGAATGTAAAGTTTAAGCAATTATTTCCTATTAGCCCTTGCTAATTTCTTACTACAAACTCACTAAACATTGTTGAATCCATCTACTTTGAGATACATCTAGCACCAAATGCCACAAAGTCAATCACTTCTGCCCTCAACAAGCTTCACCAGTTCACCAACTACCTACCTGTCCTAACTAACCTTTTTTTTTTTTTTGAGACAGGGCTTCCCTCTGTCACCCAGGCTGGGGTGCAGTGGTGCGATCTCATGATCTCAGCTCACTGCAACCTCCGCCTCCTGGGTTCAAGTGATTCTCATGCCTCAGCCTCCTGAACAACTGGGATTACAGGTGCCTGCCATGACACCTGGCTAATTTTTATAGTTTTAGTAGAGATGGGGTTTCACCATGCTGGCCAGATTGGTCTCGAACTCCTGATCTCATGTTATCTACCCACCTTGGCCTCCCAAAGTGCTGGGATTACAGGTGTGAGCCCCTGTGCCCAGCCACCTTTTTTTTTTTTCTTGAGACAGTCTCACTCTGTTGCCCAGGCTGGAGTGCAGTGGTGCGATCTCAGCTCACTGCAACCTCCCTCTCCCAAGTTCAAACAATCCTTCCACCTCAACCTCCCAAGTAGCTGGGACTACAGGCACGGCACGCTTGTTTTTTTTTTGTTGTTGCTGTTGTTTTTGGTATATTTTTGGATAGAGATGGGGTTTTACCATGTTGACCAGGCTGGTCTCAAACTGCCGGCCTCAAGTGATCTGTCCATCTCGGGCTCCCAAAGTGCTGGGATTACCGGCGTGAGCCACCACGCCCAGCCTAGTTTAACTTTTAATCACATATTCAACTGTATTCTAATAGGGGCTGAAACAACTTGGGATGGGAAGCAAATATCAGAACATTTACCAAGGAAGGGTATACAATGGATAAAAGAGTTTGACCTTAAGTAGTTTTACCTCTTCTTCTAAATCTACCACTTGCTGTTCCAGCTCACTCATTCGAGCTTTCTTTCGATCTCTGGCAGTCTGAGCTGCTACTCTGTTTTTCAGTTTCCTGAGAAAAGGAACATACCACACTGAGTCATTTCAAACCTTATTTATGTCTTTATTTGAAAACTTGACCAGCTAGTGCTTTCATTTTTATTTACAGTATGAGACAGACTAAAGATAAAATACACTTCAGGTTCCTCCCCTCAATAAAACAAAATAAAAAATAGTCTGTCAATCTAGCTAGAAGACCTGCTTTATTCTCTCCCATATTGCATCATCCGCCCACCTCAGACTCATCCCCGTCACAGCACTGGGGCTGGACACACACACACTACTCATCTTGCATCATAAGAACTTTCCTTTTTCCCCATCTATTCCCCAGCTGCTTCCTGTCTCCAATTCTCTTAAACAGGATCTAGCCTGGCCTCATTAATCCAGTGAAGGCTGCAATCTTGCTATGACATCAACCCTCCGTCCCCAAACCCAATTTAAAAAAGGGAGAGGCTGATGCCACTCCCTGATCTCTAGTGTTGAGATCCTAGGCAGTGACCTGCTGATGGCCCCGTGTCTGTTGGAGAAGAAACTTTTTAGGAATTAATTGAACTCAGAGGAGACACTTCATAAATCACAGAAGGCACAATGATCACAAAACAGTGAACATTTACGGAGGACTAAGTGCTAGGCACATTATATGCAAGTCTCAATCTCCCCAAAGACCTCATGAAGTAGGTTCCATTTTAATAACGCAGAAACAGAGCTAGACCAGTGAGCCTCGCAGAGCTCCCAGCCCTTTCAACAGCTCTGTTATTTCAGCTCCGCGCCTCTGCAGTAAACCAAAACAGATTATTCGACTTCATGTCACAGTCCGAGTTCAGAGAGGCTGAACCACCGGTCTGCGGCCACACAGCAAGAGGGCCCGGAAGACAGGTGCCCGCATCCCCACCTCTGGTCATCTCTAACGAGAGATTTAAAAAGCACAGAAAAGAGCCCTCGGCCGCCCTGGGTTCCCGGCGAGGCGGATCCGGTCAGTCCGGGCTTCCTGCCCCGCCCCGCGCCACGCTGGCACTGACCCGCCAGGCCAAAGGCGCCGGAGCCCTGGGGCACTGCCAGTGTTGGGTCCCCGCTCCCACCCCCGGCCCCAGCTCCAGCCCCCTGCCCCAGTCCCGGCTTCAGATCTGGCCCCAGACCCCGGCCCCTCGCCCACCTCCTCAGCGCCTTCTCCTCGGGGCTCAGGTGCGTGAGGCGCTGCCGCTTGCGCGCCTGGGGCAGCCCCCCGCTCGCTGCCTCCGGGCTGGCCCCTCTCTGGGCTGGCACCATGAGCGGCAGGGCCTGGCCGGCCGGGGCTCCGGCGGCGGAGGCGGGCTGCCCCGACAGAAGCAGTACTTTAGGGGCCCCGTCGGCCGGGCTCGGTGCGGCTGCCACCACCACCATAGCTTGAGACTACGCACCGTGCGCCGCCGCCGCCGCCCAGCGGCCAGCCCAGACGCGCCCGGCCTTTCTACGGTCGTGGCCCTTCGCGATTGGCCAGCGTCGCGTGACGCACGGCCGAGCTCGGCGTCCATTGGCCCGGCCTGCCCGGCGGGGCGTTTCGGGGCGTGACTATGGAGTCCGGCGTGGCAGCGGCAGTCTGGCCAAAGGTAACTGGGATCATTTTCCGCGGGGGCGTGCGTGTTCTCCGCAAACGGATTTTCCCCCCTTAAGCGGACTTATTTCCATCCGGAGTGACAGAATTTATTTCCAGACGAATGTTTACTGGGACTAACAGAATTACCTCGGCCTGATAACATTTCATCTTGTGCGCCACTTCGGGCTCGGAGTGGAGCCAAAAGTCGAGTTAGAGCGCAGTTGGGCCTTGGGTTCGAAAAAATACTGGACAGAAGTTTCAGTGAGCCAAGATCGCGCCACTGCACTCCGGCCTGGGCGACAGAGCGAGACTCCGTCTCAAAAAAAAGAAAAAGAAAAAAGCCTGGAAACAAATTCTGCGGAATAAAAGTCTTTAGGAAATGAGATCGTGCCCTTTAAAACTAAGTTTAACAATAGAGCCGGGCACGGTGGCTCAAGCCTGTAATCCCAGCACTTTGGGAGGCCGAGACGGGCGGATCAGGAGGTCAGGAGATCGAGACCATCCTGGCTAACACGGTGAAACCCCGTCTCTACTAAAAATACAAAAAATTAGCCGGGCGTGGTGGCAGGCGCCTGTAGTCCCAGCTACTCAGGAGGCTGAGGCAGGAGAATGCCGTGAACCCGGGAAGTGGAGCTTGCAGTGAGCTGAGATTGCGCCACTGCACTCCAGCCTGGGTGACAGAGCGAGACTCTGTCTCAAAAAAAAAAAAAAAAAAAATAGTGAGGGCTTAATAAACGATAAGTGTTGTCTCTGGGTTGAGGGGGAATACCTGTAATTTTAGTTTTCCGTTTGTTTTTTTATTTTATTTTATTTTATTTTTATTTATTTTTGGACTGGGCCATGAGTCTCCTAACATGTGTTTTCACCCTCCATGTTGGGAGGGAAACCAATCATTTTTTTTAATTGGGCTGTCTCAACTCCAGAGCCTCCTGAGCAGGTGCTGTCCTGTGGGTTGGAAAAGAGGTGGGGGTGATTGGAGTCTGCAGGACCAAGAAACCAAGTTCCTGTTTAACTCTCATCAGCTGGGGCCACCTGGGTTCTGATGTGCCTTCAGATGTGGGGAGACTTACTCCTGGCCTCTGAAATGTTTTGGGAGAAGTCTGGAGGTGACTTCTAGTTGAGACCTACAGCTTCATATTAAAAGACCTTGGAAAGTTGTAAGAGGCTCTTAGAAAAGTCATGTCATGCCACCTTTTACCTATTATTTATTTTTTGATGCTTTTCTTTTGAAACTGGGTTTTGCCATGTTGCCTAGGCTGGAACTCCTAGGCTCAAGCGATCCTCCTGCCTTGGCCTCCCAAAGTGCTGGGATTGCAGGCAGGAGCCACAGCACTCGGCCCCTTTTATTTATTAAGTGAACATTTATAAACGCCAAGAGAATGTCTTGCACTGTGTAAGAAAGAAAATTCTGGAGGACCCTTTTTAGTCCTACAGGGTGAAGTGAGTGAGTAGAGAAACCACAGGGTGCGGGATAGGGAAAAAAGGTTTATGAATTGCACTTTGGTCTTAGTTAATGGAATATTGAAATTCACTTCCCCAGCTTGCTTTCAAGACTTTTATATTTTTGACAAACATTTTAAGTTATACTAAAAACAATAATTTGACCCACTGCAGATTGCTGTCCATGAAGTCTTGAACATGTGAGTCCAAACCCTTGGACAGTGTCATATCCTCTCTGTAAGATAAGCCTGGTAATTCTTGCATCAGGTACCATCAGTGTTTTAAAACATTTACTAGGCACCTGTGATAAGAGCTATAATATATATAAAATATGGCCAGGCACGGTGGCTCACGCCCCGAGGCGGGCAGATCACGAGGTCAGGAGATCGAGACCATCCTGGCTAACACAGTGAAACCTCATCTCTACTGAAAAAAAAAAAAAAAAAATTAGCCGGGTGTGGTGGCTGGCGCCTGTAGTCCCAGCTACTCGGGAGGCTGAGGCAGGAGAATGGCATGAACCCGGGAGGCGGAGCTTGCAGTGAGCCAAGATCACGCCACTGCACTCCAGCCTGGGCGGCAGAGCGAGACCCCGTCTCAAAAATAAAAAATAAAATATATATATACAAAGTTATCAGTCTTTGAGGCCCGGTGTGGTGGCTCACATCTGTAATCCCAGCACTTTGGGAGGCCAAAGTGGGTGGATCACCTGAGGTCAGGAGTTTGAGAGCAGCCTGGCCAACATGGTGAAACCCCATCTCTACTGAAAATACAAAAATTAGCCGGACAGAGTGGGGGGCGCCTGCAATCCCAGCTACTGGGGAGGCTGAAGCAGGAGAATTGCTTGAACCTGGGAGGTGGAGGTTGCAGTGAGCCAAGATCATGCCATTGCACTCCAGCCTGGGCAACACAGTGAGACTCTCTCAAAAAAAAAAAGCCTTATTCAGAAAGAATCAATCAGGAAAGCGTGAGCAAAACAGGAACAGAAATAAACAGGCATTCCAGAAAAGATAAGGGAAAACAGGCCGGGCGCGGTGGCTCAAGCATGTAATCCCAGCACTTTGGGAGGCCGAGACGGGCGGATCACGAGGTCAGGAGATTGAGACCATACTGGCTAACACGGTGAAACCCCGTCTCTACTAAAAAAAATACAAAAAAACTAGCCGGGCGAGGTGGCGGGCGCCTGTAGTCCCAGCTACTCGGAAGGCTGAGGCAGGAGAATGGCGTAAATCCGGGAGGCGGAGCTTGCAGTGAGCTGAGATCCGGCCACTGCCTGGGCGACAGAGCGAGACTCCGTCTCAAAAAAAAAAAAAAGATAAGGGAAAACAGAAAAACACTGTAAGCTGGTAAGCAGAAAACAGAAAATAACATGGCAAGAATAAGTCCAAATATATAAACAATAAAACATAAATGTGAATGGGTTATATTATCTTCTTAATCATGCTGTTTTGTTTTATGTGTATCTCTTGTAAACAACATATAGCTGGCTTTGGGGTTTCTCAATCAGAGTTTCTCTTTTTTAAGAAGAGAATAAAGCATTCATATTTATTTTTGATTACTTACATATTTGGACTTCTTTCTGCCATATTATTTCACATTTTCTGTTTACTATGTTTCTGAAGTCAGGAGGATTGCTTGAGGCCAGGAGTTCAAGACCAGGCTGGGCAACATATTGAGACCTCGTCTCTACAAAAAATAAAAAAAAAAATTAACCGGGTGTGGTGACTTGCACCTGTAGTCCCAGCTGCTCAGAAGACGGAGGTGGTAAGATGTCTTGAACCCAGGAGTTTGAGGCTGCAGCAAGCTATGAGCTATGATTGAACCATTGCACTCCAACCTGGGAGACAGAATGAGATCCTGCCTCTAAAAAACAAAAATTAAAAAAAAAAAAAAAAAAAAAAAAAAAAGGAAATGGCTTACCAGCCATTTTTATGTTTATGGAAATGATTATGGAAAGAAAGCTTATGTAGCAATATTAATATGAGACAAAATAGAATTTATGGTAAAGGCATTAAAAGGACAAAGAAGGGTATTTCATATTGATTGAAGGTACAAGTTACCACATGTACATCTTTATGAACACAGCAACATAATTTTGAAATGTATAGGCCTAGCATGGCGGCTCACACCTGTAATCCTAGCACTTTGGGAGGCTGAAGCAGGCAGATCACCTGACCAGCCTGATCAACATGGTGAAACCCCGTCTATACTAAAAATACAAAAATTAAAAATTAACTGGGCATGGTGGCATGCACCTGAAATCCCAGCTACTGAGGAGGCTGAGGCACAAGAATTGCTTGAACCTGGGAGGCAGAGGTTGCAGTGAGCCAAGATCAAGCCCCTGCACTCCAGCCTGGGTGAGAGACAGAGCAAGACTCTGTCTCAAAAAAAAAAAAAAAAAATTAGCCGGTCTTAGTAGTGTCCACTTGTGGCCCCAGCTACTCAGGAGGCCAAGGTGGGAGAATCATTTGAGTCCAGAAGATTGAGGCTGCAGTGAGCCAATGCATTCAAGCCTGGGCGACAGTGCAGATGGTACCAATGCATTCAAGCCTCGGCAACAGAGTAAGATCCTGTCTCAAAAGAAAAAACAAAAGAAAATCGGCCAGGCACAGTGACTCACGCCTGTAATCCCAGCACTTTGGGAGGCCGAGGCGGGTAGATCATCTGAGGTCAGGAGTTAGAGACCAGCCTGGCCAACATGGCGAAACCCCATCTCTACTAAAAGTAACAAAAATTAGCTGGGCATGGTGGCAGGTGCCTGTAATCCCAGCTACTCAGAAGGCTGAGGCAGGAGAATCGCTTAAACCCGAGAGGGTGAGGTTGCAGTGAGCCGAGATCATGCCATTGCACTCCAACCTGGCAACAAGAGTGAAACTCTGTCTCAGTAAAATAAAGAAAAGAAAAGAAATGTATAAAAAAAAGACTGAAATGATGAAAATGATTGATCCAGAAATCACAGTGGGAGACAAATACAACTCTCAGAATCAACAGAGAGAGCAGACAGAAAAGATTTGAACAGCACAACTTTCCTCCCAACCAAGGACTTAGATTTTTTCTTTTTTTCAAGATGGAGTCTTGCTCTATCTCGAATGGAATGCAGTGGCACAATCTCAGCTCACTGCAACCTTCACCTCCCAGGTTCAAGCAATTCTCCTGCCTCAGCCTCCCCAGTACCTGGGATTACAGGTGCCTGCCACCACACCCAGCTAATTTTTGTTTTTTTAGTAGAGACGGGGTTTCACCATGTTGGACAGGCTAGTCTAGAACTCCTGACCTTGTGATCCGCCCGCCTCAGCCTCCCAAAGTGTCAGGATTACAGGTGTGAGCCACAGTGCCCAGCTAGACCTATGTTTTTTCAATCAAGAAACATTCCCACTTTATTTTTTTATTTTTTTATTTTGAGATGGAAAATCATTTTGTTACCCAGGCTGGAGTGCAATGGCACGATCTCAGCTCACTGCAACCTCCAACTCTTGGGATCAAGTGATTCTCCTGCCTCAGCTTCCCGAGTAGCTGGAATTACAGGCACACGCCACCAAGCCTGGTTAATTTTTGTATTTTTAGTAGAAACAGAGTTTCACCATGTTGGCCAGCCTGGTCTGGAACTCCTGACCTCAGGTGAGCCACCTAAGTTGGGCTCCCAAAGTGTTGGGATTATAGGCGTGAGCCACGGGACCTAGCAAAATCTTTATATTTTCATTTCCCTAGAGTAAATACATAGAAGTGGAATTGCAGTATCATATGTAAGTATTATGTTTACATTTTTTAGAAACTTAGCAGCTTTCCAAAGTGGCTATAGGTTATGCCATTTTACATTCCCACCAGTGATGTACTGCTTTATTATATTGCTATTGTAAATTGTTATTTAACTCTTTCATGGTTGTCCAACTTTTTATTGTTTATGTTGTATGTTTTTCCCAACTGGATTTCAACAAGCTCATTAGACGCAGAAGCTAGGATTAATCGTGGTTACATTTTTTGTGTGTTCTGTGCTTACGATAGTGCTGAGTACATACTAGGCATTCAATAAATATTTTTGAATGACTATTGAATGGTTAGATTATCTGCAATATGCTTTATTTTATTTTATTTTATTTTGAGATAGGGTCTTCTTACTCTGTCACCCAGGGTGGAGTGCAGTGGCGTGATGTCGGCTCACTGCAACTTTCGTCTCCCAGGTTCAAGTGATTCTCCTGTCTCAGCCTCCTGAGTAGCTGGGATTACAGGCATGCACCATCATACCTGGCTAATTTTTTTTTGTTTGTATTTTCAGTAGAGACAGGATTTTGTTATGTTGGCCAGGCTGGTCTTGAATTCCTGACCTCAGGTGATCTACCCGCTTCACCCTCCCAAAATGCTGGAATTACAGGCATGAGCCACCGCTCCCAGCCAAATGTACTCATTTTTTTTTTTTTTTTTTTTTTTTTGAGACGGAGTCTTGTTCTATCGTCCAGGCTGGAGTGCAGTGGCACAATCTCGGCTCACTGCAACCTCCGCCTCCTTGGTTCACGCCATTCTCCTGCCTCAGCCTCCCGAGTAGCTGGGACTATAGGCACTTGCCACTACGCCTGGCTAATTTTTTGTATTTTTTGTAGAGACGGAGTTTCATTGTGTGAGCCAGGATGGTCTCGATCTCCTGACCTCGTAATCCGCCCGCCTCAGCCTCCTAAAGTGCTGGGATTACAGGCGTGAACCACCACGCCCAGCCCTTTTTTTTTTTTTTTTTTTTTTTTTGAGACGGAGTCTCACTCTTGTTGCCCAGGCTGGAGTGCAATGGTGTGATCTTGGCTCAACCCCAAACTCTGCCTCCAGGTTCAAGCGATTCTCCTGCCTCAACCTCCCAAGTAGCTGGGATTACAGGCATGCGCCACCACAACCAGCTAATTTTGTATTTTTAGTAGCGACAGGGTTATTCCATGTGGGTTAGGCCAGTCTTGAACTCCCGACCGCAGGTGATCCACCTGCCTCAGCTTCCCAAAGTGCTGGGATTACAGACGTGAGCCACAGCGCCCCGTCCCGAATGTACTCATTTTAATGCACTAATTTTAAAACAGTCGTAGTTACCTACACAGCACCTATTATACTTTTTCTTCCTTATTAAAAAAAAATTTTGTTCAAGATGCCCACTTGAAAATACTCAGCTTCCAGACTCCCTTGAGGTTATGAATAGTTACGTAATGTGGTTCAGGCCAATGTATACATACATGGAAGTTCTAGACACAGACGGTTCCAGGAAAGTTTGTTAAATGGAGGAGTCTCAACTGGGAAGGCTTTCACCTTTTGCCTGTTGGTCTTTTCCTTTTTTCTCCTCTTCCTTCCCTGGAATGCTGATGAAACTTCCAAAGATTGAGAGGTTCAGCTGCCATCTTGCAAATATGCGGATTGGAGTCACATGCTAAGGATGTCAGAGGGGAAAGACAGAAGGAGTGTGGGCTCCTGATGGCACCATGCAGTGGCCATTTAGCCCTAGACTGCCCATTTCCAGATGTCACATTACATAGGAATTATAAATGCCGTGGTAGCTGGGTTCTTGTTACATGCCATTAAATACAGTCCTCGCTTTTACTGACAAGGTTTTTTGTTTTGTTTTGTTTTTTTTGAGATGGAGTTTTGCTCTTGTTGCCCAGGCTGGAGTACAATGGCGCAACCTCGGCTCACTGCAACCTCCACCTCCCAGGTTTAAGTGATTCTCCTGCCTCAGCCTTCCCAAGTAGCTGGGATTATAGGCATGCACCACCATGCTCAGCTAATTTTGTATTTTTAGTAGAGATGGGGTTTTTCTATGTTGGTTGGGCTGATCTCAAACTCCCGACCTCAGGTGATCAGCCTGCCTTGGCCTCCTGAAGTGTTGGGATTACAGGCATGAGCCACCACGCCCAGCTTACTGACCATTTTACCTGCCACACTGCCCTTCGTTAGATTTCCCAAGTACCATCTTTGTTTTCATGAATAAGCTACTAGCACTGCTGAGGAACAAGTAGGCTTGAGCAGGGCAACCAGAAGTAGGCTAGTCCCAGGGACACAATTTTTATCAGTGCCACTTTCTTCTGATACCAGTAAAAGAGGTGAGTCATACCACATTATAGCATCACTATTTTGTGAATGGGAAAATTGAGGTTCAAAGGAAAAAAATAATCAGCTTAAGCCTACAGATTACCTCTCCAGCCTATCTGTCCATCCCTCATTCCAGTCTTACCATTTCCCTGAATTATTCTTCTCTGTTTAGTTTGCCTAGTAAACCCCATTTCTTCCGTTTGTTTAAACTACAGTTTCTCAACCTCAGTGTTATTGACATGAGGGGCTGGACAATTCTTTATGGTGAGGGACAGCCCTGTCCCTTGTAGGATGTTTAACACTATCCCTGGCCTCTGCCCAGGAGATGCCAGTGGCACCCCTCCCCTCCTCCAAGTTGTAACAATCAAAATTGTCCTTGGACACTGCAGAATGTCCCCTGGGGGCCAAGATCTTCCCCACTGAGATCACTGCTCTTAAAGTCAGGTCAAATACCACTCCAGTCTATACCTGCTTTATTCCCACATGTCCGCTACTAACTTCTAGCATAACAGCTACAGCACTGTTACCTGTCTGTATCTCCACATTACACTGTATGGTCCTTGAAGGCTCTTTGACTCATTTCTGCATCTTCCTGTTTATTGACTAAATGAATTTTAAAATTGTTCGTGAAGCCACGTGTGGTGGCTTGTGCCTGTAGTCCTACCTACCTGGGAGACTGAGGCAAGAGGATTGCTTGAGCTTGAACCCAGGAGTTCATGGCTGCAGTGAGCTATGATCATGCCACTGCACTCCAACCTGGGTGACAGCGCGAGACTCTGTCTCAAAAAAAAAAAAGAAAGAAAGAAAAACTCTTAAATGTTTTGGGAGAGAATGAAGAGTAAATTTCTATACAATGTTTTTGTTTCCCTGATGGAATCAAAGTTGAATCAATCTTGCAGAAAATGCTGTGTACACTCTTCTCAGTTCTAATTTCCTCTAATGTTGTCATCTTAAATTATTGTGTTACAGCCAGGCATGGTGGCTCATGCCTGTAATCCCAGCACTTTGGGAGGCCAAGGTGGGAGGATCACGAGGTCAGGAGTTCGAGACCAGCCTGGCCAATATGGTGAAACCCTGTCTCTACTAAAAATGCAAAAATTAGCTGGGCGTGGTGGCGAGCGCCTGTAGTCCTAGGTACTCAGGAGGCTGAGGCAGAAGAATTACTTGAACCCAGGAGGTGGAAGTTGCAGTGAGCCGAGATCATGCCACTGCACTCCAGCCTGGGCAACAGAGCGAGACTCCATCTCAAAAAAAAAAAAAAAAATTATTGTGTTACATTCGTCATAACCAAGAAAAGATCTTAAAAAAAAGAAAAGAAAAGAAAACAACCTGAATGCATGGGACTTCATTATTCTCCAGAAATGGATGAAGTCATTTTGGTTTGCTAGTACTATTGATCCCATATTTCCAATTTTATTAGTTATTTTTAAAGAAAGACATTTACAAACCGTTCAAATAACGTTGAGATGCTGAGTGTGTGGGCAGGAAATCCTCTTGGTCATGTTGACAAGTGTTTCCTTCGGTCCTGTGGCTGCCCACCCCTTTCTGGAAAAAAAGTTGCAAAACTTCCTGAAGTTCACTTGTGTGCACTTGGGTTCTAAGAAATTCAGTACTTCTTTGGCACCTACAAAATGCTGCAGTTCATTTGCCCATTCAATTAAAATGACACTAAAAGGGCATGACAACAAAAGGAAAAGATTCATTCAAAAAATGTGAAGATATTGCATGGCTCTTTTTCACTTGGCTCTGACCTGGCTCTGTCTGCATTTGGTTTTGCTTTTTTTTTTTTTAAAGAAAGCACAAACTCTCCATTGTTGGTAACTATTCTTTATGCTGAGGTTCAAAGGTAGCAAGAGAACCAAGCTTTATCTTGTTTGAGAGAAGCTTAGCCGGATGCGGTGGGTCACGCCTGTAATCCCAGCACTTTGGGAGGTTGAGGTGGGCGGATCCCTTGAACCCAGGAACTCGAGACCAGCCTGGACAACGTGGTAAGACCCCATCTCTACAAAAAATACAAAAACTTAGCCAGCCATGGTGGCGTGCACCTGTAGTCCTGGTTTCTCAGCAGGCTGAGGTGAGAGAAACGCCTGAGTCCAGGAAGTTGAGGCTGCAGTGCGCTGTGATCATGCCACTGCATTCCAACCTGGGCGACAGAGACCCTGTCTCGAAAGAAGTTTAAGTGTTGCAAGCCCCCTTCATTATTCCTGTAAGAAAGAAAACCAATTCACTGGTACTGAAATTTTAAACTGTTTATTTTGGCATAATTTAAATGTACAGAAAAGTTTTTTTTTCTTTTTTCTTTTCTTTTGAGACACAGTCTCGCTCTGTCACCCAGGCTGGAGTTCAGTGGCACAATCCCAGCTCACTGCAACCTCCTAGTAGAGACGGGGTTTCACCATGTTGGCCAGGCTGGTCTTGAACTCCTGACCTCACATGATCCACCCACCTCCTAAAGTACTGGGATTATAGACGTGAGCTCAGCCAAAGGTACAGAAATGTTTCAAAGCTAGCACAGATAATTCTCAGGCATGCCCTCACCCAGTTCCAGTTCCCCTAATGTTACCAGCTTACACCACTGTGGCACATTTGTCAAAACTGAGAAACCAACATTGACACATTGCTAGGAACTAAACTCTAGTCTTTATTAGGATTTCACCAGTTTTTCCTTTAATTCCTTTTTCTGTTCCAGGATCCTGCATTGGCTTCCGGATAGTACACCTACTTTTGCAGAATGTTTCATGATTAATTTCAGCAAACCATATTTATCTGAAGAGCTTAACTTACTCAAGTTCAATCTTCCCAGACATGCACCCTGGGGCTTTGACTCCAAAATGGCAACAATTGATCCCTCCCTCCCCCTTTGGTGAGGTGGCTTGGGCTTTAGGTGACGCTGAGAATTGTGCATGATCTGGCTTGTAGGAGACTGAATTTCCTGAGAATGATCTAGGGACTCTCAGCATTTTTAAAAACATCCTGTTTTTGTTTTGTTGTTTTCTTTTGAGACAAAGTCTCACTCTGTCGCCCGGGCTGGAGTGCAGCAGCGCAATCTTAGCTCACCACAACTTCTGCCTCCTGGGTTCAAGTGATTCTCCTGGCTCAGCCTCCCGAGTAGCTGAGACTACAGGCACCTGCCACCACACCGGGCTAATTTTTTTTTTCTTTCTTTTTTTTTTTTTTTTTTGGAGAAGGAGTCTCGCTTTGTCGCCCAGGCTGGAGTACAGTGGCGCCATCTTGGCTCACTGCAAGCTCCGCCTCCTGGGTCCACGCCATTCTCCTGCCTCAGCCTCTGAGTAGCTGGGACTACAGGCGCCTGCCACCAAGCCCGGCTAATTTTTTGTATTTTTAGTAGAGATGGGGTTTCACCATGTTAGCTAGGATGGTCTCGATCTCCTGACCTCACAATCCACCTGCCTCAGCCTCCCAAAGTGCTGGGATTACAGGCGTGAGCCACCGCGCCCAGCCTTTTTTTCGTATTTTTAGTAGAGACAGGGTTTCGCTTTGTTGGCCAGGCTGATCTTGAACTCCTGACCTTAAGTGATCAGCCCGCCTTGGCCTCCCTAAGCACTGGGATTGCAGGCACGAGCCACTGCGCCCGGCCAAAATATCCTCTTATTTATAGCTGACTTTGCACATCTGATATTCATGTAGGATAAGATAGCAAGCTGTACTTTTTCTGTTCTTTTTTTTTTTTTTTCATGTAAACAGCCAGGATTTATGTGGTTCCAAGAGCCAACTGGGTAAAATATGTTTTGGTGAATAAAGGTGATATGAGAAGAAAAAACCTCCAGGAACAGGGGAGGAAGTATAATTATGTTTGCCTCAGAGAACACTGGGAGAGAAACCATTCATCTTCCATTCATTCATCTTCCATTCCCAGACCTTGGAAGAATAGTCACTGTAACGTGTGGGCTGGAAGCATTGGCTTATGAAATCAGCAGGCATAGGTAGGTTTTCAGCTCCACCAACTAGCTAGGTAACCTTGGACAAGTTGCTTAACCTCTTTGAGCCTCAGTTTCCTTGTCTCCAAAATGAGACCTGAACTTTGAATAAGATCATGTATTTAACACAGCACATGAAAAAGAGAAAACATATATCTGTTACCTATTATTATTTCCAAGGACAGTCCACCCTAATTACCAACAAGCATTCCCAAACTCTTCTTAGTCTATCATTAATCTCATCCTTTCTTCCATCTTTAGATATTTGGTAGCCAAGGGCTGGGCACAGTGGCTCACGCCTGTAATCCCAGCACTTTGGGAGGCCAAGGCGGGTGAATTACTTGAGGTCGGGAGTTGGAGACCAGCCTGGCCAACACGGTGAAACCCCGTCTCTACTAAAAATACAAAAATTAACTGGGCATGGTGTCGTGCATCTGTAATCCCAGCTATTTGGGAGACTGAGTTAGGAGAATCGTTTGAACCTGAGGAGGCCGAGGTTGCAGTGAGCTGAGATCGAGCCACTGCACTCCAGCCTGGGCAACAGAATGAGTGAGACTCTGTCTAAAAAATAAAAATAAAAATAAAAACAAAAGGAATTTGGTAGGAAATAAGTTTGAGAGTTCCCAGCAGTCTACATGAAACAGTAGGGTACTCATGTCTTCAAAATATGTCTAAGTATGTATAAAATTTGATCACTGGTCACAAGCAGAAATGGGGTCCACAAAGCAGGAAAAATGTCACAGCGATGGACCTTGGATAAGCTTTCTCCAGTTTCTTCCTCCTCCAAACTGGAAACAAAATACCCATCTGACCAATAGTGGGCTGGACCTAGTTACAGGCTGCCAAGTATCTGCCCTGTTAGTGTGACCTGGAACAAAATTCTCAGCAGAGGACAGCAAACATTTGCTGAGCACACAGACCTGTGACCCTACTACATAGATTCTAGGGGCAGTGTTTGAATTACGCCATAACTGGGGGTTGCTGGCTTATGGGGAAGTGCTCTATACTAAACAAAGTGTGTGAGGCAGTCAGGCCCAGGAAAGAAGAGGTTGGCATCTGCAATTTGAAAATGTGACTCTGCTGTTTTATTTTTATTTTCAGAGACACTGTCTTGTTCTGTTGCCTGGGCTGGAGTGCAATGGTGCAATCATAGTTCACTATAACCTCAAACTCCTGGGCTCAAGTGATCCTCCCGCCTCAACCTTCCAAGCACACTGCCATGCCCAGCTAATTAAAAACAAGTTTTTTTGTTTTGTTTTTGTTTTGTTTTGTTTTTGGTAGAGATGCAAGTGTTGCTATGTTGCCCTGGCTGGTCATGATTTCCTGGTCCCTAGTGATCCTCCTGCCTCAGCCTCCCAAGCACACCCCCACACCTGGCTAATTTTTTTCTTCTTTATCTAGTTATTATTTAGCTCTCTTTATAACTGGCTTATTTTTATTATTTTTTGTAGAGAAGGGGTCTTGTTATGTTAGCCTGCCTGGTCTTAAAATGTGACTCTGTTGTTTTATACAAAACACTATCTTTTTCCATTTGAAAACAAGTAGTATTTTCCAGCATAAAATTTCAGACTTATAGACTATAGTATAGTCCTTAGGACCCATAATGTGTCTCCAAAAACTATTTACCAATGTCTGTACTTTTAGTGATCTGTAACCTCTAGGAGTAGTGGAGAGGTTAAGCAACTTGTCCAGGGTTACCCAGCTAGGATGTGGTGGAACTGAAAACCGACCTTTGCCTGTCTATTTCAGAAGCCAGTGTTTCTAGCCCCCATGTTACAGTGACTATTCTTTTTTTTTTTTTAATTTATTATTTTTTTTTGAGACGGAGTCTCGCTCTGTCGCCCAGGCTGGAGTGCAGTGGCCGGATCTCAGCTCACTGCAAGCTCCGCCTCCCGGGTTTACGCCATTCTCCTGCCTCAGCCTCCCGAGTAGCTGGGACTACAGGTGCCCGCCACCTCGCCTGGCTAGTTTTTTGTATTTTTTTAGTAGAGACGGGGTTTCACCATGTTAGCCAGGATGGTCTCGATCTCCTGACCTCGTGATCCGCCCGTCTCGGCCTCCCAAAGTGCTGGGATTACAGGCTTGAGCCACCACACCCGGCCAACAGTAACTATTCTTATAAGGTCTGGGAATGGAAGATGAATGAATGGAAGATGAATGGTTTATCCCCCAGTTTTCTCTGAGGCAAACATAATTATACTTCCTCCTTTGTTCTTGGAGGTTTTTCTCTTCTCATATCCCCTCCATTCACGAAAACAGAGTTGGGTCTATATTTTACCCAGCTGGCTCTTGGAACTGCATAAATCCTGGCTGTTTCCACTTTTTAAAAATTATGAGATTAACTACCAAACTTGAGCTGTAAGTTGTGGGTTAGCTCTTTACTCTGCTAGATAACCCGGAACAAAGTATTAACTTCTTTGAGAGCTTCCTTTTTTTCCCTTCATTGCTGTTGTGCGTTTCTACCGGAAAATGTGGGAATGTGCGTGAAGGCGACCTAGCAAAGTGCCTGGCACACAGGAAGGAGCTTGTTGAATTTATAGTTCCGGGCTCCAGAACAAGGGCGGCCCATCTTAGCCTGAGCCACTCTGACTTCGCTTTAGGAAATACTGCCTAAAGGAAAGTGATAGCAACTGCAACCAACTGTTTTTGAGGTCTGCCTGCCCACCAGTGGCGCCCTCAGCACATAGGAACAGTGTGTGGAGGTGCCTGGAACAGACACTGACTCAAGGGAGGTCTGTACAGAGGCAGTGTGGGTAAAGAAATGAATGCAGATTCCCCAAAAATCCAGAGGTATATGCAAGAGGAGGGGCACGGGTTCTTTCGAGTCACCTTCCAGGTGACCAGGTGCCTTTACAACTGTAAGGCTCTGTGAGTATGTTTTTTTCTTACTTTATGGAATAAAGGGGTGAAGAAGACAGCTGCCCTGGGTATGGCTTTGGGTCGGAATAAACATTTCTCAAATTGAAGTGTTTCAGTAATGTCTTGAGAAATCAGATTTGTTCAGGATTGCTGGAAGTGCATTATTTGATTCTAAGTTTCACTTAAAAGTCTTGGGGAAGGCCAGGTATGGTGGCTCATGCCTGTAATCCCAGTACTTGAGAGGCCAAGGCAGGCAGATCGCTTGAGCCCAGGCATTCCAGACCAGCCTAGGCAACATGGTGAAACCCTGTCTTTAAAAAAAATACAAAAAGCAGCTGGGCGTGGTGACAAATGCCTGTAGTCCCAGCTACCGGGGAGGTTGGGGTGGGAAGAGGAAGGATGACTTGAGCCCAGGAGGTTGAGACTGCAGTGAGCCGATATTGTACTACTGCACTCCAGCCTGAGCAACAGAGCAAGACACTGTCTAAAACAAAACAAAACAAAACAAAAAGTCTTGGGAAAAATCACTGACAACACAGTTTTCTTTTTTTCTTTTTCTTTTTTTTTTTTTTTTGCTCTGTGGCTCAGACTGGAGTGTGGTGGTGTGATCTCATCTCATTACAACCTCCGTCCCCCGGGGTTCAAGTGAATCTCCTGCCTCAGCCTCCCTAGTAGCTGAGATTACAGGTGCACACCACCACGCCCAGCTAATTTTTGTATTTTTTTAGAGATGGGGTTTCACCAGGCTGGTCTCAAATTCCTGATCTCAGGTGATCTGCCTGCCTTGGCCCCTCAGAGTGCTGGGATTACAGGGGTGAGCCACCGTACCCAACCGAAAACACAGCTTTCTAAAGGGATTCCTCTGGCCTGGTGCAGTGGCTCACACCTGTAATCCCATCACTTTGGAAGGCCAAGGTGGGTGGATCACCTGAGTCAGGAGTTTGAGATCAGCCTGGCCAACATGGCAAAACCCTGTCTCTACTAAAAATACAAAAACTTAGCCAGGCGTGATGGCACATGCCTGTAATCCCAGCTGCTCAGGAGGCTGAGGCAGGAGAATTGCTTGAACCCAGGAGAGGGACATTACAGTGAGCTGAGATCACGCCACTGCACTGCAGCCTGGGCAACAAGAGAGAAACTCTGTCTCAAAAAAATAAAAACTAAAGGGACTCCTCTAATCTTGACCAAGGGAGAAGGGAGTGTCCCACACTCTCTCGGGTACCAGCATGAGAGGGAGGAGAACAATTTGCTTTTGTGCAGACTTAGTGTTCTCCTGGAATTCACCACCCTTCACCTGTGCTCTATTATTTGCATTCAATGCTTTTTTATTTGGTGTCCAGAAGCTGGGTACAATTAGCCATGACAACTGCAATAAACTGATATTTCTAGCATCGTGATCATAACCACTGCCAGAAAACCTTGGATTTGGGGTCATGCATTTATCCTGAACACTGGTGCCTTTATCTTGCTCTCAGGGGACCAGAATCCAGAAGAAGAGAGAGACATGCAAATAGTTCCAATGCAGTGTAACTGTAACCATCGCTAAGTGGTAGTACCGAGGAAAAAGAAAGACGCCTAACTCCCCAGGGCCATCAGGGAAGGCTTCATAAAGAAGAGATGTTCAAATGGACTTTGAAGGATGAGTAGGAATTTGCACAGAATTTAGCTTCTTTTCGTCATGCCTCTTTTCCCTGACAAAGAAGCTAGAAGCCACCTGCACCTGAGATAGAATCTCAAGAAAGCAATAACAGTTCATCTAGTGCTAAAAATGACTTGAAACTAAAGAAAAAAATATGTTCAGCCTTTAACACCTGCTACCGTCTCCAAGGCAGTATAAGAAGATCCTTCTAGATTTTTTTTTTTTTTTTTTTTTTTTGAGACGGAGTCTTGCACTGTTGTCCAGACTGGAGTACAGTGGCGTGATCTTGGCTCACTGCAACCTCTGCCTCCCAGGTTTAAGCGATTCTCCTGCCTCAGCCTCCCAAGTAGCTGGGATTACAGGTGCCTTCCACCATGCCTGGCTAATTTTTTGTATTTTTAGTAGAGACAGGGTTTTCTATGTTGGCCAGACTGGTTTCAAACTCCTGACCTCAGGTGATCCACCCGCTTCAGCCTCCCAAAGTGCTGGGATTACAGGTATGAGCCACTATGCCCAGCTGATCCTTCCAGATTTCTGTATATACTTATTTTAACTCTTGTCCTTTGTCTCTTTCCTACCTTCCCTCCAGCCCCTTCAATACTTCCTTAATATTTCTCTTTTAACCAACAACTTTTTTCTTTTTTGAGATGGAGTCTTGCTCTGTTGCCCAGGCTATAGTGCAGTGGTATGATCTCAGCTCACTGCAACCTCTGCCTCCCAGGCTCAAGCGATTCTTGTGCCTCAGCCTCCGGAATAGCTGGGATTACAGGCGCCAACCACCACGCCCACCTAAGTTTTGTACTTTTAGTAGAGACGGGATTTCACCATGTTGGCAAGGCTGGTCTCGAACTCCTGACCTCAGGTGATCCGCCTGCCTAGACCTCCCAAACTCCTGGGATTACAGGTGTGAGTCACCTCACCTGACCTTAATCAACAACTTGTTTTAAGAATGGGAGGCAGGATGTGTGTGTGTGTGTGTGTGTGTGTGTGTGTGTGTGTGTGTGTGTAAGAGAGAAAGAGAAAGACAGAGAGAATATCCTTCCCCCACCTCTGCAATTGGCCTTAAATTTTACACACTCACCACCCCCACTTCCCTGCTTTGACGCTGTGCCTAAAGCAATGGGAATGAACTTCAGGTCTCTGGGCTTGGCCAGCGTTGCTGCTGTCCCTTGGAGTTCCAAGAAAGGTATCTCTTGGGATCAGGAGCTGGGCTGGAACCCAGGGCTCCTGAGATAGGACAAGGCTGTGCTGTGTGCACCTGTCCTGCCTTCTCACTTTGTACAGTGAGGTAGGCATCCTTTTGTATTTCCTCTTGTTTTCTTTCTTTTTTTTTTTTTTTTTTTTTTTTTTGAGACGGAGTCTCGCTCTGTCGCCCAGGCTGGAGTGCAGTGGCCGGATCTCAGCTCACTGCAAGCTCCGCCTCCCGGGTTTACGCCATTCTCCTGCCTCAGCCTCCCGAGTAGCTGGGACTACAGGCGCCCGCCACCTCGCCCGGCTAGTTTTTTGTATTTTTTAGTAGAGACGGGGTTTCACCGTGTTAGCCAGGATGGTCTCGATCTCCTGACCTCGTGATCCGCCCGTCTCGGCCTCCCAAAGTGCTGGGATTACAGGCTTGAGCCACCGCGCCCGGCCTTTCCTCTTGTTTTCTTTCTGCACCCCACTTGGCTTGGCAGCCATAAATCCACAGTTTCCTCCTTGGCATTTCTTAAATGTGTTCTGCCTGAATTAAAAACTGAAAGGGGGAAGGCCCAGTAGACCTTGAAATGTTCAGCTTGCCTTCTGTCCTTGGCCGCTGGCTTGACAGGTCCCACAAGCTCTCCTGGGAGAGTGAGCAGCTGACGAAATCCCAGAGGCCCTGAAACCTCCCTTCCAGTAAGTGCCCATGTTTGCATATCCTGGTTCAAGAATAGGAACTGCTTGTTGGAAACTGATCAGGGAGCTAAAGTTACTGATTAAGTGGATTTGCTTCCAGCTGCAGGCAGTGGCCTCCCTGAGAAAGAGGGAATCGGTAGGACTGTTTTTACAGATTAAAATCTCCCTTGTTTGTTCACTTTCTACTTCTAAAAGTTCTTGGAACCCTTTTCCAGGAAGAAGCCAGGTAAAAGTCAGAGTAGGGAAAAACCATAAGCCTTGTTTTTGTCCTCTATACTTTAAAGCTTCCTTTATTTTCAAAGAGACATACATGAGATGTCTGAAATAAGTCAACTTTAGGAAGGATAGCTAACAAGTGTTGGACATGTGCCAGGCACTGTGTGAGCACTTGGCATCCATTCTCTCTTTGGTTCCCATAAGTTAGGAATTGGCCGCCTTTCTCAGAGGAGAATGAAGTGCTGTGAGGTTAAGTCGATGACCATGAAATTGTCAGTGGTGGAACTGGGATCTTATTATTATGATTATTTTGAGACAGGGTCTCACTCTGTCGCCCAGGCTGCAGTGCAGTGGCGTGATCACAGCTCACTGCAGACTCTACTTCCCAGGCTCACATGATCGTCCCACCTCAGCCTCCCAGGTAGCTCGGACTACAGATGTATGCCACCATGCGCTGCTAATGGAACTGGGATTCAAATCTAGATTCCTTGCCCCGTGTCCTGGAGGTTGCCCAGGCATGGAAAAGATCCAGGCCTGGTCCACTGCTTTTAGGACGCGACACTTCTCAGGCAACCCCCTCTTTCAGTAATTTGCATTTTATTAGATAGAAACTGAAAACTCATGTCAAAGTGTCTGAAACCAGCAAAATAATGTTTTTTCGGTCTTTGTTCCCATTCCTTGGTTGGAGGGGGTGCTGGGTGACATTTGCTGTGAAAACAATAGCCCAGAAGCTGGGCAGAGTCCACACCTAGCTGAGTAAATAGCACCTGAAGGCCCTGGCAGGACATGCAAGCTCCCCAGGGGTGCCTTGCTTTGAGAGACAACCATGAGAATGTGCCCTTGGACTGGAAGCCTGGAATCCAGAGCTCTGGTCCTAGTTCTACTGTTATTAACACTTGCACCTCTCTGTTCCTCATCTTTGAAGTGAAGAAAACCAAGTTGATGATGTTTGCGGCCTGAGGCTACAAGAGTCAGTTTGACTTGGGCAGTGCAGCTTGATGGTTAGGCATGCAGAGAGTAGAATCCAGTTGCCTGGGGTCCAGTATGAGCTTCATGGCTGGACAAGGTGGCTTGTACCTGCAATTCCAGCACTTTTCAGAGGTCAAAGTGGGAGACCAGAGTGGACAACAGAGCAAAACCTCATGTCTACAAAACAAATAATTAGCTGGGCAGCATGGTGTGCACTTGTAGTCCCAGCTACTTGGGAGGCTGAGGTGGGATGGGAGGATTACTTGAGCCCAGGAGTTCAAGACTGCAGTGAGCTATGATCACACCACTGCACTCCAGCCTGAGTGACAGAGCAAGATCCCGTCCCTTTTTAAAATTTTTTTCTGAGATGGAGTCTTGCTCTGTTACCCAGGCTGGAGTGCGGTGGCGCAATCTCAGCTCACTGGAACCTCTGCCTTCCAGGTTCAAGTGATTCTCCTGCCTTGGCCTCCTGAGTAGCTGGGACTACAGGCGAGCACCACCACGCCTGGCTAATTTTTTTTTTTTTTTTTTTTTTGAGACAGAGTCTCGCTCAGTCGCCCAGGCTGGAGTGCAGTGGCACGATCTCAGCTCACTGCAAGCTCCGCCTCCTGGGTTCACGCCATTCTCCTGCCTCAGCCTCCCGAGTAGCTGGGACTGCAGGTGCCCGCCACTATGCCCGCCTAATGTTTTTTGTATTTTTAGTAGAGACGAGGGTTCACCATGTTGGCCAGGATGGTCTCGATCTCCTGACCTCGTGATCCACCTGTCTCGGCCTCCCAAAGTGCTGGGATTACAGGCGTGAGCCACCGTGCCCGGCCTAATTTTTGTATTTTTAGTAGAGATGCGGTTTCACCATGTTGGCCAGGCCAGTCTCAAACCTCAAGTGATCTGCCTGCTTCGGCCTCCCAAAGTTCTGGGATTACAGGTGTGAGCCTTCACACCTAGCCAAGACCCTGTCTCTTAAAAAAAAAAAGAAAAAAAAAATGGCCAACACAGTAGCTCATGCCTGTAATCCCAACACTTTAGGAGGCTGAGGTGGGTAGAAAACCTGAGGTTGGGAGTTCAAGACTAGCCTGACCAACATGGAGAAATCCCGTCTCTACTAAAAATACAAAATTAGCCAGGCATGGTGGCGTGCACCTGTAATCCCAGCTACTTGGGAGACTGAGGCAGGAGAATCACTTGAACCCAGGAGGTGGAGGTTGCGGTGAGCCGAGATTGTGCCACCACTGCACTCCAGCCAGGGCGACAAGAGTGAAACTGCATCTCAAAAAAAAAAAAAAAAGGAGCTTCACTACTTATAAATTTGGTGATCCTAAATAAGTCCTTCACTTTTCAGAGCATCTGTTTTCCTGTCAGAGATGGGGAATAATAGTAAGACCACCTCGTGGGGTTGTCAAAAAGGTAGAGTTGGAATGACTCACAGAATTCTAGAATATACCGTCACACACAACAGTTTTTTCCTTTTTTTTTTTTTTTTTTTGAGGCGGAGTCTCGCTCTGTCGCCAGGACTGGAGTGCAGTGGCCAGATCTCAGCTCACTGCAAGCTCCGCCTCCCGGGTTTACGCCATTCTCCTGCCTCAGCCTCCTGAGTAGCTGCAACTACAGGCGCCCGCCACCTCGCCCGGCTAGTTTTTGTATTTTTAGTAGAGACGGGGTTTCACCGTGTTAGCCAGGATGGTCTCGATCTCCTGACCTCGTGATCCGCCCGTCTCGGCCTTCCAAAGTGCTGGGATTACAGGCTTGAGCCACCGCGCCCAGCCAACAGACTTAACAAAATAAAAAAGAAAAGAAATTCGAGTTAACATCTAAAAGTTAAAGCTTAGTTCAGGGCTGGTACTCAATATATCTTAGGAATTATTGTTGATTCTCAAATTCTCCAAATATTCACTGAATGCCTGGCACATTTGGAGGCTTTGCACTAGTTCTATGGATAAAATGGTATTTACACATGAAATTTGTTTCAAAGAACCCACAGTCCAGGAGGACATGCACACATGACTATGTGTGTCTGACACAGAAGTAACTGTCATACACAAGATTTAAAAACTGCTGGCCGGGCGTGGCTCCTCATGTCTATAATCCCAGCACTTTGAGAGGCCGAGGCAGGTGGATCACCTGAGGTCAGGAGTTTGAGACCAGCCTAACCAACATGGAGAAACCTCGTCTCTACTAAAAATATAAATTAGCTGGGTGTGGCGGTGCATGCCTGTAATTCCAGCTACTGGGGAATCTGAGGCAGGAGAATTGCTTGAACTTGGGAGGCGGAGATTGCAGTGAGCCAAGATTGTGTCATTGCACTCCAGCCTGGGCAACAAGAGTGAAACTCCGCCTCAAAAACAACAATAAAAAAAAAAAAAAACTGCTTTGGGCTGGGCATGGTGGTTCACACTTGTAATCTCAGCACTTTGGGAGGCAGCCTGGGCTCAAGTGATCCTCCCATGTCAGCCTCCCAAATGTGAGCCATTGTACCTGGCCCAAAATATCACATTTTTAAACAAAGAAGGATCAGTACTCTTGGTGTTTCCTTTTGCTGCAGGGTCTGATGTGGTGTGTATAGCACTGCTGTCCTAAGTCCCTTGGGGGCCTCTATATTAGACGTGACGTCACATGTCCCCCAGCTGGTTGGTGTTCATCATTAGCTGCTGTGTGGTTTCCCTTCCCCTTCCCATCAAGACCTTCCACAGGGACCAATTGGCCTTATGTGCCCAGGACTGAGGGGTCTCCTGGGATGGGGGATTTTTAGTGCTTAAACTGGGACAGTTCCAGCAAAGCAGGATGATTTGTTACCCAATTAGAGAAAAAAGCAGGGACTGGATTTTTTTTTTTTTTTTTTTTTTGAGACAGGATCTTATTCTCGCCTATGCTGGAGTGCCGTGGTGTGATCATGGCTTATTGCAGTCTCCACCACTCAGGCTCATATGATCCTCCTGCCTCAGCCTCCTGAGTAGCTGGGACAACAGACATGTACCACCACACCCAGTTAATAGGGACTGGATCTTATGTATGTACCTTTGTAACTCTCAAAGGTTATAAGCCACTTGATAGCCCTCAGTAACTATTATTGGCCAAATTATATTTGGCAGAGCACCTGGCAGGGACTCAGTACATCCCTAATCAGTTGCTCATCTGAGGCACAGAAAGGTTAAAAGTGATGCAGCCAGGACCAGCTGGCAAATCCCCATGGCTCCAGCACCAGGCCTGTCTAGCACCTGAACCTCTGACCTACTGCTGCTCATCCATGTCTATCTCCTGAGACCTCGAGACATGAAGCCACCTTGGGTAACCTGTAAAGGCTTATTTGCCTAAAACCTGCTGAGGAGTCTTAATGTCCCCATCCTGTTTTAATAGACAAACACTTTGCTTTTGGAAACTTTCTGTTCCTTGGACATTGATGGTCATATTGCTTCTGGAATCATTACAGTGTGCCTTCAGCCAAAAGCAGAACTGGAAACATCCTAAGTGGGCTGGTAACGAGGCTAGCTCTGTCGACTAGTTCAAGACCCCTGAGAGCTTTGGGCCTGAAGTTCCTCAGCTTCCAAGTGAAAGGTTTCGACGTGGCATTCTGGGAGACAGCCTCTGTGACCATTAGTTTCCTCATCTGTAAAACTGGCATCATGATAAGTTTGAAGGTAATTGTGAGGCTTAAAGGGAGTCATGCATGTAAACCACCTTGCACAGTCCCTCGCAGGAGTTCTTGGCTTTTTGTTTTTTTGGGTTTTTTGTTTGTTTGTTTGTTTTGAGACAGTCTTGCTCTGTTGCCCAGACTGGAGTGCAGTGGTGCAATCTTGGCTTACTGTAGCCTTCACCCCCCTGATTCAAGGGATTCTTGCACCTCAGCCTCCCAAGTAGCTGGGATTACAGGCGCCTGCCACCATGCCCAGCTAATTTTTGTATTTTTAGTAGAGACGGAGTTTCACTATGTTGGCCAGGCTGGTCTCAAACTCCTGGCCTCAAGTGATCCGCCTGCCTCAGCCTCCCAAAGTGCTGGGATTACAGGTGTATGTCACCTCGCCCACCCAGGAGTTCATTTATTAGCTTGTTTTTCCTTCTCTTTAGTTCTCCTCTAAGTCTAAACTGCAGTGATTTTATGATTCCACTTTTCGAGTCAGTACCCCAGATGGTTTGCTCATTCATTCATTCACCCCAAAAAATGTTTATTGTTCACCTACTATGTGGCAAGCATCACACTAGGTACTGGGTGCTAAGCATATGGTGGTGGCCAAGAACCTGTCTAGAAAACATCAGAAATTGTCCAGCAATCCCCAGCGATGCAAAGAAAGACACAGCAAAAAGATCCATGATCAAATGCATCCGGAAGTCTGAAATTATAACTTTTATGATTGTTTCAAATGAATTCTGAGTAGATGCTACTTAGCAGGTGGCCACAGTTCTCCCCAGTAGCTGCTGTTCTACTTAAGACACCTGCTGCTGTTTCCAGGATGCTAACATTTACTTTGGTCTTTATGTCAATGTCATTTGCAGAGAAAGCCAGCTGTGCGGCTTTTTCTCTTTCAACATTGCCACTGAATTGTGCTTTGTTGATACGAAATTAAACACTGCTCACGTAGATAGCACCAGGTCAGCTTTCAAGACTGGTTTGAATAGGAACCTTCTGCCTAAGATGAAGAGTAGACTCCATCTTGGGGTTAGGAATGTTTTCCTTCTTTGAGGCTTGATCATCTGGCCAAATTTTACTTTACCTGGTGCTGCTTTTGTTCCCCTGGCTTTCCTTTCTTGGAGCCTTTTTAGAATAATACTTCTCTGCTTGTGGGATTTTACCAGACAGTAAAGAACTGATGAACCATAAAAAGAAAAGGTTAGATGGACAGCAGATTAGTGGTTGCCAGGTGCTGGGGGTGGGGAGAATGCTGAGTGCTTCACAGGAATGAGGACCCTTTTGGGGGTAATGAAAATGTTTTGGAACTAGACAAATGGTGGTTGTGCCGGATTGTGAATGTACTAAATGCCACTGGATTGTTCACTTTACAACAATTTATTTTATGTTACATGAATTTCCCCTCAGTTACACACACACACACACACACACACACACACACACACACACACACACAAACTAAACATTATATTAAATGAGAGAAGCCAGATACAAGAGTGTGATCTATGAGCCTAGGTATATGAAGTTTGAGAACAGGCTAGAGTACACGATGGTGATAGAAATTAGAACAGTGGGCTGGGTGTGGTGGCTCACACCTGTAATCCCAGCACTTTGGGAGGCCAAGGCGGGTGGATAACCTGAGGTCAAGAGTTCGAGACCAGCCTGGCCAACATAGTGAAACCCTGTTCTCTACTAAAAATAACAAAAATTAGCTGGGTGTGGTGGCACGCACATGTAGTCCCAGCTACTCAGGGGGCTGAGACAGGAGAATCACTTGAACCCGGGAGACAGAGGTTACAGTGACCCGAGATCGCATCACCATACTCCAGCCTGCACAACAGAGTGAGACTCCATCTCAAAAAAATTAATTAATTAATTAAAAATAATAAAATGCAGGCTATTGGTCAAGTATGAATTTCAAAGAAACAAATTACAGCCGGGCGCGGTGGCTCAAGCCTGTAATCCCAGCACTTTGGGAGGCTGAGGCGGGTGGATCACGAGGTCAGGAGATCGAGACCATCCTGGCCAACATGGTGAAACCCCGTCTCTACTAAAAAAATACAAAAAACTAGCCGGGCGAGGTGGCGGGCGCCTGTAGTCCCAGCTACTGTGAGGCTGAGGCAGGAGAATGGCGTAAACCCGGGAGGCGGAGCTTGCAGTGAGCTGAGATCCGGCCACTGCACTCCAGCCTGGGCGACACAGCGAGACTCCGTCTCAAAAAACAAAAACAAAAACAAACAAAAAAGAAAGTCGGTATAATAAGGTTGGGTGCGGCGGCTCACACCTGTAATCCCAGCACTTAGGGAGGCTGAGGCGGGAGGATCACTTGAGCCCAGGAGTTCAAGACCAGCCTGGGCAACATGGTGAGACCTCCCCTCTACAAAAAATTTAAAAATTACCTGGGCTTGGCGGCACACCTGTAGTCCCAGGTACTTGGGAGGTTAAGGTGGGAGGATCACTTAAGCCCGGGAAGCAGAGGTTGCAGTGAGTCAAGATTGTGCCACTGGCACCACTGCACTCCAGCCTGGGTGACAGAGTAAGACTCCATCTTGAAAAAAAAAAGATTGTGCCACTGCAATCCAGCCTGGGCAACAGAGCTGTCTCAATAAACAAACAAACAAACAAAAACCTCAAAGACTTCCAGTCCCTTTCATTTGTCCTACTCCTAGAAAGTTTGTGCCCAGACAGGAGATTGGAGGTTCTTCTCTAGAAAACCTGAGTTGTCTCAGATAAATGATTCCCACACACTCTCATTTTGGGAGTCATCAAAGGAAAAAGCAAGTTTCCCCTTGATCATTTTACAGGAAAAATCAAGCAATTAATAAGCCCTTCACATATAAATAGAGAACTTCCCATCAGATTCCTATTTCCCTCATTCTCAACTTGGTCAAACACACTGTCAGGATAGAATAAAGAATTTCTTCAGGGCTGGTGTGATGTCTCAAGGCTGTAATCCTGGCACTTTGGGAGGCTGAAGTGGGAGGATCACTTGAGTCCAGGAGTTCGAGACCAGGCTGAGCTGATCATAGTGAGACCTCATTTCTACAAAAAGTAAAAAAATTAGCTGGGCATGGTGGTGTGCACCTGTAATCCCACCTACTTGGGAGGCTGAGCTAGGAGGATTGCTTGAGCCCAGGAGGTCAGGGCTACAGTGAACTATGATCACTACACTCTAGACTGAGTGACAGAGTGAGACTCCATCTCACAAAAAAAAAAAAAAAAAAAAAAAAAAATAGCAATAGGTATATGTTTAAAAAAGTAAAGAAACGAAGAAAATGAGGCAGGTTAAACAGGCTTCGTGTGGTGGCTCACACTTGTAATTCCAGCACTTTGGGAGGCTAAGGCGGGAGGCTTGGGTGAGGCCAGGAGTTCGAGACCAGCCTGGCCAACACAATAAGATTTCCCCCGCCCCACCCCCAGCCCCCATCTCTATTTTTAAAAACAGTTACAGGAAAAGCAAAATGTTATAAAAGAATGAAAGTGTAATCACTACATACTATGTGTCTCAGCTGTGAATAATAATTACATAATCACAATAGTGTGCACGCTGT
The DNA here is from genome assembly GCF_007565055.1 of Rhinopithecus roxellana. NCBI lineage: Eukaryota > Metazoa > Chordata > Mammalia > Primates > Cercopithecidae > Rhinopithecus > Rhinopithecus roxellana. The sequence continues at coordinate 21,739,427 of NC_044561.1, read as the reverse complement.
ATTCATTTAATAAAAATAGTGACAAAATATATTGGGAGAAGGGGGAAAGTGGGAATGGTGGTAAAAAGAAAATTAATCACTCATTTGGAAGTCAATGAATAAAGTCAAAAACTGATAAACTGAGATAAAGCAAAGTAGACATTGTTTAGAAGAATGGTGGCAGCCGGACATGGTGGCTCACACCTGTAATCCCAACACTTTGGGAGGCCGAGGCAGGTGGATCACCTGAGGCTGGTTCAAGACCAGCCTGACCAATATGGAGAAACGCCGTCTCTACTAAAAATACAAAATTAGCCAGCCGTGTAGCCATATGTAGAAAGCTGAAACTGGACCCTTTCCTTACACCTTATACAAAAATTAATTCAAGATGGATTAAGGACTTAAATGTTAGACCTAAAACCATAAAAATCCTAGAAGAAAACCTGGGCAATACCATTCAGGACATAGCATGGGTAAGAACTTCAAAACACCAAAAGCAATGGCAACAAAAGCCAAAATTGACAAATGGGATCTAATTAAACTAAAGAGCTTCTGCACAGCAAAAGAAACTACCATCAGAATGAACAGGCAACCTATAGAATGGGAGAAAATGTTTACAATCTACTCATCTAACAAAGGGTTAATATCCAGAATCTACAAAGAGCTTGTAAATTTGCTTAAATTTACAAGAAAAAATAAAACAACCCCATCAAAAAGTGGGCAAAGGATATGAACAGACACTTCTCAAAAGAAGACATTTATGCAACCAATAGACACATGAAAAAATGCTCATCATCACTGGCCATCAAAGAAATGCAAATCAGAACCACAATGAGATACCATCTCACACCAGTTAGAATGGTGATCATTAAAAAGTCCTGCTGTTACAGGTGCTGGAGAGGATGTGGACAAAGAGGAACTGTTTTACACTGCTGGTGGGACTGTAAACTAGTTCAACCATTGTGGAAGACAGTGTGGCGATTCCCCAAGGATCTAGAACTAGAAATACCATTTGACCTAGCCATCCTATTACTGGGTATATACCCAAAGGATTATAAATCATGCTGCTATAAAGACACATGCACATGTATGTTTACTGCAGCACTATTCACAGTAGCAAAGACTTGGAACCAACCCAAATGTCCATCAATGATAGACTGGTTTAAGAAAATGTGGCACATATACACCATGGAATACTATGCAGCCATAAAAAAGGATGAGTTCATGTCCTTTGTAGGGACATGGATGAAGCTGGAAACCATCATTCTGAGCAAACTATTGCAAGGACAGAAAACCAAACACCACGTGTTCTCACTAATAGGTGGGAATTGAACAATGAGAACACCTGGACTCAGGGTGGGGAACATCACACACCGGGGCCTGTCATGGGGTGGGGGGAGGGGAGAGGGATAGCATTAGGAGATATACCTAATGTAAATGACAAGTTAATGGGTGTGGCACACCAACATGGTACATGTATACATATGTAACAAACCTGCATGTTGTGCACATGTACCCTAGAACTTAAAGTATAAAAAAAAATTAGCCAGCCATGGTGGCGCATGCCTGCAATCCCAGGTACTCGGGAGGCTGACGCAGGAGAATCGCTTGAACCCAGGAGGTGGAAGTTGCAGTGAGCCAAGATTGCACCATTGCACTCCAGCCTGGGCAACAAAAGCGAAACTCTGTCTCAAAAAAAAAAAAAAAAAAAAAAGAGGAAGAATGGTGGCTGGGCATGGTGGTTCATGCCTGTAATCTCAGCACTTTGGGAGGCTGGGGTGGGTGGATCTCTTGAGCCCAGGAATTTGAGACCAGCCTGGGCAACACTGAGAAACCATGTTGCTATAAAAAATTAAAACAAATTAGACAAGTATGGTGACACATACCTATAGCCCTAGCTACTTGGGAGGCTGAGGTTGGAGGATTGCTTGAACCCAAGGGGTCAAGGCTGCAATGAGCCATGATTGTGCAGCTTCTCTCCAGCCTGGGTGACAGAGTGAGACTTTGTCTCAAAAAAAGGAAAAAAGAAAAAAAGAAAAGAAGAAGGGTGATAAAAGCATGAAGTAACAAGAAGTCACAGCAGAGGTTGCCTCTGAGACATAAGACTGAGGAGAGGACAGGGATGGAGAAGGCAAGCTGGTTTTGTTGTCAGTTTTTAAAACCTGCCTTGACCAAACAAACTCCACGCACATATTCCTTAAATAAAACAAAATATAGGGTCGGGTGAGGTGGCTCACGCCTGTAATCCCAGCACTTTGGGAGGCCGAGGCAGGCAGATCACCTGAGGTCAAGAATTTGAGACCATCCTGGCCAACATGGTGAAACCCTGTCTCTCCTAAAAATGCAAAAATTAGCCGGGTGTGGTGGCACATGCCTGAAGTCCCAGCTACTCGGGGAGCCTGAGGCAAAAGAATTGCTTGAAACCAGGAGGTGGAGGTTGCAGTGAGCCAAGATGGCACCATTGCACTCCTGCCTGGGCGACAGAGTGAGACTCCGTCTCAAAATAAAATAAATGAACAAACAAAATATAGTTGAAAAATGGAAACCTGGAATTAGAATGATCAAATTGCTTGGCTACTGAACTATTTTGCATGATTATTTGTTATTTAGGAAAACCAGGGTTAGTTTTGGGGCTTAGAACACCTAGAGGGAGGAGGCAGGAGAGAAATGGTAGGATTGGGGGAGAATTGTACCAAGCAGGGGACATTTTCCTCCATCTTCCCCACTGTCTCTAAGTCCTAGAGCCTCCTACAGGAGCCACAGTACTAGGGCCAGCCTCTTTTCTTGCTACCCTTTGCATTTGAGGTTACGAATTCCGGGCACCACACAGCGGCACCCTCCAAAACTCCTGCTCCATCTCTGGGAATCTTTCGGGCACTGCTTCCTGAACCTAGTGGCCAGTCACGCTTGCTCTCAGATGCTCATCCCTGGCTTCTGATCTCTTGCCCAACACTTACTTTCCTTTTTTTTTTTTTTTTTTTTCTTTTTCCTGAGACGGAGCCTTGCTCTGTTGCCCAGGGTGGAGTGCAGTGACTTGATCTTGGCTCACTGCAGCCTCTGCCTCCCGGGTTCAAGCAATTCTCCTGCCTCAGTCTCCTGAGTAGCTTGGATTACAGGTGCCTGCCACCGCTTCCAGCTAAGTTTTGTGTTTTTAGTAGAAACAGTGTTTCTGCGTGTTGGCTTGGCTGGTCTCAAACTCCTGACCTCAGGTGATCCACTTACTTCAGCCTCCCAAAGTGCTAGGATTACAGGCGTGAGCCACTGTGCCTGGCCCAACACACCTCATCTTTTATGTATGTATGTATGTATGTATTTATTTATTTTGAGACAGAGTCTCACTCTGTTGCCAGTCTGGAGTGCAGTGGCACCATCTCAGTTCACTGCAGCCTCCACCTCCCAGGTTCAAGCGATTCTCCTGCCTCAGCCTCCACAGTAGCTGGTATTACAGGCATGTGCCACCACACTCAGCTAATTTTGGTATTTTTAGTAGAAATAGGGTTTCACAATGTTGGCCAGGCTGGTCTTCAACTCCTGATCTCAAGTGATCTGCCCACCTTGGCCTTCCAAAGTGCTGGGTTTACAGGCCTGAGTCACTGTACCAGTCTTACTTATTTTTATTACTTTTTTTTTTACATTTCATCTTTTTTTTTTTTTTTTTTTTTTTTGAGACAGAGTCTCACTCTGTTGCCCTGGTTGGAGTGCAGTGGCCCGATCTTGGCTCACTGCAAGCTCCACCTCCCGGGTTCACACCATTCTCCTGCCTCAGCCTCCCGAGTAGCTGGGACTACAGGCGCCTGCCACCACACCCAGCTAATTTTTTTGTATTTTTAGTACAGACGTGGTCTCACCATGTTAGCCAGGATGGCCTTGATCTGCTGACCTCATGATCCGCCTGCCTCAGCCTCCCAAAGTGCTGGGATTACAGGTGTGAGCCACCACGCCCAGCCTTTTTTTTTTTGAGATGGAGTCTCGCTCTGTTGCCCAGGCTGGAGTTCAACAGCACAATCTCGGCTTACTACAACCTCCGCCTCCCGGGTTCTAGCAATTCTACTGCCTCAGCTTCCTGAGTAGCTAGGATTACAGGCGCCTGCCACCATGCCCGGATAATTTTTTGTATTTTTAGTAGAGATGGGGTTTCACCATGCTGGCCAGGCTGGTCTCAAACTCCCAAATTCAGGCCATCTGCCCGTCTCGTCCTCCCAAATTGTTAGGATTACAGGTGTCAGCCACTACGCCCAGCCTTGGATCCACTTTTTATGAGAAGCTCGTATTTTTACCAATCTCAGGCTTTTGCAATTCATAATCCCACTTTTTAAAAGTGGGGAGGGGAAATGTGTCCAAAGCTAGGTCAGTTTTTGCCAAGAAAGAATATTTGGCGAGGAGCGATCATCTGTTACCACAAAAAGTAGGAAGAACATGATCTCAGAATATTGGATAGACTTTTTAATTTAGTACGTTACGGTTTTTGAAAAAATGCCCTACATTGTGCTTATTTTTCTCATTTCTCTGCTTTCATAGGGTTTGGCCCCTGGGAACCAACAGGCCAATGCGGTTGGCGATGGCACCGCAAAGAGCTGCAGGGCCATCTAGTGGCCAATGGTCTTCACTGCACATGCGATAATGGTTCTATTCAGCAGTTCCCCAAAACAAAACCAGGTAACACACACCCAGGGTTTCCCCAATGAGGATCAACTTTTGCCACTTTCAAACATTTTATAAATGTTTGACATTTGTTTTATAAACATTCCTACAGCTTTGCACTTAAAAAGATTGCCTCACTATAAATCTGAAGATTAACTTTCCAGCCATTGCAAGGTGATTTTGAGCCACTGTGTGCCAAATCAGACAGGCCTGAGTTAGTGCTTGTTGTTGGGTGACTTTGGGCAAGTTACTCAATCTTCCTGACTTTCCGTTTCCTCTTGTGTATCAAAGACAGGACTGTTCTGAAGATGAAGGCAAGTGTGCATGTCATGCATGTGCTACGGTTCTTGACAAATAAGTGTTTGCTATGGATTTAGCGCCTGTAGAAAGAAAGTCCAGGCAAGGGACAGAAACCTAATCAAACAGGCTGAAGCAAAGGCTTGCTATACGAAACCTGAGCAACCGAGTGCAGTGACTGACGCCTGTAATCCCATCACTTTGGGAGGCCAACACAGAAGGATCACTTGAAGCCAGGAGTTCAAAACCAGCCTGGTCAACATGGAGAGACCCCCATCTCTACAAAAAAATAAAAATTTAGGCGGGTGCATCTGTAGTCTCAGCTACTCAGGAGGCTGAGGCAGAGGATCTCTTGAACCCAAGAGTTTGAGGTTGCAATGAACTGTGATTGCACTACTATACTCCAGCCTGGGAAATAAACAGAGACCATGTTTAAAAGAAAGAGAGGCCGGGCGCACTGCTCATGCCTGCACTTTGAGAGGCCAAGGCAGGTGGATGACTTGAGCCCAGGGGTGTTAGACCAGCTTGGGCAACATGGTGAAACCCTGTCTCTACAAAAAAATTTAAAAAATTATATGCGTGGTGGCCCAGGCCTGTGATCCCAGCTACTCGGAAGGATGAGCTGGGAAGATCACTTAAGCCTGGGAGGCAGAGGTTGCAGTGAGCTGAGATCATGTGATTGCACTCTGGCCTGGGTAATGGGAGTGAAATCCTGTCTCAAATAAAAGAGAAAGCACATTTTAATTGAACCAGAGAAACATCACAGACATAAAATAGTAAAATAGATTATTTTCAGATTAAGCTTGGTGAAGACATATCCAAGGTCACATTTTTCTCTAATTCTTTCCCATCATCATACTAGTCCAACCCTATTCTCAGATTTTGCTTAGAATACTTCTTTATGGGCTGGGCACAGTGGCTCATGCCTGTATTCCCAGCAGTTTGGGAGGTCAAGAAGGAAAGATCACTTAAGTCAAGAGTTTGAGACCAGCCTGGGTAACATGGCAAGACCTCATCTCTACTAAAATTAGAAGAAAAAAAAAATCCAGGCATGGTGGTGCACTCCTGTAGTCCAGCACTCCGGCAGCTGAGGCAGGAGGATCACTTGAACCCGGGGGTTCAAGGCTACGATTAGGCCACTGCAGTGCAGCCTGGGGACAAAGCGAAACCCTGTCTCTCTTAAAACCCTCTCTCTGGCCGGGCGCGGTGGCTCAAGCCTGTAATCCCAGCACTTTGGGAGGCCGAGACGGGCGAATCACGAGGTCAGGAGATCGAGACCATCCTGGCTAACACGGTGAAACCCCGTCTCTACTAAAAATACAAAAACTAGCTGGGCGAGGTGGCGGGCGCCTGTAGTCCCAGCTACTCGGGAGGCTGAGGCAGGAGAATGGCGTAAACCCGGGAGGCGGAGCTTGCAGTGAGCTGAGATCTGGCCACCGCACTCCAGTCCTGGCGACAGAGCGAGACTCCGCCTCAAAAAAAAAAATAAATAAAAATAAATAAATAAATAAATAAATAAAACCCTCTCTCTCTTAAAAAAAAAAAAAAAAAACCCTCAAAGAATATTTCTCTGAGGGAGGTGCTGCTGTCTCTTCGGTGGGTGCTGTTGTCTCTGAGGTAGGTGGTACTGTCTCTGAGGTGGGAGCTGTTGTCTCTGTGGTGGGTGGTGTTGTCTCTGTGGTGGGTGGTGGTGTCTCTGAGGTGGGTGCTGTTGTCTCTGTGGTGGGTGCTGTTGTCTCTGTGGTGGGTGGTGTTGTCTCTGAGGTGGGTGCTGTTGTCTCTGTGGTGGGTGCTGTTGTCTCTGTGGTGGGTGGTGTTGTCTCTGAGGTGGGTGCTGTTGTCTCTGTGGTGGGTGCTGTTGTCTCTGTGGTGGGTGCTATTGTCTCTGTGGTGGATGTTGTTGTCTCTGTGGTGGGTGCTGTTGTCTCTGAGGTGGGAGCTGTTGTCTCTGTGGTGAGTGCTGTTGTCTCTGTGGTGTGTGCTGTTGTCTCTGTGGTGTGTGCTGTTGTCTCTGTGGTGGGAGCTGTTGTCTCTGTGGTGGGAGCTGTTGTCTCTGTGGTGGGAGCTGTTGTCTCTGAGGTGAGTGCTGTTGTCTCTGAGGTGGGTGTTGTTGTCTCTGAGGTGGGTGTTGTTGTCTCTGAGGTGGGTGCTGTTGTCTCTGTGGTGGGTGGTGTCTCTGAGGTGGGTGCTGTTGTCTCTGTGGTGGGTGTTGTTGTCTCTGAGGTGGGTGCTGTTGTCTCTGTGGTGAGTGCTGTTGTCTCTGAGGTGGGTGCTGTTGTCTCTGTGGTGGGTGCTGTTGTCTCTGAGGTGGGTGCTGTTGTCTCTGAGGTGGGTGCTGTTGTCTCTGTGGTGGGAGCTGTTGTCTCTGGTGGGAGCTGTTGTCTCTGTGGTGAGTGTTGTTGTCTCTGTGGTGAGTGTTCTTGTCTCTGTGGTGGGTGCTGTTGTCTCTGTGGTGGGAGCTGTTGTCTCTGGTGGGAGCTGTTGTCTCTGTGGTGAGTGTTGTTGTCTCTGTGGTGAGTGTTGTTGTCTCTGTGGTGGGTGCTGTTGTCTCTGTCATGGTTGTTGTCTCTCATGGGTGCTGTTGTCTCTGTGGTGGGTGCTGTTGCTTCTGGTGGGTGCTGTTGCCTCTGTGGTGGGTGCTGTTGTCTCTGAGGTGGGTGCTGTTGTCTCTGAGGTGGGTGCTGTTGTCTCTGTGGTGGGAGCTGTTGTCTCTGGTGGGAGCTGTTGTCTCTGTGGTGAGTGTTGTTGTCTCTGTGGTGAGTGTTGTGTCTCTGTGGTGGGTGCTGTTGTCTCTGTCATGGGTGTTGTCTCTGGTGGGTGCTGTTGTCTCTGTGGTGGGTGCTGCTGCTTCTGGTGAGTGCTGTTGCCTCTGTGGTGGGTGCTGTTGTCTCTGGTGGGTGCTGTGGTCTCTGTGGTGGGTGCTGTTGCCTCTGGTGGGTGCTGTTGCCTCTGGTGGGTGCTGTTGTCTCTGATGTGGTTGCTGTTGTCTCTGAGGTGGGTGGTGTTGTCTCTGTGGTGGGTGCTGTTGTCTCTGAGGTGGGTGCTGTTGTCTCTGTGCTGGGTGCTGTTGTCTCTGAGGTGGGTGCTGCTGTCTCTGTGGTGGGTGTTGTCTCTGTGTTGGGTGTTGTCTCTGGTGGGTTCTGTTGTCTCTGAGGGGGTGCTGTTGTCTCTGAGGGGGTGCTGTTGTCTCTGTGGTGGGTGCTGTTGTCATTGGTGGGTATTGTTGTCTCTGGTGGGTGCTGGTGTCTCTGTCGTAGGTACAGTTGTCTCTGCTGGGCGTCTGAGAGGTTACACACATAGCCGGGGTGGCCCAAGGCCAGTGGCTGACTAATGTGGTGCAGCATAAAATCCAGCCCCTGACCTCACAGTGGGACTAACACTGCAGCGCTCCCCTTGGAATTAGACTGGTCAGGCCTCACCTGAAAGCACGTGTTTGCTCAGCTCCTTCCCTGGTGCTGTTCTGCTTTCCTCACTTCCTCGAAGGTTTCTCCCTAGGGCCTCCCTCAATAAATCAATTGCATGGGAATTCCTGCCTCAGTCTCTGCTTCTGGGGAACCCGGCCTAAGCCTCTAAGAGAGGGCTCCCACTGTGAGCCATCTATAATCTAGAGTAGGGTTGTAGAGTTAGACAGCTAGGGAAGAGCTGGAGGTGATGATGCTAGCTGGGGCCATCGAAGAAGGGTATCCAAAGAGTGCTATGAAGAAACACATCTTAGAGGGGAAGCAAAGTTTGATGCTACGTCTGTCTGACTCTAAAACCTGGATTTGTAACCATGACCTTATACTACTCTTCACTCTCTGCTTATAAAGTTTTTTGTTTTTGTTTTTGATACAGTGTCTTGCTTTGTCACCCAGGCTGGAGTGCAGTATTGCAAACATGGCTCACTGCAGCTTCGACCTCCCAGGCTCAAGTGAACACCTCAGCCCCCAAGAAGCTGGGACTACAGGCGTGCACCACCACGCCCTGCCAAGTTTTGTATCTTTTGTAGAGACAGGGTTTGGTTATGTTGCCCAGGCTGGCCTTAAACTCCTGAGCTCAAGTAACCCACCTGCCTCAGCCTCCCACAGTGTTGGGATTACAAGCGTGAGCCACCATGCCCAGCCTGTAAAGTTCTTACAGTTTTATTTTTTTTATTTTTATTTTTATTTTTTTTTGAGACGGAGTCTCGCTCTGTCGCCCAGGCTGGAGTGCAGTGTCCGGATCTCAGCTCACTGCAAGCTCCGCCTCCCGGGTTTACGCCATTCTCCTGCCTCAGCCTCCCGAGTAGCTGGGACTACAGGCGCCCGCCACCTCGCCCAGCTAGTTTTTGTATTTTTAGTAGAGATGGGGTTTCACTGTGTTAGCCAGGATGGTCTCGATCTCCTGACCTCGTGATCCGCCCGTCTCGGCCTCCCAAAGTGCTGGGATTACAGGCTTGAGCCACCGCGCCCGGCCAGTTCTTACAGTTTTAAACTGAGACTTCAAAAAAATCATAAGAAGGCCAGGCACGGTGGCTCACACCTGTAATCCCAGCACTTTGGGCCGAGGCAGGTGGATCACCTGAGGTCAGGAGCTCTAGACCAGCCTGGCCAACATGGTAAAACCCCATCTCTACTAAAAATACAAAATTAGTCAGTGGTGGTGGTGGTGCCTAAAATCCCAGCTACTTGGGAGGCTGAGGCAGGAGAATTGCTTGAACACAGAGATAGAGGTTGCAGTGAGCTGAGACTGTGCCACTGCACTCCAGCCTAGGCGACAGAGCAAGACCCTGTCCAAAAAAAAACAAAAAAACAAAAAAGAAGAAAACATAAGAAACATCTTCCTTCATTAACATAGCTTCTAAGGTGTGGGCAAGGCTAGTGTTCTGTGCCCAAGAAAGTCTCCTGGGCACAGTGTGACCTTCACTGAGTCTGCTGAACCAGCCTACTTTGACTTAGCCCAGATATCAGAATAGCAGGGCAGTGGGGATGGTGTTGGGATAACAGCTTATTTAGATGGAAAAAAAAAAATAGGATTGGTTTGCTCCATCACATCAAACTATAAATAAATTTCAGATGCATCCAAGCACTACATGTGAAAATCAAATGAGGCTGGTGGGGTGGGTCATGCCCATAATTCCAGCACTTTAGGAGGCTGAGGTGGGAGGATTGCTTGAGCCCAGGAGTTCGAGACCAACCTGGGCAACATGACAAAACCCCATCCCTACAAAAAATGTTAAAAATTAGCTGGGCATGGTAGCACGTGCCTGTAATTGCAGCTTCTTGGGAGTCTGACATAGGAGGAACGCTTGAGCCCAGCAGGTCAAGGCAATAGAGCAAGACCTTGTTTCAAAAAAAATAAAAAAGAGAAAGAAAGAAAGAAAGAGAGAGAAAGAAAGAAAAAGAGAGGGAAGGAAGGAAGGAAGGAAGGAAGGAAGGAAGGAGAAAAAAGAGAAAAGAAAAGAAAAAGGAAATGACAGTTTTAGAAGAAAGCTTAAGAAGTATATTTGAAACCAGGCACAGTGTTTCACGCCTGTAATCCCAGCACTTTGGGAGGCCAAGGCAGGCAAATCACGAGGTCAGCAGATCGAGACCATCCTGGCTAACACGGTAAAACCCTGTCTCTAGTTAAAATATAAAACATTAGCCAGGCGTGGTGGCGGGCACCTGTAGTCCCAGCTACTCGGGAGGCTGAGGCAGGAGAATGGTGTGAACCCGGCAGGCGGAGCTTGCAGTGAGCAGAGATCGCGCCACTCCAGCCAGGGGGACAGAGCAATCTCAAACAAAACAAAACAAAAACACAAACAAACAAAAATATATATATATAGAACATCAGAGTGGAGAAGAATCTCTTTAATAAGATACAAAAAGTACCAATCATTAGGAGAAACATCATCTGCTTTGTATCAAAATTAAAAGCATCTGAATGACAAAGCACATCATAAACAAAGTGAAAAGTGACAGCCTTGATTATTGGTAGTTGACAGTGACTGTTTCTGACCTACTGTGTGGTTCTCACGAGTGTCTCATCCCTCAAGCGCCATTTCCTCCCTCGTCCCCCGAACTGTATCTATGCCACCAATACCTGGATGAGACTAAGCAGTAGACCAGACCCCTCTAGTCTGGGTTCAAGGACTGGTGAGGCAGATGGACTCAGCTGGAATTATTTTCACTTTGCTTTTTTTTCCACTTGTTTTTTAGAGATGGGGTCTGTCTCCCAGGCTAGAGTGCAGTGGCACAATCGTAGTTCACTGCAGCCTTGAACTCCTGGCCTCAAGGGATCCTCTTGCCTCAGCCTCCTAAGTTGCTGGGATCACAGGTGTGAACCACCATGCCCAGTGTCGCTTGGCTTTTCTACAGAACCTGCCAAATAGCTGTGTGAAGGAGATACCTGACTTCGAGCATACTTCCTGACCCTGGGCGCAGATCCTTGGTCCTCAGACATGCACTTGAAGTCGGCCTCACGTGCCCACATGGGATGAGGAATGTGCCCCATCAGAAAGGTCTAGATCTCTGGGGGCTACTGCCATTTATCACTTCTATTCTGGGAGAAGGTCCATGTCAGCCACCATGAAGTCAGTCTAATGTCTGAGCCATAGGTTGAAAATTTCTTGCTGTGCCGCAGTTACCAGTTACTTCTGCACTTTATTCTTCACTGTACTATTAGATGTACTTGAGGTTTCAATGCAACAGGGCTGGCCTGCACTACCATGGACAATACATAGTTTTTAAAAATATTATTTATTTTTTAGACCAGGCGCAGTGGCTCATACCTGTAATCCCAGCACTTCGGGAGGCCTAGGTAGGCAGACCATTAGAGGTTAGGAGTTTGACCAGCCTGGCCAACACAGTAAAACCCTGACTCTACTCAAAATACAAAAATTAGCCTGGTGTGGTGGCAAGTGCCTGTAGTTCCAGCTACTTGGGAGGCTGAGGCATGAGAATAGCTGGAACCTGGAAGGCAGAGGTTGCAGCATGCTGAGATCACTCCACTGCACTCCAGCCTGGGCGACAGAGTGAGTAGTCTCAAAAAAAAAATTATTATTGATATTTTTATTTAATTTTTTTTTTGAGACAGAGTCAGTAGAGATGGGGTTTCGCCATGTTGGCTAGGTTGATCTTGAACTCCTGACCTCAAATGATCCGCCTAGCCAATATTTAATTTTTAATTGACAAAATTTGTCTATATTTATGGTGTACAACATAATATTCTGAAATATGTATATATTGTGGGATGGCTAAATCAAGCTAATCAACATATGCTTGCCTAACAGTCTTATCTTTTGTGTGTGTGTGTGGTGACAACACTTAAAATCTCTCTTAGTAATTTTCTCTTTTTTTTGAGACAGAGTCACTCTGTCACCCAGGCTGGAGTGCAGTGGCGCCTTTTCAGCTCACTGCAACCTCCACCTCCCAGGTTCAAGTGATTCTCATGCCTCAGCCTCCCGAGTAGCTGGGACTACAGGTGCGTCCCGCAACACCCGGCTAATTTTTGTATTTCGAGTAGAGATGGGGTTTCACCATGTTGGCCAACCTGGTCTCAAACTCCTAGCCCCAAGTGATCCACCCACCTCAGCCACCCAAAATGCTGGGATTACAGGCGTGAGCCACCATGCCTGGCCTCTCTTAGTAATTTGCAAGTATATGATACACTGTTATTAACTATAGTCACCATATTGTACAATAAGACTGTACTTAGGCTTCAAAAGTTGAAAAGCAGGATGAAGGAAGAAAACTGCCTCATGTCAACGTCTATCCACACCTCTACCCATCTAACCAATACTTATCAATCACCTACTCCACCAAATAGCACCAAATAACCAAGACAAAAGGCCCAACTTTTCAGTCAGGATGATTTTGTTTACCAGTGATGGAACCCTACTTTGTGTGTGTGTGACCCATTTCATGTGGACACTTAAGGCCTGAGTGGAGTGAGGAGTGCCCACCCAGTTGGGTGGCAGGCAAGTAGGTGGTCGCAGGCCCATGCCTGACCCCGAAAGGGGATGTCAGGCAGTGGGGACTGGCCCAGGCAGGTCAAGGGAAGTGCTGGAAGGGTGGCCCAGGCAGTCAGATCTATTGGGGGACCCTGAAGGCCAGCCCTTGGGAAGGTATCTAAGCCAGGGAGTGTGGGCCCAGGCCAGAGCCTGGCCCAGGGAAGCAGGGTTAGGGCCTGGTCGGTGGCTTCCAGAGCCTAGAGGCTGACATCGCTGGGGGCTCCCAGAGCTGCTGCTGGAACTCAAGGAGTATCTGCTGGTTGGATTCCAGCAGCTCCTGGAGGTGGGTGTGGAAGTGGTGGTTGTCCTCCAGCTGGTCCAGACAGGAGTTGATCTGGTCCAGCATGGAGTTGCTGGCAGGTATTTTGCTTCCTCGAAGCTGTCATCCTTGTCTTCCACTCCTGCCTCCAACAGCATGCCCGGGTCCCTTTTGGGGTCTGACATTGCAGTCTCGGGCTTGATCACATCAAGGGCTGTGAGACCATGGATGGAACACAGAAACCATCATGCTGAAAGCCCAACAGAACCCTATTGAAACAAGCTTTAAAAATAAAAAAGTTAATGAAAGCAGGCACAGTGGATCACACCTGTAATCCCGTCACTTTGGGAGGCTGAGGTGGGAGGATCACTTAAATCCACAAGTTTCAGACTAGCCTGGGCAACATAGTGAGACCCTGATCGCTAAAAAATAATAATAATAATAAGTTAGGCAGGCCTGGTGGCACACACCTGTGGTCCTAGCTACTTCGGAGGCTGAGGTGGGAGCACTGCTTAAGCCCAGGAGTTCAAGGCTGCAGTGAGTTATGATGGGGCTCCTGCACTCCAGCCTGGATGACAGACCAAGACTCTGTTTTTTTTTTTTTTTTTTTGAGACGGAGTCTCGCTCTGTCGCCCAGGCTGGAGTGCAGTGGCCGGATCTCAGCTCACTGCAAGCTCCACCTCCCAGGTTTACGCCATTCTCCTGCCTCAGCCTCCCAAGTAGCTGGGACTACAGGCGCCTGCCACCTCGCCCAGCTAGTTTTTTGTATTTTTTTTAGTAGAGACGGGGTTTCACCGTGTTAGCCAGGATGGTCTCGATCTCCTGACCTCGTGATCCGCCCGTCTCAGCCTCCCAAAGTGCTGGGATTACAGGCTTGAGCCACCGCGCCCAGCCGACTCTGTCTTAAAAAAAAAAAAAAAAAAGCAGCTGGGTGCAGTGGCTCATGCCTGTAATCCTAGCACTTTGGGAGGCTGAGGTGGGCAGATCGCAAGGTCAGGAGATCGAGACCATCCTCGCTAACACGATGAAACCCCGTCTCTACTAAAAATACAAAAAATTAGCCGGGCGTGGTGGTGGGCGCCTGTAGTCCCAGTTACTCGGGAGGCTGAGGCAGGAGAATGGCATGAACCCCGGAGGTGGAGCTTGCAGTGAGCTGTGCCACTGCACTCCAGCCTGGGTGACAGAGCAAGACTCTGTCTAAAAAAAAAAAAAAAAAAAAAAAAAAAAAGAAGCTAAGCTAATGAGTCATATAACTAAAAAATCTAGAGATGAACTTCAGGTACAAATGGATCCAGGAAACTAAAAGATACAACCAGGGGACGGGCACCAGTGGCTCACACCTGCAATCCCAGCATTTTGGGAGGCTGAGGCAGGTGGATCACTTGAGGTCAGGAGTTGGAGACCAGCCTGGCCAACATGGTGAAATCCCGTCTCTACTAAAAAATACAAAAATTAGCTGGGTGTGGTGATGCACACCTGTAATCCCAGCTACTCAGGAGGCTGAGGCACAAGAATCGCTTGAGCCTGGTAGGTGGAGGTTTCAGTGAGCCAAGATTGTGCCACTGCACTCCAAATTGGGTGACACAGCTCCATCTCAAAAAAAAAAAAAAAAAAAAAAGATATCACCAGGGCTCCCCTGACTCCATCTTTATTTTCTTCCCTTTGTGTATCAGCCTTGCTGTTGCCTGTTGCAGTTGGCTTCCTCCACCTGGCCTGGGAAAATGGCAAGCAGTTCCACTTTACACTGACTTTACAGCTCATGATCTTAGAAGAAGTGAAGCCCCCTATTTCCCAGTTTCCTTATATCAAACCTCAGAGAAGTCTTTGGTTCTACTGGGCTTACATACCTGGTCCTAAGCCAATCTCTGTGGACATGGGGATGGGTGGTCTGATTGGCCAGCTTGAATCCAAGTCCAGCAGGGTGGTGGTGGGGGAGGGACGGAGCACTGTGATTCAGAGCTTCATCTGGACCACAGGAAGTGGGGATGGGTGGGCACACAGGGGACAGCATGCCAGGCAGGGAAAATGATAGCCATCCCTTCTAGAGCCTATAAGCCTTTCATATACTTCTGTTCTGGACCCCAGCTTCATTCCTTTGCTGTGCCCATCCATAGACTATGTACACCCCATCTTCACATCCACTGTGTGTGTGAGATGAGGGTCTCACTCTGTCACTCAGGTTGGAGTGCAGTGGCACAATCTCAGCTCACTGCAACCTCCACCTCCCAGGCTCAAGCGATCCTCCCATCTCAGCCTCCCAAGTAGTTGGGACCACAGGCACACACCACTACATCCAGCTAAATTTTTGTACTTTCTGTAGAGACGGGATTTCGCCATGTTGCCCAGGCTGGTCTTGAACTCTTGAGCTCAGGTGATCCACCTGCCTCGGCCTCCCAAACTGCTGAGATTACAGGCTTGAGCCACCACACCCGGCCCATTGTGTTTTATTGTTGGTTTCCTGCTAGGCTTGAAGCTCTAGCAGTACAGGGGTGGTGTCTATCTCATTTACCACTAAGTCCCCAGGGTCTACAGGGCTGCAAGAATGAATGATAACAAAGATTGTATCCACATAACCAAATATTTAAAACAAGGCAAGGTAAATCTAAGCAACTGCCACTAGTATGATGAGGGCCGCAGTCAGGTCTGGGACACAAATGAGAGAGTTTCAGTGCTGCCTGGGCAGGGGTCTGGGTCAGGAAACATAGAAGGTGGCCAGGCACAGTGGCTCATGCCTTTAATTCTAGCAGTTTGGGAGGCCAAAGTGGGTGGATCACTTGAGCCCAGGAGTTTGAAACTAGCTTGGGCAACATGGTGAAACCCCATCTCTGCAAAAAATACAAAACATTTGCTGGGCATGGTGGACTGCATGTGTAGTCCCAGCTACTCAGGAGACTGAGATGGGAAGATCGCTTGGCCCTGGGAGGCCCAGGCTGCAGTAAGCCATGATCACACCATTGTACTCCAGCCTGGACGACAGAGTGAGACCCTGTCTCAAAAAAAAAAAAAAAAAAAAAGAAAAGAGAAAGAAAGAAAGAGAAGGGAAGGAAGGCAGGCAAGGGAAGGCAGTGGAAGGCAGGGGAAGGCAGGAAGGAAGGCAGGAAGGCAGGCAGGCATGAAGGCAGGCAGGAAGGCAGGAAGGAAGGAAGGCAGGCAGGCAGGCAGGAAGGAAGGAAGGCAGGAAACAAGGAAGGCAGGCAGGCAGGAAGGAAGGAAGGCAGGAAGGCAGGCAGGAAGGCAGGAAGGCAGGCAGGAAGGCAGGCAGGAAGGCAGGCAGGCAGGCAGGAAGGCAGGAAGGCAGGCAGGAAGGCAGGAAGGCAGGCAGGAAGGCAGGCAGGAAGGCAGGCAGGCAGGCAGGAAGGAAGGAAGGCAGGCAGGCAGGCAGGAAGGAAGGCAGGCAGGCAGGCAGGAAGGAAGGCAGGCAGGAAGGAAGGCAGGCAGGCAGGCAGGAAGGAAGGAAGGCAGGAAGGCAGGAAGGCAGGCAGGAAGGCAGGAAGGCAGGCAGGAAGGCAGGAAGGCAGGCAGGAAGGCAGGCAGGAAGGCAGGCAGGCAGGCAGGAAGGCAGGCAGGCAGGCAGGAAGGAAGGCAGGCAGGCAGGCAGGAAGGAAGGAAGGCAGGAAGGAAGGAAGGCAGGCAGGCAGGCAGGAAGGAAGGAAGGCAGGAAGGCAGGCAGGAAGGCAGGAAGGCAGGCAGGAAGGCAGGAAGGCAGGCAGGAAGGCAGGCAGGAAGGCAGGCAGGCAGGCAGGAAGGCAGGCAGGCAGGCAGGAAGGAAGGCAGGCAGGAAGGCAGGCAGGAAGGCAGGCAGGCAGGAAGGAAGGAAGGCAGGCAGGCAGGCAGGAAGGAAGGCAGGCAGGCAGGAAGGAAGGAAGGCAGGAAGGAAGGAAGGCAGGCAGGCAGGCAGGAAGGAAGGAAGGCAGGAAGGCAGGCAGGAAGGCAGGAAGGCAGGCAGGAAGGCAGGAAGGCAGGCAGGAAGGCAGGCAGGAAGGCAGGCAGGCAGGCAGGAAGGCAGGCAGGCAGGCAGGAAGGAAGGCAGGCAGGCAGGAAGGAAGGAAGGCAGGAAGGAAGGAAGGCAGGCAGGCAGGAAGGAAGGAAGGAAATGTGGAGGGGACATTTCTGTGTCTTTCCTTTTTTTTTTTTCTCCTGCCCTGTGCTTGGATCTCCCCCTTTGTCTGTTTATGGAGCTCCTTACTATATAATCTTGGAAGAGCCTGCTTCCCACTCCGGAAGCCAAGAACTCCAGATACCAGCTTGCCGCTGCCCCCAGGCAGCTGGGCTCAGCTACCCACCGCATCACTATGAAGTAAGTCAGGCAATACCTACTTTACAAAGTCACTTTTATGATTAAATGGAGTTTAAAAAGCACGCAGCTCAGGCCTGGACATACACTGGACCCTTAATAGTTGTTGCTCCCTCCTCCACCGTGGGCAGTGGGTGGGAGGGAGAAGAGCACAGGATGGTCAGTGCCTGACTTTGACTCTGGGACTTGATTCTGCAGGTACTATAGGAGGAGGAGTTTAGAAGTCCTTTTTGTGGGCCGGGCGCGGTGGCTCAAGCCTGTAATCCCAGCACTTTGGGAGGCCGAGACGGGCGGATCACGAGGTCAGGAGATCGAGACCATCCTGGCTAACACGGTGAAACCCCGTCTCTACTAAAAAAATACAAAAAACTAGCCGGGCGAGGTAGCGGGCGCCTGTAGTCCCAGCTACTTGGGAGGCTGAGGCAGGAGAATGGCGGGAACCCGGGAGGCGGAGCTTGCAGTGAGCTGAGATCAGGCCACTGCACTCCAGCCCCGGCGACAGAGCGAGACTCCGTCTCAAAAAAAAAAAAAAAAAAAAAAAAAAAAAAAAAAAAAGAAGTCCTTTTTGTTTGTTTGTTTGTTTTGGTTTTTTGTTTTATTTGTTTTTGAGATAGAGTCGGCCAGGTGCAGTGGCTCACGCCTGTAATCCCAACACTTTGGGAGGCCAAGGCAGGTGGATCACCTGAGGTCAGGAGTTTGAGACCAGCCTGGCCAACATGGTGAAACCCCGTCTCTTCTAAAAATACAAAAATAGCTGGGCATGGTGGCGCACATCTATAATCCCAGTTACTTGGGAGGCTGAGGCAGGAGAATTGCTTGAACCCAGGAGGTAGAGGTTGCAGTGAGCCAAGATGGCACCACTACATTCCAGCCTGGGTGACAGAGTGAAACTCCATCTCAAAAAAAAGAAAGAAAGAAAGAAAGAAAGACAGGGTCTCCCTATGTTGCCCAGGCTGGTCTTGAACTCCCAGCTTCAAGTGATCCTCCTGCCTCAGCCTCCCAAGGATGACAGGCATGAGCCACCATGCCCAGCCAAGGTCCTTTTATCTGAAAATTCAATATGCTGTATTGTAGTCATGAAAATGCACCACTTGGCCAGGCACAGTGGCTCATGCCTGTAATCCCAGAACTTTGGGAGGCCGAGGCAGGTGGATCACTTGAGGTCAGGAGTTCAAGACCAGTGTGGCCAAAATGGTGAAACCCCGTCTTCACTAAAAATACAAAAACGGCCGGGCACGGTAGCTCACACCTGTAATCCCAGCACTTTGAGAGGCCGAGGCGGGCAGATCACGAGGTCAGGAGATCGAGACCATCCTGGCTAACACGGTGAAACCCCATCTCAAAAAAAAAAAAAAACAAACATATTTAGCTGGGCATAGTGGAACGCGCCTGTAATCCCAGCTACTCGAGAGGCTGAGGCAGGAGAATCACTTGAATGCTGGAGTTGAAAGTTTCAGTGAGCCAAGATTGTGCCACTGCACTCCAGTTTGGTCAACAGAGCAAGACTCCACCTCAAAAGACAAACAAATGAAAAAAAGAACTCAAGGAGCGCCAAGAATATGTCATTAGTTCCTGGTTTGAGAAACCACAATGGTCAGTAAGGGACACTGAAGTATTTTCAGTACAGAAGAAACAGGACCAGATTTTATTTATTTATTTATTTTTTTTGAGATGGAGTCTCGCTCTGTTGCCCAGGCTGGAGTGCAATGGCGTGATCTCGACTCACCTCAACCTCTGCCTCCCGGGTTCAAGTGATCCACCTGCCTCGGCCTCCCAAAGTGCTGGGATTACAGGTGTGAGCCACCATGCCCAGCCCAGGACCATATTTTTAATCTGAAAGATCAGGCTAGGAGCAAGAGAATAATCTGGACCAGTCTGTGGCAGTGAGCTAGGCAAGAGTGGCATGGGGACAGGAGGGGGCAATGGATCTGGAACACATTTGGGAAATGGAGTGGACAGGGCTTCCTGAGAGCTTTTGAGTGATAGAACTGAGGGTCAATTTTCTTTCTTCAAAGTCTAGCCCCGTGCTACCTAAGACAGTGGCCATTGGGCCCACAGGGCTATTTAAATTTAATTCATAACAAGCTGAGTGGTGTGATTCACACCTGTAATCCCAGCACTTTGGGAGGCTGAGGTGGGAGGATCATTTGAGGTCAGGAGTTCAAGACCAGTCTGGCCAATGCTGTGAAACTTCGTCTCTACTAAAAATACAAAAATTAGGTGAGCATGGTGACGGATGCCTGTAATCCCAGCTACTTGGGAAGGGGAGGCAGGAGAATTGATTGAATCCAGGAGACGGAGGTTGCAGTGAGCCGAGATGGTGCCACTGTACTCTAGCCTGGGCAACAGAGTGAGTGAGACCCCATCTCAAACAATAAAATAAAAATAAATAAATAAATTTAACAACAGGCCAAGTGTTATGATTCACACGTGTAATCCCAGCACTTTGGAAGGCTGAGGCAAGAGAATTGCTTAAGGCCAGGAGTTCAAGGTCAGCCTGGGCAATATAATGAGTCCCCATCTATGCAAAAAAACTGTTTAAAAATTAGCCAGGCATGGTGGTGCACAGGAGTCTCAGTTAGTCCCAGCTACTCGGGAGGCTGAGGTGGCAGGACTGCTTGAGCCCAGGAGTTCAAAGCTGCAGTAGCTATGATCGTGCCACTGCACTCCAGCCTGGGTGACAGAATGAGACCCTGTCTGATAAATAAGTAAATGAATGAGTGAATGAAGAAGTAAATAAATAATTTAATTAATAACAATTAACATAAAATTAAAAATTCAGTTCCACAGCCCCATGAGCCACCTTTCAAGCACTCAACAGCCATAGCTGGCTACAGGCCATAGCATAGGGTAGTGCAACTACAGTCATGTACCACATAATGATGTTTCAGTTGATGATGGACGGCATATACAAAAGTCTTCCCATAACATTATAATACTGTATTTTTACTGTATCTTTTCTATGTTTAGATGTGTTTAGGTACACAAATACTTGCCATTGTGTTACAATTGCCTACAGTATTCAGTGCAACGACATGCTTTACAGGTTTGTAGCCTGGCAGCAGTAGGCTACACCATATAGTCTAGGTGTGCAGTAGGCTACACCAGCTAGGTTTGTGCAAACGCACTCCATGATGCTCACAGGGGTGAAATCGCCTAATGATGCATTTCTCAGACGGCGTTCCTCATCAAGTGATGCACAAGTATGGAACGTTTCCATCATTGTGGAAGTTCCATTGGATCACACTGGTCTATACTTTTCCCATTTTATTATACTGTTTCCCTTGCCCACTCCCAAATGATCAGACATGGAACCCTGTTCTCTAGAAGCTCACAAACAACCAGGGAACCGAAGGTCTTTAATACAATGTAGAACTGTGTTGAGATACATTAGAAAGATTTGGAGAGCTCTCTGTGGGAGTTCAGAGGAGGAAACAAGTATTTCTGGGAGAAAATAGCTTTAGTGGAACCTTGCAGATGACAGGAAAGAGAAGAGGGGTGTTGGGGAGGCATGTGAACCTGCTGAAACAGGATCATTCCTTGTTTGCTTCCCCAGAAGAGAGGTTGTGACTGGCCACTTACTTCTCAGCTCTGTCAGTCCTCCCCAAATTGATTTATTGATTCAATGTAATCCCAATCAAATCCTTTCAGTAGGGTGTGTGGGTGTGCGTGTGTCTGTAAATTGTCAGCTGTTAGTTGGCCTCTTAAGTTTATTTGTTTGTTTATTTTTATTTATTATTATTATTTTTTGAGATGGAGTCTTGCTCTGTCACCCAGGCTGGAGTGCAGTGGCACAATCTCGGCTCACTGCAACGTATGTCTCCTTGGTTCAAGCAATTCTCCTGTCTCAGCCTCCTGAGTAGCTGGGACATGCCACCATGCCTGGCTAATTTGTGTATTTTTAGTAGAGATGGGGTTTTGTCATGTTGGCCAGGCTGGTCTTGAACTCCTGACCTCAGGCAATCCACCAGCCTCGGCCCCCCAAAGCTCTAGGATTACAGACGTGAGCCACCGTGCCTGGCTGATTTGTTTATTTATTTGGTTTTAAAAACAGCGTCTTGCTGTCACCCAGCCTGGAGTGTAATGGTGTGATCACGAGTTACTGCAACCTCAAATTCCTGGTCTCAAGTGACCCTCCCACCCCAACCTACCAAGTAGCTGAGACTACAGACACACATCACCACATGTGGCTAATTATTTTATTTTTCGTAAAGATGGGGATCTCACTATATTGCCCAGGGTGGTCTTGAACTCCGGGGCTCAAGTGATCCTCCTGCCTCAGCCTCCCAAAGCATTGGGATTACAGGCATGAACCACTGTGTCCAGCTTGCTTCTAAAATTTATATGGAAATGCAGGCCGGGCACGGTGGCTCACGCCTGTAATCCCAGCACTTTGGGAGGCCAAGGCGGGCAGATCACAAAGTCAGGAGACCGAGATCATCCTGGCTAACACGGTGAAACCCCGTCTCTACTAAAAATATAAAAAATTAGCCAGGCGTGGTTGCAGGCGCCTGTAGTCCCAGCTACTCGGGAGGTTGAGGCAGGAGAATGGTGTGAACCCAGGAGGTGGAGCTTGCAGTGAGCCGAGATTGCCCCACTGCACTCCAGCCCGGGCGACAGAGCGAGAGTCCGTCTCAAAAAAAAAAAAATTGTGTGGAAATGAAAAAGATCTAGACTAGTCATGGCAGTATCAAAGAAGAACAACAAAGCTGGAGGACCTATACTACTAGAGTTGAAACTGACTAAAAAGCTACAGCAAATAAGACCACGTGGTTCTTGTGCAAGGTGGAAAACAGACCAACAGAATAGTACATAGGGTTCCGAAACAAACCTTCATAGATTAACAGATGGCCACCAGCTTTACAGCAATGGTAACACTACAGTGCTGTGGGAAGTGGATGGTTGTTTTAATAAATGGTCTCAGAAACTTTAATCGCTGTATATATATATTAAAAAAAAAAGAACCTTGACCCATACCTCACACTAGACAGAAAAATTAACTGGAAGTAGACCATAGACTTAAATTTGAGACAAATAAAGCTTCTAGAAGAAAACATAGGAGAATATTTCATGACCTTGGGGTAGATGAAGATTTCTTAAACAGAACATAAAAAGCACTAACTTGGGCTGGGCACTGTGGCTCATGCTTATAATCCCAGCACTTTGAGAGACAGGGGGATCACTTGCACCCAGGAGTTTGACACCAGCCTGGGCAACATGTCAAAACCCCATCTCTAAAACAATTATCTGGCCATGGTGGTGCACACCTGTAGTCCCAGCTACTTAGGAGGCAGAGTGGGGAGGATGGCTAGAGCCTGGGATGTTGAGGCTGCATTGAGCCAAGATTGTACCACTGTACTCCAGCCTGGGTGACAGAGTGGGACTCTGTCAAAAAAAAAAGAAAAGAAAAGAAAAGAAAAAGAAAGAAAGAAAAGAAAAGAGAAAAGAAAAGAACAGAACTTAGATCCCAAAGGTTCTAGGTGGGAAAATTCTGAAGTTGTCATCATCCATATATCCATATTCACATGGAGATTAAAAAAAAACTCAGATAAAGAATTGTGGGCTCACAGGACAGCTGTGGATTAAGAATGAGTCCTTTTCATTTGTTCATTTGTTTGTGTGTTTATGGAGCGATTGTCTCACTTTGTCGCCCAGGCTGCAGTGCAGTGACATGATCATAGCTCACTGTAACCTTGACCTCTTCCACTCAAGCAATCCTCCCACCTCAGCCTTCTGAGTAGCTTGAGACTACAGGCTCATGCCACCATTCTTAGGTAATTAAAAAAATTTTTTTGTAGAGACAGGGTCTTGCTATGTTGCCTAGGCTGGTCTCAAACTCCTGGGCTCAAGCAATCCACCTGCCTTGCATCCTAAAGCTCTGGGACTGTACAGGCATGAGCCACCATGCCCAGCCTAGACTCTTACATATGATTCACAAATATCTCCTCCCATTCTGTGGGTAGACTACCCAATTATTATAATGAACAAAAGAGTTACGCAGGCATTTCACAAAAAATAATATAAAAAGGAACGATACGGCTGGGCACGGTGGCTCATGCCTGTAATCCCAGCACTTTAGGAGGCCGAGGCAGGCAGATCACCTGAGGTCGGGAGTTCGAGACCAACCTGACCAACATGGAGAAACCCAGTCTCTACTAAAAATCCATAATTAGCTGAGTGTGGTGGCTTATGCCTGTAATCCCACGTACTTGGGAGGTTGAGACAGGAGAATCACTTGAACCCGGGAGGCAGAGGTTGCAGTGAGCCGAGATGGTGCCATTGCACTGCAGCCTGGGCAACAAAAGCGAAACTCCGTCTCAAAGAAAAAAAAAAAAAGAACAATAAACATATGAAAAGCTGCTCAACAATTTTTTGTCATTTGAGAAATGTAAATTAAAATCACAAGGAGGCCGGGCGCGGTGGCTCATGGTCCCAGCACTTTTGGAGGCCAAAGTGGGCGGAATGCTTGAGCCCAGGACTTCAAGACCAGCCTTGGCAACATGGTGAAACCTTGTCTCCACAAAAAATACAAAAATTAGCTGGGCGTAGTCCCAGATACTTGGAGGCTGAGGTGGGAGAATCACCTGAGCCCAGGAGGTTGAGGCTGCAGTGAGCAGTGATCACATTACTACATTCCAGCCTGGGCGATGGGAGTGAGACCCTGTCTACGAAAATACAGTACAATAAAATAAACAAAAAATAACCACAAAGAGATACCATAACATACTTATCCAGAATGGCAACAGAAAAGGACTAACATACCATGTATTGGTCAGGAACAATTGGAACTCCTATTTCGTAGGTGGGAACATATATCAATACAACCACTTTGAAAAAATATTTGGCAGTGGTTACTAAATCTAAACATATAGGCTGGGAACTGTGGCTCACGCCTGTAATCCCGGCACTTGGGGAGGCTGAGGTGGGTGGATCACCTGAAGTCAGGAGTTTGAGACCAGCCTGGCCAACATGGCTAGAAACCCTGTCTCCACTAAAAATACAAAAATTAGCTGGGCATGATGGTGCATGTCTGTTATCTCAGCTACTCAGGAGGCCGAGGCAGGAGAATCGCTTGAACAATTACAAGGGAGGTGGAGGTTACAGTGAGCTGAGATCATGCCACTGCACTCCAGCCTGTGTGACAGAGCGAGACTCTGTCTCAGAAAAAGCAAAAAGACAAATAAACATATAGATACTGTATGACCCAGCAGTTCCACTCCTGGGCATGTACTTAACAGAAGTGAGTGTTATGTCTACTAACGGACACGTTCAAGAATGTTCTTGGCCAGGTGCGGTGGCTTATGCCTGTAGTCCCAACACTGGGAGGCTCAGGTGGGTGGACCACCAGAGGTGAGAAGTTTGAGTACTGCCTGGCCAACATGGTAAAACCCTGACTCTACTAAAAATACAAAAATTAGCTGGGCATGGTGATGGGCACCTGTAATCCCAGCTACTTGGGAGGTTAAGGCAGGAGAATCACTTGAACCCAGGAGGCAGAGGCTGCAGTGAGCTGAGATCGTACCACTGCACTTGAGCCTGGGTGACAGAGCAAGACTCCATCTCAAAAAAAAAAAAAAAAAAAAAAGCATGTTATTTGCAACTTTATGCATAATAACCTCAAGCTGGAAACAACCTAAATGTCCATCAATGTCTATATGAAGTTCAGAAACAGACAAAATTAATATGTGCTGATGGAAGTCAGAATAATGGTTTCCCCTAGGTGGGCACTGACTGACAGGTGCACAAAGGAGCATGCTGGTGCCGAAAATGTTTCATATCTTGATCAGGGTGGGTGGATATCACATGTCTGTGATATCTGTGAAAAAATCCTCCAACTATACAGCTGTCACCTTATCAGAGAGGCCTTCCCTACCACTTTATTGGAAGTAGCATTTTGCCTCCTACTGTCCTGCTGCCCCGATCCTGCCTTATTTCTCTTCATAGTCATCATGACTACCTGTTAGTTGGCTCAGACTGCCACAGCACAATGCCATAAACTAGGCGCCTTTTTTATTTTTTGAGACAAGGTCTGTCTCTATTGCTTAGGCTGGAGTACAGTGGCTCACTGCAACTTCTGCCTCCCAAGCCATCCTCCCACCTCAGCCTCCCAAGTAGCTGGAACTACAGGGATACACCACCATGCCCGTCTCACTTTTGTACTTTTTATAGAGATAGGGTTTTGCCATGTTGCCCAGGCTGCTCTCAAACTCAGAAGCTCAAGTGATCTGCCCGCCAGACCCCCCAGGCCTTCCAAAGTGCTGGGATTCCAGGCCTGAGCCACTGTTCGCAGCCAACTAGGGGGTTTAAACAGCAGACACTTATGTTCTCACAGTTCTAGATGCTGGGAAGTACAAGATCAAGGTTCTGGCTGACTTGGTTTCTGGCAAGGGCTCTTTTCTTGGCTTGTAGGGGGATACCTTCTTGCTGTGTGCTCACATGACCTCTTCTCCATATGCTTGTGGGAAAGAGAGAGACAGCTCTCTGGTATTGCTTCTTATAAGGGCACTAATACTTATAAGGGATCAGGATCCTACCCTTAAGACCTTATTTTACCTTAATTACTTTTTTTTTTTTTTTTTTTGAGACGGAGTCTTGCTCTGTTGCCAGGTTGGAGTACAGTGGCGTGATCTTGGCTCACTGCAACCTCCACCTCCTGGGTTCAAGAGATTCTCTTGCCTCATCCTCCCGAGTAGCTGGGACTACAGGTGTGTGCCACCATGCCTGGCTAATTTTTTGTATTTTTAGTAGAGACGGGGTTTCACCGTGTTAGCCAGGATGGTCTCAATCTCCTGACCTCGTGATTCGCCCGCCTCGGTCTCCCAAAGTGCTGGGATTACAGGCGTGAGCCACTGCTCCCAGCCACCTTAATTACTTCTTTATAGGCCCTATCTCCACATCCAGTTATGTTGGGGGTTGGGGCTTCAACATATGAATCTTGGGGGCGGGAGGAACACAGATATTCATTTCATATCACCAACACACCAAGTATTTGGTTATTAACATGTTTCTCATCCATCTCCCCCAATTAGAGTGTGGTCTCCCTAAGAGAAGGACTCCATTTAGGCCACTATGGCATCTCCTGCACCAATAATGGTGCCTGGCACATAGGAAATGCTCCATGAGTATTTGTTGAATGAATGAAAAAAAGAGGTGGGGTAGAGGTTGTGGCAGCCAAGTGCTACTAAAGCCCAACATCTAGAAAATGGGACTAGCACAATAGAAATTAAAGACCATTATCCTTCTCATTAATATTTATTAATCCTAAGGGTATTTGGTATATCAACTAAAGTTTCTCCCTTTAAACAGTTTATACTCTAAAAGAGGGAAGACTTAAGTGCATTTTGCTCTGTGTTGTATAGCATGTACTATGTTGGATCATCCCTCTTTTAAGGAAATTGTTTCTTAGTTTATCACTTTATGATAAGCATCTTGAATATAGGAGTCAAAGTTTAGAACTTGGTTCTATTTCTGACTTCACCACTAATTTGCCGTGGGCTCTGCTGAATCCCTTTCCTCTATCGACCTTGCCTTCCTCCACTGTGAAATAAAGTGTTGCGATTTGAATTAAGATCTTTGAGGTCAATTCTTTGCAGCTGGAAAATGTTACTGCTTGCCTAGTGTGTTGTTCCTGTTTCTAGCACTAGGGGGCAATACAAGCAGTACCTTGGAACACATTCTGCTGTTACAATTCCTGCCATCAGGTTAGAGTTGATGCAGAAAGATGATTGCTCTCCGCTTTGGTTCTCCCACCTCTACTGTAAGCTCACAAATTTGAGCCTTCTACCAGACTAGTTAGAGACAGAAACTTTCATGAAAGGGAACAGGACTGGCTGGCCCATGAAATCTTGGATCCATCACTTTTGAGTCTGTTGTGGACTATGTATGTGGTTAGGGAGATGGCATGTGGCTAATACATTGTGAGTGACAAATGGACACCCCAAAGGAGGCAAACTGAGGTGTAGACTTAGATTTTGTTCAGAAGAGAAAAACGATTTAGTAACACCATCTTGCTGTGATGTTGGACTGAGGATGAATATGTGGTTGGAAAGGCCATGGAGGCTGTGCATAGAGAGCAGGAGCCATGGCCTGAACCCTAGGAGACTTGTATTGAAGTCCCAGCTTGTCAACTGAAGTGCTGTGTAACCCTGGGCAAGTTAATTCCCATATGAGAATCAACTTTCTACCTTCACAAGTAGGAGGGACCTATACATAGCCAACACATACCCCATATATATTCCTACCTTGAAATAAGTTCCATTCTAAAAGAGGAAGGACTTATGTGCATTTTGTTGTGTGTTTTATAGCATGTACTATGTTGGATCATTGCTTCTTTTAAGGAAATTGTTTCTTAATTTATCACTTTGTGTTAAGTGTCTTGAATATGGGAGTCAAGAGACCAGGACAGGTATCTCTTACCCACCATAGGAGCTTTTCCTACCAAGTCCAGACACAGTCACAGCCTCGGAGTTCCTTTTTTTTTTTTTTTTTTTTTTTTTTTGAGACAGAGCCTCACTCTGTCACCCAGGCTGGAGTGCAGTGGCGCAATCTCGGCTCACTGCAAGCTCCGCCCCCGGGTTCACGCCATTCTCCTGCCTCAGCCTCCCGAGTAGCTGGGACTACAGGCGCCCACCACCACGCCCCGCTAATTTTTTGTATTTTTAGTAGAGACGTGGTTTCACCATGTTAGCCAGGATGGTCTCGATCTCCTGACCTCGTGATCCGCCCGTCTCGGCCTCCCAAAGTGCTGGGATTACAGACGTGAGCCACCATGCCCGGCCTGGAGTCCTTTTTAACATTACAGCTGGTAAGAGTTGGCCCTGGAGGGGAAACCTGTTTGTCATCTCTATTAACCTTAGATTATTTCTTCTTCTCTTCCCCTCCCCCCCCCCTTTTTTTTTTTTAGAGATGGGCTCTCATTATGTTGCCCAGGCTGATCTCAAACTCCTGGCCTCAAGTGATCCACCCACCTCAGACTCCCAAAGTGCTGGGATTAGAACCGTGAGCCACTGAGCCCAGGCTGACCTTGGATTATTTCTAAAAGTCCTTTCAACACCAGCATTGTATTGTAATGGGGCTTTAATAGCAGAGCCCTCTCTGTTATTGATCAACTTTGGCTCATTCTGGATGGTTTGGGGTCAGTATTTCAGTGACTTTGTACATTGGGTAGAGACAGACAGATTTATCGCTTTACTTGATTATGAAGTTTATCAAGGGTGGAAGAACATGACACTCTAGCCCACTGGTTTAGCAAAAAAGCATTACTTTTGTGGCGAGGTTGGTAGTCACAGTTCCAAAGTAATTAAGAGGTAGGAGATCAGGTACTCAGCTTTGCCCTTGGCCTTTAGAATGTCGCTTGGAATTTTTCAGATCTAGTACAGAACGTGGCTATTTAAATTTAGGAAGAGGACCAGGTGTGGTGACTCACACCTCTAATCCTAGCACTTTGGGAGACCGAGGTGGGCAGATTGCTTGAGCTCAGGAGTTCGAGACCAGCCTGGCCAACATGGCAAAATCCCATCTCTACTAAAAATACAAAAATTAGCTGGGCATGGTGGCGGGTGCCTGTAATCTCAGCTACTCAGGTGGCTGAGTCAGGAGAATCGCTGCAACCTGGGAGGTGGATGCTGCAGTGAGTGGAGATCTCACCACTGCACTCCAGCCTAGGTGACAGGGTGAGACCCTGTCTCAAAACATTAATTAATTAATTAAGACACAAATGGCCGGGCATAGTGGCTCAAGCCTGTAATCCCAGCACTTTGGGAGGCCGAGACAGGCGGATCACGAGGTCAGGAGATCCAGACCATCCTGGCTAACACGGTGAAACCCCGTCTCTACTGAAAAATACAAAAAACTAGCCGGGTGAGGTGGCGGGCGCCTGTAGTCCCAGCTACTCGGGAGGCTGAGGCAGGAGAATGGCGTAAACCAGGGAGGCGGAGCTTGCAGTGAGCTGAGATCCAGCCACTGCACTCCAGCCCAGGCGACGGAGCGAGCCTCCATCTCAAAAAAAAAAAAAAAGAAAAAAAACACAAATATCAGGTTCTTCTGGGTAAATCTGAAATTAACTCGGATTTCTTTAATGGAGGATATCACCATCATATGATATCATTACCACTCAGTAAAAAATGGGTGCAAGTAAACATGTCCTGATTAATATCATATGTTATTACTCAACTAGAAGTCAGAAGACCTAGGTTCTAATCTAGTCTCACCCTTTACAAGTGAAGTGACTAAAGCTCTCAGAGATTCAGTTTCCCTGT
Organism: Rhinopithecus roxellana; assembly: GCF_007565055.1. Classification (NCBI taxonomy): domain Eukaryota; kingdom Metazoa; phylum Chordata; class Mammalia; order Primates; family Cercopithecidae; genus Rhinopithecus; species Rhinopithecus roxellana. Next base: position 21,709,749 of record NC_044561.1, on the reverse strand, counting down.
CTTTAAAATGGAAATAATTATACCTGCCCTGTCTATCTCAGGTTGTGAGGGTCAAATGAGATTATATAATACACTATACAACTCCACGAAAACATGATACATATTTATTTTTTAAGAGATGGGGTCTCACTATATTGCCCAGGCTGGAATGTAGTGGCTATTCACTGGCATGATTATAATGTACTGTACCCTGTAACTGCTTTCTCCTGTTTTCTGAGATGAGCTTGAATCAGCATGGTCAATTGGAGAGGGGCCTTCAGGTTGGGGCTGTGGGTGAGTCACTGAGTGGAAATAAATCCTGATGGTGGCAAATACGGAGTGTTGGTTTAATTGTCCAAAAAAACAAAGTGTACACTCCTGACCCAGAAACTTTATTTTAAAAGTTAATTTTTCATAAATGAAATATTTATTAGGCAATTATTTATGACAATTACTTTAGATTCAGCAGCATGCCACTTTGCCATAGTGTTTTTTTTTTCTTTGAGACAGGGTCTCACTATGTTGCCCAGGCTGGTCTCAAATTCCTGGGTGCAAGTGATCCTTCCACCTCAGCCTCCCAAAGTGCTGGGATTAAAGATATGAGCCACTGCGCCTGGCCTGCCATAGTGTTTTATTTGCTTTTTAATACAATCATCTTGACTTTTTTATTAGAATTTACGTGGTATATTTCTTTGCATCCTTTTACTTTTTGTGTGTGATTTTTTTTTTTTTTTTTTTGAGACAGAGTCTCACTCTGTTGCCCAGGCTGGAGTGCAGTGGCGTGATCTCAGCTCACTGCAACCTCTGCCTCCCGGGTTTAAGCGATTCTTCTGCCTCAGTCTGCTGAGTAGCTGGATTACAAGCACATGCCACCATGCCTGGCTAATTTTTGTATTTTTGTGTTTTTTTTTTTTTTTTTTGAGACAGTGTCTCGCTCTGTCGCCCAGGCTGGAGTGCAGTGGTGCGATCTCAGCTCACTGCAAGCTCTGCCTTCCGGGTTCACACCATTCTCCTGCCCCAGCCTCCTGAGTAGCTGGGACTACAGGCGCCCACCACCATGCCCGGCTACTTTTTTGGATTTTTTTTTTTTTAGTAGAGATGGGGTTTCACCATGTTAGCCAGGAAGGTCTCGATCTCCTGACCTCGTGTTCCACCTGCCTCGGCCTCCCAAAGTGCTGGGATTACAGGCGTGAGCCACTGCACCCAGCCTAATTTTTGTATTTTTAGTAGAGTCGGGGTTTCGCCATGTTGACCAGACTGGTCTTGAACTCCTGACCTCAGGTGATCCGCCTGCCTCAGCCTCCCAAAGTGCTGGGATTACAGGCGTGAGCCACAGCCCCCGGCCTGTGATTATTTTTTACTGTGATAAAATGTACATACGATTTGCCATTTTAACCATTTTAAAGTGACATCAAACACATTCAAAATGTTACACAACCATCATCACTGTCAATCTCCAGAACTTATTTATCTTCCCAAACAGAAACTCTGTACCCATTCAACAATAACCCCCCATTTCTCCTTCACACAGCCCCTAGTAATCACTATTCCACTCTCTGTCTCTGTGACTATATGCCCATTTTAGGTACCAAATAGAAGTGAAATCACGTAATATTTGTCCTTCTGTGTCTGGCTTATTTCACTTAGCATGATGTTTTCCAGGTTCATGCATGTTATAGCACGAATCAGAATTCATTCCTTTTTAAGGTTGAATTATATTCTGTTGAATGTCTACATCACATTGTGCATCCATTCATCTGTTCATGAACAGTTGGGTTGTTTCCTTCCTTCCTTCCTTCCTTCCTTCCTTCCTTCCTTCCTTCCTTCCTTCCTTCCTTCCTTCCTTCCTTCCTTCTTTCTCTTTCTTTCTTTCTTTCTTTCTTTCTTTCTTTCTTTCTTTCTTTCTTTCTTTCTTTCTTTCTTTCTTTCTTTCTTTCTTTCTTTCTTTCCTTCTTTCTTTCTTTCTTTCTTTCTTTCTTTCTTTCTTTCTTTCTTTCTTGACTGAGTCTCGCTCTGTCGCCCAGGCTGGAGTGCAGTGGCCAGATCTCAGCTCACTGCAAGCTCCGCCTCCCAGGTTTACACCATTCTCCTGCCTCAGCCTCCCGTGTAACTGGGACTACAGGCGCCCGCCACCTCGCCCGGCTAGTTTTTTGTATTTTTAGTAGAGACGGGGTTTCACCGTGTTAGCCAGGATGGTCTGGATCTCCCTGACCTTGTGATCTGCCCGTCTTGGCCTCCCAAAGTGCTGGGATTACAGGCTTGAGCCACCGCGCCCGGCCGGATTGTTTCTATCTGTTGGCTATTTTAAATAATGCTGCTATAAACATTGCATACAAGTCCTTGCTTTCAATTCTTTTGGGCGTATACGTAGGAGGTGAATTGATGGATCATACGGTAATTTTTTTTTTTTTTTTTGAGACAGAATTTCGCTCTGTCACCCAGGCTGGAGTGCAGTGGCATGATCTCAGCTCACTGCAAGTTCCACCTCCCAGTTTCACTGCATTCTCCTGCTTCAGCCTCCTGAGTAGCTGGGACTACAGGTGCCCGCCACCACACCTGGCTAATTTTTTGTATTTTTAGTAGAGATGGGGTTTCACCATTTTAGCCAGGATGGTCTTGATCTCCTGACCTTGTGATCCACCCACCTCAGCCTCCTAAAGTGTTGGGATTACAGGCATGAGCCACCACCCCTAGCCCTCATATGATAATTTCATGATTAACTTTTTCAGGAACTGCCTAACTTTTCCATAACAGCTCACCACTTTACATTCCTACCAGCAATAAACAAGGGTTTCAATTTCTCTGCATTCTCACCAGCACTTTTTCTTTTTTTTTGAGACAGTTTCACTGTCACCCAGGCTGTAGTGCAGTGGCATGATCTCAGCTCACTGCAACATCTGCCTCCCAGGTCAAGCGATTCTCATCCCTTAGCCTCCCAAGTAGCTGGGATTACAGGTGCATGCTGCCACACCCGGCTAATTTTTGTATTTTTTTTTTTTTGAAACAGAGTCTCCCAGGCTGGAGTGCAGTGGCGCCATCTCGGCTCACTGCAAGCTCTGCCTCCCAGGTTCACGCCATTCTCCTACCTCAGCCTTCTGAGTAGCTAGGACTACAGGTGCCTGCCACCACACCCAGCTAATTTTTTGTGTTTTTAGTAGAGGAGGGGTTTCACCGTGTTAGCCAGGATGGTCTCGAACTCCTGACCTCGTGATCTGCCCACCTCAGCCTCCCAAAGTGCTGGGATTACAGGAGTGAGCCACCATGCCTGATCAATTTTTGTATTTTTAGTAGAGGTGGGGTTTCACCATGTTGACCAGACTGGTCTCGAATTCCTGACCTCAAGTGATCGGCCCACCTCAGCCTCCCAGAGTGCTGAGATTACAGGCGTGAGCCACCACACCCAGCCCTGTTTTTTTTGTTTTTTTTTTTTTTTTTTTGAGACAGAGTTTCGCACTGTCCCCCAGGCTCACTGCAACCTCTTTCCCCTGGGTTCAAGCAATTCTCCTGCCTCAGCCTCCCAAGCAGCTGGGATTACAGATGCCTGCCACCATGCCCAGCTAATTTTTTGTGTGTATTTTTAGTTGAAATGGGGTTTCATTATATTGGCCAGGCTGGTCTCAAACTCCTGACCTCATGATCCGCCCGCCTCAGCCTCCCAAAGTGCTGGGATTATAGACATGAGCCACCGCACCTGGCTTTTTTTTTTTTTTTTTAATCATGACCATCCTAGTGGGTGTGAAATAATATCTCACTGTGCATTTCCCTGACGGCTAATAATGCAAAGAATCATTTAATGTACTTGTTGGCCACTGGTATACTATTTTTTTGGTATCATCTCTTTTTTAAAATAAAAAATATTTGCAATACCAAAAGATATATAGGACAACACAACAAACATTTGTGTTCCCACCACATGACTTAAGAAATAAAACATCGGCTGGGCACAATGGCTCACACCTGTAATCCCAGCAGTTTGGGAGGGCTAGGTTGGTGAATCACTTGAGCTCACAAGTTTGAAACCAGCCTGGGCAACATGGTGAAACCCCGTCTGTATAAAAATACAAAAATTAGGCTGGGTGTGGTTGCTCACGCCTGTAATCCCAGCACTTTTGGAGGTGGACGTGGGCAGATCACGAGGTCAGGAGTTCGAAACCAGCCTGACCAATATGGTGAAACCCCGACTCTACTAAAAACACACAAATTAGCCGGGCATGCTGGCATGTGCCTGTAATCTCAGCTATTGGGAGGCTGAGGCAGGAAAATCGTTTGAACCCAGGAGGCAGAGGTTGCAGTGAGCCAAGATCACACCATTTCACTCCAGCCTGGTTGACAGAGCGAGACTCTGTCTCAAAACAAAAACAAAAACAAAAACAAAAATTAGCCGGGCATGGTGGTACACACCCATAGTCCCAGCTATTTGGGAGGCTGATGTGCCTCCCAAAGGTGGCTTGAGCCCAGGAGGTGGAGGTTGCAATGAGCCAAGGTTGCAGTGAGCCTGGAAGGCAGAGGTTGCAGCACTGCACTCCAGCCTGGGCAACGGAGCCAGACCTTGTCTCAAAAAAAAGACCCCATCTCTAGAAAAAAAAATTTTAAAAATTAGCCAGGTGTGTTGGCGCATGCCCATAGTCCTAGCTACTTGGGAGGCTGAGATGGGAGGATTGCTTTGGCCCCAGAAATTTGAGGTTACATTACAGCTTGGGCAACACAACAAGACCCTGTCACAAAAAAGAAAAAAAAGAGAGAGAGCAAGAGAAAGAAGGAAGGAAGGAAGGAAAAAAGAAAGGAAAGGAAAAAGGAAAGAAAGGAAAGGAAAAGTAAAGAAAAGAAAAACATCCCCAAACTGCAGAAAACCCCTGTGCGCTCTTCAATCACTTATTTTCCCCTCCCTAAAGTAAATACTATCCTAAGCTTGATGTTTATTATTCTCATGTAATTCTTTCTACTTTTATTACATCCATACATATGGCCTAACAAGAAGTGGTATTGTTTTGCATGTTTGTACAGCTTATTTGTTTATTTATTGGAGACACAGTGAGACTCTGTCACCCAGGCTGGAGGCAGTGGTTCAATCTTGAACCCCTGCAACCTCCATCTCCCAGGTTCAAGCGATTCTCATGTCTCAGCCTCCTAAGTACCTGGGACCATGGGCGCCTGCCACCATGTCTGGTTAATTTCTGTGTTTTTAGTAGAGATGAGGTTTTATCATGTTGCCCTGGCTGGTCTTGAACTCCTGGGCTCAAGCAATTCACCCACCTCGGCCTCCCAAAGTAATTGGATTACAGGCGTGAACCAGCGTGGCTGGCTGACTTTAATCTTCTTGAAGTTGATTTTTGTGTATGTTGTGATGCAGGAATCTTCCCCTGACACACACACTTTATTTTTCTATGTGGATAACTACTTGTTCAATAATCAATGGCAGAGCCAGGCATGGTGGCACATGCATGGTGGCACTCCAGCTACTCAAGAGGCCGAGGCAAGAAGATTCATTGAGCCCAGGAGTTCAGGGCTGCAGTGAGCCATGATCACACCACTGCACTCCAACCTGAGTGTCAGAGAGAGGCCCTGTCTCAAAAATAAATAAATAAAATAAAAGGAGAAAAAGAAAAAAGAAAAAAAAACAATGGCAATTGATTAATATCATTTCCCTATTTAAAACCATCCTGCGGCTGTCCCGTCTTCTTGCTGTGGTCTGTTCCCCTGCCAGCCCCTGCCACCTCACCTCTCACTGCTCTCCTGTTCTCAAGCCACAAGTACCTTGACCTTCCTTCACTTTTTTTTTTTTTTTTTTTTTTTTTTGAGACGGAGTCTCGCTCTGGTGCCCAGGCTGGAGTGCAGTGGCCAGATCTCAGCTCACTGCAAGCTCCGCCTCCTGGGTTTACGCCATTCTCCTGCCTCAGCCTCCTGAGTAGCTGGGACTACAGGCGCCCGCCACCTCGCCCGGCTAGTTTTTTGTATTTTTTTTTTTAGTAGAGACGGGGTTTCACTGTGTTAGCCAGGATGGTCTCGATCTCCTGACCTCGTGATCCGCCCGTCTCGGCCTCCCAAAGTCCTGGGATTACAGGCTTGAGCCACTGCGCCTGGCCCACTTCTTTCCTTTTTTTTTTTTTTTTTTTTTTTGAGAGGGAGTCTGGGTCTGTCACCCAGGCTGGAGTGCAGTGGCAGGATCTCAGCTCACTGCAAGCTCTGCCTCCCGGGTTCACACCATTCTCCTGCCTCAGCCTCCCAAGCAGCTGGGACTACAGGCGCCTGCCATCACACCCGGCTAATTTTTTGTATTTTTTTTTTTTTTTTTTTTTTTTGAGACGGAGTCTCGCTCTGTGGCCCAGGCTGGAGTGCAGTGGCTGGATCTCAGCTCACTGCAAGCTCCGCCTGCTGGGTTCACGCCATTCTCCTGCCTCAGCCTCCGGAGTAGCTGGGACTACAGGCGCTCGCCACCTCGCCCGGCTAGTTTTTTGTATTTTTTTTAGTAGAGACGGGGTTTCACCGTGTTAGCCAGGATGGTCTCGATCTCCTGACCTCGTGATCCGCCCATCTCGGCCTCCCAAAGTGCTGGGATTACAGGCTTGAGCCACCGCACCCGGCCTATTTTTTGTATTTTTAATAGAGATGGGATTTCACCATGTTAGCCAGGATGGTCACGATCTCCTGACCTTGTGATCCACCCCCGTCGGCCTCCCAAAGTGCTGGGATTACAGGCATGAGTCACCGTGCCTGGACTACTGATTTTGTTTTCACTACCTAGCATGCCCATATTCTTCTGGTCTCAGTTGATACTAGTTGCAGTGGGTTGAAAAGTGGCCCTTCCAAAAGATATGTCTGCCAAAAGATAGAATCTGTAATGTGATCTCATTTGGGAAACGTATGAAATTAGGCTGAGCATGGTGGCTCACACCTGTAATCCTAGCACTTTGGGAGGCCAAGGCGGGTGGATCACTTGAGACCAGGAGTTTGAGACCAGCCTGGCCAACATGGTGAATCCACATCTCTACTAAAAATACAAAAATTAGCTGGCCATGGGGGTGCATGCATGTAGTCCCAGCTACTCGGGAGGCTGAGGTGAGACAGTCACTTGAACCCGGGAGGCAGAGGTTGCAGTGAGCAGGGATTGTGCCACTGTACTCCAGCCTGGGCAACAAGGCGAGACTCTGTCTTAAAAGAAAAAAAAGAAAAAAAGAAAAGAAAAATGAAGTCAATGATCTCCAGATGAGATCCTCCTGGATGACCTGGGTGGAGTCTACATCCAATGACAAGTGTCCTCATAATAGAGACAGGAGGAAAAGACAGAGCAAAGGGGAATGTCATGTGAAGATGGAGGCAGAGATTGGAGTGATGCAGCCACAAGCCAAAGAACTCTGGCAGCCACTAGAAGCTGAAAAAGACAAGGAAGCATCCTTCCCTAGTCTTTGGAGGGAGGATGGCCCTGGTGACACCTTGATTTAGGACTTATGGCCTCCAGAACTGTGAAATGGAGACCCGGTCTCCCTATGTTGTGCAGGTTGATCTCGAAGTCCTGGGCTCAAGTGATCCTCCCATCTCGGCCTCCCAAAGTTCTGGGATTACAGGTGTGAGCCTCTGTGCCTGGCCTCATTTCTGTTGTTTTAAGCCACCAAGTTTGTGGTAATTTGCTACAGCAGCCCTGGGAAAATACTAATAGGCAGGAAGCTGGAGTGGGGAACAGCAAAGTCAGGGGACAGGGCGGCCAGACTAGAGGCTGGAGAAGACCAGGCAGGTGGCAGGATGAGGCGTGCTCACCTCCCACACACACCAGGAGCAGGGCAGTCCTCTTACTCACAGGCAGGTCCATTCCCCTAAGGTCTCTACCTTCACTGATTTTCTTTAGAAAGAAGAAAGAGAGTGATGGTGGTAAGGACAACAGGGCCCTGGGGTGCACATGGCTATGCTGTGGCCTGGAGAGAGGCAGACTCTTCTCAAAGAGAGGTTAAGGGCCTCTAGCCTTTGCTAGAGCATGGCTACAAGCAAGGTGGCTAAGGTCAAGAGACCACGGTGCAGAGGCAGATGCCAGCAGGCTAAAGGACAATTCTGGAATGGGGCAGTGGCAGGGGTCCTGTGTCTTTGGGCTTCTTTGATCCCTGAGACACTTTGGACGGGACAGAGCCTTGGCCACCAACGGGGTCATGTCTGTTTAAACAAAATTTAACACGGGAGGTAAATCATTAACTCATTGAAGAAACAAACAGGAGTGCAGGACATATCTCTAGCAACAGGACTCGAGAGTCACAGGGATGTTAAGAACTCCTGAATATCAGAAGTGGCTGCCACTCATGGCTTCTGCAAGTGAGTGCAAGCATTCGGTGAGCACCTTCTATAAGCGAGTCTCTGTGCCAGGTGCTGTGGGAACAGATGCGTGAAGATGCTCAGAGTCTGTCTTGAGCTTGGAGCTGGGGGAATATGAACTCACAGCCATTGTGAGCATGCCCATGCCTGTCTCCAGGCCCACCACGGCCCATCCATCATCTCATGTAATTCTCATGCCTCTGAGGTAGGGCAAGGATTGCCCGCATTTCATAGACAAGGAAACCCAAGCTCAGAGACGGAGAGCAACTTGTCTCAGCCACACAGCTTGTCAGTGGTGGAGAAAAACAAACAGAAGCTGGCTTTTGCAAAAAGGGGAAGAAATTGTTAGGGTTCGAGGATGTGTTTAGGAACTTAAGGGCAGGAAGCACAGCTTCCTAAAAGACAGGAGCCAGGTCCAGCAAAGCCATCAGGAGGCAAGACAGCCACTGACCCTGTCTGGGACCATAGAGTCTCCCAATTCTACTTCTCACGGAAGATTTATTTTATTCTTCCCTCTATTTGGAGGTTAAGAGCAAGAGTTCTGGCATCAGATAGGGGTCCAGTCCTGCCTTCACCATTTATTACCTCTGTGACCTCAGGTAAGCCTACTTCCCCACCTACAAAACAGGGATACCACGGTCCCCAGGGAAGGATCACAGGAGAAAACATGGGCAAAGCCACTGGCACAGTGCCTGGCACATAATAAATGCTCAATAAAACCCAAGTTGCTATTATCATTTCACTGGTAGGAAACAGCCTCCCCAGGCCTCCCAGCTCCACGAACACCCATCAACTCACTAGCACCCTCCTTCTGACTTCTTCAGCCAGAAAAAGCAACTATTGCAAGTTGGTATAGCAACTATACCACTATAGCAAGGGAGAGAGGGAGGGTCATTTCATTCAAACACAGTTTCAAGTATGTGTGGACTAGTTTAAAGAAAAGTAGAGGCCGGAGAAGTTGAGTAGACTAGTCAAAAGGTTTATGTGACAGGAATTTCAACTGCAGGGTGTTGTGATCAACCTTTTCTGATTCCTCCATCATGAACACTTGGGGTATTGGGGGAGGGCAGTCAAGCTGAGGGAACAGCAGGATGAGGGCTCAGAGGTGGGAAAGGGCATGGTATGTTTGAGGGGGTGGTTGCTCTATAGGCCATGGAAGGTGCAGAAGAGGCAGGAGGTATAGTTCGGGGCCCAATTAAGAAAAAGCCTTGAGGCCAGGGTCGGTGCCTCATGCCTGTAATTCCAGCACTTTGGGAAGCCAAGGTGGGAGGATGGCTTGAGGCCAGGAGTTTGAGAACAGCCTGGGCAACATAGCGAGATCTCCATCTCTACAAAAAGTAAAACAATTAACCAGACATGATGGCATGCTGAGATGGCAGTTCCAGGTACTTGGAAGGCTGAGGCAAGAGGATTGCTTGAGCCCAGGAGTTTGAGGCAGCAGTGAATTATGATGGTGTCACTGAACTTCAGCCCGGATGACAGAGGGAGACCCTGTCAGGAACGAAGGAAGGAAGGGAGGGAGGGAGAGGGAGAGAGAGAGAGAGGAAAGAAGGAAGGAAGGAAGGAAGGAAGGAAGGAAGGAAGGAAGGAAGGAAGGAAGGAAGGAAGGAAGGAAGGAAGGGAGAGAGAAAGAGAGAGAGAGAAAGAAAGAAAGAAAGAGTGAGACAGAGAGAGAGGGAGGGAGGGAGGGAGGAAGGGAGGGAGGGAGGAAAGAAAGAAGGAAAGAAAGAAAAAGAGAGAGAGAGAAACAGAGAGAGAAAGCAAGCAAGCTGGCTGGCCACAGTGGCTCACGCCTGTAATTCCAGCACTTTGGGAGTCCGAGGCAGGCGGATCACAAGGTCAGGAGATCGAGACCATCCTGGCTAACACGGTGAAACCCCGTCTCTACTTAAAGTACAAAAAATTAGCCGGGCATGGTGGCACGCATCTGTAGTCCCAGCTACTCGGGAGGCTGAGGCAGGAGAATGGCGTGAACCCGGGAGGTGGAGCTTGCAGTGAGCCAAGATCGCACCACTGCACTTCAGCCTGGGCGACAGAGTGAGACTCCGTCTCAAACAAACAAACAAAAACAAACAAACAAACAAACAAAAAAAAACAGAAGGAAAGAAAAAACAGGCCTTGAATGTCAGGATTTTATTTTATTTTGGTGTAGACTCAAGAGTCATTCATTCATTTAGCAAACATGTGTGGGAGGCATTATGCTGCGTTCAACTGTATGGGAGGCATTTTGCCAGGGATTAATTACCTGCCTAAGCAAAAGGCATAGTCCTTGTCCTCAGGGAGTTAAATGGTCTAGTAGGAGGAAACAGGCACAAAAACGGATGAATGTTTTGCAGCATGATCCAAGCTCCAAGAGGGATCTGCTGAAGTGGGAGAACAGAGGGAGGAGCACCTGTCCACCAGCGGTTTGGGAGAGGGGCAGAACTAACTAGAGGAAGCAACTACCTCTAACTAGTTACCTCTAACTAACTAGAGGAAGCAACTACCCTGTCTATTTTTGCTTTTATGTGTTTTGCCTGACTACCATCCATTCCTTCTTTACTAAGTGGACACAGTCATCAGCCAAGCTTGGTCCTCATAGTTTCAAGGTACTGACTCAGGTCCCCTGCTCCAGAGAAGGGCAAATGAGCCAAGTCTAGCCAATCAACAGAGGCTATCTCCCTGGCCATAGTGATTGGTTCAGAGAGGTGTACATAAATCAGGTGTGGCCAATGAGAGTCAACCCATGATTTGGGTGGCACTGAGGGGAAAGGAGCTCTCTTTTTACCAGGAGTGCTGGCAACGTGGATTATCTGAGCCCGGAAGAGAGGGGCCGCCATGTAAGAAACCGAGAAAAGTGGCGTCACAGAGGAAAGCAGAGCAGCAAACTGGAGAGCAATGGCATCTGACAGTGTCTTTGAGCCCCTGGTCCCATTTGTGTCTGAACCGGAAATTATCTCTAGACCTCAGCTAGGCAGAGTGACTCACGCCTGTAATCCCAGCACTTTGGGAGGCCAAGGTGGGTGGATCACTTGAGTCCAGGAATTCGAGACCAGCCTGGGCAAGATGGCAAAACCCCGTCCCTACTAAAAGTCTTTTTTTTAATCATCTGGGCTTGGTGGTGCGTGCCTGTAGTCCCAGCTTCTCAGGAGGCTGAAGTGGGAGGATCACTTGAAACCAGGAGGTTGGAGCTGCAGTGAGCTGAGATTGTGCCACTGCACTCCAGCCTGGGTGACAAAGTGAGACCCTGTCTCAAAAAAAAAAAATAATATATATATATATATAAAATATATATACACAAATATACATGTATATAGTTACTGTATTAGTCTATTCTCATGTTGCTAAAGACATACCCGAGACTACATAATTTATAAAGGAAAGAGGTTTAATTGACTCACAGTTCCACATGGCTGGGGAGGGTCTCACAATCATGGCTGAAGGCGAATGAGGAGCAAAGGCACTTCTCACATGGCAGCAGGCAAGAGAGCTTGTGCTGGGGAACTCCCCTTTATAAAACCATCAGATCTCGTGAGATGTATTTACTCTCAGGAGAACAGCAGGGAAAACATGCCCCCATGATTCAATCACCTCCTACCAGATCCTTCCCACAACACGTGGGAATTATGGGAGCTACAATCCAAGATGAGATCTGGGTGGGGACACAGCCAAACCTTATCAATATATTATCTCTGGACCTTGAAGTTATGCAAATCACTAAATTAGCTTTTTTTTTTTTTTTTTTTTTTTGAGACAGGGTTTTGTTCTTGTTGCCCAGGCTGGAGTGCAATGGCATGATCTCAGTTCACCGCAACCTCCGCCTCCCAGGTTCAAGGGATTCTTCTGCTTCAGCCTCCCAAGTAGCTGGGATTACAGGCAGGTGCCACCACACCTGGCTAATCTTGTCTTTTTAGTAGAGACAGGGTTTCTCCATGTCGATCAGGCTGGTCTCGAACTCCTGACCTTAGGTGATCCACCCGCCTCGGCCTCCCAAAGTGCTGGGATTACAGGTGTGAGCCATCTTTTTTCTTTTTTTTTTTTTTTTTTGAGACAGAGTCTCACTCTGTCGCCCAGGGGCAAGATCTCCGTCTCAGCTCGCTTCAACCTCCGCCTCCCGGGTTCAAACGATTCTCCTGCCTCAGCTTCCTGAGTAGCTGGGATTACAAGCGCCCGATACCATGCCCAGCTAATTTTTGTATTTTTAGTAGAGATGGGGTTTCACCATGTTGCTCAGACTGCTCTTGAACTCCTGACCTCAGATAATCCACCTGCCTTGGCCTCCCAAAGTGCTGGTATTACAGACTTGAGCCACCATGCCCGCCCTAAATTATCTTTTTTGCTAAGGCAATTTGAGAAGGCTTTCTGTCACTATAAGAGAAAGGGTTTTAATATGTTTGATCTCTTATTCCAGACTTTTGGTTTTCCTTTTTTTCTAAATAATTCTGATAAGTTTCTTCTATACCATCCCGGAAAAAAAACATATATATTTGTATACATATATATGGAGTTCATATATATATATAAATATATAATTTCACTGTATTTTCAAGGACATTCATTGCAGCAGTGTTTGTAGAAGCCAAAGAGTGGAAACAATCTGCATCCACCAACAGAGGAGTTATAGATAAATGAAGTTATAGCCTACATTTGCTTTAAAATAATGCAGAGGGGGAGGGAAGGAGACAGTATGGGAGAAAAGCTGAAGCAAGACTGGCCAGATTTTAATAATTAGTGAAACTGGGCTCATCCAGTTCCATTCACTCTCTTGAATATGTTTGAAATTTTCTAAGATAAAATTTTTAAAAATTTAAATTATGTTATATCCATTACCAGAATATTCTGCAACAGTGAAAAGTGAAACAGGGCCGGGCGCGGTGGCTCACGCCTGTAATTTTTGGTATTTTTAGTAGAGATGGGGTTTCACCACGTTGGCCAGGCTGGTCTCGAACTCCTAACCTCAGGGGATCTGCCTGCCTTGGCCTCTAAAGGGGTGGGATTACAGGCGTGAGCCACCGCTCCCGGCCAGTTAATGAGTTTTAATAAAATAATAAAGACCCATGATCCCACCATCCAGAATGAAAACTAGGACTTTGAAAATAACCTACAGGCCGGGTCAGGTGACTCACGCCTGTAATCCCAGCACTTTGGGAGGCTGAGGCAGGTGGATCACGAGGTCAGGAGATCAAGCCCATCCTGGCTAACACAGTGAAACTGTCTCTACTAAAAAAAAAAAAAAAAAAAATACAAAAAATTAGCCGGGCGTGGTGGCAGGCGCCTGTAGTCCCAGCTACTCGGGAGGCTATATATATATATATACACACACACACACACACACACACACACACATATACACACACACACATATATACACACACACATCTTGATATATATATATATATATATACACACAAACACATACACACTGTATATATGTATATAGTATATATACATATACTGTTGCACTGCTGCAAGCCAGTGCCCCAAACACACAAACGAAGAAGGCAATGCTGTGGGATATCTCTCTTCCACATCATGTCTGTGCTCAGTATTTAATTGTTGCCAGATAGCACCTGTGTATAAATGAGACCATGTAGGAATATGGGCACCTCCATGCTGTGTACTTTTATTGATCTATTAGCTTATTGTAGGTTCTAGGTCTCAGTTTTCTGATCGCTAAGGTGTCTTTCAGCAACAAAATGTGAGGCTTATTTGAATTCCATGTCACATTTGGAGATGACAGATTTGTCATCTTCTGTGTTGTGAGTTATTTCTTCCAAGTGCCCTCAATTGAAATGATAAGGAGGCTGTACATGGTGGCTCAGGCATGTAATCCTGGCACTTTGGGAGGCTGAGATGGGAGGATCACTTGAAGCCAGGAGTTTGACCAGCCTGGGCAACAAAGCAAGATCCTGTCTCTATAAAAACAAAAACAAAAACAGGCCACACATGTTGACTCACGCCTATAATCCCAGCACGTTGAGAGGCCAAGGCGGGTGAATCCCTTGAGGTCAGGAGTTCAAGACCAGCTTGGCCAACATGGTGAAACCCCATCCCTACTAAAAATACAAAAATTAGCTGGGTGTGGTGGCGCACACCTGTAATCCCAGTTAATCAGGAGGCTGAGGCAGGAGAATTGGATGAACCCGGGTCGCATCACAGCACTCCAGCCTGGGCAATAGAGCGAGACTCTGTCTCAAAAACAAAACAAAAACAACAAACCAAAAGTTAACCAGGTGTGGTGGTGCATGTCTGTCATTCTAATTACTCAGGAGGCTGAGGTGGGAGGATTGCTCGAGCCCAGAACTTTGGGGTTATAATGAGCTATGATCAATGCACTCCAGCCTGGGCAATACAGTGAAACTCTGTTTCAGGAAAAGTAAAATAAAAATAACAATAAATGATAAGGAACTCTAGTCTGAGTATTTTTTCATTCATTCACTTAATTAATACATAGAGCACTTCTTTATTTTAGGTTTCTGGCTTTGGAATCCTTTTCATTTTCCTTGATTTGCAAAAGATTTTTTGAGAGGTACATACTAGAGATTGAAAAGTGAAGCTACGTTTGGTTCAACCGCTTTTAGAAAGTTTGGGTTTCTTGATCCACCTCAATCTCAGTTTCTTTGGTTTGTTGGTGCATATGTTGTATGTGAGTGTCTACCTCTTATCGCTGCTGCTAGTCACTGAACTAGTCAGCTTTACTGCTCCATTTGTCAGGAGTCTTTAGTTACAGGGATGGATCCAAGTGCTAAATGGATGCAACCAGTACCCTTCCTCTTCTTATTTATCTCATCTCAGCTTGTCTCTGCTCCTTTTTCCTGCAGCAGCAACAGCAGCGATAGCCCCATTTTCTATGTGGTTGAGGAAAAAAGTCACAGTTTAAGTTTACATAATCCTTACAGTTTGAGAGGCCAGAGGAGAAGAAAGATCTCTCTCCTAAATTGCCATAGCTCATATTTCAGGGAAGATTCTAATTGGTCCTACCTTGGTCACATGCCCACTTCTGAACCAATGCTTGTAGTTAGGGGAGTGCAGTGCTTTGATTGGCTAGTCTGAGTCACATGCCCGCTTATGTTGGGATGCTGAGCTCTGTGATTGACAGCCCCCCGAAGATAGCATGGGCCAGGAAGGCATGATACCCTAGGAAGGGATGTTGAGTCAGTAATTCCTGTTCATTACTACCTCCCTGCAAGCTGATGTTGTTTCCCACTCACAGTGAATGGACTGTATATTCTCACCCAAACTATCCTCTTTCCTGTTAACTCACCTCTGTGGTAAGCTCTCCTGTCTGATATTGTTTGACATAAGTAATTGGCCTTTATTTCTTTCTGACGTTTTCTCCCAATCCTTTTCTCTTTATCTTCAAATAGAGATATGATCAGTGTAAAAGCAACATGACTTCCCTATCTTTTGAAGGTCTAATGATCCCTCATCCATCATCAGCCTTTCTTGGCCAAGTAGGCATATGATTACATTTCCACTTCAATTAAATGCTGCACCCTGAAGACAGATGCCTCTTGTGGTCGAGGGTGCTGCCCACGAATACAACTGTGTCCTATATATAGTGCAGTATTTATACTTCTGAGGTCTTGGAACTTCTTCCTTTTCCTCACCTTAATAGCTTAGAAGTGATCATTTTACAACTTGGTCCAATCAGTGTCTACTTTGTCTAATTTTCTTCTGTGTCTCTTGAGTCAAAAATGGCCTATAGATGTATTCATTTAGCTCCACAGAAATACTAATCTTTAAAAATCTATCACAAACATTTAGGCCAGGCACAGTGGCTCACGCGTGTAATCCCAGCTCTTTGAGAGGCCAAGGCGGGTGGATCACCTGAGGTCAGGAGTTGGAGACCAGTCTGGCCAACATGGCGAAACCCCATCTCTACTAAACATACAAAAATTACCCAGACGTGGTGGTGTGCACCTGTAATCCCAGCTACCCAGGAGGCTGAGGCAGGAGAATCGCTGGAACCCAGGAGGCAGAGGCTGCAGTGAGCCAAGATTGTGCCACTGCACTCCAGCGTGGGCAACAGAGCAAGACTCTGTCTCAGAAAGAAAAAAAGAAAATCTATTGCGAACATTTAAAAACTAGGAGATGCTACAAACAAATAAGAATTTTTATTTCTTTTGAACAAATCAGAAGATCTGTGTGTCTTGGTTCCACATTCCCCATAGCAGTGACATGCTGGAGTGGCCCTCTGGACTGGCCATGCATTCCCCAGGCCACCACTCCCAAGGGTGTTCCCATTTGAAGCACTGTTGTCATTTACCATCTCATTTGCTGGTTATTTTTGCTTACATTTGGCCCACTTCACTCAGTCACATTCCCTGCCTGGCCCCTGGAGCGCTCTTGGAGTTTGTGACTCCCGGCTGGGCAGCCATTGCAAATCAGGGGCAGGTTGAAGCAAGGTTTAAACTACTGATGAGTTGGGGCCTAGATTGGCTTTCTGCCTCAAGGCTCAAAGTAGACATAGATTGATGGCATACTTCAAAGGCCAAAGAGATACTTCTAAGAGTTTTGAAAGAACTGCCGCTACTTGTCTATATAACATCTATTGTGCCTTTCAAGAGAATTATATGATGTTTAAATACAATAAACGAAAGTTTCCAGAAATAGATATAAATACTGTGGAAGAATGCTAGCATGTCGTACATCTGAATCACCTGAAAGAAGCAACATAAGGTTCAAAGTCTTAAAATTATTTTGTAAAATGTTAATGTGTACTTATATTTTATTAAAATCTTTTATTGATTTCTTTGTCTGTCCCATATAGTAATAAATGTTTCCTGATGGAAGGAAGAAATGGAAAAAGAAAGGAACTACTTGAATACGGTTAATCCATTTTTTTAATTTAGCTTTTTTTGTTGTTGTTTTTTCTTGAAATGGAGTCTTGCTCAGTCGCACAGGCTGGAGTGCATTTGCATGATCTCGGCTGGCTGCAACCTCTGCCTTCCAGGCAATTCTCCTGCCTTGGCCACCTGAGTAGCTGGGACTACAGGCACATGCCACCACGCCTGGCTAATTTTTAAATTTTTTAAGTAGAGACGGGGTTTTACCAAGTTGGCCAGGCAGGGCACAAACTGCTGACCTCAAGTGATTCACTTGCCTTGGCCTCCCAAAGTACTGGGATTTCAGATGTAAGCCACCGCCCTGGCCATTTTTTTTTTTTTTTTTTTTTTGAGACGGAGTCTCGCTCTGTCGCCCAGGCTGGAGTGCAGTGGCGTGATCTCGGCTCACTGCAACCTCTGCCTCCCGCGTTCACACCATTATCCTGCCTCAGCCTCCGAAGTAACTGGTAGCTGGGACTACAGGTGCCCACCACCACGCCCGGCTAAGATTTTTGTATTTTTTTAGAAGAGATGGGGTTTCACCGTGTTAGCCAGGATGGTCTTGATCTCCTGACTTTGCAATCCACCCACCTTGGCCTCCCAAAGTGCCAGGATTACAGGTATGAGCCACTGCGCCCGGCCCCATTTTTTTTTTTTTTTTTTTTTTTTTTTTTTTTGAGACAGAGTCTAGCTCTGTCGCCCAGGCGGAGTGCAGTGGTGTAATCTCAGCTCACTGCAAGCTCTGCCTCCTGGGTTCACGCCATCCTCCTGCCTCAGCCTCCCGAGTAGCTGGGACTACAGGTGCCCGATACCACGCCCAGCTAATTTTTTGTATTTTTAGTAGAGACGGGGTTTCACCGTGTTAGCCAGGATGGTCTTGATCTTCTGACCTTGTGATCCAGCCACCTTGGCCTCCCAAAGTGCTGGGATTACAGGCGTGAGCCACCGCGCCCGACGCCCAGCCCCATTTTTAAAATTTAGTTTTTATTTTTAAATAATTAGAAGTTGCAGAAATAGTACACAGGGCTTCTGTCTCAGCTTTCCCCAATGGTGACATCTTCCATAACTACAGGCCAATCCGCTTCCATATTCCAGTGGTACACATGGGTGTTCAATACAGTTTATTGAATCTATTTGCATATAGGAAATGAATGTTATAATCAGTTGATTTAGCATGTTAGTCTTTTTATTTATTTTTATTACTTTTGAATATGTAATAAAATGCACGTGAAGCAAACTTCACTAGGTACAAAGGATATACAGTTGTCCCTTGGTATCCATGGGGGATTGGTTCCAGGACCTTCTGCAGATATCAAAATCCAACGATGTTCAAATCCTTTATATAAAATGGTGTACAGTAGCCAGGCGCAGTGGCTCACTCCTGTAATCCCAGCACTTTGGGAGGGTGAGGCGGGCAGATCACATGGGGTCAGGAGTTCAAGACCAGCCCGGCCAACATAATGAAACCCCGTCTCTACTAAAAATAGAAAAAAAAATTAGCTGGGCGTGGTGGTGGGCGCCTGTAATCCCAGCTACTCAGGAGACTGAGGCAGGAGAATCACTAGAACAATTTGTAAAAAAAAAAAAAAAAAAAAAGTGTACAGTTCGCATATAACCTATACACATTTCCTGTATACTTTATTTATTTATTTATTTATTTTGAGACGGAGTCTTGCTCTGTCACCCTAGCGGCAGTGCAGTGGTGCGAACTCGGCTTACTGCAACCTCCAAATCCTGGGGTTCAAGTGATTCTCCTGCCTCAGCCTCCTGAGTAGCTGGGACTATAGGCGCCCACCACCACGCCTGGCTAATTTTTTGTATTTTTAATAGAGACAGGTTTTCCCCATGTTAGCCAGGATGGTC
The DNA here is from genome assembly GCF_007565055.1 of Rhinopithecus roxellana. NCBI lineage: Eukaryota > Metazoa > Chordata > Mammalia > Primates > Cercopithecidae > Rhinopithecus > Rhinopithecus roxellana. Next base: position 21,690,805 of record NC_044561.1, on the reverse strand, counting down.
TCAAACTCCTGACCTCGTGATCTGCCCTCCTCAGCCTCCCAAAGTGCTGAGATGACAGGGGTGCCCGGCCACCTTATTTTTATTTATTTATTTATTTATTTTGAGATGGAGTTTCATTCTGTCTCCCAGGCTGGAGTGCAGTGGCGCGATCTTGGCTCACTGCAAGCTTCGCCTCCCAGGTTCATGCCAGGAGCCTCCACCTCCTGGGTTCAAGAGATCCTCCTACCTTACCCTCACAAGTAGCTGGAACCACAGTGATTCTCCTGCCTCAGCCTCCCGAGTGGCTGGGACTACAGGCGCCTGCCACCACGCCCGGCTAATTTTCTTGTATTTTCTTTTTTCTTTTTTTTTTTTTTGAGACAGAGTCTCGCTCTGTCACCCAGGCTGGAGTGCAGTGGCCAGATCTCAGCTCACTGCAAGCTCCGCCTCCTGGGTTCACGCCATTCTTCTGCCTCAGCCTCCCAAGTAGCTGGGACTACAGGCGCCCGCCACCTCGCCCGGCTAGTTTTTTGTATTTTTTTAGTAGAGACGGGGTTTCACCGTATTGGCCAGGATGGTCTCGATCTCCTGACCTCGTGATCCACCCGTCTCGGCCTCCCAAAGTGCTGGGATTACAGGCTTGAGCCACCGCGCCCGGCCATTTTCTTGTATTTTCAGTAGAGACGGGGTTTCACCGTGTTAACCAGGATGGTCTTGATCTCCTGACCTCGTGATCCGCCCACCTCAGTCTCCCAAAGTGCTGGGATTACATGTGTGAGCCACCGTGCCTGGCCCTTTTTTTCCTGAATAGTCTCTATTCATAGTTCATTGAATCCATGAATGCAGAACTCACAGAAATGGAGGGCTGACTTTTCAGGGAAAAGTAAGTTTCCCTTTATTCCTTGCCTCCCAGTCACTAAGATGCCTCTCCCAAGACAACCGTTTATTAGTTTCTGATGTCTCCTTCCATATATACGTAATGTTTGCAAACCTTCATGTATCTGTTGTCTACTCACCCACCCCTCTTCTGTTGTAGAATACCATATGCATCTGTGTTTATTTAGCACAGATACAGTCTCTTTAGGTACTAAATCATATGTTTATGAATTTGAAATCCCTGAACTCACTATTTAGTCATATAAATAGAACTTTGCTCGTAGAACATTTCCTGAAGCTTTGTGTAGTTTTTGGCCTAAGTCAGTAAGATTTGCCAAAGGTTTGGCAGCTTTAACCAATGCTGATGCACCGGTTCTCAGTTATTTTCTTCTGAGCTGTGTCTGATAAGCAAGAAAAGGAATAAGTTAAATTACACCCAGGATGATCTGCTAGGGATGTGCCACACAAGATAATGAATGTGCTTCACTTCTATCACTTGATCCAGCTTGTGGATCCCTTCCTTGTCCTAGCTGATGGCTCTTATCTCTTATTTGAAGTTATTTTCTATCTCCCCTTGCTGCCTGCCAGATTTTGGTGAAACTTCATTACTCAGTGAGTATTTCCTTTCTGAACAGCTTCACACTGCTAAAAGATGAATCATGCTACCTCTGTGTTGCTGAACCACATCTTATTAAGCCTATGTTTCTCTTTCTCTCTCTGAGACAGAGTCTTGCTCTGTTGCTCAGTCTGGAGTGCAGTGGCACGATCTTAGCTCACTGCAGCCTCCACCTCCTGAGTTCAAGAGATCCTCCTACCTTACCCTCACAAGTAGCTGGAACCACAGGTGCCCACCACCATGCTTGGCTGTTTTTTTTTTTTTTTTTTTTTTTTTTTGAGATGAGGGTCGCTTTATGTTGCCGAGGCTCTTTTTCCTTTTCCTTTTTTCTTTTTTTTTTGGCATATGAAAATTTATTACTACAGTGTTTTCACCATTAAAATTTATGATCTTGGTCTTTCCTTCTTTCCTTTACATAGGGCCAAAGAGACACATTGGCTACTTTGACAACCTTAAAGCGGACTCCAGGAATATCACCAACAGCACGACCTTTGCGACCAGATCCAGCAACCAGAACTTCATCATTTTCCTCAATAAATATCAAGCAACTGTCGTTGGGTACAAAGGCTGTGATTTTCTTGCCGTTCTTGATCAGCTGGACCCTGACACACTTCCTAATGGCAGAATTTGGCTGTGTGACTTCAACTCCTACTTTTTCCAGCATGATTCCTTTTGCATGAGAAGCACCTCCAAAAGGGTTGGCCTTCAGGGCTGTGCCCAAATGGGCTCTCTTGTACTGTTTATCATGCCACTTCTGGTCTCATTGGTGACTACAGAGCTTCCTAGCAGTACGAAGTCCACGACACTTGCCCATCCTGTCGGTGCCACGGGCCTCCCTTTTTCCTTTTTCTTCTTGAGAGATGGGGTCTTGCCATGTTGCCCAGGCTGGATTTGAACACCTGTGCTCGAGGGATCCTCCTACTTCAGTCTCCTGAGTAGCAGGGATTATAGGCACATGCCACAGTGCCCAGCTTTCATATCTTTCCTTTTCTCTCTTTCTTTTTTTTTGAGATAGAGTCTCACTCTGTTGCCTAGGCTGGAGTGCACTGGCACAATCTTGGCTCACTGTAACTTCTGACTCCTGGGTTCAAGCGATTCTCCTGTCTCAGTCTCCCAAGCAGCTGGGACTATAGGTATGTGCCACCATGCCTGGCTAACTTTTTTGTATTTTTAGTAGAGATGGAGTTTCACCATGTTGGCCAAACTGGTCTCGAACTCCTGGCCTCAAGTGATCCACCCTCCTTGGTCTCCCAAAGTGCTGGGATTACGGGCATGAGACATCGTGCCTGGCCTCATATCTTTCTTTAAGTAGACTTTAAAAAATCAAAATTGGTTTGTTTTCTGACCCTTGTGTGGGTTTGCATTGCATTTCTTGAGGAAAGGATGTTCATTCTTCTTCACACTCAGAAATTATTTTGGTCCCATGAAGCCCAATGCTCCAGTGCAGCTGTTAAAAACCTGCCCCAAATATTTGCAAAATGGGAGGAATACACATTGATGAGGTTATCACTCATTCATTTAGTTATTAATTCATGCAACAAATATTTACTGAGTGCGTACTCTGGGTCAGGCAGCCTCGGCCTAAGTCACTGAGCAAGACAAAGATCTCTGTCATTAGAGAGCTTGCTCTCTGGTATGTGTGCATGTGGGGTGTGGAGGACAGACAAAAATAAATATGCAAATTATTTAGTATGTTAGAAGATGATAAATACCACAGGGATAGGGGAAGGCAGGCCAAGGGAGGATAGGAGTGGATGACAGGGGGCACATTGCAGTTTAAAAGAGCATTGCCAGGGTAGTCCCTGTTGAGGGTGTGAAATGTGCGCTAAGACTTCAAAGAGCAGAGGATATCCTTATGCTGTATCCTGTGTGTGTGTGTGTGTGTGTGTGTGTGTGTGTGTGTGTGTGTATTTGCATGAAAATACCACTAAAGACAGATTTTTTTTTTTTTTTTGGAGACAGAGTCTAGCTCTGTCGTCCAGGCTGGAGTGCAGCGGCACAATCTCGGCTCACTGCAACCTCCGCCTCAGCCTCCCAAGTAGGTGAGACTACAGGCGTGCACCACCACAGCCGACTAGTTTTTGTATTTTTAGTAGAGACAGGGTTTCACTGTTGGCCAGGCTGGTCTCGAACTCCTGATGCCGAGTGATCTGCTTGCCTCAGTCTCCCGAAGTGCTGGGATTACAGGCGTGAGCCACCATGCCCAGATGGAAATATTTTTTAACAGCTATTTTGAGATATAAATCATACTAGCCAGGTGTGGTGGCTCATACCTGTTAATCCCAGCACTTTGAGAGACTCAGGCAGGAGAATTGCTTGAGCTCAGGAGTTTGAGTCCAATGTGGGCAATATAGCAAGACCCTGTCTTTACAAATAAAAACAAAAAATAAAAAATTTAGCTTGGTGTGGTGGTGTGTACCTGTAGCCCCAGCTACTCATGAGGCTGAGGCTGAAAGATCACTTGAGCCCAGGAGGTAAAGGCTGCAGTGAGCCGTGATGGCGTCACTGCACTCTCCTGACAGTGAGACCCTGTTTCTAAAATAAAAAAAAATTCATATGCCATAACATTGATCCTTTAAAAGTGTATGATTTAGTTGTTTTTAGTATATTTACAGAGTTGTACAACCGTCACCACTATCTAATTCCAGAATATTTTCATCACCCTCCAAAGAAACGCATTAGCACTCACTACCCATTCCTGCCTTCCCCCATCCCCTGGCAACTACTAATCTACTTTCTGTTTCTATAGATTTGCCTGTTTTGGGCATTTCATATAAATGGAATCATAGAGTATGTGGGCTTTTGGGTCTGGCTTCTTTCACTTAGCATAATGTTTTCAAGGTTCATCCATGTTGTAGCATGTATTTCATTTCCTTTTCTTTTTTTTTTTTTTTTTTTTTTTTGAGATGGAGTCTCACTCTGTCGCCCAGGCTACAGTGCAGTGGTGTGATCTTGGCTCACTGCAACCTCTGCCTTCGGGTTCAAGGGATTCTCCTGCCTCAGACTCCTGAGTAGCTGGGATTACAGGGACATGCCACCATGCCCAGCTAATTTTTGTAATTTTAGTAGAGATGGGTTTTTGCCATGTTGGCCAGGCTGGTCTCAAAATCCTGATCTCAGGTGATCCACCAGCCTTGGCCTCCCAAAGTGCTGGGATTACAGGTGTGAGCCACCGTGCCCAGCCAAGTGTTTCATTTCTTTTTTTTTTTGAAAGAAGTCTCGCTCTTGTCCCCCAGGTTTGGATCTCAGCTTACTGCAAACTCCGCCTCCCAGGTTCAAATGATTCTGCCTCTGCCTCCCAAGTAGCTCGCATTAAGGCGCCTGCCACCATACCCGGCTAATTTTTGTATTTTTAGTAGAGACAGGGTTTCACTATGTTGGCCAGGCTGGTCTCGAACTCCTGACCTCAGGTGATCAGCCTGCCTCAGCTTCCCAAAGTGCTGGGATTACAGATGTGAGCCACCGTGCCCAGCCAGTATTTCATTTCTTGATAGATAATATCTCATTGCATGGATAGACCACATTTGGTTATCCATTTATCAGTTGGTGGTAAGTGTCTTTGAATTTTAAATATTGCAAAATGTCATCCATGAGCTATAGAAATTTGCCCTCCCCCTTAATTAAGACCTGGATGGCGGCTGGGTGTGGCACCTGTAGTCCCAGCCACTCAGGAGGTTGAGCTGGGAGGATACTTGGGCACAGGAGTTCGATACTTGGGCACAGTGAGCTGGGATCAGACCACTGTATGCCAGCCAGCCTGTGCGACAGAGGGAGACCCTGTAACTAAATGAAAAAATAAAAAGACCTTGTGGGGGTCATTGTCAGGACCGATGGTGCCCAGTTGCAGTCAGCACTGGTTATGCTCGGTTTTGGAGAAACTAAAAAGCACCTCCCTCCAGAGTCCTGCTTTCCCAGGTGCCTCCCTCCTAAGCGGAAGCTCTGGGTGGTCCAAATGTGGTAATACAGATTTGTGGATTTTTCTCAAGTGTGTTTTCTGTTACACATTAGATTTTTTTTTTCAGCTTTAAAATGTAACCTTGTTAAGTTGTTTACTCAAGAAAATTCTCAATGAGTTTTCTTTCTTTCTTTTTGTCTTTTTAACATTTTGGGTGTGGTAGCAAGTAGAAGCAGATTCATCCTAACCAAATATTTGCAAATATCTGAACAAAGCTATTCTGGCCAGGGAAGGAAGACTCCACGGAGGAAGTGGGAATTGGATCTGGCTTTTGAAGGAGGGGTTCAATTCTCAGAGGACTAGATGAGGAAGGAAAAGGCATGTTCCAAAAAGGGGCAGGGAATTAGAAGTTTATTTTCTGGGTGAGTGGGAACCTCTGAGCCCTTGAGCACGTGCCTTAGATATGTTAGTTTGGCAGCCAGCAGTCTGTGCATAGAGGGTGATAATGGTGTTGGACTCCTCTGGCCTGCACGTGGCGAGACTCTTTTCCAGACTTCTTTTGGGGAAGGTTTCCAGACTTCTTTTGGGGAAGGTGTCTGAATTACAGTCTCTGGGGCTGCAGAAAGATGAACTCCATCAGAAGGTCCTCAAGGTCTTCCCCAACTCCTTCAGTACAGACTTCAGAGAGAGAAGCTGTCTAGGCGACACCTGTGCAAGAACTGGACACGACCCAAGCTGCAAACTGCCCCGACCATCCCGGCCTTCCCCGTTCGATCCTGGAGGTGGGGGTGGGAATGGAGAACCCAGAGCGGGCGATCAAGCTTCCTGGGAACTGTGAACTGGGGCGGGGGAATCAGGAAGGACGAGGCCTTTCAAGATCAAATGGCCCTAACTCCTGCACCCGACCAGGACGTGTGGCGCCTCCAGAGAGGACGCGCATCGCCCGGAGCAGGTTGCGGTCCCGGTTCCCGCCGAACTCTAGCAACCGCGAGGAGTAATGTCTGCCGTGGGGGGCGGAGCGCAGCGGGGGCGGAGCGCGGCCGAAGGGGCGGAGCGAGGACGAAGGGGCGGAGTAGAGACGACCGGTGGGGGGCGGAGCAAGAATAATGGGGTGGAGCAAGACGGCGGGCGGGGGCGGGGCGAGGACGACGGGGCGGAGCGCAGACCGCGAGCGGGGGGCGGAGCTGGGATGATGGGGCGGAGCGAGAATAAAGGGGCGGAGCACAGATAGAAGCCGGGGCGGGGAGGGGCGGGGCGTTCTCGGCCTTCGGGCCCCGCCTCTCGCCTCAGGCGCGCCTGCCCCGCCTTCTCACTCCCCACGGCTGCGGCGGTGGCGGAGGCCGAGGGCGGGGAGGGAGGGGAGAGCGGGTCACGACGCTGCCGGGGCGGGGATAACCCCTCACGTGGAGCAGATGAAAGGGCCGCGGCGCGACGGCCGGGGGAGCCGAGCTGAGCCTGCGACCCACAAAGCCGCCGCTGCCGCCGCGATGGGGTTGTGAGGCGTCCGCCCGCGTTCGGTCCTCAGCCGGCCCGCGACTATGCCCGGCCGCGCCCGCCCTCCGCGCCCTCCCGCCGCAGGACCATGAGGCCGCGCTCGGGCGGGCGCCCAGGGGCCCCGGGCCGCTGCCGCCGCCGCCTCCGCCGCCGCCCCCGCGGCCTCCGGTGCAGCCGCCTGCCGCCGCCGCCGCCGCTGCCGCTGCTGCTCGGGCTGCTGCTGGCGGCCGCGGGGCCCGGCGCGGCGCGGGCCAAGGAGACGGCGTTCGTGGAGGTGGTGCTGTTCGAGTCGAGCCCAAGCGGCGACTACACCACCTACACCACCGGCCTCACGGGCCGCTTCTCGCGGGCCGGGGCCACGCTCAGCGCCGAGGGCGAGATCGTGCAGGTAGCTGCCCGCCGCCCGGGCCCCGCGCCGCCGCCGCCACAAGATGGCTCCGGGGGCTGCGCCCGCCGACCCCGCCGCGGGCTGCCTGACTGGCGGGCGGGCGGGAGGGGTGGCCGAGAGGCCGGCGGCATCCCTCCCTTGCGGGCGGGCAGGCTGGCGGGACGCGGCCTCCGGGGCGCAGCCGCGGGGGTCGAGCGCACGTGGGGGCTAGAGCTCCTGTGAGCCCCGGGGCGGGAGGGGGATCCTGGGCCCGGCACCCACGCTGGGGCGGCCCCCTTGGCCGGTTGGGTATTTAGGTCTGCCTCAGGTGGAAGTCCCGGGAACTACCTGTTGAATGTCAACTTTGGAAAGACAAGTGATGAGGGATGGGGTGGCTCGTTTCAGGTTGCAGGCTTTGCTTTCCATCCATGCATGTTCTTTTTGGGTGCGGCTAGGTTTGTCTGAAGGGCTGCACAACATTGGATTCTTCCTCAGAACCTGCCGCCCGCCTCACCTGTGCGCCGCTGACCCTTCTGCGGGGCTCTGGACAAGCAGCAGCAGGCAGGGGAGGAGGCGGAGCTGGTCGAGGAGTGGGGATGGGGGTTCCCTGGAGTGGCAACGGAAGGCAGCCCTCTCTGCGTGCCTCACATTACAGAGGGTAGGAGGGATACTGCCTGCCCGTCCCTCGGCCAAAGACTAATGCGAAGGGCCTGCAAATGGGGAGATGGGGTCTCTCACTGACAGGGCCTCCACCTTGGACCAAGTGAAAGAGATATGCATTCCGAAGGAAGCTGGCTAGGGAGAGCTTTAAGCTGTGCCTACTCTTTGGAGGAGGGACTCTCAACTGAAGCTTCTGCGGACGGTTAGCTGGGTGGATGTCTTCCCGCTTCCTTGGCCATGGTTTTATCAACTTGTTACTAGACGGCCAGCGCACTTATGGCAGTTAATATGCGCGCCTCGGATGGGGGCGATTTGTAAAGGTTGGCTTGTCTTTGAACCTTTGGGGTGATCGGATGTCTGCAGGGCCTAAGCTTTGTGGGCCTTCTGTGCTTTACTCTTGGATGAGTTATGAATGAAAAGAAGGGGACTGCATGGAATGATTGCATAGCAGCCCACAGCGTAGACAGCCTGTTCCGTGGTGTCCTTTTCTCTCCTTCGGTGCAGACTCAAAGCCCTGCCTTCATAGGACAGGGAGAGCTGTGCAGCTTGACTCCGTAGAGATGTGCCCTTACAAAGCTGGAGGAGGCACCCAGGCCCAAGCGATTTATCAGCAGCATTGCCTTACCGGGCTCTTATCCCCATCTGAAAACTTCTGTGACTCCTTCATTGAGCCCTTTGACTATCTATGTTAATGCTTTTGGACTTAAAAAAATGTTGTAATTATGATCTTCATAAGTTTTAGAGATGATGCTTTGCTGAAGATTCCTAAACATTTAGGTCTTGCTCCTTGCAACTTCTTGTCTTTCTTTGAGGCTTTCATTGTGCCCTGATGGTTTTCGAGATGTTTAATTTACAACCTTATAAAAAAAAAAAAAAGACGCTTTAGCGTGGCACTTGACTTTTTGAAGGAGACTTTTGAAGTTTGCAGTTTCTATCTGCAGTGTTTTAAAGTGTCACTCTTTCTCAACAGTAGTTTGTCTGGTGAGCGAGCTATCCATTATGAGGAGTGTTATGCTTTGGAGATAATCTTGGGTTCACCATTTAATACAAAATTAGCAGTTTAAACACCATTTGTAACTATTTTATCCTTGTGAGTAGAGAGATAATATGTGAATTTGGCAGAAGGAATCTATTCTCTTCTGAAACTTTTTGAAGTGCTTATCTAACTCTTTTGTAGTCCATTAGCCTAGCCAAAAAAAAAAAAAAAAAAAAGTCAATAGTTGCTAAGTAAAGAAAAGTGACTTAAATGGTATTTAATAAGTTTACCTGTTAAGCAATCACTAATAGGTGTCCTTAATTCCCTTATAGCTGCAGTAATGTTGGTGAGTTTATCTGAGTTGTCTGAATAGTCATTTCATGGTGCACCTCGTATCTTTAGTAACTTTATTGTGGTGGCTGACTTGTTGAACCTCCCTGTTTCTGCGGACAGAGTGCAGTGTGGCTTTCAGGGATGTGTGTGTACAAAGGCTAGCGTGCTTTTATGAGTTCTGCAAATACTGTTTGATTGAGGGAACTGGTGTGGACCTTGTCTGGCAGCCCTGAAAAAGTTTTTTGTAAGGAAGGCTGATGTTTTAGGGCCGCTGAGAGGGAATATAATGTTTTCTTTTGGTAAGAAATGAGAAAGCAGAAGGAATAAATTGGTGTCCAGCTTTGGATTAATCATGTTTTCTGAGTAACCTGATCTTTTCAAAACCTCCTTTTATTTACTCTTTAAAAATACCCCCTTTTGTTTACTATCTTGAAAAACCTTTATAGGCTTTAGAGATGATGCTGTGCTGAAGATTCCCAAACATTTTGTCCACAGTCTTCAAGAATAGTTTGAATCTTAACTCTTGCTCATTGTAACTTCTTGTCTTTCTTTGAGACTTTCACTGTGCCCTGGTGACACAATCTCATTGAACTTTTCAAAACTTCCTTTTATTTACTATCTTAAAAGAAAATAGTAGCTAGGCATGGTGGCTGATGCCTGTAGTCCCAGCATTTTGGGAGGCTGAGGCAGGAGGATTGCTTGAGCCTAGGAGTTCGAGACCAGCCTGGGCAACACAGTTAGACCTGGTCTCTAGACACACACACACACACACACACACACACACACACACAAAGCCCAGCGTGGTGGCATGGACCTGTAGTTCCAGCTACTTGGGAGGCTGAGGTGGGAGGATTGCTTGAGCCTGGGAGGCTGAGGTTGCAGTGAGCCATGATTACACCACTATACTCCAGCCTGGACAATGGAGCGAGACTGTCTCTCAAAAACAAACAAACAAACAAACAAAAAACAGTGTGATTTGCTGATTAGCGTTTTATCGTCTCAGAGCAGAGTTCATTTTCCTATAACTAAAGCTAAATAGTAGCATTATAGCATTGCTTTTGTTATTTCCACTGGGCTTCTATAGCAGTATTATTCATGGTTTAGGGGAGAAAAAACCTGTTTAGGAGTCTGTCACCTTTAAGAATTCTAAGATAAGAAATTGGTTTGTATTACTGATTTTTAACCCCCCTCCTTATTATATGCCAATGAAAAGTGTGTGTGTGTGTGTGTGTGTGTGTGTATTTGTATAGTAGATACCATATCACAGTCTGGTTTGCCTAGATAATTCTAACTAGAGTACCTGTTCAGTCATTTCCATGGGTTAGGGTAGGGGAAGCCTAGTTAAGAATTGTGTCAGTTTGTTTGTCAGTGTCAGAGAGAGAGAGAGTGCAAGAGGGAGGGAGGTAGTAATTCAAACCTTAGGATTCGTCATCAGGAATCTTGGTTCTTCTCCTTTGCATTTTAGCTTAAATAACTATCCCAAGGTCACCAGTGTAATCTGAATGAAGAATTTTTTTTTTTTTTTGTCTCCCATCTGTGAAAGTTGTGGTGCAAACAATTTGTGGGTATGAGATGCTATTAGTTACTTTTATTATCTTATTTATTTATGCAGTGTTAAAGCCCGTTTGCTTGTAAGAGTGTCAGGCATACAGTTTGAATGCTGGAGAAGTTAATTACACTTCTCCTATAGTTCTGAAGTGTGGGACTTTAAAGGGTTCTTAGACATACTGATACATATTTCATCTTTGAACCAATTTGTTCTGTTAATGAGATCATTATCTGAAACTTTCAGACTTGGCTGTGCAACTCACATGGTTGGTGATGTTAAATAAAGGCCTGATTAAACACTGGCTGGTGGTATGTGGATTGGTTAAACAAAGAAAATTTGCATTGCTAGAGATGAAAGATTGTTTTAAAGTGGAAATGCTTTTTTTTTTTTTTTTTTTTTGCTTGAAGTCAAATATTTAGAAAAGCTTGAGAAATTCATTTGTAGAAGGAATCTGAATGATAGATTCTGTGTAACTTTAAATTCAGCCTTTCTGGATCCTAGGTTAAATGTTGAATGGACTTGAAAACAGAGAAAAGCTGAGGACATTTAAGAACTAAGTCAGTTCCTTTAGCTATTAGGGGTGGGAAGAGAGCTGGGTGGTGGGTTAAAAGGGCTGATCAAGGTCCTTAAATATCCCATGTTGAGTAAAGGTATCACAGAGTAATTTTAGGAAACTAATTCCTCTGCTTTGTTTCCCTGTCAGTGTGCTTCTGCAGTTTAGCATTTGATCAAACACTTTCTTTTCATCTCCATTTTAAGTTAACTTAACAGGCCTGCCTCTAAAAATTGACTTGGTCTAGTAGAACAATTGTGTGCTGACAGCTGACCTGGATTTACACAGAAAGAGATTGCCCACTGTCTTCTCTGATGGGCCTTCAAAGGTTAAAACCAAGCATTTGATTCAGGGGGGAAAATTGGGGCTGTATTTTTTGTCGTTATAAATTCTTAGAGCCTCTTGCTGGCCGGGCACGGTGACTCACGCCTGCAATCCCAGCACTTTGGGAGGCCGAGGCGGGTGGATCACAAGGTCAGGAGATGGAGACCATCCTGGCTAACACAGTGAAACCCCGTCTCTACTAAAAATACAAAAAAAAAAAAAATTACCTGGGTGTGGTGGCGGGCGCCTGTAGTCCCAGCTACTGGGGAGGCTGAGGCAGGAGAATGGCGTGAACCCGGGAGGCGGAGCTTGCAGTGAGTGGAGATTGCGCTACTGCACTCCAGCCTGGATGACAGAGTGAGATTCTGTCTCAAAAAAAGAAAAAATTCTTAGAGCCTCTTATTTTCTGTTTTGTTCCCTGAGATCTCATGGGAGTTACTAGTACAATTCTGAATAGGAATGAAGATGGGAGTTCAGTGTAGAGCTGTAGACTGAAGGGAAGGCAGTGATGGTTTCCTCTTATTTATACACAGCACTGCCAAAAGCATGTTTTGGTTCATCTCATCCTGACACTAACGTGCAGTTAGCCACTATTGTTAACCCATTTTACAGAGGAGAAAAACCGAGGCTGAGAGAAGCAAATTGACTTCTGTAACTTCACATGGCTAGCAGGTGACAAACCTAGATTGAAACCCAGGTCTGCCTGGCCTGCTTGTTCTTGTTTTTGCCAAATGAATAGAATTTGACTGGTTAGGATTTTGACATAAATTCAAGTCTAATTTTTAACAACATATAATATAGCAGTTCTTAACCTGAGAGTCACAGACTTTCAGAGATAGTCCATGAACTCCTGCAAGTGTATGCATATTCTTGTCTATGGGCAGTTACAACTTTGCCTCTTCCAGGGTTCTATGATGTGCCCCCTCCACCCCCACGAGGAAAAAGGAAAGCTCTAATCTAGTGGAGCATCGAATAGTCCATTACCAAGAGTTTGAGCGGGGTTCAGGCTGACAAGAGTTGTAGGGAAGAAGTCTACAGGTCTGGGTGCCTCCATTGAACATATTTATTTCGTAGACATCTATCACAGCCCTATTCTGTACCAGACACTGTATTGCTGTTATCTTCTGGAGTTCAGTCTGTCATGGAGACAGACACATGCATGGATAAATGATATTTCTTCCCAAACGGGTTTCTCCACCGAACTGAGTGCTTAGGCCCTAAGGCATCCATTGTCTATAATGAATTAACTTCCCTGCTGTGCATTGTGCATCATCCTTGGGAGAAGTGAAAATATAGTCACTCAAAGACTTTTCTGCATTTACATGGCAAAGTGCAAGAACGCGACACTCTGAATGCAGGATGTGGGAAAGCAGAGTGTATAGTTCCTTTTCGTAGTTCATTGAAAAATGAAACAGAGCACCTGTCGCTGTTGAAATGCCTAAAGAGCAGCTTCTCACACCTTCCCTTGTGGACCTGGACCCCATGGGGTCTGTTTTTGCTCATTTCTGGATCTACCCACTGGGTTCCACTGCCTGCTACGTATGAGGCACTCAGTATTTATTGAATGAATGATGGAGAATGGACATCAGGCAGGCCGTGGGTTTTATGGATTATTTATGCTTTAATTGATGAAAACAACTTGCTTTGGCTTGGCTAATAAATTCTGGGATTATCCTTCCTTTTTGGTTGTTATTTCCAGAAACTTGCTTGGATGGAAAGGATGGCTGTCTCTCTGGTTCCCATAGACCCACTGGTATTATAATACCGGGTTGTATGAAAGTGATCTGGCTGGTTGCGGTGGCTCACACCTGTAATCCGAGCACTTTGGGAGGCCGAGGTGGGCGGATCACAAGGTCAGGAGATTGAGACCATCCTGGCTAATGCAGTGAAACCCTGTCTCTACTAAAAATACAAAAAATTAGCTGGGCGTGGTGGCAGGGGACTGTAGTCCCAGCTACTGGGGAGACTGAAGCAGGAGAATGGCATGAACACGGGAGGTGGAGGTTGCAGTGAGCCGAGATCGTGCCATTGCACTCCAACCTGGGCGACAGAGCGAGACTCTGTCTCAAAAAAACAAAACAACAACAACAAAAAAACTGTGTGGGGTGTTTATATTCCAAGGCAGGGTACCTGGCATAAGAAAAGTCTGAAGGTGTTCTTTTCCTGATGAAACTGAGTATTGACAAAGCCTTAAAGTGGATAGGTTATGGAAGGAAAGAATCTTGAATTTTCAGTGTCCCTGGGAGTAACAATAAGGGATTGGCATTCAGTACCATCATTAACCTAATCATAATTAACCTATATGCCATGTTAAAAACTTTGCTGCTTGCTCTCTTTCTCTCTCTCTCTTTTTCTTTTTTCTTTTTTGACAGGGTCTTATCGTGTTGGCCAGGCTGGAGCACAGTGGTAAGACCATAGTTCGCTGTACTCTTGGACTCCTGGGCTCAGGCAGTCCTCAGGCCTCAGCTTCCCCAGTAGCTAGGATTACAGGTGTATGCTACCATACCCGGCTTATTTTTTATTTTTTGTAGGTATAGGGTCTCGTTATATTGCCTAGGCTGGTCTTGCACTCCTGGCCTCCAATGATCCTCCTGCTTTGGCCTCCCAGTGCTCTGGGATTACAGGTTGAAAGCCACTATATCTGGTCAAAACTTTGCTTCTTGATGGTATTTTCCCAAGTCTGGAGAATTTGCATTTCTAATTTGTGACAAAAATGACATTTAAGTAAATCTTCATAATCAAAAGAACCAGATTCAGTCCTTTAATATGTTAGAAAGGAGACTGAAATCCAGAGAAATGCTTTGCTGAAGGCCACATGATAAGGTAGAGATGACCCAGGATTAATATTTGGGTCCCCTGACTCCCAGGCTTGGAGCCCTTCTGTTACCCCCGGCTGTACCCTGGCTGAGTGTGGCAGGGAACAACAGATGCAGGGCATGCTTTATGATCAGATGTATAATTGAGGAAAGCCAGGCATTCTTAAATTGTATATTGGGTTTAAGTGGTTGCTTTTCTTCTCTGATTAATTTAGATTTCGAGTCTCTCAGTCTTCCTCCCTGCCAGAACACAGTGCTTTGCTCACATTTAACAGACAAAGTAGATGGCATGTGCCAGGTTTTCAGATGAGGAAGCCAAGCGCAGACAGGTAAAGTCACTTGTCAAAGTCACTGAGCAAGTCGTTAGTGCAGCTGAGGTTCAAATCCTGGTCTGTCTGATTCTAAGCCATTTCTGTTTTCACAAGACTGCTTCACTTCACACTTTCTTATGATGAGGTTATGGGAACTGATGTGGAATTTAGAGTTGAGTTTAAACCCAAAATGATTGACCAAGAACTAAGTCTGTAACTTCAACTGAGAAGATCCCCTATCCTCACAAAGATGTATTTCCTTCCTTTCTTTTCCTCTTCTTTTTTTTAAATCACAAAAGTCTCATTCTAACTTTTTTCCATAAAGAGCCCATCTGCCAAGTTCAGGAAGAGGGACCAGTGACTTGACGTATACAACTGTCACTCGATGACACTTCTGTTTTCAGCTATCAGGCAAGCTGGAATGGCTGTAGTTTTCTGGCATTTAAAGGGATTTCTGGTGTGAGACACACCTCCTTCCTGTGGCTGACTTTTATAGCAATTTGGGAGTCTGCATGTCTTTCTCCAAAGAGGTTGTCCCGTTTGTGACCTTTCTTACTTTGCGCAGGCTCATTTAATCCTCCTGGTTGTTAAAACTTACTGTGAGTGCTACATTCCTCAGTTAGCAAACGTTCAGTGATGCCCCCCTGTCCATCAGATCCTTTGTGGGGCAAGGCAGTGAACACATGAGTAGGACTTGGTGCCTGCCTGCAGGCAGCTGAGTGTAGGTGGCCAGACAGCACACGAACGGTTGCCTTACAGTACAGTGGGGCATGTCCTATCTGGTAGGAAACAGCCTATAGGATACTGAAGAACACCTGGGGGAGGGAATCTAGCCCTGGTGCTAAGTTTAGACCTGAGCAGCCCATTGTCTGTCACTGTATGAGCATTCTGGCCTTTTCCAACTCATTTTTACCTACCTTTGAGGTTAAAGCTGATAACCTCTCTGAAGAGAGGTGCCTTTATACCTTTCTAACAGAATAGGAAGGAGGTAAAGAGTAGAGGTTCTTTGTTCTATTTGTAGCTTGAATGAGATGTTTTAAAATCTGACATTCAGTGGCTCTGTTTACTCTTGATAGTGTCAAAAGAATAAGGTCAGCTGGCCCGTTGTGGTTCAAAGGAGAGCATTTTATTTTTATTGCCCTTAAGATGTGTTGTAAGATTTGATATTAATTTCCTCCTCTCCCCAGCAGTCAGTGTAATATAGTTGTTTAGAAAGTCAGTATAGAGTTTGATTCTGTGAAAACAAAGTTTGATCCTAGAATTTTGATGGGAAAACATATGTTAGAATGGGGACTTCTGGCCTCCTGGTGCAGGAGTGCCTGCATTTAAAAAATAAAAGAGTGGGGTAGTACTCAATTAGGTGTGTGTAAGGTCCCATCCAGCACTGTAAGAATTTGATTACAACTTGATTTTCTACTTGAGTTAATTTTAGTATGCTATCTTGTCAGCAGACATTTATTGAATATTTACTGTAGATACTGTATAGAGAAGAAACACAGATTTTATGCACCCGTGATATAATTTGTGCTTTTCAGATGTTATTTCTCTGATTTATTTGAGAGTTTGAGGCTGTGTGAGCCACCGTGCCAGCCTTGGTTATTTTCTTAATTTCTTTCTTTTTTTGAGACAAGGTCTGGCTCTATCGCCCAGGCTGGAGTGCAGTGGCGTGATCCTGGCTCACTGCAACCTCTGCCTCCCGGGTTCAAGCCATCCTCCCACCTCAGTCTCCTGGGTAGCTGGGAATACAGGTGCACATCACCACACCCAACTAATGTTTGTATTTTTTGTATAGATGGGGTTTCTCCATGTTGCCCAGGCTGGTCTTGAACTTGTGAGCTTAAGCAATTCACCCGCCTTGACCTCCCAAAGTGCTAGGATTATAGGCGTGAGCCACCATGCCTGTCCTGCTTTGGTTATTTTCATAGGATTTCTAGAATTAGGTTCACTGAATTAAGTGGTATAAACAATTTTCAGGCTTTTGCTACATATTTTTAGATTGCTCTACAGGAGTGGTCTAGTTTATACTCCCCTACCAGGTCACCATGTATGTTTCTACACGATAGCCCTACTCGCAACAGATAGTATGTTTTGCCCTGTTGCCCAGGCTGGAGTGCAATGGTGCAATCTTTCTTGGCTCACTGCAGCTTGAAATCTCAGGCTCAAGTGATCCTTCCGCCTCAGCCTCCCAAGTAACTGAGACTACAGGCATGCACCACCATGCCTGGCTAATTTTTTTTTTTTTTTTTTTGTAGAGATGGGGTTTTGCCATGTTGCCCAGGTTCGTCTCAAACTCTTGGGCTCAAGTGAACCACCCACCTTGGCCTCCCAAAGTGCTGAGACTACAGGTGTGAGCCTCTGTGACCCACTGTATGTTTCTTAAAAAAATAAAATGTCATAAAAGTGAAAGTCTATATATTCCCTATCATTTAGTAAATAGTAAAATATTGACTTTTTTTTTTTTGTCTGCCATGAGGATCTGAATTATGACTAATGTCTGCACAGAAGGGAAGGTACCTGGCATGGCATCTGGGTGCCTCCCTTGTAGGTGTATCAGAGCGTGATTCAGGAGCAGCAGGTTGCCCTTGTGTTCTGGGCAGGAACACGGCGTCTGTCCAGGCAGATGGCCATGCTCGGAGGCCTCACGGTGGGGACCACTGTGCTGTTGTCACACCCTGTGGCAGCAGATTGTTGCCCAGGAGGATGCTGCTTCAGTTGCTGGTTTCTGCCCTTCCTCTTTCCTGTTGAGCAGGCTTTCTGCTTCTGAACCGGCTGGATTCAGAAAGGCTGAATGAATCTGTCCTCGAATTCAGAGTGACACTGTCAGTTGGTGGTGGGCAGAGATGCAAGTTGAGCCCAAGCACCAGACTCTTGGGGGTGCATCTAAGCAGCAAGCATATAGGCTGAAAACAGCTTCCAGGTGTTTTGTTTAATCTCTGTTAAAAATGTAGAAAGTGTACATAAAAATGGGCTCTTCTCAAAAAAAAGTAAGAGATCTGGCATCAGTGGGTCTATAGTCCCATGAGGCAATATCCTGCCATAGTGGAGTGGCAGCTGCCCCCTTCAGCAGGGGCACAGGCACAAGTCCCTATTGCATTGCCCAGCTTACTTCCCTCACTGACAGTTCCATTTACAGATGCCTGGCCCTGTAGGCATTGGGGTTGGCCATCCATTCTGTCTATGGAAGTTCCAAAGTTGAAAGCTTTTGACTTGTGCTTGGCGAGTCTCTTTTCTCTCCTTCCCCAACCAACCTGAGTGTGAGATGTCCATAAGTGGACCCCATGAGCCTCAAGTTACGCTACTGAATAAGGCCCAGCTACCCTTGATGTGACCAGAGGGCATTTTTTGCTTTGGTGTAGGTGTGGAAGGCTGAAGTCTGGAGCCATTGGCTTGTGCCTTCATAAAGATCTTTGCTCTTTCTCTCTTTTTGGCTCTATGGTTTCTCTTAATTCTGAGACTTAACTGTTTGTGCTGAAGGGCACCTTGAAAATGCTGTGACTCAGCTCTCCTTTTGCAGTGAGGGAACCGTGGGCAAGGGCTTCTAGCCTTTGGTCTTAAGAGCTGGGATTAGAACTCAGAACTTGGGGTTCTTTCTAGAACGGCATTCTGCTGCGATGGTTGAATTCCAGAAAATCTTCCATGTGCCTGTAGCTTTAGGGTTCCTGGTGTACTTTCACTTACAGTATCTTGGTTCATCCTCTCATTTGGGAGCACCTTTTCTGGATTCTGCCTCAGAAGGCTGTCTGCCGTTATGGTGGTCTGAGACAGAGTCTTGCTCTGTCGGCCAGGCTGGAGTGCAGTGGTGCGATCTCGGCTCACTGCAACCTCCCCATCCTGGGTTCAAGCGATTCTCCTGCCTTAGCCTCCCGAGTAGCTGGGATTACAGGTGCCCACCATCACTCCCAGCTAATTTTTATTTTTATTTTTATTTTTTTGAGACGGAGTCTCGCTCTGTCTCCCAGGTTGGAGTGCAGTGGCACGATCTCGGCTCACTGCAACCTCCACCTCATGGGTTCAAGCAATTCTCCTGCCTCAGCCTCCTGAGTAGCTGGGACTACAGGTGCATGCCACCACGCCTGTCTAATTTGTGTATTTTTAGTAGAGATAGGGTTTCACCATGTTGGCCAGGATGGTCTCAATCTCTTGACCTCGTGATCCGCCCACCTTGACCTCCCAAAATGCTGGGATTACAGGTGTGAGCCACCACGCCCGGCCCCTATATTTTTAGTAGACAGGGTTTCGCCATGTTGGCCAGGGTGGTCTCAAACTCCTGACCTGAAGTGATCTGTCTGCCTCAGCCTCCCAAAGTGTTGGGATTACAGGCGTGAGCCACTGTGCCCAGCCTGAGAATGGTTTTCTTTGTACCTAATTTGTATACTTTTCCTTAAATGCATTTGACATTGTGTGTTTAGCACCTTTATGGGATTTCTGGAATATCGCTGGGTGCCTGGAGACTTGGCATCTTTTCAGAAAGTGCCTCATTCTTGGAGTAGGTGGTGAGCAGACAGCTAATGGCATGTAAAGAATGTTGCAAGCTTGACTTGCAAAGCTATTTCAAAATTTAAATAAAGGTAGCTTGTGGCTGAGTTGAAGGGAAATGGTGGTATCTTCAAGACATTGCTTGGCTTGCTGTGCCCCTTGCTGACTTCCTTTTTCAGGCCTGATGCTGCCCAAGCTGTTTCCCTGTCTCTCATTCTCTATCTTTTGGTTTTTCTTTTTCTTTATTTATTTTTAAAAGAGAGCAGGTCTCACTATGTTGCCCAGACTGGACTTGAACTCTTGGGCTCAAGTGATCCTTCCGTCTCAGCCTCCCGAGTAGCTGGGACTATGCAGGCATGTGCCACTGCAGTCGGCTCTCACATTCTCTTTCTTCCCATCAGTTCTTCCCTTCCCTTCAGATTCATCCTTCTAAAGTAATCTTTGGTCACATCAGTCTCTTGATCAAAATCTTTTGTGGTGTCCTGTTGATTACTACTGAGCTGAGTGAAGAGGTGACCTAGCTGCCCCAGTCTCTCATTGTTGCCTCTGGGATGTGGGCCTGTGTGTTGCTGTCCTTGTTCCTGAATGGGTCCTGGGCTTTCCTCTCTCTGTGCTTTTCTTTCTTTTTTGAGGGTGTAGGGGAGACAGAATCTCACTGTGTCACCCAGGCTGGAGTACAGTGGCACAATCTTGGTTCGCTGCAAACTTCGCCTCCTGAGCTTAAGCAATCCTCCTGCCTCAGCCTCCTCAGTAGCTGGGACCACAGAAACGCACCACCATGCCCTGCTAATCTTTGTATTTTTAGTAGAGACAGGGTTTCACCACATTTCCCAGGCTGGTCTTGAACTCCTGAGCTCAAGTGATCCACCTGCCTCAGCTCCCAAAGTGCTGGGATTACCAGCGTGAGCCACCGCACTTGGCCTATGCCTTTCCTTTTGGATTGCCTGCTGCAATACATGTCTTCACCTCCACATTTTTGACTCTCATCTTTGCTTTCCACTGTCTTTTTCCTGTCCCAACTCCTCCCATCTGCAGTCAAACTTTCAATCCTTCCCATGAAGCTTTTTCCTGGGTTCCACCAGTGTGTTCCTTTGAACCAGAGCACTCCATCTCCCTATTGCCTTGGATGTAAAACATGTAAATTATTTACTGAACTGGAATTCTCCTAGATCACACTACTTTGGGATAGCATAGTGAGAGGAATGTGAAAGGGGTGTTAATATGGCCTGCAGAAAAAAAGACTTGGCTTTTTTCTCTTTTTTTAGATGGGGTCTCACTCTGTCACCCAGGTTGGAGTGCAGTGGCACAATCTCAGCTCACTGTAACCTCCGCCTCCTAGTCTCAAAGGATCCTCCCACCTCAACCTCCTGAGGCTGGGAACATAGGCACACACCACCACGCCTGGCTAATTTTTTGTATTTTTGGTAGAGAGGGGGTTTTGCTATGTTGCCTAGGCTGCGCTTGAACTCCTAATCTCAGGTGATCCACCCACCTCGGCCTCCCAAAGTGCTGGGATTACAGGCGTGAGCCACTGTGCCTAGCCAAGACTTGTTTTTTTGAGGGAGAATTTTCTATGATTGTTGCAACTATTTGCAAGCAGCTTTCATACATGGTATGTCCCGATTATTCCAAATAGTTGGGATAGTCCAGACTCTCAAAATAATTTTACCTTGCCTGTGCTTCCTGGAGGTCTGGAGAAAGGAGATAGTATGAGGAGGTGACACCTTCTGGCTCCTTCCAGCCTGGCTTGTGCTTGCCCTGGGAACATTGTTCAGAACATGCTAGAGAAGAGAATATCACAGCCTGACTGTAGACTTCTGGGGATGTGTTTTATTTAAATATGTAAAATATAATAGTTTGGTGTCACTGAAAACACTGGGACCTTTGGAGGAATAGTAGAAGTTCTATGTAGCTTCAGAATGACCCATCAGAAACAACTGTATATGAGTCTTTTTTTTTTTTTTTTTTTTGAGACGGAGTCTTACTCTGCCCCCAGGCTGGAGTGCAGTGGCGCGATCTCGGCTTGCTGCAAGCTCTGCCTCCCGGGTTCACGCCATTCTCCTGCCTCAGCCTCCCGAGTAGCTGGGACTACAAGCGCCCGCCGCTACGCCCGGCTAATTTTTTTGTATTTTTAGTAGAGATAGGGTTTCACTGTGTTAGCCAGGATGGTCTCGATCTCCTGACCTCGTGATCCGCCCACCTCGGCCTCCCTAAGTGCTGGGATTACAGGCGTGAGCCACCGCACCCGGCTATGAGTCTTTACTTATATTTGTACCATATTGCTTCCCCCCACATTTTTTTCCCTTTGGAAGCTCTGGCATGGGCCTTGATCCTGTGTTTAAGTGCTGCGTGGGAAGCAGAATTTAAAAGGACTGTAGTAGTATTTCTAAAGAGTCTAACAGGCTACATGTGAGAGAATTTTAGATTTAAATTTAGCAAACATTTGATTTTCTAGTCTTTATGGGGCTGACTGTAAGCATTTGGGAAATTATTGAATTATTGCTTAGTTCTGTGTAAGTTGGCATGTTGAGGGTTTTTTTTTTTTTTTTTTTTTTTGGTTACTGTTGCTGTTTTTGTGGGACAGTGGTGATTATATGGGCATCAGGACCTTCAGAAATATTCCAGAATCTATGATATGTTGTATTCCACTTGTGCCAAAGGGGTTTCAGGCCGCCTTTTCATGGCATGTTCACTCCAGAAAAGCTCTAATGCCCATCAATAAATGTCACCCTCATCCTAGGAATTAAATGAAGAGATAATATGTAGTTTTGAAGTTTTGGTGTTATTAGGTTTAAATCTCTAGGACACATATAAACGCACTTGGGGTATTAAATGTGCCGGGTGGGTGATTTCAAGTTCCAGTGGCAGTGGTAATTTTTGCATTTCCTGACTCTTGTGTTTAAATTTGCAGTCTCAACATTGCATCACCGTAAGTTTTCACATTTAATGAATATTTATGTTGAGCTGAGTTCTATACGAATGTGGTGGTTTCTGACTTGATTATAGCTTGCTGTGTACTGTGGCCAGGAGTGCCCTACAGATAACAGAGTTGGCACACGTCTCAGCATGCCAAGCTCTGGCGGATGTGGTTAGGGACCACGGTGACTGGGGCATTGGTTGTCATACCAACCTTGTTTTTGGAAGGGGAAAGCTCTGAAACAGCAATGGGATGGGGGCAGAATAGTTTTGAATATTCCAAGTAAAATTATTCCCTATATGTTCCCTGCAAGAAGATGCTGTAGAAAACTATAATTCTTACTATGTGCTCAGATAGCATGAGTTAATTTTCTTTCTTTTCTTTCTGTCTTTTTTTTTTTTTTTTTTTTTTAGACAGAGTCTCATTCTGTCACCCAGGCTAAAGTGCAGTGGTATGATCTTGGCTCACTTTAGCCTTGACTCCCTAGGCTCAAACGATCCTCCCACCTCAGCCTCCCAAGTAGCTGGGACCACAGGCTTGCACCACCATGCCCAGCTAATTTTGTTTATGTTTTCTAGAAATGAAGTCTCAGTATGTTGCCCAGGCTAGTCTCGAACTCCTGGGCTCAAGCGATAGTTAATTTACTTTTGCAAGGTTGTTTTAATTGTCCTCTTGCAAAGGTGTGGAAGTTATATGATGGGCCTTTCATGTGTGAATTTCTTCCCTACTTGTTGGAGGGTAAACAGGGATCTGGGATCTTCTGTCTCTTCCTATTACAGACCCTCTTCTCAACTCTTGCCAACCTCCCTTGCCCTCTGGTAACTAACCTAGTGATGACTGATTGGGGGAGGGAGAAGGGAAAGAAAAATAGGAAGGATAAATGGGGGACTCCTCCTCCCCCAGCTCCTTATCTACTTTCCTCACTTTCCCCTATACCAGAAAGGGGTTTCCTTGCTCCTCCCTATTGTATATAAGCAAAGACCACAGTCGAAGGTGCGGTCACACATAAGTGGGATGTTAGGATGCCCTGCTCACGAGCTTCGGCAGACAGAACTGGGATGAGAGGAAGGAAACGTCCCTGGCATCTCATGCTGGAATGCTGTTACCTCTTTGCAAATGGTGCCTTGCATGATTAATTCTATGGTACTTGGTGTTGTGCAGTAAAATGTCTGGAAGGGAATTGATCGGGTCTGGTAAGCCAGATGGGAGCCCAGAATGGCAGAGTGGGATGTGACTTGCAGGTGGCATCTGCTGTTCTAGTGCCTCTTTACAGAAGATGACCTGAGCTTCCGGAGGCTGCCACCTGTCCAGGTTCAACAGCTCAGGCAGTCTGGTGTTGTGGAGGGCTTGTCCTCAAGCCTCATCACACAAAAAAAGTAAAAACCCCACCCCTTTGAAAAGAAACTTACTATTTCAGAAGAGGGAGGCGAACCATCGATTTAATCTTCGCTTACTGACTTGGAGCCAACTCTCCATTAGATTGTAACCTCCTTCCGTGCAGGGTTGGTGTCTCAATCTTTTTAACATTTTTCAGCTGGGTGTGGTGGCTTACACCTATAATCCCAGTTTTGGGAGGCTGAGGTGGGATGATCGCTTGAGGCCAGGAGTTTAAGACCAGCTCGGGCAACATAGCGAGACTGTTCCTACAAAAAAATTAAAAAAAAAAAATTAGCCAGGTGTGGTGGTGCACATCTGTATTCTTAGCTACTTGGGAGGCTGAGGTGATAGGATCACTTGAGCCCTGAAGGTTGAGGCTGCAGTGAGCTGTGGTCGTACCACTGCATTCCAGCCTGGGTGACAGAGTGAGACCTGTTTCTAAAACAACAACAAAAAAAATTTAATGCAGAAAACATTCCCCAGTTCAACTTAAAGAGCCTCTTTGTTTGAATTAGGAAAAGCTGTACCTTCCTCAAGATACCTGACTTCTATTTGCTGCAAATCGGTCATAATGTGAATCTAGGATGAGCACAGATCTGAACAGCACCTCCTAGAGTTGTGCAGTGCACAAGGCCAACGCCCAGAAGGCACTCTTCCATCTCCCTGTTGGCTGATGTGGCACCTAAGTTGTTCCCCCTTCTCTAATGCTTCTCCCTCAGCAATTCTGATTTGCTGCTGCTTATTTCTGTAGTCCTAGGAAACCAGGGAACCATGTTTGTTAGAATTGTGTGTAAAGTTAGGGAACAGAGACATGAAGGGGGTGTGTAAGTAGTTTAGTATGTGGACTGGTTTGGCTGCTTTTCTGCTTTATGCTGGCTCTTTGGAGATCAGCTGACTGGAGCACGGAGTCCTCAAATTTTGGGGGCATGTAATAAATGGATGCGCCTTTTTTTTTTTTTTTTTTTTTTTTGAGACAGAGTCTCACTCTGTCACCCAGGCTAGAGTGTGTAGTGGCACGATGTTGGCTTACTGCAACCTCTGCCTCCCGAGTTCAAGCGATTCTCCTGCCTCCTGCCTCAGGCTCCTGAGTAGCTGGGATTACATGTGCACAACACCACGCCTGGCTAATTTTTTGTATTTTTAGTAGAGATGGGGTTTTGCCATGTTGCCCAGGCTAGTGGATAGGCCTTTTATGGTGCAGAAATGGCACCACTATTTTGTGGGTATTCCTAATCACCAACTTTTAAGTTAACTTGTTTTTTTTTTTTTTTTTTTTTTTTTTTTTGAGGCGGAGTCTCACTCTGTCGCCCGGACTGGAGTGCAGTGGCCAGATCTCAGCTCACTGCAAGCTCCGCCTCCCGGGTTTGCGCCATTCTCCCGCCTCAGCCTCCCGAGTAGCTGGGACTACAGGCGCCCACCACCTCGCCCGGCTAGTTTTTGTGTTTTTAGTAGAGACGGGGTTTCACTGTGTTAGCCAGGATGGTCTCGATCTCCTGACCTGGTGATCCACCCGTCTCGGCCTCCCAAAGTGCTGGGATTACAGGCTTGAGCCACCGCGCCCGGCCAACTTGTTTTTTTTTTTTTTTGGACTTGGAGTCTCAGTCTGTTACCCAGGCTGGAGTGCAGTGGCTCGATCTTGGCTCACTGCAACTTCTGCCTCCAGGGCTCAAGCAATTCTCCTGCCTCAGCCTTCTGAGTAGCTGGGATTCAGATGTGTGCCGCCATATCCAGCTAATGTTTGTATTTTTAAAATTTTTATTATTATTATTTTTTGAGATGGAGTCTTGCTCTGTTGCCCAGGCTGGAGTGCAGTGGTGCAACCTCGTCTCACTGCAACCTCTGCCTCCCAGGTTCAGGTGATTCTCCTGCCTCAGCCTCTCAAGTAGCTGGGACTATAGGCGCCCGCCACCACACCCAGCTAATTTTTCGTATTTTTAGTAGAGATGGGGTTTCACTGTATTAGCCAGGATGGTCTCGATCTCCTGACCCCGTGATCCACCCGCCTTGGCCTCCCGAAGTGCTGGGATTACAGGTGTGAGCCACTGCGCCCGGCTAATGTTTATATTTTTAGTAGACCCGGGGTTTTGCCATGTTGGCCAAGGCTGGTCTTGAACTGCTGACCTCAGGTGATGCACCCGCCTTGGCCTCCCAAAGTGCTGGGATTACAGGTGTGAGTTACCACGCTCGGCAAGTTGACTTTCAATAACCTGGTTTGAGTGTAAGTTCTTTTTAGTTCTTCAAACTAAAACCTTTAGCCGACTGTATTTAAGAGGAATTGAGAGGACAGAGCAGTGTTTTTCATTTTGCTATGCAGACACCCAGCATTTGCCAGGCCTTTTTCTTTCTTTTTTTTTTTTTTGAGATGGGGTCTCACTCTGTTGCCCAGGCAGGAGTGCAGTGGTGCAATCTTGGTTCACTGCGACCTTCCCGTCCTGCGCTCAAATGACCCTCCCACCTTAGTCTGTTGAGTAGCTGGGACTACAGGCGCCCTGCTAATTTTTGTATTTTTCACCAGGTTCTTTAAGCATGTTGTAAACTTTGTAGAACAAATTGGTTCTGGGTTTCCTTTGATGGGAGAGACTGCAGAGTGCTGAGTCTGGAGCCAGACAGCTTGGGTTTGAATCTGGACTTTGGCAGTTACCTGCTGTGGAAAGATGGCTTTGCCTCTCTGGATCTCAGTTTCTGCATCAGTAAAATGGAGATAAACGTTTCCTAGCGTTGTTATGAGGATTACATGAGTTACTCACAGCATGCAATTTATATTTAGTGGGGATGAGGTTGAAGAAAATACATAATTTCATGCTGCTCCTCACGTATACCTAACGTTTATGTTGTAGTTCCCAAGTGGTTGGAAATTCTTATTCTAAAATGATAGCATATCAAAGTTAAAGGAATCCAAAAATGCCATTTACTGAGAAGAGAAGTGATCATAACATAGGATTTTTTTTTTTTAACATGCTTAGTACCTTTCTACTTGGACCTATGTCCCTTCTCCCCTAGTGTGGGGGTTCATGGGCTCCCCAGAATAGTTCTTAAGCACTTTGCAAGAGGTGCAGGCCGCTCATTTCTCCGATTCCCAGTTCCTTCTGTTTCCTGGGAGAAATGCTTTGCTACAGCTTCACCTGCTCATCCCTACTTTCTACAGCTGGATCATTGTCCAGGCCTTAAGCTCTGTCAGTCGGGCACGTGTGCACACACAGATACACACACGCACAGCTGGATGTGAACTCTTGAGTCCAGTGTGTTTCTAGGCTAGCCTGCCTGTTGTTCCAGGTTGCTCCCAAGGAAAGGAGGGTGCTGATTCCTCCCTTGGATCCAGCCGGACGCGTGGAATGGTGCAACATACTAAGGCTGTGCTCTGGGGGCCTAATTACATGGGACTTGTGGCAGGCATAAGTGACTTCAGCGCTTGGTTTGATCCAGCGTGTGATTTTGCCAAAGCAAATACTTTTTTAATCTTAACCCCCCAAATTAGACACATTAACTTTTTCTAAAAATGGGAATGATTGGAGAGCATTGTGTTTTTTTTTTTTTTAATCCCCTCCCCCTCCTGACTTCCCCCTCACCAAGACTGGGCTTTGCATTCCTCTCCTTGAATGGAGAAGGTGAGTTCCATCACTGCCTACCTCCCCCTAACATTCCTGAAGCTGGGTGCTAGAAAGATGCCCCTTTCTGAAGGTGTGTGTGTTTTCCACAAGAGGTTCTGCTCCTTCCTACGTCAAGGCCAAAGAAAGGATTTGCCATCCTGGTGGAACTTTTCTAACTGGGAACTCGTCCTAGATTTCTTGGGATTCTGATCCAGAATGTGTATAGGGAAAACTGTTGGGTGACTTCCCGTGGTGACCTTGAGCGTTGAGCGTGTCTGAGAGGCTCAGCCAGAATTTCTTGTGCGGCCTCTGAGTGAGCTAGCAAGCAAGCGAGGTCAGTGGGCCTTCCCGCTCAACACCCTGTCTCTCTCCTCAAAGTGTCTTGGGTAAAGGGCATACTCACAGGGTGGAATTAATCTGGCGTTAGAGAGTGAGCTTGTTCTTATCTAGTCTAAACTGGAAAAAAAAAAGCCTTTAAATAAGCAACCTAACCTCACCCCAGAAAACAACTCCTAGTTAACCTTGGCTCCTCTTCCCTAGGCCTCTGTCTGTAAGTCTGAGTGACCTGGTGGGATTGATCAGCTTTGAAGTCCTAAGGTGCTATTTTAATACTGTTCTTTTACGTTGCAGGTTTCGAGACTGATTTAACTAGATTCTGGAGGAGCTTACTTTACAGCATTCTTAAGAGCTCGAACAATCTTGAAAGAGTTAAACTCTAATTAGCTCATTCCTAAGGTATTTAATGCCCTTATTAAAACTCAACTGCTCGCTCACTTTTTTCTTTAGTGAATCAGATTTCTTGAGGAGCTGAGCCTTCGCTCCTCAGATCACAGGCTCACATGTTGAAGCTGGCAGTGCTAGAGGCTAGTTCCTATCTGTGTGACAGCATTTTTAATTTAACAGGACCGCCTTTGATGTTCCCAAATATTTATAGGCAGCTTTAGATCATTTCAGTGTGTGCTTTCTTTTTCTTCTCTCTCTCTCTCTCTCTTTTAACTGGAGCAAAAGTTCTTCCTCATGCAACAGCCTTCCTTTTATCCTGTTTAGTTTATTTTTGTTTCCTTTGCAGCTTTGGCGAAGGCTGTTTGGCCTCATTCACACACACACATGAGACTGACCCTTCTCTTTGCTTCTTTGGTCAAGGCTACCTCTCTGTATCATCCCGCCTGCTTGAGATTGCTTAAGGCACTTCTATTCATCCCTTGACTTTCTTCAGGCTGTTTTTTTCTAATCTGGCTCAGGAATCTGTTCTTTGGCTGACCTGCGAGCTTTCAGACTATCATGGAGACCTGGGCATTGTGTGAAGGTGTCTTTTTTTTTTTTTTTTTTTTTTTGAGACAGGGTCTTGCTCTGTCACCCAGACTGGAAGTGCTGTGGAATGATCATAGCTCACTATAACCTTGATCTCCTCAAGTGATCCTTCTACCTCAACCTCCTGAGTAGCTGGGACTACAGGCACTTGATACCACTCCTAGCTAACTTTTTTTTTTTTTTTTCATTTTTTTTGTAGAGATGAGGTCTCGCTTTGTTGCCCAGATTGGTCTCGAATTCCTGGGCTCCGGCAGTCCTCCTGCCTTGGCCTCCCAAAGTGCTGAGATTACAGGTATGAGCCACCTCACCTGGCCTTAAACGTGTCTCTTTATGGATGGCCAGGCTGTAATATCCTACTCTGCTTGCCGGCATTGACATTGATGGGGCCTAGGCAAGTTAGGATTTACAGTGTATCTTTTGCAGATACTGTTATAACTGGGGCAGGAAATTCAGATAGACAGAATTCTCTCCTGATCATTTCAGGCTTACTCTGTTAGACTTCTTGGCTGAAAATAACAGAGAATCAAAGATTTTTGTTTCAGGGATGGGAAAAACAGGGCTGCGAGGTAGATTTGTTAAGCCATTAGGAAAAAGAAAGAGGAAACTTTGTACCAATCAAAACCAATGATAGAACAGAGGATAGTGCTTCCTCCAGCTTGGCCTCTGGGTAAACATTCTGCTTGTGAAACAATCCAAATTATTGAGTTCTCAGTTGCTGTTACTTACCTGAGCCTGGCAGACAGAAGGCCAGAAGATTTCATGGCTTCTTCCATCCCTGCTGGCTGTGCCTCCTATTACATGGAAGCCTTTTAGTGCTGAAGGTCTCATAAGTGGTTGAAGAAATTTGTGAATGAATGAACACTGTGTGTAAGACACTATTCTTGAGACCTTATACTGTTTTTCTCACTAGATCCTTAAGAGGATTCTGAGCGATAAGAGATTTCATGTCTTTTTCTTTAGATGAGGACACTAAAGTGCAGAGACGTTTATATAGCTAGTGAATGGAGAAGCTGGCCTGGAGCTCAGGACTGTGTCTTATAGCCTCACCATGAGGTAGTTGGAGGCAGGTAAATCCAATGGCAGTCTGCTAACCTCTTAGAGCTAAAAAAAAAAAAAGCCTGTTGAGGCTGAGCACGGTGGCTCACGCCTGTAATCCCAGCACTTTAGGAGGCTGAGGTAAGTGGATTGCTTGAGCCTAGGAGTTTGAGACCAGCCTGGGCAATGTGGTGAAACCATCTCTACAAAAAAAAATTAAAAAAAATAACTGAGTGTAGTGGTGCATGTCTGTAGTCCCAGCTACTCAGGAGATTGAGGCAGAAGGATTGCTTGAGCCTGGGAGGCAGAGGTTATAGTGAGCTGAGATGGCGCCATTGCACTCCAGCCTAGGTGACGATGATACTCTGTCTCCAAAACAAAACAGAAACCTCTCAAGGCTAAACTCTACTGTATATTGCATTGTGTGAGTTCAGAGCTGACCAGGCTGTTGCCATGTAAAGGGCACAGTGGTGGAGAGTACAGTCCTGGGGCCAGATAGGCCTGTGTTTGCATCTCAGCCTGCTACTGCCAGCTCTGTGACCTTGGCCAGGTCATCCAACCTCTCTGAACCTCTGCTTCTTCATCTATAACATAAGACAGATAGCCTGTACGTCCAAAGGACTGTGAAAATTAGATAATATATGTAAGGTATACATTAAGTGCTTAACACATTTCAGTTGGTGTCTGTCGCTGCTACAGAATTGTGACTCTCAGAGGGTTCACAGTCCTGTGAGAAAGCATCAGGTAAACCAGCTGTTAGAAGACGACTTGGCAGCTACAACAGGGAGATGTGATGGTGCTGAGTAGGAACCCAGGGCAGAAGCCACTGGCTTGAATTTTTATTTTCTTTCATTCAGCAGATACGTATTGAGTGCTTACACTGTGCTGGCAGAGCCACTGGATCACACTGATTGCTGCCAGCTCCCCCTCGCCTCCCAGTTTTCTCTTTCCCTTCTTAGGAGAATTTGAGCTAAAATGTTAATTGCCACCTGAAGAAAGATTTTCATGGAGTCATTTTCTTTTCTTTTTTTTTTTTTTTTTGAGACGGAGTCTCGCTCTGTCACCAGGCTGGAGTGCAGGGGCACGATCTCAGCTCACTGCGACCTCCGCTTCCTAGGTTCAAGCAATTCTCCTGCCTCAGCCTCCTGAGTAGCTGGGACTACAGTCATATGCTGCCACACCCGGCTAACTCTGGTTTTTTTTTTTTTTTTTTCATTTTAGTAGAGACAGTGTTTCACCATGTAGCCCAGGCTGGTCTCGAACTCCTGAGCTCAGGCAATCCGCCCACCTCGGCC
Source organism: Rhinopithecus roxellana (assembly GCF_007565055.1). Lineage (NCBI taxonomy): Eukaryota > Metazoa > Chordata > Mammalia > Primates > Cercopithecidae > Rhinopithecus > Rhinopithecus roxellana. Next base: position 21,660,058 of record NC_044561.1, on the reverse strand, counting down.
TCCCAAAGTGCTAGGATTACAGGTGTGAACCACCGTGCCTGGCCACATGGAGTCATTTTCACATAAAACGCCAAGGTTCCAAATGGCACAGCCACACTCCCATTTGACCATTTATCTTACATGGCCTTGTGCTGTCCTTCAACTCTCATTTTAATCTTATCTAATTTCCTCTAATTTCTCTGGTCTCTTCGACATGAGAACTTTACGGTCCTTGAGAATGTACAGGCGACTCACCAAGGGAGCAGGTGGTGGCCGCATGGTTTCCCACAGTGCCCAGATGGTGTCCGTGCCTTTCATGGTCTGGTTCCATGGGGATTTGTTGATAAGATTTTGCTTTCATTTGGTTTTCCAACCCAGCACCATATTCGGATTTGATTACTGGCACTAGCTTTTTTTCTTTGCAGAGTTTCATTGTCTGAGTCACTGGCTATCTTGAAACATAAGTCCCATTCTCCACACCCCCCTACCCCTTTGCAATCAGTGGGGATAGTTATGTGGTAGATCTTTTTCCCTGCCCACAGCGCATGGTGCAGGGTAGTGTCAGCATACTTTCACTTGCTGAGTTGATTGGTAACATATTTGAATCTAGAACAAAAGATAAAATTGAAAAGCATTTGTGGTTGTCTTTGTATAGTTACAAACCTCTAAAATAGATTTGAATTCATTTCTATGTCTTTCCTTTTGAGTTAGCAAGCAAGCTTTCAGAGGGAAGTGGGTGTTTTCTAAATGCACTATTGATTTGAAGCTAACGTGATGCTCTACTTTTGGACCATGAAAATAATGTTAATTTTTGATTTGACTCTGTTTGGAGGGACCACTGGAGTAGGTCATTTATATTCAACTCTGTTATCCATGATTTCTTTAAATAGCGTGTTTAGGCCGGGCGCGGTGGCTGAAGCCTGTAATCCCAGCACTTTGGGAGGCCGAGACGGGCGGATCACGAGGTCAGGAGATCGAGACCATCCTGGCTAACACGGTGAAACCCCGTCTCTACTAAAAAATACAAAAAACTAGCCGGGCGAGGTGGTGGGCGCCTATAGTCCCAGCTACTTGGGAGGCTGAGGCAGGAGAATGGCGTGAACCTGGGAGGCGGAGCTTGCAGTGAGCTGAGATCCGGCCACTGCACTCCAGCCTGGGCGACAGAGCGAGACTCTGTCTCAAAAAAAAAAAAAAAAAATAGTGTGTTTAATTTCACATTAAAACTAGCTTCTGTTCAGCTAAAACAACAACTGAAAAGATGTTTCGGAAGAAGGCAAAATGACAGAGAAAATGCAGCATGCAATGGAAATTGGCTGTTAAGTCATTTCCATAAGGTGATTGAGAGTGAAGTGAAGCCCAGCTTTCTTTCCAAAGAAGCCTCAACAACCCTCTATGTTAACTTACCTTCTCCTGGGAGTCTTGGTGGCCTCCTTTTGTCCTTGGTGTATGTTGCATGCCAATCATGCTGTAGAGAAGGCAGTAATATCTAGAAAAACATCTTGAACTAGTGTTGGACCATATGCAAGTCTCTTTTGATGGGGATGTACAAGAGTCACTAACTAGCAACCGTTAGGGAAAAAGAAGTCCAAGAGGGTTGAATTAGTAACCACTGGGGCCTGTACGTGTTGACATTTGCTTTTTTAAATGATCCTTGTGGCACATCATTTGCCCCATGTCATATGGGGCATGTCACCCCGTTCCCTGGATGTCAAAACTAAGAACAGAAGCAAAATCCATTTTGCATTGACTCTCCTTCTTTAGACTTAGCCGGATTGCTGATTGTGTGGTCAGTTGGATGCAAATTTGCTTTTGCTAAAGAAAAAGAAGGCCTGCTTTAATAATACAACGATAAGACCTGTGCTTTCAGTTTGTGTTTTTTAAAGCGGTGATTAGATTTGTCTGGGTGGAAAGCAAAGATGAAGCTATTGGTCAGGTAGAGACCCTTGGTCCCCAGATGAGGGCCTGGTGTTTTCATTGGGTGTTTTTTTTTTTGAGATGGAGTCTCACTTTGTCACCAGGCTAGAGTGCAGTGGCACGATCTCGGCTCACTGCAACCTCCACCTCCTGGGTTCAAGAAATTATCCTGCCTCAGCCTCCTGAGTAGCTGGGATTACAGGCGCACACTGCCACGCCCGGCTATTTTTTTTTTTTTTTTTGTATTTTAGTAGAGACAGAGTTTCACCATGTTACCCAGGCTGGTCTCCACCTGGAGACTGTGGACTCTACCTTCAGACCAGGATGGTTTTCATTGTATTTTTTTTTTTCCTCAGAAAATAAACCAAAACTTGCCCTTGCTGATACAGAGTGACTGTGCAAATCAGGTCTGCATGCTTATGTTCCTAGAAATGCAGTTCAGTGAAAAGAAAACAGCCCCTCAATGGATCAGATGAAACTTGATTTCACCCAGGCTGGAGTGCAGGGGTGTGATCTCAGCTCACTGCAGCCTCTGCCACCCAGGCTCAAGGGATCCTCCTGCCTCAGCCTCCTGAGTAGCTGGGACTATAGGCGCATGCCACCACGCCTGGCTTTTTTTTTTTTTTTTTTTTTTTTTGTGATAGAGAAAGGGTTCTACCATGTTGCTCAGGCTAGTTGCAAACTCCTGGGCTGAAGCAGTCCATTCACCTTGGCCTTCTTTTTTTTTTTTTTTTTTTTTTTTTTTTTTGAGACGGAGTCTTGCTCTGCCGCCCAGGCTGGAGTGCAGTGGCCGGCTCTCAGCTCACTCTAAGCTCTGCCTCCCGGGTTGACGCCATTCTCCTGTCTCAGCCTCCCGAGTAGCTGGGACTACAGGCGCCCGCCTCGTCGCCCGGCTGGTTTTTTGTATTTTTTAGTAGAGACGGGGTTTCACCATATTAGCCAGGATGGTCTCGATCTCCTGACCTCGTGATCCGCCCGTCTCGGCCTCCCAAAGTGCTGGGATTATAGGCTTGAGCCACCGCGCCCGGCCTCACCTTGGCCTTCTAAAGTGCTGGAATTACAGGTGTGAGCCACCATGCCTGGTCACGCCCAGCTAATTTAATTTAAATTTTTTTTTCTAGAGACAAGGGTTTTACTATGTTGCCCAGGCTGGTCTTGAACTCCTGGCCTCAAATGATCTTCCTGTCACTGCACCTGGCCTGATTTGTGTTTGGGAGCCTCACTTTCTCCATTAACTTTTTTTTTTTTTTCTTTTTGAGACGGAGTTTGGCTCTTGTCGCCCAAGCTGAGGTGCAGTGGCACAATCTCAGCTCACTGCAACCTCTGCCTCCTGGGTTCAAGCAATACTCCTGCCTCAGCCTCCTGAATAGTTGTGATTACAGGCGCCCACCCCCATGCCTGGCTAATTTTAATAGAGATGGGGTTTCACCATGTTGACCAGATTGGTCTCGAACTCCTGACCTCAGGTGATCTGCCCGCTTTGGCCTCCCAAAGTGCTGGAATTACAGGCATGAGTCACCACGCCCAGCTTCTCCATCAGACTTTGGATCTGGAAGATAGTAAGAAAAAAAGCAAAGTAACTTAGTTCTGCCCTCTCCTAGTGGATGTAAGCAGTCTTGGCCTCTTCATGATGGCCCACTTTGTTACTGAATTATTGGGTATGAAAGTGAGGTCTGCAACAGGCTTTGGATGTTTCAAGGTGTGTCTGGCTATGGTTTGCTTTCTGAGTGCCAGCCTTAATGTCCGCTTATTTTCTGGCAAGGATTGATGGATGTGGCACTGAATATTTTCCGAATAGTGTTCACAGAATCACTGAGTGAATGCTGGCCTCCTCCTGTGTGTCTGTTGAGGGAGGGCTTATGGACCAGTGGGAAAGTCAGATGTGTCCCTGAGATGGTGACAGAATAACATGCATAGGCTAAGTGCCAAATGCCTGAGGCCCAGAGAAAGTGCCTAGAAATCAGAGAAAGGTCTTAGGGGTGGACCTCCAGCTGGACTCTTAAGGAAGATTGGTGCTTGGATTTGCTCCTGCTGGCTCTTGCTGTGGGGAAGGCATTTCTTGCCGAGATCCAGGCTAGGCTGGCAACTAGTGGAGCTTTTCTAGCTTGTGTAGACCTGGAGGCTGCCTGGCATAGAATGTGCCCATGGCAGGGTGGGGAGAAAGGAGAGGCCAAGTGAGGTGTGGCTGGGAGACAGGAGATCTGCTCTGCTCTCTGGTCTGTCATTTAAGTGGGATCTATCAGAGTCAGCCTTTCTGAGCCTCAGTCTCCACATCTGCAAACTGGGCGTGGGGCTAGATGAGATTCCTGGAGGGAATCGGGGGATCTGCAGCAGTGCCTCTGAAGGATGTCTGGGGACAGTAACGGGAGTGGGGAAGAAGCACACTAACTGGGGAACTGGGGAGAGCAAGTTAGGGGAGGGATAAGAGGGGCTTTGAATGCCAGAAAAGGGTGTTTGACTTTTATCATAAAGACCAGTGGGTCCCACAGCCAGAATACAGGTGATGTCTATGTGCATGGCCATGTTTTTGGTGACCTGACTCCCGCCTGCCCCGTGTGTCCTCCAGCAGCATGGTATGTAATTGCAGCCCTCACTGCACAGCAGTCAGGAGGCTCATTCAGGGGCAGTTTTCCAGCAGTCACTCCTCTCCTGAGAACAGTCTGGAATGTAAGGGAGTAAGTGATGTTCTAGTGACAACCTTGAATTCACTTTATTAAAGATAAATAAATCACATGCCAACTCTGGCCTTTAGCTGTTATTAGTAACAAATTGCTCTCTACCCATATACTTGACCATTCATGACACCTTGGAAGAAAATTGCTGCTGTGGCATTTGACCTTGGCTAGCACTTTTTTTTTTCTGAGAGTTTTTTTTTATATATCATGAGTATGTAGAAACTTCTGGGGAGCAATTCCTCATCTGCCTTTCAAGTCCTGCCCCTAACCCCTCAGTTTGGGCTCCATCTGTTGACTGCCCTGGGTTTCAGAAGGGAGATTGCGAGTATGCTATCTTGAGCCTGGTCCATTAGGATTAGGCAATAGAGTGATAGGCTGGTTTGGACATTTCTGGTTATTGACAGTCCTTACTGTGGCTTCCCCCAAATGAATGTGGAATATATTTTTCTAAATCCAGCCAGTGAGCCAAATGAGCCACACTGGGATAAACTTTGTTTGTTTACAAATTATGTAAGAGAAGGGCCCGGCCATTAAATTCTTCTGAGCCAGAATTCCTACCCCTCTTCAAAGTTGTAATCAAACTAAACAAACACTTTCCACAGGAACTAACTCCCTCCCGAGAAACAGGAGCAGATGCTCCTGGGAGGCCTTCAGCAACTTTGGAATGTTTAAAGTAGAAATATGTAACCAAGGTGAAGTTGTTCCAGAAACATTGCCTGCCCTGGCCAGAACCAAAGCACGTGTCAGCTTTTTTATTTAGGGCAAGAGGTGCAGAATGTATTGGGCCAGTCCAGGCAGAATTTTCTCTAGAATGTTTAATTTTTAGTTTTCATCTTAACCCTGCTTCTCATAGTATCAGCTCCTTGTGACCTTTATTCCCTTCTGCTTAAGTAACTTTTTCTTTAAGCTTGATCTTATCTCTTATCTTTTAGCTCTATGCTGGATTACATCCGGGGATCAAGGAGCCCGCCTCTTAAAGCACTCAATTATTGCCTTTCTGTCCCTAGGAAAGATGTCAGCTGTAGCACAAACACTCCAGGGTAGGGAGGCTGAGTCTCACCTTACCTTCATTATTGTCTGGTTAAGATAGGGAGAATTGCCACTCTCCATTTTTTTTGGAGATCCACAAAGACCATCAATCTAGGCTCAGGGACATAGTTTTCTTTCTTTCTTTCTTTCCTTCCTTTTTTCTTTCTTTCCTTTCTTTCTTTTTTCTTTTGTTGCCCAGGCTGGAGTGCAATGGTTTGATCTCAGCTCACTGCAACCTCCGCCTCCCGGGTTCAAGCGGTTCTCCTGCCTCAGCCTCCCAAGTAGCTGGAATTACGTCGTCCACCACCACCACACCCAGCTGATTTTTTTTTTTTTGTATTTTTAATAGAGACGGGGTGTCACCATGTTGGCCAGGCTGGTCTTGAACTCCTGACCTCAGGTGATCCACCCATCTTGGCCTCCCAAAGTGCTGGGATTACAGGCGTGAGCCACCGCGCCTGGCAGGGACACAGTTTTCGAATCCTTGCCGATTTAAGCCTTTACTAAGTGGCTTGATTTATTTTGGCTTGGGAAGTTGTGGATTTTTAGAACGTCGGGTACATTTGTATTAAAATAGATGTATACTTTCTTAAGCCAATTGCAGATTTTTCTGGAGTTTGCCCAAGATGAGCTTTTCTCAAGGCATTGCCTGAAGAACAGCAGTCCTGCACAATGTTCTATGATGAAAGGGTTCTATGAGGATCTATGCTATGCATTAATGGTGGGGCTCAGTATTTGAGAAATATCTAGTTTTCTCTTAGAGATATATTCTGCGCAGTAGTGACTTAATGGCTCTGAGAAATTCTGTTGAAGAGCAATCTTTCACTTTATTTAATCTGGCTTCCCAAATATACTTGATCACAGAACTTTTTCTCAAAGGATTCAAGGTGCTAGGGGGCATGGAGTGGTGGGTAGGCAGTATTAGGTTAGTTTAGGGTCTGTACTGGTTCAGTTGATGTCCTGTTAGATTTTGAGGATGGAAGGCCAGCACCAAGTTAACTACCAGCTTTCCACAGGGTCCTGGGATATAGTCATCACCACCTAGAATGAATGGTCTGAACACCTTTGAACTGTGGTAGGACTATTTCTTCCATTTCAGCTTAGATTTGTGGTCTTCTCTATAATTGGGTGATGGGGTATAGGGAGTTGTCGTATAAAAGAACCAAGAAACAGTGCTTCTTGAGGAATTTAATTTCTACTGGAATGGGAAGATTTACGAAACAGTACCACTGTCCAAGTAGGTATGAAATAATGTCAAGCAGCCTGTCTTTTAGGCATTTCATAGTCTGTCTTGTAGATAGGTGGGGGCTGCAGGAAGCAGGAGCAGCCTTTATTGTGACTTGACTTACCAAGCTGTAGGGACTGTGATGGCAGGCAGATAAGATAGAGGAGTCCCCCCAACCCCTGCAGTCCTAAATGCCTCTTCGTTTGCCTCGCCTCTGTGTGTACTGTACTATGTGTGAAAGTCTCTTAGACTCCCCCCAAAGTAGACATTTTAGAGTTGGATGAAATGCATGATAAGAACTCCCTCTGGTACTTCCCAAATGTATTTGATCCCAGAACTCCTTTTTCTCAAAGGACCCAAAGTACTGGGGAACATTTGGTTCCTTCTGGAAGGAGAACTCCCTCTGGCTGATCTGCAGACCCCCACTGCCGGGTTGTCATCCTGGATTTGGGGGTGGCCACCCTCCGTGACTCTCAGGTCTTGAGCTTGGCTATCTGGTTTTGGGGAGCTGGTGCCTTGGAAGTGCTGGGCTGAGTTGAATGGAAGTGCATTTGCTGGGTTAGTCTACCTTGGTTAATGCAGGAAAGAGTAGATAGGCTCTGCTGACTCTAGCTGCCCATAGGAAGGATGTGTGTGACATGAGCAGGGCTGAGATACCCCACATTGAGGTGCTAAGAGGAATCTGAGATGAGGAGTTTAAATTCTTCTCCAACTATGTGTCGTATTTCATAGACTGTTGACTTAGACCTTTTTTTTTTCCTTTTTTTTTTAACTTTAAAAGTTGGAGGCCAGGCACTGTGGCTCACGCCTGTAATCCCAGCACTTTGGGAGGCCGAGGTGGGAGGATCACCTGAGGTCAGGAGTTTGAGACCAGCCTGACCTACATGGTGAAACCCCCTCTCTACTAAAAATACAAAATTAGCCAGGCGTGGTGGTGCATGCCTATAATCCCAGCTACTCGGGAGGCTAAGGCAGGAGAATTGCTTAAATCCAGGAGGTGGAGGTTGCAGTGAGCCGAGATTGCACCATTGTACTTCAGCCTGGGCAACAAGAGCAAAACTCTGTCTCAAAAAAAAAGAAAAAAAATTAGGTTAACCTACCTGATGGATATTGTTGGCAGTTGAGCTCTGTCTAGCCTGGTACATTCAGCCTTTTGCCTCAGTAGCTTTTGATGAGGCCCCAGGCTCTGCTGTGCATTAATGGTAGGGCTTAGCCTCAGTTCAGGACCCAACCCCTGCCTTACCCCTCAGCCCCAAAGAGGAGGCATTCTCTTTTTGCAAATGCTGATTATCAGAAATCGTTCTTCCTTACACAGAACCAAATTTCTTCTGCTCCTTGGTTCTGGTTCTGTCTTCTAGAGTATGTTAGGTATCCTTTGGTTGCCATAACAAAGTACCACTGGTTAGATGGCTTAAATGACAGACATACTTTCTCATGATTCTGAAGGCTAGAAGTCCAGGATCAAGGTGATCAGGGTTGATTTCTTCTGAGGCCTCTCTCTTTGGCTTATAAAGTGATGGTTTTCCTGTTTTCACGTGGGCTTCCATCTGTAACTGTCTGTGTCCAAATTTCCTCTTCTTATAAGGACACCAGTCATATTGTATCAGGGCCCACCTATATGACCTGCTTTAACTTGGTCACCTCTTTATAGACCCTGTCTCTAGGTAGTCACATTTCGAGGTACTGGGAGTTAGGACCTTAGCATATCAATTTTTGAGAGCCAGAACTCTGCCTATAACACAGAGCCATTAAGACATGATGGCCCTCCAGATTTTTGAAGGTGGTTTTCTTGTCACTCGTTTTTTCCTTGCTGAGAACCCCCATTCTTTCCATTCTTCATATGAGATGGTTTTGAAGTCCCTCACCATCTTGGAATCTTCTGGACTTGCCTTAGTTTTGGAGGGACAAAGTGGAATACCTTGGACTACTCGTGATATTATAGATAGAATTCATTCTAATGTCTGCTCAAGCAAGCAATTTTGATGTTTTATGAAAAAGATTAAAAGGCTAAAAATCAGACTGTAACGTTTCGGTAACAGCTTTAAGATATTTGTCTTTAATCTTGCCTGAATAGGTCTGACCACTGACACACGTGCATGGGCACTGCCCCCATACCCCACCACATGCATCCAGTGCTAACTCTATGTCTTCTTTTGACTTAAGCATTTATGTTAGAGTTAGTAAGTGCTCAAGGTCTAAGTTTATTCACCACCCTTCCTCCCTTCCTTCATACTTTTTTAGTTTTAGGAAACCTAGTTGGGAGGGTTTTTTCAAAAGAATAAATGAATGTAGAGATTTTTATTTTTTTAATTTAAATTAAATTTAATTTTTTTGAGACGGAGTCTTGCTCTGTTGCCCAGGCCAGAGTACAGTGGTGCGATCACAGCTCACTGCAGCCTCCACCTCCTGGGCTCAAGCAATTCTTCTACCTTAGCCTCCTGAGTAGCTGGGACTACAGGCAGGTGCCACTGTGCCCAGCTAATTTTGTTTATTTTTTTGTAGAGGTGAGGTCTCACTAGGTTGCCCAGGTTGGTCGTGAACTCTTAGACTCGAGGGATCAGCCTCAGCCTCCCAAAGTGCTGGGATTATAGGCATGAGCCACCATGCCTGACTGAGATTTTTATTTTTTAAATGTAATTGCTGTCTGGAGAGCCTAGAAATAACTCAGTTACTGGAGTATAACTCATTTTAGGTTCATAGTCTTGTGCCAACCTGTAGTGTAATTAGATTTAAAATTATTAGGTATCCCCTTCACTTTTGGAAATTATTTACTTTTTATTGCCCTTCTGCACCAAAAATTGTGTCAAAAAAGCTCATACGTTCTGTTCTTTGCATTTTCAGCACTTAGGAGAGTGAAGGTTTAAAAAAAAAGTTTGTTGAATGACTAAAGGCATCCTCTTAATCATCTTGTGCTTATTTAATCAGGAGCATCCTGTTATGTCTTTGATAGAAATGGTAGCTTGGGGTTTAGGGGTTATTCTGGCCACTGTCCCTTTTGCTTTTGAATTGTGGAGTTCCCCGCAAAGAGACCCTCAGTGCTGTTCACTCTTCTGCTAAATTGTGGTCTGTAAGTCCTGATTGATAGTTTTGACAGGCTTTCTCTCCTTACCGTAGTCTCTTTAGATGGAGTGTGACGCTCTTGGAGTTCCTTTCTTTGAAGATACTTTGACTATACCGCCCAGGATTTCCAAATTGTAGCCTTTAGATGCCTGGAGCCCTGGCCCCACACAGCTGTTAGGCCCCCTCTATTCTGGAGGCCCGACAACATTAAAAATACCAACTATTTATAGCATACTTTTCAGTGTCAGTAAATTATAGGATGCCCTTGCCAGTGGATGGGGTGAACACTCATCTGCCTGCCACTGTGTGATTGCCTAGAAGCGTTGGCCAGGTGGCGGGAGCTCAGCCCCACCTGAATGCTTCCAGGTCCTCACCTGGCACTCCCACAGGAAACTGAGGCCTGCCAGGATGTCTTAGGGTTTTAGTAGAGTCTATGTCCTTTGTGATGGAGTGGTTGAGGATTAAAAACACAGACACACACACACAAAAGACACATAGGTATGTGTGCTCTTGAGAGAAGCCCATTCTGATCTAACTGCCAACTCCCCAGGTGGCTGTGTTGTCAGCCATCTGTGCACAGAAGTTTGCTGCATCACTGGGGAGCTGGGGAGTGTCCTGTGCAATGTCCACTTTATCTTACTAGGAAGGATCCCCTCATTTCAACAAAGTAACTGAAGAATGTTGAATCTAAATTTGGGTAAGATATACTCTCCGTAGGGTGAAGAATTTGAAGAGTGTATAAAAGCTCTTATAGCTGGGTGCCTATAGTCCCAGCTACTTGTAAGGCTGATGCGGGAGGATCCCTTGAGCCCAGGAGTTTGAATCCAGCCTAGGCAATAGTGAGACCCCCCTCTCTTTAAAAAGAAAAAGAGCTTTTAAGAAGGCCAAAAGGACCTAGGGTCTTTATCTTCCCTCAGCTGCCCCTTGGAAAGGATCTCCTGGCCTGCCATTCAGAGTACACGGTGAGGGGAGGCCCCCTCCACAGGGTACTGTTTAGAACAGGCTCAGTCGTTAGAACACTGCTGAGGGCGTGCTGTCCCCTGGCCACCAAGCCAAGTTGGACTTTTGGGGACAGGTTTTGTGGTGGTAGCTTTTGGGTTCTTCACTTCTTTGCCTGGACTGAACAGTGAGCAGTGCTAAAGAGGCCTGTTCTGTTAGCTGGAGTTTCCATTGAAGTGCTAACTGCTGGATCCTTTGAACCTCTAGCCTGGGAGGGTATTTATAACTAGATGTTTGCGTGCTTAGAGGAACTGAAGTCCTGCCTTTCTGTAGTGGTTTAAGAGCCGTGCCCTTGGTGTGGGCTGAAAGGGCAGGCCTGGCGAAGTGTGGGGACTCAAATGCCCAACTCCCCACAACCTTGTTTGCCTTCCCCCTGCCCTGCCAGCCCAGCGGACCTTTTAGGGTTAACTTCTCTGCTTTGGAAGCAGCTGGCCAGTTTACACTCCTCCCTGGGCTGTACAAAAATACTTCCTTTGAAGTGTTAGGAGAAGCGGTGAAGGGTAAAACCTGGTGAAGAATAAAACCTGGAGTGGGGCTTGAATGCACTTCTCTTCCAGGGAGTTTGCTGGGTGACTGAGCCCCACAGCCTTCCCGGTAACCTATAGGGCTGAGTGGTTCTCCTCATATAGTTACAACTTGGAGCCTAGTTGCAGCTGGCGTGAGCGTGTGTGGGTGCGTGTGTGCGTGTGCACACGTGTATGTATGTGTATCTGCATGTGTGCATGCGTGTGTGTGTGTGTGTGTTTGTGTGTTTGTGTAAAGTCTCCTCAAAAGGAGTATTTCTCTTGAGAGAGAGAATGCAGCCACCAAGCTTGCCTGGTAGCTGGAATTCCTTTGAAGGCACTTTTTCCTGGGGCAGAGTAGGGGTGATATCCTGGGGTATGTGTGAAGCTACAGTGTTTCTACTTGTTCCTAAAGCAGCCAGCCCTGTTCTTGCTCCTTTCTGGGGTAGGAAAGATGCCACTGATCCCATCTCTGATTCAGGACAAAGCACAGCAGCCTAAAAGAATGCTGGGCTTGAAGTCAGCGGTGCTGACTTCTCTTAACCTTGGGTTTCCCGTCAATAAAGTTGGGCTGGTGGAAATACCGGATTGGGGCACCTTGAGAAAGTGCAAGACACTTCTCTAATGTAAGGCCTGCAGTTGAGCAGAAATGGCATTTAGGATAAAGAGGCCAAAGAGAAGAATGCCAGAGCAGAAATGAGACGGAACAAAGCTTGAATGTCTTCTTAATCCTTGAGTATTTGCAGCCAAGGAAGGGTTGGGGCGAGATGGGAGGAGAGGCAGCTGTTATTTTCTAGAGAAGAATGCCAACCTGTTTCTCCCCACAGAGGGGGCCACACAAGTTCTTTCTGAACCAGAGTTTGTAGTCCCTTCCTTCCTGAAAAATGCCTTCATATGGATTTCTTACATCTTATTATACTACTTCCTATCTCCCTTAGACAAGGAGTGTCCCTTAGATAGATCTAAAATAATACCATAGAGCTAACATTTATTGCTGGCTTTTGCTAGGCATTGGGTTAAGCACCCAACATTAATGATCTCCTTTATTTCTCATAACAGCCCTATGCTGGTAGCTGCTCTTGTCCTCATTGAATAGATGAGGAAAGGGAGGCTGGAAAAAGTGAAATGACTTATCCAAGGTCTTCTTACCTACTGATACAGGTATGGAAATACAGACCTAGTTAGGCTTTTAGCCCCTTTACTTTTTTTTATTTTTGAGATGGAGTCTTGCTCTGTCACGCAGGTTGGAGTGCAGTGGTGCGATCTTGGCTCACTGCACGTCAGCCTTCCGAGTAGCTGGGATTACAGGTGCGTGCCACCATGCCCGGCTAATTTTTGTGTTTTTAGTAGAGGTAGGGTTTCACCATGTTGGCCAAGCTGGTCTCGAACTCCTGACCTCAGGTGATTCGCCCGCCTCAGCCTCCCAAAGTGTTGGGCTTACAGGCCTGAGCCACTGCACCTGGCCCCCTTTACTCTTAATAGGTATGTTGCAATATATGATGAGGGATGAAATTTAATTCTGTGCCCCAAACCTTATCAGAAGCTGTTTTTAAGGAAAGAGATGGAACATTGAACTCTGTTCATTCTGGCTGTTTTGACCCATGTTATATTCATCAGTGGACTTTTATTTTATTTTTTGAGATGGAGTTTTGCTTTTGTTGCCCAGGCTGGAGTGCAGTGGCGCGATTTTGACTCACTGCAACCTCCGCCCCCTACCCCGGATTCAAGTGATTATCATGCCTCAGCCTCCCAAGTAGCTGGGATTACAGGCACCCGCCACCATGCTCAGCTATTTTTTGGGCCAAGCTGATCTCGAACTCCTGACCTCAGGTGATTCGCCCCCCTCAGCCTCCCAAAGTGTTGGGCTTACAGGTGTAAGCCACCGTGCCCAGCCTATTTTTTTTGTTTTTATTTTGAGACAAAGTCTTGCTCTGTTGCCTAGGCTGTAGTGCAGTGGCACAGTCTTGGCTCACTGCAACCTCTGCCTCCCGGGTTCAAATGATTCTCGTGCCTCAGCCTCCTGAGTAGCTGGGATTGCAGGTGCCCACCACCACGCCCAGCTAATTTTTGTATTTTTAGTAGAGACGGGGTGTCACCATGTTGGCCGGGCTTGTCTCGAACTCCTGACCTCAAGTGATCCACCTGCCTCGGCCTCCCAAAGTACTGGGATTACAGACATGAGCCACTGTGCCTGACCAGTGGACTCTTATTGATCAGTTATATTTCAATACACGTGAGTGCATTTTGCCTTGTGGTTTCGGAAAAGAAACTTTTCTTACTTCTCATTCTCTGTGTTGCCTTTACAACAGCTATGCTTTTTTCCCTCTGATTAGAAAGGATTGGGAAGATGGCTGCTCTGTAACTGCAGCTTTGTTACGGTTGAAGGTCTTGGTGTCGTGGATTGAGAGGTAGCCTGAACCCCTTGGAATCCTTAGCTGTAGGCATTGGTCTTTCCCCAGACTAGAACCAGACTTGGCACTTACTTCAAGGGGCTTGAGATCCTGTGCTTGACCCTCCTTAGCTCATGGGGGAAACCAAGGCCTGGGAAAGTTTGAGTTTGCCACCAGTCACACACGGGGCTAGACCTAGGGCCAGGCTGGCAGGTTCCCAGCCCACTGGCCACATGCTTCTCCTTTTCACCTGAATTTCAAACAGGAGGGAAGATGAAAGGAGTATAAATGACCAGTCAGAGGAGTAGGAGGGCTCTCATTTGCAAACAGTTTCTTTTGATCTTCGCCCCATTGTTTAAAAAACCCCCACCAAACCACAACTGGTAGCATGAGCACATGCTTCCCTCTGGTTCATTGAGGGGCAGTGATTTTTCTTTTAAGTGGGAAGCCCCCCCACCCCTAGTGGTCTGTTTCACTTAGGGCCCCACACCTCCTTTCCCCTTCTGCTACTCGGCTGCCAGATGCCGTGCTCCCCTTCACAAATCTTTCAGAGCTTTTTACAGCTTATAGGATGGAGTCTAACCCTGCCTTCCCCTAATATTCTAAAGCCTTTGACATTTTGTGCCCAGTCTGGCTTTACAGTTTGGCATCCAACCACAGAGCCCCTTGCCTCTAGTCAAAGGGCTCCTCCAAACGAGCTTTGGCTTTTATTTGCATCTTTGCCCACATACTGCCCATCTTTCAAGGCTACCGCCTCCAGGAAGCTCTGTTGGACTAAAGCAGCACCCAGTTGCCTCTGCTGCCTCTGAACCTGAAACAATCTGGTCTGGCAACTCATTTGACGCTTAATATTATTTTGTGTTGTTTAATTTGTAGATGTGTCTGTCTCCATAACTAGATTGTAAGCTCACTGAGGTCAACAGCATGCCTTCTGAACTGCTTTGTATTCCCCTCTGAACTGCTTCATATTCCCCCACAGCATTCCATAGGGCCTAGGTTGGATGCTGTGCAAAGTTCTGGGACTGAAATCTTTCTAACTGTTAATAGGAATGGAAGAAATGAGTTTCCCCAAAAAGGAATAAAATGATTAACTAGAGAGATTTTTAATAGGATCTGTGCTACGTTAGGATTAATATATAGGTTGAGTATCCCTTATCCTAAATGCTCGGAACCAGAAGTGTTTCGGATTTTAGAATATTTGCATATACATAATGAGATGTCTTGGGTATGAGACCCAAGTCTAAACATGAAATTCATTTGTTTCATATACACCTTATTCACATAGCCTGAAGGCAATTTTATACAGTATTTTTAATAATTTTGTGCATGAAACAAAGTTCCTGTTAAGTACTTATGTGTGGAATTTCCACTTGTGGTGTCATGTTGGTGCTCAGAAAGCTTGAGATTTGGAAGCCTTTTGGATTTCGTGTTTTTCGGTTAAGGATGCTTAACCTGTACTTTAAATCGGGTTACTTGAATGAATCAGGGAATTTTAGTTTGTTGTAATTTTTTTTTTATTTGTGTAATTTTGCTGGCAAACAGTCTTGTGAAAATTTCGACCTAGACCCCTTCAAGATGAAAGTAAATAAATGCATGTTTTAAAAATTTGCTGTTGTTGCTATTCAGCACCCTAGATGCCTGTTTACTTTTTTACTTTGTTGTTCTTACAACTTTTTCTCTCTCGGATCCCCTATTCACACTGTTACAATTGTGTTCTTAAACATACTTCTAATCTTTTTTAGCTATTATGATAATATATTTTGTTTTCTTGACCCTTTCTGTAGTTTGTTAGGTTGATGGCCTCCACTGGAATTTTAGATTTGACCTCCCAAAGGTGGATCCACCTGTATGGGCAAGATTTGTTTTCCCTTCTCCATCCCCTCCCAGTCCTTTCCTCTGCGTTCTGGCCTTGGGTGTATGAAATTCTGGCCTTGAACACACCTAACAGTCCTGGCCCATGTCCGTTTCCCAATTAACTCTTTTGTGCCTGATCTACCTGTGGCATGTTCTGCCACAACTGTGGGTGAAATCATGCTTGTGTCCCCATATACCCTTTTCTTTCTTAGCATTTTTTCTTTTCTTACTCCTGAGTTAAACATGTAGCAGAAGAGGTGTAAAGACCCAGGGCCAGCATGAATAGTGCTCCGTTTTTAAAGTGTGGAAACCGGCTTGGAGAAGCTAGGTGACTTATCCAATGCCGTACATCCAGTAAGGAGAAAAACTGGCCTTGTGACATAGGCCCAGGGATGTGCTGTGCCCCGTGATGGCACAATATATTGGTGTTGGGAGTTCAGTGGCTCATCCAGTGCCTGTAGCTCTTAAAGGAAAGGAGTTGATAAAATGAAGCAACCTGGGGCGCTTACTCCAGGGGCCATTTCTAATCTGATTTCTGTTAGTGGATTTTTGAGAGTGGGTTATTGTATTTCCTCCTGGTCTGGTGTATTCATGGGTATTTTTCTGGAGAGATGGACTCTACATCCCAAAAGTGGTGAGGATTCCCTGATAGAGGTGCCGCTAATGCCCCTCCCCATGCAGGGTTTATACTGGAGAAGCTGTGTCTGTGGCCTGCACCCCTCTGGAAGCTCCAGTGAGTGTCCTGGGGATACATTAGGAAAGTCAGATGTGATCTACCCTCACACCCGCCAGTCTCAAATGGCTTTTTTTCCTTCGTAAAAGTCAGTGAGGAAAAAACTTTAAAAATAGCAGAGGGTTAGAGATTCCTTTTTTTTTTTTCAAGCTCTTGTAGGAAATGTTACATGTAGACTCCAATAGATAGAACATGTTATGTACACACCGTCCCTCCATATACTCACTATCACCCAGAATAGTTGTCAACGCCTGGCCCCGCTTGTTTCACTTACACCCCCATGCCACCCCCATGTTATTTTGAAGCAAAGCCAGCCATATCATTTCCCCCCCGTAAATATTTCTAAAATATCTATAAAAGCTTCTTTTTAAAAAAACATGATCTCTAGGCTAATCCCACAAATGTTAAGCTAGTGATGTCCCCTTCCAAGGGGCAGCCCCGCACTCCCTAAGAGATGGTGTTTGGCAGCTCATGCACTGGCAGCCAAGTCTGGAGGCTGGGTCTGGGGTGGAGCCCAAGTCGGGTGGGGGACCGAGCGGGCGAGGCCACGGCTCTGCTCTGGCCGGGCAATCATGATGATCTCGGATCCCGCGTGGGCGCTGTGATGGTATCGGCTTTGCCCCGGGCGGGAACCACAAGATCAAAGGCGCCGCACACCGGGGCGCTTCAAAGCCGGTGGAGCAGCCCGGATTGATGCCCAGAATGAGAGCTCTCTGCTGATGTAATCGTAGCCTGTGAGACAGGTTCTTTTTTTAAATTTAAACAAAGACACCCCTTGTTTGTTTAGCGAGGTGAAGCATGTGTTGCAGAGGGCACGCAGCATCTGTAGGGCTCCACTCTGGCCTGGTGGGTCCATGATAGGGCAGGAATGCTGCAAATGACTAGAATTTTCAGGTGGACTCGTGGATTTTCCATAAAAGACAACCTGCTTCTGTTAAGAGTAATTTTTTCTCCCTTTTTTAGTATAGTCAGGCTTGTTCTCAAGTGACTTTCCTGAAATACCGAAAGTGCTTTCCTCTGATGGGGTTGTCAGGCTTTGGAACACACCTGGTGAGCCAGCTGGGAATTCAGATCAAAAAGTAGGTAAGCAGCCAGGGCATGGTGGTTCACGCCTGTAATCTCAGTGCTTTGGGTGGCTGAGAGGATTGCTTGAGCTCAGGAGTTCAAACCAGCTGGGGCAACATAGTGAGACCCCATCTCTTAAAAAAAATTTAGCTGGGTGTGGTGGTGTGTGCCTGTAGTCCTAGCTACTTGGGAGGCTGAGGTGGGAGGATCACTTGAGCCTACAAGTTCGAGACTACAGTGAACTATGATTGCATCACTGTACTGCAGCCTGGGCAACAGAGCAAGACCTTGTCTCTAAAAAACATAGTAATAAATAATAATTTTTAAAAAGTAGGCAAGAGGGCTGCCTTTGGTCAGTCTTTACTTGGGCCTAGAAAGGAAGCTCATCTGTCCCTTCCCTAGAGTATGTGAGAGGCTTGCCCAAGGCTGGTAGTCAGATCCTATCCTGTTGGAAGGAGAGAGGGGTCTCCAAGAATATGGCTGAGTGCCAGGATCACCACCACCCCTAGCCTGAATATTCTCCCAGCCTCTGTAAAAATCATAGACATGTGGCTGATTTTTCTGGGTGTTCCCACTTAAGGTGGTATCCCTGCCTTTAGTAGTTGATCAGTACACAAATCAGTAAAACCCTGTACCATACATACCTCCAAGAGTGAAATCGTGGTCATATTCTGGTCTTGCCTAGTAAATTCTTCTTGCTTAGTAAATCTTGCTGACAGATAGATGAAGAAGCCTGCCAAACTGAGTCAGCTTGTTGGATGCTGAGTTCCTTCCCAAGATCTTCCCTACATCAGAATTCAGGGTCAGTGGGGTCTGAGGCACTCTGCTCAACTTAAGTCATAGTGACTAAAGTGCACTTCAGCATCTTACAGATGTCCCAACCAAACCCAGCCTGTGTAAAACCAGATTTCTCTTCTCTCCACAAACCTGTTTCTGTTGGGTTCTTTTGTTACTCCAGCTAAAAAGCTGGTGTCATTCTTTTTTTTTTTTTTTTTTTTTTTTGAGACGGAGTCTGGCTCTGTCGCCTAGGCTGGAGTGCAGTGGCCGGATCTCAGCTCACTGCAAGCTCCGCCTCCCGGGTTTACGCCATTCTCCTGCCTCAGCCTCCCGAGTAGCTGGGACTACAGGCGCCCGCCACCTCGCCCGGCTAGATTTTTGTATTTTTTAGTAGAGGCGGGGTTTCACTGTGTTAGCCAGGATGGTCTCGATCTCCTGACCTCGTGATCCGCCCGTCTCGGCCTCCCAAAGTGCTGGGATTACAGGCTTGAGCCACCGCGCCCGGCCAAAAGCTGGTGTCATTCAAAACTGTTTATCCTCGATGAGGCGTCCCCTTCTCTCGCCCCATTATGCCTCTACCCATGCACATTGAATTGTCTGTAAGTTACTGGAAGGCAAGACTGGAAGGTTTTTTCCTTCCGTTTTAAACTACAAACCAGGTTTCCCCCATCTTCTATAAAAGCAGCCCCCAATATTGTGAATTTCAAACATGCAGGAAAAGTGAGAGTTTTGCAGTCATCCCCCGTATACCCATGATCTATATTCTACCGTTAACACTTCACTGTACTTGCCTTCTCACATTTTTATCTATCTGTGCATGTGATGGGTTTTTTGGGTTTTTTTGAGACAAGGTTTCACTGTGTTGCCCAGGCTGAAGTTCAGTGGAGCAATCATGAATAACTACAGCCTCAACTTCCTGAACTCAGGTGATTCTCCTACCTCGTGGTGGGTTTTTGATATTTGAAAACCAAGCACATGGGGGCTGAGATGTTTTAATGGATGTGACAGAGTATGTAAGGTTCCGTTTTTAATTTGGTTTCTATCACTTTTAGATCCAGGTCTCCCCTTCTCTCCCTATCTACTGCCTCCCCGCTCATCCCCACCCCATCCCCTGGCTGGGAATAGCCCTAGAGAACTGGTTTCTTTATTCAGACACTCAAGGGATAACCCAGGAAGTTGCAGTGCCTGGAGGACCACCTGGTGCATGGAGTTTGCTGTGGAGACCCTGTTGTGTTTGAATGACTTGCCCTCTTAATTTCCTAAAGCCTATTACCCCTCCTTCATCTTGTCCCTCTCTTTGCCTTCCAGTGGTATGGCCTTGTGGCTACAGCGAGCATGTGCACATTCTGTTCAGAGACTGTAGCTTTTTGTGCAGTGGAGTGGGGGTGCTACTGTAGAGCATGGAGCAAGCCAGCTGGGTGGAACTCCTGGTGGGTTTTAAACAAATTGGTTTGAAAAAAAAAAAAACTCTAAACAGTATTTTGTTTTTTTGATTGATTGATTTTTTTTTTAAGAGATGGGGGGGTCTCTCTGTGTTACCTAGGCGGACCTTGAACTCCTGGGGTCAAGTGATTCTGCCATCCTCAGTCTCCCCAGTAGCTGGGATTATAGGCACACCACTGTGCCTGGCTTTTTTATTTTTTTTGTTTTTTAAAGTCAATAAAATGGGCCAGGCATGGTGGCTCACACCTGTAATCCTTGCACTTTTGGAGGCCGAGGTGGGCGGATCACCTGAGGTCAGGAGTTGGAGACCAGCCTGGGTGGTGAAACCCCTTCTCTACTAAAAATACAAAAATTAGCCGGGCATGGTGGTGCATGCCTGTAGTCCCAGCTACTCGGGAGGCTGAGGCAAGAGAATTGCTTGAACCTGGGAGGTGGAGGTTGCAATGAGCCGAGATCGCACCACTGCACTCCAGCTTAGGCAATGAGCAAAACTCCATCTCAAAAAAAAAAAAAAAAAAAAAAAAGAATAAAACAAATGGCTGGGCGCAGTGGTTCACACCTGTAATTCCAATACTTTGGGAGGCTGAGGCAGGAGGATCACTTGAGGTCAGGAGTTTGAGACCAGCCTGGTCAACATGGTGAAACCCCGTCTCTATTAAAATACAAAAATTAGCTGGGTGTGGTGGCAGATGCCTGTAGTCCCAGCTACTCAGGAGGCTGATGTGGTAGAATCACTTGAACCTGGGAAGCAGAGGTTGCAGTGAGCTAAGATCATTTCACTGCAACAGGGTGAGACGTCGTCTCAACAACAACAACAAAAAAGTGAATAAAACAAGTTACTTTTCTTGAGATTATCAGTGTAAACTTGAGTTTTGGCTGAGTGGGGGCATTTCATCGGACTTGGCAAAGTCAGCTTATCTGAAATGTTAACCCTTTCATAGAAAGGCTTTAGCTCTCACTTGTAAACCTGCTCAAAGCGCGGAGCACGGTGGCTCACACCTGTAATCCCAGCACTTTGGGAGGCCGAGGCAGGCGAATCATGAGGTCAGGAGATTGAGACCATCCTGGCTAACATGGTGAGACCCCGTCTCTACCAAAAAATAAAAAATAAAAAACAAAACAAAACAAAAAAACCTGCTCAAAGGATCTGGGAAGCCCAGAAAATTTTGACTTACATATTAAATGAGTATGTTTTGCAAAGTTAAGATGAGCTACAACTTGTTACACTTAGACTAGCTTTCTATGAACTGTTTTCTTTTGCTTTGCTTTGCTTTGTATCCCCTCCAAAACACATTAATATGTGATTGTGTGTGTGTTTGTATGTGTGTCTACATACATGTGTGTAAAGTCTTTTAGAGTAGAAGCAGCATTCATCATCTTTACTGTTGTAGACCTGTCCGGCTCCTGTTCACAAGGTAACCTGATTCTTAGAACAGACTAGATTCACAGAACAGATAAGCTCTTTCTCACATGGCAGCGTATTTTAATTCCAGTCAGTGGCTTCCCTGCTTACAGGAGCTCAGATAGATTTCTCTTTTACTGTGCGTGTATGTGTGTCAATATATGCGCATGCATGAGCATGCATCTTTAGGAGCATGATCTGACTTTGCATTGGGCTCCTGTGGCTTCCAGGATGCCAAGAGCTCTGTGACTTGAGCTACCTGAGTGGTGAATCTGCTGACTGTGCCTTTTGTGCCGGTATTGTGCCTATTGTATTTTGCTGTAGCTGTAGAAGGCAGCTGCACAGGCTTTAAATAATGAAGCCAAGACCACTGTCTCCAATTGGATTTTGTTTAGAGACCATTTTTTGTACAGTCTAGAGCCAGTGATAATTGCAAATTGATTAGTGTCTCCCAACCTTCTCTTTTGGTCTGTATTTAATTTTTGCCCAATCTTTTTTAAATTTTATTTTTTAAGTATTTAAACCCATAGAAAAGTTGAATGAATAGTGTGTGTGGCAAAATGTTAACAGTTGCTTGATTTATGTTCTCTGTTACATACACTTAGTTTTGATTTTTTTACCCACTTTTTTACTCACTTTTTAAAACCACATTTTTAGGCTAGACTTTGAAAGTTGCCAACATCATGACATTTCACGCCTTAGTACTCCAACATGCATACATCTGCTAAGACCAAGGACATACTCCTAACTGCTGTGTCATTATCACACCTAAGAACTTGACATACTTAAATTTCTCTGATTGTTTTGGAAATGTCTTTTATAGCTGGCTTTAAAAAATTCAGGACCCATGCAAGGTTCCCATAAGGTATTTAAACTTTTAAAATATTTATACTGAATAGATGCACAGGTCCTATAATGCTAACAGGAGGCAAAATACAAGGAAAGATTTCTCTCACAATTCTACTATCACAGTTTCAAACCAGTTTCTTTTTCATCTCTCTATTCTTTAAAAATGAGGCTTTGGACAGATTTTCTTTAGTTCACTTTCCTAACCATCCATGAGATAAAAAAAGAACACTGATCAAGACTGTGGTGCTGTTTCACTGCATAAGCACAAATTGTGGTCTTTGAAAGTTCTTGCTGAGAGATTTGGAGTTTTATTAAGAATACCAGGAAGCCAGTGGCCTTTGAGTAATGTTTGAAACAAGAGGGAAGAAATCAACTATTGCTTTTGTTTGTTCAAAAGCTGACTTTATTGATGATATAATAGTGTCTGTAGGTCTTGGGATTCCTTTTTTCTTACTTTAAACGAGGTTTCTCCACCTTGGCACTGATGCCATTTGGAACTGGATAATTTTTTTTGTTGTGGCTCCTGTCCTGTGCATTGTAGGATATCAAGCCACATCCCAGGCCTCTACCCACAGGATGCCAGTAGCAAAACCTCCTTCTCAGTTATGATAACTAGAAATGTCTCCAGACACAGTCAGATGTCCCCTGGTTGGGGGCAGGGAGGGGCAAAATTGACCTCATTTGAGAACTATTGTTCTAGAAATTCTTTAGGAGTAACGTGAGATTGACTGTGTTACTGATAAATATCTGCAGAGGGACATTTTCTTTTATAATAAGCTGCATCCCAATTTGAAAGTCCAGAAGTGTCTAGATGTCCACTGGCCAAGGGATTGAAATCACTTAGCAGATGACGACTGAGTGTGTGCCTTTTCATGATTTTCACACTTTAGCAGAAGCCTTGTTATCTGATACTGTTGGGACCTGTAGGTGGTTGGGTAATTGAAAAGGTCAGTTAAGTTGAAGCAGGGAATGATTTAAAAAGAATCATCATTTGAAATCAAGTTTTAATTAAAGCTTATAAAAGGACATTCAAGCTCAGGCCTTTGTGAATAGGACCACAGATACGCACTCCTTAGAGTCTTACATTAACCTCAACCTTGACGTATCATTTAAAACATTTCTCTCTGTTTGATAAAAAATAGAAATAAAAACCATTTAAAAAGAAAAAATGAAAATGTACATTTCTGATGGGTTATTTTATTTGTTTTTTCAAAGCAGAGCAAATACTTATAAACACTTGTAAAGCTATCAGGAACTATCTATTTTCTTGCTTCTTTTTGTCTTCAAAAGTTGCATTTAGCTCTCAGGTGTTTTTTTTTGTTTTTTATTTTGTAGTTATTTGCCTTCATTTAGTCTTTCTTTCCGAAGTATATTCAACTTAGTGTTCATATAATAAAATTGTATATTTTGCATTGCTTAATATTAAAATCAGTTACATAACTGTAAGAGGTGAGTCTGCACAAACAGATCTAGAAACACATATAGCTCAGCTGGTGGGAGCAGTAGTGTGTGGAGGTACTAGAGTAGTTTCCCAGCCAGCAGTCTGCAGTGTGTGCAGCCTGAAGTTATAGGTCTGCTAATAGCCCCTGCCGTATTCTGAAGTTCATGGAAAGGCCCCCAGAGGATGGTTCCGATTTGAGACTCGGAAGATTGGGTTCAAACCCTGGTTCTGTTGCTTTCTCCATGGTTTTGGGACAAGCCCATCAGTAGCCACAAACCTCAGGTTCCTTATCTGTCAAATGGGACTGATAGTAATGCTTGTCTTGACTACGGAGCAGGTTATCCTGCAGGTTACACACAGGCCACATAACAGGAAATGCCTTTATAAATGTTCCGTGGCACACTAGTATGTTATTAATGAGCTGGTTATTGCTGAACCCGAGATGTGTACTTCTGAAAATGTGTTGGCTAGCCTTTGCTCTTTAAGCACAGAGCACTTGAGCCTCACAGTGAGAGATTTAGGTCAGAAGAGGAATGGAGGGGGCCTTGCTCAATGCAAATTTATATCCACTCTTGCAGAAACAGCTTTGGGCTCCTGCCATGCTGAAGGTGGAGGCACATCACATGGCTGGGTCTTTGTCATAGGTTTTGCTTGAGTGGAGATTACTGACTTCTCAGTGATAAACCCAGCGAGCAGGCAGGGGGTGAGAATACCAAGAGTTTGGCCAGAGTGTAAGAGGCAGCCAGGGTTCTCATCACACGTCCTTTACCCATGCTTTGATGTATATACAAAGTGAGTGACATCGTGAAGATTGTGCCACCCTGGAGGAGAAGAAGTAGTCTTTTCAGTGCAACACTTTAGGGTCTTCTGGAAAGTAAGAAACTCTGTTTATTTTTGCCAGTATGTCTCTTTTGTTCTTCCAGTGATTCGTCAGCAGGTTGACTAAAATTAGAGCTGTCTGCTAGTCTTGTCCCATCGAATGGTTAGATAAATCTTGCACTGATGTTCATACCTTGAAGGACCCTTTGTTGTGGAACTTCATGTGTTAGAGAAACTGAACCTGTGTAAAATGGAGCAGATCTAATTGCTCTCTGTAACCTTGCCCCCTGGGCCCCCAAAGAAAGCTAGAATCTCCCAGTTTTGGCCCAGTAGGTGAAGATGTTACTTTGTGAGTTCTTGTGTAACCTGAAGAAGACTGAAATTGTACGGCAGTTCTCATGAGGGAAACCCTGGGATTATTGGTCCAAGTCTCTCTTCAGTACAGCAGAAATTCTGCTGTTAGACTGGCATTACTGTCTTGACAAAAGGGGAAACAAAGCGGCTACTACTTTGTTAGGGAACCCCATCCATCTGTCCACCCATCTACCCATCTGTCCATCTGTCCACACACCCATCTGTCCACCTACCCATCCGTCTGTCCATCTGTGCAACAATGCAAGGTACTGTGTAAGGTACTGGGAATATTGCAGTGGAAAAGACAAAAACCCCTGCCCTGTGGAGCCAACATTGTACTTGACAAACCAGGTCCTAGCACATTGTCACCCTAGAATCAGGAGGACTCTTCCTGCCCAGTTCCACTGGGCTAGACATGTAAAGAGAATGTGTGAGTAACAGCTGAAGTTTGGTCTTACTCAGCTAAACTTTGGTCAAATGGCAAAATACGGGTGAGGTTCCTATGGACAGAGAAGGCAGACAGCATAGTGGGGATATGCTGAGCTCAGTGATGCATTACTGTAGACAGCTTGAGAACTCTAGGCATGGGCCAGCTTGGGACAGAGGCCATGGAAGAGATGGGTATACTGTGTGGCACCTGTAGCTGAGGCTTAGATGATAACCTTATTCTGCTCTAGCATGGAGATGACCCGTTCAGCCACACCTGTGGTCATCACTGAGTGCCTGTTTGTAACCAAGGTTGAAAGGATTGAAGCAGAGGTCTCTGTGATAAGTGGGAGGTGGAAGAGCTGATGGCTTATCTTAGCTGGGGAGGCTGTTCCCTCTCCTGGCCTTGGTTTCCTCACCTGTAAAATAAGGCCAGTATCTCAAAGGTCACCCAGGTTAAAAAAAAAAAAAAAAAAAAAAAAAAAATCTTAGCTTTGTTGAGTAAGAATGTAACCGGTTGCCTCTTTGATCTTTGATCAGTGATCCACATGAGTGGAGGGAACCTGACTTTTCCTGGTGCCCGCTGCCTTTGGAGTGAATGCAAAATGTCCATTTTGCTGATGACGGGCTCCCTATTGGCATGTACAGAATCTCAGGCAGTGTGAGAGTGTAGTAGCCACCTAGCAACATTGGGTCTTTGCGTGTATGTCCTTGTGATCTACCACCATGCTGCTATTCATCTTGATCTAAGAGACATTGCCAGTCTGCCCTGCATTGACTCAGCTGAGAGGCAAAACCGGGCAGAAAAGTGGGCTTCTGCAACTGGAACCCCAAAAGCCTGGGCAGAGCTGACCCGTATTGCCTTGAATCCTTGTCTTGGGTTGTTACTGGCCATGGTTGGCTCTCCTTAAGAACCATCAGAGAAGAAGGTCACCAAATGTCTGTCTGCCCATCAGGAGCGCTGCACCTGATCTCAGCCAAAAGGTTGAGAAGAGATTCATCAGGAGCTCTGTAGCCTTCTTGATACCAGCAGTAAATCTTTAATACATGTCTTCTCTAAGAGATACTGTCTGTTGTCTCTGATCTTCCCCATGCCCCTTCCTCTGCCTTCTTCTACCTTAATGAAAGAGCGAAACGGCTAATTATATGGAAACAAAGATTGCCAAGGTTTATATTAGGATGAAGTGTGTGTTCCACCTATGATAGTGGCCAGATCTTCCAAAGTACATCGTCTGACATTTTAGAATACAGACTTCCCTTTCATAGCAAACCTGTATTTTAATAGCTTGTGGTTTTAAAAATATCATCTAAACTCATGAACTAACGCATTCTTCTCAATTATATCCCAACTCCACCATCATCTTCCCTTTCTTCTCCTTCACTTCTCTGGAAATTATTGGAATCTGCTTTTAAACACTGGGGGATTGTACATTATAGTTGTTTAAAAATGAATCAATTTAAGTTTGAGCAATATGGTAATTCAAAGCAGTTTTAGGTGTTATTGGAATTTTTTATAAAGAGCATTCCTGAGCCTGAATGAGGCAGTCAGTTTTCCTATGAGCCATGACCCCAGTGCATTAATGTTCAAGTCTTCTGGTGCTCATGATAACGATTAAGGAGTTAATGTTACCTCTGCCATGTTTAAACATTAACCAAAGGGCTTCCTCTGCTATTATCTGTTATCAACAATTACTTGGAACATTTTCTGGCAGTGGAGCTTTGTTTTTCCTCTGAGGAGATGCTAGAACAGGATGAGAATAGACATTAGGCCACATCAAAGGAAGATTCTTGATTATGTCCAAAGAAACTCTGGCCTTGTGGGTATGGAGAGTTTGTCTCCTTAATATTTTGTAAACTATCACACCCCCACCACACACACACACACACACACACACACACACACACACACACACCCTGTCCCTCTCCCTCTCCGTCTCCCTCACCCTTACCCTCACCCTCACCTGGGTCTGGGGAAGAGGACTGAGTGATTATTTCACCGTATCATGGTGAGTGGTACTGCTTTTCTTATTTGGGATACTCATTAGAGTTGCTCTGTGGAGATGGAATGATGGTGGGGTGCAGTTAAACACAGCTGAGTGCTTTCTGCTTACGGACCTGATGTATTAATGCTCTCCAGGTCATTCATATTTGGGGGAAGGAACAAAGCGGGTACTGCTGTACTGCAGATGTGTTCATTTGGTTATTAACAAAAGGCTGGGTGACCCAGAAACTGAAACCCTGAGAACAAAAGTACTTTCCAGCTTCCAAATGGGAAGATCTTGGAGACTCTTGAGTGGCTCCTCTAGAGTGCTTTCTTTACCACCTAGCTGTTTGGAGCTGTCATGCCTAATAGCTTCTGAGCCTAGAGGGCCCCATAAAATTTTAGCCTGTTTCTATATAGAGTGCTTTGGAGTGGCCGTTTCTCTCTGTCTCTTATTTACTCTCAAATACCCTTTGGAAAAAGAGCTGATGAGATGCATTGAGACTTGGCATCAAAAGCCATTCATTGATAGCCATCACTCAACTCTCTTGGACTTAAATTTTGTTAAACAACAACAACAAAAAGTCTTAAAGAATTACTCCTGTTTCCCCGAATGTTGAAGTAAGAAAGAAAATAGTTATTCCTGTAATGCAAGAAGACATACTTGTTAAAATGTAAACAGTGAAAAATTATATCGATTAGGTTGGGCACGGTGGCTCATGCCTGTAATCCCAGCACTTGGGGAGGCTGAGGCAGGCAGATCACTTGGGGTCAGGAGTTTGAGACCAGCCTGGCCAACATGGTGAAACCCCATCTCTACTAAAAATACAAATATTAGCTGGGTATGGTGGCAGATGCTTGTAGTCCCAGCTACTCTGGAGGCTGAAGCACAAGAATCGCTTGAATCTGGGAGGTGGAGGCTTCAGAGAGCCGAGATCGTGCCACTGCACTCCAGCCTGGGTGACAGAGCGAGACTCTGTCTCAAAAAAAGAAAAGTGTATTGATTAAAAAGGGGAAACCCTCCCATCCTGTTTTTCCTGTAGATACCACTGGGACCAGCTGGGTTTCCAGTTTTTCTTTTCTGTGCATTTCTCTATACTCTATACTCACACATGGTTTTGCATAAATGGGATTATCCTATACACCTGTTACTTGACTTGCTGACCCAGGACGTCTCTGAATGTAGGGTATGCACGATAACACAACCCCATCATGGCTTATAATTCAGGCACTTAGCGTAGGTTGCTGGGTTTTACTTTTCTTCTGGAAACTTCAGGCATTGCCTCGCTTTCTGGATGTGCTATGGTTCTGGATTCTTCCTTTCTTTTTCTCTTAATAGGGCTTGTCTAGGATGGAATTTCAGAATAACTTGATTCTTTCCATTTGAGACACAAGCACACAGACCCCTTAGTGGAAGGTTTTTTGTTTGTTTGTTTGTTTGTTTGTTTTGAGACGGAGTCTCATTCTGCTGCCCAGGCTGGAGTGCAGTGGCTTGATCTCAGCTCACTGCAAGCTCCACCTCCCAGGTTCACGCCATTCTCCTGCTTCAGCCTCCCGAGTAGCTGGGACTACAGGCGCCCGCCACCACGCCCGGCTAATTTTTTTGTATTTTTAGTAGAGACGGGGTTTCACTGTGTTAGCCGGGATGGTCTTGATCTCCTGACCTTGTGATCCGCCCGTCTCAACTTCCCAAAGTGCTGGGATTACAGGCTTGAGCCACCGCGCCCGGCCTAGTGGAAGGTTTTTAAGGTTGCCTGTGTACCTGCCCTTTGCCCCTAGAGGTCCCACTGTGAGTGCCCCAGTTACATGATTCATCCGGCCTCATGGGGGCAGCCCACCCTGGCACCCATGTAGTGAAGACTATTGTTGTCAGATTTCCAGTCATTCCTCTCTGCCCTTAGCCCTGTTGTTCTGTGGCTTTGCTTTCTGGGTGCTTCTGCCCATGTCTTCAGTTCATTTCTCTCATTCCAAGTTCTTTGCCTGAAATATCCTCACTAGGCTCCACTCCTTGGGGTCAAGACTGCTGTCTTTGTGCACTTGGAGGCTGGCCTGTCTCTGTTGAAGTAATGTGTGGGTTGGGTGCCCACACCAACATCCCTGACACAGATCTGGCCAGCCACCTCGGATCAGCCTGCTACCTCCTCCCATCCCCTCTTAGATTTGTTCAGTTCCACCCTTTATTGGCTGCAGAAAATGATTCTCTACAATCTCTCACTGTGGTTTATGATAGAATCCATTTTCTTAAATCTGATGTAGGATCACTTTCACCAGCAGCAAGGTATTCTCTTAGGGTCTTCAAAATGGCTCCCCCACCCAAATTCCCAACCACCCCACTTCCCCAGACAGTGGGGAGAGGAGGGTAGATGATACATTTGCTTCAAGGTGCTGCCTATACTTCGCATCCATCACCACCAGGGCATATTGAACCCCTCTGGCTCTTCTGGTGCCCTCCGTGATGTGAGGGGAGCTCAGTGGTGCGGAGTGAACATAGGGTAATTTAGGAAGCTAAGTGCTCCATGTTCTCCTTGGCACAGGTTTCTCTGAGTCAGTTGGTCACTCCCTCCCAACCGCCATAGTTTTCTTTCACCTTGGGGCTTTTATTGTGAATCTCCACTTACTGGTGCTCCTAACATCTTGCAAAGGTCTTTCGGCCATAGGTCCCTGATCAGGGAAAATTGTCTCCTCTCTGCACTCCAGTTTTTTTCTCCTTATCCTCTCTGGCTGAGTCCTGACCTGACTCAGCCACGCCCCAGAGCCAGAGCCCTGGCCACTTGTCCCGCTTGGTCCATCTCTCACTTCTACCTATTCAGCCTAGGTGTCATGGCCATCATGCCCACCCAGCATGCCACCCTGTGTGGTCTCCTGCCTTGACAAGGTGTGTCCCCTGCCCAGGAGTACATCGGCAGGCAACCCTGACTCCTTTCAGCTCCTAGTGCCCTGGTACCTCTCCTGGGATCTTGAGGTCCACTCGCCAGATGCCCTGGCAGAACAGCAGGCTCCCGGGAGCACCTGGGATTGTGGCCCCTGCTTCCTGGGCCCAGGAAGTGCCCTGAGTAGATACTTGGTGGTGGGTGGGTTCCTTCTGATCAGTTTATATTTACTTTACTCCTGCCCACCTTGGTTTTTTCATCCACAGAGTAGAAATAAATTAAGTGGCTCCAAAAAGTAGTGATTCTTTTTTTAGGGTTGGATTTCTGTACTTTTCTTTACCATGGCTTTCATAGTTTTGCTAATAGACAAAAACAGTCCCTCGACTGCCTCTGAGAGTAAAGCTGAAATAAAAATTCTAGGCGTCTTCTCCAATAGCTGGAGTCCTGCACTGTCCAAGGAGTCTCAGAATGTAGTAGGAGGGAAAGAAGCCAGCTGGGGATTATAAATCTACCTGGACCATGGAACAGGATCAAAGAAGGGCATTGAGCAGCCATCCCAAAGCCAGGACTTGTAACTTAACATGACACCTCATTCATTTGAGCTGCTACTGCATGCAGGTTTAGGATTCTTCTTAAATTGTGCAGATGAGTCTCTATCTTTTAAACTCTTAGTTGTCATGCCCTGGCTGGTGCTGTTATTATAAAATTGAGACTGGAGGCCATACATTTGAAGATGAAGACGGTAATCTGCTGCCAACCTACTTCTCTCTTAATATATATATATATATATTTAACAAAAGGAAAGGAAAAAACTCATGCCAGACTTGTTTGTCTGAGATTTATCACTGTAGGGATCCCAGAGGGTCCCATGGAAGCTGGCTTTCGTGGTAGCTGGGGCTGGGGACTGGACAGAACAGGTCAGGTCAGTGTGAGCTTGAATTAGACTGCGCCTGCCTCCTGGTGCGCGTGCTGTTTGGGCGTGTATCGGCTCTTAAAATGCTGTTCATCCATCAACATACTGACCCCTTTTTCAAGTTTCATTGTTCTATTATTGTGACTATAAAAGTGGCACTTGTTGCAAAACCAGTTTCTGTGATCTAGAACAGTGTTCTCAAACTTGCATCTATCAGAATCATCTGGCCCCACCTCTAGAGTGTCTGATCAGTAGCTTTGGGGTGGGGCCTGAGCATTTGCATTTCTAACAAGTTCCCAGATGCTGCTGCTACTGCGGCTGACCGGGCAACCACTCTTTGAGAACCACTGATCTAGAAGGTACAAAGAAATTAACGTCATCTTCAGTCTTACCACTCAGGAGAGAACCACTGTTAACATTTTAGGGTATAACGAATATATTCATACATATATGGACATATTTTTAAAAACAATGATAGTTTTGTGCTGTACATAGTGTTGCTTTTTAAAAAAACTACCTTCTTTATTTTGGAATAGTTTTAGATTTGTGGAAAAGTTGCAAAGATAGAACAGAGGGCTCCTGTATACCCAGTCCCAGAGGGCTCCTGTATACCCAGTCCGCAGTTTCTCTTATTGTTAATATCTTACACCATTATGGAACATTTGTCAGAACAAAGGAGCCAACATTGATACATTACTGTTAACTAAACTCCACATTGTTACTGCTTTTATTGAAAATACATGAATATATTTTCATAGGATTCAAATATCAGAAATACATAATGACAGAGAGCCTCTTCACTCCTACCATCCCACTTCCTATATATTTCAGAGTATTTTTTGTATATTTATATACACATGTAATTATGCACACACACCCATCCATCTTATTTTGGGACGTGCTTTTTCATTTAAATATGTCTTAAAAGCTTTTTTTCAGTATATCTAGATCTGCACCATTATTTTTAATGGACAACACATTGTTTTACACCCTTTTAAAATATATCTTATCTATTTTAATCTAGCAGATTAAAGGTGAGGTCTGGCACACCTCCCTTTTATCTTAAATTGGAGGTTAGAGATTATTTGTCCTCCTTTGTGGAGTACTTACTGTGTTCTAGGCACTGCCAAGCACTTAGCATATATTATCTAACCCAGTTATCAAAACAGTCTTATGACATAGGTATCATTATCCCTGTTAACAGATGAGGAAACTGAGGGTCAGGGAGGTTAAGTGAGCAAAAACTTTTGACGACTTTCTAGCTGAAGCAGGCTGTCTCTGGTATTTTGGGTGCCATGAGCTGTTCAGCTTAGGGTGCACATTGCTTAGTTTATGGAGTCTTCCTGTGTGCCACACCTAGTGCCAAAATAGGAAGGTGAAGGATATGCTTAGGCAACTCACAGTCTCATAGCTGAGGGGAGATGTATATGTAAAACAAATGATTATGTGATAAGTATTACATTAGAGTTTGTAAGTTGTAAGGTGGGTTTTGGATACCTTAAAAAATCCACTGGAAGTAGGGCATGTGCTTGGAACCATGGCAGAACAGATGGAAGTGTAGCATCAGATTTGGCAATCAGACCCGAGTTCTAATTCTGAATATTACTGTTTAGCTGTGAGACTCTAGAGAAGGCAATTAACCTCTCTGAGTTTTTGTTATGAATATCTCAAAATAGGCCAGGCACAGTGGCTCATGCCTGTAATCCCAGCGCTTTGGGAGGCCAAGTCTAGCACATTGCTTGAGGCCAGGAGTTTGAGACCAGCCTGGCCAACATGGCAAAACTCTGTCTTCACTAAAAATGCAAAATTAGCTGGGCATGGTGGTATGTGCCTGTAATCCCAGGCTGAGGCAGGAGAATCGCTTAAACCTGGGAGGCGGAGGTAGCAGTGAGCCAAGATTGTGCCACTGCACTCCAGCCTGGGCAATAGAGTGAGGCTCTGTCTCCAAAAAAAAAAAAAAAAAACACACACACACACACACACAAAAACCTCTCAAAATATGCTTCATATGGTTGTTAGGGTTACGATTAAATAAATACCTATAAGAACTAGCTATTGTTCTGCTTAGTAAATATGTATATATAATGTGTTTAGTATATTTAGCATAAATGTACAATCTCTGCCACATCAGTTGCTGAGTTGAAACCTGCCTTTAAAAGTCCTTGGAAAGTTCCAGACAGAAACAAGGAAAGAACCAAATCCCCCGGTCTTTTATCTCTAAGACCAAATCCTGAAGCCCTCCCTGAACCCCCTGTGCCCCCAGTCTTTGCATCCTCGGAGCATTCTCTGAATGGGCCTCACTCCCATTTACATGTTATCCTGTTTGTGCCATCTCTCCTCTGCAACTACAGTTTCTTGGAGGGCAGAATCTGTGCCTTTCATTCTTGTGTCCCCTGCAGTTTAATGGAAGCACATTAAATATTAGTTGTAGAACCAGATGCTGTAGAAAGGGCCCACATCCTACACCCCAAGTCAGATGGAGCTTACATGTTATGGTTTTTGAAGAGTTTTTTCTGTCTCTTCCAACCATCCTTCCCCCACTGGTTTTGTTGTTGTTGTTGTTGTTGTTGTTGTTGTTGTTGTTGTTGTTTTGAGACGAGCCTCAATGTGTCACCCAGGCTGCAGTGCAGTCGCGCGATCTCGGCTCACTGCAAGCTCCGCCTCCCGGGTTCACGCCATTCTCCTGCCTCAGCCTCCAGAGTAGCTGGGACTATAGGCGCCCGCCACCATGCCCGGCTAAGTTTTTGTATTTTTAGTAGAGACGGGGTTTCACCATGTTATCCCAGGATGTTCTCGAACTCCTGACCTCGTGATCTGCCTGCCTTGGCCTCCCAAAGTGCTGGGATTACAGGCGTGAACCACTGTGCCCGGCCTCCCCCACTGGTTTTTTAGGCATTAGCCTTTGACACCCAAACTTGAGTTTAACATAGAAGGGCCATTGAACATTTTATTCAAAAAGATTTTTAATGAATTATGTCTTGATATATGAGTAGTCCTCATTATGAATTAACTTAATCCTCAGGTCTTTCACTGGGAGGAAAGATTTATGTTGATATTTTTCCCCCAATGTAGAAAAGCAGAACAAAACCTCAGCAGGCCTATGTCTTGTATAGCCAGGGCAATTCTTACCAGACTGCCACAGGTTAGATAAAATGCTGCCCGTTCTTTTCCTTTCCTGCTCGTGCTTAGAGGAGACAGCATTCTGGCAGAGATTTTGGGCCAGTGAAGTTGGAATAATACTGTAAAGAAGTTTTGGTTGAAGACAAGGCTAAATGAATTAAGGGAAAGACTAGTTTCTTTGCTGTGTAATGGCTTGGATAAATTTCTTTTTTTTTTTTTTTTTTTTTTTTGAGACGGAGTCTCGCTCTGTCGTCCAGGCTGGAGTGCAGTGGCGCGATCTCCCTCCCTGCAAGCTCCGCCTCCTGAGTTCACGCCGTTCTCCTGCCTCAGCCTCCCGAGTAGCTGGGACTACAAGCGCCCGCCATCATGCCCGGCTAATTTTTTGTATTTGTAGTAGAGATAAGGTTTCACCGTGTTAGCCAAGATGATCTCGTTCTCCTGACCTTATGATCTGCCCACCTCGGCCTCCCAAAGTGCTGGGATTACAGGGCTTGGATAAATTTCTGAGTTTGTCCTAGAAAGATTGGTAGTTAAAACATGTTCCATGTCAACTGAACTGTCTAAATAGTAATCTTGAGAGGTATGGCAGTGTTATTTTTTTCTCCTTCTGGAAAATCAGCTAAACTTGTTAGAGTATGTGAAAATCCACTCTCCTAGATCTGAAGAGCAGGATTCTTTTTAGAGGGCAGTTACAGAGCCACACTAGGTTTCAGCCTTTTTTTTTTTTTTTTAAATAGGAGATTGCGGCCTCTTAAGCGAGCCAACGATTTAGAAAACTTAATCACAGGTTCTTCTTTCATTCACGCTTAATCTGGTCATTCAGAGGCTCTTGCCCTCCCCTTCAGAGACTGCAGCGCCTGACCTGGGGCCACGGAGGTCTTCCTCCTCAGCCTTCAGAAGGTTCAAAGGGCAGGAGTGAGTCTGATTCTTTGGGTAGGGGGTTGGGTTGGATCTTCTAAAATTAATTTCTGGGTGTGAACTGTAAAAAAGATGAACCACTAGGTATTTACTCTCCTCCATAATTTACCATTGCAGCCAGAAGCCTGATGGTTTCAGCCCCCCAACCCAGAAAAAAATTTATAAAAATGACCAAAATGTTACAGAAATTTATTTCATGGAGGTTGTTCATTTTATGGACAATTGTTCCATTTTAAGCACTTTGGTCACCCTCCTGATTCTCTTTTTTTTCCCTCCCCCTGTCTGGACTTCAGTGCTCTAGCATGTTTAGTGAGAGAAGCAAAAGGGCTTCAGGACGTCATGTAAACAAGCACCTGCATCTCTCCCCATACTTTTATTTTCCTCTGGCATTAAAACGAGAAGAGCAGGGTAGGGGACTTGGAAATCCTATCATTGCAAAAATGGTTGGCTTAGATGCTGGTGGTGGTGGTGGTGGCAGCCAGAGAGGGAAATCAAGAGTCCTTTACATGCTCTCTGGGTGCACCTGCGTTTATTAGATGCGTGGCTGTAAGCCATCTGGAGTAGTGCAAATTTATATTTTTATTGATTTGAATTCAGAGGAGGTTTTTGGTCTTAATTAATTTAACTAATTTATTTTTCATTTTAGAAATTCAATTTCAGCTTCACCCTAATTGTCACTACTAAAATCCTATATATGCGATTCTAAGCTTGCAAAACCGATAAAATAAGATGACTTTATTACTTTTATTTTTTAAAATTTCTCATTTTCCTTTTCTCTGTTCCACTTGGCTGAGGACAAATATAGATAAAATCTTGGCCTATTGAAGAGCCATTAAAATATTGTTTTATTTTTGCTTCTAACCTGGGATGTTTTATATCTGCAAAATGTGGTGAAGACAGACCCATTGATTAAAAACTGACTGTTCTTCGACTGGGCACCATGGCTTACACCTGTAATCCCAGCACTTTGGGAGGCTGAGGCAGGTGGGTCACTTGAGGCCCGCAGTCCAGGACCAGCCTGGCCAACATGGTGAAAGCCTGTCTCTACTAAAAGTACAAAAATTAGCTGGGCGTGGTGGCATGTGCCTGTAATCCCAGCTACTCGGGAGGCTGAGGTGGGAGAATGTCTTGAACCCAGGATGCGGAGGTCGCAGTGAGCAGAGATCACACCATTGCACTCCAGCCTGGGCAACAAGAGCTAAACTCTGTCTCAAAAACAAAACAACAACAACAACAAAAACAAACCAGACTGCATAAATCTTTGACTTCTGAGTGTTGAAGCTGGAAGAAATTTCTGGTGCCATTTTATTTTTGTCCTGCACTTGGGATGTGGTTCTTTGATGCAGTTTCAGGCCTGAAGCCAAATGTGTACCTCTAGCCCTGTGAACCTCTCACCTGTTTTAGGAAATCATTTTGAGCAAATCATACCTTCTTTGAGGATCTGAAAAGTTTGTCAAAAAAGCTTGTCTGCAGCTATGTGATATGGCATGACGCAGACGCAGAAAGCCTGGATGAGGCTGTACAGATGTGTCCAACTGCCTGATAACCTGACTTCTCTGAAAACCTACTAAAACCAATAGGTGGACTGTTCTTTTTTTTTTGGACAAGAAGAAAGACCTGGCACTTTCGTATAGCACATCAAGCCTTGGTAGCAACCAGAAACTAAGTGATGAATGCAAGCTTTTAGCCCCTTTCCTTCTTGTCCCTAGACCTTCATAGTTGTAGCTTGTCAGTAGAAAGAACTTTGGCCTGGGAGTTGGGAGATTACCTGGGCTTCAGATGAGCTGAGTTACCTCGGGCAAGTCTCTTAGTGTATCCCAAGATCTTTCTCCAGAGTGAGAGAATGGAATTTGATTCTCTAGCGGTCTCTTACGCTGGAATCCTGTATGATTCTTAGGGGTCCGTGCTACGTCTGGGGTTGGAGATCACAGATGTGAAAGAGACTGTTTGAGGTGTCCACTTAAGAGCTGCAAACTCTATTGACCCTTGTGTCTTTCAACTGGAAAAATGAGAGCAGCTTCTACTCAAATTAAGAGGTGCCCTCAGATTCCCCTATTTAGACTCTGTGAACCAGTGATAAGTCCCCTCTTCTGTGTGATTGGTGTTGCCCT
Organism: Rhinopithecus roxellana; assembly: GCF_007565055.1. Taxonomy (NCBI): domain Eukaryota; kingdom Metazoa; phylum Chordata; class Mammalia; order Primates; family Cercopithecidae; genus Rhinopithecus; species Rhinopithecus roxellana. Next base: position 21,623,208 of record NC_044561.1, on the reverse strand, counting down.
TTTGGGATGGAGACATTTTGGACTAAGGATTTTAGAGATTATTTTTACTGAGATAGGATCATATGTGTACTAAGATGTCCTTAAAGCTGGTACTGTCCCCTTTTATCACTAATGGCTGCTATTTCCAGAGCTGTGGGCTTTATCTGACCATCTTGCAGGTACGTTGAAAGATTTGACTAACACTTAAAAGGTATGTTCAGAAAATGTTGTTTTTCTGTATTTCTTCTTTACCCTATTTCTCCCTTGTTGAACAGTGAAAACCACCAGGTTTTATGTTCCACTGGGCAGCTGCTGCTGGTCTGATGTTTTTCTCTCCGTCCCTCCTCCTCCTTCTGTCTCCCCTCCCCCGGGGGTCCTCCCTCAGTTCCACCCCCCACCCCACCCCCGCCCCATTCTTGCTGCGGTCTGAAGGGAGCTGTACCTTTGTGGTTCTTCTGCAGCTGCTGGACTTTGATGGGGACATGCTTGCTGCCTCTACACTTGCTTCCCTTAGCAACCGATCCTTTGACGATGACCTCTTGCTGTTCGCCTGTTGTCTCTCATGTTGGATTATAGATGAGAGATTTACCAGGCTGGGGGTAGAGGCCTGCTGTTAGCACATTTCTTTTAGGGTTCCCAGCGTCCCTCAGCCTGTGTTTTCTCTCTCTAAAATATGAGGTTTGGAGAGGGTGCATGTTTGTGTATGTGTGGCGGGGATATTAGTGCCAAATCAAACAGTTTTAAGTTCATAGGATTGTCCTAGTTGTGAGCTAATTTTGAAGTAGATGCTGTGCTGGTTACTGAAGCTACTTGATTTACTTCTCATTTTTATTATAATGTGATTAACACACATAGGAAGGGGGAGGGGTGCCATTTGTTCCTCTTTACACTTTCCAAGTGTTTGTGTGTTGGCACTAAACTTGCTTCCTGGTGTAATCTGAGCTCTGAGAATTGCCAAATTACCTAAATCTCCACATGTTTTAGCGCCTTTATTTTCTCCTAAAGCATTAAGTTTTTGCTTTATTTAAAGTAGCAGTATTCCTGGACTTGTGGCCCTTATCCTACATGGACAGCTTATAATGTCCCGTGTGTAACTAGTATGTGCATTTCTGTTTAACTCGGTGGACTTGCCTTGGACAAAGTAGGGACAAGGACATTGTGGGACAGCAAGAATTCCAAAAGAACCCTGGATTAAGGCCAAAAAGAAAAAAAAAAAAGCCATTTTAAAAGCTACCCAAAGAGGAGAGTCTAAAATAAAATTAGCAATCATTTTTATAAAAAGATACAAGAAAACAGATACTTACACACTGCTGGTGGGGAGGGTTGCTTGTAGCGGTACAATGTATCAAGAGTCTTAAAAATACTCATACCCCGGCTGGGCGCAGTGGCTTACACCTGTAATCCCAGCACTTTGTTTTGTTTGATTATATAGTCTTTGGGGGAACATTTTTTTTTCCCTAAGTTTTCACAGTTTAGAGGAGGGCTACTTAAAGATTTCATTATATAAAGTTACTACTTTGGCTGGGTGCAGTGGCTCACACCTGTAATCCTAGCACTTTGGGAGGCTGAGGCAGGCAGATCACGAGGTCAGGAGATTGAGACCATCCCGGCCAACATGGTGAAACCCCGTCTCTACTAAAAATACAAAAAATTAGCTGGGCGTGGTGGCACGCGCCTGTAGTCCCAGCTACTCTGGAGGCTCAGGCAGGAGAATTGCTTGAGCCCAGGAGTCAGAGGTTGCAGTGAGCCAAGATCGTGCCACTGCACTCCAGCCTGGGCAACAGAGCAAGACTCTGTCTCCAAAAAACAATAAATAAATAAAATAATAATAATAATACTCATACCCCTTGACTCAGCAGTTTTTCTTCTAGGAGTTTATCCTTAAAAAAAGTTGAAGATGGGCTGGGTGCGGTGACTTATGCCTGTAATCCCAGTACTTTGGGAGGCTGAGGTGGATGGATCACCTGAGCTCAGGAGCTCAGGAGCTCAAGACCAGGTAGCAACAGAATGAGACTCTGTCTCAGAAAAAAAAAAAAAAAAAGTTAAAGATGTATATCTCAAGGCTTACATGTAAGGATGTTCACTAACATGTTATTTATAATAGAAAATTACTAACAATGAATATCTAACAATAAAGGGCTAGCTAAATGAGAATACTTTTGTTCTTATAGTAGAGTACTATGCAGACATCTGGATAGTTTGAGAATACTTAATGTCAGGGGAAAATGCTCATAAGAGAAAAAAGCAGAATATTAAGCAGTGTGTCATATGATCCTAATTTAAAAAGAAGGACCAGGCATGGTGGCTCACACCTGTAATCCCAGCACTTTGAGAGGCCAAGAAGGGTGGATGGCTTGATCCCAGGAGTTCGAGACCAGCCTGGGCAACATGGCAAAACCCATCTCTATTTTTTTTTTTTTTTTTTTTTTTGAGACGGAGTCTCGCTCTGTCGCCCAGGCTGGAGTGCTGTGGCCGGATCTCAGCTCACTGCAAGCTCCGCCTCCCGGGTTCACGCCATTCTCCTGCCTCAGCCTCCCGAGTAGCTGGGACCACAGGCGCCGCCACCTCGCCCGGCTAGTTTTTTGTAGTTTTTAGTAGAGACGGGGTTTCACCGTGTTAGCCAGGATGGTCTCGATCGCCTGACCTCGCGATCCGCCCGTCTCGGCCTCCCAAAGTGCTAGGATTACAGGCTTGAGCCACCGCGCCCGGCCCTATTTTTTTTTTTTTTTAAGACGGAATCTCACTCTGTCACCAGGCCGGAGTGCAGTGGTGCGATCTTGGCTTACTGCAGCCTCTACCTCTCGAGTTTAAGCGATTCTTCTGCCTCAGCCTCCCAAGTAGGTGGGATTACAGGCGCCTGCCACCACACCTAGCTAATTTTTGTACTTTTAGTAGAGACAGGGTTTCACCATGTTGGCCAGGATGGTCTCAATCTCTTGACCTCATGGTCTGCCCGCCTCGGCCTCCTGAAGTGCTGGGATTACAGGCGTGAGCCACTGTGCCCGGCCCCATCTCTATTTTAAAAAAAGAATTGTGTGGCGTACACAGAAAAAGAATGAAATTCCGTCCCCAATCTGTCTCTTTGGTAATGGGATTTTTGGTGCTTTCATTTTGTTCATATTCCAAGTTCTTCAATGGTCACGTATCACAGATTGTGTATCCTTAATCTGAAAATCTGAAATCTGAAATGCTCCAAAATCTGAAACTGTTTTGAGTGCTGACATGATGCTCAAAGGCAATGTTCATTGGAACATTTCAGATTTTCAGATTAGGGATGCTCAACTGGTCAGTGTAATGCAAATATTTCAGAATCTGAAAAAAATCTGAAATCTAACATTTCTGATCCCAAGCATTTTGGATAAGGGACACCCCACCCTGTAGTTTTATAAGTTGAGAAAATTTTTGTTTTAACTGACTCTTCATCCCCCGAAAAGTATTTTGAGAATGTTTTGTCTAAAGCTAAGGGCTTAATAGATGAACCAAGACAATGCCTTTTCTCTGTGTTTCTTGTTTTTGTTGTTAGGGTTTGCGTTTTTTAAAATTAAAGCCACCTTTTTTCTTTGTGTGAGCAATGACTTTGGGGTTTTAAGTTGCAGTGTTAATCTGAAAGAAGTTATATTGCTTAACAGGAACTCAGTACAATGATGCATCATCCTTCTGTAATCATGTAATGATGCCTGACTTCAAAATGACTTACTAGTATTTGGGGATTGGTGTTTGGACTGATTGTGTATGAGAAAGTGCAGGTGGACCGTCCATTTACTAAATATGGACGAATGGCAAGGGACTTGAGAGCTTTCTGTTTGATGGTGGTTGAAATCACTAGTTATGGATGCCATCTTTGTTTGGAAATGTTTGCAATTTGGGAAGAGTAAGAAGTGTTAGCAGATGATGGTTCTATGAACAGGTTGTCTAGGAGCATCAGAGTGGGAGGAGAGTGTTTTGGGGACTGGGGAATGGGTTTCATTTGTGTTTGGCAGTAGCTGGTGATGGCTGTTGATAGTTGAAAGGTCTATGGTCTCTGTTAAGGAGTACTTGACTATGAGGTTGGTTGAGTCAGGGGGTGAGTAGCTATGAACTCACAAGCTGACAGGCGTTATGCCTCCTCAGCCTTCACTGTTCACCAATTGCTTGGGAAACCTGTAAGAATGGGGAGAAGAGAAATGTAGCAGCCATATCCTGGGCAGGTATTGAGAGAGTAGTTCAAAATATTGGAATATGGGTAAAACTAGAATGCTGCACTTTTATTGGGCTCATCATTTGGGAGAGACTAGTGAGGGTAGAGTTGGTTCTCTTAAGATGGTTTAGTCTTTTTTGAATCCTTTAAGCACGCAGGGGAATGCACAGGTAGACTGAATTTTCTTCCACTGATAACTTGCTATCAGCCACGTATTACTGAGTAGTATTTCATTGTGTGGATATACCACATTTTATGTATCCACTCTTCAGTCAGTAGGCATTTGGGTTGTTTTCACTCTGTTTGTTATGAACAATGCTGCTATGAATGTTCATGTACAAGTTACGGACATGTTTTCATTTCTCTTGGGTATATACTTAGGAGCGGAATTGCTGGGTCATATTGGCCCCTCTATGTTTCACATCTTGAGGAATTGCCAGACTGTTTTCCAATATATCTATACCATTTTACATTTCCTATCAGCCGTGTATGAGGATTCTAATTTCTCCATACCCTCTCTAATGCTTGTGATTATTTCTGTTCTTTTTATTATGGCCATTCTATATTAGTAGGTATGAAGTGGTATCTCATTGTGGTTTTGGTTTGCGTTTCCCTCATGCCTAATGATGTTGAGCATCTTTTCATGTACTTATTGGCCATTCATTTACCTTCTTTGGAGAAACATCTGTTTAGATCATTTGTCCATTTCAATTGGGTTACTCATTTTGTTATTGAATCATAAGAGTAGTTACACTTTTACAGTGTTGGATCACAAAGAGATTTACCATCTGAGAAGTTAGAATTGAACATTTAAAATTCATTTAAGAATGGTTAAAAACGTGGCCGGGCGCGGTGGCTCAAGCCTGTAATCCCAGCACTTTGAGAGGCCGAGATGGGCGGATCACGAGGTCAGGAGATCAAGACGATCCTGGCTAACACGGTGAAACCCCATCTCTACTAAAAAATACAAAAAACTAGCCGGGCGAGGTGGCAGCGCCTGTAGTCCCAGCTACTCGGGAGGCTGAGGCAGGAGAATGGCATAAACCCGGGAGGCAGAGCTTGCAGTGAGCTGAGATCTGGCCACTGCACTCCAGCCTGGGTGACAGAGCGAGACTCCATCTCAAAAAAAGAATGGTTAAAAACACATTACATGTTAACAAACGTAACTTTTTTTTTTTTGAGACAGAATCTTGCTCTGTCACCAGGCTGGAGTGCAGTGGTACGATCTCGACTCACTGCAACCTCTGTCTCCCGGGTCCAAGCAATTCTCCTGCCTCAGCCTACCGAGTAGCTGGGACTACAGGCGCGTGCCACCACGCCCAGCTAATTTTTCGTATTTTTAGTAGAGACGGGGTTTCACCATGTTGGCCAGGTTGGTCTCAATCTCTTGACCTTGTGATCTGTCCACCTCGACCTCCCAAAGTGCTGGGATTACAGGCGTGAGCCACCATGCCCGGCTACAAATAACATTTTTATTTAAAAAAAAATTTTTTTTAAAGATGTGGTCTTGCTCTGTCGCCTAGACTGGAGTGCAGTGGCACAATCATAGCTCATGCAGCCTTGAATTCCTGGGCTCAAGTGATCCTCCTGCCTCAACCTCCCAAGTAGCTGGGGCTACAGGCATGTGCCACCATGCCTGGCTATTTAAAAAAACATTTTTGTAGAGACCGAGTCTTGCTTTGCTGCCTAGGCTAGTCTCGAACTCTTGGCTTCAAGTGATCCTCCCGCCTTGGCCTCCCAAAGTGCTGGGATTACAGGTGTTGGCCAGCACTCCTGGCCAAAAATATCTTTTTGTTTTAGAAAGTACAGTGAGAAGAATGGCCTTGTTTTATATATTTGCAAATCTCTTTAATGCCTTGCTTAGTAAGACAGTTGAATTCTTGCATCTACTTCTGTACCTAGTCTGTTACAATATGCTTTGGTTGAAGTATGATGAAGAAAATCTAGCCTTACACAAACATGTAGTTGGAAAAGGGAGGAGTATTTTATAGCCTGTTAAGGTACTAGTAATTATGAATATTCTTTGATACTGTATCTAAACTGGACAAGAGATAGTTTCTGAAAGATTAGTTGCAATGTGGATTCTGAAACCATGTCAATGAACTATTCCTACTCTTTCACTTTGAAATCTATTGGTCTCTGTTGCATTTTGAATGGAACTTTTACTAATGAATGATTTTATATTATCATCTCATGCATTGGTCATTTAGAAAATATTGATTCACTTAGTCATGTAGCTCTTCCAAATACTAACATATTTCATTATACAGTACTTAAAAGTTCACATTTAATTAATTAATTATTTTTAAGATGGATTTTCGCTCCTGTTGCCCAGGCTGGAGTGCAGTGGCATGATCTTGGCTCACTACAATCTCTGCCTCCTGGGTTCAACCAATTCCCTTGCCTTACCCTCCTGAGTAGCTGGGATTACAGGCATGCGCCACCACGCCCGGCTAATTTTGTATTTTTAGAAGAGATGGGTTTTACCATGTTGGTCAGGCTGTCTTGAACCCCCGACCTCAGGTGATCCGCCTGCCTCTACCTCCCAAAGTGCTGGGATTAAAGGCGTGAGCCACAGCACCCAGCCTATTTATTTATTTTTGAGTCAGGGTCTCACTCTGTTGCCCAGGCTGGAGGGCAGTGGCACGATCTAGGCCCAGTGCAGCCTCTACCTCTTAGGCTCAAGTAATCCTTCCACCTCAGCCTCCAGGTGTCTAGGGCTATAGCTGCGTGCCACTATGACCAGCTAATTAAAAAAATTTTTTTTTGTACTGATGGTGTTTTACCAAGTTGCCCAGGCTGGTCTCAAACTCCTGAGCTCAAGCGATCTTTCCACCTCGGCCCCACAAAGTGCTGGGATTAAGCGTATACCACCATGCCCTGCCAAAAATTCACATTTGTTCCCAGTAGAAGAGTCTCTAAGTATCAGGATTCTGTCAGACTCATAGTGGTAGATAAAAATTTACCAAAATTTTAATTTTTGCTTGAAAGTTCAAATTTTATCATTGGCAAAAAATATTACCAATTGTTTCCTTGGAGTGATGGGCTCATTTCATTCCTTTCTGAGAAAATGTCTGCCCTGCACTCATCTGTATAACTGTACTTAACCGTCAGTTACTCGTTTAAGTAAAAATGGTGTTCCGTGAAAAAAATTGACTAGTTTGGCTTATAGCTAACGATCACACAAATATTTTGTCTTAAGGCAACCATTGTGCTTTGGTATGCAGTGGAAGTGCTTTATGTGTATTTAACCATTTCGTCACGCAGAATATTTTTTATAAATGTACTCAAGGGTTGAGATTTAATAAAGTTAATAGTTTTTATTGCTTCATCTACATTGCTTCATCAACATTCTTAAGGAAATTTTTATTTCAATTCCAAATATACAATGATCAAGAATGCAGTTTAGTGTCACTGCTGTAATTCTTGCAACAGTTTTTCCCACCATTGCTTTTATACACGAATCAGTGCAAATGTCAGCAGACTGTAAAAGGCTAATAATGTCTTTGTGTTATTGCAAAAATGGTTTTGCCCTCACAGATTACCTGAAAAGGTTGAAGGACAAACCCCCACCCACCGCCCCCTGCTCTGGGCTTGCAGATGGGATGAGAACCACTGGGCTAGACAGCGTTTAATGGAAATGGGTGTTTTGAGGGTGCTTGCTTCTCTGTTATCTGAGACTGGTAGCATAACCTTGCATGGTGATAGCAGCAAAATCTGTATAGTGTTGTGTACCTTGTTGCGTTGTTCTTTCCAGTCTTTAGCAATATGCAAAAATCACAAAGCACTAACCACTGAGACTCCTTTGAAAATAAACTGCTTCCTCATTTTCTTCTTCCTTTCCTTTTCTTTCTAACAAGAAAAGCACCTCTTCAGCACCTAGCTTGGCAAATGTGCTGTTTCCCTTATTTCATGTTTTGAGTTTCAAAAAGACAGTGGCTCTTTGGGCCTTCCTCCATATCTCTGTTTCTGAGGATACTCGTTATACTGAGAACCCTTGATTGATGTCTAGTTCAGGCCCAGGCCAGTGGCTGGCAGTGACCTGATTCTTGCCATGTAAATCCTTACTGAATGGCATGAGACTCCAACTTAGCAGTTCATGGAATTGTAAGGTGAGCCCAGTTTCCCAGCCAATTATGACTCCATCTAAAGCCGTAGCTGGGCCATTAATGTATTTTGCGCCTTGTCCTCTTTTATATCTTGCCAAACTCTGAGAGTCTACTGTATAGCTACTGGCAACAGGCCTCTGCCAAAACAGTCTATGAATGTATCATTTTACACCTCATTTTTCCTTGTTTCCCCCTGTGATGGCACCTTGCCTGTGTTTCTCTCTCCCACATCTTTCTACCCACTTAAAAAGATTATTCATTTAACTTATTCCTTTATTGTAATATTATAGGCTTTTGGCTTCTGTAGTTATTTAGTGTGAAAGAGATACTGAAGAATGAAAATGCTAATATCTTCTTATAGCGCCCTTCCTTTTTCAACCACCAGTGGTTCTCCTAAGGGCCCTCTTCTGGGTTGAATTGTATCCCCTCAAATTTATATGTTGAAACCCTAACTCCCAGCACCTCAGAATGTGACCTTATTTGGAGATTGAGTCTTTACGGAGGTAATCAAGTTCAATTAAGGTCGTCAGGGTGGGCCCTAATCCAATATGATTGGTGTCCTTATTAAAAGGGGAAATTTGGACATATGCACACACACCAAGAGCGCGCCAAGTGAAGATGGAGGCAGTGATTGGGGTGGATTCCACAAGCCAAGAAACACCAGACTGCCAGCAGCCCACCAGAAGCTAGGGGAGAGGTGTGGTACGGCCCTCACAGCCCCCAGAAGAAATCAACCCTGTTGACATCTTGATTTTGGACTTCTAGTGTCAATCAACTGCGAGATGACAAATTTCTTTTTTACCCAGTTTATGGTATTTTTTAAGGCAGCCCTGGGAAATGAATAGCAACTCAAAGCTGTCTGCTGTCTCCTATGGCCCTGTGGTTCTCTTGCTCACCTTGGACCTTTGTTCTTCAGGTCAAACCAAGGCTGGTTTCCCAGGGTGACCTGTGTGCCTGCCGTGTGAGGTTCCTCCTCAGAGCAGTGCTCTGTGATCCTCACACTAATGAAGAATGCAAGGTTGAGGACTGTGTTTCCTGGAAAGATGGATAGAGATGGTTTAGGGACTCAGAGACAGGCGACTCCATGTACCTGCTCCCATCCCGTTTGCATGTACCTCTTACCCTGCATTGATGAGAGGTATTAAAATCCTACTGGCCTCCACTTGCTCCTCTTCCCCGTGGAGCAAGGAGCACTGAGCCAGCATGGGTGTATCTAGCTTTCTTTTCTCCAAGTGCATTCTCCATGGGACCCTTCTGCGGGTTCCCAGCTGACCGCTGGTTTGCACCACACAGCCAGGAGAAGTGGCCAAGAAAAGCGAGCTGCTGGATGGAAATGCTCAGGGCCCCAAAACATTACTCTTCGTGGTAGTTTGGTTCTTGCCAGGATGTCCTTGTAAAACTTTTATGAAGATGTTGTTGTACTTGCATTGGAAGTTGAAAATTGCTGTTAACCTTGCTAAGTCCCATGTCCCCCAGGAATGTGGAACGCTAAGGAAATGCTCTGGCCCTCCCTTCTGGACGGGCGCTCCACTGCAGCAGCTGCCTGCATAGAAAGTTGAGCTGGCTGGCTGGATTAAGGGACATCAGCTAGGCCTTTGTTTAAAAATATTTAAAATATGTTTGAACCTCCCTTTATCAACAAAGAACAGTTTCTTTCAGCAGAGAGAAGTTTTTCATTTCCATGTTTTTTGTTGTTTTTTTTTTAAACCATTTTGTTTGATTCTTTTGTGTATTAGTGACTTTAGAAAAGTGTTCCCATTCACAGTTTGAAAGCCAAGTATAAAAGGTATTGCATTGTTATTTTCTATTTTACTTAAGAGAAAAGAGCATTTTGCTTCTATTAAGAACATAATTTTTATGAAGATAATCTTCTGGCTTGAGTTAATTTTTTCTGGTGCCGAGCTTTGATAGTTAAAAAACAAGAACGTGTTTGCAAATGTATTTAAAACATCTCTGGAATTAGGAGTTCATGGAGGTATATTAGGTAATGAGAATGAGCTTTGGAAGTTACAAAGAAATAAAAGAGGTTCCTGTGTCTGAGTCTGCTGGTATGAGAGCCAGGAGTATTAACCTCCAGAGGGTCCTTGACTATTAGGTCTTTTGAGTTAAGTTCTAAAATCCAGGTTTTCCCTTGCCTGCCTTTGTGACGATCACAGTGTGTATCAGGTTTCTGCTTAACTTCAGATCTTCTTTGGGTATCTTCCCAGTGTTATTAGAAACCTGAGATATTTCCCTACTTACTTGCAGGAGGAGCCAGCATGTTGCACAACTGCAGGGGCCCCATTCATCTTAGAGTGTATGGATTAGACCAGGGCATCAAGGGCCGTAGGCAGCGTGCAGTGCTATGTGCAGGTGCTAGCAGGGAAGGCATGGTAGGTGAAGGTTCCTGTTTCTTGGGTGCATTAATGTGGAATTATTTTTCAAAACAGATTCTAGCCATACCCTTGTTATTCCATGTTTTTAAACCAGATCATTCATCTTGAGGAGTACTCAGCCAACTCTAGGTACGGCTTTTCCTCTAGCCCCTCAGCCACTGCTTGACAGGATTGTGAGGCCACAGCCTGTGAGAGATCAATCTGGAGAATTATTAGTTGTCTCTTAAGTTGCTTTAAAATCGCTTGGAGGCCAACCCTGAAGTTTAGGAAAAGAGTGTGCTTGTGTTTCTTCTGTTTACTCCTTTCTCCTCTAGGTGTTCTTGTCCTTCAGTTGACTCTGGAGACTGGAATATGAGTAAAGAACATGAAAGGGATTTCAGTTAAATATTAGAACCTTTCAAGTTTCAGGGCTTTCGACTGAGCTTAGTGACGTGCCACCGATGACCAAGGTTCCATTATATCCTGAAAGGATATTTCTCTAAGGCCAATTAGGCATCAATCATTAATCAGACACTTTACAAATGGTACTTATATTAGGTTGAATCTTATGACCTTGCCATTTTTGTAGATCAGAAATAGTTGGATATTGGCAATTTCCCATGGTTTTACCTGGAGTCCTCTGGAGAGGCCATGTAGCATTGTGCTTCAGAATAGGGACCTGGGACCTGCATGTCTTGTGCTGGGCTGGAATTTTCACCTTGGCACTTATTTGTATATGACATTGCACAGGTCACCCACTGCCATTGGCTGACATTGATTGCTCTGAAAATGGGGTGATTGTGGTTCCACACCATAGGGTTGTTTTTAAGATTAAATATGTCCATGTATGTGAAGCACCTAGGACAGGGCCTGGCACACAGCTCACTCTGTGTGTGGTTTTTTTCATGACTTCTTCATTCTTAGGACCTTCACAGTTTCTGCCATATCTGTGTGCCACCTGTGTAGTCATTGTCTTGGTCAGCACAGGCTGCTATAACAAAGTACCAGGGACTGTGTGGTTAAAAACAGACATTTATTTCTCATAGTTCTACATGCCGGAAGTCTGAGATCAGAGTGCCAGCATGGTCGGGTTCTGGTGAGGGCCCTCTTCCTGGCTCACAGAGCTGTCTTCTTGCTGTGTCCTCCCATGGCAGAGAAAGCGTGAGTGAGTGAACAAACTCTCTGTCATCTCTTCTTAGAAGGGTCCTAATCTCATCATGATGGCCCTGCCCTCGTGACCTTATTTAATCTTAATTACCTCCCAAAGACTCCACCCATCTCCAAGTGCATATTGGGGGAGTTAGGGCTTCAAAATGTGACTTCTGGAGAGACCCAATTCAGTCCATAGCAGTCATTTATTTAGTGTTTTTCTTAAAAGTGGCAATTTTAAAAACAGGAATAACTTGGGCCAGGCGTGGTGGCTCACGCCTGTAATCCTAGCACTTTGGGAGGCAGAGGTGGGTGGATCACGAGGTCAGGAGATCGAGACCATCCTGGCCAACATGGTGAAACCCCATCTCTACTAAAAATACAAAAAAATTAGCCAGGTGTGGTGGCGGGCACCTGTAGTCCCAGCTCCTCGGGAGGCTGAGGCAGGAGAATGGCGTGAACCTGGGAGGCGGAGCTTGCAGGGAGCTGAGATCACGCCACTGCGCTCTAACCTGGGCAACAGAGTAAGACTCTGTCTCAAAACAAAACAAAACAAAACAAAAAACCAGGAATAGCTTATTTCGTTGATTCTTGGATGCTTTTCTTGTTTTTGTATATTGTCTGTGAAATTAGAATTAGAATGTCTCTTTTTTTTTTTGAGTCACTCTGTTGACCAGGCTGGAGTACAGTCTATGACCATGGCTCACCACAACCTCTACCTCCTGGGCTCCAGCAATCCTCCTGAGTAGCTGGGACTACAGGTATGTGCCACCATGCCCAACTAATTTTTGTATGTTTTATAGAGACAGGGTTTCACCATGTTGCCCAGGCTGGTCTTATAATTCCTGGGCTCAAGGGATCCTCCTACCTTGGCCTCCCACAGTGCTGGGATTACAGGCATGAGCCACCATATGCTGGGCACTGTGGGATAATATCTTAAAATCCATGACTTGTCCTGGTTTAATTTTTTTCTTGTCCACTAAAAGATATAATGGCTGATGGTATCATGGATTTGGTAGGAAATGGTATTTTTGTGTTTTTTTGGTGTTTTTTTTTTTTTTTTTTTTTTTTTTTTTTTTTTTTTGAGACAAGGTCTTGTTCTATCGCCCAGGCTGGAGTACAGTAGTGCAATCACGGCTCACTGCAGCCTTGACCTCTTGGGCTCAAACGATCCTCCTGCCTCACCCTCTGGAATAGCCGGATCTGCAGGCACATGCCACCACACCCAGCTAATTTTTTAAAAATGTTTTATAGCGATGGAGTCTTGCTATGTTGCCCAGGCTTGAATTCCTGGGGTCACTCAAGTGATCCTCCTTCCCCAGCCTCCCGAAGTGCTGGGATTACAGGGATGAACCACCATGCTCAACCCCTTTAAAATAGTATTTTTTAAAGGAAATATTATCAAGAGTGTGTGCTAGTTATGTTTTTCCAACCCATGTTAAAATGAATAAATGTCTGTTGTTTTAAAAAGTCCTCCTGTGTACCACCTTGCAGCCTCTGTGGATTAGCAGTGGACTCCTGGCCTACCCTTTGGGAAACACGAATGTAGAATGTAGTGTATGGTTTTCAAATCAGGTTTTGTAGATCAGCCTCTTCACCCAGCACGGCTGTGCTTTGGTTGGTCTCACGCACTGAAGTGTTACTTAAGGTTTGAATTATGGGAAGGACTTTTACTACTAAAGAGGTTGGAAAACCACACGTTTTGGGAGGCTGAGGTGGGAGGATCACCTGAACCCAGGAGTTCAAGACCAACCTGGGCAACATGGCGAGACCCTGTCTCTATAAAAACTAAAAAAAAGAAAAAAAGAAAAAAAAAAGCCGGGCATAATGGCTCGTGCCTGTGGTTCCAGCTACTTGGGAGGCCAAGGTGGGACAATCACTTGAACCCAGGAGGTCCGGGCTACAGTGAACCAGGTTCACATCACTGCACTCTGGCCTAGATGACAGAGTGTGAGACCTTGTCTCAAAAGAAAACCACATCAGTAAGCCATCTTCTTGTTTGCCTCACTAACATCCTGTTGAGGTGTCCCACAAACCAAACAGGATGTGGGGGTGCGGAGGATTATCCCCTCTAGGAGCAAGTTGCCCCATCTGGTTGAGGGAGAGGTGGTTCTGTCACCACTAGAGCACGTTGAGTGCTGCAGAGATGGCTGGCGACAGGGATGTCTGACCTGGCACATGTCGCCTTCAAGGAGGGAGTGTGCTCATTGCAGGCTGCTTTCTGGGATGAGAGTAGGCTAGTAATGCGATGCCTGGGGCCTTCCCTGATATAGAAGGCACTGGACAGGCATGTAATACGGATAAGGTAGAGAGGGTGATAGATAGTTTTTTAGATTTTCCGAATGGCCTTTTTCTCCGTTTTTTGTTTTTTGTTTTTAGAGCTGCATCCTTTTGCATTGAATGAAACCCCATCAAGGGCATCTCCTAACTCTTCTTCCCTTCTCTTGGCCAGGGCTGGTGTTTTTTGTGTGTTTGTGACTAACAATGGAGAATTTGGAGAAGCTAGTTTTGCCTTTTTTCCTACAGGAAGAGGGACCTGTCTACAAATAAAGGGGTCTGCCTTTCAGTCCTTTGAAGCCACCTGGTCTGACAAAGACAGGCTCCCTGTCCCTTTTTGAACCTTAAGCTGAGCAAAAAATTACTTAGTTGCTGAAAGCGGGTCAGTGTAGAGGACTTCCTGCACTCCTGCTTTGACTTCATCTGCAAGAGAGCTGAGAAATGAGTGAGGCATTTCTGCTTCTTGAGACTTCTCTTGGTGTGGCAGGGCATCCTGTTGAGGAGGGACTCCATTGCCTCATGCCCCGGGTATAAACAGTCCCAGAGGGCTTTGGAATCAGCCTGGGTCAATTCTGGAGGAGAAATAAGGCCTAATAAGCATGCCTCTTTTCCCAAAATGTAGCCACAGGGGTCTAAGCAGCTGATTGTGGGGTCCAGGGCCATCAGGAGTCTTGGCTGGTCCAGCGTATCTTGATTTGTTAAGAAGGTAGATTTGAATTCAGTCTAGAGAAGATAACATGCCTATTGTGCAGAATGCAGAGCTTTTTGTTCAAGGCTGTCTCCATTTGGAAGTAGAATGACAAAGCAGTGTAGATTTACACAGAGCATCTTTGAGTCTGTTACAACCCTAAGTTTTATGGTTTTGAGCCAGGAAAGTACTTTTCACATTCTGTCTTTGCAGTCCTGAGATTTTACTGTGGTGGCACTGGTTATGAGATAAGACTCATAGTTACAAAATTCCAAGCTGAGGATTATCATCTAGAACCATTCCATAGTTGGATCCTTGGGCTCACTCTTCACTGTGTCACTCACAGCACCTGTCACAATGCATGTATGTTACCCAGAGGGTGCCCAGTAAATTTATTGAACAAGTTTCTAAACTTCCAGATTGCTTTCTGATTGGACAATAATGACTGTTCTTTTTTCTTTTTTTTTTTGAGACGGAGTCTCGCCCTGACGCCCAGGCTGGAGTGCAATGGCACGATCTCAGCTAACTGCAACCTCCGCCTCCCAGGTTCAATCAATTCTCCTGCCCCAGCCGCCCAAGTAGCTGGGATTACAGGCGCGCACCACCATGCCCAGCTAATTTTTTGTATCGTTAGTAGAGACGGGGTTTCACCATGTTGGCCAGTCTGGTCTCAAACTCCTGGCCTCATGATCTGCCCGCCTTGGCCTCCCAAAGTGCTGTGGTTACAGGTGTGAGCCACCGCGCCCATGACGGTTCTTTTTGAGACCTTGGCCATTACACTGAATCCATTACACTGAAATTTCTTGAGACTGTACCATGATTAGGGGTGGGAAATAAATGTTGTGTGCAGTTTTGGATTTGGAGAACTTTGTGGGAGTGAAGAGTCAAGAAGGATGCTTTTAAAAACATAACTCTTCTGTCCATTTGTTGATAACAGCTGAGGTTGCAATTCATGGGAACAATGAATTTTGTCTTTTCTGAAACTTAGTAACCACTTGGTCTGTCAACAACTATTTGAGTAGTCTACTGGGCAGGCAATAAAGCAGTGATCAATAGATTTGGAGATGGATAAAACAGTTGGTTTTCTCTCACTCCCCTCCTTTAGGGAGGGAAAGGTATATATGAGACAGTGATTAAGAGCATTAAATGAGGGAGGCAGGCGGTGCCAGAGTGCCTTGTTTGAACATGGGTCCAGCTGACTGTGTGTTTCTTTGGGTATATGACCTCCTGAGCCCAGGGGCAGTAATCACTCTCCTGCCCACCTTACCGGGAGGAAGTGGATGTGACCTGAATTATGAGTTGTAAAGACTGAACACTGGAAATGATTGCCACTGATGGAGAAAGGGTGTAAGAGTGGCCTTTTTGGAGTGCAGAGGACACCAGGAGCCTCAGGCTTATGACTGGCCTCATTTGGTTCTCCTCCCCTCCTTGTGTACCAATCACCCAAGGAAGGTGATTCATTAGACTTCATTAGACATACTTCCCAGTTCAGTTTCTCTCTTAGCTCAGAGTAAACAAGTGACTCTCTGTTCAGAACTGAATTGCATCTGGTACTTTTAGTCCTTGCGTCTTACAGCGAAGATTAAATGGTACTCTGGAGGTTTGGCAAGATGAGACTCACTTCATCACCAGAGAAGAATGGAGTCACTTGGGAGGGAGCACCCGTTCTGGTATGAAATTTCTCCTGATCACAAGTGCTTGTGAAAATTAACCTTTTGCATACTCTCATCCTTCTCAAGGAAAGGCTGAATTGCTTCTCAAGTTTGGTCCTGCAACCTTGGGTGAGAATTCTGGTTTTGTTGCAAAGCTAGAGCTCAGAAACAAGAAAGTACAAGTCCATTTTTCTTGGAGGAAGAGGGCAGGCAGCTCAGTTTACATGAGCATCTGATTCAGCAGTCCATGGCTCCCTGTGTGGGAAGTGTCCCCTTAGCTGTGGAACCCGGGTAGGTAGGTGAACACCTCACCTCATGACTGCCACACCTTATGACTGCCCATTAGCTGCTGTGTCCCCTCTCCTCCTTCTCTTTTCTTCTCTCTTTCTGGAGGAATAGTCTAGTTTGGGTTGGAGATGAACCTCTGGCCTGGGAAGATCTCTTTCAAATAAGATTATGCTCATCTGTGGCTTAAGAAGTTACTCATTCACCAAGGCACATGCTTGTGTCTAGAAGTAATACCATCATGTTACCACAATAATATTAAGTAGAACATATACAACTGCCATTTTTGTAAATAAAATCAGGAAACTGTAGCCACTTCATATGGTTATTCCCAGTAACTCTTGAGAATCTGAGTTGTGATTTCTGTCATGTAGACAAGTATGATGGACCGAATATTCATTTAATTTCCCTACCAAATTCATGTGTTGAAGCCCTAACCCCCACAGTGATGGTATTTGGAGATGGGGTCTATGGGAGGCAGTTAGGGTTAGATGAGGTCAAGGGGGTCGGACCTTCACAATGGTCTTAGTACCCTTATAAGAAGGGACACCAGGGAGCTTGCTCTCTTTTTCTCCCCTTTATGCACAAAGAAGAGGTCATGTGAGCATGCAGGGAAATGGTGGCCACCGCAAGCCAAGAGAAGAGGCCTCAGAGTGAAACCTGCCTCCGTGGCACCTTGATCTTGGACTTCCCAGCTCCAGAACTGTGAGAAAGTAAGTTTCTGTTGTTTAAGTCTCCCAGTCTAGGGTACTTTGTTATGATAGCCTGCGCAGACTAAGATACTTAGTTCAGATAGAAAGTGAGAAGCTAATTTGAGTATGTTCTTTATCTGTTCTTGGCCTGTTTTCTTTGGTCTGGGCAAGTCATTTTCAAGGTGTTCTGTGAAGTTCATCTTCATCAGAATCACCTGGGAAGCATGTTAAAAAACCAGAGTCTGGGTCCCAACCCCAGAGATTCTGATGGGGGTTATATGTGTGTCTGGGCTATGCATTTTTCGTTTGTTTATGTTTTTTTCTTTGAGGTAAACTTTACATATAGTGAAATACACAAATCCTAAGTGTACTGTCTTGTGGGTTTTTAACAAATGAGTTGCTTTGTGAAACCCAACCCCTGTCAAGATAGAGAACAACATGACCATCAGCCCAGAAAGTTCCCTGGTGTCCCTTCGCAATCAGTCCCCACTGGGGATCTTCAGTGGCATCCCAGAGCTGTTTATTATGGTGGCAGTGGCTAGAGAGCTACTGTTAATTAATTTAAGCAACAGTGCAGCTGAGAAATTTGATCTAGCAGGGGTGGTCTGGGACTGCCATCCTCAATTCAAGGTTCTCAAATCCTGTAGCTCTTGGGTCATATTGCTAGGAGCTATATTTTTTAAAAGGGATAGTTGGGCAACTGGTTAGAAGGAAATGGCAATGAGTTCATCTTTGGGCCTATTTACTGCCCCCTTTTGAAACTGGGTTGTTTCCAGTTCTGCGTGGGGAGGTTGCATTGTTGTTCTGAGTCTCAGATTGGAGCCCATTACCTGCCAGGCTCCTGCTCATTCTTACCTCCTCTTGGAGAGATCCCAAGCAATTCTAATTCCAGTAGTAGGGTTTCCCAGCCGGTCACTTTTCCCTAGCTGTTCCCAGTCGTTCTAAGTGTAGAAGCTACATCATCCTTGGCTTCTGCCTATTGGCTCACTTAACTACATCATCTCACTTTATCATGTTGCTGTTTATCTTTTGTAACATAAAGTTTTATTATTTGACATACTATCTCAGTCTGTTCCTTTTGCTGTAATAAAATACCTGAAACTGGGTGATTTATAAAATAAATTTATTTCTCACAGTTGGGGAGGCTGGGAAGTGCAAGATCAAGGTGCCAGCAGATTTGGTTTCTGCTGAAGGCTCACTTTCTGCTTCCTTGTTGCTGTGTCCTCATGTGGCAGAAGATGGAAGGGCAAAAGGGTCAACTCTTCTTCAGAACTTTTTATAAGGGCACTAATCTGTTCATGAGAGAAGAGCCCACATATTCTAATCACCTCCCAAGGCCCCTCACCTCTTAATACCATCACCTTGCAGGTTAAGTTCCAATGTGCATTTTGGAGGGCCATATACATTCAAACCATAGCGTATGCATTATCTCATTTAATCCAGAGCTAATGGTTGACATCCCATCCCAGTGGGACAAGAACATATGTGATAGTTGAGCTTAAAGTATCAAAATATGGAAGGTATTCAGAGGGAACAGTGATAGTGAGCTGGAGAGTTCTGGAAAGATCATGTGGCGGCAATGGGGCTAGAGCTGGACCATGAAGAATGGATGGGGCAGAGGATGGGCAGGCAGGAGAATGGGGGATAAGGACCTCCTAGCAACTTAGGCGAATTTAGTATGGCATCTTGGTTTTATTAAATAAGTAGCATTTGATACTCTTTAGTCTACTTTACCTTTTCCTTCCAACAACTCTGTGAATTAGATGGGGCAGATGGTTAAATTCTATTTACTGTTGAGAAATTGAGGTCCAGAGAGAAAAAAAAATGCTTTACCCAAGACACACAGTGAAATTAATGGCAGCCTGAGCTTCTCACCCTTGCTATTTGAGTTTCTCCATGTCACCTGACCACCCACTGGTATCTGACAGCAAAAGACCTTCCTTGCTGACTTCCTGTGGTATTTTATTTTGTTTTGCACAGCATGGTGCTGCTATTAAAAACTAAGTCTTTTAAAAACAACATTTCCTCAGTAGCATCAAACACATGTCTTTATCTTCTTGATTCAAGCTGGTCCTGACTTTAATTTGATGTCTTTGGGATATCTTGAGGAGAATAGGGTAAGAATACATGTGGACTTTCTTTCTTGAGAATATAGGGAAGTATTAGATTTCAGAGTCCGAGGTTAACACAGTGGTCACCAGCCTAATGTGGCGATTTAAATTTGAGTTAATTAAGTAAAACTTAAAATTCAGTTCCTGGTTTGCATTTACCACATCCCAACTGCTCAATAGCAACATGTGGCTTGCAACTCCTACAGTGCCGGTATAGAAATAGAACATCGCCATTATTGTAGAATGTTGTGTTGGACAGCACTAGTCTAAAGCTGCTGTCTCAACTAAGTGACTTCTCTGTAACCTCTGACTCTCTGTAACTTCTAACTTCTCTGTAGGCTTGGAGTGCAGAGGGGTGCAATGAAGTTGTCTGTGATACTGATGCTTATCTCAGGCCACACTGTAATGTTCTCTGGGTCGTCTCTCCAAAAGACACAAGAAGTCACTTGTTTTTCACAGAGAGAGAACCTCTGATTCTAGCTATTATACTGACTCTTGTAGAGGTGCTGCAGACAGGCCATGATAGGATATGGAGCCACCGTGTTATCATTTCTTCCATAGTTATAGATGGAGTGCTCCATGTGTCATTAGTCATTTACAGTGTTGTGTGTGTCAGCCTCAATGTCTACCCATGAGGATATATGCCTGTATTTTGGAGAGGGATGCAGGGGAGGACAGCTGCAGCCCTATCTGAAGGAATGAGCTGCCATATTGATGCCTCCATCCTTAAGAATGTTCTCTGTTGTGGTTGCTGGTCTCTGGCTGACATTTGGTATGTACATTCTTGGAGTTTGCAAGAATAAAAGGCTCAGTGCAGTGTTATAGGCAGGGGTCTGCTCTTAGTTCAAATGCATTGAGGGAAGCCGTTTTAGGCAGAGTGACTTGTACCCTGAACATCCTTTTGGAAAGATGAAGCAAAGAGGGTTATTGTGTGATTTCACCATATACATGGCCTGAATGGATGGTAAGACTGTTGAATGGAAGGTTGGGTAGATGAGAGTGTGCTGCCAAAGGCAAAAGGGCTCTGGCCAGGGGCCCAATACTACTGTGAACAGGATGCAAATGATGGTGGCCTCACAGGAGATACACTGAAAAGGGAGTTGGGTGGGAAAGGAGCTAACCCCGTTTGAGGTCCCCAAGACCATGTAATGAAGCAGGAAAGCCAACACACAGAGTGCATGAAAGCAGGACACAGTGATGATTCCTGAATGGGCAGAGGGCCCCAGAGAGGGAGACAGTGACTTGGGTTCTTTAAGGGCTCACAGGCTATACCCACAGGCTACAGATTCACCTCATTCCATCCCCTTCTCTGTAATTGCCCTGGTGAGGTTCCAAATGAAGGGAAAGAGCCAATAGCCCTTTAGGAAGAGATGCACTAGATGAAAATCACCTGATTAAAATATTGCTGTTAATCGCGGGAGAGCAGGGTAGGGAGGGAAAAAAACCACAGGCTCAAGCGTTAAAAGCAATAAATTATATGTTAGGCTTTGCCACCCAGTATGACCTTGGGCAAGTCGCATAAGGGCCCCATTCCCTCTGATCCTGGAGCAGGGGGAATGCCTGCCACCTGCCTACCTCATGGGGGTTTTGGGAGGATTAATGAGATAATGTCTGAGCTGTGCTTTGGGCTCCTTGGAGACAGCCACTGTATATCAGGAATTATTAGCACAAGCAGGACAGTTTCTTGCCCATTCTTTACCTCATTAAGCTACCTATGCCTGATTACATCTGCTTATAAAAGTTCCTGCTCAAAGAAGAGTGGACTGTGAAGGTCATAACCCAGCCTGGATCTCTCCTGGTAGGTTTCATTAAAGCCACTCCCTAAACCCACACTCCTCAGCAACAGGGCACCTTGAAAGCTTAGCGCAGTGCCCCCTTCTAATGCCAGAGATAGACGGTTAGAAAGAAAAGCAAAAAAGATCCTATGGACTTTTTGTACTTCTGTGCTTTGTGTTACCATTACCAATCCACCTATATTGTAGCACACCTAGGGGAGTGACTGCCAGATTGCAGGGGATGAGGGACAAGCTCCAGGAGCCTTCAGCTACTCAGTTTTAGACTGAAACCAGGTGGCTCTAAGTTCACATACCAAGAAACCTATATTTATTGTGTTTCTAAGTGAGGGCAAGTCCATGTTGTATGAATGTGTGTTATGTATAAAAGACACAAAGTAGCCAGGTGTGGTGGCTCACGCCTGTAATCCCAGCACTTTGGGAGGCCCAGGCAGGCGAATCACGAGGTCAAGAGATGGAGACCATCCTGGCTAACATGGTGAAACCCTGTCTCTACTAAAAATACAAAAAGTAGCTGGGTGTGGTGGCGGGCGCCTGTTGTCTCAGCTACTCGGGAGGCTGAGGCAGGAGAATGACATGAATCCAGGAGGCGGAGCTTGCAGTGAGCAGAGATCGCACCATTGCACTCCAGCCTGGGTGACAGAGCGAGACTCCGTCTCAAAAAAAAAAAAAAAAAAGAAAAGACAAAGTATATTCAGTGTGGGTCTCTATCCTCAAAGGTCTTCATCCAGTTGGATAAATTTGACATTTATTCCTAGAAAGCTCATTAGCCTTGATATAGACCAGGGGAGAAGTCAGATTAGGGGATGGAAACACTTCAGGTCAAAGGGTTCAGAGGCCAAGCCTGGGCCAGGGGCAGAGGGGTGAGGGGAACAACTCAGCTACAACATCCTCGAGTGTATCCAGAGGCCATGCAGACAGAGGCTTGAACCACAGTTCACAGGAGACTTTCAGGTGCCTGTGATCTTCCTGGAACAGGAGAGGACAGGATTCAAGGCCATCTCCCACCCACCACCTATCTCCTGGGAGGCTGCCGTGAAACGGTCTCTCATTACCCCCCAGGTTCTGATGAAGATGAACTTCTGTACTCCAGCCCCCTCAGAATAGAGTTGCAGAAAGTAAAGCTGCTTAACTACAGTGGACTCCTCAGCAACAGGGCATCCCACAAGTCACGCTGTAGTCATCTGGCCCCTTCTGTTCCAAGGTCATAATTTTTTGGTATGAAGGACAAAGCCATGGAGACCTGGCACCTTTGGCTACTCTTTATTTTGCTGTCTATGTAAGTAATAAACTGCCTGAATCCAAAAGTGGCTTGTGATACCTTTACCAACCGAATTAGTAAGGCTGTGGCCTTGCCTTGTCTCGTATGCTTGATAAGAGGGTGTGGTCAACTCTCACCTCGACTGCGCCAAAGCTTTAGGCCAAAAGGATAGAGCTGGTTCCCAGGGCCTGTCAAAAGAAAAGGGAGCAGGACTGAGGGCAACCAGCAAAGCTTTAGACCCATGCACACCAGTGCCACCTGGCTCAGCCATCCTAGCACAGCTGGAATTCTTTCCGTCTTTGTTTCATCAGCCACACACAAGGACACTAATACTGACATTATAAGGTTGTTGTTAAGATTGGAGATAATGTATGTTATACTTTCATAGCAGTCCCAGACACAACTACTAAAACAGAAAATAACAGCCACTAACATTTACTATGTGCTTGCCTCGTTCCAGGCACTGTTCTGCTAGTTTTATAGGCTAACTCATCTGACCCTTACAACTACCTTTGAAGTAGATACTCTTGTTTTATGTAGATGAGGAAGCCAAGACAAAGAAGTTCAGAAATTTGCTGAAGGTCACACACAAGTTAATGGCAGAGCTGGGATTTAAACCCAGGCAGCCTATGAGCCTACTACTAATTCGGCTGGTAAAGGTATCACAAGCCACTTTTGGATTCAGGCGGTTTATTACTTACATAGACAGCAAAAGAAAGAGTAGCCAAAGGTGCCAGCTCCCCATGACTTTGTCCTTCATACCAAAAAATTACCTGCCTCAGTGGACATCAGCGATATTCCCACACTTTGCTGCTGAAAAGAAAGTAACATTTTATCCAGTCTAAGTTCTGAGAACAGTTCTGGTCTCCTGTATCTTAGTATCAGGTTGAGCCTGAGTAGAAGGAAACAACAAGACAGAAGGGCTGGCAGGGATCTAAATAGAGAGGACTCTAAAAGTGATGAGTGAGTGATCTGGTTTGCAGGTGGTAGAGTATGTACTTGGTTTATAGTTAAGGAGAAGGACAAACTTCAAAAGCTGTCTTATAAGTCAAAGGCCCCAATTTAGGAATACGCAAGTGTCGGTAATACATGTAGCCAAATGCTGGACAAATTAAGGTAGATGTGACAATGGACATGAAAATGCCAAATTCAGAATGGTGGTCACATTTTGTAGGAAGAGAGAGAGAAATACTGTTTTTCAGGCTAGTATTTGATGTATTGTTACTGTTTTATATCTCAACCCCTTGATTTCTTGAAAAAGTATAAACTTGATGACTTACTGCATAATAAATCCACCCATTGCACCTACATTGCAAGCAAACTCCACCCACTCCATAAATTGGTGCTCTTCCTACTACATCTCCTGTCAACTTTCAGATAGTTTTCCTAAAGCCCTGACTGGCAAAAGCCTAATTCTGCCCTCTGCAAATATCTCAAGTCCTTGTCTAACTAAAGGGGAAAAACATTAAAAATGAAATGTTTGAAACTCAACAGAGTGAACAGTGAAAACTACTGCCTATAGTCGTGTGTCACATAATGACATTTCAGTCAACAACAGACTGCATATACAACAGTGGTTCCGTAAAGATTATAATGGAACTGAAACATTTCTATTACTCAGTATTTACTATATTTTTTATGTTAGAGTGTACTCTTCTACTTATTAAAAAAGAAGTTGGCTGGGCGCAGTGGCTCACGCCTGTAATCCTAGCACTTTGGGAAGCCAAGGTGGGTGGATCACGAGGTCAGGAGATCGAGAGCATCCTAGCTAGTAGGCTGAAACCCCATCTCTACTAAAAATACAAAAAAATTAGCTGGACGTGGTGGCAGGTGCCTGTAGTGCCAGCTACTTGGGAAGTTGAGGCAGGGGAACGGCGTGAACCCGGGAGGCGGAGCTTGCAGTGAGCTGAGATCTGGCCACCACACTCCAGCCTGGGAGACATAGGATCTTAAAAAAAAAAAAAAAAAAAAAAAAAAAAGCTCCATGTGTGTTGTTACTGTGCCTAAAGACCTTCCAGTGGGACAAGATTTGGACATGGAAGACAGTGACATTGATGATCCTGACCTTGTGTAGGCCTAGGCTAATATGTATGTCTTAATTTTTAACAAAAAAAGTTTAAAAAGAAAAAAAAAGTTTAAAAAGAAAAAAGCTTATGAAATAAGGATATAAAGAAAAAATATTTTTGTACAGCTGTACAATATGTTTCTTATTAGAGTGTTATTACAAAAGTCAAAAGTTAAAAAAATTAAAAAGTTTATAAAGTAAAAAAGTTACAGTAAGTTAAGGTTAATTTATTATTGAAGAAAGGAAAGTACTTTTTATAAATTTAGTGCAGCCTAAGTTATAGGCATATAGTTTTAAAAATCTTCTTTTTTTTTTTTGAGATGGAATCTTGCTCTGTTGCCCAGGCTGGAGTGCAATGGTGTAATCTCGGCTCACTGCAACTTCTGCCTCCTGGGTTCAAGTGATTCTCCTGCCTCAGCCTCCCGAGTAGCTGGGATTACAGGTGCCTGCCACCACGCCCATCTAATTTTTTTGTATGTTTAGTAGAGATGGGGTTTCACCATGTTGGTGAGGTGGTCTTGAACTCCTAACCTCAGGTGATCCACCCACCTCAGCCACCCTAAGTGCTGGGATTGCAGGTGTGAGCCACTGCGCCCAGCCTGAAAATCTTTTATTCCATATTTTTACCGTACCTTTTCTATGTTTAGATATGTTTAAATACACAGATACTTACCATGGTGTTACAGTTGCCTTCAGTACAGTAACATGCTACACAAGTTTGTAGCCTAAGAGTCATAGGCTATATACTGTGCAGCCTAGGTGTGTAGTAGGCTATCGCATCCAGGTTTGTGTCACCACAGTCTATGATGTTTGCACAGTGACAGAATCGCCTAATATTTCTCAGAACATGACCCCGTCATGAGGTGACACATAACTATTTAGATTAAGGCTTTCAGTGAAGTAGAACCATAGACAGAAAAGAAAAGACTACCTTTGAATTGTTACTCCTTCACAGATCATCTGTCTTCTCTGTTAGTTTTGGAAACTTGTTTTATCCCTGTATTGGGCTATTTCACTGTGACATATCTAGGGGTGAATTTATGGATTTAATACATCCAGTTGAGGCTGAGTGCGGTGGCTCATGCTTGTAATCCCAGCACTTTGGGAGGCTGAGGTGGGTGGATCCCTTGAGCCCAGGAGCTCAAGACTAGCCTAGGCAACATAGTGAAACCCGATCTCTACAAAAAAGATGAAAATTAGCCAAGCATAGTGACACACACTTGTAGTCCCAGCTACTAAGGCGGCTGAGGCAGGAGGATTGCTTGAGCCTGGGGGGGTTGAGGCTGCAGTGAGCTGAGATCACGCCACTGCACTCCAGCCTAGGTGACAGAGTAAGACCCTGTCT
Organism: Rhinopithecus roxellana; assembly: GCF_007565055.1. Classification (NCBI taxonomy): domain Eukaryota; kingdom Metazoa; phylum Chordata; class Mammalia; order Primates; family Cercopithecidae; genus Rhinopithecus; species Rhinopithecus roxellana. The sequence continues at coordinate 21,597,271 of NC_044561.1, read as the reverse complement.
CCAAAAAAAAAAAAAAAGCAAAAGAAGAAAAGAAAAAGCGTAACTATATACAAGTGGAGCAAAGTACTCTGTTTTTGAAAACTTAACGTCTTATTTCACTTCTGGAAAGTTCGCAGCCTTCATCTTTCTGAAAAGGGTTGGTCTGCCACCACTCCAACACCCTTCCCCTGGATACCTATCAAAGCTGTGTTAGAGTCTTAGGTCTGCTCTCTGTGTCACTAACTACTATTTTTATTCTTCCTCTACTGCATTCTGGGTGATTTCCTCAGCATGTCTCTCAGTTCACTAATCCTATATCCACCTTTGTCCAGTTTGGATTCTCATTTAAAATTTCAATTTCAATGTCTATTTTTTATTTCTAGCATGTATGCATTATTCTTTTTTAAAAATATCCATGTACTAATATTTCCTTTCTGCCTGTTGTGTTTTATATTTCCTTATTCTTTCTTACAGCTGTAATTCCTTTTTTCATCTCCTATAGTTCCTAAAACATACACTTAAAAGTCATTGTCAGGCTGAGTACAGTGGCTCACGCCTGTAATACCAGCACTTTGGGAGGCCGAGGCGGGTAGATCTCCTGAGGTTAGGAGTTCAAGATCAGTCTCGCCAACATGGTGAAACCCTGTCTTTACTGAAAATACAAAATTAGCCAAGCATGGTGGCACACGCCTGTAATCCCAGCTACTCGGGAGGCTGAGCCAGGAGAATTGCTTGAACCCAGGAGGTGGAGGTTGCGGTAAGCTGAGATCGTGCCATTGCACTCTAGCCTGGGCGACAAGAGTGAAACTCTGTCTCAAAAAAATAAATAAAATAAAAATCATTGTCAGACTGCCCTATTTTCATTTAATCTCAAATAAATTAGCCCCCCGGTGTCGATTTTGTTGACTGTCTTCTTGAGTTAGTTTTCCTTTGGTATTTTGGAAATTGGGTTGGCACACTCATGGAGTCAGAGTTAGTTTGGAGGAAGTGGCCTTCTCTGTACCATCCCTCCCCCAACAGCTTTGTGGTTACTTCTTCAAGGACCTCTAAGCCTATAATAGGTCTCATAGTGACATATCAGGACCCCCAGGACATAGAGACACAGATAAACTTCAATCTTCATACCTCCAGGTGGCCTTGGCCCACATGCGGGCTGTAGATTGTACCTGCTTCTTCGCAACATCCTAGGCTTCGCTGTGAGCTGTAATTGTCAGATGTTTTCAGTCTCCTTTCATAGCTGGGGCAGTCTAGCCCAAACCTTGGTTTTAAGTAAGGACAGTGGCTCTCATCCCACCCCACTTGGGCTACTTTTAGTTCCCAGTCCACCAGAATAGAGCTCCTAGAACCACCACCTACTTTCAGACTCAAAGCACAGCAGGACTGTGGCTTCAACATTCATCTTTGCTTTATTCTGTTCTGTTCTTCCCCCCCTCACCGCCCATAGATATGTTTATCTTGTTTTTAAGCATAGTTTACACCTTTCATTTTCTTTTTGTATTTGATGTTTGGAATGGAGGGGAGGGAAACTGAATCAAAAATAAACTTATACACTGAGCAGAAGGTGGTATGTAAAGGAGGTAAGGATAGAGTCAAGCCTAGTGGGGGAAGATTATTCCAGGCAGAGGGAACAAGGACAAGTGCAAAAACCCTATGGTAGGCAGGTCTGGCATGTGGGAGGAACAACAGGGAGGCCAGTGTGGCTGGAACAGGATGAACAAGAAAGAGACTGGCAGAAGAGAGGGGTGAAAGGTCATGGCAGGTCAGACATAGGGTTTTCCAGGGCTTCATAAGTCAGCTAGGAAGCCAGTGGTAACTTGCGCAGAGTAGTAACATGGCATGACTTATATTTTAACAGGATTGCTCTGGCTGTTGTATTTGAGAAAAGATTGGGGAAGGGACAGTGTCAGGGAGTGGAAGAGTTGAAAGAGAGCAGTTAGGAGCACTGGCAGTAACCCAGAGGAGAAGTCAAGGGGGCTTGGAACAGGGTGGAAACAGGGGAGGTGGTGGAAAGTGGTTGGGTTCTGAATAGGTTTTGTAGGTAGAGTCAGCAGAATTTGCTGAAGGGTTGGATGTGGGTAGGGGAGAAAGGAGTCAAGGATGACTCCAATAAGTGAAATGCCATTACTTGAGAAGAGGAAAATGACAGAATAGGTTTGTTTTGGAGGAAGCTCAGTTTTAAATAATGAAATGAAAATTAGCCCTTCTTACCTGACTACAAAGATATGATAATTACTGTAAGACTCAAAAGAAGACTGAAGACTGTTATTCAGAATATAGAAATAACTCTGAAAATTCAGTAAGTACACAACCCAATTAAAAGATTTGAATAGAGACTTTACAAAGAAGAGATAGGGATGGCAAATAAACACATGAAAAGTTGCCCAACAACATTAGGCATCAGTAAATGCAAAATAAAACCACAATGAGATACTGCTGCATGCCACTAGAATGGCTAAAATTAAAAGGCTGATAATAAAAAGTGTCAGTGAGGAAGTGGAACATGGGAACTCTCATACATTGCTTTTGGTAATCCAAAATGGCACAGTTCCTCTGGAAAAGTTTGGAATTTCTTATAAAACTCAACATATACCTACCATGTGACCCAGACATTCCACTCCTAGGTATTTACATAAGAGAAATAAAAACATTTGTCCACACAAACCTACTCAAATATCCATAGCAGCTTTATTTGTAATAGTGAAAAAGTGGAAACAATCCAATGTCCATCAACAAATGAGTGAATGACAAGTGGTTCGCCCATACAGCGGACCACTACTCTGCAATAAGCAGCAAAACACTGATACATGGATGAACCTCAAGAACATGATGCTGAATCAAAGGACCCAGGGTTCTTCCCTTCCCCCCAAAAAAGAGTACATAATACATCATGTTTCCATTTATGTGGAATTCCAGAAAATATAAACTAACTTATATAGTAACATAAATCAGATCAGTGATAGTCTGGGTATAGGGTGGAAGAAGAAATGGACCATCAGGGAACAAGAAACTTTCAGGGGTGATGAAATGTTCTGTATATTGATAGTGGTGGTGGTTTCACAGATGTCTGCACCTGTCAAAACTTACTACACATTGTTATCAGTAAATGATTAGTTTATTGCATATAAATACCTCAATTAAGTCTGTGTTTGTTTTTTTGGGTGTGGTGGCACAAGCCTGTAGTCCCTGCAAGTTGGGAGGCTAAGGTGGAAGGACTGCTTGAGCCCAGGAATCTGAGGCTGCACTGTGATGGTGCCACTGTACCCCAGCCTGCACAATAGAGCAAGACCCTGTCTCTGAAAAAATATATTTTTTTAATTGCTGAATTCAGGCTATGAACAATGGCAGCATTCTTAAAAGAGAGTCAACAAGTCTACCATGGAGCTCTATGACCCAACCAAAAGTGGTAATAATTCCAGTGCTGACCACTTGATTATCACCAGCAGCCTGTTAGGTAGATGGGCTTTTAGTTCGTAAACAGATTAATTGGTGAAGAAAAAAGGGAACTTTACTCTTCTGATTCAGGTCTGGCTCAGAACCAGGCCATGAAACGCCCAAGGACCTAAGACACAATGCCATTTTAAGACTGCTAGCATGAAAGTGGTTCTTTTCCATGCCTCATAAGCCCTAATCGTGGTAGAATAAAGACTGACATCCCACAGGATGTAAGACGTGTTTATAAAGGACATTGACTTGTGCCATCTCACTCAGGTGGGGCTGGCACCATTCCTATTTTACAGATGAGGAAACAGCCTCGGGGAAATTAAGTAATTGCCTGGAGTAGTGGAGCTCACCTGCATTCTTTTTAAAAATTAAATAAGAAATTTTTAAGAGATGGTCTCTCTCTCTGTCATTCAGGCAGGAGTGCAGTGGCGCCATGATAGGTCACCTGTCACCTTCAACTTCTGGGCACAAGCAGTCCTCCCACCTCAGCCTCCCGAGCAGCTGGGATTACAGGTTTACACCACCACACCTGCCTAAGTTTTTGTATTTTTTGTAGAGACAGGGTTTCTCCATGTTGCTGAGGCTGGTCTCAAACTGGCTTCAAGTGATCCCCTTGCCTCGGCCTCCCAAAGTGCTGGGATTATAGGGATGAGCCACTGGGCCCAGCCTGTTCTTTTCATGATGTGACTCCACTGGTGATAGAGTCTTGCCCCACAATGTTTTTCTCTTTCTCCCCATTTACCCTTTATTTGCATAATTCTTTAATAACAGCTTTATTGAGATATAATCCACATACCATATAATTCACCTATATAAAGTGTATAATTCAGTGGCTTTTAGTATATTCAGAGTTGTACAGCCATCACCACAATCTATTTTAGAACATTTAAATCACCTCAAAAAGAAACCCTGTACCTTTTAGCTCTCACTCCCCTGTCTTCCCATTCTTCTACCTCCCCAGGGCTAGGCAACCACTAATCGACTGTCGCTGTCCTATTCTGGGCTTTCATGTAATAGAATCATATAAGATGTGGACTTTTGTGACTAGCTTCTTTTACTGAGCATGTTCTCAAGGTTTATCCCTGTTGTAGCATGTACCAGTACTCCGTTCATTTTTGTGGCCAAATAATATTCCGTGGTGTGGGTTAACCACACTTGATGTTTCCATTCATCGGCTGATGGACATTCACATTGTTTCCACTCTTTGGTTATTATGAATAGTGCTGCTATGAACATTCATGTACAAGTTTCTGTGGTCATGTTTTCTTTTCTCTTGGGTATATACTTAGGAGTGGAATTGCTGGGTGTCATAATGGTCACTCTATGTTTAAGCCTTTGAGGAACTGCCAGACTGTTTTCCAAAGTGGCTGCTCCATTCTGCATTGCCATCAGCAGTGTTTGAGGGTTCTAATTACTCCACATTCTAGCCAACACTTGGTATGACATGATATCTCATTATGGTTTTGATTTGCATTTCCTTGATGGCTAATGATGTTGAGCATCTTTTAATGTGCTTGTTGACATTTGCATATCTCTTGGAGAAATATGTATTCAGATCCTATGCCCATTTTTAATTGAATAGTTTGTCTTTTTATTATTGAGTTGTAAAAGTTCACATACATTTTCTTCTGTGGGTTTTATACTTTTAAATTATTTATTTATTTTTAGAGACAGGGCCTTGCTGTCTCCAGGCTGGAGCGCAGTGGAGCCATCATGGCTTAATGGAGCCTCAAACTTGTGGGCTCAATCCTCCTGTCTCAGCCTCCCAAGTAGCCATGATTACAGGCTACTTAATCATACTTAATCACACCTGGCTGATTTTTTAAATGTTTTGTAGAGACAGAGTCTTGCTATGTTACTTAGGCTGGTCTCAAACTCCTGGGCTCATATAATCCTCCTACCTTGGCCTCCGAAAGTGCTGGGATTACAGGCATGAGCCACGGTGCCTGGCCTTTTTTACACTTTCTTGAAGGTGTCCTTTACAGCACAAAAGTTTTTAATTTTGATGTTCATTTTGTCTATTTTTTCTTTGGTTGTCTATGCTTTTGGTGTAATATCTATTGCTCTACTTTTTGCATGCCGGGTACACGGGCCTCTTTTTATCTGATCCTCAGAAATATAAGCAGGATGGGCAGGATCAGGACTGCCCTTCAGATAAGGTTACGTGACTCTTCTAAGGTCACACACAAGAGGCAGTACTGGGATCCACCGTGGGCCAGTGCAGCTCAAAGCCCTTGTTCATCATAGCACACCACAGCATAGCACAGCATCATCAGGGAATGGAGAATACTTGGTTCTGCCTTAGGCCCTTCACTAAAGTGCCCCCTCTTAACACCGTGTTGAGAATCCCCTTCTCAGAATGGTTACTTGGCAAATGTTGAGTTATTTCTTCCATTTTGTTTCTATGTTTTTCCAATGAAAGAATTTTTTTTTTTTTTTTGGAGACGGAGTCTCGCTCTGTCGCCTAGGCTGGAGTGCAGTGGCCGGATCTCAGCTCACTGCAAGCTCCGCCTCCTGGGTTTACGCCATTCTCCTGCCTCAGTCTCCCGAGTAGCTGGGATACAGGCGCCCGCCACCTCGCCTGGCTAGTTTTTTGTATTTTTTGGTAGAGACGGGGTTTCACCGTGTTAGCCAGGATGGTCTCGATCTCCTGACCTCGTGATCCACCTGTCTCGGCCTCCCAAAGTGCTGGGATTACAGGCTTGAGCCACCGCGCCCGGCTGAAAGAAATTTTTTTAAAAAAGGAATGAACTTAAAATTTTGATTGGAAGGTAATGATCCTGCCTCTCAAGGGCCTGCCTTCCTTTGCATTCAGAAAACTACTCAAGGTTATAACAAACCCATACATCCATTGGTTCCTTGTAAGAAACTCCCCAAATATCAGGAAACATTGTGGGAAAGGAATGCATCTCTTTTTTTGTTTTTTTGTTTTTTGTTTTTTGTTTTTTTTCAGACGGAGTCTCGCTTTGTCACCCAGGCTGGAGTACAGTGGCGCAATCTCAGCTCACTGCAAGCTCCACCTCCTGGGTTCACGCCATTCTCCTGCCTCAGCCTCCCGAGTAGCTGGGACTACAGGCGCCTGCCATCATACCTGGCTAATTTTGTTTTTGTATTTTTAGTAGAGATGGGGTTTCACCGTGTTAGCCAGGATGGTCTTGATCTCCTGACCTCGTGATCCGCCCGCCTCGGCCTCTCAAAGTGCTGGGATTACAGGCGTGAGCCACCGTGCCTGGCTGGAATGCATCTCTTTGACAATGCATGTTACTACTTAATACTGCCATTTGTTATACATAGAGCCAATTTATGGGAAAAAGCCCTGGTTAGCTTCAAATTTTGGTCACCTGTCCTGTCAGCAGATGCATATACATTTTATAATTGTTTTCAAACTCCTGATTAAACAACATTACACTAAAGAAGGGCTCAGCTCTTCATCACTATTCCTTGCCTGGCGTCCAGCCACAAGGTCAGTGCTTAGCAAATGTTGGTTTGAATGAGTAGTAGAATCCAAAACAGAAAAAATCTCCTACTATTCTTACTCTCCAGTCCATTAACTTTGTAAATTCTTTGTTTCCTTTTAGTTTTCATCTAGATACAGATGTGATTTTGATTTATTTTTATTTTTTTGAGAGAGGGTCTTACTCTTGTCCAGGCTGGAGCACAATGGCCAGATCATAGCTCACTGCAGCCTCAGCCCTCCAGGCTCAAGCAATCCTCCCACCTTGGCCTCTCGAGTAGCAAGGACCACAGGGGCATGCCACCTAATTTTTTAATTTTTGTAGAGATGGGGGTCTCACTGTGTTGCCCAGGTTAGTCCCAAACTCCTGGGCTCAAGTAATCCCCCCACCTTGGCCTCCCAAAGTGCTGAGATTACAGGCAGATATGATTTTTAAATCTGTACATTAACTTCTCTGAAAATTTTGTACATACTTCTAATACTATATTATCTTCATTATTATCTTACTGTGGTGACATTACATCCCATAAATTATGCACATTGTTTTTATTACATAGTCTTTGGGGGAACTTTTTTTTCCCTAAGTTTTCACAGTTTAGAGGAGGTCTACTTAAAGATTTCATCATACAAAGTAACTACTTTGGCTGGGTGCAGTGGCTCACGCCTGTAATCCTAGCATTTTGGGAGTCTGAGGCAGGCAGATCATGAGGTTAAGAGTTCAAGACCAGCCTGGCCAACATAATGAAACCTCATCTCTACTAAAAGTAAAAAAATTAGCCAGGCGTGGTGGCGGGTGCCTGTAATCCCAGCTCCTTGGGAGGCTAAGGCAGGAGAATCGCTTGAATCTGGGAGGCAGAGGTTACAGTGAGCTGAGATCGCACGACTGTACTCTACCCTGGGCAACAGAGCAAGCCTCTGTCTCAAGAAAAAAAAAAAATTACTACTTTGAGGTTATTTCCTCAGGGTTTGTTTGAAAAATGAAATTGTTGGGGGAAGAACATACAGAGTTTGGGCATTGTCTCATTGCCAGACCGCTTCCCCCCAAATGGAGCCAATTTGCAGCATGGCCAGAATGTGTTTGCCCAAGTGGGGTTTAGTAGCTGGTTTACTTGACTGATTTTGCTGTTGTATTCATCACCAATAAGGTGGATGATGAGTCTGTTTTCTTACTATAAATTAGTTGCATGTGTCCCTTAACTCTCAATCATTTCTTTCCTTGCAGTGTATCTTTGTTCTGTACCTGCTCATATGGATAAGTTTAAAAATTACGTTTGTACTTTCTGCCCCCCTTTGTCACTATCTAGTTCACTAATTGTCCTAAAGGAATTGACTTAGCTCATGTTGCTTCATCATTTATAAAAATATAAATGAGGCAGAGGTTGCAGTGAGTGAAGATCATGCCACTGCACTCCAGCATGGGCAACAGAGCAATACCCTGTCTCAGAAAATAAATAGGCTGGGTGCAGTGGCTTATACCTGTAATCCCAGCACTTTGGGAGGCAGAGGTGGGTGGGTTACTTGAGTTGGATCCAGGAGTTTGAGACCAGCCTGGACAACATAGTGAGACCCTGTCTCTACTAAAAATATAAAAATTAGCTGGGCATGGTGGTGCATGCCTGTAATCCCAACTACTTCGGGGACTGAGAGATTGCGCCTCTACACGCCAGCCTGGGTGACAAAGTGAGACCCTGTCTCAATAAAAAATAAATTAATATAGCTTTGGAATGTTTTTCACTTATTTTTCTAGTTTCAGTTCAGCATCATGTAGTTTGAATGATTTGTTGTTTTATAGTATTGTATTTCATCTTAATTTAGTAACTCTTTGATGTGTTTAAGCACCTAATCCTTTTAATAAGAAGAATGATCAAGTGTCCTTTATAAGTTGCCTTGCAATTTGAAGTAAAACTGTGTCAGTGAATTTCTATGTAGAGAACAATACTTGTCATCTGGTAGGCACATGAGTCTCTTTGAGTCACTTCAAGAATGAATTTAGAATTAATTTAGCTTAAGGTTTCTATAGTCTACTGCACACTTAAAAAATTTTTTTTAACTTACAAAGCATCTTATCTATTTGAAACTAGCAACAGCCATTCTAAGTGAGGGTTTGTAAAGTCCGATACGAGATACACATGGAGCCATATGTAAGTTTCAACATAATTCTCTGACAAAATGAAAGTCTAGGGCATGGGAGATACTCAAGGGAAAAGTTGGATTTGAAATGCTTGCTGCTTCCCCAAGTTTCTGACAGGTCACTTCTCAGTTGTTCATTTGGTACAGAGGAACCAAATAAGTATAGAGGCTCTTTTTGGGTTTTCTCAAAAAAAGTGATACCCACTGGGAGAGACTCCAGCTGAGTGTTCTGAAAGCCAGAGTCCTCAGCCGAGAGAACTCCACAGTCCTCAGGCAGTTCCCAGCTGGAATTCTCTGTGAAACAGCAGCAACAGCCAGCAGCTTTTTGGTGTCTGGGGTAGTTTCTGACCCATCACAGTTACCCTCATTGCTATGACAACAGGGAGACTAACTATTCAGGTTCTGTTTGATTCTAGATCCAGAAAAAGGGTTAGGCTGTTTGTTCAAAGAGCAAAAGAATTGTCCGTTTCTTTGTACAATAGAAGAGGGAAAAAAATCCTTATGATTCAAGAGAAAAATGGGTGGGGCTGTCCTTTTTCCATTCCTTCACGTAAATTATAAGTCTTGGTTCTAGCCACCACACCTTATAAGAAAAGGTCTGGGACTGATGTGAAACTTTGTACCACAGCGACACCCTACCCTGGCCGATAGTGGCAAAAGAACAAAAGGAAGGAAGTTTCCCTTTTAAATCCCCAGGAATTTTTTGATGAGATAATATTACAGAGTGAAATGTCTCGTCCTCCTGTTAGTTTAGTATTTGGCTCCTGTGTAACAGTAACCCACTTAGAAGCAGGCGGCTCTTTTGAAGTTATTTTAAACTCTCAGCCTAGTGTAGAGATTTGTAACCTTGGATAAAAGCACCACTAGCCCTAGTTTCAATTTTGCCCTTTCAGACAGGTGGAAGGTGCACCAGTATATCGCAAGGATTTTGTACTGAAAGCTTCTTAAAGAGCTGGTCTTGGTTTCAAAGTTTGGCTTGATGTACCATACTCAAGGGAACATAGTTCTTTTTCTCCAGATATTTAACCTTGTCTGACATCGTCTTTTGGCTTCGAAGTTCCCCTACCTTCTTTGTCCATTAACAAAACATGAAGCCACATGAAACCATGATAGTCAGTCTCACTGGGCTCTGAGGAAATTGAAGAAAGTTCATCTTCATATTTAAACATAAAACCAGTTGTTTGATACCTGGTAGCAGAGATGGGCAGGTATATGCATTGCTTGTTGGTAGAATTTTGCCGTAGTAACTCTATTCAGAAATGCAAGTGGAATGTTCAGTGCCTCTTCTAGAGGTTATATCTGTGTCTGGGAGAAAACTGGAGCTTCTCAGAACAATCACCCTGGTTATTGTGTCTGCCGTCTCTGTAACACCCAAATCTATGTCACACTCTGATGCCACCTGGGAGCTATTTTTGGTTGCGAAGGGTGGTGAAAGCTACCGGTTCTTTCTCTTACCGTGTCTCCGTGAGTCATCACCAGCCCACGTCCTGGGTGGCTCCCAGAACAGCCATCTCAAAGTCTCCCTTCAGATTCCGCTCCTCAGTGCAGGGATCCTGTGGGGTCTCTCTTGGGCCTGATGAAATCCTTCCCTGCCTTTTCCAGTGAGGAGGACCCATAGAATCTGCTGGAACACTTGGAGAAAGGGAGTTATTATTTCCAGCATTACATAAAATTTTTGATCAAAATCATTCACGTGTCTGTTTATAAAAAGACAAAACGTACATCACAGTTTATAATAAAAGAGAGCATTTTCTTGATTCACCTTCACGACCCCTGATTGCTATTCCCAGAGGCAACTATTTTCAATTCTTTAGTGGTTTCTTTGCTCTTCATCTTTGTGATTGTTTCTAAATTTCTGTAACTCTTATAGTCAATTGCAGAATAATGTGTTGACCTCCTCCTGTAGAAAAAGATTTTGCTTTTCACTCCCCTCTTCTCATTTCTGCATTCTTCCAATGTAGTTATATCACATAGGTCATACCCTGATTATGGGTTCCGATCCTGGTGTAACTTTTTGTTTTTTTCTGGAGTTAATCATTGCTCCCCTCACCCTGGCCCTCCATTACTTTAGTTTGCTGTAACTGTCACTTGTCATCCTCTTGTTCAGAACTATAAAACTCTCCTCAGTACCATCTAACCCACTGGGTAATGAGTTATGTTTTTGTTGTTGCTTGTTTGTTTGGCTGTCCTGTAGCCTCATCCTTCTGGCCCCATCTGGACCTGTACCTTTAACAGGCTGGTTGCAAAGCCATTGTCCTGGGATTTCTTTATTTCTCTAATCTGTGGGAGTCCCTGTGCTTGGATCCCATGCCTGCCTTTTCCTTAGTTTTATTTCCTTGTTTTGTTGTTGCTGACAGCAACTCCTGAGGTTGGACATGGGTGGGAAAATTTGAGACTTGCTTTTTTGGGGAGGATATCTTCCATCCTCCCTCCCCTTCTACTGCCCTTTCAAGGTGCTGTCACGGTGAAGGGCCCCAGTGTCGTGGTCTCTGTGTATAGTAAGCAGTAGCCACCCCAGCGTGCTTGGGCTGCTGTGGCCCCACAGCAAGGCCAAGGAGGAGCAGCCTTTGCTCCTATACCATTGCCAGTAAATCTTTTTTGTCCTGGAAATGTCTTTGATGACTCAATAATCAATAACTGTAAGAGCTAGGTCTTTCAAAGTTCATGCAGCAAGTTGATTAAATCCTGACCTATTTGCCCTGGTACCTCACTTAGCAGAGCAGAGACCCAAGTGGCTCACCAAAGACAGCAAGAGACATGGTAGCAGGCCTGCCTCCAGGCCAGAGGTCATTTGTTCAGCCAGTAGGCATTTATTGAGCACCTGTTGGGTACAAAGCTCTGGGTAGGGTGAAAGGGGACTTCTGAATAAGACTGTCTTTCTAGAAGCAGGTGCCCATCTTAGAGGGGAGGCTATAGGAACCAGTAAGCACCATACAAAGCATTTGAGACTCAAGAAGTATTAGTTGATTCAAGAAAGCTCCATGGAAGGGGTGACATTTAAGTTGGTCTTGAAGGGCAAAGTATTCTAGGTAAAGGCATAAAATGCAAATGAACATGACAGGTCTAGAGAAGTTGAAGGAGAAAGCTTTCCCATTGATGAAATGTCTACTGGTGTTACTATGTTGATGTATTTTATCTCATTTAATCCTTAAGGATGTCTGTATTTGTCCTTATCAGTTAAGACAGATGCTACAGTCTCCATTTTACAGATAAGAAAATCCATATGGAAAACAGATAGGGGCATAGAGTGTGGAAGTTACAAGCATTAGAGACTCAGAAGGGTGGGTGGAGGGGAGGAAGGGGAATGGATTATGGGAAATTACTTAATGGGTACCATTTACATTATTCAGGTGATGGATACACTAAAAGCCCAGATTTCACCCACTACACAATATAGCCGTGTAAAAATCACACTTCAATTTATACAAATAATTTTAAAAATCAAGGTTTATAGAAATCAACTCATCTGTCTAGGTGATGTGCATCATAAAAGGCAGAAGTGAGATTTCAACACAAGATTGCATGATCTCAAATCTCATTCCTTCCTTCCCAAAATATCCATTGGAACAAAATAAGGAGTGAGAGGGTAAGAGCGACAGTTTCATAATAATGTCAAACTCATGATAAAGGAGTGGGTAGGCATTTTCCTTCAGTTGACTTAAGCAAGATGTTGAGTATCCCAAAGTTATTGCACAAAGAGCAAAAGTAAAACAAAGTTATAACCCAGGGCATATTTTCTGTTATACCCTTGCACTTTCATTGTAGCTTATTATTTGCATCAAGTTCTTCTGTGAATCTGCCCCAGAAGTTTTGCTTGTCTTCTCATTTCAGGCCATCCTTCCCCTTAGTATTCTCTGTTTGATGGAGTCTTGGTTCCAGTCTAAGGTTTCCATGTCTATTTGATTTTTTTCTTATGTTTTCATTAGTAGTTCATTCTGATGTCCTTGCGTTCTTACAACTCAGCTGTTTTTAACTTTCTTAAAAATAATAAGGCGAAAACATAAATGTCAAGCATCTGACTAGGAAAGCCCTATGCATCCAAATATTTTAAGAAAGTAAACTCAGAAATGCCTGTAACTTTTAAATGCTTATATGCTACATTAAGTTCAAAGTTAATATGATTGAACACCATACGCTGAAGTATCCTACGAAGAATGTTGAATGATTAGGCATTCAGAACCACACAGATCTTGTATGTTGTCAGTGCCTATATGTCGCTGGCTGGTGTTAGCATGTGTGAATAACACGCCTGGTTTTTACCTGATGATTGCAGGGATGGTGTGGAAGCAGTGTCTAGCTGAAACTTTGGAAGAGGATAGGAATTTCTTGTGGAAAAGGTTCTTATTCTCTACAGATGATTGTTATCCAGATTAGGACCTTGGGATCTTTTAAAATTAGAGGCTAATAATTCTTTTTTATCTTTTAAAAAAATTGAGACGCAGTCTTGCTATGTTGGCCAGGCTGGTCTCAAGTGCCTGGGTTCAAACCATCCTCCCACCTCAGCTTCTCAGTAGCTGGGATTATAGGTGTGTGTCACTATGCCTGGTTTAGGGCCTAGTATTTCTTAGGAGAAAGTAGAAATAAACATTTCATTGGGGCTATATCTTGAAAAATAAAAATGAAAGTAATGGTTTATATTTAAATTATAATCACAGCCTTGGACTGATTTTTGAGAATAAACAAAGATTGAATCTCGTGTGGGCAGTGTGGGGATATTCTCAGCAAAATTGTATAAGACTGTGCATATGGCATCCTTTACTTAGGTTTGAGTTCAGCCGGGTGCGATGGCTCATGCCTGTAATCCCAGCACTTTGGGAGTCCAAGGCAGGTGGATCACCTGAGGTCAGGAATTTGAGACCAGCCTGGCCAACAAGGTGAAACCCTGCTGTACTAAAAATACAAAAATTAGCCAAGTGTGGTGGTGGGCGGCTGTAATCCCAGCTACTCAGGAGGCTGAGGCAAGAGAATTACTTGAACCCGGGAGGCAGAGGTTGCAGTGAGCCGAGATCTCACCACTGTGCTCCAGCCTGGGCAACGGAGACTCCGTCTAAAAAAAAAAAAGTTGTTTTCCAACTGAGAGGACTCTCACTTTTTCCAAAGGTCTCTCTTAATCCTTTGATCATTCTCTGTGGAAGCTCCCATGCGTGTTTCTTCTTTAATCCTTAACTAGATTGTTTGCCATTGGCTTTGAGTAGAATCCAGTTGTTGACTAATAGGACTTTCATGGACTCTGTTAAATTCTGCATTGGTTGCTGATTTGCAGTTCTAGTTTGCAACTTATTTACATAGTTTAGTCAGTATATCATCTGCTATTCCAACAATTAGCAGGAGTTCCCTATTGGATTAAATATGAGATTAAAATGTGTAAACCGGTCAGGCGCAGCAGCTCACACCTGTAATTCCAGCACTTTGGGAGGCCGAGGCGGAAGGATTGCTTGAGCCTAGGAGTTCAATACCAGCCTGGGCAACATAGTGAAACCTGTCTCTACACACACACGAAAAAGTCAATAAATGAGGTGGCAGGATTGCTTGAGCCTAGGAGGTCGAGGCTGCAGTAAGCTGTAATCGTGCCACTGCACTCCCATGTGGGGAACAGAATGAGACCCTGCCTTAAAAAAAAAAGGTGTTAACATAGTAGATGTCCAATTAATGGGAAAGGCCTCTCTTTCACTTTCCCCGTAAAATGCAAACAAAATGGTATGTTCATTTGCATTTTATGCCTTTGCCTAGAATACTCCATCCTTGGGACAGGTCAGTTCAGTAAGGAATATTTTCACATAATGACTACTTCTGCTTCTCTATAAAAACATCTCCAGAGCTCATAACTTGGAGCCCTTGGGAAAAGAGAACCTCAGGGTGGAAATGGCTGGAGGCCTAGGGTGGTTAATACTGTCATCGGGGCCAGCTAACAGAGACCTGAATCATATAATATGGTATTCAATAGGTGAGTCAAAGGAGCCTGTTAGATTGAATTAACAGACTTGTACTGGAGATGTAAACTGGAATAAGGATCTCAGGAGAGAAGGAACTTAGGGTGGAAGTGGGAAAGTGGAATGGATGGTTAGGTAGGTTTTTTATCCTCTGAGATGTGATCTTAGTGGCTTCTTTACCCTCCACAAGAGGGTAAAGCATCCCTCCCACTGGCGCTTTAGAAAAATCCTTTTAGTTTTAAAGGCTTTCATTCCTGTTCACAAGTCAGTGCCCTTGACAGGGCTGACGTGTTGTGCTGCTAAGTCACCCACCCCAGTGTTGGGAAGATTTGATAGAGGAGTTTGGAGGAAAGTGGGAAGGAAAGACTGCTTAGGAGAGGAGAGAGCCTGGCAGTGAAGTGCAGCCCAGGGCACTGGCCTGACAGCCCTAAGGGACCCCTGGGTGTGTTTGAGGCTTACATAGTTCAGATTTCTGCATGTCTGGACACGCTCTCCACATGCTTTTCCTGAGGCCGTGTGTTCTGCTTCTTCGAGAGAGTAAGCCTCCGGCCTGGTCAGGCCCACTTCCACCTCACTGGCTGCAGTGGGTCAGGCCTGGGCTTTGGCTTCAGCTGCCTCTGGGTTCCCATTCCTTGTCTTCTCCCCATCCTCCACATCTGCCACTTTCCCAAGCCTCGTCTTTTCTCCAGCTGTCCTCGACTGTCCCTCCATTTCTTTCTACCGTGGCCTTAAGTCTTTGCGTCA
Organism: Rhinopithecus roxellana; assembly: GCF_007565055.1. NCBI lineage: Eukaryota > Metazoa > Chordata > Mammalia > Primates > Cercopithecidae > Rhinopithecus > Rhinopithecus roxellana. Next base: position 21,581,593 of record NC_044561.1, on the reverse strand, counting down.
TGGGTGTTCAGCATTTGCAGACATTTAGCTTTGCCTCATGTCATATTTACTGTAGGTTTATTGTCATGTGTGTGTATGTGTTCTCCCTAACTTAGCATCTCTCAAAGTGTGTCCCATGAAATCACGTGATCAGATTAAATGCAAAACAAGTTTATAAACAAAGGGTAGGAAATGGTGGTTTTAGCAAAGGTTAAAAGCCCTATTAAACCATTGGCCACTGCAGAGCTTTAATTCACACATGTAGATCCTGAGTCCCTATGAAGAGCTTCTCAGTGTTATTTATTTGTGCAAGAACCTGTTTTTTGTCTTGTGGTAGGTAGTATTCTGCAGGACACAGTTTCCTGAAGGGCTGCTGAAATTCACTTAGGCTCTGGAAGGGTAGAAAGCACATTGTCCTTCACTGTGGGATCCCCGTGTTAACTGAGGACAGTGCTAGGCAGGGCATAAGTCATTCCTGAGTAAGCTCTTAGGATAGTTGCCTTTTATTATTTTTTTAAAACTTTTAATTGTGAAATTCATATAAAATTCACCATTGTAATCATTTTAAAGCATGAAATTCAGTGGCATTTAATATGTTCACAGTGTTGTGCAATCTTCACCACCATCTAGTTCCAGAACGTTTTCATCACCCAAAAGGAAGCCCTGTACCCGTTGAGCAGTCACTCCTCATTTGCCCCTCCCTGCTGCCCTTGGCAACCACTAGTCTGCTTTCTGTCTTAATGGATTTGCCTCTTCTGGACATGTAATGGAATCATACAGTATGTGGTGTTTTGTGCCTGGCTTCTTTCTTTAGTAAAGTTTTGATATAGATACAAGGTCTTAGACCTGAGTGATGCCTCTGCTCCTCCAAAGCAACTCTTTATCATTGGTCAAACCCCATAAATATATAAGTAACCAAAAGCAGCCTGGAAACCTCCAAGTTGCGTGGCCAGGTTAAAAATACCGTGGAATACTGGTTGCCGTTACCATGATTTGACCTGGGACTTCAGGAAGCTGGCTGAGCTGTACTGGAGTGAGCCGGGTCTTGAGCCCTTTCCCGGAGGTCAGAGGTGCCTGAGCTGTTGACATAATTGGCTCATTCCTCTTGCTCATCCTTTTTCTAGTCGGAGGTCTCAGCATTTCAGACTACTCATTGTTTAATAACTGTAGAACATTCTAGAGTGGGCTGAATCCTGCAGGGGCATCCTGGAGGAAAGGTTGCACCACCCGTGGCACCACAGAACCTCCAATGGCCCTTCAGGCAAATTCCATAAGCCTGAAAGCTCCTGCAAAGTTGGATGTCCCAGGGCCCTCTATCTCATATCTTGGAATTCCCAAAGGGTGGGGTATCTCTCATCCACTATAAAGACAACTGCTGGCCGCCCTGTGCTCAGCAGTGGTGACCTCTCACCTGCCTTATGAACTTGTGCAACCCCTTTCCTGTTGTTTCATTGAATTGTCAAGGATCTCTCATTTTTGGCCTGCACCCTTTGCCCTCCACTTGTTGCTGTCTCTGGAGTCCCAATAATACCACTGCTGAAGAGGTTACCTGCCTGCCTAAAATAACTTCTTTCAGTACACCATCTTCTGCCTAAGAACCTGTAATACTGTCTTGGTGTCCAGACTCCATCCTGGTTTTTGAGCCCTTCTCTCCTTCTCAGTGTAGACAGTGACCCTTCCTACTCATCAGACTGGATGCATTCTTTTCCCTCCACTATATCATCTCTTAGCACCTCCTCCCCAGGCTTGGAACTGACTTCCCTCTCTCATTTTGCCCTGGTCAGTCTAACTCTTCCTTCGAAGCTCTCTCGAGGCTCAGCAGCTGCACAAAGCCTCCCCAGACATTCTAGCAACTCTTGCTGCCTGCACCAAACTCATGTTACACTTGAATACCACAGGAGTTAGAGCTGGAAACTTTTTTTTCTAAGGATTTTATCTCTTAGTCTTCCCCTGTCAGATGGTCAGCTCTCAGAGGAAAGGAGGATAAAGTAAGCAAGTGGAGTGGGAAGGCACTGGATTGTGAATCCAAGGGCCTGGTGACCTCCGGGTGTGCTACATACTGGCTGTGTGTTGGAAAAGCCACTTATCTTGGATTTCTGTTCTTATCTGTAAAACAACCAGGGGATAAGGTGGGCGTATTAGTTTCCTATTTGCTGCTGTAACAAGTTTCTACAAACTTAGTGGTTTAAAGCAACACAAATATTTTCTCTTACAGTTCTGGAGGTCAGAAGTTCCAGACGGGTCTTCGGGGCTGCATTCTTTCTGGAAGCTTGAGGGGAGAATCCATTTTTCATTTTTGTCAGCTTCTAGAGGCCATCCTCATTTCTTGATTAATGGCCCCCTCTTCCATCTTCAGAGTACATCAGCCTCTGCTTCTGTCATCACATCTGTTCTCTGTCTTTCTCATGCTTCCCTGCTTCCCTTATGTGGGAATCACCTTTGTGATTGCACTGGACCAACCCAGATAATTCAGGGAATCTGTCCATCTCAAACTCAATCACATCTGCAAAGTCTCTTGCTGTGTAAGGTAACTTATGCACAGGTTCTGGAGATTAGGACATAGATATCTTGGGGACTATATTCTGTCTACAGTGTGTTCTTAGGTCTCTTGTGTTTCTAACTTGTCATGAATCTAAAGACGCATTTCTTCCACTTATTTAAGAGCTTAGCACACACAGTGCTAGGCTTATCAACTTCTTGATAAGTTATGTTCATCCCTGAGGATTTCCTCTTCTCAGATTGTTATTAGGGATTCTAGGGCCTGGTACCACTCAAAGATAGAATTGTGAGCACAAACCTTAGGGTTGTTCTGGTTTGACTGCACTTTCACACACAGAAATTTGACACTGCTTATCTACCCATCTTTGATTTTGTGCTTTGCAAATTTTGAAAAGACCTCAAAGAATTTTATCTGTTTCCCAGTAACCACGGGTAGCCTTTAAACAGCCTGTTAATTACATTGATGATTTCTGTGGTCTCTGCATAGAGTCCGGGATGTGTTTCCAGATCCTCTTACGTAAGTTGAAGTAGACATGTTGTTGAAGTCTAGAAGCCAAATGATCTTGGATACTAACCTAGCTAGTCTTGTCTGTAATTGCTACTTAGTGTTAAATTTATGGTATTTCACAGCAATTTAGATTGGCATTTATGTGGGAATTGTGCTGTTTTCTTTCCCTAGATCCTATCGGGCAGTTTCCACCTTGGATCACCATCACTTAAAAGGCAGTAAAGAAGCATGCATAACATACATTTATAATGGCTCTATTGTGTTCTCCCCAGTGCTCAGCTCATTGTGCTGAAATAAAATTTCGCTTGGCTTGAAAAACAGTCCCCACTCTTAAACTTTTAAGTTTTGACATTACTTTTGGCTATAGTATCTGAGAAATACACAGTATGAGTCAAGCAAACGTGTAGCTTGTCTGCTGAAGTTTTCTTTCCATTTTATTTCCTAGATGCACCCACTGGGCTTATGTAATAACAATGACGAAGAGGACTTGTATGAATATGGCTGGGTAGGAGTGGTGAAGCTGGAACAGCCAGAATTGGACCCGAAACCATGCCTCACTGTCCTAGGCAAGGTAAGTGTTTCTGGTTGGTGTTTTCTGCTCTTCCATTTCAGCATTCCTCAAATAGTTGATTATGGAGAAGAGCCATGCTGGCACAGTGCTCCTTCCCAGCTGAAGTTGTCTAAGGTGGGGACTCAGACATGCCTTATAGTGGTCCACCAGTGTTTACAAGCCCAGACTCAGAGAGACTGCCAGTCTCAGAGTGGGCTCTAGCCTCTTGTCCACCATGTGGCCTTGGGCAAGTTGCTTCCCTCAAGGAGTCTTACTTAGTTTCTTATCTGTGAAATGGGCTAGTAATAGAGATTCACAATACTTTATCTTATACCCTTGGGGCAAGATGTTTCAGAATTCTGAGATTTGAGGCATTTAGAAAGGCATTAAGGGGTATAGATTTTATATTAAGTAACCTCCAAGAGACCTAGGGAAGCACTCAGTAACCAAACACATTCACATTTGTATAGCAAACCATAGGGATCTTCACACTAAGTGGGATAGCTAAAATCTAAATAACCTAATGTTAGTTCACGGCAGCTTTGCCTCCAGAGGAGTTTCAGGTCCATTAAGTTTGCTGCCAAGTAAGTTATGGGAAAATCTTTGGGTTTTAGAGCTTTTTTTGGTTTCAGAATGGCAGACAGCAATTATGGTCCTGTATTAGAACTTACCTCATAGGTGGTTAGGAGGTGAGATGAGATGCAAACGCCTCACACAAAAGTAAGCCCTCAATAAATGTTTGCTGCCATTGGCCACCATCACTCCATTTAGAAGTACTAAAAAAGACTTTTTAGCCAAGAGGGTCAGCATTACTTTGACTGCAGTGTAAGATAGAAATAAATTTACTTTGGAAAGCCACTCATCAACAATCTTAAAATATGACAGGTAACAACCTGTTTTAAACTGGATTTTGTTTAAACTGCATCATTTTGTTAAAAAGAAAGGTTCAGAGAAGGTGATTTGAAGTTTGGTTGGGAGAAAGGTGGTCTCTCCTAAGGATAGTGGTACTGACTGGATATCTATTATATTCTCAAAAGTTGCCATTCTAGGATCCATGGGGAGAGAGCTGGGGCAAAAAACTGTCCTAGTTCCTAACCTCTTGAGGCTGTCTTTGAGAAATCCAGGAGAGAGAAGGGGTAGTTTTGAAGCAGGGTGCTAGAGAGGGGAGACTTTCCAGACTTAAAGTAGTCCCTGCCATTGTCTCTTGAAAGACCTTTGGCCCCAGGTACAGGTCTAATCTATTTGTGGTTTTTGCATCCCTGTTGTCTTCTGAATAACTTCAAGTCACTTGTCAAGTTTTCTTGCCCTTTCATTGGAAAAAAGAACCCCACAGGAATTATTAGCTGTTTGCTTTACGGTTCACAAAGTTGAATCGAGGTGTTTTAGGTGGCTCAGGCCCTGATACTTCATCGTTTGAATAATTGGCCAGAGCTGCTTAGTGGCGGTAGGAGAGCAATGACTCCCTTGAGGATATTTTAGTGTTTTCCTAGGAGAAATGCCAGCTACATCTACAGGGTAGGAACAGTGCTTTCCTTGTAGGCCTTACACTCCTATTATAACATTTTCTCCTGTACTTTAACTGCTGTTATGCAGGAATCAGCTCCTTGGCTTCATTTGCTTTGCCCCAGTCTGGTGGGGCTCCATCTTTGTGTCTCTCGCATCTATAAATGGGTTGGAACAGGGATCACAGGGTCATCCTGTAGTTCTCCCATGGTTTAGTGGTGGGGGAACTTGCTGAAGTCACTCGGAGAACCCAGCTATTTCCTCCTCTGCCTGGAACAACCATGTAGTGGTTTTACTTGGAGAGTTTTGTATGATTTGGCCTGCTGGCCCGTGATGCCAGGGGGAATAAAAAACCCTAGGCATATATTGAATCATTAAGTGCTTCTTAAGTTGATTCATTCTCCAAATATTTATTGGATGCAGGGGCCCAGAAGTTGAGCATGTGGTTCTACCTGCTTGCAAGCAGCAGCCCCCACGTTTCTCTGGAAAGGCTGATGGCGGGCAGCATTTGCACATGGTTAGTCATTGCAGTTTGGCTTTGAGTTTACACCTGAATAAAATCATTAGCACAAAAGCTTGGGCCAAAGAAAGACAGTTTTACATTTGTTTAAAGCCTGGGCCGGTGTGGGAGGTGCAATGAGTCAAGATCTCAGTCTCTTCCTCTCTTGCTCTCCTGCCGCCCCTCTCTCTTTCTCTCATTATCTTCTTAAAGTGTGGTTGTTCTCAGTCTCAATTTCATTAACTTTGACAACTGCGTTTTCTTGTTTTCTGGGCCCCCAGGATCTGGTAGCAAAAAAAAAAAATTCCTTTGAAGGAAGGCAAAGTGATTCCCGCAGCTTAGTCCCTGCAGAATTCATGATTTTCCATCCATTTCTTGGCTCTGAAAAAGCGGGCAGTGGACAGAGGCAGAAAAGGCATAGGAGGAAAACAGCCAAGCTAGCTTGAGGGTGGGGGCTCCTTCCTGTGGATGTTGAAACTTGTTGAAAACCCACGAAGAGAGGACTCTGTCCGCTGCAGGCGGGCCAGGCATTCAGAAAAGCCTGTGGGGGAAGAGGGGTGGCCTAGACACAGGCTAACCCCTTCCCCAGCACCCACCCTCTTCACCCACCCAGCCACTCACAGACAATGCCACAGGGCGAAACCTTGAAATAAGAGAGCAATGTCCTAAATTAAAACATGTAAATGCCTCTCCAAGAGTTCAAATAAAATTTCATTTTAAAAGCAAAAGACATAAACTTGTCACCTCGGTTTATTACTGAGTGCTTTTGAACTTCTCAGAAAAGAATGCTCTAAACTCATGAGAGAAATATGATTTATGATCCCCTCCTTCTCTTCTTTTCCATTCTGTGGGAGGAGGTACAGACAGGATCAGCTAGGGAGGCAGAGTTGGGATGAGGGTAAGCCCCCACGGGGGAGCAGCAGGCCAGGGCGCCAGGCCAGGCCCTGCCTCAGACCAGGCATGGACACATCTCTCCAGCTTTCTGAGCCTCTCTCTTGTACTTAATGTGAAGAGGCTGTTCTGGGTTCCTTGTTCTTCTAATATTTTGAGCTTCTGTATCATATTTAAAATCTTTCTTTGATATTCTAGTTTGGAGAGATTCTACTTACAGCATTGAAAGACAGACTCTTACCTGTGACAGTTTAAGTCCTAAGAAGTTAAAATAGAATAAAATTGACATTTAGTTTGCTATTAAGTAAGGGTGTTGGCCAGGCACGGTGGCTCACACTTGTAATCCCAGCACTTTGGGAGGCTGTGACGGGCAGATCACTTGAGGCAAGGAGTTTGAGACCAGCCTGGCCAATATGGCAAAATCCCATCTCCATTAAAAAAACAAAATTAGCTGGGAGTGGTAGCACGAACCTGTAGTTCCATCTACTTGGGAGGCTGAGGCAGGAGAATCGCTGGAGGTGGAGGTTGGAGTGTGCTGTGATCGTGCCACTGTACTCTAGGCTGGGCGACAGAGGAAGACCCTGTCTCCAATCAATCAATCAATCAATCAATCAATGTAAGGGTCTTAAACCATCGCCAAATCACAGGAGTCTATGTTTATGTCCTGGGCATTTTAACCCTCCAATTCAATCAGTGTTTATTAAGCATCTTATAGAGCTCCTAAGAATTTTGAAGGTTGACTTTAATAGCTTCACCTGTGGAGAGTCTCATGGCAGGGAACATGAGAGGTGCTGGTGTTTCTAGCAAAGCCTGGTTTGCCCTGACTCTGTAACTCAAGGCAGAATAAATGCCCCATAACCACCACCCATGTTAGAGAAGATTCTTAGGGAGAGGTTTGGAAAACAGCATGGGCCAGGCATAGTGGCTCATGTCTGTAATCCTAGCACTGTGGGAGGCTGAGGCGCGCCGATTGCATGAGCTCAGGGATTTGAGACCAACCTGGGCAACATGGCAAAATACCATCTCTACAAACAACACAAAAATTAGCCAGTCATGGTGGCGCATGCCTGTGGTTTCAGCTACTTGGGAGGCTGAGGTGGGAGGATTGCTTGAGCCCAAGAGGTCAAGGCTGCAGTGAGCTGAGATTGTGCCACTGCCCTCCAGCCTGGCCAACAGAGAGACCTTCTCTCTCTCAAAAAAAAAAAAAAAAAAGAGAGAAAAAGAAAAACAACATGATCAACAGGCATGGCCTTAGCTCTCCCCAAGGCTTAAGAGTACAATGTGGGGAAATTAAGAAAAGGACAAGAAAGGGAATGTCATATTACAGAGACCCAGCCTTGACTGACTGACCTCAGAAAAGGTATTTCATTTCTCGGTGCATTCTCCTCTGTGCAGCAGGGCTGATGCTGCTTTTGTCATTGTAGTGAGGGGTCTACGAGATATTTATGGAGCACTTAGCTCAGAGCCTGGCTTATGGGAAATGTTGGATGACCATGTAGAAGTCAGCCATCAGGTGTTGGGTGCTCGCCGAGTGCTAAGAGCTTTACCTATGGTGTCTCCTTTAATTGTTAAGGCTAATTTGAGATCCGATCCAGATTCCCATTTTACCATGAGCAAATCGAGTCCTAGAGAGTTCTCTACATAACCGGAGATTGAACAGCTCAGAAGAGCCAAGATCTGAAATAAGACCCTTCTGCTTCTCTTTGCAGATCTGAAATAAGACCCTTTCTTCTGGCCAGGCGCGGTGGCTCACACCTGTAATCCCAGCACTTTGGGAGGCCGAGGTGGGAGGATCACAAGGTCAGGAGATTGAGATTATCCTGGCTAGCACAGTGAAATCCCATCTCTACTAAAAATACCCAAAATTAGCCAGGTGTGGTGGCAGGCGTCTGTAGTCCCAGCTACTCGGGAGGCTGAGGCAGGAGAATGGCATGAACCCACAAGGCAGAGCTTGCAGTGAGTCGAGATCACGCCACTGCACTCCAGCCTGGGCGACAGAGCGAGACTCCGTAAAAAAAAAAAAAAGAAAAAAAAACACACACACACACAAACGACCCTTTCTTCTCTTTGCCTCCTTTTGTCTTTGCCAGTTTTTCTAGATAAAAATCAGATGCTCAACTGGGCATGGTGGCTCACACCTGTAATCTGAACACTTTGAGAGGCTGAGTCAGGAGAGTTGCTTGAGGCCAGAAGTTCAAGACCAGTTTGGGCAACATAGTGAGACCTCCTGTCCACAAAAGAATAAAAGTAAATAAATAAATAAGCTGGGCATGGTGACACACGCCTGCAGTACTAGCTCCTCGGGAGGCTGAGGCAAGAGGATCGCTTGAGCCCAGGAGTTCGAGGCTGCAGTGAGCCATGATCATGCCACTGCACTATAGCCTGGGATATAGAGTGAGACCCTGTTTCTCTCCCTCTTCCCGCCCCCCCTACCCCTAGCCCACCAAAAAAGAAAAGAAATCAGATGCCTTTTAGTAGTCACAGGCTTGGTTAAAAGTGTTAGTTCCACATAATAGAAACTCAGCCTGAGCTCTGTTGAGCAGAAAGAGGAATTTGCTCTGAGGATTCTGGGCTGTGTCACAGAACCCATGACACGGCTACTGTTGCCCTTGCACAGCAGCTGACTCCAGGGCTTGGATGCCAGCGGCCCCCTCCTCAAGTCTTCTCCATCCATGCATCTGCTTTATTCTCTCACTCCCCATTTGGTAGGAGACACAGCCCCCCAGTATGCCTGGGCCTGAACTCTCTGGGTTTTGAGTCTGAAAAATTCCAGAAAAGGGATTCATTGGCCCATCTTGGACTGGGGGGTTCATCCTTAGGCTAGTCAACTGTGCCCCAGGGGCTGCCCTGCCATTGGTGGGGAGCAAGGGGGAGATGTGTTCTCCAGAAGAGAGCTGGTGGCAGGCAGTGCTGGGCTGCCATCCTCGTAGCAGGCCCCTGCAGTCACTAAGTCATGTATGTGATCATGAGCTTGTGGGCGATGTCCTCAGTTTATCTCTGAGTCATTCAGAGAAGGTTCAGTTGGAAGGACCTCATGGTCTATATGTACTACATACAATCAAATCCTCTTCTTCCCCTGAACATAGAGAGTGATTGTGGTGAGTGAAAAGTGAGTCCACGTGGACTGGAGGAGTTGGGCAGGTTTACAGAGGGGGAGTTGTGTAAGACAGGTACGAGGAAACAGCATGAGGTAGGAAAAGAATCTCCAGAACAGGGCAGAAGAAAAGGGAGCAAGATGTTCTTCAAGGAGCATTGAAAGAAGGAAGGAGGTTCTACGGAAGGAAGAGGCTCTCAAGTTAAAGAGTTTGGTGTTCATTCTCTAAAGAACTGGGAGCCACTGAAGGCTTCTGACAAAAGAGCGGGTACTGTAGGATCTGTGTTCTGGGAATGTTCACTTGGTAGTGGCATCTATTCTGGTTGCAGAGAGATCAAGTTACTCTGCCACTAGATGTTTTGAGGAACCCAGTGGACCCAGACATCTATTCTTTTAAATGCTTTAGCGGGGTTCAAGCCAGTGAAATTACCGAGGGCTCTTCATGTTTGCCGTCTCTCCTTTCTCTGTTTGCACATTTAGGCAAATGTGAAATGTAGAAGCAACATGTCCAACAGCATGGGAAGGTGGAAAACTATGTTGAGGGAGGAGAGCTGATTTTTAATCCTGGCTCTTCTGATAAGCAGCGGGGAAACCAAGGTACGAGGGGTGGATGGAAAATTGAACCATATGGTCAGCCCACTAACCCACGTCCAGCCCTCAGTGTCTTGGGAACTTCTTTGCAAAGCACAAATACAGACTCTGGTAACCAACATCACCAGAAGACAGAGAACAGAGTCAAAGGAAGCTTGACTTTTCAAAGTGGTTGGGGGAGGGGGAGCATGTAAGGGTTAAGACTTGGGTTTAGTCATCATACTAACACAGGTTCCAACCCCAGTTCTAACTCTTTTTTGAGACAGGGTCTTGCTTTGTTGCCCACGCTGGAGTGCAGTAGCATGATCATGGCTCACTCAGCCTCAAACTCCTGGGCTCAAGTAATCCTCCCACTTCAGCCTCCCAAGTAGCTGGGACTACAGGTGTGTGCCACCATGCCTAGCTAGTTTAAAATTTTTTTTGTAGAGACAGGGTCTCAATATATTACCCAGGCAACAGGCTCCTAGGCTCAAGCGATCCTTCTGCCTCCCAAAGTGCTGAGATTACAGGCGTGAGCCAACCACACCCAGTCCCAAGCCTTCTAAGCTCTGTGAGTTCCTGCAGTCACTTAACCCCTCTGCGTGTTTAGATGGGAACAGCCCCTAAAGGAGATAATGTATATCAAGTGTTGATCACATTCCTGGCACAATCAAAAGCACTAGACCAAATGGTGACTCTTATTGTCCATCTTCTCTTCCTTTCTCCCTCCCTTATTGTCCTTCAGTTCCTTTTTTTTTGAGACGGAGTTTCACTCTTGTTGCCCAGACTGGAGTGCAATGGCACAATCTTGGCTCACTGCAGCCTCCGCCTCCTGGGTTCAAGCGATTGTCCTGCCTCAGCCTCCTGAGTAGCTGGGATTACAGGCATGCGCCACCATGCCCGGATAACTTATTTTTGTTTTTTGTTTTTTAGTAGAGACGGGGTTTCTCCATGTTGGTCGGGCTGGTCTCTCAAACTCCCGACCTCAGGTGATCCGCCCACCTTAGCCTGCCAAAGTGCTGGGATTACAGGCATGAGCCACCGCGCCCGGCCCCTTCAGTTCCTTTTATCACTCAAAATAGTATTATTTAAGGAGTCAAATACATAGAGACAGAAAGCAGAATGGTGGTTCCTGGGGTGGGGTAAGGGACAAGCGGAGTTGTTTAATGGGTATGAAGCTTCCATTTGAGAAGAGGAAAAAGTACTGGAGATGAGTGGTGGTCATGGTTGGATGACAGCGTGAATATGCTTAATGCCACTGAACTGTGCACTTAAAAATGATTACAGTGATTACAGTGGCAAATTTCATGTTATGTATATTTTACCACAGTTACAAAAACAATGGTATTACTTAAATCATTTCATAATATATGGAAGTTGAGGGCAGTGGGTATAAAAAAAAAATAAGCATTTTCTTTTCCTTAAGAGTTGGAGCATAGTTGCTCCAGGAAAGAAGTGAGTGACTGATGTTACTGAATCCTGAGGGAAAGCAAACCCTGCATCCCATAGAATGTTATTCCCAGGGAGGGTTATGGATAATCTAGGTACAGTACAATGAGGACAGAGACCAAACCCTTCTTTGTGCATCAGGCTGCCCTGGGGGAAATTTTCTACTTATGTTTCAAAGAATAACTCCCAAAATAGAGAATTTTGGGGAAGGGAAGACAGACTTTTGTTATCCTCTCTTCATGATAAAGTGGATGGAGGACAGGAAAATAAAACTTATTGAAATCCAAGGCTGGGTGCGGTGGCTCACACCTGTAATCCCAGCACTTTGGGAGGCCGAGGCGGGTGGATCACGAAGTCAGAAGATCGAGACCATCCTAGCTAACACGGTGAAACCCCATCTCTACTAAAAATACAAAAAAATTAGTGACTTCATCACTCTGACAACTAATGGAATGTGTGCCTGCATATTCTGTGTTTTAAAGATTTCTCAGATTATAATTCCTGATTTATATCAATAGATATAACCAAATCAGAAGTTCTTGGGGTTCTTAATCATTTTTGAGAATGTGAAAGGAGACCTGTAATCTGAGTTCATTCAGCTGGCATTATGGCCCCACTGTAAAGATGATCTCAGAGAGCTTAACTGGGTTAGAGAAACCCTTTTATAAAATTAGTGGAAATGAACAGAAACTAGAGGACGATACAGGGAGTAAAGGTGAGCTATTCTGTTCTGCAGTACTGGGACCAAAAGAATGTTGGTTCTGAAGTGTTAGTAATTTGAGTAAAACCAATGGGTTGCAGTTTTCCACATTTAATAATAAACAACCAGACAGTGAATTTGAAGAACTTCAGTGAAGAAGATCTCAATATCTTTGCTGCTTGCATTGGGATATAACATTCAGCCTTGACACAGAACAGGGCTTACCTGGATGGGTCTTGAGACAGGAACTTGGGTAAAGCTACAGAGTGTTTTACAAGCCATGTAGATATTGTGGGGATGAGGGGCCTTATCCTTTTTTTTTTTTTTTTTTTTTTTGAGAGGGAGCCTTGCTCGATGGCCCAGGCTGGAGTGCGGTGGTGCGATCTTGGCTCACTGCGAGCTCCGCCTCCCGGGTTCACACCGTTCTCCTGCCTCAGCCTCCCGAGTAGCGGGGACTACAGGCGCCCGTCACTACTCCCGGCTAATTTTTTTGTATTTTTAGTAGAGACGGGGTTTCACCGTGTTAGCCAGGATGGTCTTGATCTCCTGACCTCGTGATCCGCCCGTCTCGGTCTCCCAAAGTGCTGGGATTACAGGTGTGAGCCACCGCGCCCGGCCAAGGGGCCTTATCCTTCCGTATACCATTCTCATTTGGGGTTTTGATCACAGATATGTATTTCCTGGGATACCTGAGTGCCCTGGGCTTTAACCCAAGTCTGGCTTAGACACTCCTGCGTGGTGAGATTCTCAAAGAGGGATGATTAGGCTGGAATCCTTGGGTCTGATTTTCTGTGGGAAGGGGAAGAGGCTAACTGTCCCATGGACTTGGTCACAGCTGTTCCACATCATAGGTCTTGGCCTCACCAGGCCTTCTCTGGTCAGTGAAACAAGTAGGTATTTGTCACGTACCTGAGCACGGGGCACCCTGACTATTGCTTATTGATTGCCATGGCATCCCTGAAAGCACGCTGCAACTATTTGTTACTGACCTGTGCGGTTTCCCACATTTAATAACAAACAACCAGACAACAACCTGGTCCCCTTATCACATTATTTCCAAACGGGAGCAATTTTCACCCCAGGGGACACTTAGCAATGTCTGGAAACGTTTCTGGTCTTCAGAAATGTCAGGGTTGGGAAGTGGGAGTGGGGGTGCTTACTGGTATCTAGTGGAATTCCCCTTTCTCCTTCATTCCCTCCTTTGCCCCATTGCCTGCCATGAACAACAGGTTCCTGGTAGCCTTTGTGCTGTGGTTCTGTTGGGAATTGGTGCTCTGGCACATTCATCTCTCCTGAGGAGTGCGAAGAGCCTAGATCTTAAAGCTGAACAGCTGAGGTGCAAGTGATCGTTCTGTTCAGTAAGAGCTGGGTTACTTTGGGCTGATTAACCTCTCTGCTTCTGTTTCTCCATACCCCCTCTGTAAAGAGAATTCTGATAATTAAAAAAAGAATAATGTGGCTGGGTACAGTGGCTCACACCTATAATCCCAGCACTTTGGGAGGCGAGAGGATTACTTGAAGTCAGGAGTTCCAGACCAGTCTGGGCAACAAGCGAGAACTCATTTCAACAAAAAAACAAAAAAAATTAGCCAGGCATGGTGGCACACACTGTAGTCTCAGCTACTCAGAAGGTTAACATGGGAGGATCATTTGAGCCCAGGAGTTCAAGGCTGTAGTGAGCTATAATCACACAACTGAGAGGGAGACCCTGGCTCTTAAAAAAATAAAATACAAAGTATGGCCCAGGCGCGGTGGCTCATGCCTGTAATCCCAGCACTTTGGGAAGCTGAGGCGAGCAGATCTCCTGAGGTCAGGAGTTCGAGACCACCCTGGCCAACATGGTGAAACCCCGTCTGTACTAAAAATACATAAATTAGCCGGACTTGGTGGCAGGCACCTGTAATCCCAGCTATTCGGGAGGCTGAGGCAGGAGAATCGCTGGAATCTGGGAGGCAAAGGTTGCAGTGAGCCAAGATCGCGCCACTGCATTCCAGCCTGAGCGACAGAGCGAGACTCCATCTAAAAAAAAAAAATGAAGTATGTAAAGTTCTTGGAATATGTGAATACTCAAGAAATATCACTATCAATTTCTAAACATACTCCTACCAAGCAGATGGAAGTCCCTTTTCTAAGGTGAGCAAGGTGGGTTTCTTGTTGAGGAGGAAGTTTGGAAAGCTCTTCATATTTATTTTAAGGAGTACTTGGGTAGCTATCTCCTGTATTTGGTTAAAAACGGATGCAAGCAAGAAACTTAGTAAAGGAAATCAGATCGGAAAGAAAAGATTGGGATGATGTAAGTGGAAAAACTCAGGGAATACCAGTTTTCTTCTAAGGTAATATGTATGATTTGAAAGTCACAAAATTTTAATTTGATGCTTTTAATCTACACCTAAATCTTCCATGAACCTCTTGGTTAAAAGGCTATATTAAGCAGAATACTTTTAAAAAACTAGATCAGAGACATTTTTAGCTATAAAAGGCTAACTGAAACCATTATTTGAGATCCACTGGGAGGCTTAAGAGAGTTTTGAAGATAGTGAGTGAACAGAACAAATGTGTCTGTCAAGCTGAGGAGCACAGGCGGCTGGCCACCTCCCAGGACCGGGGGAAGCCTAGGTCTAGACACTCCTCCCTGCCACTATCCCCATCCATTGAATCAGGCTCTTGATACAAAAAGGGTCACAAATGAGGCTAAACCAGAAAACTAGAGATGGTATGACTGGCCAGCTGAAAAGCCCATCAAAAATAGCTACTGAAGCCAGGTGCGGTGGCTCATGCCTGTAATCCCAACACTTTGGGAGGCCGAGGTGGACAGATCACTTGAGGTCAGGAGCTTGAGACCAGCCTGGCCAACATGGTGAAACCTCATCTCTAATAAAAATCAAAAAAAAATTAGCCAAGCGTGGTGGTGGGTGCCTGTAATCCCAGCTACTCAGAAGGCTGAGGCAGGAGAACTGCTTGAACCCGGGAGATGGAGGTTGCAGTGAGCCGAGATTGTGCCACTGCACTTCAGTCTGGGCGACAGAGCAAGACTCTGTCTGAAAAAAAATTAGCCGGGCATGGTCAGCTACTCGGGAGGCTGAGGTGAAAGGATCACTTGAGGCTGCAGTGAGCTATGATTGTGTCAGTGTACTCTAGCCTGGGTGACAGAGCGAGACCCCTGACTCTCAAAAAAAAGCTACTGAACTTGTCTACTTTTGAGAGGCCATTTTGAAGGATAGAGGAAGTACCAGTACCAGGTCAGTTGGCCAGAATCTCTCATTCCTGGAGACAAGCCCAAAAATCCCATCTGCTTTTTGTTCTCAAATAGAGGGGCCTCGTATGCATCTGGCCATGCACATACATTATGCCAGCCACAACAGCGGGCAGTCACTCGAGTGCATTTCAGGTTGCTGGGGCTACCATGACAGTGACTACATGTGATTAGTTTTCTGTCTACCAACCTCCCAGAAAACCTGGACATTTCTGGAGTTCCCCTTCCCTCACATTGTACTT
Organism: Rhinopithecus roxellana; assembly: GCF_007565055.1. Classification (NCBI taxonomy): domain Eukaryota; kingdom Metazoa; phylum Chordata; class Mammalia; order Primates; family Cercopithecidae; genus Rhinopithecus; species Rhinopithecus roxellana. The sequence goes on along the minus strand of NC_044561.1, from coordinate 21,565,856 downwards.
GTATAGCACCTGTGCAGGAGAGCACCACATCCCTAGCCTCGGTGACATAAATTCTCACCGAGTGTAGAGACAGAAGGAAAGGGCACGGCGGAGAAAGCTTGTCTATGAGCCTTGGTCACAAGACCTCAGAGTGCAGAGAAGTGCAATTACTTTTCTTCTGTCCTATGTGTTTCCAAAAGCATCATATTTCATTTGATAAAAGGTACAGGGGACCATTCTGCTTTTGTGATGTTGTTTTCCAAATCAAGCATCCGGCTTTGTGGACTGACTAATGCTTTTTGTGCTGAATATTAAGTTTGAGACAGTCTAAACAATTCCTTTGGGGGTACTGAAATGCTTTAAATTTTGCATCATTTTTGCTAGTTATAAAAATAATAAAAGAGTTTCAACACATTACAGTTGTTCTAAGCACTGTTGGATTAAATAAAATTCTGGTCAGCCTGAAGAACGTGGGCTATTTCTTATACTTTATATAAAGGTATGTGGCCTTTAACTATTTCACATTAACCTGTTACTAGAGGTTTTCACAAATGTATCAATTCATAAAAGAACCTCAGAGAAAAAAATGTGAAATATGCAAGGAATTTTTGTTACCTTGGCTTGATTTTTAGAAGTTAAATTTTAAAATGTTTTAGCTTTAGAAGCTTCTTTTTTCATCTATTTGTAAACATAGTCATTTTCTTGGTGTTTTCTAATTTTTTAAGTTTTAATTGAAATCTTAACATTTTTTATAACCTAATTGTAAAGGTATAGTTACAATTTACAATTTATAGCATCAACTTAATTTTACTATTTCAGTTACTGTATTATTCCATTTGCATTACTCTGAGGAATACCTGAGACTGGGAAATTTATAAAGAAAGAGATTGAATTGGCTTATGGTTCTGCAAGGTGTACAGGAAGTGTGTTGCTGCATCTGGTTCTAGTGAGGGCCTCAGGAAGCTTACAATCACCGCAGAAGGCAAAGGGGGAGTTGGTGTATCACATGGTGAGAGTGGGAGCGAGATGGGGGTGGGATGCCACTAGGCTGATGCAACCACAGCTCACTGCAGCCTCAACCTCCGGGGATCAGGCGATCCTCCCACCTCAGCCTCCTGAGTAGCTGGGACTGTAGGCATTCCCCACCACACTCGGCTCATTTTTAGATTATTTTTTGTAGAGAGACGGTCTTGCTCTGTTGCCCAGGTTGGTCAGGAACTCCTGACCTCATGATCCTCCTGCCTTGGTCTCCGAAAGCTTTGCCTATTTTTTTACTTGGCTAATTTTTGCTTTTATTATTGAGTTTATTCAGTTATAAGAGTTCTTTATCTGCTCTAGACGTAAGTCCCTTGTTAGATACATTATTTATAAGTATTTTCTCCCATTGTGTGGGATATCTTTTCACTTTCTTGATGATATCCTTTAAAGCACAAGATTTTTTAATTTTTTTTTTTTTTTTTTTTTTGAGATGGAGTCTCACTCTGTTGCCCAGGCTGGAGTATAGTGGCATGCAACCTCCGCCTCCTGGGTTCAAGCGATTCTCCAGCCTCGGCCTTCTGAGTAGCTGGGATTACAGGCGTGAGCCACCGCGCCCAGCTAATTTGTGTATTTTTTAGTAGAGGTGGGGTTTCGCCATGTTGGCCAGGCTGGTCTTGAACTCCTGTCCTCAAGTGATCTGCCCACCTCGGCCTCCCAAAGTGCTGGGATTACAGGCATGAGCCACCGTGCCTGGCCAAAAGTTTTTAATCTTGATGAAGTCTGGTTTATCTATTTTTCCTTTGGTTGCTTGTGCTTTTTGTGTCATATCTAAGGAACCATTGGAACCATTGGCAGGCACATTGTGTCACTGAGATTTGCCAGTTGTCCTTATTGTAGTATTTTTCATGGTCATGTATTTAAGGTCCTTCTGAGATTCCTAAAAATAATTAATTCCCTTTTTCTCTTCAAAAGCTTTTAAATTAATAGAAGGTCTAGAAGTGTTCCTCTCTCTTCGTTACTTGTCCTTACCCTGACCTGCCTTAAAGCAAGATCCCTTGATTTCACCTGGGACATCTGAGCCACAAAAGTCTCTATATAGCCATTGGCAAGAGGATGGTAGGTAGATCCTTATGTATACCGGTAGTCAGGAGTCCTTCAGGTCCAGCTCAATAGCAGAGTGGCTGGTTAAAAATGTGGAAAGACAGGAGAGCCACTGCCTAATCTCCTCCCGTTTTTAGCTAACGATGGTTCTGGAAGAGACTGGCCTGCTATTTCCTACAATCCCAGAAAGTACTCATGAATGTACATGCTGCTGCTGACCAGCCTTAGGGAGGGCCGGCTTTCTTATGGGCTTAAAGTTATAGTCCATCAAAGTTATAGTCCATCAAATCTAAGTTAGAGAAGATAAAAGACGGCTGGGCGCGGTGGCTCAAGCCTGTAATCTCAGCACTTTGGGAGGCCGAGACGGGCGGATCACAAGGTCAGGAGATCGAGACCACCCTGGCTAATACGGTGAAACCCGTCTCTACTAAAGAATACAAAAAACTAGCCGGCGACGAGGCGGGCGCCTGTAGTCCCAGCTACTTGGGAGGCTGAGGCAGGAGAATGGCGTAAACCCGGGAGGCGGAGCTTGCAGTGAGCTGAGATCCGGCCACCGCACTCCAGCCTGGGCGACAGAGCCAGACTCTTCCTCAAAAAAAAAAACAAAAACAAAAACAAAAAAAAGAGAAGATAAAAGACAGCTTATCAAAATAAAGGTACTAGAGGTGCCATTTTGAAACCTAATGCTGTGGAAAGGATGTAGGCAAGTGACAGCTGTCAGTAAGCTTCCCACCCCTGCTGCACTTTCGGTGCATTTGAAAAGAGAACAACTCCAAGGTTCCATTTTATAATGTTAAAGATCTAAAAAAAAAGTTTCCAAATTAATTTTTCTCTCAAAGGTCTGCTGATGCACACCAGACTGAAAATAATTGCCCTAACTCATGGCCAGGCCCTTATTCTCAGAAGGGGATGTAGTTATCTTTGTGGGATGGGTATCCTTAACCAGGATCTGCGCTCCTAAGAACAGCAGCAACAGGCAGTGCAGGGACCTTCTGTTGAGTTCTACCCATAAACCACAGCTTGTCTGGAAGGTCTGACTCTAGGCCATTCAGCCTTGGCAAACATGTGCTTCTGAAAGTGCCTGGCAGAAATGGGAGCTGATAGGCGCACGTGGCAGGGGAGATGCTTGTGCAGTGGTTTCACACTAACTAGACCAGAGACCGTTTCCCACGTTCTTTTTCATAACACCAGAAGCACCAAGGAAAGAAAAGAAAAAAAATTGCACTTATTGACCGGGCGCGGCGGCTCAAGCCTGTAATCCCAGCACTTTGGGAGGCCGAGACAGGCGGATCACAAGGTCAGGAGATCGAGACCATCCTGGCTAACACGGTGAAACCCCGTATCTACTAAAAAATACAAAAAGCTAGCCGGGCAAGGTGGCGGGCGCCTGTAGTCCCAGCTACTCGGGAGGCTGGGGCAGGAGAATGGCGTAAACCCGGGAGGCAGAGCTTGCAGTGAGCTGAGATCCGGCCACTGCGCTCCAGCCCGGGCGACAGAGCGAGCCTCCATCTCAAAAAAAAAAAAAAAAAAAAAAATTGCACTTATTTTTGGGTCTCTTCTATCACATGAAATTCATCTGAAACAGTCCAAATTTTGTGTGATGTTTTAGCACCCCATTTTTCCTGTTATAAGATATTCAGTCTCTCTGCAGATATAACGCAATTGGCTTTTATATCATGATTATGTTTTTCTTTTCTTTTTTTTTTTTTTTTTTGAGATGGAATCTCACTTGACACCCAGGCTGGAGTGCTGGAGTGCAGTGGCGTGATCTTGGCTCACTGCAAGCTCCACCTCCCAGGTTCACGCCATTCTCCTGGTTCAGCCTCCCGACTAGCTGGGGCTACAGGCGCCCACCACCATGCCCGGCTAATTTTTTGTATTTTTAGTAGAGACGGGGTTTCACTGTGTTAGCCAGGATGGTCTCGATCTCCTGACCTCGTGATCCACCCGTCTCGGCCTCCCAAAGCGCTGGGATTACAGGCGTGAGCCACCGCGCCTGGCCGTGATTATGATTTTCAAAATAAAATAAATAGAGTTGACTACCACACAGAAGTTTTACTTGGCATGGAAATTGACTCTTCACTAAAGGTCAAAATAGAATCCATTTGTTTTGCAAAAGGATTGCCTGTAGAATTGCTTTCACCAATCCACAGTACCCTGCAATACCCCCCTCCCCGACAAACACACAAAAAAGACAAAACAATGTGCACCCATCTCTTAAGAAGTGACTGAAAGCAAACTGTAATCCCAGCACTTTGGGAAGTCAAGGCAGGAGGATTTCTTTAGCTCAAGAGTTGGAGACCAGCCTGGGCAACATAGTGAGACCCTGTCTCTACAAAACATTAAAAAATTAGCCAGGTGTGGTAGTGCACGCCTGTGCTCCCAGCTACTCGGGAGGCTGAAGTGGGAGGCTTGAGCCTGGGAGGTGGAGGCTGCAGTGGGTGGTGATCATACTACTACAACTTGGGCAACAAAGCAAGACCCTGTGTCAAAAAAAAAAAAAGAAGTGACTGAATTATATAAACCTGGATCTCTTACCAGCCCCCTGCATACCCCAATCCCTCTATCTTTGCTTAGGTTGGGCTCTCTTTTATGAATAACAGAAAACAAGAAAATTGCCTGTTTTGGGCAATCCAGGTGTGTTTCAGAGATTTGGAGTTAAAAAGTCAAGTAAATATTTCGGCAACCCAACAAAGGTAAGAAAAGAAACATGCACCTAACGGGCTTCTCGAATTACAGGCTTGTCCAAACACTGCTTTCCTCAAGAGACGCTGGTCAGGGATGAAGCCTGCCCTGCTGTCAACGGCAAGACCCGGCTGAGAAGTGGGCCTGGTTCTCTTGCTGGTCCTGGCCCTGAGCCGGGTAGGACGTCGTTTGACTTTGATTCAGTCTGACCCAAGAGAAAATATACTCATCAGCAAATGGAGGATCTTTCCTTCTTAACAGACTTTAGTCATATTGCTTCCTCTTCCTTGCTGAAAGAAAGCCCAGATAACCTTTTCTCCCCTGTTAAATTGTAACCCTGAAGTTAGGAGGCACAGTGTCTCAGATACTCTCAGATAACAAGAGACACTTTTTCAGTCTCTGTAACTTCATCTATCTCAAGGGTTGGGAGGCAGACAGCTATGAAAGAAGACCCAAAAGCAGCAGAATCTGGGCATCTCAAATGTACCCCAAGCATACCAGTCTAGGTGGCCCCTCTGTCACCTGGTTTAAGAACAGACATCTCAGAAGGAAGGAGCTCTGACCAGCTAGTGGCATGTCTCCTTTCAAGCTGTGCTTTGTGTCTCTTCAACAGAAAGGCGGACATCAGAGAACTGCCTCTCTTCCTCGCCCTCCCCCAGTGGCTTCCCCTGGATCACCTTGGCAGGGCCTCATCCTGAGGAGGGCAGGCGGAGGAGGGAGGAGGGCGGGTGGCGGCTGCAGTGGCGGCTCCTTTGATCACCTCCCGCCCGGTTCCAGTCCCCGCTGCCAACAGGCCAGCCAAAGGCCCGACTCTACTGATCTGATGAGGTGCTGAATAGGACCCGAGGGGTAGGGACAGAGCAAGAAGAAAGCTTCGGGGAATGAAAAGGAAACCCCGTGAACCTGCTCGGCTTCATTGGCCGGATTTTCCTACCAGGGAGCCGCTCAGTTCCTGCCAGCCAGGGACTGCCTGCCCCTCACTCTGGCCCCTCTTGTCTCCGCTTTTCAGACCTTGTGTGTGTTTTGTGTTTGAATCACGGCTGCTCTCCCTGGTTCTCAGGCTAGGAACCCACTGTGCCTGTTTCCATGGTCACTGGGAAGCTCTTAGCGCCATGTGCTTCAAAGGGAACCTTTCCCCTCCCAGCACTCGCTGCTGCCCGCCCCAGGCGGGCTCACAATAAGCGGCTCCTCCAAGCCAGGCCTCTGACCCTCACTTGCCAGGAGGAAAACCTTGCCTTTGCCAAGCAAGGCTGTGCAGCCTCACAGAAATATTCCTCAACAGAGCATGTGGATGCACTCACACTTGTGGCACATCAGTCCTCACATGCCTACTTGTAGATTTTTATGAGATGTAGAGCTTATAGATTGGTGAGAGAGTGTTAACTTCCCTCACATCCCTCTCTTTAGGGACCTTTCTGAAATTTAAGAGGAAAGCCTAAGCCCCTTGTAGGAAAAGAGATGGGCTGGTTTGAGGTAGGAGGAGAGGAGGAAGAAGACCCACATCTTTTGGGTCAGCAGAGAATGGAATTGAAGCATTTGGCTCTGGGCTGCTTCTCCCTGCAGCTGGAGTGGTGAGGGTGGTACCCATTTACTCTTCCAGGGCTAAGGATGCCCCAGCAGTTGCCCATCAGGCTTGAAATTTGGCTTTGCTTATTTGTTGAATAATGCAGGGGAATGAAGCCTCTCACATCTGACTGGAGAGAGTCAATGATCTATTGATCTTGGAGGGCTGCTATATGATGACACTAGAATTAAAAGGTGACTGTCAGGCTGGGCGCGGTGGTTCACACCTGTAATCTCAGCACTTTGGGAGGTGAAGTGGGTGGATCTGAGGTCTGACCTGAGGTCAGGAGTTCAAGACCAGCCTGACCAACATAGAGAAACCCCGTCTCTACTACAAATACAATATTAGCTGGGTGTGGTGGCACATGCCTGTAGTCTCAGCTATCGGGAGGCTGAAGCAGGAGAAGCGCTTGAACCCAGGAGGCAGAGGTTGCAATGAGCCAAGATCGTGCCATTGCACTCTAGCCTGGGCAACAAGAGTGAAATTCCGTCTCAAAAAAAAAAAAGACTGTCCTCTGAAGAGCTTATGTTTTAGATGCAAAGCCTGCTCCCCTAGCTTGGAGCTCACAATATTAATATCTACCTTGGGCTTATTTTTGTATTTTTAGTAGAGATGGGGTTTCACCATGTTGGTCAGCCTGGTCTTGATCTCCTGACCTCAAGCGATCTGCCCACCTCGTCCTCCCAAAGTGCTGGGATTACAGGTTTGAGCCACTGCACCTGGCCCAATTGGGCTCTTTGACTCCTGATATTCTCTTTCCTTATCATTCCTGGTTCCTTGTCAGTCTCCAGGCTGGCTGCTGTTGGAGTGTGGGTGGCCCCCTGCAGAAGACACTCTCGGTAGTTCTGCTACATGGCTTTCTGTGTAGTGATGGGAATTTCAGGGCCATTTCAGATGTGCCTTTATATTACTAGAATAAAATGCACCTATTTGGTATTAATTCTAATTCCTACTTGTAACTCATCCTTCTGGAAAAGGTTTCTAAAACTTGCAGACTTGAAGCTTCTGTAGTTGTACCAAAATCTGTCTTCTGGTCACATGTAGCATTTTAAGGGTAGGTTTTGATAAAGTCTTAGCCCAGGAGCCGCAACATCCCAAAGATGCTTTTCTGTTAGAACATGCATGCACAGACCTAAAAGTTAGTACATTTGGCATGCCTGGGAAAAGCAAACTGAAGAAAAATGTTGGTTACCATAAAACAGGTGTCATGATTGCATTCCTACTGTGTGCCAGGTGTTTTCACATATTATCTGAAATCCTTACAGTATCCTAGGAGAGAATTGTTACCAGATGATCATTTTGCTGCTAATGCAGGGATGAGGGGACAGAATGACTTGAATAATGTGTGTGGTCATGCAGCTGGTCTGGGCAGAGGTGGGTGGGAGCATAGGCCCCTGGCTCCAATGAATGGTCTTCACAGGGGTACCTACCAGTGGTTTTGGAATTACTTTGAATGGATTCTAGGGGGAAAGTTTGGTTAAATTTAGGTACCTGGTTTCTCATCATTTGGGTACTTGGGAACCTAATAAGTGAACAAAACATCCCACCGAAATTATCTTGTTCAGGCCATGCGCGGTGGCTCACACCTGTAATCCTAGCACTTTGGGAAGCCAAGGCAGGGGAATCGCTTGAGGCCAGGAGTTCAAGACCAGCCTGGAAACATGGCAAGACCCCTGTCTGAACAAAAAAAATTTTTTCTTTTCAACTAGCTGGGCCTGGTGGCACCCACCTGTAGTGCAGCTACTCAGGAGGCTGAGGCAGGAGGATCGTTTGAGGCTGCAGTGAGCTGTGATTGCACCACTGTACTCCAGCCTGGGTGACAAAGCAAGACCTCATCTCTAGAAAACAAATCTCTCCTGTAGCTTTTAATTTGCTCCCGATCTTTCCCTTTTGTAATATTTTTATCATATCTCTCCCCTTTTTCGTCAGTTTGCCCCTTTCATAGAAATTCTATTTCCTTTTTGCAAAGTTACCTGAAATTATACTTCTCTCATTTGTACGCTCAAACAGTGAGGAAGGAAATGAGAGAGGGTGGCACAATTAATTTGTGTTCAAAAATGTCATCATCACTGTGTCTTGTTTGATAAGCAGATTGTGTTCTTACTAGTGAGAGTAGAAGATCCTGAATAGTTCAGAGTCTGGCCAGGGCACCACAGCCACACATTTCAGAGCATTGGGCCATGGCTGTGGATTCCCCTGGGGAACAAGTTTGCTGATGACCATGTTTGTGCTCTCCCTGAGGGTGATGGTTTCACTTATTCCATGCTCTGAGCCAACTTTCCTAAGATTCTTTTATCTAACATGACTTGCAGAAGTTAATGGTGGCATGATTTACTTTGACCATTTTAGATGGCAGGTGTGTGTCTTGAAGAGACTAGGAAAGAGGGGCTTGAAGTTCTGATTCACTTGAACTTTTTTGGGTTTTATGTCTTTCCTTTCTCCTCAGCATCAAGGCCGTCTAACTTCAAGGCTGAATGAATGAGTTCTGTTTTCCTTAGTAGGGAGAGGGAGGAGATGGCCTAGGACTCATTCACACCTGTGTGTGTGGAGAGTGCATTAGTGATAGATCTTGACTTAATTCGTGGTTTTTCAGAAGATTGTTGGTTTTCTTCATTGGTAACACCAACAACTATCCTTGTTGGCAGCTTTAACCAGAAGGACTAGGGAAGTTGGACATCTCGTACCACTCACAGTTGATTCTCTAATACAGTTCTCTTGTTTAAATTCTGTGGCTGTGATAATCTAGGTAGCCAATTACTCTTTTCTTGTTAACTAAGAAGATTTATACTGCTGTTGGGCTAGGGTTTGTAATTTAAGGTGTGGACATGTCCAGGATGTTAAATTTAGCTTGTGTCTCAGAACTAGAGCTATCCAAACTCTTTTTTTGCTCTGGTTTCCCTGGTCCCTTGATGTTCAGCAGCAGCTTTGCAGTGCCCACAGCACTCCAGCCTCCCTCCTTGGTACTGCAGGGCCACTGCAAGGAGGGAATCAGGACAGGATCCTTCAGGTCTTGGCTTAGACATCCTTTTTTCCTAAAAGTCTTTCTGGACCAATAGTTGTCAGCAGGGACGACTTCACAGAAGAAATGAAACTCAACTTTTAAGACTGGCTGGGTTTGGGGTAGGGAAGAGACGAAGAAGGAAATTCCAGCAGTGGTACTGGCAGGAGCAGAAATAACATGTGTGGCATTATCCCAGAGCCAGTGAAAAAGATCAACTTGACTGGGCATGATGGTTTTAGCAGGCAGGAGAAGGTCCCCTTGATAAGGAAGGCATTTCCAGGGAGTGCATCAAGAGGCGTGCAGAATAATCTGTCGTAAGAGTAGAGTTTAAAAAAACAAATTCAAAAAAAGAGGCATGCTGAAGAGTAGTGCGCAGTGGAGGGAGGGAACAGGATGTGCTTAGGCCTAGAAATAGATTGCCAGTCTGGTCATTTCTATGATATTGCTGTGTATTACTGTTCTGTGGCAATTTAAGTAAAAGAGAGGAATAAAACTTAGTAATGTATTAGAGGTCTTAAAACTTAAAATCCAAGAGGATTTCTGTATACATGAACTAAAGTGGGACTCGGTAGAAGTTGCCCAGGAAACATAAAAAAACGAACAGGGCTCTCATTTCCCCACCTCTGTAGTCCTAATTCTTTCTCCTTGAATCTTCTCTCTTCTCTTTAAAATGATGGTAAAATATACATCATATAAGCTTTACCATTAGGTGTACGAGTTCAGTGCCATTTATTTAAGCACATTCACTCTGCTGTGCCCGCATCATCACTGACCATCTCCAGAACTTTTTCCTCTTCTTTTTTTTTTTTGAGACGGAGTCTTGCTCTGTCGCTCAGGCTAGAGTCCAGTGGCGCAATCTTGGATCACCGTAAGCTCTGCCTCCCAGGTTCACGCCACTCTCCTGCCTCAGTCTCCCAAGTACCTGGGACTACAGGCACCCACTACCACGTCCAGCCAATTTTTGCATTTTTAGTAGAGACGGGGTTTCACCATGTTAGCCAGGATGGTCTCGACCTCCTGACCTCGTGATCCGCCCACCTGAGCCTCCCAAAGTGCTGGGATTGCAGGCGTGAGCCATCACTCCTGGCCTCAAAAGTTTTTACTCTTTTTTTTTTTTTTTTTTTTGAGACGGAGTCTCGCTCTGTCGCCCAGGCTGGAGTGCAGTGGCCGGATCTCAGCTCACTGCAAGCTCCGCCTCCCGGGTTCACGCCATTCTCCTGCCTCAGCCTCCCGAGTAGCTGGGACTACAGGCGCCCGCCACCTCGCCCGGCTAGTTTTTTTGTATTTTTTAGTAGAGACGGGGTTTCACCGTGTTAGCCAGGATGGTCTCGATCTCCTGACCTCGTGATCCGCCCGTCTCGGCCTCCCAAAGTGCTGGGATTACAGGCGTGAGCCATCACTCCTGGCCTCAAAAGTTTTTACTCTTAATGAAGCCCACTTTATCCATTTTTTCTTTTGTCACCTGTGCTTTCGGTGTCTCTTCTCTTTTTTTGTGCTTGCTCCTTAATTCATCTTAATCTACCTTTTTTTTTGTTTTAAACACATAGAAGGTTACACAAACATATCTTCGTACACAGTCTTGGTTTATAATTTACTGTTGCCCTAAGATTTTCAGAAAGGAAAAGAATTCTTGCTTCCCTGGCTAGGCTCTTGGGGTCTTGATGTGCAAGAAAAAATGCTGTTGTGAATACAAAGAATGATGAGGAAGTATACAAAAGGTGCCCTAGGCTGGCTACAGGGGTCCAGCAGGCTGGCTACATTATTCTGTGGTCAACCTCTTACAAATGGGGTGCTCCTGTCTGTCTCCGTGGCCAGCTGCCACCAGCCCCATGGTGTGAATGGCAAGGAAGTGGGGACTGGCGGCTGGCCGAACTCCAGGATGCAGCCTTGGCTGGCAGAGAACCAAAGGCAGAGGGGGAAAAACACTCTTGAGTATGAGAGAAATAATGCTAGCTCCGAAACCTGGAATTCGCAAGTTTAAAAAAATTTAAAAAATTGAAAAGATTTTTCAACCAAACTGTGCTTTTATCTTTAGGTTCTGAATTGGGAGATTGTTCACACAGCTAAGCTGGCTGCAGAAGCTAGGCCAGTTAAAACAATATGCAGGCAGCTCTCCTCCAAGTAACCAGAAACTGTTGGCTCAAAGGAGCCTGAACTGAGGAACCAACCTGCTGGGAGACGTTTTCCAAGTAACTCCAAGCAACAGCCTGAATGTAAATCCTCCTGCTGGGGAATGGCACTTTGGCAAATGAAGACCCTAATTAGAGATGGAAGGGTTTCTATTTTGTTTTTCTTTAATCCTTACCCTGGGGCCTTTGCAGGGCCACCATGTCTCTGCTTGTGTGCAAAGAAATTTCCAGCTTCTCTTTGTAACAAGATCCTCTTTTGGGAAAGAAGCAACAAGCCGACAATGTGGGCCCACCACAGCCAGGGGACCCCGCAACTAGCCTAATCCAAAACAAAAGCCTTGGTCTGGGCTGGAGCGGCTGGGTCACCTGGATTGGCCAAGTCGTTTGAAGTTGCTGGCCAAGTTGGATCTTATGTTGCCACTGCCCCATGAGACACTCAAATCCGTGCTTAGAGTGCAAGTGAAGTTTCTTAACTTCCAAAGGAGAACAGCAGTGTGAACAAAATGCAAAGCAGTAAGAGAACCATAGCTCTGAGTCACTAGGGCCAAGGTCCAATTGAATGGGTGTGGAGCCCTCTTATCTCCTCAGCCTTCTGTTTGGGTCTTCACTATTGGATCTAAACAGTGAGGCAGAGGGACTGTGCTCTCTTTCAAATTGATCACCTTAGTTCTCAAAACATCTAGAAGTATCACATGTGTAGAGAACCTGCCCACGCCAGCGTTTTGTTGTGGGTGCATCATTGACTTACCAGTATCCTCAGGGTCTTAGAACTGATGATTCTGCTCAATTTCATTTCTCTTTGGCCCTGGAAAGGGCAGTTGAGTAGAGCTCTCTGGGCCCAAAGTATCAAGCTGGTCAGTGAATGACAGAATCAGTTTTAGATAGTTGTGGATAACAGCATCCTTCACATTGGTAGGTGTAGGAAGGGCCCCCATCGAGGGCTGTTAACTTACTTGTTGTTAAATTCGCAGCTTACTACAGGATGCTTGTGTCTAAGTGACTTCAAAAACTTCTGAAGGGGAATTACACATTTTTTAGTCTAACATAGGAAGGATGCTTCTCCCTAACCATGACTCCATACTGAGTCTCAGGCTGGGCTCTGTCCAGAGAGAATCATCTTTAATATTTACAACTCTGTGAGCTGGTTGATACCCTACTTTAAAGATGAATACATTGAGACTCAGGGGAAGGGGCTAAGCTACAGACACTAGCCATGGCTCCATCCCAGGTTAGCTTCTGACCTCCTGCTCTTCTCATCAGTTCTGTCCTTTGAGTTACTTAAGCCTATAGATGGTAGTTGATACAGTTCTGCATGACAGACTGACAGGTTCCTGACCAATAGTCTGCTCCTACCCCCTCTTTGTTGGGAAGCCCAGTGCTGTTGAAGAGCCACCCATTCCTGGTTGCCACATGCTTGACAAATAGGTCTGCTGCATTTACTTCCCAGAAAGCCTCAGCTTGCTCATGCTGTCTAAAGTTAGCTTTCAGGGAATCCCAAGATGTTTCTTTTTCAGCTCTCTGCTTGTGGTCAGACTGCTTCAGTTGGAGAAAAATGGCCCATTCTGTTTGCTATCGGGCAAAATGATGACTATGAAGAGTATCCCTTCCATGCTAGTAACTTCCCCTGTTCCAACTTCTTAGTTTAATTTTCAATGAAGCTTCTAGAAACCACTTAAAGTCCTTGGGAAACAGATACATCCAGGACTAAAACGAAAACTGGGTTTGTAGATGCAACATTGATCCCTCTAAAAAGATAAGGCAAGACAACACATTACCCTTTTGTCTTTGATTTTATTCCTTGGCTCCTTAGAACATGTGCTGATTAAATGGCAAAATATGATGGCAATTTTTACCCTTTGTTATTATTGAAAATCTTTGCCAAGTTACAGTTATAGCTAATTTAAAGCTGTATCCAACCAAAATGGTGTTAGGAGAGGGTCCCTGATAATTTGGATGTCAACTTGCACTTGTACCTAATGAACAGCTTGACTCGTTCCTGGCTAAATTTATGACAGTGGCTTTGGAAGGGGACTCAGATATCAAGAACCAGATTCTATCACAGGTTTTTAGATTACCTGTATAGGCCATAAAAGCATGATTATATGGAGTAAATTAAATAATACTGGATTTTTGGCATTGTGCTTCATTAGCATGAGGCACTGGATGGGGTAGACCTGGAGGCCTGGTTAGGCTGGGCACAATGCTCTAACATAAGCAACCATGGGCCTCACAGAATATTGGTGGTAGCCTTTTCCAGGATGGCTTTGCGTTGCTAATAGTGCTAAAAATGTCTGTGTTCAGAGAAAAACATTATGAAAGTCTTAATAGTCTCAATATTATCCCCTAAATAGCTTTTCCCTGGACTTTTTTCATCTGTCCTGGTCATTTCTGTGTCACTGCTGTAAAGTCACACAGCCATTCCAAGTGTTGCAGTGACAGCAGTGAGGATCCCAGCCAAAATCTTGTCCTCAGGAAGAGCTGAGACATGTTACTCTAATTGTCACTGATGGTTTTCTTGCTTTGGGTCATGTCTCACCCCTTACCCCCTCACTTAGTGTCATATTTGATGTTGTTCAGTCATCTGAAGTCACTCATTTATCCCCTGAATGTCTCCACTGGTTCCCCGAGTGGCAGCAGCCCCCTGACGTGCAGGAGTTGTAGTGCAGGCTTGGATGATGTGATTCCTGATGTAGGTGGGACCCCTGAACCAAGAAGAGTTCAGCAGTTGCAGCTGCTCAGAAGGTAGGCTTCCACACCATCTCCCTGCCACTCCGTGTTTGACAGAAAGCAGAGGTGCTTCAGCCTCCTAGCTGCACTTAAAGGTAGCCTGGACGTAGTGAGCTTGACTAAGTATCTCCCTTTTGTAGCTCAGTGTAAAATACAGACTCTGTTTTTGGAATTCATTCACGTGCTTATTAAGCACCGCTTATATCCCAAGCAGTGTGCTAGACGCTGCTGATATAGTACTTATTAAAGTAGACAAGTTCACTGCCCCCATGGGGCTCCTGGTCAGTAGAGGAGACACAGAGACAACCAGCAAGTAAACACAAACACAACAAACAGGGCAACTGCAGATTGTAATGCAGCTGCAAGGCCAACAAACTGGGTGAGTGCGGCATTTCTCTGCATAGGCTGCCTTGAGCCAAGAGCTCAGAGTCAAGGTTCCTGAAAGAAGAGAGGGAAAGATTCCCACACCCCCTCCCCACATCAGAGCTTGACTGCCTCCGCTCCGTCATCTGTTCTTTGACACATCTGCAATCTGGGGTGTGCTCTGATGCTTCCTGTCATTCTGTCACTTTCTAACCCATCAAACAGCACTTTCCTACCATATAAGTATTAGTATCTGCCTCCTGTTTGCTAAGTAATAAAATGAAGGCACTCAAGTCTTGTAGAAAGTTAGCTGCTTTATTTTAGGTATCTCGTTAAATGTTCTCTACTTGACTATTGTGTGACAATTGCTTTTAAATCCTCTGAAAGTTGCATAATATGCTATGTGATACAAAAGGATGTATATATAAAATCTTTATTTTTCTAATAATTGCCTATAATTTACCAGTTTGAATTGTTTTAATGCTTAGCGTAGCTAAGAAGTCCAAAGTTTAATTGAAATCCAGTTTTGTTTTTTGGCTTTGGGTTAATATTCTTTCTTCCAGGCTGGGCGCCATGGCTCACGCCTATAATTCCAACACTTTGGGAGGCCAAGGTGGGCAGATCACCTGAGGTCAGGAGTTCAAGACCAGCCTGGCCAACATCGTGAAACCCCGTCTCTACTAAAAATACAAAAATTAGCCAGGCGTGGTGGTGCAGGCCTGTAGTCCCAGCTACTCAGGAGGCTGAGGTGGGAGGATCACTTGAACCTGGGAGGCGGAGGTTCCAGTGAGCTGAGATTACACCACTGTGCTCCCATCTGGGTGACAGAGTGAGACTCTGTTTCAAAAAAAAAACATTCTTCCTTCCAGACTTCTTTCCGTCTCCCATGGTTTTAGGAAGGGAAGGACAGCTGGGCATGATGGCTCACACCTGTAATCCCAGCACTTTGGGAGGCCGAGGTGGGTAGATCACTTGAGGTCGGGAGTTCAAGAAGAGCCTGACCAACATGGTGAATCCCCGTCCCTACTAAAATACAAAATTAGCCAGGCATGGTGGCATATGCCTGTAATCCCAGCTACTTGGGAGGCAGAGGAAAGAGAATCTCTTGAACTTGGGAGGCTGAGGTTGTGGTGAGCCGAGATCGCACCATTGCACTCCAGCCTGGGCAACAACAGCGAAATTCCGTCTCAAAAAAAAAAAAAAATACTGAAACTGGCTTGGCTGATGAGAATTGTATCTTATACTGTTAACTGAATAATGCTGTAATAGGTTAAGTGATCATTACTAAAGATGCCCCTGGTACTAGTGAAGGTTGTTGTCATAGTTCATGCAGACCTGCACAGTATATCGACCTCATGTTCACGTGAAGATCTAGAGACCTGATCAATGAAGTGTCCTCTCAGCCCCTGATAGGTGCATTCTGGGAGGTGAAGTGGGATGCGACCGCCTTGAAGACAGGTGAAAGCCTAGAGACAGGTTGTAATGGGTTAGAACTTTCTCTTTAGAAAATAGTGAATAAGGAAACAAGGCTTTGCTAGGGCAGGGGGTGGGAGCTGTAGCAAATAAGAGGTTCTACTAGAACCCAACTCCTTTGTTCCACTAAGTAAAGTCTTGCTAACACTGAATAATTATAGTAGAGAAAGCCTGAATGAGGCCATCCTTTTACTTGTTCAATAAAGGTTAATTTAAGGACCCAATGGGACTTGAGATAGAGCTTGAATTTAGGGATTTTTGCAAATTACCTGTTAAGGCCATGAAAACAGAAGTGTGTTTGTTCCTTAATATGTACGTGACCTCTTACTATTTAAGAGTGATTACTCATTAACCAGGGAGTTTCAAAGGAGACGTTTTCCTATTCAGATTTAAAGAAGTTGCTCCAGCAGAGAGAATTGGCTTATGTTGGAGTGAGCTATGAACAGAGTATGGCTGCTGTATCTCAGAGCTTTGTTCATTCACCTGGAGAAACTTCCTTCCTGTGTCAACCACCTGTAGCATACTAGGGGTTGTGCCCGCCCAGTGGTGCACTAAAGCCACCTCTGCAATATGTTTTCATCCAAGAAACATGAAGTGGGAAGGAAAAGTAACACTTGGCTAGAAAGGAAGGTTGTCTGCTCCCTATATTCTCTGCAAAATTGAGACAGCAACTCTTTGCCCCCACAAATGGACTTCAGGACAGAGCCATTGAGTGTCAAAGACGGACTCAGCCTCTGGAGTCTACTTGTCTATTTCCATTTCCAAAGGTGAGATGTTGTCCAGGTGGAGATCTGTCAGTTTTATGAAGGCCAAAGATGCATTCGCCACACAGGGTACACCTGTGCAGTATTTTAAGTGTAAATTGGTTGCCAACAGTTGAATTGGAAGATTTAATATAAAAATTCACATTTCTACCTTCTCTTGAAAAATCAGAAGGTCTGGCAGTGCTGGTGCCCCATTTCTCCTGGTAAAGGAAGCCCCAGCTGCCTAGAAATTGCCCCCATCAGGCAGGTGTACACTGTCCAGTCTGCCACGGTGCCCGCCACTCTCTGCTGTCCTCACACTGCAGCAGCACATCTATTGCCGTAAATCTTATGTATGGCCCCTGTGACAATTGAGTTTGCAATCTGTGTTGTGTGATTTTTTAAACTGCAGGGATGAAGATCATCCCGGCTGTCTATGGAAAGTTAAGCAAATGAAGTGTGAACACAGACCAATAATTTCTGACAGTCAAACAATAAATATGAAGACGGACCACAGAGAAGCTGGATTAGCGGACTTGTATACTCTGATTTTGTCAAGCACTGTAAGACCAATTTAGGGTGACCATATCATTTGTCATCCAAGCTGAGACACTTTTGAGAATGGAAGTGGTTATGGTGGGAGGAGAAATGTAAACGGGCTGTCCTGGGCATGCTAGGACAGAAACTGTGGCCACCCTAGGCCTATGAATGCGACACGAAAACAGAAAGCATATATTCCGTCAACCAGGGTGAGTGCAGGAAAGTCTCATAAGAGGAGTTCACACAGAGGCTATGCTGGTATAGAAATTGTTCCAGAAAAACTGGGCAAGGTTTTGCAGAGAAAGGAGGCTTTTAGATGTGTCCTTAAGCATGAGAAGGGCTTTGAGAGGTAACCAAGGGTCCAGGAGAGCAGTTGAGGTAACATGAGTAACCTGTGCAACAGCTGGAAGATGTTTGTATGCCTTAACTTTTCAGAAATGGGGGAACTGTGTGGGTGGAGCATCTGGTGCTTAGAGGGCAAATAGTATGGGAGGGGAGGGCAGACAGGCAGACTGGATCCAAACTGGATCCAAAGGAGAGTCTTGAACATTATAAGGAATTGAGACTTGAATCTGAGAAGGATAAGAAGACAGCTCAGGGCATCATGTATGGAATGAACTGGAAAAAGATTGGAGACAGAGAAACTGCTGCATTACTGGGTAGCAGGGATGCAAAGGGAGAGCCCACTTGAGAGTGATTCTCTATGGCGATTGGATGTGGAGAGAGGAAGGGGAAGGGGTAGTGAGAGAAGAGGAGGAAGATTTGGGTTTCTAGGTTTGCATGCTGGTGATTCCATTAACCTAAGACAAGTAATGTAGGTTTAGGAGAAACTTGGTGACTTTGACTTTGTTCAGGATTAGAGCCCTGACTTTGACTTTGAACTGGAACCCTTTGAACTCTAGCCCTGAAAAGGGTCAGGGCTAAGAGATGAAGGTTGAGAAGTCATTAGACAGGGGAGTGTGTATTCAGACCAGGAGTCCAGAATGAGCTTGTTCAGAAAGTGTATAGACTAGGAAGAGAAAAGGGGCCCAGCATAGGACTTCAAGGAAAACAAGTAAGTGAGTTGGGACCATGTAAGAGCCAGTGAAGGGAACCCGAAGACCTCAGAGAGAAGAACACAGAAATAGGCTGAGGAGCACAAAGGAATGTAAACAGGTTGGTAGAGTAGCAGTAGTACAGATGACAACACGGGTGAGGTAGCTTGGCCCTGAGCATTCATTTAGCACAGGTGTATCAGTTAGCTTTTGCTGCATAACAAACTACCCTTAAAATGTAGCACCCTGAAAACAACAGTCGTTTTCATTGCTCATGTTCTGTGGGTTAGCTGAGCAGTTCTTCTGGTCTGGGCCAGCCTGGCTGATCTCTGTGGTCAGCTAGTGGTTCCTCTGGGACTGAGTGATCTAGGATGGCCTCACTCAAGTATTTGGGACCTCACCTGGGATAGCCATTCCCTCTCAACATGTGGTCTCTTATCATCCAGTAGACTAGCCTAGGCTTCTTACATGATAGTTCTCAAGGTTCCCAGCCACAAGAGAGGGCAAGCATGAACACCCATGAACTATTCGATCCCCTCAAGCACTTTCCAAGCTTCTGCTGGCATTGTATTTGCTCATGTCCCATTGACCAAAGTAACTCACATGGCCAAGCCTAAATTCAAGTGGTGGAAAAATAAACTCAATTTCTTGATGGGAGGAATCATAAAATATTGTGGCCATTTTCTTTGCTCCAAGAGGTGTGAATGTCTTGTAACACTTGGCAGGAGATATTTGATTCTTTGGGTCAATCATGTAACTTCCTTCCAGTTGAGCTAGGAAAGATTGAAGATTACAGCAGAACAACTTAAATTCTGAAGACCCATTTAATTGTCATTATTTTAATTCTGTTACCATATGAAAGCTGAAGGTAGTACAGGGAAAAACCATACCACTTGCATTCATGACATGAAGCTAAAGCGATTACTAAAGAAATTGATAATACCCAGTTCAAAACTCAAACACAAGTCCCCTCTATCAAAACAGTACTGTCTGATTTGTAGCAATTAACACCTTAGTAACATGATTTATTTAAGACTAGATCAATTATTAGTAATCATTAATTGGCACCTACTATGTACCCAAACTACACCAAGTACTTTACACCCAGGAACTATTTGATCCCCTCAACAACCATATAAAGTACAATCACTGTCTTAATTCTACAGATGAGGAAACTAGGGATCAAATATTAAGTGTCTTGCCTGAGGATATCAGTAAGTGTGATAGAACCAGAAATAGGAAATAGGGATTTCCTTCAGGCCACTGGGCTCCCCTGAGTGTGGGCAGCATTAGCAAGTGTGCATCCCACCCCATCGCCATCTTGATTATCCTTATCTTGATGAATACAGTTGTCCCTTCACATTTGTGGGAAATCGGTTGCAAGACCGCCCCACCCCCACATCCCCTCATGGATACCAAAAGCCACAGATGCTCAGGTACCTTATATAAAATGGCGGCAGTGTTTGCATATAACCTATGCACATCCTCCCATATACTTTAAATCATCTCTGATTACTTTATGATACCTAATACAATGTAAGTGCTATGTATTAATAAATAGTTGTCATAATGCATTGTTCAGGGAATAAATGACAAGGAAAAAAAGTCACGTTCAGTACAGATACAACCATCCTTTTTTTTTCCCCCCCAAGACAGAGTTTTGCTTTGTCACCCAGTCTGGAGTGCAGTGGCATGATCTCGGCTCACTGGAACTTTCGCCTCCTGGTTTCAAGCAATTCTTGAGCCTCAGCCTCCTAAGTAGCTGGGACTATAGGTGCATGCCACCATACCCGGCTAATTTTTTGTATTTTAGTACAGACAGGGTTTCACCATGTTGCCCAGGCTGGTTTTAAACTCCTAGGCTCAGGCAATCCACCCGCCTCGGACTCCCAAAATGGTAGGATTACAATGAGCCACCGCACCTGGTCACAACCATCCTTTTTCTTTTCCGAGTATTTTTCATCCATGGTTGGTTGAATGCACGGATGTGAAACCCACTGATAAGGAGAGCCCACTGTATACTCATGTCTATTAACCTGGGGTCTGCCTGCCTCCCAGAGTCCAGGCGGGCTCTGTTCTGCTGGTCTAACTTACCCAGTCATCCAGATTTCATTGAGAGAGGCTGTGTGTTGTGTGTGTGTGTGTGTGTGTGTGTGTGTGTGTGTGTGTGTGTGTGTGTGTGTGTGTGTGAGACGGAGTCTCACTCTGTCGCCCAGGCTGGAGTGCAGTGGGGCAATCTCGGCTCACTGCAAGCTCTGCCTCCCGCGTTCACACCATTCTCCTGCCTCAGCCTCTTGAGTATCTGGGACTACAGGCGCCCGTCTCCATGCCCGGCTAATTTTTTGTATTTTTAGTAGAGACAGGGTTTCACCGTGTTAGCCAGGATGGTCTTGATCTCCTGACCTCGTGATCCGTCTGCCTCGGCCTCCCAAAGTGCTGGGATTACAGGCGTGAGCCACCGCACCCAGCCTGTTTTAAAATACTCTAATCCCAGCTACTCAGAAGGCTGAGGCAGGAGAATCACTTGAACCCGGGAGGCGGAGGTTGCAGTGAGCTAAGGTCACGCTATCGCACTCCAGCTGGGGAAACAAGAGCGAAACTCTGTCTCAAAAAAAATAAATAAATAAAATAAAATACTGAGCCAGTTTTAGTAGATATCAGAAAGAGGTATTATCTTGCTCGATCTGCATAATTTTTAAAACTGGCTTTGAAATTTTCCTATATTGACTAAATTAAATGCATTCACATGGTAAAAGGTTGTCTGTGTCAAAATAGTTTTGTTTTGAAGTGATAAGGGGCAATAATGGAAAAAGAATAGTTGCAGATTCTCCCCTCACTCCTTTTCTCCTCTCACTCCTTGTTTGAATCTTTTTTTTTTTTTTTTTGAGAGTCGTTCCATCCCCCAGGCTGGAGTGCAGTGGCATGATCTCACTCACTGCAACCTCCACCTCCTAGGTTCAAGAGATTCTTCTACCTCAGCCTCCCAAGTAGCTGGGATTACAGGCAGGCACCACCATGCCTGGCTAATTTTTGTATATTTAGTAGAGGCAAGGTTTCACCATGTTGGCTAGGCTGGTTTCGAACTCCTGACGTCAAATGATCCACCCACTTCGGCCTCCCAAAGTGCTGGGATTACAGGCATAAGCCACCGCGCCTGGCCTTGTTTTAATCTTTATGAAGTATAATAGACATGTGATAAAAAACACGTATTTAAAGTGCACAATTTGATAAGGTTTGACCTATATGCACACACACACGTACACACACACATACACACACACCCCCCATGAAATCACCACAGTCAAGATGAACATATCTGTCGCTCCCCCCAAATTCCCTCAATTCCCCTTTAAAATCCCTCCCTCCCTTTCCTGGCTTCCCTGCCAAATCCCAGACAACTACTGATCTGCTTTCTCCTACTGTAGACCAGTTTGCATTTTGTAGAATTTTATACGAATGGAATCATTGCAGTATGTACTGCTTATTCTGGCTTCTTTGACGCAGCATAATTATTTTGAGATACATTCATGTGGATTGTGTATATCAGTAGTTCATTCCTTCTATTACTTTTTAAATAAGAAAAGAGAACGCTGTTTTTTTTACTCTGAACTTGGGCCAGGACGATTGAAGTTACCTACAAATTGTACATTAACCAACTAATGGCAGTGAAGAGTTAATCTGTAACTTCATCTGTTAGCTGTTAACGTGACCCCCAAACCTAACCTCCTCTTGACTGTCAGATCCTGATCCCAGACACACTTTCTCTTAAGGCTAAAACTGAAGTAGGACTGGAGACTTGGGGAGCCTGGTATTTCTGAGTCTTGGTCGGTCCCTGCCCATCACTGGATCTTGGTGTAGCACGTTATCATGATAGTGTGAGGACAGGCTTAGGTGTGTGACTGTGTGACCAGCAGTACTCTGTTAAACACCCTGACTTTAAATTACTTCGTGAAGTTTCAGATGGGGGGGAACCCACAACCCTGACTTTAGTCAGCTGTCCGTCTCGTAAGTTTGAGTTGAGTCCTAATCCTCTTAGAAGCAAACTCAGTAGGTTGGAGAATTTATTGTTGTTACAGAGGTACTCACTTTAAAATGTATTAAGTGAACTCAATTGGTATATTTGAAAATATTTTAATTTACCCTTCTTTTCAAGATTCCATGTTCCTTATAAGCTACCATACACTTGCCTGCTAGCAGGTCCTTTATAGTCAGCTTCCCTGTAACAAATGAGTTTTTTGGTTATAAATTTATGGGGTACAAATATAATTTGGTTACATGGGTATATTGCATAGTGGAAACGTCAGGGCTTTTAGTGTAGCCATTACCTGAATTATATATATTGTGCCCATTAAGTAATTTCTCATCCTCCACCCCCCCACCTCCGACAAATTGGTTTTTAAAAAATTCTTTCCTCGGCCCCGTGCAGTGGCTCACTTCTGTAATCCCAGCACTTTGGGAGGCCGAGGTAGGCGGATCACGAGGTCAGGAGATCGAGACCATCCTGGCTAACTCGGTGAAACCCCGTCTCTACTAAAAATACAAAAAATTAGCTGGGCATGGTGGCGGGCGCCTGTAGTGCCAGCTACTCGGGAGGCTGAGGCAGGAGAATGGCATGAACCCGGGAGGCAGAGCTTGCAGTGAGCCGAGATCGCGCCACTGCACTCCAGCCTAGGCGACAGAACGAGACTCTGTCTCAAAAAAAAATTCTTTCCTTAAATGCTTGGCTTCAAATCTCCTGGTGTAGGAATTCTGTAATTCTGACAAAAATTGCTTGAAATAATACAAAAATGTCTCTGTGTTTACTAATAGATCCTGATTAAATATATTTTAAAGTTATTATTGAAAAACTAACATTGGAGTCAACAAAAAAAATCTTCAATATTATAAAACTTAACGGACTCTACAGAAGTGGGGGCAGGGTTGACAGGAAGCAGTTGGCTCTGATGGAACACCCTTTCCCACTGCCAGCACACTCTGACCTCAGGAAACTCATGCCTCCTTTGCAAATCTTGGACATGGGACTAGGTGCACTTTCATCCCACTCCAGGACTGAGGGACACTTGATTCAGATGGACCATAGTCAAGGACCCTGTTGCCTAAGAGACCCTCTTTGCCCAAGAGACCCTCTTGGCCCCCCAGCATGAGGACTGCAGTGACTTTCAAGTGACTCCCAGGAGTGGAGAAGCAGGCTGCTTCCCTTGCATGGGATACAGTAACTCCCAGGCATGGAGCAGCAGGCTCAGTTCCCTATGGTGGGCTACATTAGCTCCCACGAATGGAGAAGCAGGCTCAGTCTCTCCTAGCGTGTGCTGCATTGTCTCCCAGGAAGGGATAAGGAGGCTAAGTCTCCTCTAGTGCACCACATTGGCTCCCAGGGCCAGGAGAAGCAGGATCAGTCATTTATTCCATGTAGGGCTGTCTGGCCAGAACTCTTCCCTCCAAAGGGAGTGGTTTGTGGTCCCTCTTCTGAATTTTCCTCACCAATCTTTCCAAATTCCTAGCCACTTGGTAGGTATGCAGTTTGATTTGTTTAGCCTCAAAATGCCAGCCAGTTCCCCATGCCTGCCTGATAGCTGGGTGCCTCTTGAGCCAGTGTTGGCATATTCTACAATTACCTACTTATTTGTGGGGGTTACATAGTGCTTGTAGTTACAGCTCTCTCCACTTACCCACAAACCAGACTGCCAAACTCCTGGATCATAAAACAAAGCGTAAGCACCCTGGATCATGACCCAGCTCTTTTCCTGTTCTTCTTTTGAGACTTTCCTAACAGGAAAGGCTCTGGGTAATTGATAGAGATTATCCCTGATTCCCTTAATGTAACCTTTTTACTCTTTCCTTTTCCTGGGATTAAGCTGTTCTTTTGCAAGAAGTCCTTTTCTTAATGACAGTCATTCACCTATTATTGACCAAAGGAAGCCATCCGGCCCAACTCCACCTTTCTGTGGTTCAGAGTCCCTCGAGTCTCTTTCATTATAATGACTTTTAAAGGCATTAACTGTTTTTTTTTTCTTTCAATTTTCTGCACTGTTAAAGGCTGTCAAACTATACTTTAATCTGCCTTCCTGAAACAATAATTGCCCCTGTATTTGTTGGTGAATATGAGTGTGAATATTGAGTAGATGCTTTAATATTTGCTGAGGGTTCCCAGGCAGCGTGCAGTGCTACTGAGGTTTGCTGTTCACAGGATAACAAGTTGATATAAAGTGGAGACACATAGGCCCAGTCAGCAGTGCCTTTCTACCCCCTTTCTTCTTGCAGTCCTGTGATACTCCTCTCCTTCAGGGCACTTACCTCTGGCTGTGCATGTAGGGTCCTAGTATAACTACTGGAACTCCATGGGAAGAGGCACTAGATCTTTTAGGACTAGATTCTTTTGGCATACGATTGTACCTTCATGGTATATACTCAATAAGTATTTGTTAAATTAATGAATATTTTGCCTGGAAGCACATAGCCACAGGAACTGGGCCTTGGAGTAGGGATTAGTGAACCCCTTCCAGAAAAAAATAAAATTTCAGGTAGTGACCCAAAAATGTCAGTAAACCATAGTGACTGCTTAGATGCTGTGTTCCAGAAACTAAACTGTGGACATGCCAGCTGCCACCAACAGAAAGGGTAATCACTAAATAGCTGTGAAGTTTATACAATGGCCATGTGAGTGGACGATAATACCCAACCATGCAACCCTATGCTCCTTTTTTTTTTTTTTTTGAGACAGAATCTCGCTCAGTCGCTCAGGCTGGAGTGCAGTGGAGCCATCTTCGCTCACTGCAACCTTCACCTCCCGCGTTCAAGAGATTCTCCTGTCTCAGCCTCCTGAATAGCTGGGATTACAGGTGCCCACCACCACGCCCGGCTAATTTTTGTATTTTTAGTAGAGATGGGGTTTCACCATCTTGGCCAGGCTGATCTCGAACTCCTGACCTCAAGTGGTCAACCTTCCTCAGCCTCCCAAAGTGCTGGGATTACAGACTTGAGCCACCGTACCCAGCCTCTATGCCAGCTTTTGCTAACCTCTCCCCTTCATGCTACTTGGTGTGTCTGCTGCCTCCACCAGCACCTTTGATATCCAGCTGCTGGCTGGCCTTCTCTTCCTCTTCATTCTGGCAGCTTGGCCTCCATGAAGTCTTTCCTGATATGGCATACATCACTCCCGTCCAGGCTCCTCCATTGCAGAACTGTATTGAGCATCCTTCAAAATAATCCCACCCAATTAAACTCTTAATCCATTTCTTTTCCTTGTTGGTCTAGTTCCTTTTTTTTTTTTTTTTTTTTTTTTTTGAGGCGGAGTCTTGCTTTGTCACCCAGCCTGGAATACAAGGGCATGATCTCAGTTCACTGCAGCATCTGCCTCCCGGGTTCAAGTGATTTTCCTGCCTCAGCCTCCCGAGTAGCTGGGATTACAGGTGCAGGTCAACATGCCCGGCTAATGTTTTTGTATTTTTAGTAGAGATGGGGTTTCACCATATTGGCCAGGCTGGTCTCGAACTCCTGACCTCAAGTGATCTGCCTGCCTCAGCCTCCTAAAGTGTTGGGATTACAGGCATGAGCCACCGCGCCCAGCCTCTAGTTCCATTTCTTTAATGTAGTGTATTGCAAGCCCCTCACTGCTTTCCTGCAGGGCATTGATGGGATTGTGAACATAGGATGGAAAGTAGTATTAATGATTATTGTTGCACCCCGGATGCGTGGTAGGGATGCTTGGGAGCACCTTTATTCTCCAGCTGGCATTAGCTTTTGGACTGAGGAAGGCTAGCTTGATGACTCTGCCACTTCTCCTTCCCCCTCTATCATCAATACCATTGTGATGACTATTATTGAGTACCAGGACTGGAATGCATTTGGGAGAAATAAAAGCATAGATTTGACACAGTCTTCATTCTGTTAGCCTATAGAAAGGTGATTATAGCCCTTGTTATTTGAATTAGACCCGAAAATATTGGACATGTTAGGGTCTAATTCAGTATAAGATATTCTGCTTTTAACTTATGTTTTATAGCCTAACTCATGACTGCTATGGCCAATATCCCTTCTCCACACCCCCAGATCCCCTCGCTAAAATTGCTTCTAATGGCAGAGCTGTCACCACTTATCACAGAGAAGTGGATATTAGTTGGGCAGTTGACATACAAGTTCTGTGACTTGGTTAGCTCAGTTCAGAGTATGTTTGAGGGCTGGCTTCAAGAAAGCATGTGTTTCTTTTTCTTTCTTTCTTTCTTTTTTTTTTTTTGAGATGGAGTCTCGCTCTGTTGCCCAGGCTGGGTGCAGTGGCACAATCTCGGCTCACTGCAAGCTCTGCCTCCCGAGTTCACGCCATTCTCCTACCTCAGCCTCCCGAGTATCTGGGACTACAGGCACCCGCCACCATGCCCAGCTAATTTTTTGTGTTTTTAGTAGAGACCAGGTTTCACCATGTTAGCCAGGATGGTCTCGATCTCCTGACCTCGTGATCTGCCTGCCTCAATAGGACTTAAACCTGAAAATGGTGTCCTTGAGATTCTCGTCTTTGTCTATTTTTATCCTGTTATCACAGAAGACCCATCTAGAACTTGCATTCCATTGCTCTCTCCTACTCAAGGCAGAGGCTCCTATGTAAGATCCTGGAACTCCTGTGGCATAGAAGCCAAAGACCTGGACCCAAAAGTCAGGAGGACTTCTGCCACAAACCCCAAAAGCTTGCCCCGTATAAATGGTTGCTCTTGTGCCCATGGCCATGTCCCCCCAGCATTTTCGTGCCTGCTGGGTTCCAGGTACCAGGCCAAGACCTGGTGACCAGAGGATGCCTGTGATCATTGTTGTTTGGAGGCTTTTGATTGTGAGCGACCCAGACTTCTGCTTTGGGGGTATCTTTCCCCAGTCATCACAAAAAGCTCAATTGTTTATTGCCTTGAAGACACATTTTCTCTTTAACAAGCGCTTTCCTTAAGTCTGAGGTAGAGTAGCATAAGTGGGTTTCTTAAAAACCAGAAATGCAGCTGAGAAAGGAATTGGACCATTCTAGGAGGGAAAGAACAAGGGCTTAATGAGTTAGGTTAAGAAACACATTCCCAGCTCACCATCTCTCCCTCTCTTACCTCCTTAGCATCTTGATCTGTGGTTACCCATCTTAGTTTGGCCTGAGGAGCTTTCAAACCTACAAAGGCTAGATCTACCTCCAGCCTAGTTCCCATCAGTCAGTCTCCAGGGAGGAGTCTGCCCCTCTATTTTTTTATTTTATTTTATTGTTATTTATTTATTATTTATTTATTTATTTTTGAGACAAAGTCTTGTTCTTGTCCCCCAGGCTGGAGTGCAATGGTGCAATCTTGGCTCACTGCAACCTCCGCCTCCCGGGTTCAAGCGATTCTCCTGCCTCAGCCTCCCAAGTAGTTGGGATTACAGGCACCTGCTACCACACCCAGCTAATTTTTGTATTTTTAGTAGAGACAAGGTTTCACCATGTTGGCCAGGCTGATCTTGAACCCCTGACCTCAGGTGATCTGCCTGCCTTGGCCTCCCAAAGTGCTGGGATTACAAGCGTGAGCCACTGTGCCTGGCCCCCTCCATTTTTTAATAAGCTCCCCCAGGCATTCTAATATACCACTGGGCTGACAGCCACTGACCACCCTCTGCCAGACTCATGCCACGGCATCATTTCTTGGCCTAAACTGGGACGTCCAGGCATGTATATGAAGTGTAGCATGGTCATGTCAACTTCCAGAAGCCTTCAGGAGATAGTTTCAATGTCATCCCCATTGTGCAGATGAAATAAAACAGAAAATTCATCACATGCTCACAGTCACAGAGCTCTGTAGGTGAGCTAGAATTTCAGTCTTTCTTCCTGCTCTTCCACTATGGCAGTGCTAAAAACAGCCTGTGTTGGCCAGCCTGGCTTTGGTAGGGTGTCATCAAACTGACTGCACCCAGATAAGAATAGCATGACTGAGGGGGGTCATGTAACTGCCCTTCTCTAGAGAAAGGGATTTGATTCTGTAGCTGTTATAAAATGATTTTGGTTTAAGGTGAAGAGATAGTGAAACTTTTCTTAAACTCTGCTAATACAAAATCACATAAAAGGAGTCAATACCATGGGATACACAGGGGACCATTTTGAAACAACTTAGATCCTTAAGAAGAATAGGCCGGGTGCGGTGGCTCACGCCTGTAATCCCAGCACTTTGGGAGGCTGAGGCGGGCGGATCACAAGGTCAGGAGATCGAGACCACGGTGAAACCCCGTCTCTACTAAACATACCAAAAAATTAGCCAGGCGCTGTGGCGGGCGCCTGTAGTCCCAGCTAGTCTGGATGCTGAGGCAGGAGAATGGCGTGAACCCGGGAGGCGGAGCTTCCAGTGAGCCGAGATCGCGCCACTGCACTCCAGCCTGGGCGACAGAGCGAGACTCCATCTCAAAATAAATAAATAAATAAATAAATAAAAGATGAAAGTTACAGTGTTTGTGAGCTTGCATTGACTACAATGGCAGTGAATATAACCCCTTTGGATGAAATAGTCTTTGACTAAATAGACCTGAGTTTTTTTGTTTTGTTTTGTTTTGTTTTGTTTTTGTTTTTTTTTTTGAGACGGAGTCTTGCTCTGTCGCCCGGGCTGGAGTGCAGTGGCCGGATCTCAGCTCACTGCAAGCTCCGCCTCCCAGGTTTATGCCATTCTCCTGCCTCAGCCTCCGGAGTAGCTGGGACTACAGATGCCCGCCACCTCGCCCGGCTATTTTTTTGTATTTTTAGTAGAGACGGGGTTTCACCGTGTTAGCCAGGATGGTCTCGATCTCCTGACCTCGTGATCCGCCCGTCTCGGCCTCCCAAAGTGCTGGGATTACAGGCTTGAGCCATCGCGCCCGGCCAATAGACCTGAGTTTTTAAGCAGGTAACCCTGTACAAAAGTAAGGAAATGTTCCACCCTGCCACCTCCCAGGGAGGGCCAGATGTGATGCGATGAGTGTGATAGGCAGCAAGGGGAGAAAAAAATGCCTCCTTATGTTGACTACATGAGCTGCATGACATTTGTAAAAGGAAATTTCAAGAGGAGGGAGACCAGGTGGGTTAGGATAAGAGGTATCTGGAATTTCCTTGTGTTACCAGGAAATATAATACGTACATAAGCTATTAATGGAATGTTTGGAGGTTCAGCATTCATGTTGATATATGTGCACGTATCTCCATTACACCTGATTTTAGATCCCCCTGGGACAATGTGAGTATTTCTCTGGCCTGGGATTATGGAGAGAGGCTTAGGTCAAATGTCAGCTCTCCACTTTGTGGCTGAGTATCCATGGGTAAGTTATATAACCTTTGAGCCTCCGGCTGTAAAATGGGGATCAACACTACCTCCTTTGCGGAGTTGCTCTGCAGATTCAGTACCATTTGAAAGCACTTGGTGCCTTGCCTGGCACATTAATAGGTACTTTCCTTACTTTCCCTCTTGGAGTCTCAGTACTGCTCTGTGACCAAGCAGGGGGAACCGTGTTTTAAGGCCCCTCTTTTAAACCTTCTGGCCACAGGGCGAGGAGTCCAAGGGGAAGCCCCCATCCAAACCATTCCCAGCATCCCTAAACTCCCCTAAGATGACTTTGTGTTGGCTTCCAGCCCTTACAGACCTCTCTTCTAGGACCATCCTCCTGGAGGCACAGTGCACTGGTAGCATGCCCCACTTCCCAAGGATGTAGACACACCTTGGCCTCCAAGCCTGGGGTGTTCACCTGCCTGTGTACAACCCCCTCAAAGTGCAGGGTGGACCGGGGGTCAGCTGTCTCCACATTGACATGCTCTGGCAAGGAGATCCAAGGAGTTAGAAAGCTCACCTGGAACCTATGTTTCAAGTTCTTATGAAGGTACATATGTCAAGATAGAAGAGTAAGATCTATTTTATTTACTAGTTTGTAAGCCCTTGTCCCCTGTCCCACAAATGTTAGAAGCAAGCCTGCTTCTAGCTTGCAAAAATGCTTTCATCTGAATTACTTTCCTCTTCATAAAAATAAGAAAATAGTGTAATCAAAATAATTTTCTGCCTTCTCAATAAGTTTACCACCTGATTCAGCAATTTTCTAACACCTTCCTTTGCCTTATTGTAAGTATTCCCAGAGCGTGCTGGTTAGATGACCTCTGGGTCTACACCAGTCCAACTGAATCAGGAGAGGAGCTCCAGAATGTGCATTGGACAGTCATGCCAGAGGCCGTGTGCGATTTTAGGTTAGATCAGTGGTTCTCTACACTACCTGAATTTTAAAATAACTGCGAAACTTCTAAAAAAATATTGCTGCTGGGGTTTTATCCACATAGATCAAATCATCTCTAGGGGTAGGTCCTGGGCACGAGTTTTGTTTTGTTTTGTTTTGTTTTAATCTCCCCAGTTGCCTCCTCAGTGAGCGAAGGTTGAGAAGCACAGCTGCGCCTGTGAGGAACTCAGCCTTCAGAAAGAGCCTGCGCGCCGCCTCTCATCCTCCAGAGAGGCTGTAGGGTGTCCAGACTTTGCAGGCACTGTTGTTCCTCGTTAAGCCTGGTGCTGCCACCTAATTAACACTTGTTTATATTAATTAGTTGCCATATGCATTGAAGGGGGGTGGTCCTTTTTGAAGTTCCTAGTTGCTGACTATATAAGATTTGGCCTGAAGTGGGACTTCTGGAAACTCAACCAAGATAACGGCTTCCAGGTTCTTCCAAAAGCTTATCTTCCAGGCATGGACAGGTAATGAAACAACCCCACTGCAGTTTTTTCCGTAACATCTTTCACCCCACAGTATCGATGGAACAGAACAGTATCGATGGAACAGGAGGGTGTGCACAGGCTTTCCTGGGTTTTTGGTGCTCCTTGTCAGGTGTTAAAACAAAGAGGATCATTGTGTTTCTTGGAACTGGTCTAAACGTCTATGTTTAAGATTAAGATCTAGGGAAATGCATTTCTGTTTGACACCCACTAGTTTCTGATTGTGAAAAGGGTACCAACCTGTGCAATGGCGCCGCGACCCGGCCACGGACTCCAGCCTCTTCAGTCGGGTACCTTTAATTAGGAGAAATTAAGTGGGGCTGCTACATATTTTGAGAATAAGTAACACTATTTAAACTTAGGCAGCCTTAACCACTAACTTAACCGCTGAATTCTCGCTGCTACATGTCTCCTAAATAGATCAGCATAATCTTAACTAGGACTTAAAATGCATCATCTTCGTTCCGGAACTCAGAACCTGCAGCCGACGGGAGCCTTTGGAGGCTTAATGACCTTAATTATGGCGAGAAATATCTTCTCCCGGTGGGGAGGGACGCGGCCGGTGGCGAGGAGGGCACTTTCCCGGGTCGGAGAAGGCCGGTTGGCAGCCCGCCCCGAAAGTCCCGGCCCGCTGGATTGGGGGTTCGGGGGTGGGGGGAAACATAGAGAAGCAGGGCTGGTGGAGGGGAGGAGGGGCCCTGCGGGGCGGTGCAGGAGGGGTGGGAGTGGGGAAGAGGAGGGCTCCTGGCGTGGGGAGGAGCCGTGGGAGGGGGGATGTTGGCCACAGGGCCTCGGAGTTCTGAGCTGTGTTTGTGGCTTCAACGCTTTGATCTCCTGCCAGGGAAACCTGGAAGGTCAGGCCGGGCTGCAGCCAAGCCCTGGAGCGAGGAGCCGGCGGGTGGAGCTGGCAGCACTGCACCACCCACCCTCATCTCCCAACCTCCTAGGCAGTGAAGCCCGCCTGGCCGCCCTGGCCTCTCGCCCCTGCTCCTGCCCCTGCCGCTCTTTACCTTCTGTGTGTTGGTCCCCTGTAGACCGTAGATTAAGGGGCTCCAAGTCTTGAAAGTAAGCTAGCCAAATACCCTGCAAGTTTGGCTTAGTAAAATCATGTATGTTGTATATACTTTAAAAGAAACCAGATTCTTTTTTTAAGCTGTGTGAGTCCCTTTCCTCCACCCTTCTCATCCCCACCCTAGTAGAAATTACCCTAGAGCCGCAGGTCATTTCCCCCTGGTGGTTTGTGAGTGTTAGGGTCTAGTTGGCCTCCCCACTTCTACCACCACCACCCCCCTTCCTGGCACGAGGATTTTCTCACCGGTTACCCATGTGCTCTGGTGTGTGACCTCATTTCCTATGGAATGAAAAGTTTCTGTCGGAAAACAGGGCCCTTGGTGAGGCAGGCCTTGGGAGCCCCCTTGCCCAGCGAGAATGTCCTGTGTCATGCAGTGACTCATGCTTCAGAGAACAGCAACTGACCAGAATGTTCAAGAGCCTGGTGCCTGGGTGGTCACTACTAAGTGAAGAACTCGAGGAGGAGGAAAGGAAAAAGTGAGGAGTGAGGATTTAAAATCCACTTAGTGGCCTCCAGAGGGAGGGGCATAACAGAACTCAAAGAGCCTGGGCTATCTGGACTGGGGTAGGACCCGCCAAGAGGGACCTCTGGGCGTCAGGCGTGGCCAGTCCCTAGGACCGGCTGGGTGTTCTCCATCGTGTTAACCGCCCTTTCCCCCTCCCTGACCTACAGGAGCAGGCCTGGTGGCGGCAACAGAAACAGGGCTGGTTCCTGCCGCCCTGCATTTCAGCAGTGACGCGTTCCAGGCTCTGGCTTTAGATGGCTGTATCTCTCAAGCCTTCAAACCTATGCTTAGGTCTCTTGTTACCCCAAATTAGGGCACCATTGAGTTGGGGATTTTGAAGCTGTGGTAGAATTTGCCACCAGTTCACTCAGAGAGCCAAGGCAACAGCTTCGCACCAGGTGGAGAAAGCAGCCAAACCTGTACTTTCCTGGGGTTGGGCCCCTGTGTGGTGTGGCCATATTTCTCTACAGGTTCAGGATGAACTCCATCAGTCTTTTAGGCTGAAGGAAAGTCAAGGCCCCCTAGTGATAATGGGAGGATGCTGTAAAAATTCACATGCAGCCTGTTCTTGTGGACATGGCCAAGGGTAGTCATCTGGCCAGCTTTCTTTCTTTTTTTTTTTTTTTTTTTTTGAGACGGAGTCTCGCTCTGTCGCCCAGGCTGGAGTGCAGTGGCCGGATCTCAGCTCACTACAAGCTCCGCCTCCCGGGTTTCACGCCATTCTCCTGCCTCAGCCTCCCGAGTAGCTGGGACTACAGGCGCCGCCACCACGCCCGGCTAGTTTTTTGTATTTTTTTAGTAGAGACGGGGTTTCACGGTGTTAGCCAGGATGGTCTCGATCTCCTGACCTCATGATCCGCCCGTCTCGGCCTCCCAAAGTGCTGGGATTACAGGCGTGAGCCACCGCGCCCGGCCCCAGCTTTCTTTTGGTAAAGGTACTAAGGGAGGCTCCCATTCCTGCAGAATGGAAGAAACAAACACTGCAAGTGGCTGGGCTTGTTTTCAGAGAGCTTCGATATCCAGAGATGAGCACCCAGGGGCTGGGGCCTGATACAGATCCGCAACAAGGCCAAGCCACTTTTAGTGCCTGGGGTCAAGGTTGACCAGAGGAGACACGATGCCTGCATTCGAACTGACAACCAGTAAAAAGGCTGTCAGGAAATGCAACAGCAAAAGATGGCACCAGTAATAAGAAACCGAATCCTGAGAATCTAAAGGACAAAGAATATTATGTTCCAAGAAGATTTGTTAGAGAACAGACCTTTCTCAAAAGTCAAAGGGAGGAGACAGGTGGCCTAGAGTGAGCTGCAGTTAGTGCTTTCAGTTGCAGGGCCATGGTGTTTGATGCTAACCCCTAGGGCAAAAACTGATCTTTTAGGTTAATCAACAAACATTTCTTGGCCATTTACCCTGTGCCAGGCCTTTTGCCAGGTTCTGGGAATTCAGCAGGAAAGAAGTCTGACACACTGGCTGCCCTTTAGTGAAGGAGGCATTTTAAGTAAACAATGACAGTGTGACGCCATAAGTGCCACAGTGGCAGAGCACAGCGTAAGACCACTGGGCACCGCAGCCTGAGAGAATAATACCTGAGCAGAAAGAGAGAAGCAGTAAAGATGAACCCTCTGTGTGAAGGGGGTAATGTGCTCCTCATGGTTGGTTTCCTGTTACCCTAAATGAGGCCACCATTGAGTTTGGGATTTTGAAGAGAACTAAAAGAAGCTCAGTCTAGGCTGGATGTGGTGGCTCAGGCCTGTAATCCCAGCACTTTGGAAGGCCAAGGAGGGTGGATCACCTGAGGCCAGGAGTTCGAGACCAGCCTGGCCAAACATGGTGAAACCCTGTCTCTACTTAGAAAAGAAAAAATTAGCCAGGCACGATGGTGCACACCTGTAATCCCAACTACCCGGCAGGCTGAGGCAGGAGAATCACTTGAACCCAGGAGGTGGAGGCTGTAGTGAGCTAAGATCATGCCACTGGACTCCAGCATCGGGCAACAGAGTGAGACTCCATCTCAAAAAAAAAAAAAAAAAAAAAGCTCAATCTAGTTCAACTTAGGAGTTTGAGTGGTGTGTTCAGAAATAATAAGCAGGAGGAGGTCACATCTTGCTCTAAGAGCAGCACAGTCATTGGAGAAGGGTGGTGCAGGTCAGATCCATGATTGAGAATGGTCCCTCTGCTACTGCATGGAGACCGTGTTGGGGAGGGGGCAGGGGCGTGCAAGGTGGGCTGGGCTCAGGAGCCCCCAGAGGAGAATGTTGTTGAGACTCATGTGAGAAATCTGGTGTCCTGGCCAGGGTGGCAGCAGTGGGGATGAATAAACGATGGAGAATCAGCAAAATTTGGTAAGCCATTGGGCATAGGTGAAAAGGCAAAGGGCTGCAGTTTTGACTCGGCCCCATGGGTGAAGGAATGGGGGAGATGGGGTACCTCCTTGAGGAGGGAACCCAGTTTGTAGGGAAGTAAGGATTATATGAAGAGCAGGCCCATGTCAAGACCCAAGGAGCAGAGTCCTAAAGCCTGCCCCATGGAGTTGCTACAAACAGGCTTTGTGTCTAAAAAAGTTTGGGATGCTGGGTAAAATAGGAGCCTCTCGCATATTAATGATGTATATGTCAGGGATAGCTCTGGAATATGCAGCATTTCTCAAAGGACACTGACCAGGAAAATCATTCCCTTAGATGCACTTTGGGAAAGGCTACTATAGAGATATGAGGCAAGTGAAGCCATGTTCTTAATTTCTTACCCATTTGCCCTTGGAACTAAATGTACATGCTCTTCCTTAGGACTCTCCTGGCCTCTTCAGAGAGGGATCTACCAGCACCATGGGCAGGATGTGTGCTTGGTGAGGACAGGAGTCTGTGACCATGCTTGCTGCCTGCTGCTGTATGAGTCCCCAGGGTCTAGGACACATAGTAACCAGTTAATAACTACCGTAGAACAACTAAATTAATATATGGTTAATGCAAATAGAATTTGACTGTGTTAATTTGAGTATCAACCATGCCCAGGGCAGTCTGCTTTGTTAGGCTTTTTTTTTTTTTTTTTTTAAGACACACGGAGTCTTGCTATATTGGCCAGGCTGGTCTCAAACTCCTGGCCTCAAGTGATCCTCCCACCTCAGCCTCCCAAAGTGTTGGGATTACAGGCGTGAGCCACCACGCCTAGCCATGTTAGGCTTTATGGGGCATACCAGTGTGGTCAGTAAGGTCTACCTCCTGGCTCCTGGGAGTTCCTGTTAATCTCCAAGGGTATGCCTGGCACCCAAGCAAGGCCTTTATGTATAGGACATCGACACCCTTTGACTCAGCAGGACCACTCATGGCTATTTTAAGGATCGTTGCCTCCAGAATATGAGTACAAGGATATGAATACAACACTGTTTATAACAGAGAAAATGTAGAAATCTGCTATATGCCTCTCAGGGAGATGGTCATTAAAGGAGCTCTGAGTAACCATACAATGTAATGATATGTGTAGCTGGTAAGAAAAATGAACATTTTCCCATATCAGTGCATATAAATATTGTTGAGTAAATTGTTGAGTTAAGGGGGGAATAGAGTACAGAACAGTGTATGTCCAATATGTCCAATGTATTTATTTTTAACAAAATTTTTTTTTTTTTTTTTTTTTTGAGACGGAGTCTTGCTCTGTTGCCCAGGCTGGAGTGCAGTGGCCGGATCTCGGCTCACTGCAAGCTCCGCCTCCCGGGCTCCCGCCATTCTCCTGCCTCAGCCTGCCGAGTAGCTGGGACTACAGGCGCCGCCACCTTGCCCGGCTAGTGTTTTTGTTTTTTTTTTTAGTAGAGACGGGGTTTCACCGGGTTAGTCAGGATGGTCTCGATCTCCTGACCTCGTGATCCGCCTGTCTCGGCCCCCCGAAGTGCTGGGATTACAGGCTTGAGCCACCGCGCCCGGCCTATTTTTAACAAAATTTTTAACAGCCGGGGTCTATGTTGCCCAGGCTGGCCTCAAGCTCCTGGGCTCAAGTGAATCCTCCCTCCTCAGCCTCCCAAATAGTTGGGTTATAGGTACTCATCCAGCATATTTTTAACTACATTTTGGTGTGTGTGTGTCTGTAACACATATGCATTTTATTCTTGCCAATATATGGGTTTAAAAAACATTGGAGCCGGGCGCGGTGGCTCAAGCCTGTAATCCCAGCATTTTGGGAGGCCGAGACGGGCGGATCATGAGGTCAGGAGATCGAGACCATCCTGGCTAACACGGTGAAACCCCCCTCTCTACTAAAAAATACAAAAAACTAGCCGGGCGAGGTGGCGGGCGCCTGTAGTCCCAGCTACTCGGGAGGCTGAGGCAGGAGAATGGTGTGAACCTGGGAGGCAGAGCTTGCAGTGAGCGGAGATCCCGCCACTGCACTCCAGCCTGGGCGACAGAGCGAGACTCCGTCTAAAAAAAAAAACCAAAACATTGGAGGATATAAACCACACCATTATATTAAAATGCTGGGATATAGGGAGTAACAGATGAGTTACTTTTTGCTTTCAATAGCTGAGTTATTTTAAATTGTTCATCTCATACACATATTACCCTTATAAATAGCAAAAACTCTAAAGATGATCGTATTTTCAGGGAAAATGTATTACAGAAGTAGTAAACAACAGAAGAGAAACCCTAAGATATTAGAGCTCAGAGAGAGGTATCTTACCTGTCCTTTGGCTGAGGAGAAGCACCATTGGTTTTATGGAAAAGGTTGCACAGGAATTTGACCTTGAAGGATTAGTAATATTCGTATTAATATGATCAGCTCATTATAGTTCACTCTAAAGTGTCTGTCTGCATGTGAAGTATCATCTAGAGAGTTACCCTCAAACTGACTTCTTTCTCCCTTCCACCCAGCTCATCAACAGGCCACCTAACCCAGAAATTAAATCTGTTGACAAATTTGCCTGTATTGTCTGTGCCAATCTAGCTATCTTGTCATTTATGCAGGTAAATAAGAGTTGGGTGGGTATATAAGGAGGGACATTAAAATTTGATATGGATTTTATTGAGATTATTCATAATCTTTATATTCTTTGGCACAGGGCCTATGTCCTCTGAAAACTAGGAATGGAAACCAATATTGATTCAATGTAGTATTAATTATAATTTTAAAAACTGGAACAACCCAAATATCAGAAATACATGTGTAGCATATAAGAAAAAAATATCACAGCCATTTAAAATATTTACAAAGAATTTTTAATAACTTAGAAGCTTATGATAAAGAAGCCAGAAGGCAAAATTGTATTCAGTAGAGGCAAAAAAGTCTGTTTGGGGCTCCCGTATGTCTGCAACTTCCTGTAAGAGGTTGAAGATATATCTTCATATTAGCGCTAACAGTCCAACTTCCTTGGTTCTCTTACGGTCAGGAATGCGAGACAAATGAGATTTTTAGTCATCTTTTGGGTTATTTTCTATTAAAACTGTATTCTGTCAAAGTTTTCCTGCAATAAATGGTAGGCACTAGGGATACCACATCCAAGAGCTTGACAGAGGAACAGGTAAACAGGTGAAAGTGGAATCCGTGTCCCAAAGACTCCAGGGAATAGGTATGGGGGTAGGTCCAAGCCCCATACCAAGTCTGGGTATAACTACACACACTGGGGAGAATGCCACATCCATTCCTGAGTGGAATTCCTGGTAAGTGGCGGGCTCTAGGCTTCACGTTTTGCCACCCACAAAGTGGTGATGGGACAATTCTCATCATAATTGGTACATTTGCACTGGGACATTCTAGACTCAATCTTACTAATAAAAGCACTTCCTTATGAGAAAACCACATCACAGTCAGAGTCAGGGAGCACTTTCTTTTTACCAGTAATAACCTGAGTATGGTACCAGGCAGGCTTGCTTTCATTTATAATAAACATTTATTGAATAACCATAGGAGTGGTAAGTGCCAACCGCAGTACAGCCCTGTCTTCTAGAGGCTGGAATTTTGTACTTTGCAAATGTATTTTAAGGGTGCAAGCGTTTGCTCTTTTGCTACTTGTCTCAATGACTACAGACATTGTCTAGTCTCAGGTCCAGCAGCCCTGGGAAGGTAAATAAAGGACCATGGCAACTTTATATTCAGCACTGTGCTCTGGGTTTCCAGTCACTTGCTGGCTGGTGCCAACCTGCCCAGGCCTGAGCAAGGATGGAAGTAGCAAACGTGATGAAGAATGTGAAGATACCCTTGTGGGTGAGGAAGAAGGAAGGGCACACAGAGGGCAGCAAGACAAGGCCTTTGGCTGCTTCTGGGAGGCCTTGCCAAAACTTCCCACCTGTGTTCTGCGGTCACACCTTTCTCTTAATCTTGCACTCCAGGCTGTGCACGGTTTAGGGATAACGGCCCTCTCCAGCTACAGCCCAGTTTACCAGTGACTTTCATCCAACCATATCCACCAGGCTGCATCCCATCCTTTCTTTGAAAGGGCCCCAGCTTCAGAGTTTTGCACGTTAAGTATGTGACTTAAAGATCCTAAAGATAGGATTTCTGGTGGTCATAAGACTGTGAACTCCTAACTAGGGTCTAGGTTTGTTTTGAAATAATATTCTGGTCTACACTTGAGTAAGTAAAATGGTGAATGATCTATGAGAGTGATTGGTTCAAGGAATATGCCTCATCAATTTTTAAACTGAAAATATGGGCAAGGGGCAGAGAATGACCAAGTAGTGTTCTGTTTTTTTTTTTTTAAGACAGGGTCTTGCCCTGTTGCCCAGGCTGGAGTGCAGTGACACAATCATGGCTCACTACACCTTCAACCTCCTGGGCTCAAGCAGTCCACCTCAGCCTCCTGAGTAGCTGGGACTACAGGTGAACGCCACCATGCCTGGCTAGTTTTTAACTTTTTTGTGGAGACGGTCTTGCTATATTGCCCAGGCTAGTCTTGAACTCCTGGCTTCAAGCAATCCTCCTGCCTCAGCCTCCAAAAGTGCTGAGATTACAGGCATGAGCCACTGCACCTGGCCTGTATTTTTTTAAATTTCCTTTCCGAACAGTATAATAAAGGTGTCTTGGCCGGGCGTGGTGGCTCAAGCCTGTAATCCCAGCACTTTGGGAGGCCGAGACGGGCGGATCACGAGGTCAGGAGATCGAGACCATCCTGGCTAACATGGTGACACCCCGTCTCTACTAAAAATACAAAAAATTAGCCGGGCGAGGTGGCGGGCGCCTGTAGCCCCAGCTACTCGGGAGGCTGAGGCAGGAGAATGGCGTGAACCCGGGAGGCGGAGCTTGCAGTGAGCTGAGATCCGGCCACTGCACTCCAGCCTGGGCGACAGAGCGAGACTCCGTCTCAAAAAATAAAAATAAAAATAAAAATAAAAAAAAAATAAAGGTGTCTTCGTCTCAATATGGGTTATTCGTAGCCTATTTTAAATCCTAAGCTGGCTTCTGACAGGCAAATTCCCAATAGGGTCTTAGCTTGGCTTCTCTCCTGTCCAGTCCTGGTATGTGCAGGAAGTACAAACTTATTTTAATAGTTGTTTACATTAAATGTAATTTTAAAAGTAGATCACCTGTGTGAATGAAGCATTTTCTCAAACAAGATATGTGTCCTTAGATCCCATATATTAGCCTGGTTGTATTGGAAGTCAAGCTGTAAATAGAATTTAAGCACCATATATATAGAGAGAGAAAGAGACAGGTTCAAAACCCTGGGCTCAAGTGATACTCCCGCCTCAGCCTCCCGAGTAGCTGGGATTACAGACCCGTGCAACTGCAACCAGCTGCCTTATTATTGACCTGCCCTCTTCGCTGTAAAAACCAGGAAACATCACCATGTCTGAGATTTTGTGAAAAACGTATTTTATGTCTCTCAAATGGATCATGCTTCATCCGGAACCTCTGAGTCCTTGAGACCTCCACATTCTGGGCGGAGCAGGGAAGCCTGAACTTTAAGAAGGCCATGTGGCTAAATGACTTCCCTGAGGCATGTCTCTCCTGGGAAGGCATTCCCTACCCCAGATCCTGCAGCCTTTCATCCCGAGGCCATTAGACTCTCCAGGTGCACCCGCATCAAAGTGCAGGTACCGCACCTCGCTCCTCATCTGGACTTATCTGAATTGCACATTCCCCGAGGGTGCTGTTTGATGTGCTTGATGGTGGAATGAAAGCCAAATAAAGGAATGAGAGGGCCTGTTTATTTCCTCATTTTTAGTGCTTTTCCTCAGGGCCCTTCTATGTCTGGAGAAGGAATTTATGAAAAAGCCTGGGATACCACCTAAGCGGAAAACACCAGCATCTACTTACAATTATATTAACTCTGGCATCCATGAGCTGTTGGCCTCAAGCAAAGTAGTCTGTGTCCCTAAAGAACTCTATGGGCCGGGCGCGGTGGCTCAAGCCTGTAATCCCAGCACTTTGGGAGGCCGAGACGGGCGGATCATGAGGTCAGGAGATCGAGACCATCCTGGCGAACATGGTGAAACCTCGTCTCTACTAAAAAATACAAAAAAAAAAACTAGCCGAGCGAGGTGGCGGGCGCCTGTAGCCCCAGCTACTCGGGAGGCTGAGGCGGGAGAATGGCCTAAACCCGGGAGGCGGAGCTTGCAGTGAGCTGAGATCCGGCCACTGCACTCCAGCCTGGGCGACAGAGCGAGACTCCGTATCAAAAAAAAAAAAAAAAAAAAAAGAACTCTATGGATAGCCAGCATGGTTGTCCATGGCTCATGCCTGTAATCTCAGCACTTTCGGAGGCCAGAATGGGAGGATCACTTGAGCCCAGGAGCTCAAGACCAACCTGGGCAACATAGTGAGACCTTGTCTCTACAAAAAAAAATAATTAGCCTGGCATGGTAGCATGCACCTGCAATCCCAGCTACTCAGGAGGCTGAGGCAGGAGGATCATTCCAACCCAGGAGTTTCAGGCAGCAGTGAGCTGTGATTGCACCACTCCAGCCCAGGTCACAGAGTGAAAGCCCATCTCTGATAGATAGAAAGACAGATAGCTCTGTGGTGGAGGAAAGTGACGCCACCCTGGCCTCACACTTTCTCAGCTGTGTCATCAGCTGTGTCATCAGCATCCTCTCTTCCTGGAGGAGGGTGACAGGGCCAGTGCAGTTCTGAGTTGCTCTGATAGCCCACTGCTTCTCAGTTGAGTGGCCAAGGCTGGGAATTTAGAAAGGACCCTAGTCATAATAACATAGGTGGCCTCCCCCCACCCACCCCCCCTTTTTTTTGAGACAGAGTCTCACTCACTCTCGCCCAGGCTGGAGTGCCGTGGCATGATCTCGGCTTACTGCAACCTCCGCCTCCCAGGCTCAAGCGATTCTCCTGCCTCAGCCTCCTGGAGTACAAGCACATGCCACCACATCCAGCTGATTTTTTGCATTTTTAGTAGAGATAGGCTTTCACCATGTTGGCCAGGCTGTTCTGGAACTCCTGACCTCAGGTGACCCACCGGCCTCAGCCTCCCAGAGTGCTGGAATTACAGGCATAAGCCACCGTGCCCAGCCATCCCCCACTGCCTTTTTATTTTTAACAGATGGGGAAACTGAGGCTGAGGCTGAAAGCGATTGAGTGACTTGTCCACTGTTAGCAGCATGCCAGTGGCAGAGGCAGGAATAGCTCCCAGCATTCATTCCTGACTCCTAGCCTAGCAATCTGGTGATGAAACAGGGTGTGGTGAACAATGCATTGAGACTTTCAGTGCATTGAATCTCCATTCAAAAAGAAAGGGTCCCATGCAAGACAAGGACAGATTGTCCAGGGTGCCAGAACTTCTTGAACTGCCAAGGAACTTGCAGTATACTGAAGATTTTACTGAAGTTGTTTTTGGTACTGTTTGGTGCTAAATACAAGGAATTGGTTTGTTGTAAAAGCTATAGGGTGAGACTGCCCTCTAGTGGCCCAGTGGAGCCATTGGTCTAGCTGTGTTCTGGGCAATGTTGCTTTCTCACGCCACGTCAATGTAGTGATTATTCCTATGGAAAGGAATTTCAATTTTATTCTTTCTCAAGCACTGTGGCCAATATTAACTCTATTGATCTGTAAGCACTAGCCATCATTTGCCCATCTTATAGAAGGCTGGTTTTGCCTTCTATACATACACACATTAGAAGTGTCTTACTTCCGGCCGGGCGCGGTGGCTCAAGCCTGTAATCCCAGCACTCTGGGAGGCCGAGATGGGCGGATCACGAGGTCAGGAGATCGAGACCATCCTGGCTAATACGGTGAAACCCCGTCTCTACTAAAAAATACAAAAAACTA
This sequence comes from Rhinopithecus roxellana, assembly GCF_007565055.1. Classification (NCBI taxonomy): domain Eukaryota; kingdom Metazoa; phylum Chordata; class Mammalia; order Primates; family Cercopithecidae; genus Rhinopithecus; species Rhinopithecus roxellana. Next base: position 21,523,064 of record NC_044561.1, on the reverse strand, counting down.
GCCGGGCGATGAGGCGGGCGCCTGTAGTCCCAGCTACTCGGGAGGCTGAGACAGGAGAATGGCGTGAACCCAGGAGGCGGAGCTTGCAGTGAGCTGAGATCCGGCCACTGCACTCCAGCCTGGGCAGCAGAGCAAGACTCCGTCTCAAAAAAAAAAAAAAAAAAAAAAGAAGTGTCTTACTTCCCTAACAAGATTCAGGCTCCTAAAAGCCAGGGTATGCATGTATGTATGTATGTATGTATGTATGTATGTATGTATTTCGTGAAGACAGGGTCTTGCTCTGTCACTCAGGCTAGAATGAAGTGGTCCAATCACAACTCAATCTCTACCTCTTGGGCTCAATCAAACCTCCTGCCTCAGCCTCCTGAGTAGCTGAGACTACAGGCATGCCCTGCCACACCCAGCTAATTTTTCTGTTATTTTTTAGATATGGGGTCTTGCTATGTTGCCTAGACTGGTCTCGAACTCCAGCCAGGCTATATCTTAAGTCTTGTTTTTCCACAGCTTCTACCTTGCTGTCACCTTAGCTGGACATGGAATTAGAAGGTTCTTTGGGATGGAAAGGAGTCCTTCCCCCACCTCCCTCAGAAAGAATCCCATCACTTCTCATTTGTTCCTAAAACATTCTAATCTCATCTCTCTGATCAGTAGTTCCCCAAATGGTTGAATCATCTGAATCCCCCAGAAAGCATACACAACTCAGTTTCCTGGGCCTGACTCCAGCCCTGCTCAATCAGTCTCTGTGGTTTGAGCCAGGAAATCTGCTTTACAAACTTCCCAAGTGGCTTTTGATGTTGTAGCCAGGTCTGGCAGCCAACTGCTTCAAAACCCCATTTACAATTATTTTTCACAGCTCCCACCACCAACAGTGTCTCCAGAGTTCTTCAGCTTGTGTCACTTATTAAAATTAACCATTTTGAGACTCATTCAGAAATACTCAACATATTCTTCTAACTGGGTGACACGGGAAGGAAAAAGGAACCACATGAGATGGACCAAAGGCATTTGCTTTGGTTGCCAGTGACTCTGAAACAGGAAATACTGAAATCAGTACCTCTGTACTGACCGGGCAGGTTGTTAATGTATAGGTCGTTTTCAGTATTTGGGCTGGATAGGAAGACAAAAGTTTGTTAAGTAATCAATTATATATTTTCCCCTATTATAAGCCATCTGACCTCACAATTACTATACAAGGTAGGTGAAATTGTCCTCTTTTAAAAAAAAAAGGTTTTTAATTGACAGATAATAATTGTACATATCCGTGGGGTACATAGTGATATTTCAGTACATACAAGGTATAGTGATCAGATCAGGATAATTAGTATAGCCATTATCTCAAACATTTATCACTTCTTTGAATTGGGAATATCCTCCTCCTAGCTATTTGAAACTGTGTATTATTGTTAACTCTAGTTATCGGTCCCCTTCTTTATAGATGGGAAAATTGAGGGTTAGGAAAGTGAGGTAACGTCCCTGATGTCACATAAGTTGGTAACTGTCAGATTCTGCATTTGATTACAGGCCTGAATGCCAAGGCCAGCTTTGGAAAGGTAAGAGGACCAGAGGGCCAACCTGCTCTTTTTTACTCTGGCAGGCCAAGCGAGCGGTACAGCGGGGAGCTACTGCAGTCATCTTTGATGTGTCTGAAAACCCAGAAGCTATTGACCAGGTAAACTCTTCAGGCCATGCCAACACTGCAGCCTCCCTGAGAAAGGCACTTCCTTTAGTGAGCTTGGCTTATCCCGGTTATGTCACCCTCATCTCAGGGCGTTTGCTCTTGTCTTCTGAAGTTAGATGTCCATGTTTGGACATAATCCCCAAGGGAGGTGTACTGGGCGAGGTTAAGAGCCAGGGAATTGGGGCACAGGAGGCATTTTCTCTTTTTTCCCCCCAAGACAGAGTCTTGCTCTGTCGCCAGGCTGGAGTGCACTGGCACGATCTCAGCTCACTGCAATCTCTACCTCCTGGGTTAAAATGATTCTCCTGCCTCAGCCTCCCAAGTATCTGGGATTATAGGCATGCGCCACCGTGCCTGGCTAATTTTTGTATTTTTAGTAGAGATGGGGTTTCACCATGTTGGCCAGGCTGGTCTTGAACTCTTGACCTTGTGATCCATCTGCCTCGGCCTCCCAAAGTGCTGGGATTACAGGCGTGAGCCACTGCGCCGGGCTCATGGGGCATTTTCTAAGACCTTTCTGGCCCTTCTACTTGCCCAGTCCATCCCAAAACAAGCGTTATTCTCAGCCTTGTTGTTTTGGGAACTCCAAGGCTGTAATGTTGGAAGAGCTGGAGGATTCCAGACAGGTATTCAATGTTCCTTCTCTCCAGCCTTTCTTCTACTGCGTCTTAAAGTAAGCATACCTTTTAACCAGAGCCCTGTCTTCTTCCTTAGCTGAACCAGGGCTCGGAAGACCCGCTCAAGAGGCCGGTGGTGTATGTGAAGGGTGCAGATGCCATTAAGCTGATGAACATCGTCAACAAGCAGAAAGTGGCTCGAGCAAGGATCCAGCACCGCCCTCCTCGAGTGAGCCTCCACACCGTTTGGCACAGGCTCAGGGCCTTTTCTGCTACTACCTGTCCCTTTATTTCCCTTGGCCTTTCATTCCTATCTCTCTAAAATGCTGGCAACCCCAGGTTCCTGCAGGCTTAGATCACCTACTGGACTCAAGGCCAGGGAGAAATGCTACTCGTGTTCCTTTATAGCGAATTTGAAAAATCCTGCCAGAAATAGATACCTTTGTGCTAAGATGTCTCTGGCCTCTTCCACCTGGCATTCCCTCTTGGCAATCTCTCATCGTTTTTTTTCCATCCCATCTCCCTCTGAAAGGCAAACTGAGGAGGATTGAAGGGATGGGGCACCCAGCACCTGCCTTCCTGTGTCTTCCTTCTTCCATCTGACTTAGACACTAGAAAAAAGACTTGTATTTCTTTCTTCCTATAGAGTAGATTACCTTATTGAAACTCCCCAAGTTAATTTAAGTCTGGAAAAGTTAGCTTTCAACTGGGATTGAGTTCAATGGCTAATGAATAGCATCTGCATCTCTTAAGTATGTGGAAGAGACACTACTGGCCACTAACTCTTAACCGGCCTCTTCTGCTCAAACCTCAAGCTGAAGAATTCCAGGAACCTTGGGCTGGTGCCCTATATTGGTGTTATTTCCCCCTCACAAATATTGGGACATTCACACTGTAGGATGATTCTTTCCCATGCACAACATAGCCAGATACATGCAGCTTCCACTTTGCAAAGCTCTATTCCCACGGGCCAAATGGAGGTCCCAGATAAGGTGGCTGCGAGGTTTTAGGAGGTAGTGAGGAAAAGGTAAGAACTAAAAGTAGAGGGAGTTTGCTGAACTGACTTGCTGGCTTCTTTTTAAAGGAAAAAAAAAAGCGCTTTGGTAAATATGACTCATTGTAGTGGAAGCTGATATTTGTGGAAGCAGCGTACAATTTTCTGAGTTGTTGTAAACCATTAATTATATGGTTAGTAATCACTGTTCCCTCAAAACATGACACTCACTCTTTTGTCCTATAAATGTGATTATTTGTGTTTATTTGGAAGGGCCTTTCTTACCAGTTACAGCCAACTTTGCAGTATTCCACGGGGAGCCAGGCTTTACCAACAGAGTCCCCTTGGCTCTTGGGGGACCTGCTGAGATCGCCACAGGCATCCCCCTGGGCCACACCGAAGGCACTACTTGGGCCTCGGGAGCACACCATGTACATGTGAGCAGAACCCCAGGAGTTTCCTGCAAATTGAGGGGAAACTCATCCCAGTCACCCCATCTTTATCCTGACCAAGCCAAGATAGCCCATGTGCCGATTACCAGGCTGCAGAGTCTGTGACTCACTGTGTCTGTGTTCCGTTCCAGCAACCCACTGAATACTTTGACATGGGGATTTTCCTGGCTTTCTTCGTCGTGGTCTCCTTGGTCTGCCTCATCCTCCTTGTCAAAATCAAGCTGAAGCAGCGACGCAGTCAGGTAGGGCCTCTGTGTAACCCGTGAGCAGTAACCCCTGTTGCCCTGACACTGGGGAAAACCAGGACTCTTACCACCTTATTTTTTGATGGTGCAACACGGAGCCTCACAGCTGTGGACTCTGAGCTCCGCAGCCTGTTCCCAGTGGCCTAGAAACAGCAAAGATGGAAAAAAAAGTAAGAGCAAACTAGGCCAGGCACCATGGCTCACGCCTGCAATCCCAGCACTTTGGGAGGCCGAGGCAGGCAGATCACTTGAGCTCACGAGTTCAAGACCAGCCTGGTCAACATGGCAAAACCCCATCTCTAGCAAAAATATAAAAATTATCTGGGCATGGTGGCGCGTACCTGTAGTCCTAGCTACTTGGGACACTGAGGTGGGAGGATCACTTGAGCCTGGGGGGCAGAGGTTGCAATGAGCTATGATCGCACCACTGCATTCCAGCCTTAGTAACAGAGTAAGACCCTGTCTCAAAAAAAAAAAAAAAAAAAAAAAGAGAAAAAAAGAGAGAGCAAAACTTACAGCCCAGTGCCTTCTCTGTTCTAAAAGGGCTAGTCCTACAAAGGCTGAGCATTGGGAATATCCTCAGCAGGTGTTTCGAAGGAAGTGTTTATTTTATTTTTTTTATTTATTTGAAACAAGATCTCACTCTATCACCCAGGCTGCAGTGCAGTGGCATGATCTTGGCTTACTGCAACCTCCACCTCCCAGGGTCAAGTGAATCTCGTGCCTCAGCCTCCCGAGTAGCTGGAATTACAGGCACCCGGCTAATTTTTGTATTTTTAGTAGAGATGGGGTTTCACCATGTTGGCCAGGCTGGTCTCAAACTCCTAACCTCAGGTGATCCGCCTGCCTTGGCCTCCCAAAATGCTAGGATTACAGGCATGAGCCACCGCACCTGGCCCAAAGGAAGTGTTTAAATCAATGTTAATAAGTATTATAAACACTCCACAGGTCTAGAATATGTGCTGTGGCAGTCTGAATTTTGAGTGCTTTCTCAGAAGTCTATTCTGGCGTGATTGAGAAGTGTTTGCCTGTCCCAGTGCATCAAGTGGCGCCCTAGAGCCTTGGTCCTCAGATAGGATCTGTGGTCCAGCAGCACCTGGAAGCCTGATAGAAATGCAGGGTCTCAGGCCCCACTTCAGACCACCTACACAGTATACCAGGCTCTCCGGGTGATGCTTGATGAACAGTAGCTGCTATAGCACTGCAGCTGCCATATCACTTTGTGCTTGTAGGAAGGAGAAACTCAGGGGTGGAGGGCGGTGAGAGGATAAGCAGAGATCTGGACCTGCAAATGTATGGCAGGGTCGTGTCTCAGGGGAGAGATGGTGGATCCTAGAAGGCAATCTGTAGAGAAGAGAATCACCAAAGTTCTCATGAACGTTAAGCGACCACTCCCAACAGGATGATGGCTTGTGTTTTTTGAGCACAGCCTATTTGCCAGGTGCTAAGCACTTACACATTGTCTATTTACTGTCACCACCTCTTTCAACAGAAAGAGGAGGAACCCTTGGCATAGAACAGGTTGATAACTCAGGGTCTGGCAGAGTTAGGAGGCAGCAAGTCCAGGTAATTGGAGGAGACCCCTGCCTTCAAATCAGAGAGACCCCTGCTAGTCTTGCCACTTGGGAAAAGCCTAGGTTGATGTCGTGGACGTCCCATGCATCTGGAGAATATGTGCTATGGCAGGCTGAGTTTTGAGCGACTTCTCAGAAGTGTTCTGGCGTGATAGAGAATTGTCCACCTGACCCAGTGAATCGAGTGTCATGTCCCTGGGGTGACTGCCACTGTCATACGTACTGGACCCTCACACAGACCACATTCTGCCATGCAGAATTCCATGAACAGGCTGGCTGTGCAGGCTCTGGAGAAGATGGAAACCAGAAAGTTCAACTCCAAGAGCAAGGGGCGCCGGGAGGGGAGCTGTGGGGCCCTGGACACACTCAGCAGCAGCTCCACATCCGACTGTGCCATCTGTCTGGAGAAGTACATTGATGGAGAGGTAATGGCAGAAGCAGACCTGTCCTGGGTGGGGAAAACATAGGCAGGTCAGCAGGGGTGCCCAAGACCTAGAAGGACAGGGCCCTGTGTTCCATCACACACATCAACTTTTAGAAGTCGCTCTTCTGAAAATTCTGAGACTTAACTTGATACTTGACTGGGTGTTTTTACTTGCAAAGAGAAGGGATTTTATATCCCTCACTTTTTTTTCTTGTAGCTCTTTAAAAATTTTGGGCCTAGTATCATGCCTGTAGTCCTAGCTACTTGGGAGGCTGAGGTGGAAGGATCAGTTGAGGCTAGGAATTTGAGGCTGCAGTGAGCTATTACTACACCACTGCATGCCAGCCTGGGCAACAGAGTGAGACCTTGTCTCTCTTAGAAAGAAAATTTCAGGCTGGGCGCGGTGGCTCAAGCCTGTAATCCCAGCACTTTGGGAGGCCGAGACGGGTGGATCACAAGGTCAGGAGATCGAGACCATCCTGGCTAACACGGTGAAACCCCATCTCTACTAAAAAATACAAAAAACTAGCCGGGCGAGGTGGTGGGCGCCTGTAGTCCCAGCTACTCGGGAGGCTGAGGCAGGAGAATGGCGTGAACCTGGGAGGCGGAGCTTGCAGTGAGCTGAGATCCGACCACTGCACTCCAGCCTGGGTGACAGAGCGAGACTCCGTCTCAAAAAAAAAAAAAAAAAGAAAGAAAATTTCAGACCTTCAGAAAAGACTAGTACCATAGACGATGTATGTCAAGGGCCTAGAATCATCCATGATGTACATTTTGCCACACTTGCTCACTCTCCCTCACTCTCCCTCTTTCTAGACAGATGCATACATAAACATATTTGGGGGGTAGGGAGCAAACCACTTGAGAATTACAGACATTTGATGCCCCTTTGCTGAAAATGTTCCACTGCTGCAGAGACTGTTGGATGGAAATGGAATTTTTGCAGAATAGAATAGTAGATTCTTACACAGACTCTGGATTCTAATCCTGGCCTGGGTGGATTCTAGTTTTGTGACCTTGGGCAAGTGATTTCGTTTTCTTGTGACATGGGCCCAACACTGACCAGTATTCCAGGTGATAATGAGAGTTCCATGAGAAGATCCAGGGTAGACCCTTTGTTATTCTGTCAGGCACAGTGTTAGGTATGATCTGGAATATTGTGCTGGACAGGTCAGAAAATAGAAAGACAAAGTAAAATGAGCAAATCTGGAAGATGCTTAGGCTTAGGAACTCTGGAGGTGGTTCTATCCCAATAACTCCATCTGTCTAGATAGGTTGCTTTTCTTATAAACCATGTACCCCCATGGTGAGGTTCAGGGTCCAGTAAAGGAGGGGAGAGCAGAGCTTTGCCCCTTTGCTGCCCCATCTGTCAATCATGAGTCCCAGGCATCTTCCTTTCTACTCTTGCCCATTTGGGATACCAGGGGGCAGCCAACACCTCAGAGATGCAGAATATCTTGGGGTATACCTGGTCCTCTCTCCATACCCCTAGGCCTCGCATCCTCACTAGCACAAGGCCTCGGCCTTCCCTGGGTGGAGGCATGAGTGTGCTTGCCCTCCTTCAACTACAGGAAAGACGTCTGCCTCTGTGCGTGCCCACTCCCTTAACACTGAGGACTGTGGTTGGGGCTGACTGCTGGCAGTTTCCTTCTCCCTACAACATACGGGTGGGCCCTGCTTCTAGAAAATTGAGCCCTAATTGGAGGTGGGGAAGAGAGTGGGGAAGGGCACTGGCATGCTGTGCAGCGCTCCTTGGTCTGTGCTGGGCTCTGCAGGAGGACACACCTGCGAGGCTAAAGGCAGACCTGTGTCCCCTCTCTCCCTGCCCAGGAGCTGCGGGTCATCCCCTGTACTCACCGGTTTCACAGGAAGTGCGTGGACCCCTGGCTGCTGCAGCACCACACCTGCCCCCACTGTCGGCACAACATCATAGGTAACTGTCACCTGCCTCAGCCATTGCTGAAGAGTCAAGTTAGAGGACGCTGTCCCTACCAAGTGCCTAGCTGGAGTGTGACACACACCGCACGCTTGGGAGCAAGCAGAGCCACTGTGGCACTGCCCTCTGGACTTGGAGGCCTGGCAGCCCTGGGTTTTGGAGGTTGTCTGCACAACCCTTAGGAGAGCCTGGCATTAAGAATCACCCTGAGTTCAAGTTTGGGCTTCACATTAAGCAGCTTCCTGACCTTAGGCAAGACATCTGGCCTCTCCCAGGCCTGAGGCCCCTAATGTCTTTAGTGGCAATAACAGTAATGGTGTTTGCCCACACCCCATACCATGGGGTGTTCCTAGGACCATGAGGGATGATGAGTGTGCAGTGGCCAGCTTGTGCTGTTGCTCCTGCATCACTGTGTCATTAAACAGGGATGGAGGGACACTGGCGTCTTGCAGTCTGATTCTTTTCTGCAGACTTCTGTGGTGCCCAGTCAGGCAGAGCAGTGGGGAGTTGGGAGTGGGGCCTTTACAGGAGATGGGCCATTTCACACAGATAGGCAGGTCTCTGCCTGCCTATCTCTGCTGCTGCAGCTGAGTTTGGGGGCAGGGTTGTGAGAATGGGCACCTTGGCAGGTGACCAAGCCTGCTGCTTCAGCCTCTGCCCGTTTTAAAAATCCCTCTAGCCCCTGACACCAGTGTGCTCAGCCCTGCCTACTCTGTTTCCTCCGCTTGTCCCCAGAACAAAAGGGAAACCCAAGCACGGTGTGTGTGGAGACCAGCAACCTCTCACGTGGTCGGCAGCAGAGGGTGACCCTGCCGGTCCATTACCCCGGCCGCGTGCACAGGACCAACGCCATCCCAGCCTACCCTACGAGGACAAGCATGGACTCCCACGGCAACCCCGTCACCTTGCTGACCGTGGACCGGAACGGGGAGCAGAGCCTTTATTCCCCGCAGACCCCCGCCTACATCCGCAGCTACCCACCCCTCCACCTGGACCACAGCCTGGCCACTCACCGCTGCGGCCTGGAGCACCGGGCCTACTCTCCAGCCCACCCCTTCCGCAGGCCCAAGTTGAGCGGCCGCAGCTTCTCCAAGGCAGCTTGCTTCTCCCAGTATGAGACCATGTACCAGCACTACTACTTCCAGGGCCTCAGCTACCCGGAGCAGGAGGGGCAGTCCCCGCCTAGCCTCACGCCCCGCGGCCCGGCCCGTGCCTTTCCTCCCAGCGCCTTTCCTCCCAGCGGCAGTGGCAGCCTGCTCTTCCCCACAGTGGTGCACGTGGCCCCGCCCTCCCACTCCCACCTGGAGAGCGGCAGCACGTCCAGCTTCAGCTGCTATCACGGCCACCGCTCGGTGTGCAGTGGCTACCTGGCCGACTGCCCGGGCAGCGACAGCAGCAGCAGCAGCAGCAGCTCCGGCCAGTGCCATTGTTCCTCCAGTGACTCTGTGGTAGACTGCACTGAGGTCAGCAACCAGGGCGTGTACGGGAGCTGCTCCACCTTCCGCAGCTCCCTCAGCAGTGACTATGACCCCTTCATCTACCGCAGCCGGAGCCCCTGTCGTGCCAGTGAGGCGGGGGGCTCGGGCAGCTCGGGCCGGGGGCCTGCCGTGTGCTTCGAGGGCTCCCCGCCCCCCGAGGAGCTCCCGGTGGTGCACAGTCATGGTGCTGGGCGGGGCGAGCCTTGGCCGGGCCCTGCCTCTCCCTCGGGGGATCAGGTATCCACCTGCAGCCTGGAGATGAACTACAGCAGCAACTCCTCCCTGGAGCACAGGGGGCCCAATAGCTCTACCTCAGAAGTGGGGCTCGAGGCTTCTCCTGGGGCCGCCCCGGACCTCAGGAGGACCTGGAAGGGGGGCCACGAGGGGCCGTCGTGTGCCTGCTGCTGCGAGCCCCAACCCTCCCCACCCGGACCTAGTGCCGGAGCAGCTGGCAGCAGCACCTTGTTCCTGGGGCCCCACCTTTACGAGGGCTCTGGCCCGGCGGGTGGGGAGCCCCAGTCAGGAAGCTCCCAGGGCCTGTACGGCCTTCACCCCGACCATTTGCCCAGGACAGATGGGGTGAAATACGAGGGCCTGCCCTGCTGCTTCTATGAAGAGAAGCAGGTGGCCCGCAGCGGCGGAGGGGGCAGCGGCTGCTACACTGAGGACTACTCGGTGAGTGTGCAGTACACGCTCACCGAGGAGCCCCCGCCCGGCTGCTACCCCGGGGCCCGGGACCTGAGCCAGCGCATCCCCATCATTCCGGAGGATGTGGACTGTGACCTGGGCCTGCCCTCGGACTGCCAAGGGACCCACAGCCTCGGCTCCTGGGGTGGGACGCGGGGCCCGGACACCCCATGGCCCCATAGGGGCCTGGGAGCAACCCGGGAAGAGGAGCGGGCTCTGTGCTGCCAGGCTAGGGCCCTGCTGCGGCCTGGCTGCCCTCCGGAGGAGGTGGGTGCTGCCAGGGCCAGCTTCCCTAATGCCCTCCAGGACACTCAGGAGTCCAGCGCCACGGCCACTGAGGCTACAGGTGAGAGCAGGAAATGGCAGTAGGTCAGAGCAGGAGTTTCCATCGGTGGTCTCGTCATCTTCTGTCTTAAGCATTTTCTGAATGACTTCTTTTTTGCCGTTAGCTTTAAACACCGTCTGAGACTGAAGACTTCCAAGGGTTACTCCTCAGCCTGGCCCTCCTCCCTTGGAGTTCAGACCCTTTGAGCCCTCTGCTTCCACAATCTCGGGATCTCTCCCCCAAGATGCCTGCAGCCTGTCATGTCCACAGCAGTGCTCTCATTTCCCCCTCTGCCCTGCTCCCCATCCACATGCTCACACCAAAAACCTAGCACCAGCTGGGGGTAGTGGCTCATGCCTGTAATCCCAACACTTTGGGAGGCCGAGGCCGTGGATCACTTGAGGCCGGGGGTTGGAGACCAGCCTGGCCAACATGGCAAAACCATGGAGTCTGTTCATGACTTCCAGGGTTGGGATATTACGTAGGAGCCACTTCGTAAACATTCTCGTTACTCAGTACAAAAATTAGCCGGGGGTGGTGGCGGGTGCCTGCAGTCCCAGCTGCTCGGGAGGCTGAGGCAGGAGAACCGCTTGAACCTGGTTAGCAGAGGTTGCAGTGAGCCAAGATCAAGCTACTGCACTCCAGCCTGGGCAACAGAGCAAGACTCTGTCTCAAAAAAAAAAAAAAAAAGGCCGAACCCAGTGGCTCACACCTGTAATCCCTGCACTTTGGGAGGCCAAAGCGGGTGAATCACTTGAATTCAGGAGTTCGAGACCAGCTTGGCCAATATGGTGAAACTCCATCTCTAAAATACAAAAAAAAATTAGCTGGGCATAGCAGGCGCCTGTAATTCCAGCTACTCGGGAGGCTGAGGCAGGAGAATCGCCTGAACCTGGGAGGTGGAGGTTGCAGTGAGCCGCGATCACACCACTGCACTCCAGCCTAGGTGACAGAGCAAGACTCCATCTCAAAAAAAAGCCTAGGACCCATCCGTATGCCCACCCTGCCCCTTGCACTCCAGCCTCCTGGGCTTCTCAACCTGTCTGTGAAGGACCCCAGTTGTTTGTTTTTGCCTCAGTTCATGAAAATGAATTCCCAGAAAATGAAACTTAGCAAAAGACATGTAAGATACAAGTCCATATATTTTATTACTAGATTCAACAGACATCAGATTGCTACAAGATTTCCAAATATGCTGCCTCAGTAATAAACTGGAGTCTAGCACCTCTGAGTAGCACTGCAACAAGATCTACCTGCAAAGTACATCCCAAATATATCTACTTCTCTGCACCCTCATTGCTATCCCCTCAGTCCAGCCCCATTTTCCTCTCCAGGACAGAGGCCGTAACCTCTGACTGGTCTGCTGTCACTGGTCTTGCTTTCTATTCTGCCTGGAGCCAGAGTGGCCTTTTTTGAAACAAAGTTGACGTCTTTGTGCTGGAAAATCTTTCCATGACTTGGCATTACCTTTAAAATCTTTTAAATGTTGGCCAGGTGTGTCGACTCACGCCTGTAATCCCAGCACTTTGGGAGGCTGAGGCAGGCAGATCACCAGATCAAGAGATCGAGACCATCCTGGCCAACATGGCGAAACTGCATGTCTAATAAAAATACGAAAATTAGCCGGGCATGGTGGTGGGCGCCTATAGTTCCAGCTACTCGGGAGACTGAGGCAGGAGAATTGCTTGAACCTGGGACACGGAGGTTGCAGTGAGCCGAGATCGCCCCATTGCGTTCCCGCCTGGTGACAGAGCAAGACTCCGTCTCAAAAAAAAAAAAAGTTAACTTCTGGCCCAGTGCTTTGGAAGGCCAAGGCAGGAGGATCACTTGAGGCCAGGAGTTGGAGATCAGCCTGGGGAACATAGAATGAACCTATCTCTTTTTTTTTTTTAATTAGCTTGGCAGGGTGACACATGCCATTAGTCCCAGATACTCAGGAGGCTGAGCCCAAGAGATTGGCTACTCACTTGAGCCCAAGAGATTGAGGCTGTAGTCATGATCTCACCACTGCACTTAAACCTAGGCAACACAGCAAGACTCTGTCTCAAAAAAATAATAATAAATGTTAGCATCTCACTCAGTTCTGTGTGATCCAGCCCCTGCCAGCCCATCTGATGAGCTGGTTCACTCTCCTTGCTTGCTGCTTTCACCCCCTGTGGCCCCATCCCATTCTCCCCATATGCCAAGCTTACTCCAGCTCCCAGACCTCTCCACTACTTCCGTCCTCCAAATCTTAGATTAAGCGACACTCCAGCCCCCACTGAGATCACCTGCACACCCTTTGTTCACTTCCTGTTATCCTATTGCTAAATTACTTTCTCTTAAGGTCCTTAAGCTCTGTGAGGGGGTCCTCTCTCCTGCTTTTCCCAGGGCCTGATGCACACCAGACACACAGTTACCATCTCTAATATACTGGGTTTTCATGCTACCTAAGGGCTTCTAGAAAGCTCTGTACATCCAAATGAGAGAGGCTGGCTCTCCAGGAGGCACCTGTGCTGTCAGCACAGATGGAGCCCCTCTGGGAACTGGAGCCTGCTTCAGCCCTTTAGCATACACAGGCCTGCCACATGCTGGGGACAGGGCCACCTGAGTCCCTTGCCTGGTCCCATGTGTGGTGCCAGCTCCCTCCCCTGATGATTGTTCTCTCTCTTTCCCAGGACCGAGATCTCGCTCAGCAGACAGCAGCAGCACCGGAGCCTGAGCTCAGGAGGAACTCTTAACCTGGAAATGGGGAACTGTATGGAGACTCCAAACTGACTTCCTTCAAAAAACAAAAACAAAAAAATTTTTTAGCTTTGACAAACACACAAAAGTGGTAATAAAGAGAGCCCTCCTTGTTAACCCAAAATGTGAGCCCCCTGTGGCAAAACCACCCCCTACCCCATTAACAAATCAACAGACAAAATTCTCCGAGTCTTTTGCCTCTTTTGATAACATGTTCTGTTTTGTAAAGTGTGTGTGCTTGGGGTTCTGAGGTGTGGGATTGAGTTCTCTGCTTTGTTTTTTGTTTTTTTTTTTAAGATATTGTATGTAAATGTAAAAAGTTATTTAAATATATATTTTAAAGAACCCTAACCGCCAACTTTTGCTGAAAAAAAAAATCACTGCTGCATTAAGTGAACCACATCATGTGTAGATACTGTTGTCTCCCTGGAGGGAGCTCAGGCCTTTGAAAAGCTCAGGGCTTCACCTGCCTTAGAAAATGAACCAGAAACTTGAAGTAAAGCTAGTTGATATGGGTACAGGCTCTGAGTGCAAAGCTGCCTCTTTCTTTCTTGTGGCAAATGCCAATGTATACTATTTCAGGTCTCAGATGCCATGCCCCTCCAGCCCACGCCTTTAGGCAGGTGATGGCAGCAGCTAGGAATAGGGTGTACATGATCTGCAGCCCTGCGGAGCCAGGTCAAGCCGCTGCTACGAAAGCTCCAGGGTGATGGGGACAATTCTGCCCAGTGCCCTCAATCTGTCCCCTCAGGTCATGGTCCCAAGTGAAACAACAGAGTTCACAGCGCTGGTCTTGGCTGAGGTCCAGGTCATAGTAAGGGCATGTTCTTGGGACCCTCAACCTGAACTCTGACCCTCGGGGCAGGGAAGAGGAGGCTGTCCCCTTTGGTTGACCTGACTTTGGAGTCCTTTGCAAAAATGTTTTGGGCTCTCTGCCACTGGCTGCAGAAATGGCTCGATGGGGTGTGTGGGGACAGACACCCAGAAGGAATGTACTTTTGTGGCCTTGGTGTCCATTGGGGCTGGGGGAGAGTGCTCTCCACTGACCCAGCGGCACACCGATGTGCAGTGCGCATGCGTCTGTGTGGGGGCAGCCACACCCCTCGGCTGCTGCTTCCTTGGGCTGCCTTTCTAGGGGCTTGTGCCTGGACCTACGAGGTCTGCACTGAGCTCCATTTGAATGATACCTTTCCTATCCCGTTTCCCCATGGAAGCTCTGCTTCAGGGTTATTCAGTCCTCTGCCTCATGGCTGAAATTGCTCATCTCGTCTGCAGATGTCTACTATCCTGTCTACCTAATGCACTATTATGTATTCATTCTCCATGAGACAGAGAGAGAGACTATCAGATAGTTTACACCCAAAGGGTAGGTTTTTGTATATTTTTCCAGCCTTTTTTATTAAGGGGAAGGGGAGAGTTTAAAAGCCCAAACCGTTGTGGTTTTAAGGTGTTTCATTTTTAAAAGGGAGAGAGAATCTATTTAAAGCTATTTCAAATCAGGGATTGTCATCCTTTTTGTCCAATGTATTCCTTGTTCTTTAAAAAAAATTTTTTTAGAGGGAACTAATCATATTAGTCCTTGTGTTCACTAACTCTTCTGGTCACTTGTATTTATTCATTCATTCATCAGATATTTGTTGCCATCTGAAAGAACTGGCCCATTGGGTCTGAAAGCTCGCTTGAGAATAGGAAACTTGAGACCTGGCCCCCTGTGGGTAGGAGAACAAGGACCACCTGGATTGCCAGGTGATGGTGCTGGTCTTTCTCCAGTCTTGAACGAGAATCTCACTCTATCAGAATGTTTTTCTTAACCTTAGCGTACGATGAGGAAATTTACTTATCTCTAGCTAGGATTTGACATCTATTCCAACATCAAATGATCAAAGCATTTGCCATTGAGGCTTCACTGGCGAGATCCATCCTCCATCCTCGGGTGCAGTCCCTTGAGGGCTGCTCCTCGGACTGTGCCCCGCACACCTGTTACCAAGGGTGTGAGAAGCGCCTAAGCTGGTGACATGTGATCTGGGACGCCTTCATTTCTCGGGCCAGGAGTAGCAGCTGCTAAGGACAGCAGCTTGCATTACATGGTTTTAAGGAAGCGGGATCTGACTTTTAATATGAACTGCAAAAAGCAGCTTCTCATTGAGATTTTGTTGTTGTTTGGGGGGGGGGGGTTGTTTTGTTTTGTTTTTAATGCCTTTGAGTGCATATTTTCTTCCTCGTCTGAAACCGAACTCCCAAAGTGGCTTTCTTTAGCCCTGGCTGGAAAACCACCCCTCAATAGCCTTAAGCAATAAATAGATGAGTGCGGAATGTGGCTTCCACTGGGCTTATTAAAATAAGCGTGTCTAGTTTTCACTTGAGCCAGTGATAACCGCAGATGGCAAAAGAAACCCATTTAATTTTTGTAGCTTACAGGTGGTAGAAACAAAAATGCAATTTTAAAACCTTAAATACCAAATACCAACCATTGTCTTTGTTTGTTTGTTTGTTTGTTTTTTGAGACAGAGTTTCGGAGTTTCGCTCTTGTTGCCCAGGGTGGAGTGCAGTGGCGCGATCTCAGCTTACCACAACTTCCGCCTCCCGGGTCCAAGTGATTCTCCTGCCTCAGCCTCCCAAGTAGCTGGGATTACAGGCATGCACCACCACGCCGGCCTAATTTTATATTTTTAGTAGAGACGAGGTTTCTCCATGTTGGTCAGGCTAGTCTTGAATTCCTGACCTCAGGTGATCCACCCGCCTCGGCCTCCCAAAGTGCTGGAATTACAGGCGTGAGCCACCGCGCTGGTAACACCAACCATTGTCTTTTAAATTTGTGTTCGCTTCTCAGACAGGGAGATCACCAGAATAAAATAACCAATGGTCTTATTTTTTTCACACATAAATCAAAAGAAATGTCCTCTTGGAAGTTTTAAGGTTCCACCAATGGCAGATACCCTTTTAGGTGGACTCTTGAGTGGTTTGTAGTGGTTTTATAGCCATGGAAACTGGGAGTATCTCATTTTCCACTGAGAACCCCTGCCCCCAATCCCTCTAAGTTGGGGTGTGACAGTTGGGCATGGTTAAGTGACCCAGCCCTGGGTCCAGGACAGCCATGTACAGTGAAGAGTTCTAGAACCAGCTAAATGTGGAAGTTTGGGTATTTACCAACAAGGTACCTCTTTACGGATGCAGCCCCAGTAAGCTGGCTTTAACCTCAGCTCCTTCCAGCATCTCCTTCTAAACCCAAGTCCTTTTATAAAATAAAGCCCCATGTGTCCCACTGCTCACATATTTATGTGCTGCTAGTCTCTACTCGAAGTTTGTGCAGGACTAATGCTTTTAAAATGAGGTCTAAAAAAAAATTACTAATCGAGAATATTATTCTTTAAACAGAACTGCCTTTTTCTACTCTTTATGTAAACTCTTTCTATTGTGTTGGTCTAACAAGGCACTATTTTAAAATTTTTAAATTTCTCCCATAGCACTTAAAAGAGATTTTGTAAAGACTTTGCTGTAAAAATTTTGTAATAAAATGGTCTAAGGGCTCTTTTTCCAACATTACCATTTTTAAAAAATGTTTTAAAAGCTAGAAAACAACTTATGTATATTCTGTATATGTATAGCAGCACATTTCATTTATGGAAATATGTTCTCAGAATATTTATTTACTAATATATTTATCTTAAGCCATGTCTTATGTTGAGAGTGTGACATTTTTGGAATAATCATTGAAAATGACTAACACAAGACCCTGTAAATACATGATAATTGCACACAGATTTTACATATTTGCAGACCAAAAATGATTTAAAACAAGTTGTAGTCTTCTATGGTTTTGTAACAAATTGTACAAATGACTGTAAAAAAAATACAATTTTATCAAGTATGTGTTATATGTTGTCATTGCTCTGTTCAGTAAAAGTCTACAGATTCAACAAGGGGAGGTTCGCATGGGGCAGGACTTTTAACTTCTACTTGGCCATGGAAGCGTTCATACAACTTTCTCTCCTGTTAATATAGAATCCAGGTTATTGGGGGTTTAGGCAGTGTCACAGGAGATCATCTGTTATAGGGTGTGTGGGTTTATATCCTTGTGAGAATGGTAGGCTTTCTGCTCAGCCCTATGCAGAAGGAGCTAGGGAGAGTGATAGTGATCGAGCCTAGTGGTCCACTTTTTAAAAATAGGGAACCATATGGCCAGCCGTGGGAGCTCATACCTATAATCCCAGCTATTCAGGAGGTTGAGGCAGGAGGATCTCTTGAGGTAGGAGTTGGAGACCAGCCTCAGCAACATAGTGAGATCCCATCTCTCTACCAAGAGAAAAAAAAAAAAGCTATACATGTTGGGGTCCACATGTAGTCTTAGCTACTCAGGAGGCTGAGGCAGGAGGATTGCTTGAGCCCAGGAAGTCGAGACTGCAGTGAGCTATGATCATGCCACTGCACTCCAGCCTGGGTAACAGAGCTGTCTCAAAAGAAAGAAAGGGAAAGAAGGAAGGAAATCGGGAACCATAGCCTGAATGTAAAACGTCTGCTTTATCTGTCAGGCCTTTTCCTACCTGGAAGACTAACAGACCCTCAAGGCCTTGGAGGAAAAAATAATCCCAGCATCTACCCCTCAAAATTACCTAATCATGAGTGGAAAGGGACCCTTGGTCTTGAGTGAATCTGGTTCTTCTTTGTTTCCCTGAGAGGGTGTCGCTAATTTGTAAAGCGCTCAGATGACACGGAAGGTGCAAAGTTGTGTTTATTTTTCAAATCTCTAGCAGAGAATACCCTAATCCCATGAGTTCCTGTTCCTATTTTTTGCTCTTTAACTTGGGCCATTTATTGAGTACAGGCTCCTCGTGGACACCTGGCCACTTCCTGCCAGGGAACCGGTCCTTCTGAGCACCTTCAGAGATGGCACCCTGACTGCACAGAGCCTCCCAGAGCTTTTGTTTAATGGCCTTGCCCAGCTCCAGGCTGTACCTCTTGGGGGTCCCTGAAGGATTCCACAACATTGGCTCTACCACAGCGTGGTACAGAGCCTGGTAACCCTCTGTGGGGAGACCGTGGATGGTTAGCGTGTCCTCCGACAACTGCTGTCTCTTTTGGGTTTCAGGAAGCAACACTCGGCCCTTCCAGGCTGCTGTCCTACTGTCTTGGGGTAGTGCTTGGGTGGCAGCCACATGTTCAGCATATCTGTCCTCAAGATCTTGGCGGACTGTTAGTTTTTTCTCCTTTGAACTTTCTTTACTCTAGCCAGGAAAAAAGCAGAGAAGTCAAAGCTAAAACTTGAGAGGGGAGCTCAGAATAATCATCTGGGATTTGTGTCCCAGAGTCTTGGTTACAGCAACAACCAACATTTGTCTAGCATGTTCTAGTTTACTGAATTCCTTTATGTACATACCACTGCGTGTGTTCTCCATAACCCTGTGAGGTCAGCAGGAGACAGCTTTAAAGGCAAAGAAATTGGAATTGGTTTGCCCAAGGCCACACAGCTAGAAGGTTAATAACCACAGCTGTCATCTATTGAATACCATGCAAGATACTAATTATTTACCCTCTGCCAGGCTCTGTTCAAAAGCTTTTTGCATGTATTGACTTATTTAATCTTCATGAAGCCCTATGAGGGAAGGGCCATTATCCTCCATTTAATATGATAATATCAAGGCACAAAGAAATTAAGCCTGAGGTCGTCCTCAGTTATAGTCAGAGTTGGGATTTGAATCTTGATGGCCTAGCTCCAGGGTACGCTGAGCTCTGCTGGCCAACATGGGGTAACAGACCTGGACTCCAATCAGGCCTTCGTAGGTGAAGTTCTCCATGTGGATGCTCACAATCCAAATCTATAGCCAACCACTGGTGTGTGTGTGTATGTGTGTGTGTGTGTGCGCGCGCGCACGCACAAGCACGCACTACCCATATCCTAGCCTTCCTTCTCACCCTTATTTTTCCTTCATGTCAAGTCTGTCGTTGTGAAAGCCACCTCATCCTTCTCTAGAACTAAGCATAGTATAAATGATAAATAGCATGACCCCACAATCAGGGGCATTCTTCCACTCTATCATGCTACAACTCCTCCCCACATTCTGTCTTCAACTTTAGGATTTCCTTCACTTGGTAGTGATCTTTTTTTTTTTTTTTTTTTTTTTTTTTTTTTTTTTTTTTTTTTTGAGACAGGGTCTTGCTCTGTTGCCCAATCAGGAATGCAGTAGTGCAATCATGGCTCACTGCAGCCTCAACCCCCTGGGCTCAAGTAATCCTCCCTCCTTAACCTCCCAAGTAGCTGGGATCACAGGCATGTGCCATCATGCCTGGCTTTTTTTTTTTTTTTTTTTTTAGTAGAGATGAGGTCTCCCTATGTTGCCCAGGCTGGTCTTGACCTCTCTGAGCTCAAGCGATTCTCCCTGCTTGGCCTCCCAAAGTGCTGAGATTACAGGTGGTAGCCGCACGCCACATAATCTCAACCGTTAGTGTTCTCTGGCTTTATCTTTTCCCTCCCCTCGCCCGTCACATTTTCCCCACCACTGGTCCTCGTCTACCTCTCTAATGCCTCCCGCAGGCCTCCTGTGCCCTGCTGGCCGCTTGCTCTTGGAACTGATGGAGTTTCTTTTCCTGGCCTGCTGGGTGGCTTTCATCACTGAATCGTCCTTGTGCTTTAATCTCTTCGAGAGTTTCGCTTCTCCACGCTTGCATGGTGCTGGGCAGCACTTACTCTTCAGTTGCCGCCTGAGTACAAGCTTAACCAGGGAGAAGGAATTGGCAATTAATGGGTTCCTTACAACTTCCCAAGAGGAAGTGGTAGCTGGTGCTGTGGCGTTAATGTTCTGCTTTGCACACGTTCTGGCCATCCAGATGTTGGTGAGAGCCGGTGAGTCCACATAGCAGTCCTGAAGCCTGGTATTTAATAAGATGGACTGTCGGAGTCCATAGATAGGGATGCTGGGGTCTTGTCTCACATTGATTGGGTGCTAGAATTATAAGAGGGAGAAATGAATTTTAAAAGGACCGTTCTTCAGCAGAGAATAAAAGATCTATTTTGAAGGCAAAATGTTAACATCTTTTTATAGGCCATTCCTTCCACCCAGTTGTTAGAATTTTACTATATGTCCTCTCCTGCTCACTAAAGCCTTTTATACCAAGTAGGGAAGAGATAGTAACTCCACAAGGTTACAGTAATATTCAGGCTCTCAAAGAACATAGCATGCTGGGGCAGGAAGTCAGGGGTCAGGGAGGGTTCACAAGGAATTGAAGATAATTCCTGCTTGCTGGAAAATATGGAAGGCAGGGTCACTCAAGACTTCATATGCGCTGTAGACACTCAACCATGCTGCAACACAGACATGACAGCCAGTAAATTCTGCCAAACCCTGAATACGCTTTATACTTTCTTTTTTATGGTGGGGGGGATACGGGTACAGAGTTTAGCTCTTGTTGCCTAGGCTGGAGTGCAATGGCGCGATCTCGGCTCACCGCAACCTCTGCCTCCCGGGTTCAAGTGATTCTCCTGCCTCAGCCTCCCAAGTAGCTGGGATTATAGGTATGCACCACCACGCCCAGCTAATTTTGTATTTTTAGTAGAGACGTGGTTTCTCCATGTTGGTCAGGCTAGTCTCGAACTCACGACCTCAGATGATTGGCCTGCCTCAGCCTCCCAAAGTGCTGGGATTACAAGCGTGATCCACCATGCCCAGCTGAATACACTTCCTAACCAAAGGCCATGCGCCAAGAAGAGCTCATTCACAGGGAAATCAATATCCTCTGGGGACCATAAAAGCAATATGAAAACATTAATGCTGCCGGCCTCCATTTCCTGGGGCCAACTAAGAGCAACAGAACAATTTGGATAGATCAGAATCGCATATTTAAAGAGACCTGGCTTTCTTAGAAATGTCATCTATAGAAATAAAATCACCTTACCATATTTCAGTTGCCTTAAATTTTATTTTCGCTAGCTTAGTAGGGGGAAGAAATATGTATTTTCTCTTTCCCTTTTCTCTCTGTTTTTTTTTGTTTGTTTGTTTTGTTTTGTTTTAATATTTCTAGTCACCTGTCTTTCTCTGCCTCAGTCACGTATGGGCAAATTGCTATTTGTTTAGATTTGGGCTTAATGCCGGCAGCTTTGAGCCATTATCTCTAGTATTTGTGATGTCACTTTGGTTTGTGATGTGGGTGTGGGTGGGTGTTACATCATCAGACTTTATAGTTAAATTATGTGGGAAGAAGTCCTATATGGTTTTGCTTCTAGCCTCAGAAACTTCTGAAGTCCTCATTTCCCCCAAAATGGCTTGGATGAATTTTGAAGATCTTCATGTTCTTAAGAAGTATGTTTTGCAGGAAACGTAGTCAAATGTGCAGACCAGATTTGGGGATACAGGTAGTGAGATGCATCCCTACATGTGCAAAAGTGCCCTCCTTCATGTACATAAAGGAGGCACTGTTAAGTTCTCAGAATAGCTGCCAAGGTTAGGGACCAGAAATGAAAGAACACGTTCCTGCAGCCCTGGGCACCTTTCCCTGCGCGTCTCTCCCAGGAAGACTACATGGTTTCTGGAATGTGGTTTTATTTTACATCCCATGGCAAATGCAGTAATTAGAGCTGTTAGCAGTGTCAAGGGCTTGAAACGAGAACAAAGCCGCCTCTTCCTGGGAACTCTTGGGCAATGCCTCAGTCCTTATCAGGTGCTCGTCCTGTTGGTGGGTTTGATTTTTTTATTTGTAAAATGCCTCGGGAGCCTCCCTCCTGAGGGGGAGGAGAGTGAAATGATGGAAAAACAGAGTATGAATCTGGCAGGGGCTCCTGGAATCGCATGTGTTGCCTGTTGGAGTTTTTAAGTGTTGTCCCTGGAGTGAATCAAAGCCTGCAGGCGGACCACACCACAGGCTGTGGTGGAACCACCTCCAGGCCTATGGCAGCTGGACCCACAGACACTTAGGAGGACAATGGTTTCCTTTCAGTAGCGAGCCCTGGCCTCACCTCCTAAGAGCTGGGTCGGTTTTAGAGCAGGGCTTTGGAAAGGGTTTGTCTTTGGGAAGAGTTTGCGAATGTCTGGAGACTGGGCAGGCAAGCATCTTTGCAAAGCTGGTCAATCTTGGAAAAATGGCACAGGGCTCCTGGGCTACCTGGAAATTACAATCTGTCTTTACTCTGCAAAGCAGGGACAGGAGGGAAATGTCAAGCAAAAAAAAAAAAAAAAAAGGCATAATAGGAATAGGTCATCTGTTTCTCTTTTCTCCTTCCCCATCTTGAGTTTGGCTTTCCTGCACCTCATCTTTCCAGACACTCATCTGCTAGATTTACTTTGCTAGGTCTTTTACTCAATGACTCTGCTAGGTCTTTTACTCACTCTGTCCGCAGGCTGGAGTGCAGTGGCGTGATCTCAGCTCACTGCAACCTCCGCCTCCTGGGGTTCAAGCAATTCTCGTCCTCAGCCACCCAAGAAGCTGGGATTACAGGCGCGCACCACCAAGCCCAGCGAATTTTTGTATTTTTAGTAGAGATGAGTTTTCACCATGGTGGCCCGGCTGTTCTCAAACTCCTGGCCTCAAGTGATCCACCCACCTTGGCCTCTCAAAGTGCTGGGATTACAGGCATGAGCCTGTGCCCAGCCTCAGTCTCCTTCTTCCAGCACAGAGCTGTTCACATGGGCAGTACTTGATACATACTCTTCAAGTTCAATCAAATTCTGCCTTCTTTGCCTTCATTGTAACTCACTTCAATTGACTATGCCACAACAGGTAACCCTGTCAGCCTTCCTTAAAACTAACCCAGGGTACCTTGGTCTAACCTATTTCTCCTGTGTCAATAAAACTAATATTTATTGAATCCTTCCTGAAGGCCAGGCACTGTTCTAGCCACTTTATTAGCATCATGTCATGAAATGCTACCAACAGTCCTATGAATTTGAGTACTGTTCCCTGTTTTACAGATAAAGAAACTGAGGCACAAGTTACTCAATTATCATGCCCCAAGTAACCAACAAAGGCTGAACCCAACCCAACCAAAGTTTACAATGCCCTTTATAATGCCCTTATTTTTTTTTTTTTTTTTTTTTTTTTTTTTTTTTTTTTTTTAGACGGAGTCTTGCTCTGCCGCCCAGGTTGGAGTGCAGTGGCCGGCTCTCAGCTCACTGCAAGCTCCGCCTCCCGGGTTCACGCCATTCTCCTGTCTCAGCCTTCCGAGTAGCTGGGACTACAGGCGCCCGCCTCGTCGCCCGGCTAGTTTTTTGTATTTTTTAGTAGAGACGGGGTTTCACCGTATTAGCCAGGATGGTCTCGATCTCCTGACCTCGTGATCCGCCCGTCTCGGCCTCCCAAAGTGCTGGGATTACAGGCTTGAGCCACCGCGCCCGGCCTTTTTTTTTTTTTTTGAGATGGAGTTTCACTCTTGTTGCCCAGGCGGCTGGAGTGCAGTGGCACGGTCTTGGCTCACTGCAACCTCCACCTCCCGGGTTCAAGGGATTCTCCTGCCTCAGCCTTCCAAGTAGCTGGGATTACAGGCACGCACACCATGCCTGTCTAATTTTTGTATTTTTAGTAGAGATGGGGTTTCACCATGTTGGCCAGGCTGGTCTCAAACTCCTGACCTCAGGTGATCCACCCACCTTGGCCTCCCAAAGTGCTGGGATTACAGGAATGAGCCACCACACCCAGCCTTACTGTCCTTGTTCTTAAATGCTCACAGTTATCACCGTGATGCCTGGCCTCGCTGTTAGTCAGCCTATCCATCTACCATACCCAGGCCCAGTTCTAGTCCTGTCCTTGTCATGAGACTTTCTCTAGGCTCATGAGAGAGTCTGCCTGTGTTGGCATCCCAGATCCATCTTTCATTAGGCAAGTGAATTCATACCCGTGAACCTTAATTTCCTCAGCTGTGAAATGGGCCTAGTCATAGTGCCTACCTAAGGATTATTGTGAGGGTGAAGTGGGACAACGCATCTGAAGTACTTGGCATGGCTCCTGGTGTATAGTAAGCACTCAATAAATATTTGCTTTTTTGTATTTTTGTTTCTGTTTTGAGACAGGGTCTCAGTCTGTCACCTAGGCTGGAGTGCAGTGGTGTGATCATGGCTCATGGGAGTGTCTACCTCCTGGGCTCAAGCAGTCCTCCCACTTTGGCTTCCCAAGTAGCTGGGATCACAGGCTTGTGCCACCATGCCCAGCTAATTTTTTTTTTTTTTTTTTTTTGTAGAGATGAGGTCTCCCTATGTTGCTCAGGTTAGTCTGGAACTCCTGGGCTCAAGTGATCCTCCCAAAGTGCTGGGACTACAGCTGTGAACCAACACACCCATCCCATGTGAACGTTATTATTTATTTATTTATTTTGAGACAGAGTCTCAATCTGTCACCCAGGCTGGAGTGCAGTGGCACATTTCTCAGCTCACTGCAACCTCTGCCTCCCAGGTTCAAGCAATTCTCCTGCCTCAGCCTCCCGAGTAGCTGGGATTACAGGTGCCCGCCACCAGGCCTGGCTAATTTTTATATTTTTAGCATAGACGAGGTTTCACCATGTTGGCCAGGCTGGTCTCGAACTCCTGACCTCGTGATCTACCCGCCTTCACCTCCCAAAGTGCTGGGATTTCAGGCATGAGCCACCGGGGTGCCTGACCATGTGAATGTTATTAATATTATGGTCCATTTACTCATCTGACCATTTCTTGGGCTCCTGTTGCCCATGGTCTAAGTGATGTAATGCAACATTTGATATGATCTTCGTCTCAGGTCATTCATGTGCATCAATCTGGTTTATGGCCAGGTGTGGTGGTTCCCACCTATAATCCCAGCACTTTGGGAGGCTCAGGCAGAAGGATCACTTAAATCCAGGAGTTCAAGATGAGCTTGGGCAACAAAGCAAGACCCCATCGCTACAAAAAAGAAAAAGAACAAAGAAAAATAATCTAGTGTATGAGGTCAAGCAATGAGCCTCTTGGAAGTAGGGAATGTTTCTGATCTGACTAGGGTATCAGACTTTCATGATCCGTCTTCATTATGTATTTGTCACATTGATTGACTTCACAGAAGTGTTGAATGTAGAGAAGCTACATCCCCTGGTTATGGGAGTGGTTCAGAATATTCTATGCTTTGTTACACGGAAAGGGAAGCAGGTAGCTGAAGATAAGATAAGGAAGCGGTTAGTCTTTAGCAGAGATTGTCCCATCAAAGGTTGTTTAGAATTATAAAGTCAGGATAGAATGACTATTTGGTCCAGGGTACTGAAACCATGGCAAGAGTTTCCATCATGGGTGCCAGCACTTGATCCGGGGAACTCGGGGTTAAAGCGGTAGGGCTTCCAAGTTGCTGAAAGACCTCTTCCTTAGTTTGATTCTCCCACGAAGGTTTTTTATTCTGCTGAGCTCAGTCTCACTAACCTTTATTTTCCACCCATCATTTGGAGCTGTGCTTCCTGACATATCTAAACCACCGCTTCTATTTGCAAACACATCTGTCCTTCTTTGATGTTTAGCCAAACTTTCCTCACAGTATTTTTAGCTCCTATAATCTTCCTTCTTCCTTTTTTTTTTTTTTTTTTTTTTTTTTTTTGTCTTTCCTTTACTACTACCTTTCTTCTTTTTAGCTTCTCCTAGCTCTTATTCTCCTTCTGGTGGATCAGCTAATAAAGAAGAAATTGAGTCAATTTCTATTAATTCTTGTCTTCCGCCTCTATGGCCCTGCCCCACCCACGCAATTCTAGTGGAATTTAGTTGCTTTTAATTTCCTCAGATGTTTTTGTTTTAACACCCAAGCAGTAAATTTCCATACCCATGTGGGAACATATCTGAGGTTCATGATGCAGAAGAGAAACACTTTGGATGGGAAAGAATTGGAAAAGATTCCTGAACTATGATGCAAACTCCGAGGACCAATGATTTGGACCACATGTGCTGAATATGCTCCAATCGTGGGCCAAGTATGCGAAATAATGGTGTCCTGTCTGCCTTCCCACCAGTTCTCACCTGACTCCCGCAGATGTCCCACGCTTCTTTCTTTCTTTCTTTCCTTCCTTCCTTCCTTCCTTCCTTCCTTCCTTCCTTCCTTCCTTCCTTCCTTCCTTCCTTCCTTCCTTCCTTCCTTCCTTCCCCCTTTTCTTTACTTTTTTTTGACATGGAGTCTCGCTCTGCTGCCCAGGCTGGAGTGCAGTGGCACAGTCTTGGCTCACTGCAACCTCTGCCTCCTGGGTTCAAGCAATTCTCCTGCCTCAGCCTTCCGAGTAGCTGGAATTACAGGCACTCACCACCATGCCCAGCTAATTTTTGTATTTTTAGTAGAGACGGGGGTTTCATCATATTGGCCAGGCTGGTCTCGAACTCCTGACCTCAGGTGATCCACCCGCCTCAGCCTCCCAAAGTGCTGGGATTACAAGTGTGAGCCACCGCACCCTGCCACAGTGCCTCCTCATTGCTAACCCAAACCCTACTGTGAGGCTTCAGATGTGCCCACCTGGATGCTCCACAGACACCTCTAACTCATTATGTTCAAGACCAGATTCTTTCTCTTCCTTCACCCCCATCAGAACAAGCAAATGACTGCCTCTCTTGAATTTCCCATCACTAGTTGTCTGAGCCAGAATCCTGGGAGACTCAGTAATGATACAGTGCAGACTCAAGCCTGAGACTGAAGGAAAATCGGGAAAACAGATCTTATCTTCATTTAAAGTTGAGATAGTCTGTTCATAATGGATTTTTTTGCATTCATTTAGATGTTAAAAATTATTTTAAAATACTGCATTAAATACTATTTATTAAATATATTATTCTATGTATAAAATATCTATTAAATGATATTTATCTTGATTACCGGATTTTTTTATTGTGTTTTCCAAAAATCCTCTTAAACTCTGTGCCTGAGGCACATACCTCACTTGCCTCATTCCAATCCCAGCTCTGTCCACTCGGCATTTGGTGACAGAACCCTATTATTTTATTTTTTATTAATTATTATTATTAATTTTCTTTTCTTTTCTTTTCTTTTCTTTTCTTTTGAGACGGACTCTCACATTGTCGCCCAGGCTAGAGTGCAGTGACACGATCTCAGCTCACTACAACTTCCACCACGAGGGTTCAAGCGATTCTCCTGTGTTAGCTTCCCAAGTAGCTGGGATTACAGGCACGAGCCACCAGTCCCGGCTATTTTTTGTATTTTTAGCAGAAATGGGGTTTTGCCATATTGGCCAGGCTGGACTCGAACTCCTGACCTCAGGTGATCTGCCAGCATCAGACTCCCAAAGCAATGAGATTACAAGCATGAGCCACCGCGCCCAGCCTATTACTATTAATTTTAGAGACAGGCTGGATTGCAGTGGCTCTATCCTAGTTCACTGTAACCTCAAACTACTGGATTCAAGAGATCCTCCCACCTCAGCTTCCCAAAGTGCTGGGATTACAAGCGTGAGCCACCACACCTGGCTTAATGACAGAACAAGGAAGCATTAGATACAGTAGCAAGCACCTGTAGCCCCAGCTACTAAGTCTGAGGCAAGAGGATTGCTGAAGCCCAGGAATTCAAGGCTGTAGTGTACCATGATTGTGAATAATCACTGCACTCCAACCTGGGCGATATATCAAACCCTGTCCTTTTTTTTTTTTTTTTTTTTTTTGAGACAGAGTCTCACTCTTGCCTGGGTTGGAGGACAGTGGCACTATACATGCTCACTACAACTTCTGCCTCCCAGGTTCAAGCGATTCTCCTGCCTCAGCATCCCAAGTACTTGAGACCTCAGGTGCCTGCCACTACGCCCAGCTAGTTTTTGTATTTTTGTAGAGATAAGGTTTTACTATGTTGATCAGGCTGGGATTACAGGCACATGCTCCCACACCTGGCTAATTTTTATATATATAAAAAATATATATGTATATATATAAAAATATATATGTATATATATAAAAATATATATGTGTATATATAATATATATTATATATAATATATATTATATATATATAATATATATGTGTATACATATAAAATATATATTATATATATATATTTTTTGGTACAGATGGGGTTTCACCATGTTGGCCAAGCTGGTCTTGAACTCCTAACCTCAAGTGATCCACCTGCCTCGGCCTCCAAAAGTGCTGTGATTACAGGCATGAGCCACCACGCCTGGTCCCAAGACCCTGTCTTTAAAACAAAAAAGACAGGCCGGGCGCGGTGGCTCAAGTCTGTAATGCCAGCACTTTGGGAGGCCGAGACGGGCGGATCACAAGGTCAGGAGATCGAGACCATCCTGGCTAACACAGTGAAACCCCGTCTCTACTAAAAATACAAAAACTAGCCGGGCGAGGTGGCGGGCTCCTGTAGTCCCAGCTACTCGGGAGGCTGAGGCAGGAGAATGGCGTAAACCCGAGAGGCGGAGCTTGCAGTGAGCTGAGATCCAGCCACTGCACTCCAGTCCGGGCGACAGAGCGAGACTCCGCCTCAAAAAAAAAAAACAAAAAACAAATAAAACAAAAAAGACAAGTAGGTGGCTCAGCCTGGTGTTTTTTGTTTTTGTTTTTTTTTTTTTTTTGAGACGGAGTCTCGGTCTGTCACCTGGGCTGGAGTGCAGTGACGTGATCTCAGCTCACTGCAACCTCTGCCTCCTGGGTTCAAGCGATTCTCCAGCCTCAGCCTCCCAAGTACCTGAGACTACAGGTGCCCACCACTATGCCCAGCTAGTTTTTGTATTTTTGTAGAGATGGGGTTTCACTATGTTGATCAGGCTGGTCTTGAACTCCTGACCTTGTGATCCACCTGCCTCGGCCTCCCAAAGTGCTGGGATACAGGTATGAGCCACCGCACCTGGCCCAGCCTGGTACTTATGAGGGTAAGACTAGGATTCCACTGCCTGTGTTCAAAGCCCAGCTCTACCACGATGTCACCTTTGGGCAAGTCATTTAATCTCTCTTTGTACTGGGGTGGGTGTGGGCTGGTAAGAATGCCTCCCTCACAAGGCTACTGGGAGGATTTTGTGAAATGCAACCATGGACACCCTGCACAGCCTTAGTCGAGTCCGCAGTAAACGTTTGCTATTGCTGTCATTATAATCCTGCCCCCTCCTCCAGGGCTCTCTCCATAAAAAGACTGTCCTTTGAGTGGAAATCATCCCAACTGGAGTTTCAAAGACACTTGAATGATCAAAATTCCAACATCATAGATCTCCTGGCTTCTTGACCAATCCTGCTGCCCTTGGAGGAAGAAAGGGGCCTGACTTGCACAGTGCAAACAGACAAACGGACACCAACATCTTTCTGGAGGCCCAAGAGCTGCATTCAGCATCCTCACTCTTTCCATGAAATAAAGCTGCTAAACACCCCAGGCATGTAAAGCACTGAAATGAGTATCCTGGGTTGCTCTCCGCCAGAAGCCAGGACCACATAGTGGAGCAAAAGACCTTGAGCTGTTAAGCGCCATGACCTAGACACGCCGGGCTGTATTTTTAGCCTCTTGTGCACTGTTTCCATCACCTGTGCTGGGCTTTCAGCTGGAAAAGAGAAGGTGGGGGTGGAGAAGGCTAGAGGGATGTTTCTTACTGCAGCCAGTGCCAGGAGGAGCTTGCCAGGATTTCCGGGTCCTGTTGTACAACAGGGCCATTTTCATGGGTGTGAACTGGTATATCAACATAGGCCCCCTTGCTTCTTGCTTGGAAGGGCCTCATACATGCTTTATCTTTTTATCTTCTGCTGTCACTGTCTTGAAATTCTTTTTTTTTTTTTTTTTGAGATGGAGTCTTGCTGTGTGGCTCAGGCTGGAGTACAGTGGCACGATCTTGGCTCACTGCAACCTCCACCTCCCAGGTTCAAGCAATTCTCCTGTCTCAGCTTCCTGAGTAGCTGGGATTACAGGCGCCTGCCACCACGCCCGGATACAATTTTTTGTATTTTTAGTAGAGATGGGGTTTCACCAGGTTGGCCAGGCTGGTCTCAAACTTCTGATCTCAGGTGATCCACCTGCCTTGGCTTCTCTAAATGCTGGGATTACAGGTGTGACCCACGGCGCCTGGCCTGTCTTGAAATTCTTAATAAGTTTGGACAAAGGACATACATTTTCATTTCTCACTGTGCCATGCCAATTATATGGCTGGTCCTAAGTAGTGCACATGACAGAGAGGGCCAATTGGAGGAGGGGCTGCTGCCAGCCCAGGAGGGGTGCCTTCCCGCAGCAGGCAGGACAGACCAAAGCCACTATCACAAGGCATGGCTGCCCAGACTTGGTCAAAGAAACCTTGTTTCCAACCTCCTGGGTGCCCTTCCTATTTTCTCCTCTGAAACCTGAATGAGATGTCGAAAGAACCTTGGAAACTGTAGAGAACTGTGTCCTGCTTTGCTAAAGTCTTTCTCTGGCATCATGTTTAAAGTAGCCCAAAGGTTAGCTGGGTGTGATGGCGTGCCTCTGTAGTCCCAGCTACCCAGGAGGCTGAAGTGGGAGGATCATTGGAGCCTAAGAATTGGAGGCTGCAGTGATCCATGATCTTATCACTGCACTCCAGTGTGGGCGACAGAGGGAGGCCCTGTCTCCAGAAAAAGAAAAAAAATCCACAGAGCCTTCCGTTAACATAATTTTCTTGTCTTTGTATTACTTTTTGTTCTTTGGAATTTGCGTGTTTTCAGATTGACTAGAATGTAAGTTCCAAGAGGAAGGTTTGGTCTTGGTGGCTGTGTCCTCAGCCCTCAGCAAGTTCCTCGCTGAATATTTGCTGAACGAAGGAAAGTTCGACTTTATTGTTTGCTTTGGGCTGAGGGCTTCACCTGCATCTTCTCATTTCATTCTCTTCAAAGGCACTGCTGTCTGGGAGTGCACAGAAGTCCCAGAATAAGGGTTCTCAGGTCTGGTGGAGAAGGTGGGAAGGGCCCAAAATTGTGGAAAAGGGGAAAGCTGGACAAAAGTGGGTATCACCGGTGGCAGGAGGTGGGGGGCTCCCCAGGACCGAGGCTGGCTGGGTGAGGGGATGGTGGGTGCCCCTAGGCTCCAATAAGAAGCTCAGAGGATCCTTGAACTCGGGAATGACACATGAAAACAATAACTGAACAAGATTCTTCTTGCTACAGCGCTGAGTAGTGTGGGTGGAGAGGGACAGAGATTGAGAGGCCTCGTGGGAGGTAGCTGCGCCCTTCGGGCCCGGACCTGAGAGCAGCCGTGGGTGGGGAAAGGAGTTTGGGGGGACGCGGGCTCTGGGAGTGGGTGAGGGGGCGGCGCCCGGGGGTTGAGGGGGCCCAGGGGCCAGTGTACCTAAGGCGGGCCTGTCCCGCCCAGCCGCGCTCTGGGTGCGGCGAGTCTGTACACTGGGGCAGATGTTCCCGCCGCCGCGCCGGGCGCACGTCTGCACTTGCAAGCCCGGGACCAGGGACTTGAAAGCTGCCGGCGCGCCGCCCAGACCTGCCCCGCCGGGCGTCACCGCTGCGCTTTAGGCGGGAGCTGTAGGAAAATCCCCTCCGCCTTGGGGGAGGGCGGGGGAGGAGGACGGCCCACGACCGACCCCGGGTGAGGCAGGGGAAGACCTTGCCGGGGTCGGCGGGGAGGAGGAGGGCAAAGGGCCTACCACGCGGGGGCCGAAAGTTTAAGCAAGCCGCGCGCTCTCTGATGCCTAACATCCCAGGCTGTAGGACAAGCAGCGCCATCCCACCCATTTCTGGTCGTTGCATTGGGCGTTTTACTTGCTTCTGTCTCATCGAATCCTCTGAAGGCCTTTTATTATTCCTATTCTGCAAACGGCTGAGCCTCAGACACATCAGGAAACTTGTCCTAGTTGAAATTGGCTATGTGATAAGATACGGAACCAGGGGGTCAGTATGTGGCTGCAAACTTGGGGTGGAGAAAGGAATTCAACATTTGCTGAGCTCCTAGTGTGCGTGCGTAAAAGCTTCCATGCTTTCGTTTTGTTTTGTTTTTTGAGACAGGGTCTTGCTCTGTCACCCAGGCTGCAGTGTAGTGGTGCGAACAAGGCTTACTGCAACCCCGACCTTCCGGGCTCAAGCGATCCTCCTGCCTCAGTCTCCTGAGTAGCTGGGACCGCTGATTTATTTATTTTTTCCTGTAGAGATGGGGTCTCGCTGCTTTGCCCAGGTTGGTCTCGAACTCCTGGGCTCAAGCGATTCTTCCGTCTCGGCCTCCTCCCAAAGTGCTGGGATCCCAGGATTTGTTAGCCACAGCGCCCAGCTCCAGGCGTTCTTATTTAGTGCAACTGCTCTGGGGAGTAGTAGCTATTATCACCTCCATTTAACAGATGAGGAAATTGAGGTAAGAGCTATTTTTCCTTTAAACGTGTCCAAAGTCTTACAGGTGACCAAGAGGGATGTGAACTCTCCAAAGCATTCTTTTTTTAACCATTACGATGAGCTAAGCAAGGGAAAACAGTTTGCAAACTGCTGTTGTAATTATTACCGCTGTAGCTGAGCTCGCGTGTGGGTCACGACCCGAGTGAGGGTGGAGGAGGGGTCACTGGGAGCCCGGCCTATTTCAGCCCAGCCAAACCGCTTGGTGACTTGGAGGCCGGGCCGAGGCCCCGCCCCTCACCTGCTGATCCCACCCCTGAATGGGACAGAGGGCCCTGAGGGGCGGGCCCAGGTGAGGGGAGGGATGGGCGGGGCCTGATGCGTGAGTGGCAGGAGAAGCACGCGGCCGGGGCGGGGCGTGCGCGCGCGGTGGGCTCCGCCCTCCGGGCCTCTCCGCGGATCCAGGCGGGCCCCAGGCTGCAGGGGCGGTGGCGGCGCTGAGGGGGGCGGGCCAGGGCGGGGCGGCCGGGCAGCCGGGGCGGGGCTACACTCTGGCCCCGCGTCCTGCTCCCATGGCCGTCCCCGGCTCCCCGCGCTGCCCCCTTTCCCCCGGGCCGCGCCCCGGGGCCCCGCACTGACGGCCCATGGCGCCGCCCGCCGCCCGCCTCGCCCTGCTCTCCGCCGCGGCGCTCACGCTGGCGGCCCGGCCCGCGCCCAGCCCCGACCTCGGCCCTGGACCCGGTGAGTGTGAGCGACCCCCGCCGCCCGCCCTGAGCGGAGCGCACTCGAGGGGCGACAAGGGCCGGCCTGCCTGAGCGCCCCATCCCTCCCGCCTCGGGACCTTTCGGGCCCCTTCCCCGGGCCCCTCGGCGACGCCCCTCAGGCTGGGATGGTCCCTCCCTGCGACCTGGGCTCCCCCCAGGCCCGTCATCGACGCCCCCGGGCCCGGCACTGTCCCCCGGCTGCAGGACCCGGTGCTCCTCAGAGACGCCCCTCAGCCCAGGACGCCCCCTTCGCCTTGAGACCTCCAAGGCCCTCCGCGACGCCCCCCGGGCTGGGACATCTCCTCTGTCTTGGGATCCGGGACCCGCTGCCCGAGTCCCTCAGCGACCCCAGCCAGGCTGGGACGCCCCCTCTCCCCGGTACCTCCTGGGATCCCATCCCAAGTCCCCAGCGACTCCCCCCCGGGCCGGGGCGACCCCTGCTCCCCTGTATGTACCTCCTGGGATCTCGTCCCAAAATCCCCAGCGACTCCCCCCAGGCCAGGACGCCCCCTGCTTCCCGGTACCTCCTGGGATCCCGTCCCCAAGTCCCCAGCGACCCCTCCCGGGCCGGGACGACCCCTGCTCCCCAGTGCCTCCTGGGATCCCGCCCCAAGTCCTTCATCGACGCACCTTGCACTGGGACGGCTCCCCTGCTACAAGAGGCTACATCCCTCTCTGCAAGACCCTCAGCGACATCCCTCCCCCGGGCCAAGGTCCCCTCCCTGAGCCTCACTACGACGCCCCCGCGTCCCCCAGTCCTCTCCTCCCTCCTACACCGGTGGAACCCGGCGCCTCCCCGCGCAGAGCAGAGCGGAGGCGGGAGGAGCCGGCGCTCAGCCCCCTTTCCCGAGTCCTCGGCTGCACCCGCTTGGCGGACATTGTAACTTCTGCCTCGCGAGGAACGGGATGGACTTGTTCGCCCTGCTAGAGGCAGGTTAGGGTCCTGGGACAACCTTGTACCCAGACGGACGGGACGTGCCCTCTCTCCCCGCTGGGCCGCTTTGAACTTCCGTATGACTTAGGTGATGGCGCAGCAGGGGGAGAGGAAAAAGGAAGCGGTGATGGGAAACTTCTCCCCTACTGAGCTTAGGGTGCTCTTCCTGAGGAGGCAACGCCGAGCTACGTGTTTCGGTCACCGCACACCTTAGGTCAGTCACTCCCCAGGCCAAGGCCAAGGCCAAGGCCAGGTCTTCCCGAGGTGCGACCAGGATGAAGCTTGGACTTTGCTTAACTTCCACACGCAACCTTGTAGCCAAATCCTTTCTAAGTTGAGGAGAAGGCAAGTTGAAGAGAGGGCGTTGCATTTCTCTGCAGGTTATTTGGATGTTGAGCATTAGGACATCTGTGAAAGGGATGGGAAGAGTTTATTAATAGTCTGCAGGAGTAAGAAAACCCGCCTCTGGGTTCACCACCCAAAATCACAGACTGATATTGGAAAGGATGGGATTTTGCTGGTGTAAGAAAACTCAGAGTTGCTTTGTTTACTCATTGGCTTGGATTAGCGAAAAAGCTAGGACTTGGTATTGTCACTTACTGCGTGACTTTGGGCCATGCCTTCAGCTCTCTGAGCCTCAGTTTCCTCATCTGTAAAGACAGGATAACTTCTTTGCAGAGTGTTGTGAATATTAAATGATATACTGTAGGTAACATACCCGCATATAGGAGGGAGTCAATAAACATATTTTAATAATACTTTTATAGGACCTCACAGTTCATCGAGTGCTAGACACCTCATTTACCCTGGGAATGCTAAGAGCTTTCTGTCTGATTCATTTCTGTAAAAGGCAATGCTTGGCTTTAAACTGGTAGAACTGGGGTCTCCAAGCGTTGTAAACCCGAGGCTCAGTAAGTGGTTTCTGAGTGATCACCACCTTTTATGGGACTTCTACAGTATGATCACTTCTACTGTTGTGAGGAGTGAGGGACATTCCGAGAGCCAGGATATGTCAACATAACTGTAACCTAGTAACCCCTTAGCTCCACTTTGCTATCTGTGTGGTCAGGATTTAATGTCCCCTACAAAGAGAGAGGTATGGGTGGAAATAGACTGATTCCCCTTCCGGAAAGGGCAGACTAGTAGCTCTGAAAAGCATCAAGTGAGCCAATTCTGCTTAAGCTTGTTGGAAGCTATTCTCTTCCCAGATATCTTTGCTTTTTTAAGATCAAATGCAGCAGCTCTTATGAAGTTTGCACCCCAAATTTTGGTATACTTTTATTTAGGAGTCTGGGATAGGGGCAAATAATCATTGTGAAATGATTTGTGATAAGTGGCCCAAGTTCCCAATTCACTGAGCCTTGCTAGCTTGGTGTCTAACCATCCTGGTAACTCAGTGCTTTGCTTTTTTGACTTTTCCTGCCTAGTTGCAGAAGCAGTTTTTTTTTTTTTTTTGTCTTTTTTTTTTTTCCTTTTTGTGGAGAACGGGGTCTCGCTGTATTACCCAGGCAGGTCTCGAACTCCTGGGCTCAAGCTATCCTCCCGCCTCTGCCTCCCTGAGAGCTGGGATTACAGGCGTGAGCCACCGCGCCCGGCTGCAGAAGCAGTTTTAGGGAGATACCACATGGTCTTCACCAACACATCCTGTCTAGATCCTACCCACTAGCTTTTAAAATCTTTTCCAATAAAACACACACACACACATTTTACTCTGAGGATATGCCAAACTTGCCATTTTATATTTTTTGATACTGTAATTTTCTCTAAAATTTTGTGGATGGAAAAATTATTTCAATATTTGTATTCTGCACAATTTTGTAATATTTAAATTACTGGTGGTTTGCATTTTTGAATGCTGACTTTATAAAAACAGTTAGCTCATTCCCCGTCAATCCTACTTCTAATTACAATGTGTACCCAACCCCAAATGATCTCCCTTCTTTTCATTCTTCCTCTAAGATTCTCTTCCTTCCTTCACAACTCATAAGAAGGAAAATAGAAGGTAATGGAATCTAGACTTTCCTTCAAGGAGGAGTGCAGCTAGGGCCGTGCGGTCGATGGGTTCTCTGTAGTGGGTCCCATCTGGAATGTATGGAATTTATGGTCTACTCACTTGGGTGTTTTACTACCTTTAGGGTCTATCAGATGCGCATCAACTGAGCTTCTCCATTCAGGTTATGTTTGCTGTGAATACCTTTTATAAGTTTATAGATTGATGCTCATTCTCCTCTAACTCCTCATCTGGAATTTGCCCTACTAACCAGTAGTGTGTTTGCCATAAAACCTATGAGTTCAGTTAACAGCTAGAATTCACACTGTCTACCAATTCTTGGCCCTCTTGGGGACTTCATTAATGCTAATAGAATTATCTGTAAGCAACATGGGGGCTGAAGCAGTGAAGGAGTGAAGGGTCCATACCAGTTACTTGTATGCTTTGAGTATTTTAAGAAACACCATTTCGACGTGGTATCAGAGACCTCTGATATTTTTGTGAAAATATATTTTGGCCCCTAGACAAACTGTTTAAATATTTGAGGCCAGGCGCGGTGGCTTACGCCTGTAATCCCAGCATTTTGGGAGGTCAAGGCAGGTGGATCACCCGAGGTCAAGTGTTCGAGACCAGCCTGGCCAACATGGTGAAACCCCATCTCTACTAAAAATACAAAAAATTAGCTGGGCATGGTGGCGGGTGCCTGTAATTCCAGCTACTTGGGAGGCTGAGGCAGGAGAATCACTTGAACCCAGGAGGCGGAGGTTGCAGTGAGTCAAGATCGCATCATTGCACTCCAGCCTGGGCAACAAGAGTAAAACTCTGTTTTGAAATCAATCAATCAATAAAAAATATTTGAGATAGGCAATGAGCCCGTTTATAAATCTTAAAGCAAGAAAGCATTCCTTTTAGGCTCACTCCTCATAAACAGAAAGTTGATATACTCAATATAGATATTATTGATACACTCATGGTTTAGCATAGTTAGCTAATAAATAGCAAATCAAAAGCAATAAATGAGTAAGATAAAATACATTGTTTTAAATAGCTTCACAATACACAGATTAGGGATTTTTGGTGATGGGGAATATACCATCCTTAATTTAGAATTTTTGAGTATGGAAATGTCAACTGATAATCTAGGTCAGGTATAGGCAAACATTTTTTGTAAAGGGAAGACAGTAAATAATACGAGATTCATGGGACTTATGCTATCTCTGTTGCAATTATTCAACTCTGTAGGGCAAAAGCAGCATAGACAAAAAATGAATGAATGTGACTATGTTTCAGTAAAACTTTATGGACACTGAAATTTGAATTTCCTATAATTTTTTTTTTTTTTTTTTTTAGGGACAGAGTCTCACTCTGTCACCCAAGCTGAAGCGCAGTGACGCGATCTCGGCTCACACTGCAACCTCTTCCTCCCGGGTTCTAGCTGTTCTCCTGCCTCAGCCTCTCAAGTAGCTGGGATAACAGGCATGCATCACCATGCCTGGCTAGTATTTTATTTTATTTTATTTTTAGTAGAGATGGGGTTTCACCATGTTGCCCAGGCTGGGAATTTCCTATAATTTTTACGTTAAAAAATACTGTTCATTTGATTTTTCAAAACTAAAATTTTTTTTTTTTTTTTTTTTTTTTTTTTGAGACGGAGTCTCGCTCTGTCACCCAGGCTGGAGTGCTGTGGCCAGATCTCAGCTCACTGCAAGCTCCGCCTCCCGGGTTCACGCCATTCTCCTGCCTCAGCCTCCCGGGTAGCTGGGACTACAGGCGCCGCCACCTCGCCCGGCTAGTTTTTTTGTAGTTTTTAGTAGAGATGGGGTTTCACCGTGTTAGCCAGGATGGTCTCGATCTCCTGACCTCGTGATCCGCCCGTCTCGGCCTCCCAAAGTGCTGGGATTACAGGCTTGAGCCACCGCGCCCGGCCTAAAATATTTTTTAAATTATATATATTTTTAAGTCTTAGCTTGTGGGCCATACAGAAGCAGGCAGTGAGCCAGATTTGGGCCACAGGCTGTGCTTTGCCAAGTTCTGTTCAAGGTCTATGTCTTCTGATTTTTTTCAGTGTTCACTGGTCTAGAAAAGGTGACAAGGAAGCTTGATTTTGGTGAACGAATGAAACTTTTACCATTTACTGTTAACTAACTTTAAGATACATATGGGAGAAATGGTTAAAATGGTAAATTTTACGTTACTTTTTACCACAACTTTTTAAAAAAGATACGTATGGGGAAAAGTTCATGCACATACATTTGGGTCTTTAATAGGACCTTTAGACCCAGGTGATTGGATCCCTTGAGCCCAGAAGTTTGAGACCAGCCTAGGCAACATAGTGAGACCCTGTCTCTGTGAGACCCCATCTCTACAAAAAATAGACAAAAATTAGCCAGATGTCGTGTAGTCCTAGCTACTCAGGAGGCTGAGGTGGGAGGATCACTTGAGCCTGGGAGGTCAGGGCTGCCAGTGAGCTGAGATGGTGCCACTGCACTCCAGTCTGGGCAACAGAGCAAGACCCTGTCTCAAAAAAAAAAAAAAAAAAAAAAAAAAAAAAAAAAAACCACCTTGAAAATGTCCTAAAGAGAAATTCACTGTGGTTCAGTGTGCACTACATAAATAGTGCCTGCCTTGGAACTAGCCTATGGTTTGTTCAACTGTGCCTGCAGATGTTGCTTAGAACAAACCGTTGAGAGATCTGTTTCTCAGAGGAAAGCCCAGGCAGCAGGTGGCACCAGCCCTGACACAGAAAAACAGCCAGGAAAAAAAAAAAAAAGAAGAAGAAGAAGAAAACAAACTTCTGTCACTTTCCTAAGCAGTTAATTTTTATTTCCAAGGTTCTGTTGTCATATTTAAAGTCGTTTTAAAAAACAACAATGTGCTTAGCATGGCTGATTATTTTGTTTTAATTAAAACATTTCTGAAAAAACAAAATGAAACATTCAAACATACCAAGTTGATTGTGCTTGTACTGTGGAACAGTTAATGCAAAACACTTGAGAGAAGCCGGAAGTTTGGATCTGTAGCTTTTGCCTGAGTGTCTGCCGCCTGAATAAGGACAACATAGGAGGAAGCGAATGTGTCCCTTAGAAAACTACCTGTATAGGTTTTGAAGTGAGATCCAGCACCTCCGATGCCACTTGGCAGGTTACTTTCTGGCCGGCTCACTGTGCAGCCTCGTCATTGGTGAGAATGATGACTGACATTCCTTGTATGTTCAGTTTGACCTTGAGAATCCAGCTGGAACTTGTAAGTATTAGTCTAGGAGGAGCAGTCTGAGGTCACTCTATTTTTCCTCCCTCTCTTATCTTCATAGTCTTCCTCCCAAGATGGCAGTGCTTCCCTCAACCCTCACCTCACCTTCTGAGACTTTGTCTGGATTCAGACTGATGAGGGAAAGGAAAGAGGCCATCGTAGAAAAATGTCACATGGGCGTCCATACACCTCACAAATAACTACTTCACAGAAATGTGACTTCTCCTCTTCTAAGGGAATCCCTTCCCCCCTTTTTAAATTCTCCTTCTAGGTAAACACCTCCCTAGCCTGGACTTGTACCAGTTTAAAGAGGAATGAGCCGGGCGCGGTGGCTCACGCCTGTAATCCCAGCTCTCAGGGAGGCAGAGGCGGGAGGATAGCTTGAGCCCAGGAGTTCGAGACCTGCCTGGGTAATACAGCAAGACCCCGTTCTCCACAAAAAGGAAAAAAAAAAAAAGACAAAAAAAGAGGAATGAATGAATTGGGGTTCTAGGGAGCACCTTGGCAGACAAAATGTTTTAGGCCACCTCACACGCAAAGTTGCCTCTCTCCCTGCATTTATACAACAGGGCCGTCTCAGAGCTACCCCTCTGCTGGGCCCAGCTTCTAGCTTCCCTTGCCACGGATTTAATCCCTGGCAAGTAGCCAAAGCATTAAACTTTTATTGTTCAATTTGCCACAAGGGTGGGGCCCTGCTTCTAGTGGGCTGAGGAGGCTGCAGCCGCTTCCAAACCCAAGTGTCACACCACATTAGCAACTGCAGACTTTGAGGGCTGGATTTCTTTCAGTTTGGTTAGATTCTTGGTTAGAACCAGAACAGTATACTCACACTCAAAATTTTAAAGCTAGGAAATAGTAAAAACAGTGTAGGCAACTTTTAAAGATGATTCAGAGTGCTTGTAGTTATCAGCATGTATGATTGACTCTGCATGGTTTCTTCATACCTTCCAAACAGACATATTAGATGGCCATGCATGTGCCTTAGTGTCCTAAAGTTAGATGAAAACATGGCAACCAAGTAGTTTTCTTCTAGACTAGTAGGGACTGCTAACCAATCCCATCACAGTATGTAAATTACTTGCTGCTGTTCAATCTACAAAAATTCATCTTCAAAGAAAATTATTGGGCTGGTAAAAATATTTTTAATAATGACCACAGAAGCCATATTTGTTTTTCTTTGATGTTCTTCCGAAGACCCTTCTGGTTCTAATCAGATTGTTCCCACATAAAATACAGTGGAAATCTACAATAATAAAATCCCTATTCCTATGTCTATGGGGAAATAAACAGGATGGGGACTGTCCTTTTAAGGGGCTTTCCCCTTCCCTTTCCCCAGACTCAAAGCCTCTATTACTGGTGGGTGTTTTGGCATCAGTTAAGGGCCTTCAATCCTTCCCTCCCTC
Source organism: Rhinopithecus roxellana (assembly GCF_007565055.1). Lineage (NCBI taxonomy): Eukaryota > Metazoa > Chordata > Mammalia > Primates > Cercopithecidae > Rhinopithecus > Rhinopithecus roxellana. The sequence goes on along the minus strand of NC_044561.1, from coordinate 21,482,435 downwards.
CATGTTTTGCTCTTTCATTAAAGTGTTTCTGTTGTCTAATTATATCCTTTCAATCAAATTAGAGACTGTAGCATCTGGTGAGGGCTGTAACTGCTGCCATCTGCACCTCGTCTATACAGGCCTTTTCAGCTGAGAATCACTCAACTTCCAAATGGCAGGAAGAGATTTGGAAAAAGTTTAGTTGGAGGGGAGATTAACTTAAAAGGAGTGTCTTCAAAGGCTGGGTGCGATGCCCTGCTTGCTGTGATGTGTGCATGGCCATGCAGAGCTTCACTGGCCTGACTCACCAAAGATTCTTCCTTAGCGCTTCTGGCAGATGAAGGGTTTCTGATTGTCTTAGCTGAAATGACTAGGCCTTCTTTGTTAGGGGCTTGGAGGGACCAGGGACTGAGCTGAGAAAGTCTCCCTTGAGAACAATCTTTAGTTATATGACCACTGGTTAATGAATGTGACACTTTCTGTTTATTTGACCATTTCTTCTAACTCAGTGATTTCAACTGGAGGAGATTTTGCCCCCAGGGGACATTTTGCAATAGTTGCATTCATTTTTGGCTCTCACAACTAAAGAGGTACTACTGGCATCTAGGAGGTAGAGGCCAGGGATGCTGCTGCTAAACATCCTAGAATGCACAGGAGAGCCCCCACGCCAAAGACCTACACAGCCCAAAATGTCAGTAGCGCTGAGGTTGAGAAACCCCGTCCCGATTGTATTATCCTTTTGTCCTTCTTTTTATTTTTAGTTGCCTGCTTAGGAACAGTTGATTCTGATGAGCATCTTTTTTCACCCTTTTTTTTTTTTTTTTTTGAGACGGAGTCTTGCTCTGTCGCCCAGGCTGGAGTGCAGTGGCGCGATCTTGGCTCACTGCAAGCTCCGCCTCCCGGGTTCACGCCATTTTCCTGCCTCAGCCTCCCGAGTAGCTGGGACTACAGGCGCCCGCCACCGCGCCTGGCTAATTTTTTGTATTTTTAGTAGAGATGGGGTTTCACCGTGTTAGCCAGGATGGTCTCGATTTCCTGACCTCGTGATCCGCCCGCCTCAGACTCCCAAAGTGCTAGGATTACAGGGGTGAGCCACTGCGCCCGGCCTTTTTTCACTCTTAAGCAAATTCTTCATTATCCACATCTAACCTCTTTAAGCATTTCCGTGGACAGTGTTTCAGAAACCTTAATGTGGTAAGGGGGTCTATGATTCACTGTGTCTTTTTATTCTCTCTAGAGTACAGTTGTCAGATACATTACAGGACGCCCAATTAAATTTGAATTTCAGATAAACACCAAAGAATTTTTAATGATAAGTCTGTTTCATGCAATGTTTAGGAATACTTGTCTTAAAAAATTCTTTGGTGTTTATCTGAAATTCAAATTTCACTGAGAATTCTGTTTTTATTTGTCAAATCTGGCAACCCTAATTGAGCTTCATGGAATACTCCATGAAACTTTAAAGCTTTGACAATCAGAATTAATCTGTTGGCCACTATCTGCTCTTATTCTTATTGCTCCAAGTGACCAGAGATGATAGTTCCATCTATTTATAAATCAGTTTTAAACTGAGCCTTTTCTTCTGCCCTAAACTGTCTCCCTGGCCAGAACTTATGAAACCCATCTCTTGAGTCATATTTTTATGTTGGGACCAATTAACAAGTACTTATCAAATTTCTACTGTGTGCCCAGCATCTCTGATTAGGACCTATCCCTGTGCCAATTGACAGAAGGCTACAACTTTGTCGCTTCGGGTTTTACTTTGAAATGTACTCTAGAGATACATGGTCTACCTGGTATCAGCTTCCCAGTCAGGAGCTCTTATATTATTTGTCTATACCATATCAGCCGAGGGAAGCCGAAACGCCCAGAGTCTGGCTTCCATGGAGTATTGGCTGTCCTCCAGGGCTCCATTATTGGGGAACTTTCTTGCCATCTGACATTAAAAATAGGTCACAGGCATTACTAACAAAACTTGTCTAGAAGCTGGATTATATCAGTTTATCTCCTTTTCATCTAATTGAGAACTTCAGACAATATGGAAAAAGTTTACTCAAGCGAGTGAGGCAAGGCATAGATTTGAGCTGGGTTACTCCTGCTTAAAGCGAACTAAGAATATAAAATTCATATTTATTATTTTATTTTATTTTATTTTGTTTTATTTTTTAGATGGAGTCTCGCTCTGTCACCCAGGCTGGAGTGCAGTGGCACAATCTTGGCTCACTGTAGCCTCTGTCTACTGGGTTCAAGCAATTCTCATGCCTCAGCTTCCCAAGTTGCTGGGACTGCAGGTGTGCACCAACATACCTAGCTAATTTTTGTATTTTCAGCAGAGACGGAGTTTCATTATGTTGGCCAGACTAGTCTCGAACTCCTGGCCTCAAGTGATCCTCCCGCCTTGGCCTCCCAAAATACTGGGATTACAAGGGTGAGCCACTGCACCCAGCCACCATCCATTTCCTTTAAATAGCAGAGTTCCTGGTTTAAATAGCAAATATTTGATTTTCTTGATTTACATAAACTTATACTTGATTTACATAAACTTTCCTAGAACTTCTCATAGGTATTGCTAGGTAAGTCTTGAGGCTGGGCTAGAGGAATACATTGGTGAGCAAACTAATGCACCCTGAATGTGTCTGTAGTGGAGCTTTCCCCTAGCGCCTCATTTACCAGCTTCCCTTTTTCAGCAGACATTTTACCAGGCACCTTCTATGTAGTCTGTAGTTGCTGAGAATACAAAGGTGAGTAAGATGCTCACAGGCTATTGGAAACAGGGCTATGTGCTTCCTGAGCAATTACAGTTCAAGGTAATCAAGTCCTTTAAGAGCTGTGGCAGCAGGTACTGTGTGACTTGTTTCAAAACCCCTGGTTTCTATAGAAGTTAGTGCTACCTATTCTAGACCCTGAGCCTTCAAATAGTTCTCCGTCTTTTGTCTTTTTGTTTTCTTTAGAGCTGGCTTATAATGAGCTGAGGTATTGTCCATCAGCAAGCTGGACTTTCAGCTTTAAAACATCTCACGTTTCCTGTATCCTTATATGAAAACTTCTTTTTTTGAGACAAGGTCTCGCTCTATCACCCAGGCGTGATTACAGCTCACTGAAGACTCGACCTCCCAAGGCTCAAGAGAGACCCTTGCCCCAGCCTCCCGAGTAGCTGGGAGGCACCTGCCACCAGGCCTGGCTAATTTTTAAAAAATATTTTTTGTAGAGATAGCATTTCACTATGTTGCCAAGGCTATGAAAACTTTCTAGTATGAAATTTTATTTCAAGATTCAGGAAGATATTTATGAATAAATATCTAAGGTAGATTTATTTGTACTCACATATTACATTGAGAGATAGATGCTTTACATCACCAAAGTATAATAGAATATATTCTATTGGTATTGGAAGTAAAATCCATCAAGGTGCTTTGGTTAACAAATGAAATATTTTTCTTAGAGTTCTGCTGAGTCACTGACCTTTGACTGTTTGAATGAATCCATTCTTTAACTGAGGTTTAATCTCTACATATTATAGACCTGAATGTTGCTAGGTTAATGGACATTTTTTTCTCAAAAAGTATCTTTTGGGCTTCAATTTGATGGTTGTGATACCAGAAAGGGGTCCTGATCTAGACCCCAAAAGGGGGTTTTTGGATCTTGCATAAGAAAGAATTCAGGGGTCCAGCACAGTGGCTCACGCCTGTAATCCCAGCACTTTGGGAGGCGGAGGCGGGTGGATCACCTGAGGTCAGGAGTTTGAGACCAGCCTGGTGAACATGGTGCAACCCTGTCCCTACTAAAAATTCAAAAATTAGCCAAGCATGGTGATGGTCGCCTGTAATCCCAGCTACTAGGGAGGCTGAGGCAGGAGAATCGCTTGAACCCGGGAGGTGGAGGTTGCAGTGAGCTGAGATTGCGCCACTACACTCCAGCTTGGGCCACAGAGTGAGACTCATTTCAAAAAAAAAAAGAAAAAATTCAGGGCAAGTCCACAGAGTAAAGTGAAAGCTAGTTTATTAGAGAAGTAAATAAACAAAAGAATGGCTACTCCATAGGCAGAACAGCCCCGAGGGTAGCTGGTTGGCTATTTTTATGGTTATTTCTTAACCATATGCTAAACAAGGGGAGATTTCCGGGAAAGGGGTGAGGAGTTGCCGGAAATGAGGGTTCCTTTTTTTTTTAGATCATATAGGGTAACTTCTGGATGTTGCTGTGGTATTTGTAAACTGTCATGGTGCTTGTAGGAGTATCTTTTGGCTTGCTAGTAGTATATTATAATTAGTGTGTAATGAGCAGTAGGATGACCAGAGGTCACTTTTGTCGCCATCTTGGTTTTGGGGGGCTTTGACTGGCTTCTTTAACACATTCTGTTTTATCAGTGGAGTCTTCGTGACCTGTGTCTTGTGCTGACCTATCTCATCCTGTGACTAAGAATGCCTAAATTGGGGATGTAGCCCAGCAGGTTCCAGCCTCATTTTACCCATCTGCTGTTCAAGATGGAGTGGCTCTGACTCAAATGCCCCTATTATATGGGTTTGTAATATGGTAAATGATAAATAAAAATTCCTCAACACTAATGCATATTCATGATGACTATTCCTGGCAGAAACACACATGCTCACAGTGACAAGCATGGCATGTTTTCCAGGGGACCCTGCCTGGGTAGGAGTGGAGCATATTCAAGATGAGAGCCAGATGGGAAAAGAGTGGTACCCAAGCCACTGCATTCTGGACCTTCTCTGCCTTGATAATTGTTTTTTGAATTTTTATTTAACAAATAAGGCCCCCTCTCTGAAGCGTTTTCATGGTTCTTCTGAATTCAAACATCTGGTCTTTCTTTTTTTTTTTTGAGACGGAGTCTCGCTCTGTTGCCCAAACTGGAGTGCAGTGGCCGGATCTCAGCTCACTGCAAGCTCCGCCTTTTGGGTTTACGCCATTCTCCTGCCTCAGCCTCCCGAGTAGCTGGGACTATAGGCGCTCGCCACCTCGCCCGGCTAGTTTTTTGTATTTTTTAGTAGAGATGGGGTTTCACTGGGTTAGGCAGGATGGTCTTGATCTCCTGACCTCGTGATCCGCCCGTCTCGGCCTCCCAAAGTGCTGGGATTACAGGCTTGAGCCACCGCGCCCAGCCAAACATCCGGTCTTATGCTTACTCGGTAAGTTCAATTTTTCTTGGAATGGTCTTTTAAGTAATTAAATATTGCATCTCTTAGTAGAGATAAATAAGTTGGAGATTCAAATAGAAGATCTCACGTTCCCTTCCAAAAGTATACATTCTTTAGTTAAAGTATCTTTGAGAGGCATGGCCTTTCCTTCCGTACTGTTTTTAAGGGCACCGTCTCCTTAAACGGAAAAGATCTAAAAGGTATTTTAATGAAAAAGCAACTAATACGTAAAACATTGCAGTGATTTTTGTTGTAGTAATTCCACTTTGGGCAAAAGGGCAGCTCGTTCTATGGTCATTTGGCACTGTTAATACATAATCCAAGAACATGATATATGAATATCGATTTTAGATGGCTAACTTCATGGCTGAATTTATTTATAGTTCTTGAAAAAAGGCTAAGGTAGATTAATTTCAAAATAACATGTTGGTAACTATTTTCAAGATGTCCTTTGAAAAATTTTTTATTTTTTATTTGTTCAGGACGCAAATAGAGAAGAGAGTGCAAGGAAGTCCCATGTATCTGTCTCCTGACTCCCACAATTACTAACCATGGCTAATGTTATTTCATCTATACCCTCTTCATTCCCCTTGCTACATTATTTTGTAACCAATTTCAGATAGGTTACCTCATCTGTAAACATTTTAGTATGTATCTCTAAATGCTAAGGATTCCCTTCAAAAATATAGTAATAGTACTATTATTACACCTGGAAAAAAGGATAATTCCTTAATGCCATCAAATATCCAGTCAATGCTCAAATTTTCCTGGTTGTCTTATTAGTATTTTTTACACTTCAGTCAAGATCTAAACAGGGTGTATTTAGATAATGTGAGTCCTAAATCTCTATTAACCCTTAGATTTCCCCTTTTTTTATTTTCTTGCAATTTACTTGCTGAAGATGTAGTTTGTTTTAAGCAAGAAGAATGCCTAAGTAGACCGGGCACAATAGCTCTTGCCTGTATTCCTAGCACTTTGGGAGGCAGAGGCAGGTGGAGAGCTTGAGGCCAGGAGTTTGAGATTGGCCTAGTCAATGTAGACCCCATATCTACAAAAAAATTAAAAAATTAGCCAGGTGTAGTGACACATGCCTATAGTCGCAGCTATGTGGGAGGCTGAGATGGGAGGATCACTTGAGCCCGGGAGGTAGAGGCTGCAGTGAGCCATGATTGCTCCACTGCACTCCAGCCTGTGTGACAGGGCAACACCCTGACTTTAAAAAAAAGAAAAAAAAGCGCCTAAGTGCCTCTGAGAGGGAAGGCCCACATGGGAGTTGAGGTTTTTTTTTTTTTTAACCATAGGATTCTTACTTCCATTAGAGAAATATAGAATTAGAGAATTTTAAGTCTGGAAGAGATTTTTAGCCATGAGTCCTTTCCAGTCATAGCACCCCAGACTTTTGAACCTGAGTTTCATTTTGTTAGATCTTGAACTTGAAATTGTAGACATTTACAGTGAAGGGACGTTGAGATAATGTGGCTCAACCCTCCTAATTTCACAGATGAGGAAACCAGGGAAGAAACTGAGGCCGAATGATGTCTGGGTGGTTTGTTCAAACCACAGTGTTAGCTGCTTCTCTAATATCATTTCCCCTTTATTGCACTGATTCTCCATATGTACTATGTAAGTACAGGGTTGTTGTTTTTTCCCTAAACTGTCCTCTCTCTATTCTAGATCTGATGACATTCCTCTGTGTAATTGTAGAACTCACTGCTCTTGGAGAGCCAGTTTTGAAGACGGGAGTGTGTCCTATCATAGCCTCAGTGGTGTTGGGTTGGAAAAGGCTGGGAACCCCTGCCTTCCCAGGGCCACAGGCCCCTTTACTACAGGGTTTCACATAACTGAAAGCAGCTTTCCCATAGTGCTTTTGAGCATCAGAGGGCAAAGGGTAGTCTGCCCAGGAGCTTTGAAGTGGTGCAAGTTCCCACTGGGCACCAGTCTGTATTTGAAACCCAACAGGGCAATAGGTGTGCTATGTGAATATTTGACAACACTGTCATGTTGCCCTCTCTCTATATATATCTTTTTTGAGATAGGGTCTCACTCCGTTGCCCAGGCTAGAGTGCAGTGGCATGACCATGGCTCACTGCAGCTTTGACTTCCTGGGCTCCACCTCAGCCTCCCAAATAACTAGGATTATAAGCACATACCACCACACCCAGCACATTTTGAATTTTAATTTTAATTTTGTAGAGGTGGGGTCTCCCTATGTTGCCCAGGCTGGTCTTGAACTCCTGGGCTCAAGTGATCCTCTTGCCTTTGCCTCCCAAAGTTCTGGGATTACAGGCATGAGCCATACCCTCTAAATATTAAAAAAAAAAAAAAAAAAAAAAAAAAAAAAAAAAAAGCATTTACACCTAAACCTTAGATTTCTATAATCTATCCACCTACCAAGCTTCATAGACATTTTTTAAAGAGCAAAGGATATTCTCATTGGAATATGTTCTCTACCGTCTTGCTTTAAGATGCAAGCTTTATTCACTGTTTTAATGTGAATTGATTCATGTTGATTTCAAGCCAGGTTGAAACCAGACAGATTCTGCCAACATAAGATCAGTAGAAGTGCTAAGTGGTCCCACAGAGATCAGAGACTTAACTTTGGTGGATTAAAAAAAAAATGACTCTCACAAGCATCATATATAGAGATCTAGCTAGCAATTCTACCAGAAAACCAGGAATATTCTAGATTCAATATGATAAAAATGTTGTATTTCTCAATAGTGTGTTTTTGGACAAATTAAGAATTACCTACTTATAGAGCTTTACAGAGAGCATATTCTTCAGCTTTATTAAATCTTACCAAAGATTAGGATGTCTTTTAGATTAACTACTGGATTAACTACTGTTTTCCTACCACTATCTTATACATGTCAAGTTTGTTTGTTTGTTTTTTTTTTTTTGAGACGGAGTCTGGCTCTGTCGCCCAGGCTGGAGTGCAGTGGCTGGACCTCAGCTCACTGCAAGCTCCGCCTCCTGGGTTTACGCCATTCTCCTGCCTCAGCCTCCCGAGTAGCTAGGACTACAGGCGCCCGCCTGGTCGCCCGGCTAGTTTTTTGTAGTTTTTAGTAGAGATGGGGTTTCACCATATTAGCCAGGATGGTCTCGATCTCCTGACCTCGTGATCCGCCTGTCTCGGCCTCCCAAAGTGCTGGGATTACAGGCTTGAGCCACCGCGCCCGGCCAAGTTTGTTTTTTTTTAATGGAGTTTCGCTCTTGTTGCCCAGGCTGGAGTGCAATGGTGCGATCTTGGCTCACTGCAACCTCCGCCTCCCGGGTTTAAGTGATTCTCCTGCCTCAGCCTCCCAAGTAGCTGGGATTACAGGCATGCGCCACCATGCCTGGCTAATTTTGTATTTTTAGTAGAGATGGGGTTTCTCCATATTGATCAGGCTGGTCTCGAACTCCCGACCTCAGGTGATCTGCACACCTTGCCCTCCCAAAGTGCTGGGATTACAGGTGTGAGCCACTGTGCCCGGCCAAGTTGTAATTATTTTAAAAGAATACCTTGTTATAGTTTAAACATGAACTTTACAACTACACAGCAGGTATTATACAATCTGGCAGAGTTTTTCCTGGGACTTTATTAACTTGTGTCTTCCTCACTTATGATTAGTATAAATATTGAATTATGTGATTTTAGTAGCATAAATAAATGAAGATGTGTTTCATCATATTTACAGCTGAAATTTTGGTTAAGAAAAACCTGGCCAGGCGCAGTGGCTCAAGCCTGTAATCCCAGCACTTTGGGAGGCTGAGACAGGTGGATCACGAGGTCAGGAGATCAAGACCATCCTGGCTAACACAGTGAAACCCAGACTCTACTAAAAAATACAAAAAACTAGCCGGGCGAGGTGGCAGGTGCCTGTAGTCCCAGCTACTCAGGAGGCTGAGGCAGGAGAATGGCGTAAACCCAGGAGGCGGAGCTTGCAGTGAGCTGAGATTCGGTCACTGCACTCCAGCCTGGGTGATAGAGCGAGACTCCGTCTCAAAAAAAAAAAAAAAAGAAAAAGTAAAACCTATTTGCTTCTCTGTATCTTTTTCCCTTACTGCTTATCCATTGAACACTAGGATTCAACACAGGATTCAAACTATATATATGTTCCATTTTGATGGTAGCCTAACTTTAAACAGAATTGTAGTAGGATGATGTGCCCACATACTCATGTTATCTTGCCTTTTATAGCTAATTATTTTATGGACCAGAATAATGTGCCACACACACACACACACACACACATTTTGAGATGGGGTTCTCACTCTGTCACCCAGGGTATAGTGCTGTGGCGTGATCTTGGCTCACTGCAACCTCTGCCTCCCAGGCTCAAACGATCCTCCTACCTCAGCCTCCTGAGTAGCTGTGACCACAAGCCCACACCACCATGCTTGGCTAATTTTTTATATTTTTGGTAGAGATGGGGTTTCGCCATGTTGCCCAGGCTGGTCTCGAACTCCTGATATCAAGTGATCTGCACGCCTCAGCCTCCCGAAAGTGCTGGGATTACAGGTGTGAGCCACCGTGCCTAGCCTCAGAATAACCTAAATTATCATGATGCTTATAATATTTCTAAGCTTATATAAAGCTTGATTATTTTTATACCTTTATGATTATACAATAATAATTTTTGGATACCTATTATGTACCGAGTACTTTACTTGCACACCTTCCAATTCTTCCAACTGCCCTGAGCTGTAGATAATCAAATCCCTCAATTTGCAAGTCAAGAAACTGAAGCTCAAAGAGGTTAGGCAAGTGCTTGTAACTTGTAAACTGAAAAGCTGAGGTCTGGTTCTAGAGCCCCTAACATACACTTTCCATACTATACCACATTGTTGCTAGAAGTTATGTGATAAAGAAAACAAAAATTACTGAAAACGTTTTCCTAGCTTTTCTCCTACCCCACAGGCTGTACTTTCTCGGTCATCATTGCAAAGTGTGATATGTTGGAGGGCCCCAGGGCTCAGCCCCAGATGCTGGGGCTGATACACACAGAATCCTATTCTCTCTACACGTAAGTGCTGGGGACCATATTTCTAGCTTTAGCCTCAGCCTTTTTGCTGAACTCCAGACTCATGTAGCCATTTGCTTACTCTACATCTCCATTCAGTTTTCTGAAGATGTCAAACTTAACCTACCCAAAACCAAATTCTTGATTATACCCCCAAAATACTCTGACATTATACTCAAAATACTCTGAGCTCTCCCTATTACAGTAAATGGTATCACTACTCACCTGGTTGCTCAGGCCCTTTTGGTGTGCTGTGTGACCCCTCTGTCTCTCAGACCCGTATCCAAACCCCCAGCAAATACTTTTGCCACTACCTTCAAAATATATCTGGAATTGGTCCACTTCTCACCACCCAACAGCTGCCAGCCTAGTCCAGGCCATCCTTCTTTCTCGCCCATCCTTCTACGGTAACTACCTACTTTTCTCCCTGCCTAGTTCCTGCCTGTCAACGGGTTTTCCTCCACCCAACAGCTAGACAATTCTATTAAAAGATAAGTCACAAAAATAAATAAATAAAAATAAAGATAAGTCACATTATGTCATTCCCCTGCTCTAAACCCTCCAGTGGCTTCCCCTTACACTTAGAACAAAAGCCAAAATCTCATTTATCTAACCCTCAAGACCTTACACATCCTGGCTTTGCCTACCCTTCCCTGCTCATTCTCCTGCTCCAGTCGGATTAGAGGAGCAGCTTTGTAGCTCCCCAAACCTGCCAAGCATATTGCTATTTGCAGAGGCTTTGCATTTGCTGGACCCTCTGCCGGTTACACACCTCCCGCCTCATTCACTGGGTTTGCTTCCTCCCTTCATCCACAACTCTGCTCACTAGGCTTTCCTTGACCTACCCTAAGAGAGAACCCTCACCATTCCATCTTACTCCCTTTCCTCTGCTTCATTCCTCCTAATAGCAGTTGTCACTGTATGACATTCATTTTCATCAGTTTATTATAAACATGTAAGCCCCATGAATACAGGATATTTGTTCATCTCTGTAGCCCCAGGGCTGTGAACAGTGCCAGGCACATAGTATTGAATAAATATTTGCTGAATTAATTAATGAATAATTTCCTAGACATTAGATCTCTTGCTTTCACTCATTATCTTTTCACTGAATACATAAATAAACAGTTGGCTCAGTGTGTGTGTGTGTGTGTGTGTGTGTGTGTGTGTGTGTGTTTCATATTGGTTTAAGCCACTCCTTGATTATTTAGCCAAAGCGTACATCAGTTTCATAGCAGTAGAAAATAAGGGAGGCTGGGAGCTACATGATAGAACTTATGAACACAAAGAAGGAAACAACAGACACTGGGGTCTACTTGAGGGTGGAGGGAAAGCAGCAGGAAAGAGAACCGTTTGGTACCTGGGTGATGAAATAATCTGTACAACAAACCCCTGTGACATGAATTTACCTATGCAACAAACCTTCACATGTACCCCTGAACCCAAAATAAAAGTTAAACAAATTTAACATAATCACGATAGAAGACAGTATGGAAGTTCCTCAAATGATTCAAAATAGAATGACCATATTCCAGCAATCTCAGTTCTAGGTATATAGTCAAAGGAAATAAAATCACTGTTTTAAAGAAAAAATAAGGGAGGTAGGGTCCTATTTACCTAATATACACCCTAGTACTCTGATGAAATCAGGATGCACTAGATGACTTTAAATGCAGAGCATTCAAGTTTGTTTTCCTTGCTTTTCTCCATCCTTTATATGTACTGGGCAAGTCTGGTCAAAAAATAATCACAGAATCTGATACACTGCCTCAGTTTCACCAGTGTAACTGAGAATAAGATTGGGTCTGAGAGGAACAGACCCAAGCAAAGAAGCCTACACTTTCCCGTTTCCACTCTCAGATCCATCTCGTTTTCATGAGCACTGCCATGTGTGTGGATTTTATTTATTTATTTATTGAGACTGAGTTTCACTCTTGTTGCCCCGGCTGGAGTGCAATGGTGCGATCTCAGCTCACCACAACCTGCACCTCCAGGGTTCAAGCGATTCTCCTGCCTCACCCTCCCAAGTAGTTGGGATTACCGGCATGCACCACCACCCCCAGCTAATTTTGTATTTTTAGTAGAGACGGTGTTTCTCCATGTTGGCCAGGCTGGTCTCAAACTCCTGACCTCAGGTGATCCACCTGCCTCAGCCTCCCAAAGTGCTGGGATTACAGGCTTGAGCCACTGTGCCCGGCCATGGATTCTTTTTATTACACATTCTGCCATATTCTTTTGTATTACACACCAAGTCATCTGAGTCTCAGGAACCCCACCTGTCCTGCAGGTTGCTATGTATAGCTAAGACCTTCCATTGATCTGTTGAGCTGCATTTCTGGCCCTGGATCACCCTTCACACTTTTTTAAAAAATTTATTTTTATCCTATTTATTTAAGAAGCACAGTATGATGTTTTGATACGCAAGTTCTGATAGGAGAAAAACGTGTATTAACACACAGCAATTAAAATTCTAGCCATTGGTAAAGGTTGGCTGATGTTCTTAGAATCATCTAGTCTAGTGGTTCTCAAACCTAATTACTTAACAGAACCACCTGGGCTGCCTTTCATAAATACAGGTTTCAGGTCTTGCTCTAGCTCTGGGTTTGGGATAGAGCTCTGGTGTGTCTGGTGTGGTACATACCACACACATTGTCTCTCTCTCTCTTTCTCTGTCTCTCAGATCACATATATTCCTTGTGATAGTAAGTGTTGTGAAGCAAACAAAGAGCAGAAAAATAGGAGTAAAGATGATAAGAAGGGCTTTCTGAGAAGGTAGTATTTAGTCTGTGATGGGAAGTATTAGGGGAAGAACACTTTGGGCAGGAAATAGCATAGTGTGTTCACAGAATTAAAAGCAGACCAGGGTGGCTGGAGCACAGTGAGTGAGTAAGGGAAGAGCTCTGCTTCAGTGGGAGGAAGGGGCTGAGGCTGCATCACAGAGGCCTTGCACACACCAAGTAAGAGTCTGAGTTTTGTTTTGAGTGCCATCATTCTCTTAAGAACTATGGAGAATGGATTGTAAGAGAACAAAAGTGGAAGCTGTGAGACCCAAACTGTTCTCTGATGATAAAAGGGACTATACTGGCGACATGAAAGATGGAGAAGAGAAGACAGTTTCAGGGTATATGTTTTAGGGAGGTCAACAGGACTTGCTGATGAATCGGAAGTGGAGTGAGGGAGAGAATCGGGGAAGCAAGAATGATGCCGAAGAGGTTCCATTAGAGGCAGTATAGGGTATGGTCGAGTGCCCAGTTCCCTTAGCTGCAAAATGGGGTACTAAGGTACCTCTCTGGGTTGGTGGCAAGCTGACATTTGTAAAGCACTTAGACAGAGTTTGGCACATGGTAAAACACTGTGTAAATATTAGAAGTGATTTGGATGATGTTTATTCATCCAAGGTCACACAGCTGGTCAGCAGCAGGTCCAGGACAAGAAGCCAAGGCCTAGTCTCTTGGTTTAGTGCATTTTATGCTACACTGAGCTGCCTCCTTCAATCTATGCCTCCTTTGAACTTATTTATGCAGACTCTTGGTGGAGGGGTTTGGTCCTCATGGTACATGAAGAATTGCACTTATCGTAACACATGAACGTTGCACCAGACATGATAAATTGCTAGGGTTGGTGGGGCGTGGTGGCTCACACCTATAATTCCAGCACTTTGGGAGGCCCAGGTGGGCGGATCACTTGAGGTTGGGAGTTTGAGACCAGCCTGGCCAACATGGTGAAACCCTGTCTCTACTAAAAACACAAAATTAGCTGGGCATGGTGGAGGGCGCCTGTAATCCCTGTTACTAGGGAGGCCAAGGCAAGAGAATCGCTTGAACCTGGGAGGCAGAGGTTGCAGTGAGCTGAGATTGCACCACTGCACTCCAGCCTGGGCAACAGAGTGAGACTCCATCTCAAAAAATAAAAATAATAAAAAATAAATTGCTAGGGTTTCCTGCACAGGTGGATGTTCAGATTATTTTGGCTATCCATAAAATGGTGCCATTCCAGACAAAACACAGGGCCTGGATGGTTGGAGGAAGGGGGTGCTGGAAGAGAGATGTTCTGTGGATAGATTGAAGTATTAAAAGAAATATCTTCCGGCCGGGCGCGGTGGCTCAAGCCTGTAATCCCAGCACTTTGGGAGGCCGAGACGGGCGGATCACAAGGTCAGGAGATCGAGACCATCCTGGCTAACACGGTGAAACCCCGTCTCTACTAAAAAATACAAAAAAGCTAGCCGGGCGAGGTGGTGGGCGTCTGTAGTCCCAGCCACTCGGGAGGCTGAGGCAGGAGAATGGTGTAAACCCGGGAGGCGGAGCTTGCAGTGAGCTGAGATCCGGCCACTGCACTCCAGCCCGGGCGGCAGAGCCAGACTCCATCTCAAAAAAAAAAAAAAAAAAAACAAAAAAAAAAAACAAAAAAAAAAGAAATATCTTCCAGAATGCGTTCATGTTGTTCAGACGCTTAGACTGGAGTAGGCACATGGATGACAACAGGAGATGGTATTAAGAGTCTTTAATACTGGAAGTTATAGGTCAGTGCTTGCCAGGAGAAGGAAAGAAATGCAGCTAAGAATGCTAGTGTAACTCCCCCAGATTGTCAGTTTTCTAGTGATATATCTTAAAGAAGTGTTTGAAGTGCTTCTATCTGTCAGTTTCAACTAAGCTAATTTTAAAAAGTTGTTCTTTGTACTGTGCCTGTCTCATGAACCTCTTTGAGTTTAATGCATGCAATATGTGGGTGAAAATCCTATCAGCCTCAGTCCCCATCCCCCAAAGTCTGAGAAGCAGATTTTAGAAACACATTGTTGCACCTGTGAGGATTTGTCATTTTATTAAATTGGACCTGAGACCATTTTCAATGTGCCTCATCAAAAGAATTTCAGAAAGAGGTGAGAGAAAATGCCAGCCCGGCCCTTCCTCCCTCATGTTGATTGTCTGTTTTGTTGCATCTCTATCTCAAACAGCATGGGGAGGACTGTTCTTCATTACCAGGGAATGTGAGTCATTCCCAGATTTGTGTGATTGGGATTCCAAAGCATTGCTGTATCCGATGGTCTTATTAAATCCAAGTGTCAGTGCAGCCTTTCAGACTGTAGGGGAGAGCTCAGTTACAGCTGGTGACCTGGTTCTAGTTACCACACAGAGACACTGGCTAAAGCAGTGACCCCCTCCGAGTACCCAGAATTCCACATGGATGGCTGTTACCAACTGTTCCCAGATTTGGGGGTTTCCTGGTTCACTTCATGGGCTTCAGTACACTTCAGCTCCCTGTTTATATCCTAGTTGGGATCTGTATACTTTAGGGGAAAATGTTCTAGTGTCTGTAGACAAGCTAGTGCCAAGATTAGCCTAGCTTTTTGAGGGTACCTTGTTTCAGATTTGTTCAGCCCCAGAAGTGTTAACTGCACTGTGTCCAGGATCTAGCAAGACACTATCCATTTCCAACTTGGTCCAAACAAAACAAAACATCAACCAAAGAGGGAGGAAACTATGAATGTTGCCAGAAAATTAGTTTGCTCTGTCTTTTCTTTCTTCTAGAGTGTTTCACAGCCAATGGTGCAGATTATAGGGGAACACAGAACTGGACAGCACTACAAGGCGGGAAGCCATGTCTGTTTTGGAACGAGACTTTCCAGCATCCATACAATACTCTGAAATACCCCAACGGGGAGGGGGGCCTGGGTGAGCACAACTATTGCAGGTAAGATGGGACCACTCAGTACTTTAAAACAATAGATATATATCTGGTCTCTTCTTCCAACCCCTTTCATCCCAGCTCACAACTAGGGAAAGTCTTTTGGCCAACTCAAGAGACTTATCTTGTCAGTTTTTAAAATATTTCTTCCACACCTTACACACACACACACACAAATACACACAAATTTACCATTGTTTTCAACATGGGTTGCTTTAATGTGACTTTCAAAGCTCTGCTTTTCTGTCTGATCACTTCTTTGTCTCTTTTGGAGGGTTTTCTTAGTTCGCCCTACCACCAGTGGACAATACACAGTTAGCAGAGCAGCCTACACTACTGAGAATGTTGTGGTCAAACAGCACCATCTGTGACCGAAAACTCCCTCTGCTTCTGAGCAAAGGAAGCTGCCTACATTATTCTACCTCCGGCCAGCCCAGGATAACCTTGCTCTGGGAACAGCTGTATCCATCATATGTGTGCCATTTACTTCCTTTTAGTAGACTAAGGTGTTACTTCGCTTTTCACCTCCTGTCTGACTCTAGCAGGGGATCTTAACCTGACATCCATGGTGCTTCAAATGTGTATTCACAATTTCCTGGGGATTATCCATAGCTTTTATCAGCTTCTCAGAGTTATCTATGATTGAAAACAAATTCAGGATCACTGATATGTAGGGTCCAGAACAAAGATTGTAAGCACTTTCGGTTATACATTTGTGCCGCTTATGCCCAAGATCCTGGTAATGAGACTCATGGTTCAGCAATGCATTGAATTTAATTATTAGTAGGACAGGTGCGAAGGCAGCCTCTTGAGCCATTGGGATAGGGAAAAATGATTGTTCAACTATACACCGTGTCCCTGGTTCTACATACATTAGAATCTCAACCATGGCACTGTTGACGCAGCTGAGCCAACATATATTTTCCTGTATAGTGTGGGCCACACTGTTTACCTTCTGCCATCTGCATACCTTTGCTAACACTCTAGGGCCCTTGTAGTTGTCTCAAAGTCACCAGGCCTTTAGTCTATGGTTTCTTTATCCCTATACCTTCGCCTATCTTGTATCAACTGACCATTCCCTCCTAGTTGCTATTGACTTATTTTGTTTGTTATAAAAGTGTTAAAAGCTTGTTCTTTAAAAAAAAACTTCTCAAACAGTACAAATATATGTTATTTAAATAGTTAGAGTTCCCCATTTTACCTATTTTCCCTGAAACCCTCCCCACCAAGTCCCAAGTCCCAGAGACAACCAATTTGGGTATTTGCCCCTTCACATTCTGTTATCTGTTGTCTTTTGTTGTTCAAGTTACACAGGCTCATTAACTAATTCTTTTATATTTTATCTTCCAAGTTATACATGTTAATTTATCTTTTGCATAAATTAAAAAATTAGTCCCACCCCAATTTTTATTACCTTCCCATAGGTTTTCTATTCGTAGGAATAGTTGATTGGGTTGGGAAGAGTGTTTAGGAAGAGAGACAAGTATTTGGTTTTTGTTTTTCCATAGTTACTCATCTTCTTGTTCCACAGTGTCTCTTGGTAGTAGGCTGTTGGTTTATTCTATTGCTCTGTTGCTTCCTGTGAAGCAAGTCTTCTCAGAAGAGCTCATGTTTTTAAGTCTGACTTTAAGGTAAAATTTAAGTTTCCAGTGAGGCCGAATTTATGTGAAAAATGTTTCTTTCTTGTGGATTAGCACCCACTTCTACTCACAGGCTCCTAGAAATGTACCTGTAAACATCCATTAAGAGAGCAGTGAGAGCCAGGAGGGACCACCTTTCTCCTTAGCCCTGGTCAGCCATCAAATCAAACCCTCTCGTTTGATTTGATGGAATGTAGGAGACCTGAACTATTTAATACCAGTTTGTACTTTGGAAAAGGGAGGCTGAAATTGTTGATTATCACATCAAAGGGTCCAGGCCTTTTGTTTTAGCACTGCAGCAAAGTCAAGGATGAATTTGCTTGTTCTTTATTAAGCTATTCTGATGCTTTTCAATATGGTTATGACATTGATAATAAACAGTTTTCTAAGGGCTTTACCAAATAAATACATCAAAGCTGAACACTGAATAGAGGGAGGAAAATGACAGTGAAATACTGTTTAAAGAAGGGCTTTGTACAAGTTTTCCTACTTTGATTTCTCAGCTGACACCCGACACCGTGTTTGTTTTGTGTGACTTTTTCAGACCCATCACATTAGAGATGTCTGAGAGTTGGCGAGTGATGGGAATGCACTTTTCTGGGCTCAAAGTAACTGGCTTAGAAGGGAAGGCAGAGACTGGGGAAGAGCAGAGTTGGTGCTGGCACCTGCCTTTGGGCACAAGAAACAAAAGGACCCTTTGTACTTTGGGAAAGCTTATCTTCTAGGCTACACGACAGGCTTAGTCCACTCTGGCCTGATAGGGGTTACTCCCAGCTCCTGTTGCAGGATCTTTATGCCCATTTCCGGCCTAACCGGAGTGTCAGCTTTCCAGTGTTCTGAGTCTAAATAAAAGGGGCTTGGAAAGCAGTGAAGAGAGGCAAGGCTTTTCTGTGTGTCCAGTAGCCCCTGCTGTTTTATTTATCTGCTTCAGTAGTGTTGCTTGTTATTGTTATGCCACCTATGAGTTGGAAAGACCTTAAAGCATATTTACTCCAGGCCATTCTCATTTAGAAATGTGAAATAGATCTTTAAAAATATTATCTCCATATCAGAAGTTGGTACCTCATGACAGGATCACAAGTTGTAGCTGAGACTCTGACGCAGTTTTCTTCAGTATTCTCTGAGGAGTCAGCATTTTGAGGAAGGAGTGGCACCCATTTCTAGCAAATGTGAGCCTGATCCTGGTGAAAGCTTGTCAGTGGAGTCTTTATTTTATTTTTATTTTTATTTTTTAATTTTTGAGACAGAGTTTCACTCTTGTTGCACCCAGCCCAGTGGAGTCTTTATTAAGATAATTTTATTTTACTGTTTAAAAATTACACCATTGGAGTATTCAATATAGAGGAAATAAAATAAAACCAGAAAAGAAAAAAGTTGAAATCACCAATAGTTCCAGTGTCTAGAGACACTTTATAAGAGTTTGGTGTACATTCTTTCCTAAATAAGTCTTTTCAAAACATGGGATTATGTCATCTATTGGGTTTTATAACTGCCTCTTTAAAAACACATCTAAGAAGGCTGGGCATGGTGGCTCACGCCTGTAATCTCAGCACTTTGGGAGGCCGAGATGGGCGGATCACTTGAGGTCAGGAGTTGGAGACCAGACTGGCCAACATGGTGAAACCCCACCTCTACTAAAAACAAAAAAAACAAAAATTAGCCAGGCGTGGTGGCAGGCACCTGTAGTCCCAGCTACTTGAGAGGCGTGAAGCAGGAGAATCGCTTGAGCCTGGGAGTTGGAGGTTGTAGTGAACCAAGATGACGCCACTGCACTCCAGCCTGGGTGACAGAGTGAGAGTCCGTCTCAAAAAAAAAAAGCCTCATAAGGCATTGTGAATATATTTGCAAATTAATAAGACTGGTCTCTATACCACATATTCCCTTCTGTGGATATACAATTTATTTAACCAATCCTTTATTGTTGGATATTTGCTATTTCCACCTGTTTTTTTATATTATAAAAGTGTTTTGTTGGCCGGGCGCGGTGGCTCAAGCCTGTAATCCCAGCACTTTGGGAGGCCGAGACCGGCGGATCACGAGGTCAGGAGTTCGAGACCATCCTGGCTAACACGGTGAAACCCCGTCTCTACTAAAAAACTAGCCGGGCGAGGTGGCGGGTGCCTGTAGTCCCAGCTACTCGGGAGGCTGAGGCAGGAAAATGACGTAAACCCGGGAGGCGGAGCTTGCAGTGAGCTGAGATCCGGCCACTGCACTCCAGCCTGGGCGACAGAGCGAGACTCCGTCTCAAAAAAAAAAAAAAAAAGTGTTTTGTTGAACATCTTTATAGATAAGATTTCCTTAGAATAAATTCCTAAAGAGGAAATTGCCAAGTGGAGGGCTTGCATATTTCTAGGTCCTTTGGCTCTAATTCCCAAATTGCTGCTCTGACCATTTGTGTCAGTTCGCATATTCATCAGCAGCGCTGAGAGCCCCTATGCTCACTCAGCCTCGGAATCTCCACGTTCACATTCAAGGTGCCAGTGCTATTTGGCATGATGTGTGCAGTGGCCATTTGTCCTAGTTATACTACAGTGAATTTGCCTAAACATATATTACCTTTGCTCACTTCCCCCCAAACTCTGAAGTATATGTCAGAGCAGACATATTTGTTCTTGTAATATTACCATTTTTTCCCTTTTGATGAGAGATGGCACTGAGATACAGACCAACTATTAGAGAGATAATACAGAAGCTAAAGCATTTCCTTTTCTGTAAAACTGAAAAGCAATGAACCAGCTGAATTAAAACATCAGAAGTCATCACTTTTGTCCTTTTCCCCAACAGAAACCCAGATGGAGACGTGAGCCCCTGGTGCTATGTGGCAGAGCACGAGGATGGTGTCTACTGGAAGTACTGTGAGATACCTGCTTGCCAGAGTAAGACTGTAATACCCAATGTGATGGTTTACAGGACTGTGAACACTAAGAGTGCGGAGGGGAAGCCCCTGCCAGAGTCAGGTAGTTAGGCTGGTGGATTTCATGGAGCATGTGAAAGGAAAAGCCAGGAATAGGAATGCTGATTTCCTTGGCACCTCATTCTAAAGGTATTCCCTTGATGGGTAAGCCCCATGAGAATTCCTACTTTTGGTTAATTTCTGATTCTTTCAGGGATAGAGAGGGCAACCGCTCAGAAGCAGGCTAGGAGAAAAAGTATCTTACACTTTTTGGAATGAACATCTTTATACATAGTGAAACTCAGTGATGGCACTACTTATTATTTGGATTTGAATAGGTCCCCAGAAGTGATATTTGGTAAATACCTTGTTAAATACCATACAAAGCTGATGTGGTAGTTCTTTTACCCTCATTAGCCTAACATGTTCTACTGTTTATAATAATAACTCACAACCCAGTTTCTTCAGCCTTTTACTAAAATGCCTGTTTTCTAACTGTTTCATTCATTTATTCCCTGGTTTTTTTTTTTTTTTTTTTTTTTTTTTTTTTTTTTTTTTTTTTTTTTTTGAGACAGAGTCTTGCTGTGTCTCCAGGCTGGAGTGCTGTGGTGCGATCTCAGCTCACTGCAACCTCCTCCTCCTGGGTTCAAGCGATTCTCCTGCCTCAGCTTCCTCAGTAGCTGGAACTACAGGCGTATGTCATCATGCCCAGATAATTTTTGTATTTTAGTAGAGATGGGGTTTCACCATGTTGGCCAGGATGGTCTTGATCTCCTGACTTCATGATCCAAAGTGCTGGGATTACAGGTGTGAGCCACCGCACCCGGCACTTGTATTCACTGTTTATTATATGCAAACTACAAAGACAATAGGATACGCTGACCTTCGGGAGTGTATGGCATAGGAGGAATCTTAAAAAGATACAGTCATGCACCATGCAAAACAGACCACGTATACAATGGTGGTCCCATATGGAGTATTTAAACTGATTGTTCAGTCAGTTACAGGTCACACTTCTTTTTCTACTCTTCTTTCTTCCTTCTTTCTTCCCTTCTCACTACTGCACTTGACTAATCTTTTTTTTTTTTTTTTTTTTTGAGACAGAGTCTCACTCTGTCACCCAGGCTGGAGTGCAGTGGCACCATCTCGGCTCACTGCAACCTCCACCTCCTGGGTTCAAGTGATTCTCCTGCCTCAGCCTCCCAAGTAGCTGGGATTACAGGCATGTGCCACCACTCCTGGCTAATTTTGTATTTTTAATAGGGGCGGGGTTTCTCCATGTGGTCAGGCTGGTCTTGAACTCCTGACCTCAGGTGATCCGCCTGCCTTGACCTCCCAAAGGGCTGGGATTACAGGCATGGACTAGTCTTTATATATGTGTATAAAGATTATAATGGAGCTGAAAAATTTATGTTGCCTACTGATGTTGTAGTGCAACACGTTACTCATGCGTTTGTGGTGATGCTGGTATAAATAAACCCACTGTACTTCCAGTCACACAGAAGTATAACATATACAATTATGTATAGTACATAATACTTGATAATGATAGTAAACAACTATGTTACTGGTTTATGTATTTACTATACTGTATTTTTACTGTTATTTTAGAGTATATTCTTTTTACTTATTAAAAAAGTAGTTAACTGTGAAACAGCCTCAGGCAGGTCCTTCAGGAGGTATTCCAGAAGAAGGCATTGTTTTCACAGGAGATGACAGCTCCATGTGTGTTATTGCTCCCTTCCAGTGGGACAAAATGTGGAGGTGGAAGACAGTGATACTGATGATCCTGACCTTGTGTGGCCTAGGTTATTGTGTGTGTTTGTGTCTTAGTTTTTAACAAAAAAGTTTAAAAAGTAAACGAAAGTAAAACATTTAAAAAATATAATAGAAAAAAGCTTGTAGAAGAAGGATATAAAGGCTGGGCATGTTGGCTCACACCTGTAATCCCAGCACTTTGGGAGGCTGAAGTGGGTAGATCACTTGAAGCTGGGAGTTCCAGACCAGCTTGGCCAACATAGTAAAACCCCATCTCTACTAAAAACACAAAAATTAGACAGGTTTGGTGGCATGCACCTGTAATCCCAGGTACTTGGGAGGCTGAGCAACAAGAATCACTTGAACCTGGGAGGCAAAGATTGCATTGAGCCGAGATCATGCCACTGCACTCCAGTCTGGGCCAACACAAGAGTCTGTTTCCACAAAAAAAAAAAAAAAAAAAAAAGAAGGATATAAAGAAAGGAAGAAAATATTTTTATACAGCTATACAATGTGTGTTGTAAGCTAAGTGTTATTATGAAATAGTCAAAATGCTAAAGTAATTAAAAAGTTTATAAAGTAAAAAAGTTACAGTAAGCTAAGGTTAATTTATTATTCAAGAAAAATAATTTTTAATGAATTTAGTGTAGCCTAAATGTTCAGTGTTTATAAAGTCTACAGTAATGTACAGCAATGTCCTAGGCCTTCACATTCACTCACCACTCACTCACTGACTCACCCAGAGCAACTTGCAGTCCTGCAGGCTCCATTCATGGCAAGTGCCATGATACAGGTAAACGAATTTTTATCTTTTATACAGTATTTTTACTGTACCTTTTCTATGTTTAGATATGCTTAGATATATAAGTACTTACCATTATGTTACAGTTGCCTACAGTATTCAGTACAGTAACATGCTGCTCAGATTTGTAGCCTAGGAATGACAGGCTATCCCATTATAGACTAGGTGTGTAGTAGGCTATCCCATCTCAGTTTGTGCAAGTGCACTCTATTATGGTCACACAACAACAAAATTATATGACAATGCAGTTCTCAGAACGAATCCTTGCCTAAGAGATACATGACTATACTTTTAAACAAGGTAGAGAAAATACTGTGTGTAGAAAGCTCTTGCAGAAGGTTTGAACCACAGAAACTAAAGCAAGATCTGGTTCTATAAGGAGTCTATTAATGTAGTATATATAATGTATTTTAAAATATGCCAAAAGAGCTCAATGCCTAGAGCTGAAGAAAAAGACAGTACATTCATAACATTCTATCTGGGTTATTTTTTTTCTTATTATTTAAACCTACTCTTTGCCTTGCCATCTTTCTCACCTCTCAGGTCAGGAGGCTTGTGTATGGGACCTGGGTACCCTTTCACTGGTACCTGGAATCTGAATTCTGAGGCCTTCAGGGGGAAAGGCAGCCCCCGACCAGACTTAGTGCTCACCTTTTGTAATTTAAACACCCATATGTCAACACCGCCTGGCAGTTCAGGCTTAGCTTCACTATCCTTCCAACCTGAGTGTGCCTTCTTCCAGTCCCCAAATTGAGAAAACAGTAAAGACCAGAAGAATGGCTTTTGCTCAGTCTGCTTAATCAAATTTTTAAAATGAAAAACATCTCATTTGCCTCTAGTTATGTAAAGAAGAAAGAGGCAGAGGGAGAGGAAAGCAGATTTTCCTCGGTCCATTTGTTCAACACAAAGATAGTCTTTTAGTACCAGCCTGTGTCATTCTCTTGGGAGTGGTAAAGAGGGGGTTTCAATCTGGGCACTTTTATTTGGAAAGATAATCTTCGACCTGTATTTCTAAAATACAATCTGGGCCAATAGGAGCTGATTCATGTGGTCATTGAAACCAGGTTCCAGAAGAGATAATTATAACAAAATGCTATAAATCACTTAGTATGTGTCTAATTTGTAATATTTACCGGATATGCTTTACTGTTCCAAAAAAGGAAAATTAAATATTATTTCAATTTTTCTGTGGCCCCTTGATAACCCTCTAAAATCTCTAAAGCTAGCCTTGAGTTGGTCTGGGCAGAGAGATTTGTAGAAGTTGGGAATGAGAGCTCTATAGTACCTGATTTCTGGGGATAGAGGGTGGGTGGTGTCTGGCTTTGGTTCTTTGGAAAACCCTTCAGTTTACCCTGTGGGGACCAGGGCTTCCCATCAGGCCAGACCTCAGACATAGAGTCTGGCAGCATATTGTGCTTCTAGTGTGTCTGATTAACATAGTTGAGCAAAATCTCTTGTGTAGTTTGTAGCAAGAGACGTTGGTAATTGCCTGGCTTATTTAACAGAGATACAACCTGCCTATTTTAGGCCACTTTTACTCTATTTCTGGATGTGGAGTCACAATTTTCATGAATAATACTAAACCTCTGCATGAAGCCTGCTATTCATGATTAGCATTGAACTTGTCGTACAGAAAAAGGACTGTGACATGATCAGATTTCTGGAAAGTTCATATCTGAATATAACAGACCCAGCACGAGCCAGGGAGAATGAATATTTAGGGACAAAGCAGAATCTGGCTGAATGGTGGGCCATTGTGTGGAAACCAGATCTCTGCCCCTTGGTGTGTTATGTATAGAGCTACAACAAGCAGGAGGCAGACCTGAAGTACGACTCAAATGGGAGCAGAGAGAAATCTGAACTGCTCTTGACCTGCAAAGCATGGAACAGAACTTACCGTTAAAAGAACAACTCAGAGGTATTGGATTTGCCCCTGAAACTGCTTCTGCCAGTATGTTTCTCAGAAACCCTAAGTTCTTATTGCAGCCAGGAGAAATTCAGACTTCAAAAGCAAATTCCAACGCCATCGGGTTTAACATGTCTCTAGATCCCACACTTTAGATCTCTAAGGCCTGTTGGTTTGACTATTGAGAGCTGTCTTGTTTGCTGAAAAACATTCCCCCAATTTCTACAAATCCAGCCATAAAAATTCATCTTTGAATTAGGGACATTTGAATACAGACGAGTATTAGATTATATTAAGGAATTACTGTCAATTTTATTAGCTACGATAATGGCATGGTGGTTAAGTCCTTTAAAATTACAGATACTGAAATATTTGTGGTTGAAATGACATAATATTTGGGATTTGTTTTAAAACAATCCAGCCCCCCAAAGAGTGACTAGGTGGGGGTGAGGGAAACAGATGAAACAAGAATGGTTTTAAAAAAGTGGATATTCATCGATGCTGGGTGATGGGTTCATTATTCTTTCCCACTTTTGTGTATGTTTGAAACTTTGCATAATAAAAAGATAAAATTTAAAATTATTTTTATAATATTTTAAAGAGTACATAAACACAGCATTCTGAGTATCTAGATTCAAATATGTAACATGATTAACCTAAATTGTAGTACTTTTTTTTTTTTTTTTTGAGACAGAGTCTTGCCCTGTCACATAGGTTGGAGAGAAGTGGTGAAATCTTGGCTCATTGCAGCCTCTACCTCTTAGGCTCTAGCAGTCTTCCCACCTCAGCCTCCTGAGTAGCTAGGCCTACAGGCACATGCCATCACAGCTGGATAATTTGTGTATTTTTTGTAGAGACAGGGTTTTGCCATGTTCCCCTAGCCGGTCTGGTACTCACGGGCTCAGCAATCCTCCTGCCTTGGCCTCCCAAATTGCTGGGATTACAGGAATGAGCCACCGCGCCCAGCCAATTGTAATACTTTTACACATAGCCCACAGGTATCTGACATCATTGTTAAAGTTAGTTATTAAAGTTTTAGTTATTAAACTTGTTAAAACTATTAGTTATTTAAAGTTATTAAAGCTATTAATTATTGAGGTTAAAGTTAGTAAATAAAGTTTAAAAATCACAAGAACTTGGCTGGGTGCAGTGGCTCATGCCTGTAATCCCAGCACTTTGGGAGGCCAAGGTGGGCAGATCACCTGAGGTCAGGAGTTCAAAACCAGCCTGGCCAACATGGTGAAACCCCATCTCCACTAAAAATACAAAAATAAACCAGGCGTGGTGGTGCACGTCTGTAGTCCCAGCTACTCGGGAGGCTGAGGCAGGAGAATCACTTGAACCTGGGAGGCAGCGGTTGCAGTGAGCTGAGATGGCGCCATTGCACTACAGCCTGGGTGACAGAGCGAGACTCCATCTCAAAAAATAAAATCACAAGAGCTGTAGACATATTTCGAAGTTATTAGTTGTGTCAAATGACATTTCTTAAGCTCTGACCATCTGTCAGACCTTGTACAAAATGGGGTCACAAGGATAGTGTGTTCTGCAGCCTGTGGGGAATCCTCAGTCTGAGACTGAAGACAGACACATAAACAGATAAGCATATGCAAAATACTCTATAATAAGTGAGGTGAGCAAAAGGTTGGGAGCACCCAGGAGGGCCATCTGTTTGGCATGGTAGGGAGGCAAGTGCTATTGTCTGTTGAAGAGGGCTTCTGGAAAGAGTGGGGTCTTAGTTTAGGTCTTCTCTACTTTAAAGTACATCCAGTCACCTGGCATCTTTTTTTTTTTTTTTTTTTTTTTTTGAGACGGAGTCTCGCTCTGTCGCCCAGGCTGGAGTGCAGTGGCCAGATCTCAGCTCACTGCAAGCTCCACCTTCCGGGTTTACGCCATTCTCCTGCCGCAGCCTCCCGAGTAGCTGGGACTACAGGCGCCCGCCACCTCACCCGGCTAGTTTTTTTGTATTTTTTAGTAGAGACGGGGTTTCACCGTGTTAGCCAGGATGGTCTCGATCTCCTGACCTAGATCTCCTGATCTCCGCCTGTCTCGGCCTCCCAAAGTGCTGGGATTAAAGGCTTGAGCCACCGCGCCTGGCCGACCTGGCATCTTATTAAAATACAGTTTTTTTTTTTATTTTTTGAGACGGAGTCTAGCTCTGTCTCCCAGGCTGGAGTGCAGTGGCGTGATCTGTGCTCACTGCAAGCTCCGCCTCCCGGGTTCATGCCATAAAATACAGATTCTTATCAGTAGGTCTAGAACAGGCCTGTTACATTTCTAACAAGTTTCTGGGATGCCAGAGCTGCAGGACTACACTTTAAGGAGCAAGGTTCTAGATGTTAGGGCTGGGTGGGGTGGGGGTAGTGAGGGCATTGGAGGCAAAGGGAACAGTTTGCGTCCATGCATGTGCGTGCACATGCACACACACACACACATACACACACACATGCACTGATGAATTCCAAGCAAGTTGGTGTTGCTGAAACATAAATTTTAAGAAGAAGGGGCCAGGAGATGAGGTCTGCGAAGTAGACAGGGCTGGATGATGTCAGGTCTTACGGTCTGGGCATGAAGCCTGAACCTGATCCAGGAAGATGGTGATGAAGCTGAGGTGAGGGCTGAGTGTCTGAAGGAGACATTTCTCCATAGTTCCTTAAACCTCTGTATTAGGGATTTGGGTCAAGATTTTCCACTTTTAACCTATGATAAGTTCTTTAGTGATGTATCATTCACACAGATCAGCCCTAAGAGGATGCCAGCAGTCGCACCTCTGCAATACATGTGGAACCTTAGGTCCATCTCAGCTGGTGACCTCACCAGCTCAGCTTTCTTTTAATTAACTAATACCTGGACTTGTTAAAAATAGATTTAAAGTAGATTTCAGATGTTAGTATTTGCCTTACAAAAGTCAGCCCAAAAAATAGGATGTGAAAGCTTCCTATTATCCCTGATAAGAGTTTTTAAAACTGTGTTACAGTTTGAGTAAAAAGCCAAGGGCACTGCGGCAGTGGTGGTCAAGGCAGTTTCTCAGTTATAGAAAATGTTTTGTTTCTGTCAGCACTTTCTATGTTTTAATGTCAGCACTGCTTTCTAGTATGTTTCAGCTATTGCTGAGTGCCTACTATGTACAAAAAGCACTTATATTCATTCACATTATCTCTCTTTTTTTTTTTTTTTTTGAAACAGAGTCTCGCTCTGTCACCCAGGCTGGAGTGCAGTGGTGTGATCTCGGCTCACTGCAAGCTCCACCTCCCGGGTTCACGCCATTCTCCTGCCTCAGCCTCCCGAGTAGCTGGGACTCCAGGTACCCGCCACCACGCCCAGCTAATTTTTTGTGTGTGTTTTTAATAGAAATGGGGTTTCACCTTGTTAGCCAAGATGGTCTCAATCTCCTGACCTCGTGATCCGACCGACTCGGCCTCCCAACACATTATCTTGTTTAACCTTTTCAACAATCCCATGAAGCAGATGGCATGTCTACTCTCCCGCCTCCATTTCTCAGATAAGAAAATTGAGCCTAGATAGTTAAGTGATTTGATGAGGATTACAGTCTGAGTCAAACAGGATTTTTGACTAGGATTCCTGATAGCAAGACCAGTGCCTTTTCCTTCTAGCACTTGAGAAGAGTCCTGTTTCCTTTATTTCCTTGAAAACGGGGGCTCTGGGATGGATTTGGGCTACTGTTGAGGTCATTCTTCAGAATTTTCTTTGTGAATTGTTTGGAAATTAAAGTTTGAAATTCTGATAGTATGGTGAATTATTAAGATTGCTTTTGTGACATTGTGGAAACCAAAGGATTAACTCAGTGGCGACAGAGGGTCTGCAGTTCATGCTGTTAGCTCTAAGTCATTTTCTTTTCTTCTTTGGCTTTGGGAAATCCCAAGCCCCAGGAGTAAAGCAGGCTGAGATGGGATCCGGGAAGCATTTGCTACTCAGCAGAGCCACTCTACAGTATGCTGGGCTATCTCTGTGGGTGTTCCCAGACCAGCTGTTCTCAGCTAGAAAAGGGCTCCCCTGGGGTTGGACCTACTGCACAAAACAGTTCATCAGCAGCTTTGTCTGGGCCTTAGGTTATCCCCCAATACCATGTCTTCACTGCTGTGGGCTGAAGTTCACCTTCTCTAAAATGACGCATCCCTGTGTACCATTTATACTTTTTTTTTTCAGACTGAGTCTCACTCTGCCGCCCAGGCTGGAGGTGCAGTGGCACGATCTCGGCTCACTGCAAGCTCCGCCTCTCGGGTTCGCGCCATTCTCCTGCCTGAACCTCCTGAGTAGCTGGGACTACAGGTGCCCGCCACCACGCCCAGCTAATTTTTTTTGTATTTTTTTAAGTAGAGACGGGGTTTCACCATGTTGGCCAGGATGGTCTCGATCTCCTGACCTCGTGATCTGCCCGCCTTGGCCTCCCAAAGTGCTGGGATTACAGCTGTGAGCCACCGCACCTGGCCTACTTTTTTTTTTTTTTTTTTGAGACACAGTTTTGCTCTTGTTGCCCAAGCTGGAGTGCAGTGGCGTGATCTCAGCTCACTGCAACCTCTACCTTCTGGTTTCAAGAGATTCTCCTGCCTCAGCCTCCCTAGTAGCTGGGATTACAGGCGCCCATGACTACACCCAGCTAATTTTTGTATTTTTAGTAGAGACGGGGGTTCATCATGTTGTCCTGGCTGGTCTTGAACTTCTGACCTTGTGATTCGCCTGCCTCAGCTTCCTAAAGTGCTGGGATTACAGGCTTGAGCCACCACACCTGGCTGTGTACCAGCTTTACAGCTAAAATGAAAATTCCAATTTTTGTTGATAGCCAAAGCAACATTGAAATGAACATTAATAGGCCAGGTGAGGTGGCTCATGCTTATAATCACAGCACTTTGGGAGACTAAGGTGGGAGGATCGCTAGAGCCAAGGAGTTCAAGACTAGCCTGGGCAACATAGGGAGACCCTGTCTTTACAGAAAACTTAAAAATTCACCAGGTGTTGTAGCATGTGCCTATGATCCCAGCTACTCAGGAGGATCGCTTGAGCTCAGGAGGTTGAGGCTGAGCTCGGATCAGAGGCACCCTTGTTTTACTTGATTTGTACTTATATTTGTGGAGGAGTGCTGATGGAATTTATGGAAGCTTTACCTCTTCAAGCCTTTCCCTGGTAGCCACTAAAAAAAGCCATGTATTTCAACAGTCTTCCCCACACCTAGCACAGTGGAGAGTGTATTAATGCTTGCTAAGTATTCTTTCTTGGCTGGGTGTGGTGGCTCATGCCTGTAATCCCAGCACTTTGGGAGGCTAATATGGGCAGATTGCTTGTGCCCACGAGTTTGAGACCAGCCTGGGCAATGTGGCGAAACCCCGTCTCTACCAAAACTACACAAATTAGCCAGGTATAGTGGGCATGTGCCTGTAGTCCAGCTACTCAGGAGGCTAAGGCAGAAGAATCGCTTGAGCCCAGGAGGCGGAGGTTGTGGTAAGCCTAGATTGCGCCATTGCACTTTAGTCTGGGCGATGAGAGTGAAACCTTGTCTCAAAAGACAAAATTCTTTCTTGATGCCATGAAGTCTTGTCTCTTCCTTTCTTCCCATAAGAGACAACACAAGCTGGTGGAAAGATGGAAAGAATGTGGACATCTGGGTCACACCCAGTTAGGTTTGAATCATTATCTGCTTAATAGCTTTAGGCACAATGACTCTCAGTTGTGCCTGGGTTTCCTCATCGGTGCCTTCCAGGGTTTTTTTTTGAAAATTAAATGAATAAAATGCATGCTACCCTAAGTCCTAGCACATATCAGGTAGACATGAAAGTACCAGCAGGTATTGTGATGGTATGCTTTCCCCAAGGAATGGACTACCGTTAGTATGTTTCTGTCATCTGATTCCTAGAATATGTTATTCATAACCTGCATTTTATTTCTGCCCATCCCTTTTTTATCTAACTGACCATAGGTCTTAGTACCAGGCATCAGCTGCTGCAGTGACTGTTCCCTGTGGCCTGCTGCAGCACTGAACTCAGCAAACACAAGAGATCCCACATTTGTTTGTTTGTTTGTTGTTTGTTTGTGACAGGGTCTTGCTCTGTTGCCCAGGCTGGAGTGCAGTGGCATGATCATGGATCACTGTAGCCTTGACCTCCCAGACTCAAGCAATCCTCCCACCTCAGTGTCCCAAGTAGCTGGGAAAACAGGTACACACTACTATGCCTGGCAAATATTTTTACTTTTTTAGAGATGGAGTCTTGCTATGCTGCCCAGGCTGATCTCAAACTCCTGGGCTCTAGCAATCCTCCCACCTTGGCCTCCCAGAATACTACGATTACAGGTGTGAGCCACTCTGCCTGGCTCTCACGTTTGTTCCTGCAATGCAGTTTTATGGTTTCAGAGCTGGCATGTACTCAGTTATTTTTTGTTTTTTTCCAGTGGGTATTATTTAATTTTCCATTAAAAAAATACAGACTTGCCGGGCGCGGTGGCTCAAGCCTGTAATCCCAGCACTTTGGGAGGCCGAGACGGGCGGATCACAAGGTCAGGAGATCAAGACCATCCTGGCGAACACAGTGAAACCCCGTCTCTACTAAAAATACAAAAAACTAGCCGGGCGAGGTGGCGGGCGCCTGTAGTCCCAGCTACTTGGGAGGCTGAGGCAGGAGAATGGCGTGAACCCAGGAGGCGGAGCTTGCAGTGAGCGGAGATCGCGCCACTGCACTCCAGCCTGGGCGACAGAGCAAGACTCCGCCTCAAAAAAAAAAAAAAAAAAAAATACAGACTTTCTGAACCAAATGGATATTGGTACAGTGACAGATACAAATGTTCTAAAGCACAGTTGTGTAAAGCACACTAGGGGCTTAAAAATGAAAACTCATTCAAATTGATAGGGATGACTTTACTGAAAATCTTTGTACCAGCACTTGCCTATAAAGAAGAAATTGCCCCTCAATCTTATGATGTAATTGGGAATCTGAGTTATAAACCTAAGAGAAAATTGCAGACCAGCACACCAATTATATAAATAAGTGTTGAATTATGAGGTAGAGTGTTGTGAGTTTTTGAAGACAAGAGGACTCAGTTTTGAAGACAAGAGGACCTTTTGGAAGAAAGGTGGCTGGTGGTTGAATGGGTCAGGGAACAGCAGGACAGAAGCTTGGAGGAAGCACAGAATTGATGTGCATGTGGGTTGGGGTCCAGGCTTCCTGAGTAGAGAAGGGGACAAAAAAGAACCAGGTCAGACCTGGAAAGCAAGAGTTGATTAGATGGGACTGATATGCTGAAAGCCCTAGTTTAGGAAGAAAAGCAAGCCCAATGTAATTTACAGGATGGATCAAAGGAAGAAAGTTTGGGGAAGAGAGGATGGGTGTAGATTTCTAAACTCAGGGGATAAGGGCCTGGGCTATGATGGCAGCAGTGAGACAAGACAGGAAGGAT
The DNA here is from genome assembly GCF_007565055.1 of Rhinopithecus roxellana. Taxonomy (NCBI): domain Eukaryota; kingdom Metazoa; phylum Chordata; class Mammalia; order Primates; family Cercopithecidae; genus Rhinopithecus; species Rhinopithecus roxellana. Next base: position 21,450,215 of record NC_044561.1, on the reverse strand, counting down.
TAAGTCCAAGAGGCACTTAGGAAGAAGACAGAGCTTGTTGACAAGTGGAATATGCAAGGGATAAAAGAGCAGGAAGAGGTTCTTTGCCTGGGATATTTGTGGTGTCCCTGAAAAAAAAGTCCAAGTCAACAAACGAGCTTTTCTTCCCAGGGACACAGCAGTTATCATTCCTCTTGAACTTGGACTGACCTTTTACCAAGTAATGTGTACTAGTTGTTTATTGCTGTGTAATGAGCCATCCCCAGCCCTAGTGACTTAAGCACCAACAGTTTGTCATTTCTCCCAGTTCTCTGGGTCGACTTGAGTTTCAGCTGAGTGGTTCTTCTGCTACTGTCACCTGGGCTCAGTGAGGTGCCTGCATGCAACTGGGAGCTCTGCTGGCATTCAAGGTGGCTTCAGACCTCTATCCAGTGACTTCTCTCAACAGCAGGGTATTCGGACTTCTTATACGGTGGCTGGCTTCCAAGACAGAAGCAGCAGAAGCTGCCATTCCTCTTAAGGCATGAACTCAGAAGTCTACCACATTCTATGGGTCAAAGCAAGTTGCAAGGCCCGATTTAAGAAGTGGGGAATCTATTAAAGTGGGAGCAACACACATGTACAGGGAGGGGAGAAATTACTAGAGCCTCTTTTGACTCTTTATCACATTAACTCACCAGAAACTAAGTTTCAGAGAAGGAACTCCCACCGGGAGGGAACTACTGCTGTGATAGATCCTGGCCTTACAGGATCAGGATCTTTAGGAACTCTTACTACCTCCCCCAAGGACAGAATTTCACAGAGGAAGAAAAAGCTGTGCTTATTTATTTATTTGGGGGTGTTGCTGTAAGACTCAGGGGCACAAGTAAGACTGTTTGAAGAATCAGAGTGACTGAAAAGGAAGTTTATGTTTAGAACTAAAGTTATAGAGGTGGGGTGGGGCCATATTGTGAGGAGTTGGACCAAGATGGCAGCTGTCAGATTTCGAATGGAGTTGCAGATGAACAGCACGGGGTGCAGTGAGCTTATGGTCACAGGTCTGAGGGTGTGGATGAATCCACACTTACCTGTTGATGCTCTAAAAGAAGTAGGATACCAGCTGCAGCCTCAGATGTACATAGTTTTTCTTTCCGTGGAGGGGAGAAATCAGCTACTGAGACACCAGTGTGGGGTCCTTAAGGCAGAAGATGGTATTGACACAGGGTTAAATGACATTTAAAATCAGCAGAGAAGCACTTTGGGAGGCTGAGGCAGGAGGATCACTTGAGGCCACAAGTTTGAGACCAGTCTGGGCAACATAGTGAGACCCCATCTCTACAAGATACACAAATAATTAGCCAGCCATGGTAGTACACACTGGTAGTCTCAGCTACTCGGGAGGCTGAGATGGGAAGATCACTTGAACTCAGGAGTTCAAGGCTGCAGTGAGTATGATTGCATCACTGTGCTCCCGCCTGGGCAACAGAGTGAGACCCTGTCTCTATTAAAAAAAAAAATCAGCAGAGGAGTTACATCATTTCTGAAAAAGCAGATTTTACTTAGAAAAAAAAAAAAAAAAAAAAAGGAGTTCTGCAGAGCCTTGGAAGAGTTTTGTTTTTTGTTTTTTTTTTTGAGACGGAGTCTCGCTCTGTTGCCCAGGCTGGAGTGCAGTGGCGCGATCTTGGCTCACTGCAAGCTCCACCTCCCAGGTTTACGCCATTCTCCTGCCTCAGCTGCCTGAGTAGCTGGGACTACAGGCTCCCGCCACCTCGCCCAGCTATTTTTTTGTATTTTTAGTAGAGACAGGGTTTCACCGTGTTAGCTAGGATGGTCTCGATCTCCTGACCTCTTGTGATCCACCTGCCTCAGCCTCCCAAAGTGCTAGGATTACAGGCATGAGCCACCACGCCCGGCCTTGGAAAGAGTTATTTTTAAGACATAGGACAAGCACTTAGCGTTTCTTAAAGCAAATATCCCAGATCTGGTCAGAGCAGTGGAATAGAAAACATAATAATAGTCAGGGCTGCTTGTTGGTGAATTACCAGCTGAAGATTTGGATTCAAACTGAGCCTTTGCTGTGATGGGTATGCCTTCTGTCTTCGATAGGAATGATTTAGTTACCAGGACTAGAACTCACTCAAGCTAACTTGAGCAAAAGAAATCTATTCGAAGACCATTGGGATATATCACAGAACCCAACCCCTGTGTCCCAAGAAATTAAAAAGAAAGCAGGCACTTTCACTGTCTCTCTCTGTGGCCACTTCATCTCCCATCTCTGCCTCTCAGCTTGTTATCCATCCTTTTTCCTCTTCGTGGATCAGCAGAATTGGCTCACTCATCCACTCACATGGCCCAAACTTGAGTTTGGTTGCCTCAACTCCTACTTGACAGATCCCTACAATTTCAGTGCCTGCATTCACTGAGCGGATCCCAATTCTAGCTTCCTAAGAAAGAGAATCTGGTGGTCCCAGAGTGAGGCAGCTGTGGCCAGAGGATGGAGCCCTTTGTCTTGTCCCCAACCAGCAGCAGTTATGGGAGCAGAGACTCTGAGAAGGTGCTGTGGGTAATAGGTGGTTCTCAAAGAACCGCTGTCAGCCATGGAGGCCCCCATGGAGGGGTATGTAGCACCTTCACAATGAAGCCACAGTTATATTCAAATGTAACAATGTTTAGTGGGCCTGTCTGATTGCTTCCCAGTTGTTTCTTATGATAGTAAAAGAACTATATAGTTCCTGGGTTAATGTGAATGGAGGACCATCTCTCTTTAACTCCTCTGTATTTTTTATCTTCAACATCTGAATGTTTGTAATTAATTTTCACGAGTTTTGAAACCTCAGCCGTGTTAAACAAGGGGTCCATTTGTATGTGAAGATAATTTTTTAAAAATTGAAAGTGATGACGCCTCTTTGGTAAGAGGAAAAATGCATGACCAAGCCACAAGGACTTCAAAGTAAGCTTGAAATGAAAAAGGAATTTGAAGACAAATATCCTTTTTCAAATTGGCTTTTCCTCCCTGCTTCTGGGAAGCCCTGAGGGTGGAACACGATCTAGAAATCCACTCAGTTGAGTAGTAATGCTTTTGAAGCAACATGACGTGTCTTCTCTGACTAGACTTCGAGCCACACTTTCCAGGACAAGTCAGAGGGCAGTGGCCCCTCAGAGGCTGACTGGGACCGCAGAGGCTTCCCTCATGGGGCACAGAGTGTTGAGGGGCTAATGTGTTTGAGAATTCAGTCTTGAATCTCAGGGAGTCACTTTCACTTAGTTACCCAGACTGGTCCTATAAGAAAAGGGGTCAGAGACATGAAAAAACAAAACAAAACAAAAAAAACCCATGGGATGGGAGTCTGCAACCCTGGAGCTTACCCCGACTCTCCAGTTCTGCCTTGTGTGTCCCCATACAAGTCCTTTAACCTTGCTAGACTGGTTTTCTTCTTGTGCTATAGGAATAATATCATCTGTCCTGCCTCCCTGATGAAAGGGCTAGAGCTTCCTATGAGCTGACTTATGTGAAAATGCACTGTATGCTATACAGATGTAAGAGATTAATATTTTAATATCCGGAATCAAACCGTTTTCTGAGGTGGCTGCCTTTGATTTTTGTCTTTTAAATCAGCCTATTTTATTTTTCTATGACTCAGCAAGTTGTTCTTGTTTGTGTGGTGAATGATGAAAGTCTTATTGTATATCATGATAATAAACACTATTTATTCAGCACATTCTATTCTGCTAGGCCTTGTGGTATTTACCTTATTTACATTATCTCATTTTATTTCTCACAAGAACCCTTTGAGGTCCGTATTGATTCTCATTCCGCTGTTGATGAACTGAGCTGAGAAAGGCTGTGATGGAGAGGCCAGAATTTACCCTAGGGTTTGTCTCACTGTAAAAGGCCACCTGCTCCTGGACACAGGTGGCACCAGTGCCCTTCAGAACATTGCCAAGTCCTAGGAAGGGAGCAAGCAAAACCCACTCCTGAGCCACAATGTGGATGGCAGAAAGTGAGGGGAATAATGGCCCTCCGTCTTTTAGACGCTGCATGTTCTATTCTTCATACAGCTCTTATAAGCTCCACAGTTTTGTTCTAAGCCTAAGAAGCAGCAAATTAAGAAGAGGTTAAGCAAAGACTGCAGGCATTGACAGTAATAAGTAGATGCCCTCAAAGACCCCTTTCAGTTCTAATGTTCTGAGGTTGCAGCAGCCTTGACAGCAACTGTTTTAGATTGAATGTTTGTCTCCCCCCAACCCCCACCATTCTTATGTTGAAGCCCTAACCCTGCAATGTGATGACATTTGGAGATGAGGTCCTTGGGGAGGTAATTAGGTTTAGATGAGGTCATGAGAGTGGGGCTCCCATGATGGGATTAGTGTCCTTATAAGGAGAGGAAGAGGGCTGGGTGCAGTGGCTCACGCCTGTAATCCCAGTACTTTGGGAGGCCAAGTCAGGTAGATCACCTGAGGTCAGGAGTTCAAGACCAGCCTGGCCAACATGGTGTACCCCATCTCTACTAAAAATACAAAAAATGAGCTGGGCATGGTGGCGGGTACCTGTAATCCCAGCTACTTGGGAGACTGAGGCCGGAGAATCACTTGAACTCAGGGGGTGGAGGTTGCAGTGAGCCAAGATTGCGCCATTGCACTCCAGCCTGGGCCACAAGAGCAAAACTCCATGTCAAAAAAAAAAAAAAAAAAGGAAAGGAAGAGAAACCAGAGCTCCATCTCCCTCTGCCATGTGAGGACACAGCAAGAAGGTTTTGGTCTGAAAGCCAGGAAGAGGGCCCTCATCAGAAACTGAAACTGCCAGTACCTCGACCTTAGACTTCTCAGCCTCCAGAACCATGTCCATTGTTTAAGCCACCAGCCTATAGCATTTTGTTTAGCAGCCTGCGTTGACTGAGACAACAACCAAGAGACAAATTAACTATTAAAGTCAGACACTAGAACATAAAAAAGCACACCAGTCTGGGGCCGTTTTGAAGTATATTTGATGACCTCAGGTTACCAAGAAAAATTTAAAGTAGGCTAAACTTGTTAAACTTGTTTAAGAAAGATCTAATACATGTTAGAAAGGTTTCATCCAAAATGATTAAGATAAAATGTTAAGTTTTAAAGTTAAGCTTTCTGGAAAACTCAATTATCCAGAATGATGTTCCTGCATAGCCAAAGAAGACAGTGAGGAAAAAGGAGTCAAAACCAACTGTTCTCAGCTTTAAGTGGATGATGTTACGTGGGTTGAGTCTGCTTTCCACTTTCACTGTACCTTGTTCATTCACTCTGCCCTTTATCCACTCTGATGGCATTTGCAGCAACCTGGATGGGATTGGAGACTATTATTCCAAGTGCGAAGTAACTCAGGAATAGAAAACCAAATACTGTATGTTCTCACTCATAAGTGTGAGCTAAGCTGTGGAGATGCAAAGGTGTAAGAATGACACAATGGACTTTGAGGACTCAGGGGGAAAAGGTGGGAATGGGGTGAGGAAAAAAGACTACAAATTGGGTTCAGTGTGTACTGCTCAGGTGATGGGTGCACCAAAATCTCACAAATCACCCCTGAAGAACTTACTCATGTAACCAGACACCACCTGTTCCCCAATAACTTATGGGAAAAAAAAGAAGTACTGTTATCCACTCATTCCATGATTTCAGTGGGTGACGCAGGAAGTGCTTGTTCATTCAGCATATAGTCCTAGATCACCTGCTTTGTGACTGGGACCACTCCAGGCCCTGGGAATACTGGGGTGTGTGGAAGATACAGTCCTGCCCTTAAGTTGTTCATAGTTAATCAGGTAGAGAGACAGGAAAACAGATGTTCAGAATGAAACTCAGCATAGACTGCTGTAGGACTACACAGCAGGGACACGTAACCCTCTTTCTTGTGGGGGATAGGGTGGGGAGGATGGGAGGGCCATGGGGCTTCCCAGGGGAAATGATGTTCAGGCTGAAATCTTAAGAAGGGAAGAATATTCTAAGCACAGGGAATAGCATGGCAAAAACCCAGAGGCCAGAGAGCAAAGTCCAGTTGGGAAACTTGCAAATATACTACAATTTGGCCCTGTATAGAATGTGAGCTGAAGGGTAGAGAGGTCATGGTGGTGGGAGAGGGGAGTGGGGAGCAGCACAGAGGGGAAGAGGGAGCAGCACAGGAGCAGCAGCAGTGTACCATGTGAGAAAGTTTGGACTTTATCCTGGGGGGCAACCAGAGAGCTTTGAGGGTTTGGGGAAGGGCTCCACTTACCTCACCAGCTGCTGCTGCTTTTCCCTTTCTCCGCCACCAGTCACGCTCACTTCTTGTAGTTCCTGCCAAGGCCACAATCTTTCTTGCTTCAGGCCTTTGCACTTCTGTCTGGAATGTACTACAAAGATTATTCTGGTTGCAGTCTGCTAACTAGATTACAGTAGGGTAAGCCTAGAAATGGAGATAGAATAAGAGTCTGATGCAGTGGTCTAAGAGAAAGGAGATGGTGATCCAAACTGGGGAAGTGGCAGCATGAGCAGAGAGGCAAGGGCAGATGTATGTGATATTGTAGGAGGTAGAATTGACAGTGTCACAGTTGGCAAGTGATTACCTTTGGGGCCAAGTTTGATACCTTAGGCCACTGATGTTCAAATGGGTTAGAAGGGCAGCAGGCTGTGGTCTGATTCCCAGTGATCTACCTCATGGTGTGTTTCAAGACCTCACTGTCCTATTGAAACACGAACCACCTGGATTTGCTCAACAAATTAATAAAGCTTAGAGGTTCCAGCTGCGTTAATGCAAGCCATGACCTTGTTTATGTCTAACCTTAACATTTATGATTATATGCCTTAGGCTCTCTGTAAACTAATACATAATAACATGCTTACTTGTAAGCATAATGGAATAAATGAAACAAAAATCAGAGTAAGTGACCAAGATGATCATCATCAAGTAGCTCTTATTAAGAACCATTAAATGCCTGGCTCAGGTTTCCATGCGTAAGGTCCCTTTGACAAACTCGGTTTATATCATATGCTCTTGACTAGAGAAGCTTGACTCACTGCAGTTGTTTAAACCCTAAAACCCAGACATTTCAAAGCCAGGGCCCCCTGCCCCCAACACTGGACTCCTACTGCATAGAGCTTTTCTGTTTACATTTGCTACTATAGAGATTTAGTTTGTTTCCGAAGGATGCATTTTAACTTTTGTGTGGTGAGCCACATTTGTTATATTTGAACCATGTGTGACGCAAGGGAGAAAGGTAACCACTTGGCTTAGAGGGGGAAGGGTGAGTCTTTGGGTTAAGAGAAGTACTTCCTGCCAACTTAAAATGAGCTGGTTAGATGGTGAAATACATTAAAATGTTTGTGTCTGTGTGTACATGCACACATATGCATGAATGTATTTTTATATGCCTAACAGACTAATGTGGATATAAAGCTTATTAAACTGGACCATACTGTTTTCCAGTCTGAAACATAAAGGAAAAAAATGCTATCTGCGTGTCTATATGGCTGTCACTTTGGAATTGTGTGATACATAACTCTCAGCTGACCTAGAAGTGCTTCTGAGACCAGGCCTCATTTGTGTTTTGTTGTATCTTCAGTTATATAAACCATGGGGAACAAATGGAAAAAGGGAAAGGACTTCAGCTGATAGCAGAGTGATTCATAAATCAGTCTCACAGATGGAAAACTAAGGTCCACAGAGATTCATTGTCCATGACCCATGATGAATTAATTTCTTTATTCAATAAAGCTATATTTAGTATTATAAGTATTATAGTATTATAAGGTATATTAATTATCTATTACTGCATAATAAATTACCTTAAAACTTGGTGGCTTAAACAACACACATTCATTATCTCATGCATTCTGTGGGTCAGGAAATCCAGGGTATGACTTAGCAAGATCCTGCTTCAAGGTCTCTCACAAAGCTGCAATCCAGGTGTCTACCAGAGCTGGAGTCTCATTTGAAGGCTCAACTGAGGAGAGATCCACTTTCAACCTCACACAGTTGTTGGTAGGATTTAGTTATTTGTGGACCATTGGGTGAAATTCTTTTTCTTGCTGGATGTTGGCTGAAGTCTACCCTCAGTTCCTTACCGTACAGCCTCTAACATGGCATATTGCTTCATAGAAATATACAAAGCAAGAAAACAATAGAGAGTCTGCAAGCAAGATGAAGTCACAGTCTTTTGTAACCTAATCCCAGAAGTGACATCCCATCAACTTTGCCACATTCTACTTGTCAAAAGCATGTCAGCAGTCCAGCTCACACTCAGCGGGAGGAGATTATACAAGGACATGAATACCAGGAAGTGGGGATCTGTCTTAGGCAGTTTGAGCTGCTGTAACAAAATACCATAGAGTGGGTGGCTTAAACTACAAACACTGATTTCTCACAGTTCAAGGGGCTAGGAAGTCCAAGGTCAAAGTGCTGGCGACTCAGTGCCTGGTGAGGCCTCTCTTCCTAGTTTGCTGAGGGCTACCTTCTTGCTGCAGAGAGAGAGGGGGCTCTGGTCTCTTCCTCATATAAGGGCAGTGATTCCATCATGGGGGCTCAGCCGTCATAACCTCATCTAAACCTAATTACCTCCCAAAGGCTTCACCTCCAAATACCTTCATATTGGGAACTCGGGCTTCAATATATTAATTTTAGGGAGTAATAGGGGGAAAAATTTTTTCCCATACATTCATACACTTCTTTTCTGACACCAGATATATGGATTTGTCTCAAACCAGCCAATTCTCCAAGTTTCCAGATACCACCTGGTGGTCTTACAATTAAGTTATGGCACTACCTAACTCAGTCCCACAAGACTGCCCCCCACTTAAGATGCCAATTGCAAGGAGTGGGTCCCAACTTGGCTACAAATTGGGGGTTCCCACAACCCTCTCCTCTGGTTTGATAATTTGCTGTAACAGCTCCCAGAACTCAGGGAAACACTTACACTTACCAGTTTATTATAAAGGACATAGGCGTGCCTAAGTATGGTGGCTCACACCTGTAATCCCAGCACTTTGGGAGGCTGAGGCAGGAGGATCGCTTAAGCCTCGGAGTTCAAGACCAGCCTGAGCAACATAGTGAGACCCCATCTCAATTCAATAATTAAAAAAATAAAACTAAAAGGCTATGGGTGAACTGCAGATGAAGAGATACATAGGGTGAGGTCAGGAAGGATCCTGTACACAGGAGCTTCTGTTCTTGTGGAGTTTGCCATACCTGGCACAGATATGTATTCACCAACCCAGAAGCTCTCCAAATGGCATCTTTTAGGAATTTTAATGATGGCTTCATTACATAGGCATGATTGATTATTAACTCAATGTCTAGGCTCTCTCTCCTCCCTGGAGGTTGTGGGGATGTGGGACTGAAAGTTCCAAGCTTCTAATCATGGCTTGGTCGTTCTTGTGACCAACTCCCATCCTGAAGCTATCCAGGAGCCTACCAAGAGTTGTCTCATTAGAACAAAAGATGCTCTGGTCACCCAGAAAATTCCCAGAGAGTTGCTCTGTGCCAGGGCAGAGACCAAGTGTCATAGGGGTATGCAAACATTGAGTGCATAGCAGAATCATTGAGGTCCATCTTTGTAATCTGTCTACCAGAGTTGGTACATATATTTAGCTTTCTTGTTCTCAGCTACAGCTTTTTCTACTAGACCAAACCATCTGATGTGTGGCTGTGAAACACTAATATGCTCAATGTGGTGGGCTGAAGAATGGCCCTCCAAAGATATTCATGATATAATCCCTAGAATCTGTCAGTACGTTACCTTAGATGGCATAGGAAATTTTGCAGATATGATGAAAGATTTTGTAATAGATTATCCAGGTGGGACCAATGTAATCACAGGGTCCTTAGGCAGGAGGATGTGAGTCAGAAAAGACGATGTGACAATGTAAATAGAGGGAGGAAGGAGAGGTGATGAAGGAAACAGAGGGAGGAAGGAGAGGTGCTGATGGAAACAGGGAGGAAGGAGAGGTGATGATGGAAACAGGGAGAAAGGAGAGGTGATGAAGGAAACAGAGGGAGGAGGGAGAGGTGATGATGGAAACAGAGGAAGGAAGGAGAGGTGATGAAGGAAACAGGGAGGAAGGAGAGGTGATGAAGGAAACAGAGAAGAAGGAGAGGTGATAATGGAAACAGAGGAAAGAAGGAGAGGTGATGATGGAAATGGAGGAAGGAGAGGTGCTGATGGAAACAGGGAGGAAGGAGATGTGATGAAGGAAACAGAGGGAGGAGGGAGAGGTGATGATGGAAACAGGGAGGAGGGGGAGGTGATTAAACAGGGAGGAAGGAGAGGTGATGAAGGAAACAGGGAGGAAGGAGAGGTGATGAAGGAAATGGAGGAGGGAGAGGTGATGATGGAAACAGAGGAAAGAAGGAGAGGTGATGAAGGAAACAGGGAGGAGGGACAGGTGATGATGGAAACAGGGAGGAAGGAGAGGTGATGAAGGGTGATGAAGGAAACAAGAAGGGGGAAGGACAGGTGCTGAGGGAAACAGAGGGAGGAGGGAGAGGTGATGAAGGAAACAGAGGGAGAAGGGACAGGTGCTGATGGAAACAGGGAGGAGGGAGAGGTGATGGTGGAAACAGAGGGAGGACGGAGAGGTGATGAAGGAAACAGGGAGGAGGGACAGGTGATGATGGAAACAGAGGGAGGAAGGAGAGGTGATGAAGGAAACAGGGAGGAGGGACAGGTGCTGATGGAAACAGAGGGAGGAGGGAGAGGTGATGATGGAAACAGGGAGGAGGGAGAGGTGATGATGGAAACAGAGGGAAGAAGTAGAGTGCTGATGGAAATAGAGAGGAAGGAGAGGTGATAATGGAAACAGGGAGGGAGAGGTGATGAAGGAAGCAGAGGGAGGAAGGAGGGGTGCTGACGGAAACAGAGGAAGGAAAGGTGATGATGGAAACAGGGAGGAAGGAAAGGTGATGAAGGAAATGGAGGAGGGAGAGGTGATGATGGAAACAGGGAGGAGGGAGAGGTGCTGATGGAAGCAGAGGGAGGAAGGACAGGTGATGATGGAAACAGAGGGAGGAGGGAGAGGTGATGATGGAAACAGGGAGGAAGGAGAGGTGATGATGGAAACAGAGGGAGGAGGAAGAGGTGATGGAAACGAGGAAGGAGAGGTGATGAAGAACACAGAGGGAGGAGGGAGAGGTGATGATGGGAACAGAGGGAGGAAGGAGAGGTGCTGAAGAACACAGGGAGGAAGGAGAGGTGATGAAGAACACAGAGGGAGGAGGGAGAGGTGATGATGGGAACAGAGGGAGGAAGGAGAGGTGATGAAGAACACAGAGGGAGGAAGGAGAGGTGATGAAGAACACAGAGGGAGGAGGGAGAGGTGATGATGGGAACAGAGGGAGGAAGGAGAGGTGCTGACGGAAACGGAGGAAGGGGGGGTGCTAACAGAAACAGAGGGAAGAGGGAGAGGTGCTGACAGAAACAGAGGATGGAATGGTGTGGCTGCAAACCAGGGCATATGGGCAGCTGCTAGGAGGTTGAAAAGGCAAGGAATGGATTCTCCCCTTGAGCCTCTAGGAGGAACTTGGCTCTCCTAACACCCTGAGTTTAGATCCATAAGCCCCACTCAGTACTCCTGACCTCCAGAACTAAAAGATAATAAATTTGTTATTTTAAGCCACTAGGTTTGTGGTAATTTGTCCCAGCAGCAATAAGAAACTAATATAGCCGGGCACAGTGGCTCACGCCTGTAATCCCGGCACTTTGGGAGGCCAAGGCGGGTGGATCACGAGGTCAAGAGATCAAGACCACACTGGCTAACACGGTGAAACCCCGTCTCTACTAAAAATACAAAAAATTAGCCCGGCGAGGTGGCGGGTGCCTGTAGTCCCAGCTACTCAGGAGGCTGAGACAGGAGAAGGTCTTGAACCCAGGAGGCGGAGCTTGCAGTGAGCCGAGATCGCGCCACTGCACTCCAGCCTGGGTGACAGAGTGAGACTCCGTCTCAAAAAAAAAAGAAACTAGTATATTTACCAAAAGTCCTTGAGGAATCCCACTTGTGGAATTTTTGAAGGAATTAGGAGCTTACATAGAAGGTATAGGATAGTGGGCTTCTGAGGGCTTTTCCTGCCCTCTGGTAACTCTGAAACATAATTTACATTATTGGAGTCTTTCTGTTTTGAGGAAATTGTTCCTAGTTTTCTTCAATACTAAATCCTATCAATATTAAACAGTTTTTTTAAAAAACATATTTGGTTAGTTAAAGGTAGACCTAGGTCTTACACACTCTTCAAAATAAAACAAAAACATGATATTTAGCAGATGACACTAAAGCTTCCATTTTCAAAGCTGGTTGCTTGTTTATTTGTACCTCAGGAGTGGAAATACTGGCTGAGATGAAAGTACCTGGCACAAATCGCTTTTCCTCCTTGGTGTTTCACAGCCAGATGTTGTGAAATTCTTTTGTTTTTCTTTTTTCTCTAGTGCCTGGAAACCTTGGCTGCTACAAGGATCATGGAAACCCACCTCCTCTAACTGGCACCAGTAAAACGTCCAACAAACTCACCATACAAACTTGTATCAGTTTTTGTCGGAGTCAGAGGTTCAAGGTGATGACTCTGTGGCTATGTAACTATAGAAAAATGTAAAGATGTAAATGTATTTTGCTCGGATAACTTAAAAATAAGTGCTAAGTAAAATAAGCCAGACACAAAAGGCCACCTATTATATGATTCCACTTATATGAATTATCTAGAATAGGCAAATCCATAGAGATAGAAAGTAGGTTAGTGGTTGCCAGAGGGTGGGAGGCAGGAGGAATTGGTACTAACTGCTAATCAACACAGAGTTTCTTTTCTGGGTTATGAATGTTCTGGAATTAGATGGCAGTGACTGCACAACACAGTGACTATACCAATAACCACTGAAACATACCCTGAAACAGTGAATGTTATGTTATGTGAATTACATTTCAGTTTTTAAAAAACCTAAAATAACTAAACTTCTAGAAAAATAAACAGAAAATCCTAAAATATTGGGTTAGACAAAGATTTCTAAATTGGACACAAAAACAAATCATTTAAAAAAGTATGGTAAATTGAAGTTATCAGTATTAAAATATTATCTTCAAAAAATAGAGTTAAGAATATGAAAGGCAGGCCACAGACTAGGAGAAAGTAGTTGTTAAATATATATCTGATAAAGGACTTGTATACAGAATATATAAAGAACTCTTATAGCTCAATAATATGACAACTTGATTTTGAAAATGAGCAAAAAATTTGAAGAGACATTTTATCCCCCCCAAATACATAAATGGCCAATAAACATATGAAAAGATGCTCAGCATCACCAGTTGTCAGGGAAATACAAATTAAAACCACAGTGAGATACCACTGCACACCACTTCAGGATGTCTGAAGTTAATACTGAAAATACTAAGAATTGATAAGGATGTGGAGCAACTGAAACTCTCATAGACTGCTAGCAGGAATGTAAAATGCTACAGCTTCTTTGAAGAAAGATCTTAAATTTTCTTTTTTTTTTTTTTTTTTTTTTTTTTGAGGAGGAGTCTCGCTCTGTTGCCCAGGCTGGAGCGCAGTGGCGTGATCTAGGCTCACTGCAAGCTTCGCCTCCCGGGTTCCCGCCATTCTCCCACCTCAGCCTCCGAGTAGCTGGGACTACAGGCGCCCGCCACCTCGCCCGGCTAGTTTTTTGTATTTTTAGTAGAGACGGGGTTTCACCGTGTTAGCCAGGAGGGTCTCTATCTCCTGACCTCGTGATCCGCCCGTCTCGGCCTCCCAAAGTGCTGGGATTACAGGCTTGAGCCACCGCGCCCGGCCTTAAATTTTCTTTCAAAGTTAAATATGCACACCTTAAAACTCAGCAATATCACACCTGGATAGTTACCCAAGATAAATGAAAACCTGTGTTCACACAAAGACTTATACATGAATGTTCATAGCAGCATTATTCATAATAGCTCCAAACTGTAAATAGTCTAAATGTCCATTAACTGATGAATGGAGAAACAAAGCACAGTATATCCATACATACTGTGGAATACCACTCAGCAATAAAAAGAAGAGACATATTAAGACATACTGGCCGGGCACAGGGGCTCACACCTGTAATCCCAGCACTTTGGGAAGCCGAGGTGGGTGGATCACGAGGTCAGGAGTTCGAGACCAGCCTGACCAACATAGTGAAACCCTGTCTCTACTAAAAATACAAAAATTAGCCGGGCATGGTGGTGCGTGCCTATAATTCCAGCTACTCAGGAGGCTGAGGCAGGAGAATCACTTGAACACAGGAGGCGGAGGTTGCTGTAGTGAGCCGAGATCAAGCCACTGCACTCCAGCCTGGGCAACAGAGTGAGACTCTGTCTCAAAAAAATAAATAAATAAATAAAAGACGTACTGTTATACACAACATGGATGAATCTCCAAAACAGTAGGCTAGTTGAAAGAACTTAAACACAAGACTACATACTGAACTCAAAATGAATCCCAAATCTAACTGTAAAATGTAAAACTATAAAACTTCTAGAAGAAGATATAAGAGAAAATCTTCATGACTTGAGTTTAGGCAAAAAGTTCTTACATGAGACACCAAAAGCATGACCCGTGACGAGAAGAAATTGGTACATTTTAATTTGGACTTCATAACAATTTAAAGATCTTGCTCTGTGAAAGATATTTTTAGGAGGATGAAAAGACAAGCTATATCCTGGGAGAAAATATTTGCAAATCACATACGTGACAAAGGACTTGTATCCATAATGTGTAAAATTAAAAAAAAAAAAAAAAGCCGAACAACTCAACAGCTAAAAAAAACCAAACAAAGCAATTTAAAAATGGGCAAAAGACCTTAACAGAAGATATACAGATGGCAAATAAGTACATGAAAAGAAGCCAAAGAAGATACACAGATGACAAATAAGCACCTGAAAAGATAGTCTCTGGGCATGGTGACTCAAGCCTGTAATCCCAACACTTTGGGAGACCAAGGCAGGAGGATCACTTGAGGTCAGGAGTTTGAGACCAGCCTGGCCAACATGGCAAAACTCTGTCTCTGCTAAAAGTACAACAATTAGCTGGGCATGGTAGCACACCTGTAGTCCCAGTTACTTGGGAAGCTGAGACAGGACAATTGCTTGCACCTGGGATGCGGAGGTTGCAGTGAGCCAACATCCTACCACTGTACTCCAGCCTGGGTGACAGTGAGACTCCGTCTCAAAAACTATAGAAAACAAACAAAGATAAAGAAGACGATATAGTCGACATCATTAGCCATTAAGGTAATGCCAATTAAAACTATAATGAGATACCACTACATACCTATTAAAATGGCTAAAATAAAATATACTGAAAATAACACGTGCTGACAAGGATACAGAGCAGCTGGGACTTTCATATATTGTTGGTGCAGATCTAAAATGGTACAGTCATTCTGGAAAAGTTTGGTACTTTTTAATAAAGTTAAATATACATCTACCATATGACCTAGTAATTCCATTCCTAGTTACTACCCTAGAGAAATGAAAACTTATATTCACATAAAAACCAGTACACAAATGCTTATAGCAGTTCTAGTCATAATTATGAATAACTAGAAACAGCCCAACAGATAAACAAGCTGTGATACATCCATACAATGAACTCTGCTCAGCAATAAGAAGGAGTAAACTATTGATACAAACACCAATTTGGATGAATCTCAAAACCATTATGCTGACTGAAAGCCAGTCTCAAAAAGATTACATACTGTATGATTCTATTAATGTGACATTTTCAAAAAGACAAAACTACAGTAATGGAAAATGGGTCAGTGGTTGCCAGGGATTCTGGGGGAGGGCACCTATAAAGCAATAGTGTGAAGAAAGTTACTGGGGTAATGCAGCTGTTCTGAATCCTGATTGTACTGGTGGTTGCACAAATCTTTTTTTTTTTCTTTGAGACAGAGTCTCACCGTGTTGCCCAGGCTGCAGTGCAGTGATGCAGTCTCGGCTCACTGCAACATCCACCTCCTGGGTTCAAGCAAATCTCTTGCCTCAGCCTCCCAAGCAGTTGGGATTATAGGCACTCACCACCACGCCTGGCTAATTTTTGTATTTTTAGTAGAGGCGGGGTTTCACTTTGTTGGCCCGGCTGGCCTCTAACTCCTGACCTCAAGTGATCCACCTGCCTCAGTGTCCGAAAGTGTTGGGATTACAGGAGTGAGCCACCGTGCCCGGCTGTGGTTGCACAAATCTATGCAAGTGTTAACATTTACAGAACTATATGCCAAAATACTATATAGTAATGTAAAAACAAAGTTGTAAAATGGGGCCTATAATGTGTTTGCTTTGAGGGTTAGCTATAAAGCACTCACTACTTGGCACATAGTAAACAGTCAATAAAATGTTTAGCTGTTACTCATGTTTGAAGTTTATGAGATTTTTCTCCCCCTTAAAACTTACTTAAGTGTAGCAGAAACACAAGCATAAAAAAGTGATGCTCACCGACAGGGAAACACATTGGTGGTTGCGTACCTATTGGTCAGCTTGAAATTAAGTGTTTCGAGAGTGGAAGAAGGGGGAGGTCCCAGGGGAAGGGACCCTGGGAAGATGAGCCTGATTGCTTGCTGGAAGCCCACCCTGCCAGGCTCCTTCAGGCCATCTGACATCCCTGATGATGCTTACCGTGTGCTGCTTCTCTGTTGTGGCAGTTTGCTGGGATGGAGTCAGGCTATGCTTGCTTCTGTGGAAACAATCCTGATTACTGGAAGTACGGGGAGGCAGCCAGTACCGAATGCAACAGCGTCTGCTTCGGGGATCACACCCAACCCTGTGGTGGCGATGGCAGGATCATCCTCTTTGATAGTGAGTATGCCCTGTGCCCATCACTGCCCAAGGCACAGGAACCCTTGGACCAGAGCAACAAGCCTGCCCACCCTTCCTCCCTTCTATGTGTTCATTGGCAATAGGCAATACTTGTGACTAGACCCTGGGAATACAGCACAGTGCATGAAGACTCAGCCCCTGCCTTCTGGAAGGGAGAACAGACACTTAACAAGGGATTAGCTACAGTCATGCCAAATGGTTTGAAGCAACGTGGTCTATTGTGTGATGCTTAGACAACCTAGAAATGATAACCTTTCCAATTTTACATAGACACTAATATAACAATCCAGTATCAGCTTTATTATCCTCTTGCTTTAATATAATTTCCAAACCCTTTTGACTTTTTTTTTTTTTTTTTTTTTTGCATTTGGGATTTATATATTATTGTGATACACCCGAGAAGAGAGCGTAGTTCTAAGTTGTTTTTTCACGCCTAGCATTGGGTTTGCCCTGACCCACCTCCTCTCTAAACTGCCGCATTTGTGAGATGCTGGCCAGGAGCGGAGTGTGTTCAGAATGGAAGTGGATCCAAGGCCTTGACCTCACCAACATCATGTTCTAACCACAGAGCCAACTGATTCCTCATCGTAATCTACCAGCATCCTCTCAGTGGCAGTGAGACTTTATGAGAGTTACAGCAACAGTGCAGCACCAGATTTCAAGATAATGGAGACAGACAAAAAAAAAAAAAAAAAAGGGCTCGAGATTACCAAGAAATATTTTAGTGTCTGTGGTGTCTTTGGCCTTTAGGCTAGAGGAAGTGCACTCCTGGCATCTCAGCCAGGCAGCGTGGCTAGTTTTGAGCAAAAATGACATATGGTTTATTAGTTTCCTAGGACTGCCATAACAAATTATCACCAAGTAGGTGGCTTAAAACAAAACAAAACAAAAAATTCATTCTCTGACAGTTCCAGAGGCTAGAAGGCCAAAATAGAGGTGTCAGCAGGGCTGTGCTCTCTCCAAAGTCTCCAGGGAAGCCCTCCTCACTTCTGGTGGTTGTGGGTGATCCTTGGCATTTGTTGGCTGCACCACTCCAGTCTCTGCCTTCTCCTTCACACAGCCTTCTTCCCTCTATGTGTGTCTGTGTGTCCATGTCTCTGTGTGTCTCCTTAAAAGGAACCAATCATTGGATTTATGGCCCACCTTAATCTAATATAGCCTCATCTTAACTCAGTTACCTAACATTCACAGGTACCAGGTGTTAGGGCTTCAGCATATCTTTCTAGGGGACACAATTCAGCCACTATATATGGTGACTATAAAACCCAGCCAAGGTTTATAACTGAGCCTTTTCATGTTATAGCTTAGACACTGTCTGAAATGTGTTTGTATTTGGGGTGGGAAGACAGGATTAGTGAACAGAACTTGCAGTCAATTGTTTTTTTTAGCTAAGTGTGCTCATTGGAGACTGCCAGTTGATTCCTATACATCCTGTTATGTCCTGACCAATGCTTAGTTTGATACCTTTGTTTTGGCTAAAGACTGAACTTTGGCTAATGATTAAAGAATCTTGCTAATGCTTAGTTGGCAAAAAACTATGCACTGCACATCTATTTAACCTTTTATTCTAGAGTTCAGTATTATAAGATTCTCTGCCTTAACACTCTAACTCAGGAGAGTAAGTTTTCTGAACTTGCAAAATGCCTGGTATACTCTTAAGTGAAAAAACAAAGGAAATAAATGTTTCTTGAGTACCTAGTATGCATGAAGGCTTTATCTAAATTATCACATTAGGTCCTCTTGGCACCCTTCTGAAGGAGGGGTTATTGTGATTACTCTCATTTCACAGAAGAGAGCCATATGACATGGACAGGATAAATAACTTGCTGGGATCCACACTGCCAGGAAGCCACTAGAGAGGTGCTAGAGAGGAAAGAGGAGTACTGTGAGGGTTTACTACCTGTTTTTTGGCTTTAAATAGAATGTAATGTCAATTTAAAAATGGAAAATGAGTGTTCGCAGATATATGGAGAAACTGGAACCCTCATACATTGCTGGTGGGAATGTAAAATGGTACAGCTGCTTTGGAAAACAGTCTGGCCAGCCTGGCCACATGGTGAAACCCTGTCTCTACTAAAAATACAAAAATTAGCTGGTTGTGGTGGCATGTGCCTGTAATCCCAGCTACATGGGAGGCTGAGGCACGAGAATTGCTTGAACCCAGGAGGTGAAGGTTGCAGTGAGCTGAGATCACGCCACTGCACTTTCAGCCTGGCGACAGAGTGAGACTCCATCTCAAAAGAAAAAAAGAAAGTAAACAGTCTGGCATTTCCTCAAAACATGAAACAGAGAGTAACTGTATGACCCAGCAATTCCACTCTTAGGTATATACCTGAGAGAACTGAAAGCATGTTTCCACAAAAAACGTACATACCAATGTTCCTAGCAACATTATTCATAATAGTCAAAAAGCGGCAGCAAACCAAATGTCCATCAGCTGATTAATGGATAAACCAAGTGGATATCCATATGATGGAATATTATTCAACCATAAAAATAAATAAAGTACTGAGGCATGCCACAACATGGATGAACCTTGAAACCATTATCCTAAATGAAAGAACCAGATGCAAAGGGCTATATATTTTATGATCTCATTTATATGAAATGTCCGGAATAGGCAAATCCACACAAACAGAAGCCAGATTCCTGGTTGCCAAGGCCTGGGGGAAGGGGAAGAATATGGAGTGACTGCTTAATAGGTACGGATTTTCTTTTTAGAGTGATAAAATGTTCTGGAATTAGATAGGGATGATGATTGTATAACATTGTGGATATACTAAATACCACTGATTCATATAGAGATAGTCCTCAACTTAGGAGAGTCAACTAATGATTTTTCAACTTTACAGTAGGTTTATTAGAGTGTTAAATGCATTTTTGACTTTGATATTTTCAATTACAATGGATTTATCAGGACATAGCCCCATTATAAGTCAAGGAACGTCTATACTTTAAAATGGTTAAAATGGTGGTTTTTAGATCAAGAAAAAATAGAATATAGTTTTTGTAAGACAATCTTTCATTTAGCACATTTTTATTGGGCATCTGCTGTGGGGTAGATAAAAGTATGTTTTCTTTAGTATAGAGGCTTTACTGGAGGTGTCAAATAGAAATAATCTGGATTAAATTTTAAATGCAGCACTGTGGAAATCGTCTTTAAAGTGCACACCAAGTAGCATCTTTGGTACTACTAGGAAAGCGTACTGACCCTCACATAAAGGTACACTGAAGTGAATTAATTATAACAACAATTATTGCTATTTATCGAGTGTTTGTCGTGTGCTAGACTTGATGCCAAGTGCTTTTGTGTATTTTATGTTATTTAATCCTTGTAGCAACCATGTTGATAAGAAAACTGTGGATCAAAAGATGAAGTGATTTGTCTATGCTAGTAGGTGCCAGAGCCAGGATTCAAATCCTGGTTTGCCACATTTGAAATTTTTCTTTCTTTTTTTTTTTTTTTTTGAGGCGGAGTCTTGCTCTGTCGCCCAGGCTGGAGTGCAGTGGCCAGATCTCAGCTCACTGCAAGCTCCACCTCCCGGGTTCCCGCCATTCTCCTGCCTCAGCCTCCCAAGTAGCTGGGACTACAGGCGCCCACCACCTTGCCCGGCTAGTTTTTTGTATTTTTAGTAGAGACGGGGTTTCACTGTGTTCGCCAGGATGGTCTCGATCTCCTGACCTTGTGATCCGCCCGTCTCGGCCTCCCAAAGTGCTGGGATTACAGGCTTGAGCCACCGCGCCCGGCCTCACATTTGAAATTTTTCTATTTTCAGAAGCTAGAATCCCTTTTATTAACAATAGTAAAACAGATCATAATAATGGATGCAGTTTTATGCTTTAAAGTTATATGAACAAAGTATACCCAGTTCTGATTATTACCACATTGGCCCCTCGTGCAGCTCTCCAGAAGCTGCCCTTTCTGGCTTGCATTTGCTCAAGGACTAAGAAAGTTGGCATTCTGAGAGGCTGCTCACGCCATCCTCCAGAGGCCCAGATGCGTGTGGTCTACAGGACCCCTGACAGCAGCCGGTTCTATAACTCACACCCCATTGCTCTGCTGAGAAAGGTACAAAATGCAGCACTGTATAAATAATCTCTAAAGGTGCATCTAGAGGCTGGCGCGGGGACGCATGCCTGTAATTCCAGCTACACTGGAGGCTGACGTAGGAGAATCGTCTGTGAGGCAGAGGTTGCAGTGAGCCGAGATCTGAGCCAAGATCACACCACTGTGCTCCAGCCTGGACGACAGAGTGACACTCCATCTCAAAAAAAAAAAAAAAAAAAAAAAAAGGCCCATCTAGTAGAGAGTAAAATAGTTCCAACAGCTCATGGAAATCCTTATGACTCATTGAACAAGGCTGAGCACTTTGGAAATGGTGACCACAGACTGTCCCATGATTTGGGAGGGAGAAGATGTCTTCCTAAAGATATTGGAGAAGTTAGATGGTGAGAAATGACCAGGTTACAGTCTGTCTCCCAGAACATGAGGCCCCGCTACCAGTGTGGCTCGCATGTGGGTCTCAGTCAGTGTCAGTGAGGTCTTCCTGTCCTCTGCTGGTTAGAGGAGCACCCAGGCTCCTCTGCAGTAGAAGCGCTCAGGCTATGTTTGCTCTTCGGGAGAGAGACGACGGGGCTAGTAGGGGTGGAGGGTGAGGGGCAGCTGGCAGAAGCTCTCTGCTCAGTCATCATTGCCACATCAAGTAATTTGTCACAGACTCTCTGGCTGATTTTTCAGCAAGCTCACATGGACTTGGAGAGGTCACTGAGGTGAGCTGTGTACTGTGTGTAAACACAACACTGATGGGGGCTTCAGAACCTCTGCTACCCCTGGGATTATAATTTATTGAATTAACAGAACCAAATAGAAGAACATGTAGGCCAGAGTCAACAGAGGGTTACAGGAATGACCCGGGCTACCCTCTTGGGACTCCCTTGGCTTCTAGGCCCTGAAGGGAGGGGTCAGTCATCTGGATTGGACCTCATTTTGTAACATTAGTTGAACACTTATCATTGACAGGGCCCTGTGCTATTCACTTTACATGCGTTGCTTCCCTTAATTCTCACAGTACTGTGAAGCAGGTACTGTTAGGCTTATTTTACAGATGAGAAAACTGAGGCTCATAAAAGTTCAGTGGCCGGGTGCGGTGGCTCAAGCCTGTAATCCCAGCACTTTGGGAGCCCGAGACGGGTGGATCACAAGGTCAGGAGATCGAGACCATCCTGGCTAACACCGAGAAACCCCGTCTCTACTAAAAAATACAAAAAACTAGCCAGGCGAGGTGGCGGGCGCCTGTAGTCCCAGCTACTCGGGAGGCTGAGGCAGGAGAATGGCGTAAACCCGGGAGGCGGAGCTTGCAGTGAGCTGAGATCCGGCCACTGCACTCCAGCCTGGGTGATAGAGCGAGACTCCGTCTCAAAAATAAATAAATAAATAAATAAAAATAAATAAATAAAAGTTCAGTAATTTGCCCAAGGTCCCACAGATAAAGATCCTGCCTTCATGGAACCTTTCTTTTAGTGGGAAGGGAAGAGATTAATTGTGAAAGTGATTGAAGGTCTAAGGATGGGTATGATCTGGCTCCCGAGACTGTGTTAGCAATTGTATTTCATAGTCTCTAAGATGCCTCAATTCTGAGTTGCAACATTATTTTATACACCATCAAGGGAAAAAAATATTTCCAATTTAACAGTGACATGCATTGACTAAAAGATACATCCCAGTTTAAAAGATTAAAGTGTTTCCCTTAGAGTTAATGAAATATGGTACCAGCCTTCTTTCTTGGGTGCCAAGAAAGAGTGGAATGTTTCCATCCTGAGTGGAATCTGATTCATGGCTGGGACCCATCTGGTTGAGGTTTGTTTCCTGAGACACGCCCATTATCATTCCTTTCTAGAAGTGGAGCACTCAGCTTGGGTTCAGGGAAGCTGCCTGTCCTGGCTAGTGCCTGAGGCTTCTTCCCAAAGAAATGGACTCAGCTAGTATCGAGGAGGAGCAGGAAGGTTAAAGAGAATCACAGAAGGCAGGAGGACACCGGCCCCCTGCCACGGAGGGCTTGCCCGGGTCTATCCTGGGCAAGTATATAGTTATATATATATAGTATGTATATATATATAGTTTGTGTTTTGCAGAATATTATACAAATGGAATCACAATATTTAACCATTTGTATCTGGCTTCTTTCACTTAGAATAATGCTTTATCATTCACCTATGTTGTTGCCTGTATCAGTAATTTTTTCCTTTTTATTGCTAAGAAGCATTCCTTTGTATGGATGTATTGCAATCTGTTCATCCATTCACCAATTGACAAACATTGGTCTGTCTATGATAAAGCTGTTGTAAACATCCAAGTACAGGTGCTTATGTGGACATACGTTGCCATTTCTCTTGGGTACCTACCTAGGAGTGGGATTGCTGGGTCCTGTGCTAATTGCATATTTAGCATTATGAGTCACTGCCAACTATTTTCCAAAGTGGATGTGCCATTTTGCATTCTGACCAACAATATGTAAGATTTTCATTTGCTCCACATTCTCTCCAGCTACAGATAGTTTTGTATGATCTGATTTTTAAATGTGATCCATTCTAGTAGGTATGTAGTAGTATCTCATTGTGGTTTTAATTTTTATTTCTCTAATTACCAATCATATTGAACATCTTTTCATATTCTTATTTGCCATCTGGTATATTCCTTTCCCTTAAAGAAATTCCTTTAGCATTTTCTCTAGTACAGGTTGACTGTCAATAGCTTCTTTCTGCTTTTGTTTGAAAAAGCTTTATTTCACCTTCATTTTTGAGAGTAATTTTTGCTGGGTATTGATTTCTGTGCTGACAGCTTTTTTCTTTCAGTACTTCAAAGATATTGCTCCATATTCTTGTGACTTGTATGGTTTCTAGAGGTGTATGCTCTATCTTTATTCCCCTGTATGTAATCTTTTCCTCTTCCTTGCCTGCCTTCAAGATTTTATCTTTGTTTTTGGTTTTCAACTTTTTTTTTTTTTTTTGAGACAGGGTCTTACTGTGTCATCCAGGCTAGAGTGCAGTAGTGCAATCATGGCCCACTATAGCCTCGACCCCCTGGGCTTAAGCAATCCTGCCTTAGCCTCCTGAGTAGCTGGGACTATGGGCATGTGCCACCATACCCAGCTAAGTTTTTAATTTTGTGTAGAGACAGAGTTTCACTATGTTACCCAGACTGGTCTTGAACTCCTGGGCTCAAGCAGTCCTCCTGCCTTGACCTCCCAAAGTGCTGGGATTACAGGCATAAGCTGCCATACCCAGACTGGTTTTCAACATTTAACTATGATGTGTCTAGGTGTGTCTTCTTTGTGTGTTGGTTTGTTTTTTTGTTTTTGTTTTTTGTTTTTTGCTTTTGTTTTTGTTTTTAATTTTTTGTTTGTTTGCTTGGGTTTGCTGAGATTCTTGGATCTGTAGTTTGTCACCTTTTATTAATTTTGGAACATTTTTCACCATTATCTCTTCAAATATTTCTTCTATATTCTTTTTTTCTTCTTTTGGCATTCCAATTACACATATGTTAGACCATTTGATATTGTCCTACAGCTGTTGGGTGCTCTGTTCTCTTTGTTTCACTTTATTTTCCCCTTTGTTTCATTTGGGGATGATTTCTATTGACCTGTCTTCAAGTTTATTGATTCTTTCTTCAGCTGTGTCTAGTCTCCTGATAAGCCTATCAAAGGAATTCTTCAGTGCTTGCCTCAGCAGCACATATACTAAAATTGGAAAAAAAACAGAGTAGATTAGCATGGCCCCTGTGCAAGGATGACATGCAAATTCATGAAGCATTCTATAATTTTTAAAAATTCATCTCTGATATTGTTTTATTTCCAGTAGTTTTATTTTTATTTTTACTTTTTTTAAGAGACAAGGTCTCACTCTGCCGCCCAGGCTGGAGTGCAATGGTGCAATCATAGCTCTCTGCAGTCTTGACCTCCTGGGCTCAAGTGGTCCTTCTGCTTCAGAATCCTGAGTAGCTGGGACTACAGGCACACACCACCATGCCTGGCTAATTTTAAAATTTTTGTAGAGATGGGGTCTCACTGTGTTCCTCAGGCTGGTTTTGAACTCCTAGCCTCGAGAGATCCTCCTCCCTTGGCCTCTCATAGTGTTGGGATTACAGGCGTGAGCCACCATGCCTCACCTCCAGTAGATTATTTACTGTATTCATCGTGTAGTCTCTGTCTGATAGTTCTAGCATCTGGGTCATCATTGAGTCTAGTTCTGTAGATTGTTTTATCTCTTAACAATGTCTTTCCCCCCTGCCACCCTTGCTTTTATATGTGGGTTGTAATTTTTTATGAATGCCATACACTATGTATAGAAGAGGCTGAGATAGTGTTTACACCTGGGCAGATCTGCATAGTGTAGGCACTGAGCCAGTCTGTCAGAAGTTGAGCTGGGTTGTTTCTATCACTACCCTCAATGCACATCAGGCTTTAAACTCCTCCATCAATGGGTTGCTATCAGCTTGTGCTTAGTGTGGAGCCTAGGGTACCCATGAGTTTTCCTCAGTAGTCCTGTTCCATCCTCAGCTTTGAGGAGTTCCTACATGCCTGTGCCACAGACGGGCTCTTTTTCCACTCTCTTTCCCTCCCTCAGTGGTAGGCTATGGCTGCTTGTTACCTGGTTCTACTCATGATGAGGTCACAGGGGTGGTTCTTGGTTCTCCTGCCATGTCCTCAGTCTTAGACAGGATGTGAAAAGTCCACCGGCCTGAGGTCTTTTCAGCATTCCCATACCCTTCTTCTCTCCCTGGCAGCCAAACACTGCTTGCATCTGTGGTGGATCTTGGGAAAGATAATTTCTTGCCTTCCCTCCAGGAGTAGTAGAGCTCTGCTTTGCATTGGCTGCAGGATCCTGGGCTTAAGAGGGCTCAAGGCAACCAGGGACCAATGGCTTTTGCTTCTGCTCTTCCCCCAGAAGCAGTGGATCTTCACCTGGTTACTTTGACAGGAAGGAGAATTTCAAGGAGACTGAAATTTGGGTTTGTAAAATGGTGTTTGGTACAGACTTTTCTAGTCAAATCAGGTCTACTCCCTCCCCAGAGGCAAACAGATTTTGCTTCTGCCCATTTTCAGTGGCCCTGGGAGTAACAGGATTTGCTTCCCCTCTCCCAGTGGCCGAAGGCTTTTGCTTTCTTAGAGAGGAGAGTCCCCTCCTGCAAGTGCAAAGAGAAGGAAGTGGGCAGTATTTCATGCCTGTCCCCAAGTGGCAGCCTCTCACCTCCTGCACACTTGTGCCACTCAGGGGGACTGTGGTCTGCTGGCCAACCCAAGTCACTTGTGAAAGCACTGAGTAGAGGTCTGTGCAGAAAAGCTCGCAAGTGAGGGCAAAATGCCCATTGTGTCTGGGATGCCCAGTTGCCCTGAGCTGAGACACTCGCCCACTCTCAGCCTTTAAGAGTTTGTTAAGATTTTAGTGCTTTCTTGTTACTTCTCTGGCAGTCACTTCTTCCTCCTGTGTTCTCTCAAAGATGAAACTATTTGTGTGGCCTGACTCTCCTTGGTGGGGCTTTGACGTTGTAGTTAAGTTCCCCTGGTTGTCATGAGACCTCAGCTGAGTTTGAAGCTTTTTCTCGTTGTTAGGATGGAAGCAGCATTTGCTTGTTGTTGTTGTTTTGAGACGGAGTCTTGCTCTGTGGCCCAGGCTGGAGTGCAGTGGCCGGATCTCAGCTCACTGCAAGCTCCGCCTCCCAGGTTCAAGCAATTCTCCTGTCTCAGCCTCCCTAGTAGCTGGGCCTATAGTCACACGCCACCAAACCCAGCTAGTTTTTGTATTTTTAGTAGAGACGGAGTTTCACCATATTGGTCAGGCTGATCTTTAACTCCTGACCTCAGGTGATCCACCTGCCTCGGTCTCCCAAAGTGCTGGGATTACAGGCGTGAGCCACCGCACCCGGCCTGCTTGTTGTTTTCTACATCCTAAAGGGAACCAGAACTCCCCCAAAGCCTGCTTTTTAAATCCTAGCCCTGGCTGGGCACGGTGGCTCATGCCTGTAATCCCAGCACTTTGGGAGGCCGAGGCGGGCGGATCACGAGGTCAGGAGATCAAGACGATCTGGCTAACATGGTGAAACCCTGTGTCTACTAAAAATACAAAAAAAAAAAATTAGCTGGCCTGGTAGTGGGCACCTGTAGTCCCAGCTACTTGGGAGGCTGAGGCAGAAGAATGGCATGAACCCGGGAGGCGGAGCTTGCAGTGACCTGAGATCAGGCCACTGCACTCTAGCCTGGGCAACAGAGCGAGACTCCGTCTTAAAAAAAAAAAAATTCCGGCCAGGCGCGGTGGCTCAAGCCTGTAATCCCAGCACTTTGGGAGGCCGAGACGGGCGGATCACGAGGTCAGGAGATCGAGACCATCCTGGCTAACATGGCGAAACCCCGTCTCTACTAAAAAGTACAAAAAAAAAAAAAAAAAACTAGCCGGGCGAGGTGGCGGCCGCCTGTAGTCCCAGCTACTCGGGAGGCTGAGGCAGGAGAATGGCGTCAACCCGGGAGGCGGAGCTTGCAGTGAGCTGAGATCCGGCCACTGCACTCCAGCCTGGGTGACAGAGCAAGACTCCGTCTCAAAAAAAAAAAAAAAAAAAAAAAATTCCTAGCCCTACACTCCCTCCCAAGGAGTTTCAGTTCTAAGATCTTGTTTACATTTCACTATGTAAGACAGGAAACCACTGCATCCCCTTTCTAGAACCTGCCTATCAAAAACAGGAGTCCAGAGAAATCAAATGTGCTCAGTACAGAGTGCTTAGAATCTAGCATGTTTCCTCACTGCAGAAAGTCATTTCTTGTGCCTCAGTTTCCCTGCTTGAAAACGTGGTCCCTCATGGGAGTGTTGCAAGGATACTGGGGACACACGAGCAACTGTAAAGCCCTTCTCTTTTGACGACTTTACCTCATCGGGTGGCTCCCCTACAGAGGCCTGAGGGGTTTGTGTGCTTTGTCTCATGTGCCGTCGCACATTCCTGTGATACAGGAGCAGGTGGTGCTCTCTCCAGCCTTGAAACTGAGAGAAGCAAGAGGCCCGCGAGTGAAGTGCGGCCCCTGCCATCACTTGGCCCTGCCAGTCCCAAGTCCAGACTCTCTGACTCCAGCCCAGTCCCAACCTAGGCCACACCACTGTGCTGTGTGCTAATTCTAAGGTCTCGGGGGGGAAAAACATCTCCACAGTCATTTGTCCAGAGTCTCAGCGATTCATTTTGTGACTCGATCCTGAAACATAAGACTGTCTGGTTTTACAGATAGAAACAATGTCCTAAATGGGATCCTGCTCATTAGGAAGGCTTTAGAGCCTTGGTGTTGGAAGCGTGCCTGTGGCAGAGGCCCAGACTGAGGGCGTGGTGTCTTTTTCTCTCCTACAGCTCTCGTCGGCGCCTGCGGTGGGAACTACTCAGCCATGTCTTCTGTGGTCTATTCCCCTGACTTCCCCGACACCTATGCCACGGGGAGGGTCTGCTACTGGACCATCCGGGTTCCGGGGGCCTCCCGCATCCACTTCAGCTTCCCCCTATTTGACATCAGGGACTCGGCGGACATGGTGGAGCTTCTAGATGGCTACACCCACCGTGTCCTAGCCCGCTTCCACGGGAGGAACCGCCCACCTCTGTCCTTCAACGTCTCTCTGGACTTCGTCATCTTGTATTTCTTCTCTGATCGCATCAATCAGGCCCAGGGATTTGCTGTTTTATACCAAGGTAAGACATCCTTGCCTCCTTGAGGGCTCTTCAGGGCCCATGTGCCTTGGGCTTCTCTTCTTCACCCTTGTGACTTGGGCAGTTCTTGCAGGGCAGATTGGGACTCAAGAACTACTGACTCACCTTGCAGATCACCCTGAGGCTGTGGCTCCTTCCTGACCCCCATTTCATAACTCATTTATGTTTCATCAGACAGAAAAGAGACGAAAACCTGTCAGTGTCGCTATTTTAGTAGGTCTAATGACAGGGACCCACCCATGGAAGGAACTGCACCAGAACTGAATAGAGCAGAAGGCTTGTTCTTCATAACTCGTGCTCTCCCCCCACTCAGCTCTGAGTCTCCATAGCCCTGGCCCCAGTTAATTGCTTTTTCTCTTCCAGCCATCAAGGAAGAAGTGCCACAAGAGAGGCCCGCTGTCAACCAGACAGTGGCCGAGGTGATCACAGAGCAGGCCAACCTCAGTGTCAGCGCTGCCCGGTCCTCCAAAGTCCTCTATGTCATCACCACCAGCCCCAGCCACCCACCTCAGACTGTCCCAGGTAGCAATTCCTGGGCGCCACCCATGGGGGCTGGAAGCCACAGAGTTGAAGGTAGCGCTCTTGACAGTTATAAAGACAAAAGCACTTGGGTGTTTCTTATTCAGAGGCAGGTTGGGATATTGGCTCTGTGACCTATAGTCTGTCCTGGCTTTTGAGGGAAATTTTCTTATTAATTGGTTCCTTAGTCCTGAGGGAAAAGTGCTCACCTCCAAAGATTAGGCAAGTGTGCCTTTTGTACATTGTGACTAATCAGCTAATCCCGTATTTTCCCACGTTAAGATTATCTTTCTAGAGCCCCACATTGAAACTCCCTAAATTTATTGGCATTTGCAAGAACTCCATTCATTCACTCACTGACTCATTCATTTAAAAGATATATAAGTGCTTCAGTGGTGCCAGGCACTGTGCTAGGTACCGGATCATAGAGTGAACCAAACACAATCCCTGCCCTTCTGTGACATATAAATGAGAGGAGAAAGACAGAAAGCAAAATAAAAATCAGATAATGATAAGAGCTATGAAGAAAAGTCATGCAGGACCAGGTGCAGTGGCTCACGCCTGTAATCCCAGCACTTTGGGAGGCTGAGGCAGGAGGATGGCTTGAGGCCAGGAGTTTGAGACTAGCCTGAGCAACATAGGGAGACCCTTTCTCTACAAAAAATAAAAAAATTATCTGGGTGTGGTGGTGCACACTTGTGGTCCCAGCTACTTAGGAGGCTGAGGTTGGAGGATGGCTTGAGCCCGAGGGTTCAAGAATGCAGTGAGCTATGATTGCACCATTACACTCCAACCTGGGTGACAGAATGAGATCCTGTCTCGAAAAGAATAGAAAAATTAGCTGGGCATAGTGGCACATGCCTATAGTCTCAGCTACTCAGGAGGCTGAGGCAGAAGAATTGCTTGAGCCCAGGAGCTTGAGGATGCAGTGAGCCAAGGAAGTGATGCTTTTATGAGCTGGTACAACTGGAAAGTACCCTCAGTAGTGACCTAGCCTGGAGGCTTTCAAACTGCCCAGGGCCCCTGCGGGACCCACCATAGAAGGTCAGGGAGAAGGGCCTGTCCAGCACTTCCTGTGTGTCATTTGGCTATGGATCTCAGTAGCATCTCATAGGTCACACATCTCATTCCTCGGATGAGGAAACTGAGGCCCAAAGAGTTTACATAACTCCATCTGTGGTTGCACAGTGGTCCCAGTGGCAGAGACAAAATGCATGTCATCCCTTTAGATTCTGAGTCCAGTAGACTTTGGATCATCCTGCCTGCCTCTCCCTGAGAGTGACTTGTAGAACAAAGGGAAGTATTCAGAACACCTGGGGCCCCATGCTTAGCCTGGGTCTCAGCTGCTCCTGAGGCTGGGTTTGCTGGCTGCCCTCCCACACCGGCCTGCAGGGAGCCCCTCAGCCAGACTTACTCACTTGGGTATTCTAGCCGACCCCCTTTCGGAAACCAGCCATAAACAAGCCTGGTAAGCTCTGTCTTTTGCATTTGCAGGATGGACAGTCTATGGTCTGGCAACTCTCCTCATCCTCACAGTCACAGCCATTGTAGCAAAGATACTTCTGCACGTCACATTCAAGTGAGTACAAGAGGGAGCTGCCCGATTCCAGGAAAGGGAAGGCTCAGAGTTCGTTTTCTATGATGCTTCATTTGTCTGGGTACAACTGTAGAATCAGCAGATGATTCCAAGGCCCTCAGTCCTAGGGAATGGAAAGCAGCAGACATTCCCCCTTCTCTGTAGAGTGAAATGTACAACGGGACAAATCTCATTAAGGTTTGAGGGATTTTGTTTGCTGTGTCCAAAGCATACAATTTCAAGGAGGATTGCAACATTCCCGGCTTAAAAAGCAAATGTGCTAGTGCCTTACGGAGATCTTTATGCAGGATTGAAGATAGCTAGGATGATGCGGTGCATACTTCCTGATGCCTTCTAGAAATTGAGAAACATCCTTAGGAAGAGAATTCTCACATTTTATTCACTATTGCTTAATAGTTATTTTAAAACAGTTATTGAAGAAACTTACAGAAGCTTTATCATTCAATTCTGACCAATTTGGGGGAAAATATATTTCCTTCCCTTATTTTGCTACTCAAGTCTAACAGTTGCACCTTCCAGGAAAGGGGCAATTGTTCATGCTACTGATGTTTGTGTACTTAGAGGGGAGCTTGTTCTAATTTTTCCTTGGCCGGCTCTCAGCTCACTGCAAGCTCCGCCTCCCGGGTTCACGCCATTCTCCTGTCTCAGCCTCCCGAGTAGCTGGGACTACAGGCGCCCGCCTCGTCGCCCGGCTAGTTTTTTGTATTTTTTAGTAGAGACGGGGTTTCACCGTATTAGCCAGGATGGTCTCGATCTCCTGACCTCATGATCCGCCCGTCTCGGCCTCCCAAAGTGCTGGGATTACAAGCTTGAGCCACCGCGCCCGGCCTCTGGTGGTTTCTAATCGAGGCTTTTCTCATTTCGCAGCCTCCCTGAAAATTTATGTATGTCCACTAAAAGCTGTCTTTTTCCTGACCGTCTCACTTGCCGCCTTATACATTAAATGCAAGCTCTTCTGTTGCCTTGTGAAGGCTGCCTTTGGCCACATTGGAACCACTTTACATAGACACCTCCACCCTACACTTGAAATTTTTCAGTGGAAATAATGTCCTCGTGTGTGTGTGTGTGTGTGTGTATGTCTGTGTCTGCGTGTGTGTGTGTGTGTCTGTGTGTGTGTCTGTGTCTGTGTGTGTCTGTGTGTGTGTATGTGTGTTTTAAAGTCATAATTCACATGTTCTGGGGAAGCCTCTCAGGCTCAGTCCTGACCACATCCCCTGTGGCAGCAAGAAAGCCCGATGCTTCCTATAGCATCCAGCATCTGACAGCATGGCTGAGGCCTTAAAGTACATGCCTGACTCTCCTGTGACATCAGCTGCAGCTTCCCTGCCAGGCAGCTGTCGGGACTGAACAGAGTCTGGGCCAGCACCGAAGGCTAGACGGGTCTCTGCTTGAAGCAGAGAAGTTTTGCGTTTATCTTGTTTTAGCTAGGTGGGCTTCCAGGTAAATGGCATTTGAAGATAGTTCTTTTATTTAAAATAAAAGAATTTGAAAATTCATATTCTCTCAGGTTGGGCTTTTCCAGATTTGAAGAATTCTGCTAGTTAGAAAGTTCTTTGTTATTCTGATGCGGACGCTGCCCTGCTGCACTTGGCCTCATTTCAGCTGCACACTAGTCCTTCAGATCTTTAGAGGTGGCTGTGAGGTCCTTCCCAGACCTTGCCCCACCCCATTTCCTAGATACAGTATCTCATGAGATGGTAGGTTGTTTGGAGTGCTTTGTTCTAATCTATTGGAAAAATTATTTATCTGCTTGACAGATCCCATCGTGTTCCTGCTTCAGGGGACCTTAGGGATTGTCATCAACCAGGGACTTCGGGGGAAATCTGGAGCATTTTTTACAAGCCTTCCACTTCGATTTCCATCTTTAAGAAGAAACTCAAGGGTCAGAGTCAACAAGATGACCGCAATCCTCTTGTGAGTGACTAAACACCCTGCTGTGCCTAGGACTCGAGGGCCCTCTTTGAGCTCAAGGCTGCTGGGGTCAACCCCTCCTGTGGTTCTTCTCTGACAGACTCTTCCCTGCCTCTTCCTCTGCCTCGGCCTCTTCGGGGGCGCCCTCCTACAAACTAGGAAGAGGCACCCTGCTGCCAGGGCAGGCAGAGCCTGGATTCCTCCTGCTTCATCGGTTGCACTTAGGAGAGAGACTCAAGGCCCTGGGGCCAGGCCCTCTCTGCATCTCTCTCTCTGATCTAGCTAGCAGTGGGGGTGTCAGGACAGTGAGGCTGAAATGACAGAGGTGGTCATGGCTGGCACTGGGCTCAGGTACATTCTAGATGGCTGTCAGGTGGTGGGTAGGTTTAGTTAATTGAATTTTTCTTGCTTCTTCTCTTCTCCTGGTCTTTATGGCTTGGAACAGGGCCAGACAGGGAGAACTCTCAGGTACTCTTGGGAGTAGGTCTGGTCCCATGCAAGTGTGGACTCCTGGACATTAGTGAGGTGTAAAGAGGGCAGTGTCTGTGCTGCCCTGGCAACATTGCCCTCCAGATGCTGGACTAGGATGGGCCTCCTCCAGCCTGGGAGGGTCTGAGAATAAGATCTAGTGACCCCCATTTATATCAAACCTGATACTTTACACATGGGCTTCTTTCTAGATTCTTCTTTCCATAGCTCATAGAGCTGCAGGGAAAGCTTGAAGAGCTTTGGTCATATAAAATATCCATTTGGCCGGGCGCAACAGGATTATGCCTGTAATCCCAGCACTTTGGGAGGCTGAGGCGGGCAGATCACCTAAGGTCAGGAGTTCGAGACCAGCCTGGACAACATGGTGAAACCCCATCTCTACTGAAAGTATAAAAATTAGCCAAGCTCCTACCACCACGCCTGTAAGCCCAGCACTTTGGGAGGCCGAGGCGGGTAGATCACGAGGTCAGGAGATCAAGACCATCCTGGCTAACACGGTGAAACCCCGTCTCTACTAAAAATACAAAGATTAGCTGGGCTTGGTGGCGGGTGCCTGTAGTCCCAGCTACTTGGGAGGCTGTGGCAGGAGAATGGCGTGAACCTGGGAGGCCAAGCTTGCAGTGAGCCGAGATTGCGCCACTGCACTCCAGCCTGGACGACAGAGTGAGACTCCGTCTCAAAAAAAAAAAAATTGGCCAGGCGTGGTGGTAGGAGCTTGTAATCCTAGCTACTCAGAAGGCTGAGGCACAAGAATAGCTTGAACCCAGGAGGCGGAGGTTGCAGTGAGCCGAGATCGCACCACTGCACTCCAGCCTGGGCAACAAGAGTGAGACTCTGTCTCAGAAAAAACAAAAAACACCCATTCATTTACTCATGCAACAAATTCTCCTGCAAGCTTTTATGGGCACTCAGTAACTACTCAGGATTGGATTTATCAGCCTTGCCCCTGAGCAGCTCGTGGTCCTATGGAACCTGAGCCAGGCCTCGGTCTCTCCATGATTGGCTCAGCTAACTCTCAGTTCAGAGCAGAGAGTATCAATCTTGTGTTTTTGCCTTTAGGCAGCACTACATGAAACATGGGGCCTGTGGTCCTTCCTTCTGGCGTCCCCCGTGTTAAAAGATAAAAAAACACCCCAAGAGCCATCTGTGCTCTCTGCCCCTCCTGTGGGGACCATGTGGGGTTAGGAATGGCTCAGTGGGGAAGGAGAGCGCTCTTGTCCCCAGTCCCATGTCACCCTGTCCCTTAGATAGGGAGTTGGGCTGCAGAGATTGGTGCGAGGAGAGGATGGGTTTGGGAATTGGAGTTCCTCCAAGGAGCTCCTCCTAAGATTGAGAGCTGCAGCTGTAGTGGCTGCTGGTTGGGAGGTAAGTGCCATCACTAATTTAAAAGTCCTTGCCATCTGGAAGCAGGCTTTGTCAACAGCAGCTGAGAAAAGCGGACTGTGCCTCTGCTGGCCAGGCCTAGGCGCTCGTCAGAGCATGCCTCTGCCCAAGGCATTTGGGCCTGGGTGATTGTTGCACCTCTGGCCTTGGCGTTTCCTCTTTGCAGCACGTGCCTACCTCCCCCAAGCCCTGAGCCACTGCCTGCTGGGGCTCCTACTGAAGTTCTGGCAACACCTCTGCACCTGCCACCCCTGGGAGGAAAGAGGGCCACACGGGAAGTGTCTGCAGGGAGAGGTGACACTCGGCAGCCTGAGTTCAGGAGAGGTGCTCAGAGCTTCAGGCAGAGAGGCCTTCAGAGGAGGGAAATGGAGCAATGTGTCACAGGCAGACAGGGTCAGGACTGCCACCCCAGGCCCCGTGGGAGGCCAGCTGAGGGCACAGAGCTGCTCGGTGCAGGCTTCATGCTTTGATCTGGAAAGAGCAGCTGTCCGTAGGCCTCTGTCTCCAAGAGGCCCGTCACACAGGAGGACCGCTGGAAACATATCGACACGTGCAGTCTCCCCTCCAAGCTATTCACACTGATTGTGGAATCTCTTTCAAACACAAGTGTCAGGTGTGTGTCATCCCAGCGGGCCCTGTGCTGTGAATAGAGCCATGTGCAGCACAAAGGGAATGTGGCATGTGGCCCCGGAAGAGTTCACCCGGCCAGGGGCCAGTTGTTCAGTTGCCTGGGGCTGACACTGACCACTGGCCTCTGGGGTGTCCTACAGCCCAGATGCCCACCTTGCCCTCCTCACATCTCAGTCAGGGGAGGCCATGCCCAGGCCAATGTGCTGTCGGAGCCTGCAGTGGGGGCAGCACTTCCTCGGAGGGCCTGGGAGGTGCCAGGGATGCCCCAGTGCTTCTCCTCCTGCCTGGCCCTGGCATGGCCCAGTGCCTCTAGGATCAACTTACGATCCATGGAGCAGCCCCGGGAAACCCAAACCTGGCTCAGGACAGCGTAGGGGCAGGAGGGCTGTAAATCACCCCAGGCTAAGCCTCCATGGGTGCTGGGTCCTGCGCAGCCCGGCTATGGGCTCAGTTAGAACCACTTAGAAAGTCAGCGACACCCTCAAGCCTGTAATCCCAGCACTTTGGGAGGCCGAGACGGGCGGATCATGAGGTCAGGAGATCGAGACCATCCTGGCTAACACCGTGAAACCCCGTCTCTACTAAAAAATACAAAAAACTAGCCGGGCGAGGTGGCGGGCGCCTGTAGTCCCAGCTACTCGGGAGGCTGAGGCAGGAGAATGGCGTAAACCCGGGAGGCGGAGCTTGCAGTGAGCTGAGATCCGGCCACTGCACTCCAGCCTGGGCGACAGAGCAAGACTCCGTCTCAAAAAAAAAAAAAAAAAAAGTCAGCGACACCCCACAGAAGGCCACTGCAGCTAAGTAAACACCTGAGAAGGAAACTGTTCCAGAAGTGATGACGTGGGCTTCCAGGAGCACGGAGGAGGTGGCACTTGAACTTTGAGGAAACTCCTTGGATGAGATAAAGTGGGGGTTGGAGGTGGCGGGAAGAGGGTAACCCTGGGAAAGTCAGCGTCGGAACGCATGGCAGAAGACTGTGGAAGAGGCAGGGGAGGGGCTTTGGGGACCACTGTGGGCGGAGCTCTGAAAGCACCCTGGCCAAAGCCTCTCCTGAGGTGACAGAGCGTGGGAGGAGGCTGCGGGGGCACTGGGCCTGCGTGCCATCCTCACCCTGTTCCCCGCTGGTGCCAGGCCCTGCCTTCTTGGTACATGTGCCAACAGGAGAGCCCTCACCAGCTGACCCTGTCGCTCTCCGTGGTGACTGTGCCTGGGCCAGCGGCGGCCCCGCCAGCTGACCCTGTCGCTCTCCGTGGTGACTGTGCCTGGGCCAGCGGCGGCCCCGCCAGCTGACCCTGTCGCTCTCCGTGGTGACTGTGCCTGGGCCAGCGGCGGCCCCGCCAGCTGATCCTGTCGCTCTCCGTGGTGACTGTGCCTGGGCCAGCGGCGGCCCCGCCAGCTGATCCTGTCGCTCTCCGTGGTGACTGTGCCTGGGCCAGCGGCGGCCCCGCCAGCTGATCCTGTCGCTCTCCGTGGTGACTGTGCCTGGGCCAGCGGCGGCCCCGCCAGCTGACCCTGTCGCTCTCCGTGGTGACTGTGCCTGGGCCAGCGGCGGCCCCGCCAGCTGACCCTGTCGCTCTCCGTGGTGACTGTGCCTGGGCCAGCGGCGGCCCCGCCAGCTGATCCTGTCGCTCTCCGTGGTGACTGTGCCTGGGCCAGCGGCGGCCCCGCCAGCTGACCCTGTCGCTCTCCGTGGTGACTGTGCCTGGGCCAGCGGCGGCCCCGCCAGCTGACCCTGTCGCTCTCCGTGGTGACTGTGCCTGGGCCAGCGGCGGCCCCGCCAGCTGACCCTGTCGCTCTCCGTGGTGACTGTGCCTGGGCCAGCGGCGGCCCCGCCAGCTGACCCTGTCGCTCTCCGTGGTGACTGTGCCTGGGCCAGCGGCGGCCCCGCCAGCTGACCATGTCGCTCTCCGTGGTGACTGTGCCTGGGCCAGCGGCGGCCCCGCCAGCTGACCCTGTCGCTCTCCGTGGTGACTGTGCCTGGGCCAGCGGCGGCCCCGCCAGCTGACCCTGTCGCTCTCCGTGGTGACTGTGCCTGGGCCAGCGGCGGCCCCGCCAGCTGATCCTGTCGCTCTCCGTGGTGACTGTGCCTGGGCCAGCGGCGGCCCCGCCAGCTGATCCTGTCGCTCTCCGTGGTGACTGTGCTGGGCCAGCGGCGGCCCGCAAGCTGATCCTGTCGCTCTCCGTGGTGACTGTGCCTGGGCCAGCGGCGGCCCCGCCAGCTGATCCTGTCGCTCTCCGTGGTGACTGTGCCTGGGCCAGCGGCGGCCCCGCCAGCTGATCCTGTCGCTCTCCGTGGTGACTGTGCCTGGGCCAGCGGCGGCCCCGCCAGCTGATCCTGTCGCTCTCCGTGGTGACTGTGCCTGGGCCAGCGGCGCCCCCAGCCAGCTGACCCTGTCGCCTCCGTGGTGACTGTGCCTGGGCCATCGGCGGGACCACGCCAGCTGATCCTGTCTCTCTCCGTGGTGACTGTGCCTGGGCCAGCGGCGGCCCCGCCAGCTGTGTCCTCTCCGTGGTGACTGTGCTGGGCCAGCGGGCCCCGCCAGCTGACCTGTCGCTCTCCGTGGTGACTGTGCCTGGGCCACGGGCCAGCGACCTGTCCTCTCCGGGTGGCGGGCCAGCGGCGCCCCGCCAGCTGATCCTGTCGCTCTCCGTGGTGACTGTGCCTGGGCCAGCGGCGGCCCCGCCAGCTGATCCGTCGCTCTCCTGCTGTGCCTGTGCCCGTGCGGCGGCCCCGCCAGCTGATCCTGTCGCTCTCCGTGGGGGAACTTTGCCTGGGCCAGCGGCCGGCCCGCCAGTGACCCTGTCGCTCTCATTGGATGACTGTGCTGGGCCGCGGCGGCCCCGCCAGCTGATCCTGTCGCTCTCCGTGGTGACTGTTCCTGGCAGCGGCGGCCCCGCAAGCTGACCCTGTCGCTCTCCGTGGTGACTGTGCCTGGGCCAAGCGGCGGCCCCGCCAGCTGATCCTGTCGCTCTCCGGGTGACTGTGCCTGGGCCAGCGGCGGCCCGCCAGCTGATCCGTCGCTCTCCTGACTGTGCCTGGCAGCGGGCCCGCAGCTGACCCTTCCTCGTGGTGACTGTGCCTGGGCCGCGCGGCCCCGCCAGCTGACCTGTCGCTCTCCGTGGTGACTGTGCCTGGGCCAGCGGCGGCCCCGCCACTACTGTCCTCTCCGTGTGACTGTGCTGGCCAGCGGGGTGACCCTGTCGTCTCCGTGGTGACTGTGCTGGGCCAGCGGCGGCCCCGCCAGCTGATCCTGTCGCTCTCCGTGGTGACTGATGCCTGGCCAGCGGCGGTCCCCGCCAGCTGACCCTGTCGCTCTCCGTGGTGACTGTGCCTGGGCCAGCGGCGGCCCCGCCAGCTGACCCTGTCGCTCTCCGTGGTGACTGTGCCTGGGCCAGCGGCGGCCCCGCGCTGTTTCTCAGTGTCCTTGGCCCTTCTGAGAAGGCGGGCGGGAGGCACACGGTGCCCTGTTCTTCCCCGTTTGTCCAGTTGCTTGCAAAGCAGAGAATGAGTAGGAATGAACCCGAGTGCCTTCACCAACCCTGTCCCCCACATCAGGACAGGCTTGAGACCTCTCTGGGCATGAGCGAGGAAACCAGGCTGCTCTAACTTCTGAATAGTGGGCTCCGGCTCAAGACTCCAATCGGCCAGAAGCCCACAGAGATCAAAGCACTAGCAAGTTCAGCTGTCCTGGCCCTCAGGCAGAACCCACTGGAGTGCCTGGGTGTGGCTCCACCCACATGCCCCACTGTCAGCCCAGGCAGGAGCCTTCCTGGCCAGGCTCAGGATCTGCCTGCAGCCCAGCCAGGCCATCACCCAGCCTCGATGCATCCTGGCACTGCACACTTACTCTTCACAAGCACTTATATGCGGATGGCCTCCGAGACCCTGCCTCCCTGGTCTGCTGAGGCCAGGCCAGGTCTCCCACGGAGCCGGGCAGCTCCCCACCCCACCGCCTGGCACAGTTAGGTCTCAGATCTCCCATGGGGTGTTTGATGTCGGCTTTTGTTCCTACCTTGGGAGTTTGGATTGTTTCCTTTGGTGTCTTTGTTTACCTTCCTCACTGTTCTACCTCCTGGCCAGGTCTCAGCTTAGCTTCCCTGGTGTGGGGTGTTTTTCAAGCCTTCCAGCCACAGCTGTCTCCCCTCAGGCTGGATGGCTCAGGGGTGACAGGGCTTCACCCTCTGACTGCAGACCCCTGGTGGGCACATCTCACAGGCTTCCGTCTTGCTGAGTTGGGTACAGAGGCAGAAGTGAGGTGTGGAGGAAAGTCAGAGGGAAATCTGCTTCAGAAAGGAAGGGTCTTTAGACACAAAGACTGGAGGGCCCTTCCCCGCCTGCACGGGAGCTGCCATCGTGGGGCTCATGCACGCCAAGACCTTCCCACATCCAAACTCACCTTCCAGCAGGGATTTTGACTTTGGATGACAAGGCCTTATTTGTAAATATGCTCTTAATATGCAACTTTGAGAATAAAATAGAAACATCATGTATTTTAAAATATAAGATGAAGTGTGATGCACTGTATACAATTTAATATATATTTTTAGGATTTTGTTATTTAAGAAAATGGAATGTAATGGTACTTTTACAAAAGAGAAAAAATGTTATTTTTACTTTCTGGAAAAAATAAATATTCTCATTGTTGTAGAAATAGTGATGGGCCCTACGCTGTCATTTCTGTGGGAGTTCCCCAGAGACTGTGGGACAAGCGGAGGGTGTCTGTGGTGGGATTCTTACCTTCCCTCGGGTGCCAGTCCTCACCTTTTGGTTGCTTTTTCCTAGTAGTGCCTCCAAATTTCTTCCAGTCTTGTCACGGCTTTGACCCACAGCTGACCTTCAGCTGGTAAGATCGGAAAGATTAGGTACTCCAAAACCACTGCACTGCAGCGCACGTCCAAGGAGGGTCAGGGCAGGGCACAGGGCTCTCTGCATCAGAGAAATCTGGGCTCAAGCCGGCCTGGAGTTGATCCCTTGACTCCTCAGCCTCAGCTTCCCCATCTGAAAAGGGTAATGGAATCTCTTCCTCAGGAGGCTATG
The DNA here is from genome assembly GCF_007565055.1 of Rhinopithecus roxellana. NCBI lineage: Eukaryota > Metazoa > Chordata > Mammalia > Primates > Cercopithecidae > Rhinopithecus > Rhinopithecus roxellana. The sequence continues at coordinate 21,410,144 of NC_044561.1, read as the reverse complement.
GAGGTTATGTTTTGACAAAATGCATCTAAAGTGCTTATGTAATTATTATCCCAGGTGGAACTGACTTTGCCTCTCAGAGCAACCAGTTCCTCCTCTCCACCCACTTCTTGCCCCACCCTTTCCTTCTTAGGAAGGAAAGAAGCTAATAGAAGCTCCATGTATGAGCTGCCCACTCTGTGCCAGGCACTCCGCTGGCAGACACTGTGCACATCCTACAACTCTTCGCCGTGGGTACCACTTTCCCTCTTTGGCAGATGAGACAGCTGAGGCATGGAGAGGCCGTGGGGGACAGTAGCTGGGAGCACAGCCCTGGAGTGAGCCCTCCAGGATTCAGTTTCCTCCATTCATTCTCTGTGAGGCCAGTCAGAGTAAAACAGGGAGCCTTTGAAGGGTTTCAGCGGAGGAGTGACATCAGATTCCCAGTTTAGAAACCGTTTCTCCTTGCATCTGGGAAAACAGATCTGAGCAGGGTAAGACCGAGGGCAAGGAAACCAGTCAGGAGACTCTACAGGCCCAACCAGGAGATGCTGAGGGCATGCCTGGGCCCCCACGCCAGTGCTGTGGAGAGAGACGCTGACCACATCTCCAGAGCAGGGGCACATGCATGGGGTGGGTAGCTCAGGCTCACATCCCAGTTCCACTATTCACTATGTGACCTGGGGCAAGTAACACGGCCCTGTGTACCTGTTTTCTCACCTGTCAAATGGAGACAGTTACAGTACCTGCCTTTGTGAGGCATTGGACTGTATGAATTATTATTACCTGCAGTATGTTTTCCATCAAAGGTAGATGTTCCTTTCATTCTAGAATAGAGGTGGGAGTTAAGAATGAGGAGGTGTCTGGGATGGTGCTCGGATACCTGACATGGGTGCCTGAGCAGAGAGAGGGGCCATTCTTTGGCATAAGGAATGGAAAAGGTGCCAGGTGTGAGAGGAAACCTGATGAATTCCTTTTGGGCTAAATCCACTGTGGTCCCTGTGGGACACTGAGGTAGAGCTGTCCGGCAGGCGTTGGACAGACAGCCTGAGCCCCTCCAAGGAGCACAGGGCTCTGCACAACCCAAGGGAACATGGGCACAGGCAGCATCCTCAGGGTGAGTGTTAGGGCCACCCCTCAGAAGGCTATGGGGGACAGTGTCCTGGGATGCACTGAGGCAGTGAAGGAGTGCCTGGCAGGACCAGGGTGGGCAGGGGTAGGACAGGAAACAAGGACTCCCCTGGAAGCCAAATAACCTATGGGCAAAGCTTTTTTTTTTTTTTGAGATGGAGCTTTGCTCGTCGCCCAGGCTGGAGTACGGTGGTGCAATCTCTGCTCACTGCAACCTCCGCCTCCCAGGTTCAAGCGGTTCTCCTGCCTCAGCCTCCCAGAGTAGCTGGAATTACAGGCGCCCGCCACCACGCCCAGCTAATTTTTGTATTTTTAGTAGAGATGGGGTTTCACCATGTTGGCCAGGATGGTCTGTAACTCTTGACCTCAGGTGATCTGCCCGCCTCGGCCTCCCAAAGTGCTGGGATTACAGGCATGAGTCACTGAGCCTGGCGAGCAAAGATTCTAACCTGACCAGCACACATAGACTGCTGGGGCTTTGAGTCCCAGTTCCAGATTCTCAGGAGACAGCTGGGCCAGGTGAAGTCTCCCTCGTCCAGCCAGTTTTTGCTAGGATAGGGTTCTCTGAGGAAAGAGGGCACAGGCCAGTCCAGCTAAAGAATATTACCACCGCAGACATGGCTCTCGGTGGGATGCATTTGACCACTTGCCTGGGAATCCCTACGTGCTCTGTTAAACTGCAGGTTTCTGGGCCCCACCCCAGACCTACCACATCAGAATCCCTGGAAGCATTGCCTCGACACAGAGTCCACGCCCTTCACTTCACCACTGTCCCCTCCCTGGCTAACTTCTGCCTCCACCCGGCAGCCAGCCCCAACACTATTGTGGCTGTTGCAACATAATGGAACCTTTTTTTTTTTTTTTTTGAGACAGAGTCTCGCTCTGTCGCCAGGCTGGAGTACAGTGGTGCGATCTCAACTCACTGCAACCTCTGCCTCCTGGGTTCAAGCGATTCTCCTGCCTCAGCCTCCCGACTAGCTGGGACTACAGGTGCCCACCACCACGCCCGGCTAATTTTTGTATTTTTAGTAGAGACAGGGTTCCACCATGTTGACAGGATGGTCTCGATCTCTTGACCTGGTGATCCACCCGCCTCGCGCTCCCAAAGTGCTGGGATTACAGGTGCGAGCCACCGCGCCCGGCCCGGGATGGCTCCTTTAAAGGTGAGCTTCGCTTGACTGTTTCTCTTCACCGGGCTTTCCTTCTCTCTCCCAGAAGCTCTTTCCTTCCATGAAGGAAAATATTTTTAATGGCAGGAAATGGCTGGTAGAAAACAAATGGGGTGGCCTTGCTGGTGAATTTCTTAGGGACAAATTATGCTGCAACAGAAAAATAAATAAATGCAGCCAGAATGTGTAACTGTCCTACCTAAAAAACCACTTTGGGATTATAGGACAATGAAGCCAGGATGAGACCCTCACACCCATTTGAGTGGACTCTGGGGACCACTGACCTTGCCCTGTGTTCTCCTGAACCTGAGAAACGCAGACATTGGAGAATCCACCCGGGAGCCAGCACCACGGCAGCACCAGCCCCATCCTTTGTCAGGCAGTCAGAGGCTCTTCTTCCCATGAAGGGGAATAGGGCTGGACAAGGGTGACCTTGTCTCCAGGCTTGGAAGTCACATGACCATCTTCTTTCCCCTCTGGGCCATGCGTGCTTGAAACTGCAGACAGTCTCTGGCACTCAGAGAACTGGGAAGCTTTTGTTCCTCTGTGGCGAGGTCGGGTCCCGATGGGGGATTGTTTTTGCTCAGCTGAAAGGGATACTTTAGGGATAGAATATTTCAACCTCAAGAAGCAGCAACATTTGCTTGTAGCTGGAAGTCTTCACTTCTGGTCTCCAGCTGTTGTCTGGAGCCACCAGGCCTCCGCTGAATGGGCCTAAGCCCAACCACTGGGGGCGGGCAGTGCCTGCCGGGCTGAACATGAACCAGTCTGTGCAGGACGCCCATCTCCAGGACAGCCCGGCTGCAAAGACACCCTGTCCCCTCCCAGTGGTGGCTGCTGGGCTTTGGAATAAACCTGTTAGCTCTGGGTGACTGAGCTGGGAAAAGGGGCTCCACAAGAAGCATTTTAGGGGGAAAGTAGACCCAAGCTTGAGCTTCAGAGTAACCCCTCTGCGAGAAACACCAACCACTCGGAAACAGCCAGGGCTTTTGCAATAGCGAAGCTGCAGATCCCGTTTATTTCACTCTTAAAAGCATTGTCTCTGTTCAAATGAGGTCACTGAACTCTTAAAAACTTCACTGAGGGTCATGCTTCTTTGCATATTGATCACGTGAATGTTTAGTGGACTTGCCTCATTTGCTGGTACCAAGGATAAAGATTAAGGGCCCTCAAGGGGTATTCAGACCTCAAATTCAGCCAAATACAGGGGCAGCTTTTCCTGGGTCTGAGCGAGCTGAGGAAAGCACTTTTGAATGCGCAAGGACAATAAGATTAGTAGTCACTGCCATCTCTGCAGTACCTGTTGTGCACCAGACGCTGTGCCAAGTGACCAACAGACATTACCAGATTCATCTTTGCAGCAACCCAACAAGAAAACCGAGGGTCAGAGAAGGGGTTCAGCTAGGGGCCGCCAAGGTTTGGACTCAGCCTGGGACCACTGGCTCCAAAGCTGTGGGTCCTCATTCCTGTTAAGCTGCAGGCCCCTCCAACACAGGCAGTGGGTGGGCCCCCAAATAGCTCATCTTCAAGGATGTGGCTTTCAGACAGCCCAGGGAAAGTGTGGATCGATTTGCCTGGGTCAAGGAAGGATCAAACCTACACTTTTTTTTTTTTTTTTTTTTTTTTTTTTTTTTACCTATTTGATGACACAAACCCCTTTGAGAACCAGGGGTTGGATGGAGCCTCTCCCCCCAAAAAAGACCCCATCTGCCAGACTGCAGCGGTCCAGAGACCCCCTGCCCCCTGAAACCCTTCCATGGACCTCAGGTTTAGAATCTCTCCATTAAGCCATGAGTATGATTATTTGAAAGTTAAAATGAGGCCAAAAGGGGTAACAGTAACAGTAATAATAATACGAATAACAGGATACATTTTACTGACCACCTATTGTCAGGCACTTATGCCAGGGGTTGACAAACATTTTCTGTAAAAGGCTAAATACTAAATGTTTTAGACTTTGCAGGCCATACAGTCTCAGATCCTTTGACCAGAACCACAGGCCAGTCACTGGGACCCTCAGTGACTCCAGCAAGCTCTGGAGCCATCTGGGCAGCTCCACGAGGAGCGGGGGATGAGGGGCCACCAAGCCCCCCTTGTTATTAGCCACAGACAATATGTAAACAAATGGGCACGGTTGTGTTCCCATAAAACTTCACGGATACCAAAACCTGAAGATTATATAACATTCACATGTCACGAAATGCTACAAAATGATATTCTTTTGATTTTTTTTCCCCAAAATTAAAAAGTGTAAAAACCGGCCAGGCATGATGTCTCACCCGTGTAATTTCAGCACTTTGGGAGGCTGAGGCGGGTGGATTACTTGAGGTCAGGAGTTTGAGACTAGCCTGGCCAACATGGTGAAACCCTGTCCCTACTAAAAATATAAAAATTAGCCAGGTGTGGTAGTGCGTGCCTGTAATCCCAGCTACTCGGGTGTCTGAGGCAGGAGAATTGCTTGAAACCGGGAGGTGGAGGTTGCCGTGAGCCGAGATTGTGCCATTGCACTCCAGCCTGGGAGACAGAACAAGACTCTGTCTTAAAAAAAAAAAAGCACAGGAGTCAGGATATGAGCCCACTCCCAAGCCTATTTGTTTTCCTAAGAGACAAGGCATTTAAATTGTGGAGGAAGAAAAGGTGACAGTGAAGCAGGAAGGAAGGCCCAGGAGCAAGGGCAGTCCCCTGGGCCCTGGGAATATCGGGCAGAGCGGCTCCATCCTCCCACAGTCTTTGCTGAATGGTCTGCACTGTAGGGGAGGGCGGCTGGTTTCCTGAGCCGTCCCTCCAACCCCCTGCAAGTGGCTCCAAGGACAGAGGCTCCAGATCCAGGACAGCTGGTGGCCTTCACATTGTTTTGCGTCTCCCAGGTTCTCTTAATTATAACCAATTTGCCACCCTCAGCAATTCCTTGTTCCCCTTCGCTAATACCCATGAGTTGGAACCATCAGCCGAACTCCCAGCCAAATGCGGCTAAAATCACTTCCCTTTCCCATGTAGGGAGCCCTCCAGTCTCTTAGAAACTCGCCTCTCTTCTCAGTCCTGTGAGACGGGCGAGGCCTGCCCTTCTGTGCACTGACTTACTGGGCTGGGATCTGCCCCCAAAATCTCTTACGAAAGCGGGAGACAGAATCTGCTCAACTTTAGCTCCTCCCCGCCCCCCGTGTCCCCCCACCTCTCCTGCTGACTCTTGGGGCTCTGGCACACTGCCTGCCAAGGACAACCTTTCCTTTTTTTCTCTCTCTAAAGACAGGGTCTCACTCTGTCGCCCAGGCTGGAGAGCAGTGACACCGTCACAGGGTAAACTCCAAAACTGGGATTCAGCCTGGGAGACCACATGGGTTCCTGGCTTTAAGCAGGAAGGAACTCAAGAGTGAGCTGACAGTAAAGTGAAAGCAAGTCTATTAAGAAAGTAAAGGAATAAAGGAAGGATACTCCGTAGGCAGAGCAGCGGCATGGCTGCTTGACTGAGTAGACTTACGGTTATTTCTTGATTATATACTAAACAAGGGATGGATTATTCATGAGTCTTCCGGGAAAGGGGTGGGGAGTTCCCGGAACTGAAGGTTCCTTCCCTTTTTAGATCATATAGGGTAACTTCCAGATATTGCCGTGGCATTCATAAACTGTCATGGCCCTGGTGGGAGTGTCTTTCCGCATGCTAAAGGATTATAATTAGCATACAATGACCAGTGAGGACAACCAGAGGTCACTTTCATTGCCATGTTGGTTTTGGTGGGTTTTGTCCAGCTTCTTTACTGCATCTCATTTTATCAGCGGGGTCTTTGTGACCTGTATCTTGTGAAACCAGTCCTGCAGACCTCCTATCTCATCCTGTGACTAAGAATGTCTGACTTCCTTAGAATGCAGCCCAGCTGGTCTCAGCCTCATTTTACTCAGTAGCCCCTATTCAAGATGGAGTTGCTCTGGTTCCATTGCTCTGACAGCACAATCATAGCTCACTGCAGCCTCACTCTCCTGGGTTTGAACAATCCTTCCATCTCAGCTTCCTGAGTAGCTGGGACCACAGGCGTGAGCTGCCATGTCCAGCTGATTAAAAAAAAAAAATTCTTGTAGAGACAGGGTCTCACTACATTGCTCAGGCTGGTCTTGAACTCCTGGGCTCAAGTGATCCTCTCGTCTATGGCCTCCCAGAGTGCTGAGATTACAGGCATGAGCCACCATGCCTGGCTCCTTTATAACCTCCATTTATTCATCTAGAAAATAGATAGAGGCTGGGCGCAGTGGCTCACACCTGTAATCCCAGCACTTTGGGAGGTTGAGGCGGGCCACCTGAGGTCAGGAATCCGAGGATCACCCGAGGTCAGGAATTTGAGACCAGCCTGGCCAACATGTTGAAACCCCCTCTCTACTAAAGATACAAAAAAATTAGCCTGGCCTGGTGGCAGGCACCTGGAAACCCAGCTACTCCAGAGGCTGAGGCAGGAGAATCGCTTGAACCTGGGAGGCGGAGATTGCAGTGAGCTGAGATCGCGCCATTGCACTCCAGCCTGGCTAACAGGGTGAGACTTCATCTCAAAAAAAAAATAGAAATAAAAAAAAATAAGGCCAGGCGCGGTGGCTCACGCCTGTAATCCCAGCACTTTGGGAGGCTGAGGCAGGCGGATCACGAGGTCAGGAGATCGAGAGCATCCTGGCGAACACGGTGAAACCCCGTCTCTACCAAAAACACAAAAAAATTAGCCAGGCGAGGTGGCGGGCGCCCGTAGTCCCAGCTTCTCGGGAGGCTGAGGAAGGAGAATGGCGTGAACCCAGGAGGCGGCGGAGCTTGCAGTGAGGGGAGATTGCGCCACTGCGCTCCAGCCTGGGCGACAGAGCAAGACTCCGTCTCAAAAAAAAAAAAAAAAGAAAGAAAAATAAAAAGAAAATAGATACAGCAGTAGTTTCTCATAGGGTTGTCGTGAAGATTAAATGAAATACGAAAGGTACAATATTTAACTCAGTGACTGGCCTGTGAGTCCTCAAGAAATTTTAACGATTTTTATGAGTAAACTAAGGGGACCACCAGGAGCAGGGGGGACCTCAGATGTGCCTGCCTTTCAGATTGAGAACCCAATTTATCAAACTCCAAGTTTACAATGCACAAAGTAGGGGCAGTTCCCTCCTTAGAGAATAATTCCTGATTTGGTTCCTTCAAGTAGCTGGTTTTCCCCAAGACCTTCAATATGTGACCCCATTTAATAAAAGTATCTACTGACCTTCACTTTCTTAGGGACCTAGCTGTTGGGTGAAAATACCCTTTTTTGCCGACTCTCTGCCTGCAGTGGATTTCCTTATCTGTTGCTTCAGGTAAGGGAACGAATGCAGAATTTGAATGTCCTCATAGTTCCCCCAGTGCTGCAGGTGGACAAATAGGCTAAGGCCCCTAGCCCAGCTGGCAGAGGTAAGGAGCTGCCAGCCCGCCCGGCTCCCGCTGCGGCAAAGCCCCCAGCCGCGCCTCCTGCCGCCCTCGCCTTTCCTGCAGGAGCCATCCCGGCGCAGGCTTGCTCACCAGCTCCGCCCCGTGGTAAGACCGGAGATCTGCGGAAGAAGGCCAGCCCTGAACAGCGACTGCATTTAAGCCCTTCCATTACAGTTACACGGATTCTTTTGCCCAGCGCGGTGATGCGTGCCTGTAATCCCAGCTACTCTGGAGGCTGAGGGAATGGATGCCTTGAGTCCAGGAGTTCACAATCAGCCTGGGCAAAATAGCGAGAGCCCTATCTCAAAACAAAAAAAGACAAGAAAAAATAAAAAAATAATGTCACAGGTTTCTTGACCCTAAACCTGGACATTAGCCCAGGTCTCACTCTCACCAAGCCCTCTAAAGAACTCATTCCGGCCAGGCTCAGTGGCTCACGCCTGTAATCCCAGCACTTTGGGAGGCCGAGGCGGGCGGATCACGAGGTCAGAAGATCGAGACCATCCTGGCTAACACGGTGAAACTCCGTCTCTACTAAAACTACAAAAAATTAGCCGGGCGTGGTGGCGGGCGCCTGTAGTCCCAGCTACTTGGGAGGCTGAGGGAGGAGAATGGCATGAACCTGGGAGGCGGAGCTTGCAGTGAGCCGAGATTGCACCATTGAACTCCAGCCTGGTCAAGGAGGAAGACTCCGTCTCAAAAAAAAAAAAAAAAAAAAAGGGCTCATTCCATCAGATAAATGATGAGATGAATTATTCTACCTCCGTACTATGAAATCCTATTCACCATTGAAATTAATGTGGTGTATAATCTCCAAAGGCAATGAAAAAAAGGAACAAATTAATGTAGTACCTCTACATGTACTGTATCAGAATACCTTAGTGAAAAAATCAAGTCAAAGAACAAAGCATAAGTGTAATTTCTTTTTGCCAAATTTTAAAAAGACAGAGGGAAATATATGTATGTGTATACAAAGGTACCAGCAAAGTCCTGCGAGGTCTGTGCCTAACTCTTATCGTGGTCACCTTTGGAAAAGAAAGGAAGGAAAAGAGGAGGAAGCCAGGGGCAGTTGCTTATGCCTGTAATCCCAGCACTTTGGGAGGCCAAGGTAAGTGGCCTCTTGAGCCCAGGAGTTTGAGACCAGCCTGGGCAACATGGCAAAACCCAGGGTCTACAAAAAATATGAAAATTAGCCAAGCATGGTGGTGCGTGCCTGTAGTCCTAGCTACTCAGGAGGCTGAGGTGGGAGGATCACTTCAGCCTGGGAGGTCTAGGATGCAGTGAGTCATGATCACGCCACTGCAACAGAGTGAAACCTTGTCTCCAAAAACAAAAAAAGGAAAAGAGGAGGTAAGGACACTTATATTTTCACATTTTATTTGATATATTTATATGTGGCTTGAATCTTTTACATTCATGAATTACATGTGCAAGTTTGAAAATAAAGTGCAGGTGGATTACTTAAAAATTTGGAGGCTGGGTGCAGTGGCTCACACCTGTAATCCCAGCACTTTGAGAGACCAAGGCAAGTAGATCGCTTGAGGTCAGGGGTTTGAGACCATCCCGGCCAACATGGCGAAACCCTGTCTCTACTAAAAATACAAAAATTATCTGGGCGTGGGGCACATGCTTGTAATCCCAGCTACTTGGGAGGCTGAGGCAGGAGAATCACTTGAACCCAGGGAGCAGAGGTTGCAGTGAGCTGAGACAGTGCCACTGTACTCCATCCTGGGCAACAAGAGCGAAACTACGTCTCAAAAAAAAAAAAAAAAAAAAAAAAATTGGAAAGCACGCAAAGCAAAAAGAACAACGTAAGTCTCTTTCACTGTCACCCTGCTCAGTAGAAGCACTGTCAAAACGCTGGTGCTTGTGTTTCCAACACACATTAGGAACACTGAAGAACATTGCTTCCCCTGCTTGCCCCCAGGAAGGGGCCTGGCCAATGCCCTGGACTAGACATCTATTCTACTGCCCAGCATCACCCACGCCACTGCCCTGCCCCATACTGAGCCACTCCTGGAGACACCTCCCAGTGCGGGGAGTCTCCCAGAATCTTCTCCTTCGGGCCAGCAGAATACTCAGCTCCCAAGTCAAAATGTCTTTCTCTTTGTTAACTACAAAATAAACATCTCCAGGTCCCCTGGGCCACTTGCAGTACAAATGTTTATGTCTTTGGAAACAGACAAAAAGAGACAGAAAGACTCTTGCAAGTTCTCCCTGAGCCGATGGTGCCAAGTTGGTAATTAACCCTCAGCAACCAGGGCGTCTGATCTTCTGCCAGCCCATCTGCAGCAGGTTGCGGGAGTGATTGATTGGGCCTGTGCTAGAACTTGGTGATTGGTGGGCCTTCCAGGCCTTGGAATGCTGTCTGCACAGGACACTGGCTGCCTCTTCAAAACTCTAAATGAGGCACTAGGGACCCATCCCCAAGAAGGCCCCCACACTGCTGCACCCCATTCCAGATGAAGGGCTGTGAGCAGCCCTGGAAATCATCAAACCACTCGGGGGAGTCCCCAGGGCCTGCATGCAGAGCTGGGAGGAGCAAGGCTGCTGAGGGGCAGGCACTCGGTCATTTTGACATTGACATTCACTAAACACCTAGGACCAGGCTCCCCGCTCAACTCTACATACGGTGCCTTATTTCCTTTGACTCTCCCAGCAACCCCATGAGGTAGGTGTAGTTCTATTTCTATTTCATAGATGAGGAAATTGAGTCTCAGAGAAATAAAGTCTGTGCTGTCATCACTTAATCCTGGGTGGATAAAATCTCTTCTTCAGACAGAAGGTGTTCCTTGCCCAAGGTCATCCTGCTGGTAAGTGGGGGCAAAGCTGGACTGAACCTTTTTGCAACTTTGAAGCCACACCTGCCCATCCCCACATATTCATATTGGAAAAGTCTTTCCAGAGGGTTATCATCTTCAGGCTTCTACAAACTATGCCAAGCTCAGAGGAGCCGACCTGTGGGAGCTCCATGCAAAGATCACAGTCAGGTCTTCCCTTGGATGTAGCCAGAGAGAGTGAGGGGACAGCTCTCAGCTGCCCTCGGGACCAGAATTCCATCATGAGAGGCTGGGGGATTGCCTTCTTTCCAGTGGGGGAGCTGAGACCCAGAGAGCAGGATTCGTGTTCAAGTCCCCACCGTGACTTTGTTTGTTTGTTGTTGTTGTTGTTGTTATTGTTGTTTGAGACAGACTCTTACTCTGTCACCCAGGCTGGGATGCAGTGGCACGATCTCAGCACACTGCAACCTCCACTTCCTGGGTTCAAGTGATTCTCCTGCCTCAGCCTCCCGAGTAGCTGAGATTACAGGCACACACCACCATGCCCAGCTAATTTTTGTATTTTTAGTAGAGACAGGGTTTCACCATGTTGGCCAGGCTGGTCTCAAACTCCTGGCCTCAAGTGATCCACCTGCCTTGGCCTCCCAAAGTGCTGGGATTACAGGTGTGAGCCACCGCATCCAGCCCCCACCATGACTTTGCCTCTGTGGCCAATGTCATGTCCCTGGCTGCATGGAGCTTCCTGAAAACAAGGAGGCTGGTGGCAAGGACCCACCTTGAAAAATGGGGAGAAAGCCAATCCCCTAGATATGTTCCCTGAGCCCTTGGGCTGGGAGAAGGGCATCGTGTAGCCTCTAAGGGAGACTGCAAAGTCAGAAGGGATTGCTTCCATCTTGTAGCTCCACCATCTGTGTCACAAACAGGCAGGTCGGGGGAGCAAACATGGCAGAGGGACATGACCTAGGAGTCCTGTACTTCATTTCCCCTCACATTTCATTGGCCGTCACGGGTCACGTGGTCTCACCTAGATGCACAGGCCACTGGGAAATGTAGTTTTCCAGTGGGCCAGGAGGCGTGTACAATGAAATAGCAAATATACAGCTCGTCTCTGCCACACTATTCAAAAGCTTGTAGTCATGTCAGGGCCCAGAATGCCTTGAGATTGTTGCTCAGCACATGAGAGCATGAGGCTGGAGAAGTGGGCTGGCCCAGTGTGAGAAACACAGGTAAAACACAGGGTACTAATTTGCAATCTAGCCCCATGTGGTCCAGGTTCCTCACATGTAGCCAGCCATGGCAATAGAGGGACAAAATGATGCCAGAGCAAGAGGCAGAGTCCCCCAGATGAATGTCAAGGGAAACCCAACAGCCCTGAAGACATCAAGGGGAGGCCATACCAGCCAAGATTCCTGGCTCATTTTGCAGAAAAGAGGATGTGAGAGGGCACTGGGGAAGGAAAAGGGAGAACAGAGGAGAGGTGCCGACATGGGGCACAGGGAATTCTAGGGAAACTGGGCCTGGAGGGTTGGAAAGGTCTCCCAGGATGGCTTCATGGAAGTGCAGCCTCCACAGTCACACAGGGCCCATCCTCACAAAGGCTCCACATTTGGCCCTAGCTGTCACCATCTTGAAATTCTTAATCATTTTCCAAGAAGGGGCCCCATATTTTTATTTTGCACTGGGCCTCACAAATGACAAAGTCAGTCCTGAGTCCAGAAGGGATCAGTCTTGGTTCCAGATGGCCCCACCTCCAGGGCATGGCTGTGGCTGATGGTTATCTGCCAGCCTGGTGGGAGACCAAGACCACGGGAAATGGGTCTGGAGGATGATGGGCAGTAGTGGTCAGCTCAGGAGTGTTGATTTTTTTGTTTTCTTTTGTTTTTGTTTTTTGAGACGGAGTCTCACGCTGTTGCCCAGGTTGGCTCACTGCTCAGCTCACTACAACCTTCGCCTCCTGGGTTCAAGCGATTCTCCTGCCTCATTCTCCCAAGTAGCTGGGATTACATGCAGCTGCCACCAAGCTGGGCTAATTTTTGTATTTTTAGTAGAGATAGGGTTTCTACATGTTGGCCAAAGCTGGTCTCGAACTCCTGACCTCAAGTGATCCACCTGCCTTGGCCTCCTAAAGTGCTGGGATTACAGGCATGAACCATGGTGCCCAGCCAAGTGTTTTGTGTTTTTTTTAGAGACAGGATCTCACTTCGTTACCCAGGCTGGTCTCGAACTCCTGGGCTCAAGTGATCCTTCCTCCTTGGCCTCCCAAAGTGCTGGGATTTCAGGCATGAGCCACTGTGCCCAGCCAGCCCAGGAGTGTTTTGCTCCTTAATGTTCTCAGGTGTAAACATTCAGGAAGCAAACACAAAACAAAACCAAAGGCCGGGCAGAAATCAAGGCAGAAAACTACCAAAGAAATTCTGGACTTAAACTCAGTACTTGACCACTGGACCTATTAGACATCTATGCAAAACTCCACCCATCAGCCACAGAATAAACATTCTTCTCATCTGCACATGGAACATATTCCAAGATCAACCACATGCTCGGCCATAGAGCAAGTCTCAATACATTCAAAAAACTAAAAATTATACCAGCCATATTCTTGGACCACAGTAGAAAAAACACAGAAAATACTAAGAAGATTTTGGCCGGATGCAGTGGCTCACGCCTGTAATCCTAGCACTTTGGGAGGCCAAGGTGGACAGATCACTTGGGGTCAGGAGTTTGAGACCAGCCTGGCCAACATGGTGAAACCCTGTCTCAACTAAAAATACACACACAAAAAAAATTAGCTAAGTATGGTGGCAGGTGCCTGTAATCCCAGCTACTTGGGAGGCTGAGACAGGAGAATCACTTGAACCTGGGAGGTGGAAGTTGCAGTGAGCTGAGATCATGCCACTGCACTCCAGCCTGGGCAACAGAGTGAGACTCTGTCTCAAAAAAAAAAAAATTTAAAAAAAATAATTAAATTAAGAAGATCTCTCAAAACCACACAATTATATGAAAATTAAATGACTTGCTCCTGAATGATTTTTGGGGTAAACAACAAAATAAAGGCACAGAATCAAAAAAATTCTTTGAAAGAAATGAAAACAGAGATACAATGTACCAAAATCTCTGGGATGCAGCAAAAGCAGTATTAAGAGGAAAGTTGATGGTGCTAAAACGCCTACCTCAAAAAGTTAGACCTCAAATTAACCATCTAATATCGCACATAGAGGAACTAGAAAAACAAGAACAAACTAACCCAGAAGACAGCAGAAGAAAAGAAATAACTAAAATCAGAGTTAATAACTTAATGAAATTGAGACACAAAAATTCATACGAAGAATCAGCAAAACCAAAAGTTGATTATTTGAAACGATAAACAGGTCCAGTAAACCACTAGCTAGATTAACAAAGAAAAAAAAAAAGAGAGATCTAAATAAGCAAAATCAGAAATAACAAAGGTGTCCCTTGTAATAAGTGACCCCACAATACAAAAGAAATACAAAAGATCCTCAGAGACTATTATCAACACCTCTGCACACATAAACTAGAAAATCTAGAGGCAATAGATAAATTCCTGGAAACACACTATCTCCCAAGATTGAATCAGGAAGAAACTGAAAGACTGAACAAATCGATATCACGTTCAGAAATTGAATCAGGGTTCTCTAGAGAAAAGGAACTAGGCCAGGTGCAGTGGCTCACGCCTGTAATCCCAGCACTTTGGGAGGCCAAGGTGGGCAGATTATGAGGTCAGGAGATCAAGACCATCCTGGCTGACACAATGAAACCGTGTCTCTACTAAAAATACAAAAACTTAGCCAGGCATGGTGGCGGGCACCTGTAGTCCCAGCCTCGGGAGGCTGAGGCAGGAGAATGGCGTGAACCTGGGAGGCAGAGCTTGCAGTGAGCCGAGATCAGGCCACTGCACTCCAGCCTGAGCGACACAGCAAGACTCCATCTCAAAAAAAAAAAAAAAAAGGAAATCGGTACTAAAAAACTTACCAGCCAAAAAAAGCTTTGGACCAGCTAGATTTACAGTCACATTCCACCAGATGTACAAGGAAGAGCTGCTACCAATTCTACTGAAACCATTCCAAAAAATCAGGTAGGAGGAACTCCTCTCTAACTCATTCTTTGAAGCCAGCATCACCCTGACCTCAAAACCTGGCAAAGACACAGTGAAAAAAGAAAACTCCAGGCCAATATCCCTGGTGAACATAGACACAACAATCCTCAACAAAATACTAGCAAACTGAATTCAACAGCACATCAAAAAGTTGGCCGGGCGGTGGCTCATGCCTGTAATCCCAGCACTTTGGGAGGCTGAAGTGGGTAGATCACTGGAGGCCATAAGTTTGAGACCAGCCTGACCAACATGGCGAAACCCCATCTCTACTAAAAATACAAAAAAATTAGCCAGGCACGGTGGTGCATGTCTGTAATCCCAGCTCCTCAGGAGGCTGAGGCAGGAGAATCACTTGAACCTGGAGGTGGAGGTTGCAGTGAGCCGAGATTGTGCCAGTGCACACCAGCCTGAACAACAGGGTGAGACTCCATCTCAAAAAAAAAAAAAATTAATTCACTATGATCAAGTAGGTTTCATTACTGTGATGCAAGATTGGTTCAACATGCATGAATCAATAAATGTGATTCACCACATAAACAGAATTACAAACTAAAACCGTCATCCCAATAGATGCAGAAAATGCTTTCAAAAAAATCCAACATCCTTTCGTGATAAAAACCCCCAAGAAACTAGGCATGGAAGGAACGTACCTGAAAATAGTAAGAGCCATCTATGACAAACCCACAGCCAACATGATACCGAACAGCAAACACCGAAGCATTCCCCTTGGAACAAGAAAAGCAATCCCAGCCGGGCGCAGTGGCTCACACCTGTAATCCCAGCACTCTGGGAGGCTGAGGCAGGTGGATGAACTGAGGTCAGGAGTTCAAGACCACCCTGGCCAACATGGTGAAACCCCGTTTCTACTAAAAATACAGAAAATTAGCTGGGTGTGGTGGCAGATGCCTGTAATCCCAGCTACTCGGGAGGCAGGAGAATTGCTTGAACCCTGGAGGTGGAGGTTGCGGTGAACCGAGATTGTGCCACTGCATTCCAGCCTGGACAACAAGAGCAAAACTCTGTCACAAAAAAAAAAAAAAGAAAGAAAGAAAAGAAAAAAAGAAAAGCCGTTCCATTATAGCTCTATTATTGGGTATATATCCAAAAGAAAACAAATTATTCTACCAAAATGACATAGGCACTTGTGTGTTCATCACAGCACTATTCACAATAGTAAAGACAAGGCATCAACCTAGGTGCCCATCAATGGTGGATAAGATAAAGAAATCGTGGTACATATACCTTGTGGAATATTACATAATCATAAAAAAGAATGAAATCATGTACTTTGCAGCAACATAGATCCAGCTGGAGGCCATTCACAAGTACATAAAACCATAAACATAGGGTACTGATATGGTTTGGTTCTATGTCCTCACACAAATCTCATCTCGATTGTAATCACCCCTTGCCAAGGAAGGGACCTGAAAACCCCACGTGTTAAGGGAGGGAAGTGATTGGATTAACCGGGCAATTCCGCACCCCCCACCCCCGCCCGCCCCAGTGGTTCTCGTGATAGTGGGTGAGTATCGCGAGATCTGATGGTTTTAAAAGTGGGATTTTTTCCCGTGGTCGCTCTCACGCGCTCCTGCCATCTTGGGAAGGAGGTGTCTGCTTGTCGTTTTGCCTTCCGCCATGATTTTAAGTTTCCTGAGGCCTCCCTGGCAAACGATGCGGAACTGTGAGTCAATTAAACCTCTTTCCTTTATAAATTACCCAGTTTCAGGGAGTTTCGCTCTCGTCCCCCAGGCTGGAGTGCAGTGGCGCAATCTCGGCTCACTGCAACATCTGCCTCCCGGGTTCAAGTGATTTTCCTGCCTCAGCCTCCCAAATAGCTGGGATTACAGGGGCCCACCACTACGCCCAGCTAATTTTCGTATTTTTAATAGAGACGTGGTTTCACCATCTTGGTCTGGTTGGTCTGAAACTCCTGACCTCAAGTGATCCACCTGCCTCAGCCTCCCAAAGTGCTGGGATTACAGGCATGAGCCACCTTGCCCGGCCTCAGGTATTTCTTGATAGCAGTGTGAGAACAGACGAATACAGGTACTCAGGGACGTAAAGATGACAACAGTAGACACTGGGGACTGCTAAGGGGGGAAGGGAGGAAAGGGGGCAAGGGTTGAAAAACGAACTCTTGGGAACTATGCTCACCACCTGGCTGATGGGATCATTCATATCCCAAACCTGAGCATCACGCAATACACCCATGTAACAAACCTGCATGTGTATACCCTACATCTAAAATAAAAGTTGAAAAAAATAGACGAGGTCTTGCTATATTGCCCAGGCTGGAGTGCAGGGCCCATTCACAGACTGAATCATGGCGCACTGCAGCCTCAAACCGCTGGGCTCAAGGGATCTTCCCACTTCAGCCTCCCAAGTAGCTGGGATTACAGGCCCCCGTTGCTATGCCCAGCTAAGGATCTTACATTTTAAAAAGAACAGTCCAGATGTAAGAGATTTACAAAAGCAGGAGATCGATTAACTAGTCCAAAATGGAAACGGCTGTTGACTACGGTGTGGGGGCCTTCCTGACGTCAAAGAGGAATCTGGACACACCTGACAAACTGATGGGACCAGTCGTTTGCATTGGCTGGAACGGTTGAAGGAGAGAAGGAACCTAGCACGATGATGTCAATCTGGTTACAAAGCATGATTCCAGAGAAGAAGGTTAATTAGTAACAGCACCTTGTATCATTTATTGATAATAAATGATATCATTTATTTATTATCATTTACTGTGCTCCAGGCACTGGAGTACACACATGCTTTTGTTATCCTTTGCCACGTAACAAACTATCCAAAAATAGTTTAAAACAAGGAACTGGAGGCCCAGGCAGGCAGATCCTGAGGTCAGGAGGTTGAGACCAGCCTAGCCAACACAGTGAAACCGTGTCTCTAATAAAAATACAAAAATTAGCTGGGCGTGGTGGCAGGCACCTGTAATCTCAGCTACTTGGGAGGCTGAGGCAGGAGAATCACTTGAACCCAGGAGGCAGAGGTTGCAGTGAGCCGAGATTGCGCCACTGCACGCAAGCCTGGGAGACAGAGCTAGTCACCGTCTCAAAAAAATAAATAAATAAACAAAAAAACCCACAAGGAACTGTGATTATCCCGAGTTTTTGTGGGTCAGGGATTCAAGAGCAGTTTAGGCCAGGCATGGTGGCTAACACCTGTAATCCCAGCACTTTGGGATCAAGAGGCCGGGAGTTCAAGACTGACCAGGGCAACAGAGCAAGACCCTATCTCCACAAAAAGTTAAAAAAGTAGCCAGGTGTGGTGGTGTGTGCTTGCAGTCCTCAGGAGGCTGAAACGGGAGATTCCTTGAGTCTAGGAGTTCAGGGGTTCAGTGAGCCACGACTGTGCTGCTGCACTCCAGCCTGGGTGACAGAGCAAGAGCCTGTCACACACACACAAAAGATAGTTCAGAAATCACTCTGTCATTTTCACAACATCCAGTAGGTACAGAGGCCAGCCCTATTCAGGTATGGGAGGTGACTGTACCAAGGCACGAAACCAGGAGGTGGGGCTCATTGGCCACTCTCTCATCTTGGAGGCCGCCGCCCACCACGTGGTACTTCATGATCCTGTTCAATAATCACAACAGGCTAGTAATAATTTTTCCCCTACTCAGAAGAGGGAATTTTGCTCAAGACCAAACAACTAAGAAATAGCAGCCCTTGAATTTGAACCCCACTGTCCTTGGCTATGTTGGAGCTCTATGGCATGCAGGGGTGATAGCAGCAAGGACTGATAGAATGTCCCCCGAACCCCATTCGACTCTGGACTCCAGGCAGCAAGACATTGTATTTCTCTTCTCCGGCCGGGTCACCAGGGGGACTGGCATCTTCTCTCAGACTCTTGCACAGGTCATGGGCAGTTTAGGCCCTGGGATGGCGCCAGTTAGCAGGGGCGAGAAGAAAACTGCCTCTCTCCTGTCGCTCCGCATTTTGCCCCAAGACGAGGGGCTGCCATTCAGAATGGGTCAACTTTCAGGACAGTGACTGGGTCAAATTTGCTGGAAGGCAGAGTCACTATCAGAAGATCTGTCACCTCACCCCCCGCAAACACACACACATGCAAGCACACAAGTACCCATGCACACATCACCTGCATGCACACCCACCAAACACATGCACACCCACCATACACACGCACACACACGCACACATGCACACACACGCACACATGCACACACACGTGCAAGCACACAAGTACCCATGCACACATCACCTGCATGCACACCCACCAAACACACCCACCATACACACGCACACATGTACACACATGCACACACACGCACACATGTACACACATGCACACTCTCCTAGTCGTCTGCTTCTGAGTGACCAGATGGCTTTTTTTCACAACTACTTATTGAGCACCGGCCAGGTGCCTGGTATGCTTCTGGTTGCAAAGGACACAGAGCATGGAACAGAGACATGGTGTCTGCTCTTGTGGAGCCTGTGGTCATGCACCCTGCTGGACGGCTGCCTTTCCAGGGGTCACTTCTGCTCCTCACATCTGCTGGGGCTCATTCACTTCTTCCATGTGGTGTTTGGGCACAGGCATGGGGAGGTCCCCCTAGACCTTGCGCCTAAGCCTCGAACTCTGGCCCACTTTACCAAAAGCCCAAATTAAGGAATTGATCATCTGCTTAGTAATAGTTTAGAACCTTTAGAGTATGTTACAACCTGCAGAAGTTATACCAGCCTGTCTCGACTCTTTTAGTCAGTGAGATGGAGCTTTCAGAAAATCAGGAGACCAAGATGAGGCCAGGTGTGGTGGCTCACACCTGTAGTCCCAGCACTTTGGGAAGCTGATGTGGAAGGATCACTTGAGCCCAAGAGTTTGAGACCAGCCTGAGCAACATAGTGAGACCTCATCTTTCAAAAAAAAATTAGCTTAGTGTGGTGGCACATGCCTGTATTTCCCAGCTGCTCAGGAAGCTGAGGCAGGAAGATCGCTGGAGTCCAAGAGTTCGAGGCTGCAGTGAGCCATGATCAGACCACCGCACACCAGCCTGGGTGACAAGAGTGAGGCCCTGTCTCAAAAACAAAACAAAAGAGACCAAAAACAGTCAAATTCTTCTTACTGTTCTCTCCCTCCCTGCCTAGAGCTGTACTTTCAGACACCACTCATTGTCCTTCCTGCCTTCCCAGGCAATTCAGCACTCTGCAGTGACATCACTCATCTGGTCTCAGGGGCAGCCCAGAGGTATCTGACTGCAGACACAGCCAGGTTCCGTGGGCACAACTGGGTGGCAACTTCAGAGGGCAGAGGGGACGCCTTCATTGCCTCTCCTCACACAGAAACAGTGGGCTCTTTCTGACCCAGCATGGTGGTTCATGCCTGTAATCCCAGGTGCTTTGGGAGGCTGAGATGGGAGGATTGCTTGAGCCCAGGAGGTCGAGGGTGCAGTGAGCTATGATCGCACCACTGCACTCCAGCCTGGGCAGCAGAGCAAGACCTCATCTCTAAGAAAATAAAGAAAAGCTGGGCGTGGTGACTTACGCCTGTAATCCCAGCACTGGGAGGCTGAGGCGGGAGAATCATGAGGTCAGGAGATCGAGACCATCCTGGCTAACATGGTGAAACCTGTCTCTACTAAAAATACAAAAAAAAAAAAAAAAAAAAAAAAAATTAGCCAGGCATGGTGGCGGGCGTCTGTAATCCCAGCTACTCGGGAGGCTGAGGCAGGAGAATGGCGTGAAGCCGGGAGGCGGAGCTTGCAGTGAGCCGAGATAGCGCCACTACACTCCAGCCTGAGCAACAGAGTAAGACTCCGTCTCAAAAAAAAAAAAAAAGAAAGAAAAAGAAAGAGAAACAGTGTCCTCCACACAGCCGGTCAGAACTGTGTGACTCACTTGAGGCAGGACTGAGAGTGACATCTAGTTGCACCTTTCTCGCCTCTGGGACCCTCGGGGGTGAGTTCCCCTTTGTCCTCTTGTGGAAACAGCACACAGCAAGCAACCACAAAACCAGAGCGGAAGGAGGGACTTCCCACCAGCATCCGGCCCTGGTGCCATGTTTTATCATCTGGAACCGTTGTGAAGCCTTGTGTGACTTGCTCAGGATCAGTGGTCACCATGGTCTAATCCCAAGAGGGACTTGTCACCCAGAGACCTCAAAAGGCCCCAGGCCCACTGTGGTTTTTTCTGAGAGGCTCCCAGAACCAAGTGGCATGTTGGTTTCTGGTGCGTCTGTGTCTTTGTGCCTGTATCTTGCTGGGGGACTTCACAGGAAGCAGGATTTGGGCATTCCTGAGGCTCCCAGCCAGACACCATCCCTGAGCGCCACATCCCATGATCACTTCAACCACAGGCCTTTGACATTTCCATGTGGCAAGGCACCCAGCAGAAGATGAGGATGTGGGTGATGCCAGATGGATGCGTACCTGGTGGAT
Organism: Rhinopithecus roxellana; assembly: GCF_007565055.1. Classification (NCBI taxonomy): domain Eukaryota; kingdom Metazoa; phylum Chordata; class Mammalia; order Primates; family Cercopithecidae; genus Rhinopithecus; species Rhinopithecus roxellana. Next base: position 21,389,146 of record NC_044561.1, on the reverse strand, counting down.
GGCCCACACACGAAGCCTTGGGACCCTCAGGACTGGCCATATAATCTGCAAGGTCCAGTGTGAAATGAGAATAAGCAACCCCCTCGGCCAGGCATAGTGGTTCATGCCTGTAATTCCAGCACTTTGGGAGGCTGAGGTGGGTGGATCACTTGAGATCAGGAATTCGAGACCAGCCTGGCCAACATGGCAAAACCCCATCTCTACTAAAAATACAAAAATTAGTTGGGCATGGTGGCACACACCTGTAACCCCAGCTACTCGGAGGCTGAGGACAAGAATTGCTTGAACCTGGGAGGTGGAGGTTGCAGTGAGCTGAGATCATACCACTGCACTCCAGCATAGGCGACAGAGTGAGACTCTGTCTCAAAAAAAAGAGAGGCTGGGTGCAGTGGCTCACTCCTGTAATCCCAACACTTTGAGAGGCCGAGGTGGGCGGATCACCTGAGGTCAGGAGTTTGAGACCAGCCTGGCCAACATGGCAAAACCCCATCTCTACTAAAAATACAAAAATTAGTTGGGCATGGTGGCACACACCTGTAACCCCAGCTACTCGGAGGCTGAGGCACAAGAATTGCTTGAACCTGGGAGGTGGAGGTTGCAGTGAGCTGAGATCATACCACTGCACTCCAGCATAGGCGACAGAGTGAGACTCTGTCTCAAAAAAAAGAGAGGCTGGGTGCAGTGGCTCACGCCTGTAATGCCAACACTTTGAGAGGCCGAGGTGGGCGGATCACCTGAGGTCAGGAGTTTGAGACCAGCCTGGTCAGCATGGTGAAACTCTGTCTCTAATAAAAATACAAAAATTGGGCATGGTGGCGGACACCTGTAATCCCAGCTACTCCGGAGGCTGAGGCAGGAGAATCGCTTGAAACCGGGAAGTGGAGGTTGCAGTGAGTCAAGATTATGCCATTGCACTCCAGCCTGGGCAACAAGAGTGAAACTCCATCTCAAAAAAAAAAAAAAAAAAAGAGAATGAGAATGAGCAGCCCCATTGGAAAACTACGAAGAATTTCAAGACAGCAACAGCAGAGCATTACACGGAGCACAGGGCCCCTTTGCCCACGAGGCCCTGGGCAACAGCTCACAGGTCATTGTCTGTGTTGCGGGCCCTATGGGTCCCTCCGAAACCATGCCCCAAGTAGTTTAAGATGTCAGGGACTAACAGAAATTCTTGAGTTTGCAGGATAGCAGGTAAGAAAAGAAACAACTTCCTAAAAAGCTGACACTCCCTCCACTTGTGAGATTTTAGAAACTGGCTGAAATTGGCTGGAACCAGGACGGCCAACGGGAGTCTGTGCAGAACAGGCTTTCAGACACCAAAGCCTAAATTTCCACTGTGTGTTTCATACTAACGTCTCCTGATGTGCACATGCGACCCGTGAGGAGGCATGAAGGATAACTGCGCCTGCCCAAGGACCTCCCCTTACCTTCCACCCCATAAACCTTTTCCAATAAAATTACGCCTTACAGCCAGTACAGGGAGGCAGCTTTGAGCTGGACTCCTATTCCCTTGTAAGTCAACTTGCAATAAAAGCTTTGCTTTTCTCAAAAACCCAGTGTCGGCCGGGCGTGGTGACTCATGCTTGTAATCCTAGCACTTTGGGAGGCCAAGGCGGGCAGATCATGAGGTCAGGAGTTCAAGACCAGCTTGGCCAACATGCAGAAACCCCGTCTCTACTAAAAATACAAAAATTAGCCGGGTTTGGTAGCAGGCACCTGTAATCCCAGCTACTCGGGAGGCTAAGGCAGGAGAATTGTTTGAACCCAGGAGGTGGAGGTTGCAGTGAGCCAAGATGACGCCACTGCACTCCAGACTGGACAGCAGAGCAAAACTCCGTCTCAAAAACACCACCACCAACAACAACAAAAAACAAGTTAGTGTCGTAGCATTGGCTTTTAGCACGTGGGGCAGTGAGCCCCTTTTGCCCAGTAATGCCTTCACTCTGCCACAGCTGGGTAGCCCTCCATTCAATTCTGGACAGTGAAACCCGTTTGCAGGTCTGCTGGTGACTGGTTTGCATGTCATATCTAGGCAACTACACTGTCCTGGCTGAGTCAGGTGTGGACTGTTGCTGACTTGGCTCTCTGAGGGCTCCAGGAAGGCAGGGCTGGGTCTGAACATAATCTCTGGATTCCCCAGCCTGGTCCAGTGCTGGGAATACATCAGAGGCCCCATGGCATGGGTTGGGGGTGTTAATTAGTCCGACACTGAGACCTCATAGAGGCCATAGGTAGGCCTGCTCTGGGGCCTTACATGGTATGGCAAGGAACACCGGTGGTGGAGTGCTGGCCCTGCTGAGACCCGAGCACCCCCAACCTGAACTCCCCGAGCCTCAGGGAAGACTCAAGGGGAGCAGCAGGGTGGATGGGCTAAGCTGGCGAGGAGAGGGGTTGGCCAGGGAATGTGAAGGAGTCCAGGCATGAAAGGGAAGCCCCTTGCAGAGGAAAGGTGATGAGGGGTGGAAGGAGAGAATGTGGTCTGCAGAAACCTCAGAGGTCCTGGCATCGGAGATTTAGAAATGTACACTGAGGCTGGGCACGGTGGCTCACGCCTATAATTACAACACTTTGGGAGGCTAAGGCAGGTGGATCGCTTGAGCCCAGGAGTTTGAGACCAGCCTGGGTAACAAAGCAAAACCTCATCTCCACAAAAAATTTAAAAATTAGCCAGGTTTGGTGGTGCACACCTGTGGTCCTAGTTACTTGGGAGGCTGAGGTGGGAGGATTGCTTGAGCCTGGGAAGCTGAGGCTGCAATGAGGCATGATTGTACCACTGTACTCTAACCTGGGCGACAGAGTAGACCCCATCTCAAAATGATAATAAATAATTTATTGGGCATGGGGGTTAATTTGCTGGGCACACCTGTAGTCTTAGCTACCCAGGAGGCTGAGGCAGGAGGATTGCTTGAGCCCAGTTCCACACTGCAGTGAGCTATGATTGTGCTACTGTACATCAGCCTGGGTAACAGCAAGACCCTGTCTCTAAAAAAAGAAGAAATGTACATCCAATGTGAGGAGGAAAGCCTTTGGTCATCAGAGGAGAGAACCAGGGTTGGAGGTGGGTGTTTTGCTAAGCCCAGAAGGGAGGGCATGAGGCCAGCTGCAAAGCCCGCTATTATTGATGACACTTGTTAAGGATGATCAGGCTGACTTTATGCAGTGGGGAGCCACTGAGATTGGCATAGAGACCATCGTGATGGGGTTTTGTGGTGTGGGAGAGATACTGGGATTGATCGCCAAGGAGCACAAGGAGCAGGGTGGGGATCACTGGATGGAAAGTAACTTAAGGAAACATCCGAGCGAAGAAGGGTTCCAGCTAAACCTACCTAACAGAATTCCTGCTGAAGACAGGCCAGGGTGCTCAGACAGCACCTAGGGGTGGTGGAGAAAGAGGAACCCAATCAGACATAGAAGGTGGTCAGATATAGGGGGCTCTGGATAAACTGACTTAGCAGGATTCCTGCTAGAATTGGACAATACAGAGGTGACCACAGAATTCAAAAGGTCAGGCCTGGTTGAAAAAGAGTCCAGGGGCTGGGTGCGGTGACTCACGCCTGTAATCCCACCACTTTGGGAGGTTGAGGCAGGTGAATCACTTGAGGACAGGAGTTTGAGACCAGCCTGGCCAACATGGCGAAACCCCGTCTCTACTAAAAATATAAAAATATGCCGGGCTTGGTGATGCACGCCTGTAATCCCAGCTACTAGGGAGGCTGAGGCGGGAGAATCACTTGAACCTGGGAGGCAGAGGTTGCAGTGAGCCGAAATCACACCACTGCACTCCAGCCTGGGCGACAGGGTGAGATGCCATCGTAAGGGTAATAAAAGTCCAGGGTGGCAGAGTAGAGTTTGTTCAAGGCAAGAATGAGAGAATCCCGGTCACCCTGTGGCTGTCTTCCCGCCCCTCCTGAGTGGCTCTGCGGCCTCCTATGGTGCAGTGACTGTGGGCAGAGTCCCTGATTCTGACCCCTCCACAGCGTCACCCCTGTGCCTCTAGAGCAGGGGTAGATGGGGCTTCTTTCCCCTTTGGGGTTTGCCTTCCAGATGAGGTTCTTACTTAAGGGTTTTTCGGGGGACCTCTCCGTGGATGCCCTCCCTCCCCACATACCTATCTATTTGTTCACAACCGTTCCATGCGCCTTCCCCAAACCCAGCCTAGGCCGAGCCTGGAAGGAAGTTGGGGGCCCATTAGGGACAAGCCCAGGAGGCCTGAGTGACTATAGAGGCGCCCAACCACCCCAGAAATTCAGGGGATGCCCAGGAATGACCCCCAGGCAGGGGATGGGGGGAGGGAGCCGAGGCACAGACCATGCTCAGGTTCACAGGCCAAAGGCACTGGCTGGTTTGAGGAGCCAAACAGTGCTTGTCTGCCTGGAGCTTGGGGTGCAAGTGGGGATGTGGCAAGAGATGGGGCTGGAGGGCTCAGCAGCGGCAGGCACACTGGACGTTTGCCCCGAGGGCAATGGGGAGCCACGAGGAAGTGAGGCAGGCGGCAGCCCTGCTAGATTGCCATCACATTTATTCCCAGAAGTGGTGGCTGGGAAGCGGATTGGGAGGGACGGGGCTGAAGGCTAGAGACCAGCAAAGGAGTTTGCAGTCATTAAGATGGGAGGTGTCAGTGGCTTGGACCAGGAGTGGAGTTGGGTGGAGAAGGGGTAAGTTCGAGAGGCGTGTTGGAAGGAATGCTGGTGGAGTTTCCCATGGTTAGAGTGGGGAGGTGGGTGGTCTGCGAAGGAAAACAAGGGCTTGGGCACCAGGAAAAGGTGGGGCAGACGCGGGTGGTGGTGCAGGTTTAGGTGGAAGGTCAAAGGTTTGGTCATGAACATACTGAGTTCACGGACCTGCGACACAGAGGGACCCAGGCAGGATTCGCACTCAGCCCTGCTGCAGACCCAGCTCTTTGGGCTGCCGCCCACACAGCTGTAGAAGAGCAGAGGCACTGACCTGACTGTGCCCTGTGCTGCCCTCAAGCTGCAACCTGGCCTGGGTTCCCTGGGCATCAAGCAGGGGAGGCTGTTCAGGAAAATCCCCCAGGCCCACTCACTCTGATAGCCCAGAGCAGCTGTTCCTGGGACCTCTCTACACTCGGAGGATTACCAAAAACTCCCAGGAGCTTCTGTGTATGGGGCTCATGACTCCTGATTCTTACCATATGTAAAAGGCTGAATAATGGCCCTCAAAGAAGATCCACATCTCGGCCTCCCAATGAGCAAGGATTATAGGCAGGAACTACTGCACCCAGTTATGGAGGAGCTTTTTAGATAAGCATGGATATTCTTCTTTGATATAAACCAAAATGCAAAAAGTGGTAGTTTTTCAAAGGTTACTTGCAGTGTAAAATCTGAAATCAGGTCAATGGATTTTTTGTATTTTGTGACAGTGAAATCCACTGACCTTACACTTTGAATGGATCTTTTGCTGATGTATGATTCTGGATTGGCTGACCCCAAACATTGAAGGAATAAATGGTAGCAATTTTTTTTAAGACAGGGTCTCTCTCTATTGCCCAGATTGAACTCAAACTCCTGGGCTCATATGATCCCCATGCCTTAGCCTCCCAAGTAGCCAAGACTACCAATTTTACATAAACTTCCAGAAAATTGAACTGAGAGAAACATTTCCTAATTCATTCATTCTATGAGGCCAGCATTTTGTTGATATCAAAACTGGACCACAGTATTATAAAAGACAGAAAAAAGTTTTAGGGTCAGGTGAGTTTAGGAAGCAACAAAATTATATGTTAAAAAAAAAAAAAAAAAAAAAAAAAAACAGGAAACCTAAAATCCAATGTTACTCATGAACATAGAAAAATTCTCAACAAAATTTTGGCAAATTAAATTCATAGGTATATAATAAATCTCAGTATTTGCAGATCTGGAAACGTCTTTATTTCACCTTCAGTTTTAAAAGACAGCTTTGCTGGATATACAATTCTTGGTTGATACTTATTTTTCCTGTCAGCACTTTGGCGTCTATCCTTCACTGTTTCTAATGACAAGTCAGCTGTTAGTCTGAGGTGTTGTTCTCTTTGATGAGCCTTTTTTCACTTAATGCTTTGCTTTTTTATTTGTTTGTTTGTTTGTTTAGAGATGATGTCTTACTGTGTTGCCCAGGCTAGTCTGAAACTCCTGGGCTCAAGTTATCCTCCCACCTCAGCCTCCTGAGTAGCTGGGATTATAGCGTCTTTGTTTTCATCGTTTAATCATTTCACTATAATATGTCTGGATATATTTGCATATTTGCAAATTCTGACCTGGAGTTCGTTAAACTTCTTGGATGTGTGTAGATTGTTTTCCTCAAATTTGGGAAGTTTTTGAGCATTATTTCTTCAAATATTTTTTCTGCTCCTTTCTCTCTTTCCTCTCCTTCTGATACTCCCAATTACATGAATGTTGGTGTGCTTAATGGTTTTCCACATTTCTCTAAGGCTCTGTTCATTTTTCTACATTTTTTCCATCTCTCTGCTCTTTCAATTGTGTACTTTCTATTAATCTCTCCTTACAATTGCTGATTCTTTCTTTTGCCCATTCATTCTACTGCTGGATCTCTCTAATGAAGTTTTCATTTTAGTTATTGTATTCCAACTCCAGAATTTTTCATTTGGTGCTATTTTATAATTTCTGTCTCTTTATTGGTAGTCTCTATTTTGATAAGAAATTATCATTTTACCTTCCTTTATTTTCTTAAGCATTCTTTTCTTTAGTTCTCTGAATATATTTGTAACAGTTGCTTTGGAGTCTTGGCTAAGCCTGATATCTAGACCTTCTTAGGGAAGTTTCTTTCTTTATTTATTTTTCTTTTTACCGAATTTGTATACTCTGAAGATTAAAGGCAGTGTCTGTTGCCTGCTTTTCTTTTTCCTATATCTGGTCACACTTTCCTGCTTTTTTTTTTTTTTAATGTCTCATAAATGGTTGTTAACCACTGGACATTTTAGAGAATATACTGTAGCACTCTATTGAACTCTCACCTTCTGGGGCTTGTTTTGTTTGCTTGTTTATTTGTTTAGTGACTTAGCTGGACTATTCTAGTGAAGTCTATTTCTCCTAAGTATGCAGCTTCTGGTTTCACTCCTCAGAGAGAGCAGCCTTGGGCATGACCAGGGTCACCCTGGGTGACAGTGGTTTTAGCAGGGGTCTCTTTGTCTCTTGTTATGATTTCTTTGTCAAGCTGTCTGCCTTTGTTGGAATCATACCCAGCTGTTAGCCTCCATTGATGACTAATTGCTCTATTGTTTTCAATAGTGCCCTGGAGTATAAATTGCTCCACATGTGATTCAGTTAAATTCAGGCCCTTTTGCAAAGGTACTCTTTGAGGCCAGTCTTTGAGGTTTGTTAGAATTCCAGGAGCGTTCTTCTCAGTAGCTACCCTATAGTTTAGCTTGTTAATCTGACAAGCTACTAGCCTCCTCATAATTGCTTGCCACCAAAATTGCTTACTACCAAAATCTCCATTGCTTTTCCCCTTAAGCTGGAACTCCACACTCATTTCCAAAGGAAGTCAATTCCCTTGGGAAGAGCTTAGCATCTCTGTTCTTACAGCCTGCTACTCTCTGGGCAAAACCTCTGCACAACTGCTGTGGACTGGAGGCAGGGAGAATGACCCCCTTCTCAAAGAATGACACCTCTGCTTTATGAACAGGCTGCTGGATGGGGCAGTAGCTTCTGATCGTCTTGATTTGCCACTTACGGCATGGAACTTCTATCCTATGAATGAGCTGGGGCAAATGCAACCAGGCATTTTTTTTGGCCTGCTGCACCTAAGGCAGAGCTTCCACCCTACAGAGTGGGGCTGGGTAGAAGAGGAGAACCCCAGACCTCTCAGCCACCCTTGCCTAGAATGGAGTATCTAGAACACAGGACTTGGCGGATGAGAAATGCTGATGTCATGCCCTTCCTGGGGAGATACTCCAGCCGCTCAACTGAGACTGAGGAGAGGGAGACCTGTGTTCTTGGTTGCATCCACCTGGAGTAGAACTTCCATCTCACTGAGCTGGGGGGCGGGGAAGGGAGAGAATGGGCCATGGCTCAAATGCCACAGGCTCTCACTGTTCTACTGTTCTGAGATTTAATAGATTTTTTTTTTTTTTTTTTTTTTTTTTGAGACCGAGTCTCATTCTATTGCCCAGGCTGGAGTGCAGTGGGGTGATCTCGGCTCACTGCAACTTCTGCTTCCTGGGTTCAAGCAATTCTTCTGCCTCAGCCTCCCGAGTAATTGAGACTACAGGCGTGTGCCACTATGCCACTAGTTGAGACCGGGTTTCACCACATAGGCCAGGCTGGTCTCGAACTCCTGACCTCATGATCCACCTGCCTCAGCCTCCCAAAGTGCTGAAATTATAGGTGTGAGCCACCGCACCCGGCTGATTTTCTTTTTTTTTTTTTTTCTTTTTCTTTTTTTTTTTTTTTGAGACGGAGTCTCGCTCTGTTGCCCAGGCTGGAGTGCAGTGGTGCGATCTTGGCTCACTGCAAGCTCCGCCTCCCAGGTTCACGCCATTCTCCTGCCTCAGCCTCCCTAGTAGCTGGGACTACAGACACCCGCCAAGTCACCACGCCCGGCTAATTTTTTTGTATTTTTAGTAGAGACGGGGTTTCACCATGTTCACCAGGATGGTCTTGATCTCCTGACCTCATGATCCACCTGCCTTGGCCTCCCAAAGTGCTGGGATTACAGGCATGAGCCACCGTGCCTGGTCTCGGCCAATTTTCCTGAATAAATGTTTCTTCATTTGCTGTGTGACCTCAGGATAATTTCCAGAGACTTTAAATGGTTGTTTTTTCATATAATATTTAACAGTTATAGTTATTTCTCTGGGCAGAGGGTAGGTGGAGCTCCTCACACCACTATACCAGAAGTTGTCTCTGAATATGTAATAGTCATTTGCTGCATAATGGCATTTCCATCAATGATGGACCAAATATACAATAGTGATCCCGTAAGATTATAATGCTGGGCCAGGTGCAGTGGCTCATGCCTGTAATCCCAGCACTTTGGGAGACCAGGGCAGGTGGGTAACTTGAGCCCAGGAGTTCAAGACCAGCCTGGGCAACATGACAAAACCCCATCTCTACAAAAAAATTTTTAAAAATTAGCCAGGCATGGTGGCTTGTGCTTGTGGTCCCAGCTACATGGGAGGCCGAGGTGAGAGAATGGCTTGAGCCCAGGAGGTGGAGGTTGCAGTGAGCTGAGATAGCGTCACTGCACTACAGCCTGGGCAACAGAGTGAGAGACCGTGTCTCAAAAAAAAAAAAAAAAAGGATTATAATACTGTATTTTTACTGTACCTTTTCTATGTTTAGATACACAAATACCACTGTGATACAGTTATCTACCATCTTCAGTACAGTAACATGCTGTACAGGTTTGTAGCCTAGGAGAAAGGCTACACCACATAGCCTAGGTGTGTAGTAGGCTATCTCAGCTAGGTTCGCGTGAGAACACTCTGTCATGTTCACACAATGATGAAATCAAATCACTTAATGACACATTTCTCAGAACATATCCCCATCATTAAGTGACTCATGACTGTATATTTAAAAAAACATACAATAGTCCCCCTTTATCTGGAGTTTCACTTCTTGCGGTTTTGGCTACCCATAATACAGTAAAAGAAAACATTTAGAGAGAGACCACATTCATATGACTTTTATTCCAGTATATTGTTATAATTGTTCTATTTTATTAGTTATTGTTGTTAATATCTTACTGTGCCTAATTTATAAATTAGGCTTTATCATAGGTATGTCTGTACAGGAAAAAACATAGTGTATATAGGGTTTGGTACTATCTGAGGTTTCAGGCATCCATAGGGGTTTCAGGCATCCATATTTCAGGTTTTCAGGCATCATAGGGGTCTTGGAACACATCCCCCATGGATAAGGGAAGACAACTGTACATCACAACCAAGTGGGGTTTCTCCTAGGACTGCAAAGTGGCTTTAACCCTGGAAAATCAATCAGTGTAATTCACCATGTTAACAGACTAAAAAATTAAAATGATCAGGTAATTTCAATAAAGGCAGAAAAAACATATGACAAAATCCAACATTTGTTCCTGATTGTTAAAAAAAAATTAAGCAAGCCAGGAATAGAAGGGAATCTTCTTACCTAATAAAAGGCATCTACCAAACAAAACCCTATAATGAACATTAGGGTTCATTAATGTTTTTCCCCTAAGGTCATGAACAGGACTGGTCTCTCTACTCTCACCACTTCTATTCAACATTGTATTGGAGATTATAGCCAATACACTGAGGCAAGAAAAGGAAATAAAAGACATTCCGATTTGATATAAAGAAGAAAAGTTGCCTTTATTTGCAAAAAAAAAGTTCATTTAGGTTAAAAATCTGATGGAACTTGCAAAAAAGCTGCTGGGACTAATAAATGAGTATAATGCTGAAAGATACACGGTCAATATAAAAAATATATTACTAGCAAAAAACACCTGGACATTGAAATTAAAAAAAAAATACTTTTTACAGTAGCATAAAAATATGAAATAGAGGAAATAGAACAAAAAAGTATGTTAGGCCTATACAATTAAAGCTACAAAACATTGCTGAGAAAAAAATTTTAAAGGTCCAAATAAATGGAGAGGTATACCATGTTCATGGGTTGAGAGACTCAATACTGTCAATATGTCAATTCTTTCCAAATTAATCTACAAACTCAACATAATTTCAGTCAAAGTCTCAGCAGGCTTTTTTGGTAGAAATTTACAAGCTGATTACAAAATGTATTGGAAATGCAAAGGCTTAGAATAGTCAAAACAGGCCGGGCACGGTGGCTCACGCCTGTAATCCCAGCACTTTGGGAGGCTGAGGTGGGCGGATCACGAGGTCAGGAGATCGAGACCATCCTGGCTAACACAGTGAAACCCCATCTCTACTAAAAAATACAAAAAATAAGCCGGGCGTGGTGGCGGGCACCTGTAGTCCCAGCTCCTCAGGAGGCTGAGGCAGCAGAATGGCGTGAACCCGGGAGGCGGAGCTTGCAGTGAGCCCAGATCGCGCCACTGCACTCTAGCCTGGGCGACAGAGCGAGACTCCATCTCAAAAAAAAAAAAAAAAAAAAAAGAATAGTCAAAACAACTTTCTTTGAAAAAGAGGAGCAAAATTAAAGGACTTAACTTACCTAACTTTAAAACTTATTATAAAGGCACAGCAACGAAAATGGTGTGGCATTGGTGTACAAATAGGCAAGTAGTTTAATAAAGCAGAACAAAGAGTCCAGAAACAGACCCATAAGTATGTGGTCAATTTTCAACAAAGGTGCAAACTGGACATCATCAAATTTAACCTCTCTCTGCTCTTTGAAAGACACTGTTAGCTGGGCACAGTGGCTCACGACTGTAATCCCAGCACTTTGGGAGGCTGAGACGGGTAGATTGCTTGTGCCCAGCAGTTTGAGACCAGCCTGGGCAACATGGCATAACCCCATCTCTACAAAAAATTAGCTGGGTGTGGTGGCACACACCTGTGGTCCTGGGAGGCTGAGGTGGGAGGATAGCCTGAATCCAGGAGGTTGAGGCTGCAGTGAGCCATGATCATGTGACTACAGTCCAGCCTGGTGATAAGCGAGACCCTGTCTCAAAAAGAAAAAGAAAGACACTGTTAAGAGAATAAAAAGACAAGTCACAGATTGAAAGAAGACATTCATAAATCACATATCTGATTTTAAAAAGACTCATATCCAGAATATATAAAGAACTCTCAACACTCAATAATACGAAAACAAATAATTTTTAAGAGTGCCCATGGGGAACAAACAATTGAAACAGACACTTGATCAAAAAAACACGTATGGATGACAAATAAGCAGGTGAAAAGATGCTCCATAGCATCAGTCATTAGGGAAATACCAGTTAAAATCACAGTGAGACCACTACACACCTATTAGAATGGCTTAAATTTGAATAACTGGCAATACCAAGGGTTGGTGAGGATGTGGAGCAACTGGAGCTTTTAGGTGCTGTTTTACAATCACTTTGAAAAACAGCTTGGGCTGGCCATGGTGGTGCATGCCTGTAATCCCAACACTTTGGGAAGCTGAGGCAGGTGGATCATCTGAGGTCAGGAGTTCGAGACCAGTCTGACCAACATGGCAAAACCCCATCTCTACTAAAAATACAAAAAGTAGCTGGGTATGATGTTGCGTGCCTATAATTCCAGCTACTCAGGAGGCTGAGACAGGAGAATTGTTTGAACCCAGGAGGTGGAGGTTATAGTGAGCTGAGATTATGACATTGCACTTCAACCTGGGCGACAGGGCAAGACTCTGTCTCAAAAAAAAAAAAAGAAAGAAAAAGAAAAACAGCTTGGCAGTTTCTCTCATACTTCACATACAATTACCTTAAGACCCAGCAATTCCACTCCTAGGTATCTAACCAAGAGAAATGAACACATATGGCAATATAAAAACGCATATACAAATGTTCATAGCAGCATTATTTGTAATAGCCCCAAACTGGAAACCAATCAAATGTCCATCAACAGGTGAGTGGACAAACAAGTTGTGAAACATACCTTAGCAGGAAAAAGAAATGAACTAGTAATATGCACAACGACATGGGTGAAGCTTAAATTGTGTTGCATAAAAGAAGCCAGACCAAAAAAGAGTACATACAGTATGATTTCATTTATATAAAACTCTATAGGCCAGGTAAGGCGGTTCACGCCTGTAATCCCAGCACTTTGGGAGGTCAAGACAGGAGGATTGCTTGAGTCCAGGAGTTCTAGACCAGCCTGGGAAGCATAGGGAGACCCCATCTCTACAAAAAAATAAAAATTAGCCAAGTGTGGCAGTGTGCATCTGTCATCCCACCATCTTGATTGTGGAGATGATTTCCCAGGTGAAAACATGTCAAACTGATGAAACTGTACACTCTAAGTGTGTACAGTTTATTGTAACTACAGGCCAGGAGCGGTGGCTCACGCCTGTAATCCCAGCACTTTGGGAGGCAGGGGTGGGTGCACTGCTTGAGTCCAGGAGTTCGAGACCAGCCTGGGCAACATGGGGAAACCCCATCTCTACTAAAAATACAAAAACCACCACCACCACCAACAACAACAACAAAAAGCTAGCCAGGCACATTGGCACACGCCTGTGGTCCAAAGGATCCCTTGAGCCTGGGAGGTTGAGGCTGCAGTGAGCCATGATTGCATCACTGCACTTCAACCTGGGTGACAGAGTGAGATGGGGAGGAGAGGGGAGAGGAGGGGCCTTCTTTCCCACCTTAAGAGGGGAGTCAGGATGCAAAGCCAGGTCATCTGATGCAGAGCCTATGTCCTTACCTGGCTCTGTCCTGCCTCCCAGTCTGCACCCAGGATGTTCCCTTTGGGGCCCTAAATGGTACTCAGATTCCCCTGGGAATATGTACAGGGCCTGGTGTATTTGATCCTGCATGAGGTTTTTTGTTTGTTTTGTTTTTGAGATAGGGTCTCGCTCTGTTTCCCAGGCTAGAGTGCAGTGGTGCCATTATAGCTCACTGCAGCCTCAAACTCGTGGGCTTAGGCAATCCTCCCACCTCAGCCTCCTGAGTAGCTGTGACTATAAGCGCATACTAACACGTCAGGCTAATTCAAAAAAAAAAAAAAAATTGCAGACAGAGCATCTCGCGATGTTGCCCAGGCTGGTCTCAAACTCCTGGCCTCAAGCCATCCTCCCACCTTGGTTTCCCAAAGTGCTGGGATTACAGACACACACCACCATACCTGGCCCCATATGAAGTATTTGTAAGACTTCACCTTCATCTGACAATGGTAGTGATAGTGACAATGAAGATGATTTTTCTTTTCTCGTTCCATAGGCCTCAATCACCTTCAGCTCCCTGAGAACAGCTCCTAACTCCTATAATGGTGTATTGCTACTCAGGGCCTTTGTAGAGGTTGTTTCTTCACCCAGGGACACCTGGATCATCATGCTTCATCAATTAATTGCCCTCATTCTTCAGCTTTCAGCTTACAAGATTTTCTTTTCTTATGCTTGCAGTCTCAGGGTTTTGAAAGGCCAAGACAGGAAGATTGCTTGAGACCAGGAGTTTGAGACCAGCCTGGGGCAACATAGCAAGCTCTTGTCTCTATTTAAAAAAAAAAAAAATTAGCTGGGCATGGTGGTGCACTCCTGTAATCCCAGTTACTCAGGAGGCTGAGGCATGGGGATCACTTAAACCCAGGAGTTCCAAGCTGCAGTGAGCTGTGATCATGCCACTGCACTACAGCCTGGACAACAGAGTGAGAACTTGTCTCAAAAAAATTTTTTAAAGGCTGGACACAGTGACTCACACCTGTAATCCCAGCACTTTGGGAGGCCGAGGCAGGCAGATCACGACGTCGAGAGATTGAGACCATCCTGGCTAACACGGTTAAACCCCGTCCTACTAAAAATACAAAAAATTTGCCGGGCATGATGGCAGGTGCCTGTAGTCCCAGCTACTCGGGAGACTGAGGCAGGAGAATGGTGTGAACCTGGAAGGCGGAGCTTGCAGTGAGCCGAGATGGCACCACTGCACTCCAGCCTGGACAACAGAGTGAGACTCTGTCTCTAAAAATAAAAATTAAAAATAAATAAATAAAAACATTTTATAAGATCTGTGGCCCTATCTGCCAAGCCCTGTCATCTGAATTAGGGCCCTATTGTTCTCTCTCTTTTTTTTTTTTTTTAAAAAGATGGGATATTGTTCTGTCACCCAGGCTGGAATGCAAGGATGCAGTCACGGCTCACTGCAGCCTCAACCTCCCTGGCTCAAGCAATCCTCCTGCCTCAGCCTTCTGAGGAGCTGGGATCACAGGCATGCACACCATACTCGGCTAATATTTTAATTTTTGCAGAGACAGGATCTCACTATGTTGCCCAGGCTGGACTTGAACTTCTGGCCTCAAGTGGTCTTCCCGCCTCAGCTTCCCAAAGTGCTGGGATTACAAGTGTGAGTCACTGTGCCCAGCCTGTTACATCCTTTCAGATACCCTGCTTCATTCCTTTTTACGACTTGCAGTCATGCAGTTATCTGACCATGGGTTTGTGTGAGTCTGTCTTTGAGGCTGGTCATGCTGGCTCCTGCATTTCCAACACAGAACCTGAGCTTGGGCTCAGAGTAGGCGCTCTGTAAACATACATGGGACGAGTGAGGACATTCCCTGGATGATGCCTGGGATGCCCAGGCCACAGAGCTGCCATTGAATCTCCTGGGGGTTAAGGTCCACCACGTTCCACTCAGCAGGAAAAATTCAGAGCTGACATTAATTCAGACCCCACATACATGATTCTTACTGAGTTAGACACCAAGACAATCTCGCTCTTTGTTGGGACTGTGGGAGTCTTACGTACTTCTACAGAGAAGCCAGTCTAAAATCAGTCGCTTTTTGAAACCATCAGCTCGAGAAATTAAGGATTCTGTCAGCGTGCCCTGAATTTCTGGGCCCAGCAATTAATTCCTTCTAGATTAAAGGATTGTTGTGTTTCTGATACATTATTATGCGGAGTGGGCTTGCTGTGAATTTTAAAACTTTAACCAGAATCCTCATTAACTGGGACCTTTTATCTGTGTGCAACTTCTAGAAGAGGCCAGTGGCTAGAAAGCGAGCCGATGCATCCAAAAAACACACTCCGGGTGTCCTGTTGCATATTCAGTCCAGGCAGCTGTTCTCCTTTCTGATGGAAACAGGGCCATTTACTTACAATGTGCCCGGTGCCGGCTGGACGTTGTACATGCACCGTTGAATCATCACCTGCTCGGTCAGGCGGCCATCGTCATTGTTAGCTCCAGCGTACAGGTGAGGAGACTGGGGTTGAGAGAGGTGGGGTCCCTGCTCAAGCCAATGGGTGGCCCAAGTCTATCCGAACTCCAGGCCCCATGCTTGGCTCTCAGTTTCTGTTGCTTTCCCTTCTCCTTGGATGGTGAAGACCACTGTGCGAAAGGATGACCACAAGGCCCTTTGGGCCACCATCCAGCCAAGAGCTATTTCATCTGTGCTGGGCATGAGGCTCCACTGAGCCCGTGGGAGTAGGGAGGCTCGAGGGAGCAGACCCAGTCGTGTGTGAGGCTGACTCGGGCCAAGAGCTCCATCCTCTGGGAATACCCACGGGGTTCAGGGCCCAGGGAGGCCAGCCCCCACTGTCTATCATGAGCAGGCTCTGTCTCCTCCCTAGCATCAGTCCTCCTCCTGCCATATGTCTGGGAACCTCAGCTTCTCTCAGGCAGAGTCTAGCCTAGCTGTCTTTTTTTTTTTTTTTTTTTTTTCTTTTTTTGAGACGGAGTCTCACTTTGTTGCCTAGGCTGGAGTGCAGTGGTGCCATCTCGGCTCACTGCAACCTTCGTCTCCCAGGTTCAAGCGATTCTTCTGCCTCAGCCTCCCAAGTAGCTGGGATTACAGGTACATGCCACCACACCTGGCTAATTTTTGTATTTTTAGTAGAGACAGGGTTTTGCCATGTTGGCCAGGCTGGTCTCAAACTCCTGACCTCAAGTGATCCGCCTGCCTCAGCCTCCCAAAGTGCTGGGATTGCAGGCGTGAGCCATCGTGCCCGGCCAGCCTAGCTGTGTTGATGGCAGAATGGGAGCCCAGATGCAGCCCTTTGAGGGAGAGACTTCCAGGCTCTATGTCAGATGCTTGCTGAACATCTCCAAATGAGCCTGGGTCTCCCAGCATTGCAGCGACTTCCCACTTTCGTTCACGCGGGTTTATATACACCCAGCATTTATGCACACAGCTACATCCTCACCCATGCATGCCCGGAACCAGCGCTCCCCAGCCCAGTGTGCACCCCAGGCTAAGAGCCAGGCCATCACTCCCACAGTGGGCTTCCCCTAGGGGATCTTCTAGAAACCTTAGAAACTCAAAAGGGGTCAGGATTCTAGGAGTTCCGGCATCCCTAAGTAAAGTGCCCCTTTCAGGCTCCTCAAAGAAAGATTGGGGGAGTCAGGCAGCACCAGGGAACAGCCCACTACTCACTGCTGGGAGCATGTGGAGAAATTAGAACGCTTCTGTGCTGCTGGTGGGAATGCAAAGTGGTGCAGCTGCTGCGGAAAACAGGTGGTGGTGCCTCAAACAATTAAACATAGGGCCCGGTGCGGTGGCTCATGTCTGTAATCCCAGCACTTTGGGAGGCTGAGGCAGGCATATCACGAGGTCAGGAGATCGAGACCATCCTGGCTAACACGGTGAAACCCTGTCTCTACTAAAAATACAAAAAATTAGCCAGGTGTGGTGGTGGGCGCCTGTAGTCCCAGCTACTTGGGAGGCTGAGGCAGGAGAATGGTGTGAACCCAGGAGGCGGAGCTTGCTGTGAACTGAGATTGTGCCACTGCACTACAGCCTGGGCGACAGAGCGAGACTCCATCTCAAATAAATAAATAAATAAATAAATAAATAAATAAATAAACAAACAAACATACATAGAATTACCCATGTGACCCAGCAATTCCACTTCTAGGTATATACCCAAAAGAATTAAATATACCAATTCCACTTCCAGGTATACACCCAAAACAAAAGGAGGGTCTCAGAGATCCTGTGTTCATAGCAGTATTATTCATAATTGCTAAAATGTGGAGAAACTCACATATCCATCAATGGAAGAATGGATAAGCAAAATGAGGTCTATCCTTTCAATGGAATATTATTCAGCCCTGAAAAGGAAGGCAATTCTGACACAAGCTACAGTGAGAATGAAGCTTGAGGACATTATGCTGAGTAGATGAAGCCAGTCACAAAATAATAAATACCGTATGATTTCACTTATATGGCGTACCTAGAGTAGTCAAAATCATAGACACAGAAAGTAGAATGGTGATGGCTGGGAAAAGGGTAATGGGGGTTATTGTTTAATGGATACAGAGTTTCAGTTTTACAAGATGAAAAGGGTTCAGGAGATGGATGTTGGTGATGGTTACACAACACTACGAAGGCATTTAATTCCACTGAACGGTACCCTTAACAATGGCCAATTTTGCTGGGTGCGGTGGTGCAATTATGCCTGTAATCCCAGCACTTTAAGAGGCCAAGGCGGGGAGCGGGGGAATCGCTTAAGCCCAGGAGTTCAAGTAGAATGGTAAAATTCCATTTACATGAGGTACTTAGAGTCATCAAAATTGTAGAGACAAGTAGAATGAGGGATGGGGGAATGAGGAGTCAGTGTTGAATCAGTACAGTTTAATTTGTGGAAGATGAGAAAATTCTGGACGGGAGTGACAGTTGCACAACAATGTGAATGTACCAAAGTGTATGCTTTAAAATGCTTTAAAATGGTTAAAATAAGTAAAATGGTTAGTTTTCCAGCCTGGACAACATGGTGAAACCCCATCTCAACAAAAAAATGGAAAAATTAGCCAAGCATAGTAGCACATACCTGTAGTCCCAGCTACCCTGGAGGCTGAGGTAGGAGAATCACCTGAGCCCGGGGAGGTCAAGGCTGCAGTGAGCTATGATCACCCCACTGCAGTCCACCCTGGGTGACACAGTGAGACCCTGTCTCCAAAAAAAAAAAAAATCAATTTTACATTATGTATCTTACCAGAATTTGTTTAAAAAAAAAAAAAAAAAGAAAAGAAAAGAAAAGACAGAAAAATCTGAAGTTCCCCTTCATTAAGCAGCCTGCTAGTCTGATGATCCTAGTAAATCCTGGTGGCGACATTTCAAGGTACATTCTGCGATTGCCCTCAGTTTTCAGTTTTCAGGTGAGAAAGCCAAGAGAGGTGACATGAGCAGCCTGAGGTCACCCAGCAAGTGACAGGGCCAGGATTCCACCCAGGACCGCTGACATGACCCGGCCACAGAGGGAGTGGCCCCCTTCCCTGATGGATCCCCCAAAATCCCACTCAGATTCTCCTGCCAGGGGCCAGCAAACAGGATCCAGATGGCGGTTCCCCAGTTAGGACAGGGCTTAATTTGAAAGCCCTCTGCCAGAATTTCCAAATGCATCCCAGATTTCCGTCCCGGAAGTGTCTGGTGCCCTCCTGCTGGGGCAGTGGGGAACCGAGGAGCAGCCAGGCCTGGCCATCGGCCTGGGCAGTGACTGGGGGCTGGCGGGGCTTGGCACCGGCCTCTTGTCCATCTCCTTGGAGCCCCTGGGGGATCCTGCCAGCCCTAGGAGGCCCAGTTTGCTCTGACGGATTTGTCTTATTCCCACCTCTGTAACAAAGCCCCACAACTTGCCTGGCTTAAACAACAGACACTTACTGTCTCGCTATTTTAGTGCTGGAAGTCTGAAATCAAAGTGTGGGCAGGGCTGGTTCCTTCTGAGGCTGAGAGGGAGAGTCTGTTCCAGGCCCCTCTCCCAGCTTCGGGTAGCCTCCAGCATTCTTTGGCTTGTTGGCGGCCATCTTCTGTGTCTTCACATCATCTGCCTCTGTGTGCGTCTGTCTCTGTGTCACATTTCCCCTTTATATAAAGACACAGCCACATTGGATTAGGGCCCACCCACGTGACCTCATCTCAACATAGCATCTGCAAACACCCCATGTCCAAAGAAGGTCCCATTCACAGATCCTAGGGGTTAGGACTTCAACATCTTTTGGGGGTGTTGGGGGGGACATAATTCAAACCATAACACCATCCCCCAATGCTGTTACTTTTCTCAGCTGCCCAGGAGGCCAGTGGGGAACATTCTGGGGATTGGAGATACTTGCGAACTGAAATGGCATTTCACATACTCTATGGTTTTATGAATTGTTAACTGTTGCCACCACATACTGAGTGCTTCCTTGCTGTGTGCCAGGCACTCGACATAACTCCCCAGTCCTCAGCTCCAGGGTGGCTGCTATCATCCCATTGTACAGGTGAGCCATTGAGACTCACCTGGGAGGGGTCACTCGCTCAGAGTCCCATGGCTGATTATTCCCATCTGTGGGATTCATCCCACCACCTGTCTGAGCAGAGGCCCTGAGGTTTCTGTAACTCCTCCTATTCCGGAACACATTCCCCATCCCCTTCTTGTGTTCCTTCCTTTTTGATCTCAAACAACTTGAAGTTGGAGGAATTAAGTGCAAATGATTGCAGTTGGAGTAAAAGCGCCTGGGAATTCAGGCAGAAAAGGTGTGTGATGGGAAGGCCTTCCTCCTTTTCTTTTTTCACATTCAAACAGAACTTCAGATTTTAGAGGTGAGAAAGGGCCAGGTGAGGTGGCTCATGCCTGTAATCCCAACACTTTGAGAGGCCAAGGTGGGCCTCTCAAACTCCTTGAGGCCAGGAGTTCGAGACCAGCCTGGGCAACATACCAAGACTTCATCTCTACAAAACGAGATTTTAAAAAATTAGGTATGGTGGCACATGCCTATGGTCCTAGCTACCCAGGAGGTTGAGGCAGGAGGATTACTTGAGCCCAGCAGACAGGACTGTAGTGAGCTATGATCATGCTGCTACACTCCAGCTTGGGTGACAGAGCAAGACTTTGTCTCTAAATATATGTATATATATATATGTATTTTTTAAAGGTGAGAAAAAAATGTTCCCCAAGACTGAGGAAGGAAGATGGGAAGAGGTGGAAAGTGACGAGTAAGGTTCAGGATCATCTGACCCTTATGACCTCCTCCTACCCTCAGAAATGCTGACATTCTAGTCTGGCGTGTTCGTGTGTGCCTGTAATCCCAGCTACTCAGGAGGCTGAGGCAGGAGAATCACTTGAACCCAGGAGGCAGAGGTTGCACTGAGTCGAGCTTGTGCCACTGCACTCCAGCCTGGGCAACAGAGTGAGACTCTGTCTCAAAAAAAAAAAAAAAAAAAAAAGGAACACTGCCATTCTATAGGGAGCAAGATAGACACGAGCTACATTGCCCTGCCCAGGCTGAGCTCCCAGTCCAGAGAGTGCATCCAGGTGAACCACACCACTATAACCTGCTGCCGTAACCCCCAAGGAGCCCCTAACATCTCAGGTTGTGAAGAGAGGTTTGGGGTGGGGGTGGGGCACCTAAACTGAGACTTGTGGGTAAGCAAAAGGCACCTAGGGGAAGCCTGGAGGAGTGCCAGGTGGAGGGAACAGGGAGATCAACATGGAGGAGGCTCTAGAGGCAAGAGAAAGCTTGGAGCCCTTTAGGAACTGGGGAAAAGGTCAGTGTGGTGGGAACAGGATGCCTGAGATGCCAGCAGGGCCAGGCCATGGAACTTTGCAGGTCAAGTGTGAGCTGCTTCCAGATGCCCTGGGAGCCACTGTGAGACTCCAAGTAGCAGGGGACATGGGTCTGGCCTCCTCTGCCTGCAAGGGCTGGAGACCAAGGCAGGGTGGCCCAGCTTAGATGATGGCGGTTGGGGTAGGGAGGTGCGGTGGGCTGAAGGATGGCCCCCACCAAAACATAGGTCCATGTCCAGGAACCTGTGAAGGTGATCTTATTTGGAAAAGGGTCTTTGTAGCTGTAATTGAGAATTTTGAGTGCCCAGGTGCAGTGGCTCACACCTGTTATCCCAGAATTTTGGGAGACTGAGGCAGAAAGATCACATGAGGCTGGGAGTTCATGACCAGCCTGGGCAACAAAGAGGCCCCATCTGTACAAAAAATTTAGAACTAGCTCGATGTGGCAGGTGCCTGTAGTCCCAGCTACTCAGGAGGCTGAGGCAGGAGGATCATTTGAACCCAGGAGTTCCAGGCTGCAGTGAGCCATGATTGCACCACTGCATTCCAGCCTGGGCAACAGAGCTAGATTCTGTTTCAAAAAAAAAAAAATTAGCTGTGCGTGGTGGTGGGCACCTGTAATCCCAGCTACTCGGGAGGCTGAGGCAGTAGAGTTGCTTGAACCCGGAAGGTAGAGGTTACAGTGAGCCAAGATCACGCCGTTGCACTCCAGTCTGGGCAACAAGAGCAAAACGCCGTCTTAAAAAAAAAAGAAACCGTATACCCATTTGCAGTGATACCCCATTCTCCCGCAGTCCCCGCCGCCCCACCACCAGCTCCTGGCAACCACTTTCTGTCTCTGTAGATTTCCCTATTCTGGGTATTTCACGTAAATGGAATCATACACCATGTGGCCTTTTGCGGCTGGCTTCTTTCACTGAGCATAGTGCTGTCAAGACTCACCGATGTGGCAACATGTATCAACGTTTCATTCCTTCCGAACAATATTCCATTGCGTGGATGGACCACGTGTTGTCTGTCCAATTCATGTGCCCACACACATTTGGGTTGTTGCCACTTTTTGGTTCTTACAGATAATACTGCTGTGAACACTCAGATGCATTTTTGTGCGTGACCCTATTTCCATTTCTCTTGGTTAGATACCTAAGGGTGGTGAATGTGGTTTTTTAAAATTGTTTTATTAAAAACTTTTTTTTTTTTTTTTGAGACAGGGCCTCCCTCTATCGACCAGGCTGGAGTGCAGTGGTGTGATCTCAGCTTACCGCAACCTCTGCCTCCCGAGTTCGAGTGATTCTCCTGCCTTAGCCTCCCAAGTAGCTGGGATTACAGGTACGGGCCACCACGCCTGGCTAATTGTTGTATTTTAGTAGAGACGGGGTTTCGCCATGTTGGCCAGGCTGGTCTCAAACTCCTGACCTCGAGTGATCCGCCCGCCTCAGCCTCGCAAGATGCTGGGATTACAGGTGTGAGCCACCGCGCCCAGCAAGTGAATGTGTTTTTTAAATTAAAAATAATGTATGTTCTTTTTTACGTATAATTTATTTCTTTTTATGTTTAAATATCTTTCAGTTTGTTAAAGGGCCATGCTAATCTGCTCTGTGTTGTTCCAATTTTTAGTTTATGTGCTGCCAAAGTCAGCACGTGTGTACTTAATTACAAAAGTGATTCATTAGAGGTCACCAAAGTTACAAATTGGAAACAAGAAAACATTTCTCACCTTTAAAATCTGTTCTGTTTGAATGTGTATGTGCAGCTTTATTGACACATAATTCAAATATCATACAAGGCCAGGCATGGTGGCTTATGCCTGTAATGCCAGCACTTTGGGTGGCTAAGGTGGGAGGATCGCTTGAGCCCAGAAGTTCAAGACCAGTCTGGGCAGCATCGGCAGACCTCGTCTCTACAAAAAAAGGTTTTTTTTTACGTTAGCCAGGTGTGGTGGTGCACACCTGTTGTCCTAGTTGAGGATGAGGCGGGAGGATCGCTTGAGCTTCTGAAGTCGAGGCTGCAGTGAGCCAAGATTGTGCCACTGCATTCCAGCCTGGGTAACAAAGCAAGACCCTGTCTCAAAAAAATAAAAATTTTTTAAATGTTTAAAAAGAAGATATTGAGGCTGGGCACGGTGGCTCAAGCCTGTAATCCCAGCACTTTGGGAGGCCGAGGTGGACAGATCACCTGAGGTCAGGAGTTCGAGACCAACCTGGCCAACATGGCAAAACCCCATATCTACTAAAAAATACAAAAATTAGACAGGGGTGGTGGTGCACACCTGTAATCCCAGCTACTCAAGAGGCTGAGGTGGGAGAATTTCTTGAACCCAGGAGGCGGAGGTTGCAGTGAGCTGAGATCACGCCACAACTGCATGCCAGCCTGGGTGACACAGCGAGACTCCATCTCAAAAAAAAAAAAAAGGTATTGACACACTCATAATGTCCCCAAAGATATCTGGTGTGTCCCGCCCTGCAGATGTGCATTTGCTAATGCTTATGTTCACGGCATGTGACACAGCAATCGTGTGGACGGAAACTGTGACAGCTTCTGCCCTGTGCAGAAGGCAGCCTATGTCAGGCCCCTCTGATCCCACATGTGCCCATCAGTAATGACCCATTCAGTGCAGATTAGACATAAAACCAGCTTTGAGGCTGGGCGCGGTGGCTCAAGCCTTTAATCCCAGCACTTTGGGAGGCTGAGACGGGCGGATCACGAGGTCAGGAGATCGAGACCATCCTGGCTAACACGGTGAAACCCCGTCTCTACTAAAAAATACAAAAGACTAGCCGGGTGAGGCGGCGGGCGCCTGTAGTCCCAGCCACTCGGGAGGCTGAGGCAGGAGAATGGCGTAAACCCGGGAGGCGGAGCTTGCGGTGAGCTGAGATCTGGCCACTGCACTCCAGCCCGGGCGACAGAGTGAGACTCTGTCTCAAAAAAAAAAAAAAAAAAAAAAAAAAAACCAGCTTTGACTTCAAAGGACCAAGCAGCTAAGAGTAAGAAAAAGAAGGAGGATTTTCAGCTGCCTGGGAGTGGGGAAAGATATTCAAAGGGCTGGAACCTCTCTTTCTTTGGCAAAAAAGAAGGCCAGAAAAACCTTCCAAAGAAAAAAAAAACCTCTGGGGAATCGTTATGTTAAGATGGATGGATTATGGGTGATTTATTTTCTTTTAAAAGAAAACTGCTTTAATGATATTATATTGCTATTACAATGTTTTACTACTAAGAAAGATTCTAAGAAGCCACTGAGGGTTATGGATGAAAAAGAATGGTTTTATAAAACTCAGCAATTCTTAAGAAGAGTACAGCCAAAAAGGCTTTCTCACTCCTTTATAGTTTCTTCCAATAACTGGCTCTCTAAGTCGGAGGCTGAGCAGGCAGACAGCTGCAGACCTAAGGGAAGCTGTGACCATCTAATCTGCAAGAATGAGAGTGACTTAGAGCACATAGGAAAAAGCAGGTAAGAAAAGGCATAAAAGGTTTCTCTCTTTAAAATCATTGTAAAACAAAAAAAATCAGGAATTATTGACCATTCATGATTAGTAAGAAAGGCTGCATCTAAATTTTTTTTTTTTAATTTTTTTTTTTTTTTTTTTTTTTTTTTCTGAGACGGAGTCTCACTCTGTCGCCCAGGCTGGAGTGCAGTGGTATGATCATGGCTTACTGTCACCTCAAACTACTGGGCTCAAATGATCCTCCTGCATCAGTAGCTAGGACTACAGGCCACCATGCCTGGCTCATTTTAAAATGTTTTTTAGGGCTGGGGTCTTGCTACATTGCCCAGGCTGGTCTCAAACTCCCAAGCTCAAGTGATCCTCCCGTCTCAGCCTCCCAAAGTGCTGGGATTACAGGTGTGAGCCACCACCCCCTGGCCAGTGTTTGCCTTTTAAAATATCTCTCTGTGTAAGTATCCAATCTCAAATTATATTTTCTCTGTTGCAAAAATAATTCCTACAAGCATTCCTCCTTACACAGTGATTGATAGTTCTATTATGTAGGTTCAAGTGTTTTAAAAAGAGTTCCACTTATTCTAAAAAGTACTATGAAATAGAAAAACATACTTGTCTACTCAGAAGCACGGTCTAGAGGCAGCAGAATGCCTGGCACAGAATCTACTTTCCACTCCTTCACCAAGTATAGACATTGTGAACTGATCACAGCACTCTTCTCCACTAATCTAAAGACTGTCTCTCTAGCCTCTCTATCCCTTTTTATTCTTCTAAAAAGCAACTTGTAGGAGTGGATCAGAGCTGGCATCCAGGAGGGTGTGTGTTGAGTGGGGCGGGGGTAATGGGGGGAAATCGCATCTCTGTGCAGGTGCAAAACTAAGACGCCTCCCAGTGGTAGAGATTTCTAATTGCAGGCACAGTACTTAGAGGACCAAAGCAAGACAAAAGGGCAGTAAATGAATGAATGATTCAGTCTAGTCTTCTGTAAATACATCCCTCCTAGAGAAGAGTTTTGAATTTTAACATGAGTTTTCTTTGCTTTAGGGATTTTAAGACTGGCTAATAGAAGCATTTCAGGTGACAGTTGGTAGCAAAGGGCCTTTAGAAAACCTCAGATTCTGGTTGGGCATGGTAGCTCACGCCTGTTATCCCAGTACTTTGGGAGGCCGAGGTGTGTGGATCACTTGAGGTCAGGAGTTCATGACCAGCCTAGCCAACATGGCAAAACCCCGCCTCTACAAAAATACAAAAATTAGCCATGAGGTGGGTGCCTGTAATCCCAGCTACTCAGGAGGCTGAGGCAGGAGAATAGCTTGAACCCAGGAGGCAGAGGTTGCAGTGAGCTGAGATTGCACCATTGCACTCCAGCCTGGGTGACAGAGCAAGACTCTTGTCTCAAAAAAAAAAAGAAAAAAAAGAAAAGAAAACCTCAGATTCTTTCCCCAATATCCTCTTTGCCAAAGGCTGACCCTTCTTGCTGTCCCAAGCCTTACATCTCCAGCCTGCTCAGATTCCTCACTCTGCAGACTATATGCAATATGCTTTGGATACAACCTAGGGACTATTTCCTGATCAATCTGTGCCAGGCACTGGGCAAAGAAATCCACATGCCTCATTTAGATGTTCCTCATAACAACTTGTCCTAAGACAAGTGCCCTACCCCATTTTCCAGGTGAACACACTGAGGCTCAGAGAGGGGAAGCAATTTGGCCAAGGTCACTCAGTGTCTTACTCAGGGACAGGCAGGATTGAAACATTTTCCTGGCCAAGCTGGGCCTACAGGCCTCACAATGTTAGCCCATGTTGGGCCCCTCTTTGACACCAGGCCACCCTTCTCTTGCCAGAGGAGTCCAAGACAGGTCAGCTGTGTCCCTGGGAATGTCCTACCAGGGCTGGGCATAGGCAGCCCACATGGGCCAAGGGGTGCCTTTCGGGAGGAAAAGGGAACAGTGCAGGGTCCCTGGGCCAGTTCTGGACCTGCACTGTTCTGGCGACTGCCCTAGCGTTCTGCAGCCAGAGTTTGAATCTGACTGCTGCTAGCTGTGCAACAGTTTGCCACCCTCGCTGGCCTCCCTTTCCTGTGCCAGATCCCTCCTCCGGGGGTGGCTGTGATAATGCATGCAGTCACATAGATAAAGGCTCGGGGCTGACACAGTGGAAAGCGGGTCAGTGGTCGCCCCTTTATCTCTAACACTGTCTCCTTCTGTGTGTGTGTGTGTGTGTGTGTGTGTGTGTGTGTGTGTGTGTGTGTGTGTGTGTGTGTGTCTCCTGGTACTACTATCTGTCTCTCTGTCTTTCCCTCTCCCTCTCTTCCTTTTCCTCCCTCCAAGGGGTCAAGGGAGGACACAGGACACAGCCAACTTCAGCTTTGTGAGGCCCCAGCTTGCAGACATAGGGCAGGCCCGGGGTGGGGTAACCCTGGCTGCCCGCCAACCCACCACCTGGGACAGGCCCTTGCCTCTGTTCAGGCCCCTATCTCCCCTACTCACAGCCCTGAATAGCCTCCACTCAGGTGTGTCCCTAGCAACTGGGAGCCCTGGGCCATGCCTGCTGAGGACAAGGATACTGGGTTCCTCCTGGGAGAGCATGGAGGGGGTCATCTCCCTTAGGAGCCACCCTCACAGACTCCCAGGGCTGGGGCTGGGGCTGGGGCCCCATACAGAGGAGCTCCTGAGTTAGCCCTGACACTTGTGGTTCCTCTGCCCCATCTTTCTTCCTGGAGGTGGAAACTTACATGGAAACCTCCACACAGCACTCAGGAGCACTCCCAGGCTGCAGACAACAGCTCCTGGAGCCTGGAATAGCTAGGGCTGCTGTTTTACACACAAACCACACACATACCACAGAGACACACACACACTACAGACACAGACACACAGACACACACAGAAACATATACAGACACAGACACATAGACACGTACACACTTCATTTTTAGGGCAAAGGGTGCCTATGCCATGCATACTTTTTGGCACTAAATTTTTTTCAAACAGTGCAAAGGGATTCATAATGAAAACTAACACCCGAGGCCAAGGTGGGCGGATCACTTGAGGTCAGGAGTTGGAGACCAGCGTGGCCAACGTGGTAAAACCCTGTCTCTACTAAAAATTCAAAAATTAGTCCTGCACAGTGGTGTGCCCCTGTAGTCCCAGCTACTCAGGAGGCTGAGGCAGGAGAATCGCTTGAACTCAGGAGACAGAGGTTGCAGGGAGCTGAGATTGTGCCACTGCACTCCAGCCTGGGTGACAGAGCAAGACTTCAACTCAAGAAGAAAAAAAAAAACCAAATAAACAAACCTAACACCCTTGGTCCCTCAGTTCACCTTCCTGAAAGCAGTCAGTTTCTTGTGAATCCTTCTAGAGAAAGTGAATGCATAATTCAAATATTAATATTGATGGGTATATATTCCTGCAATTTTCCCCTAAATGGCAGCATCCTTTACTTAAACAGCTGTACTAACTTTCTTCACTTAACAGGTGATCTTGGAAACTAGTTCCATATCAAAACACTTCGATCTACCTCATCTTTATGTACATGCAATTCACATGTCAAAAAATTTACCCTTTAATGTGTACAATTCAGTGGTTTTTAGTATATTCAGAGCGGGGCAGTCATCACCACTACCTGATTGCAGGACACTTTCATCACCCTAAAAAAAAATCCCACACCCATGAGTGGACATCCCTGCATCCCTTGCCCTCAGTCGCTGGCAAACAATAATCTGTCTTCTGTATCTATGGATTTGCCTAGTGTGTGTATCTCTTAGGAATACAATATATGGCCTTTCATGTCTGGCTTCTTTCACTTAGCATAATGTTTCCAAGTTTCTTCCATGTTGTAGCTTTGTATCAGTGCTGTGTTCCTTTATTTATGGTTAATATTCTATTGTATACATATACTACATTTTGTTTAGCCCCTCTTTCTTTTTAACAGCAATGTAGTATTCCACTGATGGATGTATTTAATTTTTCTTTTTTTCCTTAGACAGGGTCTCACTCTGTCACCCAGGCTGGAGTGCAGTGATGCAGTCATAGCTCACTGCAGCCCCGACGGCCTGGGCTCAAGCAGTCCTCCCACTTCAGCCTCCCCAGTAGCTGGGACTACAGGCACGTGCCACCACGCCCAGCTAATTTTTGTATTTGTGTAGAGATGGGATCTCGCTATGTTGCCCAGGCTGATGTACCTTAATTCACCAGTCTCCTGCAATGGGCATTTAGGTTGCTTCCAGTCTTTTGCTACTACAGATACTACTGCAGTTAATTTCCTTGTGTTCTTTGCAAATATACCTGTAAGAAACTTCCTCAATGTAAAATTGCTGGGTCAAAAGGGTATACATTTTTCAGTTTTATATATTTACCAACTGTGTTCCAAAGAGGGCACACACGAAGGTGACATTTTCCCCTTACCCTTGTCAACCCATTTTATCAAAAATGTTAAGTCCCTACCATCAGCTTTGCATTGTGATTTTCATTTGAATTATTTTCTTTCTCTTTCTCTTTCTTCTTCTTCTTCTTCTTTTTTTGTTTTTTTGTTTTTGTTTTTGTTTTTGTTTTTGTTTTAAGACACGATCTTACTCAGGTGTGCACCACCACAACCAGCTAATTTTTAAGTTTTTTGTAGAGATAGGGGGTCTTACTATGTTGCGCAGACTGGTCTTGAACTCCTGGTCTCAAGTAATCATCCTGCCATGGCCTGCCTAAGTGCTGGGCTCATAGGTGTGAGCCACCATATGTAAGCACATTGCTTTTCTTTTGAGTGAAGCCTTTTCATTCTGAGTTAGTCGTCTGTTCACAACTTTTATTGATTTAGCTATTGAGTCATTGACCAAATGTTATTGATTTGTAAAAGCTCTTTATATGTGGAGAAAATTAGCCTTTTTATCTGATTTAGACATTGCAAAATTTTCTCCAATTAATCATATTACAGTTGACATTTGAACAATATGGGGATTAAGGCACTGATCCCCCTCATGCACACTCAAAAATGTGCATATAACTTTTGACTCCCCAAAAACTTTACTAATAGCCTACTGCTAACCAGGAGCTTACTGATCACGTAAACAGTCCATTAAGGCTGGGCGTGGTGGCTCACACCTGTAATCTCAGCACTTTGGGAGGCCGAGGCAGGTGGATCACCTGAGGTCAGGAGTTCAAGACCAGCCTGACCAACATGGAGAAACCCCGTCTCTACTAAAAATACAAAATTAGCCCGGCATGGTGTCGCATGCCTGTAATCCCAGCTACTTGGGAGGCTGAGGCAGGAGAATTGCTTGAACCCGGAAGGCAGGTTGCGGTGAGCCGAGATCACGCCACTGCACTCCAGCCTGAGCAACAAGAGCAAAACCCCATCTCAAAAAAAAAAAAAAAGAGCATTCAGTAATAATTCAGTAAATTTGTGCTTTTAGGATGGAAATGGCTCATCATAAAGGTCTTCATCCTTCGTCCTTGTCTTCATGCTGAGTAGGCTGAGGAGGAAGAGGAAGAGGAGTGGGTGGTCTTGCTGTCTCAAGGGGTGACAGGGGTGGAAGAAAATCCACATATAAATGGACTCATCAGTTTAAACCCATGTTGTTCAAGAGTCAGCTGTGTTTTTGTTCTATACAGAAATTGTGGCCTGGCACAGTGGCTCACAGTGTAATCCCAGCACTTGGGGAGGCCGAAGCGGGTGAATCACCTGAGGTCAGGAGTTCAAGACTGGCCTGGCCAACATGGCGAAACCTTGTCTCTACTAAAAGTACAAAAATTAGCCAGGCATGGTGGTGCACGTCTGTAATCCCAGCTACTCAGGAGGCTAAGGCACAAGAATCGCTTGAACCCTGGAGGCGGAGGTTACAGTGAGCCAAGATTGCGTCACTGCATTCCAGCCTGGGTGACAGAGCAAGACTTTGTCTAAAACAAAACAAAACAAAACAAAAAAACAGAAATTGTTGTGCACCCAGATGTATCTTGTCCAGCTTCTTAGAAAGGTTATAAAAAGGGCTCAGCATCTATGCCTATTTATGATACTTCAGGGGCACCACACAAATCAACAGATGTCCCCAGCCCAGAATGCTGTGAGTGCTGAACCCCAGCGGACACACGACCCAGTGCTGGGGGTGTGAAACATCCTTCTAGAGGTGGAGTGGGGGTGATTTCTGAACTGAGACTGAAGGGTGAGCTCAGGCAGGGTAAGCAGGCGTTGGCAGGCAGAGGGGACAGAACAGGAAAGCCCTGCAGACAGACGGAGAGCAAAGGGTGGGCTAGGGAACTGAGACATCCCAAGCCCACCCAGGGCCTGGGGGTCTGTCCCAGGGTCTGGGGACAGTGGGAGGACAAGCAAGCTGGGCCCCCTTCAGTTCTCAGCCTAAGAGGAGCAGGAAGACTGGAAGGTTTTCCTCCCAGGGTTGCTTGGCTCCATTTGCCTTTGGGAAGATCCTGCAGGACTGAAAGCATCAGAGAGGAGGCGAGAGGCCATCGAAGAGACCAATGCCACATTCCATAAGGGGGCACAGGCTGGATGGGATGGAGCCAAGGAATGGACACAGGGAAGGAGGACCCAGACTTAGCCCTGTAGGGCTGACCGGATGGTGGGGCAGGGACAATCTGTAGTCAGGTCCCCCTCCCCCTATAGAGCTGTCCATCCACCTAAGACTCCCAGGACCAAGCCTCAGGTTAGGAATCCATTCCCCCTGGGCCCAAGGGCTCTGTCTAACAGGGCTACCCAAGCATGATATATTCCAGCCCCAGGCAGCCCAGAGCCCACAGGCAGCCATTGCCAGATGCCTGGGTGGGCGATGGAGGAAGGACAGACTCCCCACCCTTGGCATGGGATGGGGGTCTGAGGGAGGCCAGAGTCTGTGCAGTGCTGAGAACAGATGAGCCTCGGGATGGTGGAGGGCTGGTGCCCCAGTCCTGCTCCCTCTGCCAGGCTCCTACAGGAGCTGAGACCAACCACCTAGGATCCTCTTCCCAAAGAGTCCCTCTTTCTGAGTCTGTCTTTCTGTCTGTCTTTCCATCTGTCTCCTTCTATGAAAGATGAAGACATCTCTCTAGATCACTTTGTCTCCCTTTCTCTCTGGCTACCTGGCACACTGTCCTCTTCTGAGAGTCTCTCACTATATCTCTCTGTCTCTGTCTTTGACTCCTTCTCTCTCCCCACCACTCTCATTCTCCTCCTGCTTTTCTCAGCACCACCACCACCTCCCCATTCATCCTGGGGCTGTCAAGTGGGGTGGGCCCACATGCTCATGACCCAGCAGGTGCCACCCGGGACTGGCAGGGCTGGTGGGCAGCTCCAGGGCCTCTACTCTGAGGGGCTTCTCTGGTCTGCCCTTCCCTCCTGCCAGATCTGTCCAACCACAGGGACTCACAGCTGCCTTTTCAGATGCATCCAGCTGGGAGTGGGCTTCACCTCGCTGGGCTGGGAGATGGACAGCTTCCCACACAGAAGGTCTTAGGCCATGTTCCCAGGCTCTGGTCACCAAACATTTCCCTCACCAGCCTGGAAGTTCCACTACCAACGATTTAGGGTTTAAATGGCAGGAAGCCCTGCTAACTCTCCCTCCTCCCAACATTAAACCTTAAACATATCAGTCATTCACACTCTGGTAGGAATGAGCCAACAGCTCTTCCCTCTACCCCCTAGTTGGGTGGATGGTGCATATGAAGATATTGTTCATCCATTTTTGCAAGAGGAGATGAAAGAGAAGCAGAGGAAGGGACCTGAGAGAAGGCAAGTAGGGCGGAGGTTGGGGGTCAGAAAGGGGAGGATTTAGGAGAAATTGCCAAAGGAGGGGAAGGGGAACAAACATTACTAAGGAGAAGGCCTCTCATCTGTCCACTCCTGCAGAGTCAACAAAGCACAGTTGCAGGAAAGTCCCCAAGTCCTCATGTCACCTCCATTTTCCAGATGGAGAAACTGAGGTTCCGAGAGAAGGGACTCTCTAGATCACAGAGAACATCCAGGTCTCCTCACTTCAACAAGAGGTGCCCTGTCCTGCCGTGCTCGCTCATGTCCGGCCCTGTCATTCTGTTGTCCTCTCCCTGCACCCACCTCAAAGATGCAAAACGGGAGATTCCAGAGGAGGACAGGAAGGCCCTCCCCAGCCCTAATTTATGATTTTCTGCCAGCTTCCTTCCTCCCACTACTCCCTTCCAGCCCCAGTCCCAGCTCTCTGGGGAAAGAAAGAGCTGGGTGAATGAGAAGGGCAGCTCCATGGAGCATAAATAACTTGGCCGGGCAGCTGCAGGCTGTCCAGGTCTCCCAGCACCCCATCCCTGGCCCTGCAGGGTGCTCCCAGCTCTGAGAGCCAGGGACAGGAGGGCCAAACCCTCGATCAAAAGCGCAGAGAGCAGCCATTGCTCTTGGGCCCTGTCCTTTGTTTGGTCAGCAGCTTTGAAGGCTGTGGCCTTACACGGTCCCTTCCTTTTCATGGTGTCCAGGCGCTGCCTTGGCCGTCAGACCTGGGACCCCTGGGGGCTGCGGCCATGGGCTCTGGGCACCCCTCGGGCTGCTTCCTCACCTATGGAACAGGCACGATATGGGAAGAGTACCTGGGCTCACACGAGCTAGTGTGTGCACAGGGCTGATACAATAGGGCACACCCAACCTGGAGAGACAGTCCTGTAGGACACAGTGGGAGGAAAGAATCCCTTAGGTACGGCCCCGAGGGACTTCACAGGGGAAGGAGGCTGTAGCCCAGGTTGTTTGTTAAGAGGATAAAACATTTCCTGTTTGGACTAGGCGAGGGTGGATGCGTCAGTGAATCCACCCCAGACAGGCTGTTTCCCGGATCCCATGGCCTGCCCTAGGAGGGTGTCTGTGTGTGTCCCCGTGTGGTCCCCATGGGTGTGGGTCCAGGTCTGGGTATATGTCCATGCATTGTCCCTGGCCTCATCAGCCCCAAGATGGGACCCCATATGTGAGCCAAGTTATCGCTTACCCCAAAGAAGCCCCACTTCAGGGCTCAGCTGGTGGGTGGCAGTGTGGTCTGGTGGGCAAACTCATAGGCAGGCACCCATCACTCACTAGCCGTGAGCCCCACACCTGGGGACAATAAGGCTGCCTTCCGGGTGGCAGAGAGGATCGCAGCAGACAACATAAGCAAAATGCTTAGCACAGCGCCTGGCACACAGTCAGCGCTGGGGAACGGAAGCTACTGTCGTTACTGGAGGTTGTGGTCTGGTCTTGGCAGTGGAAAGGACCAGGCCCCCAGGGGGGAGGCCCCGCCACAGGGACAGGCCCTGAGACCTCAAGCCAGCTGGCCCCTGTCCTCTCAGTTTCAGCAAACATTGAAACCTCAAATAATCAAAACCCCAGGCCCCCACGGCATTTCCTGTCTTTCCACTCAACTGACCAGAAAGCAGGCTGTCATCCAACAGGAAAGTGAGCCCTTAAATGGGGGCTTCAGCTGTGCCCCAGGGCCACCAAAGGGAGACCTGAAGCTTTCACACTTTCCCAGAAGCTCAGACTCTTAAGCCAGAGGGACCTTAAAAAGTCCCATGTGGGAGGGTTGCTTGAGGCCAGGAGTTCGAGACCAGCCTGAGCAACAGAGCAAGACCCCGTTTCTACAAAAAATATTAAAAATGAGCCAGATGTGCTGTCACACACCTGTAGTCCTAGCTAATCAGGAGGCTGAGGCAGGAGAATCGCTTGAGCCCAGAAGGTTGAGGCTACAGTGAGCCGAAATCACGCCACTGCACTCCAGCCTGGGTGACAATGTGAGACCCTGTCTCAAAAAAAAAAAAAAAAAAAAAAAGGTCCCATGGCTTGTTTTTTCAGGCAAAGAAATGAGACTCAGAGAAGGGAAGTGACTTGTCTCAGGTCACACAGCTCCCAGAGGTTGCTCTGGAATTGACACCCAGGCCTGTGGGTCACAGGGCTTGTGGGGTGGTAACCATTAGGTCACACAGCCACAAGGTCAGTCTTTAGTGATAAATAAATACCCTGGACCTGGGAATCCCAGCCTCAGCAAGGACAGGCCCCTCTCTGATGTGAAAATGTTGAGAACAGCTTTTACCAGGAGAGTCTTTTGCTGGGAAAATGCTGCAGAGGCCTGAGTCTGCCACTCGTTTGATGGCATTGGTTAAGAAATGTGGATGCCATAGGCCAGGCGTGGTGGCTCACACCTGTGATCCCAGCACTTTGGGAGGCTGAGACGGGCAGATCACGAGGTCAGGAGATCGAGACCATCCTGGCTAACATGGCGAAACCCCATCTCTACTAAAAATATAAAAAATCAGCCGGGCGCGGTGGCGGGCACCTGTAGTCCCAGCTACTCGGGAGGCTGAGACAGGAGAATGGCGTGAACTCAGGAGGCGGAGCTTCCAGTGAGCTGAGATGCGCCACTGCACTGCAGCCCGGGCGACAGAGTGAGACTCTGTCTCAAAAAAAAAAAAAAAAGAAAAAGAAAAAGAAAAAGAAATGAATGCCATTAATCGCAGGAGCATCTTGGACATGTTGCAAACAGACCTAGCGGTGCCTCCTCATTCTCTGGCACCCATCTGGCATCCCAGACACCTCTCAGTCCCTCCAAGACATTATCCAGTGCTTCTCCTTCCTAAACAGCTGTGTGTTAAACAGCTGCATGTTTGAGCTTCCTAAACAGCTCAAAGCACCCCGTGGGGTGATGGGTTTTTATCTGGGTCCCTTGATTGGGGTTTCAGACAGGTCTGGCATCCTCTTGGGGACATGGCTTCTCAGGAGTGACGAATTACCCAAGGTGTTAAGTCATTGATCTAGCTTTGTCAAAAACAAGGGCTAACCAGAGAGGTATGAAACTGCGTTTCTTGGAGGTCAGAGAGATGGCACAGGAGATGCCCCAAAATTTCATGTGAAAAGGAGGGCAACAGCTCCCCAAGGGGGCAACATTGGCACCATGGTGATGTCATTGGAGGGAGTGGGAGCCCTTGGGGGACCATGTGTAGTAGAGGAGAGGGGGTGACAGGCCATTACCATATCTCAATCATTCCCACACTCCTGTAAGGAATGTACAACTGTCCTCACTGCAAAAGAAACACTGAGGCTCCAAGAGGGGCAGGACTTGCCTGAGCTAACTGGAGCAGAAGTAGTAGAGTCAGGGTTTGAAAACAGCTCTCACTACCTGTCCCTTGAGACGGCATCAGCTTTCTCTATGTGGACACACTGGTGATGGATCCCCATCCTGCCTGCCTGCCTATGGTGGCCTATGCTGCCTGCCCCTGGTGAGTCCAGGAGGGGCAATCCAGTGACTGGCAGATCCTTTCTGGGGAGTGTTTCTAGACGGGACCGTGGGTCTGGACAAGCCATAACAGGAAAGAGCCAAGCTGGGCAAGGGCTTCCCCAACCCAGGCCTAACTATTGTCCATCGATGCAGGCAGAAGGTGGGATTAGAGACTGTCCTGGGAAATGGGAGTCTGGGTCCTCTCTAACATACCACACAAACATGTACCCCCGCACACACACACTACGCTTACGTATACCTTTGGGGGATGCGGAGCCCTTCCCCCAGAAGCCCATCCATGTACCCCAGATGAAGAAACCACTCAACGCCAATTCTTACCTTGTTACATATGGTGAAATCAAGGCTTTGACCAAAGTGCTGTGGTTAAGAGCTGGTACTCTCCCAAGTCAGGTGATGTGGGTACAAATCCTGGCTCTGCCAAACCCCTGCCACGGTGCTTCAAGTAAATGACAGCTCCTCTCTGTGGCTCAGTTTCTCCACCTGTAAAATGAGAATAAGAACAGACCCTGCATTTATGGGGTCCACCCAGATCTCCTTCTAGGTAGACTGTGAGTGCCTGGGCCCCAGTTTTCTCTTCTGTGAAATGGGGATATTGCACCCAGTTCCAGCAGAGTGGCTTGAAGATTCACTTGAGACAGGATGCGAAGTGGCCGCCGTGAGGTGCCCAGTACACATGGCACGCACTGCTCAGGAAGCTTTCCTTGGAGGGCTGGATCCTGCAAAGGTGTTAAAAAAGGATGAGTCCCTGATATCATTCACTCAGGCAAGGCGGGTTCGGGTCCGGCTGCGTCTGGGACCGTGGCCCGGGCCTGTTTCCCAGTCTACAACTAGTGGGAGGACACCCCGGAGCTGGCACCCCGCCCCCAAAAGGCCCCCGCGGCGCAGGGTGTGGGGCTCAGGTGGACACCTGGCGGGCCTCCTGGCTGGGGCGCCCGGGCCGCCCGGGCCCCTCCGGGCTCCTTCCGGGTTGGCAGCGACGGCGCAGGGGGCGGGGGGCCGCGCCGAGGGGCCGGGCGAGGCTGGGAGCGAGCGCCCCAGCCCCCGCCCGCCTCCTGCCCGCCCTCCGGCCGTGGCGCTGGGAACCGGGCTCCGCGCGTCCGGGGCGGCTGGCGGCGCGGGCAGGCGGGCGGGGAGGACAGGCTAGGGGCGGCGACAGCGAGGGGCCGCGCGCGGAGGGCGCCTGGTGCAGCATGGGCGGCCCGCGGGCTTGGGCGCTGCTCTGCCTCGGGCTCCTGCTCCCGGGAGGCGGCGCTGCGTGGAGCATCGGGGCAGCCCCGTTCTCCGGACGCAGGTAAGGGCTCCCCGCGCCTCTGCACCCCGCTGGCTGGGGTTCCCGGCGCGCACACGTCCCCACCTCCGTGCAGGGCCGGGATCGGGAGAGCGATCCAGTTCCTAACCTCAGTGCCGGCCTGGGTGAGGGCAGGGTCCGGCTGAGGCTCCCGCGAGTGCGGGGGTCCCCTACTCCATGTGTTGGAGCTGCCTGTTTCCCCTACTCCCTCCCTTTAAACCCCGGAGCCCGAGAGGAGGAGGAAGGGGCGCAACGAGGGCGAAGCCCTGACCCTTCTATCCCCCTGTCCCTAGGGCCCCTCCCCCTGCACTTGGGAAAGGCCCATGACACCTCGTAGCCGACCCTTCGTGGACCCCCTCTCCCCTTTACTCTGTTCCTGTTTTTTGTTTGTTTGTTGTTTGTTGTTTGTTTTTGTTTTTGTTTTGTACCCAGGCTATTTATCTCCCTCGGAGGAGGGACTGGGGTGGAGTCTCACAGCCCAGTGGGTCAGTGTCGAGGCTCCCCAGGGACCTGGCATTTTGGGCAGAGAAAAGAGGGAGCACAGTCTTCCTGCTGCTCTCCTAGTGGCCGCGAACTTCCTCCCCTCTGGCCTTTAGGGAGGAGCTCCCAGAACCTGACATGGTGGGGCCCATTATTGTGTATAGTGTCCTCATCAATCCTGCAAGGACCGAATGAGGTAGGGAAAACTGTCGCCATTCAACAGAGAAGCAAACCGAGACCCTAGAGAATTTGCATCATGTTTTAGACTCATGGGCTATTCATTGAAGAGCTGGGTTGCAAATCTGCCTTTCTGTCCTTGATGACAGTGTTTGAACCTGCCCTGGCCTCTGTCCTGACTGCAACCCCCACCAGGGTCCCCTCTTAAAGGCCAGCCGCCGTTGTCCAAGGCAGACAATCTGGAGTAGCCAGGCCTCTCCAGGCCTTTTCATCCCATTCAAAGGCCTGCACGGCCCCCACCCCCTACGGCCTCAATTCTTTAATTCTTTTCAGAAATTCTCCTTTCCCAGTGGTCAGGGGCCAGCATGCCCCTGCTGGGCTAGCAAGAGCGGTTGACATGGGCAGGGCTGGAGGATGGAGGTGGTTGAAGCATCAGAGGCCAGAAGAGCAGTTGTCTGAGACAGGGGTGGACGTGTGGCGGATGTCACAGCCACCAGCTATCGTGTGCAGACCACAGTTAGCCTGAGTCGGCCCCATTACCTGCATTCATCAGCTCCAGAATCTTCCCAGCTGCTTGGAGGTATGTTTTTTATGATTCTGTTTCTTAGAGGAGGAAGATGAGGCTCAGAGAGGGAACATGACCTGTCCAGAGCATGGATGTGAGCCACCAGAATCCCAGATGCTAAGAGGAGAGAGAGAGACTATTAACTCAGAAATCCCACTGTCAGGCTCAGGATGATGGTAGCACAGCTTAAGGCCCAGACTGCCCTGCAGCCAGTTCAAGGCAGGGCTTCCCAGCCTAGGCTTCTCACCTCCCAGGGTGTCCTGGGTGGGCGCAGGATGGTGGCTATAACCAGGTATCTGGTGGTCACTGGGGACCGACACTCCATGTGTTGACAGAAGCCCATCAGTAGCCTGAGCATTCCAAAAGCCCTGTTGGCAATGCTATTGCACCCATTGTACAGGTAAGGAGGCTGAGGCCTACAGAGGAAAAGTGGCACCTCAATCCAGACCAGTCAATTTCCAAATCCAGTGGCTTTTTCTACCCAGCAGCCCTCCTGGAAGAGGGAAAGAGATTGTTGGCTTGGGGGCACCAGGAAAGGTTTGTAGTCATGATTAGGAGTTAGGGGCTCCAGGCTCGGACAGAATGGAGACAGAATTCCGTGCTGTTACAGGCTTGATGTGTGACCTCAAGTGGGTCATTTCCTGGCCCTGGGTCTCAGTTTTGCTCTCAGTTTCCTTCTTTCCTCATGGGAAGGACCAGTACCGGGCCTCACCTGCAGTGGTTCCTGCTGTCAATCATGTTACATGGGGGTAGGGACCTGGAGCTTGAGGAGTCTGTGGGCTACCAGGACCTCCACTTGTGGCCCCATCCCCGCGTTGCTAGAGACAGCATGGGGATGTCATGCCCTGTCAGCCATCCTGCCACCCACATCCCAGCACCCCAGCCACCCCTTGGCAGCCGAGGGACCAGAGGCAGAAAAGAGGCTTTGTCCTGGGAGGGGTTGGCCTGGGAAGGCATCCAGGGGGCCGCCCCCAGCCCCAGGAATGTGGTGACACTTGGAGACCCCCGGAACCAGGGTGCCCAAGGGCTATGCAGAGCTGCCTTGACTTGCCCCTGCTCCTGGAGCTGCTTCCTGCCCCGCTGAGGTCCTTCCAAGCCTGGAGCCCGCGTCCTTTAACCACTTATCTCAGCATTTCAGCTGAGGGTCCAAGCCTTCACCAGCCCAGACCTCTCGCCCCTGCAGTGCTGGCCTCCTTTAGACAAATCCTAGGATCAGGGAGAATGGAGGGCTCTAAAATGGAAGGGATCTGCCCCAGCCTCTCTCTAGGGGGCCCCAATCCCAGCTGATGCCCACAGGAGTAACCCGGGTAGGTGCTTTCTCTTGGAGCCTCAGTTTCCCCCCTCTGTAAAATGTAGAACCTGATAATCCCTATTCAAAGGGGAAGACCTTGTGAAGAAGGTACTGTGCTGGTGTCCCCAAGCCCCAGGAAAGCCCCTGGACCACAGCTGCTGGGTGTGGCGCCCATGTGCGGGCCTGAGCCCCTCAGTCCAGGAACAGGAATGAACAATAGCTGTTAGCGTTGTGCTAAGGGTTTTGAGTGAAGCTTACCCCACTGGAGGAAATTCTGCTGTCCCCATTTGCAGATGGACAAAATGAGGTCCAGAAAGGGTCAAGGCCTTGTTCAAGGTCACTGATATAGGAAGCAGCAGAGCCAGGGCTGGAACTTCGCCCCCACTGTGGGGCTCTGGCTCTCATCACAGCACCCCCACCCGCCTGGTCCTTTCTTCTCTTTTTCATCACGGCCCTTGGCCCCAGGCCCGCTTGGCTGCCTCCTGCAATTAGCCCCTATCACTGTTCCAGATCGCAGCCCTGGGCCCTACGTAGACAAAGTCCACTGGGCCCCTCGTGGCAGGGGGTGGAGTGTGGGTGTAGGTGGGGGACCCTTGTGGGGGTGGCTGGTGCCAGGCTGAGCTGGTCTGGCCTGTTTTTCCCCTCCTGGAGGCCTCTGGGGGCCTGGAGGTGCTGAGTGGACAGAAGTGGTGGGTCCAGGAGGGAAGTGCTGCCTCTTCCCAGCCCCTGCCCTCACCCACCCCACTGCCCAGCCTCATCCAGCTCTTGGGCAGCTTATCAATGACGACACCCAGGGAAGGAAGCCCCCAGGGGCTGCAGGGGTGGAGCACATGGGGATGGGTCACTTCATCTGTGGAACCTGTCTCGGGTCCCGGCTACTCTGCCCAGAGCTGCTGCCTGTTCTCCATCATTCAGTCATTCAACAAACATCACTGAGCATCCTCAGGCTGAGCCCTACACAAACTTGGTCCCAGCTCATGCCCTCCTCCAGCACCTTCGTGAGTAAAGCCCAGGGCTATTGTGAGTGGCTAATGGGTGATGGCCAACCCCTGTGTGGGCCTGAGGGCTGAGACCCAAAGGATGAATAAGAATTTCCTGGGGCAAGAGGAAGGGGCTTTCCAGGCAGAGGGACCTTCATATGCTAAGATCAGAGATGGGAGAAGGGGCTGCATGAGTGTGCATGAGAGGCTAGCAGAATAAAAAGTAAGGACAGGCCGGGCACGGTGGCTCATGCCCATAATCCCAGCACTTTGGGAGGCCGAGGCAGGCGGATCACCTGAGGTCAGGAGTTTGAAACCAGCCTGGCCAATGTGGCGAAACCCCGTCTCTACTAAAAATGCAAAAATTAGCCGGGCGTGGTGGCAAGTGCCTATAATCCCAGCTACTTGGGAGGCTGAGGCAGGAGAATCACTTGAACCTGGAAGGTGATGGTTGCAGTGAGCCGAGATTGTGCCACTTCACTCCAGCCTGGGCGACAGAGCGAGACTCCATCTAAAAAGAAAAAAAAAGTG
This sequence comes from Rhinopithecus roxellana, assembly GCF_007565055.1. Taxonomy (NCBI): domain Eukaryota; kingdom Metazoa; phylum Chordata; class Mammalia; order Primates; family Cercopithecidae; genus Rhinopithecus; species Rhinopithecus roxellana. Next base: position 21,348,138 of record NC_044561.1, on the reverse strand, counting down.
AAAACCGTGCTTGCAGGGCTATAGGGAGTCATGGTGGGCTGCGAACCCCACAGTGGGTATTGGCAACCTTAGGTCTGCACTTTAGAAAGAGCCTCCTGCTACCTCTGGAAGGTGGATAGGGGAGCAGGAGGGTGGCAGGGCCAGGCTAGGACCCTGTGGAGAAGCTCGGGCTGATGCTAGGAGTCCTGGGGCTGGGGTCCTCAAGCTGGGGGATGGGGTGGTTATTAGTGATCCCCAGATGGAGGGTGCAATGGGCTGAACTTGAACTCCACCTGGCATGAGTGTCCTCTCCTGTCCAAAAGGTCTGGCTAGCCGGCCACCAGCTCCATGTCTCCTAAAGAGAGGATTCAAGCACAGTCCAGATTGTGGCAACCAGGCAGGGACCCACATGGTGATTTTTTTTTTTTTTTTTTGAGACAGAGTTTCACTCCTGTTGCCTAGGCTGGAGTGCAATGGCATGATCTCGGCTCACTGCAACCTCTGCCTCCTGGGTTCAAGCGATTCTCCTGCCTCGGCCTCCCAAGTAGCTGGGATTACAGACATGAGCCACAACGCCTGACTAATTTTGTATTTTTAGTAGAGACGGGGTTTCTCCATGTTGGTCAGGCTGGTCTCGAACTCCCGACCTCAGGTGATCCGCCAGCCTCAGCCTCCCAAAGTGTTGGGATTACAGGCATGAGCCACTACGCCCAGCCAAGATTTTTTTTTAAGAGACAATGTGTCACTCTATTGCCCAGGCTGTAGTGCAGTGGCATGATTATAGCTCATTACAACCTCAAACTCCTGAGCTGAAGCGATCCTCTCACCTCAGCCTCCAAAGTAGCTGTGACTACACTCACGCACCAATGGTTGAGATTTTAATTAAGGAAGCAGGAAAAATACTGTTTTTTTTTCTCTAGCTCCCCCCCGGTAAAAAGAAGGACAGCTCTGGCTATTGTGGACCATCACAGGCCCACCTCTCCCAGCCTAGTCTGGGGACAGGGCATGTGAGGGCTGTTGTCCACATGTGTGTGTGAGGGCAGATGGTTCTGTGCGTGCCTGTATAGATATGTGTGATAAGATGGCCAACAGTGCCCTGCTGGGCCTGCCTTCACCTGTTTGTGTACATGTGAGAAGAGTGTATGTGTGTGTGTGTACACGTGTGCCCACATGTGCACTGCGGGGCCCTGTGTGGACATGTCTAGAGATCACAACTTCAGCCTATCTGCGTCCATGCGAGACGGCATGCGTGTGTGTGTGCATGTGCGGGTGTGTCAGTGTGTGTGCAAATGTGAACGCATTTGCAGGGAGGAGGTTTGACTGTGACTGTGTTCCCTTCTGGGCCTGCTTTGGTCTGTCTGCGTCCGTGTGACAGAGCCGATGAGTGTGTGTGTGTGTGAATGTATGAGGGCACAGAGCCCTGTATCTGCAGGTATGGATTTGTGTGCAGGGAGGACGGTCATTTCTGTGATTAAGTGTCCTGCTGGATTTGCCTTAGTCTGTCTGTGTGCGTTTGTGTGCGGGTATGTAGCTGTGTGTTTATGTGGATCTGTGTGTGCACATGGAGGCCCGTGTGTCCATGCATTGTGTGTACATATGCCTATGTGTGTCTGTGTGCACGTGCTCACTGCAGTGCGTATTTGCCCTGTGTGCCTGTGTGTGCATGTGTGCGTGTATGTATCTGTGTGTGTGGATCTGTGTGCGTGTGCATGAGCGTGCGTGTGTCCTTGCCTTGTGTGTACATATGCCTATGTGTGTCTGTGTGCACGTGCTCCTTGCAATGCATATTTGCCCCTGTGTGCCTGTGAGTGCATGTGTGTACGTGCATTTGTGTGCACAGGTACTGTGTGCTTGCGAGCGTCTGCTCACTGGCATAGTGCATTCATTCTGTATCCAGGGGCCCTTTCCTGTCTCCAGAGCTTCCGACTGCCCTCTGCCCAGATTGTCCTCTTCTTCCCTCCCTCCTTCACTCGTGAAGCCCCTGGGCCAGCCTGGTGAGTGTCACATAGGCTCCAAGGAGCCTCTGAATCCCCTTAACCTATACACCAAGTTTTATGCACATTTCTGGAGAGGAGCCACGATTCATAGCAATTTTCTAAAGAGGCTTATGCCCCCACTCTCCATATTCAACCCTAACAGGTTCAAAACCACAGCTCTGGTTTTTTTGTTCGTTGGTTGGTTTTTTGTTTTGAGACAGAGTCTTGCTCTGCTGCCCAGGCTGGAGTGCAGTGGCGCGATCTGGGCTCGCTGCAACCTCTGCCTCCCGGGTTCAAACGATTCTCCTGCTTCAGCCTCCTAAGTAGCTGAGATTACAGGTGCACATTATGACGCCCAGCTAACTTTTATATTTTTAGTAGAGACAGGGTTTTGCCATGTTGCCTAGGCTGGTCTTGAAATCCTGATCTTCAAGTGATCCACCTGCCTTGTCCTGCCAAAGTGCTGGGATTACAGGTGTGAGCCACTGCACCCGACCTTTTTTTAGTTTTAAAAAAATTTTTTATAGAGATGGGGTTCTCACCATGTTGCCCAGGCTGGTCTTGAACTCTTGGCCTCAAGCGATCCTCTTTGCCTCAGCCTCCAAAAGGGCTGAAATCTTCACCTACTCATTAGGAGAAACACTTGTGGCCTGGGGTTGAGAGTGCAAGCTCTGGAGCCAGAGGGACTTGAGTTCCAACCCTGACTGCGTGGCCCATTGTGGGTTCCTGGGGCAAGTCCTGGACCCCAGAGTCTCAGTCTTCCCATCTGTAAAACAGCTGGGTTTTTTGTTTGTTTGTTTGTTTGTTTGTTTTGAGACAGAGTCTCGCTTTGTTGCCCAGGCTGGAATGCAATGGTACGATCTCAGCTTACTGCCACCTCCACCTCCCAGATTCAAGCAATTCTCCTGCCTCAGCCTCCTGAGTAGCTGGGATTACAGGCTCCCACCACCACACCCAGCTAATTTTTTATATTTTTAGTAGAGACAGGGTTTCACCATATTGCCTAGGCTGGTCTCAAACTCCTAACCTCAGGTGATCCACCCATCTCGGCCTGCCAAAGTGGTGGGATTACAGGCATGAGCCACTGTGTCCGGCCTAAAGTGGCTTTTTAATAGAGTATGAGAATTAACTGAGCTAACACGTAGAAGGCTCTGGGCACAGCTCCTGGCGTGCAGCAACCATGATAAACATAGCTATGGTTTGTGTAGGAGACAGAGCAGATAGAAAGCCTTCCTTGCTCCCAGAGGTGGCAGTTTGAGAAAAGAGTGTCATCTTTTTCTCACTTTGTATGCACATATCTGTACATGTACCCGCATGTGTAAATAGTTGACTTTCTGTCTCTCTCTTAATGTAATAGAAATGCAATCACTGTACATCCATTGGTCTTTGTCTGCTTTTTTTCTCCCTGTAACCAGGGGTGATAACTGGGTCTCAGATCAGCACGTGGAGACCTCGGGCTTTGTTATAGCATCTGGTTTCCCATGTCTGGTGGCTCCATAGCTGTTTAGGCTGTTCCCAGTTTTGTGCCATTTCTGTTGGTGCCACAGCAGGCACCTGTCATGTCTGCATGGGATGGCTGGCCGAGGGCTCTGTGGAGCTTCTCCTGCTTCATGGGCCAAACCGAACCATCCCTTCTCCCAGCCCACCTCCAGGGCTGTACCTAGGTTGTTTCCTCTTCCAACACTGATTCTGTGTGGCACAGAAAGATGAAGGGAATTCCACAGGGCCCTAAAATGAGTCAGTTGCCTGGTCCTGGCCCAGGAGTTTCTCCTTCTGGTGGTCTGGGGTGGGGGCAGGGCTGCAGCAAGCGGGGGCCGCACTATGCTTGGCATGGGAATCTCTGTGATGGCTGGGACATTCCAGGTGCTCAGCGGCCCTCGGCCCTGCACAGGGTCACAGGCCCTGTGCTTTTTGCAGGGGCTGGAGAAGGAGGGAAGGTTTCAGGTGACCCTTCTCAGCCTGCGTCCCCCACCCTTCCCAGACTTTCTTCCTGCCCTCAAGCCTGGGGTCAGCAGGTTCCCAGGCCGGGGTCTTCACAGAGCCACAGACCGTGGCTCAAGGAGATAAGGAGACGGGAGCTGAGACTCTGGGATGGAGTCAGAGGCTGGGCTAGGCCATCCATGTTGCTGGGTTCAAATCTGGCTCCTCTATGCACCAGCTGTGACATGAGCAGTTGTCTTCACCTCCCCAAGCCTCAGTTTCCCCTCTGTAAAAATAGGGTGGGGGTACCTTCCTACCTTCCTCCCTCACCGTTAGAAGATAGTGTAAATAACCCTTAGCATACAGTAAGTGCTCAATATGTGCAGTGCACTCTGATTATTAGTTGGTGTTTGGAGAAGTCAGTCCTCTGGGCTTGGGGCATTGATTACACAACCCAGCCGTCCCACAGAGGGGACATGGGGATGAGTGAGACAGGGCCTCTCCTATTGCATGCTGGTGGAGTGGGCAGGCACGAATTGGCGGCTGTATTCAGCGTGACAGGTGTGCAGATGCTGCGGGAGCCAGGGCAGGGCACCACTGGAATTGCTCGGGTCAGGGTGGAAATGGGAAAGGATGGAAGGAATAGGCCATGTCACATCCGGGCTTTGAAGGTAGGAAGTGCCACAGGGAGAAGCAGAAGAAGGGCACTCCAGGCAGAGGGCCTAGCACCAGCAAAGGCCTGTGGCAGGTGTGGGCACAGGAAATCCTGAGGGCTGGGGAGTTGGGTAGGCAAGACAAGGATGTAGGCAGGTTTCCATTCTGTGACATTCCCTCTAGGGAGGGACCGAGGGGCAGATGGAGAGGCCACTCTCTGCAGTTGTCCAGGTAAGAGCCAGGCAGTGATGGTGGCCTGGATGGGTCAAAGTTGGAGAGGAGAGAAACTGGGGAGGGAGAGCTCAGGGGAAGATGGCCCACTTCCATCTTTCCCCTGCTGTTCATTCCTCAAGACCTACCAAGAGCGCTCAGCACGGCCCCACCCCCAGGGCCATGACATCCACCCCTCAACCACAGAGACTCCCACCAGCCATTTGGGCCCAAATGACTTTGCAAGCTCAGGGGGTCTCTCTGCCTGGGGATTCAGGGCTCTTGAAGAGAACACGGACGTCCTCACCCATCCTCCCGGAGTCCCCGGCAGGGGACCCTGCATGGTACCTGAGTATCCTCTCTTTGGGTCTGTTTCAGGAACTGGTGCTCCTATGTGGTGACCCGCACCGTCTCATGCCATGTGCAGAATGGCACCTACCTTCAGCGAGTGCTGCAGAACTGCCCCTGGCCCATGAGCTGTCCGGGCAGCAGGTAAATGAGGTGGAGAAGGAGCTGATGGCATTCTAGGTGGAGGCACAGTTTGGGCAAAGGCCTGGTGGGGGGACTGCATGGGGAGTGTGGGGGAAGACTGGACCCCAGGGTGGGTGGAGCAAAGGTAGCATCAACTGACACCATTCTCAGCCTATCCCCTGTGCTGTTGAAGCACCCTGGAGGGCTTCCTGGGGGAGGGATACACCATTGCTTGCATTCCTTTACTCAGTGAGTATTTACTGCTGGGCTCAGGCCAGCCCAACCTGCAGGGTCTTCCTGTCCAGCTGGTATCCAATCTCTGATCCCTGTGGCAAGGTGGTGGGGGGATGGAAGGGCTGAATCCCAAAATGCAGGAGGAGAGAGCCTCCAAAGGGAACTGGAGGCAGCAGAGGATCCTGGGGGTTCTGGGTTTGTTCCCATGGGTATTCAGGGCAGTGGGAGAGGTCGTGGAGGACTCTGTCTCAGCTGGGCCACCTGGGGACTCTTGCAGCTACAGAACTGTGGTGAGACCCACATACAAGGTGATGTACAAGACAGTGACTGCCCGTGAGTGGAGGTGCTGCCCTGGGCACTCGGGAATGAGCTGCGAGGAAGGTAGGACTGCTCAGCTGGCTCCCAGAGCCCCACGACAGCAGGCCAGGTGCCTCCCTGCAGGTGCATGGAGCCGTGAACTGTTAGAGAGTCATGCACAGTACCGTGCCTGCTGGGGCTAGCTGCACAGAGCCCAGCTCAAACACAGTCAGTGCTTGTTGTCCCCCCACCGCCCCCCACGGTGACCGCTTGCCTCTTGGGAGACTCTCAGGACACCCAGAAGAATTTTATACATGCTGCATAGCTCACATTTTAAGTCATGCCATCCTAAGTCTTTCCTCCACACTCGGGGAAAGCCCATCCAGACATTTCCGTGTGACACGGTAACAGACATTACGGGGAAGCAGAGGACCATTTTAGTCAGTTCATGGGTCAGAGAGGTAAGAATGGTTTTACCTATCCTGCAGATGAGGAAACCGAGCTCAGGAAGGGGAGGGGCACACACCTCTGTCTGTCTGCCAGGCTGTGCTCTCCACCCGCTCCCCAGGCTCCAGGGATGCGAGGGCTTGGCTGGGCCCCTGTGTGCAGAGCGTGTCCCAGGCTCAGGGACTTCTCTCACCCCACATGCCTTCACTGTGTGTACCTCTGGGTGACTCGGGGCTGAGCACCCTGCAGGGGCACAGAGGAGGCAGCCTGGGCCTCCCAGGAACCTGGCCACACTCTCCCCTGCAGAACCCTCTCCTCTCCTCCAGGCACCTGCCCCACTGCTGAGCAGCCCAGGCCCCTCCCACCCTCACTGCCTGGCTGAACCCATGAGCAGCAGATTATTGAACACCAAGAGCTGTGTTTCCAAGCATGGTGCTAAAGAGGATGGGCTGGCCCAGAATCATCCTGAGAACCAGGCTCAGAGACAGCTCAAGGGACAGAAGCATTCACAGCCCCCAAAGCAGCACATGAACGTGAACGTCAGTCTCAGGACATACCCCAATTCCAGAAACACAAATGTGCGAAAATGTAGCCTCTGACTCGAAGGAACATGGTGCTTCCAGAAGCCATAGCTCACAGGTGTTTCTTGGGAGATTTGCACACTTCACTTCCTGGGGACCCTCAACAGCCCAGTTCACAGATAGGGTGACTGAGGTCCAGTGAGGTGGAGTGGAGTGCCCAGAGCCACACAGCCATGAGGATGGTGTTCAAAACTCACCACGCAGTGGGGAGAGGTCTGGCAGGTTCTGACATGGGGTAGAGGAGTACCCAGTGAAGTCGGGGAGAAACCGAGTGGCTAGAGGGTGTGCCAAGACGCCCCATGCCAAACACCCCTGCAGAGAGGCAGCCACAGGGCCAATGTGGGAAGCCGGAGCGGTGGACAGATGTTTGAAGGGGAGCCAGGAATAGCACCCTCTTGTCGCTGGTGGGAGGGAGAGGGAAAGGCAGGTAGGGCCAAGGGGCAGGAGAGCCAGCCAGGAGGAGCGGCTGCCAAGGAGATCACAGAGGAGCTGTGGAGGGGAGGGCCGAATCCCCGGGGCATGGGGGCCGCCTAGGCCAGGCAGGGCCTCTCCAGACAAAGGCCATTCTGTCCCTGGCTCCCCTCCCAAGGGCAGACCTTCCTGGTCTGGGGCCGTCAAGGAGCAGGTGAGGGAGAGGACAGGTGGGGACAGCACCCATGCCCTTGAATCTAGCTGCTGGAGGCCGTGAATCCAGGAGCTAGGCCAAGGGCTGGGGGCTCTGCTGATGCTAAGGCAGGGGCATGAGCCAGACAATGGAACCTGGCCAGCTCCCTCTGCAGGGCCTTCAGGTCCCAGCGTGGGTATGGGATATCTGAGGCTTTCTGGGCCGGGCCAGCTTTGCTGCACACCAGCTGCATGGCCTTGGGCCGGGGACTTCCCATATGTTGTGCAAGTCATTGTGCAAGGGCCCTGGGCTTGGGGGCGCTGCACTCCAGGAGGCAGCCTTCTCCTGCCCACTCGGAGGGAAAGGCACCATCACTAAAAGGCACCAAGCTACTGTGTGTGCCCACAGCAGCCCGGGCTCCCCCACTTTCAGCCTCAGTGTCCTCACCTGGGAAGTGGGCAGGATGATAAGAGTCTGCCTCCCTGGGTATTGCTAGGATGAAATGTTGGAGACTGTGGAGGAAAGGGAGGTGGGTGAGTGGATGCTTCCACTATTCCAGAAAACTCTGCTGGGGTCCTGGGAATGGGGAGCAGGGAGGCACAGGGACATTGCCAGGGGACCCTGGTCTCTGCCCTTCCTCCCACAGTTGAGTTCAGGCTGGGCTCCCCGGCTGCTTCTTGTGCTGGTGCCCACTCTTGTCACCTGCCTAGCGCTGTCTCTTGACCCTGGAGCCGTAGAGGTGCATCACGAGGGCCAACAGGGCCCAGGGCAGCCTGCAGTGGGCCAAAGGAGGAAAGGGAACACCTGCCATTCCGGAATCCAGCCCTAAATCAGCTGCACTCTGCTGTGTGACTTGGGGCAAGTCACTTCTTTCTGAACCTTGGCTTTATCTGGAAGTCACCCAGCATGAAGAAGTAGCACTCATGATTGGCTCATGGTAGATGCTCCACAAATGTCTTCCGCTCCCATCCTGCGCCCCCACCACCCACCCCATGCTGAGGATTCCATGGCCTCCTGCCTCTGAGACCCCACTTCACAATCAAGAAATGGACCTTGAGTCTATGTGAGGCTGGTGGGCTCTAGTGAAGGACTTCACAGTGCTGGGCCCTGGTTTTCTGCAGAATGGGGATGTTCACTTTGTGACAAATGAGGATTGTCTCATTTGATGTCCATGGCAACCTGTGGAGAAGGGGCTAGAATGGGCTCCATTTTACAGATGGAGAAACTGAGGCTCAGAGAGGTGATGGGACTGGCCCGAGGTCACTCAGCTGGTGAGAGCCAGGATCGGGACCTGTCTGAGCAAGCTTCTGTGCCCCCAGGCCTCAGGAGGTGGGGCTGGCGGAGGCTATCACCTGGCCCCCTTTCATCAGAAACAATAGGGCTTATCAGAAACAATGGGTGAGGAAGAACCAAGGCCAGAATGCGCTAAGTGGGCCAGGCAGGGGTGGGCGCAATGCCAGGGCCATGTCAGGAGGGCGGGCCGAGCCCCACAATCAGCTTTTCTGGGCCTGGGTCTGACCCCCTGAGTACCTGGGCTGGTGAGCTCTGCTGACAGTGGGGCTGCTGCAGTAACCCCCATGACACCCTGCCTCTTGAGGCTTCCTGCAGACAGATCAGCCCCACTGTCCGGATGATGAAAGTGAAGCTCAGAGAGGGTGTGGGTCTCACATAAGGTCACACAGCAAACAAGTATTGTGGCCAGGTTTTTCCCCAGGGTGCCGACCTGAGTTCTGTGGCATCCCCCTGCCCCAGACCCTCCTGCAGTAATCAGGACAAGGGGAAGGAAAGCTGCCACGGTCCTCCGTGCTGGGCGCTGCAAGGCATACCCCCCTCCCCCACCACGGGGGCCATCACGTCATGGTACAGAAGGCCCAGATGCAGAAACTGAGGCTCAGAGAGGGGAATGCCTTGTCCAGGGGAGCAGTCTGTGAGCTGAGGAGCCGGGCTTAAACCTGGTCAGTCTGACTGCAGCCAGGGGTCTTTCCCCTGCAGCAGTGCTGGCTGAGGATGTCCCTGGGAGCCTGTTCAGAAAGCTGGGATGCTGTGAGGCTGGCGGAAGCCAGTCTCAGCCCCAGCTCCTCCCAGATAGAAAGATAGAGAGGCCAGTGCTCCCTCCCTTCCCCTCCCTATGGACCCCATGGAGCTGGACTGCCTCTGCTTCCCCCTCATAGGTCCCATTGTCCCCAGCATACATATTTTTTTCCCCATCCATGATTATTCACAGCCCTTGTCTTCCAAGAAGAGGAGCCAGAGAGGGGACACTTGCCTGAGGTTGACCACAAAATAGCCTAAGAATGGGCCAGGCACGGTGGCCCACACCTGTAATCCGAGCACTTTGGGAGGCCAAGGCAGGAGGATTACTTGAGGCCAGAAATTCAAGACTAGCCTGGGCAACATAGCAAGACCCTATCTCAAAAAAAAGTTTAAAAATTAGCTGGGCATGGTGGTGCACACCTGTAGTCCTGGCTACTCGGGAGGCTGAGGCAGGAGGATTGCTTGAGCTCAGGAGTTCAGGTCTGCAGTGAGCTGTGATCCTGCCACTGCACTCCAGCTTAGGTGACAGAGCAAGATCCTGCCTCTAAATATAAAATTTTAAAATAGCCTTCAAACAGACTGAGGTTCTAGCCCAGGCCCTTCCTGGGCTCCTTGGTCTCTTCTACCATCCAGGGCTGGGCACTCTCCACACTCATCTCTTTCATCCTAACCAGGCTCCTGGTATGGTGCTAAGTCTGAGCTTTACTTTGCAGATTCAGAATCCAAGGGCTAGCCACTGCAAATCCACCCACATCCACCACCCAGCCACCCCCACTCCTGGGAGTCCCGACAACCCCCACCTCCTGCCAGCCCATCCTGCATGCCCAGCCGACTGTGTGGCTGCCTCCTCCACTCTCTCAGCCCATGCCTGCATCCCCTGAACCTCACCCTCCCTCTGTTTGAACCCCCTGCCCACACCGGCTTTGTCTCTCATACATGGCCTTGGCAGTGGCCGGCAAGTCACTGCTCTGCCTGAAGCCCTCTGGGTGCTCCCACCTGGCTAGGTTGACCCCCATCCTGCCACCGTTACTCCCACATCCCCAGTGCCTGGCATGGGCCACATATAAAGTGAGTGCACAGAATTGAATAGGACCTTTGCCTGTCCTGAAGAGGAGGCCAGGCCGGACATAGACTAAGCCTTCCTGGAGGCTCCTGATGGAGCTGGAGGGTTCTTGGAGCTCCCAGCCCCAGCTCTGACCCTAACCCCTGGCTCTGGCCACCAGAAGCAAATATTTACATTTGCAAAGTAAATTCCTTGCAGGAGACCCGGGCTGGGGCTGGGAAGGCTGCCTCCCTATGGCCTGTGGTTGCTAAACCGAGCAGAGCAGATCTGGGGGGTCGGTTGTGAATGCGGAAGCCCTTCCTTTGGCTTCTCTCCAGGGAGAGAAAGTCATGAAGTGGATCCCAGGGACACCCCTAGATTTTCACACCCCTAATCCCCAACTTTTCACATCCCTAATCCCCAATTTAGGGCAAGATTGGAATCCCAGACCCCCTTGTCCCACTGCAAGGACAGAGCGGAAGCCTCTCCCCTCTGGGCCTCAGTGTTCTGTGTCATGAGGTGTCGTGAGGGTCCCGAGAAGGGACACAAAGCTTCTTAGCTCAGGCCTGGCACCGGGCAGAGGGAAGAAGAGCTGCTTATGGGGCCCAGGGCTAGAAACTACAGACAATGCTGACCGTGTGGAGGTCAAGATGTGGAGGTCAAGACAGGGAGTGATGAGCTTCGAGGGGGCTTTGACACTGGTAGGTGCACTGGTCTGTTTGGGAAGGCTTCCTGGAGGAGGGGACATGGGTGCAGCAGCTGTAGAGATTAGGAGAGGGCATGAGGTAGGAACGTGCATGTGTGTGTGTGTATGTATGTGTATAGGGCATGTGAGGACCTCCCAGATGGTGGGAAGTGGCCCACAGTCAGGCTCCCAAAGTGGAGCTGGGGTTTGTGGTCCTGGGACCAGCCTTCAGGGCCTCCCTGGGAGGACAAGGTTGAGGCTAGGGAGGAGCCCTTCAGTAAGGACCACCAGGCTGAGATGAGGAGGGTCTCAGCTCACAGAGGCCTGTTTCAGGGACTTTGACCAAACACCCGTGGGAAGGATATGACATTTGTTTTGTTTTGTTTTGTTTAGAAGGAGTCTCGCTCTGTCGCCCGGGCTGGAGTGCGGTGGCACGATCTCGGCTCACTGCAAGCTCCGCCTCCCGGGTTCATGCCATTCTCCTGCCTCAGCCTCCAGAGTAGCTGGGACTACAGGCGCCCGCCACCAGGCCCGGCTAATTTTTTGTATTTTTAGTAGAGACGGGGTTTCACCGTGTTAGCCAGGAGGGTCTCGATCTCCTGACCTCTTGATCTGCCAACCTCGGCCTCTCAAAGTGCTGGGATTACAGGCGTGAACCACTGCACATAGCCGGGATATGACATTTTTGTCCAACGGCAGATCTCCCCACAACCTGTGGCTTCTTCCTTACTGGAATTTTGTGTGCTCCAGGGTCATTTTACAACCTGCTACATCCCTTAAAATGTTTCTGTCCATTTCTCAGAATTTTGGGGGAGTTTTTGGATAACTTTTTGTGAATCTTGAATCCAAACCCAAAATTTTCTGGTCTTTTGAACAGTTTTGTTATTTCTTTAAACTCTTTTCTTTTTTTTTTTTTTGAGACGGAGTCTCACTCTGTCACCCAGGCTGGAGCGCAGTGGCCGGATCTCAGCTCACTGCAAGCTCCGCCTCCCGGGTTTACGCCATTCTCCTGCCTCAGCCTCACGAGTAGCTGGGACTACAGGCGCCCGCCACCTCGCCCGGCTAGTTTTTTGTATTTTTTTAGTAGAGACGGGGTTTCACCATGTTAGCCAGGATGGTCTCGATCTCCGGACCTCGGCCTCCCAAAGTGCTGGGATTACAGGCTTGAGCCACCGCGCCCGGCCTAACTCTTTTCTTTTTTTAATTTAAATTTGCAATTACTCTGAGCATTTGATGTCTGTGCTGCTGTCAGACCATGTTTTTATTTGTTTTTCTAACTCTTTCTGGCCCCTGGAAAAACATCGAAAACAAACTGGTTGAAAAAGAATTTCCAACCACAAGTTTACAGATTAATAACTCAGGGACACTCTAGTGTGGCATTAAAACATTTATGCTGATTTTATTTTTTTTTAGATAGGGTCTCACTCTCAGTGCAGTGGCGTGATCACAGCTCACTGCAACCTTGACCTTCTAAGTTCAAGCTATCCTCCCGTATCAGTCTCCCAAGTAGCTGGGACTACAGGCATGCGCCACCATACCCAGCTAATTTTTAAATTTTTTGTAGAGACAGGGTTTTGCCATATTACCCAGGCTGGTCTCAAACTCCTGGGCTCAAGCAATCTGCCCACTTCAGCCTCCCAAAGTGCTGGGATTACAGGTGTGAGCCCCTGCACCTGGCCCATTTATGCTGACTTTTTTTTTTTTTTTTTTTTTTTTGAGGAGTCTTACTTTGTCGCCCAGGCTGGAGTGCAGTGGTGCATTTTCAGCTCACTGCAACCTCCGCTCCCGGGTTCAAGCAATTCTCCTGCCTCAACCTCCCAAGTAGCTGGGATTACAGGCACACACCACCACCCCCAGCTAATTTTTGTATTTTTAATAGAGACAGGGTTCCACCATGTTGGCCAGGCTGGTCTCGAACTCCTGATCTCAGGTCATCCACCTGCCTCGGCTTCCCAAAGTGCTGGGATTACAGGCGTGAGCCACTGTGCCAGGCCTATGTTGACGTTCAAGACAGTTGTGTCTGCCTTATATTTGGTTTGCTTGATCGAAATTTATTTTCAGTTGGTGATTCATGTATTCATCAACAAAAGTTTTATAAATGGCCGGTCTCGGTGGCTCACGCCTATAATCCTAGCACTTTGGGGGGCCGAGGCAGGTGGATCACTAGGTCAGGAGATGGAGACCATCCTGGCTAATACGGTGAAACCCCGTCTCTACTAAAAATATCAAAAATTAGCTGGGCATGGTGGCACGCTCCTGTTTTCCCAGCTACTCTGGAGGCTGAAACAGGAGAATCGCTTGAACCCGGGAGGTGGAGGTTGTAGTGAGCCAAGATTGCACCACAGCACTCCAGCCTGGGTGACAGAGTGAGACTCCGTCTTAAAACAAAAAAAAAGTTTTATACATGAAGCCCATGAGATCCTACTGGGTGCTGGGCACTTTTGTAGGCCGAACACAAGACAGACAAGGTCCCTGCCCTAGTGGGGCTGATGTTCCAGCCAGGAGGCCAGATGACAGGCAGTGGCCTGGGAAACTGGAACATGCTAGAAGGTAGATAATGCAATGGAAAAAAAAAAAAAAGAAAAAAGAAAACAACAGCAGAATAGAGAGGAGGGCAGAAGCGGATGGGGAGAGCAGCTGAAGCTTTATCACAGAGGAAACTCAAACATCCCCACGTTGCGAGAGATGGCCGCTTCTTTTGGTCAACTTCCCGAAAAGAGTACTAAAATGACATCACATCTCTACCTGGAAGCAGAAAGAATGAAGAGCGCTTGGTGAGGCCATTTTTCTCAGGCACCAGCACTCCTGCTGAACATGGAGCCTCCCTGCCGGGTGCCCCCACACCTCCACCAACCAAAAAAAGAAATCTGGCCCTGGAATCAGGCCGACCTGTGTTCAAATCCAGGCTTGGGACCGTCCCGCAGACAACGGATGACGAGTCGCCTCTCTTCTCTGCCTCATTTCTTCCAAGCGGGGAAGTGAAGCTGATTGTCATTTACTCATCCACCTTTATCTGAGCATGGGCAACGGAGGAGAGGTAGCACAGCTACCTCTGGAAAGTGGAGGTGGTACTAGCACCCACTCACTGTTAAGACTATGTATGTGAAGTGCTTAGAAGGTGCTAGGCTGTTCTGATTATCACCTTCCTTGTAGGATTGAGCCAACCTAAACAAGGTCCTTCACATGGGCATGGTTCACAGTGATGTCTCCCCTTCCCAGGGAGTTCCCAGTGCCGGCCTCAGTCCTGGGCTGGCAACCCATCTTCCTCCATCCTGGGTGAGATTAGCCCCCTGTGCCTGGGCAAGTCGCAGGCCCTTGAGGAGGGTGTGCTGGGGATGCAGGCTCAGCAGGAGTGGAGGCCCCACAGTGGGACCCAGAGCAGGGCCTGGCAGCCTCCACTGGGGGCTGGCCAGAGGGACTCGTCTGGTTTGAGTTCCCGGCGCCTCTCGCTCCCTGCATCAACCCACAGCCCTGCTCCGAGCTGCCAGGCCCATGCCTTATTTGGGTCTTGTCTCCCCCCAGACAACATTTTGTGACCTTAAAAGGAAAGCCTGGGGGGCTGAGGGGGGCAGTTGCCAGTGCTGGCTCCACAGCCTCTCCAGCTGTGCCCCCGCCCCTGGTTTGGCCAGTCCATCCCTCCAGCTGTGGAGAAAACCAGTCCCCCAAAACCAGGCCAGCCAGGGTGGCTGGGGCGGGTGGGGGGGGGGTCCTCCTTGGGAAGGGGTGGCAGCAGGGGTTGGCCCTGGAACTGGCTCCCCTTACCCTCCCAGGCAGCCAGCCTCCCTCTGGTTTTCATTTAAAACCAGGTCTGGATCCACTTCAGTCTCCTCCTACCAAGCCAGGCAGTGAGAGTGTGGATGGCAACAGTCACGGCGGCCATTTATTGAGCACCTACTGTGTGTGCTGGTCCCTGTGTGTGCACAGTGGGCCCTTTGCATTCATGGCTGACCTCATGCCTCACCCCAGCCTGGGAAGTTTAGAGGCCTTAGAATCCCATTTTACAGATGGGAAAATAAGTCTAGAGAGGACAAGTCACGCAGGACAGTAAGTGTCAGGGCTCAGACCCAGGCTTGTCTGAGCTCTAAACTCAGCCCATGAGGCTGACTGGGGTTGGGGTCGTTGGGGAAGTCCTCAGCCTCATCCATGGCCCCCGCCCCATTGCCAGCCCCTCTTCCCAGCCCTATCAGGTGGCCAGCCTTGCTCTAGCTCAGCCCAGTTCATGCTGTGTGACCCAGATACATTGCCTCTCCTTCTCTGGGCCTCTGTGTCCTGTGCTGAGGGGAGTAGGGATCCCTGCTGGGGCTACAGTGGTGGGCAGGGGGACCTGAGGAGGCAAGGATCACACCCCAGCAGGGCTCTCACCCTCCATCCCTCAGTTGCAGGTTCCTCTGGCTCCTTGGAGCCCGTGTGGTCGGGCAATACCATGCGGCGTATGGCACTTCGGCCCACGGCCTTCTCAGGTGGGTCCTGGGGTAGCTTCTTGGGGTCCCCTGGGCTGAGGGAGCTCTGGAGCGGGCCCAGGGCAGTTTAGTAACTGTCCTAAAAGCCAGCAGGTCTGGCAGTGGAGGGTCAAGGACAGTAACCGTCTCCCCACCCTGTGCTCCCCAGGCTACAAAAGTTGCTTTGAGGGGCACAGAAAGGACCCCAGAGGGGCATCTGACCTGGGTCCAGACACCCCGAGACCCATGAACCCTGGACTCTTGCAGACGCCAGTTCAATCCCCCCGTTTCCTCTTTTTATGTAATCAGCACTTTTCTGAGTGTCAGCAGTGTGCGAGGCCCTGTGCCAGGCACTTCCCATCAGCAGCTCATTTAGACCTCACAGCTGTCCACTGCCCTCCCATTGTCCCCTTTTTAAAGAGGAGGAAGCTGAAGGTCTCTGACCTCCCTGCCCTGCCCTGCTCCAGGCCCCACAGCTGGGAGTCGGGGCAGCACCAGGACTAGACCCCAGATGTGCTAGTTAGGCACTCACCCCTCCCTGCTCTGAGCTGTGTCCTCAGGTGTGAACGGGGGTGACACTCCTGTGAGGAGGAGAGAGACTGCTGGCCAAGCACTCGGCAGGGCCAGCAACTGGGAGGCTCCGTAAATGTCCAGAGCTGCTGTGAATGGCTCACGTCATTCTCGTGAGTCTCACCCAGGAGATTGGGGGCTGCTGGATGGTGGGTCGGGGGAGGCTCAGAGGATGGCACCTTTGAGGCCAGCCCAGTCCAGACTGCGCTGGGTAGGTCCCCAAAGCTGGCACGCCCTGGCTCCAGCCCTGCCCGAGCGGGAAGCAACAGGATCTTTCCAGAGAGGACAAGTCACGCAGGACACTGTCAAGGCTCAGACCCAGGCTTGTCTGAGCTCTAAACTCTTAGCCCATGAGGCTGGTTGGGGTTGTTGGGGAAGCCCTCAGCCTCATCCATGGCCCCCGCCCCATTGCCATTTCCTTGGCTTCTGGGAAAGGGGTCATTTTGGACACAGAGGCTGCCAGGGGTCGGGTCCCTGGTCCTGCTGCAGGAGAAGCAGGCCACTCTGGAGGCTCCAGCGCCAAAAAGAATTCATAGGGTGAGGTCCCCCTGGATCCACCGTGATCCTATAGCCCCTCCCCAGCCTAAGGCTCCCTCATGGGTTGGAGTCATCAGATATCTGATCCTTTCCTCCATCCCACCTCCCAGAGCCTGAAGGACTCTGAGGGGGAGCCTAGGACCCTCGGCCCTGGCCCCAAATTCCTTCCTCCCCGCAGGTTGTCTCAACTGCAGTAAAGTGTCAGAGCTGACAGAGCGGCTGAAGATGCTGGAGGCCAAGGTGGGTGAGCAGCTCCCTCCTGGGTGGTTGCCCCCTGCCCTAGGCCAGTCCCGGCAACCACCATCCCACCCTCCCCTCCTCCTTCCCCACACCCCATGCTTGCACCCTCAGGGAACCCACAGGGCAGCTCTGAGCCGACTCGGCGAGCAGCATCCCCTGTCAGGCATGTCCTGGTTTCCTCTAGTGTCCCTCCCTTGGAAGCCTGCTCACAGGTTGTGCCTCAGTTTCCCCTTCTGTAAAGCGGAGGGGACACTAGCATCCACTCAATGAAGACTGTGTATGTGAAGTGCAAGTCACAGCCAGCCTGGCCTGTTCTTCCTCCAGGAGGCCTGTGAGTTCCCTCCCATGGGGCTCCATTTACCATCCCAGCCAGATCAGCAGAGACACTGCCCAGAGATCCTGGTGGGATCTCCTGGCTGCCCCTGCCCCATCCCCTTTCTCTATCCCCCCAACCCCCATCCATAATGCTATCTTCCTGGTTTCAAAAACAAAACATCTATCACACATCTCAAATTATTTCAAGATAAAATGTTTTGTATTCTTTGGTTCGTTTGGTTTTGTTTGAAATAGGGTCTTCCTGTGTTTCCCAGGCTGGAGTGCAGTGGCGAGATCTCAGCTCACTGCAACCTATGCCTCCTGGGCTCAAGCAATCCTCCCACCTCAGCCTCCTGAGTAGCTGGGACCATAAGTGAACAATACTACATCCAGCTAATTTTTTAATTTTTGGTAGAGATGGGGTTTCTCCATGTTGTCCAGACTGGTCTTGAACTTCTAAGCTCAAGCAATTTGCTGTCTTGGCCTCCCAAGGTGCTGGGATTACAGGCGTAAGCCACTGCGCTGCCATAAAACTTTTTTTTTTTTTTTAAATTAAAAAGTGCAGCTTGGTGCAGTGGCTCACACCTGTAATCTCCACACTTTGGGAGGCTGAGGCAGGTGGATTGCTTGAGGCCAAGAGTTCGAGACCAGCCTGGCCAACATGGCATAACCCTGTCTCTTTTAAAAATACAAAAATTAGCCTGGCATGGTGGCCTCACACCCATAATCCCAGCTACAAAGGAGGCTGAGGCATGAGGATTGCTTGAACCTGCGAGGCAGAGGTTGTAGTGAGCCAAGATCATGCCACTGTATTCCAGCCTGGGCAACAGAGCGAGACTCTGTCTCAAAAAAAAAAAAAAATTAGGCTGGGCGCAGTGGCTCAACCCTGTAATCTCAGCATTTGGGAGGCTGAGCCGGGTGGATCACAAGGTCAGGAGTTCAAGACCAGCCTGGCTAAGATGGTGAAACCTTGTCTTTACTAAAAATACAAAAAATTAACCGGGGCCGGGTGAGGTGGCTCACGTCTGTAATCCCAGCACTTTGGGAGGCTGAGGGGGATGGATCACCTGAGGTCAGGAATTCAAGACCAGCCTGACCAACGTGGAGAAACCCTGTCTCTACGAAAAATACAAAAATTAGCTGGGCATGGTGGCGCATGCCTGTAATCCCAGCTACTCGGGAGACTGAGGCAGAAGAATTGCTTGAACCCAGGAGGCAGAGGTTGCAGTGAGCTTAGAACGTGCCATTGCACTCCCGCCTGGGCGACAAGAACGAAACTCTATCTCAAGAAAAAAAAAAATAGCCGGTCATGGTGGCAGGTATCTCTAATCCCAGCTATGTGGGAGGCTGAGGCAGAGAATTGCTTGAACCCAGGAGGCAGAGGCTGCAGTGAGCTGAGATTGCACCACTGCACTCCACCCTGGGCGACACAGTAAGACTCTGTCTCAAGAAAAAAGAAAATTAATTAATTAATTAAATTTAATTTTTAAAATACAACATTCTAAATTTAGAAACATGAAAAGTTCAGAAATGTGAAAAAACAGCCAGCAAACCATTCACAACACTTACCCGTGCCCCCAAAGAATGCAACTGTTGACATTTAAGCATCCTTTCTTCCAGATTTTCTAAACACACAGACATGCATACACTTTAGTGCGATTCTTTGCTCCATCATTCTCTTCTCTGGAAATTTATCTTTTGTTTGTTTGTTTGTTTTGTTTTGATTCAGAAACAGGGCCTTGCTCTGTCACCCAGGCTGGAGTGCTGCCATTGCAATCTGCCGCGAGTTGGAGCTCACTGCAGCCTCCAACTTCTGGGCTTAAGCTATGCTCCTGCCTCAACCTCTTGAGTAGCTGGCATTACAGGCATGTGCCACCACATCTGGCTAGTTTAAAAAACATTTTTTTAGAGCTGGGGTCTTTCTATGTTGTCTAGACTGGTCTTGAGCTCTTGGCCTCAAGGAATCCTCCTGCCTTGGCCTCCCAGAGTGTTGAGATTACGGGTGTGAATCACTGTGCCCAGCCTGGGAACTTACCTTAATGAGATTATCAGATGCAAAAATGTTTACCAATAGAGAAATTTGAAAACCGGGCAAGAGAAGGCATGGTTGCATGATTGTGGAGAATTCATTCTGTGGGACATTCAGCAGTCATTTAAAATACTCCCCTTGCCTAACATGAAAAGATTTCTCTAGCCCGGGCTTGGTGGCTCACACCTGTAATCCCAGCACTTTGGAAGGCCAAGGCAGGAGGATTACTTGAGGCCTGGAGCCCGAGACCAGCCTGGGCAACATAGCAAGATTCCATCTCTACAAAAAATTAGCTGGGCTTAGTGGCACACAGCTGGCACACAATCCCAGCTGCTCAAGAGGCTGAGGCAGGAGGATCACTTGAGCTCAGGCGGGCAAGGCTGCAGTGAGCCGTGATAGCACCACTGCACTCTAGCCTGGACAGCAGAGCTAGACCCTGTCTCTAAAATTAGAAAAAAGAAGATGCCCCTGATTTATCAAATGGGAAAACCAAGCTTCCACATAGCGTGTGCTGGCACCTGAGTTACAAGGCACGGGGTTCCAGGAGCAGTTCCCTGAGCTCCCTCCCAGGAGAAGCCCACGTAAGAGGCAACTCAGTCCCACATCTGTGATGGGAATTCCTGGTTCAGGGTCTGCCGGAGAGTTTCACCTTTTCTCTGGACAGGCCCCCATGATCCCCAAGCCCCTGGTCTGTGGTCATCTGGCCTCTCTTTGGTCCTCAGCAGCTGAGGGGACACCTCCAGCTTCCCAGAGTCTTCCTCACCGTGGGCCCAAAAGTGGACTTTGTGTACACCTCCAGGTTTCTATTTCATGTCGACTCTTCCAAACTTCCTTCCAAATTTAGTGAAAGGCCAGCAACGGTGGCTCATGCCTGTAATCCCAACACTTTGGGAGGCCAAGATAAGCAGATCACTTCAGGTCAGGAGTTTGAGACCAGCCTGGCCAACATGGTAAAACCCCATCTCTACTAAAAATACAAAAATTAGCCAGGTGTGGTGGTGCACGACTGTAATCCCAGCTACTTGGGAGGCTGAGGCAGGAGAATCACTTGAACCTGGGAGGCGGAGGTTGCAGTGAGCCGAGATCATGCCACTGCACTCTAGCCTGGGCAACAGAGCAAGGCTCTCCATCTTGGAAAAAAAAAAAAAATTAGTGAAACTCTTCCAGCCATACCCTGTGGTGCTTTAACAAATCAAAAAAAGCTTCTTATTTGTAGATAAGCATAGAAAAAAAGCACATGGCCCAGCAAGCACCGCAACAGTCACAAAGCTCAACTTGGATGGCGATGATGGTGTCAATGACTTTTCCATAATGCGTGTTATGAATTGTGTGCTTTGAAAAACACTGTCACTTCTAATGAAGCTCCGTGCCCCTGCGAGCCTGGGGCTCTACTCCAAGCTGGGCCCTGCTGGCTGTGTACCTCCTACCTCCCACACCAGGCCCCTTGGCTGGCCTGTCCCTAGTGAGACCTTGCCTCATGCCTGTAATCCCAACACTTTGGGAGGCTGAGGCAAGATGATTGCTTGAGCCCAGGAGTTCAAGACCAGCCTGGGCAACATAGCGAGACCTTGTCTCTACAAATAATTTTTTTTTAAATTTGCCATGTATGGTGGTGCGTCCCTGTGGTCCCAGCTACTTGGAAGGCTGAGGCAGAAGGATCGCTTAAGCCCAGGTGGTTGAGGCTGCATGAGCTGTGATGGTACCACTGCATTCCAACCTGGGCAACAGAGCAAAACTCCATCTCAAAAAAAAAAATAGGGAGGGGTCCTAGTGAGACCCTGGTACCCACCCCGTCCCTGTCTTCCTCTTCAGGTGGCCATGCTGACTGTCATAGAGCGGCCAGCGCCTCCAACACCAGCTACCCCTGAGGACCCTGCCCCACTCTGGGGCCCTCCTCCTGCCCAGGGCAGCCCCGGAGATGGAGGCCTCCTGGGTGAGTGTCAGACTCAGACTTGCCTGTGAGAATGAGCAGTGGGTTGGGAATTGGGGAAGTGGGATTCTGGTCCCCACCCTGTCACTGACTCCGAACTTAACCCTCTAGTGGGCCTCAGACTTCCCATTTCCCGTTTCTTAGACCTGCCTAAGAGGACCGTCTCCTGGGACTCCTGAAAGCTGCAGTCCCTGGAGACCAAGCAGCCCCAGCAGACCCTGCCTGGAGGTTGCGGGGAGTTGGGAGTGGGGATTCTGGATGAGCCTCCCTCCTCCAGGCCCAGCGGGGACACTGACCTCTGCCTACCCCCCTACCCCAGGGCTGCCAGGAGCCATAGAGAGTGTGAGGGTCCCGCTGCTTCCCCGAAATGGTAGGTGCTGGTTGGGGGGCTGGGGCCAGGGTGGGGATCAAGAGCAGATCTGGAGCTGCCAGTCTGATATGATTTACCCCCCAGAACAAGTCGGTGCTCGGGGGCTGCCCGGGCCCACCGGCCCCAAGGGAGATGCCGGCAGCCGGGGCCCAATGGGGATGAGAGGCCCACCAGGTGAGTGCCCACAACGTTGCTCCACAGCTCCTCTGGCCACCCCCCAACCAGGTGGGCCCTTCCCTGCCCCTGACATGGCCAGGATGGCCTGGGCCCTTTCATCTGCTTGCCTCTTCACTCAACATCCCGCCAGGGAGTGCCCCGCCCACACCTGGGCTCCATGAAATCCTCTCTTACGTTCACTCGACTCACATTCCCTGGGCACCTACACTTAGCAGGCTCTGAGCTGGGCACTGGGTGGGGTCAGACATGTCCCTGCCCTTTTGGAGCTTCCAGACTGCTGGGAGCGGGGCTGGGCAGAGGAGAAGCAGCAATGCTTGCGCCATGTGACCAGGGTTTCTATGAGGGACTTTGGGGGTTTGGGAGCCCCAAGGAAGGAAGACCCAGCCTGGATGAGGTGGAGGACTGGGAGCTGTGCTCATCCCCCTGTTAGACAACCAGGGAGCCTAGGTCTATGGACTGTGGGGCCCTCTTTCATACCCACCGCTCCAGGCTGCCTTGTCCTGTCGCTTAAGGCCACCCTAGGCCTCCCTGCCTCCTGTATACCCACAAATCCCTGTGATTCCATTGCAGGTCCACAGGGCCCCCCAGGGAGCCCTGGCCGGGCTGGAGCTGTGGGCACCCCTGGAGAGAGGGGACCTCCTGGACCACCAGGGCCTCCTGGCCCCCCTGGGCCCCCAACCCCTGTTGGTCCACCCCACGCCCGGATCTCCCAGCATGGTGAGTCCCCACAGGTAGAGGTGGGGGTGGAGTAGCCATCAGCACAGTGCCCGCTACCATCTGCCAGGTGCCTTCTGTGTGCCAGCCCTGCTCATGGTAGGCCAGGTGTGACCCAGTCCTCCAGCAGGCGCTGTTGTCCTCCTGTGTTTACAGATGAGGAACACTGAGGACCAGAGAGGGGAGGTGGCTTGCCAGGGTCCCACAGCCCCGGCGTAGGGAAACGGCTTCAAACGGGCTGCCTCCAGAACCTGTGCTTAGAGCCACCAGGCATCAGGCCGTCCTGAGCCTTGGAACTGGCTGGAATCCAGTTCTCAGAGCACTGGGAAGCAAAAGACCTGGCAGCAGGAAGCGAGCTCTGAGCTCCCAAGGCCACAGGCCTGGCCCCTCCTCCAGGCCCTGATGCACGTCCTTGGCTTCTTCCGTTTGGCAGCCCAGCCTGACCTGCCCATGGACTGCCAGGGGTCAGAATGTGGAGCGCCAGATTTCAGCCTCTTTTCCATCGTGTCTTTGGTGCACACCATTCATTCGTTCTGCCATCCCAGCATTCATTCCATCTCACTATCCATACAATGGGGACAATGACACTGCCAGCCTCCCAGACCTGTGTAACACCCATGTACAGAAGCCTGGCACACAGTAGGTGGTGGATAAATGGTTTCTTTTATTGCCATTCCCATTTGGCAGGTGACAGTACAGGCTCTGAAAAGTGGAGAGTGTTGCTGGATGTCACCAGCTAGATTGCAGTGGGGTTAGAACCCACATCTCCCTGCTTCCTGGTCTTGCGAGACCAACACTCTCCACACTCCTCACCCTGGGAGCAGGTGCCCAGGTGATACCAGCCATGCTGCAGGCTGCCCCATGGGGCAGTCCAAGCTGTCTTGGCAGAGGTGGCAGGTGAAGACTAACCACCCCACTCTACCCAGCTCTACTCACTCATCATGTTTGCTCACCCAGGAGACCCACTGCTGTCCAACACCTTCACCGAGACCAACAACCACTGGCCCCGGGGACCCACTGGGCCTCCAGGCCCTCCAGGGCCCATGGGTAAGTTGAGTCCAGGCCTGGGGTAAGGGGTGGAGTTGATAGATGGCAGAGGGAATAGGGTTTGGGGCTGTCAGGAGGGAGCTGATGGGGCACTTCCTGAGATTGTACTTTGTTCTGGCCCTTAGGACATCCTGTCTTTTTCCAGGTCTCCCTGGGCCTCCTGGCCCCACAGGTGTCCCTGGGAGTCCTGGACACATAGTGAGTAGTTCTCCTTGTACTCTCACCCACGTGTCTGTCCATCTTTCCATCTATCCATACATCCGTCCATCATCCACCCTTGTATCCATCTATCCATCCATCCATTCATTCTTCCATTCATTCATTCAATAAGTATTTATTGAGCACTTAATATGCAAACTACCTTCCATAGTTTTAAATCTTATTCAATCCAAGTAATGAGAACCATGTATTGTTATCACCTAAAACCAAGAAAAGTGGAGATTCTTGCCCTAGGGCTGTGGCCAGCACATGGCAACTTCCGTGAGTTGTGGTGGGACAATCTGACTCCAGGATCAGATCTTTTAACACTGAGCTGTATGAACTGACTGCTGTGTGCTTGGTGTATGGTGAAGAACCCAGAGGCCCAGACCAAGCTAGAGCACCCCCCCCAACACCTCTGTTCCCAAGCCCCTGCCCACTCCATCCTGCCCCAACACAAGGCTGAGGCCCTGTCTTGTTGCTTAGGGACCCCCAGGCCCAGCTGGACCCAAAGGAATCTCTGGCCACCCAGGAGAGAAAGGCGAGAGAGTGAGTACTCAAGTGGCCCCAGGTGGGGGAATTCTGGTGAGTCCTGAGGGTCCCAGGTCAGAGCCCTCAACAGCTGACACCATTCATCTCCTCCCTCCTACACAGGGACTGCGTGGGGAGCCTGGCCCCCAAGGCTCTGCTGGACAGCGGGTAAGTGTTGCTGTCTGTCCTGCAATCATCCCTGCAGGATCCCATAGTTCCAGATTCTTCCTCTGACTCCATCCCCTGCAGCCAGAGCTTCTGATCCTCCCTGCTTTGTCATTTATTCTCAGATGCTCCCTGTCTCTGAGACTCATTGTCCTCTTTGGATCAGGCTGCCTCTGTCTCTCTTACTCTGGCTCTCTGTTTCTCTGTATCTCTCTTTCCCTCTGCATGTCTGTCTCTTTGACTCTGTATTTCATTTACACTCTATCTCTCCAATTCTGATTGTAGATCTGTTCATTTCTCTCTTTAATATGATCAATTTTGCTTTATGTGTTTTGAGTCTTTATTATTAGGTGCATTCACATTTAGTCTTTTAATGTCTCCGTGGTCATTTTACCTTTATGAAATTAATATCTTTATCTCTGATAATACTTGTCTTGAATTTTCTTTGTGTGCTTTTAATAGCACACCAGCTTTCTTATGCTTGGCATTTGCATGTTATATCTTTTTTTATCCTTTTCCTTTCAGCCTGTAACTTTATATTTAAAGTGCATCATGGCCGGGTGTGGTGACTCATGCCTGTAATCCCAGCACTTTGGGAGGCCGAGGCAGGTGAATCACTTGAGCTCAGGAGTTCAAGACCAGCCTGGGCAACATGACAAAACCCTGTCTCCAAAATATGTATATAAATTTTCTTAAATGTAAGGAAGTGTGGGCCAGGCACGGTGGCTCACGCCTATAATCCCAGCACTTTGGGAGGCCGAGGCGGGTGGATCACCTGAGGTCAGAAGTTCAAGACCAGCCTGGTCGACATGGTGAAACCCCATCTCTACTAAATATACAAAAATTAGCCAGGTGTGGTGGTAGGCACCTGTAATCCCAGCTACTCAGGAGGCTGAGGCAGGAGAATCACTTGAACCTGGGAGGCAGAGGTTGCAGTGAGCTGAGATTGCGCCATTGCGCTCCAGCCTGGGCAATAAGAGCGAGACTTTCTCAAAAAAAAAAAAAAAAGAAATGCATCATATGACTTGGGTCTTGCTGTTTAAAAACAGTTTGACTGTTTAGTTAATTTATATTTAATGATATGTATAATTGATTAATTGATATGGTTCTGTTTAAGTTAATCATCTTGCTGTTTATGTTCTATTTACTCCTTCTGTTTTGTGTTTCTTTTTTCTCTTTTCTTTTCTTGTCTTCTTTTGGATTGAGTACTCTTTTATTCCTTTTTTATTTTATAGAGACAGGGTTTCCCTGTGTGCCCAGGCTAGACTCAAACTCCTGGGCACACAGTGAATGAAGTGCCTTAAGTGATCCTCCTGCCTCAGCCTTCCAAGTATCTGGGACTACAGGTGTGCGCCATCGTGCCTGACTTAAAATCTTCTCTTTCTAAAATTAATTCTCTTTCTAGAATTAAAGCTATTCTTGCTTTCTTTTGATTAGAGTTAGCATGCTATATCTTTCTCCATCCCTTTCCTTTTTTTTTTTTTTTTTTTTTTTTTTTGATGCAGGGTCTTTCTCTGTCACCTAGGTTGGAGTGCAGTGGTGCAATCATTGTTCACTGTAGCCTCAACTTCCCTGGCTCAGGCAATCCTCACACCTCAGCCTCCTGAGTAGCTGGGACCACAGGCATGTACCACCATGCCCAGTTAACTTCCATTCCTTTACATTTAACCTGTTTTGTGGTTATATTTAAAGTCAGTTTCTTGTAGACAACATATAGTTGGGTCTTGTTTTTCGGTCCATTCTAACAATTCTCATCTTTTAATTGCTGTATTTAGGCCATTGACATTTAAAGTGATTATTGAGGCCCAGCATAGTGGCCCACACTTGTAATTCCAGCACTTCAGGAAGCAAGGCAGGAGGATCACTTGAAATCAGGAGTTTGAGACCAGAGTGGGCAATAAAATGAGACCCTGTTTCTATAAAACAAATTTTAAAATTGGCTGGATGTGGTAGTGTGCACCTGTAGATTCAGCTACCTGAGAGGCTGAGCTGGGAGGATTGCTTGAGCCCAGGAGTTGAAGGTGACAGTTATAATTGTTTTACTGCATTCCAGCCTGAATGACAGAACCAGACCTTGCCTCTAAAAAATAACTAAATAGTCTGTGCACACTGGCTCACACCTGTAATCCCAGCACTTTGGGAGGCAGAGGCAGGTGGATCACCTGAGGTCAGGAGTTTGAGACCAGCCTGGCCAACATGGTGAAACCCCGTCTCTACTAAAAACGCAAAAATTAGCCAGGTGTGGTGGTGCACTCCTGTAATCCCAGCTACTCAGGAGGCTGAGGCGGGAAAATCGCTTGAACCTGGGAGGCGGAGGTTGCAGTGAGCCGAGATCCCGCCACTGCACTCCAGCCTGAGCAACAGAGTGAGGCTCCATCTCAAAAAAAAAATCAGTAAAATAAAAAATAACTAAATAAATGAAGTGATTATTTATATAATTGGGTTAATAGCTATCGTATTACTATTTGCTTTTATCTTTTTTATTTTTTGAGGCAGAGTTGCTCTGTCACCCAGGCTGGAGTCCAGTGGCTCGATCTCGGCTCACTGCAATCTCCGCCTCCCGGGTTCAAGCAATTCTTCTGCGTCAGCCTCCTGAGTAGCTGGGACTACAAGTGCCTGCCACCACACCCGGCTAATTTTTGTGTTTCTAGTGGAAATGGGGTTTCACCATCTTGGCCAGACTGGTCTTGAACTCCTAACCTTGTGATCCACCAGCCTTGGCATCCCAAAGTGCTAGATTTACAGGTGTGAGCCACCATGCCCGGCTACTATTTTCTATTTGTTGTCCTTGTTCTTTGTTCCTATTTTTGTCTGCCACACTTTTTCTGCTTTTTTTTTTTTTTTTTTTTTTTTTTTTGGCTTTATTTATTTATTTATTTATTTTCTTTTGAGACAGAATCTTGCTGTCTCACCCAGGCTGTAGTGCAGTGGTGCAGTCTCTGCTACTGCAACCTCTGCCTCCCGGGTTCAAGCAATTCTCTTGCCTCAGCCTCCCGAATAGCTGGGACTACAGGCACCCACCACCCTGCCTGGCTAATTTTTGTATTTTTATTAGAGACAGGGTTTCACCATGTTGGCCGGACTGGTCTCGAACTCCCGACCTCAGGTGATCCACCCACCTTGGCCTCCCAGAGTGCTGGGGTTACAGGCGTGAGCCACCATGCCCG
Source organism: Rhinopithecus roxellana (assembly GCF_007565055.1). Classification (NCBI taxonomy): domain Eukaryota; kingdom Metazoa; phylum Chordata; class Mammalia; order Primates; family Cercopithecidae; genus Rhinopithecus; species Rhinopithecus roxellana. The sequence continues at coordinate 21,320,575 of NC_044561.1, read as the reverse complement.
GCCTTGGTCCTCCTTTCTTTATGTAAAATCTAAGTTTCTGACATATAATTTTTGTCCTCTCTGAAGAACTACTTTTATTTTTTCCCAGTTGGCTTTATTTGTGATTCTAGAATTGGGCAACACTTCATTACATAAAATAAAATAAGCACTCTGCTGAAGAACTTATTTTAATGTTTCCTACAAGGCAGATCTACTGACAAAAATTCCCTCACTTTCTGTTTGTCTGAGAATCTTCATTTCCCTTTCATTTATGAAGGGTAATTTTTCAGGGTAAAGATTTCTAGGTTGATGTGTTTTTGTCCTCTCAATACTTTGTGTATTACTCTCCACTCTCTTGCTTGCATGGTTTCTGCACAGTTGGATGTAATTCTTATTGTTGCTCCTCTGCAAGAAAGATATTTTTTCCTTCTGTTTTCTCTTCAGTATTTTTTTTTTTTTTTTTTTTTTTTGAGACGGAGTCTCGCTCTGTCGCCCAGGCTGGAGTGCAGTGGCGCAATCTCGGCTCACTGCAAGCTCCGCCTCCCGGGTTCCCGCCATTCTCCCGCCTCAGCCTCCGAGTAGCTGGGACTACAGGCGCCCGCCACCGCGCCCGGCTAGTTTTTTGTATTTTTAGTAGAGACGGGGTTTCACTGTGTTAGCCAGGAGGGTCTCGATCTCCTGACCTCATGATCCACCCGCCTCGGCCTCCCAAAGTGCTGGGATTACAGGCTTGAGCCACCGCGCCCAGCCCTCTTCAGTATTTTTTATCTTTGATTCTCTGAAGTTTGTTTTTTTGTTTTGTTTTGTTTTGGTTTTTTTGTTTTTTTTTTTTGAGATGGAGTCTCGCTCTATCGCCCGAGCTGGAGTGCAGTGGCCGGATCTCAGCTCACTGCAAGCTCCGCCTCCCGGGTTTACGTCATTCTCCTGCCTCAGCCTCCCGAGTAGCTGGAACTACAGGCGCCCGCCACCTTGCCCGGCTAGTTTTTTGTATTTTTTTTTAGTAGAGACGGGGTTTCACCATGTTAGCCAGGATGGTCTCGATCTCCTGACCTCGTGATCCGCCCATCTCGGCCTCCCAAAGTGCTGGGATTACAGGCTTGAGCCACTGCGCCCAACCTCTCTGAAGTTTTTTTAAAAATTATTATTGTTATTGAGACAGGATCTCACTCTGTCACCCAGCCTTCTGAGTTCAAGGGATCCTCCCGCCTCCACCTCTTTGAGTAGCTGGGACTACTGGCACGTGCCACACCTGGCTAATTTTTTTTTTTTTTTTTTTTTGAGACGAAGTCTCACTCTTGTCCCCCAGGCTGGAGTGCAATGGCGTGATCTTGGCTCACTGCAACCTCCGCTTCCTGGGTTCAAGCAATTCTCCTGCCTCAGCCTCCCAAGTAGCTGGGATTACAGGCACCTGCCACCACACCTGGCTAATTTTTTGTATTTTTAGTAGAGAGAGCATTTCACCGTGTTGGCCAACCTGGTCTCAAACTCCTGACCTCAAGTGATCCGCCCACCTCAGCCTCCCAAAGTGCTGGGATTACAGGCATGAGCCACCATGCCCGACCATTTTTTTTTTTTTTTTATAAGCAAGGTCTCACTATGTTGCCCAGACTGGTCTTTCTGGCCGTTAGTGATCCTCTTGCCTTGGCCTCCCAAAGTGCTGGGATTACAGGTGTGAGCCACTGCACCCAGCCTGATTTTCTGAAGTTTGGATATGATATGTGTATATGTCATTTTGTGGCATTTATCCTATATGGTGTTCCTTAATCTTCCTAGATCTGTGGTTTTGGTGTCTGACATTTTTTGGGGGGAGAATTCTGTCATTATTACTTTAAATATTGCTTGTGTTTCTTTCTCTTTTCTCCTTCTGGCATTCCATTATGCATATTTACGTCTTTTGTAGTTGTCCCACAGTTCTTGGATATTCTGTTCTATTGTGTCAGCCTTTTTTCTCTTTGCATTTCAGTTTTGAAAGTTTCCATTGTCATATCATCAGGCTTAGAGATTCTTTCCTCAGCCATGTCCAGTCCACTAATAACCCCATCAAAGGCATTCTTTATTTCTGTTACAGTGCTTTTTATCTCTACCACTTATTTTTAATTATTTCTTAGAATATCTTTTTTTCTCTCTTTTTTATTTTTATTTTTTTAAATGTAGAGGCAGGATTTTACCATGTTACCCAGTCTGGTCTCAAACTCCTGAGTTTAAGCAGTCTACCCACCTCAGCCTCCCAAAATGTTGGGATTACAGGCATGAGCCACCACACTCAGGCCTTTCTTAGAATTTCCTTCTTTCTGCTTATACTCCATCTCTTCTTGTAGGTTGTCTACTTTTTCCATTAATTCCCTTAGCATGTTAATCGTAGATTTTAAAAATTCCTGGCCTGATAATCTGAACATTTCTGCCATTATCTAATGCTGGTTCTGATGTTTGTTGAATCTCTTCAAACTGTGTTTTTGCCTTTTAGTGTGCCTTGTAATTTTTCACTGGAAGGTAGACATAATGTACTGTGCAAAAGAACTGCAGTAGATAGGCCTTTAGTAACGTAGTGAGAAGGTATGAGGGGAAGGGAAGTATTCTGGAGTCCTATGATTAGATCTCAGTCTTTTTTTTTTTTTGAGACAGAGTCTCACTCTGTCTCCCAGGCACTGGAGTGCAGTGGCTCGATCTTGGCTCACTGCAACCTCCGCCTCCTGGGTTCAAGTGATTCTCATGCATCAACCTCCCAAGCAGCTGGGACTACAGGTGCCCGCCACCACACCTGGCTAATTTTTTTGTATATTAGTAGAGTTGAGGTTTCACCATGTTGGCCAGGCTGGTCTTGAACTCCTGAGCTCAGGCAGTCCACCCACCTTGGCCTCCCAAGGTGCTAGGACCATAGGTTAGATCTGTTGGAGAAGTGAGGCCATAGTCAAGGTGTGAGCCACTGCGCCCAGCCTAGATCTCAGTCTTTAGATGAGCTTGTGCCCTTGGACTGTGAACTTCACCAGTGTGTCTCAGTTGTTGTTGTTTTGTTTTGTTTTTGTTTGGGGGTTGTTTTGCCTCTTAGGTGGGACAGGTTGTCTAGAGGGGGTTAGAGTTGGATATTTCCCTTCCTTCACATGGAAACTAGAGGGAGCTGAAAGTGGGCATTTCACCTCCTCCAGGTTGGTGAGTGTTGGGAGAAAAGCTGAATGTTGGGAGAGAAGCTGAGGTGGGGCTTGCATGTCTGACATAACATAAAAGAGCCTTGGAACATGTCTGGGGTCCAGGGTCAAGAACCCCTCGTGGTCTTTGGAACACCAAACTCCGTGCTAAAGGGTGGAAAGCTACCTGCTGCACCATAGTCTAAGCCCAGGGCATAAAACCCCTTGTGACTTGGATGGAATCCAGGGCTCAGGGCATAAAACCCCTCGTGGCCTCTGGAATGTGTCTAGACTTGCTGGCTCCTTGCTTCTAGCACTCCCATTACCTTAAGTAGCAGAACATGTTCCATATGCTGCAAAGAAAATGCTAAACTGTCACAGCTGTAAATCATGTGCTTGATGCATTGCTTTCTCTCAACCCCTACATCCTCACCACCTGTTTCTTTGTTTGATCACCAATAAATAGCATGGGCTCCCAGAGCTCAGGGCCTTCACAGCCTCCATACTTGCATTGGCCCCCTGGACCCACTTTCTCTCTCAAACTGTCTTCCCATTCCTTTGACTCTACCAGACTTTATTGCCCCCATGAGCTGGTGTTGGGTCCGATCATCCCAACAGGTTAGGATCTGGTAAAGTAGTTTCTCCTGGGGTAGGCTTTGTTCAGAAGAGAATGCTTTGAATGGTTCAAAATGGTGCCTCATCTCCTCTCCCTGCTGGAAGGACAAGGCATTTTTCTCTGATATTCACTGTGAGGGCCTTGTAGAGCTCCTTGAGGTAAAACTCACCAAAGGAGGGATGTGGGCCTATGACTGGGTCCCCCTGGAGTTTTTAACCCTAAGACCTGTCTACACTGAGCCTCTAGAAGTTCATCAATTACAGTTTAGGTTTTCCTATCCTGGCCCTGGTTCCTCTGGAGGTTTGTGCTTGTGGGTTTCTGCTTTAGTAAGCTATGATAGTCTGGATTTGCCTCTCTGGCTTTGGGGGCAGTGGTTTGCCTATGGCCTCACTTCTCCAACAGATCTAAGAAGAGCCATTGATTTTTCAGTTTTTTCAACTTTCCACTTGTTGTTAAGATGGAATGACAACTTCGAAGGTCTTTCTTCTTTTGAGATGACTCTCGCCCTTGTCCCCCAGGGTGGAGTGCAATGGTACGATCTCGGCTCACTGCAACCTCTGCCTCCTGGGTTCAAGCGATTCTCCTGCCTCAGCCTCCAGAGTAGCTGGGATTACAGGCGCCTGCCACCATACCCAGCTAATTTTCATATTTTTAGTAGAGATGGGGTTTCACCATTTTGGTCAGGCTGGTCTCAAACTCCTGACCTCAGACGATCCGCCTGCCTCGGCCTCCCAAAGTGCTAGGATTACAGGCGTGAGCCACTGCACCCGACCAACAACTTCTAAGCTCTTTGGAACCCAGAAGTCTGTTTTGTTTTGTTTTGTTTTTAAATCAAATTTGGAAAAAAAAAAAAAAAAAGGTCGACATTTCCTCAAACATTTTTTTCCGTTTCTGCTCTCCAGTCTGTCCTTCTGGAACGCCACTGATTTTCTCCCATGAGTCACTGAAGTTCTGTTTGTTTTTTAAAAAATCTTTGTCTCTCTGTGCTTTATATTTCTCTTTTTTTTTTTTTTTTTTTTTTTTTTGAGACGGAGTCTCGCTCTGTCGCCCAGGCTGGAGTGCAGTGGCTGGACCTTAGCTCACTGCAAGCTCCGCCTCCGGGTTTACGCCATTCTCCTGCCTCAGCCTCCCGAGTGGCTGGGACTACAGGCGCCTGCCACCTCGCCTGGCTAGTTTTTTGTATTTTTTTAGTAGAGACGGGGTTTCACCGTGTTAGCCAGGATGGTCTCGATCTCCTGACCTCGTGATCCGCCCATCTCGGCCTCCCAAAGTGCTGGGATTACAGGCTTGAGCCACCGCGCCCGGCCTATGTTTCTTTATTTTACTTTTTTGAGATAGGATCTTGCTCTGTCACCCAAGCTGGAGTGCAATGGCGTGATCACAGCTCACTGCAGTCTTGAGCTCTTGAGCTCAAGCAATCCTCCCACCTCAGCCTCCTGAGTAGCTGGGACTACAGGTGCACACCACCACACCTGGCTTGTGTTTTTGTTTGGTTTTTGTTTTTTCATTTTAAAGTAAATGTCTTTACTTCTTGCTGTGTTGCTCAGGTTGGCCCCAAAGTCCTGGTCTCAAGCTGTCCTCCCACCTTGGCCTCCCAAAGTGCTAGGACTACAGGCTGTCTCTGTACTTTAGTTTAAATTATTCCATTGGCCTACGTACAAGTTGATTGTTTACTTCTTCTGTTGTGTCCAATCTTATATTAATTTCATCTGATAATTTTTTATTTCCAGTATTATCATTTTCACTTCCAGGATTTCCATTTGATTCTTTTTTACAATGTATAGATCTCTCCTAAAATTCTCCATCTTCTCACCCATGATATCAATTTCAGTAGATTATTTAACATATTAATCATAGATATTTTAAACTCTTTTGCTAATTCTAACATCTAGGTTGGCTGTGGATCTATTTCTATTGGCTGATTTTTCTCTTCAATATGTGTCACACTTTCCTGTGTCTTCATGTCTAGTAATTTTTTGTTGCACACTGGACAAAGGAGATAATATGTTGAAAAGACTTTAAATTCTGTTAGCACCTCCTGAAGAGTATTGAGTTTTATTCTAGAACAGTTAAATTATTGATGGGTCATCTTGCTCTTTTAGAGACTTACTTGTAGGCTTTATCAGAGAGAATCTCTGGTTTTGCTCTTAGTCCTAGGAAAAATCCCTTAATCCTGAGATAGAGTCTTTATTCCTAAGCCATGGCGGTTCTGGAGTTTCACTGGAAAGCTTTAGGTGTTCACAAGCACCTCTAACTTGGTTGGACTTGAACTCAAAACTCTGTCTCCTATATGGTGGGCAATTTTTGGCAATTTTAGTCAGTTCTAACAATCTGTTGGTTCTCCCCCACTGGGCTTCTTAGAGTGTTGCCCTGTGATAGGGCAATCCAGGGACCATCCAAGTGTTAGAAAGGAACATTTACACAGATTTAGTTCCCCCACTTGTGGCTCCCTGCTTCCCAGTATTTCTCATCAATTTCTTGCTTCTCTGGCAACCTCAACCTCTGACTCCTCAGGCCAATAAAACTGAAACTTTCTGCTTGAGCTCTGTTTTGCCAGGCTGATGGGGCTGGGGTGCACCCTCTGAGGAAAAGGTGTAAGCATATGGATTTTACCCAGTGCCATTCCCTTATTTTAAGGGTTAAATATTCTCCAGTTTCTGGCTGCTTTTTATTATTTTCTGTTGCCTTCAAGAAGTTCGTTTTTGCTTTGTATCCAATACAAGCTACTTTCTGTCTGTTTCTCTAAGTTTTTCTCCCTCTCCCCTCTCTTTTTCCTCCCTCTTTTTTTCCCCCTCCCTTTCTGTCTCCTTCCCTTCCTCACTGCTGCTATCTCTTTCTCCCCTTGTAGGGGGAACCTGGCCCCAAGGGAGACCCTGGTGAGAAGAGCCACTGGGTAAGCTCTGGTCTGGCATTGGCCTCTTCCTGCCTTCTCAGCCCTAGGTGCTCAAGAGAGTATTCCCTCCCCAGGAGGCCCTGGGAGTGGGAGCACCCCATCCACATCCCCACTGCAGCCTGGTCTCCCAGGCAGGAGCCTTGGCAATTCTCAGCCTCAACTCCCTCCCCCATCTTGTTGCTCCCAACCAGGCAGGGCCGCCCTATCAGCAGACCCCATGCCTTCTGTCTCAGTCTCTGTCCCTGTCTCCACCTCCCTCTGTGGCCTTTCCAGGCCAGGGTGGCTCTGCCTGTTCCTCCTGGGTGGATTGGGCTGACCCAGGCTAGACTGCATCCCCTACCTCCATAGCCCCCTCCCAGCAATGGCTTGGCTTGCTCCCTTGTCTGCAGAACAAAGGGAAGAACGAAGACAATATCTACATAGGAGCATGGGATAGGGGACCTAGGAAAGGGGCCTAGAAATGACAAGGTACCTAGGAGCCACGTAGTAAAAGGGATGCGGAACTAGATACCACCATACACATTGGAAACGCACGAAGCCTGTGAAGAGACTCCTCGAAACTGCTATGTACACGTTTAACGTGGTTAATGAGGCCAGGTGACCTAGACTTCTCTATACTTAAAGGACCTATAGTTTACACAAGGTCCTAGACACCATCACATACATAGGAGACCCATGATGGATGAGAAGAGAAGCCTAGAAACTCTCACATATATAGGAGACAGAGTAAATGAGAAGGGGGACAAGAAGGAGGAAACCACACCCCAGAATCTCATGATTAATGTGGGGTCCTAGAAACCTTCACAATCGTCCGGGGTGCGGTGGCTCATGCCTGTAATCCCAGTACTCTGGGAAGCTGAGGCAGGTGGATCACTTGAGGTCAGGAGTTCGAGACCAGCCTGGCCAATGTGGCAAAACCCCCATCTCTAAAATACAAAAAAAAAAAAAAAAAAAATACCAAAACACAAAATCAGCCTAAAAGTTTTGGGCTAAAAATACAAAAATTAGCTGGACGTGGTGGTGAGCACCTGTAGTCCTAGCTATTCAGGAGGCTGAGGCAGGGGAATCACTTGAACCCAGGAGGCAGAGGTTGCAGTGAGCTGAGATCGGTGAGCTGAGATCGTGCCACTGCACTCTGGCCTGGGCGACAGAGAGAGACTCTGTCTCAAAAAAAAGAAAAGAAAAGAAAAGAAAGTAGAAACCTTCACAATCGTTGGAGATCATTGCAGGGAAGGGATTTTCGGGTCAGGGCCTAGAAATCTACTCACCCAAGAGAAGTGGGAGAAAGATGAGGACCCTAAAACACACCGTACCCAAAAGCCCCATGACACGGGCATCTGGAAACCATCACTGACAGGGGAGACATCTGGAAAATGGACAGAGTGGAGGCAGACACTCCTTCAGAAGAGAGAGACAACTAGGAAGCTCTTTTTGGGGGGTGGTATTGTGACTCCCCCTCCACATGCAGTCTGGATGGGACACCCTACTTCCTGGCAGTCACAAGTTAGTGAGGATGTGGGTGGCACCCCGTGCCTGCCTTGCCCTCTCAGTTCTTGATTGTGGGGTCAGTGATGGATACAGCCGTGGGAGCCCCCTACCCTGCACGAGACTTCCCCTGTGTCTGCCTATGACTTCTGGGGACCTGCTACCTCTCCACTTAGCCTCTCCTGGCCCCTACTGCCCTGAATCTCCTCCTACCCCATGCCCATCCTCCGTAGCTCCAGAGCCTCTTAATACTGCCAGTATGGGCATGAGCTGAGCTGGGGTCAGGTAGACCCATGCGAGCCTGATCCTCTACCTCCCCTAGGCTACTTGGTGGCCTCTCCCAGAGGCCCTTGGTCTGGGAACACATTTACCACCCAGCCCAGGAGGGATGGGAGAGATTGGGCAGTCCCTTCCCTTCATGAGAACCCCCGGCAAGATGCCCTGGCCACCCTAGACCAGTCCTTGAACCCAGAACCACCTGTGGGCTCCCCGCAAGAGGTAGCAGGGCCCCTGCCCACCCACCTTCCTGCCCCTCTTCTACCTGCATTTCTGCCCCTGCTTGCTGCTTGCCTGGGAGGGGATCTGCTGAGCTAGGGGTTGCATGAGGCTTTGGGGGTTGGGGGAACAGCTCTGTTGGGGACAGGTGGGAATAAGGTTCACTGCTGGCAAGGTCCCCAAGGGTTCCTATGTACACTTCACCAACCAACTCCCTTAGTGCAGCTTGCAGACGGGCTTTCTGGCTGTGGCCCGGCAGTGACACCTGGTGGTCATGATAGTGCACTGCAGGAACTGGAGTGACTATGCTGGGCCTGCCCACCTGGATCGAAACTCTTACCCCTTATTCAGACAGGGAAACTGAGGCCCGACTCTGCAGAGAGAATCCTTGGCAGAGTTGGAACTGGAGCCCTGACTTTTAAGCTCCTAGGTCCAGAGAACCAGCTACCATTCCCCAAGCATCTCCTCCTTGGGCACCAGACCTGGGGCTGGGCACTGTGGACACAGATGCAATTCAGACACAGTCCCCACCCTCAGGGTGGTCACAGTGAGGTGGGGTGAAAAAGACCTATAATCAGCAGCTACAGGACTGTCAACTTTATAAACACTTCACACTTTAGCATCCTCCCGGAGGAGCCAGGTGAAGCCTGAAAGGTGCATTAACCAGGCACAGGGTGTCCAGGCAGAGGTGGGGGTACAACAGGTGCATAGCCCCTGCGGCAAGAGGGAGCCTTGGATATTTGAGGAGCTGCAAATACTTGGAGTGGCATTGTGGCAGGCAGAGAGTGGGACAGAGGCCAAAGGCAGGAGGCCACATTCAGGAATTTGGGCTTTGTTCTAGGGCAGTGGGGAGGCATTGAAGGCTTTAGAAGCAGGGAAATGATGTGGTCAGGTTTTTTTTTAAATTTATTTGCAAAAATCCCCCTGGTTGCCATGGCGAATGGATGGGAGAAGCAGAAGACAGTAGGTAGGGAGCTGTTGTGGTCATCCTGGTGAGAGTCTGAGCCGGGCAGGGGGTGGGAGCCAGTGAGGACAGACAGCCATCAATGGAGCAAAAAGACACTTGTGTGCTGGTTTGGCTGCAAAAGGGAGTGAGGAGTCAAGGGAGACTTCAAATAGCAAAAGAGAACCAGGAGAAGCAAGCAGGCTGAGTTTTGTCTGTGAACCAATGGGAGGAGTCTGTGTTACAGCCAAGTAGGGGCGTCCAGCAGGCCCAGACACTTAGATCTGAAGTGCAGAGGGCAGGCCAGGCTGGAGGAGACTGGGTTGTCATCAGTGCAAACATCAGGCCATCTGTCTGAGGGAGTTCCAAACAATGGATTTTAAAAACACTTATGCCCAGATTTTTCTTTTTAATTTTATGTTTTAAAAAATACAGACAAGATCTCACTGTGTTTCCCAGGCTGGTCTCAAACTCCTGGCCTCAAGTGATCCTCCTACCTCAGGCTCCCACAGCGTTGGGATTACAGGTGTGAGTCACTGCACCTGGCCTCCCCAGTATTTTTATTTTTTTATTTTTATTTTATTTTTTTCCTTTTTTATTGAGACAGAGTCTCTCTCTATCACCCAGGCTGGAGTGCAACAGCTCGATCTCAGCTCACTGCAGCCTCTGCCTCCTGGGTTCAAGCAATTCGTATGCTTCAACCACCTGAGTAGTTGGGACTCTGTAGCCACTCCTGGCTAATTTTTGTATTTCTAGTAGAGATGGGGTTGTACCATGTTGGCCAGGCTGGTCTTGAACTCCTGGCCTCACATGATCCACCCACCTCGGCCTCCCAAAGTGCTGGGATTATAGGTGTGAGCCACTGAACCCAGCCATTTTGCATTTTGATATACAGAAAAGTTGGTACAATGAATGTCATTCTGCCCTTCCTGTAGATGGACCAATTATTGTTACAGCTGTGTGCCGCTTAATAATGGGGATATGTTCTGGGAAATATGTCATGAGATGATTTCGTTGTGGCATGAGCGTCATACAATATACGTACACAAACCTGGATGGAATAGCCTGCGGCACACCTCATCTGTGTGGTGTAGCCAATTGCTCCCAGACTACAAACCTAAACAGCATGTTACTATGCTAAATATTACAGGCAACTGCAACACAATCATAAGTATTTGTGTATCTAAACATAGAAAAGGTACAGTAAAAATACACTATAAAAGGTTTTTGGGTTTTTTTGGGACAGAGTCTCGCTCTTTCACCCAGGCTGGAGAGCAGTGGTGTGATTTCGGCTCACTGCAACCTCCATCTCCCAGGTTCAAGCGATTCTCTTGCCTCAGCCTCCTGGGTAGCGGGGATTACAAGCATGAGCCACCACGCCAAGCTAATTTTTTGTATTTTTAGTAGAGATGGGGTTTCACCATGTTGGCTGGCCAGGCTGGTCTCGAACTCCTGACTTCAAGTGATCTGCCCGCCTCAGCCTCCCAAAGTGCTGGAATTACAGGCATGAGCCACCGTGCCTGGCCTTTTTTTTTTTTTTTTTTTTTTTTTTTTTGACTTTTTAAATGTTTTTACTAAAACTAAGACACAAACACACACATTAGCCTAGGCCTACACAGGGTCAGGATCATCAGTATCACTGTCTCCATGTCCACCTCTTCTCCCACTGGAAGGTCTTCTGGGCAGTAACACACATGGAGCTGTCATCTCCTGTGATAACAATGCCTTTTCCTGGAATACCTCCTGAAGAACCTGCCTGAGGCTGTTTCACAATTAACTGTTTTTTAAATAAGTAGAAGGAGTACACTCTAAAATAACAATTTAAAGTATAGCATATGGCCAGGTGCAGTGGCTCACACCTATAATCCCAGCACTTTGGGAGGCCAAGGCAGGAGGATCACCCGAGCCCAGGAGTTCCAGACCAACGTAGGCAATGTAGTGAGACCTTGTCTGTACAAATAAAAAAATTAGCTGGGTGTGATGGCACGTGCCTGTGGTCCCAGGTACTTGGGAGGCTAAGGTGGGAGGATCGCTTGAGCCGGGGAGGTTGAGGCTGCAGTAAGACGAGATCACGCCACTGCACTCCAGCCTGGGCGACACAGCAAGACTCTGTCTGAAAAATAAATAAGTAAATAGGTAAAATATAGTAAATACTATGCAATGGGAATTTTTTGGCTCCATTATAATCTTATGAGACCACTGTGGAGATATGCAATCCATCATTGACTGAAACATCATTACGTGACATATGACTGTATTGAGCCACAATTGTTCTGTCATTCTCTCTTATATATTTATAGATCTTTTTTCAAATTCATTTAAAAGTAAGCTGCACGGCCGGGCGCAGTGGCTCAAGCCTGTAATCCCAGCACTTTGGGAGGCCGAGACGGGCGGATCACGAGGTCAGAGATCGAGACCATCCTGACTAACACAGGTGAAACCCCGTCTCTACTAAAAAAAATACAAAAACTAGCTGGGTGAGGTGGCGGGCGCCTGTAGTCCCAGCTACTCAGGAGGCTGAGGCAGGAGAATGGCCTAAACTCGGGAGGCAGAGCTTGCAGTGAGCTGAGATCCAGCCACTGCACTCCAGCCTGGGCGACAGAGCGAGACTCCGTCTCAAAAAAAAAAAAAAAAAAAAAAAAAAAAAAAAAAGGCCGGGTGCGGTGGCTCAAGCCTGTAATCCCAGCACTTTGGGAGGCTGAGACGGGTGGATCACAGGTCAGGAAATCGAGACCATCCTGGCTAACACGGTGAAACCCCATCTCTACTAAAAAACTACAAAAAACTAGCCGGGCGAGGTGGCGGCGCCTATAGTCCCAGCTACCCGGGAGGCTGAGGCAGGAGAATGGTGTGAACCCGGGAGGTGGAGCTTGCAGTGAGCTGAGATCCGGCCACAGCACTCCAGCCTGGGTGACAGAGCGAGACTCCGTCTCAAAAAAAAAAAAAAAAGTAAGCTGCAAAACCCAGCCACGTTTCCCCTAACATTGCAGTGTGCACCGTGAATGAACTTGAACATTCTCCCACATAACCACAATACCATCGTCATACTTAAGAAAGCTAACATTGATTTAGCAAAGTGATGCCATTTAATATGTGACTTACCTGTAAATTTTACCACTTGTCCCCAGATGCCTTTTTTTTTTTGAGATGGAGTCTCTGTCACCCAGGCTGGAGCACCAGGATGGAATCTCTGTCACCCAGACTGGAGTGCAGTGGCATGATCTTAGCTCACTACAACCTCCGCCTCGCAGGTTCAAGCCATTTTCCTACCTCCAACTCCTGAGTAACTGGGATTACAGGCGTGTGCCACCATGCCCGGCTAATTTTAGTATTTTTAGTAAAGACAGGGTTTCCCCATGTTGGCCAGGCTGATCTCGAACTCCTAACCTTAGGTGATCCACCCATCGCAGCCTCCCAAAGTGCTGGGATTACAGGCGTAAACCACCATGCCTGACCCCCAAAATACCTTTATTTATTTACTTATTTACTTATTTATTTATTTTATTTATGAGACTGAGTTTCACTCTTGTCGTCCAGGCTGGAGTGCAATGGCACAATCTCTGCTCTCTGCAACCTCTGACTCCTGGGTTCAAGCGATTCTTCTGTCTCAGCCTCCCATGTAGCTGGATTGCAGGTGCCTGCCACCATGCCTGGCTAATTTTTGTATTTTTAGTAGAGACGATGTTTCACCATGTTGGCCAGGCTGATCTCAGACTCCTGATCTCAGGTGATCCACCCGCCTCAGCCTCCCAAAGTGCTGGGATTACAGGTGTGAGCCACCACACCTGGCCCCCAAAATGCCTTTTAAAGCTGTTTTTTTTTCAAAGTCCAAGATCTGGCTGGGCAAGGTGGCTTCATGCCTATAATCCCAGCACTTTGGAAAGCCAAGGTAGGAGGCTCTTTTGAGCCCAAGAGTTTGAGACCAGCTTGGGCAACATAGGGAGACACCTGTCTCTACAAAAAAAAATATTTTTTTTCAATTAGCTGGTATGTGTAGACTACTACACACACCCGTAGTCCCAGCTACTTGGGAGACTGAGACAGGAGGATCATCTGAGTCCTGAAAGTTAAGGCTACAGTGAGCCATGGTCGCACCACTGCACTCCAGCCTGGGCAACAGAGCAAGACCTTGTCTCAGTCAATCAATCAGTCAAATCCAAAATCTAATCAAGGTTCTCACACATTGCGTTTGGTTGCCACATTTCTAGTCTCTTTTGAAACAGGCCTCCTGCCTTTTTCTTCTTCTCTTGACTTTGTCTTTGTGTGAATGTCCCACAATTTAAATTTGTCTGATTGTTTCTTCATGATGAGAGGCAGGCTAAATACTCTTGGCAGAGGCACTTGTGGTGTCCTTTTATTGTACCTCGTTAGGAGGCTCATGTCAGCTTGTCCCATTGTCCATGCCGGGAATGGCTTAATGGAATATTTTTTTCATCTTTTTTTTTTTTCTTTGAGACAGAGTGTTGCTCTGCTGCCCAGGCTGGAGTGCAATGGCATGATCTCTGTTCACTACAACCTCTGCCTCCTGGGTTCAAGCAATTCTCCTGCCTAGCCTCTTGAGTAGCTGGGATTACAGGCATGTGCCACCACACCCAGCTAATTTGTGTGTGTGTGTGTATATATATACACGTATATATACGTATATATACACATATATACATGTGTGTGTGTGTGTGTATATATATATATATATATATATTTTTTTAGTAGAGACAGGGTTTTTCCATGTTGGCCAAGCTGGTCTTGAACTCCTGACCTCAGGTGATCCATCCACCTCGGCCTCCCAAAGTGCTGGGATTACAGGCGTGAGCCACCGCGCTCAGCCTGGAATTTTTTAAGATCATCTTTTTTTATTTTTTATTTTTTGAGATAGGGTCTTGCTGTGTTGCCCAGGCTGGAGTACAGTGGCGTGATCATGGCTCACTGCAGCCTCCACCTCAGGGGCCCAAGCCACCCTCCCACCTCAGCCTCCCAAAGTACTGGAATTACAAGTACACACCACCACGCCTGGCTAATTTTTTAATTTTTTCTTTTTTTAAGACAGGGTCTCTGTCGCCCTGGCCAGAGTGCAGTGGTACGATCTTGGCCCAATGCAGCCTCAGCCTCCTGGGCATCAATCCCCCCACCTCAGCCTCCGAAGTAGCTGGGACTACAGGCACACACCACCATGCCTGGCTAATTTTTGTATTTTTAGTAGAGATGGGATTTCGCCATGTTGGCTAGGCTGGTCTGTAACTCCTGATCTCAAGCAGTCCACCCACCTCAGCCTCCCAGAGTGCTGGGATTACAGACATGAGCCACTGTATCGGGCCATTTTTTTTTTGTTTTTTTAGAGATGAGGTCTCACTGTGTTGCCCTGGCTGGGCTCAAGTGATCCTCCCACCTTGGCTTCTTAAAGTGCCAGAATTAAGGTATGAGCCACCATGCCAGGCCCCCCAGCTTTTTTTGAGACATGATCTTGCTCTGTTACCTATCCTGGAGTGTAGTGGCACAATCATAGCTCACTGTAGCCTCAAACTCTTGTGCTCAAGTGAACCTCCCACCTCAGCCTCCACAGTAGCTAGAAGTACAGGTGTGTGCCACCACACCCAACTAATATTTTTTTCTTTCTTTCTTTCTTTCTTTTTTTTTTTTTTTTGAGATGGATACTCCCTCCGTCACCCAGGCTGGAGTACAGTGGTGTGATCTCAGCTCACTGCAACCTCTGCCTCCTGGGTTCAAGTGATTCTCCTGCTTCAGCCTCCCAAGTAGCTGGGACTATAGGTGCACGCCACCACACTCAGCTAATTTTTGTATTTTTAGTGGAGATGGGGTTTCACCATGTTGGCCAGGCTGCACTAGAACTCCTGACCTCAAGTGATACACCCACCTTGGCCTCCCAAAGTGTCACTAGGTGCTGGGATTACATGACAGCCACCGTGCCCACCCAAATTTTTTAATTTTTTAATTTTTTGTAGATATGGGGTCTTGCTCTGTTCCCCAGACTGGTCTCAAACTCTTAGCCTCGAGTGATCCTCCCACTTTGGTCTCCCAAAGCACTGAAATTACATGTGTAAGCCACTGTGCCCAGTGAAGGTCATTCATTTTTAGATCCTGCCCCTGCAATACTGGAAGGGGGATTACTTTGGCATGCAGCCCGTGGTGACCCTGGGACCCCCAGGCTGAAATGGCCATTCAGCAGCCTGAGGGTCGCCCAGTCTATGTGATGTGGACAGGACAGCTGGATCACAAGGGTCAGCCCCAGCGAGCAGGCTCACTCATGATGGACATATTGAGAGACTTCTCAGTTGTTTAGATGGTTTTGTGGGAAGCAACAACCTTAAAGGGTTGGCTTGTAATCATACAATTATATATTGTCCGTCCCTTCACTTATCTGTACTGAGTAAAGGACACCAAGAGAGATTTCCAGATGTCATCAGGGCTGGGATAGTTCTATTTGTTATCCTGGCATGCTGCTGGAATTGAGAGATCTACATTCTGGAAATAACTTTGTTTCTGGACTAGGAAAGAGGAAGGAATGAGGGAGTATGGAGTGTTGTCAAGACTGTGGACTGTATGCTGGGGAAGGAAAGGATGCAGATGGGGAGGAAGAGATGAAGTCTCTGGCATGAGCCCTGCGTAGCAGCTGGCACCACTTGGGGAGTGGGGAGCCCCAGAGCTGGTGGCCTTGGAGGAGGGGCTTTGTGAGCCCAGTGCTACATCCCTGGATTCTGGGAGCCAGAGACAGGGAGAAGCAGACCTGTACTGTTAAGAGAAGAGGGCTGGGCTGAGGGCGACGCATCAGGACGTGCCAGAATGTGGACCTGGCATAGTCTAAGCCCTGGGAGAGGTGAGCACTGTTTTCCAGGCAGGGAGTTCAAAGTGCGAACTGCTAGGGAAGTGGCAGAGGCCTGAGCCTCAGGTTTGTCAGCATTTAAGCGCAAGTTCTCCAAAAGCAATGTAACTCAAACCTTGTCTAATTTTATTGACACACTGATGGTCTCCAACTTATGATGGTTCAAATTACAATTTTTCAACTTTACAATTGTGCAAAAGCAATATAGGCTTTCAGTACATTCCTCATTACTTCCAAATAAGCCCATCGTAAGTTGAAAATATTGTATGTCAAAATGTACTTTTTTGGCCAGGGATGGTGGCTTACGCCTGTAATCCCAACACTTTGGGAAGCTGAGATAGGAGGATCACTTGAGGCCAGGAAATTGAGACCAGCCTGGGCAACGTAGCAAGACCCTTGTCTCTTAAAAAAAAATGTTATTGGCTGGGCACAGTGGCTTATGCCTGTAATCCCAGCACTTTGGGAGGCCATGGCGGGTGGATCACCTGAGGCCACGTTCCAGACCAGCCTGACCGACATGGAGAAACCCTGTCTCTACTGAAAATACAAATTTAGCCGGGCGTGGTAGCGCCATGAGCTACTCGGGAGGCTGAGGCAGGAGAATCTCTTGAACCTGGCAGGTGGAGGTTGTGGTGAGCCGAGATCGTGCCATTTCTCTCCAGCCTGGGCAACAAGAGCGAAACTCCATCTCAAAAATGCGCTTTTGACTTACACTGGGTTTATCTGGATGAAACGCCATTGCAAGTCAAGGAACATCTATATATTCATTTGGGCATGAGTGAAAATACCGGTAACTAGCCTGAGCTCACTGATCAGAGTAATTAGGGTGAGGCTAATATGGTGATTTACAGCAAAAAGAATGTGAAGTAAATAAACATATAGGTGACCAAGGGATATAGTCATGCAGGTGTTGGGAGAGCAACTGGTGCTGAGTGACAGACATGAGAAGACAGGAGGACTCCCAGCAGCCTCTGGGGTGGCCGTTCTGCCCGTGAAGATTGGCTCGCCCCACCTTCAGCGCAGCAGGATTTGCGGCGGTGTAGGAGAGCAGCCAGCTGGGATCCAGCGGGACCTTCTGGGAGGTCCTGCAGGGGTTGCTTCCTTCCGCCTGCCTTGTTGTCCCCCTCCTGTCCTCACCTGGTCTTGTTCTGGCTGTCCATGGACCCTGGGCTGTGGCAGGTAGTGTGGGGCTGCAGGTGCATGTCCTGGGTGGGGCATGGGCCACTGACGGGCTTTGCGGGGTCCCCTCCCCTGCCCCCTTCACGGCTGCATCTGTCTCTTTCCTCCACAGGGGGAGGGGTTGCACCAACTACGCGAGGCTTTGAAGATTTTAGCTGAGAGGGTTTTAATCTTGGAAACAATGATTGGGCTCTATGGTGAGTAGAGACAGACAGACGGACAGACAGTCCAGCCCCTGCCTGCCAGCCTTCCCCAAGCCCTTCTGGGGTGGAACTGGCCTGAGCCCAGTCATGAGACTGGAGAAGGTGCCTGTCCCAGGCAAGCATGGACCTGAGAGACCACAACCACCCATCCCTCAATGACTGGTTCCCTCCTCCATGGGTGCAGGGGTGCCCTAGAAACCCGGGCTCTACTGCTGTGGTCAGACCTGGGCCTCTAGGCATTATGGGTAATGTGGTTTCTAGGCCTGCAGGGAACCAGAGATGACAGATTTCAAGTTTGGAAGAAATTATGGGCAATAGAACCAAACTCCAGTCTAGCAGTGGGATTGTGGGTAACAGAGCCAGACTCCTGCAGTGCAAGGGATCATGGGTAACCAAATCACAGCTCAGGGCAACAGGAGGATTACAGGTAATGGATCCAGACTCTAGTCAGCCTTCAGCTCTAGAGAAATCATGGGTAACAGAGTCAGGCCCACAGGACAATAGGTCATGGAGCAAGACTCCAGAAGGGCAGGGGACTGTGGGTGACAGAGCCAGGCTCAGGCCCCAGGGGACTCTGGGTCATGCACTACCTACCAGTTCTGACCTTCCTCTCCCATAATCCCCCAGAGGCTCTCACAAGGCAGACCCTCCTGGCCTCAGGTGTCCCCTTTGCAGTTTTCCCCTTGGTCCTCCTAACCTGTTCTATTGGTCCCTTTAGGGGACTAAGAGAGCCAGACTCTCACCCCAAGCATTCACCCAGAAACTCCCCACCCATGTGGTTACTCGAGGATCCAGGCCAGCCCTGTCCCCACCACAGGAGGGGAGACTGAAGTCTCAGTACTGAAACTCACTCCCAGGCTCCTGCCCTGATGCCAGCTGGCAGTGCCCTCCCACCCTCCCGGCTTGGCTCCCCAGGCCAGCCCTCGGAGGCCAGACTCGCACCGTCTGCTCTTCTCCATCTCCCATCAGGCTCCTAGCTTACAGAGCTTCCTGCAGCAGCAGGCTCAGCTGGAGCTCCTGGCCAGACGGGTCACCCTGCTGGAAGCCATCATCTGGCCAGGTAATGGCAGGGCGGGCAGGCAGGGGCAGCCTCTTCCAGGAAGGGCCTGGGCATGCAGAAGGCGCCTTCCAATGCTCGGCCCAGGCCAGCGGACACTCATTCTTCAGCCAGCCAGCCAGCAGATGGTGCCTGGCAGAGAGAAGGCTCTGGTCACTCGAGTGAATGAATACCTGCTCTGTGCCAGGCACCTTGTTGGGACAGGCTCCACAAGATAAGACAGACATAGTCCTGCCCTCGAGGAGTGTAGGGTGCTGGGGGTGCTCAGGAGAACCCTGACACTGGTAGAGAAACCCACGGTGAGGTACACTGCAGGGAAGGGAGTACAGGCAGCCATGGGAATACAGAAGTGCCTCTGACCTGGCCCAGAGGAGGTTGGAGGGGGTTGAGGGAAGTCTTCCTGGAGGGTAATATCTAAGTGGAGACCTGAAGGGCAAGGATCTGGGAAGAGTGAACAGGCAGAGAAACAGCATGAGTGAAGGCCAAGAGACCAGAAGGAGCCGAGAAGCGACGGAATCTGGCAGGGCCTAGATCGAGAAGGTCCTAGAAGGCAGGATGGGGTAGCACAGGAGTTGGTTAGACACCAGTGGGTGGTACCCCGCCTTGCGTCTGGCTCCTGGGAGTGAAGCTGAGGTCTTTCCTCATGAAACTGGAGCCTGTGGCTGGCCCTGAAGAAAGGAAGGGATTGGCTGCCTGAGGGTCTGAGCTGTGTTCCTTACCTGCCCTGCCACACCATCTCACAGCCCATCTCACATCAGTGCACAGAGGCCTCCACATCATGTCCAACCTTGCATCTATTTTAAAGACTGAGAGGCTGGGCGCGGTGGCTAACGCCTGTAATCCTAGCACTTTGGGAGGCTGGGGCGTATGGATCACCTGAGGTCAGGAGTTCGAGACCAGCCTAGGCAACATGGCGAAACCCTATCTCTACTAAAAATTAGTCAGGCATGGTGGTGGGCACCCGTAATCCTAGCTACTTGGGAGGCTGAGGCAGGAGAATCACCTGAATCCGGGAGACAGAGGTTGCAGTGAGCCAAGATCGCACCACTGTATTCCAGTCTGGGAGACAGAGCGAGACTCCGTCTCAAAAAAAAGAAAAGAAAACCTCAGATTGTTTCCTCAATATCCTCTTTGCCAAAGGCTGACCCTTCTTGCTCAAAAACAAAAAGACTGAGAAACTTAGGTCCCAAGCAGGAAGGAGAGTTAAGGTTAGAGCCCAGCCTCCTTCATCCAGCAAAACCGTAGGGAACACTCATTGAAAGCCAGGCCTGGTTGGGCACTGGCACTCTGGAGTATAGATAGGTGCCGGCCTTGGGGAGCTGGCCATGAGTGGCAGGGAATCGTATCTACAGAGATATGGGGTAGGGGAGCACGGAAGGATGTGGGTGAGGAACAGGCACTTGTCGCTAGGGGTTGGAGAAGGCTTCTTGGAAGAGGGGACTCTGCGTTGGGTCCTGGAAGATCCCATTGAGTGTGCCAGGTGGGGAAGTGGGCAGGGCAGCCTTGAGAGAGTCCTGCCTGTGCAGAGGCCCAGAGGCTGGGAAGGGTATGGGGTCTGCTTCCAAAGCTCCTCCCACAGTGCCGCATGCTTCTCTAACTTCTAGAAACTTCAGTGGCTAGCTCCCAGACCTCCTCCCCTCTTACAGAGAGGGGCCAAGGACCAAATCTCAGGCTCTCAGAACCTTTTTAGGTGTCCCCACCTTCTCTCTGAGGATTGGGGCAGGAGCCAGAAGGGGCACATTTGGGCCACCATGGCTCTGGATCTGTCCCTGCCTTCAGCCAGCTCTGTCTCTGACAGCCCAGGGAGAAAAGTGCCAGGCACCTCAGAAGTCCCACACCCACTGCCAGTGGCCCCTCGAGCCAGCTGGGGTCAGGGCTTGGAGGGACAGGTCGGAGGAGTGGGAGATGGGACCCTCCCCATTGGCCCAACATACACATCAGGTGCTACTGAAGACCCAGATGGGGTTCCTGTTTAGGTTATAATCAATAATTATAATAGTATCAGCTGCCACGTGTCTGGCTCACCTGGGCTGGATCGATCATCTCCAGTCTCTTAGAGTAGTAAGCCTGCTAGGTGAGCGATGCCATGGCCATTTTACAGATGAAGAAACAGGCTTGGAGGCTCTTGTGACTGCTTCAGGGTCACAGGAATGGGAATGATCAGGCTAGGGGTCCACCCCAGGTCTCTCCTCTAACATGCTGGCCCTTTGGGCTTCACCAGCAAAAGTTTGCTGACTCTACCACTCATCCAGGACCCCAAATTTGACTGTGACAAACTCACAGGGACCAGACCTGCAGGAGACCTGGGTGGAAGCGACACCAACCTAGTAACCATAATAATCCAGCATTTCCTGTGAAAACCACTTTCCAGTCCTGGTCATGGTAAACACATGTATCACAAGGGTGTAAAAACGGGACTATTATCCCCACGTTCCAGATGACGCTCAGAGGTTCTGCGACTTGCCCAAGGCCACATAACTGGCACAGTAGGACCAGGACATGATCCTAGCTGGCACTGGGGCCAGTGCTCTGTGCCGCTCCCCTCCCACGCTCCTTGAGTTAAGGCATGGAATGTCCCTTTCAGTGACCACATATGCCTGTCTGCTCCAGGAGCCCTCCTCTCAACCCGGAGGTGCATGGGTGGCTGGGCCACACAGGGTCAGGGCACAGTCATGATTACGAGGGGATAGCCTACCACTCCCTACCAGTGCCCTCAATGGGAACCTGGTGTTCACCAGAACCCAAGTATCTGTCCTATGGAGGCTGAGCCAAGTCCTCCCCCGTGGCCCTCTCCTCCCTGAGTGTCCATCTCCCCCTAGAAAAACAGCCTATTCTGACCTGCCTGGCCTGCTCATTTTACTTCGGGAAGGGCTGAGATGATAGTCACGGAAGGCTTCCTGGAGGAGATAGCTCCTACCCTCGGTTTTGAAAGATGAGTAGTTTTCCAGTTCCGTCCGGAACTGTCCCTGTTTTAGCAATGAGACAACTGAGACCCTGATAGAGGTCCAGCTCGCCCAAGACTGCACAGTAGGTCAGTGGCAGAGCCTGGCCTCCTAAGCCCTTCCCTCCAACTGGTGGCCTAGCCCAAGTCTGTTCCCTAGCCTCAGTTTACCCAGCTACCACATAGAGGATGATTCAGGACACACCTCCACCCCAAAATGAATAGAAAAAAGCAGCAGCCTTTATGTGAAGCATTCACAGCATGCTAAACACTTCCTAAAGGCGGTGGGTGTGGTTAACCCCACTTGACAAAGCAGGAATCAGAGGCACTGAGTGCTCTCCTTGGGTTGGGGGGCTGGTAAGTCCTGGCAGACCCCAATCTGTAGACCCCCTTTCCCACAGCTCTGCAGCCAGATACCAGGGTGGATTACACCTGGCAGAGGGTGCCCAGTTCTGCCACCCCCTAGAGGGCCAAGGGGAGGTGGGTACCTCACATGAACCACCCTGATGTGGCCTCTCTCCTTCTCCTTCCCTCCGGCAGAACCAGAGATGGGGTCTGGGGCAGGCCCTGCCGGCACAGGCACCCCCAGCCTCCTTCGGGGCAAGAGGGGCGGACATGCAGCCAACTACCGGATCGTGGCCCCCAGGAGCCGGGATGAAAGAGGCTGAGGGCGGTGGCGGCCCCTGGGGCAGACCAGGCCAGGCTTCCCCTCCTACCTGGACTCGGCCAGCTGCCTCCAGGGACCGCCCGTCCATATTTATTAATATCCTCAGGGTCCCTTCTGCCATCTAGGCCTTAGGGGTAAGCAGGTCTCAGTCCTGGCACCATGCACATGTCTGAGGCTGAGGAGCGGCTGAGAGGAGAGGCTTGGGCCTCAGTTTCCCTCTGTGAAGTGGGGGGAGGCAGGCCTTCAAGGAGGGGTAGAGGTACAAGGCTTTGTCTCATCTGCTGTCTGAGTATCCAGGCCCAAAGGCACTGAGGGAGTCAGGAACTGGGGCTTAGCACATGCAGGGATGACAGGGCAGGGAGCAGTCTTCCTTTCTCTCCTCCCCAGCCAAACCTCGGGGAGCCCTCCTGTGCCCCTCCCTCCTTGTTGTCCAGTGCTGGGTTCCCCACCCCAAGGTCAAGCTGCCCAATCCTGACTGGATCACCAGGGGCTTCTTGCCTCAATTCTCCCCTCTGAGCCCCTAGGCCCTCCCGCATCTCAGGTTGGGGATGGGGACGTGGAGAGGAAGGGGCTGCCTGCTCCCACAAATGCTTGTGACAGATGCCAGGAGGTAGATGTGTGCTGGCCAATAAAGGCCCCTACCTGATTCCCCGCAGCCTGGTCTCGGTGTGTGGTTAGATGGGGGCAGCTGGGAATGAGAATACGATGGGAGGAGAGCTGGAAATGGGTAGTGAAGAATGCTCCGTGTTGGAGGACAGAGCCTCCTGGAGGTACAGGCTACATGGTGCAGGGCCAGGAAGCCTGTGTCTCCAGACATCAGGGAACAGCTGTCCCACAACTGGTCATTCATTTGGTGCTCACTCATTCATTCATCCCCCTGATGCCAACACAGAAGAGTCAAACACAACTGCTGCCTCCAAGGAGGTCCAGGTTGAAAAACAAACTGGTTTTTATTCTAAACACATACTAGGGCAGCATGCTGGCCTCTCCTGCCTCCAGAGGTGCCCCTGCTCCCCACTGTGGTCCTCAGTAGACAGAGCAGGAGCTCGGGCTACCCACATGCAGCCCAGCCCTTAGCACCCAAGGGCCTGCCTGTGCCCCACTCTCTGCCTGGGCTAGGGAAGCCCAGGACCCTCGGAGTGGGCAGGCCCACCCTTTCCCTGGGTCACCAGGGTCTCAGTGCCCACTTGTCCTCCAACCAGCAGTGACACGGCACCCTCCACGCGGCCTGTGGCTGCCAGTGCCACCACCGCCTGCTCCGTGGGGAAGCCCATGCGCTCCAGCTGCTGCAGCCTGTGAGGGGACACGTGGGGAGTGTCAGGGCCACACCGGCCCCTACACCAGGGGACCCCCCTCTGCCCACTCCACCTTACCGCAGAGAGGAGACAGAGGACTTGGACAGCCATGGTGCGCTCTGGGGCCCCTGGGCTGGCCCGTCAAGAAGTGAGGCCTGGATGCCCTCCTGCAGCATCTGCTCATCCAAGGCCGCCCACATCGGAGTCCCTGGGGAGAAGCTGGCCCCAGCCCAGTCCAGGCTGGCCTCTGAGGAGCCCTCCCAGGTGGGCTGCACAGGCCTCAGGCCTGGTGGGGGCAGGGCTGAGCCTTCACAGTGGGACCAGAGGTCAGGGGAGGCTACATAAGGCGGTCCAGGGATGGGAGGCCTGGAGGAGTGGGAACAGAAGAGGGCCTGACTGCCAGCCCTGCCACAGTGCCCACCTGGGCTGGCATCCCCCCCATCACCCTCACCTCAGTCCGGCAGGATGGGTGACAGGCAGCTCCGCCAGGCTGCCCGGGGTGGGAAGGAGCCTCAGGGGCCAGCACCCCGCCAAGGTCCCGCACAAAACACCCTCCTGCAGTGCCTGCAGCCGTCGCTCTGAGGGTTCCAGCCACCGGAAGGCCCCAGCTGCGTCTGTCTGCCCGGGGCAGGGCGGCCAGTCAAGGAAAACCAAAAGCAGCCAGCGGTGGGCCCACGCCACAGGCCAGGCCCCATGCCAAGTGTGCTGGCCACCATTCCCTCCCATCTCCTCACTGTGGCCCAGCATGGAATAGCATCACCCTGGTCAGCAGCAGAGGCTCAGAAAGGAAAAGGGATCTGCCTGAAACTACTCAGCCAAACAGAGCCAGGTATGCCTTACCCCAAAGCCTGGGCTCACCCCTGACCCACTCTGTTCCCAGAACCCTGTGCACCTTTTCAGGTCTGTAACTCAAGGCCCACCCTTCCTGGAAGAAGTCCCATGGATACACCCGCTCTTGCCTTCAGACAGGCCTGGATAACTCCTGTCCCCAATCCAGAGTATAGGGGCCAGCCTGTTCTCTCCGGTGGCACTGTTTTCCCTGATAGGTATGAATCATCTTAGGGCTGGACGAAGTGGCTCACAGCTATATAATCCCACCACTTTGGGAGGCTGAGACGGGAGGATCACTTGAGGCCAGGAGTTCACGACCAGCCTAGGCAACATAGACCCGTCTCTACAAAAAAAATTTTTAAATTAGCTGGACGTGGCAGTGTACACCTGTAGTCTCAGCTACTGAGGTGGCTGAGGCAAGAGGATCGCTTGAGCCCAGGAGTTTGAGGCTGTAGTGAGCTATGATGGCGTTGCCACACTCCAGCTTGGGTGAAAAAAAAAAAAATATATATATACACACACACACACACACACACACCTCTCTCTCTCAGAAGCAGAATGCCAGTAAATAGCACTGTGGCACTATTTATTTATTTTTAAGACAGTCTCGCTCTGTCACCCAGGCTGATGTGCAGTGGTGAAATCTCGGCTCACTGCAACCTCCACCTCCGAGGTTCAAGCAATTCTCCTGCCTCAGGTTCCCGAGTAGATGAGATTACAGACACATGCCATCACACCTGGCTAATTATTTTGTATTCTTAGAGATAGGGTTTCACCACGTTGCCCAGGCTAGTCTCGAACTGCTGGTTTCAAGAAATCAGCTCACCTTAGCCTCCCAAAGTGCTAGGATTACAGGCGTGAGCCACCTCACCCAACCTCTAGCACCATTTATTAAAAAGAATATTCTTTTCCTCATTGAATCGACTTGGCACTGTTGTCAAAATAAATTGACTATACAGTAAATGTAACAGTTTATTTCTAGATCGTCAATTCTAGTCCATTGATCTGTATGTCTATCCTGATGCCAGTACCACAATATCTTATTATAATTCTGTATAGCTTTTTTTTTTTTTTCTTTTTGGAGACAGAGTCTTACTTTGTTGTCCAGACTGGAGTGCAGTGGTGCAATCTCAGTTCACTGCAACCTCTGTCTCCCAGGTTGCAGTAATTCTCCTGCCTCAGCCTCCGGAGCAGCTGGGATTACAGGCATG
Source organism: Rhinopithecus roxellana (assembly GCF_007565055.1). Lineage (NCBI taxonomy): Eukaryota > Metazoa > Chordata > Mammalia > Primates > Cercopithecidae > Rhinopithecus > Rhinopithecus roxellana. The sequence goes on along the minus strand of NC_044561.1, from coordinate 21,294,823 downwards.
CATCACCACGCCTTGCTAATTTTTGTATTTTTAGTAGAGATGAGGTTTCACCATGTTGGCCAGGCTGGTCTTGAACTCCTGACCTCAAGTGATCTGTCTGCCTCGGCCTCCCAAAGTGCTGGGATTATAGGCCTGAGTCACTGCGCCTGGCCACTTTTGTAGTTTTAAGTTTTGAAATTGAAAAGTATAAGTCTTCCAGGTTTGCTTTTCTTTTTCAAGATTATCTGAGGTATTCTGGGTTCTTACATTTCCATATTAATTTTAGGACCAGCTTGCTAATTTCTGCAACAACAACAAAAGACAACTGAGATTTTGATACGAATTGTGTGGGATCTATAAATCAACTGGGTAGCATTAACATTTTAACAATATTAAGTATTCCAATCCATGAACATGAGATCTTTCCATTCACTTAGGCTTTTTTTTTTTTTTTTTTTGAGAGGGAGTCTTGCTGTCTTGCCCAGGCTGGAATGCAGCGGCACTATCTTGGCTCACTGCAGGCTCTGCCTCCCGAATTCAAGCAATTCTCCTGCCTCAGTCTCCCAAGTAACTGGGACTACAGGCGCCTGCCACCACGCCCAGCTAATTTTTGTTTTTTGGGGTTTTCTTTGAGACTGGGGTCTCGCCCTGTCGCCCAGGCTGGAGTGCAGTGGCACGATCTCGACTCATTGCAACTGCTGCCACCCAGGTTCAAGCAATTCTCCTGCCTCAGTCTCCTAAGTAGCTGGGATTACAGGCACACACCACCACGCCCAGCTAATTTTTGTATTTTTAGTAGAAATGGGGTTTCACCACATTGGCCAGGCTAATCTCGAACTCCTGACCTTGTGATCCGCCCACCTTGGCCTCCCAGTGTTGGGATTACAGGCGTAAGCCACTGTGCCTGGCCTAAGTTTTTTATTTTTAGTAGAGATGGGGCTTCACCATGCTGGTCTCAAACTCCTGACCTCAAGTGATCTGCTCGCCTGGCCTCCCAAAGATCTGGGGTTACAGGCGTGAGCCACTGCGCATGGCCAGGCTTTTAATTTTTTTAATTTTTATTTTTTTGCTCAGAGTGGTTTGGCGATTCTGGGCCTTTTGTGGTTCCATATAAATTTTAGGATTATTTTTTCTATTTCTGCGAAGAATGGCATCGATATTACAGGGAGCCCACGGAGCCCTTTACATTGTAATTGGCACCTCCACCAAGCCATGACCCCCCAGGTCCCAGCCCAGAGCATGTCCCAGAGGAAGACTTGGAGAAGCTCCTGGAATGTGTGTGCACGGCTCCTTGGTATTGCTTGGGACTTCACCCCTTTGTGCCACTTCCTTCCTAGGCACCCACCCACAGAACCCACACATCCCCACGGGCCCTGGGCTCAGGCAAAGGATACAGGCCAGACCAGCAAGGAGGCCACAAAGGAGCTGCAGGAAGGGTGGCTCAGAGCTGAGCAGTGGGGTCAAGACAAGCAGCAGCCATGGTGGCAGCCATGGTGGCAGTGCCCCACGGGGTCGTCTAGGGTGGTGTCCCTCCCCAGCCAGCATGGCCAGGTGGACAGGCATGTATCCACAGCTGCCGGCTGCACCGGACACCCCAAGGCCTGCCAGCAGTACTGCCAGCAGCCCAGAAGCCAGGGCGAGCAGAGCTGAGGCATGCAGGAATCTCAATGTGCCCAGGTGGCACTCCTGCTGCCAGCCCAGAGTGGGCAGGAGCAGCAGGCTCAGAAGCAGGCCTGGCAGGGCCGTGTGGCCCAGGACATGGGTCAGCAGTCGGTGCACTGGGAGAGAGAAGGGGCTTATGTGCCAGGTTAGTGGCCCCAACATCCAAGGCTGCCCCAGGTGTGCCAGGTTGAAGGTTACCCTACACCAGGGCCACCTGCTGAGCCCACCTCCCCTCCCCAGGAGCCAGTCTGCCCACAGTCAGCCCTTAATCATTGGTGGACGGGACCAAGGACTTCCAAACACTGTGGCTACGCCTCTGTGGTATTAAACAGAACACACCGCACCTGCCACTCAGTCTTTGCACTGACAACCTGCTACTGAGCACTCACTATGTCCCAGACACCATGAAGGTACTCTGCTTCTGTATTTACTAAATCATACCTGGCTGAGAGCATGAGATGGCCTGCTTCAATCCTGGAGCTACCCCATTCCCTCAAGCTGTGTAACCCTGGTCAAATCACTTAACCTCTCTGAGCATCATTGGGGGTCCTCAAATACAAACTGGAGTTGTTATTATTGGGAAACAGGTGCTCAGCTAAGGTCCCTCCACGAACCTCCAATACCTCCTCCTCCCATCCTCATGCTTAGCTGAAAGTCTTAGTTGTTTTCTCTTTTTTTTTTTTTTTTTTTTTTGAGACAAAGTCTCAGTCTATCACTCAGGCCGGAGTACAGAGGCACAACTTCGACTCACTGCAACCTCCACCTCCCAGGTTCAAGTGATTATCCTGTCTCAGCCTCCCGAGCAGCTGAGATTACAGGCACGTGCCACCACGCCCAGCTAATTTTTGTATTTTTAGTAGAGACAGGGTTTCGCCATGTTGGTCAGGCTGGTCTCGAACTCCTGACCTCAAGTGATCCACCTGCCTTAGCCTCCCAAAGTGTTGGGATTACAGGCGTCAGCCAGTGCGCCTGGCCTTAGTTCTTATTTCAAGGAAAAGCTGCCAGACCGGGTAACCATGAGAAAAGCACTCCTACCCACAGGTTCCAGCCCACCCCGCCGAATCCTCTGCCTCCCTTCTTGGCTGTGGATGTGCTGAGCATGCTCCTAAGGCCACGCTTCCCCCGGGACACTGGGCCCCATCCCTGCTTGACGCCTGGAGGCCTTGTGCTGCTCCTGCCAACTGGGCCCAGGCCCTACAGCAAGTCTCCTGCTTCCTCCAAGGTCCATGTGGCTGGCCCTCACCCTGCCAGGGGTCCAGCAACAGCTCCGGGGCCAGGACCAAGCTGGGGCCGGCCCCCACCAGCCACAGGCTGCTCATCAGCAGCATCAGGACTGAGGAGGCGAGAGGCAGCGCCGGGGACAGTGGGCCATGGGGGCCCCTGGCATGCATAGCTTGGTTGAGGATGGTCAAGGGTGGTCCTAGGGCTGTGCGCTGGGGGTAAAAGAAAAGAACAAGTTGTTATTGGAGGTTTTGTCTCACCAATACCCTCTCCAGCACCTCATCAACAGCCCTATTTTACAGAGGTGGAAACAGGCTGGAGAGGCAGGCCCAGCAGCTTGGCCATAGTGGAGCTCAGACCCTAACCCATGCACTCATAAGCCATCTTGCCATTCCACTCACCTCTGTTTAAGGACTGGCAGGGGACAGGCATAGAGACTCCTGAGTCCTGAGGGGGCCCAAACTCCCAAAAAGAGGGGTTCAGTCCCTCACCCCCCTGGGCGAATTCAGGGCCATCTCTAGCCCTCTTCTGTCCTCCCCCTTCCCTCAGGCTACTACCTCCCTCCTTCCTCCCCCACCCTGTGCCCAGCCTTAATGCTCCAGATGGTTTCAGTTGCCCTTGACCCTGGAGTGGGGCCAGCCAATGGGCAAGCAGACTGGGGAAGGGTGGGGCAGAAGGGCAGGAGTCCCACACCTTGAGCCATACTAAGAGACCTGGGACTGAGACATCCCCTTTGAGGGTGAGCCCATCCACCGTAAGCCTCCTCCTGCATCCTTACTGGCACAGCCCCTCTGGCCCTAGCTCCCCTTTCCACAGGAAGGCTTCAGTATGGGCTCCACCTCTTTCTGCTCTGTGTCCCAAGGCAAGTTTCCAACCTCATCTTTTTACAGATGAGCCTCATTTTACAGATGAGCCTCTCCCTTTTCATCTGTAAAATGGGAATTCAGAAATTCCTTTCCTCAGAGGATGATGAAATAAAAAGGAATAGGCTAAGGTGGGCCCTGGCCCACAACTCTTGCTCCATAAATCATAGCAATCCCCACTAATCATGGCGGGCGTTGGTAGCCACCAGCTGGCCCATCGAGAAGGCCTCAACATGGAGGTGGCTGCTCCAGCCTAGCTGGTCCCAGCTTTGGCCCTCAAACATGGCCTTTCCCTGCCCACCAAAGCAAGGCCTTCTCCTCTGTGCTCTCCTCTTGCATCCAGCCTGTCCTCCAGGGCCTGTAGGTCTCTGGTCAAGCCTCTCTGTCCCAGGACTCCCACTGAGCTGATTCAGGGCAGGAAGCAGGATCCCAGAGAGACAAGAAGGCTGCCTAATTTGCTCCCCTGCCAAGCGCCTTCTCCACACCTACCAGTTTCCTGCAGGAAAAATGTGGAAAGCTCCTCTGCCTGCATTGTCCTTCCCTCCATTTCGCCAGTAGGCAAACTCCTATTTTACTCTTGGAAGCCTAGCTCAAATATCCCTTCCCCTCCTCTGGCCCCCCAACATCAGGGATCTTATCTTTAGGAGCACAGCTTGACTAGTCTGTCTCCCTAGGCAGGTGGTCTGAGCTCATGGCTCCTCTGATCCCCACATTCCCCAGGGTATTCGCAGCACACAACCAGTGCTTTATATATGTTCACTGAAAAAAGGACACTAGCTTGACTCCTGGTCCTGCTGAGGGATTTGAAGGTGAACCCTGCCCTTTGTGGACCCGGGTATCCACCTAGGGGGCTGGGGTTAGAGGTCCAGAAAGGTGGGCAGGGCCAGCCTTGCCTGGAGGCAGGGTTTGGGGCCAAGACACCCACCTTAAACCTCCTCCTGTATCCTCACCTCACAACCATTCCCCAGCTCTGGGCACCTTAGCAAGGGGGAAAGGCTTGCCCGTGGACACTCGGAACTGGGACTTGAGCCCCCTGGACCTCACTTTCTTCAATCTATGAAACGGGCAGTGCACCACCAGGCCCTGCCTACCTTACTGGGAAGCCGGGAGGGCAGAAAGACAAGGACGAAGATTCTTCCGGGTGGTGGATAGAGTAGGGGGTCCCAGGATCTGTCTGGTTCGAACTCAGCTGGGGACTTTGCAAAGATACTCAATTTCCTTGGACCTCAGTTTCCCCTTCTGTAGAAACAAGGGTATTGGATGAAGGATGATTAAAGGGCGTGCTCCACCTCGACCGTTACCGGGGATGGGGTCTCGGGGACAGAAACGGCGTTCGAGGCCTCCCACCTAGCCGACCGGCCTCGGGGCCCTTCCCCGCTGGCCCGGGCCACGCGTCCCGGGTACTCACTGCAGAGCGCGCCCAGCAACCCCGAAAGGCCGGTCGGGGACCCAGGCGGGGAGTCGGGACTCTAGCTCCCGGGCGAGATCGGGAAACCCTGAATCCATTCCGCGCACACCCGGCCGCGTGACCCCGGCCGACCGGCTGGCGCGCCACCCATTCCCCGCGGCCCGCGGATTAGTCAGCAGTTGTTCTAGTCCGGGTCCCTTCCCCCAGCCCTCCCGCCGATCTCCGTCTCCCTGCAGGGCAGACTCTTCAGCGACGGTCCCTAGAGCCAGCGGACGGAACCATTGCAAACAACCTAGCCTCGTGAAGAGAGCCTCTCCGGTTTCACACTGAGACCCGTTCACCCGCGTTCTGGCCCCTTAGGTGCTATTTTGGCTCGAGTGTCACGTCGGGCGCTCTTTAGAGAGATTGGGACAAGGGTTGCGGACGCGAAGAACGAGAAAGCCGTGGTTCATCCCTCCTGACCCCACCCCTGTGGCCTAGCCTGATGGTCGCGCCCGGGGTTGCGGGATTTGCGCCTGCGCAGTGCGGCGCCTAGAGGGAAAGCGAGAGGGAGACGGACGTTGAGAGAACGAGGAGGAAGGAGAGAAAATGGCGTCCACGGGTGAGTATGGTGGAACTGCGGTCGCGCCGGCGGTAGCCGGAACGCCCAAACTGGCGGTCGTTTGTCTCTGGGCTTGGCTGGGAAGACTGAGTGGAGTTTCCGAGAGGGGTTTGAGGCACCCGCCGCGACCTGACGAGCCCGGGGATCCGCGTTCCTCTCCCCTCCCCCCACCGGGCGGGCCGGTTCTGGAATCTTCCGGCTCCCGCGGCGCGCAGGGGGCTCGCTGCGGCGGGGGCGCGCGGGGCCCGCTTTGGCCTCCATTGTGTGGCGGTCCTCGCGCCCTGCGCTCCGGGCCTCCCGCCACGTGGGCGGGGCCTGCGGCCTTCGAGGCCCTGCGTGAAGCGGAGGATTTGGCCAGCCCTCGAGCCGGTCACTGTGAAACCGCCGGGGGGGCCGCAGGCTGCCTCCCTCCGCGTTTTCAGGGTTTCCCGAGAAACCAGGGAAAAAAGCAAAGAAAGATACCGTGGATTTGTGGGCCGAGGGGTGCCGGCCTATGAGCGGGAGCCCCGTCATCTTTAAGGCCCAGTCGGCTGGGGCGTCTGGCGCTGCCGAACTGCCCCCTCGGCGTCTTCCAGCCCCAAGCCGAACTTCTGCCCGCCTGGACTTTAGACAGAATGTGCTTCCCTCCTCCAGGGCCCCCAGTTTGCCGCTTTTTTGGGCTTCTCCATTTTTATCGTTATTTATTAATCCACGCCCTCCCCTCCCCCAAAACCAATTAAGTGGCTTCCCAGGGCCCTTTTTCTGCAAACGCCGAGGGACATCCGTTGTATAATAAGGCCAGCCTGGATCGAGAGACGAGAAATGCTACCAGTAAGATATTTCTGGCCTCTCTAACCTAGGAGGAACAAAAGGCCGAGCCTGCATTTGAATTATGTTTCAGCAGTGGTCTCGCACGTTTATTCGCCTGCGTTAGGCCGGCAGGCCTGTTGATTTCGTAGGTCGACAGAGGAAAGGGAAAAGAGGCCAGTAGAGGCGATCTTAAAGGCACTTGAAAGCAAGCCCCGGATGGGAACTCCAAAATGGGAGTAGAGTGGTCCTTGATGGAAGGAGCATTTAAGAGTGTCGCCTAGCCACCACCTGCAGGTCACAAGCTGTGGGTACACTAGCCCGCGGAAATTGGCAGGGTGGAGCATTTTTGCCTCTGGGGGTATTCTCAGGCCACCTGGTTCCAGGCCTTAGAGACAGTGAGAGAAGATGAGAGGAAAGACAGGAACAGCTCTGGACCCTCCAGAGTTCTTAGAGTCCAGAATCCAGCAATTTAAGGACAGTTTAAGAATTCACCCCATCTGTGTGGTCAATAAACAGGTAAGTGTTGGGTGTTCTTGCTGGGATACCAAGAATGCCGGTAGAAGAGAGGACTCTGAAATACCACAACTAACCTCCTGGTGGAAAGTGGTTTCCTAGGTGCCCTATCCACTCTCTTCTCCTCTGCAAAAGCCTGAAAAGGCAAAACGTGTGCGTTGACATTTTTGCATGGCCGGGCATGTCTTTTTTCAGTCAACTTTGTTCAAACCTTGTTCACTAGTAACTACCATGTGCTTGTACTGTATTAGAATTATAGTTGTGGTTTCTGTTGACACAAAGTAAACACATTAAGCCTGGCTGGGGGGCCTTCAGAGAGTCACATAAGTAATCTGGGCCTTAGTTTCTTTTCCTGTAAAATACAGAAGTTAGGCTAGACCTGTTAAGCTTTTGAGCCTTTCTGACCTTCCTGCATAATCATTCCACAAATTTGTCCCATGCTGACTTCAACTCAGGTAGTGTGAAGCAGCTTCCATAGTGACTGCTATAAAGTGTTAAAGCATTGCCTTGGGTTAATAATAATAGAGGTTTTCTCTCCTTGTGTGTATCTCATGTAGAAAAGACTTGCTGCAATCTAGAACCCCCACCCCTCAATCACAGTGAAGTGATTTTTAGTGAAGTCTGTGGCTCACTTTTGAGGGTTAAAAACAAACACGGTTGCTGAATAGTCTGACCAGTTTGTAATTGTATTAGGTTGGTGCAAAAGTAATTGTAGTTTTGCCATTTTAATGACAAAATCCGCAATTACTTTTGCACCAACCTAATAGCTTGTTTGAGGTCCGGTGATGTTTGTGTGCTCTAGGAAGATAAATGTAAGTTCATGAAACAAATTTGCTACTTTCCATAGCCCACCGGTTAGTATAGGGCCGAATCCTCTGGTTTCTCACTGTTAAGAAGTCATTAGTTGTTCCATATCAGCTTTGCCAGTTTTATGTTTTACATAACTACTATTGTGTAAAAGTCGTCTTGGAAACTGTACTTACAGGTCGGTGATTTAGAATCATTTCTCAAAGACCTTAACAAAACGTGGGTTAAAATATTTGATGTTGAATGATTCAGTGCTGTGTTTATTTTGTGGATGCCACGTGGAAGAAATGATTTGCATTTAGTTTTAATGTCACAGAGAGTATGACTTGTAGTGCTATTGAAAATACCTTTAAGATTGCCATGAACAAATTATTTTTTCATTATAGGTAGCCTTTGGGCAGTTGATTTGATCTTCTTGGTGATTCAGGGTTTTGAGTTACGAGTGTGTACAAAGGAAAGAAAGTAGTCCACTAATAAAGTATAGAGAGGTAGACAGATAAGCCAACGTGAAGAGATGGATTCAGCAAAGCTCTCTCAGGCCGCTGAGGGATTGTGAGGCTGGCTTTGGATTGCGTGAAGTGGATGCAATGAAGAGCTGTCAATTGTTGATTTTGGATAAGGGACTACTTTCTGATTGGAAAATAAAGGACCCCCTTTTTCCGTCCTAATGGCAGTACTGTCTTCAGACAGAACAAGATATGTATTCTTATGGAGAAGAAAGAATTGGGCAGAATTTTCGAAAATAATTAACTGCCTTTAAAAAAACTAAACTTATCTAACTTCAATGCAGTAGTGCTCTAAAAACTATTTTCTGTTTGTTTTTACTACTTGTAGACACCTCAGTGGACCAGAGTTTTTGGTCCCTTTGGACGCATGTTGTAAATTTCATAGGAAAAGGAAAATTATAGGGAGGTTTACTTTTTAAAGTTGAAATCATTTTGAGTTGTATGAGAGACAATGATGTTGCCAAATTTTTCCCAGAAAGATTAAATGCTTTTTCTTCTTTGCCTGTCTTCAGGATTCTGCCTTAGTTCTGCTTCACCAGGATTTATAATATATCTAGCTTTTAAGTTGTTGCACAAATGTAGTTCTGACACAGCAAACCCTTTAAAACACTGGAGTGTGGTGACTGCCCTCTTTTCTGCCATTCTGTTTCACTGTCGTTGAGCTAGGGAATGGTGGTTTGTCTAACTTGCTAAAGGGAGGGGAGTGAAAACTCATTTTTGAGGAGAGGTAGGTTCTAACCTAACCAGTCTAGTGTTAAACTTTGTATTGTTGTTGCATGCCTCCGTTTTATATGAGGGAAAAAACTTCTGATCCTGTTGTTAGTCTGAGATATTGATGATCGTCTGTGTTTCAGATGACAGTCGGAATTGGGTTGGGTTTTGTGGTCATGAGAACATGCAAAGTATACCTGCCAAATCAGCTGATCTTGACCTCATTAGCTAGTCCCATAGTCAAATGTTGAGTTTAACTGACTTAGACTTTTTTTTCTATTAGGTTTTGAGAGATAAGGGGGACTCATTTGGACCTATGTTGGCAGGTCCCCCTATAGTTTAAAGAAATTCTTCCTGCCATGTGAATTCTTTCCCCCTTTTTTCTCTTCTTGTTTCTGCTAACTTTACACTATTTTTTCTCCTCGTTTTCCTCTAGATTACAGTACCTATAGCCAAGCTGCAGCGCAGCAGGGGTAAGTCAGTCTTCTATAACCGCATTTTGTCTGTGATTAATATTTTTTGAGTATGGAGCCTTCTATAATTGTAGAGGTGGTATTTGAATGTTCTCTATTCAAGTTATTGCATTTAATTATTTTGCAGCTACAGTGCTTACACCGCCCAGCCCACTCAAGGATATGCACAGACCACCCAGGTAATCTTTAGGATAATTATATGTAGCTGCACCTCCAAGTAAAATCAGTAAATTATCCAGTTATCTTTCAGTTATCCAGTAAAACAAATGAGTAATGTGTTTGTAATAGTAAAATACCCAGGCATTTCAGACTTTCACAATGGGAGTGTGAAGGACTCCATTCTGCCATCATCAATGAAACCATTCAGAGGCTGATAATTGGCTCTCTATAACTTTTTAGTGTGATTTCTCAAGTTAGGTGCCCTGTTCCATGCTTGGTCCTTCTTCATTGTGTTTAAATTTAGTGAATTTATTCATCATAGCAATTCTGCAAAGAATGAGGATGATATGACCATTCTGCAGAGGAGAACATTGCAGTGCATAGATATTAAGTAACTTGCCAGTGGTCGTACAGTAAGTGGTGGGATTAGCTCTAAAAAACTGGTGACCTAGCCACGGAGCTCCTGAGTTCTTTCCAGTGAAGAGTCTGTTAAAAAACCTAGGCCAACAGATTCTAGAAATTAGCCTTCTAGTGTTCTCAAGATGATGTTGGATTCTGAAATGATCCATGCCATAAAATGGATACTAATAACTGCCTTGGAAACATGTTCTAGGACAGGCAGAATGTGATGTCTCTGGCAGATCTTACGTAACTGGTCATTTAAACAAATCTAGAGAATAATCATGCTAATATCTGAAAGAACAGCTTATTCCTTGCCTGATTTTAAGTATTATTGATGTCTAAGTTCAAAAGACAGTACTCCTGATGTGCCCACCATAAGAGGACATACAGCGTTCTGGTTCATTTTCTTTGAAGTGGTGTAGTAGTTTTAAAGTCTTTTGTCAGGCTGAAAATCTGGTTTTCAATTTTTTCTGACAGATTTTAGCCCTCTTCATTGCTTTCGCTTTGTTCATTTGTCTTCCTACCTTTTGTTTCCAATCACTAAAACTGTGCTATGCTAAGTGCTGGCAATTAATACACCTGTGCCCTTATTGCTCTTCCCTTGAGAGTGTCTTGTTAATCTCGTGTATAGTTAACTGAGGTTTTGCCTGATTATCTTTTCTTCCCCCCTCTGAGAAGCTGTGAATAACATTACCTACTTATCTAATGAGCTTTTTTTGTAGCTAACTTTTCCATGATATGAGTGAATTAGATAAGGGATACATTCATGATACTGTGATTATTTGTCTTTTTTTTTTTTTTTTTTTTTAATCTTCTAGAAAGGAATGTTTTTGACTTTGGTTCTCCAATTTAGAAACTTAGCAATCCATTTTATTACTAAAATACAAAAGTTGATATATGAAGTTCTTGCATTCATTTTTTTGGAGCAGGCATATGGGCAACAAAGCTATGGAACCTATGGACAGCCCACTGATGTCAGCTATACCCAGGCTCAGACCACTGCAACCTATGGGCAGACCGCCTATGCAACTTCTTATGGACAGCCTCCCACTGGTAAGGCCTGCCTTGGAGAGATATTTGGGTTGTTTTGGCTAGGGCATTGGCTAAGAAGCTTATTAGTCATGCTTTTGGATGTATATTCTGGTCCATACCTTGGCATCTGGGGAATCCTTTATTCTTAGGAAGAGGTATTTTCTCTCTTTCTTTCCTGCTCTTATAGTCTATAGAATGTGGGTGGGAGAAATTCCAAGAGAGAAAAGAACTTTTAACTGTTTTATACAGCGTATTGAATAATCTCACGACGAAATGGAGACTATTTAAAAGATTTTGCTAATGCTAATACTGAGTAAGAATGAGCCTTCTTAAATTGAGCTGCTTAAAAATCAAACTGGTTTTCACATGTTTGCTTCATCTGATAGTGTACCCTCTACTTTTTGTTTTGTGCTTTCCACAGTAGAAGGGACCAGTACAGGTTTGACTATCCTGCTCATTCTTGCATGGGAAATGCTTTCCATCTTGTCTAACCCTGTAATGTTAATCCTTTAGGTGTTTTCATTTGTTTAACACCCAAACTTTCTAACATCACACACAGCAAGGTGCTAATGAAAAACTGCTTCAGGTGCCATTTGCAGATCCATATCCTATTCTTTATATGATTTTGGGAAAGGTTTTCTTATTTAATATTACTTTGTTTCAAGCCTTAATAATAGTTATTTACCTTCCCAAAGGTATTTCAGATGATTTCTCCCCAGCTGGTTTTCCCCTGTTCCCTGAAGGATAGATTGCATGATGAGATTTATGTAGAGGAGCAGACTGCCACCCTGCATGTATCATGTTTGTCTATTGGTTGGTTTCCAGTCCAGACACATTTTATTTTCTGTTTTAAGTGTTATGAATTATTTTAATCCATGATATGTCTTGAATATATATAACATTGTTCCAAGAAACTAAAAAATAAACTATTCTAAGAATTAGAAGAAATGGTATTCTGATGCTGAGGTTGGGTGGGATACATGAAAAATCTATGATAATTTTTTTGTGTTCAGTGCTATGTAATGTTTCAGGCTCTCTATCCCCGCCCCTTTTATTATTGCTATTACAAAGGACTGTTTAATAAAGTCTTAAAGATATCAGAGCTCTTATTTTCAAACTGTCTTTAGTCCTGCATTATATATAGTCCAATTAAGGGGAAAAACTTGTCTGTAATTTATCTCATTGAGTACCAGTGTCCTGATATTGGTGGGAAGTAATTCCTAACCCGTCCAGGGTGTTTCTCGAATAGGATGGGAAATGTTTATCTAAACATTGTAGTGGTGTTCATTGCAGCTGTGGGAAGAGCTGGAACTAATTTATGCAGTTTGAATTTTTTGGCATAGAATTTTGAAATTGTGAGATAGACTTCATGTATTAAAGCTATTACATTCTTTAAAACAAGTATGATGTGAAAATTAATGTGCCCTAGATCTAACCTTTGGAATCCTTAGATCATTTTACAGGGATGAGACGGAGTGATTTACAGGCAAATTAGTGGTTCTCTAGAGCCATGTATCCCATTGTCATTGGTTGAAAAAGCCCCATCATGACTGTGGGCCTGAAAAGTACAGGTCACTCTAGTATAGAGACTAGTAGCTTTGATGAGCTGGAGATTGCACTTAATAATGTGTGTATAGAATTCATAGTTTATGGGGTGGCGTTATCTCCCTTAATCCTCCCAAGAATTTTTGGGGTATAAAAACACCAAAATTAAGCCTGATAAGGAAACTGTGTGAACAAAACTAAGCAGGAGTCTAATCGGTAGTGAGTGATTTCAGGCACACAAGCTGCATTTTTGCTTACTTCATGCTGCCTTTGAACATAAAGGTTAGTGGATAATCATTGGAGGGAATAGATAAAAATACACTGTTCTCTTCTAGGATTTTTAAAAATTAAACATCAGAAGAAAGGGGCTATATAAACCTCAATTCAATGGAATTCTTAAAAACTTTTAATTTTTACATTGAACAAAAATATTGGTCGGTTTGTGTAATACTTCTTACTACCCTTTTCCTTCGAGTTGTCAGCACATAGTAGGTGTGTTTTCTTTTTTTGCCACTGGTCTTTTTTTTGGTCATTAAATCATTTTGCTCTGTTGATTTTTGTTCATTTTGCTTGGCTGCTTTTGTGGGTACTACAGATTAATTAAAAGATTATTTATTAACCCAGTGTCTATTGTTGTAATCCTTAGCATGACAAGGCCCTAACTGTTGCTGCGTAGTTTTATGACATGAGTTATTGCCCTGATCACTTTTAGTTTTTTGTTTTTTTAATTGCCCTCCTTGTAAATCTTATAGGTATTCTGTCATGTAGTGGGGAGTAATCGGTGTATGAACGGTAGGGTAGATGGTATTAGATTCTAATTAAATTTAAATAAATGAATGCCTTATGTGGTTGACCTTAGGGCTCTGCAAAAAACTTAAGCAGTTCAGATGAACAACATGCCAACTCAAAAACTTTTTTTGCTTGGGGCTTCCTGTTTTCTGAAAGAAACTATGTATGCTTTCATATACATTTTAACCCAGCAGTTTTGACAAGGAAATTACTATCTCTGTGTATGATTTCAGAATTTCCTTTTAATATTTGAGATAGAGAAGAGAAGAGTATTATTATACTCTGTGCTACAAAAGGTGATTTTACAAAAGGAAGCTGATACTTGTTTTTGGCTAGTATGTGAGGACACTTCAAGGCCTAAATCTTAACTAAAATGGGCAGTCTTGATTCAGGATTTATTTTAAATACGGAAACTTTTTCTTCAGTGAGATTTAGACTTTTTTTTTCTCTGATGGATATAAATGCCAGCACCTAGACCAAAGTTTTGTTTTTTTTAAGATAGGGTCTCTTTCTGTTGCCTAGGCTGGATCTTGTCTTACTGCAGCCTTGACCTCCCAGCCTCAAGCAGTCCACCCACCTCAGCCTCCCAAGTAGCTGTGACTAAAGGCTCATGCCACCATGCCCAGCTAAGTTTGTTTATTTTTTGTAGAGGCGAGGTCTCATTGTATTGCCCAGGATGGTATCTTAACTCCTGAACTCAAGCAGTCCTCCCATCTCAGAGTCCCAAAGTGTAAACCAAACTTCTGATTGCATGGCTTAATTGTACCCATTGACCATGAGGAAGAAGAGCCCAGCACCAGGAATGGTTGTAACACTTCTTACGATAAAAGGGACTCTAGTTAGGAGCTGCAGACTTTTGTGGTTTTGGTCATGCTCCATGCCCAGGTCCCAAAGGGAAAGGCATGGATCCTGCCTGGTCTGGTAGAGGCAGGAGCTAGGGAGAGAATGCATCTTGCTTTGCAGCATACCTGTGAGAGCAGGTCTTTTCTGACACCTGGTTAGTGAAGTGCTGAAGGGGAGGAGGGACTCTAGGGTTTACCTCCAATATTGCTGAGCAGGAAAAGGCCTTTTGCTTGTGGTAGGTAAGTAAGAGAGGAATGGAGCTGAGTAACTTGATAACCAGGCAGAAATGTGCTGTATGATATGAAAATATTACCTTTTAAATGTTTGGAGCAGTATCGAAGTTTAATTTTAAATAATTAACCAAAAAAGTTTAACCTGTGTTAAGCAACTATAATTTATAGTTTATCTTTATTATTCATGTGCTCAAGTAATTGAGCTTGTGCTTCACGTGATGTAGTGCTTGGAACTAAAAGAAAGTGATTAATTACTACCCAAATTACAGGTTTTGGTGTTAGAACTAGTACCTGGATCATTATTTTGTAATTATTTTAAAATGCTATGTCATTTGCCTTTTACCTTTTTTCTGGGATATTTTATTCCTGCTTGAGGGCATTTTGGGGCATGTAAGTTTGTTCAGAAACTTGTTAAGAAGACCTGCTAGCACAATTAGTACAGACTTGGCAAAAACAGACTTGTCTCCTATTCACAGTGTTCAAGAGGGGTCAGAAGGAACCCTGCTTTCTGTAGCATGACATGCCATTTCTATTAGGTGTGGTTTTAGAGCAAATGAGACAGTTACTTTACCAAAAGCTAGGTATATTCAGAGAACTTAGGCTTTAAATAGTAGTTTGTTGCTACTCTTGCTAAAGGGGGAATATTTAAAGGGATTCAATATCATGATGGTTTAAAAGTAAGTGGTTTACAAATTGTTGTGATAATGAGTGTGTAGGCAGATCTTTAAGGGGGCCTGTAATCTGATGCAGTTCTCCTTTGTTCTAGGTTATACTACTCCAACTGCCCCCCAGGCATACAGCCAGCCTGTCCAGGGGTATGGCACTGGTGCTTATGATACCACCACTGCTACAGTCACCACCACCCAGGCCTCCTATGCAGCTCAGTCTGCATATGGCACTCAGCCTGCTTATCCAGCCTATGGGCAGCAGCCAGCAGCCACTGCACCTACAAGGTAAGGCCACGGTCCCCTTAATGCGTCAGTCTCATGTTGGAGAGAAAGAAACCAACTACATACCCTTAAAGGAATCTGTGGATTAGTTCCTTATTAATGGTTGCTTTCACATACTCTCAGATGTTCACTGTTGTTACATTATAGTAACTGATGTACTAGAACATACCACAGAAATACTTGGCATTTAACAGTGAAATTGGCTGGGAACAGTGGCTCACGCCTATAATCCCATCTCTTTGGGAGGCCAAGGCGGGTGGATCATATGAGGTCAGGAGTTTGAAACCATCCTGGCCAACATGATGAAACCCGGTCTCTACTAAAAATACAAAAAAATTGGCTGGGCACGGTGGCTCACGCCTGTAATCCCAGAACTTTGAGAGGCTGAGGCAGGGGGTTCACGAGGTCAGGAGATCGAGACCATCCTGGCTAACACGGTGAAACCCTGTCTGTACTAAAAAATACAAAATATTAGCCAGGCGTGGTGGTGGGCGCCTGTAGTCCCAGCTAGTTGGGAGGCTGAGGCAGGAGAATGTCATGAACCCGGGAGGCGGAGCTTATGGTAAGCCGAGATTGCTCCACTGCACTCCAGCCTGGGCAACATAGCAAGACTCTGTCTCAAAAAAACCAGAAAAATTAACTGGTGTAGAGGGCATGCCTGTAATCTCAGCTACTGGGGAGGCTGAGCAGGAGAAGCACTGTAACCTGGGAGATAGAGGTTGCAGTGAGCCAAGATGGCGCCATTGTACTCCAGCCTGGGCGACAGAGCAAGACTCTATCTCAAAAAAAATAAATAAATAAAAGGTGAAATGGTGCCATCCAAGGGCCAACATGAGGAATGACACTGAATAGGTTCTGTGGTTTCACAATGACCTTTTTGGGTAGGAGAAGGCTATTGTTTTAAAGAGTGTGTGTGTTTTCACTCAAAGCAGCATGACTGATAGAATTGTACTTTTTGATGCTTTTATCTTTGGTTTCATTGACCTTGTAAATGGATAACCGCTTTCTCTTTGGGAAAAACATGGTAGTTCACACAGGCAGGAGGGGAAGGGGTGCATCACGTGAGCCAAGAAATGGTCGTATGACCTAATTGTCTGGAAAGAACATACCCATGTTCAAGAAATCAAGCATCACTGCCTTGGCTTAAGCAGTTGACGTGATTTTCTCTACATTATGTAGAGGCTTAATAATCTAAATATTATAGGCAAATAAAAATTCTTAACTGGGTATCCTGCTATAGGATGAACAGAGCTCATACCCCATGACTGGTTAGCAGGTAAACAGTGTTAATATTACTTAACAAAAGATTTTAGGTCTTTGCTTTAGACAGTCACTTAGGTGGCTTCTGGATACAGTCTTGAAGGTACATTGAATTCTGGTTTGAAAGAAGACATTTTGGGGAATAAACAAGAAATCAACTTCTAACCTAGACTTATCTGCTCTAGAGGTAAGAAATTAGCTCTGACAAACACTCGTGAAATTACTTTTAAAGTGCACAGTGAGTAATCAAAGCCACTTGGTAATTTATACTTGGTAGGCAGCCTTTGCGGTAGCTAAGTTAAACTTAGTGGCTTATTCTTGGAAGGTTCTCATTTCAGAGTGTCATCAGACGTATGAAGTCCCATTTGATGCTCTGATGCAACAGTATATCCAAGCCATATCTGGGGAGTTTTATGTATGAATTGGGGTTTGATAAGGGACCTATTTCAGCTCGGGAAAAGTTAGTACTTCACACTCCCTCTGGTTTTCCTGGGTTTTGTTGGTTGGTTGGTTGGTTGGTTTTTTTGAGATGGGGTCTTGCTCTGTTGTCTAGGCTGGAGTGCAGTGGCGAGTGCACCCACCTCCCAGGTTCAAGCCATTCTCCTGCCTCAACTTCCCAAGTAGCTGGGACTATAGTCATGCACCACCGTGCCCAGCTAATTTTTGTATTTTTAGTAGAGGCAGGGTTTCACTATGTTGGCCAGGCTGGTCTCGAACTCCTGACCTCAAGTAATCCGCCTGCCTTGGCCTCTCAAAGTGCCGGGATTACAGGTGTGAGCCACCGCACCTGGCCTGGCCTGCCTGTTGATTCTTTGGGCTTTGCTTAAAGTACTAATAGCTCTAACTCAGTCTGCTGCAGCTGTGATGTAAACTGTTAGGGCCAGGGGGTAATAGAAACCCCTGGAGTTTTCCTTGGAATTGAGATTAATTTTCATCGTTTAACAGGGATACTTACTTCCAGGTTCATCCGAGCAGGGAGTTGGGAGGGGTCTCTTTGCCTTACTCTGGTGTTTCCATTACGGAGACTTGGAGCCAAGTTAGATTAATTTATGCAGCCCCGTTTAGTAAATGATTTTTTCTGGTTGGTTGGTTGGTTGGTTTGGTTGGTTTTTTGTTTTTTGTTGTTGTTGTTGTTGTTGTTGTTGTTTAGACAGAGTTTCGCTGTTGTTGTCCAGGCTAGAGTGCAATGGCACAATCTCGGCTGACTGCAGCCTCCGCCTCCGGGGTTCAAGTGATTCTCCTGCCTCAGCGTCCTGAGTAGCTGGGATTACAGGCGCCCACCACCGCACCCAGCTATTTTTTGTAATTTTTTTTTTTTTTTTTTTTTAACCGAGTCACGCTCTGGCATGATCTTGGCTCACTGCAAGCTCCGCCTTCTGGGTTCACACCATTCTTCTACCTTAGGCTCCAGAGTAGCTGGGACTACAGGCGCCCACCACCACAACCGGCTAATTTTTTGTATTTTTAGTAGAGATGGGGTTTCACCGTGTTGGCCAGGATGGTCTCGATCTCTCGACCTCGTGATCTGCCCGCCTCGGCCTCCCAGAGTTCTGGGATTACAGGTGTGAGCCACGGCGACAGGCCAATTTTGTGTTTCTAGTAGAGACAGGGTTTCTCCGTGTTGGCCAGGCTGGTCTCGAACTCCTGGCATCAGGCAATCCACCTGCCTTGACCTCCCAAAGTGCTGGGATTACAGGCATGAGCCACCGCACCCGGCAGTTTGTTTTTTGAGATGGAGTCTCTCTGTCACCGGGGATGGAGTACACGATTAACAGCTCACTACAACCTTCACCTCCCGTGCCCCAGCGGTCCTCCCACCTCAGCCTTCCAAGTAGCTGAGGCCACAGGCATATACCACCATACTTGGATAATATTTTTCTATTTCTGTAGAGGTGTGGTCTCCCTATATTACCAGGCCAGTCTCAAACTCCTGGGCTCAAGCCATCCTCCTACCTTGGCCTCCCAAAGTGCTGGGATTACAGGTGTGAGCCACCATGTTTGGCCTGGTCTGTTTTTAATAAATGAGAATCATAAACCTGCAAATTCTCTAAATTTATGATGCCGTGGACTTACGTAAATGTTACTCCAACCTAAAACTTACATTTTTGTTAGTTTCTAGTCTTCAGCAGTCCCTTTGAGAAAAAGCATTTATTCCCTAGCAGATCACTTCTCCCGGATCACCTAAACTGGTAGCACAGAATATCGCGACGCTCTTTTATAGCTTTTACTGTGATGAATGGCGCATATTAATGTCTCTTCTGTGGATACAGTTGATTCTTCCCCTTCCTTAGCATTGTCTTCAAGCAAATGTAGTTGGACCAGCACTCAGTTTGATGTAGTTTACTTTAGGATTGTATTTATTTCCAGGCTTAATCATAACATTGCTTATTATAGATTTGTAGCATTCTTACCCAGGAGTTTTGTGGTTGGCAGACCACACAAGAAAGGTCGCTTTTTAATTTTATTTATTTTTAATTTCTCCTCTTAGACCACAGGATGGAAACAAGCCCACTGAGACTAGTCAACCTCAGTCTAGCACAGGGGGTTACAACCAGCCCAGCCTGGGATATGGACAGAGTAACTACAGTTATCCCCAGGTACCTGGGAGCTACCCCATGCAGCCAGTCACCGCACCTCCATCTTACCCTCCTACCAGGTCAGTCTACTTTTTGTGGCAAAACAAAAACAGTGACAAAACAGTTTTTTTCAGGTTATTGACCAGCTTGCTTTGACCTCTTCAGGTAAGGTATGTTATCTGACTGTCGGAGTAGTAAGTCATCTGATCATACTTAGTTACATTAAAGCCTCAGTTCTAGGGTCCCGTAGTGTTGCCTGACAGCTAATAACTATTCTTTCTAAATACAGACAAAAACATTTTTACCACTCTAAGTTCTTCTTTTAAGGTTCTTCCTTTTGCTGTTTTAGTTAACTCAGATAAGAAGCAGAAGTATATGAAAGCATGCAAACAGAACCATAAAAGCCACCTTCCCCAATGCAGTTAGGATAAGTAAAGTGCAGGGCATTATAAATCACCTTAATCATTTTACATTTTACCTAATGCGTAAAGGTTCATTCATGCACTAACCTTTTAATGTTTGGGCAACTCTTTTTTTTTTTTCTTTTTTTTTTTTTGAGGCGGAGTCTCGCTCTGTCGCCCGGACTGGAGTGCGATGGCCGGATCTCAGCTCACTGCAAGCTCCGCCTCCCGGGTTTACGCCATTCTCCTGCCTCAGCCTCCCAAGTAGCTGGGACTACAGGCGCCCACCACCTCGCCCGGCTAGTTTTTGTATTTTTAGTACAGACGGGGTTTCACCGTGTTAGCCAGGATGGTCTTGATCTCCTGACCTCGTGATCTGCCTGTCTCGGCCTCCCAAAGTGCTGGGATTACAGGCTTGAGCCACCGCGCCCGGCCTGGGCAACTCTTTTTATTTTATTTTTATTTTTATTTTTATTTTTTTATTTTATTTTTTTTTTTTTTTTGAGACGGAGTCTTGCTCTGTCGCCCAGGCTGGAGTGCAGTGGCCGGATCTCAGCTCACTGCAAGCTCCGCCTCCGGGTTCACGCCATTCTCCTGCCTCAGCCTCCGAAGTAGCTGGGACTACAGGCGCCTGCCACCTCGCCCGGCTAGTTTTTTGTATTTTTAGTAGAGACGGGGTTTCACTGTGTTCGCCAGGATGGTCTTGATCTCCTGACCTTGTGATCCGCCCGTCTCGGCCTCCCAAAGTGCTGGGATTACAGGCTTGAGCCACCGCGCCCGGCCTATTTTTATTTTTTTTATTATTATTGTCTGGCCAAGTTTTCTTTTTTGAGACAGTCTCACTCTGTTGCACAGGCTGCAGTGCAGTGGCACGATCTCCACTCACTGCAACCTCTGTCTCCCAGGGATTCTCATGCCTCAGCCTCCTGAGTAGCTGGGACTACAAGTGCACGCCACCATGCCTGACTCATTTTTGTTTTTGTTTTATTGTTGTTTTGAGATGGGGTTTCACTCTTGTTGCCCGGGCTGGAGTGCAATGGTACGATCTCAGCGTACTGCACTCTCCACCTCCCAGGTTCAAGTGATTCTCCTGCTTCAGCCTCCCGAGTAGCTGGGATTACAAGTGCTCACTACTACACCTGGCTAGTTTTTATTTGTTTATTTTTTAATTTTTATATTTTTAGTAGAGATGGGGTTTCACCATGTGGGCCAGGCTGGTCTGGAACTCCTGACCTCAGGTGATCCACCTGCCCTGGCCTCCCAAAGTGCTGGGATGACAGACGTGAACCACTGCACCCAGCCAGTTTGTTTCTTTTGAGACGGAGTTTCGCTCTTGTTGCCCAGGCTGGAGTGCAACGGCGTGATCTTGGCTCACCACAACCTCTGCCTCCTGTGTTCAAGTGATTCTCCTGCCTCAGCCTCCCAAGTAGCTGGGATTAGAGGCAGGTGCCACCACGCCCAGCTAATTTTGTATTTTTAGTAGAGACGGGGTTTCTCCATGTTGGTCAGGCTGGTCTTGAACCCCCAACCTCAGGTGATCCGCCCGCCTCGGCCTCCCACAGTGCTAGGAATATAGGCATGAGCCACTGCACCTGGCCCAATTTTTGTATTTTTAGTAGATACAGGGTTTCACAATGTTGGCCAGGCTGGTCTTGAACTCCTGGCCTCAAGTGATCTGCCTACCTTGGCCTCCCAAAGTATTGGGATTATGGGATTACAGGTATGAGCCACCATGCCCAACCTGCAAGTTTTCTTAACCCATGTTTAATTAGATGTGGGTTTTCAAATTGTTTGAATTGTGCCCTAAAAGTTTTGCTAGAAGTAGCAGTTCCCTTTTTTGCACTTATTTCATTTTTTTGCAGCAGATGTGAACAGGTTTAGGAACAAGTAGAATTGATTGGGTGTCTCTCATTACAGCCAGCTTGGAGCAAAAGTGGGCAGGGCTTACAACTCTTCTTCCACAGAGCTGGTTTGTACCTATTGCATTGAGAGCAGTTAATCTGGCAAGTTGGATAGGTACACAGTGAGACACTACTGAATTCATACAGCAATGGTGAGGGATGTGGTGTGTTAGAAGCTTTGTTAGTTTGTTTCTTTTTGGAGACCAGATCTCACTCTGTTGTCCAGGCATGGGATACAGTGACACAGTCATAGTCCCCTGTAGCCTCGAACTTCTTGGCGTAGTTTAAGCGGACTTTAAAATGTGTGTCCTTACTGTTTCTCATCATGATTTGTGAAGCTTCATACCAGATGATTTTTTTTTGTTTTTGTGGTTTTTCTTTTTCTTTTTTTTTTTTTTTTTTTTGAGATGGAGTTTCACTCTTGTTGCCCAGGCTGGAGTGCAGTGGTGCAGTCTTGGCTCACCGCAGCCTTTGCCTCCCGGGTTCAAGTGATTCTCCTGCGTCGGCCTCCCAAGTAGCTGGGATTACAGGCATGTGCCACTATACCTGGCTAATTTTGTATTTTTTGTAGAGATGGTGTTTTTCCATGTTGGTCAGGCTGGTCTCGAACTCCTGACCTCAGGTGATCCACCCGCCTCTGCCTCCCAAAGTGCTGGAATTACAGGTGTGAGCCACTGCTCTCGGCCTTTTTTTTTTTTTTTTTTTTTTTTTTTTGAGACGGAGTTTCGCTCTGTTTCCCAGGTTGGAGTGCAGTGGCGCTATCTTGGCTCACTGCAACCGCTGCCTCTGCAACCTAGCTGGGACTACAGGCGCATGCCACCATACCCAGCTAATTTTTGTATTTTTAGTAGATGGATTTTCACCATGTTGGTCAGGCTGGTCTCGAACTCCTGACCTCAGGTGTTCCACCTGCCTCAGCCCCCCAAAGTGCTGGGATTACAGGCATGAGCCAATACCAGACTTCACCTCCCAGGTTCAAGTGGTTCTCCTCCGTCAGCCTCCCAAGTAGCTGGGACTACAGGCACCCGCCAGCAGGCCTGGCTAATTTTTTGTGTTTTTTACTAGAGACAGGGTTTCACCGTGTTAGCCAGGGTGGTCTTGATCTCCTGACCTCGTAGTCAGCCTGCCTCAGCCTCCCAAAGTGGAGCCTTTGCTTGAGCCTCCGCTCCCACCCGAAAATGACCATTGTTTTAAATGGGAATGGAGATTAAGTGGAAACTCTTTAAGGGTTATACAGATGGTGGTTATAATATTTCCTTCTCCCAGCTGGGCACGGTGGCTGACGCCTATAATCCCATCACTGTGGGAGGCTGAGGTGGGCGGATCATGAGGTCAGGAGATCAAGAGCATCCTGGCTAACACGGTGAAACCCCGTCTTTACTAAAAATACAAAAAAATTAGCCGGGCATGGTGTCGGGCACCTGTAGTCCCAGCTACTCTGGAGGCTGAGGCAGGAGAATGGCGTGAACCCGGGAGGTGGAGCTTGCAGTGAGTGGAGATTGCGCCACTGCACTCCAGCCTGGGAGACAGAACAAGACTCTGTCTCCAAAAAAAAAAAAAAAAATTCCCCCCTCCCATTTAATGTTTTATTTTGAACACAAAAATATTTGCTGACTTGAAATTCAAATTGTTGATGTGTAGAAAGTAACTTCTGTTTTATGGATGTCTGTGTCACATGCTGTGAATGTCTCTTTTATTCAGGGGATTTGAAATAACAAGCCTCTTTTTTCTAAAAAGCTGGGTTTTGTTTTTTTGTTTTTTTTTTCTCCTCTCTTTCAGCTATTCCTCTACACAGCCGACTAGTTATGATCAGAGCAGTTACTCTCAGCAGAACACCTATGGGCAGCCGAGCAGCTATGGACAGCAGAGTAGCTATGGTCAACAAAGCAGCTATGGGCAGCAGCCTCCCACTAGTTACCCACCCCAAACTGGATCCTACAGCCAAGCTCCAAGTCAATATAGCCAACAGAGCAGCAGCTACGGGCAGCAGAGTGAGTTGCTAAGAGAGAAAACCAAATAAGAATGATTGTGTTTGGAGTTTTTTTGTGGGGTTGAGTTTTTGTGTTTTTCTTTTGAGATGGAGTTTCACTTTGGGGGCTAAGGCTGGAGTGCAGTGGTGGGATTTCAGCTCACCGAAACCTCTGCCTCCTGGTTCAAGCAGTTCTCCTGCCCCCACCTTCCGAGTAGTTGAGATAGGCGCCCACGACCAGGCCCAGCTAATTTTTGTATTTTTCATAGAGACGGGGTTTCACTATTTTGGTCAGGCTGGTCTCAAACTCCTGACCTCAGGTGATCCTCCCCCATCAGTCACCCAGAGTGTTGGTATTACAGTCGTGAGCCACTGCCACGCCAGCTGTGTTTGGAGTTTTTGAACAAGGGGAATACTCTTTATCATTGTTTGCTTTTGGAATCCAGGACACATCTTGAGGGCATGACATTCCAGCTAACATCTTGGATGTCCCAGTGAAGATTTCAGTGCTTTTTTCCAATTTAATTGTTTTTAGTATGCCTTGCCAAAGAAGAAAAGAGATACTGTAATTGATCAGAAAAAAATGTTTTAGACTGCTAGTCCTGCTGTCTTTGGGGAGGTTGTATGCAGTGAGTAAATCCAAGATCGTTTTTGGCCTCCCTATCAGTCATTAATGTAAAGTGGGGAGGCAGCTATTGCAGGCCACTATGATTTTGATAGTCAAATAAAAGCTATGGTTTTTTTTCGGTTGCTGTTTTGTTTATATCCATTAAGGGGAAAAAAGGCCAGGCATGGTGGCTCACACCTGTAATCCCAGCACTTTGAGGGAGGCCAAGGCAGGAAAATCACTTGAGACCAGGAGTTTGAGACCACCCTGGGCAACGTAGTGAGACCCTGTCTTTTTAAAAATAAATAAAGATTCTTTAAAAAACCCTGTCTTTTTAAAAATAAATAAAGATTCTTTAAAAAAAAAAAAAAAATAGGGAAGGAAAAGGGGGAAAAAGAATCCACCTCACAGAATATTTGCAGTTCTATGTGGAGAGAGGTAACCAAAAACACAAAATTATCTTCAGAATTTAGTTTGTACCAGGATCGTTGGTCTTTTTAAATTACGTTCCATCCACGGGGATTTCTCAACAACTGAAAGGAGTAGTGTTGGTTTATGTAGTTGAGCCCCTGGCAGTGTGCTAAAGCCCTGAGAAACCTGGCTCTGTTTTCATTTCTTGAGTATAGCTCAAAAGCTGCTTTTGGAGACATCTTAGGATAGGGAACCCTATAAACTATATGTTAGGCAGAGGGCTTTTTTTTGTTTAGAAGCGGTTTATTCTAGGCTAACTATGTAAGGTTATTTCAGCTGTGATGAACCAGCAGTTTTGTTGAATTTAGCCTACCCATTAGGGGTGCTTTATCGTGTTATAAAGAAGATGGTGCCTTGGTTAGTGCCTTGCAATTGAGGATTTTGTTACTCCAGGAGAAATTACATCAGGCAGTGGTGTAAATGCTGGTCCATGGCTTACAGATGTGACTCTTTCCTCAGGTTCATTCCGACAGGACCACCCCAGTAGCATGGGTGTTTATGGGCAGGAGTCTGGAGGATTTTCCGGACCAGGAGAGAACCGGAGCATGAGTGGCCCTGATAACCGGGGCAGGGGAAGAGGGGGATTTGATCGTGGAGGCATGAGCAGAGGTGGGCGGGGAGGAGGACGCGGTGGAATGGGGTAAGAGCAAACCTTTTCTCCTTTTACCTAATTTTGTTTCATCCATAGGATTTTCAATGGAAAGAAGGGACTGAAAGACATAAGAAATTAATTTCTGCATTTCCATGGACAATCTGTTGAGCTCAAGCCATCTTCTAAAACATGGAAATGTCATCTTTGTGGCATACATTAAGTGGCAGTTTATTTTCTTTCCCTGCCAGTATACTTCGTTGGGTCGGGGAGAACAAAGAATGGTTTTGAAACCAGAGCTTTCAGTTCCCTTCATGGTTTCCAGAGGTGAGAAGCCTCTGTGGGTAATAGATTTGGGATGGAACACACACAACCCTTCTAATGACCCTAAGTTTTTAACTAATTGCATTTGAATGGTTGTCTTGAAATCCCTGGTGTATATACTGCAGAAAAGGAATGCAGCTGTTTTCCACAGTGTTTGTCCCCAACTTCTGTTTGTACTCAGAGTCGTTGAACATAATTGAAGATTTTTGTCCCATAATCCTTAAACTATAGCCTGAGGTGCACCTGATACATAGAGTTTGGATGGAGCACAGAAAAATCCAATAGCATTTTGCAGAGTAATGTATATAATTATAGGCTCACTTCCTATTGGCGATGTTGAAAGTCTAAATCGGTTTGACCATTTTGATTGATGGCACAATCTGGTTTAGAAAACTTTGTTTAGATCAATGACATAACCCTGCTACCTCTGCCTGCCCTTCCCCTCCCTTCTCCCATCCCCTTTTCCCTATCTGATGTCTGTACTTTGATGAAGGTGAGCTATAATATTGGTGGTTAACATAATCCAGAAGGCTTAGTTCTGTGTGTGTTCTGTCCCTATATAAACTAGTTAAAAAAAAAAAAAAAGTTATGCAGAATGTTAGATATTTACATTTGATTTGGCATGCCACTATTCTAGGAAAAATTAAATAGTATTTTTTTAAAATAGAATGAACTTCAAAATTAAAGTTGATCTTTAACTTCCATATTAGCAAATACTCTTCACTACTGAAAGTACTATTTTGCATATTCTGCATAACTTTAAGTCTTTAGTGAAATCTTTATTGGAAGAAAGTCGTTTGACAACAGGCAAAAATTTAATGATTTGGTATGAAGTAAAATCAATCTTCTGATTTGGAAAATATTATAAAGGTTTCACTTCTTTTTGGATGTTTTAAAATAGACATAGACACTTGAAAGTACTATCATCACGTCTCAAATCACCTAGAATTCCTAGTATTTTTAAATTGCAAAAACAATTTCAAGTTTATTTAAATACTTCAGAAGTTATAATCCTACTAATTGTGCTAGACTTTGCTAATAGAGGGGGCCCCTCTTTCTGGATGAGAAGTCTCTCTCGGAGCCATAGAAGAGACCATGGCTTTCCCCATAGGTTTTACAACAGACTGTGAAGCAGTCTGTCGGATCCTGTGGGGATACACAGGGGCATTTCCCTCGTCCCCCCTTTTTATTGTGGTGTGGTGATGGTTTTCAGTGTCTTCTGCAGGTAAGGCACTCAATGTTGTTAACATGCCCTTTTTCATTGCCTCAGTATTTTGATATTTTCATTGGCTGTTAAACGTGGAAACTTTTTAACATGCTTTGTCGCATTTATATGCTACAGGTTACAAAGTGAGAGCCTTGTATACACTTCAATACTTAAAAAGTACCCGTACTCAGTACTCAGCCGGCAGCATAATGAAAAGTGGGACTAGACACGGTGTCCATATGGAGAGGAAAAATATACATAGAATATTTTTAACAAAATGTATTCATTGTATAAATGGAATCCTTCTGTAACTTTGGTAACTGCATACTTGTTGTTTGGTAATGAACCAGAGGAGGTATAATACTCTAGAATTGTGTAACATTAAAGTGTAAACTTTTGTGTTTAAAGAGAGAGAACATTTTATGGTGTGTACTTTTAAAAAGGAAACAAAGCTGCATGCAACAGCTTGAAATTGTGTATTCAGGTATTAAAGGTGCAATACTGGTTAGAAAAATCTCAGGGCCTCCCACTGGGGAGCTGCCTTTATTTAATTCTAAAGAAAACAAAATTTAACTCCCAAAGTCCAATTCATATTTCCCCCTCCCCTCTTTAAGTAATTTTACATGGCATAGTCATTATTCTAACTGATATGTCTATAAAGTTGCACCCCCAGTCCGCTGAGCCTTGGTATTTGTTGTAAATTCTCCTTTCACAGCGATTGTTAAATCTGTTCGTGCCCTGAGATGTATGGCTTTATGCTGAAGATTGGCTGGATGCGTCCTCTGATGTGTGTTGTAGGAATTTAATGTGGTTGTCTCCTGCTTTATTATACTGTGACTTGTTAGGAAACCCTGGGCCTCATTTGGCTCTCCCTTGGGAGAGGTTGAGGGTGCACCTTTATGAACATGGAAAGGTTTATCACAGCATTTAACCCCCACTTACTCCTCCCCTCTATACCAAGCTCTTCTGGTTTTTCACCTGACGGGGTGGGTGTTTGGGATCTATTTTTTCTTCCTAATTTGCCAAGTATTGCACTATTAATACCAGCCCCCGAAATGAAAGGAACCAACCACACTGGTGTGTACAATCAGACAAGCAAGGTTGTATATTGAGGAAATTTGAGCAAGCTGCCCTGAAGAAAGGCATAGTGACAAGATGAGAGAGATGCATTGTTTGGAGATGTGTTTAGCCAGTGCCCTTCTTCCCCACGAGCCCCCCCAAGGCTCAGAGCGGTACTGGCTTTTAAAGGGAAAGGCCTTCATTTCTTCGTTTATCCCCCCAGCAGCGCTGGAGAGCGAGGTGGCTTCAATAAGCCTGGTGGTAAGTTTTTGAGTATTACCATAGATAGTGTTTTAAAAAAAAAAAAATGCAGTCAGTTTTTAGAAAACTATAATTTTTTTATTAGTTTCATAAGCGGTTTAAAAATGATCTGTACAAAAGAGACTAATGGGTACTGCCGGCATTGTCTTAGGGGTAATAAGGTTAACCTATGGTTACAAAACAAAGGGTAACTTCAAGTATTGAGTAACTGCTTCTGTAATATGGGGGAGAATAAATTTTTAAATTTGGTTTATTTAGAGGAAAAATTTTGACTTAAATTTAACACTGATTTGGCACATAAGCATTGAGAGTGTATTTGGTTAATGGTTTAGAAGCAAACCAGCAAAGAAAAAAGCAAACCCTAGCAAACCTTTCACAAATGTTAAAAGAGGCACTGCTCCATTTTAGCAGTGCGGGTCATTTTGAATTTAATGAATCCCCATCAAATGGTGGTGTAGTAGATAGCTATGTGTGTTTGTAAGGTTTGTAGCTTGCAAGACGTGCACTAATAATATTTTATATGATCTTTCCTGGTTGGCAGGACCCATGGATGAAGGACCAGATCTTGATCTAGGTAATTTTGAATTCTTGTACTTCATATTGTGCTTTATAAATTAATGGTACAGAGGTAAATGCATGCCTGGAGTTCAGCAGCCTTCTAGACCAGCGTGATATTCTTGCTGTCAAGGACAATTTGGGGAATCCTTTATTGTGAGCATCTATTCATAATGGCCTTAAGTGAAGTAAACCAAAAGTTTGATAGCATTCTTCTTAGTATGCTTGGTAGTTTTCTTAGATTTATGATGAATATCCTTGGGCAGTAGTGATCAGATAGTTACGAAACCCCTATAGATGCATGATAATAATTCTCTTGTCTTGTTTTCTCTGAAAGGCCCACCTGTAGATCCAGATGAAGACTCTGACAACAGTGCAATTTATGTACAAGGATTAAATGACAATGTGACTCTAGATGATCTGGCAGACTTCTTTAAGCAGTGTGGGGTTGTTAAGGTAAAAGCATAACTGGGTCATCTGGCAAAACTTGAAACCACAGAGCATTTTAAAGAGAGTGAACTGATGCTGAGAGTTGTTTTCTAAGGTTGCTTTTGCCTGACTTCTTTCTAGATATCTTACGGTTTGTTCCTTTAAAAAAAAAAAAAAAATTAGCCTTTTTTTGTTTTTTGAGATGGAGTTTTGCTCTTGGTGCCCAGGCTGGAGTGCAGTGGCGCAGTCTTGGCTTACTACAACCTCCGTTCAAGCGAATCTCCTGTCTCAGCCTCCCCGGTAGCTGAGATTACAGGCCTGCACCACCACACCCAGCTAATTTTGTCTTTTTAGTAGAGATTGGGTTTCACCATGTTGGTCAGGTGGGTCTCAAACTCCTGACCTCAGGTGTTCTACCCACCTTGGCGCCTCCCAAAGTGCTGGGATTACAGGTGTGAGCCACTACGCCCGGCCTTCCCTCCTCCACCCCTAGAGACTAAGTCTTGTTCAGCCTCCCAGGTTCAAGTGATTCTCCCACCACAGCCTCTTGAGGTAGCTGGACTTACAGGCACGTGCCACCACGCGCAACTGATTTTTGTATTTTTAGTGGAGATGGGTTTTCACCTGTTGGCCACGCTGGTCTTGAACTCCTGGCCTCCTCAAGTGATCCACCTACCTCAGCTTCCCAAACTGCTAGGATTACAAGCATGAGCCACTGCGCCCAACCTTAAATTATTGTGTCTTTATGCTAATTTTTTTTTTTTTTTTTTTTTTTTTTTTGAGACGGAGTCTTGCTCTGTCGCCCAGGCTGGAGTGCAGTGGCCGGATCTCAGCTCACTGCAAGCTGCGCCTCCTGGGTTTACGCTATTCTCCTGCCTCAGCCTTCCGAGTAGCTGGGACTACAGGCGCCTGCCACCTCGCCCGGCTAGTTTTTTGTATTTTTTAGTAGAGACGGGGTTTCACCGTGTTAGCCAGGATGGTCTCGATCTCCTGACCTCGTGATCCGCCCGTCTCTGCCTCCCAAAGTGCTGGGATTACAGGCTTGAGCCACCGCGCCCGGCCTTTATGCTAATTCTTAATAGCTAGTAATGCAGATTTTTCTTCGGGTATTTTGACTGTTTTTCAGTTCTTGCTCTTCTGTATTAATTTTTGAGTTAGTTTATGAACCCCATAAACTTCAAAACTTTAAAACCCCAATTGGATGTTTACTAAATTTATGAAGTAATTTCAGGAGAATTTACATTTTTGTAATACTGAGATCTTTTTTTCCCATAAAAATTTTATTTCCCCGTTTGTTTATTTACTTATTTATTTATCGAGACAAAGTCTCGCTGTGTCACCAGGCTGGAGTGCAGTAGCGCGATCTCAGCTCCCTGCAGACTCTGACTCCTGGGTTCAAGCGATTATCCTGCCTCAGCCTCCTGAGTAGCTGGGATTACAGGCACCTGCCACCATGCCCGGCTAAGTTTTGTATTTTTAGTAGAGACGGGGTTTCACCATGTTTTTCAAGGCTGGTCTTGAACTCCTGACCTCAGGTGATCTGCTGCCTCAACTCCCAAAGTTTTGTGATTACAGACGTGAGCCAGCACGCCCGGCCTATCCCTATTTATTTTATTATTTATTTTATTTTACTTTGAGACAGAGTCTCACTCCTTCACTCAGGCTGGATTGCAGTGGCGCAGTCTCGGCTCACTGTAACCTTTGCCTCCCGGGTCTCCTTGCCTCAACTTCTCGAGTAGCTGGAATTACAGGCTCCTACCACCATCCCTGGCTAATTTTTGTAAGTAGAGATGGGATTTCACCATGTTGGCCAGGCTGGTCTTGAACTCCTGACCTCATGTGATCTGCCCACCTCGGCCTCCCAAAGTGCTGGGATTACAGGTGTGAGCCACCATGCCCAGCCTATTTAGATCTTCAGTAAAGACTATCAATTTCTGTAAAGGTCTTGCAAATTTTACTAGTTTTACTTCTAGTTTCGTTTATTTTCAAGTTGCTGTGGTTAATGGTCTTCGTTAAATGACACTTTTCTGGTTATTACTGCTGTGTAGAAATACAGTTGATTTTGGGCGGGTGCGGTGGCTCATGCCTGTAATCCTGGCACTTTGGGAGGCCGAGGTGGGCATATCACGAGGTCAAGAGATCGAGACCATCCTGGCCAACATGGTGAAACCCTGTCTCTCCTAAAAATAGAGAAATTAGTTGGGTGTGGTGACACACGCCTGTTCAGCTAATCGGGAGTCTGAGGCAGGAGAATCGCTTGATCCCAGGATGCAGAGGTTGCAGTCAGCTGACATGATGCCACTGCACTCCAGCCTGGAGACAGAGCAAGACTCCGTCTCAAAAAAAAAAAAAAAAGAAATACAGTTGATTTTAGTAAATCTTATATAAGGCAATTTCTCCCTACTTGTAGTTGTTTGTGCACAGATAACACACACATCTCAAAAGTAAAATGCTCTTAGTGTCTGCTGTCATAGTCTACCTATGCAAGACTTCTTTTGTTTTTTTCTTTTGAAATGGAGCCTCACTCTGTCGCCCAGGCTGGAATGCAGTGGCTCAATTTCAGCTCACGGCAACCTCCGCCTCCTGGGTTCAAGCCTCAAGCCTCTTGAGTAGCTGGGATTACAGGCGTGAGCATATTAAAAAGACTGCTTTTTAATATGTATATAATATGTAGTTTTTCCAGGAATGTGGAGTTTATCCTGGTTAAGAAACTTAGTATTTACCGTCAAAATTTTGGAAGTAAAGATGTGAAAATAGATTTCCAAGCTGGGTACAGTGGCTCACAGGTGTAATTCCAGCACTTTGAGAGGTCAAGGCAGGAGGATCCCAAGGACTGCTTGAGCCCAGGAGTTTGAAACCAGCCTGGACAACAGAGTGAGATTCTGTCTCATAAAAAAGAAAAAAATGCATTTCCACATTATTTATACCACAGTTTTGCCATGTTTTCGTTTCAGTCTTTAGGTATCATGTTCTTTTTTTTAAGTCAGAGGTATCAATATATATATATATCCTGTTGTAATCTTTTTTAAGCCCTATAATTAGATTGCTATCACATGTTACTGGATATATATAAACAATTACAGACTCAACTGATCGTATGCATATTTAATGCAAAAAAGTACACATGAAGATTCTTACACAAGGTGGCTCCTGAATTCAAGTCAGCCACATCTGATACTCAGCTGAAAGACTAGTCATCTCTTCTAACTGGAGGAAGTAGTGGCTGTGTTAGACTAACCAAGAATCACTGTAGTTCACTCACAGCCTGTGCACTATACTTCATGGTTTTGTTTTGTTTTTTTTTTTTTTTGAGACGGAGTCTTGCTCTGTCACCCAGGCTGGAGTGCAGTGGCCGGATCTCAGCTCACTGCAAGCTCCGACTCCCGGGTTCACGCCATTCTCCTGCCTCAGCCTCCCGAGTAGC
Source organism: Rhinopithecus roxellana (assembly GCF_007565055.1). Classification (NCBI taxonomy): domain Eukaryota; kingdom Metazoa; phylum Chordata; class Mammalia; order Primates; family Cercopithecidae; genus Rhinopithecus; species Rhinopithecus roxellana. Next base: position 21,262,304 of record NC_044561.1, on the reverse strand, counting down.
TGAGCCTACAGGTGCCTGCCACCTCGCCTGGCTAGTTTTTTTTTTTTTTTTTTGTATTTTTTAGTAGAGACGGGGTTTCACCATGTTAGCCAGGATGGTCTCGATCTCCTGACCTCGTGATCCCCCCGTCTCGGCCTCCCAAAGTGCTGGGATTACAGGCTTGAGCCACCGTGCCCGGCCCTACTTCATGGTTTGAGGATAATTTTCTTTATGCCACTCATGTCTTACGTGGTGGTATCAAAGCCTGACTACCCCTACGAGGTGGCTGTGCTCAGTGGGTACCTGTCTGGGCATAGAAAATGCCAGGGCAGGCGAACCAGCATCAGAAGATGGCTAAGGAAGGAGTGGGGCCTATCCTGTTCACTTCCACACTTTGTAACTTTGGGTCTACTTTGGTTTTTGTGACAAAGCAGGGATAGAGGAGAAAATAACTTAAAATTCTGAAAAACTTAAAGTGGAGAAACAGTGACATTTAGTGACTACATGTGAAAAATTGGTACTCTTCCTGGATTTTGCCTGGACTTTTTTCTCCCAAATTAGTATATTCTAGTCATGCCTAACTATGCTGGTCTATGTCTAGATGAACAAGAGAACTGGGCAACCCATGATCCACATCTACCTGGATAAGGAAACAGGAAAGCCCAAAGGCGATGCCACAGTGTCCTATGAAGACCCACCTACTGCCAAGGCTGCCGTGGAATGGTTTGACGGTAAGATGTACTCACTGGCATTCTTAATCTCCCTGGCTATAGAGTATGACAGGTGGGAGGAACTTGTGAACCATAGGAGCAAGAAGACCTTCCATCTCTTTCTGGGGGAAGTAGATTGCTGATCTCCCTTCAGTAGTATTAGGACCCAGCCATTGACCCTGGATTTGGAGATCCCTTTTTTTTTTTTTTTTTTTTTTTTTTTTTTGAGACGGAGTCTCGCTCTGTCGCCCAGGCTGGAGTGCAGTGGCCGGATCTCAGCTCACTGCAAGCTCCGCCTCCCGGGTTTACGCCATTCTCCTGCCTCAGCCTCCCAAGTAGCTGGGACTACAGACGCCCGCCACCTCGCCTGGCTAGTTTTTTTTTGTATTTTTTTAGTAGAGACGGGGTTTCACCGTGTTAGCCAGGATGGTCTCGATCTCCTGACCTCATGATCCGCCCGTCTCAGCCTCCCAAAGTGCTGGGATTACAGGCTTGAGCCACCGCGCCCGGCCTGGAGATCCCTTTATTTTCAGGCTTTAGTATTACAAATCAACCTTGCTTAAAGTGGCAAACACTTCTCTAAGCACAGGTTATCAGAAGGTACAGAAAACCCTTCTAAAGAACATCTTAGCCAGTGTACATTTGCATATAGATAAATATATATATTTAAATAAGGCCTTGACATTAATGCTGGGATTTCACTTCAGACAAAACCAACTTGAAAGCATTGAACGACTTGGCCACAGGTCCAGTGGCTCGCACCTGTAATCCCAGCACTTTGGGAGGCCAATGTAGGTGCATCCCCTGAATCCAGGGGCTTGAGACCAGCCTGGGGAACGTGGCACAACCCTGTCTCTACAAAAAATACAAAAATTAGCCAGGTGTTGTGGCGCACTCCTATACCTATAGTCCCAGCTACTCAGGAGGCTGAGGTGGGAGGATCACTTGAGCCCGGGGAGTTTGAAGCTGCAGTGAACTGAGATTGCACCACTGCACTCTAGCCTGGACAACAGCAAGACTCTTGTCTCAAAGAAAGTGTCAAATAACAAGTCCTGGTTCTCTTTTCTTCGCCATGCAATCAGCTTCCCACCAGCTTATTTTCCTCCTTATGGTAGACAGTATTTTTTTGCTTGTGTTTTTGATATTTTGAGCCAGTCTCACTTTGTCACTCGGCTGAAGTGCAGTGGCACAAGCAGTCTCAGCTTACTGCAGCCTCCGCCTCCCAGGTTCAAGTGAATCTTGTGCCTCAGCCACTCAAGTAGCTGCTGGACTATAGGCGCATGTCACCCTGCCCAGCTAACTTTTGTATTTTTTAGTAGAGATGGGGTTTCACCATGTTGGCCAGGCTGCAGAGAGGTTTTTAAGTATATTTAAGTGTATGGCCTTTTTCTGGCCAGGCACGATGGCTCTTGCCTATAATCCTACCACTTTAGGAGGTCAAGGCAGGAGGATTGCTTGAACCAAGGAGTTCATCACCAGCCTGGGCAACCTAGCGAGAGACTGCCTCTACAAAACATTTTGTAAAATTATCCGGGCATGGTGATGCATGCCTGTAGTCCTAGCTACTTTGGAGGATTGCTTGAGCCTGTGAGATTGAAGCTGCAGTGAGCCTTGCCACTGCACTCCAGCCTGGGCAACAGAGTGAGACCACCATCTCAAAAAAGCCTTTTTCTGGCCTTGTCAGTAAAGATCTTAGAGAAGATTACAGGAGGGGCAGACCTAATGCATCTGGGAGTGGTCATTTGATGATGTGGAGTTGGTGAACAGGGAATACAGGGGAGTAATTGATGTTTTGTTGTCTTATTCCAGGGAAAGATTTTCAAGGGAGCAAACTTAAAGTCTCTCTTGCTCGGAAGAAGCCTCCAATGAACAGTATGAGGGGGGGTATGCCACCCCGTGAGGGCAGAGGGATGCCACCACCACTCCGCGGAGGTACTTTCTCTGATCTCCTATGTTGCATTAAAAGGTTTTCAATATACTCCCTACCCTTGAGAAACTTGATTACTAGAGTGAAGAAATATAAAATTGTGTGTAGAGTCAATACTTTGAACGTTTGTGGGCGTAAAAGGAAGAGGAGAAGAACATGGGAGGCTGGAAGCCACACTGCCTGTCAACTCCAGACTGCCATTTATTTGGCTTTGGTTGTGTCTGTATAGACATGCCTGCTTCTTATAGAATTGTGGGAGTTTGGCCGGGTGTGGTGGCTCATGCCTGTAATTCCACCACTTTGGGAGGCCGAGGCGGGCGGATCGCCTGAGGTCAGGAGTTTGAGACCACCCTGGCCAACATGGTGAAACTCTACTAAAAACAGAAAAATTAGCCAGGCATGTTGGTGCATGCCTGTAGTCCCAGCTACTTGGGAGACTGAGGCAGGAGAATTGCTTGAATCTGGGAGGTGGAGGTTGCAGTGAGCCAAGATCTTGTTCCACTGCACTCCAGCCTGGGCAACAGAGCAAGACTCCATCTCAAAAAAAAAAAAAAAAAAAAAAGGCCGGGCACAGTGGCTCATGCCTGTAATCCCAGCACTTTGGGAGGCCAAGGCGGGCAGATCACAAGGTCAAGAGATCAAGACCATCCTGGCTAACACAGTGAAATCCCATCTGTATTAAAAATAGAAAAATTAGCCGGGCGTGATGGTGGGCGCCTGTAGTCCCAGCTACTCGGGAGGCTGAGACAGGAGAATGGCATGAACCTGGGAGACGGAGCTTGCAGTGAGCTGAGATTGCGCCACTGCACTCCAGCCTGGGTGACAGAGCCAGATTCCGTCTCAAAAAAAAAAAAGAATTGGAGCTGTTTCCTGTAGAGGACGTGGAACACACTCCTCACAGGGAAGGGGCTGATGCCTGAGCCACACAGAAACATATGGGACGGGTGATGGGGAAATAACAACAGTGGTATATGTGGGGTTACTTAGTGATTTTTATTTCCCATAGCAAATCTGGTGCTACAGAGAAATGATTTGCTGTTTCTTGTTGTAGGTCCAGGAGGCCCAGGAGGTCCTGGGGGACCCATGGGTCGCATGGGAGGCCGTGGAGGAGATAGAGGAGGCTTTCCTCCAAGAGGACCCCGGGGTTCCCGAGGGAACCCCTCCGGAGGAGGAAACGTCCAGCACCGAGCTGGAGACTGGCAGTGTCCCAATCCGTATGTACTTGTCTTGGCAAATTGATACCCTACGAGTGAAGCCACCCTTCCCTCACCCCATCCCCACTCTAGAGCAGATGGCTCTGTCTAGAGGAACAGAATGATGACCCTGATGGCTGGTTAGGGGCACTAGTCAGCCATTCCCTGGATGCTTCAGAGCCTTCTGAAGATTGATTTGACCTGTGTTGTGGCCGCACTGCTGCCTTAGGCTGTGCCCTAAAACCTGGGTGTACATAGATCCTGATAGTGAGTGTGTACCTGTTCACACACCACCTTTCCTTGTTTATCTTCCTTAGTTCAATTGGTGATTTCTGCTGTGATGTAATTTGATGTAATTGTATGCAGGGGTTGTGGAAACCAGAACTTCGCCTGGAGAACAGAGTGCAACCAGTGTAAGGCCCCAAAGCCTGAAGGCTTCCTCCCGCCACCCTTCCCACCCCCGGGTAGGTGCAGGTTTCATGAGTGTTCCCTCAGCTTCCTGATGCTAAACGTCTTTTCTTATCTGTGGGGCTTGGTAAACTGCAGCTGCCGTCTGCTTAAGAACCTTGAGTTGTCGTCCTGTCGTCATTTCTAAATTGTCAGCCTGATGCTGAGATTGAGTGAAGTGTCTGGTTTGTTTCTGCGGTGAGAGAAGGAAGCAGAGCAGCTTCCAGTGTCCACAGGGCCTCTGCAGCCACCCACTGACTGCTTTCGCCCTGCTCTTCTCACCTTAGGTGGTGATCGTGGCAGAGGTGGCCCTGGTGGCATGCGGGGAGGAAGAGGTGGCCTCATGGATCGTGGTGGTCCTGGTGGAATGTTCAGAGGTGGCCGTGGTGGAGACAGAGGTGGCTTCCGTGGTGGCCGGGGCATGGACCGAGGTGGCTTTGGTGGAGGAAGACGAGGTGGCCCTGGGGGGCCCCCTGGACCTTTGATGGAACAGATGGGAGGAAGAAGAGGAGGACGTGGAGGACCTGGAAAAATGGATAAGTAAGTGCTGGTGAAAAGCAGCTGTGGGCCACCAGGCACAGTGAGAGGACAGCCCCTCCCAGCTTGGTTGGAGCAAGTTCCCATGGCGCTAGGAAGCTTGTGCCAGTGCTTGGGAGGAGTCAGGAAGGGGCACCTGGGGCCTCTGGAAGGGCTTCCTCACCCCTCCCCATTCTAACCAAAGAGCCCTCTTTGCCTTGCAGAGGCGAGCACCGTCAGGAGCGCAGAGATCGGCCCTACTAGATGCAGAGACCCCGCAGAGCTGCATTGACTACCAGATTTATTTTTTAAACCAGAAAATGTTTTAAATTTATAATTCCATATTTATAATGTTGGCCACAACATTATGATTATTCCTTGTCTGTACTTTAGTATTTTTCACCATTTGTGAAGAAACATTAAAACAAGTTAAATGGTAGTGTGCGGAGTTTTTTTTCCTTCTTTTAAAAATGGTTGTTTAAGACTTTAACAATGGGAACCCCTTGTGAGCATGCTCAGTATCATTGTGGAGAACCAAGAGGGCCTCTAACTGTAACAATGTTCATGGTTGTGATTTTTTTTTTTTTTTTAAATAAAATTCAAAATGTTTATAAACAGTTATCCTTCTCGGCCTCTGTTCCACAGTCACTGTGTGTCTGCTGGGAGCGTGCTCCCACCCCACCCAGGAGAGGGGTGCTTTCAGGGGTCGTGTGAGGTGAAATCTAAAGCGGTTGTGACATGGAAACAGACTCTGACCCTGACGCACCCTCAGAGACCCACTAGTGTCCAAAGGTTCAAGGAGAGATCCAGGTAAGGGAGGCACAGGAAGAACTGGAAATAACCGCCTTCCGTGGGATCAGGCTCTAGGAGCATCTAAGGAGCTGTTCCCTCAGGTGAGGGACAATCCCTCAGGCGGACTGGGTCAGGCCCTCTCATCCCAGCACTTCTGGACAAGTATTGCGTACACCTCTGCGGTTTCCCTGGTCATTTCCTGTGCTAGTATGTGTTTGATTCTCTGCATTTGGAAAACCCTCCCTTAACCAGCCATCATACACCTCCCTCCACACCATCTTCCTGGCCCTTTCTACAGGAAGCGCATGAAAAGAGCCATGTCTACCTCCCCCCTTTCTGGAACCCACTTCATTCTTTGCCCACACTAAAACACCTCTCAGTCACCCACGACTTCTAATGTTGCCAACTCAGTGGTCATTCCTTCTCTTTTTCTCCTATCTCCTTCATTGCTTCCTTTTTCTTCTATCCCTAAATGCAGGACGGCCCCAAGGCTAGCATTGGGTTCCCTTGCCCCACACTGCCTGGCTGTCCTTCCCATACTCTGGCTTCAGCCCTTTCTCCCTAGGGCAACTCGGTTTGGGTGCATGATGGGTGTAGAGCAGGGCTTGCTCCTGCCGCATCCTCCCTACACCCCAGGTCAGCAAACACACTGCCCCAAACCTTGGAGTCATCCATGACCCATTCTCAAACCTCAGCCCCCAACCTAGCTCTCTTCTAAATCCAGGACAGTGCAAACCACCACAGCCCCCCACCTCCATGACATCACCTCACTGGGTTCCCTGCTTTTCCCCTCAGTGTCTCCAGCCCTTCCTTAGAAGCCAGACCAAGGTTTGTGGTGGTTTTTTTTTGTTGTTGGAGATGGTCTTGCTGTCACCAAGGCTGGAGGGCAGTGGCACAATCATAGCTTCAACTCCTGAGCTCAAGCGATCTTCCCAACTCAGCCTCCCGAGTAGCTGGGACTACAGGTGTAGCACCCGGCTAATTTTTTTGATGCTTTTGTAGAGATCAGGTCTCACGGTTGCCCAGGCTGGACTCAACTTGGGCTCAAGTGATCATCCCACCTTGGCCTCCCAGTGCTGGGATTATAGGCGTGAGCCACCACACTTGGCCCAAACCAGCTAGACACAGGAGGTCGTCTCCAGTCTCAAAACCATTTGGTGGCTCCAAGCATGCTTGCCATGCTTCAAAAGACCCCTGGGAGCCCAGCTGCCCTGCTCTGCCTTGCTCGCCAGTCCAGCACTGTTCCTCAAGGGGCCAAGGACGCTCTCACCTCAGCCTTGATGTGTCAGAGCCAAGGTGCACACACACCTATGAGGCCCAAACTTAACTAGGGAATCACTGGGCCCCTGTGTCATGCCAGGCATTGCACTAAGTACCTCCATGTGTTTAATTCCTAATAACCTTCAAGGCAGGTAGCATAGGACAGCCACAACTCAGCTGAGATGGGAATAGAGAGGTCAAGGGAGGACTTGCCATTGAGAGGCCGAGTTGAGCTAAGGGTCGTTGCCCTCCAGACCCCGCACACTCACCCTCCCACCACCCCACTGTACACAGGCACCTGCTTCTGAAAGGATGGGTGCTCTGACATGACCCGCATGCTGCCAGCACTAAGGGAAGACAAGCAGCCTGCTCTGAAAGCTGCTGCTGCACAAGCATCCGTCAGACTCTGGCATTGCATAGGCTCCCCAGGAGTACCCTTAGTCCCTACCTTGAGAGGGGTTTGTCATTGGCATTAAATAGCCCTGGTAGAGACGTTTACAGCAGATAGGTCTATTTTTGTCAGTCCAAAGAAACTTCTGGACTGCTCTGGGCACAGATGCCCTCAGGCAGCATGGATTCCGAGCCTGTCTCAAAGGGCTGCATGAAGCTGGCTAGTGCCAGGGCATGAAGGAGGTGGGCAGGGCAGACAGCAGAGCAGGTCGAAAGGCTGGCATCTATCCCACACCCTGCTCAAACTCCTCAAAAGCACCTAGACTAAAAGTTTCCAACACAAACTTGAGGTCCCACGAGGCCACACGGCACAGGCCTGGGCAAAGGTGGTGGGGTCCGTGGGGAGACTGATCTATGCCCGCAGGGAGTGGCTGCCCTGCTCGACAGGAAAGAGCACAGGGCTGCAGCAGCAGCTGTGGGGCCGACAGTGTAGTCTGTGACGGACGACAGCTGGTCCTCATGCTGTCCCCTCCTGCCCCACTCCTGACAGATCTGCTGGGCGTACGGCCGGCAGTGAGGACATTGTGATACAGGCAGGTTGGAAAGAGCCCACTTGGGTTTTCCAATTTTGCATCTCTCTTGTGGAGGGCACTGGAGGCAGCTCGGGGTCACCTGTCCCACAGCCAGAGCAGGAGCTGACCAGCCGCAGTCATTGGAGCCGAGCCCACACCTGGACACAGCAGCCGGAAGCCTCCTGTGAGTCCCTCACTCATCCTGGGCTGTGCTCAGAGCCTCAGTCCAGGCTGGAGAACTTGGGAGTTCTAATCCAACCAGCACCAGAGGTTCCTGGAGCTGCCTGGTAGCAGGGCTGTAGCCCACAATGCGAGTTTTGCTTGAAAGCTCCACAGCCATCGTCTGACCTCTAGTGGCAACCAAGGCCAAGCAGGCTGCTGGCTGGCACCCAGCAGTGGGTGCAAGAAACTGGCTATGTACCCTCTGGTCAAAGGCCAGAAGGAGCCCATATGGGAGCCACAGCATTCTGTGCACAGAGCGGGGTGGCCTCAAGGATCTGTACAGATGGGCTTAGGGTCCCTATAACCCAAACCCTCCAGCAGTTTCTGTGGTTTCTCTTGGTCCTGCAAGGAACAAGGGAGACCATGCAGAGGCTGAGCTTTCCCAGATGTGGCCCCATGGGCCCTGGGCCACCATATGACAGAGGGGGTCAAAGCTAGGGTCCACCATGCCCTGGGCCAGGGGTCTGACCCCCCAGTGAAGTCTGCACCATAGCAACTGCATGTCCTACAATCAGGTGGAGGCTGTGGTCTAGAACAGGCCTCTTATCACCGGCCACAGCGGGAGGAAGGAATCTCTTTATAATCCCTCCTCCCCAGAGAAGTGGACATGCTGAGCCAGGCCACACTGAGTTGGGTAGTGGCATTATTTTTCACAACCCCATGATGTGACTACTACTACTGTCCCATTCTACAGATGGTGCCACTGAGGCTCAGGGAGCTTCACTATCCCATCTAATGACCAATGACAGAGCCTGGGTTCAGTCCAACTTCACCTGTGTCCACAGCCCCAAAATGGAGCAAGGTGGGTATAAGCAGGAGTCAAATTCCTGCACAGCTGCTGGTTACACACATCCCATGACTTCTCTGGGCCTCAATTTCCCCAAATTGTAAAATGAGAACACCTAAGAGTATCATAGCTCATCGGGGTATTTTGAAGATGAAACTGTTAAGTGTCCACACAGATTCACCCCCACCCCAAACCTACAACCCTCCTCCACCTCCAGCAGCCCTCCCCTCCCCAGGTGTTAGCATCCCCGCCCTCCCAGTGCTCAGCCCTGGGAGTCCTCCTGGACCCCGTTCTCACACAACCAATCCACCAGCACATCAGCTCTCCCCTCACAATACGGCCAGAATCCAGCACCCTCTCACCACCTGGTTTCCTCTGAGGCTCCAGCTCCTGCCTTGGCTGACCACAGCAGCCCCAGAGAATGTTAAGACCTAAACCAACCACCCCTGCTCTAAATCATTCCATGGCTCCCATGTCCTTCAAAAGAGGCACAGCCCACAAGGCCCTGCTTAACCAACCTTGGGGTCTCTCTAATCTCTCTACCTTTTCCCTCACCCACCTCCCCAGTCTTCTTGAGCATGCTGGACACATGCACACTTTGGGGCCTTTGCACTGACCCTTCCCTCTCCCCCTCCAGATACCCCCGACCTTCCTCCCTCATCTCCTTTCCTGATGAGGGATTTTAAGTTACAGCCCCCCTCACACTCACACCCTCACCCAGCTCCCTCCCCATCTCCCCTGCACCTCATCCCTGTCTCTGCCCTGGGGCTGCCTCCCTGCCACTCGGACAGCAGGTCCTGAGAGCTGGCACTGCTTGGTTCCCTGTTGTTTTGCTGTTGATTTCCAGTGCCCAAAGAGACCCAGCACACAGTAGGTGCCATGCAGGTGTCAGCCTTGAGGATTGCTAATTTCTGCATTCCTCACTGGAGGAAGTGCCATGCCAGGCACTGAGGTGAGAAAACACCTTTGAAAAATTCACACAAGCTCATGCCTATAATCCCAGCACTTTGGGAGGTGGGCGGATCACCTGAGGTCAGGAGTTCGAGACCAGCCTGGCCAACATGGTAAAACCCCCCGTCTCTACTAAAAATACAAAAAGCCGGATGTGGTGGCTCACGCCTGTAATCCCAGCTACTCGGGAGGCTGAGACAGAAGAATCGCTTGAACCCGGGAGGTGGAAGTTGCAGTGAGCCGAGATCTAGACACTGCACTCCAGCCTGAGCAAGCGACAGAGTGAGACACTGTCTCAAAAAAGAAAAGAAAAGAAAAAAAATCACAAGGACTCTGGGATGATGTCTGTGAGTGCCTGGCGCCAAGAGGCCTGGCTCACAATAGGTGCTCAACCAATGCTGCTGATCCGTGGACCAGGGCGTCTCCATAATCGTCATGTTCAAATCCCGGCTCCATCAGCTGCTCTCCTGACGGTGCCCCAGTTGGGCATGAGTGTCCCTCACAGAGGTGACACGCCAGTCCATTCAGGTCAAGGGCTCAGAGCAGTCTTGGTAGCACACAGTAGGAGATTTATTGGAGCTCTGAGCCTGGCTGTGGTCGGCGGCGCTTCCCTGCAGGCCGGCCCCGCCCGTGTAGCATGGCTGCCGCCCAGACCCGCCCGGCATCCCGCCCAACCCAGCCGGCAGCAGCAGGGGGCAGGATTTCCCGCTGATCCCGGCGGTCTGTCCTCTGCAGTTTAAAAAGAGCCTAGCGGAGCTTAACTCTCCCGTGTCCGGCCGGCCTCCGATGCCCCAGTCCCCTGTTCTGTGCGGAACTCTGGCTTTGGCCATCTGCCTACTTCTCTAAGCCTCAGTATCCTCATCTGTAAAACCGGTTCCCCTCATCTCAAGGTCAAAACGGAGCATTCCGTGAGCAGAAGGAGCCCTCAGTCACCAGGGCCATCCTCCCCTCCCCGCGGCGGTGCCGGTTATCTGGCCAGGGGAGGTCCACCCGGGAGGAGGTGACTTTGCAGCCCCCAGCCGCTATCGCTTCCTGACTTCATCTTGGGAACAGGCCGTGCTGTGCGCCAGCCCAGGGAGCCCACCGTACGGGGAGGCGGAGGATTAAAAGGTCCCAACCTCCTCCCCAGGGGATCAAAGAGGTTGGACGGGGCCCCGGGTACTAGGCTGGGTGGGGGTGGGGCGCCTGGGCCGGTCGCAGTTGTCTGGGGACCCTGGGGCCCTCTGCGTCGAGAGCGCTTGAAGACCCAGGATTCCTGGCCCGATCGCGTGGGAAGACCCCAGCTCTTCCCCTATCTGCCCCGCCGGCTCGGGAAAGGGGCTGCCCCTTTAAGAGCGCGCAGCCCCGCCCGCCCCCTCCGGGCCGGATCCGAATTCCAGGGAGGCGGGGCGGAGACGGTGGCGAGGAGGAGGCCGCGGCGCGGGACAGATCGAGCTGCGGCTCGGGCGGCGCCTCCCTGCGGCGGGCCCGGCCCGGCTCCGGCCCCCGCCGGGGCGATGCTCCCTGGAGCCGCGGGATGAGCCAGGTGAGCGCGGAGACCCCCAGCACTCCCTGCCTGGTGCGCATGGACGGGGGCGGAGGGCCGGGAACCGACGTCCGCGGCCTCTGTTCCCCGGGGCTGTGTGACCTTGGGCGGCCCCGCGCCCTCTCTGGGCCCAGGCCCGAGCACCGGCGGGGCCTGTGGAGGCCGCTCTGAGTCCTGGCCCCGCTGGCACCGGCCTGGGGCGCTAGGGAGGCTTCTTGGAGGAGGCGGGGCCTGGCCCTGGCCCCGGATCACCGAGACCGGCCACGCTGCGCCGCCTGGACGCCCGGGCTCCTCCACCCACAGCTCCGCGACCTTCACGAGCTGGGCCCTTTCTGCGCCTCAGTTTCCTCATCTGTAAAATGGAGATAATGCCTCCGCCCGCTCAGCCCTAGCGCGGTCGTGCTGTTACACTATTGCTGCTGCTATGTCGTTGTTAATGATGGCACAGCCCTTATGGAAGGGGGGCCAAGGAAGGCGCGGGGACCTTCCCGCAGGACGTGGGGTGGGCACCAGCCCTGAGCCATGCACATAACCCACTCTGAGGTCAGGACCTGGGTTCCATTCGTGTCCTCTGGGGGCCCTAGCCTTTGCCTTCACTTCTCTAGGTCCCAGCCCTTCACAATGGGCACCTCCCTGCCTGAGAGGGAGGCCCCAGCCAAGCCCCAGTTTGTACCCCAGAAAGTCACACAGCAAACACTTAATGGACCCTAAGTTTATAAAAATTATCCCATAGAGTCCCACGAGGCAGGGAATGTTACTGTACCCATTTCGCAGATGAGGAAACGGAGCACCGACATTTCCCAGAGCCAACATGTAAACCAGGCATTTGGCCTGAGTGACAGACTGGTGCAGGTGGCCAGCAGCTTAGTTTGTACTGAGCCCTTACTGGGTCCCCACAGCGATCCTGACCTGTATTCCTGCCCACAGTGACTCGGCCGGTCAGGGCATGGCAGACCCGGTGGCGGGCATCGCGGGCTCGGCGGCCAAGAGCGTGCGGCCGTTTCGCTCCAGTGAGGCCTACGTGGAGGCCATGAAGGAGGACCTGGCCGAGTGGCTCAATGCCTTGTACGGCCTGGGTCTCCCGGGTGGTGGTGATGGCTTCCTGACCGGGCTGGCCACGGGCACGACCCTGTGCCAACATGCCAATGCCGTGACCGAGGCTGCCCGTGCATTGGCAGCTGCCCGACCGGCCCGAGGTGTGGCCTTCCAGGCGCACAGTGTAGTGCCTGGCTCCTTCATGGCCCGCGACAACGTGGCCACCTTCATCGGCTGGTGCCGCACGGAGCTGGGTGTGCCGGAGGTGCTCATGTTTGAGACTGAGGACCTGGTGCTTCGCAAGAACGAGAAGAGCGTGGTACTGTGCCTGCTGGAGGTGGCACGGCGTGGGGCCCGCCTGGGCCTGCTCGCCCCACGCCTCGTGCAGTTCGAGCAGGAGATTGAGCGGGAGCTGCGTGCTGCACCCCCAGCCCCCAACGCCCCTGCTGCTGGGGAGGACACCACTGAAACCACCCCTGCACCAGGGACTCCTGCCCGTGGCCCCCGCATGACACCCAGCGACCTGCGCAACCTCGATGAGCTGGTGAGTCCCCCAGCACCAGGCGCCAGAGACCCGACAGCACAGCTAGTGCCTGCTATCTGTCCCCGAACCTCCCAGGGTCCACCCTATCTGCAGAACAGCCTGCCCCACAAAAAGAGTGCACATGTTGAGCACCAAATCAAGGACTGTATACCTGACCCCAAGGAAATGGGTAGCCCACAGAGAGGGAGGTGCTGGGGAGATGACGCAGCCCAGCCGGGCCTGGGACAGGATGCGGGCTCCTGGCACGATCCTCCCTCACTTTGTGTGCTAACTGTGCCTCAACTGAGCTTGTGCATTCCTTCTGGGGGACTGCATGATTGGGGTGCCTCCTCTGTGCCCTCCCTGCACTTAGTCTTAGGCAGATGTGCCCAGAACCTCAGGGAGGCTCGAGGTTGAGTGAGTGCTGTGATGCTCAGTTGAGATGAGGCATGGAATAAGCCCTGGGCAAGGTGCCTACCACACAGTAGGTACCCCAGGGGGCTCTGCAGGTCTCCCCACTCCCCAGGCACCCTTGGGAAGCCTAGCTGGGTTGCTGCTGTTGCTGGGATGGGGATCCTGTTTGGAGCTGCAGGACTCTAAGCATAGAAGATGCCAGGCCCTGCCCCCAACTCTCTCCTCTCCCAGGATGTGGGTGGCCCCTGCCACCCCCGAGGGCTGGACCAAGAGTTTCCTTCTTATCGGAAGGTCAGGACTACAATGTGCCTGCCTGGGAGGCGGATAGCGGATGGCAGTGGGCAGAGCCTGGGGGGCCCCACCCCCTGTCCTGGGCCAGGGTCACTCAAGGCTCCACCTGCTTATTTCCTCTGGCAGCACCACTGCCGCTGTGGGCAGGGAGGCGGGCAGGGCCGCCCACATAGCCAGCTTGGCAGCTCTGGCTCTGGTGGGGGGCTGTATGTGGTGCGTGCTCACCTAGCCAGTGGCCTGTGTGTCCCACGTGTCTGTGGTACCCCTCAGCATCAGTGCCCACCCAAGGGCATGGGACCCCCTGCGCCTGTGTCCTATAGCCCGCCTGGCCTTCCTGTGGGCCCCAGCCTTCTTGTCTGGGAAGTGGATGAAGGGGGAGTGAGGACAGGCTCTGGGGCTTCCCCAGCTCTAGGAGCTGTGGGATGTTCCTCACAGGGTCTCAGACCATGGTGTGACCACAGCCCCATCATCTCATCCTGGGAGCTCCCTGGGCCCAGAGAGCCAAGAAGGGGGAGCTGGTAAAAGGTCATGTGTGGGCCGGGCGTGGTGGCTCACGCCTGTAATCCAGCACTTTGGGAGGCCGAGGTGGGTGGATCACCTGAGGTCTGGAGTTCGAGACCAGCCTGGCCAACATGGAGAAACCCCATCTCTACTAAAAATACAAAATTAGCCAGGCGTGGTAGCACATGTCTGTAATCCCAGCCGCTCGGGAGGCTGTGGCAGGGGAATTGCTGGAACCTGGAAGGCAGAGGTTGCAGTGAGCAGAGATCACGCCGTTGCACTCCAGCCTGGGCAACGAGTGAAACTCCGTCTCAAAAAAAAAAAAAAAGAAAAGAAAAGAAAGGTCATGTGTGGAAGCTGTACCCCATCTGGGGTAACACGGCCTCCATCCACTTCCCTGGAAGGTCTGACTTCCTCCTGACCCTGGAATGGCTGACATTAAGCCCCAGGAAGAGGACTTGACTTCTGACCCCTACCCTCTCTCTGGCCTCAGGTGAGGGAGATCCTGGGCCACTGCACCTGCCCCGACCAGTTCCCCATGATCAAGGTCTCAGAGGGGAAGTACCGTGTGGGGGACTCGAGCCTGCTCATCTTTGTGCGGGTAAGGGCCAGGGGCCGCTCTAGTGGGCAGCAGCCAAGGTGGTGGGCTGCCGGGTGCCTGGGGCACAGCCATGACCTGCCCACGCCTGCAGGTGCTGAGGAGCCACGTGATGGTGCGAGTGGGTGGTGGCTGGGACACGCTGGAGCATTACCTGGACAAGCACGACCCCTGCCGCTGCTCCTCCACCGGTCAGTGCCGGGGTGGGGCTGGGGGTAGATGGGCAGGGGACTCGCTTGTGTGGCTACGTCCCTCACATGCTGCCTGTCCTCTCCCTGCAGCTCATCGCCCACCCCAGCCGAGGGTCCGTACCTTTTCTCCGCAGAGGGTGTCACCCACCCCCAGTCCCCGCCCTGCTAGCCCAGTTCCTGGGAGTGAGCGCCGGGGCTCCCGACCTGAGATGACTGCCATTAGCTTACGAAGCACAAAGGAGGGGCCCGAGACCCCGCCCAGGTGAGATGCAGGAGGACGAGGGGTGAGGGGTCCAGAGGGTTGGGGGCGTCAGCCCTAGCCTGCATGACGGGTTGCCTGTGCGCCAGAGTGACTCACACCCTGGGAAAAGTTCCCGTGGGTGGGGGCGGGCCTAGCTTCCCATCTCCATGGCAACACAACCAAACCAACAACACAGCTGGGGCGGGCCCTGTGGCTGGGCGGCAGCCAGTCCAGCTCTTGCTTCCTCTGGCCGGTCCTGGGAAGGGGGGTGTCTAGAGCCCCAGAAACTTCTTTTTCTGTGGTTTTTGGGGCCCTGGGTGGCTGGAGGAAGCTGCTCACTTCTCCCTGGAAGTCCCCAGGACAGACCGATGCCCCTGACAGCCCCGTCCACCAGCCACATACCCTGCTGTTCCTCTCCCTGCCTGTTCTGCATGCCAGTCCTTCCGTGGTACCCCATCTGTCTCTCTTGTCCCCCTGCCCCAGGCCCCGGGATCAGCTGCCCCCCCATCCCCGCTCCCGCCGCTACTCCGGGGACAGTGACTCCTCAGCCTCCTCCGCCCAGAGCGGCCCCCTTGGTACCCGCAGTGATGACACAGGCACTGGCCCCCGGAGGGAGCGACCCAGCCGGCGGCTGACCACAGGCACCCCGGCCTCTCCGAGACGGCCTCCTGCCCTGCGCAGCCAGTCCCGAGACCGGCTGGATCGGGGCCGGCCCCGGGGGGCCCCAGGAGGCAGGGGAGCCCAGCTGTCAGCCCCCAGCCCTGCCCGGCGGGCCCGGAGCCAGAGCCGCGAGGAGCAGGCTGTGCTGCTTGTGCGCAGGGATCGAGACGGGCAGCACTCATGGGTGCCAAGGGGCAGGGGCACTGGGGGCTCGGGCAGGACCACCCCCCAGACTCCCCGTGCCCGCAGCCCTGCAGCACCCCGGCTTTCCCGGGTCTCCAGCCCCAGTCCAGAGTTGGGCACCACACCGGCCAGCATCTTCCGCACACCCCTGCAGCTCGACCCGCAGCAGGAGCAGCAGCTGTTTCGGCGCCTGGAAGAGGAGTTCCTGGCCAATGCCCGGGCCCTTGAGGCTGTTGCTAGCGTGACCCCCACTGGACCAGCCCCTGACCCAGCTCGGGCCCCTGACCCTCCAGCTCCTGACTCTGCCTACTGTTCCTCCAGTTCCTCCTCTTCGTCCCTCAGCGTCCTGGGTGGCAAATGTGGCCAACCTGGGGACTCTGGCCGGACGGCCAATGGCCTGCCTGGGCCGCGAAGCCAAGCCCTTTCCAGCTCTTCCGATGAAGGCAGCCCCTGCCCTGGCATGGGGGGGCCACTAGATGCACCTGGGAGCTCCCTGGCTGGCCCCGAACCCTTGAGGACCTGGGCACGGGGTCGGATGGACACACAGCCAGACCGTAAACCCTCACGCATCCCCACGCCTCGGGGCCCCCGCCGCCCCTCCGGACCCGCAGAGCTTGGGACCTGGCATGCCCTGCACTCAGTCACCCCAAGGGCTGAGCCAGATTCTTGGATGTGATGGACCAGCTCACTGTCCCCAGACCCCATCCCTTCTCCTTTTCCTTTGTGGCCTTAACCCCTCTGCATCAGGGAGCCCTCTCTGCCTCGAGTACCAGACCTCATGGGACCAGACCCCTTGAAACCACATGGCACAATGGGACCTCTGTTGTACATTCCGATTGGGGGATGAGCGTTGCTATTTAATTACTAATATTATTGAATGCCTTAGAGGAGGCCGGGCCAGCCCGGTGTCCTAAAGACCTGTGGCCCAGCAGAGCCTCTGACAGTAAAGTTTTGCTCCAGCCACCTGTCTGTTTCTTGGGGACTCCGCGTTGGGGCCATTCAGACCTTTTCGAGGACCCTGAAGTTAACTGCCTGGAGGTCAAGCCTGGCAGCTCTGACCTCTAGACTTAAAGCGTTATCCCGCCCAGCTCAGAAATCCCAGGTGCACTCAATTATTTTCCCGTTTATTATCCTGCGATAGGAGTGGCACAAAGAATATGTCCAGTGAAGCTCCAGGAGCAGGCCTCGCGTTTCCAAATTCATAGCCAAGTCCTTTCCATCCAGTGGGATTGTGACCCACTGAGGTCCCAGAAAGGACTGGTCATCTCCAATGGAGCTTGGGACCTGGTTGGGTCCAATGAGGTTCAAAAAGGGGCCCGTCGCTTAGGCCTCATCCAATCAGGGCGGAGACTGCCCTGTCCAGTCCCAGTGAAGTTGGGCGATCCTGTCCAATCCAGGTCCCTGGTTGTCCCAGTCACAAGGTGGGGCCCATGGATGGCACTGTCCAATCGGGTCACATGAGGCTGCAGCGCGCTGGATGCAACGCCCCCTGCAGGCGCAGGGCCGGGTGTGCAGGGCGCGCGCGCACCAGAGCGCAGCGCAGCAGCTCACGGAAGAGACGCAGCACGTGCCAGTTGTACTTGGCCGAGCACTCGAGGTAGCCGCAGCGCCAGCCCCTGCGCACCAGGGCGGCCAGCGCGCGCCGCGGTCCGAAGCGCAGCCGCTGCCTGTCTCGCTTGTTGCCTACCACGAGGATGGGCGCTTCGGGCGCGCCCGCCGGCCTGGGGGCCGAATGGAGATGAGAGACGCGGTGCCGGGGACCCCACGGCCGGAGAATTCCCCCAGTGGGTATACACACGCAGGCGCATTCCCTTCCTACAGCCAGAGGCCCTTCCCACCGAACTCCAGGCCCATGTGGGCAAAAGAGCACACACAGCGAAGACCTTCCCATGGGCGAAGGCCTAAGACCCGGCCCACGACGTTGGGAGACCCTACACACTCCCCTCAGGCAAACACCGGGCCAGATTTGCCCTGGCTCCCCACCGCCAGACCTGCCGCGCCCCCACCTGGTCTCCGCGATGCGCTGCCGCAGGGCCTTCACGTAGTCGAAACTGTCCGGGCTGCAGATGTCGTAGACGAGCACGAAGGCGTCCGTGTCCTGCAAGCTCCAGTCCTTAGGGTCTGGCCACTCCTGGGGACAGGAGGCCAGGGTTTGCGGAAGCCTCTTTTCCACTCTCCCGCTCTCGAACCCTCTGCAGGGGCCTGGACGCTAAACCTAGTTCATCCTCAGGCCAGCATCACCCCCATCCAGATCTCTGCGCCCCTCCCCCAAGTTTTCTGGGCCCTGTCTCCTCATGACCACCAGGATAAAATTTTCCAAATCGTGCCTGGAGCCTGTCAGCCACTCTCCTTCATCCTTGGTCTTCCCTCTGTTTACCCAGAATCTTCTTTTCAGCTTTCCCCAACTCGGCTCAGGCCACTCTCCTCCCTAGATGCCTTCAGTACTTACCACTGCCTCTAAGACTAATTCCAAAGCCCGTGGCCGCCCGCAGCCCCGTGGTCCACCACGCCCCCCACGTTGTCAGCTGTAACCGTTTATATCCCTGGCGTAAGCACCTGCTGGTCTTTCCACCTGCTATGCTTTTGCCACTCCCTTTACTCAGAACTTCACTCGTTCTTCCAGGTTCAGCTCAAATGGCACCCCCTCCAGGAAGCCCTGCTTAATCCTGTCTGCTTTCTTCTTCACTGCTCTAGGGTCGGAGGTCTGTCCTTTACTTTGCACAAATTACTAAACGAGCCTTCGCTCCAGGGCACAGGAATGAGGGGGCAGAGAATAAACCCCTCCACCAGCCTCCGTAGTAAATACACCCCTACTCCTGACCCCAGTCTCTCCCATTGTAGCTCTGCTCAAGGCCCCAAACACAAAACACCACACTCGCGGAAAGGCACCGCTATGCACCACCACGAGCTGCTCCACACCCCCCAGCCAAGGCAGGCAAAGATGGAGGCGCTCACAGGAGCAAGGGAACGCCCCTGGGCAAAATCGCCAGGTCTCCAGCCTGGGCTTGGGAGTTTCCATGTCGGCGGGAAGGGCTGAAACGCAAGTATCCCAGAAAGCACACACATCCCTCCATCCCGGAGCACAGCCAGGCGCCCGAGGCCTCCACGCGGACACGCACGTGTGCACCGAGCACGCACACCCCTCACGCTGTCACACGCTCCTGCTCGCTCCTCGAGCCGCTACCTCCGGACCCCCAGGGCTCGAGCCGGGGCCAGCGACGTCGCCGTCGCGGATGCTTAAGTCGTAGACGGCGCCGTCGAGCAGCACCGCGGGTCGGTAGAGGCGCGGCCCGTCCGTGGGCCGGTGGCGCTCGGGGTAGTCACCGAACAGGAACTGGCGGATGATGGCCGTCTTGCCCACGCCCGGGGCGCCTAGAACGGCCACCCGCAGGCTGCCCCCCATGGCCGGCCGGCGCTGCCGCTCTCCGCTCTGGAAAGCCTCATGGACCGGCGCCGCGCCGTGCGCCCCCCGGCCGTGCGCCCTGCGCGCCCTGCCCGGTGCGCCTCGGCCCCGCCGCGCTTCTCGTCGACCCCGGAACACAGAGACCGGAGAGGGCAGGCCCGAGGCCGGAGCTGGCGGCGGGAGAACGGACAGACAACGGAGTGGGCAGACAGGTGGCGGACGCGCGAGCGGCTCGGGCGGGTGCCGAAGCCCGGGAGGAGAGCGCAGACCCGGAGCGGCGCTCAGACACCGCCTCCGCCCCGCAGCGCCAACCCAGGCGCCGGCGGCCGCGCCGGGCCCCGAAGTCCGCCCCCCTCGCAGCGCGGGTCCCGCAGCGGTGCGGGGCGCGGGGGGCAGCACTGCCTCCCGGAGCCTCTGTGCCTCCGTCCTTCTCTCGCTTCCGCGCCTGGAGTCGCCGCCCCAGCCGG
Organism: Rhinopithecus roxellana; assembly: GCF_007565055.1. NCBI lineage: Eukaryota > Metazoa > Chordata > Mammalia > Primates > Cercopithecidae > Rhinopithecus > Rhinopithecus roxellana. The sequence goes on along the minus strand of NC_044561.1, from coordinate 21,242,526 downwards.
CGGCGCCAGCGAGCGGGGCCTCCCGGAGGCGGCGATGAGGTAACCGCCCGCCCCTCCCACCTTCCCCCACCGCCCAAAACGCCCCTCCCAGGAAGGGTTGCAGGAAGGTGACTGGGGGACAGATCCCGGAGAGAGCCCACCCCTTTCTTACCCCCTCCGCGTGTCCCGCTCCTCTCACCCGCTCCAGAATAGAAGCCCCTTCCCACCCACGGCCGCGGCCGCTCTTCCAAACACTGCTCGCCCCCACGCTGGCACCCGACAAGCCCCAGCCCCCGGAGTCAGGCCGCCCGGGGTCCGAATTGGGGGGGCGGCTGTGTGACCTTGGGCGAATCGCCGCACTGCGCTGGGTCTGTGCTCCGCATCCATCACAGGCAGACTCCTCAAGAGGCTCCGACCTTTTCTTGAGAGCCTACTATGTGCCAGGCCCTTTACGAAGCTATTACCTACGTGATCCTCGAACCGAGTCTCGGCCTGGCATCGCTGGTTGAGAGAGGAGGAAACAGGCCCCAGAGGGGAATCTGCAAGGTTAGAAGGGCAGTGGGGGGGCCCTTGAAGTCTCCTCTGAGGTCCCTCCTACCTTCCTCCTGCCCACGGGGGTAAATGGCCCACACTAGACAATATTCAAACGGCCATCCTCGAGGGGAAGTGGGGACAGAGGGTGCCAAGACCACAGCAGCTTAGCCCCAGATCCCTGTCCCAACAAGGCTGGAGGTGACTAAATAGATAAAGATCCAGAAATTGGCCCACTCCACCGCCCTGATAAGGTCACGTTTCCTGCGTGAGTTGCAACCCGTAGGTCCCCTCAAAGGGGTGCAACCTCTTCAAAACAGGCGCCCAGAGCCCAAGTTCCCCCTTCCTGGAGCTAGTGGAGAAGCTCCTGCCCCATCACAGCTTGGAAAGCCTGGGTTAGCCCAGCCCCCCATCCTCCGCCTCTGCTCTCCTCCCTGCTGTGTGGGGCTCCCACATCTCTGACCTGCACGTGACAATGCTCAAGAAATGGCCGCAATGCATAGATACCTCTGCACTGACTAAGGAGTTCATTTATTCATCCCCTCAACAAATATTCCATATCTTATTGCTTGTCAGGAGGCTGAAATGGATTTAAAAAGAAAACAACAACAAAAAAAAGTTCTGCTTTGGGAGAGAGGGTTCTAGAACACATGAGATCTAGGGACTGTCAAAGCACAGACAATGTACCCACCCCAGCCCAGGGGAAGTAGAAGAGCTAAATCCTGAAGCGGGAGGAGGCACATCCTCCAGGGAGCCTGTCCATGATGACAACCAGAAAGTGTCTCCAGAACAGTGGCTGTGCTTTCATCCTCTCATGCTGGATCAGGGGCTGGGGTCTGCTTTCACTCCTCTCCTCAGCCACTAGGGCGCTCAGAACCACCTCTGTCCAGTGTTCCAGGTCTTCTACCTCAGTGAGTGGGGACTGCTGCCTTCATCTTTCCTACCATGATTTTTCCTTTCATTTGATGTCCTCTTTCACATTGTAACTTCAGACTTCTGGGTTTTGTTGTTGTTTGAGATAAGGTCTTGCTCTGTCACCCAAGTTGGAGTGAAGTGGTGTCATCATAGCTCACTGCATCCTCAACCCCCTGGGTTCAAGCAATTCTCCTGTCTCAGCCTCTAGAGTAGCTGGGACTACAGGCACACACCACCACCCCTGGCTAATTTTTGTATTTTTTAGTAGAGACAGGGTTTCACCATATTGGTCAGGCTGGTCTCGAACTGCTGACCTCAGGTGATCCAACCGCCTCAGCCTCCCAAAGTGCTGGGGTTTCAGGCATGAGCCACCGTGCCTGGCTAGGACAGTCTTTTGTAAGCTCTTCTCAATGCTAGGCGCACTCCCGCCCACCCCTGGGTATTCTTTCTCTGGAAAACCTTCCTTGCTTCTCCTTCTGACACAGCAAACAGAGCTGTGTGTGAGGCATCTCTGGCTCCCAGTGTGTGTTTTTGGATGGCAAGGGGAAGGGGCACTGTGGACTGGGAACATCCTGAGGCTCCCACGAAGCCCTGTAAACCCCACAGCGTACCATGTTCCCTAGAAGACTCTCACAGAAGTGTTCCTAGCAGCAGTGTCCCTTTATCAAGGGCCTGCGATGTGCCAAGCCTGACCCACAGCCTCGCACTCACTGACGCTCCCAGGGATGCCATGATTGGGCCACAGTTGCCCAGCTGGAAAATGGCAGCACAGGGGCCGGAACCCAGGCTCTTGGGTTCCAGAGTCCGGCTTTCTGAGAAGCCTGGCTTCATCTGGACCCAGAGCGTTCTCAGGAAGTGCTCAACTGGAGCTCAACCCCCAGTGACCACTCAGCCCCCTGTGGGGAGGGGCTTGGGGGAGGCCTCTAGGCCTCGTGGAGCCCCCCCATCCACAGTGGCTGAGCTGAACCCTAATGGGAGTGTGCAGCCCTGTGCCAGGTTTCCCAAAGACCAGCAGGCTGAGGGGCTCAAGCTGCCTGTCTACCTGGGATGTGGATTTCAGGGTTCTCTCATCAGTCCCCTCACTCCTTCCCCAAGGAAAGGCTGCGGGGCTTCTGCCTGCTGCCCCCCTCCAATCCCTATTCCCCAGGGGCCTCCCGGGCACTCTTTGAACGCCCCTATCCAGGGCTCCAGGGACCACCTGCCAACCATGCACGCATCTGCTCCTTCAGCAGAGGAGACTGGCACTAGGCACACAGTGGCCAAAGTGGTCCTGCCTACCCTCTGTGGCGGGGAGAAAGAGACACACGCAGCTAGGCAGGGACAGGTGAAGACAGGCGCTCTGGGCTGGTTCAGGCCTGGGGAGATGAGGAGGCCTAGCGGAAGCACCAGCCCAGCAGCAGTTGAGGGGCTTATACTGAGCCCCAAAGGATCAAGCCACAGATGGTGGGGAGGGCTGGGCAGGGGCAGGCACCAGGTGGGAAATTCTACTTTCTCCAGTTCATTGCCCACAGGCTCCTAACACCAGCCACCTGGCCTTCACCCATGTGCTTCTTCCCAGCTGGGCCTGATTCCGGTCCATCCCTGGAGTCAGGCACCCCAGACTTCATCCAGCTCCCAGGGGGTGTTTGTTCTGGACTCCTTTGCTGGGCCACACCAGTGACCACTAATTATGGTCTGTCCTGGCCATGAATCATGGCTCCACACCACCAGTAACTCACCTGGAGCCACAAATGGGGGGATCCTCCACAGCTCACATGCTTGGGGGTGTAGTGGGGGGACATCCTCATGATGACTCTCACTGATCACAGCCAGGCAGCCTCTTGAGGGCTGGGCTGGTCTTCTAGCCATCAGGATACAAGGAGGCTGGGCAGGGCCGGGCTTCCAAATCTCTGAAAGTTTCTTCTCTTGGGTTTGAAACCTCCTTCCAGGACTGTGTCATCTGTGCAAGTTACTTACATTCTCTGCACCTCGGACTGGGGTAGTGTCTGACACCTGTAATTCCAGCACCTTGGGGAGGCCAAGGCGGGAGGATCGCTTGAGCCCAGGAGTTCCAGACCAGCCTGGGCAACATAGTGAGACCCCATCTCTATAAAAAATTTTTAAAATTGGCCAGGTGCAGCGGCTCGTGCCTGTAATCCCAGCATTTTGGGAGGCCGAGGCAGGGGGATCAAGAGGTCAGGCATTTGAGACAAGCCTGGCCAACATGGCAAAACCCCATCTCTATTAAAAATACAAAAATTAGCCAGGCATGATGGCAGGGGCCTGTAGTCCCAGCTACTCTGGAGGCTGAGGCAGGAGAATCGCTTGAACCCGGGAGGCGGAGGTTGCAGTGAGCCAAGATCACGCCACTGCACTCCAGCTTGGGTGACAGGGTGAGACTCCATCTCAAAATAAATAAATATAAATATAAATAAATTTTATATATATATATGAATAAATTAGCTGGGTGTGGTGGTGCACACACGTGGTCCCAGCTACTTGGAAGCTGAGGTGGGAGGATCACTTGAGCCCTGGAGGTCGAGGCTACAGTGAGCCATGATCATACCACTGTACACCAGCCTGGGCGACAGAGCAAGACCCTACCTCAAAAAAACAAAAAACAAAAAACCAAAAACTACCTCTTCTTCTCAGCTTCTTTCTCTGTGAAGGGAATATTAATTTTCCAGACTTCACTGAGCTGTAGGATGCAATGAGATGATACAAAGAGAAAAACCAAGACAACCGGTTAAGTTTGGGGAGATAAAATTTGTACATATAAACTTCCATTTTTATATGTAAATGGCTACAAATACAAAACATAATGGAGGCATATGTGTGTATACGTGGGTAAAGAGACACATATATTTTCTAGCTATGTCAGCTGAGGGCCTGGAAGAAGTGACACCCAGTGGCATGAATACATCCAGCATCTAGCTCTTGTTTTTTTTCTTTTTATTATTTATTTATTTATTTTTGAAACAGGGTCTCATTCTGTCGTCCAGGCTGGAATGCAGAGGCACAAACATGGCTCACTGCAGCCTTGACTTCCAGGGCTCAAGCAATCCTCCCACCTTATCCTCCCTGAGTAGCTGGGACCACAGGCACACACCACCACACCTGGCTAAATTTTTGCATTTCTTTGTAGAAACAGGGTTTTGCCCGTCTCAAACTCCTGGGCTCAAGCAATCAGTCTGCCTGGGCCTCCCAAAGTGCTGGGATTACAGGTGTGAGTCACCACGCCCGGCTGCTCTTGGTTTCTTTTTTCTTATTTTTTTTTGAGATGGAGACTCACCCTGTTGCCCAGGTTAGAGTGCAGTGGCGTGATCTCAGCTCACTGAAACCTTGGCCTCTGGGTTGAAACAATTCTCCTGTCGCAGCTTCCTGAGTAGCTGGGACTACAAGTGCCTGCCACCACACCCTGCTGATTTTTGTTTTGTTTTGTTTTTGAGACAGAGTCTCTTGCTCTGTCAGCCAGGCTAGAGTGCTTTGGCATGATCTCGGCTCACTGCAACCTCTGCCTCCTGGGCTCAAGCAATTCTCCTGCCTCAGCCTCCCCAGTAGCTGGGATTACAGGTGTGTGCCACCACACCTGGCTAACTTTTGTATTTTTAGTAGAGACAGGGTTTCACCATGTTGGCCAGGCTGGTCTCAAACTCCTGACCTCACGTGATCCACCCACCTCGGCCTCCCAAAGTGCTGGGATTACAGGCGTGAGCCACCGCACCCGGCCTGGCCACTCTTGGTTTCTAATACTGTTCTCCAGTGAAAGGAACCAGGCTCCTTGGAGAGATGACTGCTTCTAGGGATGGGGCAGGACCAGTACAAGATGATCCTGGAGCAACTTATGGTGGCAGAAAGGAAGGAAGTGCCCAAAAACGAGGATGGTGGTATGTCACAAGGACATAGGAACCTTCCAGAAGGAGCTCCCAGTGGCCAAATCTGCAGCAATTCAAGCAACAAAGTAAATAATGTTATATGGGATTAAGCTCAGATTATAAAATAAATATCCATGAGTCCACACTGATATAAATGACTGAATAAATAAATAAAATGTGATCATTCAGCTTGCTTGCTCCCAGGGAAAAAAAATAACGTCTGAGAAGAAACAAGTCTTCCTTAAAGAAGAATTCCAAACACTTTCATGTAGCTACTCCCCCACCCCACTTTCCAAAGTGTAAGCTGCATTTACTTATTTGCTTCCAAAGAATACAGAAAGGAGGATGGCCGGGCACGGTGGCTCATGCCTATAATCCCAACACTTTGGGAGGCCAAGGCTGGTGAATCACTTGAGCCCAGTTCAGTACCAGCCTGGGTGACATAGTGAGACCTCCTCTCTACTAAAAATAAAAAAATGATGATAATGAACAAAATTAGCCAGGTGTGGTGGTGTGTGACTGTAGTCCCAGCTACTTGGGAGGCTGAGGTGGGAGGATCAATTGAGCTCCAGAGGTCAAGGCTGCAGTGAGGACCTCTGCACTCCAGCCTGGAGGACAGAATGAGACCCTGTCTTAAAAAATAAATAAAATAAAAAAGAGAGGGAAAAGTAACTCACAGTAGAGAAAACTACAAACATGCAAACATTACCTTGGCCAGGTGATCCAGGCAAACGTGAGGTGACAAGAAATGTCGATAGAATGTCACCCTGATTATGATGCGAAGGGAAAGGCACCTGTGTGGTATTTTTTCTAAAAAAACCATAATCCCAGGCTGATCACGAGAAAAACACCTGACAAAGCCAAACTGAGGGACCTTCTACAGAACGCCCAAGCAGGACTCCTTGAAACAGTCAAGGTCATGAAACACCAAGAATATCTGAGAAATTCTCACAGATAGGAGACATGAGTCCCACGTGGAATATGGGATTCTGGAAGAGCAGGAGGACGTGAGTGGAAAACTAGTGAAACACGAATAAAAAAAAAACGAAACAGGTGGCCAGGCATGGTGGCTCACGCCTGTAATCCCAGCAGTTTGGGAGGCTGAGGCGGGCAGATCACTTGAGGTCAGGAGTTTGAGACCAGCCTGGCCAATATGGTGAAACCCCGTCTCTACTAAAAATACAAAAATTGGCTGGGCGTAGTGGCGTGTGCCTGTAATCCCAGCTACTTGGGGGGCTGAGGCAGGAGAATCGCTTGAACCAGGGAGTCGGAGGTTGCAGTGAGCCGAGATCATGCCACTGCACTCCAGCCTGGCGACAAAGGGAGGCTCCATCTCAAAAAAAAAAAAAAGAATTTTACACGAAGAAAAAATATTACAGAGACATAAAAGAAAACCTGAATCAATGGGAAAGCATCTACTCCTGTTCTTTACATATAAAGAGCCAATATTGTTACTGACATCATTACAAGAAGGTCATTCTCCATAAATTAATGTAAACATTTGATGTGATCCAAATAATATGATCAATTTTTTTTTAAAGACAAACTAGTTGTAAAGTTCAAATAGAATGAAATGGGAATAAGAGGGTACAAGAAGTTATCAAAACATGGCTGGGAGCTGTGGCTCATACCTGTAATCCCAATGACTTGAGAGGCTGAAGCAGGAGGATTGCTGGAGCCCAGGTGTTCGAGGCTGCAGTGAGCTATGATCGTGCCACTGCACTCCAGCCTGGGTGACAGAGTGAGACCCTGACTCAAAAAATAAAAAAATGGTTGGGCATGGTGGCTCATGCCTGTAATCCCACCACTTCGGGAGGCTGAGGAGGGTGGATCACTTGAGCTCAGGAGTTCGAGACCAGCCTGGGCCATGTGGGGAAAGCCTATCTCTACAAAAACCACAAAAATTAGTCAGGTGTGGTAGCTCTCACCTGTAGTTCCAGCTACTTGGGAGGCTGAGGCAGGAGGATCACTTGAGCCTGGGAGGTGGAAGTTGTAGTGAGCTCAGACCACGCCATTGCACAACAGCCTGGGTGAAAGGAGTGAGACCCTGTCTCAAAAATAATAAATGAGGCCGGGCGCGGTGGCTCAAGCCTGTAATCCCAGCACTTTGGGAGGCCGAGACAGGCGGATCACGAGGTCAGGAGATCGAGACCATCCTGGTTAACACGGTGAAACCCCGTCTCTACTAAAAATACAAAAACTAGCCGGGCGAGGTGGCGGGCGCCTGTAGTCCCAGCTACTCGGGAGGCTGAGGCAGGAGAATGGCGTAAACCCGGGAGGTGGAGCTTGCAGCGAGCTGAGATCTGGCCACTGCACTCTAGTCCGGGCAACAGAGCGAGACTCCGCCTCAAAAAAAAAAAAAAAAAAAAAAAAATAATAATAATAATAATAAATGAATAAAAATAAAAATAAAAGTTATCAAAACATGAATAGACAAATTATCTGGTATAGAACAGAGTCCAGAAAAACACCCAAATATATGTGGAAATTTAGAATATGATAAAAATGGCATTTCAAATCTGTGGGGAAAAGATGAATTATTCAGTAAATGGCATGGAGACAAGTGGGGAACCATCTGGGGAAAAGGGGAAGTTGGATCCCTACCTCATTCCTACAGAAAGCCCAGATGGAACAGGATTGAAATGCAAAAATGAAGAGCAGACAAGTACTAGAAAGAAAAAATTAAAAGAAAATTACATCTTTGGGCCGGGCGCGGTGGCTCAAGCCTGTAATCCCAGCACTTTGGGAGGCCGAGACGGGCGGATCACGAGGTCAGGAGATCGAGACCATCCTGGCTAACACGATGAAACCCCGTCTCTACTAAAAATACAAAAAAACTAGCCGGGCGAGGTGGCGGCGCCTGTAGTCCCAGCTACTCGGGAGGCTGAGGCAGGAGAATGGCGTGAACCTGGGAGGCGGAGCTTGCAGTGAGCTGAGATCTGGCCACCGCACTCCAGTCTGGGTGACAGAGCGAGACTCCGTCTCAAAAAAAAAAAAAAAAAAAAAAAAAAAAAGAAAATTACATCTTAAAAAGCCCAATTTCAGCATGGAAAAGTAAAAAGCAGTAACAAATTAGGGAGGAATAATGGTAAATCAGTAAGAAAAAGGTCAATAATCAGATAAAAAATGGCAGAAAATGTGAAGATAGCTCACAGAAAGGGACATACAAGTGGCTTAAAAACACATGCAAAGAGACACACTGAAAACACGGAAAGGGCCAGGCGCGATGGCTCACGTCTATAATCCCAGCCCTTTGGGAAGCTGAGGCAGGCAGGTTATTGAGCCCGGGAGTTTGAGACCAGCCTGGGCAACATAGCAAGACCCTGTCTACAAAAAAATACAAAAATTTGCTGGGTGGTGGTTTTTTTGAGACCCTGTCTCAAAAAAAAAAAAAAAAAAAAAAAAAAGGGAAAAGAAAAGAAAAAGAGAAAAAAGGCCAAGCGCAGTGGCACGCCTGTAATCCAAACAATTTGGGAGGCTGAGGCAGGCAGATCACCTGAGGTCGGGAGTTCGAGACCAGCCTGGCCAACATGGTGAAACCCCATGGCTAATAAAAATTAAAAAAATAATTAGCTGGGTGTGGTGGTGTGCTCCTGTAATCCCAGCTACTCGGTAGGCTGAGGCATGAGAATTACATGGGCCTGGGAGGCGGAGGTTGCAGTGAGCCGAGATTGCACCACTGCACTCCAGCCTGGGTGACAGAGCAAGATTGTGTCTCAAAAAAAAACAAACAAAAAAAAGGCGGCCGGGCATGGTGGCTCATGCCTGTAATCTCAGAACTTTAGGAGGCAGAGGCGGTCGGATCACCTGAGGTCAGGAGTTCGAGACCAGCCTGGCCAACATGGCGAAACTCTGTCTCTACTAAAAATACAAAAATTAGCTGGGCGTGGTGGCAGGTGCCTGTAATCCCAGCTACTTGGGAGGCTCAGGCAGGAGAATCGCTTGAGTCTGGGAGGCGGAGGTTGCAGTGAGCGGAGATCATGCCATTGAACGCCAGCCTGGGCGACAGAGTGAGACTCCATCTCAAAAAAGAAATAAAAATGAAAAAATGAAAAAAAAAAAAAGGCATGAGGACACTCTCTGTAATGGGTTAATAGTGGAAAAACCTCTGCTATATAAGCCCAACATGTATTCTGTGCTACCATTTCTACATAAGAAGGGAAAAAATCCACATTAGGCAAAGCTGAGTCTCTTTGGATGACATTGGTTTCCTTTGGGGAGGAAAATGAGGGAAAGGGGTAGATTTTTTACATCTATTTTGTCTTCTGGATTTCGAACCATGTGAATGTGTTACCTTTTCAAAACAAGAACAAAAATAGAAAATGCATCTTGGGTATACCCTCTGGTTCAGCAGTTCCGGGGCTGGATCCTATAGCTACGTCCCTGCCCATGCAGAGGGTGTTATGTGGGAGGTACTCACTGCAGCATTGCTTAGGGTGCAGAAACAGCCTGAATGCCCCACAGCAGGGATTGGCTAATGGTGGCCCACTCACACAAGGAAGTCTGAGGTGGTCTGCTCCTAAAGATGGGGAAAGAGCTTCAGAAAGGACTGTCAGGTCAGAGAAGGGATGTGCTAGCCGTGCCTAGGTAGGCCATCATTCGTTTAGTAGATCTCTACATGGATTTGCTTATACACATGTGCAGAATATCCCTGGATGAAAATCGAAATCTAGCAACAATGTCTGCCTTTAAGTGAGGAAAACTAAGGACTGAGGATGGAGTGGGAGGGGGAACTTTATTCTCTGTCTGGCTGACCTCACTCACCATGGTCCTGAATGACTCGCTCCATAAAAACAAACACAAACCACTAGCTGAAGATTAAACAATGTAAAACCAGGTCCCGTGACAGCCTTGGCAGTGTCTGTTGCACAGGGGAATCCATCAGCCCTCGAGTATGTGTTGGACCCTCCAGAAATAACTGGTTGCTGTTGGATTTCCTGATTGGCTGGGAAGGTTCAAGATGCTGGGGAATCTTCTCAAGAAAAGCCAGGGAAGTTCCCTAAACTGCCAGATGCCAAGGCCTCCAAGAGGCAAGGCGGGGAGGCCTGAGTGCGTCAGGAGTAGGAAGTGCTACATGAGCAGGAGGGAGGCGGCCTGTGATGACCCTCAGAGGTGAGGGAGGGACAGGGAAGCTGAAGGGTACAGACTGGCTATGCCCTAAAGCACTCTTCCTAAAGGCCGGGCCCCAAAGGAGCATCCTGTGTGTCTGTTCTCCTGATGCAGTAGTGTGGGGGACTGGGAGCATGACGGCCCTGCCTCAGTTTCCCCGCGTGCAGACTAAGCCGCTGCAGTGTATGCTGGGTTCCCTTATGCTGAGCACTGTGGGGTGAAAGAGGGCCCCAACTGGTGAGGCACCGCTCACGATCACCTGAGGCTTGAGCAGACTCATTCAAACACAGGTGTCTAGGGATGGTCCTCCTTTCTCGCCAGCTCTCCTCACCCAGGTGGCTTGTCCTGGGCCTCCAGTGGGGACAGCAATCCCACACTTGCCCTCTTCAGACCTTGCGATGGAGGGGTGGGGAGGTGAAGTGCTGAGCCCCCTGAATGGCTGAGCTGGCAGGCCATGGGTGTGGCGGCCCATGCAGCTGCTTCCCAGGCAGTGTTTCCAGGTGTTGAGCTCAGAGGAGGCAGGTGACATGGCAGGGTGACAGTCCCTCTCATTAAGGGCTCACCAACCTCTAGTTCCATGGCAGGACAGGGACTCCAGCTGCATTTGGGCAGAGACTCTCAGGCGAGGCAAGAACTAGGGTTGTGCAGTCAAGGACCTTGGTTGGTTCTGGACTCTGTGGAGGGGCCACAGCTGGGCATGCAACTCAAGCCCTTGACCCTGGGGTCCCCAGGGCAGCACAGTGACACCACAGAGGTCAGAGGTGGGGCAGTGGAGGGCCAGATGCTCCTGTGATGCCCTGTAAGAGGGCAGGCTGTATCGCCCAGTTTCCGGCAGCCAGGAAGGCAGCGGTGTGTGTGAGGCTGGCAGCGTGTGGGGAGCTAAGTACAGACAGAACACGAGGGAGCGGCTGGGGCTGAAACAGGCTGAGGGGAACCTGGGCTGCTCCTCCCTCAGAAGCAGGCTGAGGCCCACCAGCCAGGAGGCAGCTCAGCTGACGAAGCCCTGCCTAGGGTCTGGCCACCCTTACCTGGGAGCTAGGCCAGTGCCAGGATTGGGGCCATACAAGGTGCCCTCGGTGGCGGCTGGCCTTGTCCACATGCCCACCCCCTCTCCCACCACCGCCCCGATCAGGGGATCTCCCACGCCCCCCAGAGCCTCCCAGATGACAGGGAGCTGGGGAAAACCACAAGGGGAGCCCAGCCTTCTGGCCAGCATCACAAGGCGAGACAGCGTCAGCTCCGTGGGAGGTGGGATCAATGGCAGGAGAGGGGCCAGGGACAGCAGGCTGCAGCAGTCAATTTGCCAAGGATAGGATGGAGGGAAGGCGCTGTCCTCAGAGTGCTGCCGCACACACCACTGGAGCCTTTGACCCTGGGGTCCCTGCAGCCCGGGACTCCTGCCCAGAAGAGCCTTGGGCCTGACACACTGGCTGGGGACACACTTGATGTCATCATTTTTATTCACTTTCTCTTTCTGAAAATAAGAGTAAACATACAATATACATTTTCTGATGATATATATATTAGATCTAGTTACTGTAGGGTCAGAAAACCATCCCCAACCACATGGAGGCAGCTTTCAATCCTGACATTTGGTGGAGGGGAAAAAAGTGTCCGTGATTGCCAAAAGCCGAACTTTCTTTATTATTAAACAGCAGTAACAGGAAAACCTAATGCTCTGTCAGACACAACTGAAACCTGGGAGGCCAGGAGGAGGGCAGCAGACACTACAGAGAAGAGAAACCCCAAAGAAACCCAAACAGGAGGCGCACCCGCTCGCCCAGCCCCATTCCTCGGCCTTGTCTCTGTTGCAGGAGGCCTGGGCTCAGAGGTGACACTGAGGAATGTATCACAGACCATCCTTGTGGCAGAAGTGGGGAGTGGGGGACAGTGCAGCTGCCAGTAGGGTGGGAGCCCAAGTCAGGGGCTCTGGGAGCTTCTGCCTGGTCTTGACCATGCGGGTCAGCACTTGGGAGGCTGTGGCCCAACTGGCACAGCTGCAGGGCACCAGCCAGGTGGCTGCAAAGGGGCAGTGCAGGCCCTGGGCTCCTCCCAACCCAGCTCTGCCCCTTTGCTGGCACCTACAGCTCCTTGAGCCCCAGGCCTAAGGCAAGCAGCTCTCCTGGTACCAAAGGGACCCCTACCTGCACACCCAGGCCAGGTTGGCAGGGTCCATCCCATGAGAGGTGGCAGTGGGGGGCCCTTTAACACCAACCCGAGATTCCAAGGAGCCAGGGGCTGCCGGGGCTGTGAGCCGGTGGGGCAAGCTCCATGCTCACCCTTCAGGCACAGCTTCTGTGGCTGCTCTGGCTGTTTCCTTTGGTCCCCTCCTCACCTAACCCCATGTCACAGCCACAGGAGCAGGGGTGTCCCGGAGCACGGGAGTGTCCTGTGCTCTCACCCCAGGAGGGGGTGGTGCCCTACCCCAGGGATCGGGTGCTGCCATCAGGACCACAGAGCCCACGGGGTGGCCAGGAGCCCTGCCTGGTCCCTCCTGCGAGGAGGAAGATGTGCTGCCACCCCCAGGGGCCTCCTCGATGGGGCAGGCAGAAGGCTGGGGCGGGTGCTGGCCGGGGCCTCAGTTCTTGAGGATGGTCTCGTAGGCCTGGTACACGTGCTGAGACACCTCTGGCGCTCGACACTTCAGGGACAGCTGCAGGGGAGAGAGGGGTTGGGGGAAAGAGCACTCATCCCTGGAGTTCCTCTCAGGAAGGAAAGGGGTGGGGAAGAGAGCAGGAACCAATGGGATAGCGTGGCGTGCACACAGCCTGGCGGCAGCTGTGCCTGGCACAGATGTGAGGTAAAGCAGAGGGGGCGGCCATCGCAGCCAGCCGGGTGTGGACCAAATATACTTGCAGCCCACGCACCTGCTGTCAGCCCAGTCCCCAGAGCCCTGCTGGCAAGCAGTGTGAGTCACGAGCCGGAGGCCCCCACCCTGAGGGCTGCCCGGCCCCCCCAGAGTCCCTGAAGGTCTGGGGTCCTCAGGACTGAAGCCTGACAGAAAATCCCGAGGCGGTGTGGGAGGGCTGGGAGGGAGTCTGGAGGGGTGCTGGGCTCATTCCTGGTTTCCTACGTAGGAAGCAGGCACGGTAGAGACTTTGCCTCCGCTCTGGGGCCTGAGATTGAGATCACAGGCAGAGGAGAGAGGAGTCCCCACCCATCCACTCTAAAGCACTGGTTCCGCAGGGCACAGTTAGGAAGTGGGAACAATGGAGTTTCGCAGGTCAGCAGCAGCCCACGGGCCGTCCAGGTCCTAGGAAGGGCTCTGTGCACACTGTGAATGTGTGGAAGTGGGGTGTCAGCACCTCAATCAGGGCCACCTGGCTAGAGCCTGCCAGGTGAGGTGAGGCCAAGAGATGAGTGCAGACAGGAAACATGGGGTGCATGGGGGCCAGGACAGGAGACAAGGCTGGGGAGGGTGGATGGAGAAAGAGAAAGCGATCTGCTAACCTCTAAGTCCTGCACCACGGGCACCAGCAGGGAAGGTGACATGCAGCAACCAAACACAGGGAGACGGAAGTTACCACCACCGAAGCCACGCCACAGCCCCCCACCGACCAGCGCTGGCAGCAGGGCCCAGGAGGTGCAGTGTCTGGAGGGCCATGCCTGCCAGAGACTCAGGGGTGCGGGGGAGAAGCAGAGCTTGGGGCTGTCCAGGGCCCTGGAACAGTGGCGCAGACCTCCAGGACAACTATGTGCCCCAGGGAAGCCATCCCCTGACAGGTCTACCTCAAAGGCTGGGAAATTAGGGCTCCTGGGAACCAACGTCCTCCCAGCTGGGCATGCAGGCACTCACAGGACAGGGCTAGGGCCTATGCTTAGCAATGCCACTTCCCAGTCAGGGGTGCCAAACCAACTTCACCACCTCACAGGGCCCAATTTTACAAATCTTCTAGTCCAACTCACTGTTCCGAGACCCAATTGGTGTCTTATCTGGGTAACCCGACGGGGTGGATGTGAAAGCTTTCTAGAAAGGTCCTTTTCAGGGACCGAACTGATTCTGGTTCAAGCCAGGCTTGAAGGGATGCTTGGACCGCGTCCTCCACCAGAACCACCCCCTGGCATGGGACGAAGGGGAGGCTCCAAGGCCGCAGGGTGGGTGCCGGGGCTCTCACCGTGCAGCTGGGGTTGCCCGGCTGGACCCGCAGCTCCGCCAGCACCCAGATGCCGTTGGTCAGCTTCAGGGACTGGTAGAGCATGTCCTGGCCCTCCACGTTCCTCTTGGCGACAGTGAAGATGTTGCTGCTCTGCAGCTTGCTGGTCGCAGCTTCTGTGGGGTCACATGGCCGTGGGAGACCCCAGTCAGTGCGGGGCCTGGGTACAGGTGAGGGGCTGGGGTCATGTGCTCGGAGTCCTCACCTGCATTGAGGGGGCAGTCTCTGATCTGGAACTGGGCCTCATTCTCATTGGGAATATCCTTCCATGTGGCCAGGAACATCTGCCGGTCTGCAGGGTGAGCGGGGAGGATGAGAGGGGGGCCCCTCATAAACCTATGGGCTCTCTGCAGCTCAGCAGGAAATGGGTCTGGCCTTTACTGTGCCACCTGAAAGCTGACGACAGGCACTAGCTGCTACACAGCCCTCCTGCTTCCCTGAGCACACCCTCCGCTCTGTGACGGAGGCCCCAGTGCTGCTTCCAAATGACCCTGGTTTCCTGCCTCCAGGCCTCAAATCTCCCCTCCCCACCCCCACACACCTTCCTCCTCCTCGGTGAGCAGCCTGCTTGTAAGGCACAGCCTCCCATGCAGGGCTTCTGTGGCAAGCAAGAGATGACATGGGCCAAGGGCTCCACGCAGCCAGGGGCCGGGTGCAGGCCATCTGTGTGCTGTGATCAACACCCTTCTTGGGGGTTCCAGCAAGGACACAGAGCGGGGGGTTACCAGGCGTGGGGCATGACCTGGGCTCTCTGCAGCCTGTGGGACAAGGCTGAGGAGCGAGCAGGAGAGCCTGGGAGTGGGGTGAGTTCCATGTGGCACAGCCCACCTGCCAGACCAGAACTGGCCACTAAGGCCTGGGGATCCTGGGTATACTCCTCACTCCAGGCCTGCAGGGAGGAAGCGACTCCCCGATTCCATTTGTAGGTAAGGCAGTCCATCAGGGCCTTGGTAAAGGCACTACCTTGGCCAGGTTCCCAAGCCACAGTCCCATTTCAGGCACCCCAGAGGGCTCCCTCATGACTCACCCATCTTCCCATCCTCCACAAAGAGTATGTGCAGTGGGTACAAGGTGCTGAAGTAGAAGACATCGATATTGTTCTTCACAGCCACCTAGGCACAAGGGGGTCCCCGGTCAGTCTCTGGGCCTTGACGCCACCTCTGAGGCCCCAGGAAGGGCATCGCTGAGCAGATTCTCTCCCAGGGCCTTCCCTGGTAAACACACCCCTTTGTTCCCTGACTGGGCCTCCCCAACAGCTAAGAGCATGACTCTGCAGACACAACCCACTGCTGACCCCAGTGGGGCCCAGCTGGTGGGTGTGTAAGGACTGGGGTGCCTGCCCTCCCCAGAACCCACCTGGAGGTTGTTCAGAGGCTCCATCTTCATGACCGAGCCCACCGTGCTGAGAGGCAGGGAGATTTCCACTGTCTGGTTGGGGCTGAGTGGTGCGTGGACCTGGAGGGGGGCGGCGGGGGCCAGGCCAAAGCTGGGGAGAGAGAAGCCCCACAGGCATGGCAAGGGGAGCAGGTGCTGATGCGGGACAGGTAAGCTCCTCTGGCTCGGGAGCTGGGGCTGTGGTTGGCAGGGAGCCTCTCACAGTACCAGCCTACCCATGCTCTGGACCCTGGACAGGATGGGCTCCTGGTCTCCCTCCTCCAGATGACCATGTGGACAGAAACAAAGAGCCCCAGGCCAGTTGCTCTGCCCCAGCCTGGCTGCAGGCCTAAAGCCCAGCTCTGTTCTTCTCCTCTGGGCCAGGCACTGGTGGGCCCAGGTAAGCAGGCCTTGCCCTGTCCTGCCCTCAAGGAGCTCTGTCTAATGCCAGCAGCCTGGAGTATAAGCTGCTTCTACCTTGAAAACTCTGGGACTGCTCAAGTCTTTGCTGCCAATCCTCAACTCCCAGAAGGGATCTGACCATCCCAAGCAAGACGCTAGATTTTACTCTCTTGGCCAGAACTGGCCAGGACACACAGTGGCCACAGAGAGATTCAGGAAAGCCCTGCTTCTCTGCAAAGCAGCACAGTGGCAAATGGAAGATCCTCTTGAGTGTGAGCCAAGAGCTGCAGGCTCTTGGAAGATAAGTCATAGGGCATGGGACTGGGGGCACAAACCGAGGGCTCAGTATACCCGGGCTACAGATTCGACATTACACGCGTTCCAGCCTCATAAAAACAGGGCCAGGTACACCTCTTTCCATCCTCTAGATGAGGACACCGTCTCAGGGAGGAGCACGCTTGTGTCAGACCCCACAGAGTGACTGGCACTGCTGAGAATGAGAGTTTGAGCTGTCTGACCCATCAGCCTGCCTGGGACACAGAGGGAGACCATTTGGGGAACCCCAGGCCCGCCTGGTGGCTTAGCACACCAGGATTTCCTGGGAGCTCCACTACTGCCCGCTGTGTGAGCTGTCCAAGGAGCCCAGGTGTCATTACCTACTAAAAAGGGGTGATGGCAGTGACTTTGCTGGGCCATCAAGTACCTCAAGCGAGACAATACTCCCAAAGCCGGTGGCACAGGGCCTGGTGCCCAGGAAGCATGCAGCATACAGTAAGTTTGCTAGAGGCAACCATTGGAACCACCTCTAGGAGCCTGGTGCACTTCTGTGACCTCCAGGGTCACATGAAGGTAAGTGGCAGAGTCACCCCCAGTCCCGGTCTGCCCAAGAGTCAGGACCTACTGGCCTCCAGGCTTCCCTGGGGAAGCAGCCCCTTCAGTCAACTTCTTAGAGGCTCAGTTTGCTCATCATGAGCGTGCTCAGGAAGAAGAATCATCAGGAGGGGCTGCCAGGGGTCCCCAGGGGAGCCCTAGCTTCACTGGCCGGGTCCATGACAGTGCCAGACAGGCAACCTTCCCACTGACACCCAGTGTAGGGGACCCGGTGGGGAGGGGCCTGGAGCAGCTACCACTCCCAGAGGCCCCATCTGATACTTTAATCCTCTGCCACAATGGAGAGGCTGGCAGACAGGCCCACTCCCCACCAGCCTTCTGGGAGCTGGTCCCTAAGATAGGCCCCTCCTATGTGGGGTGTTTGCCAGAGGTGGGCTCTTCAGCTGGAGCAGGGCATTTCTGTCTGTAAAACACTTCTTTGGACAGTGGAGGCAAAAATAAGGGGGGCCAGGTGTAGTATCGTGCACCTGTAGTCCCAGTGACCCAGGAGGCTGAGGCAGGAGGATCGCTTGAGCCCAAGGGTTCAAGACCACCCTGGGCAATAAATACACTGAGGCCATCTCAAAAAATAAAAAATAAAAACGCAAACGAAAGACATCCCTCCCCACTCTGCCTGGTACTTTGGAGTCCATATTCTACTTGGGGGTAGAAATCCCACTGCTTGGCTGAGCACGGTGGCTCACACCTATAATCCCAGCACTTGGGGAGGTCGAGGTGGGCGGATTGCCTGAGCTCAGGAGTTCGAGACCAGCCTGGGCAACATGGTGAAACCCCACCTCTACTAAAAATACAAAAAATTAGCCAGGCATGGTGGCAGACACCTGTAATCCCAGCTACTTGGGAGGCTGAGACAGGAGAATTGCTTGAACCTGGGAGGTGGAGGCCACAGTGAGCTGAGACGGCACCACTGCACTCCAGCCTGTGTGACAGAGCGAGACTCTATCTCCAAAAGAAAAGAAACAAACAAAACCCAGTGCTTCAGGGAGTTTTGGCCCAAGGTGTTGTGGGGAACATCCTCCAGAAAAGGGGCACTGCCCTCCCCCATGCGGCCCCACCCCTGCCTGCAGTCCCCAGAACAGATTCCAAGTTGGATTCTCTCAGGCCTCCCCTTGAGAGGTGAGTTGGCCTCAGGGAGCTCACCTGTTGCGGTTGAACTGGATGGCAAAGTCGGTCATGACCTGCAAGGCCTTGTTGGTCAGCTGCAGGTCCATGGAGATGGAGCCCACCTGGCGGGTGAAGGTGCCCGAGATCTCCAGCCCCTTGGCCTTCATGGCTGGGAGCCAGACCTGCAGGGAAAAGGGTGCAGTGGGTGGGTGCCTCTTCCCCCAGCCCAAACTCAACAGCCCACCTGAGGGTGCTTTTCCTCTCTCTCTCTTGCAGGGGCCTCCCAGATCCAGCACCCCCACCGTTACTGCTAGGGGATGACCAGATACGTATTGGGAACAGAACAATCCCATGTCCCACCTAGGGTTATGGCCACGATGTGGCTGCCTCTTGGAGCAGCTCGGGCTGGGGAGGCGCTTCGGCTCCAGGGCTGATGTTGAGTCCTCAGAGGGCAATGGAGGGATCACTTGGGAAGTAGGGCTGAGGGATGCCATGAGCTAAGGACAGAGCTCAGTGCCCAGTGGCATCCTGGGCCTCGGCCAGAGCCTGGGCCTTCCTGACTGTCACTGCCTGTCCTCCCTTGCAGGAGGCAGGGCTGGCCTTCAGCTGCAGCAACTGGTCTGACCAAGGACAGTACCTAAGAGGACCCCTTGCCTGGCAGGCCTTCCGCTGCTTGGCTGCCCTTGTCATTCGAGTCTCAGCTCAAGAACCACCTCCTCCTGGAACCCTGCCCCCAGGCTCCCTCGCCCCAGTGATGTTATGGCAGATAAATATGACCTTGTGTCTGTCTCCCCTGTACTCAGAGAGCTCGCTGAGGGAAAGGCTCTGTTTTTCCGTCTTTACCACCTTTGGCTCAGAGCCTGGTGTGAAACCAGCGTTCGGGGAGTATTTGCTGAGCAAACAGCATGAGTTAGAGCCCTGCCATGGAAGACATCCGCCAGCGGCATCCTGTGGACTCACAAACGCCTCTCAGGCGGTTACTCTCCCATGGACAGCTCACAGGCCCCTTGAGGTCAAAAGGCTTAGACCCCACTGACAGCTTCTGCAAGTGCACTCAGTGCCAACAAACGTCCCACTGTCTCTCAGGTTGCCAGTGCCAGAAACCACAGAAACATCAGGCACAGCGCCCCCACCCCACCCTAACCCCCTCGCGGCAGTCACGCAACCCAAGTCCTGCGGAGGCCACCTCCTACATCTTCCTCCAGGGCCTCCATGTCTCTCCATCTCCAGAGGCGCCACCAGCATCTAAGCTGCCACCAGATTTCCCCAGGTGAGACAGCAGCTGCCAGGTGGTGCCCCATTTCCACCCTCTCCCCCTTTCCACAGCAGCTGACGTTATCTTGTGACATGCAGATCTGATCATGGCATCCTAAGAAACCCCTTCCAATCCTGCAGTGGCGTCCTCGGGCCTTGGCCTCCACAGCCTGGTGCCCATCTGCTCCCCAGACTTGCCCCTGCCCCTGCCCCTGGGACCTCACACCGGCTGTTACCTCTGCTTTGAAAGCACCTCCCCACCCCCATCCTGCTCAGTTAACCCTGAGCACCCTTTGTGCCCCCTGGACAGATCTGTGAGGACAGAAAGTACCCTGCTTTGGTTCTCAGCTGTGCCACGGCGGCTGAGAGAGTACGCAGAGGCCAGCTGAACCTGACTGGGGGCGTGGCTCCCTCATGGACGACTACCCCGGAGCCCCTGTCAGGCCTCCTTTCCCCTGGCCCTCTCTCAGTTGCCCATGGCTGGGGATGGGGACCGCACTGCTCTTGGTCACTGTGGGTTCATGATGTCTCACACAAGTCCTAACAGAACCATCTTCAATCTTTACTGGATGAACCAATGAACTGTCACCACCAGCTGAGCCAAATGGTGAGGAACCCAAAAGTTCTTATACACAGACAGCCTCATTCCCTTAGACCAGCAGGGTTGGCCAAAGCCTTTTTTTTTTTGAGACAGAGTCTTGCTCTGTTACCCAGGCTGGAGTGCAGTGGTGCCATCTCGGCTCACTGCAAGCTCTGCCTGCAGGGTTCACACGATTCTCCTGCCTCAGCCCCACGAGTACCTGGGACTACAGGCGCCCGGCATCACGCCTGGATAATTTTTGCGTTTTTAGTAGAGATGGGGTTTCACCGTGTTAGCCAGGATGGTCTCGATCTCCTGACCTCGTGATCCGCCCGCCTTGGCCTCCTAAAGTGCTGGGATTACAGGCATGAGCCACCGCGCCTGACCTGGCCAATGTCTTTAACCCCACAGGCAGGGTGTGGAAATGCGTGAGGAATGAACAATTCCAGGTGGCCACAGCACTGTCAGGAAGATGTGGATACCTACCAACTGATTATGAAGGGAGAGGGCACCCACACCCTAGAACCCTCCCATGACTGAGGCAGTGGAGAAAATCCTGCCCAGGGCAGAAAAACTCCTCCTCCAGGCAGCCTGGCCTGATGACTCCTGACTAAGAGATCCCCTCCCCTCTCCTTTCCAGCATGCTCTGCTGGATACACTCATCTGACCCTTCAGAAAGACAAAGAGGGATAACACTGGTAAGACAAACACATGGCCGGGCACGGTGGCTCACACCTGTAATCCCAGCACTTTGGGAGGCCGAGGCAGGTGGATCACCTAAGGTCAGGAGTTCAAGACCAGCCTGGACGACACAGTGAAATCCTGTCTTTACTAAAAACACAAATAATTAGCTAGGCGTGGTGGCAGGCACCTGTAATCCCAGCTACTTCGGGAGGCTGAGGCAGGAGAATCACTTGAACCCCGGAGGCAGAGGTTGCAGTGAGCTGAGATTGCACCATTGCACTCCTGCCTGGGTGACCAGAGCAAAACTCTGTCTTGAAAAAAAAAAAAAAAAAAAAAAAAAAAAATATATATATATATATATATATATAATATAATATATATATGTAATATAATATGTAATATAATATATATTATATATAATATATATTATATATATGTAATGTAATATATATATAAGATGAACTCACAAGCCTAGTGCCAGCTTGCCAAAGGCCAGCTCCAGGCTTTCTTTTCCTGGCAGCTCTGCAGTGCCTGGCAAGGGCTGGCACCCACCGGGTTACAGGAGTCTTTGCTGTTCTCTGTCCCTTAAGGACTCGTCCTGCTTTGTGTGCCTGTGATATTGGGCTTCTGGTGAGTACAGGTTGGCCTCATGCCTTGGTGCAGCCAATCCAGGTAGTAAGTCAACTGCACATGCTGTACGTTATGCCACGATCCTACGTTCCCTTGGCCCTGCTGGCCCTGACACTCCACCCATGAAGGCAGGGGCACAGGTCGTTCTCACGCTCTGTGGGGCCACCATCATGTAGGGGTCTGGAGCAGAGGCTTTAGTGTTACTTGCTTTCACTTCCAGACTCTGTCACCAGCTATGTGACCTTAGGCAAAAGCACTCAGATTTCTCAACCACGAAATAGGAGGAAGAGCCACAAAGGGCTGCTGGGAGGAGGACGTGCTGGTGGTGGCTGTGGAATGCTGTGCCATTCCTGCAAGGAAGTGTGTGGCTACTAGTGTCAGAGCTGCTGTCTGCTGTCGGCCTCTCAGTGCCCAGACCCTGCCAGGGCCTCCAGTCACCACCACTGCAGGTGCAGCTGGCATATGGTGGAGAAATCCAGCTCAGGGTGTAGGGAGGTGGGGGTTCATGGCTCCCTAGTCATGACAGAGCTATCACTGCCCCGACCCCCAACTGTATCCTGTTTTGGGGCGGGGACCTCAGAAGAGAGAGGGGGGCTCTGGCAAACACAACTTCTGATCTGAGTGTGGTGAGGGGATCAGGCCAGGTTGGTCCCCTCTGGCAGCTTCCTTGACATTGACAACATGGGCCACACTGAGCTCTCCTCAGTGCTACGCCTGCATGTTCTCACACCCTGAACTCAGCTCTCCTTCCCTCAGCCCCGGCTCCTCCCTCCCAGGGAGCTCTCAAGTCTGGCCACTGTTTCCACCCACAAGAGCCCTCGTGGTCCAGCTGCCGCAGCACTCCTCCTCCCTGCCACAGAATCCCCTGGGGCCAGTGCTTCTGCCCCACCCCTTCCCTACACACGCAGCCATCTTTCTCAAGTGCAAATCAGACTGGTTCATCTCTTTGCTTAAAACTTTCCAAAGCCTCCGGCTGTGCCAGGATCAAGAAGAAACGCTCAGCCTGGCCCACCAGCCTTGCCAGCTTCTTCCTTTGCTGATCCCTAGTCTAGCCAGGAGTCTTGGGGGTGTGCCCTAGGTGGCACAGTGAGCTTCTGTGGGCATCTTCAGGTGGCATAACATAGGGGGCTGGAGTCAGGGATGCTGGACGTCCCACCATGGGGACAACCACCCCACAACAAGCAACTGTCCTGCATCCTTCCAGTATTTTCTGCATGGTTTCAACATATCCTGAGACTTCCAGGAACACAATTCTCAGGAAAATCAAGGGAAGCCTGTTGTTTATCTTACTCCGAACCTTACTGGGAGTCAGCGACCACTTCAGAAACAAATGGCACCACTGGCCAAACCACTCATGGGGTCCAGGCTACAAACATCCAGACTGTGGTTGCCACAGTCACAGTGACTTTGCCCTGCAGCAAACACCTGGCAACTTCATATCTTCCGGGGTGAGTGGGCGGGCGTGCCCAGACACTTATAACATTGATACATACACTTGTATTCTCTTCCTTTTATGTCTCCTCCATGCAGTGAAAGCATCTGAGTATTTTTGGAATGCTGTGTGTAGGTAGGTTACACAGCCCACCAATTGCATTTAAGGAGAGGAATGGTGACAATGTAAAATGTCGATGATGACTAAGGGGTGCTGGGTCTGATGGCACTGAGAACTACTGCTTCCACCTGACAGGCCTCTGCTGATTCCCTGACAGAGGCCAGGGTCTCCCTTCCCTCCAGGCCTTACCACAGGCTGTTCCCTTGGTCTGGAGCCCCTACCCGCTTCTGTTCAGCTAATGAGGTCCTGCGACTCCTCCGGAAAGCCTGCCTAGGCATCCACCAAGCCTGACTTAGCTCCTTTTCCTCGGTGCCCCCGTGGCCCCCAGCTTCCCTCATCAGCGCCGGCCTGAGCCAATTCTACGGCCGAGGCCATTTAAAGGAGCCCACATGCCAGTCTCTATAACTTCTCTCTGCTTCTGCCAAAAGAGAAGACAAGTGACTTACTGCTTTGGGGGCCACATATGATCCTGACAGGGTGCCCACACCACTGGTTAGGTCAAAGAGGTCACTCAGGCCACTGCCGATGGGTGCTCCAAGACTGGCTGGTACTGCTGCTGTTGGAGGTGCCACGAAGTTGGTGCCCCCAATCTGGAAAGGGAGGGAGAGAGTCAGAGGCAGGCATCAAGAAGCAAGGACATCAAGGGCTGGGAATGAGTAAAGCCACCTGGCTCTTTAGAATACACTGGGGGCAGGGGGCAGGACAGCCTCCATATCAACTCTAAATTACAGAGACAAGACAGAGAGAGGTGGGTGGAGAAGAGAGGCTGAGCCCTCCCGTGCCCTGTAAGCCTTGAGCCTTAGGAGTAACGTCTGGGAAAGGGCTGGAGACACTCCCAAATTGACACTCAGCCCATGGATAAAAGGAGGTCCCAAGACACACGGCTGGGTGGAGACATGCTATGCAGACGGGTGCTCTCCCTCCAGGACATTAGAGAGAGGTTGTGGGACTGAGGGCTGGCAACCCCTGGGATGACAAGGTGATGTGTCATGGGGTGGTGAGGACTGGGCAAGAATCCATGGCTATGGGGCCCAGTGGTAGGCGGATGCCAGCTGGTCAAGACAGAGACTGCCAGGACGCTGGACCAAGGCAAGGGCTCAGCAGGCGGGGGCTGCTTTGACATCACCCGCCCCTTGGGATGCTGGGCCAGCGCTTTCGGGAGGAGCAAGGATGAAGGCTTGGTGACGCAAGGGTTGAACCATACCCCTTCAGGCTCATCCCCCATCTCCAAGCAGAAGCAGGCAGGTGAAGAGAACAGGCAGCCACATGCAGAGAGAAAAAGCCAGGAAGGAAGACAGAGAAACAAGAGAGAGAAGGGAAAGAGAGAGGAGATTAGTTAACCGTAGCTCCATCCAAGAGGAGAGTGGTGTGAGGCTGTTTTGGGGCCTACGAGAGGCCCAGACCCCGTCTCTATGAAAGGCACTACACCACACATTTACCCCAACACCCATTCTGCACCACAGCCCTTCCTGCCTCACCCTAGCAACGTTGATCGCCAGTCTCCTGCCCCCGTGCTGCCACCGTGCAGACCTGAGTCGAGCACAGTCAAATGAAGAGGCTCAGCCACCCCCAGCACCTGGCCCTGCCAGTTGCCTGAGGAAGCCCCAGGGAGACACCCACGTTAGTCTCACCACTCCCCTCCCTATTGTCTTCCCATTCCCCTCTCTCCCCGGCCTCCCATGTCCTCTCAAATAGGCCTGGCTGGGCTTCTGTTCCCAGCTGGGGCAGCATGAAGCTAAGTGGACACAAGTCTGATTCCTCAAAGTTAGGAACACCCTAGCCTAACAGGGCAAAGGTGACTGTGATGGCAGGATTAAGGCAAGGGCTAGGATGGGCCTCCCTGCCCAGGATCTCCTGGGACTTGAAGGTCCAACAAGGGAGTGGAATCCTGTCTGCCACTCAGGGACTGTGCAACCTTGGAGGGAAGGCTGCCTGGCCTCTCTAAACCTTGGTTTTCTTATCATAAGTAGGGAGCTACACAATCACCTCCGAGGGTAAATGGTAAGAGCTCAATATAATGTACCTGAGGCACTCAGCTGGTGCCTGGCATGGAGGGGCGTTCAGTGACTGCTCCTCTGAGGATCATTATCAACATCATCCAGAGGGCACCCATGACATACCAGGCTGTCAAGGCCACCGCCAAGAAGGTCCACAGCTCCCATCTGCACTGAGGAGGTGGTCAGGGGTGGGCCGCTCACTGGGGGGCCAAGGTCCAGGTTGAGGAGGTCACCCAGCAGGTCGCCCTGGGCGGGGATGACATCTGGCTGCTCCCCAGGAGGTGCTCCGGCAGGGGCTGTCTCAGGGCTCTCTGCGCTCTCACTCCTGCCGGGACACAGAAGGGAGAGACGTTCAGTAGGGCGGAGGCATCAAGATGTCTCAGGAAGGTTAAAGAGACCCCAGCCTCCAGGCACCTCCCCCAGGACAGGCACTGAGTCTCCTCACTGTCCCCGACAGGCCTGTCCACATGGCCCCACTGCTTCCCCATTCCCACAGCAAGTCCATCTTTCAGGCCCTCCATGAGGATGAGTGAAGGGAGAGGGCCGCCTGCTTCTAGCCCTCAGCCCATGCCAAGGAGAAAACTGGAAGCCAGTGCCCTAGGATGGTGCCACCAGGTCACACCAACCACCTGGGAAAAGCAGAGGAGGAGGCACAGACAGGGCTCTGGAATGAGACAGAACCGGTCTGAGTCCCAGCTCTGCTAGTTGTGAGATCCTGGACCAGTCCCTCAAGCTCTCCTTGTCTCTTGTTCCCACCTGAAGAATGGGGACATTTGCTCTCAGAGCTGTTGTTAGGATGGAATGAGGTCATCTAGCAAATACCTCATGTACAATAAATAGCTGAGAAAAGGTTGTCAGTTTTCCTCAGACTCAGGCCTTGCCAGGGCATGACACACCAGGCCTTAGTGCCTATGCTGCTGAACTGGGAAAGCAGGTGTGGAGGCTCAGGCCTACTGGCCAGTCTCACTCACGAGGCCGTGCGGGGTGGTAGGCTCTTGTGCACGACGCCCCGGCCCCCCTCCACAAAGGCACTGGGAGGCTTATGGTAGACAGAGGCCAGCGTGCCGATGTAGCAGATAAGCTCGTCCAGCAGTGTGGGCTCGATGAGGTCCGTCTCTTCAGAGATGAGTGGCTTCTCAGCCAACACCACCTCCTTGGCTGCCACTGGGTCCGTGGAAAGCAAGCGCCAGTAGATGTAGCCACGGTCCCGCAGGTCCGGGTTATCTGAGTCCTTGTGGGGGTGAGGAGAAGCCCATGAAACTCAGAGTAGCCAGGTGAGAAGGGAGGAGATTTTCC
The DNA here is from genome assembly GCF_007565055.1 of Rhinopithecus roxellana. Taxonomy (NCBI): domain Eukaryota; kingdom Metazoa; phylum Chordata; class Mammalia; order Primates; family Cercopithecidae; genus Rhinopithecus; species Rhinopithecus roxellana. The sequence goes on along the minus strand of NC_044561.1, from coordinate 21,216,220 downwards.
TGTAGCCATGAGCCAGGTGTGGCACAGGGCTGGCCAATGGGGACAGCAGTCCTGAGTGCTCCCATGAGCCTGTCCCTACACCACCTACAGGGCCATACCCCATCCCCGGGCTCCTTCTCCATGCTGCTCTACTCCAGCCTGGCCGTGCCTGTCTCTACTCCCAACCGCCCACTGTGGCCTGCCCTTCCTGCCCCCAACGCACACCCTCAGGCTTCCGCAGGCTCTCCTCCTCTGTCTAGTTTGTCTCAACTTCACTACTTGACCTCCCTGCACTTTGTGTTCTAAGCTCCCTGAAGGCAGGGAGCTTGGGTTACTCTGGGGCTGGAAGCCAGTCCCACCCACAAGATACCTGTCTCAGGAGTAGGCCTGGCTTCCAGGTCTAATTCCTGGGACAAAAGTTCCCCTGCTTGAGTGACGGCTGTGCTGGGCACAGTGGGGCGGCTGGGGCACCCACCTGAGTGGCCAGACTGAGGACCTGCTGCACCAGCTCCTGGGTCTCTGTTGGCTTCTTCAGAAAGAGTTTCACGATGCCTGTCAGCAGCTGCAGCTGGACCTGCAGGGAGGGAACGGCAGTGGCGAGGAGGAAGGTGGGCCTCACATGGGGACAGCGGGAGACCAAAAAGGCTTGAGGAGGAAAAGGGTGTTCAAAGTCCCTGGAAGCCAAGCACAGCTCTTCTAGGTTTGGGGCTGTCCCGGCACACACGCAAAGGGCCGCCACAGGTGTTGGTGCCGCTGAGCAGCCAGACCTTGGCATCACTCACTCAGGAAGGAGCTAAGCACTGGACTATTTGGCAAACCCAAGCAGGCCAGGGGCCGCCGCCCAGCCCTAGAGTTCTAGAAACCTGTTGGAGCTCTAGACTTCACAGAACTATGAGAAGCTCACATGTGGCTGGTATGCTTCTTATTGGGACTACCTGTCAGCAAGTGGCGACAGCCCCATGGAGTCCCAGGGGACTGGGGCAGCAGGGTCCACAGAGCCTGCCATCAAGAACCTGTGCTTCTACCAGAGGGTGGGAACCATTACTGGTGGCCCTCCACCGGCCCCTGCTGCATACCTGGACATACCCAAAGCTGCCCTCATCCTGGCCAATACCTCCTTACCCTTCAGATCTCATGCCAACCCCACCTCCAGAATCCCCATGTTTCTGCAGCCTCTTCCATCCCCTCACAGCACCACCAGTTGCTGGCTGTCCTGTGCAGTGAGCCCCCTGTGGGCTGGAGAGATGTCTGTCTTGCTTACTGCCGTGTCACTAATTACTGCCCAATCTAGTGCCTCGTGTAGAGCACGCACTTAAGAAATACTTGCTGACCGAAGAAACATCTATGCAAGAACAAGTCTTTGCACATAATCCTTCCTTAGTCATGGTCTCATTTTTGCTAGTCCTAGGACAAGGGGGCAGCCTGAGGCTCCTGGAGTCAGGGGCAGTAGGAGCCCATGGGCTGCGCCAGGGACAGGTCTGCAGCAGGAGGGCAGGAGTGGCAGTGCAGGAAGTCCAGCAGCAGCCATGCTGGCGGCATCTCTGACACCTGCCCAGCAGGAGGGCACTTGTACAGGGAAGGCTGACAGCGGCAGGCGGAACGGAGGGCATGTGGTCCTCCAATTCTGGGACGAACCAGAGTCTCTGCAATTTGGTTACATGTGGGCCAGCAGCAGAGGAGCAGTAGGCTGGCTGTTTCCGAGGTAGGAGGCAGCCCAGCATCTGGCTTCCAGACTCTAGCCCCTGCCTGGGTAGCCAATGGGAAGCCATTTACCCCCATCTGTAAAGGAGAGGTGTGGCCTACTTCAGGATTCTTGTGAGCTTTAAAAATGGCAACTCATGGCAGTTTGCTTGGAGGGGCTGATATACCACCCTGGCCAAGATTTTTTTTTCACCTTATTTGAACTCCAGTTCTATCACTTCTCAGCTGGGTGACCCTGGGCAAGTCATTTAGCTTCTCTGAGTCAGCTTCCTAATCTATAAAACAGTCATTACATCTCACAGGGTTAATGGAGAGTTGATGAGACCACAAATGAAAAGAAGCGGCCGGGCGCGGGGGCTCACGCCTGTAATCCCAGCACTTTGGGAGGCCAAGGCGGGCGGATCACCTGAAGTCGGGAGTTCAAGACCAGCCTGGCCAACATGGTGAAACCCTGTCTGTACTAAAAATACAAAAATTAGCCAGGCATGGTGGCAGGCGCCTGTAGTCCCAGCTACTCGGGAGGCTGAGGCAGGAGAATTGCTTGAACCTGGGAGGCGGAGGTTGCAGTGAGCCGAGATCGCGCCACTGCACTCCAGCATGGGGGACAAGAGTGAGACTTTGCCTCAAAAAAACAAAACAAAACAAAACAATAAAAAAGCACTGTGTATTCTGCTAAGGAATAGCTGTCATCATCACAGTCATTATCACCACTACCATCACACAAGGACTCTTGAAAAAGTTCTTCCCAACCCAGTCAGCTGGATGCCTGGAATTATTCATCACTGTCAGATCTGCTGTGGTTCCAGTCAGGTATGCCTCAGGCTGTATTGCCAGAGGTTGGTCTGGCCAGGTGCCCAGGGCCCTGGCTCAACAATTCATTCCAGTTCCTCTCAACACACTCAGGCTGTTAGCCTGCATATTTAGGGCAATCTTCCTGCAATGATGACATTACTCCTGCCATCCAGACAGGATGGGATGGCAGGACAGGGCCACATGCAGGCTGGGCTGATATACCACCCTGGCCAAGATTTTTTTTTTTTTTTTTTGAGACGCAGTCTCACTTTCCTGCCTAAGCTGGAGTGCAATGGGGTGATCTCAGCTCACTGCAACCTCTGCCTCCTGGGTTCAAGTGACTTTCCTGCCTCAGCCTCCTGAGCAGCTAGGATTACAGGCACACGCCACCACACCCAGCTAATTTTTGTGTTTTTAGTAGAGATGAGTTTTACCATGTTGGCCAGGCTGGTCTCGAACTCCTGACCTCAAGTGATCCACCCACCTCGGCCTCCCAAAGTGCTGGGATTACAGGCATGAGCCACCATGCCCAGCTGCTGACCAAGACTTTCTAAGTCGGCTGTCCATGGCTAGAGAGGCCTAGGAGCCAAGGATGAGAAGATTCAACAAGACAATGTAAAATGAGTTCCATAATTGTCAAGCCTGGTGCAGTGGTGCAAGCCCATAGTCCTAGCTATTCAGAATCCTTTCAGCCCAGGAGTTCAAGGCTAGCCTGGGCAAAACATAGTGAGAGTCCGTCGCTAAAACAAACAAACAAAAAACTCCAAATCGTCAAGCACTCATTAAGTGTTCTTTTTTTTTGAGACAAGGTCTCGCTCTATTGCCCAGGCTGGAGTGCACTGGTATGATCTTGGCTCACTGCAGCCTCAACCTCCCGGGCTCAAGCGATCCTCCCACCTAGGCCTCCCAAGTAGCTGGGACCACAGGTGGGTGCACCACACCCAGCTAATTTTTTTTATAGAGATGAGGTCTCACTATGTCGCCCAGCTTGGCCTCAAACTCCTGGATTCAAAAGATCCTCCTGCCTCGGCCTCCCAAAGTGCTGGGGTTACAAGAGTGAGCTGCTGCACCCAGTTAACAAGTTTTTTATTTTTTCCTTTTTTCTGAGATGGAGCCTTGGTCTGTTGCCCAGGCTGGAGTGCAGTTGCATGATCTCGGCTCACCGCAACCTCCACCTCCTGGGTTCAAGCGATTCTCCTGCCTTAGCCTCTGGAGTAGCTGGGATTACAGGCGCGCAGTATTTTAATAGAGATGGGGTTTCACTATGTTGGTCAGGCTGGTCTTGAACTCGAGACCTCAAGTGATCCGCCCGCCTCGGCCTCCCAAAGTGCTAGAATTACAGGTGTAAACCACCGCGCCTGGCCCTAACAAGTATTCTTAAAAGAGCTTTGAACTGTGTTGTGAACAAAAGATGCAAAGTGAACAGGCTACTGAATTACATCACACCCCCACAGCTACCATTAAACTGAGTGCTGGAGCGGGCACTTTACACACAATGTCCAGCAGTCTTTGCAATAACTGCACTAGAGACAAGGAAATGGCTTTGCTGAGTTCACGTAACTGTGCTCCAGGCCACACCACAAGGAGGAGGCTGGATCTCAAACTTCAGAGCTCTGTTTCTGTTCACACCACCAGACTCTTGGCTTACCTCTCCCTGTCCAGCTTCTCTCATCCTGGCTTTTTAGCAGGCTTAGCTGCAAAAGATTGACTCTGATAGGGGCAGAAGCACACCCCTACAGCAGCGGTTCCCAGCCTTTGTGGCACCAGGGACCAGTTTTGTGGAAGACAATTTTTCCACACATGGGGTATAAGGGTGGGGGGATGGTTTCAGGATAAAACTGCTCCACCTCAGATCATCAGGCATTAGGTTCTCATAAGGAACGCACAACCTAGATCCCTCGCCTGTGCAGTTCATAATAGGGTTTGCGCTCCTTTGAGAATCTAATGCTGACACTGATCTGACAGGAGGCGGAGCTGAGGCAGTAATGCTTGCTTGCCTGCCACTCATCTCCCGCTGTGCAGCCCAGTTCCTTACAGGCCATGGTACCGGGTACTGCGCCGTGGCCTGGGGGGTTGGGGATCTCTGCCCTACAGGACATCCTCACAGTGATCCCAGGCAGGACTTGCCTGCAGGAGCAGAACCCAGCATAGGCAGGCTTTGCTTCTGAGACACCGGGAAGAGGCTGGTATTGCAAGCAAAGGCAGTCTGGAAGCAGGTGGCGGTGGGGGGGTGACGGTGGGAATTAGTACTGTGATTCTGGGATGGACATCTGTTGTTTTTGCTCACCCAGCATCTATTCTGTCTTCTGGGAACAGAAACACTGGCTTTCCTTCAGAGCCTCATCCATCTTTCTGTCCCTTTCAGTCCACACTGACTGGGATCGGTGTCTGAGAGACCTCGCCAACCAGAGTCACAGTGCCTGGCTCAGGATAATGCTAATAGGTCCTGGGACTTTTGCTGGAACTACTGAGGGAAGGAGAAAAATTCTTTCCATGGGAGTTATTGTGCCGTAAGGACATAGCCTGGAACTGCTGACTCCTTACAGCTCCCACTCTTGGGAGCCTACCCACAGCAGAAGATAGCTCAATGCCACCATCCAAGCACCCTCAGCCAGGAGTCCCAGAAGGCAGCGTGCTACCCACACTTGCCGGCTACTGGAACCAGTTGCTCTTCTTTTTGGCCTGGACTAGTTTGCTTTTGAAACCAATTTGGCCCAAACCAACACTACCATGAATGAGTGTTTATTATGGGCTGGGCATGTGTTAAGGACATTATACCAAGCATCCCAATTTCAATTTTGTAGCAAAAGGATGAGGGAAGATCTAATGATTCTCATTTTACAAATGAAGAAACTGAGGCTAAGAGTTAAAGGGATAAGCATAAAGTTACTGAGCCAGGAAAGGGCAGAGGAGGGGTATGGACTCTGGGATCTCTCATTAAGTCCCACACTTGGACCCGTGGGGTTACACTGCCCCAATTGGGCAGCAAAAATTTCTGTGCTCACGAACAGACTAACACGGTTCCCAGTTAACTGAGAAAAGGGAATACAAATGACAAGGCAGACATTCAGGCTCATTCATAACAGAAATGCAAAAAGAACTACAGTGAGGTACTCGTTAGCTACTGGACCGGCAAAAACAAAGCAGAGGTAAGAAGAGGGCAATCCCACCATCTGAGACGGGAGTATAAAAACCAGCACAACCTCCACAACAGAAATCTGACAATGGCTACCCAAATCTCAAACTCACATGCCCTTTTCTCTAACATCCTGCTGCTATGAATGTATTCTCCAGCTATGCGTGCAGATGTGCATTACACAGGTTATTCTCAACAGTACTGTTTTAATGAGCACAAGACTGGACACCTAAATACCCACCAGGAGAGGCTGGTTAAATAAAGCATAAATGAATGAGAGAGCATGGTCTTTGGAGGTATTGGTAACAGAAAAAGGCAAGGTGCTAAACAATTTGAATTTGCAGAGTATGCTACCAGCAGTGTCTAGAAATAAATGAGAGGGCAATGTAGATACAGTTGATTCTCACTACTTGAGCAATCCATGTTTGGGAACCTGCCTACTTGCTAAAATTTACTTGTAGCCCCCAAATCAAGACTCGTGGTGCCTTTGCAGTCATTTGCAAATACGTGCAGAACCGTGAAAACTTCGAGTTGCCTGACACACACATTCATAGCTGAGGTCAAATAAGGCAACGCTCTGTCTTCCTGTTTCAGCTCTCATCCTGTAAACAAGCATCCTTTCCACCACCTATTTAGTGCCATGTTTTTCACATTTTTGCGCTTTTTGTTGATTTGCTTGTTTAAAATGCTCCCTAGTGCTGAAGTGCTTGCCTAGTGTCCCCAAGCACAGAAGGCTGTGATGAGCCTCAGAGAAAACACATGCGCTTGATAAGCTTCACTCAGGCATGAACAGTACCGATGGCCATGAGTTCAATGTCAATGAATTGACAATATATATTAACTAAGGTGTTTTTACACAGAAACACACATTTTAGAAGGTTATTAACTGATCAGCTTACAAAAACGTTGTGTCTAGATGCTCACAGAAACCAAACTCTGTATTTCTCTAGGAGCTATGGTTCAGTACTTGCTAATTCAGTGTTTGCCATGACTATGGAACAGAAGCACCATGAAAAATAAGAATGAGTTGTATATATGTGTGTATGTCAGATGTGTGTATGTGTATATAGGAAGGATGGGTGCGTGTGTATGTGTCTGTGGGTCTACTGGTGTATTCCTAAATGATCTCCTGAAGTTTCCTAAAAAATCAAGAACGGAGGGCCGGGCATGGTGGCTCATGCCTGTAATCCCAGTACTTTGGGAGGCGGAGGTGGGCGGATCACGAGGTCAAGAGATAGAGACCATCCTGGCTAACACGGTGAAACCCCGTCTATATAAAAATACAAAAAATTAGCCGGGTGTGGTGGAGGGTGCCTGTAGTCCCAGCTACTCGGGAGGCTGGGGTGGAAGAATGGCGTGAACCTAGGAGGCGGAGCTGGCAGGGAGCTGAGATCACACCACTGCTCTCCAGCCCGGGCCACAGAGCGAGACTTCATCTTCGTCTCAAAAAAAAAAAGACATCAAGAACAGTGGTGACCTCTGGGAGAATTTGTGGCCTGCAAAGTGACGAAGAGGGAAACTTTTCACTATATATGCTTTTGTATCAATTTTAAACCAAGTCAATGTATTTCCTGTTAAAATATGAATATGAAATTAAAACAAAACGAAGAACTTGTGTCTGCCTTCTATCCACACCACCACAGACTGTCTCATATGTCTCCCTGACTTGACTGTACTGCAGTGAGGGGGAAAAGGGGCGGTGTCCATTAAGCGCACATCACTCATCTGTCTGTCAGTGCTACTGACGAGGTTTTAGGAAGGAAGGGTTTCGTGGCAGTATGGGCCACAGTGGGGCTGAGCTGCCAGTCATGACTCACACCCTGGCCGGCTCACTGGCTCACCTGGGTGCTCTCGTCATGAAAGCCCTCAAGGAAGCTCTCCAGCAGCTCATCTGCATTGTCGATCCGTTCTGCATACTCGCCTACAATCCAGATCATGGCAGCCCGGGCCTCAGGCTCATCCAGGGAGTCCAGGTTCTCACATAGTGTGGCAATCACACTCTCATACCTGGGAGACCAAGGCACAGTCGGTATGTGAGCCCTGAGGAACAGGCAACCCAGGGAAGCCAAGCAGGGGCCAGGAGGGAAGGGGACCTGCCTCGTAAGACCCAAGGTGGCAGATAAAGGAGACGTGAGTTTCTTTTCTTTTTTCTTTTTTTTTTGAGACGTAGTTTCGCTCTGTTGCCCAGGCTAGAGTGCAGTGACGCGATCTCAGCTCACTGCAACCTCCACCTCCCTGGTTCAAGCAATTCCCCTGCCTCAGCCTCCCAAGTAGCTTGGATTACAGGCACACACCACCATGCTTTGCTAATTTTTTTGTATTTTTAGTAGAAACGGGGTTTCACCATGTTGGCCAGACTAGTCTCGAACTCCTGACCTCAGGCAATCCACCTGCCAAAAGCCTCCCAAAGTGCTGGGATTACAGGTGTAAGCCACCACACCTGGCCTGGGGATCTGAGTTTCATCTATCACATGTTAGCCCTTATTGTGGCCTGCAGAGCAGAGGAGGGGCAGTGTGGACGAAATAAAAAACAAAGAGTTTCTTTTGAGAATGCTGCTTGTGACAGAGAAGGAAGGAAGAGGAGACTCCTCCTTCCTTTTCTGCCCCGACATCCCTGTCCCCAGGCAGAGCCAGATGCCCTCTCCCTAGGAGGGCAGGCACGCACTTGTTGGGGTACTTGCGGAAGATGTCCTTGATGACCACGATGGCCTCCTGGACCACATAGTTGACCTTGGTCTGGATGAGGTCGAGCAGCGTGCTCACACAGCGCTCCGCAGATTGCTGCATGGGAAGAGGAGAGTGTGGATGAGGTTCCCACACCCCATTTCCAATACAGCCTCTGATGTCCACACCTTGGCCAAGGGCTCCAAGTCACTCCTGGTGCACCTTCCTTGTCATAGCGGGAAAACAGAAGAACCCTCTCCCCAGGTAACGGGAGAACCAGTACCAAATCATGGCCCTAGGATGGCAGGGACATGTGGAATGAGACTGAGGAGAAGCCAGAGGCACAGCTCCTGAGAGCAAGGAGGGTCCTTGGAGCTCCTCTAGGCCAGGACCTGAGGGCAAGGTGACTACGGTGCAGTAGAATCCCACCTCTCTTTTTACTTGTTTCAGGAAGGGGGCTCCTGTGACCAAAAACACTCACAGAACCTCTGATTGCTTCTGCCTTTACTTCCACACACTGCTGTCATGGCCTGCTCTGAAGGAGATTTCTCAGGACAGTATCACAGGCTGAGATCACAGCACACCTCAAAGGGATAGGCGGGGGGTGACCAGCTATCCTAGGACCCTCCAAGTCACCAGTGGAGGAGATTCTTCCATTTAAGGAGAATCTGGCTTAGTGGTCATGGAACATCTCCACAGGCAGAGAAAGGAAGGGGAGAGATAAAATGCTAGGACGCAGGAGTCTGGAGTGGCCCTAGGGCGTGTGGACACAGAGGCATGTGGGCAGCTGAATGACAATATTTGCCAAAAAATGTCCTTGCCCCAGAGCTTTGTGAAGTCAATGTTAAGTCCACCAGTTTGTGGCTGTCCAGCATCTTAGCAAATGCTGCAGGAGAACCATGACTATGATGGGTTAATTTGATCGGCAGCAACTCGAAGGCCTAAAGGATACTACAGAGTGAGAAGGAACCCCACCAGATCTGCATAATGCTCGCCATGGGGGCTCCAGTGGTGAGCCTCAGGCCTTCCTAGACCACCAGCAAGCTGGCAGATTCTTCTTGAATCAGACTGGTTTCCTGGTTTCAGCTCCTTTTCCCTTCTCCAGCCAAGGAGAGAGTCCCAGGGCCTCACCTCCACCTTGATAGCACAGCGTCCAATGGCACGCACAGCCTTCCGTACAAAGTCCACATCCACTTCTGTTGCGTACTCTTTCAGTTCTGCCAACACCTGTGGCCCAAACAGAAAAGATGGGGTTGGGGGGACCTGATGGGGCAATCTGCTGGAACACTCCTGGACAGCGAATATACACAGACTCCCTAGGAGAATGGGATTCTGCCTCCTATTCCAGGTGGAAGGCCCAAGGGAGAGAGCTGGCAGGTGCCTGAAAAGGAAAGCAGGCCTGGACAACCCTGTTTGGGGTTGATCTAGCTAACATATCCAATACCACTTTGTAAGGGATGACAGGTGATAACAGGAAGAAACATTCTTTAGTAACAAAAACATCAGTCCTTTTTTTTTGTTTTTTTGAGACGGAGTCTTGATGTGTCACCCAGGCTGGAGTGCAGTGGTGCCATCTCAGCTCACTGTAAGCTCCGCCTCCCGGGTTCACACCATTCTGCTGTCTCAGCCTCCCTAGCAGCTGGGACTACAGGCGCACACCGTCACACCCAGCTAATTTTTTTGTATCTTTAATAGAGACAGGGTTTCACCATGTTAGCCAGGATGGTCTTGATCTCCTGACCTCATGATCCACCCACCTCGGCCTCCCAAAGTGCTGGGATTACAGGCGTAAGCCACCACGCCCGGCCTAAAAAAAACATCAGTTCTTTCACTTGCTTACGCAGCCCCATGTCCCATGCTGAACACTCTTCATGAGATAAACCGTTAATGGTAAGACTGGTCAGCTGGGCCAGAGCCCACAGTCTGGTGGTGGTGGAACAGTCACACACCAAGCCCATGCCCTGACCATCACACTCTGCTGACCTGGGCAATGTTGGCCTGGGAGGCCAGGCGGATCATGATGTCCAGTTTCTCCAGTTTCACGTAGATAGGGTCATTGTACTTCACGAAGAACACCTTCATCTCGTGCTTCAGGATCTCAGGCCTGATGGTGGGGCAGGATGCCCGAAGAGCAAAAAAGAAGGCTTAAGCCTCATGAGAAAAGGCCCTCCACATTTGCTGGGACATTTCTGAGGTCTGAGGTGGAGCCTGATGTTTTTGAAGGCAGAGTCACTGCCATGACTGCAAGCTCCTGGGCAGAGGGCCCAGCAACCAGCCTGAGCAAGGCTCTGACTGCTCCTGTGTGCCTGAGCACATCGTCAGAAGGCAGAGGGAGCGCAGTAAGAGAGGCTCACTCTCCAGAGGCAGCAGGCCCCCTGGGAAAGGCTTGCAAATCAGACAGATCTCAGTCCCAGTCCCAGCCTGTGACCTCAGGACTATTTCCTCACCCATGAAATGGGAATGATGCTGTACAGAAACACGTTACCACCGCAGGTCTGGGACTGCTAGCCTCAGAAGGCCGGGCACGTGGCAACTTGGATTTTGGAAGAGTTCTCACTGTTCCTTAAATGAGAAAGGTATTTAACTGTGCCTAGATCATTGTACAAAGAATACAGTTTATGCTGAACATATGCTTCCCTCCTGGGAGTCTGGAATTTGTGTAGGTGCTCCCAATAACAAGCCTGGGTGCCGAGTCTCAAGCAGGCTTTCCTGGGCAGAAACATTACACAAGTTGCCGCATTTTGCTGGGGGAGGAGTGTGCTCTGTGTGACTCCCCATGGGAAGGAGGAGGTACAAAAAAGCCTCTCATGGAATCCTCCAGACTGTCCTCTTCCCTATGACCCAGCCGGGCAGCCCTGCTCTGCTGCTGACAGATCTTTGCTGTGGGTATAGCTATCTGCTGAGTCCTGAGTGGGCGTGGCAGCTCGTGCCTGTCATCCTGGCACTTTGGGAGGTTGAAGCAGGAGGATCGCTTGAGCCCAAGACTTCAAGATCAGCCTCGGCAACACAGTGAGACCCTGTCTCAAAAAGAAAAAATATATTTAAAAAATATATGCTGAGTACTGTGAGCAGTGCTAGTGAATCCTGAGCATGAGGGTGGTCTTGGGACTCTGACACCAACACCGACCTAATCGGCCTGCTGTGAGAGTGAGACGAGAAGCATCTAGCATGATCGATGCCTGCCTCAGAGAAGGCATCACTAGGCAGGAGCTGTCACTAGCTGAGCCCTTTCACATGTGTCATTGTTCCTTCCTCAAAGGCAACATCCTTCTGCCTTCCGCCAGTATCACCCACCACATTCTTCCTGAACAAGGAAACTTCAGAGAGGGTGAGAGGCTGGCACTAGGTCACATGGCTAATGTCAGTAAGGACAGGAGTGGGGTGAGAATCACCTACCTCTGACTCCTACTCCTATGCCCTTCCAGACAGAAAGAAGGAAAGAAAAGGTACGAGGACAGATGGTGAGGAAGGGAGAAGACAGCACAGAGAGAAAGGAGAAAACTGGGTACTCCATGCTGCTGTGCACACTGCGGGGAGGTCCTGGCCAAGCAAGGAGCCTTTGTCATGCCCCACGGGAGAGGCAAGACCCCGAGCTGGGTAGCAGGAAGATGATTTCTGCAATTAGGACTTGCCAAAAGCTGCCCAATCACGTCTCAGGACCAGGGCAGGGCATGTCTCAGTGACGTGGACAACTTCTTTTTTTGTTGTTTTTTTTTCAGACAGAGTCTAGCTCTGTCATCCAGGCTGGAGTGCAGTGGCAGAATCTTGGCTCACTGCAACCTCCGCCTCCCAGGTTCACATGATTCTCCTGCCTCAGCCTCCTGAGTAGCTGGGACTACAGGCATGCGCCACCACGCCCGGCTAATTTTTGTATTTTTAGTAGAGACGGGGTTTCACCATGTTGGTCAGGCTGGTCTCGAACTCCTGACCTCACGATCCGCCCACCTCGGCCTCCCAAAGTGCTGGGATTACAGGTGTGAGCCACCGCGCCCTGCCCAACTTCTTAAGAGATTTACCATGTTAATTACAGCACAGGAAACCCTGCATGCTCATCTGCTCTACTAGTCACTATGTCACATTAAATCCGTGACTCTAGGGCACTGGTGTATAAAGACCCACACTACAACCAAGAAGCCCTAGTTTCATCCCTTGGTTTAGGAACTCAGAAGGCTTTCCCATATTTACCTCCCTAATCTCCCAATTCAACCAATATCTCTGGGTCCCCCCAGAGAGTACTAAGACCCAGACTGAAGCTACAACCAGGAGGACGTGCTGTCTTCCAAGAGAAAATTACTAATGAGGCCCCAGTTCTCTGTGTAGCCCCACTCCCAGCAACAGGGCCTGCTGTAACATATGAATGATCAATGGTCACTACTGTCAACTCCCCACTGCTGACTGAGCCATTTGACCAAAAGCTGCGAGGAGAACTCAAGGTCAATCCCCCTCTCCAGAGCTGCAGGGCTCCACCACTTAGAGCCACTTCAGAGGAAGAAGCGGATCATGCCATGAACCCTGCAGACCCAGCACTGCTCAATGGTTTTTCTGCTCTCGCCTACCCCCCACTACCAGACCGTGTGCCCTGGGAGCAGTGGCTCACTGCTCAGCCACTTCTCACGGGACGGAAGCGGGTAGCACAGCATTCGGAGTGAGTCCAATGTACCCCTCCCCCAGGCCTTGAGGCTCCAACCTCAGAGAGTTTGACTAGAGCTATGGACTCTCCCCCGAAGAAATGCGCAGATACACAAAATCTGACAGCCCATTTCAGGACAGCTCTGTGGACTAGGAAGACAATATCTAGTTTAATCACCAAGTTAGTCTTTACACAGCCTGCTTCCCAGTTAGGTTAAGCCAGGGCTTCTCAACCTCAGCACTGCTGACATTTCGGGCTGTACAGTTACTGTGAGGGGCTATTCTGTGCACTGCAGGATGCTGACCAGCATTCCTAGCCTCTGCCCACTAGATGCCAGGAGCATGCCCCCCTCAGCTGTGAAAACCAAAGTATCTCCAGATACCACCAAATATCCCTCAGGGGGCAAAGTTGCCCCTTTGGTTAAGCTATTTGAGACTTCCTGCATGGTGATAGGTCAGTTTACTTTGACAGCCCCCATTCCCGGCAGAAGAGGCTCCCCGAGGGGTATGCATGGATGTGTGTGTGGTGACCTCAGTACCTTTTCTGCACGATGAGATTGATGTTGCGCAGGGCCACGTACTGCAGCTCTGGCTCAGCTGACAGCAGTGTGACCAGGGGTGGGGCCAGCTTCTTGAGCAGCGTGCCGTAGTAGTCCAGGTCCTTAGACAACATCTCCATGAACTTCATCAGGACCTTCACAGCAGAGAGCACCACAGCGGAGTTGGCGTGGGAGAGCCTGGGGGTGACCCGCTCACAGATGCTGGGATCCGTCCATTCCAATGGGGCAAACAGGAAAGACAAAGGGAAACATCCTGTTTTTAGTTACCAAAATAGCATGTACAGGCCAGGCACAATAGTTCAAGTCCTGTAATCCCAGTACTTTGGGAGGTCGAGGCGGGTGGATCACTTGAGGTCAGGAGTTTGAGACAAGCCTGACCAACATGGTAAAACTCTGTCTCTACCAAAAAACACAAAAATTAGCTGGGCATGGTGGTGAGCACCTGTAGTCCCAGCTACTCGGGAGGTTGAGACATTAGGATCACTTGAACCCAGGAGGTGGAGGTTGCAGTGAGCCGAGATTGCGCCATTGCACTCCAGCTTGGGCAACAGAGTGAGACCCTGTCTCAAAAAAAAAAAAAAAAAAAAATAGCATGTCCAACCTGGGCAAAATCATGACACCCTTCTCTACTAAGAATAATTTTACACATTAGCTGAGTATGGTGGTGCACGCCTGTAGTCCCAGTTACTTGGGAGGCTGAGGCAGGAGGACTGCTTTGAGCCCAGGAGTTTGAGGCTGCAGTGAGCTGTGACTGTGCCACTGCACTCCGGCCTGGGTGACAGAGCGAGACCCTGACACAAACAAACAAACATGTTTTTTGTAGAAGAAAGATCTAAATCCTGGTTCTGCTGCCTGCTAACCCCCAGTAGGTTGAAATCACTCTGCACTTCAGTTTCCTCATCTATAGAATCAAGATGATGCTGCCTACTTCACAGGGTTGCTGGGGGCTTAACTGACATAATGCATATAAAAAACAAGGCCGGGTGAGGCTGAGGGGGGTGGATTGCTTGAGCCCAGGAGTTTGAGACTAGTCTGGGAAACACGGTGGAAACCTGTCTCTACAAAAAAAAATAAAAATAAAAATTAGCTGGGCACATTGGCATGCATCTGTAGTCCCAGGTACCTGGGAGAACTGATTGAGTCCCAGAGGTTGGGGCTGCAGCCCCAGCCTGGGGGAGAGAAACCCTGCCTCAAACAAACAAACAAAAAAGAACAAGCACAGTACTGGCACATAGTACATACTGTATAGATGGCAATTCCTCACTTCCTTGACTTGGAGGGCATCTTGTGGTTAAGACCATGACTCAGGTGAGCCCCAGCTGGGGGACCTGCACAATTCCCTCTACCTCTCTAAGTTGGAGCTCCCTCATCTAGAAAGCGAGGGATGATGATGAAAGTTGCATTAAAGACTAATGTGTGGAAAGCACCCGGCAGAGCCCCAGACACCCAGTGAGAATTCAATGAGCAGTGGCTCTGGCACTACCCATCTACTGAACTCAACAGAGGTGCCCTGGGCGTCTGCGAGCTCCCAGGCCAGGCCAGGCCTATGTCCACAGCAGGCACCGAGCTGACTGCCCAAGGCAGCTCTCCTGCCTGCCTGGCTCTGGAGAAGTGGGAAGCAGGCAGGCCTCCCTTTAGGCGTGTCTGAGGGTAGGTTGTGGGGCAAGGCACTAGAAAGGGGCCCACTAAGGCCTGAGGCCCAGTGCCTGGTTGGAGCCCCTGAGGACCAGGGTCCTCAGGCTGGGCTGGCAAGCAAGGGGCAGCCCGCTCACCTCTGGGCCTCGCGGTCGTCCTTGGGTGTATAGTTGGCCAAGCAGTCCAGGATGAAGATCTGGCCCCACTCGGTGCACTCGTTCAGGGCTGTCAGCAGCTTGTTGATGGACTGTGGGTTCAGATCGAGCAGGTTGCTGCTGGGGTGAGACTCGGCGATTTCTGAGAGTGCTGCCACCGCGTTGGCCACCACCTGGTTGAGAGGGTAGAAGGGGCAGAGGCTGGGGGTGCTGCTCACAGGCCACGGGGCAGTGGGCTAATGATGCTGGCTGGTCAGAGGTCAAATATCCTGAAAGGAATATGACCCAATGGGCAGGGTCTGGAGCTGCAACGAGACCCACTCCAAGCACTCACCCTGCTGACTCCTCTGCAAACTGGAACAAAAACAAGTGTGCCTGCCATTTAGAAAAACAAGAAAGATCTGGCTCCAAGTACCTAGCCATAGAAAGCATTCCCAGCTTCTTAACACAGCAGCCCCTGCCTACCAGCAACAGCAGCTCACTTCAATGCTTGTCAGCTGTGCTTCTCAGCGCTAGGGGATTCCTGCCGATCTCCTTGAGGCTACTGGAAGTGGATGGGGGCTGGAGAAGAGGGGCTTGCCAGGTGAAGCTCCAGGCCCTCAATCCATTTCCACTAGAGAGGTGTTTTTTTGTTTTTGTTTTTTATGAGACGGAGTTGTGCTGTCACCCAGGTTGGAGTGTACTGGTGTGATCTCAGCTCACTGCAACCTCCACCTCTTGGGTTCAAGTGTTTCTCATGCCTCAGCCTCCCGAGTAGCTGGGATTGATTACAGGCATGCACCACCACACCCGGCTAATTTTTGTATTTTTAGTAGAGATGGAGTCTCACCATGTTGGCCAGGCTGGTCTCAGACTCCTGACCTCAGGTGATCCTCCTGCCTCAGCTTCCCACAGTGCTAGGATTACAGGTGTGAGCCACTGCACATAGCCTGTTTTTGTCGTTGTTGTTGTTTTGATATGGAGTCTCGCTGTGTTGCCCAATCTGGAGTGCAGTGGTGCATCTTGGCTTACTGCAACCTCTGCCTCTCGGGCTCAAGCAATCCTCCTGCCTCAGCCTCCTGAGTAGCTGGGATTACAGGCATGCACCACCATGAGCAGCTAATTTTTGTATTTTTAGTAGGGATGGGTTTTCGCCATGTTAGCCAGGCTGGTCTTGAATTCCTGACCTCAGGTGATCCATCCACCTCAGCCTCCCAAAGTGCTGGGATTACAGGCATGTAATCCTCTATGAGCCACTGCGCCCAGCCTCAGGCAGCTGTTTTCGTTTTTTTTTTTTTTTTTTTGAGATGGAGTCTAGCTCTGCCACCAGGCTGGAGTACAGTGGTGCAACCTTGGCTCACTGCAATCTCTGACTCCCCGGGTTAAAGTTATTCTCCTGCTTCAGCTTCCTGAGTAGCTGGGATTACAGGCACATGCCACCACACCCAGCTAATTTTTGTATTTTGAGTAGAGACGGGGTTTCACCATGTTTGCCAGGATGGTCTCGATCTCCTGACCTTGTGATCCACCTGCCTCAGCCTCCCAAAGTGCTGGGATTGTAAGTGTGAGCCACCGTACCCAGTCCAGGCAGCTGTTTTTAAGTGTGTTCTGCATTGTTTCCAACTTTTCTCTGTGAACCATCCAGTGCTCCAGTGCCCATCTCTGTACTGGCTGCTCAGTACTATGTATGGCAGTTGCTCAGTGTTTCTGCTCAGATTGGGGGATGGCGGGGTTTGTGCATTCATTTTAAACATTCGTTTTAAATGGGCCCTACCAAACTGCTGCCACCACCATGGGTAAGGAGACTGTGGAGTTCCGCATCCAGCTACATCCTGATATCCTATCTTCCAGGCTATGCTACTTCCAGGGTGACCCTCTACAACCCAGCAAAGATGGGGGAAGGGAAGAGCACCACACATGCAGCATATGTCTTGGTGAGAAGACAGCAACAATAACAGTGACTAGAAGGGGAAGGAGGGCACTAGTATTGATTGCGCACCATATACCAGGCCATCCCAGGCATGTCACCTTCACAGCACTCCTGCCAGCCATGTAGAATTAGATCCATCTCACTGATGAAGAAAAGAGAGCCTAGGCAGCTTGCCCCAGGTTGCGCAGCTAGTCAGAGAGTGAGGAGAAGGGAATCCAGGTCTAGCTCCCTCCAAAGAGGGTGCGTGAACCACCACAAGGCACAAGAACAACTGGCACCCCCAGCCAGGCTCTGACCAGGTACTCGGGAATGCCTGGTGACGGGTCAAGCCAATGTCTTCCCAAGCAACCCAGGAGGTAGTACGGTGGGTGGCAGTGGCTTACCATGGGGTTAGAGTCAGAGATGAGGTCTTTAAGGGTGTCCAGGAAGCCCTGGTCCTCCACTAGCTGGGCGTTGATGTCATGGAGCTTGGCCACGCACACAGCTGCTGTCTTGCGCACATACGGATCCTCGTCCTTCAGGCACTTCCGGAGTGGCTCGCATAGGTACTCTGTGATCTTGTCAACACGGATGCAGCCCATGGTCCGCACTGCCAGGGCTCGGATGAGGGGGTTGGGGTCCTCACAGTCCTGAGAGGAACCAGCCATTGGCCAGGGCAGGGGTGGGATGAGCCATCTGTGGGCTTCATATTCTCCCTGGCCTGCAGCTCTGAGCCCTGCTAGGCTGAGCAACATCAGATGGCTGCTATGGATCTCCACCAACTACAGCCAACAGCAGCAAAAGTAAATGCTATGTAACTGGCACCCATGCCAGCTCTGCACACTGTCTCCTCTGATCCTCACAGTAGAAATACAATACTGGGCCAGGCGCGGTGGCTCAAGCCTGTAATCCCAGCACTTTGGGAGGCCGAGACGGGCGGATCACAAGGTCAGGAGATCGAGACCATCCTGGCTAATACGGTGAAACCCCGTCTCTACTAAAGAATACAAAAAACTAGCCGGGCAACAAGGCAGGCGCCTGTAGTCCCAGCTACTTGGGAGGCTGAGGCAGGAGAATGGCGTGAACCTAGGAGGCGGAGCTTGCAGTGAGCTGAGATCCGGCCACCGCACTCTAGGCTGGGCGACAGAGCCAGACTCCGTCTCAAAAAAAAAAAAGAAATACAATACTGGTCTCATTTTACAGATGATGAAACTGAGGCTCTCAGGAAGGCTGGGAGCTCATCTGAAGCCACAGAGCAGAGCTGTGATTCAAATCCACATCCATCTAGCATCACAGCCCTCGGCCTTTCCACTGGGCCACAGAAGCCTCATTTCCCATATCTGAGCACGGTCAGGGGAGCTAAGGTTCTAAAGGTACACAAATTCACAGGTACTAAACATTAGGAGAAAATAAAATTAAAATATAGGTGCACAGAGCTGACAATTTAATCTGAAGGACAGAAAATGGAGAAAGCAGCAGTCTAGAAGGGGAACAGAGAAGCCCTCGGACACCTGCTGATTCCTGCCCTGGCAAAGCATGCAGGGCAAGGCCCAATCAGGGTGGGGAGGGGATCAACAGGCCTGGCAGGACCTCACACAGGAGAGTTAGGCAGGGTCCTTAGCATTTGATTTTCTGGAGAGTGGGAGCCCTCTGCTGGAGGAAGAGGCCTGCAGGCTGGGCGGGCACGGGCAGTCTGAAGGTCTGGACTCCATCCAGCGCCACAGGGTCCCACCCCCAAGAGACTGAGTGGAGACAGAGCCTTAAGCACCCCACGTCCCCACGCCCACCAAGCTCCTGCTCACCTTCACAAAGGTGTTGACGGCCATAATGGCCATGTCAGGCTGACTCTTGGCGTAATTCATCAGGTAGAGGTATACCAGCTTCTTCAGCTCCAGGTTGTCAGTCTGCATGCAGTTGACCACATCGGGGAAGAGGGCACTGGAAGGTCAAAATGGTGTCAGCATGGGAAAGGCTGAAGAAAGGAAGAGGAAGATTTTCAGGCTGCTAACTAGTGGGTGAGAGGACAGTGGGTAGGAGAGAAAGGAGAGACACACTGGACTTCCTGGTAAAAGAGAGGGTTTCAGCTGTGCTGTTAACAATCAACACCTATTGATAGAAAGGGAATCCCAAAGGGTAATTTTAAAAGCAGAAAAGTCCTTGGTTCTTTTCATATAGTTCAAACATGAGTTCTGGAGCCCGTCAAACCCACCACTGCCTCTTGATAGCTATATGACGTTGGAGAAATTCCTTTGTCACCTGCCCCCTTGCCCTGAGTCTCAATTTCCTAACTTGCAAGAATGGTGCAACAGAAACTCACTTCACAGGGCCTTTATGATAACTGAGTGAGACAACATACTTAGGTATCTGGTCCTTGATATCTGGGAGGTACTGAGTAAATGAAAATGATTTTTTCTCCCTCTCTGATACTTAACGTGGCCCCTTACATTGGGCTGCTGGTTCTGGAGGGTCGCAGGGAAGCAGGATGGTTCACGCTGCTTTCACCACAAGCTCTGGCACCCAGTAAGAACCAGCACGGCATACATGGAGCACACACCATACACCAGGCTTGGTGCTAAGAGCTTTACATACTTGATCTCATTTAACTGCCCTTAGAAGTCAGGGAATGGGCCGGGCGCGGTGGCTCAAGCCTGTAATCCCAGCACTTTGGGAGGCCGAGACGGGCGGATCACGAGGTCAGGAGATCGAGACCATCCTGGCTAACACGGTGAAACCCCGTCTCTACTAAAAATACAAAAACTAGCCGGGCGAGGTGGCGGGCGCCTGTAGTCCCAGCTACTCGGGAGGCTGAGGCAGGAGAATGGCGGAAACCCGGGAGGCGGAGCTTGCAGTGAGCTGAGATCTGGCCACTGCACTCCAGTCCGGGCGACAGAGCGAGACTCCGCCTCAAAAAAAAAAAAAAAAAAAAAAAAAAAAAAAAAAAAAAAAAAAAAAAAAAAGAAGTCAGGGAATGATCCCCATTTCACAGAATACTGAGGTTCACAAATGTCAAATAACCTGCCTGGAGGAGCCAGGTCTGAGAACAAGGTCCATGCTCATAACCAGGTGGTACCCGTGGTCCCAGAATCACAGGCCTTCTTAAGACACGAAATTTGGTTAGAGATCAATTTTCTATCTCTGGAATGATCATATTCCCTCCTCTCAATTCTTATGTGTTTACAGGAAAGGACGTGTCAACATAGAGAATTATGAGGTCAAAGTGAACTTCCTGAGCCCCAACAGGCAGGAGTCCTGCCAAAGCCAAAATGTATCACCTTGGAAGATGATGCACGAAGAAGAATGGGGAGGACGGAGGAGGAAAAACTGCTGATGAGGCTGACTCGCTCTTTGGGGCCCGTCATATCAGCAAAGCCAGCTCTTTTGAGATAGAAGAACAAAGATGTTTCTCCTCTGTGAGGAGGTGACAGTGGTGTTCTGGGTGAAGGAAAGCAGCTTTGTCCTGGAAGGAATCTGACTTGGAAGGAGGCCCAGTTGTCCAGCAGGCGCCCGCTCCCTTTCTGCTCTGGCTTCCAAAGAGCTCTCTGCAAAGCTCCTTCCCAGAGCTGCTGGCAGGGGGTCCTTGCTGGGGGGCAATCCATGGGGACATCTGGAGCAGTGGGAGCCTATCTTGGGACCTGGACGGGAGCTGCTCCACTTCAGCACCCAACCTATGAGGCACATGGCTAGGCACCACGAGGCCATGAGTGAAAGCAGCCTGGATTTGGATTTCAGAAGAACTGGGCTTGAGTCCTAGTTCTGCCACAAACCATGTGACTCTTAGGCAGTTTTTATTTCCTTGGCAGTGAAACTGTCATTACCTATAATATGGGAATTGTAAGGAACTACTGAGAAAACAAATCTCAAAATGTTCTGTGCAGACTCTCAAATACTGTGCAAATATTAAGCTGTTACAAAATCTAGTCTCTGCCTTTGAGATTTTACAATCTGGTGAGCAGGTAAACACAAGTATACATAACAAGAGAACAGTCTCAATTTAATGCTGGGTGATGGGAACAGAAAGCAAATGCTTTGAGTTTGAGGTAGTGGGTTGGGGTGATGAGGGAAGGAAACATGGGGAAGGCAGATCTTGAATGGGTTTTTTTTTTTTTGAGACAGAGTCTCACTGTCGCCCAGGCTGGAGTGCAATGGCGTGATCTTGGCTCACTGTAACCTTCGCCTCTTGGGTTCCAGCAATTCTCTGCCTCAGCCTCCCGAGTAGCTGGGATTACAGGCGCCTGCCACCATGCTCGGCTAATTTTTGTATTTTTAGTAGAGACAGGGTTTCATCATGTTGGCCAGGCTGGTCTTGAACTCCTGACCTCGTGATCCACCCACCTCGGCCTCCCAAAGTGCTGGGATTACAGGTGTGAGCCATCGTGCCCAGCCTCAAATGGGTTTTTAAAGATGGGCAGACAAGCTGCGTCACTGGGCACTCCCACAGGGGAAGCATGAGCCAAGGTGCAGCAGCCACTCTACACACGACCTGCTTTAGCCATCAGGTGCAACAGAGGCTGCACACCGGTGACAAAGTGGAGAAATCCAATCTGCACGTGTGTTTTATTTGCACCACACAGTGTTTAATATCATCTGGCCACTTAAGACAGGGAGATTTAAAATGAAAAATCCAGATTTCTCTTTTATTTTTTTGAGACGTATTCTTGCTCTGTAACTTGGGCTAGAGTGCAGTGGCACAATCTCGGCTAACTGCAATCTCTGCCTCTCAGGTTCAAGCAATTCTCCTGCCTCAGCCTCCCGAGTAGCTGAGATTACAGGCGTGCGCCACCACACACAGCTAATTTTTGTTTTTTTTTTTTTTGAGACGGAGTCTCGCTCTGTCGCCCAGGCTGGAGTGCAGTGGCCGGATCTCAGCTCACTGCAAGCTCCGCCTCCCGGGTTCACGCCATTCTCCTGCCTCAGCCTCCCGAGTAGCTGGGACTACAGGCGCCCGCCACCTCGCCCAGCTAGTTTTTTGTATTTTTTAGTAGAGACAGGGTTTCACCGTGTTAGCCAGGATGGTCTCGATCTCCTGACCTCGTGATCCGCCCGTCTCGGCCTCCCAAAGTGCTGGGATTACAGGCTTGAGCCACCACGCCCGGCCTAATTTTTGTATTTTTAGTAGAGACGGGATTTCACCATATTGGCCAGGCTGGTGTCAAACTCCTGACCTTGTGATCCACCCAACTGAGCCTCCCAAAGTGCTAGGATTACAGGTGTGAGCCACCACGCCTGGCCCAGATTTCCCATTCTTTTTAAAAACCAGAAGACCTGGCCACACTGGGTTCTCTTCCCCAGCCAGCAATGATCCTCTGAAGTTTCTGAGAGGGTTCAGGCTACACCCACTGCACCACGTGCTTCCTTTCCCACCTACTCCAGTTAACTCACTCCATCACCACCTGACCTGCCAGCATCTGGGCTCCTGATTCCTGTGTAAACAAAACCTTCGACTGGGAAGAAAGTTTTACGAAGGGAGCTGTATGAGGGGAGACATGGGTCCCTAGACACCCGAAGGGAGAGACTGAAGTGGACCCCAGCTATAAACCCTCCCCTGTCAGCCGCCTCCAGATGCCACCAGGCCTACTCCTGCACACCTGACATCTTTGCCCACGGTCATCGATGCAATCACTTTCTTCACTGCCTCCTTCTTCTTCTCCTTCTTGTCACTGTTGAGCTCTGCCTTCAGCTCGAAGATCTCCCCTAAGGAAAGGAGGCAAGCATGAGCGATCCCTCCCTACCCTGGCAGGGGACAATTCCCAGTATCTAACTTCCAAAAGAGCCGGAGGGAGGCACGTAAGACACCCTATGCTGTTGGTGAGGGCAGCTTCAGGCGCCTGGCCTCAGGTGGGCCAGGCAACAGTGAGGGACGACTGTTAGGATAGGAATTAACAAGATGGAAGCTTGGAGGCCGGGGGCAGTTGCTCACACCTGTAATCCCAGCACTTTAAGAGGCTGAGGATCAGCTGGGCATCCTGGCGCATGACTGTAATCCCAGCACTTTGGTAGGCTGAGGAAGCCGGATCACGAGGTCAGGAGATGGAGACCATCCTGGCTAACATAGTGAAACCTCGTCTCTACTAAAATACAAAAAATTAGCCGGATGTGGTGGTGCGTGCCAGCTACTCGGGAGGCTAGGGCAGGGGAATCGCTTGAATCCAGAAGGTGGAGGTTGCAGTGAGGCAAGATGGCGCCACTAAACTCCAGCCTGGTAACAGGGCAAGACTCCATCTCAAAGAAAAAAAAAAAAAGGAAAGAAAAGAGGCTGAGGACTACTTGAGCCCAGGAGCTTGAGATTAGCCTGGGTAATATAGTGAGACCTCGTTTCTACAAAAAATTTTTTTTAATTAGCTGCGTGTGGTGGCAAGTGCCTGCTGTGCCAGCTACTCTGGAGGCTGAGGCTGGAGAATCATTTGAACCCAGAGGTCGAGGCTGCCGTGAGCCATGACACCACTATACTCCAGCCTGGGGGATACAAGGTGAGACCTTGTCTCCAAAAAAAGAAAAGAAGTTTAGAGGCCACTCTGGATTGAAGCAACAGGAACCACAGAAGCTACAAAGATTCTAGGGAAGACAAAAGCATCAAAAACATGATGGCAGGCTCTGCTCAGCTAGAGAGCTAAAAACACAGTGGAAGGTAAAGCTGTCCTCAGCTACCTTCACTCAACCAAAGGCCCTTAAAAGGCTCAGTGCAATAGAACCTGAGTACTTAAGGCTTGCAGGGAGAGGGCAGGATTTGTGGATTCCCACATGGAGGCCTTTCCTGTTTTCCTGAAACCTCTAATTAAAACAGCTTGCTCAGGGTTTCACTTCCTGAGACACAAGTGGTTGCTCAGCTCTGAAAATGGGAATTCAGCTGCTCCATGAGAGCTCAAGCATGTAATCAATTGTTCTGAGGAACTTGATGATGTGAAAAAAACTAATGAGGAAGTAGGGTTGTCTGGCCCTGCCATGGACAAAGTCAGGACCCCAATAATAGGTTAGAAGGGCAGATGTCATTTCCTGACCCCTTCTCTTTTTTTATTTTTTTGAGACAGAGTCTTGCTCTGTTGCCCAGGCTGGAGTGCAGTGGCCCCATCTCGGCTCACTGCAACCTCTGCCTCCCGGATTCCAGCAATTCTCCTGCCTCAGCATACAGGGTAGCTGGGACTACATGCGTGCGCCATCATGCCCGACTAATTTTTGTATTTTTAGTACAGACGGGGTTTCACCATGTTGGCTAGGCTGGTCTTGAACTGACCTCATGATCCGCCTGCCTGGGCCTCCCAAAGCGCTGGGATTACAGGCATGAGCCACCACGCCTGGACTTTTTTATTTATTTTTTATTTTTTTGAGACAAAGTCTCACTCTGTCACCCAGGTTGGAGTGGAGCCGTGCGATCTCAGCTCACCGCAACCTCTGCCTCCCGGGCTCAAGCAATTCTCCTGCTTCAGCCTCCCAAATAGCTGGAACTACAGGTGGGCACCATCATACCCTCCTAATTTTTGTATTTTTAGTAGAGACTGGGTTTCGCCATGTTGGCCAGGCTGGTCTTGAACTCCTGACTTCAGGTGATCCACCCGCCTCAGCCTCCCAAAGTGCTGGGATTACAGGCGTGAGCCACCATGCCTGGCCCCTCTGAGCCCTTCTCTGAGCCCAGTCCCATACTAACTTGTTCCCACACATATTCTTATTTCATCCTCACAACTCTGCATTTCCCTCCATTTTGCAGTGAGCAAATGGAGGCTGTCAGAGGCTCAGTAATGTATATCCAATGCCGGCAGGTGGTAGGGCTGAAATTGAAAACCAGGTCTGCCAGCTCCAAAGCCCATGCTCTTAATCCCTATGCTTGGGCCTACCCAAGATACTCACTTTGCTCTCCTGAACCTGTTTCCTTGTTTCTTTGGCTGGGGCACTGAACCCAGGAATGTCTCTCCACACATCTCCCTTCCCAAAAGAAACCCACTAAAAAACCCCACCCCCAAAATACAAAAATTAGCTGGGCATGGTGGCAGATGCCTGTAGTCCCAGCTACTTGGGAGAATGGCTTGAACCCAGGAGACTGCAGTGAGCAGAGATCTTGCCACTGCACTCCAGCCTGGGTGACAGAGAGACTCTGTCTCAAAAAAAGCAAACAAACAACAAAACCCACCCCTGAGACTCCAATATACTCAGCACTAAGTTCACCCTGTGGCTCACCAGGCTCCACAGGACTGATCCCTGCACACCTCTCCAATTGCTTTCTCTCTTTTTTTAGTTAGTTGCCCAGGCTAGACTCGAACTCCTGCGCTCAAGCAAGTAATCCTCCCACCCAAGCCACCACCTGGGGCACCATTATGCCCGGCTCTAGCCTCTTCTTGCATCACCCTCTTCAGTAGCTCATGCCCACCACCTTCCTTTCCCTGAATGTGTCACAAGCAGAGCACTCACTCCTTCCCCTTTCTGTCCCCCATATATCTGGCCAGCTCCACCCAGAGCTCTCCCATAATCTCCCCTGGACCCACTATACTTCAGTGCGGTTACTACTCTACAGACTGTCTTTCCTGCTCAACCTCGAGCAACACCAGCTCAGAGGCTCTGTCTCTCTCCCACTGCACATGGTAGGTTCTCAGTAAAAACAAGCTAGACCAATACATGAAATGCCTGATGAGGGGCAGACTTTGAGTCCTGGCTCAGCTGATCCAACAACAGACTCTTCATCTGGTCAGTAGGCGTGTGTCAATATCACTTGGAAGGAAGGAGGGAGGAAGGAAGGGTTGGCCAAAAAGATGCTTACAGGGTTAAAGCACATTTGTCAGCCACGATAACATCCTCCATTTCCTTAAAAGCAGAAACAACCAAAATACCCAACGATATAAGCCTAGCTTAGCAAATTTCAGTGCAGCAACTCAATAGACTTAATAGTGAATCATTAGAATTGTTGGGAAATGTTTATGATATCAAAATGTCAAATGAAAAACAGGATTAAAACCATGAAAAATACGTGCCTGACTCGCCGCAGTGGCTCATGCCTGTAATCCAAGAACTTTGGGAGGCCAAGGTGGATGGATCACCTGAGGTCAGGAGTTTCAGACCAGCCTGACCAACATGCAGAAACCCCGTCTCTACCAAAAATACGAAATCAGCATGGTGGTACACACCTGTAATCCCAGCTACTCAGAGGCTGAGGCAGGAGAATCGCTTCAACCTTGGAGGCGGAGGTTGCAGTGAGCCGAGATCGCGCCATTGCACTCCAGCCTGGGCAACAAGAGCGGAACTCCGTCTCAAAAACACAAGAAAAAAAATTAGCTGGGCATAGCGGCGGGCGCATGTAATCCCAGCTATTCCAGAGGCTGAGGCAGGAGAATCACTTGAACCCAGGAGGCGGAGGTTGCAGTGAGCCAAGATCGCACCACTGCACTCTAGCCTCGGTGACAAGAGTGAAACTCTATCTCAAAAAAAAAAGAAAAACACTTGCCCTTGGATAAGGACACAGATACATGGGGACACACACACATACACATGTGCACGCGCACACACACACACACAACTGCTGTGGGGGTGCTGACAGGATTATGTGTTTTCTTTCCCCTGGAAAAAAACATAATTATTTTAAGCCATGGGGAATAAAAGGGCACTTTCCCCCCCCACACTTGGAGCTAATGTTCTTCCCTTTCTGAGCTCTAAAAGGAGCAATTTCTTATATCGTCAACAGTTCAATTTTCTATATCTACAACAAGCTCTAGGCCATTCCTGCCACGTTTCCAGGCCTTCATTCCCACCCCACTCCCTTCCACCACAGGAGGAAAATAGAAGGGACAGGCAGAGAAAGCATAGGGCAAGGCCCATTATTAAACAAACAATACCTTTCTTGGTCGTGGTGAAATATTTTGAGTCAGTCATTTTGGTCCCTTATCTGTAGCCAGGCTTCTGCAAGACAGAGAAGAGAGGGGTGACTTTCAGTTATGGTGCAGAGGGAGGAGAAGAAGGATCCAGAACACATGTGGTATAGGAAAACAGCTGCTTATCTCCTTCCTGGGCAAATGAACTCTGGATCATGGTAGATTAGATTTTGAAAAGTAATTCTGAGGAATCTATCAATTTTTTTTTTTTCTTCAGAGATGGGATCTCACCACATTGCCCAGGCTGGTCTCAAACTCCTGGGCTCAGCCAATCCTCCTGCCTTGACCTCCCAAAGTGCTGGGATTACAGGCGTAAGCCACCACACCTGGTCCTATCAAATTTTTGAATGTGCCTCTTCTAGAAATCTTTCCCACAAAAATATCTGCCCAAGGATGCAAGGGCTTACAGCAGCCCCTTTGTGGCACTCACTTTGCTCAGCACTGTCCTCAATGCTTTGCAGACATGAACTCATTAGAAGCCCCATCACAGCATCATCGAGGCACTATGTCACCCTACACAGTCAAATGAGATTAGAAAATACCAAGCTTAAAAGGCTAGAGAGACTTCTTCTCTCCACAACTTTTCTAAGCTGCTAAAACAATAACATGCATGATTCATCTCTGGAAAGGGCTAGAATCTGTACTCTACAGCAGTTCCCAAATCTACCTGGCCAATTTTCTTAAGGGCTCTCTCAGGACATCTCCTAGAGCAAAGCTAACAGCGTGAAGTACTATCGTAAGACAATAGAGGCTGGGCACCATAGCTCATGCCTGTAATCCCAGCACTTTGGGAGGCCGGGGAGGGGGGGGTGGATAACCTGAGGTCAGGAGTTCGAGACTAGCCTGGCCAACATGGTGAAAACCATCTCTACTAAAAATACAAAAAATTAGCTGGGCGTTGTGGTGCGTGCCTGTAATCCTTGTTACTCGGGAGGGTGAGGCGGGAGAATCACCGGAACCCGAGAGACTGAGGCTGCAGTGAGCTGAGACCACACCACTGCACTCCAGCCTAGGAAACAGAGCAAGACTCTGTCTCAGGAAAAAAAGACAATAGGACAAAGAAAGTACCAAAGCCCCGCCACTCATTTAACAAAAATTTACTGAGCATCTACTATGTACCTCGGTAGTTCTTCTGGGCAACAGAACCAAGAAAAGAAGTTACACAGGAACCAAGATACCCTAGATACATGGCCAAGGCTTTTAGGATGGTTTTAAGATTTATTAAGAATCTATCATTTACCAAGCCCCTATTAAAGGCAGGGGCTTCACCCACATTATCTCACTTAAACTTGTCAATAATGTAACTGCTTTGAATCCCATTTTACAGAAGATGAAATGGACTCAGGGATGTTATCTACCTGAACTTAGTTCCTATGCTCTACCGATGAAGGAATTCTGCTTCCCCCTTCTGACAAGGAGGACAGTTCCCAGACAGTCGCTAAAGATTCAGTCAAAAAAAAAAAAAAAAAAAAAATGAGGCCGGACACAGTGGTGGACACCTATAGTCCCATCTACTCAGGAGGCTGAGGCACAAGAATCACTTGAACCCAGGAGGCGGAGGCTGCAATGAGCCGAGACTGTGCCACAGCACTACAGCCTGGCGATAGAGCAAGACTCTGTCTCCCCGCCCCCACCGCCCCCTCCAAAAAAACCACATTGAGACTTTCAAGTACAGCCTTCCAATCCTATCTGTAGTTTTATGTGGTATAGAAAACCACACAACTCCAAAAAATAGACATTTGAATGGAGAAACCCCACTTCACTTTGTTCCTTTTGTTGAGTCTATGGAATGGACTCAAATAACCCACCAATATCTCCTTTCAAGTCATTACTATACAGGGGCGAGATGAAAGTTACTAGTGCAGTGGATGTGAGGGATCAAGAGTCATTTCACAGTCTCTGGAAACCAAGCCAACACAGCACCTCCTTTCCAGCCCAATTGGATTTTTCCAAATTAAGCTTGTATTTATGGCAGGATGGCATTGAGCAAGCCTCCCAACTGAGAGACACTCATAGATTTTGTTTCAGTAATCAATGGGAAACAAATATGTACTGTCTTGGGGTCACCTTAAATCCTTTGTGGATCCTGTAGGAATAAAGAAATAAAGTCTTCACTGACAAAACGGTATTTAAAAAGGCACAATTCTACTTCCCTTTTGCTTTGCAAAGTTGAAAAGGAAGGATGGCACTTTTCTATGGGAGCTGCGGGAGAGAGCAGAAGAGCCCACTGCGTCTGATGTTGCAAGTCCCACAGTGGGGACTCTAACTTGCTGGTCCTCCCAGCATGAGTCAGGGCTGTAGACAGATCCACAAAGGACGGCCCCGCAAGAGCCAGGCTCACAGCTCCCATTCGCCCTCCTCTTTCATGCCTGGCCCAGGCCCGGCACATAGCAAGTATTCAATTGATAGTTGTTGAAAGAAATGAAAACGGGCCACTGAAAATCCCAGGGAGCCTCAGCCTGCTCTCTGGCAGCCCTGTTACATAACTAGTTAGCATTTGTTTCCAACAGGAATTTACAGACATTAAAAGTGATTTTTTTTTTTTTTTTTTTTTGTGCACACACATAAAGCCATTTTCTCAAAGAAACCTCACCAACCTAGGGGTTCTTTGGGGAACTCTGAAATGAGCAGGTAAATCAGATAATGGGATTTGTCTTACAATAAAGATCTGCATGGTTCCAGAAGTCACAGACTTGAGAGCATAACTGCCAAAAGTATCCAAAATAATAGGAGAATATCATTTCTCAAGGTTGAGTGTAAAAGGGGTAACTGAAGGCAAAAGGGGCTAAAACTTACAGGCCACAAAGAAACACAGAAAGTAACACAGAAACCACTCCAACATTAAATCTAAAAAGAAAAAAAAGTGGCCAGGCTCAGTGGCTCACGCCTGTAACCCTAGCATTTTGGGAGGCTGAGGTGGGCAGACTGCCTGAGCTCAGGAGTTTGAGACCAACCTGGGCAACATGGTGAAACCCCGTCTCTACTAAAACACAAAAAATTATCCGGGTGTGGTGGCATGTGCCTGTAGTCTCAACTACTTGGGAGGCTAAGGCAGGAGAACTGCTTCAACTCAGGAGGTGGAGATTGCAGCGAGCTGAGACTGCGCCACTGCACTCCAGCCCAGGCGACAGAGTGAGACTCAGTCTCAAAAAAAAAAAAAAAGAAAGAAAGAAAAGTGAATAAAACAAACAAAATACCTCAGATAACTAACGTGAGAGCTGCTCAGAATTTCTTGCCTCTCCAGAAGAAAAAGCTGTCAGAGCCTTTCCCCTCCCCTGCAGGCCCAACACAACATCGGAGGGCCCTAAATTCCCAGGACACAACCTGCTGTGACAGATCGGTGCTGTATGCAACTGACCAAGAGGAGAAATGGGTGAGAAAGCCTCTCTTTCTGGGAATTTAAAAAGAAGTGACAGAGCTGCAGGGTAGCTGGTCAAAGCACAGCTACAGATACCCCAACAGCGTTGAGCTTTCTGTGAGTCTTCCTTTTACAGGTGCTAAGCAACTACTCACAAACTTAACTGCCACTCAGTGTGCTGGTGCTGGCTGCGCTTTTTTCTGCAGCATCTGTTTCACATATCCCTCTGCAGAGGGCCCAATGGGACTGAAGATGCAGAAATGTATCCCTCTGAACTTGTTTGATATGCAGGAAATTAAAGTAGAGAAGGGAGGGGATGCGGAGAAAAGTGAAATGCTTTGGAAAGTCACCCCAAAACACAGATTACAAAACAAAACACCTCACTTCACCATGAATGATTCCCTACCTACAGCTTAGTGATGTACTGAGGGCAGCTATCTCCCTGTGTCCTTTCTCCATTGTGAGCACCTAATGCTGGTACTTGGTCTTGCAGTTGCCTCTTGGATGTCAGTGCAAGAGAGATTTCTCATTCTCTCCGCAGGAATGAAAAAACCCCACAGTTCAGTCCTAAAGGGGCTCATACTCACAGATGCCATGAGAAAGACTGGTCCTTTTCCTGGCACCTGCTCAGCTGTTATCATGCACTGTATCCCTACCCCATGGAGGCCAAAGGGGCTGAGACCTTGTTCTCTGATGAATCTGATCGGGTACATGAACCACATTTGAAAGCAGGCAGCAAATTTAGGCAAGAAAAAGCTTAGGGTTTGGATTCCATCTTTGGAAGTGTCAGGGCACATTTTAAAGTAGTAATTACAGGGAATTTTTGATTCAGAAACTGCTCTGGCTAGTATAATGAGTCATTTCTGCTAAGGACACAGCACTCTAGGCTGGGATCCCCCTCAATTTCAGCATTACAGACCAAGGAATGCCTCAAAGGGATGGGCATGGTCAAAATTAAAAGAGGGGCATACCTGGAACAACTGGTTTCACCCTTGAGGAGCCAGTGTGGCTTCTCCCCCTTAATCTTAACATTTCTCACACCCACATTTGAAAGATTATGACTTTGATGTCACATCCCAGAACCAGTTCTGGTAAACTTCATTTTTTAGAATTAAAGAAAGGGAACTGAGGCTGCGCATGGTGGCTCACGTCTGTAATCCAAGGACTTTGGGAGGTCCAGATGGGCAGATTACCTGAGGTCAGGAGTTCGAGACCAGCCTAGCCAACATGGTGAAACCCCGTCTCTACTAAAAATACAAAAAGTTAGCCGGGCATGGTGCTGGGTGCCTGTAATCCCAGCTACTCGGGAGGCTGAGGCAGGGGAATCACTTGACCCTGGGAGGCAGAGGTTGCAGTAAGGTGAGATCGCAGCATTGTACTCCAGCCTGGGCAACAAGAACAAAACTCCATCTCAAAAAAAAAGAGAAAGAAAAAAAAAAGCAACTGAGCAATAAAGCCTAAAATACAGTAGTTTTCTCTCTTATGTTTTCTAGATGTATAAAGAAGCCCTTGGTGAGACTTTTGGAAACAATGTCCAGGGACAAAGATGTAACATGATCTAAGAGAGGGAAAATGAGGTCCTAAGTCCTAAGGAATAAAAGGGAAGAAGAAAAAATATTTCCATCTAAAGACTTTGGTTTTTAGTTGCTGAAATTAGGGTTAGGCTTAAAGGAAAAAAAGTTCTCAGTATTTTTCAAATTTTGTCTTTATAGATCTAATTTTAAGAACAAGAAAATATAGACTATCTGTGTTTTAAGCTAATAAAATGAATTTAAATCTATGTTTAAAACATAAGAAAATCACCTCCTTTATAAGAAAATGGGTACTGAATATAGTATTTCAATTTTTCTCCAATGTCTCAAAATTGGTGACAACCTTTAAAAGGAAAGTATGCTGAAATGAGTCTACTTCATCCCTATAATTCAACTTCCCTCTTTAAAATGGGGAGATCAAGCCGGGTGTTGTGGGTCATATCTGTGAATCCCAGCACCTTGGGAGGCCAAGGCGGGTGGATTGCTTGAGGCCAGGAGTTTGAGACTGGCCTGGGCAACATGGTGAAACCCTGTCTCTACCAAATTAGCATGGTGGTGCACACCTGTAGTCCCATCTACTCAGGAGGCAGAGGTAGGAGGACTGCTTGAGTCTGGGAGGTAAGAGGTTGCAGTGAGCCAAGATTGCACTACTGCACTACTGCACTCCAGGCTGGGTGACAGAGTGAGACCGTGTCTGAAAAAAAGAAAAAAAGAGGGGGGCAGGGACTGCTGTACCTGCCTATGTATTTCACATATTTCTTCTGACAAGGGCTAATCTGAGATTGAAACCATGTTGACAAGAAAAAATGTAAACATCATAAATATCACAAGATTTCATTTGAACAAAGCTCTAAGAGGCAAACCTACGCTATGGTGATAGAAGTCAGGTCAGTGGATGCTTCTGGGTGGGAAGGACTGAAAGCGGGCATGAAGGGCCCCTGCAGTAATAAAAATGATCTATATCTTGATGCAGATACTGGACACACTGGACACTTAAGAGCCAAGCATTTCACTTGGTGTAAATTAAACAGACATTTTAAAAAATGTCTTGGGCACAGAGGCTCATGCCTGTAATCCCAGCACTTTCGGAGGCTAAGGCGGGTGGATCACCTGCGGCCAGGAGTTCGCGAACAGCCTGGCTAACACGGTGAAACCCGTCTCTACTAAAAATACAAAAATTAGCTGCGAATGGTGGTGGGCGCCTGTAATCCCAGCTACATGGGAGGCTGAGGCACAAGAATCACTTGAACCTAGGAGCTGGAGGTTGCAGCAAGCTGAGATGGCACCACTGCACTCCAGCCCGGGTGACAGAGCAAGACTCGGTCTCAAACAAACAAACAAAAAAGCCCAGGCAAGGTGGCTCACACCTTTAATCCCAGCACTTTAGGAGGCCGAGGCGGGTGGATCACCCAAGGTCAGGAGTTCAAGACCAGCCTGGCCAACATGGCAAAACCCCATCTCTACTAAAAATACAAAAATTAGCCTGACATGGTGGTGGTGGTGCATACCTGTAATCACAGCTACTCGGCAGGCTGAGGCGGGAGAATCGCTTGAACCCGGGAGGCAGACGTTGCAGTGAGCCAAGATTGGCGCCATTGCACTCCAGCCTGGGCAACAGAGCAAGACTCCGTCTCAAAAAAAAAATTTGTTTTTAAAAAATAACAAAATAAAACTCAAATCTGGAGAAGAAAGGAAGAATGAAACATTGCATCCAGAGGAAATAAAGCCTTTGGAGTGTGACATCAAATCTGGAAATCTGAGCCATGAATTCAATTCCATAAAAATCGAGTTTTCCTGCATGGACGAAAACATAATAAAAAGCCAAAAGATATACGATAAACATACTCACAAACATTTGCATCACACTGCAGACAAGGCCTATTTTCCTATATAAAAAGTGACTACAAATAGGAGAACGGCAGAGGATATGGACAGTTCACAGAAAGTGAATCAATATAATGGTTCAAGCTTATTTATAAGAGACACAGAAACTGAAACTACTGTGAAATATCACCTGTCAGCTGCTGAACTGATAAAGACCCAAGAGTCTAGTAACACCCCATGTTGGTGCTGACGTGGGGAATTAGGCGCCCTCATTTGAGGCTAGTGACAGTCTGAAACGCTACAACCTCTGAAGCAAATTGGTAAGTCATTAAAATTGCAAAGGTCCTTATCCGTTGACCCAGTAATTCTGCTTCTAGGACTCTACATGTGGAAAACTATGTAGATATAAAATTATTCATGCAGCATCCTTTCCAATAGCAAAATATTATAAATGTCCAACCACAGGACTGGTTTAAAAAATGATAGCACAGCAGAGCTGGGCACATCTGTGGCTCCAGCTACTCAGGAGGCTTAATGGTGAGGATAGTTTGAGCTCAGGAGTTTGAGGCCAGCCTGGGCAACACAGTAAGACCCCAACTCTATAAATAAATAAAATGACAGCACAGCATACGGACATTCCACAGCATGGTGGAGTACTAGGCATCCATGCAAAAGAACGAGGCAGTTCTGGCCGGGCATGGTGGCTCACACCTGTAATCCCAGCACTTTGGGAGGCCAAGGCAGGTGGAACCCCATCTCTACTAAAAATACAAAAAAAATTAGCCGGGTGTGGTGGGACATGCCTGTAGTCCCAGCTACTCGGGAGGCTGAGGCAGGAGAATCGCTTAAACCTGGGAGGCAGAGGTTGTAGGGAGCTGAGACTGTGCCATTGCACTCCAGCCTGGGTGACACAGTGAGACTCCATCATAAAAAAAAAAAAAAAGAAAAAAAAGTATCTCAGATTTCCCCACAGACTTCCTTCCCTAATTTGGGATCTGTCCTGTTGAATGCTGTCAAGCCGGTGACTGCCACGATGCCTGGCACATTCTAGGAGCTCACCAAATGTTTGCTGGCAATATGAATGAAAAGACAGTTTCACAGAGAAACTACAAAACCAAGGGCCCAAAACAGATCAAGATGAGAGAGCTCTGTGACAAGTGCCAGACAGTGATGACTGGGCAGACCAGACCGGGAACATAAGGCTTTGCAGTTAACATGGCAGGGCTGATCCAATGTCAAGATGGCTGCTGGGAAATCGGGCTCTACTACCAGCAGCTGTTGACCCTGGGCAACTCCCCCAGGCCTGCCTTTCTCCAAATGTCAAACAAAAGAATATGATTAATCAATGGCTCAAGTCCATCTCTACTCTTAAACCATTTCAAATAGATAAAAGTGGAACTGTTCTGGTGGAAGGAAGGGTGGGAGGCCTAGAGCCTGGCTCATTTCACTATGCCTACCTCTCCCCATCCTCACCAGGGCCCTTCAGACATCCCATGGTTCTATGGAGCAAAGCCTGAAAACCAGTCTACTGAATGATAAGTCCCTCCCACATCTCACATTCTATGATTCTCTGCTGGACAAGGGGCCCATTTCCCTACCAATGAGTGTTCTTCCCAGGTGTCAAACATGAGGAAGTAGAGTATGATCATTCTAAGAGCATGACAGAAGATGTTTCCAAGGGGGAAAAAAGAGAACAAATTCAGAATGCAGCCAAGGCCAGCAAACCCCATTAGGTCTTCAGTAGGAAGAAAAACAGTAAGAAGCCAAACAATAGAGCGTTTTAATTTCTCCAAATGGCCAGCCAATGTCAGGGGAAGGCCTTTTCTAGTCTCAGGGCAGTGATTCATGTCAGAGCAGCCCATGCTCTTCAATCAGATGAGAAGTGTGAAGTTGGTGGTGGCAGCACAAGGCACTGCACACTCTTGGCACTCCGTGAATTAATGAAGGAGACCATCAGTGTGGTGAGATGAGCCAGAGAAAAAGCTTTAGGAAAGGAAAAGGGGAAAGAGACGTTTCACAAGGTCAGATCCAGCTGCATGTCTATCTATCTCTGAACTCAAGGATATTCAGGCAGGGAAAACTGATCTCTGAAGGTCTATGTTGGTGGCTCCCAACTTTGGTACTGAAACTGCCACTGTTAAACACTTCCCTAATGAATAAACAGCTGTCAGAAACCTGCTCCATAGAACCTGTTAGCTCATGGACAGTCAAGAGGAAGTTAGGGAAGAGTGAAAAAAAGGGGCTGGGGTGATGCCACTGTTTCTTCTTCATTTGAAGCAGAAAGGCCAAACTTTGTTCATTCTATGTGTTTTGCTGCCTTGGTTCTGTTTCAAGGGCAGAGGTTAATTCATCTGACAAGTATTCCCCTATTCTGTGCCATGCCCTGGACTGTGTACCTGCTCCTACAAAGCTTAGAGTTCGTTAGAGATGATGATGCTACCCACCACTCCTCATTTGTCTGACAATTTCCTTTTAAACAGGAAAACGGGCCGGGCATGCTGGCTCATGCCCATAATCCCACACTTTGGGAGGCTGAGATAGGAGGATCACTTGAGGTCAGGAGTTTGAGACCAGCCTGGCCAACATGGTGAAACCCTGTCTTTACTGAAAATACAAAAATTAGCTGGGTGTGGTGGTAGGTGCCTGTAATCCCAGCTACTCGGGAGGCTGAGGTGGAAGAATCGCTTGAACCCGGGAGGCAGAGCTTGCAGTGAGCTGAGATCCGGCCACTGCACTCCAGCCTGGGCGACAGAGCGAGACTCTGTCCCAAAAAAAAAAAAAAAAAAGGAAAAAAGGTTCTTATAGGTAAATACTTAAGTTAACTTTACAGACAGGGAAACAGGTAAGGCCAGCTGGAAGACTAAAAGGTGAGTCAGCAGTAGAAAAACCAGATTTCAGACTTTCTCTCTGAGAAAACGTGGTTACCGAACTCAGACAGGCTCTTTCAAGTCAGTTCAATAACTACGAGAAAATAATCTGTGTTCTTTAGGCTCAGCATGAAATTTGGAACAAAAGTGGCAGTGGTAGTAGTAATGGCAAATGGATGTGAATCATGTGACAGACACTATGTAAAGAGCTTTAAAGTTAGTCCTCATGGTAGGGCGCGGTGGTTCATGCCTGTTAATCCCAGCACTTTGGGAGGCCGAGGCTGGCGGATTATGAGGTCAGGAGTTTGAGACCTGCCTGGGCAACATGTTGAAACCCCTGTCTACACTAAAATACAAAAAATTAGCCATGCGTGGTGGCACACGCTTGTAGTCTCAGCTACTCTGGAGGCTGAGGCAGGAGAATCGCTTGATCCTGGGAGGCGGAGGTTGCAGTGACTCAAGATCATGCCACTGCACTCCAGCCCAGGTGACAGTGTGAGACTCAGTCTCAAACAAACAAACAAAAAAAGTTAGTCTTCACGATAATCCATGAAGGTTTTAATATTATCACAAGTTTACAGGTGAGGAAACTGAAGTACCAGGGAGGTCAAGGCATTTGTTTAGAGTTACACAGCTAGAAAATGGCAGTGCCAACACTCTCCACTGCTGCCCCCTAATAAGGTCACACGTGTCCCACTCTGTCCAGCAAGGCAACTAACTGCTTCTCTCTGAATGAAGCCCTGGCAGAAACATACATGCTCTAGGTTAAAGGGTACGTGAAATGGGTTGCCACACATCCCTGCAGAGTCCCTCAGATGTTGAATTACAGGTTATTTTAGGGAGAGCCCATCCAGTTTGTTCAACAGGGAATGTCAAGTTTGGTCATGTGCCTAGTGAAAGCCTGTCTGGATGCGCTTGCCCAGTTATGGGCCTCCTGGGACTTCGATGAAAACTGGTTAGTCAAAATCAATCCCCTGGCCAGGCACAGTGGCCGACACCTGTAATCCCAGCACTTTGTGAGGCCGAGGCAGGCAGATTGCTTGAGCACAGGAGTTCGAGACCAGCCTGGGCAACACAGTGAAACCCCACCTCTATAAAAAATACAATTAGCCAGGTGTGGTGGCACACATCTGCAGTACCAGCTACAGGAGCCTGAGGTGGGAGGATTGCTTGAGCCTGGGAGGTTGAGACTGCAGTGAGCTGTGAATGTGACACTGCACTCCAGCCTGGGCAACAGAGAGAGACCTTGTCTCAAAAAAAAAAAAGTTGGGCCAGGCGCAGCGGCTCACTCCTGCAATCCCAGCATTTTGGGAGGCCGACGGGGGTGGATCACGAGGTCAGGAGATCGAGACCATCCTGGCGAACATGGTGAAACCCCATCTCTACTAAAAATACAAAAAATTAGCTGGGCATGGTGATGGGCACCCGTAGTCCCAGCTACTCGGGAGGCTGAGGCAGGAGAATGGTGTGAACCCGGGAGGCGGAGCTTGCAGTGAGCTGAGATTGCACCACTGCACTCCAGTCTGGGTGACAGAGCGAGACTGTCTCAAAAAAGAAAAAAAAAAAAGTCAATCTCCTGAGGCCCACTAGCAATTAAACACTTCAGAATGAAAAGGAACTAAAGGCAGACAAATGTCACATGCAAATGTCACATGCAAATGTTCTTATATTGGCTTTGAGTCTCTAGAACTTCATTCTAGAATCAGATACCAGTTCTCAACTGATCTATAAGCAGTAATGTGTGGAAAGATCTGCTGTAAAGACAAAAAAGTGGTGGGTACAGTGGCTCATGCCTGTAATCCCAGCACTTTAGGAGACCGAGGCGGGCAGATCACTTGAGGTCAGGAGTTCGAGACCAGCTTGGCCAACATGGCGAAACCCATCTCTACTAAAAATACAAAAATTAGCTGAACATGGTTGCTCACACCTATAGTCCCAACTGCTCAGGAGGCTGAGGCAGGAGAATCGCCGGAACCTGAAATCGCACCACCGCACTCCGGCCTGGGTGACAGAGCAAGACTCCATCTCAAAAAAAGAAAAAGAAAAGCTCCTCTGGACTTGAAAATAAAGTAAGGCTTCTTCTGAACAATACTTAAATTAATCGAGTTGAGGAGAAAGAGGCCAGACTACAGAACAAGGCTCTTTGTGGTCTCAGACTTCCCATCTATGTAATGGGAAGACTTTCTGAAGATCTGTCAAATTAAGAGTGTAGAGCACCATCCACTCCATGCCTGGAACTGTACCCCACACGGAAGCATGCACCTAGTAAACAAAAGACAGTCTTTTCTCACCGAGCTCTTACAGATTTAGAGACCAGGTAAAGGACTTCAGGGGAATGGCAAAGTGATCATGCCTCCAGAGGAGGAGGGTTCTGAGATAGGTGGAGCAGCAAGGGAAGTTCTCTTAGATGAAGAGAGGCTTGGCTGGACACGAAAAGGCAGGTCAGATTTAGAAAGGCAAGAGTGGAGGTGGCATAGAGGCGTACCACGAAATTGCCAATGTGATGAGAGAGGGAACTGACAACAATTAAATCAACACTAGCTGGGGAACAGGTTCTTGCTAAGTGATTTACAACCCTTCTCATTTTAATTCTCAGGGTAATTCACTTAAAAAATGAGGAATTAGAGACACTGAGAGATGAGTGATTTACCTATGGCCAAAACAAGAAGTCTGTGAGCCCCCCTGCCTGGCTGAAGGAAAAGACCTGGAAGGGAAAGGAGCAGACGAGGCTAGGGAAGGGAGAATGAGGTTCAGAAATGGTCCTGGATGCCAGGTGTGTTGGGTCCTGCCAGCAGAAGACACAATGGTCATGTCAAATGACAAGTCTCATGCTGATAAGCATTTGACACTACTGATCACTCCCTTCTCCCTGAAATCCTGTCTTCCCTCAAATGCCAGGATGCCATGCTCTCTGCCTGCCCTCCTACGCCACTGTCTGCGCTTTCTCAGTCTCCTTTGCTTGTTCCTCTCCTTCTGCTTCAACACTGTGTGCCCCAGGCCTGGTACCTCTTCTCCTCCCCATCTATGCTATTTTGCCTCTTTGGTGGATCATCCAGTATCACAGCTGTGCATACCATCCACATAGCCCAACCTCTCCCCAGAACCCCCAGCACAGATGTCCAAACTGTCTACCTGACATCTCCACATTACTGTGGAGATGACTAGCAAGCAGCTCAAACTTAATATGATAAAAACTGATCTTCTGCTTCCTTCCTTTCCCCAACTGGCTCACCCTGCCATCTACATCATCTAGTTCTTGCCAGCACTATCTTTAAGATGGCCTCAGGCTAAAAACCTAAGTCACCCTTAACAACATACTCTCCCTTACATCTATCGGCAAATCCTACTGGATTCCGACCTTCAGAATGAATCTAGAATCCATAAGCAACTTCTCACTAGCTCCATCACTACCCCCCAGCTCCACGCCAGCACCACCTGCCACTGAGAGTGCTAACAAAGCTGCTCCCACACTGCTCTGCTGACACCCCATCTCAGCAACAACCAGGATGATCCTTTTACAGTCTAAGTCAGACAGTAGCACCCCTCTGCTCAACGTCCTCCAACAGTTCTCTTACTCATAGTAAAAGCCAAAGTGCCTACCACAGCCTCATAGTCCACAGGCCCTGTAAGAGATGCATGCCCCTTCTCTCTCACACGTGCACCCTGCTGGCCATTACCCTTGGAACTCTTCTCCCCATCATTACCTCAGTTCCAGCTGCACAGGCCTCTTTACTGATCCTTGAACACAACATGCATCCACCCCAGGGCCTTCGCCCGTGCTATTCACTTTGCCAGGAAGGCTCTTTCTCCAGACAGCCGCATGGCTCAGTCCCTCACCTCTTTAGGTCTTGGCTCAAATATCATCTTCTCATTGAGGCCTTCTTTGACCACTTTACTTAAAATTCTACACCCCCTCCCCGGCCGGGCACAGTTGGCTCACGCCTGTAATCCCAGCACTTTGGGAGGCAGAAGTGGGCGGATCACAAGGTCAGGAGATCGAGACCACCCTGGCTAACACGGTGAAACCCAGTCTCTACCAAAAATACAAAAAATTAGCTGGGCGTGGTGGCGGCCCTGTAGTCCCAGTTACTCGGGAGGCTGAGGCAGGAGAATGGCGTGAACCCAGGAGGTGGAGCTTTCAGTGAGCTGAGATCGCGCCACTGCACTCCAGCCTGGACAACACAGCGAGACTCTGTCTCAAAACGAAAAACAAGAAAACAAAAAAAAACACACCTCTTTGCTCTTTTTCCCTTCGAAGTACTTATTACCTATTACCTACATACTGTAAAATATACTTCCATTGTCTATTTTTTCTCCCCCTATAAATTCCATAATGTAAATGGGGTAAGGATTTTGTCCATTTTGTTCACTATCATATTCCTAACTCCTAAGCTGGTACCTGGCAAACAGGTGTTCAATAAATAGCTGAATGATCAGTGCTCAACTCTCTTCTTGGGCAAATTTCATGTTTTGTAAACCAGCCTCTGCTAGAGCAGCTTCTCAATGTTCCATTCACTGGGTTATGCAGGATCAGAGATACATCTGCTCTGATTGTCAAGCTATTCTGACTATACTGAAATTGAACATGCCAGACCCCCAGCCCATTTACAGCCAATAAATGGAAGGTAAGTGAATAAATTATGAGAGAGAGAAGAAAGGGCAAGGGTAGAAGATCAGGTGGCAACATCTCCAGTGGGAGAAATGTTCAATGAAGCCAAGCCACTGTCACCTGCTCCCACAGGTATCAGCTCAGAGTGACAGAGCTGCAGAAGGTGGGGTGGCTCTGGCACAGGATATGATAATAAGTACCAGGTCTTTGCCTCCAGGCCCACATGCCTTCTTTGTTCCTCTAACAGCCAACTCTTCACTATCTCTACCCTTGCTGATCCTTCTGTTGTATTATCCTCTCCTAACTGCTCCAATTTATCCTTCAAATCTCAGCTTAGATGACCTCACTTCAAAGACACCTTCTCTTCCAGCGTGATACCTCTGATGCTTAAAAAAATAAACAAACAAACAAAAAAAAACCTTTCCTGCATGTACTATCTTTTTTTGTTGTTGTTAGAGACAGACAGTGTTGCTCTGTCACCCAGGCTAGAGTGCAGTGGTATGATCATAGCTCATTACAGCATCAAACTACTGGGCACAAGCAATCCTCCTGCTTCAGCCTCCTGAGTAGCTGAGACTACTGGCATGTGCCATGCCCAGCTAATCTTTTCAAGTTTTTTGTGGAGTCTCGCTAAATTATCCAGGCTGGTCTTGAACTCCTGGCCTCAAGTAATCCTCCCACCTCAGCCTCCCAAGTAGCTGGGATTACAGGCATGAACCACTGCACCTGGCCATGCATATACAATCTTAAGAAGGTATTTCTCTGTCACATCCTCCAGTATTCTTATTCATACATTTCCTGAGCATCTTCCGTGTACCAGAAACATTTCTACATGTTGGGAATGCAGCAGTGAAAGAAACAGACATCCTTCCCTACACGGAGTTTACATCCTAATGGGGGAAAGAGACGGTATGCAAGATAAATGAGTAAAATACATAACATCTTAGATAGTGATGAACACTATCGAGGCAAAAAAGAGGAGGGAAGGAGGATAGGGAGGGGAGAAGTGAGGAAGGGAAGTTAAAATTTAACTAGGGTGGCCATAGAAGGCCTCCTTGAGAAGGTGACAGGTGACACTGTCTGGGGAAGAGGCTGCCAAACAAAAGAGATCGCCAGTGCAAAGGTGAGTATGTGCCTGGCATGTCTGAGGAACAGCAAGGAAGTGAATGTGGCTGAGTGAGCAATGAGGAAATAGTGGGTCAGGAAGTCACAGGAGAATGCAGGGGGCCTTATGAGCAAGCATGAGGTCTTTGGCTTTTACTGAGTGAGCTGGAGCCACTGGAGGGTTTTGAGCAGAGCAGTCCTGACATATATTTTAACAGGCTCTGGCTGCTATGCCTTTTGTTTCCCTCATGGCTTATTGGTTTTTCTAATCATTGCTTTTTTTCTCTACTTCTTTGTCTCTCTCTCTCCCGCTAGAATGAAGTAAGCAACTTGAGGGCTTATCCGAAGCCTGAAGCCATATCTGGCCTGTTGACCTATCAGCATAGGCCAGCATCAGGCATTAGCAGGCCTCGATAAATACCGAATGAATGCTGGACTTAGGAAGTCTCTGTCCTCAGTGTCCCAGCAGCCAGCCACCCAACACTCAGGGATCAGCAGCAGACCCAAGGCCGGCTCTACTGAAATTGTGTTATTCCACTCGCAATATGCTTAAGATCCTAAATGTAAGGAGCGTGTGGTAAAGAGTATCTGCCAACCAAGTCTATTCTGCTACAGAACTCAGTTACTGAAATGCCGAAAATGAACAATGAAGGTTCAGTTTTAAAGCTTTTGAGACTCGATTTTCTTTTTTTTATATATATATTTTTAATTATACTTTAAGTTCTAGGGTACATGTGCACAACGTGTAGGTTTGTTACATATGTATACTTGTGCCGTGTTGGTGTGCTGCACCCATCAACTCGTCAGCACCCATCAACTCGTCATTTACATCAGGTACAAACCTACCACCTTCCAGCTCCGAGTCCACAGGGCAGACTGTGGTAACTGGTGGTAACCTGGGGGATCAGTGACCAAGGCATCCCAGTAACTGATGAACTCTGGGCCTTGTGGGGTCAACCCAGAGTTAGGCCACACTCATACCATAACTAGGAGAGGCCTCCCTTCCTGACAGAGGTCAGAAGTCAAGTCCAAGGCTAAAGACCCAGACGGCATGAGACGTAGGAGTGTAGAACCATAGACAAGTCCTCCCTCAGCTCCACTATATAAGAGGAGACAATCTAAACACAAGGAGTGGGTAGGTGAAGGCAGCCATAGCAGGTAGGACAGGGGCTCTCCCAGGCTCTACAAAGCAAACAGGCACAACTGCAGCACAACTGTAAAATGGGAACTGCAGTGTTACATGCCTGAGGGGTTTGTGAGGCTAAAACAAGTCAATACACACCTAGCCCTTAGCAGTGCCCAGCCCACAAGATGCCTGATAAATGTTAGCCACTATTACTACTACTGAGAGAGAGTTTACCACTTCCCTGCTCAGTACCAGATTCCCAGGCCTCTGGAAGCCCTGAAACACTCTGGCGGCTGTCTGGTGGTAGCAACTGTAGTTTGAAAGTAGTCTCAGCACTGATCAGATTTCTCCCTGTCTCTATGAGGTGACATAAGGATGGACAAGAGATAATCTAGAAAGTGCTTTGAACCCCTTAGGAGTTAAGGAATCCTAACAATTCAATACAATATTCATTCATTCACTCACTGAACATCTGCTGAGCACCAACTATGCACCAGACATCTCACTGGGTGCTGGAGACACAGTTAAGGCAGGTCTTCATCAAGGATTAAGAGCTATTTACTGGCAGGGCGTGGTGGCTCACACCTGTAATCCCAGCACTTTGGGAGGCCAAGGCAGGCGGGTCACTTGAGGTCAGGAGTTCGAGCCCAGCCTGGCCAACATGGTGAAACCGTGCCTCCAATAAAAATACAAAAATTAGCCAAACATG
Source organism: Rhinopithecus roxellana (assembly GCF_007565055.1). NCBI lineage: Eukaryota > Metazoa > Chordata > Mammalia > Primates > Cercopithecidae > Rhinopithecus > Rhinopithecus roxellana. The sequence goes on along the minus strand of NC_044561.1, from coordinate 21,172,104 downwards.
GTGGCAGGCGCCTGTAATCCTAGCTACTCTGGAGGCTAAGGCAAGAGAATCTTTTGAACCCGGGAGGTGGAGGTTGCAGTGAGCTGAGATCGCGCCATTGCACTCCAGCATGGAAGAAAAAGCAAGACTCTGTCTCAAAAAAAAAAGAAAAAAAAGAGCTATTTACTTGGAAGAGAGCCAAGTAAACAATCACAACCCACTGTGACCCTTGCCACAGGACATCAAGGAGGGGCATCTAGCTCAGACTTAGGGGCGATGATCAGATGGGAAGAACCAAGTAGCACTGCAGCTAGGCAGGTAAGGTTGGGGGAGCAGGAAATGGTGTTCAGGCAGAGGGAATAGCACAAAGCAAAGACAGAGAGTTGGAAGGCCAGGTGTGGTGGCTCACGCCTATAATCCCAGCACTTTGGGAGGCCCAGGCGGAAGGACTGCTTGAGGCCAGGGGTTTGAGACCAGCCTGAGCAACATAGCAAGACTCCGTCTCTACAAAAAATAAAAACAATTTGCCAGGCACAGTGGCACTCACCTGTAGTCCTAGCTACTTGGGAGGCTGAGGCGGGAGGGTCGTTCAAGCCCACAACTTGGAGCCTGCAGTGAGCTATGATAGCTCCACTGTACTACAGTCTGGGTAACAAACCAAGATCCTTCCTCAAAAACAGAAAAAAGAGTTGGGGCTTGCAGAAGTAGCAAGCAGCTGAGGTTGACGGGAGCTTGGGAAAAGGTGAGTACGGAGTAGGAGAGATGATGAAAGAGAGCTAGGCAAGGGTCAGAGTCCAAAGGGCCTTGAATGTCACGTTATGGAATGTGAGTTTTAGCCTGAGGGCAACTAGGAGCCACTGATGATTTTTCAAGCAGAATTTTCTTTAAGGATTCCCCAACTGCTTTGCTGACATTTTTTCTTAGGAGTATTTGTTCCTCTCTATGTGAAGAGATAAAGAACAGAAAAATCACTTCTGGGCTGTGATAATATCAACAATCTCTTTTAGACGAAAGACCTGTCGAGAAAAAGAAATGTCTGCAAGGTACAAATGTCCCCTCAACTTTCAGAAACACAGCAAAGTGTAAAACCCAAGCCGTGTTTGCTTACTGTCAGCACGTCAGGCTTTGGTGCCAGACATGGGAAGTTCCTGGGAAGTGGGCAGTTAAGAAACGCAAGAGTTTCAGAGAATAACCAGAAAAAGATGCAAGTCCAAGCTCAAAGTCAGAAGGACCAACAAATTGAACTTGTTCTGAACTACTTTTAGGAAGTGAAACAAGAAGGGTGGAAGAAGTCCTGAGTACATTAAGGTCTCTGTTTGCAGAAGGAAGTAACGCTCCAGAAGCCAAGGTTGGCAGACTTCCTCAGACACAGGCCCCCCAGCAGGCATCAGTCAGCCTCGAGTCAAAGCACCCAAAAATCACAGGCCCTGCACAAATTTTCCCATCTAACCCTCACACAAAGCAGGGGTAGGGGAGTCAGAGAGGGTGGCCAGTATGATTTTAGAGCTGAGGTAAAGGAGGGCCAGCCTATGTAAACCGTCCAGGTCAGGTCACACTGCCAGGAAGCTGCTGAACTGCTGAGGTGGGGTTGAACCCAGGGCTGACTGACTGGGAGTCGAGTGATCTTTCCTGCATACCTCTGGGCTCTTGAAGCAGCTCAGGGGGAAGCGTCCACTGACCCACACTCAACAGATGATCTCCACACAACCTCTGAGGGATCTGACTCTTTGAGAACTACTGAAGCTGCTCCTCATGACAGTTTCTAAGAGGTCGGAGGACACTGGTGGGCTCAACTCCGAACAGAAAACCACATGCTCTGAGCTCTGCTCATGTTCCCACCCTCTGTGACAAGTTGCTTCATCTCAAATCCTCCCTTGGAAGGATGGGAGTAAGGTGACAATATTAAGTTTCTGTGAATTCAATGGAACTAGGACACCAGATCATAGAGCTAAAAAAAAAAAAAAAAAAACGGTATTACACTAATATTTATATACAGCTTTCTTCAGAAGCATGTGGAAGCCCTCACAGGTTCATTCACAGGTTCATACTCCCAGGAATAGACAGGAAGGCAGCAGGTCTTTCTCATGTTGATGTCAGGGAAACTGAGGCAGAATTGAAGCAAGTGAATATCCACAATGGAATGAGGCTCAGATTCATACAGCCTAGTCCTCCAGTCACCAAACCATCACACCACCTCCCAAGTAAGATGTGCTCAGCTCTGGCGAGAAGCCATGGGGTCTGTACATTTCTCAGAAAGGCAAAGATTCTTCCTCTGGGTACCTTCTTCCAGAACCTAGGACCAAAAGATCCCCTAGAGGTCATGTGTTCCTCTCTTTTTAGACCAAAAGGAATGCAGCTTAACCACTCTGAAGAGAAGTTCTGGATAGTCTTCAAATAGCTTTCATGGATAGCCTGTTTTGTGTCTCACTGCTCCCCAAAGTCAGGAAAATCTTAGACTCTTGCCCTGAGAGGTATCACTAATAGCAACAGCCTACAGGATGATTTTATCCTAAAGAAAGTGAATCAAACGACCCTTATGAAGATCCGACAAAAAACAATAAGGCTACATCTTAACATAAATTCAAATAAATACAACGGCAGCTAAAACTTTTTTTTTTTTTTTGAGATGGAGTCTCACTCTGTGGCCCAGGCTGGAGTGCAGTGGCACGATCTTGGCTCACTACAACCTCCGCCTCCCGGGTTCAAGCGATTTCCTGCCTCAACCTTCCAAGTAGCTGGGATTACAGGCGTGCGCCACCACACCCAGCTAATTTTTGTATTTTTAGTTGAGACGGTTTCACCATGTTGGTCAGGCTGGTCTTGAACTCCTGACCTCATAATCCACCTGCCTCGGCCTCCCAAAGTGCTGGGATTACAGGCATGAGCCACTGCGCCCGGCTAAAAGTCTTAAATATCCCCTACACCCCAACCTTACTCCAGTCTTTCCTTTGTCTCTGTACTTTGCAGGTCCCTGAGAGCCTGGGCAGGAAACCTGGCCTTGCCTCTACCACCCGAATGACCTTACATGTGTGATTTAACCTCTCTGTGCCTCAATGTCCTCATCAATAAAACAGGGATATTTAATCCCCACAAAGGTTGGTGTGAAGTTTAAATGTGTCATTGTAAGGAAAGTGCTTAGCACAGTGCCGGGTACACAGAAGGGGCTCGATAGCCACTAGCAAGCATCTCCCTCGTTATTTTGTAGCATTATCACCGGTGTCCCCATTCAGTCAACATGTTGTCTTAGAGGATCCAACAGACAAGACCAAGCCCGTGCCTAGCCGCGGGCGGGCGGCACGGGACTGTTTTCTAATTTTTCTTTCTTTCTTTCCTTTTTTTCAACCTTGGCAAAGAGATAACGCCCGGAACAACTAGGAGGCATAAGGATGGCCATGGGGGTGAGCCTGAAAGAGGAAACTAGAGCCCGAAGAGTTTTCCCTCCGGCCAGAGAGGAATTCCTCGGGGCCTAAGTCTAAGAGTCTCTCTGGGCGGGAGCCCCAGGAGGGGCTGCGGATCTGGGGCGGCGGAGAAACAGGCCGGCGGCCAAGTGGGAGCGAATGAATGAACGAACCCTCAGCCTTTCCTCCTCCTCTGGCCGGGGACGCCGCTCGCGCCTCTGCAGCGCCGCGTCCTCTTCATGACCTCTGACCCCGCAAACCCCTCACCTAGGTCCCCTGACTCCCCGCCCCACTTCTTCTTCTGGCTCGCCCGGGTCCCCGCTTCCTCACCCGCAGGTCCCAGCAGCTCCCAGCGCCACGGCTCGGTTCGGCTTGCCACCAAAACGTCCGCGGCTTCCACCTCTCGCTCTCCCGGTGCGTCCCGGCTGCCGGCGGCTCGGAGCCCCGCGGCTGTCACCTGCCGGGCGGAAGTGAGCTGCCCGCGCGCGGGTACTTCCGGTGGACGCAAGGCCTGAAGGCGGGGTCAAGGGTACAACCCTGGCGGGGGTGGTGGCCGTGGGGCGGGGCAAGAAAAGGGGCAGAGCCCAACAGTATTAACCCCTCGGCAGCCGCGGCGCTGCTATGCTGCAGTCTCCCGCAGAGCCCTTGGGAAACCAGCCCGCTAGTTAATTCAGCGTGAGGGGGCCGGGCAAGATCGTAGGGACTTCTTCTGTGTAAAGACGGCAAGTCTGAGGTTCTAAGAGGGGCAGGGTTTTGCTCAAGGTCACTCTTTTTTTTTTTTTTTGGTTTGAAACAGGGTCTTGCTCTGTTGCCCAAGCTAGAGTGCAGTGACTTGAAGATCTGGGCTCACTGCAACCTCCGCCACCCGGGCTCAGGTGATCCTCTCACCTCAGCCTCCCAAGCAGCTGGGAGCACAGGCGCACAGCAGTACGCCCGGCTAATTATTTATTATTTACTTATTTATTTATTTTTTGTAGAGAGAGGCTGTCTCACTATATTGCTCAGGCTGGCCTCGAAATCATGCGCCCAAGAGATCCTCCCACCTCGGCCTCCCAAAGTGCTGGGATTACAGGCATGAGCCACTGCACCCGGCCACTTTTTTTTTTTTTTTTTTTTCAGAGAGGGGTCTCTGTCTCTGCAGCTCTAGTTTGAACCCTTCCATTCTTAAGATGAGTGACCTTGAGCCAGACACAGTGGCTCATACCTGTAGTCCCAGCTATTCGGGAGGCTGAGGCAAGAGAATGGCTTGAGCCGGGGAGGTTGAGGTTACAGTGAACTATAATTGCAGCACTGCACTCCAGCCTGGGCGACAGATCCAGACCCTGTCTCAAAAAAAGAAGAAAAAAAAAAAAACCATCTGCAATCTCACTGACCTAAGACAATCAACTTTTAATATTTCTGTGAATATTCTTCCAGACAGATCATTTTTTTGTTTGTTTGTTTGTTTTGAGACAGGGTCTCCCTCTGTTGCCTGGACTTGAGTGCAGTGTCGTGATCTTGGTTCACTGCAACCTCTGCCTCCCAGGTTCAAGAGATTCTCCTGCCTGGGCCTCCCAAGTAGTTGGGATTACAAGCATGCGCCACCATGCCCGGCTAATTTTTGTATTTTTAGTAGGAGGGGTGGTTCACCATGTTGGCCAGGCTGGTCTTGAACTCCTAACCTCAAGTAATCTGCCCACCTTGGCTTCCCAAAGTGCTGGGATTATAGGCGTGAGCCTCTGTGCCCAGCCTCAATTGATATTTTTTAACTCACCAAAATATTGGTAAAAGTTTCCCAAAATAGTAAATACATTTCTACTTGGCACTTTCCAATATCTGCATCGTATTCCATTATATGGATGGTACTGCTAATCTCAAAAACAGTCCCCTAAGGTTATCAATCTTTTTTAATATTATCAAAAACTTGTTAATAAATAAGCTTGGCCGGGCGCGGTGGCTCAAGCCTGTAATCCCAGCACTTTGGGAGGCCGAGACGGGCGGATCACGAGGTCAGGAGATCGAGACCATCCTAGCTAACACGGTGAAACCCCATCTCTACTAAAAAATACAAAAAACTAGCCGGGCGAGGTGGCGGGCACCTGTAGTCCCAGCTACTCGGGAGGCTGAGGCAGGAGAATGGCGTGAACCCGGGAGGCGGAGCTTGCAGTGAGCTGAGATCCGGCCACTGCACTCCAGCCTGGGTGACAGAGTGAGACTCCGTCTCAAAAAAATAAAAATAAATAAATAAATAAATAAATAAATAAATAAGCTTGCACAGCTAAGTCTGTATGTCCTATCTAACATAGATTTATATTTAACATAATTTTATATGCTTAATCAGCCTCAAAGCCTTTAAAAGTTGTTATTTTGAAATAATTATAGACTTATAGGAAATTGCAAAATTAGTACCAAAATTGAGTCCCATGTACCCTTCACCCAGCTTCCCACAATGGTGACATTTTATATATCTGTAGTATAATAGCAAAACCAGGAAATTGGCATTGGTAAAATACCGTTATCTAAATTACAAACCTTATTCCATTTTTATTTTTTTATTTATTTTATTTTATTTTACTTTATTTGAGATGTAGTCTCGCTCTGTCGCCCAGGCTGGAGTGCAGTGGTGCGATCTCGGCTCACTGCAAGCTCCACCTCCCAGGTTCACGCCACTTTCCTGCCTCAGGAGAGGATGGGAGGCAGGGCTTGCAGTGAGCCGAGATCGCGCCACTGCACTCTAGCCTGGGTGACAGAGTAAGACTCTGTCTCAAAAAAAAAAAAAAAAAAAGAAAAGAAAGTAGGGAACAAATGGAATTTTTTTTATTTTTTATTTTTTGGCTTCAACAACGGAATTTCTTTTCTCACAGTGCTGGAGACTGGAAGTCTAAGATCAAGGTATTGGCAGGGTTCCTTTCCTCCGAGGCCTTTCTCCTTGGCTTGCAGATGGCCGCCCTCTTGCTATGTCCTCACACAATCTTTCCTCTGTGTGCCTGGAATAATTTTATATGTATGTATGTGCTATGCAGCATGCGTGATACACAAATCTCCGGAGGAACTGCCTTTCTCTGATGATAGACATTGGTAAATGCCACCCACCTCAGTGGAAAACAAAATTTCACTGGGAATGTAACATGGGAAGAGAAAAATTATCCAACAAAACAAACTAACAGACCTAAAGGTATCAAGCTGGAGAGCTTATGTACAAGTGGCAAGTTAGTGGTTGGAGTCAGAGCTTTCAGATTTCCAAGGAGAGAGAGGTCACAGCACTGGGTGACTCAGGAAGGACTTCCTGGGGAAGATGGCATTTGCGCTGTCTTGCCGAATAAGAACAGAGTTGCATAGGCTGAGAGAGAAGGAAAGGGTAATACAGGGGGAAGAACTGTGTCGAGGCAGGAAAACCTCACAGGCCCCCCCGTGCAAGGGAGCCAGGTGTCTAGCCCTGCAGAAAGCATTTTCCAAGCCCCTGGTTTGAGCCAGGCCCTGGGCTAGGTGCTGGATAGTCAGATGGGTGAGGCTAAGGCCCTGCCCTTGCTGAGCCTACAGTTTGCGGGGAGAGGGGGTAACAGAGGAGCAAGTCACAAGTGTGACTGATTCTGTGACAGGGGGACATACTGGGAGGCTATGGGAGTCCAGAGCTAAAACTGAAGTTCCTTTGGGTTGGAGGGACTAGGGGACGCCTGGACAAGTAGAGGGGGTTTTGTTGTTGTTGTTGTTGTTGGTGAGCCGGGGTCTCAGTCCGTCCCCCAGGCTGGAGTGGAGTGGCAGCAATCTCGGCTCACTGCAATGTCTGCTTCCCAGGCTGAAACAATCCTCTTGCCTCAGCCTCCTGAGTCGCTGGGATTACAGGCACCTGCCACCACACCCAGCTAATTTTTGTATTTTTAGTGGAGATGGGGTTCCACCATGTTGACCAGGCTAGTCTCAAATTCCTGACTTCAGGTCATCCGCCCACCTCGGCCTCCCAAACAGCTGGGATTATAGGCATGACCTACCATGCCCGGCTTTTTTTGAGACAGAGTCTCGCTCTGTCACTCAGGCTGGAGTGCAGTTCTGCAAACTTGGTTCACTGCAACTTCTGCCTCCCATGGTCAAGCAATCCTCCTGCCTCACCCTCCTGAGTAGCTGGGACTGCAGTTGCACACCACCATGCCTGGCTAATTTTTGTATTTGTAGTAGAGATGGGGTTTTGCCACATTGGCCAGGCTGGTCTCAAACTCCTGACCTCAAGCAATCCACCTCCAAAGTGCTGGGATTACAGGCATGAGCCCACACACACACGGCCAAGTACAGTGTATTTAATCAGGAACTGCAGAACAACAGTGAATGTGTATGGAACATGTAGCATGCCAGGGAGTGTGCAGAAAATCTCATTTCCTCCTGACATCAGCCCCATGAGGAAGGGGTTGTTTTAGCTCCATTTCATCTTGGGGGGAACTTAAACCCTGAGAACTTAAATCAAATAGCATGTGAGTGACAGGGCTGAGGGCCTGGTCCCAGACCCCCAGCTCTCATGAGTTTCACTCATTCACCTAACAATTGTCACTGCCACCTGAGCCAGGCACACTGGGAATGCAACAGTGAACAGGATATGGCACAGTGCCCCCCTGGGGGCTCACTGTTGAGTATGGGAGAAAGACAAATGAAGGGACAATTATAACTCAGAGTGGTAGGAAGTACCAGGGAGGCACAGGGGATGCAGGCACCAAATTCAGCCTGGGAAAGTCAGGGAAGGCTTCCTGGAGGAAGTGACACCCAACCTGAACTGTGAAGGGTGAGACTATTACTAATAGTTAACCATTAACTAGGCACTGTGTGAAGCGCTTCTGCATATTAACTCATTAAACTTTCCCAACAATTCCATGACAGTTCCATGACTGCCTCCAAGTGGAGATCAGGAAAAGACCAGTGGGCAGAACTGATTTCTCGCCTACTTCCATGAGGACCTGGACCTGCTCTCCTGCAGTATGGTCTGGCAGGAGAGCTAAAAGTATACTAGTAAGAGCAAGTACAGTTCAGTATCAAAGGCTTGATAATTACAGCTTGCAGAGGTGGGTGACAGAAGCAGGGAAGGGGGCCTCTAAGGAAACTTCTCTTTCTGCCCCCATCACTAAATCCACCTAGCCACACTGCCTGAGTCATCCACACCATCAAATGCTGACAGCTGCAACTGGAACAGCCACACCTGGAGCATGTGTGGGTGCCCCTGCCCTCTGAGACCCCAGGCCCAGGAGGAGCTCCTTGCCCTAGGATGGGGGGAGTAGAGCCAATGGTAGCCAAGCCCACCTGGAGAGAGAGAGAAAGAGAGGGCACTCATTTCCTCCCAAGAAATACACACTTGCTGACAATAATACTACCTCCTGGCTAGTTTTAATTTTTATTTGTTTATTTATTTTTTTTGAGATGGAGTCTCACTCTTTTTGCCTAATCTGCCTACCACACGCAACTAATTTTTGTATTTTTAGTAGAGATGGGGTTTCACCATGTTGGCGAGGCTAGTCTCGAACTCCTGACCTTAAATGATCTGCCCGCCTTTGCCTCCCAAAGTGCTGGGATTACAGACGTGAGCCACCACACCCAGCCTATTTTTATTTATTTTAGAGGTGAGGTCTCACTATGTTGCCCAGGCTGGTCTCAAACTTCTGGCCTCAAGCAATCCTCCTACTTTGGCCTCCAAAGTTCTGGGATTACAGGTTTGTGCCTCTGTGCCCAGCCAGGACATTTTAAAACTTTTCCCCAAGCCCCAGATTTTTTATACCCTGCCCGATTTGAGCTGGCTGGTGGAGACAGGGCTGTCTAGTCCTTTGTTTTTGAGACAGTTTCGATCTCGTCACTGCAAGCTCCACCTCCCAGGTTCAAGTGATTCTCTTGCCTCAGCCTCCCGAGTAGCTGGGATTAAAGGCCCATGCTACCATGCCCAGCTAATTTTGTTTGTTGTTTTTATTTTTGTTTTGAGACAGAGTCTCGCTTTTGTTGTTCAGGCTGGAGTGCAGTAGCACGGTCTTGGCTCACTGCAACCTCCACCTCCTGGGTTCAAGCCATTCTGCTGCCTCAGCCTCCCAAGTAGCTGGGATTACAGGTGCCCGCCACCATGCCTGGCTAATTTTTGTATTTTAGTAGAGACAGGGTTTCATCATGTTGGCCAGGTTGGTCTCGAACTCCTGACCTCAGTTGATCTGCCTGCCTGGGCCTCCCAAAGTGCTGGGATTACAGGCGTGAGCCACTGCACCTGGCCAGTCCAGTTCTTTGGGCCTCAGTTTTTCTTCTCTGAGACCTGTGCATCCACCATGTGCCAAGCATCGTTGTATGCCCTTGACATCCATCACTTCATTTAACTCTCACTGTTCTCAATAGGTAGATGCTAAGATAACCCCATTTTACAGATGAGGCCACTGAAGTCCTGAAATGTTGAGGGACTTTCCCAGGGTCCCGTAGCTGCAATGGGCTGAGTGGGGAGTCAAGGCTAGGGCTGATGACGGCAGGCCCCATGCTTTCTTCTCCACTCACCCTTACCTGCCTCATGAGTTTCATCCAATGCCAGGAAGGTTGAGAGTTCGTGCGGTCTTGTGAAATGACCCACTGTGACCCCTACCACTGGCATTCTGTGACCCTCAGCAAGTCCCTTCCCCTTTCTGATGCTCAGAATCTCAGCAACGTCCTTCCCATCCTCCCTCCACAATGAATGGGTGCGTAAATACATGAACAAATTAAGTGTTCTTTCCCTCTGCACCCACTAGAGTGCACACTGGTGCCACTAACCGCCACTGTTCCCTTAAATGCCATTCTTGCACAGGGGCCGCTATGCCTTTCTATTCCCAGCCTTTCCACACTCTTCTTCCTCTGTGATTACTATTCCTCTACTCCAGTCTCTGTTTGCTTGCTGGTTTTTGTTGTTTCCATCCTGCAAATCTCTAAAAGTTGCCACAGAGCCTTTCTAAAAGGAACAAGGAGGTGGGTTTGTCTACAGCCTCAGGAACACCAGCCTCTACCTACTTGCTGAGGGCAGGCAGTTTCCCATCCCTCCTGCCCAGCCCAGGCTTGGCACAACCCCCAGGGCAGAGGGGCCTAGAGCTTGCCAGGGATCCCAGCCTTTGCCCCCAGCTCTCCTTGCTGCAGATGTCCTCAGTGCACCATCTCTGGTCTTCCCAGTAGCAAATTCCTGCTCAGCCCCTCCTAGCTGTACACCACAGGCTCCCTCTTGAAAAGCTCTGCTCTCTCAGGTACCCCTAGGCTGAACCAGCCTCCGCCAATGCATCGAAAAAGCCCGGGCTCTCAGCTGGGCGTGGTGGCTCACGCCTGTAATCCCACTGCTTTGGGAGGCCGAGGTGGGTGGATCACTTGAGGTAGGAGTTTGAGACCAGCCTGGCCAACATGGAGAAACTCCATCTCTACTAAAAACACAAAAATTAGCCAGGGATGGTGGCATGTGCGTGTAATCCCAACTACTGGGGGGAGCTGAGACAGGAGGATCACTTGAACCTGGGAGGCGGAGGTTGCAGTGAGCCAAGATCATGCCACTCTACTCCAGCCTGGGCAACAGACTCTTGTCTCAAAAAAAGAGAAAAGAAAAGAAAAAGCCCAGGCTCTCAACGCCACCTGGGCTCAGATCTTCAGCTATGGGACTTCAGTTTCCAGTCTGAAAAATGGGGCTTGCTGTGGTTTGAATGCATCCCCCAGGAAGCACATGTTGGCAGTCCCCACTGCAACAGTGTTAGGAGATGGGGCCTAACAGGAGGTGTTTGGGTCATGAAGTCTCTACTCTCATGAGTGGATTAATGCCAATCACGGAAGGGCTTGAGGCTGTGTGTTAGATCTCTTGCACTCTCTCTCACCCTCTCCCTTTCTACCGTGGGAAGATACAAGGAGGCCCCCACCAGATGCTGAGCAGATGTTGGCACCATGCCCTTGGACTTCTGGACTTCGAGAACTGTGAGCCAAATACATTTCTGTTTATTATAAATTACCGAGGTATTCTGTTAAAGCAGCACAAGACAGACTAACATAGGTTGGTTGTGCCTTCTTGCAAGGTTGCTATAGAGATTAAATTATAGAACTAATGTACAGTGGCTGGAACCTATAAGTCCCCGTTAAATGGGAGCTACTATTTGTATTAATTTTTAAAAGTAGAGGTTGGTGGGAGGTCTCACCATGTTGTTCAGGCTGGTCTCAAACTCCTGGCCTCAAGTGATCCTCCTGCCTTGGCCTCCCAAAGTGCTGGGATTACAGGTGTGAGCCACTATGCCCAGCCTGTGTTAATATTCAGCTAGCTGGGCTTGATGGCTCACGCCTGTAATCCTAGTACTTTGGGAGGCTGTGGCAGGTGAATTGCCTGAGCTCAGGAGTTTGAGACCAGCCTGGGTAACACGTTGAAACCCCTGTCTACGCTAAAATACAAAAAATGTGCCAGGCGTGGTGGCACATGCTTGTAGTCTCAGCTACTTGGGAGGCTGAGGCAGGAGAATCACTGGAACCTGGGAGGCAGAGGTTACAGTGAGCCAAGATCATGCCAACTGCACTCCAGCTTGGGCTACAGAGCGAGACTCTGTCTCAAAAAAAAAAAAAAAAAAAAAAAAAAAAAAAAAAAAAAAAAAAAATTAGTGCAGCTCAGCCACTTCCTGGCTGTGGGTCCATCAGCATATTACTTAGTTTCTTTACCTCAACTTCCCTATCTGGAAAATGGGACTAACACCCTACTTTATACAGATGTCCAGAAAAACTAGATGTTTTCTCTCTCTTTTTTTTTTTTTTTTGAGATCTTGGCTTACTGCAACCTCCACCTCCCAGGTTCAAGTGATTCTTCTGCCTCAGCCTCCTGAGTAGCTAGGACTACAGGCAGGAGCCACCACACACGGCTAATTTTTGTATTTTGGTAGAGACGGGGTGTCACCATATTGGCCAGGGTGGTCTCGAACTCCTGACCTCATGATCAGCCCACCTCAGCCTCCCAAAGCACTGGGATTACAGGCATGAGCCACCGTGCCCACCCGAAACTAGATGTTTTCCAGGTGGGTAAGGTAGGTAATGTTCTTCAGACAACTAGTAAGCACTTAATAAAAAGTAGTGTTTGTAATTATTAACGGTCATCAACTAGGGCACAAAGAAAATGTCAATAAACTCCCATACAGTAGAAATTGTTCATATATTATTCCTTGACCACAATTAAAAAAACTGGAAATCAATAATGAAACCAGAAAGCTGACTTCACACTAGCAAAGAAAAGTCTTTTTTTTTTTTTTTTTGAGATGGAGTCTCACTCTGTCACCCAGATTGGCATGCAGTGGTATAATCTCAGCTCACTGCAGCTTCCACCTCCCATGCTCCAGTGATTCTCCTGCCTCAACCTCATGAGTAGCTGGGATTACAGGTGCGGGCCAGCACGTCTGGCTAATTTTTGTATTTTTAGTACAGACGGGGTTTCACCATGTTGGCCAGGCTGGTCTCAAACTCCTGACCTCAGGTGATCCACCCACCTTGGCCTCCCAAAGCACTGGGATTACGGGCGTGAGCCACGGCACCCAGCAAAACAGTCTCTTTTAAACATCTGAAACTCCTGGGTAAGTGGTGAATTCAACATATCCACGTAACTCCACTCCCTTCTGAAATCTCACCAAAACAACAATAAAGGAATTTTCTTTTTTTGCTTGAGATGGGGTCTCACTCTGTCACCTAGCCTGGAATGCAGTGGCATGGCCTTGACTCCTTGCAGCCTCAACCTCCTGGGCTCAAGCAATTCTCCCAAGTGGCTGAAAGTCACGCATCCAGCTAATTTTTAAATTTGTTGTTGTTGTTGTTGAGATGAGGTCTCACTATGTTGCCCAGGTTGCTCTCAAACTCCTGGGCTCAAGCAATCCTCCCACTTTAGCCTCCCAAAATGCTGGGATTACAGGCATGTGCCACTCACTGTGCCTGGCCAGAATTTTTTAATGATAAAATATATATAACATAAATATATACATTATGTACATATATATACACACACAACATAAAAATTTATCATTTGGGCCATTTTAAAGTGCACAGTTCTGTGACATTAAGTACATTTACATACGTAACCATCACCACCATCTAGCTCCAAAATTTCTTTTTCTTTTTTTTTTTTTTGAGACAGAGTGTCGCTCTGTCACCCAGGCTGGAGTGAAATGGTGCAATCTCGACTCACTGCAACCTCCGCCTCAGCCTCCTGAGTAGCTGGGTTTACAGGCGTCCACCGCCACCTGGCTAATTTTGTATTTTAAGTAGAGACGGGGTTTCACCATGTTGGCCAGGCTAGTCTCAAACTTCTGACCTTAAGTGATCTGTCCACCTTGGCCTCCCAAAATGCTGGGATCACAGGCATGAGTCACTGCGCCCGGCCATCTCCGGAACTTTTTCATCTTCCCAAACAGAAGCTCTATATACATCAAACACTAACTTCCCATTTCCCCCCTCCTCGTAGTCCCTGGCAACCACTATTCTACTTTCTTTTTCTTTTTTTTTTTTTTTTTGAGACAGAGTCTCAGTCTGTCACCCAGGCTGGAGTGCAATGGCGCCATCTTGGCTCATTGCAACCTCCACCTCCCAGGTTCAGTGACTCTCCTGCCTCAGGCTCCCGAGTATCTGGGATTACAGGCGCGCACCACCATGCCCAGCTAATTTTTGTATTTTCAGTAGAGACAGGGTTTCCCCATGTTGACCAGGCAGGTTTGGAACTCCTGATCTCAAGTGATCTGCCCGTCTCATTCTCGCAAAATGGTGGGATTACAGGCATGAGCCACCGTGCCCAGCCAACTATTCTACTTTCTCTCTCCATGAATTTGACTCCTCTGGGTACCTCATATATGTGAAATTATACAGTTTGTCCTTTTGTGTCTGGTTTATTTCACGTACCATAAATAATATCTTCCAGGTTCATCCATGGTGTAGCATATGTCGGGATTACATTTCTTTCTCTTTTTTTTTTTTTTTTTTTTTTTGAGACGGAGTCTCGCTCTGTCACCCAAGCTGGAGTGCACTGGCCAGATCTCAGCTCACTGAAAGCTCCGCCTCCCGGGTTCATGCCATTCTCCTGCCTCAGCCTCCCGAGTAGCTGGGACTACAGGCGCCCGCCACCTCGCCCGGCTAGTTTTTTGTATTTTTTAGTAGAGACGGGGTTTCACCGTGTCAGCCAGGATGGTCTCGATCTCCTGATCTTGTGATCCGCCTGCCTCGGCCTCCCAAAGTGCTGGGATTACAGGCTTGAGCCACCGCGCCCGGCCTACATTTCTTTTTATGGCTGAATAATATTCTATTTTATATATTAAGCTGTCCCTCAGATTGGTCTAGGACCCCTCCTGGATACCAAAGTTCTGAGACGTTCAAGTCCCTTATATAAAATGGTATAATGGCTGGGCGAAGTGACTCACACTTGTAACCCCAGCACGTTGGGAGGCCGAGGTGGGTGGATCACTTGAACCCAGGAGTTCGAGATCAGCCTGGCCAACATAAGGAAACTCTGTCTCTACTAAAAATAGAAAAATCAGTCAGGCATGGTGATGCACTCCTGTGGTCCCAGTTACTTAGGAGATTGAGATGGGAGAATCACCTGAACCCAGGAAGCAGCGGTTGTAGTGAGCCGAGATCATGCCATTGCACTCCAGCCTGGGCTACAGAGTGAGACTCTGTCTCAAATTAAAAAAAAAAAAGGATGCCTGTAATCCCAGCACTTTGGGAGGCCGAGGCGGGTGGATCACAAGGTCAGGAGATCGAGACCATCCTGGCTAACAAGGTGACACCTCGTCTCTACTAAAAATACAAAAAATTAGCCGGGCCTGGTGGCGGGCGCCTGTAGTCCCAGCTACTCAGGAGGCTGAGGCAGGAGAATGGCGTGAACCTGGGAGGCGTAGCTTGCAGTGAGCCAATATCACGCCACTGCACTCCAACCTGGGTGACAGAGCGAGACACTGTCTCAGAAAAAAGAAAAAAAAAGGGCTGGGCGCGGTGATGCATGCCTGTAATCCCAGCACTTTAGGAGGCCGAGGCAGGCAGATTATGAGGTCAGGAGTTGGAGACCAGCCTGGCCAACATGGTGAAACCTTGTCTCTACCAAAAATACAAAAATTATCTGGGTGTGGTGGCGGGCACCTGTAATCCCAGCTACTTGGGAGGCTGAGGCAGGGGAATCATTTGAACCCAGGAGGTGGAGGTTGCAGTGAGCCGAGATTGGGCCATTGCACTCCAGCCTGGGCGACACAGCGACACTCTGTCTCAAAAAAAAAAAAAAAAAAAAAGATGTAGTATTTGCATATAACTGACACATATCCTCCCTCCTCCCATATATATCCCTAATGATAATGGGAGTTAGGGAGGGCAGGAGGACAGAAGGGAACTGATAGATGCACATCAATGGCTAGAAAGATTATCAGGGAGGCCTCAGAGGCTGGAGTAGGTAATGAGAGATTTTGGCTATACTGAATGACATTTCTCAGGATTCCCTTCCTGAGTGGGCCAGGAAAAAAGAAAAGAAAAGAAAATATACAAATGGCCAATAACAGGAAAAGACACTTAGCGTCATTAGTCATTAGGAAGATGCTTATCAATATCACAGTGAGATACCACTTTTTTTTTTTTTTTTTTTTTTTTTTTTGAGATGGAGTCTCTCTCTGTCGCCCAGACTGGAGTGCAGTGGCTGGATCTCAGCTCACTGCAAGCTCCGCCTCCCGGGTTTACGCCATTCTCCTGCCTCAGCCTCCCGAGTAGCTGGGACTACAGGCGTTCGCCACCTCGCCCGGCTAGTTTTTTTTTGTTTTTTTTTTTTTTTGTATTTTTTTAGTAGAGACAGGGTTTCACTGTGTTAGCCAGGATTGTCTCGATCTCCTAACCTCGTGATCCGCCCGTCTTGGCCTCCCAAAGTGCTGGGATTACAGGCTTGAGCCACCGCGCCCGGCCGAGATACCACTTTTTTACTATAGGATGGCTATAGTAAAAAAAAGAGGACAGTGAAAAGTTCGAGACCAGCCTAACATGGGGAAACCCCGCCTCTACTAAAAATACAAAGTTAGCCAGGCATGGTGGTACATGCCTGTAATCCCAGCTACTTGGGAGGCTGAGAGGAGAATTGCTTGAACCTGGGAGGCAGAGGCTGCGGTGAGCCGAGATCGTGCCACTGCACTCCAGCCTGGACAACGAGAGAGAAACTCCATCTCAAACAACAACATCAAAAAAACAAAAACAAAAACAAAAAAAAGTTGTCTAAACATATGCTTTTAGAATCTGAGAAAAGATCTTGATAACTGTTCATACCTTTTCCCTTATAATTTCAGTTCAGGGAATCATCTAAAATTCAGGAATAACTTTGCACCTAAATATGTTAATCCCAGCTGTATGAGTGGAAAACTGTGAGCATCTCCTGTGTCTCCTGCTGGAGTTATAAACGGTTATGGCATCGTATACACTGGATAGGTTATTACTCAGTCAATGAAGCTTGCATTCAAACCTGCCAAGAAGTGTACAACTTCCCAGGGCCTTAATATTAAACAACCCTGACAAGATTTTAAAAAGATGGCATTATCCAATTGAATCACAACTTGACAAAACTGTGCCTAGAAAAAGTGAGAAAACAGCTACTCAGGAGCCTGCGGCAGGAGAATCACCTGAGTCTAGAGGATTGAAGCTGCAGTGAGTGATGATCACGCCACTGCACTCAAGCCTGGACAACAGAGCAAGACTCTGTCTCAAAAAAAAAAAAAAAAAGAAAGAAAAGAAAAAGAAGGTCCAGGTGTGGTGGCTCACGCTGTAATCCCAGCACTTTGGAAGGCCAAGGTGGGTGGATCACAAGGTCAGGAGATTGAGACCTTCCTGGCTAATATGGTGAAACCCCATCTCTACTAAAAATACAAAAAATTAGCCAGGTGTGGTGGCGGGCACCTGTAGTCCCAGCTACTCAGGAGGCTGAGGCAGGAGAATCGCTTGAACCCAGGAGGTGGAGGTTGCAGTGAGCTGAGATCATGCCACTGCACTCCAGCCTGGGCGACAGAGCGAGACTCTGTCTCAAAAAAAAAAAAAAAGAAAAGAAAAAGTTAGAAAAGATCTAGACACAAACACCCTAATGATGACCACAGCTCCATTCTATGGCTCCACTGTTCTGTGAGGACCTGATGTTTTACTCTTAAATTTTGCTTTGTAACAACATTGCAAAATACCCCTTCTCTGTGACCCAGCAGTCAGTCACCTTCCCACCCCTTTGTCCACACATCTTCTGATTTGACTTGATAGCCCACTACTTCTACTTAGATATAATGTATGCATCTGCATAATCATGTTTAATAATATTTATAATTACAATGGCTGCAAAATATTCCATAATTATGAATGCACATTTGAGCTGATTCCAGGTTTTCTCTTTCAAACTAATGCTGCCATAAACATTTTCATACAAATGGCTTTTTCTTTTCCCTATTATTTCCTCAGGTTCAGTTTCCAGGATTGAGAAACTCTGATTCAAAGAATCTGAGTACTTCCATTGCTCCTGATATATTTTGAAAAGATTGCCTTTCAAAAGGACTAAGTGAAATTACAATTGTGAGTTTAAAAAAAAAAAAAAAAAATCTAAAACAGAGATTGTTACCTGGTTTTGAAAAAGTTTTAGGTAAAATTACAATTGTGTGTGTGTGTGTGTGTGTTGGTTTGTTTGTTTGTTTTTGTTTTTTGTTTTGCACTCAGGAGTATACTCAAAAAAAGTGGGCCAGGCGCGGTGGCTCACGCCTGTAATCCCAGCACTTTGGGAGGCCGAGGCAGGCGGATCACAAGGTCAGGAGATCAAGACCATCCTGGTAACATGGTGAAACCCCATCTCTACTAAAAATACAAAAAAAAAATTAGCCAGGCATGGTGGCTCACACCTGTAATCCCAGCACTTTGGGAAGCTAAGGTGGGTGGATCACCTGAGGTCAGGAGTTCGAGTCCAGCCTGGCCAACATGGTGAAACCCCGCCTCTACTAAAATACAAAAATTAGCTGGGTGTGGTGGTGGGCGCCTATAATCCCAGCTACTTTGGAGGCTGAGATAGGAGAATCGATTGAACCTGGGGGGGGGCGGAGATTGCAGTGAGCTGAGATTGTGCCAGGGCACTCCAGCCTGGGCAACAAACAGGGAAACTCTGTCTCCAAAAAAAAAAAAAAAAAAAAAAAAAACCTATACAGAAAAGACACAACAAATTATTCCTATTTCCACGACCAGAAATAACCACTGCTAGCATGTATCTAGTTAGCATATATCTTTCGATGCAGGCTTTTTTTCTGTGGACACCCATGTATGTGAGCATGTTATAATTTGTTACATAATTAGAGTGTCCTGTTAGGCAATTCTGCAGCCAATTCCAGCATGTGAGTTTCTTCTCATGTCATTAAAAATACCTTTAATTGGCCAGGTGCAGTGGCTCACGCCTATAATCCAGCACTTTGGGAGGCTGAGAAGGGTGGATCACTTGAGGCCAGGAGTTTGAGATCAGCCTGGTCAACATGGCAAAACCCCATCTCTACCAAAAATACAAAAATTAGCCGGTCATGGTGGCGTTCACCTGTAATCCCAGCTGCTCAGGAGGCTGAGGCAGGAGAATCGCTTGAACCCAGGAGGTGGAGGTTGCAGTGAGCCAAGATCGGGCCACTGGACTCCAGCCTGAGCAACAGAGTGAAACTCCATCTCAAAATAAATAAATAAATATACTAAATCTTTAAGTTCACCAATAACAATAGATGAACAATATTCTATCCAGTGGGTGGAACATCATTTACTCAACTGTTCTTGCTTGTTGAAATATTTATCCAATGGGGACAGTTTCTAGGTTCTTGGTGCATTTTGCTTTCTGACTGAGTCATCATGGTGCATCACCATAAATGGGTTATTTTTAATTGGTTTGTATTTATTTATTTATTTACTTACTTAGAGACAGAGTCTTGCTCTGTTGCCCAGGCTGGAGTGTAGTGGCGCAATCTTGGCTCACTACAACCTCTGCCTCCCGAGTTCAAGCAATTTTCCTGCCTCAGCCTCCTGAGGTGCTGGGATCACAGGTGCATGCCATCACACCCAGCGAATTTTTGTATTTTTAGGAGAGATGGGGTTTTACCATGTTGGCCAGACTGGTCTTGAACTCCTGTCCTCAGGTGATCCACCCACCTCAGCCTCCCAAAGTGCTGGAATTACAGGCATGAGCCACCATGCCCAGCCTTAATTGGTTTTTAAAAGCCTACAAATGCAGACCATGTTCCATGGAAAAAAGTTCACAATACAGAAGTGAATACACAAAATATGAGTCCACTGCTGCTATGAGTTTCACGTGTACCCTTCCAAATATTTTGTCTCTGCATACACACACATGCACACACACACACTTTAAATTTTTAACTCAAGAGCCACATTGCATGTTCTTCTCAGCAACTTACTTTTTTCCATAAATAAACCACTGGGATGTCTTTACTTCTTGGGATATCTGCTCCATTCCCTTAAACAGTCGCAGAATAGTCCACTCACTGCATGGCTGTACCGGGGGTCATTTAGCTATGCTCTCATAGACATTTGTTTCCAGGTTTTTGTTTAGTTTTGTTTTTTAGACAGAGTCTCACTCTTTTGCCCAGGCTGGAGTGCAGTGGCGTGATCTTGGCTCACTGCAACCTCCACCTCCCTGGTTCAAGCAATTCTCCTGCCTCAGCCTCCCGAGTAGCTGGGATTACAGGTGTGTGACACCATGCTCGGCTAATTTTTGTATTTTTAGTAGAGACGGGGTTTCACCATATTGGTCAAGCTGGTCTTGAACTCCTGAACTCGTGATCCTCCTGCCTCAGCTTCTCAAAGTGCTGGGATTACAGGCATGAGCCAATGCGCCCGGCCTCCAGATTTTTATAATTACAGATGAACAGCCTTAAAAACATATCCATGGGAGAGGTTTCTAGAAGTAGAAATATATTGGGAGGGGCCTACAGCCCGGGTTTTTGTCATGTGTCAGTATGTGCTGGTGTCCTACGTCACAGGCAGGTCTTGGATGTCTCCCCTGCAGGACCTCGGCCTGTAGTGACTCCTCCAACACTGATGAGACTCCAGCTTCTGCTGTGAAGGCTTCCATCTTCTCTCCACCTGTCTTACTCCAGTTCTAGCCTGTGCCCAGACCCCAAGATGATTCAGAGAACAACTCTGGCAGTGGACAGTCTGTGCCCCACAAGAGGAGCCCATAACTTCTTTCCTACAGACCATGGCCAGAAGAATGAATAAAGTTCTGTGGAGGTGCTATCCTTGCGCTGGCTTTCCAGACGTCGTGCAGTCCCATCAACTTCCTCCAGCCCAGAGGTGGTCAGAATAGTGTGGGCCTGAGCCTGCATATAGTAGTTGGTCCAGTTAGCATCACTGTGGTCCCCTAACCTGCACACTACCACGAAAGTCCCATCAAGTGCACTTTGAGGCCAGGTGGGCTGGGTCACGCCTGTAATCCCAGCACTTTGGGAGGCCAAGGTGGGCAGATCACTTGAGGTCAGGAGTTCAAGACCAGTCTGGCCAACATGGCGAAACCCCATCTCTACTAAAAAATACAAAAATTAGCTGGGCATGGTGGTGGGTACCTGTAATCCCAGCTACTTGAGAGGATGAGGCAGGAGAATCACTTGAACCTGGGAGGCGGAGGTTGCAGTGAGCTGAGATTGTGCCCCTGCACTCCAGGCTGGGTGACAAAGCAAGACTGTCCCAAAAAATAATAAATAAATAAATAAAAAATAACTGCACTTTGAAAGAGAAATGGGGTGAAGGAATGCTGATCTTCCACTCAGTGACTCTGTAGCCCCTTTGGGCTTCTCTTCACCCAAGTGAGTTCAAGTCTAGTGTAATTTTCCTACACCTGGCCCCCCAACACAAGCCTTAGTTGGTGCATGGGTTTAGAAACAGAGATCTGTTCCTCCCTGGAAGAAAATGAGCTGGCCTGTCAGTTCCCAACTTGGTAACAGAGTGAAACTCCATCTCAAAAAAAATAATAAAAAATAAGAAATTAAACTAAATCTTTAAGTTCACCAATAACAACAGATGAAAAATATTCCATCCAATGGGTGGAACATCATTTACTCAACTGCTCTTGCTTGTTGAAATATTTATCCAATGGGGACAATTTTTAGGTTCTTGGTATATTTTGCCTTCTGACTGAGTCATCATGGTGCATCACCTAAAGAATTTCAGAGATATGTAACTCTCATTGTCACCTCACATGCTGACCTTAGCACCCACCTGCATGTGAGATTTAGTGAGTTCTCACTAAATGCTTGATGACTGCTGGACATCAGCAGATAGTCACTGAGTCCTGGTACCTGTCCTGCACCTTGCTTGGGACTGGAGATAATAAGCCAAGCAGTTAAGGTCCAGCACTGCCCCCCAATCCCCACTTCTTTTGTGTGTGTGTGTGTGTGTGTGTGTGTGTGTGTGTGTGTGTGTGTGAGATGGAGTCTCGCTCTGTCACCCAGGCTGGAGCACAGTGGCACAATCTTGGCTCACTGCAACCTCCGCCTCCCGGGTTCAAGCAGTTCTCCCTGCCTCAGCCTCCTAACTAGCTGGGATTACAGGCGCCTGCCACCATACCTAGCTGATTTTTGTATTTTTAGTAGACACAGGGTTTCACCATGTTGGCCAGGTTGGTCTTGAAGTCCTGACCTCAGGTGATCTGCCCACCTCAGCCTCCCAAAGTGCTGGAATTACAGGCGCGAGCTACTGCGCGGACACCCCTGCCTTTTTTTTTTTTAAAGAGACATGATCTCACTCTGCTGCCCATGCTAGAGTGCAGTGGCTTGACCATAGTTCACTGCAGCCTCGAACTTCTGGGCTCAAGTGATCCTCCCACTACAGCCTCCCAAGCAGTAGGGATCACAGGTGCTGCCACCATGCTGGGCCTGATTCCAGCCTGTAAGGAGCTACATCCCATCCACTGTGTGTGTGTTGTGGAGGCAGTGGGTGTGTTGGGGTGGGTGCTCAGTAAACCAGTACATAGACTGAATTACACAGGATTACAAATTGTAAGAAATTGTGACAGACTCTATGGGAGTTGCATGGAAGTGGGTGGTCAGGGAAGGTCTCTCTGGGGAGGTGACAATTATGTTAAAACCTAGAGAATAAGAAGCCAGCCATGAAATAAGGCAAGGATAGCTGGCTTTGGGTGACTGGGTGGATGGGGGTACTGCTCAGCAGAGTGGGGACTGGGAGAAGATGGAGGATTGAAAATTTTGTTTTAGGCCGGGCGCGGTGGCTCACGCTTGTAATCCCAGCAATTTGGAAGCCCGAGGCAGGCGGATCACGAGGTCAGGAGATTGAGACCATCCTAGCTAACACGGTGAAACTCCGTCTCTACTGAAAACACAAAAAAAATTAGCAGGGTGTGGTGGTGGGCTCCTGTAATCCCAGCTACTCAGGAGGCTGAGGCAGGACAATAGCGTGAACCCGGGAGGCACAGCTTGCAGTGAGCCAAGATCGTTCCACTGCACTCCAGCCTGGGCAAAAGAGTGAGACTCTGTCTCCAAAAAAAAAAAAAAAAGAAAGAAAATTCTGATTTATGGCCGGGTACAATGGCTCAGGCCTGTAATCTCAGGACTTTGGGAGGCCGAGGCAGGCAGATCACCTGAGGTCGGGAATCTGAGACCAGCCTGACCAACATGGAGAAATCCCACCTCTGCTAAAAATACAAAATCGGCTGGGCGTGATGGTGCACACCTGTAATCCCAGCTACTCGGGAGACTGTGGCAGCAGAACCACTTGAACCTGGGAGGTGGAGGTTGTGGTGAGACAAGATCGCACCATTGCACTCCAGCCTAGGCAGCAAAAGCGAAACTCAATCTCAAAAAAAAAAAAAAAAAGAAAAGAAAAGAAAAAAAAAGTCTGTTTGACCAGACATGTTAATTTAATTTTATTTTTTTAGACAGTCACTCCATCACCCAGGCTGGGGCACAGTAGTCTAATCTTGGTTTACTGCAACCTCCACCTCCCCAGTTCAAGCTATTCTGTCTCAGCCTCCCAAGTAGCTGGAATTATATGTGGGTGCCACCACCCCTGGCTAATTTTTTGTATTTTTAGTACAGATGGGGTTTCGCCATGTTGGCCAGGCTAGTCTTGAACTCCTGACCTCAAGTGATCCGCCTGCCTCAGCCTCCCAAAGTGCTGAGATGACAGGCATAAGCCGCCACGCCCAGCCAGACATGTTAAATTTGAGATCAGTGGTTACCCAAGTGGAGATCAGGAACCTGGAGTGCTGGCGACTTAGTACTGGGAGTCATGGGATACAAGTGGCGTTTAAAATTAGGAGCCTAGGCAAGATCACCCCGGGCCTGAGTGTAGATAGGGACCCAAGGTACTGATCTGGCCCAAGGGAAGGGTCTGGCAAAAGAGACAGAAGGGATCAGGCAGGGCTTTGGACCTCTAGGCTTGATGGCCACCTGCTGCTGGGCCTCAGAGGGACCTGGAGGCGGTCGGTACCGAATGTGCACAGAGAATGAGAAGTGAGCGAGTAGACAGCGAGGGTAGTACAGGGCTTTGAAGGCGTCTGCCACGGAGGCGGGAAGGGAATGGGGTGGAGGCTCATGAGACTTGAAGCTCCAAGAGGACGTTGAAAAAAGACCTGAGCGCTGGCCGGGCGCGGAGGCTCAGGCCTGTAATCCCAGCACTTTGGGAGGCCAAGGCTGGATGGAGGACTGCTTGAGCTCAGGAGCTCCAGACCAGCCTGGGAAACGTTGTAAGAGCCTTTCTCAAAAAACTAACAAATTAGCCGGGTGTGGGGATGCGCGCCCGTAGCTACTCAGGAAGCCGAGGTGGGAGAATCACTTGAGCCTGGGAGGTCGAGGCTGTAGTGAGCTGTGATTGCGCCACTGCAGTCCAACCTGGGCGACATAGCAAGACCTTGCCTCGAAAATAAATAAGACTTTAAAACCCCAGTATGGGAATGGCCCTGAGCTGTGGCTTAGAGGGTAAAGGAGGCGGTCCAGAGAGAAACCCTTCGAGAAGATGGGGCTTCGAGGCTGAGGGAGCTCGGGCCAGAGAAGGCGCCAGCGGGAGATGGCACCTAACCAGCGCCCTATACTGGGCAGGCAACCCTTGCGAGCATTCACACCTGGAGCCAGTGAACAACAATTCTCAGCATGGCAAGCCCCGTTTCCAGGGCGGGCTGCGGAACCTGGAAGTGGTCAAAGAACTCTGCGGCGGCTCCATGGTCTGAGTTGTCAGCCGGTTGCTTTTTCGTGCTCGGTAGTCGCCGCCGCCGCGCGCCAAGGGGAAGCGACAGCACCAGAAGGCCAAGATATAAGTTGAGCCTCAGTCGGGAGCGGCGCTCCACTCGGCCTCAGTGACCCGCCTGTCCCGCACTCCGCGCCGCTCGCCTTCCCTCTCAGCTAGTCTCCAGAGCCCAGCCCAAAGGTCACTTCCTCCCGGAAGCTGCCGCCCTCTCTCCAGGCAGGGTAATGACCCTTGGGCCGTCGCGCTCTCCTGGGGTCGCGGCTCCGATGACGTCAGCTGCGGGCTCCAGCGCAGCCCAGTCTTTCCTTTACTCTGGTTCTGCCCTGACCGTCCCCGGTCTGCTCGCGAGCTTTGCCCCTGAATGAGTAGTCTCTCCCTCTTCTGTACTTCGCGTCTCCCTGTGTTCTTTTTCATGCCGATCAGCCTGCACAAGTGCTACAGAGCCTTCTAATTTTAAAGCAAACCAGGCCGGGCGCGGTGGCTCACTTGTAATCCCAGCACTTTGGGAGGCCAGGGTGGGCGGATCACCTAAGGTCAGGAGTTCAAGACCAGCCCGGCCAACATGGTGAAACCCTGTCTCTACTAAAAATTCAAAAATTAGCCGGGTGTGGTGACGGGCACCTGTAATCCTAGCTACTTGGGAGGCTGAGGCAGAAGAATCGCTTGAAACCGGGAGGCAGAGATTGCAGTGAGCCAAGATCGTGTCACTGCACTCCAGCCTGGGCAACAGAGCGAGACTGTCTCAAAAATAATAAAACAAATCCACCCGTGCCCTGTGCCCCACATTCCCCTCCCACTGCCGCCACGGTTTCTTTCTGTTCAGAACAAGTGAGAGACCCGTGGCTTCAAGCTGTTTTCTGAGTCTCTTGGAACCCCTCAAATTCGACCCCAGAACTGCTCATCAGGTTCCCAGCTCCACTTTTTTTTTTTTTTTTTTTTTTTTTGAGATGTTGTCGCCCTCTCTCGCCAGGCTGGAGTGCAGTGGTGCGATCTCAGCTCACTGCACCCTCCGCCTCCCGGCTGCAAGTGACTCGCCTGCCTCAGCCTCCCTGGCAGCTGGTACTAGAGGCATGCGCCACTACGCCCAGCTAATTTTTGTATTTTTTTTTTTTTAGTAGAGATGGGGGTTTCACCATGTTGACCAGGATGGTCTCGATCTCTTGACCTCATGATCCACCCGCCTCTGCCTCCCAAAGTGCTGGGATTACAGACTTGAACCACTGCGCCCGGCCAGGCTCAGTCCTCATTTTGTTGGGCTTCTCAACAGTATGTCACACCGTTGACCACTCCCTCCTTGTGAAACCCTTCTTTGGTATTTGGGATTTGACATTCTTTTTGTGTCCATCGACTTCAGCCGTCTCTCTTTTCCCAGTCTCCTTTCTGGACCCTCCTCCCATCTCTCAGATCTCATGGTTTATTTTCCATAAACATTCCCTGTGGGTGATATAATTTCCCAGTCATCTATAAGTTGCTTTCTCCAGTCTTGTGTAGTTAGTGACCCACTTGGTATCTCCACTAGAGGACTGATAGACATCTCAAATTTAATATGCCTTAAACAGAACTCTTGATTTTCAGCTCCTGAGCCTGCTCCTCCCTGTAAACTAAAAATAAAATCCTAACTCCCCCCCACCCCCACCACTGCCACTGGCTGAACAGACACCTGTGTGGACAAGAGAACCCCAGGAAAACCTTAAAACTGAGTTCCTGGCCATGATGGGATGGAGGTCCATTTTGTGGCTTAGACACAACTGACCAGCATTAATGCTGAAATAGAGATCATGTAATTGACAAAACAGACTCTTTGTGGCAATAAGATACCAAATTATAAACAGAATCTACAATCATGCCAGATAACTTCCTTGGTTAAGTCACCCACTACCCCTACACTTAAAGAATAAACTGTAGTCTGACTGCCACAAGGTTTTTCTTTTTCTCTAGCAGCTAAACAAGCACTGGCTTTTAGATAAGCAATATTAAAACAATTGTAGGGCCGGGCGCGGTGGCTCAAGCCTGTAATCCCAGCACTTTAGGAGGCCGAGACGGGCGGATCACGAGGTCAGAAGATCGAGACCATCCTGGCTAACACGGTGAAACCCCGTCTCTACTAAAAAAACTACAAAAAACTAGCCGGGCGAGGTGGCGGGCGCCTGTAGTCCCAGCTACCCGGGAGGCTGAGGCAGGAGAATGGCGTGAACCCGGGAGGCGGAGCTTGCAGTGAGCTGAGATCCGGCCACAGCACTCCAGCCTGGGTGACAGAGCCAGACTCTGTCTCAAAAAAAAAAAAAAAAAAAAATTGTAGCCCACCAGCACAGACACTGACTAACTGAACCCCTGTTCTACCAGTCAGAACTGCAGCTTTGATTGGATAAGAGACTGATTTCAGTGACTTTCTCCTGAGAAGAAGACCACCCACCATGGACAGGCCCTGGCCGGTTTACAGAGGCTGCTCCTTTGCATGCCCTCAGGTCCTGAAAAGATCTTTTGATGATAAGGCCTAATTATAATACATTTAAATGTTAAGTCTCCACCTTAAAGAGAACATGGGTCATATGTTACATGCTTATTTAATATGCATATGTCAAGACCATCTTCATGAATATTTAGAGCTCCTTCTGTAACCTGTTGAATATATATATGGTTAGCCAACTTCTTCAGCATAAGGCTCCTTCTCTTCCAGCCCCTCCTCCTTCAGGGTGCCTATCTCTGGGATTCAGCTGGAGGCCGTTCTTCCCAGCCTGCTGGATGGCCACTTTGCAGGCTGTAACCGATTATAAGAAATAAAATCTGCTTTCTAACTTTATAGATTTTTTTATTTTTTCATTTATTTATTTATTTATTTATTTTTTTGAGACGGAGTCTCGCTCTGTCGCCCGGGCTGGAGTGCAATGGCTGGATCTCAGCTCACTGCAATCTCCGCCTCCTGGGTTTAGGCCATTCTCCTGCCTCAGCCTCCCGAGTAGCTGGGACTACAGGCGCCCGCCACCTCGCCCAGCTAGTTTTTTGTATTCTTTAGTAGAGACGGGGTTTCACCGTGTTAGCCAGGATGGTCTCGATCTCCTGACCTTGTGATTCGCCCGTCTCGGCCTCCCAAAGTGCTGGGATTACAGGCTTGAGCCACTGCGCCCAGCCGATTTTTTTATTTTTTTAAAGTTAACATTCCCTATCCTTCAGATTTCAGTGGTCACACCATTACCCAGTTTGCCCAGGTCCGTTCTCTGGGAGTTGGCCTTGGTACGTCTCACCACTTCCTGTCCATCAGGAGGTCCTGCTGGCTCTTTCAGGAGCTCACCACTTCTCACATCGTCCACTGCTTCCCCATACGTAGAGACTTTTTTGGTTTTTGTTTTGTTTGTTTTTGAGACAGGGTCTCCCTCTGTCCCCCAGGCTGCAGTGTAGTGGCCTCTGTAGTAACTGGGGCCACAGGTGCGAACTGTCACACCCGGCTAAGTTTTAAATTTTTTTGTAGAGACAGATTATCACTTTGTTGTCCCAGCTGGTCTCTAGCTTCTGGACTCAAGTGATCTTCTTGCCTTGACCTCCCGAAGTGTTGGGATTATAGGCGTGAGCCACTGTGCCTGGCCCCCAAGTCTGTTGTGTAGGTGTTTTTGGTTTTATTTGAGAAGGGATCTCACTCTGTCTCCCAGGCTGGAGTACAGTGGTGCGATCACAGCTCACTGCAACCTCTGCCTTCAGGGTTCAGGCAATTCTCTGCCTCAGCCTCCCGAGTAGCTGGGATTACAGGCACCCGCCCCCATCACACCTGGCTAATTTTTGTATTTTTAGTAGAGACGGGGTTTCGCTATGTTGGCCAAGCTTGTCTCGAGCTCCTGACCTCTAGTGATTCGTCCACCTCGGGCTCCCAAAGTGTTGGGATTACAGGCGTGAGCCACCGTGCCCAGCCCATAGTAGGTATTTAATAAGCATTTGCTGAATGAGCAAAGATTACTCACTTCTAAAGACTCTGTCCTCTTTATAAAGGTGGTGGTTGTAGCATTATCTTCCTCTTTTCTTTAGGTACATTACCTGTGCTAAATACACTCACTTTTATGGTGGCAAGAAGCTATGTAAGGCATGCGGTCTTTCTGTTCTCCCTTGGGGGAGTGGTATTAAGGAACAATGTCTTCAGGATACAGTGAGCTGTAAAAATAGACAACAAGAACGCTGAAACTCTGGTAGACAAATGGGCTGAGGACACAGTTCAAGAAATAGAAATACACTCAAGAAAGAAGAACATGCTTCATCTTAGTGGCGATTTTTGTAAAATGTAGATTAAAATATTCCCCAGTGCTGAGAGCTAAGTAAAACATAAATAAAATACAAAATTGGCCGGGCGCGGTGGCTCAAGCCTGTAATCCCAGCACTTTGGGAGGCCAAGACGGGCGGATCACGAGGTCAGGAGATCGAGACCATCCTGGCTAACACGGTGAAACCCCGTCTCTACTAAAAAATACAAAAAACTAGCTGGGCGAGGTGGCGGGCGCCTGTAGTCCCAGCTACTCGGGAGGCTGAGGCAGGAGAATGGCGTAAACCCGGGAGGCGGAGCTTGCAGTGAGCTGAGATCCAGCCACTGCACTCCAGCCTGGGCGACACAGCAAGACTCCGTCTCAAAAAAAAAAAAATAAAATAAAATAAAATACAAAATTACATATACATTTAAATGTTTTTTCTCTATCAAGTTTATAAGGAATAAAAAGAATAATATTTTTAGCTATCAAAACTATCAAGACTACAATAACAAGAGCACTGTCATAATTTTAATGGGAGTAAAAAAGTACGAACTTTTCCCTGTAAGTTCTTTTTTGGTGTACTCCAAGTGTTTTGGTTTATATCTATTTTTTTTTTTTTTTTTTGAGACGGAGTCTCGCTCTGTCGCCCAGGCTGGAGTGCAGTGGCCGGATCTCAGCTCACTGCACGCTCCACCTCCCGGGTTCACGCCATTCTCCTGCCTCAGCCTCCCGAGTAGCTGGGACTACAGGCGCCTGCCACCTCGCCCGGCTAGTTTTTTTGTATTTTTTGGTAGAGACGGGGTTTCACCATGTTAGCCAGGATGGTCTCGATCTGCTGACCTCATGATCCGCCTGTCTCGGCCTCCCAAAGTGCTGGGATTACAGGCTTGAGCCACCGCGCCCGGCCTATATCTATTAAAAGGTTTTTCAATCCACAGCAATTGCTGTACTTAAAAATTTGCACAAGCTTTTTCATAGGCTGTAACTGAATTGTTAGTAGGAGCACATAGATAAAATACTTCACAGAGTAAGATTTGTTTGTTTGTTTTTTTTTGAGACTGAGTCTCACTCTGTGGCCCAGGCTGGAGTGCAGTGGCACTATCTCGGCTCACTGCAAGCTCCGCCTCACGGGGTTCACACCATTCTCTTGCCTCAGCCTTCCGAGTTGCTGGGACTCCGGGCGCCCGCCACCAAGACCGGCTAATTTTTTTTGTATTTTTAGTAGAGACGGGGTTTCACTGTGTTAGCCAGGATGGTCTCAATCTCTTGACCTCATGATCCGCCCACCTTGGCCTCCCAAATTGCTGGGATTACAGGTGTGAGCCACTGCACCCAGCCAAGATTTCTGTTTTTTATTTCATTTTAAACAGATCTCCCACAAACTTTTGTCGTTTACCTTTTGACCACTGCAGATGAGTTTTGCGAGTTTACCTTTCCTTTGTAATTGTTCTCTGATGCTGTCTGATAGTGAATCTGCCCCTTGTGGATGTGGGGTTATGTGTAAAAGTGTGCCTTGAAGATGTGGCCCTTCAGGTCATGTTGGGAGAAGATGCAGAGTCCTTGTCATGATGTTAGGAGCTTGCCTTGGTGTTAAGATCCTGCTCTGGTGCTTCACCAGGGTGGCACCACCACTATTGCAGTTGGAGGAGAAGGTTGGTGAGAAAGGGAGGTGGCCGGGTTGCCCAGAGAGGGCTTCCTGGAACAGCATCTCAGGAGGTCACCATGCCAGGCTCAGCCAGCCCACAAGCCTGACCAGGTTGCCGGGCAACTGACCAAAGTTGAAATCCCAAAGTGCTGGGATGACAAGCGTGAGCCACCGTGCCCAGCCTGTTTTCCTCATCTTTAACTCGGTTGGGCTTGGTCCTGGGACTACAGCCCAAGACTCAGAGGTTGTTGGTGCCTTTTTGACCTGAGTATAATGTGTTCATTCTTTCTCGGCTGTGTGGACAGCAGTCTCGGTGGTTAACAGCACCAGATAGGGGCCTTCCCAGGTGGGCTCGTGTTTCTTTTCCCCTCAACTTTTGATGAGAACGTGGTCCTCGGGTTGCGGCTGGTGCACTGGAAATTCTAGTGGTGGCACCTGTGCTAAGAGTCCTTTGATCTTAAGAAAAGGTAGAGGAGAGATCAAGTATATAATTTCTGAGGAACTGATCCTTAGTTTCAAACGTAGGAACATCAGCTGAGGCATGTAAATAAGGCAATCCATATAACATTTCATATGGAGACAGGCCTATATCCTTTTGGGGAGCTGCCCAGATCCTCACTAAGGCAATGGGAAGACATTTGGTCCACGGTAAACGAGTTTCTAGAGCTAATTTGGTTAAGTGGTTCTTAAAGGTCTGATTCATCCTTTCTACTCTCCTTGATAAAGGTGGATGCCAAGGAGTATGATACTCCCCTCTAATATTTAGAACTTGGGATAGCTTCTTAATGACATGGGCTGTGAAATGGGTTCTATTGTCCGAGTCAGTATTCTCTATTAGCCTAAATTTGGGCACTATATTCTCAATTAATGCTTTAATTACATTATTAGCTATTGTATTTGCAAAGGAGATAGCTTTGATCCAGTGAGTGAGATGATCTACTATTAGCAACAAATGCTTTAGGTGACTGATTGAGGTCATTTCCGTGTAGTTAATTTGAGCACTTTGGAATGGCCTTAGTCCTGGATCCCTCCCCGGCTTCTGTTAACTCCATCCCCACACCTAAGAAACTGCAACTGATCTACTCTGGATCAAAATTTAGACACTATCTCTTCAAAATAAGCTATCTAGTGGTACTTACGCATATTTTTACATATGTCAACAGTATTTTACATGCTCATGACCTTAAAAATAATTAAAAAGTGTAAAAATTATAGGCCTTACACATTTCTGCACTTGGTGTGGTAGTTCACGCCATTCCCCTGCTTCAGCCTCCTGAGTAGCTAGGTCTACAGGCGCCCGCCACCACGCCTGGCTAATGCTTTGTATTTTTTTTTAGTAGAGACGGGGTTTCACCGTGTTAGCCAGGATGGTCTCGATTTCCTGACCTCGTGATCCACCCACCTGGGCCTCCCAAAGTGCTGGGATTTACAGGCATGAGCCACGGCACCTGGCTGGAAATCTTTGAAAAAGCACAACTATTATGAGAATTGTCTTTTATTTCTGAGATAAGAAATCACAATTTGTAGACAATCTTCATATTACCCCACCTGGATGCTGTGCCACGACTCAGATAAATTTCCTTTGTTTTATTCTTTTTTTTTTTTTTTTGAGACGTAGTCTCGCTCTGCCGCCCAGGCTGGAGTGCTGTGGCCGGATCTCAGCTCACTGCAAGCTC
This sequence comes from Rhinopithecus roxellana, assembly GCF_007565055.1. Taxonomy (NCBI): domain Eukaryota; kingdom Metazoa; phylum Chordata; class Mammalia; order Primates; family Cercopithecidae; genus Rhinopithecus; species Rhinopithecus roxellana. Next base: position 21,140,012 of record NC_044561.1, on the reverse strand, counting down.
CGCCTCCCGGGTTCACGCCATTCTCCTGCCTCAGCCTCCCGAGTAGCTGGGACTACAGGCGCCCACCACCTCGCCCGGCTAGTTTTTTTGTATTTTTTAGTAGAGACGGGGTTTCACCGTGTTAGCCAGGATGGTCTCGATCTCCTGACCTTGTGATCCACCCGTCTCGGCCTCCCAAAGTGCTGGGATTACAGGCTTGAGCCACCGCGCCCGGCCGCTCCTTTGTTTTATTCTTTGGCTGACCAAAGAATTTGCTTTCTTCAGTTGGGTTGTAATATTATTTAGGATGACCTCCAGAGGATCAGGGAAGTACAAGGAAGATAAAAATCAGGAGAAAAAATGGAGAAAATATGAAGGAAACCAGATTGATTTAAATTATTAAATTATATATTGACCTAATACCAATTATTAGTTGTCTACTTTTTGCCAGTCTTTATATTTCACATGCAAAATCCGGGTCACAGATGCAGCTCTTAACTTTGTCTCATTTGTCCGGCACGATGGCTCACGCCTATAATCCCAGCACTTTGGGAGGCCGAGGCAGGCGGATAACGAGGTCAGGAGATCGAGACCATCCTGGCTAATATGGTGAAACTTCGTCTGTACTAAAAATACAAAAAATTAGCCAGGCGTCGTGGTGGGCGCCTGTAGTCCCAGCTACTCAGGAAGCTGAGGCGGGAGAATGGCATGAACCCGGGAGGTGGAGCTTGCAGTGAGCCACTGCACTCCAGCCTCTAGGCTGGGCGACAGAGCGAGACTCCATCTCAAAAAACAAACAAACAAAAAAACTTTGTCTCATTTAAGATTATACTGATACAAATTAAAACAATAGCAGATTCTGTTAGAAGTGTTTAGTCTAAATTGTCATGGGAGGACAACGTAGAAATGATTTGCTTGGGATAAAATGAAAGATTCTACAGGAATGAGCATTTGATGGGGCCATTGGGTGTAGGGAAGCTTAGCCATGTCATTCAGGGATAAAGGTTCAAGGGAGAAGGAAGGCTGAACATGTACCTGCACATTTAGACTCCTATCATCTGCAGTTATCAAGGATATCAAAACAGATATGTTTGATTAAATTGAGCTGTCATGGGATCCCAAGGCATTTCAGAAAGTGGGATGGAGAGGGGAAGCTGGGATTAGGACACAAAAGACAAGGTCTCTTTGTAAACTTAGACACAACATCACCTGGGGGCAGGGAATGGGGCAGGGGGGATAGCTGTGAGCACTCTGGGCAGTTTCATTATTACTTCATTAATCAAGTGTAGTTAAATCTGTCTGAAATAGTGACTCAAAAAATAAAACCTGCTCTTGCTTTTTGTTTTTGAGAAGCAAAGGCCAAAATCAGTGGGGAAATATCACCTGTCACTAGTGATTGTTTATAGCAGGCACGGATATGTCTCTATGCAAAAAAAAAAAAAAAGTGAAAGAGCCCCAAGGAGCATGTCATTCAACTAATTGAACTCCAATATCACGTACCTTTTTTCCACAGACATTGGCCATGGCAGAATATTTTAAAGAAGCAAGTTGATGTGTCGGCTGCCTATCTTACCTTGAAAGACCCACGTACCTTAAGTGTGGATATCTCTGCTGCTTCCGCTGTATCAGTTCACTTCCAAAGGAACCCAATAGGGAAGGTGTATTGTGGCCACCTGCTCTGTGGTCACTACAAAGGACATCAGGCCCCATCTCCTGCTGGGAAAACTGGTTTCCAAAATCAAATAACTGGAGCCCCAGCTGAGAAGAATTCTATATCAAAACCCGAGGATACGGAAGTTCCAAGGTAAGAAATCTGTACAACCTGCACTCAGCCCACCAACAACCTTGGAAAAAGCAACTGTTCAAAAGGCTCTCCATTAAACAGGGGAATTAGCTGAATTCTGGCACCTAAAATGTGTATGCCCGCCAAGCAACGGTTCTCAGCTCTGAGTATAGATTAGAGACAAGAGAAGATTTTGAAGGAAATACAATTATTTAGGTCATACCCTAGACCTGTGCTACCCAATATGGTAGTCACCAGTGGCTATGGAGCCCTTGAAACATAGGTGTATCCCATGTGGAAGTGACAGTAATTCTGGATATACGGGTTTATAATATGTTATTTAAAGTATTGTTGAATTTTTTGTAATGTCTATAGAAAAATTTAAAATTATCTGGAGATCTTTTTTAAAATGCAAATTCTGGTTCTATTAGACTAGGCTGGCTGAAAATCTGGATTTCACACACACACACACACACACACACACACACACACACACACACACACACAGATACACACACATACATTTTTTTGAGATGTGGTCTCATGTTGCCCGGGTTGGTCTCGAACTCCTTGGCTCAAGCGATCCTCCCACCTCAGTCTCCCAAATTGCTGGTATTACTGGCATGAGCCGCTGTACCCAGCCTGATCTAATAGTATGTTATAGTAAGTAGTTTTTCCATCATCTAGAATAGTCATTAGATATCTATAGTTGAACAGAGCCTGCTAAATTTTGCAATTTTGGGAGTAAACAACAGACATGGTTTCTGTCTTCATGGATCTCACATACTAAAAGAAAAAATCTTGAATAATCAAAATTTAATGTAAAAAGAATGCTTACTATGACCAAGAGGGACTTGTTACAATTCTATTTCAGTCTTCTATAAGAAATTCTATGCAATTGGGGAATGCCAGGAAGTTTCTATTTGCTGATTTACCTTTTTTCTTTCCACAGTGGATATGACACTGGATATTGACACAGCCAACAATCAACTCATCATTTCTGAAGATCTGAGGAGGGTCGGTTGCGGATTTCTTAGAACCGCAGAGAGTGTGCCGAGAGATTCAAACAAATCTGTGTCCTGAGCTCCTGTTGCTTCACCTCTGGACGCCATTTCTGGGAGGTAGACCGTGGGGACAAGCAAAGAATGGGATTTGGGTGCCTGCAAAGAAGCTGTTAATCGACAAGAGAATTGGGTTGTTTTCAGAACTTGGCTTCTGGACTGTGGGTGTGAGGAAAGAGAAGCTCTTTGCAGCCAGCACTGTGCCTTTAACCACTCTCTGGGTGAGTCTCGGGCTATGCCAAGTAGGCATTTTCCTGGATATGGGTATGAGAATGATTTCCTTTTATAACATTAATGATGGGACCCATATCTTTATATTCGCTAAGATTTCTGCTGCAGAGCCACTGTGCCCATTTTTTGCTCTTGCAGATTCAATGATCGATGACGAAGGCTTCGTGAGTATCTGTCCTGTGATTAATCTGGGTGTTGGCAAATCTCCAGTTTTTCCTGAGCAGGGCAAATAAACTTTTTTTTTTTTCTGAGACGGAGACTCGCTCTGTCACCCAGGCTGGAGTGCAGTGGCCAGATCTCAGCTCACTGCAAGCTCCGCCTCCCGGGTTTATGCCATTCTCCTGCCTCAGCCTCCCGAGTAGCTGGGACTACAGGCACCCGCCATGTCGCCCGGCTAGTTTTTTGTATTTTTTAGTAGAGACGGGGTTTCACCGTGTTAGCCAGGATGGTCTCAATCTCCTGACCTCGTGATCTGCCCGCCTCAGCCTCCCAAAGTGCTGGGATTACAGGCGTGAGCCACTGCGCCTGGCCATCATTTTTTAATAGAACTAAATGTAGGTCTTTTAAAAATATACATACAAAGAAAAAATCTTCATTTAATATGTGATACACTTTAGGAGGGGGAAATAGATTATATTCAAGTTATTTGAAATTTGAAAACAAAGGTGTTATTTTATGAATTAAGTACAAATTAATCACTAAGCTGGCCATTTCCATGATACCTGCAGATTCATCAGTTCTCTGGGTCAAGACCTAAGTCTCAGCCTGGAGGACATGATGTTAAGCAAAATAAATCAGGTCTGGAAAGACAAATATCGCATGTTCTCACTCCTATATGGGAGCTAAAAGAAAAATGCTGAGCTCACAGAAGCAGAGCATAGAACTGTTGGTATAGAGGCTGGGAGGGTAAGGGTGAAGGGAGCTTGGGGAGAGGTTGGTTATTAGATACAAAGTTACAGCTAGATGGAAGAAATGGGCTGTAGCACAACTGTAGGGTAAATTTGGTTACTTACACATGATTGCATATTTAAAGCTGACCAAAATTAGGTCTTTATTTTTAATTATGCAAAAAGAGAAAATTCCTTTAATATGTGCCAAGGGGGATAGGGAAAATGATAAGATTATATTCAAATTATTTGAAATTTGAAAACAAAGCAGTAAAGATTTCACTACACAGAAAGGAAAGATTCAGGGTTGATTCAAATGGAAGAAAGCACAACTCACTTCACTGGTAACAGTTTCTATTTAAGAACACAAGTTCCACAAGAAAATGATTTTTTTTTTATTGTGGCTTTTATCCTAACACTCTGTGAAGTACTCAAGGTCCAAAAAGTTTAATGGTCATTTGTCAAAATAATAATTATCCAATTTTTTCCTATGAATTATGAATTTTTTTCAAAATCAGAACTAAACCAATGGAAATAAATAGAAATTGCCTAGATCTTCCTCAATGGGATACATGTCCTTATTACCTTTGAGTCTGATGTACATGAATTTAAACCATTTTGTAAAATTGCAAATCCAATCATACTTAATACTTTAGGATTCTGAGCAAAGCTTGAAGCCTACAACATATTACAGGAATTATCTTTACTGACAACTGGTGGAAACATCTCTAAAATAAGTTTTGAAGTTAGTACATTAAGCCTAATTTAATATAAAGGCAATTTAATCTTCATATGAAAGAAAAAATATACTGTCAGGATGAAGGATTTAGTAAAGTTACAGTTAACTGGAGATATATCACCAATAAAAACCTAATTCCCTGTTATAATTAAATCAAAGCCTCATTAGGTTAGAGGGCATGGCAGGGTGTGACCCAGTGGGAGGTGGGAATCTCACCAATAAAAGGCCCTCCTGTGCCCCTTCCCCACAAGACCTGAGCTCCTGGTGGAAGCAGCTGGAGGACAGAGGAGCTTCCAGCAGAAGAGGTGAGTCCATGCCTGTGTGTGTGTTTTTCCTCCTTAGATGTCTAGAAATGGGGTTTATGACCTGGGGGGATGAATGAGAGAAATTTGTAATTAATGAATTCAACAAAGGCTGTCTGAGTGCTGCCTCAGAGTTGAAAAACAGTCACCCTGGATCCCCAGTCTAGGAGTGGGGGCAGTCAATTTAGTATTCATTTCCAAGGCTGGAGAAGGATTTTTTTTTTTTTTGGTGAGACTGGGTCTTACTCTGTTGTCCAGGTTGGAGTGACCTGGTGAGATCTCTGCTCTCCGCTAATTTTTGTATTATCTGTAGAGATGGGGTCTTCCTGTGTTGCCCAGACTGGTCCTGAACTCCTGGGCTCAAGGGATCTTCCTGCTTTGGCCTCGCAAAGTGCTGGGATTACAGATGTGAGCTACTGCACCCAGCCTCTAATTATTATTGTTAGTATTTTGGAGATGGAGTCTGGCTCTGTTGGCCAGGCTGGAGTACAATGGCACGATCTGTGCTCACTGCAACCTCCACCTCCCAGGTTCAAGCAATTCTCCTGCCTCAGCCTCCCAAGTAGCTGGGATTACAGGTGTCTGCCACCGTGCCTGGCTAATTTTTTTGTATTTTTAGTAGTGATGGGGTTTCACCATGGTGTCAGGCTGTTCTCGAACTTTTGACGACCTCAGATGATCCACCCACCTCGGCCTCCTAAAGTGTGGACAGGCAAGAGCCACTGTGCCCGACCTCCCAGCCCCTAATTCTTATGTTCATCAATCAGTCTCTTGCTTGGGCTGTCCTAGGAGGAGGTGAAATGACCCCAGCTCGCAGCTGCTCGTCGCATGGGTGCTGCCGTGTCACTGGCTCAGGCTCAGCTGCTGGGTCACCAGGAAAATCAACCCTTCCTCCACCTCAGCTCAGAGCACAGTGATGACTCGTGACTTTCCCAAAAGAACTTCAAATCTGTGAAGACGGGGGTTGGGGGGATGTGCTTGAGTGTACTCATGGCCTTGTTCTAGGAGTGACAAAGCTGGAACACAATACCTCTATGCATGAAAAGGTTGTCACTTGTCACAACTAACAGGCTTTCACCTCATGGAAATTTTCTTCCCTTGCGTACTTTTGCCCTGGCAGTGGACATGGCTGCACTCTTCCAAGAAGCAAGCAGCTGTCCCATCTGCTCAGACTATCTAGAAAAACCAATGTCCCTGGAGTGTGGATGCAGCGTATGCCTCAAGTGCATCAACTCACTGCAGAAGGAGCCCCATGGGGAGGACCTACTTTGCTGTTGCTGTTCTGCGGTCTCTCAGAAGAACAAAGTCAGGCCCAATCGGCACCTAGAGAGGCTGGTTTCCCACATCAAGGAACTGGAGCTCAAGCTGAAGAAGATTCTACAGATGAACCCAAGGATGCGCAAGTTCCAAGGTAAGGAATCTGTATACCCTGCCCTCTTCCCACGACCAGACCAGGAAAAATCATTTGTGCAACTGGCCCCGCATTCCATATGCGGATTTCCTGGTGATTTTCAAAAAAAAAGGCCGGGCGCTGTGGCTCACGCCTGTAATCCCAGCTCTTTGGGAGGCTGAGGCTGGGGGATCACGAGGTCAGGAGATCAAGACCATCCTGGCTAACATGGTGAAACTCTGTCTCTACTAAAAATACAAAAAATTAGCCAGGCATGGTGGCGGGCGCCTGTAGTCCCAGCTACTCAGGAGGCTGAGACAGGAGAAAGGTGTGAACCTGGGGGGCGGAGCTTGCAGTGAGCCAAGATCGCGCCACTGCACTCCAGCCTGGGCGACAGAGCCAGACTCCAGCTCAAAAACAAACAAACAACAACAACAACAAAAGCCCAATGTCTATGTCATGAGTTAGACAAGGGATTCTCTAAACTTAGTGTGCTCAGATTACCTGGGAATTTTGTTAAAATGCAGATGCTGAACTGGGAAGTCTCAGGATTGATCCCTCTGTCTTGGGGACTTTGCTGAGTAACAAAAACACAGAGCAACTGAATTTGAATTTCTCTCTAGCAAAGGTTCCCAGGACTCTGACATTGAGATGGGCCTGGTAATTCTAATGCAGGGTGAATATTGGCACCCACTGTACCAAACAACCTCACCCCAGAGTTGAGAAGAGTTTGGAATGGAGCACCTATGGTGTTTGTTTCCGTGAGTGTGGGGCGAGTTGCAGACGCTGGTCTCCTCATCCATGCGCCATGGGCTTCAGCAGTGGTCCTGGCTACAAAAAACACTATCACTCTCCATAACTCTGGAGAAAAGGAACATTTACATGAAGAGATTATGGTCAACCTGGGCAAAGAATTACACCTATAAATGGTGGTGGGCCCCTATGATGTCCCCGACACTGGTTGCTTCTGCCATGACAGTCATGATCTTTACTCATTCACCTAACATTACCTGACTGTCGCTGTGCTGAAATATGGAGGACAGATTCACCCTGTTCACGTCATGTTTGGAACATTCTTCCTCCTTCCATGTCCATATCCATTCATTTCATTCCCTAATTCACTATCAAACAGCAATCAATTCCCTCAAGTTTTACTATAATCTATAAAATCTATGTTGGTGATCATATCAGTTTTTTGACTTGAAGGATAATATGTTATGTAGATTTTTGTTTTTCAGAATGCTCTGGACAATTAATTTTCTCTAGGCCAGATCACACTGCCTCCTTCATGAGAACCGGCGGCTTCACCTGTCAACCACATACCCAGTGCCTTAAATTATCGACCTTTGTATTTGCCATCTTTATTCTCTACAATCAGTCGGTTATAACAAACAACTTTCAAATACCTTTCTCTTGGTTCTAAAATTTACCATTGCTTTGCTTAAGGTCTCACCTCTTATGTAGAATGGAAAACATTCTTTCATCTAAGGCCCCCTCCTCCTCCTGGCCTTGGAGCCTCTTAATGTCCAGGATGGGCACCTCTGCCATCACATTGTCAGCTGCAGATATATCCCATCTGTCAGAACCGTGCACAATTAATTTGTTTACAAACATGGAAAACAAAGGCTTGGAATCATGCTCTAGATACTGAATTGAGCAATACATTATGGAAGCAGAAACATATTTAATATTGACCACTTGCATTGCCTTAATTATCATTTATTTATCCATTCATCAAGGTGGGGGTCATGGTGTCTGCGTTCAGAGACCCTCCACTCTAAATGAAGAAAAGGTCAATGAAGCAAACACGTGACATAAAGTCAAATAAGAATTGCTACTGTGAATAAGAGTTGGGTATTGCCACAAAGCATACCTGTGAGAATTTGAACCAGTCAGGGAAGTTGCCTTATGAAAAGTTTTGATTTTGGGGGAAGAAGAGAATTAAACCAAAGTCAAGAGATATTTCGGCCTGTGAAGTAGAGGAGAGGCATGGGGTGGGCTTCTGTCCATTTGATGATCAACTTGTTTTCCTTTTCACAGTGGATATGACCTTGGATGGCGACACAGCCAACAACTTCCTCCTCATTTCTGACGACCTCAGGAGCGTTCGAAGTGGGTGCATCAGACACAATTGGCAAGACCGTGCCGAGAGATTTGACTTGTCCATTTGTGTCCTGGGCTCCCCTCGCTTTACCTGTGGCCGCCACTACTGGGAGGTGGACGTGGGAACAAGCACAGAATGGGACCTCGGAGTCTGCAGAGAATCTGTTCACCGGAAAGGGAGGATCCAGCTGACCACAGAGCGTGGATTCTGGACTGTGAGTTTGAGGGCTGGAAGCCGCCTCTCTGCCAGCACCGTGCCGCTGACTTTCCTCTTCGTAGACCGCAAGTTACAGCGAGTGGGGATTTTTCTGGATATGGGCATGCAGAACGTTTCCTTTTTTGATGCTGAAGGTGGTTCCCATGTCTATACATTCAGGAGAATCTCTGTTGAGGAGCCACTGCGCCCATTTTTGGCTCCTTCAAGTCCACCTAATGGTGATCAGAGTGTCTTGAGTATCTGTCCTGTGATGAACCCAGGCACTACTGATGCTCCAGTCCATTCTGGGGAGGCCAAATAAGCCGCCACTGCAAAAAAAAAAAAAAAAAAAAAGGGTAAGAAAATTACTTGGGTGGGTAGACTTAGGAACTTTCTTTCTTTCTTTTTTATTTTTTTTGAGATGGATTCTTGCTCAGTGGCCCAGGCAGGAGTGCGGTGGTGCAATCTCGGCTCACTGCAAGCTCCACCTCCTGGGTTCACGCCATTCTCCTCATTCTCCTGCCTCCGCCTCCCGAGCAGCTGGGACTACAGGTGCCCATCACTATGCTTGGCTAGTTTTTTTGTATTTTTAGTAGAGATGAGGTTTCACCATGTTAGCCAGGATGGTCTCGATCTCCTGACCTCATGATCCACCCGTCTCGGCCTCCCAAAGTGCTGGGATTACAGGCGTGAGCCACCGCGCCCAGCCGACTTAGGAACTTTCTACTCAGTTAAAGCATTATACAAGGTCATAGGAGAAAAATATGGGACATTTCATGATTGCACTTAATCTAATTTGATTAGATTATAAATTGAGTCCTAAGCATTATTACCACCATCGAACTCATTTTTTTTTTTTTTTTTTTTTTTTTTTTTTTTTTTTTTTGAGACGGAGTCTCGCTCTGTCACCCAGGCTGGAGTGTAGTGGCCGGATCCTGGCTCACTGCAAGCTCCGCCTCCCGGGTTCACGCCATTCTCCTGCCTCAGCCTCCCAAGTAGTTGGGACTACAGGCACCCGCCACCTCGCCCGGCTAGTTTTTTGTATTTTTTAGTAGAGATGGGGTTTCACCATGTTAGCCAGGATGGTCTCGATCTCCTGACCTTGTGATCCGCCCGTCTCGGCCTCCCAAAGTGCTGGGATTACAGGCTTGAGCCACCGCGCCCAGCTCGAACTCATTGAGTCTTGTGTTCACATCTTGTTTCCTATAGAAATGTCCTGTATTCTGGGATCGGTTTCCAAATGCTTTACTTTTTATTTCTGTAAGTTCAAATTAATGTATTATAGAAGTTATGAGTTAAATAAACATTGGAATATCACCTAATTGATTATGTGACTTTCTTGCCTCAGTCTCCTGAGTAGCCGGGATTACAGGTACCCGCCACCAGGCCCAGCTAATTTTTTGTATTTTTAGCAGAGACAGGGTTTCACAATATTGGCCAGGCTGATCTCGAACTCTTGACCTCATGATTCACCCGCCTCAGCCTCCCATAGTGCTGGGATTACAGGTGTAAGCCACTGCACCCAGCAGGATTATGTGATTTTCTAAATGATAGGACTGCAATAGATTTTATTCATAGTAAAAGCGTGAGTGTGTGTATGTGTGCGTATTTGAACAGAGAACTGGATAAATGCCTGTCTTATACAGAACTGAAAAGACAAGAAGACAAGTTGTTGCCATCATTGCTTAGTATAGGTAACATTTTCCTGGATGTGTGTTCATCTACATTAACAACGAGAAGGTGAAATGTATCAATTCCTTGAGAGACATAATCTTCCCTGGGTCACACTAGGAACATACACAATCTGAACAGCCTCTGCCTATTAAGTGAATTAATATTAAGAACATCCCAAAAAAGACAACACCAGAACCAAATGATTTCTCTTCTGAAATCCACCAGATTCTTACCAATCCCAACATATTTTCACAATATAATCCAAAAATTATGCTCTTGGGTATGTACTCAGTTGAGATGAAAAGTTACGTCCACACAAAGCCTGCACAGGAATGTTTACAGCAGCTTTCTCTCTAACCACCCAAACTAGAAGCGAGATGTTCAAGAGGTGAATGAAAAAAATAATCATCCATAAAACACAATATTATTCTGTGATTTAAAGGAGTTCTCCATCAAGGCATAGAGAAGACAAAGGCATGTATCAGAAAGACTGTGAGGGCATGCCTTCAAGTGGATGAGACCATACAGAAAGGCAGCAGAGCAGGGTGACTTTAAGTACATCGATTACTGAAGTAAATTCATCTGAAAAAGCTGCATAATACTGGGTTGGTGCAAAAGTAATTGCGGTTTTTGGCATTAAAAGAATGGGGAAACCGCAATTACTTTTGCGCCAACCTAATACATGACTCCAACTATAAGACATTCTGGAAAAGGGAAAACCAAGGGGATGGTAAAAATATCAATAGTTTGTAAGGTTTCTGGAGAAAGAGGACAGAGATTCATAAGTAAAGAAGAGGAATGTTTTGGAGCAGTGAGAGTATTCCTCATGAGATCAAAATGGTAAACATCATAAATATTTCAAAATTCATAGAAATGTGTAACAGGAAGAAAAAACACTATGTGAATGATAGACTTTAGATACTAATGTATCCCTTTGGCTTTTCTCTTCAAGGATTCCCTGAGGAAATGGAGCCCCAGTGCCCTCAGGCGTCCATGCTTAGAATGAAGCCACATCCCACCCCTGGTATCCAGAATGGTCAGGTCCCAAACGTCCCTGGTAGAACTGTGAGCAGAAGGTCCTGTGCAGCAGAACCCCAGGCCGGAGGGGCGGCAGGGCTGATCCTGCACATCCAGCAGTTCTGTTTTCCCTCCTTCCCACCCCAGGCTCTTCTCTGATTTCCCTGCATCTCCCTGTTTCTTCCTGTCTCTCCTTCCCTCCTTCTCTCTCTCGCGTTGTGTGTGTGGGGGCGTCCGTGGTCTCTGTCACTGCTGCCTTGGCCACCTGTAGACGTCTCGCTCTGATTCCACCCCTGGGTTCACTGACATCCGACATGGGATGCTCTTGGTGCTTCCTGGCACACCAGCCCAGTCCTGAGAGGGAACTGGCAGCCACAGGCACACCGACCCATGGGGCACAGGAGCCTATCAGTACATGGCTCCCTCTTCCAAGCTGCAAATGGACTATTCTATTCTATTTATTTATTTATTCTTTTCTTTTTGAGATGGAGTCTTGCTCTGTCGCCAAGGCTGGAGTGCAGTGGCCGATCTTGGCTCACTGCAAGCTCTGCCTCCTGGGTTCAGGCCATTCTCCTGTCTCAGTCTCCCGAGTAGCTGGGACTACAGGTGCCCGCCACCTCACCCAGCTAATTTTTTGCATTTTTAGTAGAGACGGGGTTCCACTGTGTTAGCCAGAATGGTCTCAATCTCCTGACCTCGTGATCTACCTGCCTTAGCCTCCCAAAGTGCTGGGATTACAGGAGTGAGCCACCACGCCCAGACTCTTTTTTCTTTTCTTTTCTTTTTTTTTTTTTGAAACGGAGTCTCACTCTGTCACCCAGGCTGGAGTGCAGTGGCAAGATCTCAGCTCACCACAACCTCCACCTCCCAGGTTCAAGTGATTCTCCTGCCTCAGCCTCCCGAGTAGCCTGCCACCACACCTGGCTAATTTTTGTATTTTTAGTAGAGACCGGGTTTCACCACGTTGGCCAGGCTGGTCTTGAACTCCTGACCTCAGGTGATCTGCCTGCCTCGACATCCCAAAGTGCCAGGATTACAGGTGTGAGCCACGCGTCTGGCCTGCAAGTGGACAATTCTAAGCACGTTCTGCTCGGCTTCTCTGACAATCTCGGCCATCAAAACCCAGGTGCCGCAGGGATGGCCTACTGGACAATGCCCCTGTATGAGCCGCCTCCCTCCTGGCTCCCTCTCCCCAGCCCCACTCCTGTTGCCCTGGGCCCTTTAGAAATAAACTTCTGCTTCTGGAACTGAGTCTCCAGCTCTGCTTTCCAGAGAGGGCTGTGGGTGGGGGACCAGCTTGAGGCAGGGAAGGAGCAGGGAGCAGGGACCCAGGCTGGCGGGCAGGTCCCCAGGAGCCTCGAATGCCAGGCACAGACGCTGGACTCCTTGGGCTCCCAGCAAATGAAAGTGGCTGAGTCTTTGTGCCTGAGCTGTCTGACTGACTGCAATTGCAGACTTGACCCAGGAGAGATGGAGAGACTGACAGAGACCACGAATGCCCACACACACTCAATGTGAGAGAGAGAGGGAGGGAAGGAGAAAGATCCAGACAGGAAGAAACAGGGAGATGCGGGGAAATGACAGGAGAAGAGCCTGGGGTGGGAGGAGGAAAAACAGAGCTGCTGGATGTGCAGGATCAGCCCCTCCGCCCCTCCGGCCTGGGGTTCTGCCGCACGGGACCTTCCGCTCACAATTCTCCCAGGGACACTTGGGACCAGACCTTTCTGGATACCAGGGGCGGGGTGATGACTTCAATTCTAAGCATGAAGGCCTGAGGGCCCTGGGGCTCCGTTTCCTCAAGAAATCCTTAAAGAGAAAGGCCAAAGGGAAGGACAAATCAAGAGATGTTTCATTAACATAGACTCCTGCCCTGAGGATTTTGAGGTCATCCCAGCTGCTGTGAGGGAGCCATGGGAGGGTGTGCAGGGGTCCTTGCTGATGGTGAGCAATCTGACCTACTCTCCAAATAGCCAACTATCTGCTTTCTTAGTTGCAGAAGGAAAGGGAAGTCGGGGCTGTGGGGAGAGGACGCAGACACTAGTGGGCCCTGAACTTTCATCAGGAAGAGGTCCCCATGTGGGTTTCTGAGCAGAAATGCCCAGGACCTGCAGGACCAGCATCGCCATTGTCCCGCTGCCACACCCTCTCCTGTCTCACTCTTCTTGTCTTCACAATGTGGATGTTCACATGCAGCTCGCAGGCTGGCAGTGATGATTTCGCGGGGTGATGTGCATGAGCAGGCGCTCGTCAAACCGGCCCCGCCCACACATGCAGATGCGGGAAAGGGGCTCCCGGAGCTCTCTGACTCCACAGTTCAGTTTCCTGGGAGTCCTGCCCCTCCCCGCTCTCCTGATGTATTAACTGTACTCGGGTGCTGGGAGGTCACGCAGGCAGGCAGCTGAGAACTCCCAGCTCACCCCCAGGCTGGGTATGCCTCAGGGTCTGACCCTAACGAGGGTCCCAGGCGGTGCACCCACGGGGCACTGCTGATCTCACTGCAAAGGGTCAAAGCTGAAGAGACATGAGAACCCCAGCGCACACAAACCAGACCGGACAAGGACCAGATGTCCGAGCTGTTTAACCAGCTCCACGACCGGCCAGGGAAGACACTGAATTCCCAAAGACATGTTTTTAAGAAGTGATGAAATTGCCTTTTCTTTTTGCACGGGTGGGTGAGTAAATGAATGAATACACAGGATAAAACTCAGAACGGTGAGAACCAAAACAAGGTAACTGTTACCAGATACAAAAGTTTAAAAAATAATAGTACTGAACACCACTGCCATATAAGCACATGGCATTCCCGTATGCTACTTAGAATCCTTCACAGAGCCTTCACCACCATCACCCTTGCACAGATGAGGAAACTGACGCTGACTTGGGATAGGGGCCTCACCAGGGTCACAGAGCTGGAGGTGGCAGTGCCAGGACTGGAGACCAGGCCCACAGCACACTCTGAAGGCACACAGTAGATTGCAAGTTGCTCTGCCAGGGCAAGTCTGCATTCTGGAATGTTCATCCACTACACCAGGGTCAGTGCCTGCCCACTTTTGCCCTTCCTCCTGGGAAATCACTCCCCATAGCTTATTAACCTAGGCCCTCTGCTGCAGAGCACACCCCGGGGAACTTAAGCTGCCGGCTGCTGCCCACGGCCAAGGTGACCACACCTGCCCCTTGGAGCTGGAGGCCATGAGCAGAGGTGCCAGTTGGCCTGGCAGAGGGGACTCCAGGGGCAGGGCCAGAGGTGAGGGAGAGCAGCCATCATAGCCCAAGGCTTAGCCATGCCCTGCCTCCCCTCTTTCCTGCCTTTCTCGGCGTCTCTGGGGCCACCTCCTGGCCTGTGGCATCCCCCAGGGTGGGTTTCCTGGTGGCCCTCTGGAGTGCAAGAAACCCAGGCTGGGCAGACTGGACCACCCCACACCCCAACCAACTGTGAGAGCCAGGTATTTCCTGAGCCCTCACTGCTCCTCCTCCAAAGAAGGGAGCTGGTATTGGCCTTGCAGGGCCGGCGAGGGGCGGAATGGCATGAGAGGGGACCTCAAGGGAGCTGTGCAATAAGCGACCTAAGGCCAGGAGCTGGAGGTTTTAGATCGATCTATCGATTGATTCAGGAAAGTCTGGAACTTGGGTGAAAAGGCAGACTAGGGAAACTGAGGACTCCAGCAGTCAGAGGTGCGCAGAAGAGGAGAGAGTGGAGCAGGGCCACCACAAGTTTGTGTCATCCAGTCCATCCCTGACCCACTTCACAGCTGGGGACACTTAGGCTCAGAGAGGTTGAGTTCTCTGCCCAAGGTCACACAGCCAGCTTTTGGTAGAGCCAGTAACACCAAAGTGAAGTACTTTCTAATCCCGGTGTTTTTAGTGAATTGGATGGACCAAGGGGGCCTGCCAGAGCATTTTATCAGATCACTCTCATCCTCATCCTTCCAGAAAGTCAGGCTCTGTTTATTATTTGCTCTCCCGGGGTCCAAACAGACCTGGGACCTTCTTGTGTTTCCTTATTCAAAAGAAAAGCTGCCTTTCCAGGGGAAGGGAGTGGACGCTAATGCAGCAACAGTTACATGACAAAGGCCTGACCCCACAGCAACCCTCAAGTTACTGAGTGTCCTTTGTGCTTCACCTGCGTGACCTCCTCCCAACAGAACCAGAGGCTGCTAGTTCCATTTCACAGGTGAGAAAACCAAGGCACATGAGGCCATGCCCTCCCCGGTAGCCAGCAAATGGCAGAGAAGAAGCACAGACCCTAAGTGTGCTTGGCACGCAGTCACAGTTGGAACCATGAACTTCACCGTGCCTTCCTTCATTTAATCACAAACAGTGCTTCCATGCGGGGTGAGGAGGAAGGGAGGTTGAGTCCTGTATTTTTAGTGGCTTAAAACGG
This sequence comes from Rhinopithecus roxellana, assembly GCF_007565055.1. Lineage (NCBI taxonomy): Eukaryota > Metazoa > Chordata > Mammalia > Primates > Cercopithecidae > Rhinopithecus > Rhinopithecus roxellana. Next base: position 21,124,269 of record NC_044561.1, on the reverse strand, counting down.
CATTTATTTTTGCAGTTTCTGTGGGTCAGTAATCAGGTGCCTCTGGCTGAAGGGTTCTCATGAGGTTGCAGTCGGGGTTGGCAGGGTCTGCAGTCTCACCTGAAGGTTCACTGGGGGAGGACCCGCCTCAGAACTTGCTCATGCATGACCCCTATTTGTGAGATGAACAAACTGAGGCTTAGAGAGGTTAAGGGTCTGACTTCAGAAAATGCAGCTGGAAGCATCAGGGTCAGGTGAATTCATCACCCTCTGCAGAGACATGGGGTCCAGGTGGAAGCAGCTCCTGGGGCTTCCCAGGGCATGGAATCTGCTCTGTCTTTGCTGTTAGCTGCCACTGTGGGCACCCATAAAACACTCTTCAGACATCAATCCACAAATCCCAGACAGGCCAGGCCTTTCTGTAATCCCATCCTGACTTTGTAGATGTCTCCTAGGCTCAGGTGGCACAGCTGCCCAGGGTCACACACAGGGGGGTTGGTGGAGGTGGGATGCAAACCAGGTCTTCCAGCTGAAAGCCCCTGTTCTTGCTCCATCAGTTTCCTGTGTCCAGTGGCAGAGACACCTGAGCCCCAGCGCAGGGCCTCACCTTGATGCAATCAACTCATGGTCTGGGCGTGGCAAGCGTGGCGCCACAGGTATGGCGGAAGACACCCCCAGGGAGGCAAGTATGATGGTAGAGTCCAGGCTACGGGGCCAGAGTGCCTGGGCCATCCACACGTTCATCCCACTCCCCAGCAGGAGATGTTGGGATTCCTGCCATCCCTGCATCGTGTCTCAGCTCACCATTCTAAAGAGTGAAGCCAGAAGCCCCCACCTTGCAGGCTACACTGGTGATCAGACGGGGCAACCCACTGGCGTGGTAGCTGAGTTAGCACATGCAGGATACACGCACAGGACACTGTCCCTCCACTGCAAGAGATCGATGCATGTTATCTGCCATTCAATGGTGAGTACTACTGTATGCTTAAGGACGGAAACTCACAACTGGAGAGAGCCTGATGAAGCCCAGCCCGCCACTTCCTGGGCAAGCCATGCCCCTCTAACATCCATGGAAGGGGGTGGTTTAGGAACGTGCCCTCGGGTCGCTCCCACTGAGGGGAGGACAGGAGGGTCTTAACTCAGCGCCTGTCCAAGACGAGAGCTCAATCCTAGGTGCTGCTATTGTTCTTCCGATTTTCCGCTAGAGGGCAGTGGCGGGTCGGGGCCGTCCCCTCCAGCTGAGACTACCTGGGCCTGTAAATGTCAGAGGAGCTGCAGAGGTTGGTGCTCTGTCTACACACAACGAGGGACTTGCTCAAAGCTACCAGGGCTCATCACACGCTTGTTCACAATGGGCGCTTGTGGGGAGACACACCATAGACAGGTAACAGCCTAAAGGATTGCAAACTTGTGGGGGGAGTCAGGGGGTCCCGTGCCAGGGGCTGCTGAAGACCGGGACTCCAGGAGCCCCCTGTGCAAGGTGTGCTGTCCTTGGGCTGGGCCTGGGGCTCTGGGCCCCTGCAGAGGGGCACCTCTTTTGTCTATCAACTTTCCCAGAAACACTTTCCTCTATAAACTTGCACCAACAAATGGCTTTTATTATCACATTAATCACATTTCTTCTGATTGCAAAAATAATCTTCTGATTTTAAAAGTAATGTACATGAAAAATACAGAAAGAGTATTTAGTCACTTGAACCTGTATGTATTTGAACCTGTATTTAGTCACTTGAACCTGTCACTCTGATGACTGCAGCAAATGTTTCCATATTCTTCTGTCCAACATTTTTCTTCTGAAGAGCATTTTTAGAAGCACGATGTTTTGAGATCTCGCCTGCCTGGGAGAATACATTGAGACTGTCTCCCACGTGGTCCCTGTTCTACTAGAACATTGCCCATCACTTTCAGTGGCTCCTGACTCCCTGCTGGGCTGGGCAGACCCCTGGTGTCAGGGCCCAAGCTGACTTTGGGGAGGGTGGGTCCCAGGGAGAGGTGAGGTCCAGCTCCTGTGGCCAGGTCAGAAGGGTGCAGTTCAGGTCCTGTGTGGCCTCGGCATTATCCACCCCACTGGCTTCAGCCTTCCATGTGTGAAGCTGGGAACCCCCCACTCAGGGGGTCCTACTATCTCTGCCCTGCTAGAGTACCCATCTTTCCTTTGCTTCTCTCTGTGTCTTGCTCTGGCCTCAGGGAGCACTGCTTATCCCAGAAACAATGGAACCATCTGCTGGCTGCTGCTGCAGGGCCTCAGCTTCTGCTGCCTGGGGTCTTGGTACATCAGTGTCCATTGTTATCTGGGATCTTTCAGCCTCCCGTGGGCAGCCTTCACGCAGGGCATCATGCCTACTCTTCATAGGCCACCTTTCACCCTTCACTCCCTCACTCGCCCTGCAAACTCCTCCTAGCTATGGGAGACTCGCTAGCAGGGTGGCCTGCCTGGCACTTTTAGGATCAAGACTGACCAAAAGAAGGTGCACTTGGCTTTATTTATTTCTAGAACAGTCTTATAGAATAAGAAAATACATTTATTTATCTATTTATTTATTTATTTATTTATTTATTTATATATTTTGAGACGGAGTCTTGCTCTGTCGCCCAGGCTGGAGTGCAGTGGCATGATCTCGGCTCACTGCAACCTCCGCCTCCTGGGTTCATGCCATTCTTCCGCCTCAGCCTCCCGAGTAGCTGGAATTACAGATGCCCACCACCACGCCTGGCTAATTGTTTTTGTTTTTAGTAGAGACGGGGTTTCACCATGTTAGCCAGGATGGTCTCGATCTCCTGATCTCATGATCTGCCCACCTCGGCCTCCCAAAGTGCTGGGATTACAGGCGTGAGCCACTGCGCCCAGCAAGAAAACACATTTAGAACTTAGGTGATTTGTGTGTTTTTAAATGAATTCTGGCTCCATAGTGCCAGTCCCCAAGGCACAAGGAATCACACATAATTTGTTTGTTTTAGAGACAGGGTCCCACTCTGCTGCCCAGGCTGGAGTGCAGTGGCACCATCATAGCTCACTGCAGCCTCTACCTTCAGGGTCAAGCGAGCCTCCCACCTCAGCCTCCCAACTAGCTGGGACTCCAGGTGCGTGCCACCACGCCCAGCTAATTTTTTGTAGAGACGAGATCTCATGACGTTGCTCAGGCTGGTCTCAAACTCTTGGGCTCAAGCAATCCTCCCATCTCAGCCTCCCAAAGTGCTGGGATTACAGGCGTGAGCCACCATGCCTGGACTCACACACACCTTGCACACATCAGTGAAGCCTCCTTCTCATGTGATTTCTGAGTCCACCACATTAGATTAAAAGGAGGTGGCCGGGAGGCCGCCATGGTGTGGACGTTCCTGTCCTTAGGGAGTTCTTGACAATGAGAAGGGAGCGGAAGTGTCTCACATCAGCTCTCACACAATCCTGGCCCCCCTCAGCCCGCCGGAGCCGTGGGGGTGTCAGTGGAGAAGGAAAATGCCTCCCCACCGTCTGGCAGGTGGGGACTGGCCTGCTCAGTAACTCAGTCCCACGCCCTAGCTGGAAGGTGCACAGAGCGCACCCAGCCCAGCCCTCTTAGATGCAGACACGGAGACTGAGGCTGGGATTTTAAATGCAGGCTCCTGACATGGCTCAGCCCCAGGAGAGGACCTGATGGGCTGGGGAGGGCAGATGTCAGAACCTCAAGCACAGAAGAGCTCCAAGTCTGCAACTTTAGCCGTGGGAGGCACCTCGGTGCAGACCCAGCTTGGGGCTTCCAGAGTAAGAATGTGTCCAAGCTGCTGGGCTGCTCAGACCCTGTCTCTGCACTTGGAAATGGGAACAGCTGCACAGACCTCACCATGGGGGGTGGGGGGGTGACACCCAAGTCAGAGGCACAAAGAGAAGCACCCAGTGAGGCCCCCAGTCCCCTGCAGGCTCCTGGCCTGCAGAGGGCCCATGGCAGAGTGGCCTAGGACTAATCTCTCAGCCCCAGGGCCTGGCCTCCCCAGTCTAGTGGCCAGGGCACATACCTGTGGCCACCAGGAGCTTGGGGCCCTCCGGAAATTCCAGGGCCCTGGCAGGTTCCTGAGGACAGTGCTGCTAGGGGCTCAATTACAGCTCAGCTCCGGCAGGCATCAGTCGGCACGTACCTCCGCGTGGCTGTGGGTCAGAGAGCTCACTCCATGAGCAGCAGACCCTCAGCGCCTGCTGTGGGCAGGCTGAGAATGTCACCCCATGTGGCCAGGCTTCCTGGGTTTTCAAGAACAGCAGGATGTCTGGCTTTTGGGGGCTATCTCCACCTGCTTTGGGAAGTCTTTAAACCTTACACCAGCGCACTGAGGGCCACTGATGGAGGGTGATGCTCACAGGAACGTGAGCTCCCAAACTGGGGCCTGTATGAAATCCCTAGCCCTGGAGTAGCACCCACTGAATGTCGGGGGAAGGAAGTCTCTAGTGGGAGGGACAGAGCAGAGACCCAGTGACTATCGTTACCAGATTGCAATGAGCAGGGCATTATAGAGGCAAATTTGGTGGTCTCCTAATTAAAAGCAAAGAAAAATGTCAAACAATTCATACCTCATTCGTTCATTCATTCATTCATTCATTCACATCGATAACAAGAACTGCATGGGCAGCTCCTGCCCAGCCCCAAGGACTAGTTCATGCCCCACAGCCCAGAATTTCCCCCGTCCCGACTGAGCAACGGTGTAAGTCTCCTGGCAGGGCTGGGTCAGGAGCACCAGGATGCCCGATAAAAATACACATCAGGGGTGCGTATGTGCGTGTGTGCGTGCACGAATGTACATGTGTCTCTGTGTGTGCATATGTGTACATGTGTGAGTGCACCTGTGTGTATATGTGTGGTATGTGCACGTGTATGTGTGTGTGTGCATGCATGTATGTGTATGCATGTGTGCACCTGTCTCTGTGTACGTGTGTGCGTATGTGTATATGTGTGTGAGTGCACCTGTGTATGTGCACACGTTTGTGTATGTGTGTGCATGCGTGTATGTGTATGCATGTGTGCACGTGTCTGTGTACGTGTATGCGTATGTGTATGTCTGCGACTGCACCTGTGTATGTGTGTATATGTGTGTGCATGTATGTGTATGTGTGTGTGTGCGTGTGTGTGTGCATAGGGCATTGTTTTAAGCCCCGAACGTTTATTGGCTCATTTATTCCTCATAAATACCCGATGAGGTAGGCCAACTACTTATTGTTCTTCTGGCAAAAAGACCAGGAAAGGGAGGCACAGAGAGGTTAATAAACTTGCCCTGTGTCACACAGCCTGTCACAGAGGCTGTACCCAGCTCCTGGGGGCTCAGGGGGCCTGTGGAGGGGCAGGGAAGCCCATGTCCATCAAGTCCCTGGTGCGTATCTGAGGATAAGAGTGCTGTTTGGAACAGAGGTTCCCAGAATTGCCTGATGACAAGCATCGCTTGGGAACTTGTTAAAAATCCAGATTTCTGGGCCCCACCCTGGGAGATCCTGATACAAGGGGTCCCGAGTCAAGAATCTGAACCTTTAAGGACATCCCAGGTGACTCTATCTTGATCAAGTTTGGGGACCAGTCCCTCTGGGCACTGCATGAGAGACCCTGCCCATCTTTGCTGGCCTTACACTGGGCCCCACAGCACACAATAGGTGCTCGGTAAATGTTTACTGGACTCCCAGCTAGCTGCTGTGACGGCCCAGCTGCAGAAACCAGGCCCGGGCGAGACTGGTCAGGTTCTCCTCATCCCAGAGGAGCAGGGCCTGGCATCTGTTCCTAGGACCCAGTGTCTCTCCTCTCTGAGCAGGGACCAGGGAGGCTATCTGAAACCCCCCAAAGCCCTGGACAGACTGGACGGGGCCCTGGAGTGCTTGTGCCAAGCTCCCTGCAGCGGCTTCTCCCGCCCTGCTTGGGAACTCTGGCCTGGGAGAGCTGAGGAGGAGGAAGGTCAGGGAGGAGACAGCCCTTCCCAGGGTGGGGTGGGGTGGGTGGGCTGCAGCAGCACAGCCAATGACCCAGGGCCAGCCAGCCAGGTCAACTGATTGGAGTCCAGAGGCCAGGCTCACTAAAAATGTGTGCCTTCCTGCCCCCTCAGGGTGCTGGGCTGCCGGGCTGTCCTGAGGAACCGTGATAGCAACAGCTGAGGCTCTGCAGCAGGTGGTAGACCCGGGATCCAGCACGTTTCGCTGGGTCTATCATCACTGGGCTGGTGCCTACTTCTCAAGGTGTTTTTTTTTTCTTTTGAGACGGAGTCTCGCTCTGTGGCCCAGGCTGGAGTGCAGTGGCTGGATCTCAGCTCACTACAAGCTCCGCCTCCCGGGTTTACACCATTCTCCTGCCTCAGCCTCCCAAGTAACTGGGACTACAGACACCCGCCACCTCGTCCGGCTAGTTTTTTGCATTTTTTTTAGTAGAGACGGGGTTTCACCGTGTTAGCCAGGGTGGTCTTGATCTCCTGACCTCGTGATCCGCCCGTCTCGGCCTCCTAAAGTGCTGGGATTATCAAGGTGTTGAAGGAAAACAGTAAGAATTAGTACCGGGGGCTCACGCCTGTAATCCCAGCACTTTGGGAGGCCAAGGCGGGTGGATCACCTGAGGTCAGGAGTTCAAGACCAGCCCAGCCAACATGGTGAAACCCCGTCTCTACTAAAAATACAAAAATTAGCCAGGTGTAGTGGTGGGCATCTGTAGTCCCAGCTACTCAGGAGGCTGAGGCAGGAGAATTGCTTGAATCTGGAAGCAGAGATTGTAGCGAGCCATTGCACTCCAGCCTGGGCAACAGAGAAGGACTCTGTTTACAAAAAAAGAAAAAAAAAAAAAAAAAGGCCGGGCACGGTGGCTCACGCCTGTAATCCCAGCACTTTGGGAGGCAGAGGCAGGCGGATCACGAGGTCAGGAGATCGAGACCATCCTGGCTAACATGGTGAAACCCCGTCTCTACTAAAAATACACACACACACACACACACAAAATTAGCTGGGTGTGGTGGTGGGCACCTGTAGTCCCAGCTACTCGGGAGGCCGAGGCAGGAGAATGGCATGAACCCGTGAGGTGGAGCTTGCAGTGAGCTGAGATCGCGCCACTGCACTCTAGCCTGGGGGACAGAGCAAGACTCCGTCTCAAAAAAAAAAAAAAAGAATTAGTACCAGGATCTCTGGGTCTCCCCACATGCAGGGCATGAAGAGGTTAGCCTCAGGAAGGAAAGCAGCACAGGCTGGCTCCAGGGGATAGGTGGGCAGGCGGCCAGGTAGCTCTTACCTGAAGCCCAAGTGCTTGTGCATGTGCTTAATGCAGTGTCCATGGGATGAAGGGGTCTAGGTGGGCTTCAGACATGTTGCAGATGGGCAGAGGGTGGGCTACCCCCTCATGGCTAGCTGAGCAGCCATCACTCTGGCATAGATGAGTAAGACACTGTGCAGCGTAGCCTGGCTGAGTACCACCGAGTGCATCTGCGGGGGGAAGAGCCGGCACTGGAGCTCTGATGTCTACGGGAGAGGTGGTGCCACGAAGGCCAGCAGGGCCCATGAAAGCAGGCTCCACTGCGCGTGGGACGGAGCATCCCCATTAGCTCACGCAGGCCCCCAGAGAGTTTACCCACATGGTCCAGCCACACAGAAGATGGGTACATGCCTGAAATGCAAGGATATAAACATGGTTTACTAGCACGATGAGATGTTTGCCACACATCGTTAAGAAAAAAGGGCCAGGTGTGGGCCGGGCGCGGTGGCTCAAGCCTGTAATCCCAGCACTTTGGGAGGCCGAGACGGGCGGATCACGAGGTCAGGAGATCGAGACCATCCTGGCTAACACGGTGAAACCCCGTCTCTACTAAAAAATACAAAAAACTAGCCGGGCGAGGTGGCGGGCGCCTGTAGTCCCAGCTACTCGGGAGGCTGAGGCAGAAGAATGGCGTAAACCCGGGAGGCGGAGCTTGCAGTGAGCTGAGATCCGGCCACTGCACTCCAGCCTGGGTGACAGAGCAAGACTCCGTCTCAAAAAAAAAAAAAAAAAAGAAAAAAGGGCCAGGCATGGTGGCTCATGCCTGTAATCCCAGCACTTTGGGAGGCTGAGGTGGGCAGATCATGAGGTCAGGAGTTCAAGACTAGCCTGGCCAACATAGTGAAACCCTGTCTCTATTAAAAATACAAAAAACTAACCGGGCGTCATGGTGGGCACCTGTAATCCCAGCTACTCGGGAGGCTGAGGCAGAAGAATTGCTTGAACCCGGGAGGCGGCGGTTGCAGTGAGCCGAGATCGCACCACTGCTCTCCAGCCTGGGCGACAGTGAGAGACTCTGTCTCAAAAAAAAGAAAAGAAAAGAAAAGAAAAGAAAAGAAAAGAAAAGAAAAGAAAAAAGTAGGTTCCAAAACTTAACATACAACATCCAAAATGTGGAAACAACTGAAACACCCATCAACTGAAAAATGGACAGACACAATGTGTCTATCTGGACAAACAGAGTATTATTCAACCTGGCAAAGGAATAAAGCGCTGACACATGCAACAACATGGATGAGCCTGGAGGGCATTATGCGAAGCGAAAGAAGCCAGACACAAAGGATAAATATTGTGTGATCTCATTCATATGAAATGCCCAGAGTAGGTACATCCATAGAGACAGGAAACCCATTGCCAGGGAGTGGGGAAGAAAGGGTGGGGAGTGGCTGCTAACAGGAACAGGGTTCCTTTGGGGTGGTGAACATGTTTCACAACTAGGGAGGTGATGGTACCAAAATGTTATAAATGTCCTCAATGCCATAGAGTTGTACACTTTACAATGAATAATTTTATGATACATGAATTTTACTTCAATTTTAAAAAATTAATAAATAGGCCAGGTGTGGTGGCTTGTGCCTGTAATCCCAGCACTTTAGGAGGCTGAGGTAGGCAGATTGCTTGAGCCCAGGAGTTCAAGACCAGCCTGGGCAACACAGGGAGACCTCATCTCTACAAAAAATTAGCGGGGCATAGTGGCGTGTGCCTATAGTCCCAGCTACTTGGAAGGCTAAGGTGGGAGGATACCTTAAGCCTGGGAGGCAGAGGCTGCAGTGAGCTGAGATCACACCACTGCACTCCTGCCTGAACACAGTGAGATCCTGTCTCAAAAAAATTAATAAATAAAAGCCAAGACTATGCAGTGTAATTCCAGTTTTATAAATACACACAAACACAGACCCACATGTTAGCAGGAGTGGGATCATGGATAACATTTATATTCTTTTTTTTGCTTATACACATTTCCTAAATCATCCACAATAAACATGAAGAAGGAAAAAAGCAACTGTTTTTAAAATAGTTGGCAGAGTGTGGTGACTCACGCCTGTAATCCCAGCACTTTGGGAGGCTGAGGTGGGTGGATCACTTGAGGTCAGGAGTTCAAGACCAGCCTGGCCAACATGGTGAAACCCTGTCTCCACTAAAAATACAAAAATTAGCTGGATGTGGTGGCATGCACCTGTAGTTCCAGCTACTCAGGAAGTCAAGGCAGGAGAATCTCTTGAACCTGGGAGGTGGAGGTTGCAGTAAGCTGAGACTATACCTCTGCACTCCAGCCTGGGCTACAGAGTGAGACTCTGTCTCAAAAAAAAAAAAAAAAAAAAAAAAAAAAAAAAAAAAAAAAAAATATAGAGTACCCAGCTTCATGTGAATCCAAGCAATAATATCTGACACTGGCAAACCCTTGACATTCACAGAATACCTTCAACCCCTCAGGAAGCCATTTCTGCGTCCCCATTTTCTAGGTGAGACAATGAAGGTTCCATCAGGTAAAGTTACTCTGGGCCCTAGGCTTGGACACCATGAATGCACAGACAGGTGAGAATAAAGAGACACCCCACAAGAACTACAGATGCAAAGCAAGATTGCTTTCTTTTTCTTTCTTTGTTTTAGAGAAAGGGTCTCACTGTGTCACCCAGGCAAGATCATAGCTCACTTTAACCTTGAACTCCTGGGTTCAAGTGACCCTCCCACCCGGCCTCCTGAGCAGCTGGGACTATAGTGCATGCCATCTTTGCTGTCTCACCCAGGTGCCCAGCAGTATTTCTCTTTCCTTTCTCCTTCCCTTCCTTTCCTTCCTTCCTTCTTTCCTTTTCTTTCTTTCTCTTTCTTTTCTTTCTTTCTTTCCTTTTCCTTTTTTCTTTCTCTCTCTTTTTTTCTTTTCTTTCTTTCTTTCTCTTTTTTCTCTCTTCTTTCTTCTCTTTCTCTCTTTTCTTTCTTTTTCTCTTTCTTTACTTTCTTTCTTTTTCTTTCTTTCCTTCTTTTTTTTTTTTTTGAGACAGACTCTCGCTCTGTCACCCAGGCTGGAGTGCAGTGGCGTGATCTCGGCTCACTGCAAGCTCCGCCTCCCAGGTTCACGCCATTCTTCTGCCTCAGCCTCCCGAGTAGCTGGGATTACAGGTGCCCACCACCACGCCCGGCAAATTTTTTGTATTTTTAATAAGACAGAGTTTCACCATGTTAGCCAGGATGGTCTCAATCTCCTGACCTCGTGATCCACCTACCTCGGCCTCCCAAAGTTCTGGGATTAGAGGCGTGAGCCACCGCGCCTGGCATTTTTTTTTTTTTTTTTTTTTTTTTTCTGACAGAGTCTTGCTCTGTTGCGCAGGCTGGAGTGCAGTGGCACAATCTCAGCTCACTGCAATCTCCGCCTCCTGGGTTCACGCGATTCTCATGTCTCAGCCCACTGAGTAGTTGGGACTACAGGTGCGTGCCACCACGCCTGTCTAATTTTTGTATTTTTAGTAGAGATGAAGTTTCACCATGTTGGCCAGGCTGGTCTCAAACTCCTGACCTCAGGTTATCCGCCCACCTTGGCCTCCCAAAGTGCTGGGATTATACGAATGAGCCACCATGCCCGGTCTATTTCTTTTTGTTGCTTTTTTTTTGAGAAGCAGTCTCACTGTGTCACCCAGGTTGGAGTGCAGCAGTGTAATCTCGGCTCACTGAAACCTCTGCCTCCTGGGTTCAAGGGATTCTCATATCTCAGTAGTTGGGATTACAGACACCCACCACCACGCCTGGCTAATTTTTGTATTTTCAGTAGAGACAGGATTTCACCATGTTGGCCAGGCTGGTCTTGAACCCAGGTGATCTGCCCACCTTGGCCTCCCAAAATGCTGGGATTACAGGTGCGTGCCACCACGCCTGGCCCCAGCAGTATTTCTTATAAGCCTCTAGTGTGTACTGGGCCCTCCTGGGACAATCTTCCTATTCCCAACAACAGCTCACACTCATGCACACTTCTGAGCCTTTTTCTAGGTTGGACACCTGGCCTGGAAGGTCTTCCCGCCACTCCCCACTCCACCTCACCCCCACCAGCCTATGAGCTTCCTCATCTGGGAAGCCTGCCCTGCTTTGAAGCCAAGAACACTGTGGAAGGAGTTTCTCCCAGCCCTAAGGATGGGTCTGAGAAAGGAGGTGCCCTAAGGATGGGTCTGAGAAAGGAGGTGCCTAGGAGAGGTCCCCATGGACAGGAGGCCTGCAGCACCCCAGACTCAGCTGGGCTCCCACTAACCATTTCAGAATTACAGATTTTTAGAAAATGTTTGTTTTTCCACTTAACTATAAAAGTGACACATGCTTGTGGTTAAAAAAAAAAAAAAAAGGCCAGGTGCGGTGGTTCACGCCTGTAATCCCAGCACTTTGGGAGGCCAAGGTGGGTGGATCACGAGGTCAGGAGATCGAGACCATCCTGACTAACATGATGAAACCCTGTCTCTACTAAAAATACAAAAAATTAGCCAGACGTGGTGGCAGGTGCCAGCTACTCAGGAGGCCAAGGCAAGGAGAATCGCTTGAACCCAGGAGGTAGAGGTTGCAGTGAGCCGAGATGGCGTCACTACACTCTAGCCTGGCAACAGAGCGAGGCTCCATCTCAAAAAATAATAATTAAAAACAAAAGGTGAGGCCGGCTCAGTGGCTCACACTTGTAATCCCGGCACTTTGGGAGGCCAAGGTGGGTGGATCACCTGAGGTCAGGAGTTTGAGACCAGCCTGGCCAACATGGTGAAACCCCATCTCTACTAAAAATACAAAAAATGAGCTGGGTGTGGTGAGATGCACCTGTAATCCCAGCTACTCGGGAGGCTGAGGCGGGAGAATTGCTTAAACCTAGGAGGTGGAGGTTGCAGTGAACTGAGATTGCACCACTGTACTCCAGCCTGGGCAACAGAGCAAAAACTCCATCTCAAAAACAAACAAATGAAAAGGTTGAAACAGAACAAAAACCCTCTGCTGTCATCTTGCAGAGGTCATCCCTGAGTCTGGGTGGCAGTCCCTCCCTGTGGGGCAGAGAAGAGTGCCTGTGGTTGAGGCTGGGGACTCTGCAACTGGGGGTACCATTATTAAATCAACATCTGCTGATCCCATGAGCCTTTGACAGGTTTCTTGGCTTCTGATGGGGGGTGGGGGGGCACTGTAAAGTGGCGAGTATAACAGGACCTCCCCGCAGCAAATGAAAATCTGGCATGTGCACATACAGTGCTTGGCACAGGGCTCACATGAGAAACCCGTTTTCTGGGCGGTGGCTGTTGTTCTTAGTAAATCTTAGATCCTCCCATAGCAGCTAGAAAAGTCCTGGGCAGTCTGAGATCCATAAAGCCTGCCCGACTGCACAGGTAATACTCAAAGTGACAGTAACAAAATGCAGCCAAGTCCTGTGTTTGGCGCCCTCCCCAAGGTCTGTGTGCTAGGTGTGCCGGAGTCCTGGCCCGAAGAGTGCCCTCTGCTCCCTGCCCCTCACCCGCCCCTCTGCCCCAAGCCTGTCCCTTGGAGGCTTCCCCGACCCTGAGCAGGCCCATGGCAGGCACGCAGGCAGTGTCCTCCCCAAGTGCTGCGAGAGGCGTTTTCTCTGTAACCTTCCCAAGCTCCCGGCGGTTGTAAGACTTCTCCTGGCAGGGACTGCAGAGGCTCAGCCTGGAGCTTGGGCAGGCTGACTCCCTTGTCCTCCTTCTGGCTCTGTAGGATGCAGCTCCTCTCCAAGGCCAGGGAAGGATGCCCAGGGCCAGGCGACTGCAGCATTCCTGTCCTCATCCTTCAAGGCCACCCTGAGGACTGAGCTCCCTGTTCAGCTCGCCTGAGTCCCTTCCCCATCGGAAATCAAGGGTCTTGGGTCTGAATCTTTCCTAAGATTCTGATAAGAATCGTAGTCACTATTTCTAAAAAATGCTCACATAGACACAACACACAATTTTGCATAAAACTTTACCAGCTACTTCTCCCACCAGGTTGGTCATGAATCTGCCAGGTAAAGAATTGCCACATTGGCCGGGCGCGGTGGCTCAAGCCTGTAATCCCAGCACTTTGGGAGGCCGAGGCGGGCGGATCACGAGGTCAGGAGATCGAGACCATCCTGGCGAACACGGTGAAACCCCGTCTCTACTAAAAAAATACAAAAAAACTAGCCGGGCGAGGTGACGGGCGCCTGTAGTCCCCGGTACTCCGGAGGCTGAGGCAGGAGAATGGCGTAAACCCGGGAGGCGGAGCTTGCAGTGAGCCAAGATCGCGCCACTGCACTCCAGCCGGGGCAACAGAGCGTGACTCCGTCTCAAAAAGAAAAAAACAATTGCCACATTTCAGCAGCTACTGTTATTTGCAAAAAGCAAACTGCAAAACAGAATGTACAGTGTTAAGCTTTTAAAAATACAAGTTTTAACATATACTTATAAATACATATACTTATAATTTCAGAAAAATCTGAAAAAATCTGTGTAAGCGGCTCCAGTGCTTATCTCTAGACAGTGGCTTTCAAGAGCTTTCATTGTATACCTCAGGCATTTCTGTATATGAATTTTTTTACTTTTGAGACAAGGTCTTGCTCTGTCACCCAGGCTGGAGCACAGTGGTGTGATCATAGCTCACTGCAGCCTCACCCTTCTGTGCTCAAGCAATCCTTCCACCTCAGCCTCCCAAGTGGCTGAGACTACAAGCACACAATTACACGCCAGCTAATTTTTTTCTTTTTGTAGAGATAGGGTCTCACTGTATTGCCCAGGCTAATCTGGAACTCCTAGACTCAAGCAATCCTCCCACCTTGGCTTCCCAAAGTGCTGGGATTAAAGGCATGAGCCACCATACCCGGCCTTAATATAGTTTTTTTTTTTAACATGCGTATTACTTTTAGGAATTTCTTTCCCATTTAAAATATAATCCTATAATGTTATCACCAACTATCTCAAATTCTCCAGGCCACTGATCCTTCTGTTGTGCAAATGGAGTCGACCACTGTCCCAGAATAGTAATGAGGACTCCAGCTTCTGAAGTCCAGTCTACAATTGATCAATCTGACATTTACATTTATCACTAGGTTCCTCTAGGAAAGGTATTAACCTATCTAGGCCTCCGATTAGCCTTCAACATGGATTAGTTGTAGTTCCTAAACTTCAAAGGGTTTTTTACTTCGGTAAAAAGAAAAAAAAAAAAAGATCAATTTTTTATTTTTATTTTTAAAGACTTGAGTGAGTCAGGCTCTCAAGGACCCCGCCTGACTCCCCAGTGGAAATGGTTCGTCTTAGGGATGCATCATTTGCCCCAGCCAACTTCTTTCCAACTGGAGGGTCTCAACGTGGGCCCCCAGAAGGTCCTGCAGGGCTGGGAGGCCAGAGGACAAATATGGCTAATGGAATCCAGCCTGGACTCTTACATCTGGCACCAGTTCAGCAAATGGGGATATAAAAAACCAGACATCACCTCATTGCTGTCTCATCAAAAAAGGAGACTTTCTCACTGCAAATTCCTGCAGAGGACAAATTCCTGCTCATGTATTACTTGGGAGGGAGCAAGAAGAGCAGAGTAGGGAATCTGAGGAGTTTCCCCTTCTTGGGAATGGGAGGGCAGCCCAGGTCATCACAGCAGCCCTGAGACTGGCCTCTTGGTAACCATGACAACCTCAGCTCCCAGGCACTGTTTGGGCATCTGACATGCAGAGACCCTCCTCTACTCCTTCCTACAACTCTGAAGAAGAACCTGGTTCTGCGAGGTGAGGGGGCTTGTCTGAGGTCACTGAGCTGCGGTTGGGACTTGCCCGTCTTGACGAACTCCAGAGTCGATGCTCTCAGCTTCCCAGGAGCCAAGAGGCCTGTGGTCTAAGCGCAGCTCTTCTCAAACTGCATGTATGAGCTTGGGCAGGTCTGAGACCCCTCCTGAGTGCTTCAGTAACCCTCTCAGGATGTCCAGAGGAAAACTCCAGGCTGCCCCACCTCTTCCTCCAGGATAATCTGTTATCAGTTTACACTTTGGGACTTCCTAGAAAATTTAGAACACAGGGCCTGACAGTGTCAGAAAGATAACTAAAATGAACAAACACAACCCTCATAGTTGTGTAAGACCAGACAGTCTCTAAAAGCTACAATAGGCACAGAGGCTCACGCCTGTAATCTCAGCACTTTGGGAGGCTGAGGCGGGTGGATCACGAGGTTAAGGAGTTCAAGACCAGCCTGGCCAAGATAGTGAAACCCTGTCTGTACTAAAAATACAAAAATTAGCCAGGAGTGGTGGCGGGTGCCTGTAGTCCCAGCTACTTGGGAAGCTGAAGCAAAGAACTGCCTGAACTTGGGAGGCGAAGGTTGCAGTGAGCCGAGATTGCACCACTGCACTCCAGCCTGGGTGACAGTGCGAGACTCTGTCTCTCACACACACACACACACGCACAAAAGCTACAATAGGAAGGTACCCACAGTTCCAGATCCCAAGTGTGCTCTCTCTAGAAACTGACGGCCCCACTGGATTCCCTGGCCCTGCCTGCTCAGCCCACCTGCCTCAGGGTCCTCATGGCTTCTCCTCCTCTGATCCCATCCTGAAAGACATGGGGTCCTCTCATGCCCCTCACCCTGTAGGTTTCTCAGGACTCCTCAGCAGGGCTCCCCAAGGACAATGTACACAGCAAAACTAGGCTAAGATGGTGGACTCAAGGGAGTGGAGCCTTTCTTTGGTGTTTCAGGAGAATCTATTAATCCAGATTTTTATGCTAAATCGCCCAGTCATTTCATGTTGACAACTATAACCCTCATTTTCCATATGATGTTTTTTCTTTTTTTTAGAGACAGGGTCTTGCTCTGTCGCCCAGGCTGGAGTGCAGTGGTGTGATCATAGCTCACTGAAGCTTCAAATTCTGGGCTCAAACCATTCTCCATTTCAGCCTCCTAAAGCTGGGATTACAGCTGTGTGCCACCAAGACTGACTAATTTTTAAAAATTTTTTTGCAGAGACGAGGGTCTTGTTATGTTGCCCAGGCTGGTCTCAAACTCCTGGCCTCAAGTGATCTTCCCACCTTGGCCTCCCAAAGTGCTGGGATTTCAGGCATGAGCCACCACACCCTGCCTGCTGTATGATTTTACATCCATTTGCTGTCCCTCCTCTGCTCACCATCTGGAAAGGTGGGGGAACTAACCCCTGCAAACTACATTTCCCAAGCTCCTTTGCAAACCGGCATTGATTAGGTCCAGCCAATGGGAGGCACTGAAGGGAAACTGGCAGGTGGAAGAGGCCCAGGTTTTTCCAGCCTTTGGGCAGTGGCTGTGTCTTCTCCAAACTTCCAGTTTCCTCCAGACAGACCTCTGTGGTCCCAGGCCATGGGTTGGGTAACCGACCTCTGTCCAGCCTCCTGTTTGGCTTTTCAAAATTTCCCCCGCTGGACCCCCTAAAGTGGGTTCTGTTTTTCTGACTGATAGGGCAACAAATTCAAATCCTCTTTTTTTTTTTTTTTTTTCATATATTTAAAATGGCTGTGTAGCCGGGCGCGGTGGCTCAAGCCTGTAATCCCAGCACTTTGGGAGGCTGAGACGGGCGGATCACGAGGTCAGGAGATCGAGACCATCCTGGCTAACACGGTGAAACCCCGTCTCTACTAAAAATACAAAAAACTAGCCGGGCGAGGTGGCGGGCGCCTGTAGTCCCAGCTACTCGGGAGGCTGAGGCAGGAGAATGGCGTAAACCCGGGAGGCGGAGCTTGCAGTGAGCTGAGATCCGGCCACTGCACTCCAGCCCAGGCGACAGAGCAAGACTCCGTCTCAAAAAAAAAAAAAAAAAAAAAAAAAAAAATGGCTGTGTAAGGCTGGACATGGTGGCTCATGCCTGTAATCCCAGCACTTTGGGAGGCCAATGCATGTGCATCACTTGACGTCAGGAGTTTGAGACCAGCCTGGCCAACATGGCAAAACCTCGTCTCTACTAAAAATACAAAAATTAGCCGGGTATGGTGGTGCATGCCTGTGATCCTAGCTACTCAGGAGGCTAAGGCAGGAGAATTACTTGAGCCCGGGAGGCAGAGGTTGCCATGAGCCGAGATTATGCCACTGCATGCCAGCCTGAGCTACAGAGCAAGACCCTGTCTCAAAAAAAAAAAAAAAATGTAAATGATGTATAGGCCAGAGGTATTAATTATATTCAAAATATCACACAATCATTACTACTATTTCCAAATCACATCCCTTTAATGTTCTCTGTGGTTCTGCAGACCTATGGATATCTGCTTGCCACCTCTGATTTGCAGATGGCAAACACTCCTAGCCAGGTGCAGTAGCTCACACCTGTAATCCCAGTAATCCTCACAGTTCGAGAGGCTGAAGCAGGAGGATCACTTGAGGCCAGGAGTTCAAGGCAAACACCCTCTCATGCATTCTCTCCCCTGAGTATCCCAAATCCCATGAGGTTAATGGGGAGAGGGATGATTGTCCTAATTTCTCAGAGGAGGGAGCTGGGCTCAGGCATGCCCAGGGCTCCTATGTAAGAGGTGAACCCCAAAGGCCTGGTTCCCAGCCCTGTGCTCTGTCTGTGCCCCACCCAGCCTCCTGGTAGCCTCCTCCCCACGCTGCAAACCTGTGCACATATTCACTGCTGCCCTGCCCTCCACCAAAGCTACCTTGGGGAACAGGGTGGAGGTGGGAGTCCTGGCTTCCTATTGAACATCACAAAACTGAACACCAATAACAGTAACAACAACAGGGCCAAGCACAGTGGCTCACGCCTGTAATCCCAGCACTTTGGGAGGCTAAGGAGGGCGGATCACCTGAGGTCGGGAGATCAAAACCATCCTGGCTAACACAGTGAAACACCATCTCTATGAAAAATACAAAAAAAAATAGCTGGGCGTGGTGGCACATGCCTGTAATCCCAGCTACTCAGGAGGCTGAGGCAGGAGAATCGCTTAACCTGGGAGGCGGAAGTTGCAGTGAGACGAGATCGTGCCATTGCACCTTAACCTGGGCGATGAGAGTGAAACTCCCTCTCAAGCAAAAAAAAAAAAAAAAAAAAAAGAGAGTAACAACAACAATCCCCCTAATATTTATGCACACAGGGGAAGGGACTAGGTCAGAGGCCTGTGCACAGGCTCCAAGGGTCTTGTGTCTGCTTTTCAGGGGTCACAGGGAAGTCTAGGGTGGTGGAAAAGCCCGGAGCCTCCCTAACTATAACACTCCAGTCACCGCTTCTCGAGCGCTTACTGCATTCCCCAAGCAATTCCAGGACTGTCTCCTAATCTTCAGAGAAAAGAGGCTGCTCAGGAGCTATTATGCCCACTTGGTTCCCAGCAGGAAGGGGTGGAGCCAGCATCCCCGCCCTGGCCTGCCTTGATGTGCCCTGTGTGCCCCGCCTCCCAGTGCCTCCTCACGCTGGCCCCTGCCTTTGCTGGGGTTGTTTCCCCACATTGGGCCCCTTCTGTGAGGAATAATAAAGCAAGTTTCAGACTGCGCTGAAGGGAGGCCCCCTCAGCCCAAAGCAGCCCTTCACCATCGTAGCTCTGCGGGGCTGTAGGCCTGAGCTCCAGCCTCTGCTGCAGCCTGGAGAGCAGAGCCAGGCAGGCAGCTCTGCTGAGGAGGCACAGTAGCAGTGGGAGGGGACCTGGGACAGGGAGGGGACCCAGGTTGGGGGGATGGAGGCCTCTGGTGGCCCAATATCTTTGCCAGGACATAGTGGGCCCTATCCCAAGTCCTGAGCAACCCCGGGTGAGATGGGCATCCCACAGGCCTGGGTTTAAACCTGGTTCTGAGTAACACATGCTGGGTTTATCTGGGAACACACACACTGCTGAGAAAGATGCCTGAGGATCAGATCACCAGCTGCTTCCCTAGGAGGATTTGGGTGACTGGGGACAGAAGAGAAGGGAGATTTTTCACTGTCTACCCTTTGCGCCTTCAGACTTTTGAATTAATAAATAATTCAAAAAATTTAAGCCCTGGTTTGGTAAACCCTTTAGGATCTTGTTCTGAAATGGAGGCCATTCCAACAAATGCCAGCTCTGTCACCACTAGCTCTGTGAGTTGCGAAGATCATGTCACCTCTCTGTGCCTCAGTTTCCTCCTCTGTGAAACAGAGATACTAGAACTTGTCAACTATTCACAAGGTTATGAACGATCAAGATTTGGTCATCTGGCCAGGCATGCTGGCTCATACCTAGAATCCTAGCACTTTGGGAGGCTGAGGCAGACAGATCACTTGAGGCCAGGAGTTTGAGACCAGCCTGGCCAACATGGCAAAACACTGTCTCTACTAAAAATATAAAAAATTAGCTGGGCATGCTGGCACACATCTATGATCCCAACTACTCAGGAGGCTGAGGTGGGGGAACTGCTTGAACTCAGGAGGCAGAGGTTGCAGTGAGCCAAGATCATGCCACTCCAGCCTGGGCAACAGAGCAAGACTCTGTTTAAAAAAAAAAAAAAAAAAGAAAAGAAAAGAAGAAAGACCGGGCACTGTGGCTCACTCCTGTAATCCCAGCGCTTTAGGAGGCTGAGGCGGGTGGATCACTTGAGGTCGGGAGTTTGAGACCAGCCTGACCAATATGGAGAAACCTTGTCTCTACTAAAACTACAAAATTAGCTGGTTGTGGTGGCACATGCCTATAATCCCAGCTACTTGGGAGGCTGAGGTGGGAGAATCGCTTGAACCTGGGAGGCGGAGGTTGTGGTGAGCTGAGATCTTGCCATTGCACTCCAGCCTGAGCAACAAGAGTGAAACTCTGTCTCAAAAAAAACCCAAAACGTTTGGCCCTTCAAAATTCCCCAGTGCTATCCTCTGTACCACAAATGGTGCCAGGCACAGTGGGTGTCAAGGTGAGGACGAGGGGCTCACAGTCTGGTAGAGGAGGTAAACACATGAACAGATGCTTGCAACAAGAGGGATGAGTGCCAGACAGGGGAAACTGAGAGAGGCCAGTGGAGGAGCCTAATCCAGCCTGGGACAGGAAGGGCATCAAGGAAGGCTTCCTGGAGGAGGTGATGCCACAGCTGAGTCTTTTTTATTTTTTTTATTTTTCAAGACAGGATTTCACTGTGGCTGCCCAGGCTGGAGTACACTGCTACAATCTCAGCTCACTACAGCCTGACCTCCCAGGCTCAAGTGATCCTCCTGCCTCACCCTCCTGAGTAGCTGGGACTATAGACGCTCACCACCACACCCAGCTAATTTTCATATTTTTTGTAGAGACAGGGTTTCAATCATGTTGCCCGGGCTGGTCTTGAACCCCTGACCTCAACTGATCCTCCCACCTCGGGCTCCTAAAATGCTGGGATTACAGATATGAGCCATTGCGCTCAGCCATACAGCTGAGTCTTGCAGGCTGACTATCAGTTTGTTGTTTAGTCAGAGGAGGAAGGGAGTCAGGAAACAGGGGTGCGGTGAGCAGCAAGAGTGAAGGCCAGAGCGGGGATGCAATGGTGTTTCCAGATGCAGCAGGAAGCAGGCTGGTGCTGAGGGCAGTGTGAAGCTGAGGAAAGGCGTCTGCCGTGGGCTTGACAGGATGGCCCGGCCTCAGACCCTGATTCTACCATTTATCAGCTGTGTGACCTTGAGCAAAAATGATGTGACCACTGCTTACCCTGTAGGGTTGTCCTGAGGATAAAAGCAAGTTAATGCATGTAAGGTGCTTAGAACTGTCCTCTGCAGACCCAGGTGCAGAGTGGCCATCAGGAAGATGCTGGCTAGGCTAGGTGCGGTGGCTCACGCCTATAATCCCAACACTTTTGGAGGCTGAGGTAGGTGGTTCACCTAAGGTCAGGAGTTCAAGACCAGCCTGGCCAACATGGTGAAACACCATCTCTACTAAAAATACAAAATTAGCAGGGCATGGTGGCACATGCCTGTAATCCCAGCTACTGGGGAGGCTGAGGCAGGAGAATCGCTTGAATCCAGGAGGCAGAGGTTACAGTGAGCTGAGATCTAGCCTGGGTGACAAGAGTGAAACTCCATCTCAAAAAAAAAAAAAAAAGAAGAAGATGCTGACTAAGTATGTCTGAATGGATGAACACATGACCAACTAGGCCACCAAGCTCTCGACAGTTCCACGCCCTCCTTGTAAACACCCAGTGTTGGGCCCACTGTGGCCTCCCTGCTTCCTGCTCATGGATCAGACAGATGACCTGGAGGCACAGTGATGACCAACACCCCCACCCCCATGTTGGTCACAAAATGCCCACCCACAGCCATGCTCCCACTGTCTGCAGTGGCCTGGACTTGGTAGCCCCTGGGAAGCAGGCTTGAGGATGCTGGGAAAAGAGACACGTATTTACTGTCACCTGCTCAAGCTGTGTCTAGCACAGTGATCCGCCTGCAATAAATCAGGTCCGACACTCCCTATTTTATGGATGCGGCTCAGGGAGGCAAGGGACTGGCCTGGAAAAAGCCAGCGGTCCTGCCCAAGGCTGTGGGGCTCCAAAGATGGGTGTCTCCAGCAACCATCAACCACCCAGGCGTAGTTCTTTCTTGCTCGCCTGGCCTGGTTGCTGGGGTCTCCATTCAGACACATGGAAGACTCAGTTCCAGGCCAGACCGGTAATTCACGCCTATAATCCCAGCACTTTGGGAGGCTGAGGTGGGCAGATTACTTGAGGTGAGGAGTTCAAGACCAGCCTGGCCAACATGGCGAAACCCCCTCTCTACTAAAAATACAAAAATCAGCCAGGCATGGTGGTGCACGCCTATAATTCCAGCTACTTGGGAGGCTGAGGCAGGACAATCTCTTGAACCTGGGAGGCAGAGGTTGTAGTGAGCAAAGATTGCGCTACTACACTCCAGCCTATGCGACAAAGTGAGATGCCATCTCAAAAAAAAAAAAAGACTCAGTTCCAAGGCAAAAGACTTGGGAGGTGGTGGGGCAATGTGAAGGAAACTCGGAAGCATGGATATCAGTGAGGATACCTTCAAGATCATTCAATGTGCAAACAGGAAACCTGAGGCCCAGAGAGGTTCCATAAGCCACTTTAGGCCACCCAGTCCACCCATGGCAGGGCTGGGATGGAACTTTGTCCTTCTTCTTAAGGCACAACCTGCCCTGATGTCCCAGGCACCCGGTGATTGGGGACTGGGGGTGTGGTGGGGTGGGGCTGCAGGCTGTGGCCTGAGACAACCCGACTGCAAACCAGGACCCAGAAAAGAACAGGCCAGGAGTGGTTTGCAAGCAGTTTTGCTGGAGAGAGCCCAAAGGGAGCCATAAATCAGGTACTGCGGCTGCTGGTCAGGAGCAGGGACTAGCATCCAGCAGGGATGCCTGCCCCCGATCTGGGCTCTTCGCCCACCACAGTGACAGGGTTGCTGCAGAGGCTGTGGAGGCCCAGGCCAGGTCCCCAGCCCTGCTGCAGCCCTGCAGGGGGAAGAATGTGGGAGGACATGCTGAGTCGGGCTCAACTGGCTCTAGCCGCAGTGAGAGCAGAATGCCCAGAAAGGCTGGCTGGATGTGGCCTGTTGACCTTACGCTGCAGCCGGGTGGAAGGAGAGGACGGGACAGGAGGGAGGCTTCAGTCTCGGGCTGGCCAGAGGGTCATGCCTTCTGCAGCTGGGCCTGAAGAAACGGGGGTAGGGAAAGGGGCCCCAAGCCTCACTGAGGAGCCAAGAGCTTCTTTGGGTGCATGGGCTGGGTCTGAAAAGGGAGCATCCAGGCTCCACCTTGGGAGTTGGTTAATGCTCTGGGGCAGGGACACGGACAGAAGAGCTGGCCCTGACATAATTCACAGTGTGACAGGTTAGTCAGGGGAGGGACAAAAGGCCCCTGACGGCTGATCATATTAATGACAGCAGTAGTGACGACAATGGTTCCTGTGTATTTAGTGTAGACACTATGCCAGCCACTGTGAGGCTCAGCATGACCCTAGCAGGGAGGTACCATTTATTCCCCTTTTCACAGACGAGGTAACCGAGGGCCAGAGTGATGAAGTGATGGCCTGCACAGCGAGGGGTTATTTTTGCTCCAATCAGCCCTGGCAAACCCTTGCGTGTCCCTTGTCCAGGGCTCTGAACTCCAGGCGGGCTGCGGCACAGGCTCTTGCAGTCCCTCCTCTATCCCCTGCGTGGTGCCGTGCACACAAACCACACTTGGTACCCAACAATGAGTGGATATGTGAAGTCAGCCCCGCTGGGTGCAGACGGAGAGAGCATCCAATCCCCCCAACACCATTCTTTACACCTGAGCAAAGCCCATGGTCTGATCTGAGCAGCACAGTGTCCAAAGAGGTGACCAAGGCCTGGAAAATCCCCCCCATTTCACAGATGAGAAAACTGAGGCTCAGGGAGGTTATGTAGCTTGCTTGGGGCCCCCAGCCAGCTAGTAGGGGCCCAGGTCCCTTCCCCTTCTCCAGAACCTATCAGCCCTCTCTGGAGGAGAGCTGGAAGAGCTGCCAGGAGTAAATAACACCAGTGACAGCCAACATTTAGGGAGCATGGAACATCTCATCTGAACCCCTTGGTTTTTCAGTAACAGCTTTATTGAGAGAGAATTCACATCCCACACAACCATTGAAAGCATACACTGCCATGTTTATGGAGTTGTGCAACCATCACAATCAATTTTAGAACATTTTTATCACCCCAGGCTGGGTGCGGTGGCTCACACCTGTGAGTGCTTTGGGAGGCCGAAGTAGACGGATCACTTGAGGTCAGGAGTTCGAGACCCGCCTGGCCAACGTGGTGAAACTCTGTCTCTACTAAAAATACAAAATTAGATGGAAATGTTGGCATATGCCTGTAGTCCAAGCTACTTCGGGAGGCTGAGGCAGGAGAATTGCTTGAACCTGGGAGGCAGAGGCTGCAGTGAGCCAAGATTGTACCACTGCACTCCAGCCTGAGTGACAGAGTGAAACTCTGTCTCAAAAAAAAAAAAAGAAGAATATTTTCATCACCCCAAAAAGAAACCTCATACTCTTTAGCTATCACTCCCCAAGTCCCTCATCCTCTCAGATTTAGATAGCCACTAATCTATTTTCTGTCTCTACAGATCTGCCTATTCTGGATATTTCATATAAATAAAGTCATATAATAGCCAACAACCTTTTGAATGGGGTGTGATCATCACCCATTTCCCAGATGGAAGTAATGAGGCTGAGACAGCTGAAACCCTTACCTAGGGTCCTTAATGAAGCAATGCCAAAAAGGATTCAAACTGAGGCCTTCCTGACCCCAAGGGCCTGTTCTCTGTCACCGGTTAAGAGAGCCTTGGAGCAAAGGGGCAGCGCTCCCTGACCCTCCTTCTCTCCTCCCTGAGCCCATGGCCCCATCCCCATATTTCTCCCTCACCCCCAGAGGTTCTACCAGGAACACTCCAGGACCAGGGAACCCATCCAGTTCTTACCCTGCTCCTGCTCTCAATCCTTCAGGCTGCAGCTATGTCACCTCCTTTGGGAGGCTCTCCCTGGTGGCTCACCTTTCTCGGTACCCCTGATGCTCATATACATTTGCCCACAGAAGATCGGGCAGCCTGGCCTCCTGTGTGTGCAGGTGGGAACCTAAGGCCCTGGGTAAGGTGTCTGGGGTCGGCCAGCGAGGCCAGGTGGAGCCCTGGGGCCCAGGGCCACATCTCTGACTTCCTCACCAGTGCTCTTCCCCTGGCCTGTTTCAAACGGGAAACGCTCCAACTCCAAAGAAGCACAGGGAGCACTGTGCTGTGAGCCTGGGTGCCAGGGTGGAGTCCTGGCTCCAGGGTAGCCGACACACGGCCACACCCCTTTTGAGGAGGCTCCACCAGGACCTCATCTCCTCCACACTCACCCCATCCTGTGAAGTGGTCCCATCAGGGACAGGGGGTTAAACTGAGGCTCAGCAAGGCTAGTGGTCTACCCAAGGCGCCAGGCATGGAGCCAGGACTCCTCTGCTGACTCCCAACTTGCCCTCCGCCACATGCTGGGTCAGGAGCCCCAGTCTGAAGCTCTCACAACCGCTGGACTTGCCGCCTCTATCAGTTCTTACAAAATTGGCCCCAAACTTGCTAGGGTGCTGGGAGCCTGTCTTCTTCATGGCTGTATTCCCAATGGAGGGTGGAGCCTGAAACACATCTTAGGAAACATCTGCTGAATGGATGAGACAGAAGGAGGGAAGGGCCAGGTGCAGTGGCTCACAACTGTAATCTCAGCACTTTGAGAGACCAAGGTAGGAGAACTGCATGAGCCTGGGAGTTCGAGACCAGCCAGGCAACATGGTGAGATGGGGTGTCTCCACAAAAAAATAAAAATAAAAAATATATATATACATATAAAATAACAAAATTAGCCAGGCACAGTGGTGTGCACCTGTAGTCCCAGCTACTCGGGAGGCTGAAGTGGGTGGATCGCTTGAGCCCAGGAGGTCAAGGCTGCAGTGAGCTGAGATTGTACCACTGCACTCCAGCCTGGGCAACACAGCAAGTCTCTGTCTCTAAAACAAAAAAGGGAAAGGAAAGGGAAAGGGAAAGGAAAGAAAGAAAGAAAAGAAGGGTGGAAGGGAGAAATGGGGATGGGGTCTAGTTAGGTCTTCTGACTCCTAAATCAAGAACTCTTTCGACATTTTGGGGTCTTATGCTTCTGGAGAATCACCCACACAATCCTGCACAGTTTGGGGGGTTCCTGATCCCTTGTACAGGTCCGCAGGAGTCGAATCCCTGTACTGCACGTTGAGAACCCTGTGCCATGCCACTCAACCCTGTCCTGAGGACACGACTTATGCAAATGCACCTGTTAAAGTCCAAAGCATGGCACACACTTCAGTTAACTCATCTGGAGCCATGAGGATGCGCTTAGCCATAGTCCCGGGCACACCCTGCAGGAGTCCCAACACCATTCCTCCGCCTCCCCTATTCTCAGCGGCTGCTGCCCCTCCCCAGGAGCTGCTGCCAGCTAGGGACATGCTAGAATGTCCATTAATGCCACTTTAGGCCAGCAGCTGGTGCCAGCAGCCTCAGGGGTGGGGGCTGCCTGAGTCCTAACTCTGGATCCTCCGCTGACTCAGCAGGATCCTACCTCTCCTCCCCTAAAACCATCTTAGGGCACAGAGGATGGGCAGGGTCCAAGGCTTAGGAACTCTCCCAGTGCCCAGACTGCTGCTGCAGACACAACTAGTAAAAGTTGTGTTTACCTGAGAATTTTCAAGGCCAAAAAAATGGTATTAGTTTCCCCCCTCCCCCACCTCATGTTTTCTCACCAAATCCCAGATGAAGCTGGTACCATTAGCATCCTTTTGTTTGTTTTTGTTTTGAGAGGGAGTCTTGCTCTGTCGCCCAGGCTGGAGTGCAGTGGAGCAATCTTGGCTCACTGCAACCTCTGCCTCCCGGGTTCAAGAGATTCCTGCCTTAGCCTCCTGAGTAGCTGGGACTACAGATGCCTGCCACCACACCCAACTAATTTTTGTATTTTTAGTAGACATGGGGTTTTACCATGTTGGCCAGGCTGGTCTTTAACTCCTGACCTCAGGTGATCTGCCCGCCTCAGTCTCCCAAAGTGCTGAGATTACAGGTGTGAGCCACCATGCCCAGCCAGCACCCCATCTTATACGGGGGAAACTGAGATACAGAAAGGAAAGGTCACTTGCCTGAGATGCCTTACTGAGAATTGGAAGTGTTGGCGTTCAGCTGTGGGTCCGTCTCACCTCGGAGGTGACTTCTGAACTATTAGGGGAGTAAGCCTCCCCAGGCAGTTACTGCTGATTGCTCGAAGGCAGCTGCTCCCCTTCACCCATGCAGGGGGTCTATCCTTGGAAACTTGTGCCAGGGACGTTCTGAGTAAGGTAGAAGATTTATGTTCATTAGACTTTCTCAGAGGATGCAGTTTGCTGACCCTCGGGTTGTCTCTTCATCCGCAGTCATAAAATATTCAAGCCAGAAGGCACTCTGATGATTGGAAATGTCTAGTCTCTGTAATTTTTTTTTTTTTTTTTTTTTTTTTTGAGACAGGGTCTTACTCTGTTGCCAAGGCTGTGGCGTGATCACAGATCACTGCAGTCCTTTTTTTTTTTTTTTTTTTTTTGAGACGGAGTCTTGCTCTGTCGCCCGGGCTGGAGTGCAGTGGCCGGATCTCAACTCACTGCAAGCTCCGCCTCCCGGGTTTATGCCATTCTCCTGCCTCAGCCTCCGGAGTAGCTGGGACTACAGGCGCCCGCCACCTCGCCCGGCTAGGTTTTTGTATTTTTAGTAGAGACGGGGTTTCACCGTGTTAGCCAGGATGGTCTCGATCTCCTGACCTCGTGATCCGCCCATCTCGGCCTCCCAAAGTGCTGGGATTACAGGCTTGAGCCACCGCGCCCGGCCTCACTGCAGTCTTAACCTCCTGGGCTTAGGTGATCCTTCTGCCTCTACCTCCCAGATAGCTGGGACCACAGGTACATGTCACCATGCCTAGCCAGTTTTTTGTATTTTTTGTAGAGACAGGGTTTTGCCATGTTGCCCAGACTGGCCTCAAACTCCTGGGATCAAGTGATCCTCCCACCTCAGCCACCCAAAGTGTTAGGATTACAGGTGTGAGTCACTGTGCCCAGCCCATTTTCTTTTTAGAGATGGGGCCTCGCTCTGTTGCCCAGGCTGGAACGCAGTGGCATGATTATAGCTCACTGCAGCCTCAAACTCCTGGGCTTAAGTGATTCTCCCACCTCAGCTCCCCAAGTAGCTGGGACTATAAGCGTGAGCCACTGCACCGGGCTAATTTGAACTTTTTAAATTTTTTATTGTAGAGACAGGGTCTTGCTTTGTTGCCCAGGCTGGACTCAAACTCCTGGCTTCAAGCAATCCTCCCTCCTCCGCCTCCCAAAGTTCTGGGATTACAGGCATGAGCCACCATGCCTGGTCTAGTCTCTACCTTTTACTAACGGGGAAACTGAAGCTCAGAGATGCAGGGACTTGGCTAAAGTGTGCCTAAATTATAGTTAATTAGGAACAAATGTAATCCTCAAATCCAGTTCTCCTGACATTCATGTCAAAACTCCCTAAAATCAAACAACATCGGCTCGGGAAAGAACATTCCAAGTCTCCCAGTCCAAGCCTCTCATTTCACAGTAGGAGGAAGCTTGACCCAGAGAGGAAAGGAATATGCCTAAGAGTGACATACAGGCAGGCAGAATGCACCATCCATGAATCCCAAAGTTAGTTTTTACTATATATGTCCTAAGGCATATAAAGTGACTTCTCCGAGCTTCACCTTTGAAATGGAAATAAAATCTACAGAACAGGGTTCACTGTCAGGAGGAGAAACGATACATGAAATGCCCTTGGGCCAGCACCCAGCACTCAGTGGGTGCTCAATGCATGGTATCTATTATTAATACTGCTAGAGCCTTGTCATTCCCCCTCTGCCATTCTGCCTTCCAGGTCAGACCTTTCTCAGTACAGTATAGTGGATAAGACTGGGGACTGCTGCTTTAGCCACTTGTCAGCAGGGTGACTTTGGATTGGTTACTGCCCAGCAACTCTGGGCCTCAAATGCCTCATCAGTAAATTGGGGACAGAATAGCAGTACCTACCACACAGGGCTGTGGGAGGGGGAAATAATGCATGTGACTGGCCTTCACACAAAGCCAGGCACATAGTCAGTGCTCAATAAATGTGGGCTACTACGGTTACCAGTTACTTCCACAGCCATATCTCATGTCTGTCACCATCCCAGACTGCAGGGAGTCTGGTCCACCAGGAAGTGACCGGTCCCCAACCTCCAGGGCTCTCCAGTCTCAAGAGTGCTGACGCAGCAAGGGAAGGAGCTCCCAGTACATCCACACCGGCTCGCCTGACCTAGCTCTGATTTCTCAGGTGCCTGTGTAGGGGCGAGAATTCTGAGCATGCTGGACGAAATCCCGATTTTTGCATTCATATAAGTGTCTTGGAAGGGTCCCCATTTTACTCGCGCAGAAATTGAGGTCTGGGGAGGAGGAAGAGGCTGCTGCCCAGGGACACACAGGTGCCAGGACCAATGTCTGGGGAGGAGGAGAAGGGCGCTGCCCACGGACACACAGGCGCCAGGACTTGATGCACCGGTGTCCTTGCTTGTGGCTGGGTCCTTCTGGGATGATCCCCTGTCCCAGGATCTCGCCCCTAGGAAGAGCACCTGCCATGCCCCTACCTGAGCCCCACCCCTTGCGTTCTTTGAGCACTGCTGCCCCCAGGCTGTTACGACGAGGGAAGTCACGGCGGCCAACGCCACGGGTACCTTTCCGCAGCCCCTGGGGATGCCAATGATGCGACGCCGCGGCGACCAAGGCGGGGCTGAAGGCGGCGTGCCCCGCTTCCCTGAGCCACGGCCTTTGGAGGAGCGCTCGTCAATTTTCGGAGGCCGGATGAAGCATTCGGGCGTTCCCACTGCGGAGGGGCGGGGATGGCGATGACGCAGGCGTGCCCGCAGCCGCCTGCAGGGGGCGCTGTTGCTAGCGCGATTCTATCAAGTGCAGAGCCAGCCTAGTATGCCCAGGCAGAGAAACCGGTTCTCTAGTCCCTGAGCCTCGGTTTCCCCCTCTGGAAAGTGTTTGTTTGTTTGTGACAGGGTCTCGCTCTGTTGCCGAGGCTGGAGTGCAGTGGCGTGATCTCGGCTCACTGCAACCTCCGCCTTCCCGGGATTAAGCGCTCCTCCCACCTCAGCCTCCTGAGTAGCTGCTGGGGCCACAGGGGCGCCACCACACCCGGTTAATTTTTTTTTTTTTTTTTTTTTTTTTGTAGAAATGATGTTTCTCTGTGTTGCCTGGGCTGGTCTCAAGCTCTTGGGCTCAAGTGATCCTCTCTCTTGGCCTCCCAAAGTGCTGGGATTAGAGGTGTGAGCCACTGTGCCGCCAAAAGTCGGTTTGATGACAAATCTTGTGAGGCTACAGTAGGACTCAGATAAATTTGTGAAAGGAACCAGAAGACACTGATAAATAATCAAATTACTTAACCTCCCTACACCTGTTTGTTGATCTGTAAATGGGGATAATTGCACCTTCCTTCCCCATGGATATGCAAAGGTGGAAAACCACAAAGGGCCTGGCACCTTATAAGCACCTAATAAAGGGCAATGTCTCTGATCACGGGCAAAGCGCCCTGCCAAGCCAGAAAATAACGTCCAAGTCCCGGTTCCTGTCCTCACGGACCTCCAGCTGCAGAACCAGAGGCGAGGCAGTGAGAGTCAGGCCTGCCACTGACCTCTTGGGCCTCAGTTTCCTCATCTGTACCTCTGATGGTCTCTAAGGCCCTCTGAGCCCAGCTTTCTTCAATGCTGGCTTGTGAAATGCAGCCCAAGATGGATTATAATGACATGAATAACATGGAGTAACATCTATGGGAAGTCACCGCTAAATGGCATTTTTTCATTCAACAAGCTTTACTAATAATCTGGTACCATGCCCTAGGAATACAACATTAAGTAAGGATGGCTCTTGCCCTTATAAAGCTCCTACCAGTCCAGTTAGGAGAGAAATAGATAGCCCTTCAAATGCCGTGTTGGGATTAGAACGAGCAACTGTGGGAGCCTAAAGGAAGCAGTTATCACAACCTTGGGGTTAGCAAAGCTCCTGAGGAAGCGGGTAACCTGGAATGTCTCGAGGATTAAGAGGAGTGACCTGAAGAGCTGGGGAGTGAATATTGGGGTGGAGAAAGGATTTCAGAGAGAAAGCCAGGGTGCAAGAGAATGTTGCAGAATGAGTAATTTCATGGAGGTGGGCCCAGACAGAAGAGGTTAAGGTAGTGAAGGACACAACTGCCCCCTCTGTCCAGCCCTGCCCCCTCCTAAGCTGCCACCAGGGAGCATTCTGTGTCCTTCTGTCTGGGCCTCAAATGTCCCCCCATTTGTTCACCCACTGTACACATCCTGAGCCACCCAGGTGCAAGAGCCACTCTCTGTCCCCTCAGCTCATGGTCTAGGAGGGGTCAGAAGGCATGGGCACCAGGGACTCCAGTACATGTCATCCCCTGGATCCCAGGACAGGCACTTATGGGCAGGGCACATGGCTCCACAGAGAAAAGGACATGAAGGATGAGGGAGAAAGGAATTCCCAGGAGAGGGCCAGTCTTGAGGTGGGACAGGGTGGCATTCTAGAGCCAGACTGCAAAGTTTTGAATCCTGGTTCTGTGCTTGGCAAATTATTTCAACTCTTCAGGCCTGTTTACTCGCCAAAGCTTCTTAGAGTTGCAGAGCCTAGGGCCGCGCATGGTGGCTCACACCTGTAATCCCGGCACATTGGGAGGCCGAGGCGGGTGGATCACGAGGTCAGGAGATTGAGACATTCCTGGTTAACACGGTGAAACCCTGTCTCTACTGAAAATACAAAAAAAAAAAAAATTAGCTGGGCATGGTGGCACGTGCCTGTAGTCCCAGCTACTCAGAAAGCTGAGGCAGGAGAATCTCTTGAACCTGGGAGGCAGAGGTTGCAGTGAGCCGAGATCGCGCCACTGTACTCCAGCGAGACTCCATCTCAAAATACTAAATAGATAGAGTTGTGGAGCCTAAATGAGATTATGTTTGTAAAAGTCTGTGTGAAAGACTCAGCAGGAGCTTGAACAATGAGCCTGGAAAGTTCGCCGAGGCCAGATCCAGAGTCAGTTCTCCTGCTCTAGGGACACTGGCTCAGAATGCACATCCCCAGGCTCCTCTGTAAGAGATTCTGACTTGGATGATCTGGACGAGCCCAGGAATTTGCAATGAAATTCTGTGGTGACCACCAAAGAAGCAAAATGTTTAATAGAAAGTACATTTTCTCCACTAACTCCCACTAACAGACAGCAAAGACCTCAAGCTCTGCTTCCTCTTCCCGCAGCCGCTAACCTCCCCAGATGCCAGAAGGTAGTTCAGGTGCCCAGCAGAGCTTTCCCTGCTGTGTATGGCCAGGTCCCTGGTTCAGGTCCACTCTGGGTCCCTGCAGTTTTCCATGCACAGGGAGTGCCTGGCTCGGGGCTGAGGCAGAGGTTTCAGAAACTTTCTTGGCATGTCTCTCCCATGCTGGCATCTGCTGTCTTTGGCAGTGCCAGGCTGCCCCCGAGTCCTCCATGTCCCCACACAGCTGACTGCAGAGAGAGAAGCCAGGGTGCAGCTGCCCCTGGGCAGGGCAAGCTTCATGTCCACCAAGCCTGGGGCTGTACCTACTTGCAGGGGCTTCTTTTTCTTCTTTTTTTTTTTTTAAGAGACAGGGTCTCACTCTGTCACCTAGACTGGAGTGCAACGGCACAATTATAGTTCACAGAAGCCTTGAACTCCTGGGCTCAATGATCCTCCCAGTTCAACCTCCCAGGTAGCTGGATCTACAGATGCACACAACCACATCCAGCTAATTTTTAAATTATTTTATAGAAACAGGGTCTCACTTTGTTGCCCATGCTGGTCTTAAACTCCTGGGCTCAAGCGATCCTCCCACCTTGGCCTCCCGATGTGCTGGGATTACAGGCTAGAGCCACTGTGCCCAGCCTGCGGGGGCGCCTCTTTTAGGGCTCAGTAATGCCAACATTGGCCATCAGGAATGAACTGATGAATTCGGTTCATATCCAACTGTGGAATATCCAACTGTGAATTCTTCCTCAAGTCCCAAAATCCCATTTTTGTTTGTTTGTTTTTCCAAGACAGAGTCTTGCTCTGTCACCCAGGCTGGAGTGCAATGGCACGATCTCAGCTCACTGCAACCTCTGCCTCCTCGGTTCAAGCGATTCTCCTGCCTCAGCCTCCCAAGTAGCTGGGATTACAGGCACACACCACCACACCTGGCTAATTTTTGTAGTTTTAGTAGAGATGGGGTTTCACTATGTCGTCCAGGTGTCTTGAACTCCTGACCTCAGGTGATCCACCTGCCTTGGCCTCCCAAAGTGCTGGGATTACAGGCATGAGCCACCGCACTTGGCCCCCAACATCCCAATTTAGTTGGGATGAATCTTTCTCTAAAATGTAGTATGGGCCCCTCCTCCTTCTCCCCCAGAATAAAGAGATGAAACAACACTGAAACCTTTTTAAATTTTTTTCCTGAGAGCCAATATGGATACTAGGAGGAGGTGCAAGGGTGCTGGACAAAGCCTAGAAGTGACCCACAGCCCCTCCACCACCTTGCTCTGTGGCCTTGGCAGGTCACGTTCTTTCTCAGTGTTGATGTTCTACTCTGTAGAGGACAGTGACCTTGCACAGCTGACAGCGTTGTTGCAGACGCCACGTATGTACGTGGAGCACAGCAGGCACGTGCCCACCATGTAAAGGATGACAAAGCTGTTTTCTCCATCACTCAAGATTTACACTGTGAACCCAGGTGCAGTAGCTCACATTAGTCATCCCAGCACTTTGGGAGGCTGAGGCGAGTGGATCACTTGAAGCCAGGAGTTCAAGACCAGACCAGGCTGGCCAAGATGGCAAAACCCCATCTCTACTAAAAATGCAAAAATTAGCCAGGCATGTGGTGCATGCCTGTAATTCCAGCTACTCAGGAGGCTGAGGCACGAGAATCACTTGAACCTGGGAGGTGGAGGTTGCAGTGAGCTGAGATTGCGCCACTGCACTCCAGCCTGGGCGACAGAGCAAGACTTTGAAAAAAAAAAAAAAAGATTTACATTGTGAACACCAATCACTGTCCCATCACTTCTTTCTACTCATCTATCTCCTCAGTCAGGATCATCCAGAAAGCTGAGCTGGTCATTATTTTAACTTCCTGACTATGCTGCCTGGGAAACCTCCTTCCCTCAAGACAACCCAGAGAGAATATAAAACCCTGGGGGAAAAGAAACAAGTTTTGATTGAGCCCATTTTCAATCCCCCTTGCTTCCACCAAGGCACCAGAAGAAACCCCAAGAGCAAAGCCCCTGGCCAGCTGTGATGGAATCAGGAAAGTGCTAGGTCCAGTTGGGCCTGCCTTGAATGCGAGATGTACAGTCTTGTAGTTCAGTATTCCTGCTGCACAGCCCATAAGACCTGAGTTCAAATCCCAGCTCCACCACTTTTCAGATGTATAACCTGGGGCAAGTTATTCAATCTGAGCCATCATTTTCTTACAAACTTATTTATTTATTATTAATTGAGATAGAGTCTTGCTATGTTGCCTAAGCTGGTCTCAAGCTCCTGGGCTCAAGTGATCCTCCCACCTTGGCCTTCCAAAGTGCTGGGATTACAGGCATAAGCTACCATGACCAGCCTCTCTGAGCCTTCATTTCTCAAACCATGACATGGGGATAGTAATGGTATCTATTTCATAGGATTGCAAGAATAAGAGAGGCTAGGCATCTCCTTCTTTCCTGAAATGACAGCCTTCATTCCCATTGCTACTTAGCCTCTTGCTCTAGGTAAGGAGAGTAATGACAGCCCTGGGGCACTTGTAACTTGGCAAGCCCCACTCAGTTACTAGATGAAAGTCCAATGAACCATCTCACTCTCCGTCTTGGGAATCACAGCCCAAGAATCATTCATCCATAGTCTCCCACAACAGGAACTAGAGCAGGGGAGATAGGGCCGACCTGTGACCCCATCCACCAGTTCCTGGCCTTTGGGTAGAATCCAGCTTCCCACCTGGTACACTCCGAGGGTGGCAGATGGGCAGGCGGGCAGGCAGACCTGCTGCAGGCCTGCGTCAGCGGTGGCTGGTCCCTGGGGGTTAAGGCTGTGGGTGGAAGCCAGGAGGCGGAGGCTTATGCAAAATTGCACACAGTTTAGTTCTTTTGTTTTCTGTGTCCTAAAGGGAGTAGGCGTGGGGAGACTGCCGCCCTTTTATTATAAATCAGATTCAAACGCAGCAAAAAGAGAGCATCTCTAAGGAGGGACAGGAAAAAAAAACGAGGGAGAGGAAGAAAAAGGAAAAGGAAGGGAATAAAGAGGAGAAATTGGGGGGAAAGAGGGAGGGATATAACAGAGGGAGAAGGAAGAGGGGGAAGGGAATGCAGTGGAGAAAGGAGGGGCAAGAGGAGAGATGGAGAATGTGGGGCATGATGGACATTCATGGGCAAAGGAAACAGGAAGAAAGGCTCAGTGCTTTCTAAAAGGAATTGCTGAACATAAAAAGGAACAGGCAGTGCAGAAGCAGGGTGAGTCTGCAAGCAATAGAGCCGGCAACGTTTGAGCCTCAGCAAAGTGGACCACACAGCTCGGGCTGGGAGGCTTCAGGCCCCAGGATGGGGGCCACACTTTCAAGACCTCCTTCTCCAGTCACCCTGTGGGCAGCCTCCCTGGGGCCTGGAACTGTCCAGATGCCTAGTGCTAAAATGTCTGGGTGATCATGGGCCTCTCAGGTAGAGCCTCGCAGACATCCTGAAACTATTTGCTATGCACCCACCGTAGGCCAGACAATATTCCAAGCACTGGAGAAGTCAGCAGTGAATAAAACAAACAAAAATCCCTGTCCCGATGAAGTTCTATTTTAGTGGAGAAGGTAAGACACATAGTAGCCTGTCAGAAAAGGTCAAGTCCTATGGAGAAAAAACAAGCAGCAAAAGGGAACGAGGAATTTAGCATCTGCATCCCAAACAGTGGTCACATGTAGCTCCCACAGAGGTGACACAGTGTCAGAGGGTACCCGGGCCGGGAAGCGGGTTCTCACATGCAGGCTATGCTGGTGTTGGGTTATGGGCCACAGAGACTCACAGATGGGTGATCTGTCAGAGGCCAGACCCCAACCCCAGCCCCAGAAAGCTGCTCATCCCCTCTCTAATGGTCTCTCAATCCTCTACCCTCAGACCATGTTGGCCGCTACTGTGCAAGAGAAACAAGTTTCCCCCCTGTGTGTCCTGTGCCAGCTCAGGTCTGGATGAGTTGAGACACTGGCCTCTGCTGTGTCACTGAGTCAACTCAGGCAACCCACTTCCGCACTCGGGCCTCAGTCTACTTGCCTATAAAATAGGGACAATGATCCCTGCCTAGTGAACAGTGAGTAACAGCGAGGCTGGTGGCTGTTTAAGCGCTTACTGCTTTATCCTTCACCCTGCATGTATGTTCCTGAAGAGCACCAGCCTTGGGGTCCACAAAAGCCCAGGGACAGCAGGGGCTGAGACCCAAATCTCAGTGTGTCCTTCACTGTGAGCCACTGGACCCTTGTCTGGGAGACACATGGGGACAAGAAGGGCCCAAGGGCAGGAATTTTGTGAAACTCAGCACACTCTACTTGCCTTTGGGAGATTCACAATGCTCACTGCCAAGTCCAGGCTCTGGGAAGATATACTCCAAGAACTGTGGATGGATGGACGGACGGATGGATAGATAGATGAATATATTATTCTACTCACTTCCAAATGGTAAGAATCCCAGGGAGGAAGGTGAAAGCGATTCAAGCCCCAAGAACTCAGGGCAGAACCATTCACAGCCCCTCTAGACCACAAGTTTGGCTAGAGAATAGACGGAACTTATTCATTCACACAACACACAGTGGTGAAAGCAGCGTCAGAGATGAGCCCTGGGAACCATGTGAACAACCAGGAGGGGACAATTAACTAAATGTGGGGGTGAAGGCAGCCAGGGATGGCTTTCTGGAGGTGAGACTGAAGGGTCCTTTGGGGGAACTGACCTCAGGGCTCAAGCCCTCATGCGATTTTTTCCAGCCACAAGAGTCATGCTTGGGGCTTCTTGGACTACATAGGCAGCTTCAATCTGACGGTTGTAGCCCCCTGGCCTCAAAACAATCCCTCTTGGAGCCCCCTTTTTATCCCAAATCCCTAGTCCTCCTTGCTGTCAGCTGCTTGTTAGCCTTCTCACATCCAGAGAATGTATCAGCATTCTGCAGACCGAAAAGACCCAGAGGAACAAGGCTCCAATGGCAAAATTCCAAGTAGAATGACAAATAAATGGGGAGCCATCTGAGAGCAAGGGAGTCCTGCCCAACACCCCCCTCCCCATGCCTTTCTCAGGGACCTCAGACCAGCTACTCACCTCCATTCTCCCAGAACCACCTGCAACCAGCCTGTTGCCCCCTGCAAACTGGAGCATGACTGGATCTTTAGATGGGGGAAAAACTGCTTCATCATGTTCTGCTTCTTCATGCAAAACCAGAAACTCCCTCCCCCTCTTCCCTCCTCCCAGCGCACTCTCCTTCCAGTAAAACATGGTTAAAGGGACAGCGCCATCACTTTCCCAGCTCTGAGGGTCTGCTTAGAACCAGGGGCCTTGGAAGGAGACAGAGGGCAAAGAGAAAGGAACTGGCAGAGGTCTTTCCTGGGGGATCTGTCTGTTCTGTCCTGGGGATCCTGGAGCAGGAGAACTCGGGTAAAGTGGGGGTGTAGTGGGGGTTGAGATAACCGTCTGGGGGAGATTCAGAGTGGAAGTAGGAGTCTACAAACTCTCAAGGGGGCCTCAGGGCTCCCGGCATCCCCAGGGGTCCTTTCGCAGGGGTCCCTATGCAGGAGGGGAACAGCCCAGAAAACAGGGAACTGGACCCCTGACAGGAAGTCCAAGGAGGGGTCCCTGGCTCACTGTGTGACCCTGCTGGATCACTCGCCTCCCCTCTCGGGTCCCCTGAGCACTCCGTGCCTCCCTTCCCTCCCCTAAAGTAAAAGCAGAGGTTCATCTCTTTCCCCTCCCCACGCCCAACAAAGAGCAGGCCCTGTCCCCGGTGCTGAAGCGCCAGCCGCAGCGCCACCCCCATTCCCAAGGCATAAAACATGAGCCAAAACCAATAAAGAACCAAATGTCACAGCCGTTGCAGAGCCCCCTAAATCCTGGGGACCCCTTTTTCTACCTGACATCCTATTGGGGTGAGGGATTTTTGTACCCGGAAAGCATCCCACCACTTCCCTGGAAGCGAGAAGGGATGGGCGCCTGCTTGTCTGTTACGGGGGTAGGGGAACAGAGAACAAGTTGAGGCTGAGAAGATGGGGAGGGGGAGGGAGAAAAGAGGACTTCATAGTGGTGAGAGAACAGCAAGATGTGGGTTCCCCAGATTCAGCCAGAGACCCCTCAAAGTGGAACTTCCTGAGGCAGTCGGGGGTCAGGAGTTGGAGCTTGTCTCTGGGCAAGACCCCTTCGTTGTACAGATGGAAAAACAAGGGTGGGAGAATACAGCTCGTCCAAGGTCATTCGACTAGCAAACCGCTTAGCTGACCCCAGTGTGCAGAACCTGGCTCGGGTGACACCCATCATTTCCCCCCACCCCACACAGGCGCCAGCTCTCTCAATTTCATGCCCAAGCCCCGCTACGGTACCCCCACTGTGGGTTATCTGCCCCTCAAACTCAGCCCAGCTTCCTCCTGCCTATTCAGGGGACCCTCTGCCTGCTTCGCTGAAGGTCCGTCCCCTTTACTGGGGCTGGCAGCAGGGTCTCCTGTCTCCTTTCTCGGGGGCCACTGCAGACATTTTATAGAATGCTTTGCCCCCTCCCAACCTCACCCATCTGGGGTTCCCTCTCTCCATCCTCTGCAGTGTCTCCCATACCCCCATTGAGGGTAGTCTTGGTATTCTCCCCAACTCCAGGTCCCCCTTCATCTATTCCAGGGCTGGCCGCGGAGTTTCCTGAGCGCTCTCCAAGTGGGTCCTCTAGATGTTAGGAGAACACTGTACTTCCCCGGGTCAGGGGTCTCCTGTCTCCGTTCTATGGAGCGTCCATGCCCCCATTCAGTACTGTCTTGCTCCCTCCTCTATTCCGGGGCTGGCTGCACAGTCTCTGCACCCCCTATCCTGAGGGCCTCTCTTAACTACTTGGAAAGCCTCGTGTCCTCTCTCATACAGGGATCCCATCATCCTAATGACTGCAATCTTCCAGTGCTCCATCCCGAGGGCATCCTGCCCCTATTCCCATCAGGTTTCTCCTTGTCCTCTCCCTGTTTCAAGTCCCCTTTCTTATTCCTAACACACTCTCAGGCTCTTCCGACGCATACCCGG
This sequence comes from Rhinopithecus roxellana, assembly GCF_007565055.1. Classification (NCBI taxonomy): domain Eukaryota; kingdom Metazoa; phylum Chordata; class Mammalia; order Primates; family Cercopithecidae; genus Rhinopithecus; species Rhinopithecus roxellana. Next base: position 21,085,403 of record NC_044561.1, on the reverse strand, counting down.
GGGTCTTCACTGGCCCACTCCGGGAGTCCTCTGCCCGCTTCCCCGAACTCGGGGGTCTCCGCTGACGCAGCGTCGATTCCCCTTCCCTCCTCGGTCCCCTGCCCCGCCCCTCTCACTGCGGCTGAGCCGGTCAGCCGGGGGCCGCAGGGGAGGAAGCGGAGAGGGCGGGGCCCTCCTCCCCACCCCCTCACTGCCAAGGGGTTGGACCCGGCCGCGGCGGCTATAAAAGGGCCGGCGCCCTGGTGCTGCCGCAGTGCCTCCAGCCCCGTCCCGGCCCCGCGCACCTGCTCCGGCCATGATGAGCTTCGGCGGCGCGGACGCGCTGCTGGGCGCCCCGTTCGCGCCGCTGCACGGCGGCGGCAGCCTCCACTACGCGCTGGCCCGAAAGGGCGGCGCAGGCGGGACGCGCTCCGCCGCCGGCTCCTCCAGCGGCTTCCACTCGTGGACACGGACGTCCGTGAGCTCCGTATCCGCCTCGCCCAGCCGCTTCCGCGGCGCAGGCGCCGCCTCGAGCACCGACTCGCTGGACACGCTGAGCAACGGGCCGGAGGGCTGCGTGGTGGCGGCGGCCACAGCGCGCAGTGAGAAGGAGCAGCTGCAGGCGCTAAACGACCGCTTCGCGGGGTACATCGACAAGGTGCGGCAGCTGGAGGCGCACAACCGCAGCCTGGAGGGCGAGGCGGCGGCGTTGCGGCAGCAGCAGGCGGGCCGCTCCGCTATGGGCGAGCTGTATGAGCGCGAGGTCCGCGAAATGCGCGGCGCGGTGCTGCGTCTGGGCGCGGCGCGCGGTCAACTACGCCTGGAGCAGGAGCACCTGCTCGAGGATATCGCGCACGTGCGCCAGCGCCTCGACGACGAGGCCCGGCAGCGAGAGGAGGCCGAGGCGGCGGCCCGCGCGCTCGCGCGCTTCGCGCAGGAGGCCGAGGCGGCGCGCGTGGAACTGCAGAAGAAGGCGCAGGCGCTGCAGGAGGAGTGCGGCTACCTGCGGCGCCACCACCAGGAGGAGGTGGGAGAGCTGCTTGGCCAGATCCAGGGCTCCAGCGCCGCGCAGGCGCAGGTGCAGGCCGAGACGCGCGACGCCCTCAAGTGCGACGTGACGTCGGCGCTGCGCGAGATCCGCGCTCAACTTGAAGGCCACGCGGTGCAGAGCACGCTACAGTCCGAGGAGTGGTTCCGAGGTGCGCAGGCCCGCGGGTTGGGGGGGAGGGGCGCCCCCGCTGACCCCGCAGCGAGCTTCTGGGCGGTGTGACCCAAGGGGGCGCTGCTCACCTTCCCTCTGCAAAGTGCATGCCCCTAGTTAAATCGCGGTTTTACTCTGGGTCTCTTGTGGGACGTACTCAACTCTGGATTGTCCTTCGGTTCCCCCTTTCCAGGTTCTTCAGAGCTGTACTTAAGCTCTGGGCCCCCCGCTGCTCTCTACCCCAAGCTTAGGCAACCCCACTGTGATGTCGCTCCCCAGTCGAGAACAAAACAAATGTCATCTATAGGGAAAAAGTGATGCAGGATTCTGGTCTGCACGTGCTGGAGACTCTTAGCCCTTCTAAGTAGCAAGGCTTCCCCGCCAATGCTGCCACCCCTTCTCCTGCACCCTGCAAGGAACCCTATTCCTCTCTCCCCTACCAGGCTCCTCCCCACTCCGTGCTCAGTGCTTAACGTCCCTACCTTAATCTTCCACGTGGGGTGTGGCAGGGCCTTTTCGCGTCTTTTCTTCCTAGGGGGAACCATTACCACAATCAATTGCTGCCTGTGGCCGAGGTGGCTGGTGGACCCGTTCATGTTTTAATGTCCTCTTTCTCCTTTAGGAGAGCTGGGAGCCTCCCAAGTCTGCCCCTCCCCCAACTCCTTGCAGCCCTGAGTCAGCTAGATTGCGCTGCCTTGAAGCTGTGCCCAGCAGCTGCAGGGTGACCTTGACCAACACTTGCCCTTTCTGGTTTTAATTTCTTTTTGAGTTGAAAGAGTGAGGTAGATCAACTGGGCTGCTTGATTCGGGGAGTTCCGTGATCTCTCACGAAACTCTAAAAACTTTGCGTCGTTTTTGGGAGAGAGGGCAGAGGCTTCAGTGATTTTCCAAAAGCATCTGTGATTCACAATAATTGAGAATCCCCAACCACCTGGATGGTTTCTAAGTCTTTGCCAGCACTAGCAGGGAAAGCCAGGAAAACTGGGATTTGGATGCATAGCTTTTTCTGTTCCTTTTCCACTCCTCTGCAGAGCAGAACCATCCCCTCCTCCATCTCCGCAGCAAGGCCCCTCCCTGCGCAAACCTCTTTTGGGTTTGCCAGTCATAGGGACAGACGTCCCAGAATTTTACTGGCCCACTCAGCTGGCTTCCTTCCTTCCTCCCTCCCCACCAAGACTCATATCCTGGGTGCCACTATCTGGGGATTCAGGACGTTCACTTTCATGAGCTAAAGACCAGTCTCCAGACCTCTACTGCCCCTGGAAGGTTTCCTGGGAACCAGGAACTGGTTGCTGGCAGAGGCTGGGGTGTGGCTACCAATGCTCAGGGACAGTGTGCAGCTAGGTGGAGAAAGGGACAGGGGGGTTGGCACCCAGGCCACGGGCTCTGCAATGACCTTGGACTCTGCGCAGAAACCTGTAAGGAAGGGACCATGGCTACAAGGTGACCTGATTGCTCACGGTACCCTCCTGCCTCTCGCCACAAGCCTCCAGCTCAGTGTTAAGCCCCATGGGCCAGGTATAACATCTGAACCCCCAGCACTGCCAGGCCCTTGCCAGGGAGCTGGACCAGGGTTTCCTCTGCAGGGTTTTTGGATCCCACATTGCAGGATACAGAGCCTGATCTTTGGGGATTTGAGTCCCAGCTCTGCCACTCACTAGCTGGGTGGCCTTGGGGAGTAGTCACTTGCCTTTACCTCACAGGACAGAGTGAGTCAAGCATCCACGATGGTGCCTGGCACACGCAGTAGGTATATCCACATGTATCACCTTCAAAATCTGGGCATTAGGCTGGGCGCGGTGGCTCACGCCTGTAATCCCAGCACTTTGGGAGGCCGAGGCAGGTGAATCATGAGGTCAGGAGTTCAAGACTAGCCTGGCCAATGTGGCAAAACCCCATGTCTACTAAAAATACAAAAAATTAGCTGGGCATAGTGGCGGGTGCCTGTAATCCCATTACTCGGGAGACTGAGGCAGGAGAATCGCTTGAACCCAGGAGGCGGAGCTGGCAGTGAGCCGAGATTGCGCCACTGCACTCTGGCCTGAGCAACAGAGTGAGACTCCGTCTCAAAAAACAAAAATCTGGGCATTAGAACCCAAATCCAGGTGTGTCTAACCCTGTGCCTTGCTACCTTCTCCCCCAGTGAGGCTGGACCGACTGTCGGAGGCAGCCAAGGTGAACACAGATGCCATGCGCTCAGCGCAGGAGGAGATAACTGAGTACCGGCGTCAGCTGCAGGCCAGGACCACAGAGCTGGAGGCACTGAAAAGCACCAAGGACTCACTGGAGAGGCAGCGCTCTGAGCTGGAGGACCGTCATCAGGCCGACATAGCATCCTACCAGGTGGGCAGGGGCAAGGCAGACAGCCAGACTGCCTTACTTGATTGGGTAACCCTGGACAAGTTACTGTCCCTCACTGAGTAGGATTGTAGTGGTTAAGATTGTGGCCCTTGGAGTCAGACATACCAGCACTTTCCAGCTGCGTGACCCTAGGAAAGTTATCTAATTCTCTGAATCTGAATTCCTTTCCAGCAATGAAAAAAAAAAAGCCTGTTTTGCAGAGCTGGAAAGATTAAAGAGATAAACTTTTATTTATTTATGTATTTGTTTTGAGATGGAGTCTCACTCTGTTGCCCAGGCTGGAGGGCAGTGGCATGATCTCAGCTCACTGCAACCTCTGCCTCCTGGACTCAAGAGATTCTCGAGCCTCAGCCTCCTGAGTAGCTGGGACTACAGGTGCACATCACCATGTCCAGCTAATTATTTAATTGTTTTGTAGAAATGAGGTCTCACTGTGTTGCCCAGGCTGGTCTCAAACTCCTGAGCTGAAGCGATCCTCCTGCCTCAGCCTACCAAAATGCTGGAATTACAGGCGTGAACCACCAGAGTCTCGCTATGTCTTCCAGGCTGGAGTACAGTGGTGCGATCTCGGCTCACTGTAACCTCCGCCTCCTGGGTTCAAGCGATTCTTCTGTCTCAGCCTCCCAAGTAGCTGGGACTACAGACGTATGCCACCACATCCGGCTAATTTTTGTATTTTCAGTAGAGACAGGGTTTCACCATGTTGGCCAGGCTAGTCTTGAACTCCTGACCTCAAGTGATCCGTCCTCCTCGGCTTCCCAAAGTGTTGGGAATGCAGGCATGAGCCACCCCTCCTGTCCTCACTGAGCACTTTCTAAGCTCAAGATCTCTAAAAGTTCTCCCATTATCCTATCAGCCAAACAAACAGGAACTGTTGACGTCTGATGTATTTCATTTCAGACCTTCCCCAGGCTGAGGTCATTATACAGCAGAATTTTTGCTCCAGATTGTTCCATGTCCACTAATGAGGACCCAACAGCTCCAGCAGGGTTGGGGTTGGCCCCAGTGAGCCTGGCTGGATGGGCCTACTCTGGGGTTGCACAGCCCACTGCAGCTTCCCTGGTACTGAGGACCAGACACTGGCTGGCATGTGATGTGTGTCACCTCTCCTTTCCAGGAAGCCATTCAGCAGCTGGACACTGAGCTGAGGAACACTAAGTGGGAGATGGCAGCCCAGCTGCGAGAATACCAGGACCTGCTCAATGTCAAGATGGCTCTGGATATAGAGATAGCCGCTTACAGGTGAGACGCACAGGGGCCGTCACATGGTGGAGAAACCTTGTGTTCCTATGAGACGCTAAGCCTTGGGTTGCAAGACCCCATTTAGGCAGCCTACCTGTCTTAGGGACAGGACTCTTTTTAAATTGTGGCAAAATAGATAAAACATACAATTTACCATTGAACCAATTTATTTATTTTATATTTTATTTATTTTTTTGAGACAGACTTACTGTGTTGCCCAGGCTGGAGTACAGTGGTGTGATCTCTGCCCACTGCAACCTCTCCCTCCTGGGTTCAAGCGATTCCTGTGCCTCAGCCTCCTGAGTAGCTGGGATTACAGGTGCCTGCCACCACGCCTGGCTAATTTTTGTATTTTTTTTTTTAGTAGAAAAGGGGTTTCACCATGTTAGCCAGGCTGGTCTCGAACTCCTGGACTCAAGCCATCTGCCCACCTCAGCCTCCCAAAGTCCTGGGATTATAGGTGTGAGCCACCATGCGCAGCCCCATTTAACCATGTTAAGTAGACAGTTCGGTGATATTAAGTATTTTCACATTACTGTGCAGCCATAACCACTGTCTCAAGAACTGTTTTCATCATCCCAAGCTGAAACTCCATACCCAAGAAGGCATCATTATCATTCTCTCCTTCCTTCAGCCCCTGGCAGCCACTCTTACTTTGTGAGATACATGAGTCTTTTTTTTTTTTTGAGATGGAATCTCACTCTGTTGCCCAGGCTGGAGTGCAGCAGCATTAGCTCAGCTCACTGCAACCTCTGTCTCCTGGGTTTAAGTGATTCTCCTGCCTCAGCCTCCCAAGTAGCTGGGATTACAGGCACCCGCCACCACACCCAGCTATTTTTTGTATCCTTTAGTAGAGACCGGGTTTCACTGTGTTGGCCAGGCTGGTCTCAAACTCCTGACCTCAGGTGATCTGCCCACCTTGGCCTCCCAAAGTGCTGGGATTACAGGCGTGAGCCACTGCGCCCAGCCAATGAGTCTTGAGAGTGACTGACTTTCATTCTGAAATGATTTAGAGGGTGGAAGTTCCTTATCCCCTCCCCAAATCCAGCCAGCCAGAGGCCTGCTTTGGAGGGAAAAGAGGTGCTTGAATTGTCAAGGAGCTTTAAAACTCTGTCCTTGAGAGTTTCTTAGCTCTGCAAGCATTCACTTCTTGGGGAAATAAAATGGAGATGATAATAAGACCACCCATGTCATAGGGTTGTCAGGAAGATGAGCTAATCCCATTCCCAAGCTAATCCAGGAAGCACAGGTACCACTGGGCTGCCACAGAGGGAATCCTTAGTCAATGGCAGTCTTGAGAAAGCCAATCTCAGGAATAAGACCTGGGGGAGCCAGGGCTAAGGAGCAGGACTGATCCCCAAGGACTTGTCCCAGTTCTGACTGGTGACCCGTGGCTTCCTACTTCTTGGCTCTAGTCTGTAATCTTGCTACTCAAAGCATGGCACATGAACCAGCGGAACTGGCGTCATTCAAGAGCTTATCAGAAAGGTAGTCTCTCAGTCGAGTGTGGTGGCCCATGTCTGTAATCCCAGCACTTTGGAAGGCCAAGGCAGACAGATTGTTTCAGTTCAGGAGTTTGAGGCCAAGCTGGGCAGCATGGCAAAACCCCATTTCTACAAAAAATACAAAAAAAAAAAAAGATAGTTGGGCATGGTGGCACATGCCTTTAGTCTCAGCTGCTCGGGAGGCTGACGTGGGAGGATCACCTGAGCCCGGGAGTTGGAGGTTTCAGTGAGCTATGATCATGCCACTGCACTCCAGCCTGTCATCACAGAGTGAGACACTGTCTCAAAAACAACAACAAAAGACAGACTCTCAGCCCCTCCCCAGACCTGCTGAATCAGAATCTGCATTTTGATAAGATCCCCAGTCATCTGTGTGCTGCTAAATTTGGGAAGCACTAGTCTGAGGGGTAACCCCCACACTTACTCTGAGACAGGCACTCTGCCAAGTCTTTTCTGTTCGTTGTCTCACTGAAACAACCCTCTGATGTAGGGACTCTAATGACCCTCTTTTTCCAATGAGGAAATTGAGGCTCAAAGAGTTTGTGTGTCTTGGCCAAGGTCACCCATCTAGTGAGGAGCAAAGCCAGGAGGGGAAACTGCAGCCTCTACCCTATTCCTGAAACTCAAAATATGGTAAAACAGGGTGACGAGAGACACTCGCGATTCAAATGGGAGCATTCTAAGACCTCTTAAACCCAAATTTATGAAAGTGGAATTGTGGTTAGGCGTGGTGGCTCACACCTGTAATCCCAGCACTTTGGGAGGCTGAGGCGGGTGGATCATCTGAGGTCAGGAGTTTGAGACCAGCCTGACCAATATTGTGAAACCCCGTCTCTACTAAAAATACAAAAATTAACTGGGCGTGGTGGCGTGTGCCTCTACTCCCAGCTATTCAGGAGGCTGAGACAGGAGAATTATTTGAATCTTGGAGGCAGAGGTTGTAGTGAGCTAAGATTGTACCACTGGACTCCAGCCTAGGCGACAGAGCGAGACTCCATCTCAAAAAGAGAAAAAAATGGAATTGTTTGCTCAGGCTCCCAGGATTCTCTTGAATAATATTTTAGTTTGAGGTACAATAAATTTAACCTTTGTTAAATTTATTCAGGAGCTTTCTCTTGAGGGCCTTTTTTATGGGGCAAAAGTTGTTTTATTTCAAAAGTTTCAGGCTTAGCTGTATTGAAGAAGACCAGTTGCTTAAGCCTGGGCAATAGAGCGAGACCCTGTCTCACAAAAAAAAAAAAAACCCAGTCCACTGGGTTACATATTCTGGGTGGTCACTGGAATGATTTGCCAAGTGACTTTCTCCAGGCTCATAATGCCCACCCTTCACATTCCTGTTCCACCAAAATCCATATCATTCAGTGTCAGTGACCTTCAGGATAGTCTAGGAAGAACCCAAATAGTGAATTTGCTCTGAGTGTATAGTAATGTGTTCCATTATCCATCCTGCAGAAAACTCCTGGAAGGTGAAGAGTGTCGGATTGGCTTTGGCCCAATTCCTTTCTCGCTTCCCGAAGGACTCCCCAAAATTCCCGCTGTGTCCACTCACATAAAGGTCAAAAGCGAAGAGAAGGTCAAAGTGGTGGAGAAGTCTGAGAAAGAAACTGTGATTGTGGAGGAACAGACAGAGGAGACCCAAGTAACTGAAGAAGTGACTGAAGAAGAGGAGAAAGAGGCCAAAGAGGAGGAGGGCAAGGAGGAAGAAGGGGGTGAAGAGGAGGAGGCAGAAGGGGGAGAAGAAGAAGCAAAGTCTCCCCCAGCAGAAGAGGCTGCATCCCCAGAGAAGGAAGCCAAGTCACCAGTAAAGGAAGAGGCAAAGTCACCGGCTGAGGCCAAGTCCCCAGAGAAGGAGGAAGCAAAATCCCCAACTGAGGTCAAGTCCCCCGAGAAGGCCAAGTCTCCAGCAAAGGAAGAGGCAAAGTCACCGGCTGAGGCCAAGTCCCCTGAGAAGGCCAAGTCCCCAGCAAAGGAAGAGGCAAAGTCACCGGCTGAGGCCAAGTCTCCAGAGAAGGCCAAGTCCCCAGTGAAGGAAGAAGCAAAGTCACCAGCTGAGGCCAAGTCCCCTGAGAAGGCCAAGTCCCCAGTGAAGGAGGAAGCGAAGTCCCCCGAGAAGGCCAAGTCCCCAGTGAAGGAGGAAGCAAAGTCCCCCGAGAAGGCCAAGTCCCCAACGAAGGAGGAAGCGAAGTCCCCCGAGAAGGCCAAGTCCCCAACGAAGGAGGAAGCGAAGTCCCCCGAGAAGGCCAAGTCCCCAACGAAGGAGGAAGCGAAGTCCCCCGAGAAGGCCAAGTCCCCAGTGAAGGAGGAAGCGAAGTCCCCCGAGAAGGCCAAGTCCCCAGTGAAGGAGGAAGCGAAGTCCCCCGAGAAGGCCAAGTCCCCAGTGAAGGAGGAAGCGAAGTCCCCCGAGAAGGCCAAGTCCCCAGTGAAGGAGGAAGCGAAGTCCCCCGAGAAGGCCAAGTCCCCAGCGAAGGAGGAAGCGAAGTCCCCCGAGAAGGCCAAGACTCTTGATGTGAAATCTCCAGAAGCCAAGACGCCAGCGAAGGAGGAAGCAAGGTCCCCTGCAGACAAATCCCCTGAAAAGGCCAAAAGCCCTGTCAAGGAGAAGGTCAAGTCCCCAGATAAGGCGAAGTCTCCCCTGAAGGAGGATGCCAAGGCCCCTGAGAAAGAGATCCCAAAGAAGGAAGAGGTGAAGTCCCCAGTGAAGGAGGAGAAGCCCCAGGAGGTGAAAGTCAAAGAGTCCCCAAAGAAGGCGGAGGAAGAGAAAGCCCCTGCCACGCCAAAAACGGAGGAGAAGAAGGACAGCAAGAAAGAGGAGGCACCCAAGAAGGAGGCTCCAAAGCCCAAGGTGGAGGAGAAGAAGGAACCTGCTGTCGAAAAGCCCAAAGAATCCAAAGTTGAAGCCAAGAAGGAAGAGGCTGAAGATAAGAAAAAAGCTGCCACCCCAGAGAAGGAGGCTCCTGCCAAGGTGGAGGTGAAGGAAGATGCTAAACCCAAAGAGAAGACAGAAATGGCCAAGAAGGAACCAGATGATGCCAAGGCCAAGGAACCCAGCAAACCAGCAGAGAAGGAGGAGGCAGCAGCAGCACCGGAGAAAAAAGACACCAAGGAGGAGAAGGCCAAGAAGCCTGAGGAGAAACCCAAGACAGAGGCCAAAGCCAAGGAGGATGACAAGACCCTCTCAAAGGAGCCTAGCAAGCCTAAGGCGGAAAAGGCTGAAAAATCCTCCAGCACAGACCAAAAAGATAGCAGGCCTCCAGAGAAGGCCACAGAAGACAAGGCCGCCAAGGGGAAGTAAGGCAGGGAGAAAGGAACATCCGGAACAGCCAAAGAAACTCAGAAGAGTCCCAGAGCTCAAGGATCGGATTAACACAATTTTCACTTTTTCTCTTTATGTAAGAAGAAACTGCTTTGATGACGGGGCTTCCTTCAAACAGGAATTTGTTAGCAATATGTTAGCAAGAGAGGGCACTCCCAGGCCCCTGCCCCCACGCCCTCCCCAGGCGATGGACAATTATGTTATGATAGCTTATGTAGCTGAATGTGATACATGCCGAATGCCACACGTAAACACTTGACTATAAAACTGCCCCCTCCTTTCCAAATAAGTGCATTTATTGCCTCTGTGTGCAACTGACAGATGACCGCAATAATGAATGAGCAGTTAGAAACACATTATGCTTGAGATGTCTTAACCTATTCCCAAATGCCTTCTGTTTTCCAAAGGAGTGGTCAAGCCCTTGCCCAGAGCTCTCTATTCTGGAAGAGCGGTCCAGGTGGGGCCGGGCACTGGCCACTGAATTATGCCAGGGCGCACTTTCCACTGGAGTCCACTTTCAATTGCTTCTGTGCAATAAAACCAAGTGCTTATAAAATGAAAATGTTGCCGCTGTTACTTACTCTCTTCCCATGGGAAGGCTGGGGGCAGGGAAGGGGAGGTCTGGATGGGACACCCAAGACTGCATGGGACTGAGCAAGCATCAGTTCCCTCGTGGGTCTAGAGCGACTTGCATGGTCTCTCTAGTGCTGTTTCCTGAGCACAAACCATGTGCCAGGCAGTGTGCTATGGGCTTCATTTTTATGATCTGTATAGGTGACCTGGTATGTGGGTTCTTGGTGTGGACTGTGGACTGCCTTCAGCAGCATCACCTGGGAGCATTATGAAAATGCACGCTTGGCCGGGCGCAGTGGCTCATGTCTGTAACCCCAGCACTTTGGGAGGCTGAGGCGAGTGGATCACGAGGTCAGGAGATCGAGACCATCCTGGTAACACGGTGAAACCCCGTCTCTACTAAAAATACAAAAAATTAGCCGGGTGTGGTAGAGGGCACCTGTAGTACCAGCTACTTGGGAGGCTGAGGCAGGAGAATGGTGTGAGCCTGGGAGGCGGAACTTGCAGTGAGCGGAGATCGTGCCACTGCACTCCAGCCTGGGCGACAGAGCAAGACTCCGTCTCAAAAAAAAAATAATTAAAAAATGCACACTTACCCAGGTGTGGTGGCTCATACCTGTAATCCCAGCACTTTGGGAGGCCAGGGCGGGCAGATCACAAGGTCAGGAGTTCAAGACCAGCCTGGCCAACATGGTGAAACCCTATCTCTACTGAAAATACAAAAATTAGCTGGACATGATGGCACATGCCTGTAGTCCCAGCTACTCGGGAGGCTGAGGCAGGAGAATTGCTTAAACCCTGGAGGTGGAGCTTGCATTGAGCTAAGATCGTGCCACTGCACTCCAGCCTGGCGACACAGCAAGACTCTGTCTCAAAAAAAAAAAAAAAAAAAAAAAAAAAAAAACATTCCAGCAGGACATGATGGCTCATGCCAATGAGCCCAACACTTTAGGAGGCCAAAGTGGGAGGATCACTTGAGCCCAGGAGTTTGAGATCAGCCTAGGCAACGTAGACCCCACATCTTAAAAGTTTTTTGTTTTTTTTTTTAATTAGCTGGGGCCGGGCATGGTGGCTTTGTTCTGTAATCCCAGCACTTTGGGAGAACAAGGCAGGCGCATCACTTGAGGTCAGGAGTTTGAGACCAGCCTGGCCAACATGGTGAAACCCCATCTCTACTAAAAAAAAAAAAAATTAGCTGGATGTGGTGGTGCACGTCTGTAATCCCAGCTACTTGGGAGGCTGAGGCAGGAGAATCGCTTGAACCGAGAAGGGCAGAGATTGCAGTGAGCCAAGATTGTGTCACCTGCACTCCAGCCTGGGTGGTAGAGAAAGACTCCATCTCAAAAAGCAAAACGAAACAAAAAAAAAACTAACTGGGTGTGGCGGCGGGCGCCTGTAATCCCAGCTACTCAGGAGGCTGAGGTACGAGAATCACTTGAACCTGGGAGGAAGAGGTTGCGGTGAGCTGAGATTGCGCCAGTGCCATCTAGCTGGGGTGATAGAGAAAAAATAAAATAATAAAATTAGCTGGGTATGGGGCACACGCCTGTGGTCCCAGCTACTAGGGGGCTGAGGTGAAAGGATTGTTTTAACCCAGGAGTTCAAGGCTGTAGTGAACTATGATCACATTGCACTCCAGTCTGTGTGAAAGGGTGAGAACTTTTCTCCAAAAAACAAAGAAAGAGAGAAATGGCTTTGATTGGTTGGCTCTTCATTATCAAACATGCCCAAGGACTCTATGAAAACCTAAGCATTAATTTTCTGAGCATCTCTTCCCTAGGGAAATCAGACAGACCTCCACAGGCCCTGGCACATAGTACAGTATCTGAATATCCAACTGGGATCTAAGACCCAGGAAATTCCCATGTGTCTTATCTGAAAAAAGTTACAGTTGGTTGAGAACCTCAAAATACTTATAATGATGACAAGTACCATTTGTTGAGATAACCATGCTTTGTTTTTGTTTTTGTTTTGAGATGGTCTTGCTCTGTCACCCAGGCTGGAGTGTAGTGGCACGATCTTGGCTCACTGCAACCTCCGCCTCCTGGCATCAAGCAGTTCTCCTGCCTCAGCCTCCCAAGTAGCTGGGACTACAGGTGCGTGCCACCATGCCTGGCTAATTTTTGTATTTTTAGTAGAGATGGGGTTTCACCATGTTGGCCAGGCTGACCTCAGGTGATCCACCCACCTCAGCCTCCCAAAGTGCTGGGATTACAGGTGTGAGCCATGAAGCATGGCAGAGATAATCATGTTTTTACATAAATTCTCTCCAATCCATATGGGCATTTTTCAACACAGAGATTCTGATGCCTATTTTAATGGTGAGAAAACAGGTGAGGTGAGTTGCCCAGAGCCACACAGCTAGTAAATGATAGTGCTAGAATTTGAACCCAAACCTTAACTCCAGAGTCCATGTTTTCTGTAGTACCATGCCACAGAGCCCGGAGCAAGCTGCATTGGTTTAATTTTGGTCATCAAATGACTGCTATGTCAGGTGTCAGCTGTTCCAATTCACCTGGGATATAGGAATTTCCCAAGATACAGGACTTTTAGTGTTAAAACTAGGGAAGTCCTGGGCAAATGGGGATGAATTGTTCCCCCTAATGTTTGGGCAGCCATTCTAGCACATGTCAGAATATTGCATGTGACAAAACCTAATGGCAACATTCAAGGGCTGAAGTGAAGTCACTGGACTCAGTCACTTCTTGGCTGTCAGGTCTGTTTTCCTCAATATTGGCTTTTGTGATAGGCTTCCTCTATAATGGCTCCAATGGCCAAGTGCCTGTAATCCAAGCACTTTGGGAAGCTGAGGCAGGAGGATTGTGTGAGGCCAGGAGTTTGAATCCAGCCTGGGTACCAAAGCCCTTGTCTACCAAAAATTTAACCAAAACAAAACAAAAACAAACTACTGGGCATAGTGGTGCAAGCCTGTAGTTGTAGCTACTTGGGAGGCTGAGGCAGAAGGATTGCTTGAGCCCAGGAGTTCAAGGTTACAGTGAGCTATGATTGCTACCACTGTACTCCAGCCTGAGTGACAGTAAAACTCTGTCTCTAAGAGATAAATTAAAAATTAATAAAATAGGCTGGGCGTGGTGGCTCAAGCCTGTAATCCCAGCACTTTGAGAGGCCAAGACAGGTGAATCACGAGGTCAGGAGATCGAGACCATCCTGGCTAACACAGTGAAACCCCGTCTCTACTAAAAATACAAAAAACTAGCTGGGCAAGGTGGCGGGCGCCTGTAGTCCCAGCTACTTGGGAGGCTGAGGCAGGAGAACGGCATAAATCCGGGAGGCGGAGCTTGCAGTGAGCTGAGATCTGGCCACTGCACTCCAACCTGGGCGACAGAGCGAGACTCCGTCTTAAAAAAAAAAAAAAAAACCTAGCTTTGGGAGGCCGAGACGGGCGGATCACGAGGTCAGAAGATCGAGACCATCCTGCCTAACATGGTGAAACCCCGTCTCTACTAAAAAATACAAAAAACTAGCCGGGTGAGGTGGCGGGCGCCTGTAGTCCCAGCTACTGGGGAGGCTGAGGCAGGAGAATGGCGTAAACCCGGGAGGCGGAGCTTGCAGTGAGCTGAGATCCGGCCACTGCACTCCAGCCCGGGCAACAGAGCGAGACTCCGTCTCAAAAAAAAAAAAAAAAAAAAAAAAAAAAAAAAATTAATAACATAAAATGGTTCCCAACAGTTCCCACCTCCTGTTATTTTTGCTCTTTTGTAATACCCTCCCCTTCAATGTAGGCCTGATTTAGTAATTCGTTCTAATGACTAGTATATGGCAAAGTGGTAGAATGTCATTTCCATGAGTAGTTTACAAGAAGATTCTGGCTTCTGTTTTGTTTGCTCTCACTGTGATGGAAGCCAGCTACCATGTTGTGAGTTGCCCTAAGGAGAGGCCTACATGGTAAGAAACTGAAGGAACCCTTTGGCCAATAGCCAGTAAGGAACTGAGGTCCTAAATTCAAGAAGAAACTGAATTCTACTAATAACCACACGAATGAGAATGGAAGCAGATCTTCCCCAGTTGAGCCATCAAATGAGACTGCAGCCCCATCCAACACCCTGATTGAAGCCTTATGAGAGGCTTTAAGGAACAGCCCCCAGCTAAGCTGTGCCTGGATAATAATAAATGTTTGTTGTTTGAAGTCACCAAGTTCTTGGGTAATTTGTTACACAGAAATAGATGTAACTAAGCTTCTCTTACACTAGAGTAAAACTAAAAGTTAATAACTAATCTGGGAAAGTCACAAATATGTTGAAAACCAAACACTCCTAAATAACCAATGGGTCAAAGATGAAATCAGATGGGAAATCAGAATATTTTTAGATGAATGAAAATCAAGACATAACATATGAAAACTTATGGTATGCAACTAAAACAATGCTTAGAGGGAAATTTAAAGTTGCAAATGTCTACATTTAAAAAGATGAATGAGGCCAGGCACAGTGGCTCATGCCTGTAATCCCAGCACTTTGGGAGGCTGAGGCTGGAGGATCACTTCAGCCCAGGAGTTCTAGACCAGCTTGGGGAACATAGTGAGACCCCATCACTACAAAACAAAAATTAAAAAATTAACCAGGAACAGTGGCGTGTGCCTGTAGTCCCAGCTACTTGGGAGGCTGAGGCAGGAGGGTTGCCTGAGCCCAGGAGTTCAAGACTGCAGTGAGCTATAATTGTACCACTGCACTCCAACCTGGGTGACAGAGCAAGATCCTGTCTCTAAATAAAGAAAGAAAGAAAAAGAAGAATGACCTCAAATCAGTAACCTAAATTTCTACCTTAAGACATTGAAAAAAGAAGAGCAAAGTAAACCCAAAGAAAGATTAGAGTGGAAATTAATGAAATAGAGAATATAAAAATGACAGAGAAAATCAGTGAAATTAAAAGTTAGGTCTTGGCCGGGCGTGGTGGCTCACACCTGTAATCCCAGCACTTTGGGAGGCCGAGGAGGGCGGATCACCTGAGGTCAGGAGTTTGAGACCAGCCTGGTCAACATGCTGAAACTCCACCTCTACTAAAAATACAAAAATTAGCCAGGCATGGTGACAAGCGCCTGTAATCCCAGCTACTTGGGAGGCTGAGGCAAGAGAATTGTTTGAACCTGGGAGGCGGAGGTTGCAGTGAGCCAAGATTGCGCCATTGCACTCCAGCCTGGACGACAAGTGTGAAACTCTGTCTCAAAAAAAAATAACAATAATGAAAATAAAAGGTCTTAAAAAGACCAACAAAGGGCCAGGCGCGGTGGCTCATGCCCATAATCCCAGCACTTTGGGAGGCCGAGGCGGACGGATCATGAGGTCAGGAGATCGAGACCATCCTGGCTAACACGGTGAAACCCCGTCTCTACTAAAAATACAAAAACTTAGCCGGGCGTGGTGGTGGGCGCCTGTAGTCCCAGCTACTCTGGAGGCTGAGGCAGGAGAATGGCATGAACCCGGGAGGCGGAGCTTGCAGTGAGCCGAGATTGCGCCACTGCACTCCAGCCTGGGGGACAGAGTGAGACTCCGTCTCAAAAAAAAAAAAAAAAAAAAAAGACCAACAAAATTGACAAACCTTTAGCTAGACTGACTAAGATAAAAGAAGACTCAAATTACTAAAATCAAGAATAAAAGAGAAGGCATTAATGCCAACCTTACAGAAATAAAAGGAATTGTAAGGCAATACTGTGAACAACTGTATGTCTACTGATTCAATAATTTAGATTAAATGCATACATTCCTAGAAATATAAAAACTACTGAAACTGACTCAAGACAAGTGAGAAAATCTGGCCAGGTGCGGTGGCTCATGCCTGTAATCCCAGAACTTTGAGAGGCCGAAGCAGGTGGATCACCTCAGGTCGGGAGTTCGAGACCAGCCTGGCTGACATGGTGAAACCCTCGTCTCTACTAAAAAAATACAAAAATTACCCAGGCGTGGTGGCACACGTCTGTAATCCCAGCTACTCAGGAGGCTGAGGCAGGAGAATTGCTTGAACCCGGGAGGCGGAGGTTGCAGTGAGCCGAGAACACACCACTGCCTTCCAGTCTGGGTGACAGAGCAAGACTCCATCTCAAAAATAAATAAATAGGCCGGGCACAGTGGCTTACACCTGTAATCCTAGTACTTTGGGAGGCCGAGGTGGGTGGATCACGAGGTCAGGAGACTGAGACCATCCTGGCTAACATGGTGAAACCCCGTCTCTACTAAAAATACAAAAAAATAGCTGGGTGTGGTGGTGGGCGCCTGTAGTCCCAGCTACTCGGGAGGCTGAGGCAGGAGAATGGCATGAACCTGGGAGGTGGAGCTTCCAGTGAACCGAGATCGCACCACTGTGCTCCAGCCTGGGTGACAGAGCGAGACTCTGTCTCAAAATAAATAATTAAATAAATAAAAGAAAAATAATAAAATATGAATAGATCTATCATAAATAAAGAGATTAAGGTACTAATTTTAAAACTACCCACAAAGAAAAGTTCAGGTCCAGATGGCTTCACTGGTGAAATCTACCAAACATTTAGAGGAAAATTTATACCAGTCCTTCTCAAAGGCTTCCAAAAACTTGGAAGAAACACTTCCTTAACTCATTCTATGAGGCCTGTGTGTTACCTGAATACCAGAGCCAGAAAAAGACATCACAAGAAAACTATAGATCAATATATTTTATAAATACAGATGCAAAAATCGCCAACAAAGTACTAGGTAAATCTGATCCAACACCATATTTAAAAGATCAGAGCAGGGACGGTGGCTCATGCCTGTAATCTCAGCACTTTGGGAGGCCGAGGTAGGCAGATCACAAGCTCAGGAGTTCGAGACCAGCCTGGCCAACATGGTGAAACCCTGTCTCTATTAAAAATACAAAAATTAGCCAAGTGTGGTGGCACATGCCTGTAATCCCAGCTGCTTGGGAGGCTGAGGCAGGAGAATCGCTTGAACCCAGGAGGTGGAGGTTGCAGTGAGCCGAGGTCACACCATTACACTCCAGCCTGGACAACAAGAGAGAAACTCTGTCTCAAAAATAAATAAATAAATAAATACAGGCTGGACATGGTGGCTCATGCCTGTAATCCCCGCACCTTGGGAGGCCGAGGCGAGAGGTTCACTTGAGATTAGGAGTTTGAGACCAGCCTGGGCAGCATGGTAAAACCCCATCTCTACTTAAAAAAAAAAAAAGCAAAAATTAGCCAGGCATGGTGGGGCGAGTACTTGTAGTCCCAGTTACTCAGGAGGCTGAAGCAGGAGAATCACTTGAACCTGGAGGCAGAGGTTGCAGTGAGCCAAGACTGCACCACTGCACTCCAGCTTGAGTGACAGAGTGAGAGTCTGTCTCAAAAAAAAAAAAAAAAGGAAAAGGAAAAGAAAAGAAAATCGATTAATGTAATACACTACCTTAAAGAATGAAGAGGAGCTGGGCACAGTGGCTCGCACCTGTATTCCCAGGTATGTGGGAGGCTGAGGTAGGAGAATCGCTTGAGCCCTGGAGTTCAAGGCTGCAGTAAGCTCTGATTGCACCACTGCACTCTAGCCTGGGTGACAGAGCAAAACCCTGTATCTAAAACAAAAAACAAAAAACCAATGGTGAAAGGCTGAAAGCTTTTCCCCTAAGATCAGGAACAAGACAGAGATGCCCACTTTCACAATTGTATTCAACATAGTACTGGCAGTCCTAGCCAAAGAAATTAGGCAAGAAAAAGAAAAGGCATCCAAATTGGAAAGGAAGAAATAGAACTATCTCTATTTGCAGATGACATTATCACATATATAGAAAATCCCAAATAATCCACAATAAACTATTTATTTATTTATTTATTTAATTATTTATTTGAGACAAGGTTTCACTTTGTCCCCAAGACTGGAGTGAAGTTGTGTGATCATAGCTCACTGTAGCCTCTAACTTCTGGGCTCATGTGAACCTCCTGCCTTAGCCTCTTGAGTAGCTGGGACTACAATTATGTGCCACTACACCTGGCTAATTTTTAAATCTTATTTTTGTATAGACAGGGCTTCACTATATTGCCCAGACTGGCAGAAAATTTTTTTTTTTAATTACTAGAGTTAATAAATGAATTCAGTAAAGCAGCAGGGGGCAAAGTCAGCACACAAAGAACAATTGTACGTCTACTCACCAATGAACAATCAGAAAAAGAAATTAAGAAAACAATTCTATTTATAATAGTATCAAAAAGAATAAAATACCTAGGGATAAATTTAACCAAGGAGGCAAAATACTTACACACTAAGTTGCATTTAAATAGGACAGTGAACGTAAAAGTGTGATTAGTACAGGGCCTGACCCAAAATAGATGCTTAATGCCTATTCTCATCAGAGACACCACTGAACGCCATAGAAAGGAGAGTCGGCTACACTGACAGGGACGAAGTTCCTTTGGAAGTCTGGCAGCCCTGCTCCCTCCTAGGGATAGGGTTTTGCTTAGCTTTGCGGAGTGATCAGCAAGAACACCCTTAAGTTCATGAAAAGGGTCTGTGGAGTTATTTGCAAAGAAAATAGTAAGGGGTAAGCTGGGAAGAAAATAAGGGAGAGACTAGAAGATGCCGATAAATCAGGAATGTGGATGGCAGTTTTAAAAAGGCAAGGAACAGGCCTGACATGGTGGGTTCACGCCTGTAATCCTAGCACTTTGGGAGGCCGAGGTGGGAAGATTGCTTGAGGCCAGGAGTTCAAGACTAGCCTGAGCAGCATAGTGAGACCTTGTCTCTACAAAAGAAAAAAAAAAAGTTTTAAAAACATTGTCAAGGAAAAAAAAGAAAAAAGAAACAAAGGCGAGCAACACAGGCTGAGTCCCAGGTACAAGAGAGCGACAGATGGGCTGCGGTCTGCGATATGCCCCAGAATATAATCTGCCAAAAGTCCATGGACAATTCCAGCTGAGGAGGAAGCTTCTAGGTCTTCCCAAGCCAGTCCCTCTCCCCCTAATCTGCCCACCCTTGGCATGAATGGCTAAGTAGCCCACAGGGGAGGGACTGACCGGGCTTCTTGCTTGTTTGAAAATCCTCCTTAAAGCCAAGGGATTCTTTTGTTCAGCCTGCTTCTCTGGAAAGGGAAAATCTCTTCTGGAGGGTGACAGGCTCTCATAACCCCTAAGAAGCAAAGCCTCTTCCCAGCCCTCACAAGCTCTCTTTGAAATCTTGTCCTGGCTTCTGGAGATGAGCTTTTGTGCTGACTCAGTTTGGCTGCCTTCCAGCCAAGAACAAAGAAGTGCAGGCTGCAATGCGGGGGCCATTAAAGCAACTATTTTTAGGCTCTATTTCAATCTTATTCAGCACAGGCGGTGAGACACAAGGCCTGAAGGTGGACAGACCAGGGGGATGCCACCTGGGACAAAGTCCCAGGCAAGTAGGTCAGGGAAAAGACAAGGAGATCTCGCTATGTGGAGAGAAAGAAGCACCTTGCCGGGCGTGGTGGCTCACACCTGTAATCCCAGCACTTTGGGAGGCCGAGGCAGGTGAATCACGAGGTCAGGAGATTGAGACCATCCATGGTGAAACCCCATCTCTACTAAAAATATAAAAACTTAGCCAGGCATGGTGGTGGGCGCCTGTAATCTCAGCTACTCAGAAGGCTGAGGCAGGAGAATTGCGTGAACCCGGGAGGCGGAGGTTGCAGTGAGCCAATATCGTGCCACTGCACTCCAGCCTGGGCAACAGAGCGAGACTCCATCTCAAAAAAAAAAAAAAGCACCCAGATGCTCATGCTGCTATCCAAGGTGCAGAAGACTGGAGAAGAAAGAGAGCTGCCCAGAGAATCTGGCCCTGTAGAGTCATCAAGAAAAATGAGGAAAGCGAAGGGAAGGGAGGGAAGGGGAAGGGGAAGGGGAAGGGGAAGGGGAAGGGGAAGGGGGGAAGGGGGGGAAGGGAGGGGAAGGGGAAGGGGAAGGGGAAGGGGAAGGGGAAGGGGAAGGGAAGGGGAAGGGAGGGGAAGGGAGGGGAAGGGAGGGGAGGGGAGGGGAGGGGAGGGAGTACAGTGTCTTCCATAAAGAGACCAGGGCACTCTATACCTGGGGATCTTGGTTAAAAATACACTTCTTGGCTGGGTGGGGTGGCTCACGCCTGTAATCCCAGCACTTTGGGAGGCCAAGGTGGGTGGATCACCTGAGGTCAGGAGTTTGAGACCAGCCTAGCCAACACGGTGAAACCCTGTCTCTACTAAAAATACAAAATTAAGCCGGGCGCGGTGGCTCAAGCCTGTAATCCCAGCACTTTGGGAGGCTGAGACGGGCGGATCACGAGGTCAGGAGATCGAGACCATCCTGGCTAACACGGTGAAACCCCGTCTCTACTAAAAATACAAAAAAAACTAGCCGGGCGAGGTGGCGGGCGCCTGTAGTCCCAGCTACTCTGGAGGCTGAGGCAGGAGAATGGCGTAAACCTGGGAGGCGGAGCTTGCAGTGAGCTGAGATCCGGCCACTGCACTCCAGCCCGGGCCACAGAGCAAGACTCCGTCTCAACAAAAAAAAAAAAAAAAAAAAAAAAAAAAAAAAAAAAAAAAAAAAAAAAAAAAAAATTAGCCACATACTTGTAATCCCAGCTCTTGGGAGGCTGAGGCAGGAGAATCACTTGAACCCAGGAGGTGGAGGCTGCAGTGAGCTGAGATCGTGCCATTGCACTCCAGCCTGGGCAACAGAGCAAGGCTCAAAAAATAAAAATAAAAAAATACACTTCCTTGGCGCATCTCAGGTCAACTGAGTCAGAATATTTGGAATGAGACTTGGGTGTCTGTGTTTCTAATCAGGTGCTGGGATGGGTGACTCCCACATGGGCTGAAGTTCGAGGACCTCTGAGCTAGAGAGTACCTGCCTTTGGAATTCAAACGACTGATGTGGACTGACGGTAGTGGTGGTGATTTAACAGCCATTGAAGGTACCATTCTCTTCTCCTTGCTAGGCTCAGGTTTCTTTTCTTTTTCCAAATGGGGACTCACTATATTACCCACGCTGGTCTTGAATTCCTGGGCTCAAGCAATTCTCCTGCCTCAGCTTTCTGAATGGCTTGGATTATAGGCACGAGCCACCATGCCCAGCAAGGCTTAGGTTTTCATCTGTAAAATGAAGGGCCCTGGTAGGGGTAGGAATTTATTACTTAGCTCTTCCTCTGAAAATCCTTATCCCTGGGATACTCAGTGATCAGCAGAGAGACCTGGAGGAATAGCTTTTATACTGGAGGCCTGCATTATCCAAAGAAAAAAAGTAAAAGTCCACTTGGGGGAATATGCTTATGATGCGGATCAAGCTTAACAGCATGTTTTGGAGGGATAAGAAGTTTCATCAGGACAATCACAAAAAATAAAATGTGTTTCCTCTTGGAGTTAGCAAACTTTATCTCTGCAACTACGTACTAATTCTCAAAAATTTTTACATTTCTACATCTTTTTTTTTTTCCCCCAAGACGGAGTCTTGCTCTGTTGTCCAGGCTGGAATGCAGTGGCACAATCTCAGCTAAGTGCAACCTCCACTTTGGGGATTCAAGCAATTCTCCTGCCTCAGCCTCCCTGAGTAGTTGGGATTACAGGCATGCACCACCATGCCCAGCTAATTTTTGTATTTTTAGTAGACGGGGTTTCACCATGTTGATCAGGCTGGTCTTGAACTCCTGACCTCAGGTGATCTGCCCACTGGCATCCCAAAGTGCTGATATTACAGGTGTGAGCCACTGTGCCCGGCCCATCTTATTTTTTAAAACGAAAAAAGAATGGAGTACTGATGGTGGGGGTCAAGATACACTTTTTGACAAAACTGTCCAAGAATAGTCTATGCCATCCTTTACTTTGACTTGCAGGAGTATCACAAAGGAGGTAATTTTATGAACATTTTAAAGGTTGTTACCTATCTTTCCAAGACTTCTCTTAATCCTTTGAGAATCAAACCATTATATTTTGAGGCACTTTTGTCATTACCATGAAGACTCTACTCAGGCCAGGCGTGGTGGCTCATGCCTATAATTCTAGCACTTTGGCAGGCCTAGGTGGGAGGATCATTTGAGCCCAGGAGTTTTGAGACCAGCCTGAGAAAAATACAAAAAATTTAAAAATTAGCCAGGCATGGACACGTCTGTGGTCCCAGCTACTTGGGAGGCTGAGGCAGGAGGATCACTTGAGTCCAGGAGAGGTTGAGGCTGCAGTGAGCTGTGTTCATGCCTACTGCACTCCAGCCTGGACAACAGAGCAAGACCCTGTCTCAATTTTAAAATATATATATTCTCCTCAAATGTTACCTGGTCTCACTGTCCTGTATCTCTGTATGTGACTGATTCTCCAACACCACTCTCGCCAACTCCATGAAATCCTGTAAGACTTAGAATTACTCTCTGTGAAGTCCAGTTGATCTCTGAACAACAGTTTGGACTCTGTGGGTCTATTATATGCAGATTTCTTTTTTTAAAAAATTTTTTAGAGATAGGGTCTCGCATTGTTTCCCAGGCTAGAGTACAGTACAAGCACAATGAATAGTTCACTGTGACCTTGAACTCCTGGACTCGAGTCATCTGCCCACCTCAGCCTTCTGAGTAACTGGGACTATTGGTGGATACCACCACACCTGGCTAATTTTTAAATTTTTTGTAGACACAGGGTCTCACTACGTTGCTCAGGCTGGACCTGAACTCCTGGCCTCAAGGGATCCTCCCGCCTTAGCCTCCCAAAGTACTAGGATTACAGTCATGAGCCCCTGCACAGATTTTGTTCAATAAAATAACAGTGGTGCCTGCCTCTCCCTCCTCCTCCTCCACGTTTTCTGCCTCTGCCATCCTAGAGACACCAAGACCAACCCCTCCTCTTCCTTAGATTATTCAACCCTGAGACAGGATGTGAAGACCTTTATGGTGATCCACTTCCACTTACTAGTAGATATATATTTCTTTCCTTATGGCTTTCTTATTTTTTAATTTTTTTATTTTATTTTATTTAATTTTTTTGAGACGGAGTCTTGCTCTGTCACCCAAGCTGGAGTGCACTGGCCAGTTCTCAGCTCACTGCAAGCTCCACCTCCCGGGTTCATGCCATTCTCCTGCCTCAGCCTCCCGAGTAGCTGGGACTACAGGCGCCCGCCACCTTGCCCGGCTAGTTTTTTGTATTTTTTAGTAGAGACGGGGTTTCACCGTGTTAGCCAGGATGGTCTCGATCTCCTGACCTTGTGATCCGCCCGCCTCGGCCTCCCAAAGTGCTGGGATTACAGGCTTGAGCCACCGCACCCGGCCTATTTTTTTATTTTTGAGACGGAGTCTTACTCTGTTGCCCAAGCTCGAGTACAGTAGCGTGATCTTGGCTTACTGCAACCTCTGCCTCAAAGGTTCAAGTAATTCTGCTTCAGCCTCTTGAGTAGCTGGGACTACAGGCATGCACCACCACGCTTGGCTAATTTTCATGTTTTTAGCAGAGACAGGGTTTCACCATGTTGGCCAGGCTGGTCTCAAACTCCTGACCTCAAGTGATCCACCCGCCTTGGCCTCCCAAAGCGCTGGGATTACAGACATGAGTCACTGTGCCCAGGCCCCCTTATGACTTTCCTAATAACATTTTCTTTCCTCTAGTTTACGCTATTGTAAGAATACAGTGTACAAGATACAAAATATATATTGAAAATATGTACTGACTGTTAGCAGTAAGTAACTACGAATAGCATATTACTGGTCAACAGCAGGCTATTAGTAGTTTTTAGGGAGTCAAAAGTTATACACAGATTTTTCAAATGTGCAGGGCAGGGGGTGTTGGTGCCCCTCACCCCTGAGTTGTTCAAGGATCAACTGAATTTGTCTTCTGTTTACACTGCACTGTCAGGCATTTATAACATCCAACAATCAGAGACAATTTGTCCATCGGCAACCCTGACAGGGATAATGGGAAGAGCGGGTGGGGAGGGAAGAGCTTTTGCTTTTTGTGCTCTGCTGCCTTTGGCTTCTTCTACCACCTCTTAACAGCAGGAACCTGGGATAATAAATACCAAGATCATGAGGACCTCACTCCCCAAAGCAGAAATAGGGTGTGCGTAGACAAGAGGTGAGCATCTGTCTGCAGAACTGGAATCTTTTTCCACTCTGCTTTTCTTGGCTGCTGAGAAAAAGTCTCTCTACAAATGCTTTTTCACACTGTGCCACAGCTCCCACCTGCCCTTCCAGACTGCAAAGCCACCCAGCAAGGAACCACAGACAAAAGCCACTGGTCAGGTGACGCTTTTTAATCGGCTGGTGGTGTCTTTAGAGAATATCAAGAGTCACATGTGGGCCACAGCAGAAAGCAGAAGCCCAGTACTCAGGGTGAGGCCTTGGGGGAAACAACAGGCTGGGCGGGAGGTCAGCGATGGCTGAAGAATCCCTGAGGATGGTTGTATTTAAATGGCTTCATCCTGCTGGGACCCCTAGAGAAATAGGAGAATGGAGTAGTTAATAACACACCTTCCAGGCTGATAATATAAATTATGGTTCATTCACACAAGAGAAAAAAAAAAAAGAGGCAGAGTTATATGACACAGAATATTATGAGAAAAGCATACAGCAGAACAACATATAAGGTGCGATACTATTTTCGTAAAAATGTCTTTTTGTGCTTGCTAATGAGTGAACACAAACTTGGAAAGGCCCTCACTGACAGTGGCACTTCAGGGACATAGCTTTGGGGACCCTCACTTTTTAGGATTGTTCCTTTTTTTTTTTTTTTTGAGACGGAGTCTCTGTATCGCCCAGGCTGGAGTGCAGTGGCACGATCTCAGCTCACTGCAACCCCTGCCTCCTGGGTTCAAGGGATTTTCGTGCCTC
Organism: Rhinopithecus roxellana; assembly: GCF_007565055.1. NCBI lineage: Eukaryota > Metazoa > Chordata > Mammalia > Primates > Cercopithecidae > Rhinopithecus > Rhinopithecus roxellana. The sequence continues at coordinate 21,060,482 of NC_044561.1, read as the reverse complement.
AGCCTCCCAAGTAGCTGGGATTACAGGCATGCACCACCATGCCTGGTTTTAGGTTGAGGTTTAGTTTAGGTTTCGCCATGTTGGCCAGGCTAGTGGAACTCCTGGTCTCAGGTCTCTTGCTGCCCATGCCAGCACTCAGCATCCTGGCCGGAGAGCCTTGCCTCTCACATCTACCAGCCATAGAGTTAACTGGATCTGAGTCACTGAAGGAGCGCCTTCCCAGGAATGTGGACAGAGGAGCTCAGCCTGGAGACGCAATAAAGCCCTTCAAGAATGGGGTCCTTTGGCCGGGAGGCGGAGGTTCCAATGAGCCGAGATCATGCTACTACACTCCAGCCTGGGCGACAGAGTGAGACTCCATCTCAAAAAAAAAAAAAAGAAAAAAGAAAAAGAAATGGGTCCTTTGGGAACCATTGGAGAAGAGGAAATAAATGCCGGCTATGTGAGTTCCCACCCTGGAAATGTGTTAAAGTGGGCTGGGCAGGTAGGAAGAGCTGAGGTCTTCAAGCGCTCTAGGGAGAGCAAGCCCTAGAAGGTGGCCACCAGCTTCACCTCCCAGCAGCCACTCAGAGCTGGAACTCGTTATTATGAGACAACACAATGAACCAGGCCAGTGGAGGTGTCAGATGAGGTGAGAGGATGCTGGGACTGCTTCTAGGGGCTGGAACTGGCTGTCCGAGAACAAGGTGAGGGAGAGGTAAGGCACTGTTTAGACTGACAGGGAACAAGGAGGGATGTCCTGATTAGAAACTGATTAGAAACAGATTATCACTCTTCTTCCCAAACACTGCTCCTCCCCAACCTCGCTCAGAAGGGAAGGGACGCCTGAGCAGTGAAATCTGCAGTTTTGAAACTGACTCTTAAAAGAACATGAGTTAGGGAATGAAAGGAAAATAAAGGACCCAAAACGAAAGAGAAAGAAAAAGTAGCTGGAAGTGCCATGAGCCCAGACCCTCTGAGTACCAAGCTGTCAGGAACTGCTGGCATTTTCCAAGTCCCAGTCTTGTGCCAGGAAGCTTTACATGAATTACTTCTGAATCATCATGAGCTAAAAGGTATTACTTCAACCACTTCACTCTTCAGAAAATGGCAGATGGGCACAATGGCTCACGCCTGTAATCCCAGCACTTTGGGAGGCTGAGGCAAGCTGATCACTTGAACCTAGGAGTTTGAGACCAGCCTGGCTAATATGGTGAAACCTCATCTCTATAAAAACATTTAAAAATTAGTTGGGTGTGGCAGTGCATGCCTGTGGTCCCAGCTACTAGGGAGGCTGAGGCGGGAGGATCGTTTGAGCCCTGGAGGTCAAGACTGCAAGGCTGCAGTGGGCTATGATCGTGCTGCTGCACTCCAGTCTGGGCAAGAGAGTAAGACCCTGCCTCAAAGAAAAGAAAAGAAAAAAAAAGGTGGGGGGAGGGCTCAGAGCTAAGCAGAAGTGACTCTATTAAGGTTAGCAGCAAAACAGATCTGCACTCCTCTGTCTTACTTCGAGGCTGGTTCCTTCTGTGCCACCTGACTGCCTAAGCTGCGGTTCTCACGGAAAGGACAGTACCCTAGAAAGACCACAGCAGACTCCCTGCGGACAGGCGAGCATGCACACAGTTTAAAAAGCTTATTTGGACAGCAAAAAGCAAACAAACTCTATTGTTTTCCACAGAAAGTACAGAAAATAAAGTTCAGCCAAATCCTCTTGGCCTACACCTGGCATTGTTTATGTGGTTGGGTGACCCACCTTCAGGAGGTGTTGGTGAAAAACAGGTGGACCAGGGTGACAGGTATGGGCTTGAAGGGGAAGTTTCAGGAAGAAGCAAGCTCTCCCCAGAAAATGTGGCTCTGATCTCTGCCCCACATCACTGTGAGAAGTCACCAGAGCCTCAGACCTCCCCTCACCTGAAGAGTCGCAGACACATCTTCTCCTGGGGAAATTCCTTGGGCCCTTCCACACTGTCGTCATGGCTCTCGGTCTCCAGGTAAACATCCAGCAGCACACACAGCCGCTGCAGCTGGTTGGTCAACAGCTGGTGGCTGGGCCAAGGGCCACACAGCTCCTTGTAGCACACATTGACTTCACCCTCCATGGCCTGTGCGGTGGGAAAGCCAGCATCTCAGCACTACCTTCCTGCGTTTGGGAGACCACAATGGCCGGCCTTCCATTCCTGGATGGGCCTAAGCGCTGATGCCTCTGCAGGAGGTGGGCCATCAGATCAAGCTAGACTGGCTTGTCCTGAGGCCCCCTCATCAAGGCAATGAGGTCTTCCTGATTTTGACCCATAACTTTCCCTGCCTCGTATGCCCACAGCCAGGAAAACAGAGGTGTGTAGGGAAGGAGTCTCAAAATAAGACCTAAGTCAGAAGATGTTGATTAAAAACGTGTTCCATGGCATATTTGATTTAGTAGCTGCCACAGGCTGCTACTTAACAGCTGCAACGCTGATTAACAGCTACAATGCTGATTAACAGCTGCAACGATGTCATTCCTCATGTCATTCCAGTGCTTCTATAATGCTTCAGAGCTTATTCACATTTTTTTTTTTTTTTTTTTTTGAGGCGGAGTCTCACTCTGTCGCCCGGACTGGAGTGCAGTGGCCGGATCTCAGCTCACTGCAAACTCCGCCTCCCAGGTTCACGCCATTCTCCTGCCTCAGCCTCCCGAGTAGCTGGGACTACAGGCGCCCGCCACCTCGCCCGGCTAGTTTTTGTATTTTTTAGTAGAGACGGGGTTTCACCGTGTTAGCCAGGATGGTCTTGATCTCCTGACCTCGTGATCCGCCCGTCTCGGCCTCCCAAAGTGCTGGGATTACAGGCTTGAGCCACTGCGCCCGGCCTATTCACATTTTTTTATAGGAGCCCAAGCCAATAACCTTTCAAGTAGGTATTTGTTCTTACTCTCTAAATGGGGAAACCTGTGAACCCCAAGGTAAGCAAGTAGGTCTGGGCTCTTTCCTCTATTACACCACACAAGCTCCAGCAAATTCTGCAAATCCTGGCACAACCTTCTGTAATGGGAATTAAGGCAGTGCCCAAGCCTTCAGCTGCAGTGGGTTCTGCCACAGCCACCTCCCCCGGGAGCTTTACCTGCTCCTCCCGTCATCCCCAGCTGGGTCTTACCCGAATGTTGTCATCGTTGCTGTTGGTTTTCTCCCCTTTCCAGTTCAAACAGAGCTGGAAAACAGGTGGGATGGAGGAGTAGCCAGGGTTCAACACCACAGCGGCCTGCAGTTTGGCTGGGAAGAGAGGAGAGAGGAGGAAAGCTCAGTTCTAAGACCCAGCTTACCAGCCATGGCAGCCTCCCCACTGCACCCCTGAGGCCAGCTCAGATGTCTCCTATTAATCTGAATGCTGCAGAGCACATTCTGGTACCAACTGTTCTAGAATGTCCTAAGTAGAATTGCCAGCTTGCAGAATGTGAGGTCCTATAATTGGTCTCTCCAAGGACTTTGACATATTTACTGTGCCACAAAGCTGTGGATTCCCCAGAGTCTGGTCCACCTTAGCTTTCTCCACGTGTTCTATTTGCTACTTTGATAGAAGTTTAATTGTCATTTCTTTATTTGCTAGCAAGCTAAGGAATTCTCCATGTGAAAGCTTACTATCTAATTTTTCAACAATATTGTGTATCAACTGTTACATCAAATATATTTTCTCTATTTTCATTTGATTTTTACATACTTTGTTACACAAAATTCTTTTTTTTTTTTTTTTTTTTTGAGACGGAGTCTCGCTCTGTCACCCAGGCTGGAGTGCAGTGGCCGGATCTCAGCTCACTGCAAGCTCCGCCTCCCAGGTTTAAGCCATTCTCCTGCCTCAGCCTCCCAAGTAGCTGGGACTACAGGCACCCACCACCACGCCCGGCTAGTTTCTTGTGTTTTTTTAGTAGAGACGGGGTTTCACCGTGTTAGCCAGGATGGTCTCGATCTCCTGACCTCGTGATCCGCCCATCTCAGCCTCCCAAAGTGCTGGGATTACAGGCTTGAGCCACCGCGCCCGGCCCACAAAAGTCTTTATACTAGCCAACATGTAGAGAGTCCTTACTGTATCCCAGGCACTGTGGTAAACCCTCTAGACACCTTTTATTTCATCCTAACAATAATTCTATGAGTTAGGTACTATTATCATCATCCTCATTTTACACATAAAGAAATGGGCTCTGACAGAAACTTCTCTACCATCAAATAGTTGGAAAGTAGCAGTGCTGAGTTTAACCAGAACTGGCTGATATCAAAGCTGTGTTCATAATCATTAAACAAAATATTTCTGTTTTTGAACATATTCATTTTTTCTCTGGTGAAAGCCTTTGCCTTTTTCAACAGGAGGACATTTATGTTCTCAAGTGGGATAGGTTTGCCACTTCTTTTTAGTTATTTTTTGCAGGGGAGAGTTTAACTCTCTGACCACTAGTTATTCAGGTAACAGAGGACAGGAGAGGGGAGGTTAACATAATTCTTCCCTAACAGTCAGAACATTAACTAAAAAGTTGTGGCCAGGCGTGGTGGCTCACACCTATAATCCCAGCACTGTGGGAGGCCGAGGCGGGTGGATCACAAGGTCAGGAGATCGAGACCATCCTGGCTAGCATGGTGAAACCCTGTCTCTACTAAAAATACAAAAAATTAGCCAAGCGTGGTGGCAGATGACTGTAGTCCCAGTTACTCAGGAGGCTGAGGCAGGAGAATGGCGTGAACCCGGAGGGTAGAGCTTACAGTGAGCTGAGATTGCGCCACTGCACTCCAGCCTGGGCGACAGACAGAGCGAGACTCTGTCTCAAAAAAAAAAAAAAAAAAAAGTGTGTGGTGGGGAAAGGATGGAAAGCAAATGCATAAAATCCAAATAGTGGTCACCTATTAGGAGAAAGGGAATAAAGTGGGATAGGGAGGCCTCAACCGTATCTGAAATAATTCAGTTTCTTCAGAATGTTTTTTTAGAAGACATGAAGAATAGAAAGAGAAGCAAGTGGGGTAGTGAGGACAGAAACTCTGATACCAAAGAGTTCAACTTTCCTTACAGTTCTGGAACTGTCTTAGAACTATAGACAACTTCCTCAGCTCAGCACCAAGTCTTGGGGGTGTCAGATCCCACGGGCAGTGCCAGACTTGCTGCACCTTGGGTGGAACAACAGCACAACAGCCGAAACACAGCATCCCAGGACTTCAGCAGGGAACCCTGGCAGAGTCGGATGCCATAAGAGGTATGAAGAATCAGAGCTTTCGATGCCTCTGAAGTGAGAACAAGGACTGCAGAAGAGGGAGGGAGGCCCTGTGACCCTGCCCTTTACAACCTGAGGGTGACCCCTCAGCCCTGCTATGAAGAGGGAGAAAGAGGAGATGTCTGGTGTAGAGAGCGGTGAGGGAAAGAGCAAAGAGCTCAGGCTCAGCGCTCAGACTGGGCTTGCAACTAAGCCCGAATTTTCTCCCAAGTAAAATGGAAATGACAGCAACCCCTAGGACTGTAGTGAGGGTTCAGTGAGACAGAGCATGTGTGTGACTGTGTTGCAGAATGAGTCCTTGCTGAACAGGCTCTCACGATCATTATTATCTGTTAAGTCCTTGCAGCAGGACTCCAGGATCTTCTGCTTTCTTTGGGCAACCCCCGAGAGTGTTTGATTCTTGGCAGCGACCTTTGTCTAGAACCCTTGTAATAAGCAGAGCAATTACCTGTGCCCCTTTCGATGAGTGCCATGTAGTAGAGATTGGTGTCCCCAGCCAGTCCCGCATCCACAATGTCTTTGGTGAAATGCAGCTCCTAGAAGAGGTACCACAGACAAGAAGTGAACTGCTGGCTCCTCTAGTTAAATCCCCTGCCCTTCCAACGAGGTGGCAGGAGCTGGAAGGTGACATGGTCCTGTAGTCCTCAGGACAGTAAGGGTAACTTTTCACTCCTTCACCTACCATGTAATCCTCGTGGGCAACTGTCACCCATTTCACCAGGCGAGACACAACCTTGGCAGGGAAGAGATACTGGCAATCACTGGTAACTGGCACAATGCCATGTTCTAAAAGAGAGCAAGACAGGTGACGTCACAGGTAGAAATCAGGTGCCACAGATGGGTAACTAGCATCCTCCTGGGGCTCTCTGAAGGGCTCAGATGGCCCGGCCAGCTATCCTGGTACACCTGGCACTCAAGTACCCAGGTCAACATGTGCCAGGAATGCAAGCATGTCAACCTGACCTTCACCCAGTGCTATGTGCTTGTGGCCAGATCCAGTGCCAGCACTTACGGTGCTTTCTCTTTAATGCAAATGATAGCCTGCCAAAGAAAAACCCCTGCAGTCAGAACTAGGGAGGATGACCCTGCAGCAGTTGACTGTTAATTAGATCAAACAGCCTAGAGGCCTGCATTTTCATAGCTGACCTTGATGGAGGAAACAACTGAAGTGTTGTGTGTCAGGGAGAAGAGCCAGAGAACTGCTCCAGGGTAAATTCCTGCTGGCATTTCAATAAGGAAATACACCAACAGAGTAAGCGCTGTCCAGAATGACAAGCTCCCAACCTTGGGACAAAACAAACTCAGCAATGCTGATGGGGAGCGAGGCCTAATGGACAAACCTCGGTGCTCTGGAGAGATCAGCAGCCATGTGGAGTCCAAGAACTGGTGAGGAGTGGTCTCCAGATGTGTCCTGGAAACCCAGTGCCTTTCCTGACAGAGACTGTTTTTTTTATTTTTTTACTTTTTATTTTGAGACAGAGTCTCGCTTTGTTGCCCAGGCTGGAATCTTGGCTCACTGCAGCCTCCACCTCTCGGGTTCAAGCAGTTCTCCTGCTTCAGCCTCCTGAGTAGCTGGAATACAGGTACACGCCACCATGCCCAGCTAATTTTTGTATTTTTGGTAGAGACGGGGTTTTACCATGTTGGCAGGCTGGTCTTGAACTCCTGATCTCAAGAGATCTGTCTGCCTTGGCCTCCCAAAGTGCTGTGATTACAGGCAAGAGTCACCGTGCCTGGCCCAGAGACTCTTTTAGATCAGAAAAATCTTGACCCCAGCCCCCTGCCACTGTAAGTACCTTGAACATGGTAAGCATGTGACAACCATTTACTGAGTGAATAAACTAAAAGAAACCCCCAAATGCCACCACCTAAGTCAGTGGCTCATCATTAACACTTGGGAGCTTAGAAGAAAACATAGGCTCAGCCTCACCCTGGGGAACACCAGGTCAGTAGGACTTGGGGAAGGGATATGCGAGTCGCTCCCTGGACAGCCATATTCAAGTAAGCTGACTGTGAGCCACAGAGCCAGGGGCAGGGGTTCACCGTGCTCAGTTCTTCTCCCAGCACTATGCTCCGTGCCAGGTATGAATCAGGATCTCATTAAATATGTGTCGAATGCACATCAAAATCTGCAATGCATGGCCTAGGATGAGTTGTCCCTGACCAATCCACAAACCTGTGCTACCCAGTGGCTCTGTGCCTCCACTGTGAGGCAGGACAGCACTGATGGCTCTAAGGGGGAGCTCAGCCCTCTGCTTGGACAGACCTGGAGCTCTCCCCAGTGCCTCTGCCAAGATGCCCACTCTGTAAATCCAGGAATCCAGGTCTTGTATTTGTCATCAGGATTCAAGTTTTAAGTGAAAGGCTAAGTTGTTGTCCATGTGTTATCTGAGTGACTCTTAAACCACCGCCCCATCATCAGCTTACCTAGCGATGCAAACTGTTTGTGGAGGGCCAGGCGGGACTGCACCCTGGTCTTCAGAAGTTTCATGGTGGTCTCCATGTGGCTGGCGCTCAGCGAGTGGTCAGCAATCACTGTTTGCTGTGAGGTGAGTGACAATGAGACACACACACGAGTGCTCCCCCATCCCTTCCTCTGGGCACCATCTCTCTCCTGGGACCTGCCTGCCTGCGGCAGCCTGATTTATCCATGCCCCAAGATGGGTACTTTAGACATGGCAGGGTTTATCTGTTATGACAGGCCAGATGCTGAGTCCTGGCAGAAACAACACAATATGCTGGGTTCTTGAAAAGCTGTGTCCAACTCCAGAGGAAAGGCAGGCTTCTGCTAAGGGGCCAGGCCCCCTGGATTTCTGCTCATGCCTCGTATTTGGCACCTGCACACAAGAACAAGGGCAGCAGAGCCTGCAGCCATGAGTCCCAGAGCAAGGACTCAAGCTACCTGGGTCTAGAAGGCTACTAGGCTCACAGAAAAGGCAAAAGGTACCTAAACTCTTGTAAGTCTAAGACATTTTAGTGTCCTGAGTGGACAGAAGACAGGTCACAGCTCTGAGGGGACATGTTCTGCCAGTTCAAAACTCCAAAGGCCATGACAGGCCTTTTTTTTTTTTTGAGACAGAGTTTTGCTCTTGTTGCCCAGGCTGGAGTGCAGTGGCCTGATCTTGGCTCACTGCAACCTCTGCCTCCCTGGTTCAAGTGATTCTCCTGCCTCAGCCTCCTGAACAGCTGGGATTATAGGCACGTGCCACCACACCCAGCTTTTTTGTATTTTTAGTAGAGACGCGGTTTCATCATGTTGGCCAGGCTGGTCTTGAACTCCTGACCTCAGGTGATCCACCTGCCTCGGCCTCCCAAAGTACAGGGATTATAGGTGTGAGCCACCATGCCTGGCCTGGCCTTTCTAGAGTCTATACAGGAAGAGAGGCAGTAAGCTCCTCAGCCAAGCAGATGAGATCAGTGTACAGACCTGGGGCTGCTCTTTGGGGAAGTGGAGGCCACCAAGCTTCTGTACCCACAAGTAGGGGTGACCTAGCTCAAGTACATAGTCGCTCAAAGTCAGGATGCTGCAGAAAAGAAAATAAACAAAATTGTGCTGTAAGTCATTTCTGCTGTGGTCCCAGGATACAGCCCTCCTCCAATCCTCCCATGCCCCACAGACCAGCCAGTCCTGCAGGTTTGCCCATGTTTACAGCCAGGCTGCTGGCAGAGCCCTTCCACTCTGTCAGTTCCCTACTGTGAATTTCATCTCTCTCATATTCACTTTCCTCTTTTTTCCTTTTCTTCTTGCAGCCTCAACTCATAAGCAAATATCAAATACAAAGGCAGTGTACTAATATCTTTATTGGTCTACCAATTTAGAAAATATTTTAAAAATTAATCCTCGGATAATCAAAACGTCAGACATTTTTATTGTATCACGTATTATTATGCTTCCAGAGGGGTTTTCTGTTTTTCTTTTTGTTTTTGTTTGAGACAGGATCTGGCTCTGTTGCCCCCAGGCTGGAGCGCAGTGGCATGACCATGGCTCACTGCAGCCTCAACCTCCTGGGCTCATGCAATTCTCCTACCTCAGCCTCCCCAGTAGCTGGGACTACAAATGCCTGCCACCACGCCTGGCTAATTTTTGTATTTCTTGTAGAGACAGGGTTTTGCCATGTTGCCCAGGCTGGTCTCGAACTCCTGAGCTCAAGGAATCCACCCGCCTTGGCCTTTCAAAGTGCTGGCATTATAGGCATGAGCCACCACACCTAGCATGTTTCCGAGTTTTTATCCTTCCACCCTTTTCTGTGATCTCCCTTTGCCTTGTAAGCAAGAAAGAACAAGCATTCCCTTCCTATCCTCTGGGTCACCTCTGGCCCTAAAAGGTCTCTAGCATTTAGCTTGAGCCACCAGAGAAACTCAGAGGTAGAGAGCTAGGAGAAGAGGAAACTGCTGACTCACCCAACTTTATCAAACTGATACTGATTGGCTGGATTCGGAGTTTTCTTTCCATGATCCCCAGGATACAAGCAACTCAGGACTGAGTCAGGAGACAGCAAGTCACTAGAAAAGGAAAAACAGTCCACAGTGAGAATGCAGCCAACATCTTTCTTCAACATAAGCTTGGGCATTTCGGGATGGTAATGCCACATCTCACTGATGCCAGCATTTATTGAAGGCTTTCTGCGGGGCAGACCCTTTATATGCTTGAGGTCACTGCATCCTTACAACCCTATAGGGAGGATTATCATTTCCATTTTATAAAGGAAAAACTCAAAGCTCTAAAAGATATGGCTTGTTCAAGATCACACTGCTAGTAAGTGCTAGAGGTGGGTTTATACTGCCTGATCAAACAGACTAGTACTCTTAATCATTAATTTTTAAAAACTCATCCCTTCAAGATTTATATGGTGCCCAAGGCCTTACCTCAGGGGAGCAAAGTCCCATGACACCAGCAATAGAAATCATTTCAATTTTCATAAAAGCAGAACAGACCCCTTTCTGCTACAGAAAGAACAAGTGTGCAGCTTTGGTGCTATGTCTATCTCACTTTGACCACATCTTATGCTAATCACAGAAAAAGGTCCCTTGTACGTTCCCAGAAAAAGATACAATCACATACACTGGAGACAAGGTGACCCAGCGCTATGAGCGGACAGAAATAGTGATGCTACTGCCACCCACCTGGGATGGTTCGGGCACAGTTTGTCACTAAACGTGACAAGCAAAGAAGAGATAATGTGGGAGGGTAATGTAGTAATTTTATCACAAAGGATGACAAGGCCCATTCTTTCCCTGAACCAAAGGGGGTCTCCCCCATCTTTGCATGAATACCATCAGGAGCAACTTGGGCAGCACGTGCCTATCCTGCGTTTTGGCCCCAGCATGCCTTCAGGAACTCCACGCTGGGGCAGTGGAGGCTTCCAGCTCTTCCCTACTCTGTCTCACTGAGTATCCCTGTTCCCCAAGGTCTTCGCCCCCTTCATCGCCTCAAATGGAGAACTGACTACAAAACAAATAAAACGTTTCAGTCTTTTAGCAAGTGTTTAGGGACTATTACTAACAGACTGAATCAATCTATTAGTAAATAAATAAAACAGAACTAAAACTGCCCACGATGAAGGTTATTAATTGACAAAACCTGAAGAAGGAATCAAACCTTCTTGGCAAAATTTATATCTGCAACATGTGGCTCAAGACAACTGCACTTGGTAAAAATGAACATAAAAGGAAAGGCTATTTAGAGTCATAAAAATATAACACCAAAACAAACACATTTCTCAACCAGTCAAATCTTATAAAATTTTGATAAAAAATAAGGGATTACAAAAACCTTAGTGGTCGGGTGCAGTGGCTCACGCCTGTAATCCCAGCACTTTCGGAGGCCGAGGAGGGGAGATCACAAGGTCAAGAGATCAAGACCGTCCTGGCCAAAATGGTGAAACCCCGTCTTTACCGAAAATACAAAAATTAGCCCAGCATGGTGGCACGCGCCTGTAGTCCCAGCTACTCGGGAGGCTGAGGCAGGAGAATTGCTTGAACCCGGGAGGTGGAGGTTACAGTGAGCTGAGATCGCACCACTGCACTCCGGCCTGGGCGACAGAGCGAGACTCCGCCTCAAAAAAACAAAAACCAAAAAACAAAACATTAACTCTTAAGACTAGCCTGGCCAACATGGCAAAACCTCATCTCCACTAAAAATACAAAAATCAGCTGGGCATGGTGGCGCATGCCTGTAATCTCAGCTACTTGAGAGGCTAAGGCAGGAGAATCATTTGAACTGGGGAGGTGGAGGTTGCAGTGAGCCAAGATCACACCACTGCACTCCAGCCTGGGCGACAGAGAGAGATTCCTTCTCTAAATAAATAAATAAATAAATAAATAAAATGAAATAAAAACATTAACTCTGTCAGGTAGAATTTTTTAAAATTCTCTAATGAGGCCGGGCGCGGTGGCTCAAGCCTGTAATCCCAGCACTTTGGGAGGCCGAGACGGGCGGATCACGAGGTCAGGAGATCGAGACCATCCTGGCTAACACGGTGAAACCCCATCTCTACTAAAAATACAAAAACTAGCCGGGCGAGGTGGCGGGCACCTGTAGTCCCAGCTACTCTGGAGGCTGAGGCAGGAGAATGGCATAAACCCGGGAGGCGGAGCTTGCAGTGAGCTGAGATCAGGCCACTGCACTCCAGTCCGGGCGACAGAGTGAGACTCCGCCTCAAAAAAAAAAAAAAAAAAAAAAAATCTCTAATGAATTAACAGATCTAGGCAACAGTTGTCAATGACAGTAATATCACAAAAATTGAGAGAGCGTCTGCTTCTTGATGCAAGTATTCAACAACTATGATATAGTCCTGCCCTCTACCCAAACCACCACCGCAAAAAAAATTCGAAAATATAATCTGATCACGTCTTTAAGCCAACTTCCTGTTCACAAGAACATACAGGGAGAAAGACGAACACATTTAACGATACCACAGGGACACAGTCCTCAAAATCCAGACTAGGTAGAACCTACAGAGCAAACGACCCATTTTCTCCAACAAATAAAAAGATGGTGGAAAGCCCAAGACAGTGAATCTTAGGAGAAAACAAAAAAGATGGCAGGACATTCTGATAAGACACTTGAGGGAAGCTTTGCTCGTTGGCAATGTATGGGCCTTATCGTGATCCAGACTCAAAACACAAAACTATTAAAAAAAAAAAAAAAATTGTTTATCTGAAACCTCCCTCCCCAAAAAAATGTATGAAAAAATCGGGGAAATTACAACGATAGTACACGATATTCAGGAATTAGTATGAAAATATATCCTTGTTTTAATAGATAAATCAATAAAACTGTATGCCAGGTTGGTGTCTTCATGTGGCCAAAGACAGCCTGGATTTGAGCAAAGGCTTCTGGGCTGGCAGTCCAGAGTCTCGGGCTTTAAGTCCAATGCTGCAATAAGTGGTTGTATGCTCCCTGGACCTCAGTTTCTCTATTTGTAAAATAGAAAGATGAGCTAGACAACACCTGAAGGCCTAAAATACCTAATCCCAGTTTCAGTGGCATTTCCTTTTATGTCTCCTCCCTGTTTGGGGGTCAGAGCCCACCTGCCAATGACAGCAGTGGTACACAGGTCTCGCTGACTTCGAATCATAATTCTCCACTCTCTACCTGTGACCTTGAGGCAACCCCTTAACTGTCCAGAGCCTCAGTTAACTCACCTTGTAGAGTTATTTTGAAAGTTATAAGAGTCAATGATGATAAATCAGCTGTCCTTTACCAAGTGCTTCATCTATGCTAAGCACTTGACCTGACTCTTCACAAGCACCCTGGCAGGGGATATTACAATTAACAACCACACAGCGAGGAAACAGATTCTGAGGCCAGGTAAACAGCTTCGTGAAGAGCTGGAGGTGAGCATGCAATAAAGCCAGGCTGCAGCCCTGTTATTAGCATGTAGAACACCTGAGAAATGAACAAGCAGAATGTTCATGATGAGCTCTACCACGATCTGGGGGCCCTAGAGCTCCTCATTGAACTGAGAGCCCTGGACAGTGTAACTGGGTGCTCAGAAGCAAGCCCTGGGCTCCCTCTGCTGGGGTCAGATGGGAATAGGGTCAATTTCATCCAGAGCACCCCTGGGGGTGTCCAACAACATTCTCAGGCACAGCAACCAAAGCTGCTGTGGCCTGAAGGGGATGTGGACTCTAAGAGCAGAGTCTAAAACCCAAGAGACACCATCATCATCATGGAGAACTGGAAGGGGTGGAAAGAGCCCTGCTCCACCAGGCACCAGAGCTATACCTCCCTAAGCCTCAGTGGCTGACAGTGGGACTAGGTCAGGGCAGTGCTCTTGTGAATGGAAGCTATTTCACCCTCAGGACCCCTTGACCCTTCTTCCCACCCATGTTTGCAGAAGAAGAATGTCACGATTGGGCTGGGTACGGTGACTCATGCCTGGAATTCCAGCACTGTGAGAGGCAGAGACAGGAGGATTGCTCGAGGCCAGGAGTTCAACACCACCCTGGGCAACATAGCAAGACCCCATTTCTATAAAAATAGAAAGTCAGCCAGGCATGATGGCATGCACCTGTAGTCCTAGTTACTCAGGAGGCTGAGGTAGGAGGATCACTACAGCCCAGACGTTTGAGGCCACAGTGAACTATGATCATGCCATGGTCCTCCAGTCTGGGCAACATAGTGAGACTGTGTATCAACAAAAATATAAATAAAAAAAAAGAACACCGTAATCAGGGGCTTCCTGGGGAGGCGATGATGGCTGTCATTACTGTGCTTCTGCTCACTCTTCTCAAAACTCTCACAGGGACCCACCACAGCCCTCCCACCACCCAGATAAGGACATGGGCTTGGGCTGCGCTGGGGAGCAAAAATCCCAGCACCTTGGGATAGAAAGAGTAAAGGGAAAGAGTGGCCTAAATTTGTCAACCTGATAATCTCTGCCAAATCTCATTTTCTATTCACACACTTTTTACTGGTAGCAAAAAGCTGGTGCTCTGCCCCACCTACTCAATTTGCAAATATGCTGTTGTCACTTCTATCATCTTCTGTGTAGCAAGAGGACTTCACAAATTAAAGAATGCTTTCTAAGATACCAGCAATGTGCCAGGACTTCTGGTCCATCTGGATACAAGACAACACAGCCGTGGACCTCTCCAGAGCCAGAGGGAGGAACCGAGAGCAGCCCTGCAATGAGGCTCTCACCACCTCCCCATCCCGTATGTCACTGCCCAGAGCGCCTGCCCAGTACCCTGCACTGATGGGGGTGATCAGCTCCGTGGCGGTTGTCACTTTGGCTTTTACTGTCATGATGTTGAGGTTCATGAGGTAGTAGAAAGTCAGGTGAAGCACGCTGTCATCTGGAGGGGAGGAAGATGAGAGAATTTATGAGTCAAACACTCAGAGCAGAATCAACAGAGTCATAGGGAGTAGCAAGGGAGCGGGGTCACGCGTTGAAAACCTAACCACTAGGTATTATGCCCACTACCTGGGTGACGGATCATTCATACCCCAAACCTCAGGACCACGCAAAATACTGCAACAAACCGGCACATGTACCCCCAGAATCGAAAACAAAAGTTGAAATTATAATAAAAAAAGAAAATCAGAATCACAGAAAAATTCAAACAGACTTTTACAATCATTTACTATAAAAACAAAATTGGCCGGGTGTGGTGGCTCACGCCTGTAATTCCAACACTTTGGGAGGCTGAGGTGGGCAAATCAGGAGGTCAGGAGATCGAGACCATCCTGGCTAACAAGGTGAAACCCCGTCTTTACTAAAAATACAAAAAAACTAGCCGGGCGAGGTGGCGGGCGCCTGTAGTCCCAGCTACCCAGGAGGCTGAGGCAGGAGAATGGCGTGAACCCAGGAGGCGGAGCTTACAGTGAGCTGAGATGACGCCACTGCACTCCAGCCTGGGCAACAGAGCAAGACTCCGTCTCAAGAAGGAAAAAAAAAAAAATCACGACAGTAATATAGTGAATAAAAAGAAGCAAAGAGAGCACCTACAAATTCTTTGCTACTCTTCCCACCAAGAGGTAGGGCTTAATTTCTCTGCCCTTGAGCATGGGCTGGACTTAGTGACACAGCTTCTAACAAATACAAGATAGAAAGGGAACCAAGCGATCAAGGTCAATATCAGCAGAAATAAGACAGTGATATCAGGTAGCCCTGATATGACATGATAGCAACGATCTCATCTATGCTATTCTCCCCCAAAATCCATAATCTCAGTCTAATCAAGGTCATGAAACACAAGGAAAGACTGAGAAACTGTCACTGCCTGGAGGAGACTTAGAAGCATGGCAACTAAATGCACTTTGAGACCCTGGCTTGGATCCTGAACATAAAAAGGACATTAATTGAAAAAGGAAGAAACTAAAAAAATTCTGTCATTTAGTTAACAGTATTGGACCAATGAAATTAAGAGTGGTGTGGATCACTGGTAATCATAGCATCTACAATTAAGATGTAACTTTAAGGGAAGCTGAATGAAGAGTATATAGGAACTCATATTATTTTGGTAAGTCTTCTATGAGTCTAAAATTATCTCAAAGTCAGCCACGGCGGGGCATGCTTCAGTCCCAGCTACTTAGGAGGCTGAGGAAGGAGGATCGTTTGAGCCCAGGAGTTCAAGACCAGCCTGGGTAACATGATAAAACCCTATCTCTAAAAAAAATACAAAAATTAACTGGCATGATGGCACGTGCCTGTAGCCCCCTCCACCTGGGAGGCTGAGGTGGGAAGATCGATTGAGCCCAGGAGGTTGAAGCTGTAGTGAGCCATGATCATGCCACTGCACTCCAGCCTGGATGACAAGAGACCCTATCTCTAAAAACAAACAAACAAACAACCAGCAAAAAGACAACCAGTGTGTAGAGCCTATTTCCATTTGTGTAAAAAATAAAGTGGGAAGTGGATAAATATACGTTTCTATAAAAGCTTCTCGGTGCAAAGAATCTTTCTGGAAAACATGTAAGAAGTCTGTAATAATGGTTGTCCTTGGAGGTGAAACCTAGGACTAGTATCTAGGAACCTGGGGTGAGAGGGAAACTTAAATTTTACTGTTAGCTCTTATACTGCTAGAACATTTTATTACGTGGTAGTTTTTCATACAAACCAACTTCAAAACATATACTCTGCAGAATACAAAGTTCTACTTATATTTACTAAATTAAACATGTTGGTCTTATTACTCAAAACCTGTATGCTTTTGCAACTTGTTCTAGATATTTGACTTGCCAGATTCAGAAAGAGGTGTGGTTTTCTCAAGCTTCTGCTTTATGTGACTGGAGTTTTGTTGCTAGGTTGTTACGGTTATGACTTAACAACAAAAAGAAACAAATTCCATGCAAAACAATAAGGAAAGACAAAGCAACATGAAATGGGAATCCTTTGTTGGGCAAATAGGCGTCTGGCTCCTGGACCCTCTGCATCTGCAGCTGGGTGAACTCTTAGGTGCTACAGATCCCCTAAACAAGGTGAGTGCAGCCAGACCTTTGCACTTCAGGTCGAGCATGACGGACAGTGGGTGCCTCTTCAGCATCTCTTTGCGTTTGTCGTCCAACTGAACCCCCAGCGTGGGTCTCCGGCGTTTCTGGACAAAGGAAAGTGCCAAGCTGATGAGCATCGGTCATACCAATCTCCCCTTCCCTCTCCCAACCAGCCAGGCCTCAACCCTACTGCCTGGCACCTGCTGTTTCAGCTAGCTGGGTTGCCAGACTCCCCTCCCAGCAGCCTTTTCTTTCAAACCTCTTTCTTCTGCTTCTAGGGAGGATGTCACCTGCAAACAAGCATGCCCCAGTGCATGCAGTTGCTTGATGTCCCCATAAGAGAAAATGGTTCTCACCGTGGTCTGCTCCTCCTCGGCATCCGAGTCACTCTCGTCATCTGCAGCCAGAGAGAAGGCAGCTAGAGGTGAGGGGGCTCCAAATGCTCCCTGAAGCACTCCAACCCACATGGCATAAAGGGGCCCTGACTCTATCTTCTGTAAATGAGTTTCTCTATAACAAATAATAAATTAACTTGCTGCTTCTTATTCAGTATAGAAAACATGGTGAAGAAAAAAGAAAAAACAAGAATGACGTACAACCCGTTTTTTTCAAAGGGCTTTTTGATGTCATTTAGATGGAACACAAGCCCCTCCTTGTGATGGTGGTGGTGGTTGTGGTAATAATAGTAACATAAATAATAATAATAATAATAGTAGTAGAAGCATGAAGGGGTACTATGTGCTGAGAATTATGCTAAAGGCCTTACTTGCTTTACCTTATTTAATCCACATAACAATCCTACATGAGGTGTTACTATCTGTTTTCACAAAGGAATAAGCTGAGGCTCTGAAATGTTAAATACCTTCCTCGGGGTCAGTCAGCTAGTGAGTGGCAGGGCTGAAATCCACGGGCAGCACCTTGTGACTGCGGGAAGTGAGCTCTCTTTCCTGTCTACCCCAGGTGCTAGGACATTCAAGTCAAGCTTCCCACTACACAGAACCAGTCCAGCTAGTTCTCCAAAGACCAGGACTGCCCTTGGATGGTGACTTGGTGTCGCTGGGGGAGGAATCCCAACCACGACATTACCTTGGGAGTCGTCTGGAGGCTTGAAAAGAGCCTTGGCTTCGTCCACACTGCCTTCGATTGATACAGATAACGTCTTATCTGGGGGGCAAGAAAGAGTCTGGTAGGAAAGCTGCTGAGGAAAGGTGCTAAGCAGCATGAGTAGGCCAGCTCTGGGGCTGCATTTCTCCCATTTCTGCCCAGCTCCTTGCTGACTAAGGGTGGAACGGCAAAAATCCTTGCTCCAGATGAAGGGAAACAAGGTGGGACACTTAAGTCTTTTTTTCTGTCATTTACTGAGAACAAACAACTTAAGTACAAATTCCTAAACCAGCATTACCTGAAACTAGCAGGGAATGCCTCTCCTTTCTGGTGCACACCAAAGCACAGAAATTCACACTGAGGGCCTAAAGCCACATGGAACTCCTCTGCCAATTGTCTTAGAGGTTCTCATCCAGAAATCCACACCTGTCCACATCCCAGAAACAATGACTCTCACATAAGTGTTTTTTCTTCGTTCTACACTATACCAAGCACATGGCTGCCACGGTCTCACTTAACTGGGAAGCAGTAGGACAGTGAATAGGAACTTGGATCTTGCAGTCTAGTCCCAGACCTGAGTCCCCACCTAACCAATTCCCAAACACATGACCTGGAAAGTTATGTCACTGTCTGAGCCTCAGTTTCTGTATCTATGAAATGGGGACTTGAAAAATAGTAGCTGCCGGGCGCGGCGGCTCACGCCTGTAATCCCACCACTTTGGGAGGCTGAGGCAGGTGGATCACCTGAGGTCAGGAGTTCGAGACCAGCCTGGCCAAGATGGCAAAATCCCGTTTATACTAAAAATAAAAAATTAGCTGTGTGTGGCGGCACGTGCCTGTAATCCCAGCTACTTGGGAGGCTGAGAGAGGAGAACTGCTTGAATCCAGGAGGTTACTGTGAACTGAGATCATGCCACTGCATTGCAGCCTGGGCAACAGAGTGAGACTCTGTCTCAAAAAAAAAAAAAAAGAAAAATAGTAGCTGCCCCATTAGTGGTGGGGACTGAATGAGCTGATGCTTGTAATTTTAATTATAAAATTATTAAAAATTAATTTTTAGGCTGGGCGTGGTGGCTCATGCCTGGTTGGGAGGCCAAGGAGAGTGGATCACCTGAGGTCAGGAGTTCGAGACCAGCCTGGCCAACATGGTGAAATCCGTCTCTACTAACTATATAAAAATTAGCCGGGCACAATGGTGAGCGCCTGTAACCCCAACTACTTGGGAGGCTGAGGCAGGGAGAACTGCTTGAACCCGGGAGGCAGACGTTGCAGTGAGCCGAGATCACGCCACTGCATTCCAGCCTGCGCAACAGAGTGAGACTCCGTCTCAGAGAAAAAAAAAAAATTTATTCCTCACAACAACCCTACAGGAGTAATACATTATTATAGCCATCGTCTCTACTAACTATATAAAAATTAGCCGGGCACAATGGTGGGCGCCTGTAACCCCAAGTACTTGGGAGGCTGAGGCAGGGAGAACTGCTTGAACCCGGGAGGCAGAGGTTGCAGTGAGCCGAGATCACGCCACTGCACTCCAGCCTGCGCAACAGAGTGAGACTCCGTCTCAGAGAAAAAAAAAAAATTTATTCCTCACAACAACCCTACAGGAGTAATACATTATTATAGCCATTTTTAGATGGGAAACTTAAGGTTCAGAGAAGCTAGACATCACAGCCACAAGGCTGATAAACCAGGATTCAAGACTAGGTCTGTTCAACTTAAGCTTGGCCTCTCCAGCACATGAGCTAACAGCCTGTTGCATACACCAGGTGTAACTGTGACACCTTATTGAGTGATGTCTTGGGACCCCCCTCTGAGGGTCTACTGCTGTGAGGTCAGACAGCCCACCACCTTCCAACTCTACTTTTAAGGGTACAGATAGTCCCAAGAACCTGAAATGGTTTGCCTAGCCACACAAAAGAGGGATGGCAAACTTCCCCCAAGTGGCTGACCACTGCCTTATCTATGGCAACCCTATGTGAATCACCACCCTTCACCCCAAACAACTAGTTGCTCCCATCAGTCACTGGCAAACGCCAGACTATTTTTTTCAGCCATTTAATATTAGCATTCTATACGAACATCAGAATGGAACAGGCCGATTTTAAACATAAAAGAAAAGAAAATTACTCACCCTGTCTAGGGGGCTGGGAGGATTTCATATGAGCTGATGATGGAAACAGGAGGGAGAACAAAGGGGAGGGGAGGACCAGAAGGACGAGGAAGACACAAGAAGAGAGACAGTAATGTGTTGGTGCCCATGGTGGGAGGAGAAGCAAGCACTGGTGCAGTATATGTCTGTCTGATGTGGTGGGGTGGGGTGGGGGAGAAAATTTAGGTGCTGGGTGAAAGCTGCATTAGGGCAAAAGGCAGGGTCTCCAAAATTTTCTCAAAACCCTAGCTGAGTCACAGGCTGCCCTCAAGCTTAATGAGGACATATCTAACCTGGAAATTCACAACAAAGACATGCAGCCTGATTCAAGGCATGGTGAAAGCCTGGGAGAGCTGGTTGAGACCTGTATTCACCAGGCACCCCCACCCTGAAGCAGAGCAAGAGGCACTGATCTAACTGCCAAGCGTGCCTTGATGGGGTGAGCACCTGGGAGCCCAGATAGGCTGCCTGGGCTCTGCACCCAACAGCTGTCCAGCCAGGCTCACGAATGACTCAAAGCCACCCATTGTGAAATACCCATCAGGTATTAATTCAGCCTTAGGCCAGCTGGTCAGAGCAGCCATGCTGGGTAATGCAGAGGGAAGAAAGCGTCTGTCACCTGAGGGCTTCGGGGCAGGACTGAGAAATTTCCTTAGCAGGTACTGCTTCCAACTGATTCACTCGGCCACAGCTGCTGCTCCCACAGCCCCTCGTCCTCACCCAGCCCCCATACTCACCACAGGCCTGCCCATACGCAGTGGCCTGAACAAAGAGGACATAGAGGGGAGGCGGCAGGTGCCTGGCTGTCTCATACTGCTTATGAGCCTGGTCGAATGGCATAAACAGGTACTCCTGCACCGGAAGGGAAGCCTGCACACAAGAGACAGATTTTTGTTCTTCCTTTTTTAGCCAGTCCACACAGGAACAAGTGGCTACTGAGTGACTATAAATCATTGTTTATAAAAGTGATACATGATAAACTAATAGAACTAATAGGTGGATAAAAGCTCAATATAAACAAAATTATATTTCTTTATACTAGCAACAAACAGTAAGAAAATAAAATTGTTTTATTTTACTTACTGTCAGGGTACCAGGGCTCATGCCCATAGTCCCAGCACTTTGGGAGGCTGAGGCAAGAGGATCACTTGAGGCTAGGATTTCAAGAGCAGCCTGGGTAACTTAACGAGATGCCATTTCCATAAAAAATAAAAATCAATTAAAAAAAAGAAATTATAAAAAGATGCCATTTCAATACCATCAATAAAACATCAAATAAGAATAAACAGGCCAGGCATAGTGGCTCATGCCTATAATCCCAGCACTTTGGGAGGCTGAGGCAGGAGGATCACCTGAGGTCGGGAGATCGAGACCAGCCTGACTGACATGGAGAACCCTGTCTCTACTAAAAAAAATACAAAATTAGCTGGGCGTAGTAGCATATGCCTGTAATCCCAGCTACTCGGGAGGCTGAGGCAGGAGAATCACTTAAACCCAGGAAGTAGAGGTTGCGGTGAGCAGAGATCGTGCCATTGCACTCTAGCCTGGGCAACAAGAACAAAACTCTGTCTCAAAAAACAAACAAACAAACAAACAAAAAACAATAAACAAGCAGGCTGGGCACAGTGGCTTATGCCTGTAATCCCAACACTTTGGGAGGCCAAGGCAGGTGGATCACCTGAGGTCAGGAGTTTGAGACCAGCCTGGCCAACATGGTAAAACCCGATCTCTGCTAAAAATACAAAAATTGGCCAAGTGTGGTGGCACGCACCTGTAATCCCAGCTACTCGGGAGACTGAGGCAGAAGAATTGCTTGAACCTGGGAGACAGAGGTTGCAGTGAGCCAAGATTGTACCACTGTACTCCAGCCTGGGCAAGAGAGCAAGATTCTGCCTTAAAATAAAATAAAATAGGCCGGGCGCGGTGGCTCAAGCCTGTAATCCCAGCACTTTGGGAGGCCGAGACGGGCGGATCACGAGGTCAGGAGATCGAGACCATCCTGGCTAACACGGTGAAACCCCGTCTCTACTAAAAATACAAAAAAACTAGCCGGGCGAGGTGGCGGGCGCCTGTAGTCCCAGCTACTCGGGAGGCTGAGGCAGGAGAATGGCGTAAACCCGGGAGGCGGAGCTTGCAGTGAGCTGAGATCTGGCCACTGCACTCCAGTCCGGGCGACAGAGCGAGACTCCGCCTCAAAAAAAAAAAAAAAAAAAAAAATAAAATAAAATAAAATAAAATAAAATAAAATAAAATAAAAAAAATAAACAAATGAAAGGCATATAAGCCTCTACACAAAAACCTGAGACATGAAAAGTCTAAAATAAGTGGATACGTATGAATGTCAGTGGCCTGGAAGACTCAAATATTGTCCAGGTAACAATTTATTCTAAAGTGGTCTGCTGATTCAATGCAATCCCAATCAAAATCCCAGCAGGTAAGAACAGACAACCGCATTCTGAAACTTATATGTAAATGCAAAGGGCTAAGAATAACCAAGACAATCCTGAAGAATTAGGTTGCAACTGTGCATCGAGACTTCTGATAAAGCCACAGTAAATAAGACGGTGTGATACTGTGCAAGGATGGACACAGAGATTACACACATATCCACATGTACAAAGATATCTGATTTGTGACAAAAGTGGCACTACAGAGCAGTGCGAAGAGAATGTCCTCAATAAATGGTCAGCTAAATACCTATGTGGAAAGAAAAAAATGACTCTTTACCCTTAACTTACACTACATACAAAATCACTTCTAGGATTACTACAGATTTAAATAGACAGATTTCTTAAACAAGACACAAAAAAAGTACTAACTATAAAGGAAAAGAATAATTAGTAAAATTAGGAACATGCACTCATTAAAAGATACCATTAGCAAAGTGAAAAGGCAGGAGGTTACAGAATGGGAAAGATCTGGGAAAACACTCATCTCCAGGCAACCTAACAGAAAAACAGGCAAGAGACTTGCCTAGGCCCATCCCAAGAGGTTATCCAAAAGGCAAAACGTGCTGTGTTCAACATCACTAGTCCTCAGGGAAATAAAAATTAAAACTATAATGAGATCCTCCAGAGTAGCCAAAATTAAGGAGACTGAGAGTATCAAGTGTTGACAAGGATATAGAACAATTAGAACTTTCATATGGTGCTGGTGGGAATTCCTGTAAATCGGTACAATCACTTTAAAAAACTGTTTCAGTGTCTACAAAAGCTAAATATATGTATAACATACTGTATGACCTGGCAATTTCATTCCTGGGTATATATTCAACAGACAGATGTACACATGTATGCCAAAGCACACGTATAAGAATGCTCATAGCAGCATTATTCAAACGGCCCTAAGCTGGAAACAACCAAATACTAAACATCAGTGAAAACAAACTCCTGCACTCATAATAGCTCAGATGAATCTTAGAAACATACTGCTGAACAAAAGAAGCCAGATATAGGAGTATATACTATGATTCTCTTTGTATAGAGTTCAAAAACAGGCAAAACGAACCTACGATGTTAGATGTCAAGATTATGGTTACTGGGGTGTGGGGGAAGATAGGGACTGGGAGGGGGAATAAAGGAGCTTACAGGAGATTGTTAACATTCTTTCTCTTGGATTTTGGGTGCTGGTTACACAGATGTGTTTCTTAGTGAATATTCATTGAGCCATATACTTGCGAGTTATATGCTTTTCTGTATATAAAATTCTGTTTTAAAGTAATACATTGTACATTGTTTTTAAAAGTTGTATTCAAGACCTTAGGCAATGAATTCAGGTTTTGTTTCAGAGATTTTATTTGTGTGGTTTTCTTCTGTTTTTTTTTTTTTTTCTTTTTTTTCTTGACTCAGGAAAGACTGAACTAGATCGCTTTGAGTTTCAAGTTTGCAGACTCTGCGCAGTGCATGAGGATCAATTGCGCAATACATAAAGTAAAATGAAAAGCATTTTAGGCCGGGCATGGTGGCTCACGCCTGTTATCCCAGCACTTTGAGAGGCTGAGGCAGGCGGATCACGAGGTCAGGAGATCGAGACCATCCTGGCTAACATAGTAAAACCCCGTATCTACTAAAAATACAAAACAAAAAATTAGTTGGGCGTGGTGGCAGGCACTTGTAGTCCCAACTACTTGGGAGGCTGAGGCAGAAGAATGGCATGAACCCGGGAGGCAGAGCTTGCAGTGAGCCGAGACTGTACCACTGCACTCCAGCCTAGGCAACAGAGTGAGACTCTGTCTCAAAAAAAAAAAAAAAAAAAAGCATTTTAGGCCGGACGTGGGGGCTCATGCCTGTAATCCCAGTACTTTGGGAGGCCGAGGCAGGTGGATCACCTGACATCAGGAGTTCAAGACTACTGGCCAACATGGTGAAACCCCATCTCTACTAAAAATACAAAATTTGCCAGGTGTGGTGGCAGGCGCCTGTAAACCCAGCTACTCAGGAGGCTGAGGCAGGAGAATCGCTTGAACCTGGGAGGCAGAAGTTGCGGTGAGCCGAGATGGCGCCACTCCACTCCAGCCTAGGCAACAAAGCAACTCTGTCTCAAAAAAAAAAAAAAAAGCATCTTAAAGTCATGGGGGGCGGCAGCAAAGGTGGGTAAGGAAAAGGGAAAAAAAAGTGGTATTCAAGTTTGTAAAACAAAAGCTCCCAGTTCCCAGTCCTCAAGGTAGCTGCTAATGGTTTGGTATGAATATAGACTTTTCCAAGTATATACCCAACTCCTACATGTATATATCCCTACAGATACTTTGTAAACCAAGATATAGAAATGAGCTTATACTATATGTTCTACAACTTGCATTTTTTTATTTAATAATATGACAGATCTTCTTTTATATTTCAGTTATTCTGTCAGTGGTTTGGTATCAGTGGTTTGATTCCGTACTTTCATCATAGCTCTAAGGCTGTACCATACAAGAAATTATTTAACCTGTATCCATTTAGAAAGTTTCCAGGTAACAAGAGAAAATTTAACCATGCAGAAGCTTTGGTTAAGTACAACCAAAACTTTTAATTTCTGCTCTGTCACCCAGGCTGGAGCGATCCTCCTGCCTCAGCCTTCCAAGTAGCTGGGACAACAGGCACGTGCCACCATGACCAGTTAATTTTTTTTTGTAGAGGTGAGGTCTCCCGATATTGCCCAGGCTGGTCTCAAACTCCTGGGCTCAAGTGATCCTCCCCTCTCAGCCACCCGAAGTGCTAGGATTACAGGCATGAGGCACCACAAGCAGTCAACAACTCTCCTTCCACACTTAGAGCTGAAGAAAGGAAATATAGAGATTGCCAAATCCTAAGAAAATAAGCAAATTTATCTCTAGGATCCTTTTACAAAGTTCTTTCATATTAGCCATCTACCTTGCTTCACAAAATTATAAGGATTTAGACCAAATCTGGCTTCGCAAAGCAAATAAAAAGTAGGCCACCTATACAGAAAGACATTATATTTTACAGGTAAAGTGTGGACTCTTCCTCATGAGTAAAGTTTTTTTCAGAGTGAGAAGATCTGTTGAGCAGTCTGACCCTGAAGTGTAGTCAGGGGGATCAAACAGACATCCACAAGAAGCAAGTTTAGATGCCTGGAGATTGTGAGGCCAGTGGGGGCCATGCAGGGGGTAAACCAAATTTACACAGTCTGAGAAAGTATGCTACCCAGAAGAGGCTTTGGATGAAAACACCCAGGTCAATGTGTGTATATATTCCTGAGGCCAGCACTTCTTCCTCCCAGACACAAGCTTATCACACCAACTGGGTAGGGATGCAGACAAGGCCATCCTTATACTATACTCTAATTTAGGGTAATAGACCTGGCAAATCTCAAAGGGTGACATCGCATCTGGCAGTGCCTGGTCAGTGGTGAAGGCAAAGCAAAAGGCCAGCGGGCCCCACCTGCATGATGCTGTTGAGGCGGGGCTGGAGGCTGCTCAGGTACTCCTTCTTCACCTCAATCTCCTTGAGAATCTTCTCCTTGTTGGATAGGCACTCTCGGTACTTCTCTGCCAGCCTGTTGGGGGAGGAAAGAGCATTGTCACCTGATGTCCCCTGTGATACCTCAACATGCCTGTGCACTGTCCGACTCCACCTAATGGTAGCAGCCATGATTAACTGCTAATATTTATCCAGCACTCAATGTGTGCCAGGTACTTTGGTGAGTTCTTTACAAGCACAATCACATTTAATCCTTATAAAGACCCTGGAAGACGGGGACTTTTCTTATCCCCAAAGGAGGAAACCAAGGCTCAGGCAAGTCGATAACTTGCCCAAGGGCATCCAGCCAAGAACAAACACTGTGCTGGGCTTTGGATTCATGTCTCTTGCTCTCCAGAGGCTCTGTCTGCTCTGGAGACCACTAGGGGATACACATGCCATTTTCTGTTCCATTTCTTGCTTGAGAGGTAAGACCTAAAACTTTCATAAACATGGACTTAGCAGCTATATAACCCAAAAGAGGCCCATGGACTGGCCTGGTTGGGACAGGGTGGGAATAGATTCTGGACCAGTGCCACAAGAATGCAGCAGTGACAGCTGAGTCTGTGCCCAGCACAATCAGTGGACTGGACAACGGAGTGATAGGCCAGTCCCATTTGCTAAGACACTGACACAAATTTCCTAAGAACCAGACTTGGTCGGGCACGGTGGCTCACGCCTGTAATCCCAACACTTTGGAGGTCCAGACAGGCGGATCACCTGAGGTCAAGAGTTCAAGACCAGCCCGGCCAACATGGTGAAACCCCGTCTCTACTAAAAAAATTAGCCGGGCACAGTGGCATGTGCCTGTAATCCCAGCTACTCGGGAGGCTGAGGCAGGAGAACTGCCTAAAGCCAGGAGGCAGATGTTTCAGTGAGCCAAGATAATACCACTGCATTCTAGCCTGGGCAACAGAGCAAGACTCCATCTCAAAAAAAAAAGAAAAAAAGAACCAGATTTGGTGCTTATTAAATTCATAATATGAACCAAAAACGGAGAATACATTCCATAACAGAGAAAGGCAAGTATACAGCTACTTCACCAACAAAAAACCAGAACAAATGTGCCAATCAAAAGCCCTAGTATTCTTGTACAAATATGAAAGGGGAAAAAGTTACCATGAATGGTAAGGATACAACCATGAAAAGTTCATTACGGAAAAAAAACAACAAAAAACAAAACCACTGTATTTTTAGAATGACTTCGATTAAAACACACAGTACTGGCCGGACACAGTGGCTCATGCCTAAAATCCCAGCACTTTGGGAGCCCAAGGCGGGTGGATCACCTGAGGTCAGGAGTTTGAGACCAGCCTGGCCAACATGGTGAAACCCCTGTCTTTATTAAAAATACAAAAATTGGCTGGGCGTGATGGCTCACACCTGTAATCCCAACACTTTGGGAGGCCGGGCGAATCATGAGGTCAAGAGACAGAGACCATCTTGGCCAACATGGTGAAACCCTGCTTCTACTAAAAATACAAAATTAGCTGGGCATGGTGGAACATGCCTGTACTCCCAGCTACTCAGGAGGCTGAGAGGCAGGAGAATTGGTTGAACCAGGGAGGCAAAGATTGCAGTGAGCCGAGATTACGCCATTGCATTCTAGCCTGGGCGACAAGAGTGAAACTCCATGTCAAAAAAATAAATAAATAAAACTCTTTATTAGTATAGAAAAATTTATACCGAAAGTGTGACTTGAAGTATTATTTATGACAGCAAAAAAAAAATGGAAACAACCAAAAATCCAACAGGGGAATAATTTTGGGAATTTTTCTATACACTAGGATATACACTAGAATGTTGCACAACCTCCTGAAATAATGTTTACAAAGCTTTATGCCACAGGCATACACTTATAGATAAGGGGGGGAAGGCAAAACACAAAATTAGATTTATGGTACAAAAGATAAGGTCTTCGGCATTAAAATTTCAAAGAGAGATCAGGCATGGTAGCTCACACCTATAATCCCAGCACTTGGGGAGGCCAAGGTGGGAGAATCACTTGAAGCCAGGAGTTCAAGACCAGCTTGGGTAACAGAGTGAGACCCCTGCTCTACAAAAATAAAAATATTAGCCAGGCATGGTGGCAGGCACCCATAGTCCTGGCTACTTGGGAGGCTGAGGCAGAAGGATCGCTTGAGCCCAGGAGGTCAAGGCTGAAGTGAGTCGTGATCATGCCACAGCACTCCATCCTGAGCAAGAGTGAAATACCATCTCTTTAAAAAAATAAAATAAAAAAGGGGGCCAGGCACAGTGGCTCACACCTGTAATCCCAGGACTTTGGGACGCCAAGGCAGGCAGATCAGTTGAGGTCAGGAGTTCGAGATCAGCCTAGCCAACATGGTAAAACCCCGTCTCTACAAAAAATACAAATAATAGATGGGCGTTGGCCGGGTGTGGTGGCTCAAGCCTGTAATCCCAGCACTTTGGGAGGCTGAGACGGGCGGATCACAAGGTCAGGAGATCGAGACCATCCTCACTAACCCAGTGAAACCCCATCTCTACTAAAAAATACAAAAACTAGCCGGGCGAGGTGGTGGGCGCCTGTAGTCCCAGCTACTCGGGAGGCTGAGGCAGGAGAATGGCGTAAACCCGGGAGGCGGAGCTTACAGTGAGCTGAGATCCGGCCACTGCACTCCAGCCTGGGTGACAGAGCGAGACTCCGTCTCAAAAAAAAAAAAAAAAAAAAAAAAAAAAAAAAAAAAAAATAGATGGGCGTGGTGGTGTGCACCTACCACCCAGCTCCTTGGGAGGTGGAGGACTGAGAATCACTTGAACCCGGGAGGCGGAGGTTGCAGTGAACTGAGGTCACACCACTGCACTCCAGCCTGGGAGACAGAGTGAGACTCCATCTCAAAAAAAAAAAAGCCCTTAAGCAATTATAACCCCAACCCCATCCATGATGAAGTTGGTAAAGTTTAAAATATTCAGTGTGAATTAATCATAAAATGGATTTGGTCTTAGAAACTATTCTGAGAGTTCCACAGTGCTTTGCTGCCTTATCCTGGGTCATGACAAAGCACTGACACTTTATGGTTAAAACGTCAGGAAGGAGGAAATGCTACCTTTTCCGCTGCTCCAGCTCCCAGTCCAGACGTGCCAGTGTTTGCTGGTGAGGGTCTCCCATGGTGACTTCGGCCTTGCTGATATCTGGTGGAGCCTCCTTATAAAACTCCTCTAAACTGACCAGATCAATTTCTTCGTGCTTTGACCTACAGACAAAAACATGACATCATGCTGCCGTTCTCAGGAAACCAAACTGTAGTTTAAGCAGGCCCAAAGTTACCCGCAACATATGCCTGCTTAGCCCTGGTCTACAACTACTTAGGATCCTGGAATCCAATCTTCTCCACAAATGCTCATTAGCAGATGTTTCAGTGTGGAGAAAGGTAGTTGACATGCCATAGGATCCTTACCCATGCTGTCCAACCTTTTTACCCAGGAATTAGCTAAAGTCTCGGAAGGGATTCTTATCAAATTTACAAATGTCTCCAAGCTGAGCAGGAGAGATAGTAGCTAAAAAGTCAAAAAAAACACTACAGCCTGGGCCTAGGCTGTCAGGTTGAAACCAAGACATGTCATTTAACAGGAATAAATATAAGGGTCTGCACTTAAGTTCAAGACATTAGCTATGTAAGAATGGAACGGGGAAGACCCAGCACGGGCAAACTGGATGGAAAAAGATCTAGAGGCTTAAACCGTTGCATGCATAGTGATTTACATGTTATAAAAGAAAAGAAATTCTGCCAGGCGCAGTAGCTCACTCCTGTAATCCCAGCACTTTGGGAAACTGAGGCAGGTGGATTACCTAAGGTTGGGAGTTTGAGACCAGCCTGACCAACAAGGTGAAACCCCATCTCTACTAAAAATTAGCCAGGCGTGGTGGTGCATGCCTGTAATCCCAGCTACTTGGGAGGGTGAGGCAGGAGAATCGCTTGAACCCAGGAGGCAGAGGTCGCCGTGAACCAAGATTGCACCATTGCACTCCAGCCTGGGTGACAGAGTAATCTAACCCTCTTTGCTGCATTAACATAGTTGAGTGCTCAGGTTATGGTCAGATGACGGTAATGATAATAGCAGCTATCATATATTAATAAGCACCCACTATATGTCATCCTCACCTCATTCAAGCCTCACAACAACTCTTAAGAGGCGGGGAGTTTTAATCTCCATTATTTGACTGAGATGGAGGCTTCTATCAGTAAACAGCTTGCCCAAGGTCCACAGTTACAGAGTGGCCAAGCTGGGATTTGAACCCAGGATGTGTAACTTCAGGGCCTATGCTCCTTCCATGTGGCCGCCTGCCTCCCAACAGGCGTAAGTTCCACTATATTCTGGGTTTGTCAGTTTCCATTTGCATGATGATTACAGACCAGTGCATCGCATTATTTTGTTTTTGATACCTTTTTAATTTGGAAATAGTTTAAGACTCCAAGAAGTTTCAAAAATAATACTGACAATTTACTTCCTCCCTGTATCCTTCACCCAAGTTCCCCTAATGATACTATCTTATCTAACCACATTATACATTGTCAAAACCAGGAACTGACAATGGTACAGTATTATTAACTCAAGTACAGACCTGATGCAGATTTCACCTTTATTCATATTTAACTTTTACTAGGTAATGATTTTGTGGAACAGATAAAGATGCCTCTCAAAAATCAGCATCAGGGATGGGCACGGTAGCTCATGCCTGTAATCCCAGCACTTTGGGAGGTCAAGACGGGTGGATCACCTGAGGTCAGGAGTTTGAGACCAGCCTGGCCAACATGGTGAAACCCTGTCTTTACTAAAAATTAGCCAGCTGTGGTGGCTCACGTCTGTAATCGCTTGAACCCGGGAGGCAGAGGTTGCAATGAGCCAAGATCACGCCACCACAATCCAACCTGGGCAACAGAGCGAGACTCTGTCTTAGAAAACAAAAAAAAAAAGAAAAAAAAATCAGCATCAGGCCAGGCGTGGTGGCTCATACCTATAATCTTAGCATCTTGGGAGGCCAAGGTGGGTGGATCATTTGCAATCAGGAGTTTGAGACTAGCCCAACATGGCAAAACCCTATCACTACTAAAAATACAAAAAATTACCCAGGCGTGGTGGCGCACGCCAGTAGTCCCAGCTACTCAGGAGGCTGGAAGTCAAGGCTGCAGTGAGCCAGGACTATGCCACTGCACCAGCCTGGGTGACAGGAGTGAGATCCTGTCTCAAAAAAAAAAAAAAAAAAACATAAACAAAACAATCAGCATCATGATTATTAAAAATATTTCGGACCCAATGTCTAAAGGGCCCCCTGCACATGTCAAGTTTGAGATAAAAGCTGCTTTCAGTTTGCATAAACCGGTCTGATCAAGTGAGAACACTTTCCCTTCTCTTCCCGTTTACTCCTTCCCCCTTCTCATTTCTCAGCTTGGTTTTGAGGAAGGACATGGACAAATTGTAGTTTCTTCACCTGAAGGCAGCTAAGCAGCAAGAAATTCAGGTTCCAAAGAATAAAATCCATTTGCAAAAATGAATGCTGGGACTACGGAAAGGAAAACTGGGCCAAAAGGTTAAAAGGATATGACTGGAAGTGAGTTGCTCCCATACAATGTACCCTGGAATCAAACTGGTAATGTAAAGACCCCTGATAGAGAGACCTGCTTTTTACCAAGTGCAGAGCTCAAAACTCAAAAAGGTCGGAGAGACTTTTGAGATTCTTTATGCAGCCTGAAACCATGGCTTGCAATTCTCCCACATTCACCCTTGCAATTTGCCCTTATCCCAGATCCTACCGTTTTCTTTTTTTTTTTTTTTTTTTTGAGACGGAGTCCCGCTGTGTCGCCTGGGCTGGAGTGCAGTGGCCAGATCTCAGCTCACTGCAAGCTCCGCTGCCTCCCGGGTTCACGCCATTCTCTCGCCTCAGCCTTCCAAGTAGCTGGAACTACAGGCGCCCGCCACCTCGCTCGGCTAGTTTTTTTTGTATTTTTTAGTAGAGACGGAGTTTCACCATGTTAGCCAGGATGGTCTCGATCTCCTGACCTTGTGATCCACCTACAGTTTTCTAAGCTCATCTGATGAGCTTTCTAAGCTCATCAGATTTCTTTTTAAAGAGAGACTTAGGCCAGGCGTGGTGGCTCACGCCTGTAATCCCAGCACTTTGGGAGGCCAAGGCAGGAGGATCACCTGAGATCAGGAGTTCGAGACCAGCCTGGCAAACATGGCAAAACCCCGTCTCTACTAAAAATACAAAAATTAGCCAGGTGTAGTGGTGGGCGCCTGTAGTGGGAGGCTGAGGCAGGAGAATTGCTTAAACCCAGGAGGTGGAGGTTGCAGTGAGCTGAGATTCTGCCACTGCACTCCAGACTGGGTGACAGAGCAAGACTCCATCTCAAAAACAAACAAACAAAAGAAACAGACTTACAGCGAGCTACATGGGAAAAAGCAATTACCGAGAGACCACATGTGCCAAAGCCCCGTCCTCCCAAACTCACTTAAACTCCAAACATTTGGTGATCTCCTTCTGTAGATGCATCACCTCATACAACAGGTTCTGGAGCTGCAGGTGATAGGCATCTACTTTCTGCTTAGCCTGAAAGGAGGATAAGATCAGAGGTGAGCAGGGCAAGTCAGGATGGGGCAGAGAAGAGGGTCAGCAAACTAAGAGAAGGTGTAAAGGGAATAAAGAAGGGGATGGGGCTGGGTGCAGTGGCTCACATCTGTAATCCCAGCACTTTGGGAGGCTGAGGCGGGTGGATCACCCGAGCTCAGGAGTTCAAGACAAGCCTGGCCAACAAGGTGAAACCCCAGGTGAAACCCCATCTCTACCAAAAACTACAAAAATGAGCCGGGCATGGTGGTGATGGCAGGTGCCTGTAATCCCAGCTACTTGAGAGGCTGAGGCAGGAGAATTGCTTGAAGCTGGGAGGCAGAGGATGCGGTGAGCCAAGATCGAGATTGTGCCAATGGACTCTAGCCTGGGGGACAGAACAAGACTGTCTCCAAAAAAAAAGAAAGGGATGAGGAGGAGAAAGGAGGAAGGTTAATTAAACCTTTTAACTCCTACCTCGTGGGTCTGATCTCTTCCTTTCTTCAACCTGATGTGGGCTAATCGGTTAAGCTTCTTTAGAGTCATGAAATGCACACAGCTCTGAATCCTCCGTTCTTCGATTTCAATTGCCTGTGAGCAAAGAAAACAGTAAAGCCCACTGATGACAGGGGCTTGCTCAGCTTCCTTCCGTCCCTCACCACTGACCCATCCTCATCTGGGGCCAAACACAGGCAATGGAGGGAGCCCAGAACCATGAGAAAAGTCATGAAGAAAATAAGAGGGATGGTTGTATAAGGAAAATGCTTAAGAATCTCAGGCAAAAAAAAAGCAATTTCTGCTTGGACTAGAGTAACAGGAATTGAAGATGGAATAAAGGCAGCGAAGGCACAATCTGTCTCTACAGATCCTACGCAGAGATCCCGGCAATAGTAACATCTTGCCATAAAATTTGACCTCTATAAATAACACTACAGGATAACTTAAATGGAAAATAACAGAATTATAGCCATAAAGCTTGGCTACAATAGATTGAATGCAATAATCGTTTAACAAAACTTGTCAGCATAGGCATGAATATGTGCAATTCCTGGAAAAAAAATGGATTTTTAAAAACTTATCAAGTTTTTAGTCACATTGTTTAATTTCTCTGCCCCTAAAACCTCATTTATTCACTTACTATTAATGATAATTTCATTTTTGGTATCTATAATTTACTTATACATATAAATCTTTGTATCAAGCAAATGTATAAGTAACATCATTTCTCAACACCTAGCAAAATGCCTGGCACTTAATAAATATTAATTGGATAAATGATCAAATTAGTAGGGAAAAAATTAATTATTCTGTACTTTCAGTACTGTAATTGGTACTGAGTGGTAATGAGAAGTTCCAATAAATTAATAGGTTTTGGGAGCCCTGAGGCTCCAATCACCTGATCATGGCTAGGACAGAAGACCAAGATCAGGAAGGGCCCTGGTAGGTGCAAAAACAGCCTCATCTATGCATACCCACCAGGTTCACGGCCACGTGGTCCCCCTTCTTACCACATCCTTGCCACCCTTGCTCTTCAAGTCTTGGATCTCAGCCATCAGCCTCTGTAGCTCCTGGCAGGTGTACTTGTATAACTCATAGTCTCTGCCAGGGTCCCGCAGATCCACCTCGGCCTCCTCACTGTAGTATTTACCTTCCTGTAGAGGTAAGGATAAAGGTTCTGTGTGCAAGAGGTAAAAGTCTCCCTGTTGGGATCAGGGACACTTGGCTGACATCTCTTGTTAGATAAAAACAGTAACAATGAAGCCCCAATCAAGTCTCTAAAAGATCTGGTCCTTAAATCAAATGCTTTTCTTCTCTTCAAAATAGAAACCTCTTTTGCTTTCTGATTGCAGAGTAATGCATGCCTGATGTCAAAGATTCAGAATATACAGAGTAGTATCAAAAAGAAAACGGAAAAATTGCCTATAATTTTGCCTCTCAGTCCGAAACAACACCACTGTGAAGACTGTGGATAAATAAACATTTTATTTGTAAACAAAACGGGATCATATCATCTGTGCTGTTAAGCGCAACTTCCCATCTGTATTAGTCCACTTTCATGCTGCCAATAAAGACACACCTGAAACTGGGAACAAAAAAAGGTTTAATTGGACTTACAGTTCCACATACCTGAGGAGGCCTCAGAATCATGGCGGGAGGTGAAAGGCACTTCTTACGTGGCAGCGGCAAGAGAAAAATGAGGAGGAAGCAAAAGCAGAAACCCCTTATAAACCCATCAGATGTCGCGAGACTTATTCACTATCATGAGAACAGCAAGGGAAGGACTGGCTCTCATGATTCAATTACCTCCCTCTGGGTCCCTCCCACAACATGTGCCAATTCTGGGAGATACAATTAACGTTGAGATTTGAATCCCAAACCATATCATTCCGCCCCTGGCCCCTCCAAATCTCATGTCCTCACATTTCAAAACCAATCATGCCTTCCCAACAGTCGCCCAAAGTCTTAACTCATTTCAGCATTAACCCAAAAGTCCACAGTCCAAAATCTCATCTGAGACAAGGCAAGCCCCTTCCACCTATGAGCCTGTAAAATCGAAAGCAAGTTAGTTACTTCCTAGACACAATGGGGGTACAATGGGGGTAAATACAGCCATTCCAAATGGGAGAAATTGGCCAAAACAAAGGGGTTACAGGGCCCATGCAAGTCCAAAATCCAGTGGGGCAGTCAAATTTTAAAGCTCCAAAATGATCTCCTTTGACTCCAAGTCTCATATCCAGGTCATGCTGATGCAAAAGGTGGGTTCCCATGGTCTTGGGCAGCTCTGCCCCTGTGGCTTTGCAGGATACATTCTCCCTCCCTCCTGGCGGCTTTCATGGGCTGGCGTTGAGTGTCTGCAGCTCCTCCAGGTGCATGGTGCAAGCTGTTGGTGGATCTACCATTCTAGGATCTGGAGGGACGGTGGCCCTCTTCTCACAATTCCACTAGGCAGTGCCTCAGTAGGGACTCTGTGTGGGGGCTCTAACCCCAAATTTCCCTTCCACACTGCCCTAGCAGAGGTTCTCCATGAGCGTGCCGGCAGCAAACCTTTGCCTGGGAATCCGGGCGTCTCCATACATCTGAAATCCAGGTGGAGCAAACCTCCATTCTTGACTTCTGTGTACCCACAGGCTCAACACTACGCGGAAGCTGCCAAAGCTTGGGGCTTCCACCCTCTGAAGCTATAGCCCAAGCTCTACATTGGCTCCTTTCAGCCATGCCTAGAGTGGCTGGGACACAGGGCACCAAGTCCCTAGGCTGCATACAGCACAGGGACCCTGGGACTGGCCCACAAAACCACTTTTTCCTCCTGGGCCTCTGGGCCTGCGATGGGAGGGGCTGCCATGAAGGTCTCTGACAAGGCCTAGAGACATTTTCCCCATGGTGTTGGAGATTAACATTAGGCTTCCTGCTACGTATGCAAATTTCTGAAACCAACTTGAATTTCTCCTCAAAAAACTGGTTTTTCTTTTCTTTCTTTTTTTTTTTATTTTTTATTTTTTTTTGAGACAGAGTCTCAGTCTTGTCGCCCAGGCTGGAGTGCAGCGGCGTGATCTCAGTTAACTGCAACCTCCGCCTTCCAGGTTCAGGCAATTCTCCTGCTTCAGGCTCATGGGTAGCTGGGATTACAGGCACCTGCCACCAGGCCCGGCTAATTTCTGTATTTCTAGTAGAGATGGGGTTTCACCATGTTGCCCAGGCCAGTCTTGAACTCCTGACCCCAAGTGATCTGCCCACCTCAGCCTCCCAAAGTGCTGGGATTACAGGCGTGAGCCACTGCGCATAACCCGGTCACCTTTTGAATGATTTGCTGCTTAGAAATTTCTTCCACCGGATACCCTAAATCATCTCTCTCAAGTTCAAAGTTCCACAAATCTCTAGAGCAGGGGCAAATGTCTCCAGTCTCTTTGCTAAAACACAACAAGAGTCACCTTTGCTCCAGTTCCCAACAAGTTCCTTATCTCCATCTGAGACCACCTCAGGCTGGACCTTATTGTTCATATTATCATCAACCTTTTTTTTTTTTTGGGGATGGAGTCTCACTGTGTCGCTCAGGTTGGAGCGCAGTGGCATGATCTTGGCTCACTGCAACCTCCACTTCCTTGGTTCAAGCAATTCTCTGCCTCAACCTCCCGAGTAGCTGGGATTACAGGCGCCCGCCACCACGCCCGGCTAATTTTTTCGTATTTTTAATAGAGACAGGGTTTCACCATCTTAGCCAGGCTGGTCTTGAACTCCTGACCTCATGATCCACCTGCCTCAGCGTCCCAAAGTACTGGGATTACAGGCGTTAGCCACCATGTCCAGCCCATTATCAGTATTTTTGTCAAAGCCATTCAACAAGTCTCTAGAAGGTTCCAAACTTTCCCACATTTTCCTGTCTTCTTCTGAGCCCTCTAAACTGTTCCAACCTCTGCCTGTTACTTAGGGCCAAAGTTGCTTTCACATTTTCAGGTACCTTTTCAGCAACCCCCCAACTCTACTGGTATGAATCTACTGTATTAGTTCGTTTTCATGCTGCTGATAGACACACCTGAAATTGGGAACAAAAAGAGGTTTAATTGGACTTACAGTTCCACATGGCTGGGGAGGCCTCAGAAACATGGCAAGAGGTAAAAAGCACTTTTTACATGACGGCGGCAAGAGAAAAATAAGGAGGAAGCAAAAGCAGAAACCCCTGATAAGCCCATCAGATCTTGTGAGGCTTATTCACTATGAGAACAGCATGGGAAAGACCGGCCCCCATGACTCAATTACCTCCTCATATGTCCCTCCCACAACACGTGGCAATTCTGGGAGATACAATTCAAGATGAGATTTGAGTGGGGACATGGCCAAACCATATGACCATCCCAGTAAATACAGATCTCAATCAAAATGGCTGCATGGCAGTCTACTATAGAGAGGAATTTCAATTGGGTGCGGGGTGACTCACACCTATAATCCTAATACCTTGGGAGGCCAAGGCAGGCAGACCACTTAAGCTCAGGCGTTTGAGACCACCCTGGGCAACGTGGCAAAGCCCCATATTTACAAAAAATACAAAATTAGCTGGGCATGGTGGCGCACAGCTGTGGTCCCAGCTACTTGGGAGACTGAGGTGGGAGGATCGCTTAAGCCCAGGAGAGGGAGTCAGCAGTCAGCCAAAATCGTGCCACTGTACTCTGGCATGAGTGACAGAGTGAGACCCTGTCTCAAAAAAATTTTTTTTTAAATAGCTAAGTCACAAAGGAAGTTGACAGATTCAAGGACAGAGAAACAGACAAAATGAAGAAAGAACCTGCTGACCACGAGCTCTCAGGCCGTAACAGTAACATTATTTTGAATCGAATTAGAAATATATGAATATACATATATATATTTTTTGGAGACAAAAGTCTTGCTCTGTTGCCCAGGCTGGAATGCAGTGACGCCATCTCGGCTCATGGCAACCTCTGCCTACTGGGCTCAAGTGATTCTCCTGCTTCAGCCTCCCAAGTAGCTGGGATTACAGGAGTGCACCACCACGGCTGGCCAAAATATAT
Organism: Rhinopithecus roxellana; assembly: GCF_007565055.1. Lineage (NCBI taxonomy): Eukaryota > Metazoa > Chordata > Mammalia > Primates > Cercopithecidae > Rhinopithecus > Rhinopithecus roxellana. The sequence continues at coordinate 21,022,533 of NC_044561.1, read as the reverse complement.
GAATATATTCTTTTTTTTTTTTTTTTTGAGAGAGAGTCTCGCTCTGCCCCCCAGGCTGGAGTGCAGTGGTGCAATCTCGGCTCACTGCAAGCTGCACCTCCTGGGTTTACGCTAGTCTCCTGCCTCAGCCTCCTGAGTAGCTGTGACTACAGGCTCCCACCATGACGCCTGGCTAATTTTTTTTTTGTATTTTTAGTAGAGACTGGGTTTCACTGTGTTAGCCAGGATGGTCTCGATCTCCTGACCTCGTGATCCGCCTGCCTCAGCCTCCCAAAGTGCTGAGATTACAGGTGTGAGCCACCGTGCCCGACCATGAATATATTCTTATAAGAAATTCAAAGTTTCAAATCTCCTTGACCACCTGCCTCCACACCTACTTCCTCCCAAGATTTAGGCACTGTTACCAGTTTGATGTGTATCTTTCCAGATCTTTCCTATTTACTTACATATACAGGTACCCACAGAAATTTATAGTTCTCCTTTTGGGTGAGTCTTTTCTATTTTTTAACATAAAGGGTTCACATCACACATGCTATGCTCTGGCTTTCTTCTTACACTTAACACTTTCTCTTGGAGATCTTTCCTTGTCCTTACACACATACCACACATACTGACTTCCTTCTTTTTAACTGTTCCATAATATCCCATAGTGTGGCTATACCATAGTGGAGTCACTATTTTTTTTTTTTTTTTGGAGACAGAATTTGCAGGTATTGTCTCAGCAGCACACCCTGGGTTTCAACATATCTGAAGCTCCAGTGCCATGCTGCAGATAGACTGCCTTCTTCTGACCATCAGGAAAACTGGAGACATATATCATACTGCAAAACATTCTCTGTGCAGGTGCTAATCATGTCTAATACAGGCTTGTTGGTTTTGGAGATGCTGCAGCTAAACCAGATGTGGACACTCAGGTTTTGTGAAGAAACGGGAATCCCAGTCACCTGATCAAGTGGAAGCCACCAAAAAGTTGTACCTGGTAGATGCGACCCCGAGCTGCTGTAAACACATAGCCAGGTGCTTGGCCATGAGATGTAATTTCTCAGCGGCATGGCAACCCTGACTGATCTCACCTGCTCAGTGTCAGATCGATTCCGCTTTCCTTCAGCTGGGGCTCCATCACTTCGGATGACTTTGGGCTTCCGTTTTTTGCTGGATTCTGATGACATGGTTGTTCCTTGATGTCAGGAGGAAACAGCAGAGACCTGTTAAGAAGAGAAAGCTTTTGAGATTCTTCTGGAGTCATAACACTGAAGCCGAACTAGCAGTTCTGGCCACTTATAGACTTGGTAACTCAAGAAAAGTCATTTAACGCCTCAAAGCCTCAATTTAACCCTCTATAATACAACAGGGAAACATCCCTCAGCCCATCCAAAACAAACTCCACTGCCTTTTATAAAAAGGCATCACCACCCACCCCCACTGATCTCGGAATCATCTTCTTCAACCTCTCCCTTCCCTGCCTTCACCCACAATCCTGCTCCACACCCTCCACAGAAGAGACCTGCATTCAAGGGTTCGCCCAGCTATCCAGGCACCATGTGTCTCTCCATCTCAACACCCTATTCCAGGCCCTCCACATTCCTCTCTCTCAACAGGACTACTCTCAACAGTCTTGCCCAACAATACTGTCTAAATTCTCTTTCTTAAAAAAGACCAACCTAATTAATGACTCTCCTGTTTCAAAACTTTTGCTGGCTCTTCATAATGCACTGAATATCCATATTCCCTGACCTGTCATAAAGACCCTTGATGGTTTGTCCCCAACCCATCTTCCCAACTTCATTTCTTGCATTCCCATTCTTACCGACCTTCCCACTGTCCCCAACCTCTGCTCCTGGCTGCAACTGCACCCTGCAATCCCAGTTCTCCAAACACTCCACGTCCTTTCCCCTGCTTGCAAAGATCTTCCTCCCTATATCCTTCAAGACTAAGCAAAGCTGATCTGCTCTAGGAAGCCTGTCAGGTCTCCCCAAAGCACTCTTTTGGCTACTTTGGGTACACTGTTAGGGAATTTATCTCTATGAATCGTTCACCTGTCTTCCCATGTAGATTGTGAGCTCTACCCTCTTCCCCCGAGCCTTGCAGAGTGCTCCATAAATTAGTATCCAAACTCTTCAGTCTGGCATTTAAACGCACTCCCAGTACTACTGGGATCACTGTGTGCTGGGCCTTGATCTAAGCACTGTATGGGTACGTTCTCATTTGCTCCTTATAACAAACTTTTCAGATAAGAACTACCACCATTTTACAGATGACAAAACTGAGGCTCTCAAGGGGAATTACTTGCCCAAGGTCACATGACTACTATGCTAAAATCTGGATCTATCCAATCAATGCCATACTTGTCCTCTTAACTACACTGTTACGCTTCCTAGTCCTGCCAGCATCTCATCTAGTGATGCCATCGACTCCCAGGTTGATCCTAGAATTTAAAGTATAGAACCTACATTTCATGGGGCTCTAGGGTCACAAAGCATCCTCCCTTGTTGCCTCACCACAGCCTCCTGAAGTGGGCAGCACTGTCCCCTTTACCTTAATCTATCTTGGTCTGTCACCCAAGCTGGAGTGCAGTGGCACAATCATACTCACTGAAGTTTGCACCTCCCTGACTTGAGGCAGCCAATAGTTTGTCATGGTAAAAATCAGAGATCCCTGAACTGGAATCTCCATTCTATTCTTTCACGGCCATGAGTCCCCGGACAAGTCACTTCACTTTTCTCTGGGTCTGCTTCCTCACAAATCAAATGAGAATAACAGTCCCTACCACAGGGGCTGTTGTGGGCTTTAACACAGGAGGCATTCCACTGGGGAAGGTGATGAAGATGACCTGGGATTGTGGTTTCAGATGATGCATAGGTGATCTTAAATAATGCTGAACACCTAAGGAGAAAGTTAATCCCTTTTCAATTCTTTTTTGAAACCTGATTGCTTCAAGGAGAACATCTAAGTTCCCTAGTTTGTCTTTACCATCTATGAATACCAATGTTCCTTTGTAACAAAAGAACTCTATCCCACAGCCTTAAACAACAAAATCTAGCCAGAATTTGTTAATAATGATCTATTTTCATTATATTAACTATATTAATTTTTACCTTCTACATAAAACAAGTGAAAGCAGCTTTCCATTTCTGGTGGAGAGATTTCAAGTTTTCTCTCAAAGTAAATTTTTAGTTTCAAAAGTGACTTGGCTGGGCGCAGTGGCTCACGCCTGTAATCCCAGCACTTTGGGAGGCTGAGGCAGGTGGATTACCTGAGGTCAGGAGTTCAAGACCAGCCTGGCCAAAATGGTGAAACCCCGTCTCTACCAAAAATACAAAAATTAGCCGAGTGTGGAGGCGTGCACCTGTAAGCTCAGCTACTCAGGAGGCTGAGGTAGGAGAACCACCTGAACCTGGGAGGCAGAGGTTGCAATGAGCCGAGATCGCGACCACTTCACTCCAGCCTGGGAGACAGAGCGAGATTCAGTCTCAACAACAACAAAAAAAGTGACTGGGCTCACACCTGTAATCTCAACACTTTGGGAAACCAAGGCAAGCAGAGGCGAAAGAATCGCTTGAGCCCAGGAGTTCAAGACCAGAGTGGGAAACAGCGAGACCCCATTTTCAGAAAAAATTTAAAAATTAGCCTAGTGTGGTGGCGCACACCTGTGGTCCCAAGCTACTCTGCAGGCTGGGGTGGGAGGATGGCTTGAACCCAAAAGTTCCAGGCTGCAGTGAGCTATGATCGCTCAGTCTTGACAACAGAGACCCCGTTGCAAAAAAAAAAAAAAAAATTTGGACTGGATTAAAAATTTTTAGTAAACGGTAGTACAGGCGGTAAGTTGATCTGGCAAAGCCTACAAAGATGGGAACTGAAAGGCTTAAGTGTGAGAAATCCTGACTTTGGCAACACAGTAGAGTGCCTGGCACACAGAAGAGCACATTATATGTGAGCTGTTACCATCACCACCACCACCCCCGCCCCCATCAGGCTACATTATCACGACCAAGAGGCTCCAACTTGAAGCCTGAGGATGCTGCAGCGAACACTTTTCGGATGAGATAACAGTGCAGCGCCGAGGGGCCGGGGACCGCCGGTAGTGAGGGAGGAGAACCCGGGTCAGACCCAGCCCAGGGGTGCCCTTTGGGCGATCAGCACCTCAGTCCCGGAGCGCCCGGCCCCGCCCCATATCCCAGCCCCGCTGCCCTAGTCCCCTCCTCACCTCACAGCCCCGCAAACCTGGAACCGGGAGCAAGCCACTTCCGGAGGCGGAGCAAAGGCGGCCCGCGCACCATAGAGAAGCGGAAGTAAGAAAAGGGCGGCCGACCGGAAGCGAGGCGTGGAGGCCGGAAACTGAGTGCGGAGGCCCCCGAGGGAGGTGGGGGCGTGGTGAGGCGGTAAAGAAGAGACAAAGAGATCTGTTTTTCGTTCACTGTCCCAGGGCCTAAGGCAGTGCCCAACAACTAGTGGGCGCTCCGCGAAGTAGTTGAATTAATGTTGTGTTATGTCCAAGATAACACGAAAGAACTTGGCAGCGGCCGGAAAGATTTGGGCCCTAGAGGATTTGCATCCATAACGTTGCTTCTTAATTATTATTTTCACCACAATGTGCCACACAAGTGAAGGCAACAAGTCAGGGAGGGCATTAACCTCATTTTACACTTGGGTTTTTGAGGAGTGCATCACCAGTTTCTCCATTTTAGACCTGACTTGCCCAGGACAGAGAGTCACAACTCTAACGCAATATTTGAAAGCTTCTAATGCAGTATTTGAAAGCTTCAAAGTGTTTCCTACCCCCTGGCATGAACTGTACAAATAGGGTCGATTTTTTCGTGTAAATCCTACTTATCTGGAGCTAGTAACACGTGTCCTGAATCCCTGGTTGTACAGGGCCAGTTCCTTCTTCCCTGGAGCAAGAAGGAAAATACTGGCTTTTTTTTTTTTTTGAGACAAGAGTTTTGCTCTGTCGCCCAGGCTGAAGTGCAGTGGTGCAGTCTCGGCTCACTGCAACCTCTGACTCCAGGGCTTAAACGATTGTCCTGCCTCAGCCTCCCAAGTAGCTGGGATTACAGGCATGCACCACCATGCCCAGCTAATTTTTGTATTTTTAGTAGAGACAGGGTTTCACCATGTTGCCCAGGCTGGTCTTGAACTCCTGACCTCACTCAAGTGATCTGTCCACCTCGGACTCCCAAAGTGCTGGGATTATAGGCATGAGCCACCGTGCCCAGCCAGTATTGACTGTTGAGAATAGCTCAAGAACACAGTACCCTCCAGGAGGGTAGATCTGCCATGTGGGACTAAGCCCACCAGCTCTACTGTGCCCTGCCTCAGGCACCTGCTAAAGTTCCTTGCAGATGAAGAAAGGACACTGCGATTTATAGTAAATATTTAATTGGTTCCATCAGCAACTCCAGCACAAGTTTTCCTGGCTGGGAGGCAGAATCAAGCTACCCAAGGGTTCATGATAGGTATGGGGGTCACTGAGGAGACCCCCCCGAATCACTGACCCCCCCTCCACACACCAGGTGGCCCTGCAGAATGAGGGTTGGGCTGACAGAATGTCAATCTGGGGAGACAGAATACAGGGTGAGGGAACAGGCCCTAGGTGGTACATTTGCCTGCAGGAAGGAGGGAGGGCAGGAGAGACTTTCTGCATAGAAAGACTGGAACTACACATTTAAGTTTTCAACCCCAATATGTAGGGGGAAACAGCCGAGCCACTCTCCATCTGTCTAGTATTAGGAACCTTTCTTCAAGTGGTCTTTTGTCATCTCTGTTCTTCTTCCCAATTCTGTATTCCAGATTCCAAATTCTACAATTGAAACCCAAGTTCTGAATTCTAAGCTCTACCTTCTGAGTTCCTGTTACGTGTCTGTCTCCTGCCCTTAAAAATCCTTCCTGGCTTCCATCCCTTTCCCCAGCCTCTCTGGGTGGAATGTCTGGACCTCCTCCTGACCATGGTGATGAGGTTTTTGTTTTGTTTTGTTTTGTTTTTGGCAGTTCCAGGCTTTTCTCCAACAGGAGGGACTTGGCTCAGGCTGTCCAGCAAGTGGGTGGCCCAGTGGAGACCAGGGAATTCCTTAGGGCCTGGCCTGGGCTCCTGTCTTCCCACCCCACCTCTAGCCACTGGACATGTTACCTTTTGTGCAACTAAGCTAAACGGAGGATTTCCCAGGGTGATAACTGGGGACTGGTGGCCTTGAGATGAGGAATTCTAGAAGATATAAGAAGGCCTAAAAGATCGCTATCCTTCATTCAGGGAAATTAGAAACTACTTCTAGCAGGGAGAAGGAGGCAGGCAGGGAAAGTGGAAAGGGCCCGGGCAGAGCTGTAATCCTCAGAACTTGTCAGCCTTCAGTTCCCCCTTGTCTGAGTTGAGTACTGCCCCTCAGAGTCCTCCCAGAGCCAAGAAAAAACCAAGACAGCAGGACTGGGAGTGCCACTGTCTGTCAGGGTTGCCTGAGGGAGAAGGGGGAGGAGGTGGAGGTGTAGGCAGCATCACTGGAGAGGCGAGATCTTCAAGGGGATCATGATCCTAGACTCCATGTGTCGCACCAGGGGCACTGAGGAGAGAGAAAGGCAGAGGTCACACAGGGGGCTCAAGCAAGCCAACAACCTCCCCTGGCCCCACCCAAACATGCTGGCCTTTGGGCAGAAGGAGGTCCCAGATGCTGCGACAGGAATGTCCTATTGCCCTCCTGAAAGGGCCCATGAAGAGCACCAGATCCCTCAAATTATGGGATAAGATAGGACTTTGGTGGTGATGAGAATAACATTTTCTTAAATTTTAATAGTTATCTGTTGGCCAGGCATGGTGGCTCATGCCTATAATCCCAGCACTTAGGGAGGCCGAGACAAGCCGATCACCTGAGGTCAGGAGTTCGAGACCAGCCTGACCAACATGGAGAAACCCTCTCTCTACTAAAAATACAAAATTAGCCGGGCATAGTGGCACATGCCTGTAATCCCAGCTACTGGGAGGCTGAGGCAGAAGAATCACTTGAACCTGGGAGTCAGAGGTTGCTGTGAGCCAAGATCAGGCCATTGCAGTCCAGCCTGGGCAACGACAGCAAAACCCCATCTCAAAAAAAGAAAAAAGAAAAACACTGATTTAGCCCAACTGCCTTGTTTCACAGACGGGGAGGGTGCAGCCTAGAGAAGGTCAGCTCAAGGTCATCCAGGAGGTTAGACTCTCCTCCAGCTCAGAGCTTTTCAAACTTTAATGTGCATCCAAATCACTAGGCAGTTCTTGTTAACGTGCAGATTCTGATTCGGTAGGTTGCAGGAAGCCTGAGATTTGTCATTCTTCTTTGTTTGTTTGTTGGTTTGTTTGAGACGGAATTTCACCCTTGTTGCCAGGCTGGAGTGTAATGGCACTATCTCGGCTCACTGCAACCTCCTTCTTCCAGGTTCAAGCGATTCTCCTGCCTCAGCCTCCCAAGTAGCTGGGATTGCAGGCATATGCCACCATGCCCAGCTAATTTTTTTTTTTTTTTTTTTTTTTTTTTTTTGAGACGGAGTCTAGCTCTGTCGCCCAGGCTGGAGTGCAGTGGCCGGATCTCAGCTCACTGCAAGCTCCGCCTCCCGGGTTCACGCCATTCTCCTGCCTCAGCCTCCCGAGTAGCTGGGACTACAGGCGCCCGCCACCTCGCCCGGCTAGTTTTTTGTATTTTTTAGTAGAGATGGGGTTTCACCGTGTTAGCCAGGATGGTCTCGATCTCCTGATCTCGTGATCCGCCCGTCTCGGCCTCCCAAAGTGCTGGGATTACAGGCTTGAGCCACCGCGCCCGGCTAATTTTGTATTTTTAGTAGAGATGGGGTTTCTCCATGTTGGTCAGGCTGGTGTAGAACTCCTGACCTTAGGTGATCTGCCTGCCTCGGCCTCCCAAAGTGCTGGGATGCAGGCGTGAGCCACTGCACCCGGCTGAGATTTCTCATTCTTAACAAGCTCCCAGGGGATGCCAATATTGTCAGTTGGGACCACACTTGATTTTGTTTTGTTTTTTTATTTTTGTTTTGTTTTTTTTTTTTTTGAGGCAGGGTCTCACTCTGTCTTCCAGGCTAGAGTGCAGTGGCAGGTTCTCGGCTCAATGCGACCTCCACCTCCTGGGTTCAAGCGATTCTTGTGCCTCAGCCTCCGGAGTAGCCGGGATTACAGGCTTGAGTTACCATGCCTGGTTAATTTTTGTATTTTTAGTAGAGATGGGGTTTCACTATGTTGCCCAGACTAGTCTCCAACTCCTGGCCTCAACTGATCCACGCACCTCGACCTCACATGGTGCTGGGATTACAGGTGTAAGCCAGTGTGCCTGTCCTGTTTTTTATTTTTTATTTTTGACATAGGGTCTCACTGTTGGTTTTTTTAATTATTTTTTTTTATTTTTGACATAGGGTCTCACTGTTGCCCAGGCTGGAGTGCTATGCCACAATCATGGCTCACTGTAGCCTCAAACTCCTGGGCTCAAGTGATCCTCCCACCTCAGCCTTCCAAGTAGCTGGGACTACAGGTGGGAACCATCATGTCCTGCTAATTTTTAAAAAATGTTTTGTAGAGATGGGGTCTCCCTATGTTGCCCAGGCTGGTCTTAAACTACTGGCCTCAAGTGATCCTCTTGCCTTGGCCTCCCAATGTGCTGGGATTTCAGTTGTGAGGGATTCAGTTCCCACTGAATTTTCAATGTGTGGGATTCAGTTCCCACCATACCCAGCTGGGACCACACTGAATAGCAAGGCTCCTGCTACCTCCTTCAGCAGACACATTCTCCCTCATACCACTTGGTAAGTGATCACTATAAGCTCCTCAGTGGCAGGAACAGGCTCTTGTTCATTTATGTGCCCCTCAATCACCTCCTACCACAGTTCCCAGCACACGGTGAGGGCTCAATTAACACCCACTGACTCTAGGTGGTTTCAGTGTTCCTAGCAAAGTGGCAAATACCTTGAGCAAAAAACTTGTTCGAACCTGGGCACAGTAGCTCATGCCTATAATTCCAGCACTTTGGAAGGCTGAGGTGGGAGGACTGCTTAGCCTAGGAGTTTGAGACCAGCCTGGACGACATGGTAAGACTGCATCTCTACAAAAACAAAAACCTTGTTCAAAAACATTTCCTGCATGCTTCCTTTGTGACGAACACTGGGGAAAGCACTTTTCATAAATGAGTTTGTGGGCCAGGTGTGGTGGCTCATGCCTATACTCACAGCACTTTGGGAGGCCGAGGCAGGCGGATCACCTGAGGTCAGGAGTTCAAGACCAGCTTGGCCAACATGGTAAAATGCCATCACTACTAAAAAGACAAAATTAGCTGGACATGGTGGCACATGCCTGTAATCCCAGCTACTTGGGAGGCTGAAGCAGGAGAACGGCTTGAACCTGGGAGGCGGAGGTTACAGTGAGCCAAGATCACACAACTGCACTCCAGCATGGGTGACAGAGCGAGACTCTGTCTCAAAAATAAATAAAATAAAATATAAAATAACAGTTTGTAGAATCTTCCCTCACAGCCCTCTGATGGAAGCACTATCACTATCACCATCTTACAGACGAGGGAACAACTTCAGCGAAGTGAAGAACCGTGCCCAAGGTCATAATGGGCGTTCGCTAATCCACATCTCCTAGGCAGAGGTGTGGCCCTGGCTGTGTTATCATCCCCTAGAGCACTCACCTAGGCCTGCTGGTATCCTATGGAGTGTGCCACTGGGATAGAAACCCACTAACTCACTGTCTTAAAAGTGAGTTCCCCATCACTGGAGGTAATCAAGAAAGGCTAGATATCCTTGCAGAGGGGATTCCATCCTCAGACAGGGTTCTCAGCAGAAGACCTCCAAAGTCTTCACTCACCTGTATAGTAGACATTTTCATCCCAGCCTCTCTTCCTCCAGGCAGCGTTTCGAGTCTCCTCCCGAGACTGCAGGTCTTTATAGGCTGTGAGAAAGGCACAGACTCATTCCTCAGGCACAGAGGATTGGATCCCTTACCCAGCACAGGGCCCTCTTCCCACTGCCCCCAAACCCTGCCCTGCTGTCTCCTCATCCCTAGATGCCTCCCTCGGACTGTTAGCAAACACTATCTGCTTTAATAATCCATCCAATCAGTACATGTGTTAATATTGCCTACATTTATATTTCTAGTCGCAAACACTCCCAAGGGCTCCAGACTCCTATATCCATCTACTGCCTACCTGACATCTCTACTTTCGTGTGTCAGCATTTTTAATGTAACACTTCTGGCTGGGTGTGGTGGCTCACGCCTGTAATCCCAGCACTTTGGGAGGCCAAGGCTGTTGGACTGCTTGAGGCCAGGAGTTCAAGGCCAGTCTGGCCAACATGGCGAAACTCTGTCTGTACTAAAAATACAAAAATTAGTCGGGCATGGTACTGCACGCCTGTAATCCCAGCTACTCAGGAGCGTGAGGCACGAGAATCATTTGAATTTGGGAGGCGGAGGTTGCAGTGAGCTGAGATTGCACCACTGCACTCCAGCCTAGGTGACAGAGTGAGACTCCGTCTCAAAAAAAAAAAAAAAAAGTAAGAATTCCAAGGGCCAAGATTACGTTCCTGACTCCACTGACTTGCTCCTTCCCTAGACCTCCCAGACTCAGTAAACAACACACAGTAGGTCAAGCACGAACCTGGGAGCTCTTCTGGAATGCCCTTCTTCTCTTGCCCCACACAGGCAATTCATCCACAAGTCCTGTTGGTTCCACCTCTAGACTAACAAATCTGTGGACTTCTCAGCATCCCACTGCCCCATCCCCTCCTGCCTGAACTAGAGTAATGGCCTCCTGAAGCTCTGCTTTCTCTCTTGCTCCCCTACCAAGCACCCTTAACAAAGGAGCCAGCAGCCAGAGAAATCATACTAGAACAAAAATCAGGTCATATCACTGCTGTTTGAAACAGTCTCTCATTGCATTTACAATAAATCCCAACTCATTCCCCCTCTCCTGATCCATCTCCCCACATTCTTCCTTACTCACTCCACAATGGCCTCCTTGCCATACCTCAAAACCCCGAAGGCCTTTCCCTACCACAGGGCCTTTGCACGTGCTGCTCTGTCCACTTGGAATGGTTTTGCCTAGCAATTCACAGCGGGCTTCTTCTCATTCTGCAGCTCTCAGCTCACATTTTACCCCTCAGCTTATGTTTTACTCCCTCAGAGAGGCATTCTTTGTCTATGTAGACCAATGTAGATCCCCTGTGTTTTTTTTTTTTTTTTTTTTTTGAGAGGGAGTCTCGCTCTGTCGCCCAGGCTGGAGTGCAGTGGCGCGATCTCGGCTCACTGCAAGCTCCGCCTCCCGGGTTCAGGCCATTCTCCTGCCTCAGCCTCCCGAGTAGCTGGGACTACAGGTGCCCGCCACCTCACCCGGCTAATTTTTTGTATTTTTAGTAGAGACAGGGTTTCACTGTGGTCTCGATCTCCTGACCTTGTGATCCGCCCGCCTCGGCCTCCCAAAGTGTTGTGATTACATGCATGAGCCACTGCACCTGGCCTCCTTGCCTGTTTTCTATAAATATTATTTGTAATAATCTGAAATTGATCTTTTTGTGACTTTACATCTAAGATAGTATCTCCTGCTAGAACATTAAGTTCTATGAGGACACTAATGCAACCCCATTGGCTACAGAGAATGATGACAGAGAAAGAGAACTAACAAAAGGCTCCTGGAAGGTCTTCAACCTACCCCAGAGATGGTGCACCACGTAGAGCTCTCCTATCTGTGAGAAGAAGCCGCCCACTGCCTCCTGGTTCTCCTGCCGGTACTTGATGGCCCGAGCCCTAGAGAAGGCAGAATAATATGGGGCAGAAGCCAGGGCTGGTGCAGAGGGTACTGAGGCTGATTTCTTGGCCACATCCCACAGTAGGGGCCTAGGTGGAACCCACGGTTCTCCGGGATGCTGAGGGAAAGTGCTGATGGCGGGGTGTTCTACCAACGGAGGGCTCACAATCTTCTAGGAGATCCTCACCTCCTGGTTGGATCCTTCTCCCAGATCCATGAGGGGCAGAGGGTACTGAGTTCCCTGTGATATGGCCCTGGAAAAGGTGGCCGACCAGAGGCCTTGGTGGGGCAGGTGAGCAGGGTACCCCCCCAACCCCAGTCCTGGTGCTGCCACTTACCAGTTGTTCCCCCACTCGATCATGGTTCCTGGCTGAAAGAGAACCAAAGGGATGATGGGAATGAGCCCCCACCTCAGATTCATAGCATCGCAGCCAGGCAAGGAAGGGAAACTACCCTGTCTCCCCACCTCCTAAGCTCCAGCGGCCATTTGGCCTCATTTGCAGGCCCTGACTCACGCCTGGTATGCATGTTTGCACACATGTGCACACAACTCTGCTCTGAGCCCATAGGGAGGGAGAAGCCAGAAGCCCCAGTCTAGGTATCGGGACAGCTGAAAGCAGCATTGCAGCAGGGAAGTTGGGGGGCAGGAGGGGGTCCATCGGAGGGAGGCACCTTGAGCTTGTATGTCCTCAGCTCATAGATGTTGGGACCCAATCTGGGCTGTGGCTCATTCCAGAAGCTGAACTCGAGGAGCAACTGGTTTCTCCTGGACAGCAGCATCTGGCTCCGCTCCCTTCGGAACTCCAGGTACTCCTGTGGGCATAGTGGTAAAGGCATGGCTACCAGGAAGTGTCCTCCATCCTGACAGTGTGCCTCATGGGGTGGCAGAGGAGAGCCCAGCACAGGGCTGGGCTGCATCCAACATCCAGAGAGGTGTGCTGAGTGGACACTAACATACCTTATTGTTTTTGAGCTTGTTCATGCAGTCCATGAGGGCTGGGTAGCCACCTGAGAATCGCCACAGGTGCACTGTTGGGGGTGAGAGGTTTAGGTCAGTGGGCTGCTGGGACCCCCAGCAGATGACCTCCCCAAGGGTGGCTAAGTATATATGTGTTGGGGACGGGGGAGGCAGGTGGCCTGCTTCCCTGTAGCAGCAAGACTCTCTGAGTTCCCTCTGCCTTGGTGGAAGACCATGCTGGGGAGAGGATGATCCCAGACACAAGTCTAGGAGACCTGGATTTGAGCTCCAGCTCTGCCCAGTAGCCTTGGACGGCTCTACGCCTCAATGTTCTCATCTTGAAAATGGGAATAATATTCCCACCCCACCTTCCTTAAATAGCAACAAGATCAGATGTGTCCTGTACCCTGGAAGCAGTGGCATGCATAAGGAAGACCACCAGGCCTTGGAGGGGCAACTGGACAAAAGGACAGGGGAGAACTGATGGGCTGATATGGAGCATTCCAAGACAGTGAATTGAAAAAAGGAACCAAGGAACAGAAGAGCTTGTGTGGTATGCTACCTCATGTGTTGAGGGGGCAAGGACATCCAGAGATGCTAATTTATGCATCACCTCTTAATGGCGATTTAAGAGATTAACAGTAGACCAGGGCAGTGGCTCACGCCTGTAATCCCAGCATTTTGGGAGGCCCGGGCAGCTGGATCACCTGAGGTCAGGAGTTTGAGACCAGCCTGACCAACATGGAGAAACCCCATCTCTACTAAAAATATAAAATTAGCCGAGTGTGGTGGTGCATGCCTGGAATCCCAGCTACTTGGGAGGCTGAGGCAGGAGAATCACTTGAACCTAGGAGGCGGAGGTGGTGGTGAGCCAAGACCACAACATTACACTCCAGCCTGGGCAACAAGAGCGAAACTCCGTCTCAAAAAAAGAGATTGGCCGGGAGCAGTGGCTCAAGCCTGTAATCCCAGCACTTTGGGAGGCCGAGACAGGCAGATCACAAGGTCAGAAGATCGAGACCATCCTGGCTAACACGGTGAAACCCTGTCTCTACTAAAAAAAAAAAATACAAAAAACTAGCCGGGCGAGGTGGCGGGCACCTGTAGTCCCAGCTACTCGGGAGGCTGAGGCAGGAGAATGGCGTGAACCCAGGAGGCGGAGCTTGCAGTGAGCTGAGATCCGGCCACTGCACTCCAGCCTGGGAGATAGAGCGAGACTCCGTCTCAACAACAAAAAAAAAAAAAAAAAAAAAGAGATTGACAGTAGAGGCCCCTGTGACACAGCATGGAGGCAGGCCTGTGGGGCCTCGGGCAGGAGGGAAGCCTACTTTGCATGGAAAACTCTTTGTACTGTTAGAATTTATAAAAATCCTAGGCCGGCGCAGTGGCTCATGCCTGAAATCCCAGCACTTTGGGAAGCTGAGGAGGGCGGATCACGAGGTCAGGAGATCGAGATCATCCTGGCTAACACAATGAAACCCCCATCTCTACTAAAAATACAAAAAAATTAGCTGGGCATAGTGGCACATGCTGGTAGTCCCAGCTACTCAGGAGGCTGAGGTAGGACAATTGCTTGAACCTGGGAGGCAGAGGTTGCAGTGAGCCAAGATTGCGCCATTGCGCTCTAGCCTGGATGACAGAGCGAGACTCTGTCTCAAAAAAAAAAAAAAAAGAATTTATAAAAATCCTATTATTGGCTAGGCGCAGTGACTCATGCCCGTAAGCACTTTGGGAGGCCAAGACAGGCAGATCACTTGAGGTTAGGAGTTCAAGACCAGCCTGGCCAACAACAGTAGAAACCCTGTCTCTACTGAAAATACAAAAATTAGGGGCTGGGTGCAGTAGCTCATGCCTGTAATCCCAACATTTTGGGAGGCCGAGGCGGGCAGATCATTAGGTCAGGAGATCAAGACCATCCTGGCTAACACGGTGTAACCCCGTCTCTACAAAAAATACAAAAAATTAGCCAGGCGCGGTGGTGGGCACCTGTAGTCCCAGCTGCTGGGGAGGCTGAGGCAGGAGAATGGCGTGAACACGCGAGGTGGAGCTTGCAGTGAGCCGAGATCGGGCCACTGTACCAGCCTGGGTGACAGAGCAAGACTCCGTCTCAAAAAATAAATAAATATAAAAATAAATGAAAATCATATTATCTGCCCTGAATTGAACAACATCCCCTCAAAATTTATGTCCACCCAAAACCTCAGAACGTGACCTTATTTGGAAATAGGTCTCTGTAGCTATAATCAAACTAAGATGAGATTATACTGGGTGGACCCTGAGTCCAGTGACTAGTGTCCTTATAAGTAGGAGATCTGGACACAGGAGAACACTGTGTGAAGACAGAGACACACGGAGAGAACAGCATGTGACGAGGGAGGCAGAGATTAGAATGACAAGTCTACAAGCCAAGAAACACTAAGAGTTTCCAGCAATCCCCAGAAACTGGAAGAGGCAAGGAA
This sequence comes from Rhinopithecus roxellana, assembly GCF_007565055.1. Lineage (NCBI taxonomy): Eukaryota > Metazoa > Chordata > Mammalia > Primates > Cercopithecidae > Rhinopithecus > Rhinopithecus roxellana. Next base: position 21,007,357 of record NC_044561.1, on the reverse strand, counting down.
GGGTTCTCCCCTAAGGCCTTAGAAAGGACAGCCCTGCCCTGTCAACACCTTGATTTGTGACTTCCGGCCTCCGAACTGTGACAGGATAAACCTTTGCTATTTTAAGCCACCCAGTTTGTGGTATGTTGGCCGCCCTGGGAAACTAATTAACTCCCAATAACAAAGAAACCTAATTAATTGTGGAGGAGAAGAAAGGAAACAATTTTGCCATCCTGTGAGCATGGCTGGGCGAATCAGTGGAAGAAGGTCCCCAGAGGATCACACAGGCAGACTAAAGCTAAGGGCGGCTGGCTGCCATCGGTCTGGAAGCTCAGACTCTGTTAACTTCCCATCCCCATCCCCAGCCTGACCTTCACCTGCTTTTTGATTCCATCTGTGCCTTGATTTTCCCATCTGCAAAATGGCCTGACCCTATGGTTTAAAGGCCTCTTTCTCAAAGGAAATGGCAAAAGTACTGTATGGATGGAAATCTACCAAAACCAGGAATGCTGACCTGTGGAAAATGGATTAACGGAGAAAAGTTACAAGGACACTATCACTGGCAAGAAGAAGGAATTTTCTTTCTTTTTCTCTTTTGCCCAGGCTGGAGTGCAGTGACACGATCTCAGCTCACTGCAACCTCCACCTCCCGGATTCAAGAGATTGTCCTGCCTACGCCTCCCAAGTAGCTGAGATTACAGGCGCGTGCCACCACACCCAGCTAATTTTTGTATTTTTGTTTTGTTTTGTTTTTGTTTTTGTTTTGAGACAGAGTCTCACTCTGTCGCCCAGGCTGGAATGCAGTGGCACGATCTCGGCTCACTGCAAGCTCCACCTCCCAGGTTCAAGCCAATCTCCTGCCTCAGCCTCCTGAGTAGCTGGGACTACAGGCACCTGCCACCACACCCGGCCAATTTTTGTATTTTTAGTAGAGACAGGGTTTCACCATGTTAGCCAGGCTGGTCTTGAACTCCTGACCTCAGATGATTCACCTGCCTCAGCCTCCCAAAGTGCTGGGACACAGGCATGAGCCACCGCACCCAGCCAAGGAGAAGGAATTGTCCAACAATTATGGTGCTCCCTGTAGGAGATGGATCAATGGTTCTTACAATTTTTTTTTTTTTTTTTTTTTTTTTTGTTGCTCTGTCACCCAGGCTGGAGTGCAGTGGCCGGATCTCAGCTCACTGCAAGCTCTGCCTCCCGGGTTTACGCCATTCTCCTGCCTCAGCCTCCCGAGTAGCTAGGACTACAGGCGCCTGCCACCTCGCCCAGCTAGTTTTTTTGTATTTTTTAGTAGAGACGGGGTTTCACCATGTTAGCCAGGATGGTCTCGATCTCCTGACCTCGTGATCTGCCCGTCTCGGCCTCCCAAAGTGCTGGGATTACAGGCTTGAGCCACCGCGCCCGGCCGGTTCTTACAAGTTATTAAAATGTAGATTCCTGAACCCTACTCCCAGGGTACAGCTCAACATGATTTGGCTGACTCTATGTGAGGGACTGAACTTCAAGGTACAAAAAATGTAGGGTATGCTTTAAAAAGTCAGGATCAGCCAGGCGCAGTGGCTCAGACCTGTAATCCCAACACTCTGGGAGGTTGAGGCAGGAGAGGAGCACTTGAGCTCAGGAGTTTGAGACCAGCCTGGGCAACATAGCAAGACCTCACCTCTACAAAACAAACAAACAAAAAACAAAACAACTAGCCCAGGCATGGTGGTGCATATCTGCATTCCCAGCTACTCGAGAAGTTGAGGTGAGAGGATCGCCTGAGCCCAGAAGTTCGAGGTTGCAGTGAGCTATGATCATGCCACTGCACTCCAAACTGGGTGACGGAGCGAGACCCTGTCCCAAACAGAAAAATTTTAAAAAAATTAAAATAGGCCAGGGGCAGTGGCTTAAGCCTGTAATCCCAGCACTTTGGGAGGCTGAGGCGGGTCGATCACCTGTGGCCAGGAGCTCAAGACCAGCCTGGCCAAAATGGTGAAACCCTATCTCTACTAAAAATACAAAAATTAGCCAGGCATAGTGGTTCATGCCTGTAGTCCCAGCTACTTGGGAGGCTGAGGCACAAGAACTTGCTTGAATCCAGGTGGTGGAGGTTGCAGTGAGCTGAGATCACGCCACTGCACTCCAGCCTGGGAAACAGAGTGAGACTCGGTCTCAAAAAAGAAAAAAAAGAAAAAGTCAGGATCCCATCCCTCAAAGTTCATTTCACAACTAGCAAATGCTTAAGAGAATTCAAGGAATACTGCTGGAGCTGATCAAGTCAAGCTTAAAATGGGAAAGCTGTAGTGGTTGAAACTGAAGGCAATTTGGTTTTCTCTTATTCCCTTTGCCACATATCAGTGTCTAGCCGGGCATGATAGCACACGCCTATAGTCCCAGCTACTGAGGAGGATTGCTTGAGCCCAGAAGTTTAAGTCCGGCTTGGGCAATATAGCGAGACCCTGTTTCTAAATAGAAATAAAAAAATAAAACATAAATAATATGTTAATGTCTGTTACTAAAACCAAATAATTGATTAAGGAGATACACCTATGTATCTGTAGGTCACAAATTATTTTCAAAGACACGATTATCGGGGCTGTCAAAGGATGAAACAGGTTGGCTTACAAGTGAGCTCTTCATGGTTGGGAGAATTCAAGGGAAGTTTAGAGGACCATCTGTTATAGCTGTGCTATGCAGACAGTCTAAACCAGTACTGTCCAAAAGTACTTTCTGCATGAGCCCTGTGTGTGTGAGTAAGCATTTGAAATGTAGCTAGTGGCTGAGTGCGGTGGCTCAAGCCTGTAATCCCAGCACTTTGGGAGGCCGAGACGGGCAGATCATGAGGTCAGGAGATCGAGACCATCCTGGCTAACATGGTGAAACCCCGTCTCTACTAAAAAATACAAAAAACTAGCCGGGCGACGTGGCGGGCGCCTATAGTCCCAGCTACTCTGGAGGCTGAGGCAGGAGAATGGCGTAAACCCAGGAGGCAGAGCTTGCAGTGAGCTGAGATCCGGCCACTGCACTCCAGACTGGGCGGCAGAGCGAGACTCCGTCTCAAAAAAAAAAGAAATGTAGCTAGTATGACTAAGAAACTGAATTTTTTCGGCCGGGCGCAGTGGCTCAAGCCTGTAATCCCAGCACTTTGGGAGGCCGAGACGGGCGAATCACAAGGTCAGGAGATCGAGACCATCCTGGCTAACACAGTGAAACCCCGTCTCTACTAAAGAATACAAAAGGCCGGGCGCGGTGGCTCAAGCCTGTAATCCCAGCACTTTGGGAGGCCGAGACGGGCGGATCACAAGGTCAGGAGATCGAGACCATCCTGGCTAATACGGTGAAACCCCGTTCTCTACTAAAGAATACAAAAAACTAGCCGGGCGACGAGGCGGGCGCCTGTAGTCCCAGCTACTTGGGAGGCGGAGGCAGGAGAATGGCGTGAACCTGGGAGGCGGAGCTTGCAGTGAGCTGAGATCCGGCCATTGCACTCCAGCCCAGGCGACAGAGCGAGACTCCGTCTCAAAAAAAAAAAAAAAAGAAACTGAATTTTTTCTTTTTAAAAATATTTTCTTCTTTTTTTTAAATATATATATATTTTTTATAGAAGCAAAGTCTCATTATGTTGCTCAGGCTGGTTTCAAACTCCTGGCCTCAAGTGTTCTTCTCACCTCAGCCTCCTAAACTGCTGGGATTATAAGCATAAGCCACCATACTCAGTACTGAATTTTTTCTCTTTTAGAGACAGGGTCTCACTGTGTTGCCCAGGCTGGAGTGCAGTGGCTATTCACAGGTGTGATGGTAGTGAATCACAGCCTCGAACTCCTGGGCTCAAGCAATCCTCCCACTTCAGCCTCCCAAGTAGCTAGGACTACAGGTGAGCACCTTGGCACACATTGAATTTTAACTTTTATGTAATTTTAACTAATATAAATTTCAACAGCTACATGTGAGGCCACAGTGCAGTGGCTCACACCTGTAATCCCAGTAGTCCAGGAGGCCAAGGCTGATGGATTGCTTGAGTCCAGGAGTTCAACACCAGCCTGGGCAACATAGTGAAACCCTGTCTCTACTAAAAATACAAAAAATTAGCTGGCTGTGGTGGCACACACCTGTAGCTCCAGCTACTTGGGAGGCTGAGGCAAGAGAATCATCTGAGCCTGGGTGGTCAAGGCTACAGTGAGCCGTGATCACACCACTGCACTCCAGCCTGGGCAACCAGAGTGAGACGCTGTCTCAAAAAAATAAATAAATAGGCCAGGCGTGGTGGCTGACACCTGTAATCCCAGCACTTTGGGAGGCTGAGGTGGGAGGATCACGAGGTCAAGAGTTCGAGACCAGCCTGACCAACATGGTGAAACCTCGTCTCTACTAAAAATACAAAAAAATTAGCCGGTCGTGGTGGTGGGTGCCTGTAGTCCCAGCTACGTGGGAGGCTGAGGCAGGAGAATGGCGTGAACCCGGGAGGTGGAGCTTGCAGTGAGCCAAGATCATGCCACTGCACTCCAGCCTGGGCGACAGAGCAAGACTCCGTCTCAAAAAAAAAAAAAACAAACAAAAAAAAAAAATTAGCTGGGTGTGGTGACATGCGCCTGTAATCTCAGCTATTCAGGATGCTGAGGCAGGAGAATCACTTGAACCCTTGAGGTTCAAGAACAACTTGAGGTTGCAGTGAGCCAAGATTGTGCCACTGTACTCCAGCTTGGGCAACAGTACAGAGAGAGATTCCATCTCAAAATAAATAAATAAATAAATAGCTAAATGTGGTTAGTGGCTATCATTTTGGACAGTGTAGGTCTAAATTTGAGGTCCCTTTGAGTGGCTGAGATGCTGTGAGTCAGCCAAATTCATGTGTGGGTTCTTATAGCTGGTGCCAACTTTGGTGTGTCTATTAGGGTGGGATGGGGCATGCTAGGGGTGCCCCTGGGACTGTAAGACACCAGCTTAGACAAGAAGAACCTCTATTTATTCCACAAATATGTACTGCATATTGGGGATTCACCCATATATGGAGACAGACAACTAAACAGGCAGCTATAGGGGTACATAATCAGGGCATGAAGAGGTAATTACTGAGGCCTGGAGAGCTAGGGAAGGTGCCTGACCCAGCCCAGGTGGAGGAAATCTCGGCAGCCTTCCAGGAGGAGGTGACATCTATGCCAAAATAGAAAAGTGAATAGTCCAGGCACTGTGGCTCATGCCTGTACTCCCAGAACTTTGGGAGGCCAAGATGGAAAGATTGCTTGAGCCTGGGAGTTTGAGACCAACCTGGGTAACATAGGGAGACCCTGTCTCTACAAAAAATTTAAAATAGATTAGTTGGACATTATGGCATGCACCTGTGGTCCCAGCTACTCGGGAGGCTGAGGTAGGAGGATTGCTTGAGCTCAGGAGGTTAAGGCTATGTAAGCTGTGATCACACCACTGCACTCCCTACTGGGCAACAAGACCTGATTTCAAAAATAAATACATAAATAATGAAAATTTTAAAATGAATAAAAATGAAAGGCCAGGCACGATGGCTCATGTCTGTAATCCCAGCACTTTGGGAGGCCAAGGAGGCAGGATCATTTGAGTTTGGGAGTTAGAGACCAGCCTGGGCAACATGGAGAAACCCCGTCTCTACCAAAAAACAAAAAAAGTAGCTGAGCATGGTGGAGCGCACCTACAGTCCCAGCTACTCGGGAAGCTGAGGTGGGAGTATTGCTTGAACCTGGGAAATTGAAGCTCGAATGAGCCAAGATTATACCACTGCACTCCAGCCTGTGTGACAGAGCAAGACCCTGTCTCAAAAACAAAAGGCCGGGAGTGGTAGCTTATGCCTGTAATCCCAGCACTTTGGGAGGCCAAGGCGGGTGGATCACCGGAGGTCAGAAGTTCGAGACCAGCCTGACCAACATGGTGAAACCCCATCTCTACTAAAAATACAAAATTAGCTGGGAGTGATGGCACATGCCTGAAATTCCAGCTACTCGGGAAGCTGAGACAGGAGAATCTCTTCAACCCAGGAGGTGGAGGTTGCAGTCAGCCAAGACTGTGCCACTACCTGCCAGCCTGGGTGACAGAGCGAGACCCTGTCTCAAAAAAAAAGAAAAAAAGAAAAAAAGGCCGGGCGCGGTGGCTCATGCCTGTAATCCCAGCACTTTGGGAGGCTGAGGCAGGTGGATCACCTGACGTCAGGAGTTCAAGACAAGCCTGACCAAGATGGTGAAACCCTGTCTCTACTAAAAATACAAAATTAGTTGGGCATGGTGGCACACTCCTGTAATCCCAGCTACTCAGGAGGCTGAGACAGGAGAATTGCTTAAACTGGGGAGGCGGAGGTTGCAGTGAGCCAAGATCGCACCACTGCACTCCAGCCTGAGCAACAAGAGTGAAACTCAGTCTCAAAAAAAAAAAAAAAAAAAAAAAAAGAACAAAAGACGGTGATCCAGGTAAAGCAGGCGAACAAGAAGTAATGCTTAAGGCAGAAGAAAGAGCATGAGCAGTAGTCTGGAACTAAAGAGTGAAACTGTCAATCTGAGGAACTGAGTCCTGGGTGGGACAGCACAGGGAGGCAAGGAGGATTTGGCGCCATGAGGCTGGGGGTGGGGCCGGGAAGGACTCACAGGCTTCACAGGTCACCTTGAGGGCACAGGGGAGCCAGGACAGGTGTTTGAGCAGAGGAGTGAGGTGATGAGGTTTTAGTAAGAGCCCTACCAGGTGCTGTTGTGGAGAGGGAGTGGAGAACGGCCCGGTGTGAAAGGTGCTGGAGGCCAGGGCTGGGAGGTAGCAATGGCACTAGGGAGGTGAGCGCCTTACCTGCCTGGTCCTGTTCCCCATACCACGTGTTCCAGTTGCCCACGAGTGAGCATGGGTAGTCCTCATCCAGGTGCAGCTTGGGCAGCACAGCCTCCCTGTGGGAGGGGTGCAGAGAGGGATAAGGTTTACATAGCCACCAGGGCCTCTGAGATAAGGGTTCAAACTCAGTTCAAATGCAGACGCTGGGGTTGGGCCTCAGACTCTACATCTCTAAAATGCAGAAGCTAGGCAAGGGGCCCTCAGGACTTCCAACTCTGAAATTTACATCCTGGCTGGGCATGGAGGCTCACACCTGTAATCCCAACACTGGGAGGCTGAGGCAAGAGGATTGTTTGAGCCAAGTAGTTTGAGACCAGCCTGGGCAGCAAAGGGAGATCCCATGTCTCTTTTATGTGTGTGAGACGGAGTTTTGCTCTTGTTGCCCAGGCTGGAGTGCAATGGCGCAATATTGGCTCACTGCAACCTCTGCCTCCCAGAGACCATCTCTTTTAAGAAAAATAAAAGAAAGAAAAAGGGGCCAAGCGCGGTGGCTCATGCCTATAATCCCAGCCCTCGGAGGCCAAGGCGGGTGGATCACCCGAGGTCAGGAGCTCGCAACCAGCCTAACATGGTGAAACCCTGTCTCTACTAAATACAAAAAAATTTTCCAGGCTTAGTGGCGCATGCCTGTAATCCGAGCTACTTGGGAGGCTGAGACAGGAGAATCGCTTGTACCTGGGAGGTAGAGGTTGCAGTACGCCGAGATCGCACCATTGCACTCCAGCCCGGGCAACAAGAACGAAACTCCATCTCAAAAAAAAAAAAAAAAAAAAAAAGAAAAAGAAAAGAAAAGAAAGAAAGAAAAAGGCTGAAATAAAAGAAATCTACATCTCCTGGATTTCTACAAAAAAGAACAGGGTGGAGGATGTTCTGCGGATTTGCTGAGAGTGTGGTCCCCACCCAAGCAGCGGCTGGGATGTATGGATGCAGGACACTCACGTGAGGCTGTTGTAGGCATCCAGGTATTCGGGCTTTACATTGTGAACTGCAACAGAGGACAGAGAACAAGAAGTGAGGTAGGGTGTGTACATAGCGAAGAACTTGGGGTGAGGGGAGCAAATCAAGGCCAGGGGTCCCAGGACAGCTGAGGACATTCCAGACCCTCCCATCTCCATCCTGGAGCCTCACAGGCCCCCAGAGCCCCTGAAAGGGCAGAGCTTGGTCAGCTCAGCAGCCACTCACACTGGATCTTGTAGAGGTTGCTGGTTTCCTTCTTGGACAGCAGGGTGGAGTGGGCATCTTTCCGGGGATCCACCTTGTGAACAAAGAGGGAGCGGAACCAGCTGCCTTCATTGTCCTTGGAATAGAAACTGCAGGACAGAGGAGTTGAGGGGGACGTGTGGAGGTGGGGGGAGCCCCAGCAATTCCATCTGCTCGGATGACCTGCTCCCCTAGACCAGTGACCCACATTTCTGGGAACAGGGCCATGGAGTCCTATGGCAGCTCCAGAGTGTGAAATGCTATTGGAGCCAGCTCCTTTCTACAGAGATTCCAGCTGCCCAGTTGGCTTCTTGAAGCTTTGCAGAGCCTCAGGAGGCCAGGAGAGGCAGCCCCACCTCCCACTGATCTCTCTAGCCTCCCTGCCTCCACTTCATCCCCCTTCCAAGAGGTCCTCTACTTGGGTCACACAAATGCCACCTCTTGCCAAGAGGATCAACCCCAAATCCACCTTGCATCACGCCCAAAGCCCACTGTACTCCAGCTTGGGCAACAGAGCGAGACTCTGCCTCAAAAAAATAAAAAATAAATAAAATAAAATAATACAATAATTAGCTGGGTGTGGTGACACATGCCTGTAGTCTCAGCCACTTGAGAGACTTAGGCGGATCGCATGAAGCCCAGGAAATCAAGGCTACAATAAGCCATGATCAGGCCACTGCACTCCAGCCTGGGTGACAGAGACCATGTCTAAAAAAAAAAAAAAAAAAAAATTTTTTTTAAAAAAATAATCTTAAAGTGGTGATATGTTTGTTTTGTTGTGTTTGTTTTTGAGATGGAGTCTCGCTCTGTTGCCAGGCTGGAGTAAAGTGGTAAGATCTTCACTTACTGCAACCTCCGCCTCCTGGGTTCAAGTGATTCTCCTGCCTGAGCCTCCCAAGTAGCTGGGACTACAGGCGTGCGCCACCACGCCCAGTTAATTTTTGCATTTTTAGTAGAGACAGGGTTTCACCATGTTGGCCAGGATGGTCTCGATCTCTTGACCTCGTGATCCGCCTGCCTCAGCCTCCCAAAGTGCTGGGATTACAAGCATGAGCAATCGCAGCCAGCCAAAGTGGTGATATGTTTGCATAAGTATAAAAATGAGAGGCTGGGCGCAGTGGCTCAAGCCTGTAATCCCAGCACTTTGGGAGGCCGAGGCGGGCAGGTCATGAGGCCAGGAGACTTGAGACCATCCTAGCTAACATGGTGAAACCCTGTCTCTACTAAAAATACAAAAATTAGCCAGGCGTGGTAGCAGGCGCCTGTAGTCCCAGCTACTTGGGAGGCTGAGGCAGAAGAATGGCGTGAACCTGGGAGGTGGAGCTTGCAGTGAGCCGAGATCGCGCCACCGCACTCCAGCCTGGGTGACAGAGCAAGACTCCATCCGTCTCTAAAAAAAAAAAAAGAAAAGAAAGAAAAATGAGAAATGGGCCAGGCATAGTGGCTCATGCCTGTAATTCCAGCACTTTGGAAGGCTGAGGCAGGCGGATTGCTTGAGCTCAGGAGTCCAAAGCCCTGTCTCTGCAATAAATAAAATATTCCTGGGTGTGGTGGCTCATGCCTGTAATCCCAACACTTTGGGGGGCCAAGGCGGGCAGATCACCTGAGGTCGGGAGTTCGAGACCAGCCTGACCAACATGGAGAAACCCCACCTCTACTAAAAATACAAAATTAGCTAGGCGTGGTAGCGCGTGCCTGTAATCCCAGCTACTCAGGAGGCTGAGGTGGGAAGATCACTTGAACCCAGGAAGCAGAGGTTGCGATGAGCTGAGATCGGGCCATTGTAGTCCAGCCTGGGAACACAAGAGTGAAACTCTTTCTCAAAAAAAAAAAAAAAAAAATTAACCAGGTATGGTCAAGTACACCAGCAGTCCCAGCTACTCAGGAGGCTGAGGAGGGAAGATTGCTTGAACCCAGGAGGCAGAGGTTTTAGCGAGCTGAGGTCGGGCCACTGCACTCCAGACTGGGCAACAGAGCCAGACCCTGACTCAAAAAAAAGAGGCTGGGCATGGTGGCTTATGCCAGTAATCCTAGCACTTTGGGAGGCTGAGGCAGGCGGATTGCCTGAGCTCAGGAGTTCAAGACTAGCCTGCACAACATGGCAAAACCCCATTTCTACTTAAAAAAAGTACAAAATATTAGCCAGGAGTGGTGATGTGTGCCTGTAGTCCCAGCTACTCGAGAGGCTGAGGCAGAATTGCTTGAATCCAGGAGGCAGAGGCTGCAGTGAGCCAAGATCGCACCACTGCATGCCAGCCTGGGTGACAGAGTGAGGCTCCATGTTCAGAATAAAAAAAAAAGAGAGAGAAATGACTTATCCCAAACTGTTAATACTGCTTACCTGGGAAAGAGGAATAGGAGGCTAAATTTTTCTTTATTCATTATAATTTTTTGTAAAGATTTTTAAAAGTGTGTTAAGCATTTCTGAATTCGTGTACTGTCTCGGTCATTGTACATGCATTTGCTTCATTAGCAAAAAGACAATTATCATTAGACGGGTAGTGTGGTCTGTGAAGTTTTTAGATCAGAATAAGGGAGGCTTTAAGCCAGGGACCTGCGATACACTTTTCAACTGCACGATCTCACTGACTCTATGCAATGATCTTATAGTATTGGTACTACTGGTATTCCCATTCTCGACAGGATAAAATAGAAGCCCAGGGAGTTTAAGGGACTTGCCCAAGGCCACACAGGAAATCAGAGGGCAGAGTTAAGAACCAACCCAGCGGCCGGGCGTGGTTGCTCACGCCTGTAATCCCAGCACTTTGGGAGGCCAAGGCGGGTGGATCACGAGGTCAGGAAATCGAGACCATCCTGGCTAACACAGTGAAACCCCGTCTCTACTAAAAATACAAAAAATTAGTCGGACGTGATGGCGGGCGCCTGTAGTCCCAGCTACTCGGGAGGCTGAGGCAGGAGAATGGCATGAACCCAGAAGGCGGAGCTTGCAGTGAGCCGAGATCGCACCCACTGCACTCCAGTCTGGGAGACACAGTGAGACTCCGTCTCAAAAAAAAAAAAAAGAAAGAAAGAAAAAGAAAAAAAACCAACTCAGTGTTCTTTCCTTGAAAGCCAACCCCCACCTCAGGTTGGGCACTGAGGGACCTGACCTTTGGTTTTAATGTAGAGGAGCTGCTTCCCCTGGAGGGAGACAGGCAGTGAGAACAGCTCCTACTATTGATCAACCAAGACCTTTGCTCTAGAAAGGACTAGACTGAGTAATTTATTAACATCAGCACTGACCAAGATAAATATCAGTCAAGTAGCCAGCCCTGAAGAGAGAGATTATGGGCTGGAATGCTGGAAACTTCAGGAGCTCTGATGGGCTCCCGTCTCTTCCCACTCTCTAATCCTTCCTGCCTGTGGGCCTCAGTTTCCACATCTGTCAAATGAGCAGAGTGGTGGAGCCCATCCCTAAAGGTCTTTTCTATAGGTAAAATCCAAGAAAGGACTTGTCAAAGATCTCAGAGGAGGATTTGAACTCCAAGCCAGCATCCCCAAGGGCACATTTGCAAGAGTACAAATTTCACTTTCTCAGTGAAATTACGATGTTCTCCTACCCTTAACCTCCCCAAGCCCTCTCATCCTGCTCTCCCATCTTGTTCTAGAGCCCTTTCTAAAACGCTATACTAGTATGAGCCCAGTGGCTCATACCTGTAATCCCAGCACTTTGGGAGGCTTTCGCAAGAGGGAAGGATTGCTTGAACCCAGGAGTTGTTTTTTTTTTTGTTGTTTGTTTTTGGTTTTTTGAGATGGAGTCTCAGTCTGTCTCCCAGGCTGGAGTGCCGTGGCGTGATCTCGGCTCACTGCAACCTCCGCCTCCCAGGTTCAAGCAATTCTCCAGCCTCAGCCTCCCAAGCAGCTGGGACTACAGGCGTGTGCCACCATACCCGGTTAATTTTTTATTTTTAGTAGAGACGAGTTTTCACCATGTTGGCCAGGCTGGTCTTGAACTCCTGACTTCAGGTGATCCTCCTGCCTCAGCCTCCCAAAATGTTGGGATTATAGGCATGAGCCACCGCGCTTGTCCTTTTTTTTGTTTTTTGTATTTTTTTGAGATGGAGTTTCACTCCGTTGCCCAGGCTGGAGTGCAGTGGCACAATCTCAGCTCACTGCAACCTCCACCTCCTGGGTTCAAGCGATTCTCCTGCCTCAGCCTCCCGAGTAGCTGAGACTACAAGTGCGTGCTACCACACCTGGCTAACTTTTCTATGTTTTAGTAGAGACGGGGTTTCACCATGTTGGTCAGGCTGGTCTCAAACTCCTGACCTCAAGTGATCCGCCTGCCTTGGCCTCCCAAAGTGCTGGGATTACAGGCGTGATCCACCATGCCCAGCCGAACCCAGGAGTTTGAGACCTATTTTAATAAATTTTAAAAAAAATTTTTATTTATTAAAAATTAAAAAAACACTATACTTTTTGGCTTATTATGTGCTTTGTTTATTGTCAGTCTCTAAACTGGAAGCAGCCCTAGCAGGACAGAATCCTTGTCTGTTCTGTTGCATCCCTGCTGTATCCCCTGTATGCTTGGAGCAGTGCTGGGAACATGGTGAGAACGCAGTCCAAGTTTGAGAAATGAACGAAGGAGGAGCTAAGACATTCTTGCATGAAAATGATGAAAGCTGGAAAGTATGAAAGAAATGGTAGACCTTGACCCAGAGTGACTTCACTCAGGGATCGGGGGGTCCTTTCCATCCTTAACACCAACAGCAGAACTAGTGCTTACGAGCACAAGCTCTGGACAAACCCAGGTCCTGGTGCTAGGTCAGCTTCATCTTTCTTTTTTCTTCTATTTTTTTTTTTTTCTTCTTTTTTCAAGACAGGGTCTCACTCTGTCACCCAGGCTGGAGTGCAGTGACACAATCAAGGCTCACTGCATCCTCTATCTCCCAGACGCAAATGATCCTCCCAAGTAGCTGAGACCACAGGTGTGCACCACCATGCCTGACTAATTTTTGTTGTTGTTTGAGACGGAGTCTTACTCTGTTGCCCAGGCTGGAGTGCAATGGCACAATCTCAGCTCACTGCAACCTCCACCTCCCAGGTTCAAGCAATTCTCCTGCATCAGCCTCCCGAGTAGTTGGGACTATAGGCATGTGGCACCATGTCCAGTTAATTTTTTTTTTTTTCTTGAGACGAAGTCTAGCTCTTGTTCCCCAGGCTGGAGTGCAATGGTGCGATCTCAGCTCACTGCAACCTCCGCCCCCGGGGTTCAAGTGATTCCCCTGTCTCAGTCTCCCAAGTAGCTGGGATTACAGGCATCTGCTACCATGCCTGGCTAATTTTTGTGTTTTTAGTAGAGACAGGGTTTCACCACGTTGGCCAGGCTGGTCTCAAATTCCTGACCTCAGGTGATCCACCCGCCTCGGCCTCCCAAAGTGCTGGCATTACAGGTGTGAGCCACCGTGCCCAGCCTTTTTTTTTTTCTTTTTTTTTCCTGATACGGAGTCTCCCTCTGTTGCTCAGGCCGGAGGGCAGTGGCGCGATCCTGGCTCACTGCAACCTCCGGCTCCCCAGTTCAAGCGATTCTCCTGCTTCAGCCTCCTGAGTAGCTGGGAATACAGGCAGACGCCACCATGGCTTTTTTTTTTTTTTCCGAGACAGAGTCTTGCTCTGTCACTCAGGCTGGAGTGCAGTGGCGTGATCTCAGCTCACTGCAACCTCCACCTCCCTGGTTTAAGCGATTCTCCTGCCTCAGCCTCCCGAGTAGCTGGGATTACAGATGCATACCACCACACCCAGCTAATTTTTGTATTTTTAATAGAGATGGGGTTTTACCATGTTGGCCAGGCTGGTCTTGAACACCTGACCTCGTGATCTGTCTGCCTGGCCTCCCAAAGTGCTGGGATTACAGGTGGGAGCCACCAGCTCTGGCCTTGCTAATTTTTGTGTTTTTAGTAGAGATGGGGTTTCACCATGTTGGCCAGGTTGGTCTTGAACTCCTGGCCTCAGGTGATCCGTCCACCTCAGCCTCCCAAAGTGACAGACGTACGCCACTGTGCCCAGCCAAATGTTTGTATTTTTTATAGAGACAGGATCTTGCCATGTTGCCCAGGCTGGTCTCAAACACCTGGGTTCAAGCAATTCTCCCACCTGACCTACCAAAGTGTTGGGATTATAGGCGTGAGCCATGGTGCCTGGCCCAGGTCCATTTGATTTAAAAGCCCACACTCCATCCCCACCCCAGCAGCCTCATTGCCCCCAAACCTCACAGGCCAGAAAGGCTGCTGCTGGCCCTACTAGTGACTCCAGAGAGATATGGGGCAGCCTGAGGGCAGCAGGACGGAGTGTTCTCAGGTATCCAATGTGGAATTAAGGCATAAGTAACTGCAAGATGGTCCTTGAGGGACTTGATAAATATTAATCCAAGTGTCTTCACAGCAATCCTGCCAAAAACACCAAGCAGGGATCACCATCGCCACTTTCCAGAAAAGGAAACTGAGGCTGACGGAGGTTCAGCAACTCATCCAGGATTACTAAGTGAGGGGCAGCAGGCTGACTCTAAGACCCGTGCTCCTTTTATGGCCTCTGGGTGTTTGCCACACAAATGGTTTTACCACCAATCCATTCTGTCCCTTCCCCAACCTTGATGTTTTCATCTGGAAAACAAAGGGCTCATAAAAGATGATCTTCCCAGAGCCCTTTGAGCCTCAATATTATGTGGGTCTCATGCAGAAATGGCTTGTAACATAGGCTAGGGGCAAGGAGCAACACTTGCTGCATGTTCCTCAAGTGCCAGACACTTCACAACCACGGTATCTTTTTTGTTTTAGACAGAGTCTTACTCTGTCACCCAGGCTGGAGTGCAGTAGCACGATCTCAGCTCACTGCAACCTCCGGCTCCTGGGTTCAATTGATTCTCCTGCCTCAGCCTTCCTAGTAGCTGGGATTACAGGTGTGAGCCATCACGCCCAGCTAATTGTTTGTATTTTTAGTAGAGACAGGGTTTCACCAACATGGTGAATTTTTTTTTTTTTTTGAGACGGAGTCTCTCTCTTGTCACCCAGGCTGGAGGCTGGAGTGCAGTGGCACGATCCCAGCTCATTGCAAGCTCCACCTCCCGGGTTCACACCATTCTCCTGCCTCAGCCTCCTGAGTAGCTGGGACTACAGGCACCTGCCACTGCGCCCGGCTAATTTTTTGTATTTTTAGTAGAGACGGGGTTTCACCGTGTTAGCCAGGATGGTCTTGATCTCCTGACCTCGTGATCCACCCACCTTGGCCTCCCAAAGTGCTGGGAGTACAGACATGAACCACCGTGCACGGCCATTTTTGTACTTTTTATAGAAACAGGATCTCACAGTGTTGCCAGGCTGGTCTTGAACTGCTGACCTCAAGTGATCTGCCCACCTCAGCCTCCCAAAGTGCTGCAATTACAGGTGTGAGCCACCATACCCGACCAACCACGGCATCTTTAGTCCTCAACAACCCTATGAGATACTTCCTGTCTGATTACTCCCATTTTACAGATGAGGAACCCGAGGTTTAGAGTCCTGAGGTCACCCCACCTAGAAATTCAGAGTTAGATTTGTTAGTGCCAGGCAAACTCTAGACTCTTCCCACGGTGTCAGCTTTCTTCCTAATTATTGGGCAGTCTGGGTGGGAAGCTTATGCCACTCCTCTTTCCCAGCTGTCCAAAAGCCCCACTGCTCTGTGCTGTAACATCTCATGGCAGGCTCTAACAGAACTTTGCAGCTTCATTCCTGGGCTGCAGGGCAGGAGGGATGCTTGCTTCCTTTTCACAGGTTGGGGGAAGGGAACAGGTGGCCTCACTTCTGTGGTAAATATTCCTTGACCATACACATTCCTGAGCCCTCTGAGGGTGGGAGTCTGGGGAAACAGAGAAAAATGAGATCAGGGTCTAGCGAGAGACAGACAAGCACCAAGTCATAACTGTGCTTGGTGATATATGCAGATGGGGGAAGTACAGGGCTGTGGGGACCAAGGAGCGAGGGGCTGCCCAGGGCCAGTCAGGGAGGCCAATCCCTAGCTCAGCCCCGAGCAGGGACCAAACAAGAGCCCAGGCTGAGAACACATGGCCCAGCCAGACTCCCACTCCCAGGAGGCCACCAGTTGGGTGCAAAGTGCATGGCGCATTGGCAGACCTGGGTCCCAGATCTGGTTATGCCATGGCACAGCAGGGAGGGTGACCTTGGACAACTCCCATTCCCTCTCGGGCGTCCGTTTCCCCACCTGTACAGTTTGAGGTGGGGGAACAAAGGGTCTGTGCAGCCATGGCCCCTAGGGATCCCCCACTGCTCCCCTGCCATCATCTCTTTCCCACAGAACTTCCCGACGCAGGAGCTGACTCTACCAGAAGCCTCCAATGGGTGTTAAATCATAAGCTACGCCTGGGAATGGGCCACTCCTCCTGTCTTCTGCCCTCTCCCAGTCTCCAGAGCCCAGTACCTGCCCTTCTCACCATCTTTCATCAGGTCCCCATCACAGCCCGGTCCCAACCAGGACCAAGACCCTACCCATCCCTTTCTAGCCTCCCCCATTCTTTGCCCAGACCCTTCCCTAGGCCTTGATCCTGCCCCGCCTCTAACCCCCAGATTTCAAGCGAGGAGTCTCTGCCCCTCCCCCCCCGGCCCAGTCCCTGGCCCCCGCCTGTGCACCCCACCCTGCGCGCTTCTGTCCCTGTCTGGCCCGGCTCTCACCGCGCCGCAGCTGCAGCCGTAACGTCCCCAGCGCGGGGCCCCGGGCCCCCCAGCAGCCGCCGCGCCGCCACAGAGATGCTGCATAGCCGCGGAGCCATGTTGGAGCCGCGAAGGTTGCAGGAAGGCCCCGCCCCCAAGCCTGGGTGAAGGAGGCGGGGCGCGAATAAACTCCACCCCTCCGACTCGCCCGCCCCCTCCACTCACCCGGCCAGGTGGGCGTTGCCCGTGGGCGTCTCCAACTCCGCAGGTGCTTGACGGAAGTCAGGGTTCTAATCCTCTGCGCGCTCTGCGACCTTGGCAAGCCCTTTGTCCACTCTGGGCCTCAGGATCCACCTAGGTAAAATGGGAGCGTGGAACAATAATACCAAGGGTTCTTAACACGGCTGTCCGGGATGTGCAGCAGAGGGTCAGTGTAACCTCCCCATGGGTTCATTTTGCCCGTTTCATTTTTCCCAGACAGAGCGATTTATCAAGACAGGGGAATTGCAATAAGAGTTTAATTCATAAAGAGAAAAAAAAGAAAAGAAAGAAAAAAAAAAGAGTTTAATTCATGCAGAGCCGACTGAATGGGAGACCGGAGTTTTATTATTATTCGGAGACTGGGTTTTATTAAGGATAATTTGGTGGGTAGGGGCCAGAAAGTGGAGAATGTTGATTGGTCAGGTCGGAGATGCCATCATAGGGAGTGGAAGCTGTCCTCTTGTGCTAAGTGGATCTCTGGGTGGGGGCCACAAGACCAGATGATCCGGTTTCTTAATCTGTGTGTCGCCTGCAGATCCATTGAGTGCAGGATCGGAAAAATATCTTGAGCACCAATCTTCGGTTTTTTTTTTTTTTTTTTTTTTTTTTTTGAGACGGAGTCTCGCTCTGTCACCCAGGCTGGAGTGCAGTGGCCGGATCTCAGCTCACTGCAAGCTCCGCCTCCCGGGTTCACGCCATTCTCCTGCCTCAGCCTCCCGAGTAGCTGGGACTACAGGCGCCCGCCACCTCGCCCGGCTAGATTTTTGTATTTTTTTTTTGGTAGAGACGGGGTTTCACTGTGTTAGCCAGGATGGTCTCCATCTCCTGACCTCGTGATCCGCCCGTCTCGGCCTCCCAAAGTGCTGGGATTACAGGCTTGAGCCACCGCGCCCGGCCCAATCTTCGGTTTTACAGTAGTGATGTTATCCCTAGGAGCAATTGGGGAGGTTTAGAATCTGTGGCCACTACCTGCATGACTTCTGAACCGCAATTTCTAATCTCGTGGCTAATTTGTTAGTCTTACAAAGGCAGTCTGGTCCCCAGGCAAGAAAGGGGTTTATTTTGGGAGAGCGCTATTATCTTTGTTTCAAAGTTAAACTATAAAAACTATAAATTTGCGGCCGGGCATGGTGGCTCATGCCTGTAATCCCAGCACTTTGGGAGGCTGAGGCCGGTGGGTCAGGAGTTTAGGTCAGGAGTTCAAGACCAGCCTGGCCAACAGGGTGAAACGTCGTCTCTACTAAAAATACAAAAACAGCCAGGCATGGTGGCGGGCACCTGTAATCCAGTTACTCAGGAGGCTGAGGCAGGAGAATCTCTTGAACCCTGGAGGCAGAGGTTGCAGTGAGCCGAGATTGCACCACTGCACTCCAGCCTGGGCAACAAGAGCGAAACTCTGTCTCAAAAAACAAACATATAAACAAACAAAAAGACTGTAAATTTGGCCTTTGCCCAGGAATGAACAAGGACAATTTGGGGGTTAAAAGCAAAATGAAGTCAGTTAGGTCAGATCACTTTCACTGTCATAATTTTCTCACTGTTAAAATTTCTGCAAAGGGGGTTGCATCAGTAAGCCCCCTGAAACTGTATACAACATTATGTGCTCCTGTGTGGTGCATTCTCTGGGGAAGGGCATTCACAGGCCAGGTTTATCACCATCAAAGAAACAAACTTCCTTACAAGTGAAGACGGGGACAAGACTGTCAGCTGTAGACACTTTATCTCCACCATCTCCTTTCCCCTTTTCATCCCCCTTTGACTTCTCTGCCTGAAAATCCTGGGGCCTCTTTCTGCCCTGTCCAGCTCTTTTACCCGCCCTCTGAACTAATCCCTTCTCAGTCCATAATCCCCCAGATCACAGACATTGGCGGGGGGGAGAGCTTGCAGACACCACAGGGGGCAGGGGTTTTATCCACTTCCAAAGGGGCGGAGACAGCTCCCCAAAAGAATGTCCACCCACTGACTAGTGGTTGCCCTGGTGTGCTTGGCATGCGGGAATGGAGGGCAGGCCATGATTACACCACTGCACTCTAGTCTGGGCAACAGAGCAAGACCCAGTCTCTATAAAAAAAAAATAATAATTATAAGATTAGGACCAGGTGTGGTGGCTTATGCCTGTAATCACAGCACTTTGGGAGGCCAAGGCAGGAGGATCTATGAAAATTCAAAAAATTAGCTGAGCATGGTAGCACGTGCCTGTAGTCCTAGCTACTCAGGAGGATGAGGCAGGAGGTCCAGGCTGTAGTGAGTTATGAGTTTTTTAAATAAATAAACCAGGCTGGGCGTGGTGGCTTACGCCAGTAAACCCAGCACTTTGGGAGGCCAAGGCAGGTGGATCACCTGAGGTCAGGAGTTAGAGACCAGCCTGGCCAACATGGTGAAACCCTGTCTCTACTAAAAATACAAAAAGTAGGCCGGGCGCAGTGGCTCATGCCTGTAATCCCAGCACTTTGGGAGGCCGAGGCAGGGGGATCATCTGAGGCCAGGGGTTCGAGACCAGCCTGATCAATATGATGAAACCCCATCTCTACTAAAAATACAAAAATTAGCCGGGGGGTGGTGGCATGTGCCTGTAATCCCAGCTACTCAGGAGTCTGAGTCAGGAGAATCACTTGAACCCAGGAGGCAGAGGTTGTAGTGAGCCAAGATCGTGCCATTGCACTCCAGCCTGTGCAACAAAAGCAAAACTCCATCTCAAAAAAACAAACAAATAAATAAAATAAAAAATAAAAATACAAAAATTAGCTGGGCATGGTGGCACACACCTGTAATCCCAGCTACTTCGGAGACCGAGGCAGGAACGTGGCTTAAACCTGGGAGGCAGAGGTTGTAGTGAGCTGAGATCGTGCCACTGCACTCCAGCCTGGGTGACAGAGAGAGACTCTGTCTCAAAAAAAAAAAATCAAAGTCAGTATGATCTTAGCAGAGTTCCCAGTCAAAGCCACCCAGGAGAAACCTAGGCGGGTTGATGGAGGCACAGTAAATGGTGTCATGTGGTGGGAACAGCTCTTCCCTTAGGAACCCAGTGTGGCAGACTGACTGTGGAATGGTGGAAGCGACCACCTCTGCCAGCCTGACCTTGGACCTGAGCTTCAAAGGATGAGTAGGAGTCTGCCAGGAGAGAGGGAAGGACCAGGGGAAACTCAGAGGAAGCAACGTGTACACAGTATGTGAAGGGGCTGCCAGAGGCCGGGCGCAGTGGCTCACGCCTGTAATCCTAGCACTTTGGGAGGCAGGTGGATCACTTGAAGCCAAGAGTTTGAGACCAGTCTGGCTAACATGGCAAAACCCGATCTCTACCAAAAATACAAAAAATTAGCCAGGCATGGTAGCACACGCCTGTGGTCCCAGTTACTCTGGAGGCTGAAGTATGAGAATTGCTTGAACCTAGGAGGCAGAGGTTGCAGTGAGTGGAGATTGTGCCACTGTACTCCAGCCTGGGCAACAGCAAGACTCTGTCTCAAAAAAAAAAAAAATGAAGGGGATGTGGTGAGGGCTCTTCCAGGAAGAAAGCACAGTTGAATATAACAAACAGGTGGCGATTATGTGGTGGCAGCCTTTCATTCAGTACAAGGAATAATTTTCTTTTTTCTTTTTTTTTTTTGAGACAGGGTCTCACTCTGTTGCCCAGGCTGCAGTGCAGTGGCGTGATCTCAGCTCACTGCAACCTCCACTTTCTAGGCTCAAGCAATTCTCCTGCCTCAGCCTCCCGAGTAGCTGGGATTACAGGCTTGCATTACCACACCCACCTAATTTTTGTATTTTTAGTAGAGATGGAGTTTCACCATATTGGCCAGGCCAGTCTTGAACTCCTGACCTCAAATGATCCACCTGCCTCAGCTTCCCAAAGTGCTGGGATTAAAGGCATGAGCCACTGTGCCTAGCTGGAATAATTTTCTAACAATGGAATGGGCTGCCTTGGTGACATGTCATTGAATTGTGTCAACAGAGGCCGAGTAGCAGCACGTTGGCTATGTGGTAGAGGGCATTTGGCAGTAAGGCCACAGCAAGCTGGACCCATGGACAGGGAGGAGCTGACCTTGCTGGTTTAGGGGAAGAGGCTTTCACCAAAGCCTCCGCATTCCTGGCTGCCTCACACTCCCTCCCAGGTGAGGAGAATGAGGGAAGAGTGACCTGCAGCCTCCTCCTGTGGGTCTTAGCATTTCCAAAAAGGGTTTTCCATCTCTCTCCAGCCAAATAGGGCAGGAAAAAGGGTGGTGCTGAGAGCATGCCTCCACCCCTGCCTGGGAGAGATGGGATACGGGCCTCCCTCCTCGTCCTGTATGAACCACAGTGTGGACACTGACTAGAAGGGCAACCTCAAGACCCTCATCCCACCCCTAGCTACGGCGACCACATATCCCAGTTTATCCTGGACTTTCTCAGTTTTAGCACTGAAAGTCCTCCATCCCAGAAAACCCCTCAGTTCTGGACAAGCCAGAACCTTTGGTCACCCCAATTACGGCCCTAGTTCTCTCCCCAGGACATATACCCACTCCATCTCAGAATCTTTTCCTTGCTTAACTAAATCTATTTACCCTTCTTGAAAGGGATCAGGGGTCTGGGTGGGTAGCTCATTCCTGTAATCCCAGCACTTTGGGAGGCCGAGGTGGGTGGATCACCTGAGGTCAGGAGTTCAAGACCAGCCTGGCCAACATGGTGAAACCTCATCTCTACCAAAAATACAAAAATCAGCCGGGCGTGGTGGTGGGTACCTGTGGTCCCAGCTACTTGGGAGGCTGAGGCAGGAGAATTGCTTGAACCTAGGAAGTGGAGGTTGCAGTGAGCTGAGCTCATGCCACCGCACTCCAGCCTGGACAACAGAATGAGACTCCATGTCAAAAAAAAAAAAAAGGCGGGGGGGGGGGGAGGAAAAAGAAAGGGAAGGAAAAGGAAAAGGAAAGGAAGAAAGAGAGCAGGGATGGGGTCCAAGCTCGGTGGCCCACACATGTAATCACAGCACACTGGGAGGCCCAGGCAGGAGGATTACTTGAGGCCAGGATTTCTTTTCTTTTCTTTTTTTTTTTTTTTTGAGATGGAGTCTCGCTCTGTCACCCAGGCTGGAGTGCAGTGGCACGATCTCTGCTCACTGCAAGCTCTGCCTCTGGAGTTCACCCCATTCTCCTGCCTCAGCCTCTTGCGTAGCTGGGACTACAGGTGCCTGCCACCATGCCCGGCTAATTTTTTGTATTTTTTTTAGTAGAGACGGGGTTTCACCATGTTAGCCAGGATGGTCTCGATCTTCTGACCTCGTGATCTGCCCGCCTCGGCCTCCCAAAGTGCTGAGATTACAGGGGTGAGCCACTGCGCCCAGAGGCCAGGATTTCAAGACCAACCTGGGCAACATAGTGAGACCCTTGTCTCTCTACTAAAAATTTTAAAATGAACTGGGCATGGTAGTGTGTGCCTCTAGTCCCAGCTATTCAGAGGCTGAGGTGGGAGGACTGTTTGAGCCCAGGAGTTGGAGGCTGTAGTGAGATATGGTCGTGCCACTGCACTCCAGCCTGGACAACAGAACAAGACCTTCACTCTAAAAGAAAAGGGGTGGGCCAGGCACGGTGGCTCATGCCTGTAATTCTAGTACTTTGGGAGGCCAAGGCGGGCGGATCACCTGAGGTCGGGAGTTCAAGACCAGCCTGATCAACGTGGAGAAACCCCGTCTCTACTAAAAATACAAAATTAGCCAGGCATGGTGGCATGTGCCTATAGTCCCAGCTACTCAAGAGGCTGAGGCAGAAGAATCACTTGAACCTGGGAAGCAGAGGTTGTGGTGAGCCAAGATCGTGCCATTGCACTCTAGCCTGGGCAACAAGAGCAAAACTCCATCTCAAAAAAAAAAAAAAAAAGAAAAAGAAAAAAGAAAAAAGGGAGTGGAGGTGGAACTGGGCTCTCTTTGTGGCACTCAGTGACATACAATGCTGGTTAACTGAGCACCTGATGGGAACTGTCCTCACCCCACGGACCATTCATTCTGTGTAGCACACCAGTTGCTGCATTCTAGTCAGCAAACCAGTTAGGATAAAATTCCACCAATGGGCTGGGTGCAATAACTCATGCCTGTAATCCCACTTTGGGAGGCCGAGGTGGGCAGATAGCTTTGAGCTCAGGAGTTCAAGACCAACCTGGGCAATATGACAAAACCCCATCTCTACAAAAAATGCAAAAATTCACTGGGTGTGGTGGTGTACACCTGTAGTCCCAGCAATTCAGTAGGCTGAGGTGGGAGAATGGCTTGAACCCAGGAGGCGGACGTTGCAGTAAGCCAATATCGCATCACTGTACTCCAGCCTGGGTGACAGAGCCAGACCCTGTCACAAAAAAAAAAAAAAAAAAAAAAATCCACCAATAAAAAAGTGGCTGCGCACAGTAACTCACACCTATAATCCCAGCACTTTGGGAAGCTGAGGCAGGAGGATCACTTGAGGCCAGAGTTCAAGACCAGCCTGGGTAACATAGGAAGACCCTATCTCTACAAAAATAATTTTAAAATATTAGCTGGGCATGGTGGTGTATGCCTGTAGTCCCAGCTACTCGGGAGGCTGAGGCTAGAGTATCGCCTAAGCCCAAGAAGTCAAGGCTTCAGTGAGCCATGATCATGCCACTGTCCTCTGTCCTAGGACCTCTCTCTCTCTGAAGTTCCTTTCTGCCCACCACTATGTCTGTGACATCTTTTTCTCCTGAACATGTCTCCCACCCACCCCTCCTCTCCCTGCAGAGAGCTGACCCCTCATCTCCTGCCCTCCTCCCTTCCCAAAGCTGCCTTCCTGGAATCCACCTTCATAACTCTTTGCCAAGGTCTGTTATCCAATCTGCGAAGTGAAATGAGAGGAGCCAGGGACAAAGACAGATGGGCAGAGTCAGGCAGAGAGGAACAGGCAGGTTCATAAGTGTAAAATATCGACAAACCTGCCATCATCCATTCCCTGGGACAAATAGATCATCACCAAATGGGCTGCAGACGAGCAAAGAGACAAATTACCCAGCTGTGGCAGTGTCACCTGCTCCTTATTGATGGGCTTTTATGCTCAGACCCAACTGCTCTCTGAGAACTGTATCCTTCAGCTCCTATAGGACCCCAAACAGGAGGGAAAGGGACAAGAACGCTTTTATGTCTCACCTGGGGCAAGAGCCACAGACCTAAATCCCAGGCTTTCTGGACTATGCATCATATGCAGATATATGAATCATGTGCCTTTGACAGAGTGCCACATAAAAACATTAACAGGCCAGGCGAGGTGGCTCACGCCTGTAATCCTGGCACTTTGGGAGGCCGAGGCAGGAGGATCACTTGAGGTCAGGAGTTCGAGACCAGCCTGACTAACATGGTGAAACTCCATCTCTACTAAAAATACAAAAATTAGCTGGGTGTGGTGGTGCACTCCTGTAATCCCAGCTACTCGGGAGGCTGAGGCAGGAGAATTGCTTGAACCCGGGAGGCGGAGGTTGCAGTGAGCCGAGATCGCGCCACTGTACTCCAGCCTGGGCAACAGAGCGAGACTCCGGCTCAAAAAGTGCTACTCCGCGTATAGATTATAAATAATACAAATACTAGGGGAAAAAAATTAACTTGTTAAGTATAGAACAATTTCAAAGCTGGTGGAGTGGATTATAAACTGTTTATGCTATTGCCACAAGGTGGCGCCACTTTAGCAAGGAAGTAAATGCCCACATCCTGTCATTACTGAGCAAATCACATGGTTGTTGACTTGCTTGGGACACTAGCAATTGCTTTTTGTGCTATTATTTGGCCACGCACTGTTATTATAAACATCTTTAAAAGGCTATAACAAGACCGGGTGCAGTGGCTCATGCCTGTAATCCCAGCACTTTGGGAGGTCGAGAGAGGCGGATCACGAGGTCAGGAGTTTGAGAATGGCCTGGCCAACATGGTGAAACCCAATCTCTACTAAAAGTACAAAAATTAGCCGGGTGTGGTGGCACATGCCTGTAATCCTAGCTACTCAGGAGGCTGAGGCAGGATAATTGCTTGAACCCAGGAGACGGAGGTTGCAGTGAGCTGAGATTGCGCCACTGCACTCCAGCCTGGGTGACAGAACAAGACTCTATCTCAGAAAAAACAAAAACAAACCAACAAGAAAAAGGCTATAATAACATCATTCAAGCATTCCTGAAGGAGAGGGGCTAGTGCTGAAAAGTATGTCCTCAAATCAACACCTTTGGAGTGGATATTGGACATGATGAGATACTGTGAAGAAGACCAAACCACCTCCATGATAGGTGGTGCTGTTAATTTAGTAGACTGCCCGCAGGTACAGATAATGCTGCAAAGACACAAAGCAGGATCAAAAGCAAAAATGTGGTCAGATGGTTGTGCAAATTTATGAGTTATGTGAGTGCATTTCATCTCCTACTCGTATTCTTGGAACACAAAGTTTTGAATCATGTTAAGTTTACAGCAGGCATCCTTCTTGTAAAATATGACATTTAAACTAGGGAGGTTGGCCGGGCGTGGTGGCTCACGCTTGTGATCCCAGCACTTTGGAAGGCCATGGCGGGCGAATCACCAGAGGTTAGGAGTTTGAGACCAGCCTGGACAACATGGTGAAACCCGGTCTCTACTAAAAATACAAATATTGGCCGGGCGCGGTGGCTCAAGCCTGTAATCCCAGCACTTTGGGAGGCCGAGATGGGCGGATCACGAGGTCAGGAGATCAAGACCATCTTGGCTAACATGGTGAAACCCCGTCTCTACTAAAAATACAAAAAACTAGCCGGGCGACCTGGCGGGCGCCTGTAGTCCCAGCTACTCAGGAGGCTGAGGCAGGAGAATGGCGTGAACCCGGGAGGCGGAGCTTGCAGTGAGCTGAGATCCGGCCACTGCACTCCAGCCTGGGCGACAGAGCGAGACTCCGTCTCAAAAAAAAAAAAAAAAAAAAAAAAATACAAATATTATCCAGGCTTGGTGGCCCATGCCTGTAATCCCAGCTACTCGGGAGGCTGAGGCAGGAGAAGAGCTTGAACCCGGGAGGCAGAGGTTGCAGTGAGCCAAGATGGTGCCACTGCACTCCAGCCTGGGTGACAGAGCTAGACTCTGTCTCAAAAAGTAATAAATAAATAAATAAATAAAGTATGACATTCCTGGTCCTCCCCAGCATAAATCTGGCCACTTGAGTCCACTCCTGGAAGCAGGGAGCTATGAGTCGAATTGTGTTTCCTCAAAAAAAGATGTTGAAGTCCTAACCCCTAGTACCTCGGAATGTGACCTTATTTGGAAATAGGGTCTTGACAGAAGTAATAAAATTAAAATTAGGTCATTAGGGTGAGCCCTAATCCAGCATGACTAATGTCCTTGTGAACAGAGGACATTTAGGCTGGGCACAGTGGCTCTTACCTGTAATCTTAGCCCTGTAGGAGGCCGAGGTGGGCAGATCATTTGAACCCAAGAGTTCAAGACCAGCCTGGGCAACATGGCAAAACTCCATCTCTATAAAAATGCAAAAATCGCTGGGCACGGTGGCTCATGCCTGTAATCCCAGCACTTTGGGAGGCCAAGGCGGGTGGATCACCTGAGGCTGGGAGTTCGAGACCAGCCTGACTGACGTGGAAAAACCCATCTCTACTAAAAATACAAAATTAGCCTCGCATGGTGGTGCATGCCGGTAATCCCAGCTACTTGGGAGGCTGAGGCGGGAGAATTGCTTGAACCTGGAAGGCGGGTTGCGGTGAGCCGAGATTGCGCCACTGTACTCCAGCCTGAGCAACAAGAGCGAAACTCCGTCTCAAAAAAAAAAAAAAGAGCATTCAGTAACAATTCAATAAATTCGTGCTTTTAGGATGTATTTGCTATTTGCAATTCCATTTCTTTTTTTCTTTCTTTCTTTTTTTTTTTTTGAGACGGAGTCTCGCTCTGCCGCCCAGGCTGGAGTGCTGTGGCCAGATCTCAGCTCACTGCAAGCTCCGCCTCCCGGGTTTACACCATTCTCCTGCCTCAGCCTCCCGAGTTGCTGGGACTACAGGCGCCCGCCACCTCGCCCGGCTAATTTTCTGTATTTTTTTTTTAGTAGAGACGGGGTTTCACCGTGTTAGCCAGAATGGTCTCGATCTCCTGACCTCGTGATCCGCCCGTCTCGGCCTCCCAAAGTGCTGGGATTACAGGCTTGAGCCACCGTGCCAGGCCCATTTCTTTTTTTCTTTCTTTTTTTTTTTTTGAGATGGAGTCTTGCTCTGTTGCCCAGGCTGGAGTGCGATGGCATAGTCTCGGCTCACTGCAACCTCTGTCTCCCAGGTTCAAGTGATTCTCCTGCCTCAGCCTCCTGAGTAGCTGGGATTACAGGCATGTGCCACCACACCTGGCCTCCATTTCTTTTTTAAAATTATTTTTATTTCTTTGGCTGGGCAGGGTAGCTCATGCCTGTAATCCCAGCACTTTGGGAGGCGGAGGCAGGCAGATCACTTGAGGTCAGGAGTTTGAGACCAGCCTGGCCAACATGGTGAAACCCAGGGTCTACTAAAAATACAAAAATTAGCCAGGCGTGGTGGTGCACACTTGTAGTCCCAGCTACTTGGGAGGCTGAGGCAGGAGAATTACTTGAAACCAGGAGGCAGAGGTTGCAGCGAGCTGAGATCATGCCACTGCACTCCAGCCTGAGTGACAAAAGGAGACTCTATCTCAAATAATAATAATAATAATAATAATAATAATTGTTTTTTTCGAGACAGGGTCTCACTCCCATTGCCTAGGCTGAAGCGTAGTGGTGCCATCTCAGCTCACTGCAGCCTGGACTTCTTGGGCTCAAGCGATCCTCCCACCTCAGCCTCCAGAGTAGCTGGGACTGCAGGCTCGCACCACTATGTCCAGCTAATTTTTTTGTTGTTGTTGAGACGGAGTTTCGCTCTTATTGCCCAGGCTGGAGTACAATGGTGCTATCTCAGCTAGCTGCAATCTCAGCCTCCCAAATAGCTCAGATTACAGGCATGCGCCACCACGCCTGGCTAATTTTTTTGTATTTAGTAAAGATGGGGTTTCACCATGTTGGTCAGGCTGGTCTCAAACTCCTGACCTCAGGTAATCCACCTGGCTCAGCTTCCCAAAGTGCTGGGATTACAGGTGTGTGCCACTGCGTCTGGCCTAATTTTTTTATATTTTTAGTAGAGACAGAGTTTTGCCATATTGCCCAGGCTCGTCTCGAACTGCTGGGCTCAAGTAATCCTCCCTCCTTGGCCTCCCAAAGTGCAGGGATTACAGGGGAGCCACTGTGCCTTGCTCCCATTTCTTATTCTCTCTCTCTTTTTTTTTTTTTTTTTTTTGAGACGGAGTCTCGCTCTGTCACCCAGGCTGGAGTGCAGTGGCAGGATCTCGGCTCTCTGCAAGCTCCTTTTCCCGAGTTTACGCCATTCTCCTGCCTCAGCCTCCCAAGTAGCTGGGACTACAGGCGCCTGCCACCTTACCCGGCTAGTTTTTTAAAATATTTTTTAGTAGAGACGGGGTTTCACCGTGTTAGCCAGGATAGTGTTGATCTCCTGACCTTGTGATCCACCCGTCTCAGCCTCCCAAAGTGCTGGGATTACAGGCTTGAGGCACCGCACCCAGCCTATTCTCTCCTTTTTAAGTGATGATGAAATGAAGGCCAGGAAGTGGTAAAAATCTTTTTGAGGTAACACAGCACCTTGGACATAGGAGGTGCTCGATAAATTTGTTTTATTTTATTTTATTTTTTTCAGACGGAGTTTCTCTCTTGTTGCCCAGGCTGGGGTGTAATAGCGCAATCTCGGCTCACCGCAACCTCCACCTCCCAGGTTCAAGCAATTTTCCTGCCTCAGCCTCCCTAGTAGCTGGCATTACAGGCATGTGCCACCACGCCCGGCTAATTTTGTACTTTTAGTAGAGACCAGGTTTCTCCATGTTGGTCAGGCTGGTTTCGAACGCCCGACCTCAGGTGATCCACCCGACTCAGTCTCCCTAAGTGCTAGGATTACAGGCGTGAGTCACCACTCCTGGCTGATAAATATTAATTACTGTTTATGAGGGGCTTTTAAACTTGTCATACCATTTATTATTACAGTATTCCCATTTTTACAAATGGGGCAACTGAAGCTTAGAGAAGTTAAATTGCCCAAGGTCACAGAGAAGTAGAAATTCTACCTCAGGCCTGTCTGCCTCCACCATCAAGTGACATGCTAGAGAAATTCAAATCTCTGTAGTCTGGCCTGAAGAGAACAGAGAACAGGAGGAGGACTACTTATTTCCAAAGGTGTTCTAGGTCCAGATAGGAGTTATTACCTGCAGCCTGCTTTCATTCAGGTTCAGTACCCCAGTGTGGTGCCTTGGCTGAGCCTCTGACCATGCAAGGTCACCTGGGCCAGGGGATGTTTAATGAGTAGGGTTACCTCCCTAAGCCTCAGGCTGCAAGATAGGCAAGAACCTCTTAGTTTGCTTATTGCTATCTCTGGTGGTGCAGTTTACAAAAATGCATCTAGAACATCAGTCCAAACCTAAGCAAATGTAAGACAAAGTGACATTGAGACAGACATTTGAGAACTATATTCTATCAATACTCTTTTTGTTTTTTTTTTTTTTTTTGAGACAGAGTCTCACTCTGTCACCCAGGCTGGAGTGCAGTGGCATGATATTGGCTCATAGCAACCTCCTCCTCCCGGGTTCAAGAGATTCTCCTGCCTCAGGGTCCCGAGTAGCTGAAATTACAGGTGTCCACCACCACACCCAGCTAATTTTTTGTATTTTCAGTACAGACAGGGTTTCACCATGTTGGCCAGGCTGGTGTCGAACTCCTGACCTCAGGTGATCCACCCGCCTCAGCCTCCCAGAGTGCTGGGATTACAGGTGTGAGCCACCGTGCCCAGCCTATTGATACTCTTTAAAAAGTGTCAAGGCTGGCCGGACGCAGTGGCTCACGCCTGTAATCCCAGCATTTTGGGAGGCCGAGGTGGGTGGAATAATTGAGCCCAGGAGTTCAAGACCACATTGAGCAACATGGCGAAACCCTTCTCTACTGAAAATACAAAATTAGCGGGGCGTGGTGGCGCACGTCTGTAGTCCCAGCTACTAGGGAGGGCTGAGGCACGAGAATCCTGGAACCCGGCGAAGGTGGAGGTGGCAGTGAGTAGCTGAGACTACATCCATGCACCACCATGCCTGGCTAATTTTTTATATTTTTAGTAGAGATGAGGTTTTGTCATGTTGACCAGGCTCTTCATGAACTCCTGAGTTCAGGCAATCCACCCATCTTGGCCTCCCAAAGTGTTAGAGATACAGGCATGAACCACGCACCAGGCCTCAATGTTAATTTCTTGATTTTGATCATTTTATTACGATTAAGTAAAATATTAACATTAGAGGATGCTAAATGAGGGATATAGGGAAACTCTACTATTTTTGCAGGTTTTTAAGTCCAATATTAGGTCAAAATAAAAAGCTTATAAATTACACACGTTAAAAAATACTTTGTTGGTGGGGTGCGGTGGCTCACGCCTTTAATCCCAGCACTTTGGGAGGCTGAGCAGGCGGATCACTTGAGGTCAGGAGTTTGAGACTAGCCTGGCCAACATGGTGAAACCCTGTCTCTACCAAAAATACAAAAATTAGCCATGCGTGGTGGCGGGCACCTGTAATCCCAGCTACTCTGTAGGCTGAGACAGGAGAATTGCTTGAACCTGGGAGGTGGAGGTTGCAGTGAGCCGAGATTGCGCTACCGCACTCCAGCCTGGGCGACAGAGCAAGACTCCATCTCAAAAAACAAATGAACAAACAAAACAACTGTGTTATATAAGGTCTTGTCCCAATAAGAATAAATAAACAAGAACAAAACCTTTAAATAAGAGATCTATAACTGTGTAAAAATAAATAAAGCTAATGCAACAAATAAATAGTAAGTGGGTAGGAAAAAATTCACTGCAAAGTAAGCAAGAGCAGGAAGAATAAAAGAAAGCCAAAAATAAGGCAAGGTCGGCCGGGCGCGGTGGCTCAAGCCTGTAATCCCAGCACTTTGGGAGGCCGAGACGGGCGGATCACGAGGTCAGGAGATCGAGACCATCCTGGCTAACACGGTGAAACCCCGTCTCTACTAAAAATACAAAAAAACTAGCCGGGCGAGGTGGCGGGCGCCTGTAGTCCCAGCTACTCGGGAGGCTGAGACAGGAGAAGGGCGTAAACCCGGGAGGCGGAGCTTGCAGTGAGCTGAGATCCGGCCACTGCACTCCAGCCCCAGCGACAGAGTGAGACTCTGCCTCAAAAAAAAAAAAAAATAAATAATAATAAGGCAAGGTCAAGTACAATTGCCAGAGGCAGACATACAATTTGGCTCTAAGCTTCTGAACAGCAAGAAGAAAACTTGATTACTTGAGTTACAATGTGTGTAAGAGAAAAAAAGTTAAAATTTACATCCATACATGGAGTCCTGTGCATTTCTTAGAAAACTGTATTATAAAATATTTAGTGATGGGTGAGGAGAGTCATAATATATTAATGAAAGAAAAATTAACAAATTGGCCAGGTGTGGTGGTTCACACCTGTAATCCCAGCACTTTGGGAGGCCGAGGTGGGTGAATCAGGAGGTCAGGAGTTCAAGATCAACCAGGCCAAGATGGTGAAACCCCATCTCTACTAAAAATACAAAAAAATTAGCTGGGCATGGTGGCGGGTGCCTGTAATCTCAGCTACTTGGGAGGCTGAGGCAGAGAGCTGCTTGAACCCGGGAGGTAGAGGTTGCAGTGAACCAAGATTGCGCCACTGCACTCCAGGCCACAGAGCAAGACTCTGTCTCAAATAAAATAAAATAAATCATAAAACAATAAGTAGTATGTGAAAGCAATGGGTCAGTGGATTATGCAAGTTATAAATTGTTTTTCTTTCTTTTTTTTTTTTTGAGACGGAGTCTTGCCCTGTCGCCCAGGCTGGATTGCAGTAGCGCCATCTCAGCTCACTGCAACTTCCACTTCCTGGGTTCAAGCGATTCTCTTGCCTCAGCCTCCCCAATAGCTGGAACTATAGGCACCCACCACTGTGCTCAGCTAAGTTTTGTATTTTTTTTAGAGATGGGGTTTCACCATGTTGGTCAGGCTGGTCTCAAACTCCTGATCTGGTGATCTGCCCGCCTCAGCCTCCCAAAGTACTGGGATTACAGGAGTAAGCCACTGCTTGGTCAGGCTTGGTGACTCACACCTGTAATCCCAGCACTTTGGGATGCCGAGCTGGGAGGATTGCTTGAGGCCAGGAGTTTGAGACCAGCCTGGGCAATATAGAAAGATCCTTGTCTCTACAAAAAAAAAAATTTAAAAATTAGCATGGCATGGTGGCGCCTTCAGCCCCCGCTACTTGGGAGGCTGAAGTGCGAGGATCTCTTGACCCCAGGATTTCAAAGCTGCAATTAGATATGATCGTGTCATGGCAGCACTCCAGCTTGGGTGACAGAGTAAGTTCCCATTTCTTTACCAAAAAGTGTTTTTCTTTCTAGCTGTTTCAGTTTTCTATTGCTGTGTAATAAATTGCTACACATTTAGTGGCTTAAAATAACATACAGGCCAAGCGCGGTGGCTCACATCTGTAATCCCAGTACTTTGGGAGGCTGAGGCAGGAGAATGGCTTGAGCCCAGGAGTTTAAGACCAGCCTGGGCGACATCTCAAGACTGTGTCTCTACAAAAAGATAAAAAATTAACATGACGTGATGGTGCACGCCTGTAGTCCCAGCTACTCGGGAGGCTGAGGTGGAGGGATCACTTGATCCAGTGGAGGTTTAGGCTGAACCGTGCTCTTGCCACTGCACGGCAGCCTGGGCGACAAAGCGAGACCTTGTCTCAAAAACAAACAAACAAAAATCACCGCTGTAGAGCAGAGTTTCTTTATCTTGGCATTATTTACACTTTGGCCTGGATAATTCTTTGTTGTGGGGAGTTGTCCTGTGCATTGTGGAATGTTGAACATCATCATTGGCTTTTACTCTTAGAGACCAGGAACATCCCCCAGTTGTGACAACCAAAAAAGTCTCCAGACATTGCCAGATGTCCCCTGTAGGGCAGGGACCACTACCTGAGAACCACTGATCTGTAAGAGCAAAGTGTAAATCAGGTGAGATATGGATGAAACCACTCCTAGATGCAAATTGCAGCTCTACCGATCATGGCTGTGGGTAAATTACCTCATTTCAGCCTTATTCAGTTTCCTCAGATAGAAACTGAGGATATCATACCTACCAAATGTGGTTTTTGAAAAAGGTCAAAATAGTCTGGGCGCGGTGGCTCATATCTGTAATCCCAGCACTTTGGGAGGCTGAGGCGGGTGGATCACCTGAGGTCAGGAGTTCCAGACCAGCCTGGGCAACATGGTGAAACCTGTCTCTACTAAAATACAAAAAATTATCTGGGCATGGTGGCGCACCTGTAGTCCCATTTACTCGGGAGGCTGAGGCAGGATAATTGCTTGGGCCCCAGAGGCAGAGGTTGCAGTGAGCTGAGATCGTGCCACTGCACTACAGCTTGGGCTACAGAGTGAGACTCCGTGTCAAAAAAAAAAAAAAAAAAAAAAAAAAAAAGATAAATAAAGCATGCAAAGCACTTTGCAGAGTGCTGTATATGGTAAGCATTTAAAATATGGTAGCTACTAATGTTGTCCAGACCATAGTTGAGACCATAAGTATTTCCTTATGACCGTCACTCATTCATTCAACAGATATTTTTTAACTGGGGTCTGTGTGCCCGATCATAATGAGCTCTACCTGAATTGCCCCTCAGATCCTTATTTGGTGCATATAATTATCATCTGTGTTTATTTATTTATTTATTATTTTTTGTTTTGAGACGGATTTTCACTCGTTGCCCAGGCTGGAGTGCAATGACGCAACCTCGGCTCACTGCAACTTCTGCTTCCCAGGTTCAAGCGATTCTCCTGCCTCAGCCTCCCAAGTAGCTGGGATTACAGGCACCCAGCACCACGCCCAGCTAAGTTTTTGTATTTTTAGTAGAGACAGGGTTTCACCATGTTGTCCAGGCTGGTCTTGAACTCCTGACCTCAGGTGATCCACCCGCCTCGGCCTCCCAAAGTACTGGGATTACAAGCATGAGCCACTGCGCTTGGCCGTATTTATTCTTTGTGAATGACATTTTTTGGGAAGCTGGGGGTCTCGCTCTGTCACCCAGGCTGTAGTGCAATAGCACCATCATGGTTCACTGTAGACTCCAACTCCTGGTCTGAAGTGATCATCCCGCCTCAGCCCCGCTGAGTAGCTGAGACTGCAGGCACACTCCACCACAATGGCTAAATTTTTCTTTTTTTTTCTTTTTTTTTTTGAGACAAAGTCTTGCTCTGTCACCTAGGCTGGAGTGCAATGGCACAATCTCAGCTCACTGCAACCCCTGCCTCCAGGGTTCAAGTGATTCTCCTGTCTCAGCCTCTGGAGTAGCTGGGATTATAGGCATGCGCCACCACGCCTGGTTAATTTTTTTTTTTTTTTAATTTTTGTAGAGACGGGGTTTCACCATGTTGGCCAGGCTGGTCTTGAACTCCTGACCTTAAGTGATCCACCCGCCTCCGCCTCCCAAAGTGCTGGAATTATAGGTGTGAGCCACCGCACCTGGTGCACACTGGCTAAATTTTTAATTTTTTTTGTAGAGATGGGGTCTTACTGTGTTGCCCAGGATGGTCTCGAACTCCTGGCCTCATGTGATCCTCCAACCTTGGTCTTCCAAAGTGCTGTGATTACAGGTGTAAGCCACTGTGCCCAGCCTGTGAATGGCACTTTTATTATCAGCATAATATTCTATCACATCTACTTTTATTCCTGGCCCTGACCTCTCTTCTGGGATTCAAATCCACATGTCTAGCTATATGTCCTCTGGGGAACATTAAATTTGGCAATTAGCCCAGTGCCTAGCACCTGGTAAGTCTTTCCATAAAAATTAGCTATTACCGATCATCGGTGTCACTTTTTAGTCCCTGCTGTCTGATCCACCTCCTTTTGCTGCTCCTCACTGGGTTCCCAGTGTCACGTATTTTCTTTTCTTTTTTTTCTTTTTTGTTTTTTTTTTGAGACGTTGTCTCACACTCTCGCCCAGGCTGGAGTGCAGTGGCGCCATCTAGGCTCACTGCAAGCTCCGCCTTCCGGGTTCACACCATTCTGCTGCCTCAGCCTCCCGAGTAGCTGGGACTACAGGCGCCCGCCACCACGCCCGGCTAATTTTTTGTATTTTTAGTAGAGACGGGGTTTCACTGTGTCAGCCAGAGATGGTCTCGATCTCCTGACCTTGTGATCCGCCCGCCTCGGCCTCCCAAAGTGCTGAGATTACAGGCGTGAGCCACCGCGCCCGGCCAGTGTCACGTATTTTCTATCAGCAGCCGATTTGTTGTCCCTGTGGGGAGCCCAGAAAACCCAGCCCAGTTCTCTCCACCTGAAGCGATGATAATGAAGACACTCCCATGCTAAGCCCATACGGCCCCAAACAATCAGTTTTGGTGGGGAGAATTTGCTAGCAGAAGGCAGGACATAAAGTTCCCACAGCAGCCTCACTGGTTGTGGCAGCAAACCATTCCTGAGGCCTGGCCGGTGCTTCCTGGCACAGCAGGGGTCCGTGCAGAAGAGCTAGATTTATTCCATTAATATACCGTTACAGCAACAATGTCTGCTGAGTACTCTGGAACTGTAATTCACATTTCCCAAGTCTGTAGTAGGGATAATTTGGAAGCAGGGCAGCACAGTGCTAACCGGCAGGCTCTGGGTGGGACAGACCTGGGTTTGAGTCCTAGTTTTACCTTTCGCTGTCTGCATTATAGCCAGCGAGTGGCTCCATCATATCTCTCGGTATCTTCACCTGTGGAGTCGGGGTGATGTTAACGCTAGTTAACATTTATGGAGAGATTATTGTTCAGTTAAAACTCAGAAAACGGGGCGCGGTGGCTCACGCCTGTAATTCCAGCACTTTGGGAGGCCAAGGTGGGCAGATCACCTGAGATCGAAGTTCGAGACCAGCCTGGCCAACATGCTAAAACCCCGTTCCTACTAAAAATACAAAAATTAGCCGGGCGTGGTGGGGCGGGGGGGCGTCTGTAATCCCAGCTACTGGGGAGGCTGAGGCATGATAATCGCTTGAACCTGGGAGACGGAGGGTGCAGTGAGCCGAGACAGCCCCATTGCACTCCAGCCTGGGCAACGAGAGCAAAACTGTCTCAAAACGAAAAACAAAAGAAAAAACACAGTAAATTGTCCCTATTTGACTACTAAGAGCTATTTTAAAATAGAATTTATCTAAGTACAGTAAGGTATAATTATCCCCCTACACCCGTTACAACCCTTGATGACACTAAATAAATAATACATGAATATGGTTCAAAAATGGGCATCAGAGTATAAAATGAAGAATGCTTTCATTTTCCACCCAAATTCAGCAATTTCATAGGATGCCAGGCTCCATTCTAAAGCCTTATATGTATTCAGTGCGCTGAAATTCAACAACCTCACGAGGTAGGTATAACCATTAATATTAATTCTAGGCGGGGCGTGGTGGCTCACGCCTGTAATCCCAGCCCTTCGGGAGGCCGAGGCGGGCGGATCACCTGAGGTGGGTAGTTCGAGACCAACCTGACAAACATGGAGAAACCCCGTCTCTACTAAAAATACAAAATTAGCCGGGCGTGGTGGCGCATGCCTGTTATCCCAGCTACTCGGGAGGCTGGCGCAGGAAAATCGCTTGAACCCGGGAGGCGGAGGTTGCAGTGATCCGAGATCGCGCCATTGCACTCCAGCCTGGGCAACAACGAAACTCCGTCCCCCACCACTCCCCCCCAAAACATAATGATTCTAAAGGGAAGCAGAGGGATAGGGCGGAAAAGTGCCAGCAAATCTAACAGGCCTCCACAAGCGTCTTGAAAGTTTGAGAAGCTTAGGGGTCGGTATATGTGATTAACTGTCAAACAAGAATATTCGCCGGGTGTCCGAAGTGCGATCCCCTGGGGCGCCACACTCGGAGCCTACTTGAACCCAGACAGTCCCTCCCTGGGCCAACGAAGGACCCAATTCCCGCGCCCGGGATCCAGCTTCTACGTGGTTTCCCGGGAAAAGACAGTGGAGGTCCGCCGCCTCAACCAGTCTTGTTAGTGTGGCACAAAAGCGTTCGGAGTGACTGCCACTGTAGCCACTCAACGCCGAGCCCAGGCCTGCTTTTGCCGTTAGAGTGAAACTTTCCATTGGTGGAGTCACCCCGAAGGAGGCGGGACGGAGCGGGAAAGTCCTGCCTACCTTGGTCTTCCCAGCCAATCGCAGCATCCAGGTCGCAGAAACCAGGCGGCAGCCTCCGGTTCGGTTGCGCTGTGCGTAGTGGTCTGGGAGACCTGAGGGCGGGGCCGGGAGCAGGCCCCGGGCTGTGGGGAGGGTACGTTTCCCGCGGGCGCGCGGAGTGAGGACGGTGACAGCCACGCGCGCGCATACGCGCCCGACTGCAGCGCGGCCCCGCGACCCTAGTCTGCCGCTGAGAGGCGCGCAGAGTCTGGGCCGCTGCCGTCTAGGGTTCCCGGCCCGAGGCGTCCCCGGCATCTCCGGCCTGAATCCCGGAGTGCCAGGTCGCGCCTGCACCGACGGTCCCGGCTCCCGTGCCCTCCCAGGAGCCGTCAGGGCCCGCCCCCCAACTCCGCTTTCCGCCCGGGCAGGGTCCTCGCGGCCCATGCTGGCCGCTGGGGACCCGCGCAGCCCAGACCGTTCCCGGGCCGGCCAGCCGGCCACCATGGTGGCCCTGAGGCCTGTGCAGCAACTCCAGGGGGGCTAAAGGGCTCAGAGTGCAGGCCTTGGGGCGCGAGGGTCCCGGGCCTAAGCCCCGAGCCATGGCTGGGGCCATCGCTTCCCGCATGAGCTTCAGCTCTCTCAAGAGGAAGCAACCCAAGACGTTCACCGTGCGGATCGTCACCATGGACGCCGAGATGGAGTTCAATTGCGAGGTAACCGGCCGGCGGCCCCGACTGCTGCGGTGACAGTCGAGGTGGAAACTCGAGAGGTTCTCTTTATATCATCTTAATGGGTGTAGCTAGAGACGGGCAGAACCGGAAGGAGCCAACTAGGCCCAAAACCTCATGTTAAAGATGATTGCTGCTTTTTTTAGGGCTTTTGGGTTTTAGCATTTCCTGAATGTTATTTTCATTCATTGTTATTGGAAGAAGCTGGATGCTCCTGTGATAGAAAATTCCGGATTTCAGTGTCAGGCTTAAGTTAGGCTTACGCTTAACCGCTTGAAAGTTTATTCTTTCATTAGGTAATATTGTTATGTACCCAGGTATTAGAAGTTGCGTCTTGTTTATTGGAAAGCCAATACTTGTTTTCCTTTTCTAAAGCTTACATATTCTGGAAAAAAAACCCTTTGAAGAACGATATAATATCTCATACTTACTTTCCACATAGTTTCCAACATGATGATTAACAGCTATCAGTTGTTCAGTATTTTCAAAGTGCCAGACATTTGCACATTTAATCCTCAGAACAAACCCATTTATCTAGTAAATGGCAAGGTGGGGTTTTGAACTAAGCTCACAGCCGGTACAGTACTGCTTCTCAAGTAATTTAAGTTCTTGCTACTAAAGGTGTGGTTTGTGGACCAGCAGCATTGGCAGCAGTAACCAAGGGTTGGCATGCTTTTTCTGTACAGGACCACATAGTAAATATTTTCAACTTTGTAGACTAGAGAATCTCTGTTGGAGCTATTCAGCTCTTCAGCTCTGTCACTGTAACACAAAAGCAGCCTTAGATAAGATCAGCTTCCAGCATGACAGCTTAGGGAACCCACTCCTCTGTAAAACTGGTGAAAATTCTTTCGTTTTGAGACAGTCTCACTCTGCCACCCAGGCTGGCATGCAGTAGTGTGATCATGGCGCACTGCAACCCCGACTGACCTCCGTGGCTCAATCAGTCCTCCTGCCTTGGCCTCCTGAGTAACTGGGACCACAGGTGTGTGCACCACACCTGGCTAATTTTTTTTTTTTTTTTTGAGATGTAGTCTCGTTCTGCCATCCAGAGTGCACTGGGCTGGAGTGCAATGGCGCGATCTCGGCTCACTGCCACCTCCACCTCCCAGGTTCAAGCAGTTCTCCTGCTTCAGCCTTCCAGGTAGCTGGGATTACAGGCATGTGCCATCACGTCTGGCTAATTTTTCTATTTTTAGTAGAGACAGGGTTTCAACATATTGGGCAGGCTGATCTTGAACTCCTGACCTCGTGACCAGCCCACCTGGGCCTCCCAAAGTGGTGGGAAAGTGGTGCTATTACAGATGTGAGCCACCGTGCCCAGCCTCACCTAGCTAATTTTTGTAGAGACAAGGGTTTTGCCATGTTGCCTAGGCTGATCTTGAACTCCTGACCTCAGCAATCCGCTGGCCTTGGACTCCCAAAGTGATGGGATTACAGACGGAGCCACCATGTCTGGCCCAAAAATTCTTTATTAAAATCAACTATTTAAACCTTCTGGCAATGGTCCTGAGGGCAAACAACAAATGAAACACCTATTCAAGAAAATCTACAAATTCGGTAAGAAAGATGAGAGGATATGGTATTTGAACCAAGATCATTCCCTCCTTACCCACTCCTAGCTTAGTGAGGTAGAGCTTCTACTCCAGACTATTGCAGACCGAAACATGGGGCACCGCTCCCTCAGCTCCCAAATCAAATGCTTTCTTCCCAGGAAAAGCTGGACATCAGCATTTCTTATCCTACCCAGAGCTGCTTGTTGCTGAGGTTAAAACCTGTGTGAGTGCAACTGAAAGTTGGAGCTCCCTTTTTTTTTCTTTTGAGATGGAGTTTTGCTCTTTTTGCCCAGGCTGGAGTGCAATGGTGTGATCTCGCCTCACCGCAACCTCCGCCTCCCAGGTTCAAGCGATTCTCCCACCTCAGCCTCCCGAGTAGCTGGGATTGTAGGCTTGCCCCACTACGTCTGGCTGATTTTGTATTTTTATTAGAGACGGGTTTCTCCATGCTGGTCAGGCTGGTCTTGAACTCCCGACCTCAGGTGATCCGCCTGCCTCGGCCTCCCAAAGTGTTGGGATTACAGGGGTGAGCCACCGCGCCCGGCTAAAGTTGGAGCTCCCTTCTTCCACCTAGTCCCTACTTGTGGAACAGGATTGTACCTTGGGCATGGCATACTGAAACTACTGGCGCCCCAATTGCTCATCCACCAGTTCTAGCAGGCTGAGCCTCAGGTTGTTGTGGTCCCCTGCCTCCTTCCACCAAGTGCTCAGTTCCTAGAGTGCGGCTATCTCTCAGAAGCTCTCCACGCTCCTTCCCCCCAGCTCCAGAGCCTTTCTCCGGGATTTTGCCTGAGGAGAGAAGCAGGCCCTAAAACAGATAGCTCCTAATCTCTTTCCAATGGTAGTGACTTCATTTGCAATACAGTGTGTAGAAATTCATGCCTAAGGGCAATTTGGAGATGTGAAGGTTTTGATGAGAGGCAATTGGGAGATTTACGGATTTAATGGAAATGCAGCCTAGACTGTAGGTCTCCTGGTTTACTGGAAAGAATTGGGGAATAAGACAGCTGGGAGAAGCCCTTCTAGGATCAGAATAAGGATCAAACGTTGACCATAGCATGGTGGCTCACGCCTGTAATCCCAGCACTTTGGGAGGCTGAGGCAGGCAGATCATCTGAGGTCAGGAGTTCAAGACCAGCTTGGCCAATATGGTGAAACCCCGTCTCTACTAAAAATACAAAAATTAGCTGGACATGGTGGCATACACCTGTAATCCCAGCTATTTGGGAGGCCGAAGCAAGAGAATCACGTAAACCGGGAGGTGGAAGTTGCAGTGAGCCAAGATCATGCCATTGCACTCCAGCCTGGGTGACAGAGTGAAACTCTGTCCTGTCACAAAACAAAACAAAACATGCACCACAGACCTCTGAGGTGATGGATGTCCCTCCTGCCCTGGTTGTATCATTATACCTTGTATATTAATGTATCAAAATACCGCAGGTACCCCCAACATATGTACAACTATTATGAATCAATAAAAAAACAATTTGAAAAGTAAAGTATGTGGCGGAGGTGGAAAAAAATGCTTTCCTCCAAACAGGCACAATTTGATTTTATCAGTTTGTAGAGCAAGAGCAAGTTATGCCTCAGTGCGTTGTTGAAAATAATAGAACAATATACCCCAATTAGTGGAGCGTCATAGCTGGGTGTGGTCAAGGAGAAAAAAGAAGAGAACCCTACCAAAACCACTGTCATCCCAGGGTGACTGTGGGCATACCCAAAGCTGCACCTCCCTGAAGAGCAATATCATAGGCCTTAACACTCTTCAGGGGAAATGGATTTCACTCAAATAATCCAGCCAGTTATTAAAGAAATAACAATTAGCACTGGAGAGGGGATACCAGTCCCCAAAGTTGCTACAGTATATTATCTAAAATGTCATTTTCAACAAAAAATTATGAGACATACAAAGAAACAGGAAAATATGACACATACACTGAAAAAAAGCTGGCAACAGAAATTGCCTGTGAGACAAGGGGCCAGATTTAATGAAAAAGGCTTCAAACTAGCCATTAGTTTCACAGTACTAAAGGAAAATGTGATGACAAAGAAGTAAAGGACAGTATGACACTGTTTCATCAATTAAAGAATATCAATAAAGATATGGAAATTATAAAAAAATGAAAATTCTGGAGTTGAAAGTACAATAACAACTGGGCAGGGTGGCTCACGCCTGTAATCCCAGCACTTTGGGAGGCTGAGGCTGGTGATCACCTGAGGTCAGGAGTTCGAGACCAGCCTGACCAACATGGTGAAACCCCATCTTTACTAAAAATACAAAAATTAGCTGTGCGTAGTGGCCGGCACCTGTAGTCCCAGCTACTCGGGAGGTTGAGGCAGGAGAATTGCATGACCCTGGGAGGCGGAGGTTGCAGTGAGCCGAGATTGCGCCACTGCACTCCAGCCTGGGTGACAGAGTGAGACTCCATCTCAAAAAAAGAAAAAAATAGAAAGAAAGTACAATAACAAATTTTAAAATGCACTAGAGGGACTCAATAATAGATTTGAACTGGGTGAGGAAAGAATTAGTGATTTTTTTTTTTTTTCTTTTTGAGACGGTGTCTCGCTCTGTTGCCTAGGCTGGAGTGCAGTGGTGCAATCTCGGCTTACTGCAACCTCTGCCTCCCCGGTTCAAGCAA
Organism: Rhinopithecus roxellana; assembly: GCF_007565055.1. Taxonomy (NCBI): domain Eukaryota; kingdom Metazoa; phylum Chordata; class Mammalia; order Primates; family Cercopithecidae; genus Rhinopithecus; species Rhinopithecus roxellana. The sequence continues at coordinate 20,965,352 of NC_044561.1, read as the reverse complement.
TTCTCCTGCCTCAGCCACTGCACAGTGGCTTTGGGAGCACTTTGGGGGGCTGAGGCGAGTGGATCACCTGAGGTCAGGAGTTCAAGACCAGCCTGGCCGACATGCTGAAACCTTGTCTCTACAAAAATTAGTGGGGCATGATGGTGGGTGTGTGTAATCCCAGCTGCTTGGGAGGTTGAAGCAGGAGAATTGCTTGAATCCGGGAGGCAGAGGTTGCGGTAAGCAGAGATTGTACCACTGCACTCTAGCCTGGGCGACAGAGTGAGACTCTATCTCAAAAAAAAAAAAAAAAAAAAAAAATAGATTGATAGAGATTACGCATGCTGAAGATTAGAAGAAAAGAATGAAGAAAAATGAGCAGAGCCTCAGAAATGTGGGAGATCACTAAGCATGCCAACATATGCATAATGGGAATACCAGAAGAGGATAGAAAAGGAAGCAGAAAAAACCTTTGGAAAAAAAAGGCTGAAACTTCCCAAATTTTTTGAAAAACATTAACCTATACATTTAGAAAGCTTAATGAACTCCAAGTAAGATAAATACAGAGATCCACAAAAAGACATATCATGCTAAAAATGCTGACAGTCAGATGAGAAGAAAATCTTGAAAACCAAAAGAAAAAAAGGATCCATCACTTTCAAGGGAGCCCCAATAAGATTAACAGCAGATTTCTCAGTAGAAACCGTAAGGGCCGTAGACAGTGGGATAACATCTTCAAAATACTCTAAGAAAAATCCCATCAACTAAGAATCCTGTATTTAGCAAAGCTAGATATAGATGAACTGGACATTTCAAAATGAAGATGATGGCCAGGCGCAGTGGCTCATACCTGTAATCCCAGCGCATTGGGAGGTTGAGGTGGGTGGGTCACCTGAGGTCAGGAGTTCAAGACCAGCCTGAACAACATGATGAAACCCTGTCTCTACTAAAAATAGAAAGATTAGCTGGGCGTGGTGGTGCACACCTGTAATCCCAGCTAGTTGGGAGGCTGAGGCAGGAGAATTTCATGAACCCAGGAGGTAGAAGTTGCAGTGAGTCAAGATTGCACCATTGCACTCTAGCCTGGGCAATAGAGTGAGACTCCATCTCATAAAGAAAAAAATAAACAAAAGTTGAAATTTCTCAGATAAACAAAAGCCAAAAGCTGAGAGGATTTATTGCTTGAAGACCTGCCCTAGAGGAAATATTGAAGTAAATTCTTCAGGCTGAAAGCAAGAGACACCAGACAGTAATTTAAATCCATACAAATAAACAAAGAACACTGGTAAAGGTAATTATGTAATTATGAAAGACAGTATAAATGCATATTTTTCTCCTCTTAACTGATTAAGAAACAATCATATAAACAGTATGTATATAATGTTTTGTTGGGCTTACAAAAAATGTATGTGTAATACATTTGCCAATAACAGCACAAAGGAGCTGGGTGGGAGCAAAGCTCTATGGGCTAAGGAAATGGCTACAGATCTTAAAATAACAACTGTAACAACATTTTGACCATGCTAGGATTACACCCGTAATCCCAGCACTTTGGGAGGCCGAGGCGAGCGAATCACCTGAAGTCAGGAGATCAAGAACAGCCTGACCAACATGGAGAAACCCGTCTCTACTAAAAATAGCAAGATTAGCTAGGCGTGATGATGCATGCCTGTAATCCCAGCTACTCAGGAGGCTGAGGCAGGAGAATCACTTGAACCCGAGAGGTAGAGGTTGCAGTGGGCCAAGATTGTACCATTGCACTCCAGCCTGGGCAACGAGTGAAGCTCCCATCTCAAAAAACAAAACAGAACAAAAATCTTTTATTGGGTATGTAAGTTTAATAGATGGATATGTAATAGATACATGTATAACAATAAGGCCATGAAAAAGGGGGAAAAGGAATGGAGTTATATAGGAATAACTCCTAAGTAAATATGACTATATATCACTGGAATTAAGCTAGCATAAACCTGAAGCTGATTCTTTCCTTTTTTTGCGAGACGGAGTGTTGCTCTATTGCCCAGGCTGGAGTCCAATGCCATGATCTTGGTTCACTGCAACCTCCGCCTTCTGGGTTCAAGTGATTCTCCTGCCTCAGCCTTCTGAATAGCTGGGATTACAGGCATGCGCCACCACACTGGCTAATTTTTGTATTTTTTTAGTAGAGACAGGGTTTCACTATGTTTGCTAGGCTGATCTTGAACTCCTAAACTCAGGTGATCTGCCCGCCTTGGACTCCCAAAGTGCTGGGATTACAGGCATGAGCCACCATGCACGGCCAATCTGAAGCTGATTCTGATATGTTGAGATTACATAGTAAATCCCAAAGCAACCACTAAAAAAACAAAAGCCTGAAAAACTAGTGAAATAATTGTTAAATAAATTTAAATGTTTCATTAGAAAATATGCACTTAAATTAATAGAAAGTAGTAAAGGAGGAATAGAGAAATAAAAAGAATGTGAAATACGTCAGGTGCAGTGGCTCACGCCTCTAATCCCAGCACTTTGGGAGGCCGAGGTGGGCAGGTCACCTGAGGTCAGGAGTTTGAGACTAGCCTGGCCAACATGGTGAAACCCTGTCTCTACTAAAAATACAAAAATTAGCCATGCATGGTGGCACATGCCTGTAATCCCAGCTACTTGGGAGGCTGAGGCAGGGAAATCACTTGAACCCAGGAGGCAGAGGTTGCAGTGAGCCGAGATCATGCCACTGCACTCCAACCTGGGTGACAGAGCGAGACTCCATCCCCTCTACCTGAAAAAAAAAAAAAAAAAAAAAAAGATGTGAAGCACATACAAAAAAAAAAGTAAAATGGCAGTTGAATGCCCTTAGATAACTTCAATGAAATGGACAAACTCCTAGAAAGACATAAACTACCAAGATTGACGCAAGAAGAGACACCATCTGAATAGACCTATAACAAGTAAAGATATTAAATTAGTAATTAAGGGGATTTGTGGAGTAACTTGCTCTTGGGAATCAGTGTATGGCATCGGGCTGCAAGATTGGCCCGTCCATCCTCAACGCTACCTGGCCAATTTAGGGGCCCAGTACCTCTGGATGCTAGACTCGCAGGTCGATTATCTCCACCTGGATGTAATGGACGAACATGCACGTGATGGTGTCCAAGCCAGAACAGTGGGTAAAGCCAGTGACTGTAAGAGGAGCCAATCAGTACATCTTTCAGCTCGAGGCTACTGAGAACCCAGGGACTTTGATTAAAGACAATCGGGAGAATGGGATGAAGGTTGGCCTTGCCATCAAACCAGGAACCTCAGTTCAGTATTTGGCACTGTGGACTAATCAATAGTTGATTAGTCAAGCAGTTATTCATTTCAGTGATTATGATTGATTGTACAGAGTATTCTAAGAAGTTAGAAATTGGTGTGTATGACTACATTTTCAGTGAAACACTTTAATTATTAGTGAGTGAGATACTGTTTTTATTGAGAGCCTTGATTTTTATAAAGAGTAAAAATATGGCTGCATTAAGGTTACAAACAGGAAAGTGTCTTAATGTCTAAGGAGGGCATATTAGCTACACTACAAAAACAATTTTTTTCTGTATTTCTGAAAAGAATTTTGTTGTTTCTCAGCTGTTTTCCAAAAGCAAAGGAAGTTTTCATGTTTTTTTCTATTTTATGTTATGTGTGATTTGTTTATATGCTTAGTAATATGAGTCGAATGGAATTTAAAAATATAAGTTTTGGTACGATAGTGTACCATTAAAAAATAAATAAATAGAGAGAGAGAGACCTGGGCACAGTGGCTGTTGCCTGTAATCTCAGCACTTTGGTAGGTCAAGGCAGGAGGATCTTTTGAGGCCAGGAACTTGAGACCAACCTGGGCAACATAGTGAGACCCCAACTCTAAGATATACATAATATATATGAAATCAGCTAGGCATGGTGGTGTGAGCCTGGAGTCCCAGCTACTCAGGAGGTTAAGTTGAGAGGATCACTTGATCCCAGGAGGTTGAGGAGGTAGTGAGGTATGATTGTGCCACAGTACTTCAGCCAGGATGATAGAGTGAGACCCTGTCTCTTAAAAAAAAGAAAAGAGGCTGGGCGCAGTGGCTCATGCCTGTAATCCCAGCACTTTGGGAAGCCGAGGCGGGCAGATCACGAGGTCAGGAATTCAAGACCGGCCTGTCCAATATGGTGAAACCCTGTCTCTACTAAAAATACAAAAATTAGCCAAGCATAGTGGTGTGCGCCTGTAGTCCCAGCTACTCAGGAGGCTGAGGCAGGAGAATCACTTGAACCCAGGAGTTGGAGGTTGTGGTGAGCTGAGATCGCACCACTGCACTCCAGCCTGGGCGACAGAGCAAGACTCTATCTCAAAAAAAAAAAAAAAAAGAAAAAAGAAAAGAAAAGCAAAGCCCAGGCTCTACTTACTAGAGGTCCTGATAGCTTCACCACTGAATTCTATCAAACATTTCAAGAAAAATTACTACAGTTCTTCGCATTCTTCACAAATTCTTCAAAAATGAAAAAGAGGAGAAAATACTTATAAATGAATTTTATGAAACTGGTATTACCCTGTTGCCAAAATCAGACAAAGACATTACAAGAAAATAAAACTATAGACAAATATATCTTACAAATGTGGAAGCAAAAATCCTCAACAAAAATACTAGCAAACTGAGTCCAGTAACATATAAAAAGAATTATATACCATAAACAACCAGGATTTATTCTAGGAGTGCAAAGTTGGTTTAACGTCCAAAAATGAATTAATGTAAATAATGTAATGCATAATATCAGTAGAATAAAAAACAAAAATCACATTGTCATCTCAGTAGACACAGAAAAAGCATTTGACAAAATTCAGCATGTTTTTCATGATAAAAACACTAAATAAACTAAGAAGAGAAGAGGAGTTCCTCAACATGATAAACAGTAGTTATGAAAAACCCACAGCTAACTTCATAATAGTGAAAGACTGAGGCCAGGCACGGTGGCTCACGCCTGTAATCCTAGCACTTTGGGAGGCCAAGTTGGGCAGACCACTTGAGGTCAGGAGTTCAAGAACAGCCTGGCCAACATGGTGAAACCCTGTCTCTACTAAAAATACAAAAAAAAAAAAGAGAAAAATTAGCCAGGTATGGTGGTGCATACCTGTAATCGTAGCTACTCTGGAGGCTTACGTGGGAGGATTGCTTGAACCTGGGAGGCAGAGGTTGCAGTGAGCTGAGATAGCACCACTGCACACTCCAGGCTGGGCAACGGAGCGAGACTCCGTCTCAAAACAAGCAAACAAACAAACAAACAAACAGACAAAATAGTGAAATACTGTATGCTTATCCTTAAGATTAGGAATAAGAGATCTACTTTCATCACTTCTATTCAGCATTGTGCTGGAGGTTCTAGCCAGGGCAATTAGGCAAGAAAATGCAATAAAAGACATCTATATTGGAAGGGAACAAGTAAGATCATTTCTGTTTGCAGATGACGTGATCTTGCATATAGACCCTGAGGAATCCACTAAAAAAGTATTGGAGCTAATAAATTATTAGTTTAGTAACGTTGTAGGACACAAGGTCATTATACAAAACTTAGTTGTAAATGTATCCACTTGGAATGAACAACCTGAAAAGGAAATTAAGAAAATTCCATTTGCCGGGCGCGGTGGCTCAAGCCTGTAATCCCAGCACTTTGGGAGGCCGAGACGGGCGGATCACGAGGTCAGGAGATCGAGACCATCCTGGCTAACACTGTGAAACCCTGTCTCTACTAAAAAATACAAAAAACTAGCCGGGCGAGGTGGCGGGCGCCTGTAGTCCCAGCTACTCGGGAGGCTGAGGCAGGAGAATGGCATGAACCCGGGAGGCGGAGCTTGCAGTGAGCTAAGATCCGGCCACTGCACTCCAGCCCAGTCAACAGAGTGAGACTCAGTGAGACTCCGTCTCAAAAAAAAAAAAAAAAGAAAAAAAGAAAATTCCATTTGTTATAACCTAAAAAATAAAAATACTTATAACAAGAGAAGTATCTTTTTTTTCCATCCTCTGACAGTTGTGTAAAAGAAAGTGTAAAACTTATACTCTAAAAGCTGTAAAACATTTTTGGTTTTTTTTTTTAAAACAGTCTCACTCAGTCGTCCAGGCTGGAGTGTAGTGGTGTGATCTCAGCTCACTGCAACCTCTGCCTCCCAGGTTAAAGCGATTCTCCTGCCTCAGCCTCCCAAGTAGCTGGGACTACAGGTATGTGCCACCACACCCGGCTAATTTTTTGTATTTTTTTTAGTAGAGACAGGGTTTCACCGTGTTAGTCAGGATGATCTCGATCTCCTGACTTTGTGATCCGCCCGCCTCGGCCTCCCAAAGTGCTGGGATTACAGGCGTGAGCCACCACGCCTGCCTTAATCAATCAATCAATTAATTAATTTTTTTTTTTGAGATGGGGTGTTGCTCTGTTGCCCAGGCTGGGGCATGGTGGTATGATCTTAGCTCACTGCAGCCTCTGAGTCCTAGGTTCAAGAGATTCTCCTGCCTCAGCCTCCTGAGTAGCTGGGACTACAGGTGTGCACCACCAAGCCTGGCTAATTTTTGTATTTTTAGTATAGACGGGGTTTCACCATGTTGGCCAGGCTGGTCTCCAACTCCTGACCTCAGGTGATCCACCCACCTCAGCCTCCCAAAGTGCTGGGATTACGGGCATGAGCCAATGCGCCCAGCCTGGCCTTTTAAATGATTTAATTGATTTTTTTTTTCTCGGGCTTGCGCTGAAGTGAGAGCAAGTGCAATGGTGCAATCATGGCTCAGTGCAGCCTAGACCTTCCAGGCTCCAGTGATCCTCCTACGTCAGCCTCCCAAGCAGCTTGGACCACAGGCATGCACGATCATCCCTAGCTATTTTTTTTTTTTTTTTTAATTTCTTGTAGAGATAGTCTCCCTGTGTTACCCACACTGGTCTTGAACCTGACCTCAAGCAATCCTTCCATGTTGGCCCTTCAGAGTGCTGGGATTACAAGTGTGAGCCACCATGCCTGGCCTATAAAACATTTTTAAAAGAAGGAAGATATAAATAAGTAGAAAATAGCTCTTGTTCATGGATCATAAGATGTAACATTGTCAAGTTGGCAGTACTTTGGAGATTGATCTACACGTTCAACATAATCCCCGTCAGAATCCCAGTTCATTTCATTGTAGAAATTGACAAGTCACCAAGTGTGGTGGCTCATGCATGTAATCCCAGCACTTTGGGAGGCCGAGGCAGGCGGATCACTTGAGACCAGCCTGGCCAACATGGAAAAACCCCGTGTCTACTAAAAGTACAAAATTAGCCAGGTGTGGTGGTGCATGCCTGTAATCCCAACTACTTGGGAGGCTGAGGCAGGAGAATCACTTGAACCTGGGAGGCGGAGCTTGTGGTGAGCCGAGATTACGCGCCATTGCACTCCAGCTTGGGCAACAAGAGCAAAATTCCGTCTCAAAAAAAAAAGAAAAGAAAAGAAAGAAATTGACAAGTCAATTCAGAAATTCATATGGAATCGTAAGGGACCCACAATAGCTAAATCTTGAAAAAGAACAAGCAGAAAGACTCACACTTTGTGATTTCAAGACATACTATAAAACAACTATAATCAAGACAATGTCACCAGGCACAGTGGCTCATACCTATAATCCCAACACTTTGGGAGGCCAAGATGGGCAGATCACTTGAGGTCAGGAGTTCGAGACCAGCCTGGGCAACATGGCGAAATCTTGTCTCTACCAAAAATACAAAAATTAGCTGAGCATGGGGGTGCACCCTTGTAGTCCAAGCTACTTGGGAGGACTGAGGCACAAGAATCCCTTGAACCCAGGAGGTGGAGATTGCAGAGAGTCGTGATTGTGCTACTGCACTCCAGCCTGGGGGACAGAGTGAGACTCCATTTCAAAAAAAAAAAAAAAAAAAAAAGACAGTGTGGTACTGGTGTAAGCATAAATGTATAGATCAGCGGGATAGAATTGAGAGTCCAGAAATAAACCCAGTAGAATAGAGTTGAGAGTTCATGGTCACCTGATTCTTGACGAGGGTGCCAAGACCATTCAGCGAGGGAGAATTGTCTTGTCTTGTCTTGTCTTTTCTTGCTACATGCCACAGACTGTGAGAAGGAATAGTCCTTTCTGTCTTTCTTTTTTTTTTTTGAGATGGAGTCTCACTCTGTCATCTAGGCTGGAGTGCAGTGTTGCAATCTTGGCTCACTGCAACCTCCACCTCGTTCAAGTGATTTTCCTGCCTCAGCCTTCTGAATACCTGGACTACAGGCACCTGCCACAATGCCCGACTAATTTTTGTATTTTTAGTACAGACAGGGTTTCACTATGTTGGCCAGGCTAGTCTCGAACTCCTGACCTCATGATCTGCCTGCGTCAGCCTCCCAAAGTGCTGGAATTACAGGTGTGAGCCACTGCACCCAGCTGGAATAGTCCTTTCAACAAATGGATCTGAGACAACTGGATAGCCGCATGCAAAAAAAAAAATGAAATTAAACCCTTACCTCACACCATACACAAAAATTAACTCATGGCTGGGCGTGGTGGCTCACACCTGTAATCCCAGCATTTTGGGAGGCTGAGGTGGGCGGATCATGGGGTCAGGAGTTCAAGACGAACCTGGTCAACATGGTGAAACCCCATCTCTACTAAAAATAAATTAGGCCGGGCACGGTGACTCACACCTGTAATCCCAGCACTTTGGAACGCCAAGGCGGGTGGATCATGAGGTCAGGAGATCGAGACCATCCTGGCTAACACAGTGAAACCCCACCATTACTAAAAATACAAAAACAAAAAGCCGGGCATGGTGGCGGGCACCTGTAGTCCCAGCTACTTTGGAGGCTGAGGCAAGAGAATGACATGAATCCAGGAGGTGGAGCTTGCTGTGAGCTGAGATCGCACCACTGCACTCCAGTCTGGGTAACAGAGCGAGACTCCATCTCAAAAAAATAAAATAAAATAAAATAAATAATAATTAGCTGGGCGTGGTGGCAGGAACCTGTAATCACAGCTACTCGGGAGGCTGAGGCAGGAGAATCACTTGAACCCAGGAGGTTGTAGTGAGCTGAGATCATGCCATTGCACTCTAGCCTGGGTGACAGGGCAAGTCTCTGTTCCCCCCCCAAAAAAAAACTGAATATGGATCAAAGGGCCAGGTGAGGTGGCTCACCCCAGTAATCTGAGCACTTTAGGATGCTGAGGTGGATGGATTACTTGAGGCCAGGAGTTTGAGACCAGTCTGGCCAATATGGTGAAACCCTGTCTATATTAAAAATACAAAAATTAGGATGGGTGTGGTGGCTCATGCCTGTAATCCTAGCACTTTGGGAGGCTGAGGCAGGTGGATTGCTTGAGGCCAGGGGTTCAAGACTACCTTGGCCAATATAGCAAAACCCCATCTCTACTAAAAATACAAAAATTAGCGAGCCGTGGTGGCATGCACTTGTAGTCCCGGCTACTCTGGAGGCTGAGACATAAGAATCACTTGAACTCGGGAGGTGGAGGTTACAGTGAGCTGAGATCGTGCTACTGCACTCCAGCCTGGGGTGGAGAAAAAAAAAAAAAAAAAAAAAAACGAATATGGAGAAATTTGAACCCTTTTACACTGCTGGTAAGAACGTAAAATGGTGCAGCCAGTTTGAAAAGCAAACTAGTTAGCCAGGCATGGTGGGTCATACCTGTAATCCCTGCACTTTGGGAGACCAAGGTGGGAGGATCACTTGAAGCCAGAATTTCGAGAGCAGCCTGGGCAACAAAGTGAGACCCTTTCTTTACAGAAAATTTAAAAATTAGCCAGGCATGGTGGCTCGCACCTGTAGTCTCAGTTACTTGGGAGGTTGAGGTGGAAGGATCGCCTGAGCCCAGGAGAGGCTGTAGTGAGGCATGACTGCACCACTGCACTGCCAGCCTGGTAATCAAAGCGAGGCCCTGTCTCAAAAAAAGAAAGAAAGAAAATTAGCTGAGTATGGTAGCGTTCTTCTATAGTCACAGCTACTTGAGAGGCCAAGGTGGTAGGATTCCTTGAGCCCACAATTTTGAGGTTGCAGTTAGCTGTGATTGTGGCGCTATACTCCAGGCTGGGTGGCAGAGTGAGATCCAGTCTCAAAAAAGATGAAAAGAAAAACACTTGTGGCAGTTCCTCAAACAATTAAACAGAGTTACCATATGATCCAGCAATTCAACTTACAGATGTCTTCTCAAGAGAAATGAAAACATAGGTCTACAAGAAAAACGTATGTGTGAATGTTTATAGTAGTATTATTCATAATAGCCAGGAGATAGAAACAGTTCAAATATACATCAGCTGATGAATGGATGAACAAAATGTGGTCTATCCATACTATGGAATTATTTGGCAATAAAATAGAATGAAGTACCAGCATGTGCTGCAACATGGATGGACCTTGAAAACACTATGCTAAGTGAAATAAACCAGCCACAAAAGGACACATATGATTCCATTCATATGCAAGTCTAGAATAGGCATATCTACAGAGACAAGGTAAATCAGTAGTTGCTCAGGGCTGGCAAAAGTGGATGGGGTAGAGGGTGTGATAGCTGAAATATACAAGGTTTTATTTATGAAGTGATGAAAATATTCTAAAACTGGTGATGATTGTATACACTGTGAATATACTAAAAACTGAATTGTGCACTTTAAATGGGTGAATTTTAGGGTATGATAGATGTTAGATGTTGTGAGAGGTTAAGAGAGACTAGCCTATAAGGGAAGGGATTTTAGTTTTTTGGGGGTTTTTTTTTGAGACAGAGTCTCGCTCTGTCACCCAGGTTGGAGTGTAATGGTGCGATCTCATCTCACTGCAACCTCCGCCACCCCGGGCTCAAGTGATTCTTTTGCCTCAGCCTCCCAAGTAGCTGGGATTACAGGCGCATACCACCGTGCCCGGCTAATTTTTGTATTTTTAGTAGAGACGGGTTTTCACCACGTTGGCCAGGCTGATCTTGAACTACTGACTTCAGGTGATCTGCCCGCCTTGGTCTCCCAAAGTGCTGGGATTACAGGTGTGAACCACCATGTCCGTCCAGGAAAGGGATTTTGTATGACATTTTTTCAGCCATAATTTTGCCAGGAAAAGCTCTTCTTTTTCCTTCATTAAGTAGATTCCAGACCCAAAGATGTTGGACAGTATTATCAGCTAGAGCAAGGTTTTTCAACCCTGGCACGATTGACATTTTGGCTGGATAATTCTTTGTTGTGGGGAGATGTCTTGTGTGTTCTAGGATGTTTAGCAGGATCTCTGGCCTCTACCTACTAGATGGCAGTAGCATTTCCCCACCCCATCCCAGTTGTTGTGACAACCAAAAATGTCTTCAGACATTGTCAGGTGTCCCTGGGTTAGGGAGGGCACCCTCCAATCTCCTTTTTCTCCCTACCCAACCTCCATGACCACATTGAGAACCACTGATCTATAGAAAAGGATAATAGTAGTGACATTCAGAGAGGCTGGATGGTATGGTGCAAAGCTTGCCAAACTTTAATTTTACATAAATGACCTGGAGAATCTTTGACAAATGTGGGTTCTGATTCAGTAGTTCTGGGATGGAACTGAGAATTCTGTATTAATAACAAACTCAGGTGATGATGCCTGTGCCACCAGCCCAAGGACCACACTTTGAGTAGCAGAGCAGTAGTAGAAAGTGCATGGGCTTTGAAAGAAGACAGACCTGGGCTTGAATTCTAGCTAAACTACTTCTACCTTGGACAAGATATGTAGCTCTCTGGACCTTATTTCTCATCGGTAAAATGGGACTAATAATGCTGACCCTGCAGAGTTCTTACAAGGATTCATGGAATGCATAGTCACTGGCAGAAAGGAAGATAAGGAAGGGACCATAATTGGCCTAAAGTAGGAGGCTCTGGTTACCATGGGCACTGCCCTGTTGTGATTTATCAAGCCATTACACCTCTCTGAACCTCAGATTTCCAGTGGAAAAACCTGTTTGTAAACCATGTTCACATATTCTGTTGAAAGTAATCATAGTTTGATTTATGATGATAGGACTCAGATAAGTGATTAGTTTTACTCTCCTGCCTGCTTTTTATGTTTTCCATTAACTGAGCAAGGTGCTGATGCAAGGAGATGGCAGATGCATTTTGAAAAAAAAAGGAGAGAGGGAGTACTTGTAGAATTATTGACTTTATTGAGGTCAAATGTAGGTGGCTTTTCAAGAAGGACTCAAGTTCAGAACCGGTGGCAGTTAGCATATGAGTCAAGTTACCTTATGCTAATAAGTTCAGACTTTTTTTCTTTTTACTGCAGAGATAGGGGGAAAAATCTCCTGCACTGCTTGCTGCATTGCACAATTGGCTGGATGCTTTGGAAGATTTTTCCACTTGAAAGATTTGTTATTTGTCATTTTGAGAAAGTGGGTGCTGAGTGTAATTTGCCAGGACGCTAAACGGCTAAGTTATTTCTTATCTAGGCTGGAATTTTACTCTAATAATTCAATCTCTCAGTAAGAAAAACCAAATAGGAAGTTGTGAGAGATCCTAATACTATCTCATATTGAAAACAAAGCCTCTTTCTCCTGTTGTTTGGCATTCTAAATGTTTTCACATACCTAAGTGGGATTATGATTGGATTAAATACCAACATTACAGATCATTCCAGCATACAAGTAGACATAAGTTGTCCATAATGGAAGGAACTTTCAAAGGGGGAAGACAGAACAATTCTGGCATTTTCAGTAAAATCTTAAATCCTAGACTCCCTAGGACCAGGCAAACCATCCCCTTAAAGGATGTAAACTCTGGAGGGCAGTGGATTGTACAGGGTAATAGTTCTATACTCTATATTAGTGCACCAAGAAACTTCTTTTTGTGTTTCAGTAAGACTGTTATCTACCTTTTTTTTTTTTTTTTTTTTTTTTTGAGACAGACTTTCACTCTGTTACCCAGACTGGAGTGCAATGGCACGATCTTGGCTCACCACAACCTCTGCCTCCTGGGGTCAAGTGATTCTCCAGCCTCAGCCTCCCGAGTAGCTGGGATTACAGGCATGCACCACCACGCCCTGCAAATTTTTGTATTTTTAGTAAAGACGGGGTTTCTCCATGTTGGTCAGGCTGGTCTCGAACTGCCCACCTCAGGTGATCCGCCCACCTTGGCCTCCCAAAGTGCTGGGATTACAGGCATGAGCCACCACGCCTGGCCTGTTACCTACCTTTTTACTGCTGTGCTCTCCCATGGGTTTTTTTTTTTTTTTTTTTTTTTTTTTTTTTTGAGATGGAGTCTCGCTCTGTCACCCAGGCTGGAGTGCAGTGACGTGATCTCGGCTCACTTCAACTTCCGTCTCCCAGGTTCAAGGGATTCTCCTGCCTCAGCCTCCAGAGTAGCTGGGATTACAGGCACCCGCCATCACGCCAGGCTAATTTTTATATTTTTAGTAGAGACGGGGTTTTACCATGTTTGTCAGGCTGGTCTTGAACTCCTGACCTTGTGATCTGCCCGACTCGACCTCCCAAAGTGCTGGGATTACAGGCATGAGCCATCATGCCTGGCCTCTCCCATGGGTTTTAAGCAGTGCCTGTGGATGGCATGGGTGCCACTACTGAGGTCTAGGACATGGACAGGCAGGGGTGAGTGATGAATGCATGAGTGCTGATGAAGGGGTGTGAAGAAGGAAGGGAGGACAAATGCTGGCTAGTGCTGCCCTCCACTAGACCCCATTCTGTCTTTGTGTGGGACAAAGGGCTAGGGACTAGCTGTTACTTTGTGCTGGGTGCCATGCTAAGTGCTTTAAATACACACTACCTCATTTGATATAACAGGGACTCATTTATTCATCCAAGAGATATTATAAAATAGGCTGGGCAAGGTGGCTCACACCTGTAATCCCAGTGTGAGGCTGAGGCGGCCAGATCACTTGAGGCCAGGAGTTCGAGACCAGTCTGGGCACATGGTGAAACCCTGTCTCTACTAAAAACACGAAAATTAGCTGGGCATGGTGGCTTGTGCCTGTAGTCCCAGCTACTCCGGAGGCTGAGGCAGGAGAACTGCTTGAACCTGGGAGACGAGGGTTGTAGTGAGCCGAGATTGTGCCACTGCACTCCAGCCTGGGCGACAAGAGCAAGACTCTGTCTCCAAAAAAAAAAAAAAAAACATAGTAATAAGGCGTGGTTGTGCACATCTATAGTTGTAGCTACTTGGGAGGCTGAGATGGGAGGATCACTTGAGCCCAGGAGTTGGAGGCTAGAGTCAGCTATGTTCGTACCACTGCATGAAGCCTGTAGTGAGACTCTGTCTCTTTTATGTATTTGTTTTTAAAAATAGAGACAGGGTCGGCCAGGCGTGGTGGCTCATTCCTGTAATCCCAGCACTTTGGAAGGCTGAGGCGGGTGGATCCCAGAGGTCAGGAGTTCAAGACTACCCTGGCCAACATGGGAAAAACCCGTCTCTACTAAAAATAGAAAAATTAGCTGGGGGCAGTGGCATGTGCCTGTAATCCCAGCTACTTGGGAGGCTGAGGCAGGATAATTGCCTGAGGTGGAGGTTGCCCGAGATTGAGCCACTGTACTCCAGCCTGGATGACAGGGAGAGACTCCAGTCTCCAAAAAAAAAAAAAAGAGTCTTCCTACATTGGTTGCCCAGGCTGGTCTCAAACTCCTGGGCTCAAGGGATCCTCCTGCCTCAGCCTCCCAAAGTGCTAGGATTATAGGTGTGAGCCACCACACCCAGCCCTGTGATTTACTGGGTGCCCACGTGGACCAGGAAGGGAACACCTCCTAGCAGTGATCAAGGGCTACTTTGGACCTAGGTTCTGTAATTGGCTTCATCTTTAAGTGGGGAAATGGAGGCTTAGACAGGATACATAGCATGCTTAAAGGCTCAGTGAAGCTACCATCTATACTGAAAGAGGCAGAATAGGGCAGGGACAGGTAGGTAGTGAGAGACTAGGGAGAATAGATGGGCACACCCTTTCACTTAATATCGACCAGTAAAGCCTGTAGTTGCTTATTTGAACCTCAAATTGAGGCTCTCATGTAAGTTGAGCAAGTCTTAGCCCAAGCTTCAGTTTCCTTGTTGGGGCTGCTGAGGCAGCATAGCCTAGAGATTACAAGCATAGACTTCAGAGTTTGATTCCTGGCTCTGCCTCTAACCAGCTTTGCAACCTTAAAGCTCTGTAACCCCCTCACATGCCTCTTCTGTTCCCTATCTGTAAAATGGTGATTGTAATTAATTCTTCCCTCATGGTGTTACAAGAATTAAATTTGAGTAATTTCTGACAAAGTACTTACAATAGTACCTAACACAAGGTAAGTGCTATATATAGTGGTTGTTATCTAAAAGAAATAATAGCCTGGGCAACACGGCGAAACCCTGTCTCTACAAAAAATACAAAAATTAGCCGGTTGTGGTGGTGTGCACCTGTGGTCCTAGCATCTCGGGAGGCTGAGGTGGGAGGATCACATGAGCCTGGGAGGGCGAGGCTGCCATGAGCTTCCTGATTGCACCACTGCACTCCAGCCTGGGTGACAGAATGAGACCTTGTCTCAAAAAATAAATAAATAAAATAAATTTAAAAAGGAAAGAAGTTCAGTGCCTGTCGTCAGCTTGCTCACCTTCTCAGCCTCTCCTCTACTTCCTCACGTACCCTCTTGCTCTGGGCCCGTTGTCCTGGTCCCTCCTTCACTCTGCCGCACCTTTGCATAGGCTGTTCTCTTTGCCTGGAATGCCATTCTCACTTGTTGCCTGGCAGAACTATACTCATTCTCCTTCTAGGCTGTGCTCAAGAGTTTCCTCCTCTTTGTGCCCAAGGTCACCACATAGCTTCTAAGTGATGGGACTGAGATTTGAAGCCAGATCATCTGTCTTTCAGGCCAGCCCTTTTCCCACTATCCTATGCTACCCAAATAGGAAGTGTAAAAGAGGAGTAGGAGAGAAAAGATTAGAATCCTGGAGAGAACTTAGGTATTTGGTAAACAGGAAAAAGAAAGTGGAAAGAAGAGATCCTTTGAAGGACTTCCTCAACTTAACAACTATTTGTCTATGGCATTATTTTATTTCATTTGGTGTATGATACTATCTCAAAAGCATTTTGTAAGCTTGCCAGTGGCTTACATTTTTGCCGGGTGAATGACATGACTAATGATCCCTGCTACATTGCCTCAGTGTCTAGTTTGTCATTTTGAATCAAGTGGACATTTTCTGTAAGTGAGTCATTTTCACTTGCCCATGATATAATGAGAATTCCTTACCTTTGGCTTAAAGTGAGTCTTATTTTATAAGAGTTAAGCATTGTCCAGTTGCATATTTAACATAATCAGAATGCTCCTGCCTGTATTCAGCCTGGTGTCGTCTCATAACATTTGGTATGCCCACCTAGATAGCAATTGGTAACATCTTTTTTTTTTTTTTTTTTTTTTTTTTTTTTTTTTTTTTTGAGACGGAGTCTCGTCTCTGTCCCCCAAAGCTGAGTGCACTGGCCAGATCTCAGATCACTGCAAGCTCCGCCTCCCGGGGTTCACGCCATTCTCCTGCCTCAGCCTCCCGAAGTAGCTGGACTACCAGGCGCCGCCACCTCGCCGGCTAGTTTTTTGTTTTTTTTAGTAGAGACGGGGGTTTCACCGTGTTAGCCAGGAGGTCGCGATCTCCTGACCTTGTGATCCGCCCGCCTCGGCCTCCCAAAGTGCTGGGATTACAGGCTTGAGCCACCGCGCCCGGCCTTGGTAACATCTTTATTCTGAGACTCTTTCATGTACAGATTTTGAAAAGTTAGTTGTCTGTTCAGGTGATACTATTTCTTTAACTTTTAAAATCCGCTTCCCTCTCACTGACAGTTCAGTTTTGGAAGAGCCTGTATTTTTTTTTTTTTTTTTTTTTTTTTTTTTTGAGACGGAGTCTTGCTCTGTCACCCAGGCTGGAGTGCAGTGGCGTGATCTCTGCTCACTGCAACGTCCACCTCCCAGGTTCAAGCAATTCTCTTGCCTCAGCCTCCTGTAGCTGGGATTATGGACGTGTGTGCCACCACACTCGGCTTATTTTTGTATTTTTAGTAGAGACGAAGTTTCACCATGTTGGCCAGGATGGTCTTGATCCCCTGACCTTGTGATCCGCCCACCTTGGCCTCCCAAAGTGCTGGGATTACAGGCGTGAACCACCGCGCCTGGCCTTTTTTTTTCTTTTTCTTTTTCTTTTTTTTTGAAATGGGGTCTCACCCAGACTGGAGTGCAGTGGTGCTATCACAGCTCACTACAGACTTGACCTGCTGGGCTCAAGTGATCCTCCTGCCTAAGCCTCCCAAGTAGCTGGGACTACAGGCAAGAGCCACCGTGCCCAGCTAGAGATGTGTGTGAATTGGTAGGTTCAAGCTAGATATTGGAGGCTCATGAAGCCCAGGTTAAAGAGGCTTGTATTCATCAGATGCGATGAAGAGCTTTGAAGTTTTTACTAGGAGTGTGATTTAAAATGGTTGGCATGCAAAATGATTTGGAATGTTTGGGGTTTGGGGTGGGGAGAGAGAGGTTGGAAATTGGAAACAATTAGAAGGCAAATGCTTTGGGCGAGGTGTCACATTGAAACCTGAACAGCAGTGGGACTCACTAGGGGCTGGGACAAAACTAGGCAGATGTAAGCATCGAGTGAATCCAGGGATCAGGCTGTTCCGTGACCAAGAATGAGCAGAAGACCTTCTAGGCTCAAGATTCAGGAGGTTCTGAGGTC
This sequence comes from Rhinopithecus roxellana, assembly GCF_007565055.1. Classification (NCBI taxonomy): domain Eukaryota; kingdom Metazoa; phylum Chordata; class Mammalia; order Primates; family Cercopithecidae; genus Rhinopithecus; species Rhinopithecus roxellana. Next base: position 20,947,706 of record NC_044561.1, on the reverse strand, counting down.
TAAAGCCCATCCTCAGTCTCCGAGGTCAGCCAGGCAGAAGGGAATTTGGGTCAAGCCTGGCCAGAGTTGAGCTCAGGAAGTCAGTGCACTTTCTCTTGTCTGGTTCCTGCATGCAATCAGGGTGTTACTTGTGTAAAACCATCAAGGTCCCTAAACTGATGTCTGAACACCAGGCTTCTAGACAGAGCTCCACCATGTGACCGTGTGACATCACTTATTTCCCCCAGGCCTCAGTTCTTCTGAAAGATGAGGGGAAGAACTCACTTTCAAGGGCCCTCAGCTTTAGCATCTTATTTTAGGTGATCTGGGCAGAAGAGGCTCACAGTGCTCCTCTCCCTTTCATGTTTCCTTCTTTGGTAGGAAGTCGTCTCAAGACTTGAGTGTATAGGCATGAGAAAATCTGCTAGAGGACAGGAAGAATATTGCTTAAAGCATAAGAGCTACAGCCCTGATGAAAGGGGTAAATTGGCCTGGGAAAAGTCCTGCTGCTGCTACCTGCTTCCCAAGTGACCTTGAACTTAACTCTTTAAACCTCAGTTGCTGCATCTGTAAAATGAGAATAATAGTATCTTTTTTATAGGGTTTTTTGTTTTGTTTGTTTGTTTTGAGACGGAGTCTCCCTCTGTCACCCAGGCTGGAGTACAGTGGCACCATCTCGGCTCACTGCAACCTTCGCCTCCTGGGTTCAAGCGATTCTCATGCCTCAGCCTCCTGAATAGCTGGGATTATAGGAGCGCACTACCACACCTAGCTGATTTTTGTATTTTTAGTAGAGATGGGGTTTCGCCATGTTGGCTAGGCTGGCCTTGAACTCCTAACCTCAAGTGATCCTCCTGTCTTGGCCTCCCTAAGTGCTGGGATTATAGGTGTGAGCCACCGTGCCCGGCCAGGGTTGTTTTGAGACATGAATGAGGTGGACCTTTACAGGCACTTGGTCCAGGGCCTGACCCGTAGTAAGCATTTGAGAAATATTACCTATTTATGTTGTCATGGGCTGGGAGTGTGAGAACAGGAAGTGTCTCATGCCAGAAGCACTGTGAATTTTCTCCTTTAATCATTGACTTCATTTTCTTTGAACCTTATTCAGATTATCCATGCATTTGTAATTGTAGACCCTCTATTAGTCCAAATAAAGTGAACTCACCGTATGCCATATTCTTGTTGAAGGATCTTCTTTTCTTTATTTTATTTTATTTATTTATTTATTTATTTATTTTTTGAGACAGAGTCTCGCTCTGTCGCCCAGGCTGGAGTGCAGTGACGTGATCTCGGCTCACTGCAACTTCCACCTCCCAGGCTCACGCCATTCTCCTGCCTCAGCCTCCCGAGTAGCTGGGACTACAGGCGCCTGCCACCACGCCTGGCTAATTTTTTTGTATTTCTAGTAGAGATGGGGTTTCACCATGTTGGCCAGGATGGTCACGATCTCTTGACCTCATGATCCGCCCGCCTTGGCCTCCCAAAGTGTTGGGATTACAGGCGCGAGCCATTGCACCTGGCTACATCTTCTTTTTTGTGACGTGCTATGTAATGCATCTCTATTTAGCTTGATGTCCACGGTGATAGAAGGATTCTTTTCAGATTTCTGCCATAGTTAATTGTTCTGCATTCTTTTGTCCCTATGTGTCATTTTGAAATTTTTCTTTTTTCTTTGTTTTTGATGACTTCTCCAATTATTCATGCTAGTTTTGCATTCCTGTCCAAGAACATTTTTGGTGCTTGTTTATTTTTAATTTCATAAACTAAAGTGCTGGGTTTTAAAATCCCAGAATTGAGTTTTCTCCGAGCTGCTAATCTTTCTAGCCAGCTGGTGATGAGGCTTCTCAATTCTTGTTACAGGATGATGTGTTCTGTCCTCCTGTCTGTGCTTTGTCTAATTTAGGTTCTAAATCCACATGTTTTAGGAAACTTTTAGCACATCAAAATTTATTACCAAAGTAGTGCTGACTTAAGGGAAAAAAATTTTGATGAAATCTTTAGTCACTCGTGTTGACTCAAGGTGCTTGTCCTAGTGCAGGAATCTCTGTGGCACCACTAGGTGGTGCCAGACTGCATCATTTCTAAAGACACAGCCTTTTCTCTTCCAACTCTTTCGCTACTGTTCTCTCTTTTGCTTCTTTGCCAAATTTGAACCTAGCTTTGAAAAATTCACATAAACTTTCTCTTAGTGAGTTATGTTGCTTATAGCTTTTCCCTCCATCTCGCCTGTTTTAGCCTTGTTTCAATAGTTTCGATAGTTGGACATTCAGATAAACTTAAAACTGAAGCCCGGAGTAATTACTAAACGTATCTCGACTGATCTGTGGTTTTAAATTCACCAACAGTACATCTCCCTACTATCTTAATCATATTGATTTTGAGATTAAATCAGTCTCATAAATATGTTAGTGTTCAGCCCACAGTAATTCTTATCCATCTGCAGACTTTTTTTTTTTTTTTTTTGGAGACAGGGTCTCACTCTGTCACCAGGCTGGAGTACAGTGGCTCCCTCTCAGCTCATGGCAACCTCTGCCTCCTGGGTTCAAGTGATTCTGCCTCCACCTCCCAAGTAGCTGGGACTACAGGCGCATGCCACCATGCCCAGCTAATTTTTGTATTTTTAGTAGAGACGGAGTTTCACCATGTTGGCCAGGATGGTCTCAATCTCTTGACCTCGTGATCCGCCTGCCTCGGCCTCCCAAAGTGCTGGGATTACAGGTGTGAGCCACCACGCCTGGCCCCATCTGCAGATATTTTTACCAGTCCTACCCACTCATGCCTATACCTTCTAATGTTATTAAAGTCAGTTTTATTATCATTGATGACCATGAAACTTAATCAAAAGGTCAAGCTAGAAACAGAATATTCAAAATTTATTTCCAGGCAAACGTCTGAGTTCTATAGAAGCTGGTTCATGTGAATAGATCATGCTCTAGCTCTGTTGTGCTGGGAGCTTTTTTGAAGGAATGCATTGTTACATACTAACCACAATTATTGTCCAGGGCAGGAGTGATCAGTTGGTTGATACTTAGTTAGGAGTTGTGTTTCATAGTCTGGTAGTTGTTACCTGATGTTTAGGCATTTGAAATTTAACCTTGTGCCTTATTTGTGCTGAATTTACTATTGTTTCCTATTTGTAGTGCTCTGCAAAATTATTCTCAGTATATCACACATTTGTAATTATTGCCAATTACTGAATATCAATAACATGCTAGGTGATAATAACTTCTATTTTTCAGCAGCATTATCATTCCCAATTTTACTACATCAGAGAGTTCATTATTATACAATCAACTCATGATTATTAGGAGTAAGGAACATAATAGCAGACGCTGAATGAGGGAAAAGAATGTGAATCCACACATAAACTAAAGGTGAAGTCATTTACATCCCTGAAAATGATTTTAAGATACAGAATGAGATGTTAAAGGATTAAAAGAAAATTATTGTAGCAATGAAAAAGTGCTGCATGGTTTATACAAAGTCATGTCAAGCTTATAGACTCAGAGAGTGGTATTAATCCTGAAAGACCACTGGATGATTATGGAAGCCAAGACCCAAAAAGGTTAAGTGACTTACCCAGCAAAGCCAGTTTGGGTGTTTTATAGCTGTTTGACAGAGCTATGATTGCTCTCATGTTGTGAGCTAAATTCCAAAGATAGAGATTGTTGTGTTTGCTTTTGTGGGGACTGTATTGCTTTTATAGCACCATGGTTGTATTGTTTCTTTTTGCTTTGTCATCTGTCAGTCAACTTTGAAGCGAATCTTCTTTGTTTACAGCATAGTAAAATATGGTGATTGCATGGCTCATAAGAGATTTACAGATGAAGAAACTGAGACCCGGTTGAGCTGCATGGCACACCCAAGTCATAGACTTGTGTGTGGTTGAGGCAGAGAATCTAGGATATAGACCTCCCTGCTGGGTTTCTGCCGCTCCCATAACTGCTCTGCACGTCAACGGGAAAGATGCCAGAAACTGCAAGCATAAGGCCTTTTTTCCCCCTAAAAAACTGTAATTCATTTGGTTTTGAAAGACTTATCAGAGTTTAAAAGCTCCATTTTGTGGCTTCCCAAGGTGCTGTGATTTGTTTCTTACTAGTCTCCTTTGTTCTGTGGAAAATTTTCTTCTTTGGTTCTTTGAGATTTAGATTTCCTTGCCAAAGTATTTTTAGAGAGAGGAAATCAGTATGTGTCACCAAAGGGGTAAAATATATACCTTAAGGCCTAATTATGCAATTACATTTTTAATAACGAATGTCATAAATTCTTGCTTCATTGCAATCATTACTTAGAAGACTGTTCTGCTCAGAAGCCTCATCTAGTTATCATGATTATCATCAACATCGTCAGCCAACCACAAGCATCAAGGATTTATAGAGTATCCACAGATTATGCAGCACTTGCCAGGGTTCTGGGAGACTTAATCTGTATGTGTGTGTGTGTGTGTGTGTGTGTGTGTGTGTATACCCTTCCCTTCAAGGAGTTTGTGATCTGCAGAATTGGAGGAAAGACAGAAAACTTGGGGAAAGACAAGTACCTCATTTTTCAATACATGTAAAGCCCATAGTGATTCATGTATGTGGTAATGGGTGTGGACAGCAGGGAGACAAAGGGATGGATCTTAGAAAGGTCTGGTTACAAATAAGTGGAAGCACATAAGTTTGCTGATGTGGGAGGACATAGGCTGGGTTGTAATAAGGTAGAGTAATTGGTTGAAGGAGGGAGGAAGCAATTGATGAAGAGTTGAAGGTAATAATTTAAATAGATTTGGCATAATAACAGAGATGATTGGAGAACTGGGAGAAGAAAATTACTTGCTGTAGTTGATTATGGCAGAAACTGACAGGGCAAGAGATTAGAGTTGGGATTTTTGCAAAGAGGAGGTTTCAAGTTTGTGATATCTTTTTTTTTTTTTTTTTTTTTTTTTGAGATAGTCTTGCTCTGTCACCCCAGCTGGAGTGCAGTGGCGTGATCTTGGCTCACTGCAACCTTTGCCTCCCAGGTTCAAGCAACTTCTCCTGCCTCAGCTTCCTAAGTAGCTGGGACTCCAAGTGTGCGCCACCACGCCCAGCTAATTTTTATATTTTTAGTAGAGACGGGGTTTCACCATGTTGGCCAGGCTAGTCTTGAACTCCTGACCTCAGGTGATCCACCTTCCTCGGCCTCCCAAAGTGCTGGGATTACAGGCATGAGCCACTGCGCCCAGCCTCCACGTATGTGAGATCTTGCCCAGATTTAAATGAAGGATGTAGGGTTCAAGATTGGTAGAGCAGAGGACAAAAGTCTCCCTCTCTCCCTCTCTTTCTCTTTTTGCTATGATCTATTTTTTTTCCCTGCACTTCTTTTCACAGGTGTTGACCCATGATCTATTTCTATTTGGAGGATCTCTTTTTCCCTCACGTTGAGAATAATGGTTGAGGTGTGGTGTATCCTTTAATTATGAAAGGAAATGGCATGGTGGTTTTGTGGTTTAATCATGAGACACAAGAACAACTTTTGTTGTGTGGTGATACCATACCCTGAATTGAGAGTATCAGTGTTAGATGTACGTTACAGTTTTGTATCTTCTTCGCTTAATCAGAATAGATTTTAATGGAATTTATTACTCACTGCACAGCAAAATTACTTTTATAACTTTCCATTGTGTTTTTCTTGTAAATTGAGGTATTTGGCATCTTTTTTTTTTTTTTTGAGATGGAGTCTTGCTCTGTCCCCCAGGCTGGAGTGCAGTGGCGCGATCTCGGCTCACTGCAAGCTCCGCCTCCCGGGTTCACGCCATTCTCCTGCCTCAGCCTCCCGACTAGCTGGGACTACAGGCGCCCACCACAGCGCCTGGCTAATTTTTTGTATTTTTAGTAGAGACGGGGTTTCACCGTAGTCTCGATCTCCTGACCTTGTGATCCTCCTGCCTCCGCCTTCCAAAGTGCTGGGATTACAGGCATGAGCCACCGCGCCCGGCCTGGCATCTATTTTTCAAAACAGACAAAAGTTGTATTCAGGTTTGGATCTGGTACATTAGCATCTTAATTCTCAAGTCTCCTATAAATCTGTTCTCTTAGGCCACCTATGACTGCAGAAGTCAGTTATGGATAAACATTGAGAGGGGAAATCACATCATCCTTTGTTTTCTGTTTCTGAAATAATGGCAGACATGTGGCCCATGTCCTGAGCCTGGGGAGACGCCGTTCCTTTTGTTGCTCTATCTGTATGGGAGCTAACCTTTTGACAATTTTTATGGTAAATGCTAGGGCAGCTTGTGGGCTAATTAGAAGAACTGTTAAGTGAATGCTGAGTTCGTCGGTTCTCTTTCATTTTCTGCGGAGGAGACAGCCAGTCAAACAGCATTCTTTGTGTGGCTGATAATTTAGCCCACCAGACCTCTATGAAATGGAATATTGCTTCTCTTTTAGCTTTTTCTATATTTTAGTCTTCTCTTTAAAGTCAACATTTCTCCATAGGTTCTAATACTTAGGCATTTCATATATAGTAGCCAAATTCAGTTCACTTTCTTCAAGAAAGTTGTCCTTTTCAAACTGTGGCCTTTTCTTGTCCCATGGTTCTGGTTTCTTACTCATCCCGCACTGTTGTATCAGCAGGTACCAGGATTCGATTGTTGACGGCTGTATGTCCCAAAGAAAGCAGTGGGAGAAATGCAGCTGTCAAAGCAAAAAACAAATGGCAGTTTTAGGGTTGAGTCTCAACCTGGCCAGTTGCAAGATGGCTGTTCAGTAGATGTTATTCCTAATGCTTCCCTGGTTAATAGACCTCAATCAGTCCTGCAGGTTATTGGTGCTGGTTGCTTCCTATAACAGAGGAGTACGGCATTCCAGCTATGTTCCTGCTGTGGAACATAAGTGCTTAGTGCTATTTACTTAAAACATTCTAGGTTGACAAATTACGAGCACTTCACTCTGGGTAAAGCTCATAAATTCAGCTCCTACAAAAAAATAGCAAGCTGACAGCACTTAGTCCTGTTTATAAAGTTCATACACATCTATCTATCATACAGGCACAAGTATATATCTATGAAATAGCACTGCAGCCTGTTAAAGTAATGGGTGAGCACAGCCACAAAGGTGAGAAGCATCGGACTTCCAGACTCCTCCCATTAGCCTCTATGCCTGAAGGGCACCTTGAGGAGGAGGTCTGTGGAAGGGAGCTTCCAGGCATTGGAGTCCACATTTGTGCTTTCTGCCTTTCTTCTTACCGCAAGTCACCTTTCCACCTCTCTCTTTCCTTCTGCAAAATGAGCATCTGCCTTTTAGCCTCCCTCTTCTTCACTAGGCTGAGATGAGGCAGGGAACCGTGGTGGATCCAGAGTAAGTTTGAACACTTTGGCTGGGTGGAAAGTGATGGGATTAAATAAACATTTAATCAGAACCAGGAGCTGTTCTTTTGGCAACATGTTGAGGAAAAATGATAAACCCTAACAAAAAGGCCCTCAAGTGGCATGAGTGCAGGGCCTGAAAGCCTTACGTGCCATCAGGTATCTAAAAAAAACCATCAGGTATCTAAAAAGGACGTTTTTAAATCAGAAAATAAACATGAAATTCATCCCACTAGTCCTAGGTTCTTGGAGCCCCGCAGGTATTGTTACAGGATGCATCACTGCTTCGAATCAGTGACTGAACAACCCAGTTCCTAATCAGCGTGGAGAGTCAGAGCTATCACATGCACTGGGCTGAAGCTGCATATTCAGTACTGCATTGAACATTCAGTACTGCAGATAGGATAATTATGCTGTTTGTCAGATACTAGAAAAGTGCAAAGAACATTCCTTCACTTTGCAACAGCTTGGACCCAAGTGGCAGACCTGCTGTTCCCTCCGGCTGGCGTGACCTCCCTATTGTCAGCCCCTTCACCACAGCTCAGCTACCCCCTGGCTTTCAAGACATATCTCAAACAGCATCTCCTCAGGAAAGACCTTACTCCCGGGGACCCACGCCCAAGTTGTGTTGCCACAGCACCCTGTTCTGTTAGCACTTACCAAGTTGCATTTTTTGTGGTCCATTTACCTGTCTTCCCTGTCAGACATGAACAGGGACAGTGTCTTGTCCTCAGTTCATCATTTATCTCCTGTTTTGAGCACAATGACCAGGACGTAGTGGATGCTCAATAAAGGTTTGTCAAATGAGTGATAGTATGGTTAGCTCAGTGAGAATTGATGGTGCCCTTTGTGATCTGTCATCCATCATCCTTGGTGTGAAGCAGGGCTGGGAGGCTTTAAACAGTGCCACTTGAGAATCTAAGGAGAGGAGGCAGAGTTACAATGAACAATAACTACCCCTTACTGAGTATTTATTTGCTGTGGGCCAAGCACTGTCTTAGGGTTTTTAAATGTATCAGTGCACTTAATCCTTCGATCAGTCTGCTAAGATGGGTTCTGTTTATTATCCCCATTGCAAAGCACAAGGAAGTTCAGTCACTTGCCCAAGGTCACACAGTGACAGTGCAGAGATTCATACCAATGGTAGATAACCATCACTTATCTATATTCCTTTTAGACTAGTTCCTGGAATGATTAAGCCCTCATGTGCTGAGGCATCCATCTTAGGTAACAATTTAACTTCTTTCTTTTTTCTAGAATGGTACTAGTGTGTTCCATACTTGGGAGAATGGAGAAAATGGTCACCAGACATTCTGTGTTTTTTGGTTCAGATGAGAGAGGTAGAGTTAGTTGACAAAGAATTGATGTTATGTATTTTTATTTTATTTTATTATTATTTTTTGTTCTTGATTTTAGATGGTAGTTTTGGTCCTTTTGGAAACACAGCATTATCCTCCAGCCAGACTGAACTATCCTACTCCCATTTCATGTAAGGACGACTGACCTCTTTTTTTGCCTCTAGATCTGTGCATATGCTATTCCCTCTGCCTGGAACATACTTACCTGCTTGCTCCTCCTTCCCCAAGCCTAGTCTTCACTTGGTTCCTCTTTTCTACCAGGAACCAGTTTAGATGTCGTTTCCCTACCCGTCCAGGATAGGAGGTTCCCACAGCCCCTGAGTGTCCTTGTGGTGGCACTCACAAGTGTTGTAGTGCTGAAAGCCCACTCCTGGAGTTTTATGTGTGCAGTGAAGGAGATGATTATCTGTTCCCAGCCAGTTCATATCCTAGTCCGTTGAGAGTAGAGACTTGTTTCTTATTCTCTATTTGTCCCCTGCACCTTGGGCAGTGCTTGGACACAATGTGTGTGTTTACTATTTGTGGAAGAAGTGGGTGAGTGGGAGTTAACTGGCTTTAAGTCTTTGAATTTTGAGTTTTTGAAGTAGTCAAGTCCATTCTGTGGACAGCCATTGTTTGCCATGTCTTGTATGTACACACTTGCCTGGGCACTGTGGGGAGCAGAAAGAGGACTAATACTGCCCTTGTGCTGAGGCACCTACAGTCTCGGGAGATGTTCAGAGGACAGTGAGTCACTTCACAGCATCAGGATGGTGTAGTGGATGAGTGATGACACTGAAGATGAGCTTGGTCATATTCTGGCAAGTTGGCCGACACCTGGAAGCCCCGTCCACACCCCAAGACCTCTTTCCCCAGGGTGACCTGAGAACCACCCAGAGCAACTGTGACCAATGGTGCTTGTTTTTTATTTTTTATTTTTGAGACAGAGTCTCAGTCTGTCACCCAGGCTGGAATGCAGTGGCATGATCTCGGCTCACTGCAAGCTCTGCCTTCTGGGTTCACACCATTCTCCTGTCTCAGCCTCCCGAGTACCAGTTTAGATGTCGGGACTACAGGCACCCGCCATCACACCCAGCTAATTTTTTGTGTTTTTAGTAGAGACGGGGTTTCACCGTGTTAGCCAAGATAGTCTCGATCTCCTGACCTCGTGATCCTCCTGCAATGGTGCTTGTTTTTTAAGGAAGTAGAAACCCAAATTAGGAAGACTGAGCAAACCTCATGCATTTGGGGAAGGGCTTGTTGAAAAGTGGAACCTGATGTCGGTAACAACATGTTGAAGTTAGATTTAACCAAACAGGAAAACTTCTTAATTGCTTAAAGACAACATTTTATTTTATAAGTGGAATTAGGGCTTTAAATCAAATATGTTTGGCTGTGTTTACTTGGTTTCCTCAGGCACCTTCACTCCTCTTGTCTAGAACTTAATTACTTGTCTATCCCTGCCAGATTTGCTGCTTCTCCTTGATTCCCTCTCTCCTTTAGTGGAACCACCTGGTACTCAAGCCAGACACACAGGTGTCCCTCTTAATTCTGTCTCCTCTGGTCCTGTTCAGGCACCTGTTCTGTGACTCTGCCTCTTTCCCATTTCTCAGGCTGCCTTCTCTCCCTTCTACTGCCTTCCTTATGTCAGGGATTGGCCTACTTGCTGGCCTTCTTGATCCAGGGCACCTTTCCTTCAACTCATACACCAACCTGTTGTCAGAGCCCATCCAGAATGCAGATTGGAGCTTATGACTCCTCTGCTCAAGGATCTTCAAAGACTTCATGGCTTTTGGCTGAAGTCGAGCCACCTGGTCCCACATGGAGCCCCATTCCCGCCATGTACCTCCTTCTGTTTCAGTTCTACCAGATGACTAGCAGTTTCCTGTAGAAAGCATGACTTTTAAAAAAGACTTACTTCCTTCTCTCCTACATCTAACTCTCACTTGCTCTTTAAAGCCTTCTCTGACCTAGGTCTTGCCTATTTCTCCTGCAAAACACTGCTTCCACCATTTTGTAGCATCAGTGTCTAACATTGGTTGGCATGTAGGGTGTGCTCTATAATCCTTGTTGAAAGACTAAGTGGGAGGTAACAGAGGCTTAATTCACATTGAGCTGTAAATGAGCAATATCTGACTCTTCTGAGAATGGATTTTGTTTCAAACACTGGTTACTTACTGGAAAATGTGTCTGGGGAGTGCTGGACAGCAAGAACAAAGGGACCCCACAGAACAGGAAGAGGCACTCTAGGGTCTGTGGTTTGCCTATGTTAGATCACCATGAAAAAGGCCAGTGTGTGCTTTGTCAGCTGGCAAAGAATCCTGTGACTCAGTTTCCTTATTTGCACAAAAAGGGGATGAGTCTACCTTAGGTAATTGCTCATGCTCATTTCCAACTCTTGACAGTCTACGATCCTTTGTGTCAAAGTTAAAAATCTAAGTAGGGCATTCTGAATTGGTGTCAGAGTTGATGCACTTCTCCTCACTGTGTTGCAAGTGCCAGGGGGGACAAGTACATTGTCTTTTTGCATTCAACAAAGACAGTTTTGCATTTTAAAAACCAGGTAGAAGGGAATACAGGAAAACTGCATTAATATAATTTTATGCTGGAGAATTTAAACTCCCAAGTCAGGAAATTCACTCATCATTCCCGTGGCAGTTTTTGTTTCTATGCACTGCACACCTCCCTTGCAGACAGCCCCATCTTGCCAAAGCCCGGCCCCGCCATGAACATGAGTTACGGCAGATTGGGAATCGTTACCTTGATCTTCTCAACCCTGGGGTGTTTAACTTTTCCAAGTTAATGCCTGTTCTTTAATGTTACATTATCTTGTAGCAAGGTAGTCATTTATAATTTATATACTAGAGCTGCCTTAAAATAGAGACAAGAGGATAATCAGCATCCTGAAGCTTCTAGTTTTCCAGAATAACATTTCTTCAGTGAGGTCTGCCTATAGAAATTAAAACTTTTGGTGAATTAAAAAGCCCTTTGTCTTATTGTCAGACTGGGAAATGGATGTGCCTGTTACTCAGCCTTAAAAAGGAGGGAGATCATCTGTTAAAAATAAAACTCATCATTTTCTTTTATTCTTCTCAAAATAATCCCTAAAGATCTCAATCTTTATAGTGTTGCAGTGGCCCCACTATAGTCAGGGAGGAGACAGGGCAGAAGCTGAAGGATAGGAGAAACGGCGCTGCTAAAAGATAAAAACCAGTATGCAAGTATGCATCTCAACTACTTGTCTGCTGCAGTCCTGATATTCTTCCATCTAGGTTGCTGCTTTGCTTGACTTTGACTGCAAACACAGAGAAGGAATGGGCTTTCCTGTTGAGTACCTTGTAGAGAACCCACTGTTGATTCATATGTGTTAAAAATAAAAAGCCTACTTGAAAACTTCCCTGTAGAATCAGGTTTTAGCAAAAACCAATCAGGTATTAGAGGTCTAATTTATTTTTCCCTTCTTGGTTTTATAGCAAGTCTCTAAACCTTAATAATTTTTTTTTTCTTTTGAGACGGAGTCTTGCTTTGTCGCCAGACTGGAGTGCAGTTGGCGCAATCTCGGCTCATTGCCATCTCTGCCTCCCGGGTTCGAGCAATTCTGCTGCTTCAGCCTCCCAAGTAGCAGGGACTACAGGCGTGCGCTACCATGCCTGCTAATTTTTTGTATTTTACTAGAGACAGGGTTTCACCGTGTTGGCCAGGATTGTCTCGATCTCCTGACCTCATGATCCGCCCGCCTCAGCCTCCCAAAGTGCTGGGATTACAGGCATGAACCACCGCGCCCGGCTGCCTAATAATTTTTTTCATTTCTTTTCATTAGACATCTTCAGTGTACCAAGACTGAGTGGAGATTTCTAATGAGGGCAGGAAGGGATGGATGCTTCCGCAGTTGAGTGGTCTCCTTTTTCCCATGTCTGTTGAAAGATTACTGTTTCATGACCACCATTTCTGTGATGCATCTCATATGATCCTAATGCACCTGAGTTTGTATTTGAATGTCCATCTGATATTTAGGGGTGGTTCGGGCAAGGAGGGGGCAAGCAGCAACTAAGGGGTTGTATGGGAACATCCTGGGTGGTTTAACTTGAAAGCCACTAGGTGGCAACATTTACTAAGCTGCCGGCCATTCTCTTCCCTTAAGACATTGAACTTGCTTTTCCAAATTGCAGATGGAATCGCTGAGAAGAGTTTAGTAGCCATTGCTTCAGGTTCTTTTGAAAGTGAGGCTATAGGATAAACACACTACAGTATATTGGTGTCTGTTCACCACCTGGATTTAGATACCAGGAGTTTGAAATTGCTCTGGGTGACTGGGTGAGTAGCTTCCCCTTTGGCCTCAGTTAGGCATCCTTGATAGGGGAGACCTGTGATTGGACTATCTGCTCTCTCATGGTTCTTTTTCTCCATGATTTATGACTTTGATTATAATTTCTTTACATTAAAAACTTGTAGTAAAACCAGTCTTATTTAAAGGAATACTAGCCTTTTATCAAGGGCAAAATAATGATTTTACAAAAAAATCAACAAAATTTCAAGGAAATGAATGTCCCTAGAAGCTAGCCATCTCTTCAAGTTAACTCAAGAAGCTAGACTCTCCTAAATGAGGATGCTTATTTACCAGCTTTCCTCAATTAGCAGCTTTGGGGATGTTAAAATCCGTAAGGAACTGTCCAAGGGATGTATTGTGTATGCTTTGCAGTGATTAAGCCATTAAGCTCTAATTGGTATTTTCCCACTCATGGGTTTGTGAAGGAAGCTTTAAAATTATTTAGGAATTCAGTCCTCATCAGCTGTCTTAGTATCATCCCCACGTTTTGGAATCAGAGTGGGAGAGTGCAGAGAAAAGGTTTTTGTGCAAGTGGATTATGATTTTTGCTCACAGTGTCCTTCCCCATTGGCTTGTTATTGCAGATGAAGTGGAAAGGGAAGGACCTCTTTGATTTGGTGTGCCGGACTCTGGGGCTCCGAGAAACCTGGTTCTTTGGACTGCAGTACACAATCAAGGACACAGTGGCCTGGCTCAAAATGGACAAGAAGGTTGGGCTAGATCTCGATGAAACTAGTGGGGCTGACGTGTGCATTCCAGTTTTTCCCTGAGCAGGCTCATCACTGGGGCGCTGTAGCTGTGTAGTAGAGAAGGGGGCACATTCCTGAATTAAGTCATGCAGAAAGCAGGACCTGGAGATGCTACTGGTTTCCTACTCCTCGCAGGCTCTCCTGGGCGAGCAGAAGTTACCAGGATTAGACTGCTGCTGGCCCTGGCTTCTTTACCCATTGTTACCAGCCTGATTGCTTCTGGCTTTATGCCTTTCAGTTAATGAATAAAAACTTTATGAATAAAAATTACTGTTATCTTCTTATACTTAAAAATAACCAATTTGTGTCTTTTGGAGAGTATTGGGGCTTGTGTTCTTTAGGAAATTTTTAAGTCTTTTTGAGAAACACCATAGTCTGACGTGAATTAATCATTAATATTATCTATGGAATAGAGAGTGCCTGGTCCCCAGGGTGAAAGAATGTCCATTTTGTCCTCAGGATTCTCTGGGGCTTCTGAAGCATGGCAAAGCAAGCTGGGCTCCTGGCAATTTTAATGTGGCTTGGAAATGAATATTGCCTAAGGGAACTGCCCTCTGCATGGGTTCATATATTCACACAGAGATACACTTGCTTACTGACCTGCCTACCTAGCCATGAAAAGCAGGTTGGGAGTAGCACTGTATGCTTTTGTCAGTAACTCCCAAAAGACACCTGAACTTCAAAGTAAGTCAATGTCTAATTCTTACCCCAAATGATGCCCCCCAGTTGCCTACCTGAGCATGATAAATAATGAAAGCTTTCTATTTTTTTTTTTTTTTTTTACCAGTTTGACTCAAAGCTTAAGTGTTTAAATTGTGTTCAGATATGTACACAGTAATCTAAATCATCACGTTGAAATCCCTGCTGGTTGTAAGTTCGATGGTAATTCCCAATAATCATGAACATCTAAGTGCCACTGGGGGCCATTGTCAGTGAGGGTGTCATAGACCAGATTTCGAATCTCCTTGGCATTGCCATCTAGAATTTGGGCAGGAGCATGGAGAGTTATGTGTCAAAGACAGCAAAACTTTTTGTATATTTTTCATGATTCTTAGCAAAGTGAATTTTAGTCATAGCTGAGTGTAGGCCAAATGGATATTAGATTGGGGGCACCAGGAGCCATGGAACTTGCTGCTCAAGGGAAATACATTACGACACATGTTAATGGAGCCTTGTAGCCTGTCACATGGCATGTTTGTGTCTTGAAATTCACTCTGGAGAGCAGATAGTTCAAGCTTTACAGGGGTGAATGGAATTGTTAGAAGATTAAAGGCAGTGGTTTACAGACTGTGCTTCAGGTATTTTGTGGGGCATCTCTGGAGGTTCCTTGAAACAAAGGGTTGCCGTAATGGACACATTTTACTTCTGTTGCTCAGTTAATGTTTAGATGATTTCATAATGATCTAGTTCATCATCTCTAAGCTGTATTCTTTTTTTTTTTAAGACAGAGTTTTGCTCTTGTTGCCCAGGCTAGAGTGCAATGGCGCAATCTTGGCTCACTGCAACCTCCACCTTCTGGGTTCAAGAGATTCTCCTGCCTCAGCCTCCCGAGTAGCTGGAATTACAGGCTTCCACCACCACACCTGGCTAATTTTTTTGTATTTTTAGTAGAGACGGGGTTTCACCGTGTTGGCCAGGCTGGTCTTGAACTCCTGACCTTAAGTGATCCACCTGCTTCGGCCTCCCAGAGTGCTGGGATTATAGGTGTGAGCCACCGGCCCGGCCCTCTAAGCTGTATTCTAACCCGGACCTAAATATTGGCAGTAGGCAGCAAGAAAAAAGAATAAAGGAAGATTCCACTACTTCAGATAATTAAAAAACCTTCCACCTACCATAAAGGACAGTGCCCAAGACTACTGAGTGATAAATTTCTAGTTTTTAACTATTCTGTGGCCCTGAGAACATTTATGCCTTATTCCTAGCTCTACTCACTTCTTGGGGCTATTGATTAATTTGTTTCAGAAACACCATGGGAAGTGAATATTGCCTCTTTATGACTTTGTGAATGCTTCAAACTGTAGAATCACAACTTTCAGGAAATGTGATAAATTTAGTGGGAAAAAAATTTAATGCACACCTTGCAAAAGCTTCTTTGAGGATAGCACAGGAGGAAGAAATGCCAATATAGTGTGTTTGTCTTTTGCTCTGCAATTCTGCAGGTACTGGATCATGATGTTTCAAAGGAAGAACCAGTCACCTTTCACTTCCTGGCCAAATTTTATCCCGAGAATGCCGAAGAGGAGCTGGTTCAGGAGATCACACAACATTTATTCTTCTTGCAGGTACATCAGTCCAGGCTACCCCCTAGTTCTGAGAGAACTTGCCCGGGAATGGTTGCAGAGTTGGCCTCAGAGTTGACCACAAACACCTTTGTATTGCAAAAATATTCTACCTCTGGAAAGTCAGCTCCTTTGGTTCTGTAATGGAAAAAAGTCTTCAGAACAGAACTATACTTGAGTGATGAAAATTGGTGTCAGATGAAATTGTGAAGGTGTGATGGTGAAGAATGGATACAAGAAGCTACCTAACTTAAAATCTCCTTGAAAATGGATCCTGTTTTCTTCTAGCTAACTTAAAAGTACTCAATCGTTTCAAAGGAAGGCTAAAGAGAGAGTCGTATAAAGCAGTAGTTCTTCCAAAAGTTTAAAATCCACTCTCATTAAGAGAGAACTTCAGCTGGGCATGGTGGCTCACGCCTGTAATCCCAGCACTTTGGGAGGCTGAGGTGGGCAGATCACAAGGTCAGGAGTTCGAGACCAGCCTGACCAACATAGTGAAACCCCATGTCCTACTAAAAATACAAAAATTAGCCAGGCGTGATGGCCCATGCCTGTAATCCCAGCTACTCAGGAGGCTGAGGCAGGAGAATCACTTGAACCCAGGAGGCAGAGGTTGCAGTGAACCAAAACTGAGCCACTTCACTCCAGCCTGGGTGACAGAGTGAGACTCTCTCTAAAAAAAAAAGAGAAAACTTCAGAGTTCTAGTGACACTCAGTTTGTCCCCCATATGTGGTACTTCAGACATCATGCTTCATGCTATGCTGTGTCTTTAATTGTCCTGTTTCTTCCTTACTTCCTCATTAGATTGTAAGCCCCTTAAAGGCAAGGCTCATTAAGTGCACAGTAGGCATTCCGTAAGTAATTGTCCAACCGAATTGAAGAAATTAGGAAATTCATAATTACAGGTTGACCATTCAGAGGCACAGGGAGGGGAACTGGTCTGAGAATGAAAACCTTATCAGTTTCACTTATGTTCTTACTGCAGGTCAGAGTGGCTCCCCAGTTTCATGGCCAGTTTCAGTGATTGGCCCGGGGCTATTTGTGTGCCCAAAGGTTTCAGTAATGTAAAAGATGGCAATAGGGGCGTTAATTACGTGATTTCCCAGAGATAGATGAGTAGTCTGTCACATAGCCCTCCTGTAATTAATTTCAGCCTCAGTATATTGTGTTCAGCAAATATTAAGTTAAATATAATAAGACCCCCTAAATTCTTTTTTAAAAAGGTCTAGGTGTGTGTGTGTGTGCGTGTGCATGCAAAAGAGGTGACAAATTTATTTCGGATGTTTTCAAATCAAAGGGACACTCTTAGGCTGGGCGTGGTGGGTCACGCCTGTAATCCCAGCACTTTGGGAGGCCAAGGCGGGCAGATATCTGAGGTCAGGAGTTTGAGACCACCCTGACCAACATGGAGAAACCCCATCCTTACTAAAAATATAAAATTAGCCGGGTGCGGTGGCACATGCCTGTAATCCCAGGTACTCGGGGGGTTGAGGCAGGAGAATCGCTTGAACTCAGGAGGTGGAGGTTGCAGTGAGCCGAGATCGCGCCATTGCACTCCAGCCTGGGCAACAAGGACGAAACTCCTTCTCAAAAAAAAAAAGGGACACTCTTTCAGTTTTTCTATAGTGTTGCTTTTTTTCCCCCTCTTTTTGGAAATGAACCCAAGGGATTAGAAAGTTTCACTGCTTCAGAAACATCTCAGGTTTCATTTTCTCTCTTAAGAATGTGAAATTGCTTTTAAAACCTGAGAAGAATTTTTGTGTTTGAACGAAAGCACATAACCATCTCCTAGGTCCCAGAATGTCCTAATGTTGTAGAAATGGCTTTCTTGTAAGCACTTGGAAGCACTGCCTGTCTCTTGTGTGACTTTGGCTTGATTTTCCCCATACTGAAATGTTAAGGCATTTTTATGACTGAGCAAGGCAGAATTTACTGCTTTTATGAATCCGGTGACTACTGACATCTGTGAGAGGAGAGCTGGTTTTCCTGTTGTGTTTATTTCAATGCCCCCCCTACCACGTCATGCCGTTGTCTTGCTTCTGTGTCTGGAACATGCCAAGTTGCACCATTCTAAGAAAATCAAGTGCAATGAAATATGTTAATTCAACATTATGGCTTAAGAATTATATTTCCTGGACCTCATGTGTACTTAAAAGTTGAATCGATCAAATTTTATTGCTTCCTTTTCCCTTAGAGCAGCACGTTGAGAGTGATGGTTTTTTTCTGCAGTCATAACTCAGTGGCCTTGGTGACTTTTGTCTTGTGTTAATACTTAAAAGTAGATCCATTTCCTCTGGGGCCGTGTGTATTCAAAGGGGCTGAGGCTGCAGTCACCCCCAGAGCTGCTCTTGACACTTCTTGGGTTCATGGTGCTCTGTCACACAGCCTCTGTTGTAACTACAGAGACCATTTTTACTCTTCAGCATTGATCATGAAGAGAAGAGATAAGGGGGTTTTTATGCATAGCCGTCATACCAGTAACTTCTGTGACTGAACTCTCCACCTGTCTGCATCAGTAAAAAAATATTGTACCCTTTGTCAGAAAATTATTAACAGGCTGCTCTGGCAGCCTTCATTAGAATGCCGTGCAGCCATCTGTTGTGATCAGCCTACACACCTCACTTCCACTCACATAGTATCATGTCCCCCTTGTTGCTCCTTTCAGGTAAAGAAGCAGATTTTAGATGAAAAGATCTACTGCCCTCCCGAGGCTTCTGTGCTCCTGGCTTCTTACGCCGTCCAGGCCAAGGTAGGCTCAAAGAAGAAAAATGTATTCTTCCTGGGGGTTAATTTGGGTTATGGGATCACTCCTATCTTGTCTTTCTTTGGGTTTTCTGTACTTCAGAGAGACTTGCCCCAGAAAGTGAGATGTTATGGGATTTGTGGACTTGGGAGAACCACTGTCGCTATTCCAGTGTTTGTATGATCTTGTGTGTGTGTGATGTGCACAAATTATAAGTATCATTCTAATGAATTAGAATTCATTCTAAGTGAATTCATTCAGCAAGATGAATTTTCTGTGTAATCTCATTAGGTACATGTGGTTTATGACATTTACTGGACAAACCTTTTTTCTTTTTACCATAAACTCAACCATGTGGTACAACCTTTCTATTAGCCAGGAAAAATGGATTTGTGGTCTCCAGTTTTAGCCAAACATGGCCTTTAGGTCAGAAAGGCCCAGGTCCTCACTCCGAACTCATTTGCGAACCAGCTGCCCTGTGTGACTCTACCCTACACCCTTAGAGAATGCCCTGCTTCATCTGCCCCTGATTGACATGCTAGCTGTTCATGTGGCTGAGCACTGCAGGTGCTGTGGCCCACCAGGCCCAATTGAGCTGTCTGGTTAGCTGAAAATCGTTGACTTCCGTTAAATCACTATAGACCGTTTTTTTCCCCTCCCCCCCTCCCCCCCAGACGGAGTCTCACTCTGTCGCCCTGGCTGGAGTGCAGTGGCGCAATCTCGGCTCACTGCAAGCTCCGCCTCCCGGGTTCACACCATTCCCCTGCCTCAGCCTCCCAAGCAGCTGAGACTACAGGCACCCACCAACACGCCCGGCTCATTTTTTGTATTTTTCATAAAGACGGGGTTTCACCGTGTTAGCCAGGATGGTCTCGATCTCCTGACCTCATGATCTGCCCACCTCGGCCTCCCAAAGTGCTGGAATTACAGGCGTGAGCCACCACGCCCGGCTTAGACATTTTTTTTTTTTTTTAACAAGACCAATGAGAGAGTCAGCCAGGGTGTTTCATGTCTCTCAGATTTTTCACTTCAGTCATATATCACCTTCTTTTGGTTTCCCTGCTCCCTGCCTTTCACCAGAGCACAAGATGTTGTCCCTAGAATTGGAATTCCTTGATTACTTGTGTGATTTTATTTTATTTATGTTTTATTTTTATTTTTATAGGGATGAGGTCTCACTATGTTGCCCAGGCTGGTCTCAAACTCCTGAGCTCAAGTGATCCTTCTACCTTGGCCTCCCAAAGTGCTGGGATTACAGGTGTGAGTCACCACGCCTGGCCTTACTTGTATGATTTTAAAACATAATCTTTTCGCTTATTTTTCTTTTTAATTATAGGTGTTCATGAAGCCATTTCCCTATAAGGTTAGAAAAATTAATAAAATACTCTTAGCTCACTTTTTGGGGTAGATTAATGCAATTTCAGATGAAAGCCAGGAAGTAACTGTCATTTGTAGGGGGAAAAGGCTATATGTGCTGGTCAGACCAACAGAAGCACTAAAGTCAATTTAATCATTTGATGGCTCATGTAATATTTGCTGAGTATTCACCAGGCCCGGGGTGGGGAGGGAGCATGGGAGTAGTTGACCGTCTCATAGGCAGGCACTAAAGCAAGTATCTGCCATCAGTGATTTGCCCAAGGTCATTCAGACAATCTTGGGCAAAGCTAAGGGCAGAAGGGCGGAATTCATGGCTTTGGGATTGCATTTTGTGCCTCCAGTATTCTACTTCCCTGAAAAATGAGTAATTGAGAAAACAGAAAATGGGCCCTCATTCAACTAAAACATATGCTTCCTTTTATGCTTTGATCAAGAATATTAGCAAGAGGAAAAATGTGTCCTTTCAATCAGTATCACCCCGACAGTGATGAAGCAGTCATTGGCACTTTGATTAAATCCGAGCACTTCCTAGCCTGGAGTTGAGTTCCTTTTCACACACTTTCTCCCCAGTGAGAGTAGACCCGGGCTCTCAAGGACACCACCTCTCTTTGAAGGGCTTCCATCTCAAAGGCTACATTTTCTTTCCATGGATTTTTGGGCCACAAATTCAAAGGCCACCTGTAGAAAAAAATCACTTTTCAGGGAACCAGCAGATGTTTGCTTAAACAGATTTCACTGTAGGAAAGCCCTGCTAATTTGGATCCTACTAATTTGGAGATGAAAGTGATTCACAGACAACATATGTGGCTCACATGGAGGAGGATGTTCTAGCTATTTTTTCCAGTGTAAATTTGAAGGATCTTACAAATAAAGGTAATCTATGGCTTAAAGTCTTCATTTGGGAAACTAAGGCTTACTATGACATGCTTCCAGTTTCTAGGACTGCTGGTTAATAGTTAAAGGATATCTGATTATAATATTAATAAGATCTCACTTGCCCATAGTGTTTTCTAGTTTTACCAAAGCAATACAAATGAATATTTTGTGCGACACTCAGTGTAGTCTTTCTGGAAGCCAAGGCTTGAGAGTATTATGCCTGTTTTGCAGATGAGGAATATAAGGCTCAGAAAGGAATTTGTGATTTGTCCAAACTCACAATACTTTTATGTTAAGCCTATTTTTATGAAATTTATAGCCCACTTCTCGATGGAGAGGATTTCAGGCCAAATGGAATGAGTGGAGCTGGGATGGGAACCCTAGTGTCCAGGCTGCCTAAGTTAGCACATTACACTTGCCTCTCACTGTCTAGCATGAGGGAGGTCTTTGGGTAGCAAGCCCTGCCTTTCACTAAAGGCTAGTTTCATTTATATGATCACATTTGTCTAAGTTTTTCAGTAAGTCATACTGGTTCCTTCCATTATATTCAGCTTGTTTTCTTCCACAGCCTTTCTGAAACAGAAAGGAACTTTAGAAGTGTGGAAGGGAAAGTGAATTGAGCTCATTAACACATGGAATGTAGTTATGCACAAATGTATTCATTACAGTATTTCAGCTGTTGGAATGATATAGACACAGTTAATTCCAAAGCATAAAGAAACAATTACCCTCAAAGTATAAATACAAATACTAATCACATGGTTCAGTTAACAAGAACCATATTTGAGTTATGCTTAAATCAAAAATGTAGGCGGGGACCGGCACAGTGGCTCACACCTATAATCCCAGCACTTTGGGAGGCCAAGGCGGATGGATCACCTGAGGTCAGGAGTTCCAGATCAGCCTGACCAATATGGTGAAAACTCATCTCTATTAAAAATACAAAAATTAATGAGGTGCGGTGGTGTGTACTTGTAGTCCCAGCTACTTGGGAGGCTGAGACAGGAGAATTGCTTAAACCTGGGAGGCAGAGACTACAGTGAGCTGAGATTGCGCCATTGACCTCCAGCCTAGGCAACAGAGTGAGACTCCATGTCAAAAAAAAAAAAAAAAAGGTAGGCAGGGTTTTTTTTGGTGCAATCACATGACACACTAAACCATCTTGCAATGTTTAAGTCACCTGTTGGATTGTATATTGACCATTTGGTGTTGGAAATGTGTTCTTATTAAAAATGACTTTGGGAGAGAATGGCATATAATTTATGAATCTTGTGTTGCTGCATGGAGACTCCTAGTGATCAGAAGAGAGAAAAGAATTGTGGGAGGGGAAGTTTAGTTTCTTCATACTCTTTAACGCAAATCAGGGACAGAGTACCAAAGTGCAATTGAGTTAGAAAATTGAGTATGTGTAAAGTATAGGTAGAGAGTGGCAAGAGTTGAGTCTGGAGAGTTATGCAGGAAATCAGATCATAAAAGGTCTTAACTTTATCCTGTGGGTGATGCAGTGAAGGGTTTATATTTTAGATAGAGCCTGTAGTGGCTGTGTGATGGACAGATTGGAGTGAGACAACTTTGGAAACAGGGAGACCCATTAAAAGGCTGTGATAGTTGCCCTGGTGATAGAATATTAGGTTCACACTTCAGGTGG
Organism: Rhinopithecus roxellana; assembly: GCF_007565055.1. NCBI lineage: Eukaryota > Metazoa > Chordata > Mammalia > Primates > Cercopithecidae > Rhinopithecus > Rhinopithecus roxellana. The sequence continues at coordinate 20,925,063 of NC_044561.1, read as the reverse complement.
TTGGTTGGATGGGGGCTGACTGATTTAAAAATATCCAGGAGATAAAAAGTTGATTAGATGGTGCTATACTCTGCATATCCCTTTTTTTCATATCCTTTTTACAGAATGATATTTTTTCTCCCACTCAGCATCTACTTTGAGATGTATCCATGTTGTGTATATAGATGTAGCTCATTGTTTTAACTGCCGTATGGTGACCACTGATAAATATACTTAGTTTATCTGTTCCCCTTCTGAGGGAGAGGTAGTTTGTTTCTACTTTTTCCCTATTATATAAACAGTGCTGAAATGAAGATCCTTTTTATGTGATTCCTTATGTACATGTACAAATGCTTTTTCCCCTTAAGGTAGGTGCCTACAAAAATAAATACATATATGTATACATACAAAAGATAGCTGGGTGCAGTGGTGGGCACCTGTAGTTCCAGCTACTTGGGAGACTGAGGCAGAAGAATCGCTTGAATCCAGGAAGCAGAGGTTGCAGAGAACCAAGATCACACCACTGCACTCCAGCCTGGGCAATGAAGTGAGACTGCATCTCAAAAATAAATAAATAAATAAATAAAGTTAAAAAATGTAAAATGGTAGGTGTCTAGAAGAAGAATTGCATAAGAGGTTGACAAAAGAGGTGAACCCAAATATAAAAAAAATCTTAAGTTGATAAGAAAAAGACAAATGCTATGAACAGGGCATGAACAGGCTCTTTGTAGAAGAGAAAACAAGAATGGTCATAAATATAAAAAGATGTTTCATCTCACAAGTAATCAAGAAAAAGAAAAAGCAACAATAGGGCAACATTTCAAACTCATAAGATTGGCAGGGATTACTAGATTGGGTAACTATCTAGTAATCCCTAGATGTTGGTGCTTATTTACCTGCCAAAGGGATTGTGAAATTGGCATAACCTCTGTAGAGCATCAGGTGTGGAAGGGGCGGGTGGAAGTGAGGAGACACACTGCTGGCTGTTCTAGGTGGCTACTCCAGAGGAATCGCTACACACACATCCTTTTCATTTAAAACTGTCACAACAGCTAGACCCACTTCATTTTTGTTTCTTTTTGAAACAGCACAGAGTCTCTCTCTGTCACCCAGGTGGCACAATCTCCGCTCACTGCAACTTCCGCCTCCCAGGCTCAAAGGATCCTCCCACTTCAGCCTCAGCATATGCCATGCTAATTTTTGTGTTTTTTTGTAGAGACAGGGTTTCCCCTTGTTGCCCAGGCAGGTCTCAAACTCCTGGGCACAAGCTCTCTGCCCGCCTCAGCCTCCAAAAGTGCAGGGATTACGGGCATGAATCACTGCATCTGGCCCCATGTCATTTTCATTTAACTGCTTAACTATTATCTCATAGAAAGGAGGGACTGGATTATTTAAATATATCTTTATTGGTAGATATTTAGGTTTGTTTTTCTTTCTGTTGTTTTTCTATTGGTGAAACAGATGCAATGGACATCCTTGAATATGCATCTTTGGGCATATATGAATAATATCTCTCTATAATAGATACCAAGACATGGCATAACTGGGTTAAAGAATAAGATAATTTAAAATGTAAGTAATGTGAAACAAAAAAAAAAAGCCAGACACAAAAGGCCACATACTTTATGCTTCCACTTACCTGTATATGAAATGTCCAGAACAGGCAAATCCATAGAGACAGAAAGTAGATTTAGTGGTTGCCAGGGGAAGGGAGAAGGAGGAAATTAAGAGTGACTGGTATTGGCCAGGCACGGTGGCTCATGCATGTAATCCCAAAGTTTGGGAGGCTGAAGCAGGTGGATCACTTGAGGCCAGGAGCTTGAGACCAGCTTGGCCAACATGGCGAAACCCCATCTCTACTAAAAAATATACAAAAATTAGCCAGGTGTGGTGGCATATGCCTGTAATCCAGCTACTAGGGAGGCTGAGGCACGAGAATCAGTTGAACCCGGGAGGCAGAGGTTGCAGTGAGCTGAGATTGCACCCCTGCCCTCTAGCCTGGGGTGGCAGAGTGAGACTCTGTCTGAAAAATAAAAATAAAAAAGGAGCCACTGGTACAAAAAAAAAAAAAGAAAAAATGAGTAAGACCTTCTATTTGATAGCACAACAGGGTGACTATAATCAATAATAATTGTACACTTAAAAATAACTCCAAGAATGTAATTGGATTGTTTGTAACACAAAGGATAAATGCTTGAGGGGATGGACACCCATTCTCCATGATGTGATTATTTCACATTGCCCGCCTGTATCAAAACATCTCATATACCCCGCAAATATATATATACCTACTATGTACCCACAAAAATTTAAAATTAAAAATTAAATTACAACTTACAAAGGTTAAAAAATGAAATTAGGAGTGATGGCCAGTGGGTACAGGATTTCTTTTTGGGGTAATGGAAATGTTCTGGAATTAGGTAGTGGTGATGGTTGCACAACATTCTGAATATACTAAAAAACACTGAATTGTATACTTAATGTGGTAAATTTATGTATGTAAATTTTGTCTCAATAAAAAATTTAAATAGATACAGCCAGATCATCCTCCAAAAGTGATGTCATGATTTAACTTTCAATAACAATGTGTGAGAATACCTGTTTTTCCACATCCTTTCCAACAGGAGATACTATCAGTCTTTAAAATTTTTGCTAATTGATAGAAAAATATTTTTTTAAATTTGCACTTCCTTGATTGCTATTGGGACTGAACATCTTTTCATAAACTTACTGGCCATTTGTATTTCTTTGTTCTGTGAATCAACCGTTTGTGACTTGCCTACTATTGTATTGTTTGTTTCTTTTCTTCTTCTTTCTTTCTTTCTCTTTCTTTTTTTCTTTCTCTCGCCCGCCTGCGTGCCTGCCTGCCTGCCTCCCTGCCTCCCTCCCTCCCTCCCTCCCTTCCTTCCTTCCTTCTTTCCTTCCTTCCTTCCTTCCCTCCTTCCCTCCCTCCCTCCCTCCCTCTCTCCCTCTCTCCCTCTCTTCCTCTCTCCCTTCTTCCTTCCTTCTTTCCCTCCTTTCCCTCCTTTTCTTTCCTTTTCTTTTCTTTCTTCCTTTCTTCCTTCCCAGGTTCAAGTGATCCTTCTGCCTCAGCTGGGACTATAGGCGTGCACCACCACGCCCAGCTAATTTTTGTATTTTTAGTACAGATGGGGTTTCACCATGTTGGCCAGACTGGTCTGAAGCCCCTGATCTCAGGTGATCCACCCGCTTTAGCCTCCCAAAGTGCTGGGATTACAGGCATGAGCCACTGCACCCAACCTGTTTATCTTTTTCTGATTGATTTGTAGACGCTCCATGTGTTACGGGTTATCAACCTTTTGTCTATTTTACATATCAGACTGGTCAATCTTTTTCTTTTTTTTTTTTTTTTTTTGAGGCGGAGTCTCGCTCTGTCGCCCGGACTGGAGTGCAGTGGCCGGATCTCAGCTCACTGCAAGCTCCGCCTCCCGGGTTTACGCCATTCTCCTGCCTCAGCCTCCCGAGTAGCTGGGACTACAGGCGCCCGCCACCTCGCCCGGCTAGTTTTTTTTTGTATTTTTAGTAGAGACGGGGTTTCACCGTGTTAGCCAGGATGGTCTCGATCTCCTGACCTCGTGATCCGCCCATCTCGGCCTCCCAAAGTGCTGGAATTACAGGCTTGAGCCACCGCGCCCGGGCCTGGTCAATCTTTTTCTTTGTATGTTCTGAGTGACCTTTAAAATGCCTTTACCAACCATTATTATATCCATACTCTGTTATGTTTTCTGGTATTTTTATGGATTTTTGTTTGTAGGTTTAAGAATTTATTGACTGGTGTGTGGGTATAGTAGGTAGGGGGTCTGTCTTTTTTCTATGTATGTAGTAATCTAACCTTTATGTTTTGTGAAATCCTACTCAGAGCATTTTATTTCATTTCTCATAGTTATAGACAGAGGAAATTATTTCATATCTAGATAGAGGCTCCATTTAACCTAAGTATTGGCTCCACAAGTCTTTTAAATGGTAAACTCCTTGAATTTAAATTCAATTAGTTTATGTCAGGAGTAGGTCCAGATTTTCTGGGTCTGAATTTTAATAATTTAGGGGATTGTCTTCAATGCAAGAGTACCAAATTAGGTGCAGGCCTATGAAAGTGCAGAGACCTGAAGTCCAAGCTTCCTTAGCTTCCCAGTAAATTCACCCCAGTTACATTATCAGAATGCATCTGTTACATAAAAGGATGAGGAGCAGCCATCTCCATCCCTGGAGTGGTATGATTTTCTTTTGTATTCACCAGCTACCCTACCACAACTTCAGGATTTTTTTCTTCCCTTGTTGTTTAAAGAGACATTTAAGAGCAGACACATACATCAAGGTGGCTTTAATGTTGGAAGCGGAGTTAGTCCAGTGGAGAAGTTCTTTCAGCAGGGTCTTTGCCACCTCTGCATTGCTCAAATGTGATGTATTTGATCAGTGGACTAGCTGAGAGCTTGGTAGAATAATGGGGATTGTTAATCTTGCATGCCTTTGGAACCTGAATTTACAACTTTAGCTTTGCATATCTGCTTGCTTTTGCATTAGAGCTTGGTCAGCACTGTTGAGAGATTTGCAAATGCAACTAACAGGGCTTTCTTTAGCATCCTACCCTTTCAGAAATCCAGGAGGCAAACAATGATCAATGTTGTCATAAGTAATGCAGAGGATGGCAATAATAATAATACCTGAATTTCACCACGAGCCATGTGCTATGCTAAATGCTTACCTGTGTGTATTGTTTTACTTCATCCTCATCATCCCCTGTAAGGCAGATGCTCTTATGACCCTCACTCTACAGATGAGGAAGTTGAGGCTTAGAGAGAGGATGCCTTACTCAAGCCCTCAGAAGGGGTACTCCAGCACCCCCCACTTCCCTTCAAGATCCTCTAAGGCCAGTACTCTCATCTGACAAATAAGAAGACAGATTTGGAGAGACCTGAGATCTTTTGGACATCAGGTTGTATGTGTCAAGCATAGTTTTATTTATTTTATTTATTTATTATTATTATTTTTTGAGATGAAGTTTTGCTCTTGTTGCCCAGGCTGGAGTGCAATGGCATGATCTTGGCTCACTGCAACCTCCGCCTCCCAGGTTCAAGCGATTCTTCTGCCTCAGCCTCCCGAGTAGCTGGGATTACAGGCATGCACCACCACATCCAGCTAATTTTGTATTTTTAGTAGAGACAGGGTTTCTCCATTTGGTCAGGTTGGTCTCGAACTCTCAACCTCAGGTGATCTGCCTGCTTAGGTCTCCCAAAAGTGCTGGGATTACAGGTGTGAGCCACCACGCCCGGCCAAGCATAGTTTTAAAAACTTTGCTGGTCTTATTTAATTCAATCCCTGTAAGAGTCCTGCAAGATAAATACTATTATTATTCCTGTTTTACAGATGAGAAAGCTGAGACACAAAAATTTCCAAGGTCACATAGCTACTATGTGAAAGATGTAGGATAAAACCTTAGGCAGCCTGCCTCCAGAGCCAGGCTCCTACCCTCACTCTACGGCTGCCTTGCAGGGAGTACTGTTAAAGCTTAGTACAGTTACAACTTACTACATCGCGTCTCTGAGCCTCCCAGAAGCAAAGAGATACCAAGGCCTTTCATTTATAATTTCTAAGTTATTTTTTGTTTTTATAGACAGAGTCTTCCACTGTCACTCAGGCTGGAGTGTAGTGGCACAATCACAGCTCACTGCAGCCTTAATCCCTGGGCTCAAGTGATCCTCCCATTTTGGCCTCCCAAAGTCCTAGGATTACAGGCATGAGCCATGGTGCCCAGCCTATTTTTTTAAATGAAGAAATGCCTAAACCGTGTTACAAAAACTGTGGCATATTTAAAATGTTTAAATTTGACAAACTAGGTCAGGTGCGGTGGCTCACGCCTGTAATCTCAGCACTTTGGGAGGCCGAGGTGGGTAGAACCCCATCTCTACTAAAAGTACAGAAATTAACCCGGCATGGTGGCGTGCGCCTGTAATCCCAGCTACTCAGAAGACTGAGATAGGAGAATCGCTTTAACCTGGGAGGTGGAGGTTGTGGTGAGCTGAGATCGTGCCATTGCACTCCAGCCTGGGTGACAGAGTGAGACTCTGTCTCAAAAAAAAAAAAAAAAAAATCGACAAATTAATTCCCTTAAGATTCAAAAAAACAATGCAATACAATTCTGCTATTTGAAAGATAATTATGAGATTCAAAAGAAATATTAATTCACGGGGCTTTTACAGTTAAGGTGATATGGGAATGAGGCATGATTTAAAGTTAATGATGAATTCTTCTTTCACTCCTGTGTCTATAGTTTTAGGCCACTTCATTTGGAGAACACACCAGAAGTCTTAACTTGAGGCTTTTTGAGAATGAAAGAACAGAATGAAAGAATTAGATTTGGTGGTATATAGAACCAGCAGCCTTGTGCCTGATCCTTTGTTTTTTCACTGTTGGTGGCTAAAAGAATAAATGTTTATAGAAGATTTTACTGAAGTACTGAGCTTTGTTGTTTTTGATAAAACGAAGAGCCACTGTACGCTGATTTATAAGAGATAGGCTTTGATTTTATATTCTACTGTATGTTTCAGTTAGTTTCTTTTTAAACATTCTTTAACTTTTGATTATTTCCTGATCAGACTTGAGTTTTCTAGGAAAGAAAGGAGTTTTTTTTTTTTTTAAATCAGAGAATAAATGTCCAAGTCATTGTCCCCAGAGGGATAAATTAAAACGCAGGGCCTATTTCCAACCCCATTAGTGACTTCTCTGTAGCTTTAGGAAGATCAATTAACCTTTTACTCACTTCTTTGTCTGTACAATAGGAATGGCAGTGTTGTCATCAGATTTTTCCAAAGTATTTTTCAGAGACTTGAGTGAAAGGTATTAAAAATACTGCCTGCATTATTCTTGGATCCCCCTAGTAATGGGCTCCAATTACCAGTCACTTAGAAGAATTTATAGGTAGGACTCTTATCATATGTTGCTAATCACAACTTTCACAGTTATGATTTGGTGTTTTAATTGAAAAGCTACTGTTTTGGAAGTGACTGCTTTCTTTGAGGGTTAGAAAACATGCCCACATTTCCATACAAATGTCACATTCTTATTAGCACATCACCCATCTATCTTTTACAGGATTATGCAACTCTGTTCATAGATATAATCAGCTTTGTATTTTCATTCAAGGATAACAAACTAGCAAGGTTGAAATCTTGACTTGTCATCGGAATTGAATTGCTCCCTGGAGCTGGGAGGGAATGAGATTGGTCCAGCTCTGTTCGGAAATGGCAATTGTCTTTAGAATCTCAATCGCCTGCTCTCCCTTTCTTCTTTCCAGTATGGCGACTACGACCCCAGTGTTCACAAGCGGGGATTTTTGGCCCAAGAGGAGTTGCTTCCAAAAAGGGTAAGAGATTAAATACCCTTTTCGGGAAGACATAGCAGATATGTGGTCTAGAAGAAAGCTAACCAAAGGACTTGAAGGAATATTGGAAGTACATAGCAATTTAATTTTAATAAATATTTTGTAATCTCCAATGAAGAATGTGGGATCTCATGTTAAGAATATTAAAAAGCAAAGGTTTGTGGAGTTAGTTTGGGGTCACCAGGAGTAACATGGCCTGTAAATGTATTTTCTAGCATGGTTGTTTTTTTAAATGCAGTTGAGCATCATTGATTCCCAAAGAGGAGGCTGGAGCAGAGTGTATTCAGCTCAGGGAATTGAGCTGTTTGCAGTGGCAAGAGGTGGATAGAGGAGATGAGGTAGGGGTGGGCATTGTGGTTTTTAATCCTCAGCGTTGTTCATCTTATTCATTAGCCACAGACGCAGGCCTGCCCTCCCTTTTGCTCCTGCCGATTTTATAGCCCCACTCATCTGTCACTGGGTAATAAAGGCCCTTTCCTCACCTCTCGCTGCCTTTACCTGTCCCTCGATGGCTTCTGAGCACGTGAAGGTCTGAGATGAGTAAACACTGCTTCTGACTGAGCTCCACTGTCAGAGGTGGTCTCTGGGATGTACCACCCAGGCAGGGAACAGGGGCACTGCCAGATGAAGGATGCACCTAGGTCTGAGTTATCATGCAGCTTTCTGAGTTGCTCCTCCAATAAAATGGTGCCTTATTTACACGCCCTCTTTGTGTGTGACTGTCTCCCTGGGTGTAGCTTTTTAAAAATAGCTTTACTGTTTTGTAAAACTGATGCATAATTATAAAAGTGGCAAAAATACCAAATTTACTTCATGTGTAGGTTTTTTATTTTGCTCTATTTTTTGGTAGGTAATAAATCTGTATCAGATGACTCCGGAAATGTGGGAGGAGAGAATTACTGCCTGGTACGCAGAGCACCGAGGCCGAGCCAGGTGAGGCCCATTCATTGTTGGTTTACATTCCTTTATGGGCTTTTTTATTTTCATTTTTTGCCTTAAAGAACTGCAAAACTAGGGCATGCTTGTTGAACAAAATGCAGTACTGAAGTCTATAAAAGAAAAAGGGAGAGCTGGGAGTAACCTTGGTCTTCAGTTTTGTGTGTGTCCTTTTCTAGTACGTGTGACATAAAGTAGGTATGTGTACTGCCTGTCAGGATATATAGACCTGTACTCATGGGTAATTAAGTTTACTTTTTTTTTTTTTTGAGACGGAATTTCACTCTTGTTGCCTAGGCTGGAATGCAATGACGTAATATCGGCTCACCGCAACCTCCACCTCCTGGATTCAAGCGATTCTCCTGCCTCAGCCTCCCAAGTAGCTGAGATTACAGGCATGAGCCACCATGCCTGGCTAATTTTGTATTTTTAGTAGAGACAGGGTTCTCTATGTTGGTCAGGCTGGTCTCGAACTCCTGACCTCAGGTGATCTGCCCACCTTCACCTCCCAAAGTGCTGGGATTACAGGCATGAGCCACTGCGCCTGGCCCGGTAATTAAGTTTAATTTGAAGATTTTTTTTTTTTTTAGAGACAGAGTCTTGCTCTGTTGTCCAGGCTGAAATGCAGCAGCGCCATCTCAGCTCACTGCAGCCTTAACCTCCTGGGTTCAAGCAAGCCTTCTGCCTCAGCACCCCCAGTAACTGGCACTACAGGCACATGCCACCATGCCCCGCTAACTTTTCTGTTTTTAGTAGAGATGGGGTTTCACCATGTTTCCCAGGCTGGTCTTGAACTCCTGGGCTCAAAGCAATTCGCCCACCTCGGCCTCCCAAAGTGCTGGGATTAGAGGTGTGAGCTGAGCCACTGTGCCCACCCTTAATTTTAAGAATTCTGTTGTATGGCTATCCTATTGCTTTTGCATCCATCCCTTTATTGATGGCATTTGAGTGTCTGTAGGTTTTTCACTTTTACAGAAATTTCTGCAGTGCACAATCTTTTATTTTTATACAATTGTATGAGTAGTTCTAAGGATATATTCTTTAAAACAAGAATTGTTGGGTCAAAGGATGTGAGCATTTTGCATTTTGACAGGTACCACCAAATTGTTCTCCAAAAAGGCTGTACCTGTTTATACATGCCTGTCGACAAGTGTTATGAGAGTGTCCCACCCCCCACCCCAGTCTATCCTCAACATTTGTTTTTATCAATCTAATTTTTGTCATCTAAAAAGTGAAAACTTTTATCTCATGTTAGAATTGCCATTCCCTTGATTAGGAATTGATCATGTTTTCATTAGCCTTTAACATTTTTTTCTCTTCTTCAAATCAGTTTCCTAACACTTTTTTTTTTAAACTTAAGTGCAACATGCATATGGAAAAGTAGACAAATTATAAGTATACAACTTGATCAATTATCATAAGGTGAAAACACCATGTAACACCAGAGGAAGAAATAACCTATGTCTTCCCACCCCCAATTCCCCTTTCTTCCTCCCCAAAGGCAACCAGTCTCCTGATTTTTTTTTTTTTTTTTTTTTTTTTTGAGGCGGAGTCTCGCTCTGTCGCCCGGACTGGAGTGCAGTGGCCAGATCTCAGCTCACTGCAAGCTCCGCCTCCCGGGTTTACGCCATTCTCCTGCCTCAGCCTCCCGAGTAGCTGGGACTACAGGCGCCCGCCACCTCGCCCGGCTAGTTTTTGTATTTTTAGTAGAGACGGGGTTTCACGGTGTTAGCCAGGATGGTCTCGATCGCCTGACCTCGTGATCCGCCCGTCTCGGCCTCCCAAAGTGCTGGGATTACAGGCTTGAGCCACCGCGCCCGGCCGGTTCAGTCTCCTGATTTTTAATTCCAGATTGGTGTTGCCCATTTTAAACTTTGTATTCTGTTTTTTGTGCCTCCTTTTACTCAGCAGCATATCGTCAGATATGGGTTTGTGGCATGTGGCAATCTTTTTTTCATTTTCATTGCTGTATAGACTTCCACTGTATTAGTATACTACAAATTATTTATTCATTCTACTGATGATGGATATTTAGGTTGTTGGGTTGTCTCCTGTTTTTTGCTATTACAATAGTGTCAATTTCCCAAAGTAATTGTACCAATTCACATCAACGTGTCTGATTTCTGATTTCTCCACCTGTTCACCAACACTTGGCATTCTCTCAGGATGGGTTTTTAATATTCACTTGAGAGCATTTGGAGATTGGAGAGAGAAGGAAGAGGACAAGGTCATAGGAAGACTTGAGTTAAAATATTTCAGTATGATACCTGTTTGGGAGTTTTCTGCAAGTTATTGCTACTTCAAGAGCTTACTTTAAATTATAACTTAGATGAAGGTGATCTGACTTGGGTTTTACAACCCAGATAGCTCTTGCCCTAACCTCCAACAATACTCAGGAAGCTTGCAGAAAGAGAGCTGTTTCACTTCCAAAACCTTTCAGGTAAAGAAAGTACACAAAGGAAAAGCAAGAACTTAAATAAAATTCGAACACCCAAATCTGTTTGAGGGTGAAAGATAACATACCGCACACTCTTCTTGAATTACTTGAGACGAGTTTACTGTTTACCAAGGGCAAGGTGGGAAACCAAGGCCAAGAAACACCGTGATGAGTCTGTTCTCTGACTCTCTTTTGATGGGGATGGGAAATTCTGCTCGACCTCAGTGTGTTTAATAGACTCAGGGCTGGGCAGAGCTTTGCTGGTATCTGCTGTGGCTTTTGTCTTCTGGCAGCGACGTGGCTCTAGAGGAATGGCAGGGCCAGAATGCCTGGTTTGGTGCCCACCCGCTCTCCACCCATCTCACTTAGCTCCGATGACAGTGTCTTCCATTCTCCCCACAGGGATGAAGCCGAAATGGAGTATCTGAAGATAGCTCAGGACCTGGAGATGTATGGTGTGAACTACTTTGCAATCCGGGTGTGTTGAAATCTCTCTGAGCTCCTTGTGTAGTAGAATGAGGGCCAGACTGCTAAAATGGTTACTTCTTCATTCCAAGGTGATAGATTCTTTCATGGTTCTATGGTAAAGAAGAAAAGAGGAAGGAAAGATAGGTCTTAGTGCCTAACTTTCTATTTTTGGATTTCAATTAGATCATAGGTAATTAAGTGTCACTTGAGCCTTGGGGGACTTGGACCTGGTTCTGCTCTCAGCAGAAACCTGTTTGAATGCTCTGAGTGTAAGATTTGATTATTTCTGGCTCTGTGAGATCTCAGTCCACAGGGAACACCGGTAAGTACTTTCCCCCTCCACCACGCAACAACCCCTGCACCCCCACCTCGGCCCCAGGCACTAGGAGAGTAGATCTGCCTTTATAGATTACTGATTTGTTTGGGATTCTCACTATGAGGCTAATTGGTTTTCTATTCAAACCATTAATAGTCTGCTGTCTGCTGGGAACCCACTGCTTCTGCAGGAAGAGGCATTTGTGTGCAGCCCAGATCTGGGCCTTTGGAATGTCTTTCTCCTGTGGGTCAGTATCTGGATGCAGTGTATAAGCAGCTTCTTCCAAAGGGATGCATGCGATTTGCCAAAGCATTTCATTATGGACTCCAAACTGCAGATGAGTAGATGTTAAAACAATCAGGCGGGTCCACCTTTATTTTCATAGTAATGCTTTGCTTTCCCTTATTGGGTTCCTACAGTTGTTGTATTAAATTCAGGTAAATTGAAATACATTTTAAATATTCTAGGATAGCTTTCTACTTAATTTGTATTTTGTAAATATGGATTTGTATGGATTACTCTGCATAAGAAAATAAGGCACACTTAAAGTGCCTAAAAGGTGCTCCATCATAGTACAGGAAGTTCTTTTCTAAAGTTCTATCAGTTTGTATTTGCTAATTGCTTGGTTTCTTTAAGGTCAAACTAATGTAACACATTTCTGTGGTTTTGTCAACTCAACTCCTCTTGCCCCATGTGCTGGCCACCTAGATTCTAGAAAACTAAAGTTTTATAATCCTTAGAAAACAGTTTTTTGGATTTTGAAAATCTTTTTTGTTTTTTAGTGGTGGAGTTTTGCTATATCACCCAGGCCTGCTAGGCTCAAGTGATCCTTCCACCCCAGCCTTCCAAGTAGCTGGGGTGTGTACCACTGTGCCTGGCTGAAAAAGTTTCTTATTAGGGAATATTTCTACATCAGTCAGACTAATGGATACTGTTTTTTGTGTATGTTTCCTATATTGAGCAATAGACAAAGCTACTAGCTATTTTAGTGTCCTTTATGCTAAATTTCCTGAAATCTCACCATTAACTAAGGAAGATGTATGCTTAAAACAGTTTAGGCCAGGCACGGTGGCTCAAGCCTGTAATCCCAGCACTTTGGGAGGCCGAGGCGGGCGGATCACAAGGTCAGGAGATCGAGACCATCCTGGCTAACACGGTGAAACCCCGTCTCTACTAAAAAATACAAAAAAAAAACTAGCTGGGCGAGGTGGCGGGCGCCTGTAGTCCCAGCTACTCGGGAGGCTGAGGCAGGAGAATGGCGTGAACCCGGGAGGCGGAGCTTGCAGTGAGCTGAGATCTGGCCACTGCACTCCAGCTTGGGCGACAGAGTGAGACTCCGTCTCAAAAAAAAAAAAAAAAAAAAAAACAGTTTAAAGGGGGCTGCTTTAGTCCCCACCTCTCTCTGTTGAATCTCTAGAAGTGTTGGCGTCATAATGGTAGGAGGTAGAAGCTTGAATCTTTTTTTAAAAATTTAAACTAAATAGAAACACAATGAAACATCTCATTTTCCAAAATGTACTGCAGATTTAAAAGTACAAAGCCTCACTTCTATTAATGCAGTAGCTTTCTTAGCTTTGCGGACAAGCAGAAGAATCTCTCGTGGTTTGATGATAGCGTCTGACTTTGGGATGTTAGGAGTAAAAAGATTTACGCTGGAGTACTCACTCCTCCATCTGATGTCTGCTGTTAGATTGGTACTTCTCTTCGTGGTCCCAGTACCTTCTCAGTTTACAGATCTGTTTTTCTGTCCTTGAGTCTTGGTTCAATTTCCGTTATCAGCAAGGGGTCAGGAGCTGTAGTATCCTTGTGCAGCCAGTTTCCTTCCACTCTGTCCTTAGCAGGGTCAGTGCTGTGGGAGCCCAGGGCACCCACCGCAGGCTACTCTGATTGCTGGCCAGGACCGTTGTCAGGGGCAGAGCATAGGTACGGTTTTTAGACAGCTTTGTTGATGAATAGAATTCCTTTTGATAATGTGTTTCCCAACATGCAATTATTAAAAATTTCAAACTTACAGGAAAATTGAAAGAATTTTTCAGTGAACATCCATATATATGCACAACCTAGATTCTACAGTTGACATTTTACCAGACTTGCTTTATCACATGAAGACTACATTATATCATAAAATAAGACCATCCAGTCCCAGGCACTGAAAATTTTCTTTCTAGTAATCCAACAATGGTTTCTTTAAATACAAGAAATCATTAAACCTATAGGTTTTTTTGTTTGTTTGTTTGTTTTAAGTCTCTGTCGCCCAGGCTGGAGTGCAGGGGCGCCATCTCGGCTCACTGCAACCTCCACCTCCCAGGTTCATCCAGTTCTCCTACTCAGCCTCCTAAGTAGCTGGGATTACAGGTGCGTGCCACCATGCCCGGCTGATTTTTTTTTTTTTTTTTTTTTTTTTAATTTTTAGTAGAGATGGTGTTTCACCATGCTGGCCAGGCTGGTCTCAAACTCCTGACCTCGTGATCCACCCCCCTCGGCCTCACAAAGTGCTGAGATTACAGGCATGAGTCACTGCTCCCGGCCTAAACCTATGGGCTTTAATTCTAAACCTATGATAGCCTGGTTATTTAACTAGAGGGAACAACACTGACGTTGCTCCTCCTTTAGCCACAGCCAGTGGCAGAAGCCCTCAGTGATTGTTCTGAGGGACCCAGAAGTCACAAGAATGGAACAGTTTTGCTTCTGCCTGCCCCAATTCAGAAAGCTGAAATCTTCTTGCTTTATAAGATAGCTGTGACTTCTGTTGGGACCTGCTGAAACTTGTCACATGGGACAGTGTGTGCCAGATTCTTTGGAAGGTTGAATAAAATTTTGAGCCTCAGCTGGAGCTTACAGTGGCTGTTCTTATTGGATCCACAGAATAAAAAGGGCACAGAGCTGCTGCTTGGAGTGGATGCCCTGGGGCTTCACATCTATGACCCTGAGAACAGACTGACCCCCAAGATCTCCTTCCCGTGGAATGAAATCCGAAACATCTCGTACAGTGACAAGGAGGTAGGACATGTCTGTACTGCAGATGCCACTAGTGGCCCAGGGGTCCAGCAAAAGATCTTTCCCCATCTGCCCCCATCGCTGGAGCCTCCCCAGCCAGGGCATCTCCTTGTTATTTGTAGAATCCTTTAATTCTCAGGCTTTGAGGGTGCGGTTGTTGATTTTCGAAGTATTTACAGAACAGTATTGGCATCAATAACCCCACTATGACTAATAGGAAACTGGGAAGCTCAACTTGCCAGGGAGAACCCCCAAAGAATAGTAAACGAAAACAGTAACATTTTCTCATTACTTGGCTTTCTATTTCTGTCAATAAATTCTCTTTGTATTGTTTTTTTTTTTTTTTCTTTTTTAGAGACAGGATTTCATTATGTATGCCCAGACTGGATTTGAATCCTGGGCTCAAGCAATCCTTCTACCTCAGCCTCCTGAGTAGCTGCTACAGGTGCGCGCCACAGCACCTGGCTTAAATTCTCTTTGAATTTTAAGTGTGGTCTTTATTGAGCTTTCTTTCTGTGTCCAGTGCTTGATACATGTGGCAGAGAAATATATATACACACATATACACATATGGACATATGTGTGTTTTGTGTGCGTCTCTCTCAGTAATGATATAAATAAGTATATTAGGTTAATATACTTACAAGAATTCCAAAATAATTAAGGTTGAATAATTAGACAAATGCTCTTAGAATTCAAATATTTCCATATAGGGTGGTGACTTTTACCAAAAAGGTCCCATAATGTATAATCTTGTGTTTACTCATCCATCCATTCATTCATTCACTCATCCATTCATTCATTCTTCATTCATTTTATTTTATTTTTATTATTTTTTGAGACAGGCTCTCATTCTGTCACCAAGGCTGGAATGCAGTGGCACATGATCAAAGCTCACTGCAGCCTGGACCTCCCTGGGCTCAGGTGATCCTCTCATCTCAGCCTCCCAGGTAGCTGAGACTACAGGCATGTGCCACCACACCTGGCTAATCTTTTGTAGAGATGGGGTTTTGCCACATTGCCCAGGCTGGTCTTGAACTTCTTGGCTTGAGCAATCTTCCCACCTCAGCCTCCCAAAGTGCTAGAATTATAGGTGTGAGCCACCGTGCTCACCTATTCTGCATTAATTTTAAAGGAATCATTGAGCATCTGCTTTGTGTTAGATTTCATGGGGGAAACAAAGATGTAGAAAATCCAGTCTTAGCCTTCAAGGAAGTCAAGTAACTACTCACCTGCTATCATAAATAAGTGCCGTGGAAGAGACATGATGACAACGATGTAGTCTTCCATATACAAGCACTTTCACCCTGACCCTCTGAATTTAATCTGTCCAAGAACACTGCTGTAAAGGCAGGGGTTGTGTTGTCATTATCTCTGTGTAACATCAGGAAGCAGAGACACAGAAGGATCCAGTGACCTGTGTCTGAGTGAAGTAGCAGAGGGTAGGAGCTGGAGTTGCTGATGCCACAGCCCCTGCCTTTCAGGGAGGCCCAGAGGCTGAGCCCTGAGAGCACAGGGGCACCAGGGAGAGGGAGGCTCCACTCAGTGACCTCCTGGTGCCTGCACAGCCAGGACACAGAGTAGAGAGTGAAGAACAGGAACAGCTTTTGTTGCTGCCTGCAGAGCCCCAAACCTGAGCGTATTTCCTATTTTCTCTTTCTTCATGACAACTCAAGGAAGGAAACACAGGCCCCTGGTTTCCAGTATGTGGTTGATAAGACAGACTGAGCCCCTTAATTCAGAACATTCTGACTTTGAAGTTTTTGTAAGTATTTAGCCCAGGAGATAAGCAGATAGGTATTTCTTTTTTAAAATACTTAAATTGAGAGTTCCACATGACATAAAGCTGTATGTGTGCCACCCTATGGTAGTTTTCCATCTCCCAATCTCATAAAGTCTGTGTATTGCCCATCCACACATTTGTGCTCTAAAGACTCTCTAAACACCCATTCTTCAAAGAAGCCAAGGATTGAAGTCTCCCGTAGTATGGCCTGACACAGTAAACTCTAATATGCCCTCTCTGGGGGCCAGGCACCATCATGTTCCATCATGTCAGTAACTCATGCAGTAAGCAGAACCCAAGCTGACTTGACATAAAAGAAGTAGTCTTGGCCGGGCGCGGTGGCTCAAGCCTGTAATCCCAGCACTTTGGGAGGCCGAGACGGGCGGATCACGAGGTCAGGAGATCGAGACCATCCTGGCTAACACAGTGAAACCCCGTCTCTACTAAAAAAATACAAAAAACTAGCCGGGCGTGGTGGCGGGCGCCTGTAGTCCCAGCTACTCGGGAGGCTGAGGCAGGAGAATGGCGTAAACCCGGGAGGCGGAGCTTGCAGTGAGCTGAGATCCGGCCACTGCACTCCAGCCTGGGTGACAGAGCGAGACTCCGTCTCAAAAAAAAAAAAAAAAAAAAAAAAAAGAAGAAAAGAAGTAGTCTTGGTAGTTAGGCATGACAGCCATGGTGTCAAAACAGAAATGTTTATTTTAAGTGATCCGTTGATTCTTTGTGTACGCCCTGGCGTGGTGCAGAGCCTGCAGTTTCCCCACTACTTGTGGTTTCCCACTGACAGCTCCAGGGTTTGACAGCAAAGCCAAAAATAAGCTCACAAAATTCATGAATAGCAGCCTACACAAGAGCAACACTGCTTCGAAGTTAACTTGGCCGAAAGCTAAACAAAGAATCATTTTCTGTCCTCAGTGTACTAACCCCTTCTTGGGCAATAGAACATGTGAAAGAAATATTATCTTCCCAAACATATTTATCTGCTTAGCAAGTGTTTCTTGGGAGTGGATATCCATTTTGTAAGTGCATCTTGGAAATCTAAGATCTATTTGGTCTTATCGGGAGCGGTTGAGAAAGCAGCCATTTGTTCCTTGCAGGCTTTCCTGCTAGTGGTCTAACCCTAGGTTCTCCTACCAAGTCACCACCCTGTCCTTATCATTCATCTTTCTCTCCATTTTGATTTCAGAATCAAGGACTGTTTTCCCTTCTACTATAGTCCATTTTTTCCCCATTTGATTCTTCCTATTAACAGTTTTTATCAAATTATTCCCATGTTCAGAAACCTGTGGTGAGCACAGGTATCCTGTCACATCAAACCTAAACCCTTCTTTTTTTTTTGTTTTTTTTGAGATAGGGATCTACTCTATTGCCCAGTCTGGAGTGCAGTTGTGCAATTACTCCTGACCTCAAGTGATCCTCCCACCTCGGCCTTCCAAAGTGTTAGGATTACAGGTGTGAGCCACCATATCTGGCCACCTCTGACTTTTGTTCTCACTGCGCCCACCTCTTCCTCCCTCCCAGGCTAAGCCTATTATATCATCTTAGTCACCAAAAAGCTAATACCACACACACACACGCACACACACTGCTCATTTCCCCGTCTCTACCTTATTTCTGGTTTTGCTCTGTGCAGAATGCCCCTTCAGCCTGCCTTTTAGCTACCCTGTTGATTCTTCTTCTAAGATCAGCTTCACTCTCTCTTGCTTCTGGTGGATCTACTGTGAACCTCCACGCATTTGTGATTTGCACCACCCAATGAAGCACCAATATATGATGTGATTTCTTGAATAATTGGCTGTTGTTAGCCTAGTTCCAACTAGATGGTGAGCTTCATGAAGGCGGGCCCATGCCCTAGACTACAGTAGCCCTCCAGTGTTGGCCTCAGGGGTGGGCCCTGTTAAGGATGCTTATTTTAGGTTGTCAAGAATCCCTTCCCTGCCGGGCGCGGTGGCTCAAGCCTGTAATCCCAGCACTTTGGGAGGCCGAGATGGGCGGATCACGAGGTCAGGAGATCAAGACCATCCTGGCTAACCTGGTGAAACCCCGTCTCTACTAAAAAAAAAAAAAAAGACAAAAAACTAGCCGGGCGTGGTGGCAGGCGCCTGTAGTCCCAGCTACTCGGGAGGCTGAGGCAGGAGAATGGCGTAAACCCGGGAGGCGGAGCTTGCAGTGAGCTGAGATCCGGCCACTGCACTCCAGCCTGGGTGACAGAGCGAGACTCTGTCTCAAAAAAAAAAAAAAAAAAAAAGAATCCCTTCCCACACTCATGCCTAAGACGGCCTAGAGAGCACACCTTTAGGGTCCTGAACTTCCGCAGCCCGAGACTTGGTGCTCCTAATTCCCCGAGGTTTAATGCCTGGACACTGGGAAGCCAGGACAAGGCATAGCTTCATGCTGGTCTGTGGCCAGTGTGGTTGCTGCATTTGTGGAATTTCCAATTGGTGGTAACATTCCAGGCTGTCGGACTGAAACTGTGTTCTGCTTCATTCTTCCAGTTTACTATTAAACCACTGGATAAGAAAATTGATGTCTTCAAGTTTAACTCCTCAAAACTTCGTGTTAATAAGCTGGTAAGTTGAGATCCTGGTTTTCATTACTGATAATGGTAGCTTTTCTGAGAATTGAATACTTCTTTTTTTTTTTTTTTTTTGGGACGGAGTCTGGCTGTGTCGCCCAGGCTGGAGTGCAGTGGCCGGATCTCAGCTCACTGCAAGCTCCACCTCCTGGGTTCACGCCATTCTCCTGCCTCAGCTTCCCAAGTAGCTGGGACTACAGGCGCCTGCCACCATGCCCGGCTAATTTTTTGTATTTTTAGTAGCAATGGGGTTTCACCGTGTTGGCCAGGATGGTCTCGATCTCCTGACCTCGTGATCCACCCGTCTCGGCCTCCCAAAGTGCTGGGATTACAGGCGTGAGCCACTGCGCCCAGCCTGAATACTTCTTTTTAAAGAATATCAGAGTGACATCTTGTGAAGTGTAGAATGGTATCTCACTTGGCACATACTTTCTCTTTAGCTTAGACTTAAAACTAAATTATATCATGAGGAAGGTTTTTTTTTTGAGACAGAGTCTCGCTCTGTTGCCCAGGCTGGAGTGCAGTGGCAGTGCCATCTCGGCTCACTGCAACCTCCGCCTCCCAGGTTCAAGAGATTCTCCTGCCTCAGCCTCCCGAGAGGATTACAGACATGAGACACCATGCCCAGCTAATATTTGTATTTTCAGTAGAGACAGGGTTTCACCATATTGGTAAGGCTGGTCTTGAACTCCTGACCTCAGGTGACCCATCCAACCTTGGCCTCCCAAAATGCTGGGATTACAGGCATGAGCCATTGCACCCAGTCACTTCTATACTGTTTTAACAGGCTGTTTTGAAAACTTTTGTATCTGCCTCCTGGTGTACATAGGCAATAGTTTCTTTTTTTTTTTTTTTTTTTGAGACGGAGTCTTGCTCTGTCGCCCAGGCTGGAGTCCAGTGGCTAGATGTCAGCTCACTGCAAGCTCCGCCTCCCGGGTTTACGCCATTCTCCTGCCTCAGCCTCCCAAGTAGCTGGGACTATAGGCGCTCGCCACCTCGCCCGGCTAGTTTTTTGTATTTTTAGTAGAGACGGGGTTTCACCATGTTAGCCAGGATGGTCTCGATCTCCTGACCTCGTGATCCGCCCGTCTCGGCCTCCCAAAGTGCTGGGATTACAGGCTTGAGCCACCGCGCCCGGCCGGCAATAGTTTCTTTGGAGTCTTGAGTATACTGGGCTAGGTGGGGTGGCTCATGCCTGTATTCTCAGCACTTGGGGAGGTCAAGGCGGGATAATTGTTTGAGGCCAGGAGTTCGAGACCAGCCTGGGCAGCATAGCAAGACTCTGTCCCCCCAAAAATGAAAATGAATAAAATTTTAAAAAAATAAAAAATAGGGCCAGGCATAGTGGCTCAATGCCTGTAATCCCAGCACTTTGGGAGGCTGAGGCAGGTGGATCACCTGAGGTCGGGAGTTCGAGACCAACCTGATCAACATGGAGAAACCCTGTCTCTACTAAAAATATAAAATTAGTCGGGCGTGGTGGCACATGCCTGTAAATCCCAGCTACTTAGGAGGCTGAGGCAGGAGAATCGCTCGAACCCGGGAGGTGGAGGTTGCGGTGAGCTGAGATCATGCCATTGCACTCCAGCTTGGGCAACAAGAGCAAAACTTCGTCTCAAAAAACATAAATACATAAAAATAAATAAAAAATAGAATTTAGGAGTAGAGGTACAGGGCTCAGTATATGTTCAAATTTCAAAATTGTGACACATTGTTTTCTGAGGAAGGTGAATTGATTTTTACAGAGCCAACAGTAGTGGGTGAAATTTCCTTTTTGCTATCCTTAATACTTGTATTATCAGCCTTTTAAAATTTTTGCCAATCTTGTGCATCTAAAATGGTATCTCATTATCATATTAACTTTTTTTGTTTGAGATTTTGAAATAGGGTCTCACTCTGTTGCCCAGGCTGAAATGTAATGACACGATCATGGCTCACTGCAGCACGGACCTCCCCAGGCTCAGGTGATCCTTCTACCTCAGGCTCCCCAGTAGCTGGGACTACAGGCACACACCACCATGCCCAGCTAATTTTTTGTATTTTTTATAGAGACGAAGTTTTGCCATGTTGTCCAGGCTTATCTTAAACTCCTAGGCTCAAGCAATCTGCTGGCCTCCACTTCCCAAAGTGCTAGGATTACACTTCCCAAAGTGCTGGGCCACCATGTCTGGCCAAATTTTTTGATGTTTTTGTAGAGATGGCATCTCACTATGTCACCCAGGCTGGTCTTGAACTCCTGGGCTCAAGGATCCTCCCACCTTGGCCTCCGAAAGTGCTGGGATTACAGGTGTGAGCTACTGCACCTAGCCTGTTTTCTTTATTGGCTATATCTTCCAGTTGGTGGCTCTGTTTTTCTTTTTTTATGTCTTGACAATAAAAATGTTTAATTTTAATGTAGACAAATATATAAATTTTTTTCTTAATCACTTTTTGCGTCTTACTTGGCATCTTCTCTTATCCTGTGATCATTAAGATATTCTTCTATATTGTCTTCTGAAAGTTTCAAGGGCTTAATCTTTGCATTTAAGTCTTCAGTCCTTCTGGAGTTGATTTTTGTGTAAGGTGTGAGGGAGGGATCCAACTTATTTTTTTCCACATGCACCCTGTTGCCTCAGCCCAGCTTACTGAATGAGCTTTCCTATCCTCCCTGGTCTGTAGAACCACATCTTGATGTAGGAGGGTAAGGTGTACCCAGAAGACATGGTGAAGTGTCCTCCAGTCCTCTCTTCATTTGTGATTTTTACCTCCTGGCATATCTGAGACACCTTCATTTTGCATGTTTCCAGAGCTGAGAGCACTAGAGGCCAGTAGCAGCGCTTTAGTGTTTCACTCCATGCGTTCATCTTCACGTTTACTGCTACCTGCAAGAGCTCAAACTGCTATAGCACTAGTGAGCCGGTAGGCAGTGAAGTAAATTTGTGGATATTAACCTTTTTGTCTGCTTCTGTGGCCACAGATTCTCCAGCTATGTATTGGGAACCATGATCTATTTATGAGGAGAAGGAAAGCCGATTCTTTGGAAGTTCAGCAGATGAAAGCCCAGGCCAGGGAGGAGAAGGCTAGAAAGCAGGTGAGCATGACCTTGTTTTAACTGATGATGTCACTGTATGATCAGTCCTGGCCTGGGAGGTGAGGAGTGGTTGTGGGCTCGCAGGAGTCTTTTGGCCATGGACATACCTGCTCTTGTTTTATCCCTGTTGGATCTTCATTTGCTGATGCCTACCTGGTGGGATGTCAGCTCTGGAAATGAGGAATAAACCCTAATAGCATATCTAAAAGAAATATCTCTAGTAATTTCTACACTTGGAGAAATTAAGTGTGATTAACACCGGTTTGGGACAAAATAGCCAAGAGTGCATGCATCTATCCGTCCGGCTAGCTAGTTTGCTTGCTTTTTTTGCCTGTCTGCCTCCTTGTACAGCCTTCTCCTTTTCTAATTAGATGGTGATAGAATGCAGGGTGGCATTTCAGTGCTTGCTGCTGGAATGCTAATTTGACTCTGGCCGCAATTCCCCACTGCAGGTGAGACCTCATGGCATGTCACCTGCCCCAGGAGGTGGCAGGAGCACCTATCAGCAGACTGGATGATCTGCATCATTGTTTTCTACTCATAAACCTTCTCTACTCATGGAAATCCACACAACTAATTTGGGCCTTACTGCTGAGAATATCAATTGTGTTTTTGGATGAACTGCTAGATAGAGTAGCAGCAGCTGCAGTTGGCTGCCCTCAGGACTTGCAAGCTCAGAGGTGTAATAATTAGTCTGTGTGCACCTTTCTGATTTTGATACATTGGAGAGGCTGGCTCCCAGCCCTAGGATTTAGAGTAAAATGCCCAGTGTGCTTCCAGCTCTTCATCTCTTTGCTTTCTGAGGTGGCGGGCCACAGATGTGTTCTTTAGGATGCTTTGGGGGTGATGAGATGGATTTGTTGGACAAAGAAATCCTACTGAGCCAGCATGGGGTCATAGTGGCAGTTTCATGAAGAGCTCTTGGCAGTGGCTTATCCCTATAACTCCAGCACTTTGGGAGGCCAACGCAGGAGGATCACTTGCCTAGGAATTTGAGGCTGCAATGAGCTATGATTGCACCACTACATTCCAGCCTGGGTGACAAAGCAAGACCCTGTTTCAAAACAGAAGCAAAACAAAATACCAAAATAAATAAATAAGAAGGAGGAGGAGAGCTCTCTTTGACCTTTTTCTTAGCAGAGCAAAGCTTAGAAGTAAGAAATCTGAAAGTGTCAAGGAATATGTAGCCTGCGGGCCCTGGCAGAGAATAGCAGGAACACTGCGATTGGCACTGCCTACAGCACAGCAGAGCCACAAACCTGGCATCTGGGCAACCACAGATCAGGTGGACAGACACTGACCTTGGAGCCAGATCTGAAATTTAGAATGTGACTAAGTCAATGACTTACCTTCCAGAATTCAGTTTTCTTATCCATCAGGTGAAACTAATGATGTACCTTCTCCATCTCAGATGAAGGGACGTATATTACACCTTAAAGTCATTGTAAGCAGCAAACTGATTTTGTGAATAGGAGGTCCTTTATATTGGGGTAGAGGTCTCAGGGAAAGTACAGTGCCAGGAACTGAAGGAGATTACCTGACTTTTTCTTTTTTTTTTTTTTTTTTTTAAATAAGGACTGGGTCTTGTTCTGTCACCAAGACTGGAGTGCAGTGGTGCCATCATAGCTCACTGTAACCTCGAGCTCCTGGGCTTGAGCAATCCTTTTGCCTCATCCCCTCAAGTAGCTGGGACTACAAGTGCATGCTCCCACACCTAGTTAATTTTAATTGTTTTGTAGAGATCAGGTCTTTCTATGTTACCCAGGCTGATCTCAAACTCCTGGGCTCAAGCATTCCTCCCGCTTTGGCCCCCCAAAGTGCTAGGAAGACAGGCATGAGCTGCTGTGCCTGGCTGGCCTGACTGGGCTCTCTTCTCTTCTCTTCTCTCTTTCTTTAAGAATTACAGGGGGGAGCGGGGAGGGATAGCATTAGGAGATATACCTAATGTAAATGACGAATTAATGGGTGCAGCACACCAACATGACACATGTATACATATGTAACAAACCTGCACGTTATCTTTTCAAGCTCCAATGTATGTATATGTGTGTGTATATATATATGTGTGTGTGTGTGTGTGTGTATATATATATATATGTATTTCTTTTTTGTCTTAGGATTTAGAAAAAGCAGCAGTCTTAGAAACCTTGTATGACCAGAGTGTGGGATAAGATTGAAGCAAGAAGTAATTAAATGTGCTTTAAATTATTTAAGGCAGAAAATAATGCAGTGGCCACTTCTGGATTCTGCTTTCTGAACTCAGTTAGTACTCCGGGATCACAGAGGAATGGCACTGTCTTGTGCTTGTTCCCCTTATTAAGCTCAGCATGTGGTCCAATTAATGCAGTGATCCAGAAGGCAAGGGAGGTAGTGGTGGCTTTGTACTGTTGCCTTAAGGACAGGGGGCTGTGTTCCCCGCCTGGCTCCCTCCTGTCATAGGCCTGGCTCAGGAGTTGTCTCTGCATGAGGCTGTGCAAGTCTGTGCTGTGGCTGTTGCAGCTCCCTGCTGTGAAATACAATGTGTGAGTGGGCAAAGGATATGAACAGACATTTCTCAAAAGAAGACATTCATACAGCCAACAGACACATGAAAAAATGCTCATCATCACTGGCCATCAGATAAATGCAAATCAAAACCACAATGAGATACCATCTCACACCAGTTAGAATGGCAATCATTAAAAAGTCAGGAAACAACAGGTGCTGGAGAGGATGTGGAGAAATAGGAACACTTTTACACTGTTGGTGGGATTGTAAACTAGTTCAACCATTATGGAAAACAGTATGGCGATTCCTCAAGGATCTAGAACTAGATGTACCATATGACCCAGCCATCCCACTACTGGGTATATACCCAAAGGATTATAAATCATGCTGCTATAAAGACACATGCACACGTATGTTTATTGCGGCACTATTCACAATAGCAAAGACCTGGAATCAACCCAAATGTCCATCTGTGACAGACTGGATTAAGAAAATGTGGCACATATACACCATAGAATATTATGCAGCCATAAAAAAGGATGAGTTTGCATCCTTTGTAGGGACATGGATGCAGCTGGAAACCATCATTCTTAGCAAACTATCACAAGAACAGAAAACCAAACACCGCATGTTCTCACTCATAGGTGGGAACTGAACAATGAGATCACTTGGACTCGGGAAGGGGAACATCACACATCAGGGGCCTATCATGGGGAGGGGGTAGGGGGGAGGGATTGCATTGGGAGTTATACCTGATATAAATGACGAATTGATGGGTGCTGACGAGTTGATGGGTGCAGCACACCAACATGGCACAAGTATACATATGTAACAAACCTGCACATTATGCACATGTACCCTAGAACGTAAAGTATAAAAAAAAAAAAAAAAGAAAAGAAATACAATGTGTGAACTATTGATGCATCACGTAGAATGATTCCATCTTCTCTGTGGGTCAGAGGCAAGAGTGGAGCTATTGTTGATGAAATCAGAGATGAGAGGGGTCCATGTGGATTAGAAATGGTGAGATGACTTGCCTGCCCAGATGAGGAAGCTCTTATTTCTGGGGCTCTATCTGAGGGAGGAGGTCCTGCATTGCGTCCTATCAGCCACGAGGCAGAGCCACCTGAGGTTTCCCAACAAAAAGCAGCATTGGCAAGGTAGCCATTTCAGTGTACCATGTATAAGAATGCCTCCTTCTGCCAGGCACGGTGGCTCATGCCTGTAAATCCAGCACTTTGGGAGGCCAAGGCAGGTGGATCACAAAGTCAGGAGTTCAAGACCAGCCTGGCCAATATGGTGAAACCCTGTCTCTACTAAAAAATACAAAAATTAGCCGGGCATGGTGGCAGGCACCTACAGTCCCAGCTACTCGAGAGGCTGAGGCAGGAGAATTGATTGAACCTGGGAGGCAGAGGTTGCAGTGAGCCGAGGTCATGCCACTGCACTCCAACCTGGGCGACAGAGGAAGACTCTGTCTCAAAAAAAAAAAAAAAGAATGCTTCTTTCTATCCAGGTCGAGACTTGGTTTGGTTTTTTGTTGGTTGTTCGTTTGTTCATTCACTACTACAATTTTTTTCAAGTGGCTCAGCTTTCAACTCTGCAACTAGTTTAGAAGAATGGGGTGGGGAGCAATAAGAATGACCCTGGTTACCTAAAGGAAAGGGAAGGAAAAAAGTCCCAAAAGGGGAGACTCTGGAGATGGGGCATCTTTGGGCACCCTAGGTCTCGAGCCCTGTGATTCAGTGACTTTTTCTTCACCCCCCGCAGATGGAGCGGCAGCGCCTCGCTCGAGAGAAGCAGATGAGGGAGGAGGCTGAACGCACGAGGGATGAGTTGGAGAGGAGGCTGCTGCAGATGAAAGAAGAAGCAACAATGGCCAACGAAGCACTGGTGATTTCTGAGGGGCCGGGGTTCCAGGAGGCTACCTGGGGGCTTCCTTGGCTTTTCTGAAGCTCGGTCTCCTGAAGACCATGAGTTAGCAGCGTTTGCTTTGAAAGACTTAATTTCAGCTTTAAAAAAATCAGTGCCTAGGCTGGGCGCGGTGGCTCAAGCCTGTAATCCCAGCACTTTGGGGGGCCGAGACGGGCGGATCACGAGGTCAGGAGATCAAGACCATCCTGGCTCACAAGGTGAAACCCCGTCTCTACTAAAAAATACAAAAAAACTAGCCGGGCGAGGTGGTGGGCGTCTGTAGTCCCAGCTACTCGGGAGGCTGAGGCAGGAGAATGGCGTAAACCTGGGAGGCGGAGCTTGCAGTGAGCCGAGATCTGGCCACTGCCCTCCAGCCTGGGCGACAGGAGCGAGACTCCGTCTCAAAAAAAAAAAAAAAAAAAAAAAATCAATGCCTTTTCTTTCCACCTGTGTTGGCAGAAGCAGATTTAGTTTGAGCTTATGTGCAGCCAAATTCCACTTTCACCACGAGGTTGCCTTTACAGCAGGGCTTCTCAGCCTGTGTACTACTGACATTTGGGGCTGACCATCCTTTGCTATAGGCACTAGATCCCAGTAACAGCACCTCACCCTCCATTTGTAACAATCCAAAATATCTTCAGACATTGCCATATGTCTTTTTTTTTTTTTTTTTGAGAGATGGAGTCTTGCTCTGTTGCACAGGCTGGAGTGCACAGTGGCACGATCTCGGCTTACTGCAATCTTCGCCTCCCAGGTTCAAGCGATTCTCCTGCCTCAGTCTCCCGAGCAGCTGGGATTACAGTCACGTGCCACCATGCCCAGCTAATTTGTATTTTTAGTAGAGACAAGGTTTCACCATGTTGGTCAGGCTGATTTTGAGCTCCTGACCTCGTGATCTGCCTGCCTCAGCCTCCCAAAGTGCTGTGATTATAGGTGTGAGCCACCGCGCCTAGCCATACTTTTTTTTTCTTTTGAGATGGAGTTTCGCTCTTGTTGCCCAAGCTGGAATGCAATGGCATGATCTCGGCTCACTGCAACCTCCACCTCCCGGGTTCAAGCGATTCTCCTGCCTCAGCCTCCTGAGTAGCTGGGATTACAGGCGCCCACTACCACACCCGGCTCATTTTTTGTATTTTTAGTAGAAATGGGTTTTCACCATGTTAGCCAGACTGGTCTTGAACTCCTGACCTCAGGTGATCCGTCTGCCTTGGCCTCCCAATGTGCTGGGATTATAGGCGTGAGCCACCATGCCCGGCCTGCCACATGTCTCTTGCAGGGGGCAAAAAGCTCCTCTGGTTCGAACCACTGATTTAAAGGGAAAGAGCAGAGTTTAAGTTGTTTTTCTCCACATGAAGCAGAAGCCTGAGCTGAAGTGGGTACTCAGAGAAGGTGCTCTTGTTACTCCCCATGGGTGCAGCCCAAAGGACCCTTCTGAAAAGTTGGGGAATGGGGCTTGTCATCTCTTGTCAGAGGGTCATGGAGGGCACTCAGCAGCAGGACCCCAGGAGTCCGAGACTCTGGTTTGAGACTCTTGAACATCTCAGTGTTCAAGGCAGATCTGGGTGGGAGAATAACACATGATCTGGCTTCAGCTAAGAGCACCGTGCCCTCCAGATGCGGTCTGAGGAGACAGCCGACCTGTTGGCTGAAAAGGCCCAGATCACTGAGGAGGAGGCAAAACTTCTGGCCCAGAAGGCCGCAGAGGCTGAACAGGAAATGCAACGCATCAAGGCCACAGCCATTCGCACGGAGGAGGAGAAGCGCCTGATGGAGCAGAAGGTGCTGGAAGCCGAGGTGCTGGCACTGAAGATGGCTGAGGAGTCAGAGAGGAGGTGAGGGGGCACTGGGCACCAGACTGGCGAGGAGGCTGGCGAAGGGCCACAGACCAGCCTTCCCTGAGGCTGAGCTCTACAGCAGCTGTCCTCAAGCTGCTTCCCCATCTTCTGGGCAGGCGGGGAGGCTCCTCCTTGGCTGATGGTGACTGGTGCTTCATCTGTTGTGGGGTTGGCGCTACTAGTTGGGCACAGGAACTCAGTTCTCCTGCCAGGTGGGCCCCTCTGTTGTGTCTCTTTGATAAGCCCCTGTCTCCCTGATGGCCGTGTGTGCAGGAAAACCCCTGAGCATATCCACAGACTGCTTTCAGCTAAAAAGATGTGAGGAGGCTCTTTGTGCATTTAAAAAAAAAAACAAAACAAAACAAAACAAAAAAAAAACGTGGTTCTTTTCTGCTTTCATTCGGTGGGTCTACAGGAGAACAGCAGCTGCTCACCTTTAAAGGGAAACTATGCCTGCATTCCCCAGCCTTCCTTGGCACATGGGGAAGCGGGGCTAGGATGGTCTCTGTGACTGGGATGTCCCACTTAAGGCCAGGTTGAAGGATGGAACTGTTGTCTGTACTTTTGAAAGACTATTATAGGCCTGCAACCTTCAGATAAACACTGACACATTCCCCACAGCTTTTGGCTCTGTTGATTTAGAGCACTTGAATTTGACTTTTAGCTACCAAGGTGCAGTCACTACAGTTTTCCTCACCACTCTTTGCATGTCATTCTGGGAATATGGTTCCCTTTTGCCTGCCCTGCTTCAGGTCCCTTGCTGTATGCGGGTCACACTCGCTGTGCGTGATGCAGGTCGGGCCAGGCCTCACATGCCGTGTCCACCCTGAGCCTCATAGGGTGAGGATCTGCACCAGGGTGCGGGTGCCCTCAGTGACGGGGCTCATCTTACTGCTGGAGAAAGTGGGCACAAGGCCCACCAGTGTTTTATCTGGGGGCTGTGAAGACGCAGTTCTTGTATATTCTGCCCTTTGTGATCCAATATAAGAACTTTGATCCTCTGGGCTCTTCCTTTGCCCAGCTCACTCTCACTCAAAAACAAAGCAGAGAAAGCTGCTGGTGCCCCTCCAGCTCCTCCGTCTCCTGGCTGTAGAAGGTCTGGTTTCTCTCAGTTTTCCTGCTCTTCCAGTTTAGATTTACCAACTCAAACGAAAATTCTCAAGAATGTTGTCCTTGCTTTGGAAGTTCTGATTTCATGTAAATGTCCCTGTCTCACTGTCCTTTTTCACCTCTTCAGGTGCCATCCTCAGGGTTAGCCCAGGTCCCTCCTCTGCAGGGGTGGTGTGGGGTCTTTTCCCACCACCTGCCCTCTTCTGTGAAGCTGACATCTCATCCTTTCCTTGCAGGGCCAAAGAGGCAGATCAGCTGAAGCAGGACCTGCAGGAAGCACGCGAGGCAGAGCGAAGAGCCAAGCAGAAGCTCCTGGAGATTGCCACCAAGCCCACGTACCCGGTGAGCTGGGGGGCCACCAGCTGGGGCTGCCTTAGTCCTGCTGGGTGATATTCTCTTTCTTCCCGGCCCTTCAGTTCATCTGGTGGTGCCTTCAGGGTGACCATTCAAGCAAACGCATGGCAGGATGAGAGATGCAGAGAGCCTGCAGTTAGGGACCGGGTAGAACATCCTGGTCTGCCATTTGGCTTTGGACTAGTTAGTTGTCTCTTTGGTTGCCTGGATAACAGGCAACAGGCCTTTTCCAGTTCTGGAATGTTTTTCTTGTTCTAAGTAATATAGTCCCAAATTATCCTCAAGCGAATTTGCTCTCTTGCCTCTTAATGCTGAGCTGAATGTAATCTTCAACTATCAGTATATACCATATATCATAATTATAGTTCTGGGAAGGGATTGGCTGTATACCTCAGAGTGAATTACTGCCATGCAAGAACAAGCAGCCACTCTCAGTTTGGGGACACAGAGGCAGACTTCCATTAAATGGGGTCACAAAATGAATAGAAACCTCTTTCCCTCCTTTCTTCTGTGCATTCAGTTTGGCATTTTATTTTTTATTTTTTTTTGCGTATTCAGTGTCCACATAGTGCCACGCAGTTGAAAGTCTCTGTCCTGACAGGTGTTCTCAGGGTGCACAGGTGCCTAGAGGAGGAGGACACAGCCCAGCCTGGAGGGGCAGGAGAGGCTCAATATGGTGTCTACACTGATGCTTGGAGGGGGAGCAGGAAGTAGCCAGGTAGAGAAGAGAACATGGGGTATTTAGGGTGAGGGCACAGATGCACACACATGGCCCAGACTCACACACAGCACAGTCATCTACATGGCACATCCATACACACAGCACAGACACACACATGTACCCATACATATGTTCATGCATATGGCACATGCACACACACAGCACGGACACACACACGTACCCATACTTACATTCAAGCACATGGTACAGGCACATACATGACCCAGATGCACACAGGGCACCAGAGCCACAAGCTGCCCAGGGTTTGAGGTGGGGAAAACGTAAGCAGTTTGCTGTTGCCGTATATCCTGGTTCTCTGTTACTGTGTAACAACCCACCCAAGCCAACTGTGTGGCCGAAACAACCCTTTATTATACCTCTGGTGGCTTGTTGGGTTAACTGGGCCAGACAGAGATCCTTGCTGGGGATCTCTCTGGTGGTCACAGTCAGATGGTAGCTGGGACTGGAGTCGTCTGAGCACTCAGCTGGGCTGAACACCTGAGATGTATGTTTTGTTTTTATTTTTTATTTTGTTTATCATTATTATTTTTTTTGAGAGAGAGAGAGAGTTTTATTTACTCTGTCACCCAGGCTGGAATGCAGTGGCAGAATCTCGGCTCACTGCAACCTCCGCCTGGTAGGCTCAAGCGATCCTCCTGCCCCAGTCTCCTGAGTAGCTGGGACCACAGGCATGCGCCACCATGCCCAGCTAATTTTATTTTTATTTTTTGGTAGGGACAGGGTTTTGCCATGTTGCCCCAGCTGGTCTCAAACTCCAGAGCTTAAGTGATCTGCCTGCCTCAGCTTCCCAAAGTGCTGGGATTATAGGCATGAGCCACTGTGCCCAGCCTCTATGTGTTGTTTTTAAAATATACACTGGAGCGCCGGGTGCGGTGGCTAAAGCCTGTAATCCCAGCACTTTGGGAGGCCGAGACGGGTGGATCACGAGGTCAGGAGATCAAGACCATCCTGGCTAACACGGTGAAACCCCGTCTCTACTAAAAAATACAAAAAACTAGCCGGGCGAGGTGGCGGGCGCCTGTAGTCCCAGCTACTCGGGAGGCTGAGTCAGGAGAATGGCGTAAACCCGGGAGGCGGAGCTTGCAGTGAGCTGAGATCCGGCCACTGCACTCCAGCCTGGGCCACAGAGCCAGACTCCGTCTCAAAAAATAAAATAAAATAAAATAAAATAAAATAAAATAAAATAAAATAAAATATACACTGGAGCAAAGCTTATACACTGCTGTAACTGCTCTCTCCTCTTAGCAGTCAATCCTAGAGGAGATCATCCATATCAGCTTTTTAATCATGTTTTGTGTGTGGATGAATTGTAATTCATTTAACCAGTCCCTCACGGATGAGTATTTAGTCTGTTTTCTTTTGCAATTTTGAACAAAATGGCACTGAATATCCCTGAACACAAATCTTGACACACACACGTGGATATATTGGTAGAATAAATTCTAATAATAGAACCGTGGGGTCAAATTTTCAATTTTGATACTCTTCAAAGAAGTTGTACCAGTTCATGCTCTCACTAATGGTGCAGCAACTAGTACTGGTTTTCGCTGGAAATTTTTATGAAGTGTAACATACATGTAGAGAAGTGCCCAGATTACAACTGTACAGCTTGAATAATTTTCACAAACTGAACATACCTATGTACCCAGCACCCAGATCAGAAAACAGGACATCCCTGGCACCCCAGGAACCGTCTCTCAGCACCCTTGCAGACAGTCTGCCTCAGGCCTTGAGAATGTCTCAAATGAATGTTCCAAGCCTCTGCTCTTTCCCAGACAGTGTCCTAGACTCAGTACGGGATCCAAGGATGAAAAAGAGGCAGATTGTTTGCAGGAAACTTGCAAATAGTAGAAAGAAGATACAGCCAAAAAGAAATCTTTTACAGGGTGGAATTGCAGAAGAACCATTAGAGAACTGTAAATACAGCATTAAGGGACAGTAAAGAAAAGGGTTGCTAGCTGGCTGGGAGGGTCTAAAAAGGCTTTGGTGTTGGCCGGGCGCGGTGGCTAAAGCCTGTAATCCCAGCACTTTGGGAGGCCGAGATGGGCGGATCACGAGGTCAGGAGATCGAGACCATCCTGGCTAACACGGTGAAACCCCGTCTCTACTAAAAAATACAAAAAGCTAGCCGGGCGAGGTGGCAGGCGTCTGTAGTCCCAGCTACTCGGGAGGCTGAGGCAGGAGAATGGCGTAAACCTGGGAGGCGGAGCTTGCAGTGAGCTGAGATCTGGCCACTGCACTCCAGCCCGGGCGACAGAGCGAGACTCCGTCTCAAAAAAAAAAAAAAAAAAAAAAAAAAAAAAAAAAAAAAAAAAAAAAAAAGGGCTTTGGTGAGAGATCATGGTGTTTGAGAAGGGCCTTGAATGAGCGATGGACATAGGGAGGAGAAATGGGATAGGCAGGGGTACAGAGATGGGAAGGCAGTAGTCCAGGGGATAATAAACAATATTGTCTATGACTTAGTAGGGCACATAGTAGGAGAAGCCAGGGAGCTAGATTGGGGCCCTCTTTAGATGACCCTTTGTTCTGGGATGAAAGTCAGAAACAAAAAACAAACAAAAAAAAAAACTACACCACCACTGCTTCAAGACCTACTCCGGTTCCATTGTCCAATCCCAAGCCCCTTGGTGGGAAGGTGGAGCCCTTTGTGGTGGTGCCCATCTCCCGCCCCACCTCTCCACACTGTATGGCAGACTCCTGGCACCTTTGCTGGGTAGTGCCCCACCCATTGCCATACCTCCCACCTGGCAAACCTTCTCGTGGCACTGTCTTGGATCCCAGCAAAAGCAGCATCTCTTCTAGCCTCTGTTCGCTCCCTGGCTACAGTGTTTACCTTTTTTAACAGTGATGATCTGTGAACACATCTATTTCCTGAACAAAACTTTCAGCTGCTCAATGCCAAGGATGCTGTTTTGTTTTCTGCATCTCCAGCCCCTCTCACAGGGCCCAGGAGTTTCCTAAATGAAAAAGCGAGTGGGAGTTTGTGTTTGATTCAGCTGAGCGTGAAGAACGGTTAGAGATTTGAGGGGTGAGGGATGATTTTCCTGGATTTGTAGTCTTTGGTATTGTTCACCTGGCAGTGGCAAATGTGGAGGGACTGAAGTGGAGGGGCTCATAGTGGCATTGGGAGATAGGACCCAAGTTGTGCCTATCGCCACTGTGGCTGCTGGAGGATCGGTTGTCAACACAGTAGTGCCCCTCTGTTCTTGTATGACCCAAGCTCCTAATCCGAAATTTCTCATTAATAGCCCATGAACCCAATTCCAGCACCGTTGCCTCCTGACATACCAAGCTTCAACCTCATTGGTGACAGCCTGTCTTTCGACTTCAAGGATACTGACATGAAGCGACTTTCCATGGAGATAGAGAAAGAAAAGTATGTAGCCCCCTGTGCCCTGTTGTGGGCAGCCATGAACCAGAGTGAGTGATTGGGGCCTTGGGAAGCTGGGGCAGAGGTGAGGGGTTGCTGAAACAGCCTGTCATTAGTTCCTACAAAGGTTTGCTCTGCTCTTACCCGCTGGAGGAAGAATTTCCTTTTTGGAAATTAAGGGACAACAGATCAGCATTCATTCTGAATGAATAAAAATAAAAATTTTTATCCAGGATAAAAATAACACTTGACTAGTGACCTGGAGTTTATGATGGCTCTAAACCTCACCTAAAGTGTAGGACTGGGTTGTTAGCATCTCTGAGTCAGTTCAACTGCTGTTATGCTACTGGACTGTAGTCGCCTCCTAGTTGAGATTTCCAGTGACTGGGATCTGTGGTGGTTCCCATGTCTAGAACAAAGAAAGATTAGAGAAGAGACTCAGGCTCGAGGCTAAGGAAAGCTGACAGCTGGTGGGGCCACTTTGCTGCAGTGGATGGCGCTGGGCAGGGCCCCAGCATGCCCTGATCATGGCAGCTTTTGCTGAGCTGTCCTCCGTCTTCCCTTTATCGTGGGTAGAAGTGGATCAGAGATGGAAAGGAAAGGATTCCCACTGCAGAGGAAGTCTAAGTGAGGGCCCCTAGTTCCCAGAGCTAGTGGTAAGTTGGTTAACTGCCACTGCTTGCCAGAGGACAACCACAGCAGCTACCATGCATTGAGTGCCTGTGTGTCAGGGTTTTTGGCTTTTGTCTCAGTTAATTCCTACTAACTAACAAACATCAAACTGACATCAAAGGTAGGTTTTCATGTTCCCATTTTATAAGGGAGAATTCAGATTTAGAGAGTTTAGTGAACTCCCACAGCATCACACAGCTGATGCAGAGGAGTCCCTGGGTTGAAACCCCACACCCATCTGACTCTGCAACCCATGTGCTTTTACCAAGGGAAGTAGCCTCAGGAAAACCCTTTGGGGAAAGTGTCTCCATGGAGTCCTGTATGGGCAACCACAATCCAGGCTGTTTTTCTTTGGGCTTTCACACTGAGGGTATAGCTAAGTAGCCAGTGAACCAGAGCCTCTAGCTGTCATATCTGCTGTCCATGTTCCTTTCACTATTATCCAGACATATATATTTATGTGGTTGGGATCGGGGATCAGGGTGAAGCTATTTTGCTATTTTATAGTTTGTATTTTGTTACTATCTTAGTTTGTTTTGGCTACTGTAACAAAATATCAGAGGCTAGGTAGCTTATAAACAACAGAAATTTATTTCTTGGCCAGGCACAGTGGCTCATGCCTATAATTCCAGCACTTTGGGAGTCCAAGGCGGGCAGATGGCTTGAGCCAGGAGTTCAAGACCAGCCTGGGCAACATGGCGAAACCCCATTTCTACTAAAAATACAAAAATTAGCTGGGTGTGGTGGCGCATGCCTGTGGTCCCAGCTACTCGGGAGGCTGAGGCAGTAGGATTGCTTGAGCCTGGAAGGCAGAGGTTGCAGTGAGCCCAGATCATACCACTGCACTCCAGCCCAGGCAACAGAGAGACACCCTGTCTCAAAAAAAAAAAAAAGAAAAAAGAAAGAAATTGATTTCTTACAGTTTGGGAGGCTGGAAAGGCCAAGATCAAGGCGCGGGCAGAGGTGGAGTCTGGTGAGGGCATTCTTCCTGGTTCATAGTCAGCCCTTGTCGCTGCGTGCCCACCCAGTGGAAGGGATGAAGGGTCTCTCTGGAGTTTCTTTTATAAGGGCACTAATCCCATTCATGAGGCTCCACCCTCATGACTTCCCAAAGGCCCCATCTCCTGACGCCGTTTTTTTGTTGTTGTTTTTTTGAGACGGAGTCTCGCTCTGTTGCCCGAGCTGGAGTGCAGTGGTGCGATCTCAGCTCACTGTAACCTCTGCCTCCTGGGTTCAAGCGATTCTCCTGTCTCAGCCTCCTGAGTAGCTGGGATTACCGGCGCATGCTACCACACCCAGCTAACTTTTGTATTTTTAGTAGAGATAGGGTTTCACCATGTTGGTCAGGCTGATCTCAAACTTCTGACCTCATGGTCTGCCCACCTTGGCCTCCCAAAGTGCTGGGATTGCAGGCATGAGCCACTACGCCCAGCTGGCAATTAGGTTTTGACATATGAATTTTGAAGACACGAGCATTCAGACCATAGCACTTCTTACCCTTGCACATATTGGCAGAGTCTCTATACTAACCATAGCAGTCCCTATGGAATGTTTTTGGTATTTGTATTGCATGGTTTTTCTGGCCATGCCTTGTAGTTGGATGCTTTGTGGGTGGTTTCCAGACTTTCACCATCATAGATGCTATCACTCAGTGTGTCTGTTCTCAGGTGAGGGTAGGGATCTTTTCTTCCTTGCGTTGGGTGAGCTTCTGAGTGAGCTTCTGTCATCTTTATATGAAGTCTCAGAACAAGTGGGACTGTGGATGTGGCCTATCAAAAGAGATCACGTGAAGCTGGGCGCTGTGGCTTATGCCTGTAATCCCAGCACTTTGAGGCCAGGGGTTCAAAGCCAGCCTGGGGAGCATAGCAAGATCCTATAAAAAAAAAAAAGAGGCCGGGCGCGGTGGCTCAAGCCTGTAATCCCAGCACTTTGGGAGGCCGAGACGGGCGGATCACGAGGTCAGGAGATCGAGACCATCCTGGCTAACATGGTGAAACCCCGTCTCTACTAAAAAATACAAAAAACTAGCCGGGCGAGGTGGCGGGCGCCTGTAGTCCCAGCTACTTGGGAGGCTGAGGCAGGAGAAAGGCGTAAACCCGGGAGGCGGAGCTTGCAGTGAGCTGAGATCCGGCCACTGCACTCCAGCCCGGGCGACAGAGCGAGACTCCGTCTCAAAAAAAAAAAAAAAAAAAAAAAAAAGAGTTTACTTGAATTACTGCTCCAAGAAGGGTTGAGACAAGGAGATTGTTCTGGGTTCCTAGGAAGCTTGTTTCATGTATTTTTTTTTTTTTTTTGGTGCAGAACGAAAAGCTGTCTGTGACAGCTGGTATTTGTAGAGCCCCCTATGAGAATTTACCAAGGACTTTTCTACTCTTTCTTTTTCTTTCCTTTTCTTTTTCTTTTTCTTCTTTTTTTTTTTTTTTTTTTTTCTTTTTTTTAATAGAGGCAGGATCTCGCTATGTTTCCCAAGCTGGTCTCCAACTCCTGGACTCAAGCAATCCTCCTGCTTCAGCCACCCAAAGTACTGGGATTACAGGTGGAGCCACGATACCTGGCCTCCACTTTTTTTTAATTTAATCCTGACCACGGCCCTGTGATCATTATCCCAATTTTAATGATGAGGAAACATTCATAGCACTTAAGTGACCAGCCCAAGCTCCACGGCCTGTGAGTGGCCAAGTAAAGATGTGAACCCCAGGCCTCAAACCCTAGATCCTGTGCCAAGCAGCTTGTGGGCCACAGAGCACCTGAGCCGTGTCTCACTGTCGCCCAAGCCCTGATGCATGATACCCTCTTGCCGGCAGAGTGGAATACATGGAAAAGAGCAAGCATCTGCAGGAGCAGCTCAATGAACTCAAGACAGAAATCGAGGCCTTGAAACTGAAAGAGAGGGAGACGGCTCTGGATATTCTGCACAATGAGAACTCCGACAGGGGTGGCAGCAGCAAGCACAATACCATTAAAAAGGTACCCAGGGTCTCTTTTCTTGTATTTTGCTGATCAGGACCATCATTAATGAAATATGAGGTTGGCATCTGGTTTTCTCAGTAGCCAAGTCACTAGACTGTTAGCATCTTTTGTATGTACTTAGTTGAGGAAATTTTTAAACTTATACCAGAAAGGGAGTGTAATCTGCCAGTGACTATGAACCCATTGGCTGGATGGCAGTTGAGCTTGTGTTAAAAGCTCTGACGTAATGAACCCCTGTTACATGGTGGGTTTTGATTCATCATTTAGCAGTAAAGCATAACGCCGTTTTAAGCCAAGGGGTGTTATGCCCAGGGAGCTGCCTTACTTTATGAGAAAGCGGAATGAAATGGAGGCTATTGAGAATGGACTTTCCCTCTAGTCTTGTTGTGTCTTTAAGTGGCAAGGACTATAAAACCAAACTGAATTTTTAACTTTTTTCATACTTAAAAGGAAGCGTCTAGGAGAGAACCTCTTTGTTTTGAAAGAGAAGACTTTATTATGTTGCAAATGGTTTCATATCTTTCTCTATTGGTATTTTGAGCTTTCAGCATTGTTGAGTTTCAGAAGCTAAATTTCATACTAATTATCAGCCCAAGAGTATACCTCTTTCATTTGGGCCAAGCAGAAGGGTCCTCTCTTGCCAAATAATGCTCTGCTCTTAACTGATAGCCCAGGATCAGGTTAACACCTATAAAATAGGTGTTATTAAGATAAAACTGTCCATTGAGTGTAGGTGATACTGATGCAGTTAATTTTTTACTCTTTACCTCAGTATTTAAAATGGGCTTCCAGTTTTACAGACTGTCTCTGTTTTTAGTGGTTAAGCTGTATCTGAAAACTGCAGGGGATCTGTTTCTACCTGCCGTCGTTACTGGGTACAGCAGGCAGCCCTGACTTCTACCTCTTGACTCCAGTCAGAACTGGCCCTGGGTAGAGAATTCCTTTTAATAGTGCAACCTAGAAGGAAAGGCATTTCCACATTCCACATTCTTCTTTTCTCTGGCTTCTGTAATTTACCAGGCTTCCCTTCCAAAACAAAATTATTAAATAGTAAAGAGAAGTTCAAGGGAGGCCTCAGCCATTAAGGAAAGAGGTAAAACAATGACTGAGCCAGTCAGCCCTTAAATGAACTGCCTTTAGACACCCCACCTCACCCCAGCCTTGTCATCTGGGTCCCCGGAACAGTCTCACCATTTCCACTGCGGCTGCAATGAGCAGGGCCTTCAGCCATAGAAACCTGCAGTGTGAAAGCTGGAGAGACCCCGTTCCAAGCCATTAAAACAAACAAGATCACTCGTCACGATTTCAGGCCTATCCAAGCATTTTGCAGATGGCACTTATGGCATTGTTGATATCACAGGGTATGTTTTTGTTTTTCTTCATTTTATTTTGCTGGTTTAGCCTCAAGCCCAAGGCAGAAGACCTATCTGCATTTGAGCCCTCAAAGTAGGTTGTTCCCAGGTACTCTTTCTGTGGTGATGGCACTGCCCTCTGTGATACTAACCCGTGCATGAGCTTGCCTGTCTCTGTCCTCGGGCCACACTGAGCCCTTACGAGGGCAGGTGGTGCCTGGGTACTGGCCGCAGCATGCTTTGAGTCTAAAAGCAGGCACCCGCCCTGTGGAGCCAGACCAGCCTCCAGGGCCCCAGAAGACTGCCTCGTTCCGAAGAGCATGTCATGGGGCTGTAGGACCGGCCGTTCTTCCCATCTCGTGTCATTGTTGGGCTGGGGAAGGTTATGGCTTCTTGTCCAGTCAGGTGTGTCTAAAAGTCCTTTGTCTTGGTGGTATACTCCTAGCATGGAAATGGGGTCAATCTGGGCACTTTTGAGACTGGTGTCTGTAACTCGAGATCAAGACCTTTTACGCGGTGACAGCCTCTCAAGACCCATGGTCACTCCTGGCAGCTTCTGGTCGTGGGGCGAAGGGGTTGCCTGTGCTGGCTCATTTTCCTTTAGAGCTTTCCCTTTCTGTACACAGCCCTTTTCCTTTCAAATAAAGCAAACCCAGAGCACAGGGTCTGATGTGTGAGTCCACGGGGAGTGGACTGTCTGTTCGTCCGTGCTCAGCCGCCTCTGCTTCAGCTTCCACTCCACAGGCTGAGCAGAGATGTGGTCAGAGTGAACTCACATTGGAACAGTACAGTCATGGCACCCCGGAGAGGAGCGGTCACTGGTTGCTGAGTGAATTAACTGAATGTTTGCTGCTTTTCTCCTGCAACAGTTCGTTATTCTTCCAGCATGCCTAGGCAGTAGAGAGAATGTATTTTGCCCAAGAATAAAATGACATCCTGCCTCTACTTCTCACCTAATCCCCAGTAGTACCCATGCCAACAAGCCCCACACCACCCGACAGCAGTGTAGGATGTGTCCTTTGGAGTCTTCCCCGCAGTTTCTGCTCATAGACTAGAATAAGCTAATTGGAACCTTCCTACCAAAAAGAGGTCTGGCATAAGATAGATCCTACTTGTGGTCGTTATCCCATCAAGAGAGGTCAGCTGTTAAAGTCCCTGATAGATCTTATTAAAAGGTACACTTGAGCCGTTAGTGGTTCTAAGAATCCATGACATGAACCCTGTTTTGTATGTGATACTTTCATTTAGCGGGCTCCGGTTTCTTCAGCTTTCATACCTATGTTGGCATTGATACCCTGATACAGAACAGTCCGTGCTCAGAGCAGGGCAGTTATGGCCAGCGTTGTCATGGGCAGGCCAGCGCACAGCACCCAGAGCAGCCTGGTGGACCCACCTCTTGGTTTACTGAACTTTTTGTAACCACGAGGGCAAGCAGAAAACCCCGCTGCATTTCACCCAGTGCTGCCAGGTGTTCCCTCCATGGGAAGGTGCTGCTCAGCCCGAATGTCATTTCCTCTTTCTTCCTTCTATAATGATGCAGAGTGCTGAAATTCTTCAGGGTCCTGATTTTGACTGTCATTTCACACTGAGCTTTTACTGCAGACAAAAGAAGTTTCATTTTTAGTTAAATTTGCACTGCTCCTAGGACATACATGGATGCATTTATTTATTTATTCATTTTAATGTCTTGATGTGAACTTGTTTTTAAAGCAGGCTGCCAGGCAGTTAATCAAACACTCGGGTTAATCAAGGGTTAATAAAAGCATGGACTTGATGTTTAATATGACAAGAGTTCTCTCAGCATCACTAGATTAAATAGTGCTGCACTACTAAATTTTGCTGCACATGAAGTTCAGTGCACGTTCCATTTTCTAGACTTTGGCAGTCCCTGTGGTCAGTGACCGGGACTGATGAGCAGCCACATGCCTGCACTAGGGTGGCTCTGGGGTGGTGCATGCTGCAGTCTGGCTGGCACAAGCCTAGCTGAAGAGAAGTGCTGCTTTAGGCGTGGATGTGGGGATACCTAGATGTCAAGGGCAGAACTCCATCTAGAATGCCTGGGGATGAGATGCAAAAGCTGGTAGTGAATGGAACAGTTTCCAGTGTCCAAAAGCTCACTAATCTGGGATCATACCAGCCTGCACTGATGTTAGTTTTCTTTTATTTTGAGACACGATCTCCCTCTGTCACCCAGGCTGGTACGTTCTTGGCTCACTGCAACCTCCACCTCCCAGGCTCAAGTGATCCTCCTGCCTCAGCCTCCCAAGTAGCTGAGACTACTAATTTTTGTATTTTTTGTAGAGATGGGGTTTCACCATGTTGCCCAGGCCGGTCTTGAACTCCTGAGCTCAACAGATCTGCCCAACTCTGCCTCCCAGAGTGCTGGGATTATAAAAGTGAGCCACCGTGCCTGGCCTCTTTTGTTTTTAATAAGGTTTTTTGTTTTGTTTTGTTGAGACAGGATCTCACTCTGTCACCCACATTGGTGACAGCCTCAACCTCCTGGGCTCAAGCGATCCTCCCACCTCAGCCTCCCAAGTAGCTGGGACTACAGGCATTTGCCACTACGCTTGACTGATTTTTTAATTTTTATTTCTATAAAGATGGGTTTTGCCATGTTGTCCAGGCTGGCCTCGAACTCCTAAACTCAAGTGGATCTTCCCACCACAGCCTCCCAAAATGCTGGGATTACACACATGAGCCATCTTGCCCGGCCATTGTATTTGTCCTCGCCTTCTGTACTCTTCTGCCTCACTGAGAGGTCTCAGAGTCTGCTGTGTGATTTCAGCAGTGCCCATGGGGACTGTGTAACATTGAAGCTAATTCAAGGAGTTTGCCCTTAGGTTATGAGGGGTTAACACATTCCCTCAGGAATGCTGAGCGGCCATCCAGTCGGATTAACCGAGGTTCCTACTTCTCTGCCACTTCCTTTTTCCTTTTTTTTTTTTTTTTTTTTTTTGAGGCGGAGTCTCGCTCTGTCGCGGGACTGGAGTGCAGTGGCCGGATCTCAGCTCACTGCAAGCTCCGCCTCCCAGGTTTACGCCATTCTTCTGCCTCAGCCTCCCGAGTAGCTGGGACTACAGGCGCCCACCACCGCGCCTGGCTAATTTTTTGTATTTTTTTAGTAGAGACGGGGTTTCACCGTGTTAGCCAGGATGGTCTCGATCTCCAGACCTTGTGATCCGCCTGTCTCGGCCTCCCAAAGTGCTGGGATTACAGGCTTGAGCCACCGCGCCCGGCCTTTTTTCTATAATTCTTATGCTCGCTCTCTCTCTTTTTTTTTTTAATTATACTTTAAGTTCTAGGGTACATGTGCACAACGTGCAGGTTTGTTACATATGTATACATGCAGCCATAAAAAAGGATGAATTCTTACTCTCTCGAGGCACAGTGTCCTCACCTTCAAAAGGTGAATAAAAATAGTCTTTGCCCCCAGGACTG
Organism: Rhinopithecus roxellana; assembly: GCF_007565055.1. Classification (NCBI taxonomy): domain Eukaryota; kingdom Metazoa; phylum Chordata; class Mammalia; order Primates; family Cercopithecidae; genus Rhinopithecus; species Rhinopithecus roxellana. The sequence goes on along the minus strand of NC_044561.1, from coordinate 20,882,856 downwards.
TTGTGAGGGATAAATGAGACAATGTGCATGAAACACTCAGTGCGCAGTCAGAGCTCAGTTAGGGGTTAAAACTCTGAAAAGGGAAAATCTGCTTGTGATCCTGCAGCAAAGGGCGAAGGACAGCATGTGAGCCACACCGCCAAATCTAGGTACACAGCTTGTGCTGGGCATATTCATTCATTGTATTAATTGCTACATGGCTGGAAGTAAAAACTTTTAAAAAGCCATAATTGGCTGGGCACAGTGGCTCACACCTATAATCCCAGCACTTTGGGAGGCCGAGGCAGGTGAATCACCTGAGGTCGGGAGTTCAAGACCAGCCTGATCAACATGGAGAAACCCCATCTCTACCTAAAATACAAAATTTGCCGGGTGTGGTGGCGCATGCCTGTAAACCCAGCTACTTGGGAGGCGGAGGCAGGAGAATCGCTTGAACCTGGGAGATGGAGGTTGCGGTGAGCCAAGATCATGCCATTGCACTCCAGCCTGAGCAACAAGAGCAAGACTCTGTCTCAAAAATAAATAAATAAATAGCCATAATTAACTTCACTAGTTCCTTGTAATATTTGACTTGAGTTTGCAAGGATATATTTTTCTCCTCTTGCTAATCTTAACTTCCTATATTTCCATTTTTCCCAATTGATGATCAGTACAACTAGTTTGGCATTTGCATCTGAGTCAGAGCAGTGCTAGCGATCAAAAGCCACCCTGGGGAACCTGGAATTGTTTCATTCTCAGCGGGAGCGACACATGTCCTGGCATCTGAGCCTTCCAAGTGAGGGGAATGAGTCTGGCAGTCAGGCTGGGGTTGGGCGACACAGGGTACCTTGAGCTTGACTTTTGTGCCTTCAGAGCCACAGTGCTGATGATGGGAGTGGTGGCTTGGTGTGGCGTAACTGTACCACCACACCTTGAAGGTAAAGTGCAGTCTTGGAATATATACATTCAGGGTCTTTCTTTCATCCCTTCTCAAAAGAGGGGTTTCAGTCTCCCGATCCTGAGCTGGTCTGAGTGCCAGCAAACAAAGTCATCACTTTTGTGCCTGTGGTCTCCCAGGGAGCACAGGATTTCCAAGGAAATTGATGGATGAGAAATCATGGGGGTGGTGGAGCTTAGAAAGCTTATTTCATTAGTAAATGGTTTGAACCGTCAAGGTCCAGCTGTGGTTTCCACTGATGGAGGAACAGGAAGAAGAGGAGCCTTGACATTTATCTCAAGCGCCAGCAGCTTCTCTTGGATCAGGAAGACATAAAAGTCCAATGTCATCTTCAATTTGTGCGGGCTCCCCTTGGAGTTGCAGAGCCGGTGAAGTGAAGTAGAACAGTTAAAAAAACACCCGGGGAAGTGATAAATCACAGAGAGAGATTGCATATGCGGGAAAGGCGTCTCCCACAATTAAAACAAGTGGCTAGAGCCTCCCTGGCGACCTCTGGTCTGTACTGCCAGCCCTGAAGATGGCTGCTAAATTACTTAAGTTTAATAGGTAGTTAATATAGCCAACCCTCCTTATGACCCCAGTGGGCCGAATGGCTCTACTTGCTCTAGGAACTGGGCGTTGTATGGGTAGCGCATCTTTGGCCTTGACATAAAAGATAGCATACTGGCTCGCCAGCCCCGAACCTTCCCTTTCTTGTTGCTGGAGCAAGGCAGGGGGTGAGAGGGGGAAGGAAAGAAAAAGGAGTGGGGAGTGGGGTGGGTAGCAAGCATTAACAGGGAGCAAGCAGTAGCAGCACCAGATGTGGGCGTAGCACACTGGGAAGAAATTGCAGTGGCCATCCGAATTCTTCCTCTCCACTTCCCGGCTCTGTGGAAGCCCAGGGAAGGCTTTAGGAACTGTGGGCTGTTCTTAGTGCTCCTCCCGGCTGGGACATCTTGAGCTCATCTCTGAAGGCCACTCCTACCACTCTCACACACTGAGTTCCTGGTTTCTCGTAACTGTTGAGAGCTTAGTTTTCTTGCTTGTTTCTGGTAGGGTGGCTCTAGATAGAAGAACGTATCAGCCTCTTTTCCAAAAGTCTACAAGCCAATCCTCTTTTTGGTTAAGAGACTTTACCTGGTCAAGCAGTTATTCTTTGGGAGGTGTTGAAGAGCCTACAAACCTGCCTTGCCTGCCTAGGTATTTTACGACCATTTGGAAGTGCCTGAGGATATTACCAGGCCTTACTTGATACAGTAAAACATCCCGTTTGGCCTCTGGGCACTGAAGATATGTTTCAGTGCAGCTCTCCTCCGGCACCGGATTTGTTGGTGCAACAGTGGGAGGGAAGAGCCGGATGCAAACTCATTCTTCGAGCCTGAGGTTCTGTTCTCATGATCCTTGCCGTTCTGTTCTCATGATCCTTGCCGTGATTTCTCTTTTGATGTTGGCAATTTAAAAATGACATCAGTCTATCTGGACCTTTTTCCTAAGGCTCTTGCTCAGATCACTCAGTGGATAGCTGCCACCTGCCCAGTAAGGTGAATCAGGCCCATTAGGCCATTTGTTAGGGGAAGGAAAGGAGGAGCAGTGGAGGGCCCCGCCGGCGCCACAGGGCAGCCTGCAAAGCAGGCAGGCAGGTTTCCAGGCAGCTTCTGCTGCTTTGGGTCCCTCAGGGATTAATACACAAAAAGGGCCCCTTGGGTATTCAGTGGCAGATTTCTCTTGAGAGCAGATAAAGTTGCTAATACCACATTGGATTTGTTCATTGGGGTGGACTTGGCCTTTCATTCCACCTCTGTGTAGGGTAAGTGTATGGGTAGTGCTCCCACTGTGCACATCACCAGATGGCATTTGGGTGCAAACTGTCCCTAGCAAGACTGCAGAAAAGCTTGATCTGGGACGTGGTGGCTCATGCCTGTAATCCCAGCACTTTGGGAGGCCGAGGTGGGTGGATCACATGGTCAAGAGATCAAGACCATCCTGGCCAACATGGTGAAACCCCGTTTCTATTAGGCCGGGCGCGGTGGCTCAAGCCTGTAATCCCAGCACTTTGGGAGGCCGAGAAGGGCGGATCACGAGGTCAGGAGATCGAGACCATCCTGGCTAACACGGTGAAACCCCGTCTCTACTAAAAACTACAAAAAACTAGCCGGGTGACGTGGCGGTGCCTGTAGTCCCAGCTACCCGGGAGGCTGAGACAGGAGAATGGCCTGAACCCGGGAGGCGGAGCTTGCAGTGAGCTGAGATCCTGCCACAGCACTCCAGCCTGGGTGACAGAGCGAGACTCCGTCTCAAAAAAAAAAAAAAAAGAAACCCCGTTTCTACTAAAAATACAAAAATTAGCTGGGCATGGTGGCACGCGCCTGTAGTCCCAGCTACTCAGGAGGCTGAGACAGGAGAATTGCTTGAACCCGGGAGGCAGAGGTTGCAGTGAGCCGAGATCGTGCCACTGCAGTCCAGCCTGGCAATAGAGTGAGACTCCATCTCAAAAAAAAGAAAAAGAAAAAGAAAATCTTGATCTGGCCACTTAGTACAGCCATCCCGCTTCACTGGCCCTTCCTCTTGGCTCATTTGGAAGGGGGAAGGTTTCCCACAGCCCAAACCAAAGGTTCTTTTGGAATTTGCTGCTACTGGATTCAGCCGTCACCATTCTGCTCCGACTCTGCTTTCTCTCTGTGGATCCGCGTGCCAGAGGATCTGCGCGTCCTTTTGTGTCTACACCCTCCCCCGTTCCTTCATTTTCAATATGTAGTAGTGGAGAGGAAGTACAACATGATTTTAGGGCTCACATTTCAATCGCACTGCATTTTTATGGGACAAGCAGAGACCCAGCACCTGGAGTTATTAGGTTAGTATCTAAAATGGGTTCAGCGCTGTGAGTCTTATTGTTTAAAATGAATGAGATGGTCCCCTCCTGCCTTCTTTTCTCCTCCCTTGGGATGAGTGGATTGAGGCAAGGCCCCCAGAGATGAGCTGAAGGAATCCTGGTGCTCTGATTAGTTTTGTTCCCCAGCTTAATTGTACAGCTTCCTTTCTCTCACCACTGATAGCCGAAGTGTCTCTGTGTCTCCCCCCACCTTCCCTTGCTTTAGGAACAAGATGATCACAATGCAGCCTTGTGAATCAATTTTCTCTGTGTGCTGATGAAAGTGTAATTCATTCTTAATCAAGCAGGCTTGCTGCTGCAGGCTCCGTGCCGGAATACATTTAGTTACCCTCCCATCACTTTGGGAAACGATCCCCCAAAAGGACTTTTAGAGGAGAGCTGGAAGGAGAGTAGGCCGTGCGCCTCATACTGTGGTTTTCCAGCAGGGGGCACTCTCAGGAACGATGCTGGCGGAGGCTTTGTAGCTGGAAGCCTTTGGCTGCTGGCAGGGCAGCAGGGGAATGTTTGTCCAGGTGCCTTCCAGGCTTGCTTTCTCCAGACCCTGGGGCCATTTCTCAGGAGTACCTTAATGGGCCACCCCAAATCCTCAGGTAGCAGTGAGGAGGAACAGTTGAAGATGCAGATTGCATGCCTGGGTTAGAGAGTGCCGGCCGGGTACCAGGTTCTTTTAGCCAGCCTCCTCTGTCTTTTTAAGTAGACAGATGTGTCTCCTGAATCTGAACTTGTTTAGAGCGGGTGAATGTGCCTGTTTTTGTCACACCACACACAATCTGGGGAGCGTAAGGAGGCCCAGCTCTGCCAGAGTAGAACTCTTCTAAGTTCTCCCCTGCCCTCTCACAGCCTGCTGGCTGTCACAAACAGCTGGCAGTTTTATGGACAAGTGGGTAGGGGGAAAGGGACTCTGCCGGGGCTGAAGGGCTGAGTCTCGATGTTGGGCAGGAAGGAAAAGCCAGGTACCAACAAGTGGATCAGAGTGGGGATGTGAAGATGAACAGTCAGATAGCAATAAAGCCTCAGAGATCCGCCCCAGAGAAAGAAAAGGAAGTTCGTCTCCTCAGAATGGAATTGGATTAGTGACAGACTTGAGCAGCCGGTTCAGTCTAGAGAGAACTTAATTCCTCCTGTGTTATTCACATGGCTGATTCTAATCAGATGTGAAGAGACAGCTGGAGGAGAGCAGCGGGTCAGCCCATGCCTGGTGCAGAGGCTTCATGTTCTTGTAGGCATCTTCAGGGAACTGGCAGGAGTGCTTTGGGTTGGAGATTCTGAGCAGGGCCCTTGGGTTTATAATCTGCCCAGGGAGCAGGGCCCTGCTGCAGGACTCCCATGGTTGGACCTCGTCTAGATTCAGTGAGAGTTCTGAAGGACAGTGCATGGCAGATGTCACTGGTCACATTCACCAGAGCTTGACCCACTTGTCTTCAGAAGGATTCAAAGGCAGTTGACCAGACTTGGCAGGTCCCAGACTGGTGCAGCCACTGTCTTGGAGACCCTGGTTGTACACCCTGAGGTGCTTCTGCTTCGTTACTTGCTGAAATTTGGAGACCTCTTCTCTCTGAATAACCTTCAAGATACTCATTGTGCATGCGAGGAATTCCCCGCCCTCCTGGGGGGACTCCACTCCCCAGGCAGGCAAGGATGGGCGAGGGGAGGGCTGTTGCTGGACTACCAAAGGGAGCATGGGCATTTTTGTTTGGAATTCAGGGTGGGGATGGGACTCATCAGAGTGGCTTCAGTGCTCAACTCACAGTGCAACATAGGGCAAGGTGAAGGCCGTTGTGGGAGGCCTCTTCTGGCTCTAGCAAGCAGGTGTTGCTGGGCAGTGTAGAGGGACCCAGGCCAGTTGCTGAGCAGGAAGATGTACCTAACACTGGTGGGCCCGCACGCCTTAGGGTATGAGAGCATCACAGGGGAACCAGGAAACTTGTTAGCTGGTTTTCATGTCTTTAAAAAGAAGACTCGGAGGCAGAGTTTATTTTACGAAGGGCTAGCTTTTTGCCATTTCTTCTGAGCTTTTGCCTTTTCCTTTATGAATACTTCCTGCCTGTGGGTGTACTGTAAATGTGACAGCCAATGAGCTTTCTAGAAGCAGCAGATGGTGAAAGATCCACAGGTGAGGAGCCTGCCCACTGGAGGGGCGAGACAGTGCCCAGGGAGGGCGTGCAGGTGGCAGAGCTGTTTGTGTGCCCCGCAGGGAGGCTTCCCAAGCTCTCTGTAGAAAAACTCCTGCCCGAGGGCAAATGGCTCCCCTGAGCTTCTACCTGCAGGAAAGAAACCCAAGGGCTCTCCTCGTCTCACTGCCTGCCTTCCTTACCTGCTTGGAGGAGGGCATCCTGGTGTCTGAGATAAAGGATACTGCCGAGGTGGAAGCAGAGCCATGGGGGTGGCTGGGAGGGCCACTCCAGCAGGAGGGAGGAGCACTGTGCAGTAAATTCTGACTCCGGGGTTCCTGTGGGGACTGAAACCCATAGTAACTGCACAGTGAAGGTAAAGGGTGGGATGGCAGCAGCCAGGTCTGTCTGAGGAGCAAGCAGCAGTGGCCAAAGGCTCCCAGGGCCCTCGGGCAGCAGCCCTTGCTGACCAGTGCAGCCAGGTCGTGGCTACCTCCAGCTGGTGGGTCTGCCTTTCCCTCTGACCGCCTCAGTGCCTTCTGGAAGACTGCGGCTCTCTGTCCTGCCCAGTGGCTGTGGTTCCTTCCTACTTCTGTGTGGGCAGACTGATTTCCCTCTCTACCTTTACTTGTGGCTGAGGCGAAGCTCCTGCTCTTGCAAGATAAGAGGTGGGGCTGAGGTGCTGCAGTGCAGCTGGGGTGGGGCTCAGGAAGCAGCCCGCCCACCCAAGAGCACGCTGCATCCTAATAAGCACATGCTTGAGTCACTGGAATCTGGTGCTGCTGGCACTGCCAGAACCCTCCCCTGGCTCCTCGAGGGGACAGCCAGCATGCTCCTCGGGTGGAGGATCCAGAAATTCTTGGAGCCAACATTGCACAAATGGGCAGGAGCCTCTCAAGTCCCCCACAACCTGGGCTCCCTGCCCGGGGAAGTGGCCAGGCTTCATGGGGCATCACTTGGTCGGCCTGGTAGGCGTGGAGGCCAGTGCCATACATGACCTTGCTGTTGCCTGCACCCCTTCTTAACGAGCATCCTGCTCCCCGCTGGAAGGAGAGGAGCCAGGGCTGGGGAGGGGAGAAGCGTGATGCTGCTATTAGCAATAACAGCTGTCGAATTCCCACCATGCGCCAGGCGCAGTGCTGAGCGCATCACACATAGTTCCCAATTCCTCTGCCTGTCACCCCACGAGGAAGGGGCTGTCATCATGCCCGCTTCACAGTGAGGAACTGAGGCCAGAGGGGAGCAAATGACCTGCCCAGGGCCACACAGCTGGTCAGTGGCCCAGCTGGGCCTTGCACCAGGCAGCTGACTGTGCCTGTGTCTGACTCAAAGTGGCTGTTCTTTTCCGAAACCTGAGCGGAGACACTGGGCTCACATGCTTTCATTTAAACCCTCTCCCATTTTTGCCCCAGTAGTTATCTGGCAGCTAAAGCTCTTCCTCCTTTCTTCCCCAGTGACCATTCTGATTCCCATTATCATAGGGCACATAACTCCTGGCCCTTCTCCTCCTGATTACATTTAGGGAGAAGCCCATCCTGACGCAGCTCCCTTCTAGAGGGAGTTCCATTTAGGCAAAAAAGGGCTCTCCATTCCCATCAGAACCAGGCTTTCCAAAGGACTCTGAAATTGGTTCCGCTGAAGAAAGCAGCTGAGCTGCCTCCCCACATTCCGCTTGTTAGTCGGGAACTTCAAGGCCAAAAGATTTGGCAGGATTTAAAGAGTCGCTGTCAAGCTGTCTCATTCTGAGCACACTAATGCTGTCTGTCTTCTGATGGTGAAGTGGTCGGTTTGGAATCTCCCTCCCTTGCCCTTTATGGAGCCGCTGATAGTACCGAGGACTCTTCACATGCAGACTCGAGGGGTCGAGAGAATGGGCCAGACCATCTTGCCTGCCCCATGGCAACCTCCAGAGAAAGGAGGCTCAGAGAGGTCAAGGGTGTCCGCAGTGAGCTGGTGATGGCAGAGAGTGAGCTCTCAGACCTTCTCAGCCCCATGTGGAGCTCTTGCCCCTCCTGTGCACCTCAGTTTAGTTTTCATCATAGCCCATGTCCTGGTCACTTAACAAACATTGTTTGAACTCCTGATCGGCACACAGCACTAAGCCAGATATTTGGGGGATATGAAGATGAATGGTACGGACTCCCTGCCCTCCACCCCCGCACTCCTGTGGGAAGTCCCGGAGCTGGAAATGGAACACAGTCACATCCAAGGCATTGATTTCAGGAGTCAGCAGAGAGCGGGGAATAGGGAGAGTGCTGGCTCCAGATGCTTCTGTCCAGGGAGATGCTGGGAAGTGGCCCAAAGTCAGGGGCTTAGGAGGTTGCAAACTTCACCATGCCAAGAGCTCAGTCCCTGATCCACCCCATACCCTTCCACATCTCCCTGACTGTCCTTTACATTTGCTGGGCAGAGTGCCGCCCATGTGCACCATCCCTCCCTGCCTACACCAGCCACACTGAGAAAGACGTTGCCTCCAGCTCATGGAGAGAAACCCCTTCTCAGCTGCCAGGTCATGCGTAAGTTTGCTTCGGGACCACCTGGGAAACCAGGAGTAGAAGGGGTAAACTCTTCCTCATCTGCCACAGGCCTGCCTTGCCCGAGGCCACGTCACCTTACCGCAGCCATGTTGCCAGGGCATGAGGACTAAGATGCTCACCCTGCCAAGCCCCGAGGGGATGAGCAGCGTCAGCTGGCGCCGCGGCAGACAGCACACCACAGAGGTGGCTCAGGGACCTTGGTAGATGGAAATGTGAGAATCTACTAAAATAGCCAGGGATCTCCAGTCCTCTGTCAAGAGGCAACGCCGATGGCTTTTTCCTGATGGTGTGCCTCTGCCCACCAGCCTTCCCTTTGCATGTCCTTATTTGTCACCTCCTAATTTGAATTATTGGGCAAATCTGGCCGCTTATTTGGGACTGACCACCAACTTCTTGAGCATCTATTTGAACAGGCTTCCCTTTCGCTCCCAACCACCTTTGAGGTGAGTCCAAGTGGCAGGACAGGACCCTGTGTGACAGAGCAGAGGTCTCGTGCCCTCTCAACTTCTTCTCTGCTTTCTTACAGCTCACCTTGCAGAGCGCCAAGTCCCGAGTGGCCTTCTTTGAAGAGCTCTAGCAGGTGACCCAGCCACCCCAGGACCTGCCACTTCTCCTGCTCCTGGGACCGCGGGATGGACCAGATACCAAGAGAGCCATCCATAGGGAGCTGGCTGGGGGTTTCGGTGGGAGCTCCAGAACTTTCCCCAGCTGAGTGAAGAGCCCAGCCCCTCTTATGTGCAATTGCCTTGAACTACGACCCTGTAGAGATTTCTCTCATGGGATTTTAGTTCTCTGACCTGAGTCTTTGTTTTAAGAAGTATTTGTCTTCCTTTGTCTAATGTGGGATTCCTGACTCCCTTCGTCCAAGGCACCCTGGTGTGTGTGTGTCTTGCACTCCAGAGCTGACCTCCACTGCCCAGCCTGGGAAGTCATTGTAGGGAGTGAGATACTGAAGCCCTGAGAGGCCAGTGCCAGCATCCCCACCCTGCCCAGGGTTCCGGAACATTCATTCCCCCACGGGTGAGGAACTGTCATGCAGCGAAGCAGCCCAGCCCAGCGGATCCCGGGCCCAGCACGCCTGCCGGCTTCTCATCTTTAGGGAGCCCGCCCAGAGCTCGTGATGAGCAAGGGCTGGGTCCCCGCCAGGCACCCCGAGGCGGCGCTCTGGCTGGCAGCTGGTGGGGAATAGGCAGGGCAGCTGTGGCTGGGGAGAGACTTTAGGCAGAAGCTGTGATGCAGGCTGACTGCCAGCCGAGGGCCTGGGTAGTGCCGTGCGGGAGCTGATGGTACAGGGCACTCTCTGTCCCCCTCCGGCCACACTAGACCAGGGCTGAGAGACAGGCAGGAGCCACTCATGTCTTCCCCATTGCCCAAAGCCCATAGACGCCCCTGCCTGCGTGGGGCTGGGGCACTACTTGGTCGTACTGTAGTCAGCACCTGTAACCCGGCTATGACCAGGGACCCATAAGCCCTGTGGCTCCACAGGTGCTGCTTCTCACTGACCCAGACTCGGAGCTCCACCGGCCCAGTCTGCACGGCCCATCTGCTTCACTTTCCCTCCTGGCCACGTGCCAGTGGCCATAGGCCACTTCCCAACCCACTGTTGTACCCAGGCCTCACTTTGTTGTTGCCCTTATCCCTCTTCGGACCCTGAATTTTCTATTCCCTGGGTGCCAGCAAGGGCCATTTGTGCCCCTCCCAGCACAGGCCCGATACAGGTGTCCACCCACAGGTGGCACTCACCTAGGCTGTCACAGGACCCACCTCCATGCCAGGCAGCAGAGGGCCACAGAACCACCCCCACGGCTCACTCTCTGGGCTGGGGCCACCTTCTTGCCCTTTCTTTATTTTTTTCTGAGATGGAGTTCTCGCTCTATCACCCAGGTTGGAGTGTGGTGGCTCCATCTCGGCTCACTGCAACCTCCACCTCCTGAGTTCAAGCAATTCTCCTGCCTCAGCCTCCCAAGTAGCTGGGACTACAGGCATCCACCACCACACTTGGCTAACGTTTTGTATTGTTAGTAGAGACGGGGTTTTGCCATGTTAGCTAGGCTGGTCTCAAAACTCAAACCTGGGCTTACAGGCGTGAGCCACCACACCCAGCCTCTTCTTGCCCTTTCATTTCTCCATGACTGATGTTGCTGTGTCCACCCAGGGCCCTTGAGATCCTTCCAGTTTGGCTGTTATGCAAAGCAGGTGATTTGTCTTAATCAGATAAAAGACGCTTAGTAACTGGAGGCTATGGGGGCCTCGAGATTTTTGGAGAGCAGAGGTGGTCTCTGGCAATTCCGTCTGGTTTTGAGAAACTGAGCGGCTCACAGAGATCCTGTCTTCTTCCCACTATCAGGCTGACCTAACGGGGTTGGGCTGCTCAGCACCTGCTTGGGCCACCTTGCTCCAAGGAAACCAGCCCTGGCTGCCTCACAGCCACGTAGGGTCTGCAGGGTGGGACTGCAGACCTAGAGCGCAAGTGTGGATGCTGTGGCCCTGTGGCTTCTCCTAGTCTGGCCCAGCTACGAGCAGAAGCTTCAGGCGTTTGTAAAGTGAAGTCTGGCTCTGTCTCCTCAGTTTTTTGGGGTTTTTTTCCGTTTCTGTTTTTTTTTTTTGAGATGGAGTCTCTCTCTGTCGCTCAGGCTGGAGTGCAGTGGCGCACTCTCAGCTCACTGCAACCTCCGTCTCCCAGGTACAAGAGATTCTCCTGCCTCAGCCTCACGAGTAGCTGGGATTACAGGCGTGTGCCACCATGCCTGTCTAATTTTTGTATTTTTAGTAGAGACGGGGTTTCGCCATGTTAGCCAGACTGGTCTGGAATTCCTGACCTCAGGTGATCTGCCCGCCCCGGCTTCCCAAAGTGCTGAGATTATAGGCGTGAGCCACCATGCCCGGCCTCTTCTCAGTCTTGAAGCCCATCCCTGGATTTCCACCGGGAGTTACTTTCCTCCTGACCTGTAAATTTGTTCTTAACAATGGCTGCAGGTGGGAGCCTGTGGTGATTTATAAAACACTGTTGGGCTTTGTTTCCTTCTTTAACTGCTGTGTGTGCTTATGAAGTCTGGGAAGTGCCAAGCCATGCGGCCTCAAGGGAGCTGGCTGGTGTTTGGGCTGTGGCAGAAGCACCTGGGGCTCCAGGGAGCAGGCTGGGGACTGCAGGACCTTGCTCAGCCAGGAGCACTTCCCCCTCCTTGAGGCAGGAATCTGAGGTGCCTCCCCACAGATGGAGAAGGTGGAGAGGAGGATGGGCCTCAGGAGCGTCCCAAGCCCCAGCAGCAGAAGAAAGAATGAGAGGTGCCTTGTTTTCAGAGACTGGTTCCTGTGGCTGGGATGACTGCATCCTTTTTTTTTTTTTTTTTTTTGAGACAGAGTTTTTGCTCTTGTTGCCCTGGCTGGAGTGCAATGGCATGATCTCAGCTCACCGCAACCTCCACCTCCCGGGTTCAAGTGATTCTCCTGCCTCAGCCTCCCGAGTAGCTGGGATTACAGGTACACACCTCCACATCTGGCTAATTTTGTATTTGCCGTAGAGACGGGATTTCTCCATGTTGGTCAGGCTGGTCTCAAACTCCCAACCTCAGGTGATCCGCCCGCCTCGGCCTCCCAGAGTGCTAGGATTACAGGCATGAGCCACCGCACTCGGCCAGACTGCGTCCTTTTTAAACGAACATTTTAGGGCCTGGGAGCTTGTCAAGCAAGGAAGTCTCAAGCCCATAGAGCAGCGTCCTGGCCACGGTGATTTCATTATGAGCCCTTCTGCCGGCTCTCAGGCAGAAGCCCCACGGCACCGGGATCATTCATGAGGTCACTGCCCAGCTCATGATGTCCATGAGGCTGCCCTGTTGGCTGGTAGCCGTGTACAGCTGTGCAGCACAGACGGCTTCGTTCATCCTGATCGAGGCCCCACCTCAGCCACAGCAGTCCCCCCGACCTGTGTTGTCCACCCTGTTATTCATGTACCTGCCAGGCCCTGCTAGACAGCACCCCGTGGCATTACATAACACTTCATGAGTGGCTGTGTCTTGTAATTTAGGGACAGGTTTCTCTCTTTCCCTCTCTTTTTTTTTCAAGAGCCCAGAGACTGACAACCAGCTGCAGTGTCTAAGTGTTCCTCACTGACAGGGTGGGGCCTCGCCGCCCCTGGAGGAAGCAGCCTTGGCAGGGAGACAGCCTGGCCCAGTGACCCTGGGCCCAAGCCAGCCCCTCCAGGGCTTTCAGGGAAGTGCCATCCATTTTCAAAGATGTCAGACGTCACTTCTTCCTGTAGGGCCCGAGTCCTGCCTCCCGTCAGGGCCAGACCATGGAAGGCTATTTTCTATTCTGGGGAACTATTGTAATTTAAATGATTGTTTTAATAAAAATTCTAAGCTGGAAAATACTTGTCTTGGGCTTCGTCAGTTTGCCTGTTGCTCAGGCCATTGAGGCGTCAAGAATGCGGCTGGATGGTGGGGCCGTCTTGTGGTTTTGTGGAGAAATGAGCCCTCTGCTGTCCCTGACTGCTCGGGCCTTCACCTCTGGCCCCTTGTCTTTGGTGGCAAAAGAATCACCTCCTTCCACAACACCCCTAATGACACCTTCGCTGGAGAACTCCCTCCCTCTTCCTGGGGGCACTTGGGGTGGCGGCAAGGGCCCTGCATGGTGTCCCAGCACCTCCATTTCCTCTCTGTGGTCCCTGCCCATCTGTGATTTCAGACCAGAAAACTAGGGAGCTGGACTGGGTGATCCTTGCAGACATTTCTGCTTTCAGCATTCCGGGCTCTGGGGGTGCATGCAGAGCCCCTGGGGCCCAGGCGCTGTCTGCAGAGTAAATGAGGCGCAGCCACTGTCAGGCCTATGTGACATTTGCACTTGAAGTTGGAAAGCACCACTGCAGAGCTTATGGTTTTGGTTTTGCTTCTGTTTTCTTAAGCAACAAAAGTCCTTTATTAAGACCAAAACTTCTATAGGATAACTGTGCCGAAGCACTGCAGCCCCAGTCGGAGATTCAGACAGCACAGTGTGGCTGCCAGGACTTCTAAGGGACCCACTCGACACACTTGTCAGGACATACTTCAGGTTTCCATTGCACAAGCCAGTGAGGAAAACAGCCTATCGGAATACACGAGATCTTCCCAAAATGTTGCAGTTATGCATAACTGCTTTTTTTTTTAGAAGGATGTTTGAAGTGGATAAACTAAAGAATATGAAAAGTTTTTTTTTTTTTTTTTTTTTGAGACAGAGTCTCACTGCGTCACCCAGGCTGGAGTGTAGTGGCCTGATCTCAGGTCACTACAACCTCTGCCTCCCTAGTTCAAGTGATTCTCCTGACTCAGCCTCCCAAGTAGCTGGGATTACAGGTGCCTGCCACCACGCCCAGCTAATTTTTTTGTATTTTTAGTAGAGACGGAGTTTTACCATGTTGGCCAGGCTGGTCTCGAACTCCTGACCTCAAGCAATCTGGCTGCCTCGGTCTCCCAAAGTGCTGGGATTACAGGTGTGAGCCACCATGCCCGGCAAGAATATGAAAAGTTTTAACAATTTGTTGTTAGCTTTGAATATATAGAATTGGTCAACCTGGGCCACATAGAGAGACCCCATGTCTACAAAAAAGTTAAAAATTAGCCAGATGTGGTAGCGGCACCTGTAGGCCCAGCTTTTTGGGAGGCTGAGGTAGGAGGATCACTTGAACCTGGGAGCGTGAGGCTGTAGTGAGCCAAGATCATGCCACTGCACTCCGGCCTGGGTAATGTAGCGAGACTGTCTCCAAAAAAAAAAAAAGGGTAACTAATTAGACTTTTTTTTTTTTTTCTTGAGATGGAGTCTCACTCTGTTGCCCAGGCTGGAGTGCAGTGGTGCGATCTCTGCTCACTGCAAGCTCCGCCTCCCAGCTTCACGCCATTCTCCTGCTTCAGCCTCCCGAGTAGCTGGGACTACAGTCACCCGCCACCACGCCCGGCTAATTTTTTTGTATTTTTAGTAGAAACGGGGTTTCACCGTATTAGCCAGGATGGTCTCTATCTCCTGACCTTGTGATCCGCCCGCCTCGGCCTCCCAAAGTGCTGTGATTACAGGCTTGAGCCACCGCGCCCAGCCTAGACTTTTTATTAGATGTATAATATAAACTCATTTCTCAAATGTAGATTGTTATTTTTAGTAATTGGAAGCAGTTTGATTTCCTATGTAGTCTAAGCCAAAGAAAGCACTTTGAAAATATTGGTCATTTAAAGCCATCCAGGCAATATTTTTACATTAAAGACAACCCGACTCACCCCCCACCAACATAGTAAATGTGACCTCACTGAGATCAGAGGTCCCCATTAAGTAGTTAGAATTACTAACACCAGAGTTCCAATGACTGATTCTAATGGTATTTTGGTATCGAGATCAGTTGAATTCTTTGCTGTTTTTTTCTAGTCTGTGGTGACCCTGCTGTAAATGCAAAGCAGGGGGCAAGACCTCAGTGCTTCACTGTGGCATTTGCCGCCAGTCCCATTGGAGCCCCAAGTGGCTCATTCTGGCCTCCCTGCTAGCACTTCATTCTTTGCCTTTGGTCTTCGCCTCAGTGGGGAGTACCTGGCAGCTGTTCCCCAGGGCTGCCTACCCTAGAAGCCTTTATGTGGCAGAGAGGATAAGGAGCCACCCACATATAATGAAGAGTTGGCAGCAAAACTCTGGGGGGAAAGGTATTGGCGAGAAGACTGCTGTGACTGTATCTAATCCAATTTCTTAGCCGTCTGGGGAAGAGAAAGTCGGGCACCCGCATGTTTTCCGTTTCCCTTTCAGACAGCCCAGGCAGCCTCATCTCCGGCAGAGGCCAAGGGCTCCTCTCCCCCTCCCTGGCCGGGCCGTGCGGGGCTCCCTGGCAGCCTGTCATTACTGCATTACAGCAGGATCCTGCAGCCGCAGCCCAGCTCCGGTAGGGAGACCACAGCTCACTTCCAGAGAGATGGCTCTGGACCTCTGCGCCGTGGCAGGAGCACCTGGGGAAAATTACAGGGGCCGTTAATCTGCCCAGCAAGGACTCGAGCTGACTCGAAGAGGAACCCCCGCCGTGTCCTCTCCTGGTTTCCACTTGATGGTCATTTCTCACCAAGGTGGTGGCCCCAGAATAGCACCTGGCATTTTGCCTCTGAGCTGAAATCAAGACTTCTCCTGAAGGGCTCCGCAGTCGGAGCAGCCAGAGGCACCTCACCTCTCCCATAAGCCACACTCGCCCAGGGCAGAGGTGGAGGGCACCTGGCTCTTCCTTCCCCACAAGGGCCAGACCTTCCACCCCCTGTGAAGACAGCTGACAGGCCTCTGGGTACCCGGGGAATGTTGTCAGGATAAGGTGAAGAACAGGAACAAAATGTGCTCAGGTTTCTAAGAAAAGGGGTGTGGATCTGTCGCAGTGTTACCATTACTTACAAGTAATAGACACAGCCGGCCTGAAGAAAGGTGAAATATCTATCACTAGCGGCAGGGGGAGCTGGACACAGCTGAGAGGCTAAGAGCCCCTCCCTGCCTCAGAACAGACAAACCTGGGTTCCTGCTCCGCCACTGACCAGCCATGTGAGCCTAGGTAAATTGACCAGCCTCTCGGGCACTGCAGTTTCTTCATCTGTAAAATGGGAATTTTATGGGGCTTTGTGGGGATTACGAATGCCCAGAAAGCTCTAAGCACCTTGCCTAGATGGGCGTCACCACTCCATACTCGGTACACAGTGGCTTTTTTTCTGAATACTTCTTTTGGGGGCAGAGGGCAGGAGGGAGCAGAGAAAAGTGCCTCAGGGGATGTCACAGTTCAGAGGGATCAGGCCCACTCACGGCTCCCCTGTGGCCTCCATCCCCTCCACCTGCACCCCAAGCTTAATGAGCCTGCAGCTGCCCTGTTTGTCCGAGCCCATGTTTGCCCAGTGCCAGCTGCAAAGCCCGGGAAATGATAGATCACTCCGGGCTGGAGCTGCCTGCGAGGGATGCTCTTATTTTGTCCCATTAATACTCCTGCTCAGGTCAATAATTGACTGGAGGCTCAGGGTGGGAGAGAACCAGGTGGGCCACAGTGTGCACACGAGCTCTTCCCTGGGCCTGTGAGTACCTGGGCTGTGAAAAGCCGACTGCAGATGCCAGGGAGGCACGGCAGTGACCTGATTTTCTCTGATCAGGCATAGGGAAGAAGTCCCGTGGAGCCTTGCCCATTTCTAATATAAATAATGCCATTCCCTGTCTGCCTGCTCAGGGAGGAAGGGGCAGCCTTTGATTGAAGGAATTAAGTTGGTAAACAAAGCAAAGAAGGCTGCTGAGGTGCCCCAGGTAGGCACCTGCTGTGCTGTTCACCCTGAGAGAGAGAGAGGAGTTAAATTTGGACGAGTGGAGCGGACCAACAGGGACAACCCAGCCTCAGGCCGGCCCTCCCTGGATCTCCCTGAAGTCTCCCTTTATCCCCAGCTGAGCCAGGCAGCGCCTCCCCAGGACCCCCGGCACACCCCTGCTGTGGCGAGCTGCTGCATGGTGTCTCCACCCTCCCCAGCAGGGGCCCTGCTCGGGCCCTGGGGATTTTCAGCAGAGGATAATTCCCAGGGAATGTATCTGAGAAAGTCAAGTGCTCTGGGATGAACAGCTTAGCCTGGAGCCCGGAGCTGGAGAGGAGCTCCACTCTGGGAGGACGGGGCCCTGTCTGTCCCAGCAGAGGGCAGCTCAAGGGTCCAGTCTGCGCTTCAGGCCAGCTGGCTGTGGGCTCTGATCCCCTGCAGCTCTCCGCCTGCGGCTGTGTGGCCTTGAGTAAGTCCCTTCCACTGTCTGGGCTTCCATGCCTTAGCTATAGAAGGTCAGGTTTGGACCAGCAGAACTTGAGGCCCCCTTAGGTTCCAACTCCACAGACTGGTCCCCCGAGGCCCCCCAAGGCCCTGTCAAGCCAGCTTCACCTTCCAAGGAGCCAAAACAGGAGTGACTGGCCCAGGATCCCGCAGGAGTGGCTACAGCTACAGCCACGGCCGGGAGCGGGAGTGGAACCAGGTGCCCTGCAGGGACCCCAGCCTGGGGTCTGTGTTAGAGCTCCCACCACACCCCTCCTTTCTCTTGGCCCCACGATCCTCTGGCACAAATTCGGGAGGGGCCACCGTGCTGCCAGTCTCCCAGCTCAAGTGAAAGGCAGCAGGCGCCAGCGCGGGGGTTGGCATGGCCACTCTGGGCTTTCCCCCTGAGCAACCAGGCCCAGCGCCTGTCAGCCCGGGTGGTGGAGGGAGGTGGCAGGAGCCGCAGCGTCAGCTGGGCCTGCTGTGACAGTTGCTCTGCCCCGAAACCCATGGGACCTCCCTTCTTTGCCCATGCCTGCATCCTTCCCCCTCCTCACCCCCCAGCCTTCCACTCCCAGCCCGCGTTCCTGAGTTCCTGAGGCTGAATCTATTAAGTCCTTCATATTAACCAGCAAAGGGGGAAACAACCCTCTTTCATCTTAACTGGAGTGAATTTGCATTAACACCTGGGGAGTTCTGTTTGCCTTGAGAAGGCGCATTGCTATTCTGAGCCGCACATGCTGTGGGGTTAGTGCAGTCTCCTATTCTTTTATTAATACGGCTTTCCTCTCCTCCCTCCTCTTTTCCCATGGAAGGGAGAGAGTGGCTGGGGATGCCAGGGCTCCCCACATCACGTAGGAAGGGCCCCTGGAAATGCCAAGATAGGAGAGCAACTCCCAGCTGAGGCAGATTCTTCCCCTCAGAAGAATCTGGGCAGCTGGGCAGCTCCCAGCCCCAGTCCAGAGTCGCCTCCCTGCTGTGTCCAGTGCATGCTGTGTGTAGGGTGGAGAACCCCACAAGGCAGGGCTCAGGGATACACCCCACCCTCAGGAGCTCCTCAGGGCAGGGAAGGTATGGGGAGGGGGACACCAGGGGGCCAGGAGCTGTGGATACTCAACGATGACCCCCACTGGGCTCAGGGGCCCAGCGAGATCTCTCCCCCAGCATTACAGGGGGCGTGACTTGGTGGCTGCTGCATGTCTGCCCCAAGTGTGCTGCTCCTGACTCTCCGGTGACAGGACTGGTATTAGCCACTCTCGGTCCTATCCAGACTGGATGCAATTTAGGATGCTTGAGAGTGCCTGGGAAATGCTGAGTCTAGGATGGGGTGGGTTGGGCAAACCTCGGTTTTCAGGACTCAGACCTAGAGATCAAAGTTCTAGAAGGAGAAAAGTTTAAGGCAGGGGAGGGAACAGTGAGGAGTGAATGCCTCCCCAGGACCTCTCCCCTAGAGATGGGGCTGCCCCCGCCTCAAGTCTTTCAGGAGGCCCAGCTCCTACCCTGAGGCCAGACCTGGCGTGAATAAGACAAACCTGGCGTGAATAAGATGAATAAGAGCCCCGTCTCCCTTCCTGCAGCTCCCCAGGAGGGACAGAGGAAAAGCAGCAGCCCCTGGAGCACCTTCCCCTCCCCTCCCACCTCCTGACCACCCCACCACCCTCCCCTCCTCTCCTGACTACACCACCACCCTCCCCTCCCCTCCTGACCATACGACCACCCTCCCCTCCTGACCACACCACCACCCTCCCCTCCCCTCCTGACCACCCCGCCACCCTCCTTTCCCCTCCCACCTCCAGACCACATCGCCACCCTCCCCTCCCCTCACCCCCCACTCCTGACCATCCCATGAGATGGTGAAGGGGAGAATGGTGCAGGGCAGATGGGGGTGGGGAGCTGGAGCAGAGAAGGGGTCCCATGAGGGCCGTGGGTGAACTCGGGATGAGGGTGTCCGGGCCCCCCAGTGCTGCTCAGAGTTGAGGACTTGAACTCTCAGCCTCACGTTCCCCTCCTGAACAACGGAGTGCATTCAGAATCCACAACAGGGTTGCTGTGGGATTGAATGAGATCACAGGGACCGGTTCTGAGCCAGTGCCGGCTGCAGTGAGAGTTTATTAAACCAGGCCTGCCACTGTGTGGTTATGGCTGCTTACTCTTAACTTGTCCTGAGCCAGTTATCAAAGGAGACAGCTCAGGGTTGGTAGGGCGGTGGGCCAGGAGGGGTCCTCACACCGCTGCGCCTTGACTCCTGGGCCCTGGGCAGCTGGGCCCATCTCTAGACCACCCTAAACTGCCCCCCCAAAAAGAAAGGGGCAACCCTCCCAGCAACTGGCGTCAGTCCATTGTATGTTGATAGCAGGAGAGGGGCTGGTGGTTGCAGATATCCCCAGGGGGTGACGGCTTCAGCCCACTGGGTACAGCCCCTCCTCAGGGATTGGCGGGAGCGTCTGGAGGCTCTGGAGACCCTGGACTGGTATCAGCATTTCATGGGCATCCCCAGCCCCTCTGGCAACCTGCCAGCTCCCACTCACTACTGGACCCATGCCAGGTGCCACGGCTGCACTCTCCAGTGACATTTACCAGCTGGGACGTGGCCACAGAGATGTGAAATCAATGTGGCCTGCAGCTAGTCCACTTCATTAGAGCCGACTCAGCTCCACTGGGTAGGGCAGCACAGGCTAAGCGCAGCCCCCTCTCCAAGTCTCCCAGCTCCTCCTGGACCCACCTGGTTGGCTGACGGGCCCTGTCCCAACCCCAGCACTGATCCTGTGTGTGTGGGGCCGGGGCCACAATGTCTTCTGAATGCCTGCTGTGGCCAGGCCCTAGGGAAGATGAAAAGAACACCAGCAGTGACCTGAGTGGGCCTCAGCACACTTGGTCTCTCCCTAATCCTCACAGCAGTCCCCAGAGGGGGCCACGACCATTAGGCACAGCAGGGCCCAGTGAATGCCAGCGGCTCCCACTTAGGCCTCACCAGGGACCCCCATGAAAGCCCCATGCAGTTACCATTATCCCCATGTGAGACAGAGGAGGAAACTGAGGCTCAGGGAGGCCAACTGACTTCTCAGAGCTGGGACTTGAATCCTATCCTCCTCATGTGCCTGGCTCATTCAGCAACTCAACCTCAGAGAAGAATCCCCCCAGCCCCGCCCGCTCAGAGTGGGTGGGACAGGAGACCCTCCCCTCACATTGCCTGGGTGCAGCCCACGACCCTCTGAGGAGGCTCAGCAGTGCGAGGCCTAGAGGGGCTCGGTATGGGCTAAGGAGGGGTGGTCCCAGTCTTGGCCTTCCCCTCCTCACGGCAGGGGAGGAACCCGGGATGGGGGACTGGACTCAGTGCTCCCTGGTGAGGAGGAAAGAAGCCAAGTCTGGGGTGCAGATGCTGCCTCCTCCAGCTGGGGGCCCCAAGCAAGACACTTCACCCCTTTGTGCTCCAGTTTGCTCAGCTAGAAAACAGGGTCACCGATGTCTGCCTTGGATGAGTAAGTACAATGATGCACTTACAGTGCTTGCAAGCGCCTGGCACAGAGTGAGGACTCAGAACGCCAGGGCACTCGAGCCACCAGAAGGGATAATGTCCCGTAACATCTGCGTTTATCTGGCAGGCCTATGCGGATGCAAAACTCAGACTGAGCCACCTGTAACCTCCAGAGTGCCCGGGGTGAGCAGGTGGCCCAAGTCTGTTTGGCCCCCATCCCCAGCACCACACCCAGCACAGCACCTGGCACATAGTAGGTGCTCAGGATATATCTACTCAGTGAATGAATGAGTCTCTGTTTACCCATCTTGAGCACCTCAGTGCCTGGAGAAACTTAGCCCACTCGCAGGCTGCTGTGCAATTCAGGTGAAATGATGGCTTGGAAAGGGCTTGTTTTCATAATTAAAATGCAGAGAAGGAAGAAGAGGGAGGCGGTGACTTCCCAGCAAATGGGCATGGGGGCTGGGAAGAGAGTCCAGTGCCTGATGTCCCCCTGGCCAGCTGGTCGGGCCAGCTGAGCTGTAATCACTGTGGGCCCAGTCATCACTCAGCCACCCGCTCCCCACGCCTCTCTGGCCAGGAGGAGCATCCGTCAAAGTCTCCTTCCCCATGACGGCCCAGACAATTAGGCAGTCCCGCCTGAATCTACCGCTTGAAGCCTCTGCCTCCTCCTCCTGCCAGCCCAAGAGGCAGCGGCCAGACGGGGTCACACCCCCAAGCCAGGCCAGCCTGTCCTGAGCCCTGTCTGCATGCCAGGCACAATGCCCACCTCGGCACATCCTCCTCTCCCTGGGCGGGGGTCACTGCTGCATCCCCAGTCCTTACAGATGAGGACGTGGTCTCCCAGAGACTTACCCGGGTCACACATGTGAGTCCCACAAGAGCTATCACTCTGGGCCCCCACTTTTAACCTCTGCAGCCCTTCTCCAGGCCTCAGTTTCCCTTGTGCACCAGAGAGCAGCAGTTTTCTAAAGGTTCCACCCTGAGGAGCTGGCTGGCCCCCAGCCAGCATCCCAGGGACAGCATGATGGATGAGGATCCCACGGGGGGCAGGTGCGACACGCACACACACCCGCCAACCGACGGTTGGGTGATGGATCTTTTCCTCCTCTCCCCCTCCCCAGGAGCTCGGCTCCATCTGGTCAGGCACAGCGCCAGGCTGATGGATGGGCCACCCACTGGGCCACCCTCGCTGTGGCCACCTCCTGCACTCTGGATACTGCACACCAGGGTCAGCAGGGCAGGTCTGCGGCTGCTCATTCATTCATTCAACAAACACGTATTCACCAGGGCCTACTATGTCCTAGAACGAAGCAGTGAGTAAAACAGACTAGGAAACCAGCCATCACCCTCCATGTGACAAATGTGGTCACAGGGCAAAGAGAGGGTGACTGTGCAAGCCAGAGGAAGCCTCTGAGCTGACTCGAAGGACCAGGGCAAGGAGTCTTCACAGGACAAAGGGAGCGGCTTCTAGAAAGGCCTGGACGTGAGAAAGGGCAAGGCATGTCTCCACAGTAGTGACAAGTTCAGGATGGTGGGGTTGGGACAGGGGCAAGGGCAAAGGCAGGCTGAGATGTGGAACAAGGCCAGTTTGGGCTCACCTGAGGACAGGAGGGTGCTGGGCCAGGTTGGCACTTCCAAAAGACCCTGCTGCTGCCAGGGAAGGAGGCATGCTGAGGGTCTGCTGAAATTCAGGAACAGGCAAGGCATGATGCTCTGCACCTGTAATCCCAGCACTTTAGGAGGCTGAGACAGGAGGATTGCTTGAGCCCAGGAGTTTGAGGCTGCAATAAGCCATGATCACTCCACCGCAATCCAGGCTGGGTGACAGAGCGAGACCCTATATCAAAAAAAGAAAAGAAGGCAGGGTACAGTGGCTCACGCCTATAATCCCAACAATTTGGGAGGCCGAAGCAAGCAGATTACTTGAAGTCAGGAGTTCAAAACCAGCCTGTCCAACATGGCGAAACCTTCATCTCTATTAAAAATACAAAAATGGCCAGGCGTGGTGGTTCACACCTGTAATCCCAACACTTTGGGAGGCCGAGGTGGGCAGGTGTTCAAGACCAGCCTGACCAACATGGTGAAACCCCGTCTATTAAAAATACAAAAATTAGCTGGGCATGGTGGTGTGCACCTGTAATCCCAGCTACTCAGGATGCTGAGGCAGGAGAATCGCTTGAACCTGGGAGGTAAAAGTTGCAGTGAGCCGAGATCGTGCCACTGCACTCCGGCCTGGGTGACAGAACGAGACTCTGTCTCAACAAAACAAAACAAAACAAAAATTAGCCGGGTGTGGTGCTGCAGCTGCTTGGGAGGCTGAGACAGGAGAATCGCTTGAACTCAGGAGGCAGAGGTTGCAAGATTGTGCTATTGCACTCCAGCCTGGGGGACAGAGCGAGACTGTCTCAAAAGAAGAAAAAAAGAAAGAAAGAAAAGAAAAGAAAAATGCAGGAGCGGATCAGAGGGCCCTGGTGCAGGGGATACTGGAAGAGCTAGCAAAGAGGAGGGATGTGAAAGCCTGGAACCAACAGCAGTCAGTGCCAGAAGCCAGGGGTGGTATCTGTCCCATTTTAAAGATGAGAAACTGAGGCTCAGAGAAACTGAGGCTCGGAGGTGGGGAAGGATTCACCCAAAAGGTCATGCAGGGCAGACAAACAGAGCTGGGCAGGAGGCAATGCTCCATGAGAGCTCTCAGCCCGTTGGACCTCCACGTCCAGGAGTCCTCCCCCTCAGCCTATAGAGGCTCAGCAGCCTGAGGACACCCCCACCAGCACCAACACCTCCTCATTCAGGGAGGCAGCTGTCCCCTTCGCGCCGCCACGGACAGGAGCCAGGCAAGAAATATCACATCATTAAAATGACAAATCCCTTCACTAACTGAACCGGAAGGGCTGTCTCCCTGCTTTGGATCCCCTCAGTCCCCCTTCCCTCCCCCAGGCTCATCTCCCCTTCCAGACTGGCAGGTGGGCGGGGGAGCCTGTGCGGGGTATGGCCTGGTGTGGTCGGGACCATCGCCTTACCCCTGAGATGACCTTGGGTCCCAGACCTCTGCTTCATGGCATGGCTGTGGTGTCTGGGATCCCATCAGCACTTCCCAGCAGGAGCCCGGGAGAAGTAGGGGCTCCATTCTACAGGTGTGAAAACTGAGGCTTGGAGAGGAGACCCTCCAGGTAGGACACCCCTCTGCAAAGCTCCTGGCTTGGACCTGAGCAGAGGCCCTGCCATCCCCGCCATTCCATAGCCCATGTCCTGCCCCTGCTCAGAAGAACAAGAACAAAGCATGACCCACGCCTCAGGATATTTTCCCAACCCATAACCTGCTGCAGAGCCTGTCTTCAGGGTCAACCCTACCTCCTACCAGGGCAAGACTTGATTTTGTCTGAGCCCCACCTTGTCAGGAGGTCAGGGCAGGGGTCATTCTCCTGAATTGACCAGGCAGGAACCTGGCTGCCTTGGGCAGGCTGCTGCCCTCAGTTTCCCCATCTGGCAATGGGAGGCTGCCCTTGTTCCTTTTTTTTTCGTTGAGACAGAGTTTCACTCTTGTTGCCCAGGCTGGAGTGCAATAGCTCGATCTTGGCTCATTGCAACCTCCACCTCCCAGGTTCAAGGGGTTCTCCTGTCTCAGTCTCCTGTGTAGCTGGGATTACAGGCATGTGCCACCACGCCCAGCTAATTTTTGTATTTTTAGTAGATGGGTTTTCTCCATGTTGGTCAGGCTGGTCTCAAACTCCCGACCTCAGGTGATCTGCCTGCCTCAGCCTCCCAAAGTGCTGGGATTATAGGCATGAGCCACCACGCCTGGCCAGCCCCCGTTCCTTTTGATTGAGGCTGAGCTTGTGCAGGGCCTGATGGGCGTGGAGTGAGCACCTGTAACTTGTGCATGGTGCACAGCACATTCGATGCCTGTGATGTATGCACACTCGCCACATGTATGTCTCCACCTGCGTCTGCCCTGGCCCCGGGTCCTCAGGGTGTCAGACCCCTGTGTGTGCACATCCCCCCTGGCACCCAGACACCCAGCCACAGATGCATACATCTGCACCAACAGCCCATATCCACCCAGACCTGTTCATGCACATCAGTGTCACATGCCCACAGACATTGAGAGCCCGTGTGGGGTCTCTGTTCCTCTGGGGAGCAGGGCAGGTGAGCAGACGGCAGGAGATGTCACCTGGCCCCGCTGGCAGCCCTGGTTCCCAGAATGACCCCCCTTCCTGCTCCCCCATCCCTCCTCTGGGCCCAGCTAGCAAGGACACACCATCCGTCCGCCCAGTGTCCTGGTCTCCTTGGACGCAGACAGAGCCCACGGAAGCGTCTGGCGCATCCTGACACGGCCGCAGCAGCTGCACCAGCACCCCCAGCCCCCTTCCCTGTGCCCAGTGCTGTCCTGCCTGCCCTTCCCCACCTGCTGGGCAGCTGAAGCAGCTGCTACATGCCACCCACGGGGTCTCCCTGGTGGGGAGGGGCTTCTTGCAGCAGCTACCACGAGGGGCCTCTGCAGCCCTCCTGCCTGACCTTGGATAGGTCCTTCCTCTCTCGAGGCCTCAGTTTTCCCATCTGGAAAATCGGAGGGAGGCTGAACTGGCTTTCCAAGGTCCTGTCCACATCTGACTGTGGGATTCTCCCAAAGGCCAGGACAGGAAGGTGGGGCCAGGGCTCTGGTGGGGAGATACAGGAGGAGGAAGCAGGGATTTGGGGACAGGCCTGCAGCGCTGGGTTCGGGGCTCTGTTTCTACTGCATTGTCTCAGTTCTCCCCCCTCCCCTGTCTCCCAATGGGACTTCGTCGCCATTTTACAGATGAGGAAACTGAGGCCTGGAGAGATACTATGCAGGGCAAGAACCCCCCACCTCCAGCTCCCTGCACTCCCTACACCGAGGACTGGAGCGTGGGAGCCATGCCCAAAACATCCCGCACTCACTGTACTGCCCTCAGCCAGGGAGGTGGCATTCCGGGAATGGCTGTCTCCAGAGCCAGGCCTCTCCCCACCCCCTGCTCGAGGCTCCTGGCTCTGAGCCCGCCCCGGCACTGCCTGTTCGTCTGCTGTTGCTTCCTGGCAGGGCGAGTGGGCCATACATCACCTGGCCATGCCGAGGAGGCTGGGCCAGGCAGCTAGGCAGGGTGTTTCTGGGCTTGGGTGCGACCCCCTCTGTGGGATGGCAGGCACTGACACCTGCCTGGGAACAGGGGTCTTCTTGGGGCCCCAAACCTCACTCCCACCCCGCAGATGGCAGGAGCCTGAAGGAGGCAGCTGGAGGCCACAGGGTGACCTGGCCAAAGGGGAGTGGAGGTCAGATTGACAGCCAGGAAGGTCCGAGGTGGTGCGGCTCTGTGGCATTTGGCAGGAGGACAGAGATTTTTACCTCCCCAACCCCCCACCTCGCCATGCAATGTGCTGATGTAGGTCGCTGGGGCGCTGTCTCCTGACTGAGCTGCTGCCAGGGAGTTGGGGGGGGGGACAGGTGGGAGCCGGGGCAGCTGGAAGAAAAGGGGTCACAGCCAGGGGCGTCTCAGCCACCACTCCTGTCCCCAAACCCACACACCTGCCTCCGACCTGGCCCTGCCTCCCAGGGCTGCTCCCACAGGCAGCCTCTAGCTCTCCATCCATCCCACAACTAGTACAAGCACCCAGCATGTGTCCCAACATGAGGGACGAAGCAGTGAGCAAAATCCAGCCCCAGGCAAGGAAGGAGTCTGCGGTGTCACCAGGAGAAGGGCGAAGTTTGTCTTTTATTTATTTATTTTTAAAGCTAGGGTCTCCAGAGAAGACCCAGGGAGAAGGTGAATTTTGAGTAAAGACCTTGACTGGGCGTGGTGGCTCCCACTTGGTAATCCTAGCACTTAGCAAGGTCGAGGCAGGAGGATCGCTTGAGCCAGGAGTTGGAGACCAGCCTGGGCAACATAGTGAGACTCTGTCTCTATAAAAAAAATTTTTTTTAATTAGCCGGGTGTGGTGGCACACACGCCTGTAGTCCCAGCTACTCAGGAGGCTGAGGCCCAGGAGGTGGAGACTGCAGCGAGCTATGACTGAGTCACTGCACTCCAACCTCTGCGACAGAGCTAGACCCTGTCTCTAAAAAAGATAAAAAAAGAAAAAAGAGAAGAGAGAGAGAGAAAGAAAGAAAGAAAGGAAAGAAGAAGGAAGGAAGGAAGGAAGGAAGAAAGAAAGGGAAGAAAGGAGAAAGGAAAGAAAGGAGGAAGGGAGGGAAGGGAGAAGAAAGAAAGAAAAAGAATAGGAAAGAAAGAAAGAAAGAAAGAAAGAAAGAAAGAAAGAAAGAAAGAAAGAAAGAAAGAAAGAAAGAGAGAGAAAGAAAGAAGGAAGGAAGGAAAAGAAAGAAAGAAAAAGAAAGGAAGAAGAAAGAAAGAAAGATGAAAGAAAGAAAGAAAGATGAAAGAAAGAAAGAAAGAAAAAGAAGAAAGAAAGAAAGAAAGAAAGAAAAAGAAAGAAAGAAAGAAAGAAAGAAAGAAAGAAAGAAAGAAAGAAAGAAAGAAAGAAAGAAAGAAAGAAAGAAGGAAAAAGAAAAGACAAGACCTGAAAAAGTGAATGTGTTTGGGAGGAGAGCATTCCTGGCAGAGCACACAGCAAGTGCAAGGGCCCTGGGGTGGGACTGTGCCTGCCAGGCGAGGCCAGCAGAGCAGGGGAGCTGGGGGAGGAAATGAGAGTAGAAAGGGGAGGAGGGAGACACTGTGGGTCCTGGGGCAACTTTGCTGACTTCAGCTCTTCCTTGGAATAGGGTGGGAGCCACTGGAGGACTGGGAAGGGGCTGTGCAGTTTGGGGGAGTGATTGGTGGTAGCTTAGGGGCCCAAAGGGAGATGCCAGAGGGTCAGTGGGAGGGGCCTAGAGGACCAGGGTCCGAGCACGTGACAGAGGCCCTCTGTCTGTCCTCCTGCTCTCCCTTCTGCTCCCTTTTTTTTTGCTTCCTCTCATTCATCCAGCAGGTATTTGCCGAGTGCAGGCACAGGTCTAGCCTTTTATGAACTCAATCCAAGGGACGCTTCGCCCTCCCCACCCCCTAGCAAGGCACCTCCAATGTCCGCCCTGCAGCCTGGGGTGGAGGCCAGGCCACCTCAGCGCCTCTCCACACTCCAGATGGTCAGCCCAAGTGCCGCCTCCTGTGGGTATAGAATGAACACCCGTGTACTGGTGTACAGGGCTGTCACACACACGTCTAGGACCAGCCTGGAGCACACAGGATGTCCTCCTCCCTCCTGGGCCTCAGTTTCCTCATCTGAGAAATGATTGGAGGATAGGACCTAAGAGCCTGTCCTGTTCTAAAATGAAGACACACTGTGGTTACCCAGTGCCCTGGGGGTCACCAGTGCCAGGGGACAGTGCTATGGTTCTGCCTGTGCAGGCTTGGGCACCAGTGCAGGCTTGGGCACCAGTGCAGGCTGTGGCCATGGGCCAGGCTGCACAGAGCCCTGTGAGTCCCAGAAAGCCCAGGGGACAGGTGTGTGAGGACATGGAGAGGGACTAGGCTGGGGGAGCCCCTCCACCCTGGCCTGTGGGGACCTGGGCAGTGAGCTTTGGAGTCCCTGTGTGAAACGCTCTCATGGCCCTCTTCCTCCTGACCTGATGGGACCCTAAGTCTAGGAGGAGTGGTGTGTAGACCCTTGGCCAGGACCCCCTCACCCAGCTGCCCCAGGAGTAGCAGGAGAGCAGGAGGTCTTAGCAATGACCCAGTTGTAGCCCGGGAAGGGGCCCCGCCCCTGTTCCCTGCCCTTGGCCCTGCATAGCCCCCCAGCTCACCCGGACCCCTGCAGCTCCTCTAATTACACAGCCATAAAGCACAAATCTCTAACGATCCAATTAGTAACGCTGTTACTGCTCTGTCCAGGACTAAAATTACCAATTAAACTGCTGTCGATTTTATCATCACTTAGACTCGACACAAATGGGGCACTGCAGGCCTCAAGGCCCGTCCTCGGACCCTCGCGTCGGGGGCCAGCCAGGGCTGTGGGCCTAGCTTAGTCCCTCCATCCACCAGGGCCCTCAGACCCCACTCCAGTCCAGTCCCCAACATCAGGGACTCCACAGGATTAGAGCCCAGTTCCCTGTAGATCTGCTGGTGGCAGTGCCGGGGCTCCCTGAGCCCAGCCTCTCCCTGGCAGTGCCTCCAGTCTGGGCCTCCCTCATGTTCCCTGGGGACAAAACACATCTATTCTATGTTCCAGACTCTCAGTGTTGGGCTCCTCTCAGCAGCTGAGCCCTGAGACAAGGGACGGGGGTGCTCATCTGAAGGCCTGGCCTCCACGTCCCCTGCTCTCCTTCCTCTGCTCCTCTAGCTGCCACAGGATCAGGGTGCCAACCTCACAGGGTGTCCCCCAGTGTGGAGAGAGGTTCTACTCCGATGCGGTGTTACAGGTTAGTATTGTCCTTCTCCCAGTTGATGAGCAGGTGCCCCTGTAGGGACCCCCAGTGTTTTATCTCAAAACGGGAAATATATTGGAGCAAAAAGGTCAAGCCCAGGGACTCGATGAATACTAGCCTTTGACTTCAGAGGGGTGAGCTCCCTGTCTCTGGAGGTGTGCAAACAGGCTGCACCCAGGCCACATGGTGGCAGGCAAAGACAGCAGGTCATGCACAGGGAAGGGGCAGGGTTGGACTGGATAACTGAAGCCAGATCAATCATTTGGTCCTCTTGGGAAAGAATTCGAGAGGTTCAGTCTCCTGCTCGCCATTCCTGCTCTAGAAGTACTTCCACAGAGAGAGGGACAGGGGCAGGGCAGGGCAGCAGGAAGGGTCCAGTCAGCTGAAGATGGGGAGGCAGCCACAGTGTGAACACTCAGCCCTAGGCAGGTGTGCTAAAGGCTCCTGGTCCATGACATTGCCAGCCGACGCCAGAATATTTATGCTGTCCCGGGCCCTGGGCTCAGCGTCTCTCATCCCTTACTCATCCTGAGAAACAGGTGCCCTTATTTCCAGGTGAGGCACCAAAACTCAGAGCTCCAATGACTTGCCCAGGGGTTGATGAACCCCTTAATGAAGCCATGCCTGTGCCCCCTCGCAGGACAAGGTGTGCCTGGTGAGGCCACAGAGCTGACCTGGCAGCATCTGTGTATTTTAATGAACCCATTGTCCAGAAGAGGAAATCAAAGTGGAGAGGGTGTAACATAGCACCAAGTTCAAGGTCATCCTGGGACCGTTGATCACAGCCCTACTGGAGCTGCCGGTCCTGCTAGGAGAGAAGGAGGAGGGGAATTACCTGTGGTGGGAAGTGGGTATTCAGGGAGGGCATAATCTATGGTCTCTGCTCCTTGCTGAGGAACAATGTTGTTCCAAGAACCTTCTGGGGACAATGTCTGGAGGTGAATAAAATATTAATTTACCCGCAAACTCCTGAAGTCTCTCTATTTCAACACCTGTGCAGCTCCTGGTTGAAGTGGCAGCTTATGCACAAACCCTTTATGTGACACAGAGATGCAGAGAGGAGGGGGACAGGGCCCTGGGGGACTGCAGGGTCCCAGCCTCGTTCTGCTCCAGGACCTGGCAAGGAGAGGTGACTTTCTTCCACCTATCACCTTAGGCTAATGCCCGGGCCGACAGGAGCTGGGGCCTCTTCTCAGGGAGCAGCCGCCCCAGGCAAGTTGGTCTCATCAGAGGCAACAGACTGAGGCAGGGATCTGGGAGCCCAGAGCAATTAGGAGCTGCCTCTCGCCTCGTCTCCCGTCAGCTGCCACAGCTGTCACTCAGGAAGTGGGCTGGGAGCAAGGGCTAGGCCTGCAGTACCCATGGTCCCCCTCCCATCTGTGAAGGTTCTGATCCCTGGGGCAGCCTCCCAGCCAGCAGCCTGGTGAGGCACTGGGCATAGATGGAGGACCAGAGGACACGAGGGACAGGATCTCTGTGATTTCCTAAGCAGGACATCCCCAGGTTCCTCTCACCCCTATCCAGACTCAGTTTCCCTCTGGAGCATTGGTTCTAACCCTGGCTGTACCCTGGAAGCATGTACAGGAGCTTTAGAAGAATACTCCTGCAAAGTTCTGCTCCCAGCCGAGACCAACGGAAGCAGAACTTTTTGGGGGGATGCAGGGCCATGGACTTGAATGTGTGGCAGGGCGAGCCAGGATTTTGCAGTTATTGACATCATCCCTGCCCTGAGGCTGGGAGCTTCTTTCCTCTGGGGAACATGTCTCCCCTCCCTTCCAGCTGAACCCAGTGCAGCCAGGGGAGATTGTCCTGGCATGACCTTGAACTTGATCCTTATGCCCTCTCCACTTTGATTTCCTTGTCTGGACAATGGGTTCATTGGTAGCCTTGGCCAGCTCTCCTAGGTCCCTCCATAGCTTCACCCTCCGCAGCTGGGCCCTTAGCCTGAGAGGGAGGCTCAGAAGGTCCAGTCTCGGACAGCAGCACCAGACACTGTCACCTCAGCAGATCCCTGCAGCAAGCTGTGTGGTGGCAGCAACTCCATTGTACAGGGACGCAGACTGAGGCCAGGGCAGGGGCTACACTCAAGGCACAGAGCTGGTAGCAGGGGTCAGGCTTCATCCCAGTCACACTGGACTCCGAGTCCAGTGCTCTTTTCCCATCACCAAGTTCCTTCCCCCAAATAGCAACAAATTCAAGGGCCTGTCCCCTTCGCTCTGTTTCCCTCACATGGACTCTTCCCTGTTGTCCTTTCTGCTTCTGTCGCCTTCAGGAGCTGGGCATGTGAGTGTTCAGAAGGAGGTGGCCAGAGAAGAGCAAGGATCTCAGCAGTTGGGGCCTCTGGGTTCTGGCCTGCACCCCCTCTCAGCCCAGTCTGCATCTTTGAGTCTATAAATTCCATTATTCATTAGCCGACTTCGGGAGTTTGCTGGGACAATGAATATTTTATTCACCTCCAGACACTGTCCCCAGTGGGTTCTTGGAACAATATTGTTCCTCAGCCAAGGAGCAGAGGCCATAGCCTCTGGCCTCCCAGGACACCCCCTCCCTACCGCCACTACCTCCCCTCCTCCAGTACCTTCTCCCCCAGCAGGAGCCCTGGCTTGGGTAGGGCTGCAGTTATTGGTCCCAGCATGACCTTGAACTTGATGCTTACACTCTCTTCACTTTGATTTCCTCATCTGGACAGTGGGTTCATTGATAGCCTTGGCCGGCACGCGTGGGTCCCTTCACAGCTGCACACTGGGCCCTGGGCTTTGCCGGGAGCTCTCCCTGGTGCTGAATGTGGCAAGAGGATGCTGGCCTCAGACAAGAAGTCTCTGGCCAGGAGGGCAGGGATTATGCTGCTCTTGAAGGGAGTGGGCTCCAGTCTCAGGGGGGAAGAGTCTGGCCTCTGGACATGGTAGTTCCCACCTCTCTCCCCTTGTCTCCTCCCCACTCGGGGAGCCCCATCCCCGGAATCACAGGTTTCAGCGCGTCACCTCTCCCAGTGTCTCCAGCCCCCTGAGCCAATGATTAGTCAGCAAGGCCTGTGGAGAACCCCTCTTGGGAGGACCTGAGGCCCAGGCATCTCCCGGTGGGCACCCAGGGAGTGCAGTGTGATGGCAGCAGCACCTTCCCCAGATGGGGGAGCGACAGACATAATTCACACCCTGTGATCATGCCATCTGCTCCCCCATGACGCACAGCGGAGAGGACGGGGCTGCAATGCCGAAGGGCGGGGGCTGAGCGGGCAGTCATTCATTCATTAATTCTTTCATTCATTCATTTGACAGATGTTCATCCAGCCCCAGCCACCTTAGCCCATCCCAGTCCTGTGCCAAGCATGGGTCTGGGGAACCCAGACCTAGACATGCCCTTCAGAGCTAAGAGAGGTCCTCTCACACTTCTGAGCTTTTGCCCACCCTCCTCCTGAATTCCCTTGACTTGGGGAAAAAAAAGCCAGCTGGGAGCGGTGGCTCAAGCCTGTAATCCCAGCACTTTGGGAGGCTGAGACGGGCGGATCACGAGGTCAGGAGATCGAGACCATCCTGGCGAACACGGTGAAACCCCGTCTCTACTAAAAAAATACAAAAAATCAGCCGGGCGAGGTGGCGGGCGCTTGTAGTCCCAGCTACTTGGGAGGCTGAGGCAGGAGAATGGCGTAAACCCGGGAGGCGGAGCTTGCAGTGAGCTGAAATCCGGCCACTGCACTCCAGCCTGGGCGGCAGAGCGAGACTCCATCTCAAAAGAAAAAAAAGAAAAAAGAAAAAAAAAAGCCACCATGGGCCACGCTTGTAATCCCGGCACTTTAGGAGGCCAAGGCGGGTGGATCACTTGAGATCAGGAGTTTGAGACCAGCCTGGCCAACATGTTCTCTATGAAAAATACAAAAATTAGCTGGGTGTGATGGCATGTGCCTATGGTCCCAGCTACTCGGGAGGCTGAGGCATGAGAATTGTTTGAACCTGGGAGACGGAGGTTGCAGTGACCAGAGATCATGCCACTGCACTCCAGCCTGGGCAACAGAGCAAGACTCTGCTTCAAAAAAAAAAAAAAAAAAAAACCCACGTGGACAGCAAGGCCAGGAGCTTCCCCTTCCCAGGGTGAGTACCAACACACTCTGCAGCAGCCTCCCAGGAAGTCACTGGGAGCTGGGTTTCCTGCCAACCTCTCAGCAGGCTCTAGCCCACCCTCCCTTGAACCAGGGGTTCTGATTTAGAACTGACGGACCTGGGCCGGCACAGCCTGGACATTTAGTAAACGTGGAACGACTGAGCTGCTGCTGTGGCTCACTCTCTCAGTCAATTCTCAAAGCTGTAATTATTATTAATTCCTATTCCTTGGGGGTGATGGTCATGCCAATAGGAAACTCCCAAGAGTTTCAGGGAGGTGTTACCTTTCCTACATTATGTCACTTCATCCTCACCACTGCCTGGGAGGCCGCACTGCCACCTTAACTTCACAGGCGGGGAAACTGAGGCCATGGCAGGTTAAGGGACATGACAGTAGTCCCACAGTGAGGAGACGGTGGATGCAGAAGCCCCAATCTGCCTGGCTGTTGGTGCTGGGTTCTTTCTTCCTCAAGTCTCTGCTCCATCAAAAACACCTGGGAAGCTCGAGGCATTCAGCTGTAGCAGTGGAAGTTCAGAAGATGGGACAGGTGGGCAAGCAGAGCTTTGGAGTGGGGTGGGAGCTTTTCTGGGGCTGCTCTAACCTCCAGCCCCCCGTCCCAGCGGGCATCCAGCTAGCCTGGAGAGGCCTGGGGAGACGGACAGACAGTTGGGGTCCTTCCTGGCTCCTCTGCAGGTTACAGATATTTCTAGGAGCTCCCTCCAGAGCGGAGCCCAGGAAGTGCTGGGCCCGGGCTGGGCCAACCCCAGTTGGCTGGGGCTAGCATCTCTCACTGAGCCCCTTCTCCCCAGACCCTGAGACAAGGCTGTGATTAATCAGTAACAAAAACAGCAACAAGCAGAAAAGTGTAATTAGCTTGGGAAGGCAGGGCAGGGCTGGGTAGGGCTATGCAATCAGCATTCCTGCTGGGACCTTTAGCTGATTGGGCCAAAGGGGGCAGGAAGGTGGTCCCAATAGGGGGATTCAGGGGAGCACCCAGACATGGGGCCACAGCCAGGCCAGAAGGTCACCTCCTCCCACGCACATCTGTGCACCATATGCCCACACCACTCCCAGCCCCAGGGCCTGCACACCTCCCCGGACCTGCCGGCGTACAACCTATGCACACACAGGTGGCCACACGCTCCCGACATTTGTCAATTTGCATATGGAGTTACAGACACCTGTGCACGTGCCCAGTGGCACACACACACCCTCATGGATAGCAGACATATGCACACGCAGGCTGCTCCCTCAAACACCTGCCCCCACCCCAGCTCTGTGGTGCCCACGTGCCCTGGGGCCTGGGGAAGCCCTGCACATACATTAGGTCTGACCTGCAGCCATGTGAACTGGCAGGCCCTCACACCAGACCCCACAGGCACCGGGCCATGTCTCTGTCCCGAACTGCCCTGGGGGCCATGAGACACTTTGGCTTTCTCTTCTGCAAGCTGAAAGGTAGGGGCTTGGGAAGGGTCCAGGACTGGGGCCCTATTGTGGGGAGCAAAATCAACGGCAGAGTGTCAGTCATAGGCAGGGCTGGAAGCCTACCCCAGACGTGTACCCAGCTCTTACCTGCTGTCTCTGCCCTGTGACCTTGGTCAACGTCCTTCTCAGCCTCAGTTTCCCCACCTTAGAGCCTCCTGGCACGGAAACGGTGATTCTTCTTGAGGACCCAGGTGCTTGGGGCCGGTCTCACCTCTCTGGGTCTCCTGTTCTTAGTTCTTAGTTCCCGGAGGCTCTCCGCTCCTGGTGCGTGGATGGGGGGAGGTGAGCCAAGGGGCACGAAAGAGGACCCCCGCAACCCAACCCCTCCCTGGTCCTAGTGGCTGCAGACTTAGGGTGAGGGGAGCCCGTGATCAGAGGGGAGCCCTAGTGGGAAAGGGGAATCAGGGCCGAAGGGGAGAGGGAGCCCCCGGCAGGTTTGGGGCGGCCGCTCAGGGGCCGGCGGCGGGAAGGGGCGGGCTGGGGGTGGGGAGCGCGGAGGGGGCGGGCGGCTGGCGGGGGAGGCGGGGAGCGCAGCCAGCGCGGCACAGAGCGAGCGAGCGAGCCGAGCGGAGAAGCGCCTAGAGCCTGAGCGCCGGGCCGGTGGCGGCCGCGCCTGCTAGCGGACGAGCGGGCGGCGAGCAGCGCGGAGCGGGCGGCGAGCAGCGCGGAGCGCGCGGGGCACCGAGGAGCGGGCGCGGCGGGCACCGCGGACGGCAGCCGGAGCTCTCGGAAAGGCCAGAGCGGCGCCGCCCACGCCGCCCCTGCGGGGCCCCGGTTGGGAGCCCGACAAGGGAGCGGGCGGCATGGCCTGGCGGTCGGGGGCGCGGGGGCGCTAGGCCCCCGGAGGGGCGTCCCCCTCCTCGCCGCTGCTGCCGCCGCCCTCCGCAGCCGCGCGCCCCGCCCGCTCCAGCCGCCCCCGGGGCCGCCACCGGCCCATGAGCCCCGGCCTCAAAGTTTGCGGCGGGCGGGCGGGCGCGGAGCCTCCAAGATGCCGTTCCACCCGGTGACGGCGGCGTTGATGTACCGGGGCATCTACACCGTGCCCAACCTGCTGTCGGAGCAGCGCCCGGTGGACATCCCGGAGGACGAGCTGGAGGGTGAGTGTCCGCCGGGACCCCCGCCCCGCCGGCCCTCCTACCTGTGCGCCCAGGTGAAGCGCCGGCCAGGGGCGCGGGGGCGGGGGGCGGTCCGCAGGTGTCGGCTGCCAGGTAGGCGCCCCAGCAAGCAGCTGCGCGCGGCTGCGGGACCGGTCGGCACTCCGAGGCGCTGTTGTGGGGGTCGCCCAGGCGGAGGGCGGCCCAGACCCTGCCCGCGTGGCCCCCCGCGCTGCGGAAACTTGCTGGGCCCCGCAGCGGGGTTACGGGGCCGCGCAGTCCGCGGTGACGGTGCGGCAACGCGGCAGACTGGGGCTGGGGTCCGCGCTGAGCCCCCAGCGCCGGCCCGGCCGGAGCACCCGCATCCTGATCCCCTCCGCGGCGCCCGCCCGCGGCTCTCTGCTCCCATTGACATTCCGCTCGTGTCGCTTTAAAAATTCAATCTGCTCGGGCAGCAGAAGAAGGGGAGAGGGCGACTGCCCTGCTCTTGCCCGCTGCGGGGCCGCCCCCGTCCCCACCTGCGGCCGTAGCCGATTCCCTGCAGCCCTGCGGGGACCCCTAGCCCGGCGCGCCGGGAAGGCGGCCCGGGAGGCGGTGGCGACAACAAGTGGCCGGATTGGGCGGCTCAGTCGCGATAGCCAAGCCTGGAAGGGAAAAGCTAGAGAGGCCGGGACCCAAACCTGCCCCCACCCCGTTCTCCTTGCCTCTCAGACACGCAGGAGGATGGCAGGCCGCTGGCTGGGCGAGGTCAGAGTAGAGGGCAGGGGCAGGGGTCCGGGACAGTGTGTCCTGAGGAGCAGTGAGACCCCTGGGGCCTGCCCAGCTCCTTCCCTGCTGGGCTGGGGGAGGTGCTCAGGTTTCCCCTCCCCCCAGACCTCCTGGAGCCCCCATATGGAGTGGAGTGGGGGATCTGGGCTGATGGGGGTCATGGCCTCCTGGGATCTGCTTGTCTGCTGTTGCCAAGGGGCTGAGCTCACCCAGAGGATGGGTCTCTTGGGGTATCTTGGATCCAGGGGTCTCTGAGATCTGGAGGCTCATTAGGGCCTGGGAGGCTGCTGCCGAGATCAGCACAGTCAGGGAGGATGGTGGGAGCCCAGGAGAAGCCATGGAGGGAGGTCATCCTTCAACCCAGGCCCAGGTGAGGGCAGATCTTAGAGGAGTCAGACTGAGTCAGGGGAAGATCCAGAGAGAGAAGGCAGCCTCTGCCACGCTCACTGCACCACAGGCATGAGCCACAGGCTCCTCACCAGCTGCCCCCGCAAACCCTCAGATGCCGGGAGAGCTGTGGAGACAGGGTCTGGGGTCTGATGCGGACAGGACAGATGGATGATTGGGGCCCCCCGACATGACCTCACCATTCATCCCTAAAACCCAGGGCCAGAGCCTCCTTCAGAGCCTGGGGAAAGGAGGGGTACGATGGGGGGCAAAAGATCAGGAGATGAAGCATAGGCCTTCTCCTCCCCACCTTTGTCCCCTCCAGCCCTGGGCCACCTCAAATCTCCTGCCGGTTTTTCCCTCCGGAGGTCCTCGTCCATTCATTCGTCCTGGCCATCCAGGCAGGAGTCACCATGTCTCCCAGACCCCAGGCAGCTTCCACTTCACTCCCTCCCCTTGCTCCCAGCACCCCCACCAGGACCCTGGCATCCAGACTCCAGGCTTTGCTGGGTTCCTCCTCTCCTGATCTCCAGTCCTGGAGTGCACTCCCTGAGGAAGGGGAGAGGCTGAGAGGCTGAGAGGCTGGCTGCAGGGGCGAGGGGCCGCAGGGTGGGCAGCACAAGGGCAAGGCCGCAGGCTCCCCAACCAACGACATGGTGTGCTGGCAGGAGCCCAGCAGCGTTAGTCACCAGCCACAACAAGTGCCCTCCCTGCTTCACTCCTATCCCCTTCTCCTGGGCCCTGGGGAGCTGAGGGGCCCTGACTCAGGGGGCATCTGAAGGGCAGGGCCCTCCCTGGGATGAGCAGGTGGGGTCATGGAGTAGACAGACGCCTGGGTGGTCCCAGCTCATCTCTGGGCCAGTGGGCAGCTACAGATGAAGGCAAGAAGTTTTCCATGACCAGCCCCCTTCTTGGCTGCAGGTGCCCTAAAAGCCCTCTTTTGGCCCCAGGTCCCTTTCAGCAGTCCTTGGATGCCAGGGCTGGCCGTTCCTGGCACGGATCCCCCTCTGCCCTCTCCAGGGCCTCATGAGTGCTCCTGCCCCAGGGCAGTCTGGGCGAGACCCAGGCCCTTTGCTGGGAGGACGCCATCAGTGGAGGAGCCACATGTGCCAGGAAGAGGGAGCTGGGCAGCCCGGGATGAAATGCTGCAGACAGTACGTGCCTGCCGCAGAAATCCAGGGGGCGGTCAGTCTGAGCAGAAAGGAGGACCAGGCAGGGAGGTGGGAAGCACAGAGTTAAGATGAGGGCCTCCCAGCCAGGCGGCGCTGGGTTTGAGTCTCTGCACCTTCAGCTCATGGAGTGACCTTGGGCAATCGCTCACCTCTCTGAGCCTTGGTTTCCCTACCTATAAAGGGGGGCTGGTGACGGAGCATGCAGTGAAAGTACCTAGCACAGGGGCTCAGCGACCCAGGTGCAACATGAGGGGAGGCCCTGCAGGGGTAAGAGGCTGCAGCGTGCAGGGCACAGGCCCATGAGGGTGTGCAGGAGGCTGGGCCAGAAGGGCAGGCTGGCAGGGAGGTCTGGGTGGAAAAGGCCCTGAAGGTCTGGAAAAGGTGCCTGGGGACCTGTGGCCCCGGGGAGGCATGGAGGGCAGTTGGCAGGGTAGGAACGTGGTTGTGCAGAGCTGGCCAGAGGCCCACCCAGGCCCTATGAGGGAGAGGCACAGGCTCTCCTAGATCACCTCTGTGTGCCCATCATGGCTGGGACACACACCTTTTCCAACATACACACACAGCGGAGTCCTCCAGGAACACTGAGGCTGGTCCCAGCATCATTAGCGGACTGAGTACCTGAGGGTGAGAATGGGGTGGCTGCAAGTCCTAGCCCTTTCTGGCCGAAGAGAGGAGGAAGGAGTCAGACCTCCAGGCAGACAGTCCCCAGGGCAGGGCTCTGGGGCTGACACTTGGCCTGCCCAGTCAGTGAGTGGAGCCTTCATTGAGAGTGGCCGAATGGGGGCCTTTAGGGCAGGGGAGGCTGGGGAGTCCGCTTTCCTACCTCTCTGCCCTGCAAACCCAGCAGCCACCTCTGCACAGCCAAAAGCTCAGGGAGGCCAGAGATGTGGGGCACGGGGCCAGTGCCGCGGAGAGTAGCAGCCGCTGCGGAGGATGGATGCTGCCCCCTTCAGTGACCTCCAACCAGTGCCCGTCCTCTGGACTCTGGCTCCCTGATGGAGTGTGGATGTCCCTTGGAGTCTGCTGGGGACTTGGGCTGTGATGAAGCTCCACAGGTTGGGAAGGAGATTGGGGGGTGTCAGGCTGGAGGTGGCAGGTAGGGGACAGGTCAGCCTGGAAAGCTGGTCGCCCTGCCAGCCTATTCCCGGACCAGCATCCCCATGCCAAGATGGAGCCCGGCAGGCTTCCCTCGGCCCCACGGGACGGGAAGGGAGCAAGGCTTTCAGGGAAATGCACCCAGCTGTGGGGTGCTGATGGCACAACGGTGGCAGGAAATTGCAACACCCGCCTCACTCAGGGAGCCCCCAGCAGAGTCTGTGCTTCAGTGATGGTGCCAGAGTTGCTCCCCATTTCACAGATGAGACACCCGAGGCTTAGAGAGGAATGTGACTTGCCCAGGCCACTGGGCAGCTAAGCAGGAGAGCCAGAATCCAAGCCCACGCCTCTGGTCCTGGCAACCGCCAACAGGAAGGGCGGCCTGGCGTCCCAAGCTCACTCAGTCCTCCCTCTTCTTACGGCTCTGCTATCTGGGACGTTCTGATTTATAGCATCCATCTCTGAGCCAGGACCAGCCAGACACATGCTTGATTTTCTTGCTTAACCGTCCCAGCAGCCCCGTTGTACAGGTGAGCAAATACCTGCCCAAGGTCACCCCACCAGGATGTAGGAGGGCTGGGACTTGACCCTCTGTCTCTGCCACTTCAGGCTGCCTCCCTGTCCGGGAAGGTGGTGCCTGAACCTGGCCTTTGTGGGTGGGTGGGAGTCAGTTGGGGCTGGGGCTGGGCTGGGGCAGGGTTCCCAGCACAGGCAAAGGCACCGAGGTGAGACTTTGTGGTGTGTTGGATGCGCCAAGGAGGGGTGTTGAAGGGATTCATGCATGGGGAGGTGGCAGTGTGTGGATTTACCTAGTGGCCTGGAAGGTTAGCCTTGCCTGAGAAACAGCTACTGGGCCCGCAGAGCCGCCTCTGAGCTCATCGCCTGCCTGTGCATCCCAATATTCACCTGCCCTTCCCTCGCTCTCCTCGGCTGAGTGCATTTTCTCAGGATCTCCAGCAAAGTGACCCAGGGGCTCCAGCAAAGCAGCCCTGGGCTCTGGGAGCTCCCATAGTGTACGAGGGATGGCATGGAGCTCAGCTCACAGCAGGCAGGGGAGGGGCGGCTCACACTGCAGCCCCTACTGTGAGTCCAGGACTTTGCCATCCCACCCTGACATCTCCCAAGCTGGACCCCACAGAGGAGGAAACGGAGGAGGAGGAGGACACAGAGAACAGCAATGCCGGACCCTGGTCCTCCTTCCCCACACCAGCGTCTGGCCCCCACCCGTCTTCAGCTTGATGCCCCTCTTCCACAGGTGGTCCGCAGGCAGGTGGGGATGGCGTCCTTTGGGTCTGGAGAAGGGATCAAGCAGCCTCCTCAGCCTCCCCATCTGCTTCTTGGCTGCTTGGGGAGTGGAAATAAACGCGTCCCCTAACCAGGACTGTTCGTGGGCTCTGAGTAGCGGCCTACAGTGAGCGGTGTGTGAACTTCCGCTCAGAAGAGCCGGAGAACTCTGTGTGCTCCAGATGGGTGGGCTCCCCACATCAGTCATTCATTCATTTCATCATTCATTCAGCAAATGTTTATGCTTGAAGAGGCAGGCCCCGTTCCAGGACAGGGACACAGCCATGAGCAAGACCAGCCCCTCCCTGCTGTCATGGCCCTCGTAGTGCACAATCCAGCGTGACCCATGCAAGGATGGGACAAGAGCAGGGCCTGTGGGGTCCCAGAGGAGGGCCAGAGCTGGCCAGTGGGGGACAGGGAGGGCACCAGGGAGATGGTGCCATTCAAGCTGAGAACTGGGGTTGTGTCAGGGTTTGCCACCCTGAGAAGAGCACTTCAGGCAAAATGGGCCGCGTATTCAAAGGACTGGAGATGGAGCAGTCCTGGTGCCCACAGGACCGAGAGGGCCCCTAGCCTGGATGGAGTTCAGGACACCTGGGATGGGCAGAACATGCGGCCGGGCCAGGAGGCCAACAGCAGTGTCCGGAAACCTAAGCGTGTGTGTGCAGATGCCTCCAGCTCTACCTGGAGGCTCTAGGGACTGGAATCCCCTCAGCAGCCTCCGTGGCTGTCAGGCCTCAGCTCACACATCTCCCGTGATGGGGAGCACACCACCTCTTTGGTGACCCAGGAAAACTCGAGGTGGGAATTGGCCTGGAGTTCCCAGAGTCCAGGGTTTGCAGAACCCTGTGGCCCTGGCACAGACCTCTCTGCCCAGCTGCTTCCCTGGCCCTGGGGCCACTGGGTAGGAGACAAGATTCCCAGGTCCTGGCAGGGGTGAGTGAAGGGCAAGTCCAGAGTCAGAAAGTCTGGGGGCCCAGGCAACCCTGGTGCACACACATGAGCCTGTCTGACCCTCAGGGCTTGGGTATGGACACCAGTGGGATGAGCCTGATAAGGGTGGGGCCTCCGTCCAAGCCACCTTGCAGTGTGACCTGGGACATGTGGCCATCCTCTCTGGGCCATGGCCCCTAGTCTGTGGTGAGACCAACAGGCTGGGCTAGGCTCCCCTGTCCCCCTAAGACTAGGGAATGACTCCAAAGTGCAAGGTCCTGTGAGCAGTTTCAGGGTTCATGGACTCTTAAGGCAAGGCCTGGGCCAGCCCAAGCAGCAGCAGCTCCGAGCCCACGCTGACTCTGGGCAGGCCACCCGGCCTCTCTCAGCCTGTTTCTGGTCTGCAGCATGGGCACCTCGCCTATGTCTGTACTTTTAAACACACAGATGCACACCCTCTCTCGCATGAGAAGCTTGATTCTGCCTGCTGAAAGTTAAAAGCCCACCCAGGGGAACAGCTTAGGCAAAGGCCAGGTGGCTGGCAAGCAAACAAGGGGACCCCCAGGGAGCCGGAGAGAGCGCTTTGAGCCCCACCCCCCAACCCCCAAAGGCTGATGCCCTTTAGGGCCCTGCTGGGGCTGTGATGATTAAGGAACAGCAACCCTTAAAAACAGAGAAACAGAAGAGACAGAAGTACAGCTAAGGTGACAGGTGAGGACCCCCTCAACTGTGTGCCAGGGAGTCCCCACCATCATTCTGCCCATTTCACTGTGGGTAAAACTGAGTCTGGCCCAAGGTCACAGGTTGGGTTCCTGTTCCCCGGGCTCCCAGCACAGTGCATTGCTCACCACCTGAGTCACCGAGGTCGCCAGGCCTCAGTCTTCTACTCCGTACAGTGTGGAGGGCGACCCCCACCCAGTCTGATCTGGCCTGGACCTGGGGGGACCTCCATCCCCCTCTGTCTTCCCTGAACCAAACAGGTCTGTGCCGCCCGCCCGTCAGCCCATTAGTCTGGAGCGTGCTGCCTCACGTGGCTGCCATTAGCGAGTGTTGGCCGGTGTTAAGGATCTGAGCCTGGGGGAGGAGGCGCAGCGGGATGGGGATGGCGGGGGAGGGGGGATGGAAGGAGTGGGGGCGGGCGGGGAAGCTGTCAGCGGGGCCGGGGAGATCCAGCGTCCTCCCCTGCACGTGGTCCCCACCACATGGGGTCGTTGTGAGCACACCAGCAGAGGCCGTGAGAACCTGGCACAATCGGACCCCGACAAGTCACTGCTGAGGGGCCCTGAGCCCTGCTTTGCTGCCCTGCTCAGCCTGCTCAGAAGTCCCAGAATAGGGCACCCTTGTGTACCCTCGGGCCGTGCTCTCACCAGATCTGCAGGCTCTGGGTTGGGCTCTCAAAGCCATGCTCAGGCTGCGGGGTCGGTGATCCTGGGGGTCTGGAAAGGGGGTCTGTTGGGGACTGGGGTGAAGTCCCAGCCTGCTCCATTCTCTCCTCAGAGATCCGAGAGGCCTTCAAGGTGTTTGACCGTGATGGCAATGGCTTCATCTCCAAGCAGGAGCTGGGCACAGCCATGCGCTCACTGGGTTACATGCCCAACGAGGTGGAGCTGGAGGTCATCATCCAGCGGCTGGACATGGATGGTGAGCACCCCCCTGCCTCGGTTTCCCCACCTGGCACCTGGGCCCTGGAGGTGGGGCAGGGGCAGGGGCTGGGGCTGGAGCCTGAGCTGCTGAGGCTGCATCCAAATTGGGTCTGTCGCTCCCCTGACTCCCACCCTCAAAGTCCGTGGCAGGTTGCAGCCCGGTCTGGCCCCATTTCTCAGCCTGGAGAATTGAGGCCAGAGAGGTAGTGACAGTCCCAGCCACATGCAGGGCTCAGAGACGGCTCCTCTCACTCTGTGTTGACAAGTTTTAAAGTACAGAGAAGTAAAAGGGTGCAATAAATACTCCAGTTCCCACCACCTGAGATAAAATCGCTACATGAGTTGTGTTTGCCACCTGACATTTTATTAAGGAAAAGTTCATAAGAAGGAATGGTGAGGCCAAAACCCCTCTTTATCCTGCCTGGGCCCTTCTCCTCTTCTCCATCCAGAGGCCAGGTAACAGCCTGGGCAGGTTGCCCCACTGTGAGCTTCAGTTCCTGTCTATATGGTAGAGGACAGCCCACCCCAGGATGGCTGCAGGGTGCTGGGAGCAATGGAGGGTTCTGGGTGAAATAGGAGGGTCACGGCCCACCTGCTGTCTACCTCCACCTCCCCTTGCAAGGCCTCATCACACTGGGTGGCTTCAGCATCAGCCCAGAGCCTGGCACTTGGTAGATACCCCTGACACTGACTCAAGGCTCAGAGAAGGTGGGCACCTGCCTAAGGCCACCCGGTAGGCCCAAGGTATATCAAGACTCCATCCCAGGTCCTCTGGGCCCTGGGCTGCGGGCCTGGGCCTGGGCCCGACCCACTGATTGATTGGCCCTGTGCCTCCTACAGGTGACGGTCAAGTGGACTTTGAGGAGTTTGTGACCCTCCTGGGACCCAAACTCTCCACGTCAGGGATCCCAGAGAAGTTCCATGGCACTGACTTTGACACTGTCTTCTGGAAGGTATGCCCTGGCTAGTTGGGACCCAGGGCTGTGCACACTGTGGAGTGCTGTTCTGGGGCCAGTGAATGGCTGGGCTTGCACTGTAAAGGGGGGATCACCACTTCAGGCTTGTGTCCACTGGACATTTCACCTCTCAGAGGGCCATGGGCTCCCTGGGGAGGCTGCTGTTGGCCAAGGACTCTCTGGGGGAATGGAGCTAGTGTTTTCCAGCCCCCCAGAATCTGGAGGCCTGTCACTGGGCCTGTGTGGCCGCAGGGGTGCTGGGTGGGGGCTGTGGTAGCTGTCAGAGCACCGCGTTTTCCCTTCCTGCAAGTGCGACATGCAGAAGCTGACGGTAGACGAGCTGAAGCGGCTGCTCTATGACACCTTCTGCGAGCACCTGTCCATGAAGGACATAGAGAACATCATCATGACGGAGGAGGAGAGCCACCTGGGCACAGCCGAGGAGTGCCCCGTGGACGTGGAGAGTGAGTGACTGGCCCTGGAACCCCACGGGTGGGCTCGCTGGCTTGACCAGGGGGATGCACGGTGGGGGGGGGCCTGCAGAGGGGGGCTGGGGGCCGCCTTGCCTGTCCCAAGCCTCTGTCCCATTGGGGCACCCCATGGGATGAGCCCATGTACCGAAGGGCAGGCAGCTCCTGACTCCATCGCTTCCATATCCCCTTCTGTCTCCCCGGTGCTCCCGGCGGGCGG
The DNA here is from genome assembly GCF_007565055.1 of Rhinopithecus roxellana. NCBI lineage: Eukaryota > Metazoa > Chordata > Mammalia > Primates > Cercopithecidae > Rhinopithecus > Rhinopithecus roxellana. The sequence goes on along the minus strand of NC_044561.1, from coordinate 20,838,207 downwards.
CCACAGCCTGCTCCAACCAGCAGATCCGCCAGACGTGTGTGCGCAAGAGTCTCATCTGCGCCTTCGCCATCGCCTTCATCATCAGTGTCATGCTCATTGCGGCCAACCAGGTGCTGCGCAGCGGCATGAAGTAGACGCCACCTGGATGCCCCATCCACCGCATGCGGTGCCCGCGGCCCGCCCCACACCACCGCCACCTGCAGACCCCTCCCTTGACCGGCTCCCTGGGCCGTCATCTGCGTGTACTTCAGGGCCTGGGTATCTGGTGAGCCCTCCCCACCCACCCGCAGGCCTCACCTGGAGCTGTGGTCTGGCTGTGGAGGGCCAGGTGGTGGCTGTGTCCTGTCCCCACCCTGTCCCCACCCTGGCCGGTAAGGAGCACTCACTCTTTCTACCATCCAGGGGCTCCTGGGAAATTAAGGAGGGATTTGCACAAGAACCCCCAGGACCCAGTCGCTGCTGTGGTCCCTTGGGCAGGAGGGGGCACCCTGTGCCTGGAGACAGCAGCCTATCTGGGGCCACACAGCCAACCCAGCCCTGGTCCCTGAGGCTTGCCCAGGGCACTGGGTGGGGGGGCAGGGGACAGAAAGCCTCCTCCTTGGGGAGGGTGGGAAGCCAGGGTGTCCTGGGCCCTGCTGCCTGGCATGGCCTGAGAAGGCCCCTGGTCTTCTCCTGGGTCCCTTCCTCTGACCCTTGTTGGACCCCAACCCAGACCCCCTTTTTTCCATGTACCTGCTGGGCCAGCCCATTTCATAGGTGAGGAACCCGAGGCTCAGGGGCCTGAGACTTGGCCTCAGTTCTTCCTTCCACAGGGATTTTCAGGAAAGGCAGAAGCTGAGGTGGCCCTGCAGCCCCCCACCTTCTGGCCCTCCCACCAGAGGCCCGGCCACCAAGGCCACATCGTCCACCACCCCAGCCTAGAGCCTAGAACTGTAGTCCAGCTAAGGAGCGAGGCAGAGTTGGGGCCTGTAGGCTCTGAGCAGCCTCCGGCCAGGGGGCTCCTCCAAGGCGGAACCTTAGGAGGCCCCTGTACTACCTCCTGGGCCAAGAAACTGGCATAGCCCCGCACAGTCAGTGCCAAGAGGCTGCGCCAGGCCACTCTCTCAGCCCAGGGCCTGCCCTCTTGTGTCCTCTCACTTCTCTGCACCCTCAAGGCTGGAGACTCTGCTCCCATGCCCCAGCTGTGCCATCCAAAACACGTAGGCAGCAGCTCAGCATGGGCAGACATGGGGGCTGTGGATTCTTTGAGGGTGGGGATGGCAGATGGAGCCCTTGGGCTCCTTGGGCCTAGAGCCACTTCTTACTGGGCAACGGGCACAGCCACCCTGGCACACCCTCTGCCTGGCTGTGCTGAACCTCTGCTGGTCCCAAGGGAGGAGGGAGTGAGCTGGGTCACCTGGGGAAAATCTCATCTCATTCCCGCCCTGCCCGACTTCTGCCAGGGGCTAGAGAACAGAGCTCAGAGCACCCAGCGTGGGGAAACACAGCCAGACCATTGTGGTAACAGACTTTCTTTATAAACATCTGGAAGTTTTCTCCCCCATCTTGATAAGAAGGAGGAGGCAGGTGGAGGAGAGTGAGGCAGGAGCTGCCCGGTGCAGACCCAGGGCTACACTTGCTGCGGCCGTGTCCTGAGCCTCAGTGAGGCCAGGCAGATGGTCTCAGAGCCTCCATGGGGCGTCACAGGAACAGGGCTTGGCTTCCTGCTTGTGACTGATGAGAAAAGTGACCACGTGGGGGTCAGTCGGGGGCAAGGGGCTCAGCCCCACTGCACTCTGGGCTGCAGGGGCCACCCCCCAGGTGGGGGTGCCCGCAGGGATGGGGGCAGCTCTTGGACTGGTGGCCAGCCCACGGGGTACTGGAAGACGGTGGTTCTGATGGGTTCAGCCCTAGAGAGAGAGAGAAGGGGGGAGAATTAGAGTGGGGTACAGCCCAGGCTTATGCCACTCCCCACCCACCTGCCTCACCACCCTGGCTGTGGGGAGGGTCAGCTGCCTGCACGACTTTTCTGGAAACCAGAGCCTCGAAAATAGGCAGACCCTCTGAGCCAGCAACCTCACCTCCAGGAATTGAGCCCAAGGAAACAGCGGGGTTGCGGGCAGACACTGAGCTACGAGAACAGCCATGAGACAATGGGAATAACCTTCGTGTCCACCTATGGGGGACTGATTCAATACATATGCACGTCCACAGCAGAGAATGCCATGCGGCCTGTGTAAGAATTCAGGCAGACTTATACGCACTGATGAGGAAAGACATACTGTGTGATAGGGAGAAAAAGCAGCTTATAAAATAATGTATATAGCATGATACTATTTTTGTTTAAAAATATATAAAATATATAAATGCATAAAAAAATCCTGGAAGACACAGCAAAATGTTAACAGCGGTTCTATCTGAGTGGTGCCATTATGGGTGACTTTTTTACTCCTTTCTACTTCTCAAAAGTTTTACAAGCACTCAAGCCTTTGAAATCAGAAAAAAATATTGTCTAATTTTTTTTTTAAAGCCTCATTTCTCATGCTACTCACTGTCCTCCTCAACATCCACCCCAAGCCACCTCCCCTGGAACTCAGGGTCCATGTAAGCACTAGCCCTAGGAGAGGCATCCTCCATGCCCAGCCTGGGGCACCCTGCCAAGGCCCAGTGAGGGTCGCCCCCATTCTTCCACCTGTCCGACACTCAGATCCTTCTGGCCTTGGGCCCCACCCAGGCTGCATCTCCAGGGCCACAGGGCCCTTCTCAGGTTTCAAAGTATTTTGAACCTTTGAGCACTCTGAACTCCCAACACCCCAGCTGCCTATAAACAACCTTTCTGGAAGGCAGAGCCTGGAAAACATGCAGACCCTTTGAGCCAGCAACCTCACCTCTGGGAACTGAGCCCAAGGAAATAGTGAGGTTGTGGGCAGCCACTGAGTTACAGCAACAGCCGTGAGACAATGGGAATAGCCTTCATGTCCAGCTGTGGGGGACTAAGTACATGGGCACATCCACAGCAGAGTGCCATGCAGCCGCCACCAAAATTCAGGCAGGAACTCATCTGTCTTCCACATAGGACTGGAGTTCTCAGAGGATGTATACCAGGGGATAGGGGTAGGGTGTATTTGTACCCCAATGCGCAGGGCCAGGCCTGGTGCCAGGAGGCCACCCAGTGACTGTGGAACAACAAACAGCAATGCTGAAAGATCTTACTGACCAGGCGCTATTCTGGGCCACACACCATGACCAACAGAAACCTTAAGAATCCTCAGGCAAACTCCATTTTATAGATGAGGAAACTGTGGTGCAAGGAGTCAGTCACATGACCAAGTGACACCCTCGGGATGAGGCCTGAGGGCCTGGAATGCCAGCCCCACATCGGTTGCAGACACGGCCCTCCCACTTCAGCTCCCTCTGCTCCGGCACACCCCCACACCCCAACATCCAGCCTTTAGGCAAGGTGAGGCCCTGGCAGCTCCTGGCAGGTTCAGGGGCCCAGTGGCCAGCTCTCTGCAGACAGAGAAGGGCTTGGGCCTGCTGAGAGGGGTTTGGAGAGGTCTCTGACCTCCGAGGGGGAGGTGGGGAGCCGGGGTCAGAAGCCCTGGGAGTTTCCCCTGCTGCACCCACCCAGCCTGCCCCTCTCTGGGCCAGACCTGCCATGCAGAGTCAAGGACTCCGGAGAGCTCTGGGTGCAGCCTCCAGGACCCCCAGGTGTGAGAGGACAGGGACATACCCTGCTTCGTGGCTCACTGCCTGCTAGAAAGCGCAGAAGGCAGCTCCTGACATGATTTATGGCACTGGGGAGATTTCATAAACTCCACCAGCCGCAGAGAAGGCGGGGAGGCTCCGCAGTTGCTGGAAGGGAGTGCCCCAGCTGCCAGCCAAGCCTGGACTCCCTGCAGGGCCACAGGGACAATGGGGATCCCCCAGGGAGGCTGTGATCCTGGGGAGCCCCTTCCCCTGAGCCTCAGGCCCTTCCTCTGGAAAATGGGGCAGATTCCCGGGAAGCTGGGACCTCCTGGGTCCGAGTCTCAGCCCCATGCCCCTGCCTGCCCTGAGGCCCCGCCAGTAGACAGACATACCCGGTGCCTGCTCACACACACTGGCACATTGCCAGGGCTCCAGACATGTGAGCCAAAGCCTTGGGGACATTGAGGTGCGTGTCTGGCACAACTCTGCTCGTATCTTCTCTAGTGACCTGTTTGTCCTGTGTGTGAGGACAGGAGCCACTCTCTTGCATTTCCCCAGCCTCGGTCCTAATCAGAGGAAATAGAGTCGAGGGAGGAGGATGGGCCAGGATGGCAGCGCCCGCCCAGAGAGGGGTGCAAAGGAGATTAAGAGGGATAGAGTCGCAATCTGAAGAGCCAACAGTGGCCAGCAGGGCCAGGCCTGGCTCGCCGGGGGATTAGTCTGTGTGTCTGAGGCCGCCGCTGCTCTTGGCAGCTCCCTCAGGGTCAGTCCGCGGAGGGGAATGAGGGCAATGCCACCAGGCTGCGGCTTCGTGGACCCTCCGCTTCCCCACATTTACAAGGAGGGCTGGCCTGGCTCACCGGGGAGGGTCGGCTCAGCCAGCGGGGGTTGGAGCCTGCAGGTCTCGGTTCCCCCAGGTGGGGTAGGCAGCCCTCTGTGCCCTGTACCCTGGGGGAGGAAGCAGATACCCTGAGAGGAAAAGGGGGCTCCCCCAGGCTTCCAGACCAGGCCCCGCAAGAGGCTCGCAGCATTAACACCCGGGGAAAGCCCAGACAGCAGCCTAAATGCTCATTCATGCAGTCAACCTGTCCTGGGCCCCCCAAGTCTGCCCAGGCCATGCGGGAGAAGCGGGGGCTGGGAGGGGTGAAGTCTCAGCTAGAGCTTCCAGGACAAGTCTGACTCTGCCAGGCAGAGAGGTGGGAGGCAGTTTCAGGCAAGAAAACAGCGTGCACAAGATGCCCCGAAATCACAAATGATGCCACATCTAAGAAGCTGCCGAGTGCCCAGTGGGACCAACAGTCAGACCAGTGGCAAGAGGTGAGAATGCGATCCCACCGGCTGCGGAGGGCTGTGGAGGCAGACGTGGAGGAAGTGGGGCCAGGCTGCATCAGGGCTGCTGTGTGGAGGATACCCTGTGGGAGCAGAGGGAAGATAGGAGACCAGGGAGGGGCCGCTATGGTCCCCAGGAGAGCCAGGGCGGAGGAAGAACACTGTTCCTGCAGCACTGCCTCCAGGCTGGAGAGGGAGCCAGGAAGACAGTGAGGTAGCCTTGCGAGGGGCTGGGACTGGAATCCACCCCCTCCCATCAGGCAGGGTAGGGGGCGTGGATGCAGGGGAAGGGCTCAAAGCCTGGGGCCCAGGGAAAGGCTGCTAGGCTTCAGGAGACCAGCCTGCCCGGAGACGGTTATGGACGCCCAAGGCAGCAATAGCAAAAGCAGGAATAAACGGTCACCTCCCTTCCCACAGCCCCTTTTTCTCAAGGCTGGACAGGCCTGCTCTGCCTAGAGAATAATTCATTTTGGCCCCAAGCCCTCAGGAGGCTGGAGGAAGTCAGGTGGCAGATCCCCTGGAAGGGGCCAGGCTGGGTGGCCAGAGGGAGAATGGCCCAGAGCACAGGACTCAGACCCCCTAGAGCCGAGGTGGGCCCCAGTTGCAGACCCCATTCCCAAAACAGTCACTGCCATCGGGGCAGCCTGCTGCTGCCACTGCCACCACCCACAGCTGCACGGAGCCCTGGGCCAGCCCTGAACTTTGTGTCAGAGGCAGCCTGGGGTCTGGACACAGAGCAGGGACATAGCTCTCTCTCAAATGAGGGCTAAGGGCAGCAGGGCACATGTGATCAGGATGGCCCCACCTCCTGGAAAGGTTAAGATTCCTCAGCTGCAAAATGGGGGTGCCAATCTCCCCGAATGCCCCAAACACTGGGAACACCGTAAGCACCAAACTCAATTCTCACATGGTCACCACTTCAACCTGTGACTGGAGCCAGTCATTCAGCCTCAGTTTCCCCATCTTGTCCCCTAGTCCCCCGAGTCTCAAATTCATAGCGCCTTGTGTCAGCGCAGGGATGCATCTGTCCAGAACCCAGGCAAGGACTCTCAGACACCCTGTCTCTACCCCACCCATTGGCGTTCACTCCAGTTCAGCCACAGGCGCTCCATGAAACCTTGTCACAGCCCCAAGAGACAGCCGGGCCTCTGTGATTCGCTCCCAGCGGAGGACACCATGGAGCCAGAGCAGGGAGGCGAGGGGCTGGTGTAACCCGGTTAGTGGGTGGCAGAGTGAAGATGGGACCCATAGGGGCCCCTGTCCAAGGAGCGGCAAAGGGGCCAGAGCTTTCTGGGCAACCTCCAACCAGCCCAAACCTCTCATACATGGGCTGAAGGAGTCTGGGGTGTAGGATGTGGATCCCTGGATAGCAGCCAGTCCCAAGGGAGGTACTCATATGCCCAAAGACAGGATAGAACCCCTTTAGATGGGACCCTTCAGATAGGACCAGGAGGAGAGAATGTCACACTCCAACGTTTGAGTCATGTGTGTATCATATATACTTTTAAGGTGAGGAGACAAAAACTGAACACAGATTTAAAATAAAGGTAAAAGACAAAGTTAGTTTTAAAACACCTTTACTGGCCGGGTGCGGTGGCTCATGCCTATAATCCCAGCACTTTGAGAGGCTGAGGCAGGTGGATCACCTGAAGTCAGGAGTTCGAGACCAGCCTGGCCAACACAGTGAAACTACGTCTCTACTAAAAATACAAAAATTAGCTGGGCATGGTGGTATGCACCTGTATTCCCAGTTACTTGGGAGGCTGCGGCGTGAGAAATGTTTGAACCTAGGAGGCGGAGATTGCAGCGAGCAAAGATTGTGCCACTGCACTCCAGCCTGGGCGACAGAGCAAGACTCCATCTCAAACAAACAAACAAACAAACAAAAAAGGTGGGGGCAGGTGTGGTGGCTCATGCCTGTAATCCCAGCACTTTGGGAGGCCAAGGCGGGTAGATCACCAGAGGTCAGGAGTTCAAGACCAGGCTGGCCAACATGGTAAAACCCTGTCTCTACAAAAATATGAAAATCAGTCGGGCATGATGGTGGGTGCCTGTAATCCCAGCTACTCGGGAGGCTGACGCAGGAGAATCGCTTGAACCCGGGAGGCAGAGGTTGCAGTGAGCTGAGATCATGCCACTATACTCCAGCCTGGGCAATAGAGCAAGACTCCATCTCAAAAAAAAAAAAGAAAAAATAAAAAAAAAAAAAAAAGAAAAAAAACACCCTCACAGTCTCTTTCACTGGGGCACAGAGAAGGTAAGAAGTTTGGCTTTCACCTTCTGGCAGAGCCCTGAGGGAAGGCCTCACCCCACAGACTGTCTGGCCAGGCTCCCTCAGCCCAGACCAGGCCAGGCCACCGTCCTGCAAAGCCACACCACAGAGGTTGTCAGGTCTGAAGTCCTGTTGCAAGATGGGGAAAGCAAGGTGGCCAGGATGGGAAAATGTGTCAAAGTCGCACGCGGCTCCTGGGCGCAGCTTTATCCCCTTTTCCTCCCCTCCCCGCTTCAGTCCCTGGAGGAAGAGCCCAGGAGCTCAGGCTTTGGTTTTGGCCGCAATGCCCCTGCCTGACCTGTGTCCCGTTCTGCTGATGTGAATATCACCTGAGTCCTTTCCCTCAAAGAGGACCAGGGACAGCACGGAGCACACACCCCAAGGACCCTCACCCAGCAGCTCCCCTTTAACTTGTGAGTGTCCCGAGGGCTGGAGCCATCACCAGACCCCCTTCCTGAGAAAGGCAGTGGGATCAGGACCTTGTCATCACACCCTGTACAATCCCGGCTCTACATTTTCCCAGCTGTGTGCCCTCGGGCAAGTCATACCCTTCTCGTGAGCCTGTTTTCCCTTCTGCAAGGCCCTAGTGGGTAGCAGTGCATGGTGACCACAGCCCAGGCCCCTCCCTCTGGCAATGGACTTGGTGACGTGCAGCCAAATCAGCTCACCTGCCTGCCTCCCCTCCAGCCAGCACAGACTCCAACAGGAGCCCAGCCTTGGGACAGGCTCCTTCAAACACCCTTCAGTCTCTGGCCAGGGCCTGGGGCCCCAAGAGCCCCCAACGTGGCCCCTCGGAGAGCTCTGTGGAGGCATCCTTATTTGCCCCCTGGGCCTGGGCAGTTCATGGAGATTCCTGAGCCTCAGGAAGGGGTAGGTGGGCTGGGGTCTTGCCCCCGAGGGCACTGAGGGAGGGAATCCTGGGGACCTGTACCTGCTGCTTGGGGCTGAGCTCAGCCGCTTGGCTCTCTTCTCCAGCCAGTCCTCCAGATGGCCCTCGGGGAGCTCGGGAGCATCTAGCAGCCACTCCCTGGCTCGCCTCTCCTCTGTGGGGACAGGGAGACAAAGGCAAGTGAGGGGTACACGCCTGCCTGCCAGAACCCTACCCTCCCACAAAGCAGAAGCAACTGGTAGGCCCTGAGCAAGCCGTGGGAAGTTGCAGCAACCTTCCAGGAAGATGCACCTGGACCACTTCTCCAGGCCATCTGCACACGAGGGCCCAGCATTCGACCTCGCTCTAACTAGAGGAGTGAATTTCCCAACGGCGAGATGTCAGCTTCCATGGAGGCTGAACTTGCCCCTTCCTGGAATCACCAGGCTGTGAGACTCCAGAGGGCAGGGAAGGTGTGTTCCTAAACTCCTTGTTCCCAGACTGTCGTAAGAGGTCTGCTTGGTGCCACGTGGAGACTGGGTATGCTGCCTGATTGAGGGAGGGATGGGGTGTATCTGCCAGTGACTGCTGGGCTGGCCACAGGGTCCAGGTGGGGCTGAGGTGCACCTTCAGGCTCCTGGACAGGAAGCCACGCAGGCTCGCTATCAGGGTACACAGGCCTGCCTTCTCCACTCATGCTGAGGCTGTTCCTGACACCTGGCCCAAACCGGGGGCTCAGGGCTCCCCGTCACCCTGGGCAGCCCTTGGCTGCCAATGATGGGGAGATGGGGAGGCACAGGCCAGCTTCCCCAGTCTCAGAGCCCACATGCCCTAGCACCCCACTCCCGCTTAGCCCAGGGCATCCCGAGACGTACCCTCCACCTGGATGCTCAGCTCCTGCAGGTCTCGCTCTGACATGTGGGAAAATCTGCAGTTGGAGCCAAAGTCGCACTGGCCTGCAGCAGGAAAACAGAGTTACTCGCTGCTCGGGAGGGGCTCCCCACGGGGGCTGAGGGGTGCCCTGGTGAGGGGCCCCAGAATCTTAAGGGCAGGACTTCAGGGCCTAAATAGTAGCAACCCTGATCCTGGACAGAAAATGGAATCTCTTTGGCCCTGCCCGCTCAGCAGCCAGAGCAACTTCTCACCCCTCATGCCACATGCCCACGACCCTTCTCCAGCTGCCCCTGGTGCTGGGTATCACTTCCAACTGAAGCCTGTCATGAGTGGGCCTCGCAAGCCTCTGCAGCCTCTCTGTCACCAGCCCTCCCAGCCCTGCCTCAATGAACTACATATGGGTTCCTGAAAGGGCCATGCTTCCTTTATCTCCAAGCCGCAGCACGTGCTATGCCCAGCCTAGTATTCTGCCTGCCTACCTGGCTCACGAGAGCAGTTGGACTGCTCCTTAGAAAGGCTTCAGTGGCAGCTTTGCCAAGGAGGCACCAAAATCTGGGGTGGCTTCCCCTCTCTCAACCAAGGAGACCAAAATGTATGTCGAGATACTGGGAGGCTGGAGGTGTCTCAAGCCAGGGTAACCTAGCAGTGACATATTCACATCAAGGCAAAGTCTGTGGGGAAGCCCCTGATCTGCAGGCTTGGTGCCCATCCTAGGGGAGCTTGGACATTTACCCAGTTTCCCTAGTTCAGCTGAAGCACCTCTCCCCAGTGCTAAGCTCCCTTATACACCATATGAATCATCATAGTTTTCCTCTTTGCCATGGCTACCAGGAAGCTCAGAGTCAAACCCTTAGAGAATACATAGGACCTCAAGGGCACGCATGGAGGAGACTATTCTCTTGGTTTTCTTATTTTTCCTACCCTTATTTTTATCTGTCTTTGGTTCATTCACTTACTGAGGTTTTTATCTCTTGCTCTCTCTCTTTTTCTTTTTTTAAAGAGACAGAGTCCTCACTCTGTTGCCCAGGCGGGAGTGTAGTGGTGCAATCACATCTCACTGCAGCCTTGAACTCCTGGGCTCAAGAGATTCTCCTGCCTCAACCTCCCTAGTAGCTGGGACTATCAATGTGTGCTACCATGCCCAGCTAATTAAAACAAAAATTTTTTTTTGGTAGAGATGGGGTCTTGCTATGTTCCCCAGGCTGGTCTCAAACTTCTGGCCTCAAGCATTCCTCCTACCTCAGCCTCCCGAGTACTAGGATTACAAGCGTGAGCCACCATGCTTGGCCCTTTATCTCTCTGACCTATATGCATCTCTAGTAGCTCAGTATTGAGCAGTCAAATCTACACCTAGCATCCTTGGTTCTGATCCTGAACTTCCTCAGATCATCAAGCCTGTTACTCTCTGAGGTTCTGCCTGCTGGGAAGGAGGCCAGGCTCCCAGGCTAACTTAATCAACAAGTCTATTCCACCCATAAGTGTCTCTTGGATTTACTTGTAATCTCCCATGGCTTGCTTGTTCTAGATGAGATGATACAATCACATTCTAGATCTGAAGAGCTGAGGACCAGTCTCTAGGAGGTCCTAAGACATAACACCTGGGAAGGCCCTGACTGGCCAGTCAGCTGGAGCCACCGCTGCAAAGTGGGCTTGGGATGGTGGCCCGGGTCAGGGAAGACACTCTGCAGAGGTCCAAGTGGGCCAGGTTGGACATCGCAGGTCCCCGCAGGGACCTGAGCTGTGCAGAGCATTTTACCTGTCAGTAGAAACTTCCTGCAGGGCCGCTTGTTCTGCTCATCCAGCAAGATGGCAGCTGCATCTGCGAGAGAAGAGAGGGACGGGATTCAGACGGTTCAGGCTCTACCAAGGGAGGCGGGAGGTGGAAGCCACAGGGACATGGACTCTTTATCCAGACATAGCTGTGCAGAAAGAATAGTTTCCTATCCACGGAGGAGTGGAAGCAGGAGATGACCACAGGTGGGAGTCCTGGGCAGATGGATCCAAGCTGCAGGTGACCTCAACCCCTCCCACCCCACGCAGGACTTGCCAAAGGCAAGGACCAGGTTTCATGCCAGAGGTTCTCAACTTGGCACGAGGGAGTCACCTGGGAAGTCTGGGGACTTCGGGATTTTTGTTTTTTAGGGACAGGGTCTCACCCAGGCTGGAGTGCAGTGGTGCAATCATGGCTTACTGCAGCCACTACCTCCTGGGCTCAAGTGATCCTTCTCCGGTCTCGGCCTCCCAAGTAGGTAGGACTACAGCTGTGCGCCACCATGCCTGGCTAATATTTTCTATCTTTTAGTAGAGCTGGTGTCTCATTATGTTGCCCAGGTTGGTCTTGAACTCCTGGGCTCACATGATCCTCCCATTTTGGCCTCCAAAAGTGCTGGGAATACAGGTGTGAGCCACTGGACCCAGCCTGGAGGTATAATACTTTTAAAAAATCCTGGCCCTATGGAACTTCTCATTATTATCTTTGCAACTTCTTGTGAATCTATCATTATTTCAAAATAAAATGCTGAAAAAATTTACATAAATCCTAGTGCCCAGGAAGCCCATCGGCTAATCCCAGGATCCAAGCATTGCTCCACAGGCAAGACTGCAATCCCTGGCTTCTGTCTTCCCTCCTTCCGCCAGCTGTAGGGTGCTCAGGGCCAGACCAGTCACTGCCCTGGACAGGACTTCCGACAGTCATTCTGTAGCATCGGCAATCACTCTGATCCTAACCTTAACCCCAGTTTCCTCTGATTTTTCCTATTTTTATTTTCTTTTTTTGAGACAAGGTCTCACTCTGTCACCCAGGCTGGAGTGCAGTGGCACGATCTCAGCTCCCTGCAGCCTCGACCTTCCTGGACTCAGGTGATCCTTCCCTCCCAGCCTCCTGAGTAGCTGGGACTACAGGTGACCGCCACCACGCCCGGCTAATTTTTTTATTTTTTGTAGAGATGGGGTTTTGCCATGTTACCCAGGCTGGTCTCAAACTCCTGGGCTCAAGTGATCCTCCCCACTTGGCCTCCCAAAGTGCTGGGATTACAGGCATGAGCCACCGTGCCCAGCCTATCTTTACTTTCATCATATAGTTATGGTTTTAAATTTGCTTCTTGATAGGCAAGCTATTCATCAGTCAAAATCTGTAAGGAAGTAGGGTACCTGAGGGTGGTATCCTGACTCACGAGCCCTTATATCCACCCCAGGGGAGGGGAGCGGCCAGGCCTGGGCTGGACATTCACCCACCACCTTTTCTAGAGGCCAAGGAAACACCACGGGCTTCAGAGTCCAGGAAACCTGAGCTCTCATCCCAACAACATACGACCACATGCAAGCTGTATAATCTCCAAGTCTCAGTTTCCCCATATGTCAAATGGGAGGACAGTTCCCACCTGGCAGGGCTGCTATGAAAATGTCATCAGATAATGCATGGAGAGTGCTTTGCAGAGGAGGCCCATGGTTCCCAACCCTGGTGGCACATGAGAATCACTAGGAAAATGACCAGGTCTGCCTCTGGGGCCAGCAGTGGCCTCAGCACCATGTTCTCCAGGTATGCGGCCAAGACTGGGTGAGTACACAGCAAATGGTAGCAATTCTTCACTTTTTCCTCACAAACCCTCTGAACAGCGCAAATATCCCCATTTTGCAGAGGGGAAAATGGAGGTTCAGACAGGGGATTTGCCAAGGGCAGGTGGTGGCTGTGAGCGTGTGGTTTGCTGGGATAGGGAGTTGGTTATCAGAGAACTCGTGCCAGGGGGACCAGCAGGGTGGGGAGGGTCCATCTGTCAGTGCTGGGCTTGTCAGACTCAGTGCACCCAGCTGGTGCTACAGACACCACTGCCCGCCCTTCCCTGAGGGGGTAGGCTAGTGGAGGGCATGTGGACATTGCCCTGGAACCCCCTGAGGCTGTGACGGCTGAGGCTGGCAGCAGGGCTGAGCCTGAGTCCTGGACAAGGGGCTCTGCCAGGTGGCTTGGCGTGGGAGTATTCCAGGCTGCCTGCGTCTGCTCAGTAGTTCCCGACCCCAGCCACACATCAGAATCACCAGGCAGTTTCTAAAGTACATGGACACCCAGCCCCAGCCCTCCCAGGTTCTGCTTTAATTCATTGAAAGGGAGGGCATCAGAATCGTTTAAATCTCCTCAGTGACTCTGAAGTGTACTCAGGGTTGAGAATCCCTGGCCCAGGCCCTGCACGAGGAAGCCCATGCTCTGGCAACGGGTATTCAAGGCCCCTCGTGATCTGACCCTGGGGGTCCTTCTTGCTTCATCTCCCAGAATTAACAGCTGCCCCTGGTGCCCCATGTTTCTTTGCTCATTCACTTAGACATTCAGTTGCCAAACATTCACTGAGCATGTCCTGTGTGCCAGGCACCACGCCAGGCTGAGGATTTAAGTGGAGAACAAGTTGGAGCTGGTCCTTCCTTCTGGTCTAACAGTCACACTAATCCCCATGGATGTAAGCGGGGTAAACATCTAGTGTGTAGCCAAATGACCTGACCCGTTCTAGGGGTCGGGGAGGATGTCCCTGAGGATTTGCTGCCTGACTTGAGTTCTGAGGTGGGGGGGGGCCTGGCTTGGGGCAGGGAGGACAGCAGGAAGGGCATGTCTGCAGAGGGGACAGCTTATGCCCAGCAGATGCAGTGGCCAGGGCGGCTGCAGCTGGGAGGGAGAGGCTGGCAGGACAGGGGCTTTGCCCAGAATACACCATCGTAATTGGGCACAAGGAGAGGGGCCCTATTTTATCGACCTTTGAATCTTCAGAGCCTGCCTGGGAGCCGAGGATATGCTGAATGAATGAGCCGTGAGATGAAGGCCGGAGGGAATCCTTTTGAGGACCCACAGGCACCGTGCCTACTTAGTAAGCCCTTATGTGCCATGCGGTCATCAGGAGGTTACTGAGCCCCAGTCATAGCCCTGGGAGGTGGGGACTGTTGTAGCTGTTTTACACATGACAAAATGAGAGCACAGTGTGAGTGAGTGACACCTGGGGACTGGTGCCCTGCACCTGACCACGGCAGATGGATCACCAGCCCCTCTGAGGTCTAAGGGATGTGCCCCAGGCCGCGAAGCTGGGAGCAGAGCTGAAGTCAAGTTCAGTTACACAGCATATCTTCAAGTCCCTGTGGTTGCTCAGGGTGAGCAGAAGTCCTGGGGCAGCCTCCCGAGGAAGTGGAAAGATATCATGTGCCAGCTCGGCCCCTAGTAGCTGGGGACCCAAGGCGAGGGAACCCACTGCTCTGGATTTTATTTCATTTATTACTATTTTTTTTGAGACAGGGTCCCACTCTGTTGCAAAGGCTGGAGTGCAGTGGTGCAATCTCGGCTCGCTGCAGCCTCTACCTCTTGGGGTCAAGTGATCCTCCTACCTCAGCCTCCTGAGCAACTGGGACCACAAGAATGGGCCACCACGCCTGGCTAATTTTTTTATTTTTGTTTTTATTTTTTATTATTTGGAGATGAAGTCTTGCTCTCTTGCCCAGGCTGGAGTACAGTGGTGTGATTGCAGTTCACTGCAAGTTCCACCTCCCAGGTTCAAGCAATTCTCCTGCCTTAGCCTCCCAAGTAGCTGGGATTACAGGAACCCACCACCACACCCGGCTAATGTTCATATTTTTAGCAGAGACAGGGTTTCATCAGGTTGGCCAGGCCAACCTGACCTCAGGTGATCCACCCACCTCAGCCTCCCAAAGTGCTGGGATTACAGGTGTGAGCCATGGAGTCTGGCCATTTTTTTTTATTTTAATAGAGATGGGGTTTCACCATGTTGCCCAGGCTGGTCTTGAACTTCTGGACTCAAGCGATCCTCCCATCTCAGCCTCCCAAAATGCTGGGATTACAGGTGTGAGCCACTGCGCCCGGCCTGCTCTGGATTTTGAAGTCATCACCTGTAACTGGGGATGCCTGGCCTGGCCTGCCCAGCCTCTTACAGAGCTGTTCTAAGGACTGAATGTGTTGGGGATGTGAGGACACTGAGAACGCAGGAGCCCTGGGAGACTCCTGTCGCCTGCTGCTTCATCTTTTCTGTAAGTGACACAGGGACCTCTGCCAATCAGCCCTGGACCCCAGGATCCAGCTGTTCACAGCTGAGAATTTGGGACTAGGTGATCTTGGCCCAGCTCCCTCCAGATCACAGCCCACAATGGATTTGCACAACAGAGAGAGCCTTAGCGTAACACTAGGGTTAGAGGCCTCCTAGGTACCTAGGAGACCCCACTGCCCATGAATTTTCCTGTGGCCTTCCAACCACAGCCACGCCTGGCCTGCTGAGCGGCCTGGCCACCCCCTCACTTGAACCTCTGAGACTCAGCTCCCTCATGTGAAATGCGGAAGTCTGGGAAGCCTTTAGCAACACCATGTCTAGTCCCCAGACCTGCCTCTAGGGAGGGGATGGGGTCGGGGAATCAGTGGTTTTAACCTAAAGGTCTCCAGATGATCCTAACCTGCAGCCAGAGTTAAGAATCACTGCCCTAGGGAGTTACCCAGAAAAGCAAATGATGAACTATGAAAAGCACCCGGCCTGTAGCAGGCACTCGATCCATGCTCATTCCCTGTTTGTGAACTCTCAGTTCCAGGCCTCTTCTTTTGGAGACAGGGTCTCACAATGTTGCCCAGGCTGCTCTTGACCTCCTGGGCTCAAACAATCCTCCCACCTCAGTGTCCCAAAGTGCTAGGATTACAGGTGAAAGCCACCACACCTAGCCCCAACCAGAGAACTCTCTCTCCACTTCTCCCTTCTTGGCTGCTGGATTTGGTTCCTTCTTCAGAGGCCCTATCCCAGAATCCTGCTCACCAACCTACAGGGCATTGGCCCCACTCTGGCTCATTCCAGGAGCTCTTGGCCTACCCTCGCCCCACCACTAAGTGCCCACACCTCTCAGCTTGGCTCCTGCCAGTCATGCTCTGGATCCTCCCTGCTGTTCCTCAGGGTGAATGTCAATAACAGCCATGCAATAGCACAACTCCCCTCTCTGGGCACCTCCCGGGAAACAGGCCCTGTGCCAGGCACTTCTGACCTTAGCTCATTCACCCCAATTGTTCCTGCTCTGAGAGGCCTTTCTCAGAAGAGCCTGCCCCCCTTCTGCAACTGGGTTATTCACTCGTGCCTGTAGCCAGTCATTCAACTGCCACTGACTGCACCCAACTGCTCCCCATGAAGCAGTCTGCGCTATCAAGGTAGGTCTGGGCACGGCAGCTAAAGCCCTTCAAAGGCTGCTCTCTGCCCTTGGAACAGGGACCCCTCCTCTCCACTCCCTGCTTACGACGGCCTCCACAGGCTTGGAAGATTCCTGTCCCAGAGCCAGCTTGAGCCCCACCATTCTCCCCTGGCCTGCTTCGCCCAGCCACACCCTCTCCCTCCTGCTCCGAGAGCCCTGGTGCTGGACTCAGGGCTGCCTGCTTCTCTGCACACCCTCCACCCAGAATCACGTGGCTGGCTTTCCCCTATTTCAGCTGTTGGCTCAAACATCACCTCCTTCTAGGGCCTTCTTCTTGTCCACAGAGCGTGGCAGGTGCCTGGAGCACACAGCCTTCAGTCAGGGTTGCTGGGGAAAGAGCTCACCTACCAGCCTGCTCCTTTGAGGGTCCAGTGGCCCAGGCCTCCCTCTCTTTTGATCCTCAAAGAGCCCAGACCCAGACTGTCACTGACCCACAGGGGTCTTTGAAGATAAGAAAGATCAGAGAGCAGGGCTCCAGGAGCCCGGCCCCCAGCCAGTGGCACCCACCTCGGAACATGTCGTACCAGACCTTCTTGGCCTTGAGGTGCTGCAGTCCGTTCAGGTGCTTCTTGCGGTTGTGGAGGTTGTCCTGGAAGGAGCGGTCACAGTAGTCACAGAAGTATCGCTTCCCCATGGCCACTCAGAGCAGGTGTTTGCTGCCTAGGAAGCCACAAAGAGCTCAGATCAGAGCATTGGAGAAAACATACCCCTCACCAGCCCCCCGAATCCTTCCTGAGGACCAGGCCTGAGCCCAGGCTTTACTCACATGCACCCCGCCCCATTAGGAGTGTCAAGCTGATGAGTATGGCCTAAGAGGCCTCATTCCAGAGGGATCTGTTAACCATTCTGATGCCCAGCCTGCAACTCAGACCAGTTAAAGCAGAACCTCAGTGGGTGAGACCTGGGCACTGTTTTTGTTTTTTTGAGAGGGTCTTGCTCTGTCATCCAGGCTGGAGTGCAGTGGTGCAAACACAGCTCACTGCAGCCCCGACCTCCTGGGTTCAAGCAATCTTCCTGTCTCAGTCTCTCAAACTGCTGGGATTACAGGCGTAAGCCACTGTGCCTGGCTGCTATTTGGTATTGTTTAAAGTCTATCAGGTAATTCTAACATGTAAGTAGGCTTAAGGACTGCCACCTTATACCCTGTGGCTGGCCTCCCTTGTCTCCTACCACACAGGGTTTTCTATGTTTGAGACAGAGTCTTGTTCTGTCACCCAGGATGGAGTGCAGTGGTGCGACCACGGCTTACTGTAGCTTTAACCTTCTGGGCTCAAGTGATCCTCCCGCCTCAGCCTCCCGAGTAGCTGGGACTACAGGTGCGTGTCATCATGCCTAACTTAAAAAAAACAATTTTTTTGTAGAGATGGGGTCCCAGTATGTTGCAGAGGCTGGTCTCCTGGGCTCAAGTGTCCTCCCACCTTGGCCTCCCAAAGTGCTGGGATTACAGGTGTGAGCCACCACCCCACCCCCTACCGTACCTCTGACCTCCACATTTGCAACATATAGGCCACACCAGCCTCCCCTTTGCTCCTCACACATGCCAGGCACATGGCCACCTCCTGGCCTTTGCACCCGAGGCTCCCCAAGGAGGGGTGTGCCCTCCTGCAAACACCCGCCTCACTTCCCCTCTTGACCCCTTCCATCTTTGCTCCAATGCTACTTTATTCAAGATGGCAGAATCTTCCACTTAACTTCCTCCACTCCCTGCTTTATTTTCCCTCATAGCATATATCACCCTTTGATACGGTTAGGCTTTGTATCCCCACCCAAATCTCATCTTGAATTGTAATTCCAATAATCCCCACGTGTCAAGGGAGAGACCAGGTGGAGGTAACTGACATGGGGGTGGTTTCCCCCATGATGTTCTCATGACAGTGAAGAGTTCTCACAGGATCTGCTGCTTTTATAAGGGGCTCTTCCCGCTTTGCTCAGCACTTCTCTCTCCTGCTGCCTTATGAAGAAGGTGCCTGCCTCCCTTTTCCCTCCTGCCATGATTGTAAGTTTCCTGAGACCTTCCCAGCCATGCGGAACTGTGAGTCACTTAAACCTCTTTCCTTTGTCAATTACCCAGTCTGCGGTATTTCCTTATAGCAATGTGGGGAGGGACTAATACACCCTTCATGCAATAAGTTACTTGTTATGTTTATTGTCTTTCTCCCCCAGTAAGAATATAAACCCATGAGGGCAGGTTTGTGTTTTGTTTACTGCTGGAGCCCCAGCACCTAAAATAGTGCACACTACAGAGTAGGCATTGAAGTACTTGTTAAATGAATCAATTCCCATTTTCCCTTTGGGAAAACTGAGGTTCAGAGAGGAGGTGTGATTCCTCCTGATAAGCAGAAGGCAAACCAAGTCTCCCAATGTCACACTGCCGGGTGTCCTCTCTTCCACAGCCAGTTCAAGGCTTAGAGAAGCCAGAGGGCTCAGGCAGTGAATGCTGACAGCTTCCCAAGGAGATCACTAAATTATCAGGTGGCAGATCCAAATCCAGTCGTAGAGGGAAATGAAAACATTTTGGGGTCTTAAGACCCCTCAGCCGTGGTGACCACAGCCACCACTCCTGACCCAGGAGATCTGCAGCCCAAGGTGGGTGGCAATTCAATGACTCTCGCGGCCAGCCCTTGGGTCCGCGAGTTT
The DNA here is from genome assembly GCF_007565055.1 of Rhinopithecus roxellana. Taxonomy (NCBI): domain Eukaryota; kingdom Metazoa; phylum Chordata; class Mammalia; order Primates; family Cercopithecidae; genus Rhinopithecus; species Rhinopithecus roxellana. The sequence continues at coordinate 20,819,335 of NC_044561.1, read as the reverse complement.
GGTGCTGCAAGACAGGAGGACAGACGGGTCCACTTGGGGCCACCAAGGGGGATCTGCCAAGGCTGAGCCCAGACCAACTGCTCACCCTGTGGTCAGACCCCTCACTTCACAGAACAGGTTCCTGAGGCCCAGGTGAGGAAGAGAAATGATCTCCCCCGGGTCGCAAGGTAGCTATCGGGGCTAGCAGCCAAAGCCCCAGACTCCCAGGACCTGATCACCACAGTGGACTGATGGGGGAACACAGCTCAGGAGGAGGAGACTGCAGAGAGACGCAGAGACAGTCCCAGCAGCCAAGCAGGTTGATGGAGAAAGCCACTCTTGCAGCAGACAGGGACAGCAACCATTAAGTCAGGGACTGTAATGGGATCAGGAATAGCCAGTCATTCAAAATGAAAACATATAAAACCTCTCTTCTCCCATTACTGCAGAGAGACCGTGTTCCAGACACGCACACTTGATATATTAAATTTGGCAGCTCTAATACACCCCGTCTTGCCAATAAACTTATAGGAATTGGATTGAAATTGTAAGAGATGAACGTTTAACGGCCGAGTGCTAAACCAAGCCATTCAGAAAGCTTGAAGCTCCAAGAAGCTGCTGGCGCCGGAGAGTAATGGGGAAGGGAGGGGACGGGGAGGGTGGTTCTCTGACAGACTGGAACAGAACGGTGGCTCTGCAGCCTACTTAGCTGGACAAAACCACACAGGCATTGAGAAGCTGCCTGTGTGACCTTGGGCAAGTCACTTCCCGTCTCTAGGCCTTTACTTCCGCCGTGGGAATATGAGGCAATGGCTGCTTGCTCAGGAAGTGGTACAGAGAAGTTTGCTAATGCAAATGGTGAAAAAGACGCTGATAATGTCTGGCATTAAGCAAGTGCTCGGCCGGGCGCGGTGGCTCAAGCCTGTAATCCCAGCACTTTGGGAGGCCGAGACGGGCGGATCACGAGGTCAGGAGATCGAGACCATCCTGGCTAACATGGTGAAACCCCGTCTCTACTAAAAATACAAAAAAAAAAAAAAACTAGCCAGGCGACGTGGCGGGCGCCTGTAGTCCCAGCTACTCGGGAGGCTGAGGCAGGAGAATGGCGTGAACTTGGGAGGTGGAGCTTGCAGTGAGCTGAGATCCGGCCACTGCACTCCAGCCTGGGCGGCAGAGCGAGACTCCGTCTCAAAAAAAAAAAAAAAGAAAAAGCAAGTGCTCAATAAATGTTACCTATTATTAGGGCTAGTGGTTTATTGAATACCTACTATGTGCTGGCACTAAGCTGAAAGTTCTATACGCATCATCTCATTTAATCCCCAGGACAACCTGTTGGGTAGGGCCTGTTATGCATTTTTAGATGGGGGCACTGAGGTTCCAGAAATGAAGTGACTTAGCCAAGGTCACACTGTTAGGAAGGAGCCCAGTTGGGCTTGGAATCCAGGTATCAGGCCTCTAGGGTCCCCACTCCTAATCACATAATGAATGTCTCCTCCTTAATCCCAGCACTCTGGGAGGCCGAGACGGGTGGATTGCTTGAGTCCAGGAGTTTGAGACCAGCCCAAGGGAAACCGCATCTGCACAAAAAATGCAAAAATTAGCTGAGCGTGGTGGAGCATGCCTGTAGTCCCAGCTACTCAGGAAGTGAGGCGGGAGGATGGCTTGAGCCCAGGAGGCAGAGGCTGCAGAGAGCTGAGATTGAGCCATTGTACTTTGGCCTGGACAACAGAACAAGATCCCCATCCAAAAAAAAAAAAAAAAAAAACCCGGCTCCTCCCAACAAATCATACTAATGACAATTTTCCAATTTTCCTTTATTAACCACTAACTACACTCTAGGACCATGCTAGCCCCCTCAAACCCCAAGAGTTGTGGATTATAATCTCACTCATGAATGAGGGAACTGAGGCTCAGACAGGTGCCATGAGGGACCCCAGCTCACACACGTAGGAAGGGCAGAGCAGGCCTCAGGGTTCCTGCGCTCAGGTCTGCCAGGAAAGCCTGTGTTCATGCTGCAGTGCTAGCCGTCCCAAACACCAGCCCACCAGGAAACTGGACCACAGGCTCCTCAGCCTGCCTCCCCAGCCACACTCTGACCCAAATGGTAAGCCCCTTCAGTGGGCTGTATGTGTGTGTATATGTGTGGGTGTTCGCGTTCACCCACCAATCCCCTCCACTCCACAGGGGGCAAACCAGCTAATGGTTCCATCCACTTCATCACCTGGTCAGCCTCAGTTCAGGGCCATGGCTGCCCACCCATGCCCTCCTCTGCCCATCCATCATCTAGCACATGGGAAGTGCTTGGCCATCCTGGACGGGTCAACAGGACCCCACATTCTAGTCCCAGCTCTGCCACGTGGCTCAGTCTGTGACTCAGCCACCTGTCATCTCTGGGCCTCAGTTTCCCCATGTGGGAAGCGGCAGGACCAGGTGATCTCTAAAGGCCTCTCTGGTTCTAATATCCAGTGATCAGATGAGAAGATGCCCACAACAATGCTATTTTTAAAAATTTAAAAAATGGTCTCGCCGTGTCGCCCAGGTTGGTCTCAAACTCCTGAGCTCAAGTGATCCTCCCATCTCTGCCTCCCGTAATGCTGGGATTACAGTCGCAAGCCACCGTGCCCGGCCGGCAATGCTTTCTATCTACCTGTCACAGACACGTGTGCAGTGTCAGGCCAGGGAGACCGGTGGTCAGCACAGTCCCTCTGAGACAGGAAAGCATGCTCACTGAGCACCGCCTGGGCAGGCCCCTCCCTGACCCTCTCGCCCTGAGAAGCAGGTCACAGCACCCCCATCTCACCTCCAAGAGTGGGATACCCAGCCTGGGGACAGCACTGAACACCAGGACCGGCTATCTCTGCACTTCCGTGCCTGGGGAGGCTGTCCGGGGACAGGGTTAAGAGCTGTCTCTGGAGTCAGATGTCAGGGCTAACATCCAGTCACCACTGCTTCCTAATTTTCTCACTTGGTGATCCTGGCATTTCTGACCTTGTTTTCTTGCTATGAAAACTGGGATAGGCCGGGCGCGGTGGCTCAAGCCTGTAATCCCAGCACTTTGGGAGGCCGAGGCGGGCGGATCACAAGGTCAGGAGATCGAGACCATCCTGGCTAACACGGTGAAACCTCGTCTCTACTAAAAAGTACAAAAAACTAGCCGGGCGAGGTGGCGGGCGCCTGTAGTCCCAGCTACTCGGGAGGCTGAGGCAGGAGAATGGCGTGAACCCGGGAGGCGGAGCTTGCAGTGAGCTGAGATCCGGCCACTGCACTCCAGCTTGGGCGACAGAGCAAGACTCCGTCTCTAAAAAAAAAAAAAAAAAAAAGAAAACTGGGGGCCAGGTGCGGTGGCTCAAGCCTGTAATCCCAGCACTTTGGGAGGCCGAGACGGGCGGATCACGAGGTCAGGAGATCGAGACCGTCCTGGCTAACACGGTGAAACCCTGTCTCTACTAAAAATACAAAAAAACCTAGCCGGGCGAGGTGGCGGGCGCTTGTGGTCCCAGCTACTAGGGAGGCTGAGGCAGGAGAATGGCGTAAACCCAGGAGGCAGAGCTTGCAGTGAGCTGAGATCCGGCCACTGCACTCCAGTCCGGGCGACAGAGCCAGACTCCGCCTCAAAAAAAAAAAAAAAAAAAGAAAACTGGGATAATAACAGTGTTCAGGCCGGGCGCGGTGGCTCACGCCTGTAATCCCAGCACTTTGGGGGCTGAGAAGGGTGGATCGTGAGGTCAGGAGTTAGAGACCAGCTTGGCCAACATAGTGAAACCCTGTCTCTACTAAAAATACAAAAATTAGCTGGACACGGTGGTAGGTGCCTGTAGTCCCAGCTACTCAGGAGGCTGAGGCAGGAGAATCGCTTGAACCCGGGAGGCGGGGGTTGTAGTGAGCAGAGATCGCACCACTGCCCCAGCCTGGGTGACAGAGCGAGACTTCATCTCAAAAAAAAAAAAAAAAAAAAAAAAAAAAAAAAAATGAGCTGGGTGTGGTGGCACGTACCTGTAATCTCAGCTACTCAGGAGGCTGAGGCAGGAGAATCACTTGAATCTGGGAGTCAGACAGAGGTTGCAGTGAGCGAAGATCGCAGCACTGCACTCCAGCCTGGGTGACAGAGCGAGACTCCCTCTCAAGAAAAGCAAAAAAATAAAAAAACCCAACAAAACAAAAAAGAACCAGCTGTGCAGATCCCCTACTGCCCAGGGATGGCATTGGGGTAAGGGGGCACACATTCCACCTACTACACAGGCCTGTCCCCACAGGCATGTGACTGAGGCCATGTTCCTAGACAGAGGCTGGCCTTCAACAAGATGACCTCGCTCAGGTGTAAAATTCTAGAGCTCCTGAACCAAATGCCTCCCGCTCTGATGCCTTTGCCCATGTTAGGATCGGGTTCAACTTGCAGAATCCTCTGGACACATGCAGCGCCCTGCCAGACACACGACTTGGCAAGCAGAATGCTGGCTGGAGTTCAGCTCCAGCTCACCCCTCAGCCAGGTGTCCTTGCACAAGGTGCAACCTGCACCACCGTACTTGGCAGCCGAGGCGGGGGTCAGGGACGGGGGAGGGAGGGGACAGCTGGAGTGTCTCTAAACAGCGCCCAGACACCAGCATGGGGTGCTGACTAAGCTGGCCCCCTCTGCTGTGATTCATCCCCATCCTCTGAGGGTGGCACGCACAGCAGAGTGTGAGCGAGGTCCCGTCCGGAACACAGAACCATCCGGCCTCACTCCCTGCCAGAAACACAGGTGGTGTCATCCACCCACTCCCAGGGACCAGATGCATGGCTGCAAAGGCATCTGCTGGATCCCCAGAGCACTGGCTCCGGGGCGACAGTGCTGGCTCCTCGTGGCCAAGGGGCAGCGGGCAAGGCTAGTGGGACAACCTCTGGGTCACATGGGTCACATCTGAATTCCAGCTCTGCCGCTTATAAGCTGGGTGACCCCTGGGAAGTCATTTCATCTCTGTGGATCTATCCTTAGCTATAAAATATGGATCCCACAGCTGCTGAGGTTTACCGAGGCAGTAGTACATTAAGATGCCTAGTAGCCAGCTGCAATGGCTCAGGCCTGTAATCCCAACATGTTGGGAGGCCGAGGTGGGAGGATCACTGGAGCCCAGGAGCTCCAGACCAGCCTGAACAACATGGGCAGACTCCATTTCTACAGAAAGAAAAAAAAATTAGGCAGGCATGGTGGTGCACACCTGTAGTCCAAGCTATTTTGAGAGGCTAGCTTGGTAGCCTCTCAAAGTAGAGGCTAGAGGTAGGAGGATAGCTTGAGCCCAAGGAGGTCAAGGCTCCAGTGAGCTGAGATTGCACCACTACACTCCAGCCTAGGTGACAGAGACCCTGTCTCAAACAAAGAAAAAAAGGTGCCTAGCATACATTTCCCGTTCAATAATGGAGGCTGTTACTGTTGTTACTATTATCATTCAGGTTGCTCATCCCCTGGCCCTCTAAGTGAACACACTCTGAATCCTGCTTTAAAACCGCAGTCAATGCTGGGCACGGTGGCTCATGTCTGTAATCCCAGCACTTTGGGAGGTGGGTGGATCACTTGAGATCAGGAGTTTGAGACCAGCCTGACCAACATGGTGAAACCCCATTTCTACTAAAAATACAAAATTAGCCGGGCATGGTGGCACATGCCTATAATCCTAGTTACTTGGGAGGTTGAGGCAGGAGAATTGCTTGAACCCAGGAAGCAGAGGTTGCAGTGAGCCAAGATTGTGCCACTGCGCTCCAGCCTGGGTGACAAAGCGAGACCTTGTCAAAAAAGACAGAAGAAACAAAGAGAAGAAGGAAGGAAGGAAGGAAGGAGGAAGGAAGGAAGGAAGGAAGGAAGGAAGGAAGGAAGGAAGGAAGGAAGGAAGGAAGGAAGGAAGGAAGGAAGGAAGGAAGGAAGGAAGGAAGGAAGGAAGGAAGGAAGGCAGGCAGGCAGGCAGGCAGGCAGGCAGGCAAAAACTAGTCAAGGCACTGTGGGGTGGCAGAGGGGAGAAAAGAGGCTGGGGATGGTGGGTGAGGGGTGACAGCTTCAGATTTGATTCCCGCTTGCTTGGCACTTCGCTTTCATTCCCTTATTGAACCCTCCTAGAGACGCTCTAAATAGATATCAATATCAAGTGTCCATTTTGCAGACCAGAAAACAGGTTCGGGAATACTCAGTCCTAATTTGTTCACAGGCACGGCCAGAAAGACTCTAACAATAATCCTAACAATGACTGTTAGTGTCGGCAACAGTAATGACACTCACATCAGTAACCAATAACAATCACGTCTCATCATCCTGAGCTGCCAGTGGGCCAGGGTGCCAGGGACCCCCACATCCCCTCCTGTGGAGCCTTCACCATGACACTGTGAAGCCACGTGCCCAAGGCCCCACAGCCAAGGCACACCAGAGCTGACACGCACACCTGGGTCTGGCTGACCCCAGAGCCCACGCTCTCCCCATCCCACTGTCCTGCCGTGAGGCTGTTACAGGGCAAACATTTGTGCTTCATCAATATTCTCCATTCCTTTCGTTGTGTGTGTCTCAGGTACAGACAGAGCTGACTTTGGCACAAGGCAAAAGTAAGCCAACAGCTTGGCCTTTGGCCAGGGGCTGGGATGCACACTGTAATTATCCTGGACTTGTGCTCACCACGGGTGACCCTGAAGCTCACCTGTTATTTTTTCTAATTATGGCACCTCCAGACCCCGGGTAAACAGTAAACCACAGCCAGAGGACGGTTTTATTGCACTCCCACTAGGAGCTCAGTAATGTCCCAGTGTCACATATGCCTGCCATCTGGAGTTGATGGCATCAGAACCACCCTGTTGGGGTGGCCTGCAGACTGCTGGTGCAGGACCCTGCTCCAAAGGAAGTGCCAAGGAAATCCAGATGTCTTTCCTGACCGGATCCCCGTATGCTAGAGGCATCCTTGAGATCCTTGGGTGGCAGCCACACACCGTTTTCATCCCGACCTCATCCCTACGTTTGCCTCCTGCCCTCCCCTGGGGTAAGGCACATCATCTTATTCCCACAGGTCTAAGGCAGCGAGGGGCCCACCCACTGCAATTTCTAACTGGGCAGGTCTAGGACAGGGCCACGATCTAAGAAAGTCCTGATTCAGACTCCACAGAGAAATGTGAGTCCAGGCTGGGCACGGAGGCTTGCACTTGCAATCCCAGCACTTTGGGAGGCCAAGATGGGAGGATCACTTGAGCCCAGGAGTTTGAGACCAGCCTGGGCAACATAATGAGACCCCATCTCTACAAAAAAATTTTTTTTAATTTGACCAGGCACGGTGGCTCACGCCTTTAATCCCAACACTTTGGGAGGCCGACGCAGGTGGATCACCTGAGGTCAAGAGTTCAAGGCTAACATGGTGAAACCCCAGCTCTACTAAAAATACAAAAATTAGCTGGGCAGGATGGTGCATGCCTATAATCCCAGCTAGTCGGGAGGCTGAGGTAGGAGAATCACTTGAACCTGGGAGGCGGAGGTTGCAGTGAGCCAAGATTGTGCCACTGCACTCCAGCCTGGACTATCTAAAAAAAAAAAAAAAATTATTTTTTAATTAAAAAGTTAGCTAGGTATGGTAATGCACACCTGTAGTCCCAGCTACTTAGGAGGCTGAGGTAGAAGGATCACTTTGAGCCCAGGAGTTCAAGGCTGCAGTGAGCCTCGATCACGCCAGTGCACTCCAGCCTGGACAACAGGGTGAGACCCCCATTTCAAAAAAAAACCCAAAAAACCAAAAAAAACAAAAAGGACTTCACAGAAAAAAAAAAAAAAGAAATGCTAGCCTAAGGTAGCAGATGATGGACAGAACAGAGAGGGTGAGAGCATGCTCAAGGTCATACAGAACAATCCTTTGAAGCTGTTTTTCCTTAAACACAACACTCTAATCACCAACCCAGGTCTGAATCCAACCCCTGCCACTCTCAGGCTGTGTAACTCTCAGCAAACTACTTACCTCTAAGCTTCATCTGGAAGATGAGGGTAATGACTCTATTTCATAAGATTACTATGAGAATTAAATCACACATGCTAGGTGCCTAGCACAGTGCCTGGCACGCCAATGGTGCTTCATACACGCTTGTGCATGTGGCAGCCAGCCTCCAAGCCCCCAGCAATCCTACCTCCTGACTTTCACACCTTGTGTAGTCCCCTCACAAGCTGGGTCAGGGTTGGTCTGTGTGACCCAGAGAACAGAACAGAGGTGAGGGTATGCCATTTCCAAGAACAGGTTATAAAAGACACGGCAGGCAGGGCACGGTGGCTCACGCCTGTAATCCTAGCACTTTGGGAGGCCAAGGCGGGTGGATCACTTGGGGTCGAGACCAGCCTGACCAACATGGGGAAACCTTGTCTCTACTAAAATACAAAAAATTAGCCAGGTGTGGCGGCGTGTGCGTATAGTCCCAGCTACTTGGGAGGCTGAGGCAGGAGAATTGCTTGAACCTGGGAGACGGAGGTTGAAGTGAGCTGAGATCACCACTGCACTCCAGCCTGGGCCACAAAAAAAAAAAAGACACTGCCACTTCCATCTCAGTGTCTTCTTTCTCTGATCACTTGGTCTGGCGGTACTGGCGGTAGCCAGCTGCCACACTGTGAGCAGCTCTGCAGGGTGGCCCACGTGACGAGGCACTGAGACCCCCTGCTAACAGCCATGTGAATCAATTTGGAAGCAAACCCTCTGTCCCCAGTTAAGCTTTCAGATGACTGTACCCTGGCTGGTATCTTGAGTGCCACCTCCTGAGAGACTCAGCCAGAACCACTCAGCTAAGCAGTGCCCAAATTCCTGACCTTCAGAAACAGTGTGAGAGAATAAAAGTTTGTTGCTTTAGGTTGGACGTAGTGGTTCATTCCTGTAATCCCAGCACTTTGGGAGGTCAAGACAGGAGGATTGCTTAAGTCCAGGAGTTCAAGACCAGCCTGAGCAACGTCGTAAGACCCTATCTCTACAAAAAGTTTTTTTTTTTTTTTTAAATTAGGTGGGTATGGTGATGCATGCCTATAGTTTCAGTTACTTGGGTGGATGAGGTGGGAGGATTGCTTGAGCCCAGGAGATGAAGGTTGCAGTGAGCCGAGATCATGCCACTGCACTCCAGCCTGGGTGGCAGAGCAAGACCTCGTCTCAAAACAGAAAAGAAAACTTAATAGGATTACATGCAGATTTTTTTTCATTTGATATCTATTTTTTAAAGTTTCTATATTTGGCATGTATTGTTTTAAAATTCGCAAAAAAATAAAAAATAAATTATCTTCAAAAAAAGTGGGGGCTAGTCCAAATGCAGCGGTGTTGGTGACTAACTGATCATAACCAGATACAGATTTCTTTGTTCCTTCTCCACTCCCACTGCTTTGCTTGACTAGCCTCTAAAAAAAGAGAAAAAGAACAAGTGGGAAATTTGTAAGGCAGGGAAAAATCCTATTCCTTCTCCCTCTGGAGGCTGCCATGGAGGGTTCCAGAGACCTGGTTCACTCGGATGAACCAGCCAGGGGTGGTGAGTGAAAGAAACAGAGCAGACATTCCCCGCAGCCCCCGGATGAAAACTGACAAGGCAAACCCTGATTCCAACCAGACTTGGCCTAGCACACCCCAAGGCCTGGTGAAGGTCGGTTGAGCCTGAATCTGGGCTCCAGGGACTGCGGGCTGGAGACACAGTTTCTCAATAGATAGTTATAGGTCCCAGGAGGCCAGAGTTTCCAAATAGGAAAGGTAAAAATAGTCTGAATGAGGCTCCTGAGCCAGATACTTGGACTCAAAACTGTCTCTGCCTCCCGCTTCTTCTCTCCCCAGTCTGGGCGCCAAATATCATCTGATCCTCTATCTCCACTGTCACTACTGCCCAAGACAGAACTCAACTCCTCACCTCCGGACTCCTCACATCTGGACAGCCCACTCCGCTCACTGTATCATAAGCACCATCAGATCAACTCTTCTTAAATGATCCCTGCTCAAAATTTTCCATGGCTTCCAAATGAGAACCTTATTAAAAATGAATCTCAGCTAAATGCAGTCACTCACACCTGTAATCCCAGCACTTTTGGAGGCCAAGGCGGATCAGCTGAGGTCAAGAGTTCAAGACCATCCTGGGCAACATAGTGAGACCCCGTCTCTAAAATTTTTTTTTTTTTTTAATTAGCCAGTTGGGGTGTCATGTGCCTGTAGTCCTTGCTACTCGAGATGCTAAGATGGGAGGATCACTGGAGCCCAGGAGTTTGAAGTTATAGTGAACTCTGATCATGCCACTGTACTCCAGCTTCGGCGGCAGACTGAGACCTTGTCTCGAAAAAATAAAAAATAAAAGGGGGCCGGGCACGGTGGCTCATGTCTGTAATCCTAGCACTTTGGGAGGCTAAGGCGGGCAGATTACCTAGGTCGGGAGTTGAAGACCAGCCTAGCCAACATGGTGAAACCCTGTCTCTACTAAAAATACAAAATTAGGGCCGTGCGCGGTGGCTCAAGCCTGTAATCCCAGCACTTTGGGAGGCCGAGACGGGTGGATCACGAGGTCAGGAGATCGAGACCATCCTGGCTAACACGGTGAAACCCCGTCTCTACTAAAAAATACAAAAAACTAGCCGGGCGAGGTGGTGGGCGCCTGTAGTCCCAGCTACTCGGGAGGCTGAGGCAGGAGAATGGCGTGAACCTGGGAGGCGGAGCTTACAGTGAGCCGAGATCCGGCCATTGCAGTCCAGCCTGGACGACAGAGCGAGACTCCGTCTCAAAAAACAAAAAAACAAACAAAAAAAAACAAAAATTAGGCCGGGCATGGTGGCTCACGCATGTAATCCCAGCACTTTGGGAGGCAGAGGCGGGTGGATTGCCTGAGCTCAGGAGTTCGAGACCAGCCTGGGCAACATGGTAAAACTCCAACTCTACTAAAATACAAAAAATTAGCCGGGCATGATGGCATGCACCTCTCCCTGATACTCGAGAGGCTGAGGCAGGAGAATTTCTTGAACCCGGGAGGTGGAGGTTGCAGTGAGCCGAGATCACATCACTGCACACCAGCCTGAGCAACACAGTAAGAGTCTGTCTCAAAAAAAAAAAAAAATTAGCTGGGCATGGTTGCAGGCACCTGTAATCCCAGCTACTCAGGAGGCTGAGGCAGAAGAATCGCTTGAACCTGAGAAGCGGAGGTTGCAGTGAGCCAAGATTGTGCCACTGCACTCCAGCCTGAGTGACAGAGACAGACTCTTCCATCTCAAAAAAAAAAAAAAAAAAAAAAATTAGTTTGGCGTGATGGTGCACACCTGTAATCCCAGTTACTTGGAAGGCTGAGGCACGAGATTGAACCCAGGAGGTGAAGGTTGCAGTGAGCCCAGATCATGCCACTGTATTCCAACCTGGGTGACAGAGCAAGACTCCGTGTCAAAAACAAACAAACAAAAGTCTCCTGGGTCAGGTCCCCAGAAATCCTGATTTAGCAGATCTGGAGGGGGACCTAGAAACCTGCATTTTAAGTAGCAAGTCTAATACCCTTTAAGAAGCAAAAGCCTGGAGGAATGAGCTTTCCCTCGAGTTCCAAATGCAGCCTCTGCTGGGGACAGTTACTCCGGGTAGACACAGCCCCCTGGACTCCTGTCCCAGATAGAAATCAGTTCAATGAAGAATAATCTCAGGTCACTGAAGTGGTAATCCAACTGCATGCTAAGCACAATTAGTTAAAGTGGATAAAGCTATTTTCTTACTAGATAAGCATCTTGTCACACTCCTGGAAAGTTTAGAATTAAAAAATAGAAGCATAAGGGCAAATCAAATTCATTGTATTAATATTCTTATCCTAAATTGAGTAATAATCAGTATATTTTTGGAATTAAAAAGTAGCTGTAGGCCAGGCACGGTGGCTCACGCCTGTAATCCCAGCACTTTGGGAGGCTGAGGCAGGTGGATCACAAGGTCAAGAGATCGAGACCATCCTGGCCAATGTGGTGAAACCCTGTCTCTACTAAAAACACAAATATTAGCTGGGTTTGGTGACATGCACTGGTAGTCCCAGCTACTCAGGAGGCTGAGGCAGGAGAATTGCTTGAACCTGGGAGGCAGAGATTGCAGTGAGCCGAGATTGCGCCATTGTACTCCAGCCTGGCAACAGAGTGAAACTCCGTCTCAAAAAAAAAAAAAAAAAGAAAAAAAGAAAAAGAAGAAAAAAAAGTAGCTGCAGACCGGGCATGGTGGCTCACACTTGTAATCCCAGCACTTTGGGAAGCAGGAGGATCACTTGAGCCCAGGAGTTCAAAACCAGCCTGAGCAACATATAGAGACCTTGTTTCTACGAATAATTTTTTTTTTTTTTTTTTTTTTTGAGACGGAGTTTCGCTCTGTCGCCCAGGCTGGAGTGCAATGGCCAGATCTCAGCTCACTGCAAACTCCACCTCCCGGGTTTATGCCATTCTCCTGCCTCAGCCTCCCGAGTAGCTGGGACTACAGGTGCCCGCCACCTCGCTCGGCTAATTTTTTGATTTTTTAGTAGAGACGGGGTTTCACCGGGTTAGCCAGGATAGTCTCGATCTCCTGACCTCGTGATCCGCCCGTCTCGGCCTCCCAAAGTGCTGGGATTACAGGCTTGAGCCACTGCGCCCGGCCCTCTACGAATAATTTTTAAAAAATTAGCCAGACGTGGTGGTGCAGGCTCGGGCCTGTGGTCCCAGCCACTGCTCAAGAGGTTGAGATAGGAGGATCGCTTGAGCCTGGGGAGATGGAGGCTGCAGCGAGCCAAGAGCGTACCACTGCACTCCAGCCTGGGTGAGAGAGTGAGATACTGTCTCAAAACAATCCTATTAGAACTCTGCATGTGAGGGATCTAGGTTATGTGCTCCTCATGAGAATCTAATGCCTAAAACAAAAAAAGTTTCTGTAATATTGAAAAAAAATGTGATATGTTTAGTGTCTAACAGATAAGCTTTGTGATTCCTATTTAAAACACAAAAGTTAAAATATAGAGTTAGTAAGTGATAAAATACATATCAGTAATTAATACTAGAGTTGTGATTTTAGATTGAGACGTTAGCAATGATTGGAAATATGAACTGCATAACGGAATTGCCTGGCGTGCCGTAAAGGCTACTAAGGGAGCCCCCATATATTCCTATTTCACGTCAGAAATACAGACTGTTTTTTGTTTTTGTTCTTTTTAGCTCCCTATACGAAGAGCCACTGACATAGAGAATTTTACTAAGTCTGTAAAAAGAATTATTTACAAGAACTTGAAATTCATTATAAGTTTAATTGATTAGATTTTGTAGTAACTGTTTATTATGGGGAAAATTGTGCTTGCTATGTTACACATATAAAGTATTTAAAAAGAAAATCAAATATATTAAATTTACAAATAGATTTAAAATGTTGGCAGGTGGCTGGGCACGGTGGCTCACGCCTGTAGTCCCAGCACTTTGGGAGACCAAGGCAGGTGGATCATGAGGTCAGGAGATTGAGACCATCCGGGCTAACATGGTGAAACCCTATCTCTTCTAAAAATACAAAAAATTGGCCAGGCTTGGTGGTGGGTACCTGTAGTCCCAGCTACTCGGGAGGCTGAGGCAGGAAAATGGCGTGAACCCAGGAAACAGAGCTTGCAGTGAGCCAAGATCGCGCCACTGCACTCCAGCCTGGGTGACAGAGCGAGACTCTGTCTCAAAAAAAAAAAAAAAGGTGGCAGGAATGAAATTAAGCTGTACATAGGGATGACTGTCTTCAGAAATTTAGAATCTTCAACTTGAGTTCAAATATTAATAAAAAAAGATTAAGGTCATTTTACTTATTTTCCGATATTTATGTATTGAATAATAATTTCTAAGTTGAAATACATGGTTTAAAGCAGGGAACCCCAACCTGTAGGCCATTATTTTAGAGTAAAAATACTCTACTAAAAATACTGGTCCATGGCCTGTTAGATGCTGGGCCGCACAGGAGGAGGTGAGTGGCAGGTGAGTGAGCGAAGCTTCATCTGTATTCACAGCCACTCCCCATTGCTCACATCACTGTCTGAGCTTGGTCTCCTGTCAGATCAGCGGCAGCATTAGATTCTCATAGAAGCACGAATCCTATTGTGAACTGTGCATGTGAGGGATCTAGGTTGCGTGCTCCTTGTGAGAATCTAATGCCTGATGATCTGTCACTGTCTCCCATCACCCCCAGAGGGGTCTGTCTATTTGCAGGACAAGCTCAGGGCTCCCACTGACTCTACATTATGGTGAGTTGTATAATTATTTCATTATATATTACAATGTAATAATAACAGAAATAAAGTGCACAATAAATATAATGCACTTGAATTATCCTGAAACCACCCCCTCCTGTACCCTGTCCGTAGAAAAATTGTCTTCCACAAAACTGGTCTCTGGTGCCAAAAAGGTTGGGGACTGCTAGTTTAAGGGAAATTAAGTTTTTTAAATGATTACCTCTGAATGAGAATTTAAAAGGTAAAATATAAAACCAAAATCCAGTACTTTGAGAGGTGGGAGCATCCCTTGTGGCCAGAGTTAGAGACCAGCCTGGGCAACGTGGTAAGACCCTCTCTCTACAAAAATTTTTTAAAAAATTAGGCTGGGTGGGAGGCTGAGACAGACAGACAGATCACCTGAGGTCAGGACTTTGAGACCAGCCTGGCCAAGAGGTAAAAAACCCATCTCTACTAAAAATACAAAAATTAGCCAGGCATGGTGGCAGGCACCTGTAATCCCAGCTACTTGGGAGGCTGAGAGAACAGAATCGCTTGAACCCACGAGGCGGAGATTGCAGTGAGCTGAGATCGCACCACTGCACTCCAGCCTGGGCAACACAGCGAGACTCTGCCTCAAAAAATAAATAAATAAATAAACAAACAAATAAATAAATAAAAATTAGGCTGGGGAGATGGCTCATGTCTGTAATCCCAGCACTTTGGAAGGCCAAGGTGGGTCGATCAGTTGAGCTCAGTAATTTGAGACCAGCCTGGCCAACATGGTGACACCCCTAAAATTTTTTTGTCTCTACAAAAAATATGTAAGAAAACCAGAAAACCAATGAGTGAGGCATAGTGGCATGCACCTGTAGTCCCAGCTACTTGGCTGAGGTGGGAGTATCACTTGAGCCCAGGAGTTGGAGGCTGCACTGAGCTATGATCATGCCACTACACTCCAGCCTGGGCAATAGAGTAAGACCTTTCTAATAATAATAATAATAATAATAATAATAATAATAATAATGCAGCGTGGTGGTGCACACCTGTAATCCCAGCTGTTTGGAAGGTTGAACCAGGTGAATTGCTTGAGCCCAGGAGTTCCAGGCTGCAAGGAACTATGATTATTACAACCAGGAATTATGTGCCACTGTATTCCAGTCTGGGAAATGGAAGGAGACCCTGTCTCTACAAAAATAAAACATAATAAAACCAAATAAAACAAGCCACACCTTTAATTCCCTGTGGTCTTCCCTACTCATTGCACCTAAAATGATTCTCTCTCCTCTGAACTTCCCATCAGCCAGATTGGTTGGACATGATCAGCAAGACCTAAGTAGTCTTCCCCTAGAGTCTCACAACTTCCTGCTCTGAGGGGCTCCCAGGATGCTTTGCAAATAGTAAAAAAGCACAGTAAGGATAACTCATGGATGTAAAGCATTTCACTTTTTACCTTCTGATCCCCTAACCTGGTATTACTGTTGCTATTTACAGATGAATTACAAGATGGCCCAGAGAGTCAAAGCCTGATCAATGTCACAGAGTCAGAGGCAGAGCCAGGCCTGCAATCCAATCCCTGGTTTTTGTTTGTTTGTTTTGTTTTTGTTTGAGCTCTGTCACCTAGGCTGGAGTGCAATGGCGCGATCTCAGCTCGTGGCAGCCTCCACCTCCCAGGTTCAAGTGATTCTCCTGCCTCAGCTTCCCGAGTAGCTGGGATTACAAGCAGGTACCACCACACCTGGCTAATTTTGTATTTTTAGTAGAGACAGGGTTTCACCATGTTGGCCAGGCTGGTCTTGAACTCCTGACCTCAAGTGATCCACCTACCTTGGCTTCCCAAAGTGTGGGTATTACAGGTGTGAGCCACTGCGCCCGGCCCCTAGTTTGCTTTTTGTAGAGACGATCTCATTGTGTGGCCCAGGCTGGTCTTCAACTCTTGGCCTCAAGTGTTCCTCCTGCCTTGGCCTCCCAAAACGCTGGGATTACAGGTATGAGCCACCACGTCCAGCCCAGTCCCTGCTTTTGAATGCCACTCCTATCCGGATGACTCTTCTCAGGCTCATACCTCTCCTCTAAACTCCAGATCCGTGTCCTCATTTGCCTCTAGACACCTCCACTTGATGTCTGTAGGCCAGCTCAAATTGATACGGATAAAACAGAACTTAAGATAATTCCTGTTGATTTTAAATTGTTGAGGTCAAAACTTAGATGTCAGCTGGACGCGGTGGCTCACACCTGTAATCCCGGCACATTGGGAGACCGCAGCAGGTGGACCACTTGACACCAGGAGTTCAAGACCAGCCTGGCCAACATGGTAAAACCCTGTCTCTACTAAAAACACAAAAATGAGCTGGGTGTGTTGCCGTCTGCTTGTAATCCCAACTACTCAGTAGGCTGAGGCATGAAAATTGCTTGAACCTGAGTGGCAGAGGTTGCAGTGAGCCGAGATGGCCACTGCACTCCAGCCTGGGCAACAGAGCGAGACTCTGTCTCAAAAAACAAACAAACAAAAAAACCACACAAAAAAACTTAGATTATCCTCCTTGATTCCTCTTTCCTGTGCACCCTACACACATCTGCTAGCTTGCTCTGTCTGCCCTACCTCCCAAATTACATCCCAAATCTGATCACTGCTCTGCTCCACACCCTAACCTAAATTACCACCCATCAGGCCAGGCGTGGTGGCTTACACCTGTAATTCCAGCACTCTGGGAGGCCAAGGTGGGAGGATTACCTGAGGTCAGAAGTTTGAGACCAGCCTGGCCAACATGGTGAAACCCCATCTCTACTAAAAAAAAAATTAACTAGGCATGGTGGCAGGCGCCTGTAATCCCAGCCACTCGGGAGGCTGAAGCAGGAGAATCACTTGAACCTGGGAGGCGGAGGTTGCAGTGAGCTGAGATAGCACCACTACGCTCCAGCCTGGGCAACAAAGCGAGACTCCATCTCAAATAAATAAATAAATAAATAAATAATCACCCAACTTCCCTCAACTGATCTACTACAATAACTTCCCCCTCACAGTCCACTCTCCATAGACCAGCCAGGATGATGACATTAGAGTGCAAATTAAATCTTGTCGCATTTCTGCCGAAAACCCTTCAGTGGCCTCCTAGTGCAATTAGGAAAAAACAAGACTCCTTGGCCAGACGCGGTGGCTCACACCTGTAATTCCAGCACCTTGCTGGGCCGAGGCAGGAAGATCGCTTGAGCCCAGAAGTTGGACACCAACTTATCAAAAACAAAAACCACTGAAAACAAGACTCCATAACGTGGGTTCCAAGGTCAGATATCAGCTGACCAGAGTCCACCTCTTCATAGTCCACTCTACTTCTTTCCCTCAAACATCCCAGGACTGTAGCTGCCTCAAGGCCTTTGCACCGTTTTCCTGTTCAACTCTACTGTTCATTCAGGTATCTAGTCAAGTGTCACCCCCAGAGCAGCCACCCAGGGTGCAATGTCACCGCCACTGCCTCTCCAGTCAACCAAAGCACTATGTGTTTGTTGCACTGTACCTCCCCCACCCGCCCACTCAGTAGATTGAGCGCTCTATGAGAGCAGGGACTTGTTCACTGCTGGGTCCCCAGAGCAGGGACCAGAACAGGCGCTGGGAAAACATCTGTTGAAAGTCCCAGGTACTCTAAACCCTTGCTCTTTTCAATACCAAGCAGGTCCCAAGTCTCCAGCCTTCCAGACCAGGGTTGCCGGGTGCGAAGCCCAGGTGTGAGAGGAACAGGAAGCAGGGCAGATCCCTCCCTGCCGTTAAGTCAGCGTGAAGGGTTTAACCTCCAGGACAAGACTTTTGCCACAGGCTCCAGCTCCTGGCCTAGACTTGGGGCTGATGGAGGGGACGAAGTGAAGAGATGAGCCAGGGTCTCGGGAACCCAGATCCCCTCACCCCTCTATCCACTCCCCATCCCAAGAAATGGTGCGTCCCGCCGCAAGGCGTACGGACAAAGAGGGAAACGCTCAAGTCTTCCAACGCGGGGAAAAGACACTAGGACTCGCCCCTCGGCGTCTCGCGGAAGGTACCTGGCTCCCCGGTGGCTGCAGCTCCGGGCTCCTCCTCCTGCGTCCCCACGTCGCGCACTGCTTGCTGGGATTCGTAGTCTCGCCTTGGCCATCAGCTCGCGCTTCCCAGAGAGCTTTAGGAATCCAAGCCAGGACCGGGCGGAGGGCGGGGGGAAGGTGATGGCGCGCGAGGGCTTCTGGGAGTTGTAGTTTAACATATTCAAACAGCCAGGAATTCTGGAGAGGAAAAATTGGGTAATATTTTATCAGATTATTTGGGTTGTCCTGATATGAATCTTATGAGATTTTTTTTTCTCATGCCCAGGACAGCAGTACTTCTGTGGTTCAAAACAACCAAAGCCGAGATTCAGAAGTACTACAAATCCCATAAAGTGTTGCACGTCTAGGGCCTTTGGAGAACGAGGTCGGCCCCGGCGCAGGCGCAGGCGCGGTGGCGCGAGTTGGACTGTGAAGAAAGAAACATGGCGGCCGCGACGTTTACTTCGAGATTGTACTCCCTGCTGTTCCGCAGGACCTCCACCTTCGCCCTCACCATCGTCGTGGGCGTCGTGTTCTTCGAGCGCGCCTTCGATCAAGGCGCGGACGCGATCTACGACCACATCAACGAGGGGGTGAGGGCCTGTGCCATCCTTGACCTTGGACCCGCCCGAGGGGTGACAGTGGAGTAGAGGTGGGACGGGACTCAGTAACCTTAACCAGGAAGGGGGTAAGGAGTAAATCGTCGGCGTCTTCTGTCTCGAGTCCGCCGTCTGTCCCCTTGGCTTGATGTGAATTATAAAATATTAAGCGAGGTTAATATATCTCACTTTACAGGGGTTGTAAGTATTGCTGTGTGCCACCCCACATACCCACTTGTCCATTATCAGAAGCAAAAACTAAATGCTAGTGAGAGCAAAGGACTTACTAAGTGCACAGGAAGCCAGGGGCAAGTCAGGGCCAGAAACGGGACCCCTGTCTCTCAGGGTTTCAAGGGCAGATTTGAGCAGGCGACGGTCGTGAAAAGGACATTAGACACCTTAGATGCCGTGGCTGAAGTTTCAGGTGACGCTTTCGGTCCCCAAAGCTTCCCACGTAGGCAGTTGTTATTAATGGTTGCGAGTGGGAGCTATGAAATCAGAAAGCCTTGGATAGGAACATTGGTTCTTGTCACTTAACTGTGGCATTAAGTTGAGCAAGTTTCTTCTCTGAACTTCGTTTTAACTGTGAGATGGAGAGATTAATAGTAGTAACCTGAGCACTATTGTGAGGATCACATGAGATGCAGCAGGGTGCCACATGCCTGGTAGGTGGTACCACTGAAAAATAATCACTGCTTACATTCCTCAGGAGAAAGTGGAAGCATGAGGTAGGAATGGCAACACATTTTTGACTTTTATGTATCACGCACTGTGCTAGGTGCAGTGCATGCTTTATATCACTAAATTATGGCTGTACTGGAGTAGGCCTTATACATCTAGCCCTGTTCCACCACTCACTTGAGTTTTTAATTTGAGACTGTTTGACTCTGCAGCCTGGGAAGGCACTGTCCACTAGTGCTATGCTGCCTGTGACCAGTGCAACTTCCTGCCCGTATGAAAGCATTACCATTGTACCGTCTCTTGCAATTGGTTCTGTTGACCACTCCCACTGATCTGGAGAGACATCCAAGTATGTTGTTTTAACTCACCTATTTTCCCTGTGCTTTTTTTTTTTTTTTTTCCCCCTTTTTGAGACAGGGTCTCACTCTGTCATCCAGGTTGGAGTGCAGTGGCATGATCACAGCTCACTGCAGCCTTGACCTCCTGGGTTCAAGTGATCCTCCCACCTCAGCCTCCTGAGTAGCTGGGACCACAGGCAAGTGCCACCACGCCCAGCTAATTTTTGTATTTTTTGTAGAGATGGCGTTTCACCATGTTGCCCAGGCTGTTCTCAAATTCCTGAGCTCAGTCTGTCCTCCTGCCTTAGCCTCCTAAAGTGCTGGGATTACAAGTGTGAGCCACTGTGCTCAACCTCTTGTGCTTTTGGGAATGAGAATTTCGGCCAATTTAGGTCCCAGGAAATGTTTTAAATGGCTCATGGTGAAATATTTTGGGACTACACACTTACAACCTCTTCAGTAATACCTGGGAGTCAAAGAACAGACATCTTCCAGGCTGTTTTCCTTAATAATTGTGTGTTTTGGGGCACTTCCCTCGATCTCAACTTGAATTTCCTATAAAATTAAAATCACCCTTCTACTTCACCTCGTGATTGAAAGCATCATAGTATTTTATAAATGCCAAGAATTATGCATGAAGGGTCAGCACGGTGGCTCACGCCTGTCATCCCAGCACTTTGGGAGGCCGAAGCGGGCAGATCACTTGAGGTCAGGAGTTTGAGACCAGCTTAGCCAACATGGCGAAACCCCATCTCTACTAAAAATACAGAAAGTAGCCAGGTAGCGCACACCTGTATTCCCAACTGCTCGTGAAACTGAGGCAGGACAATCGCTTGAACCCAGGATGCTGAGGTTGCAGTGAGCTGAGATTGCGCCACTGCACTCCAGCCTGGGCGACAGAGGAGTCTCAAAAAAAAAAAAAAAAAAAAAAAAAAAAATGCATCAAGCATAGGATTGCTTCGAGTTTGCCCACCACAAGTGTATCTTTTTAATCAGGACATGGCATGTGTTTCTCCCAAGCTCATTTTAGAGACCAGGGCAGTGGGAGTAGTTGTAAAATGTGAGAGGCAAAGGTCAAAGTTTGTGGCTCTTGTCTTTAAAATGCAGAAACTGTGGAAACACATCAAGCACAAGTATGAGAACAAGTAGTTCCTTGGAGGCCCCCATCCAGGCCAGAAGGACCAGGTCCACCCAGCAGCTGTTTGCCCAGAGCTGGAGGCTGAGCTTGAAGATGATGCTCAAGTTACTCTTCATGGACCACCGTTCGCCGTTGGCAAGAAACGGCTTTACTTACAAAACAGACTCTTTACCTTCTGCTGTGTTTGAAGTATGTTTAGTCAACATGCTCAGGAAATAAATCTGAATTGCCCTTGAGACCTGCTTCTGCATTGGTTGCTTTGTTAACTCTACCTGATCTTCACTTGTCAGTAATTTGAGACCACTTCAAAGCCCTCTGCAAACACCCCAAGGGCAGAGTCTGCTATTTTGAGTTTTCCATTAACTTCCAAAGAATTCTGCTTTTCAAAACAGGAGCCAGAGTTGGAGATATTACAGTCAACTTTGGCTTCTGAGCCACCAATTCCATTCTTAAATAACTCACTGTCTTGGCCATGAGGAAGCACTATGGCCTCAGCTGGAGGAAAGACCCTGGCCTGGGGGTCTTAGCCACTCCCCACCCTAGGGTCTAGTTCAGGGGTATCCAGTCTTGGCTTCCCTGGGCCACCTTGGAAGAATTGGCTTGGGCCACACATGAAATACTAATGATAGCTGACGAGCTAAAACAAAAGACAAAACGGTTTGTGCAAAGATCTCATAATGTTTTAAGAAAGTTGAAGAATTTGTGTTTGGGCCTCATTCAGAGGCATCCTGGGCTGCATGCAGCCTGCGGGCCTCGGGTTGGACAAGCTTGGTGTATTCTGCCTCTGAGTATCTTTTGGTAAGCTGCCATACCTCTCTGGCTCACAGCCTCCTGCCACCGTTCCACTCTGATGAGTTCAGTTCGTAAAGGTGCTTAGTTCAGTTCATAAAGGTGCTCAATTGGTGGGTTTGAATCCTCACTCCACTGACTCTAGCTATGGGAACCAAGGTGATATGGTTTGGCTGTGTCCCCACCCAAATCTCATTTTGAATTGTAGCTCCCATAGTTCCTGTTTGTTGTGGGAGGGACCCGCTGGGAGATAATTGAATCATGGGAGTGGTTCCCCCACACTGTTCTCATGGTAGTAAATAAGTCTCACTAGATCTGATGATTTTATAAGGGGTTTCCCCTTTTGCTTGGCTCTGATTCTCTCTTGCCTGCTGCCATGTAAGACGGGCCTTTCGCCTTCAACCATGAGTGTGAGGCCTCCCTAGCCACGTGGAACTGTGAGTGCATTAAACCTCTGTTTCTTTATAAATTACCCAGTCTCGGTTATGTCTTTATTAGCAGCATGAAAATGAACTAATACACAACGGCAAGGCACTTGAACTTGCTGAACTTCGGTTTCCTTACCTGTAAAATGGGGCAGTAGAACATACTGTATGGGATTTGGGGGAGTATTCAAAGGAGTTGTGCCTGTAATCCCAGCACTTTAGGAGGCTGAGGTGGGAGGATTGCTTGAGGCCAACAGTTTGAGACCAGTCTAAGCAATACAGTGAGATACCCCACCTCTACAAAAAAATTTAAAATTAGCTGAGCATGCTGGCACAAGCCTATAATCCCAGCTACTTGGGAGGCTGAGGTGGCAGGGTTACTTGAGCCCAGAAGTTAAGGTTACAGTGAGTTACGATTGTGCCACTGCACTCCTGCCTGGGGGATAGTGAGACACTGTCTTTAAAAAAAATTTTTGGCTGGGCATGGTGTCTCATACCCGTAATCCCAGCACTTTGGGAGGCCAAGTCAGGCGGATTGCTTGAGGTCAGGAGTTCAAGACCAACCTGGCCAACATGGTGAAACCCCATCTCTACTAAAAATACAAAAATTAGCCACGTGTGGTGGCATATGCTTGTAATCCCAGCTACTCGGGAGGCTGAGGCAGGAGAATTTCTTGAACTCGGGAGATGGAGGTTACAGTGAGCTGAGATCGCACCACTACACTCCAGCCGGGGAGAGAGCAAGATTCTGTCTCGCTCTGTCACCCAGAATGGAATGCTATGGCGCGATCTCAGCTCACTGCAGCCTTGACCTGTGTGCAAACAATCCTCCCATCTCAGCCCCCCAGGTAGCTGGGACTATAGGTGTGCGCCACCACTCCCCACTAGTTTTTTTGTATTTTTTGTAGAGGTAGGGTTTTGCCATAGTTGCCCAGGCTGGTCTCGAACTCCTGGACTCAAGACATCCTCCTGTCTTGGCCTCCCAAAGTGTTGAGATTACAAGCCACCATGCCTAGCCAAAAATGTTTTTAATTTAAATTTTTAAAAATAGAGGAGCTGTAGGCTGGGCACAGTGGCTCAAGACTGTAATCCCAGCACTTTGTGAGGCCATCGCAGGTGGATCACGAGGTCAGAAGATCGAGACCATTCTGGCTAACATGGTGAAACCCCATTTCTACTAAAAATACAAAAAATAAGCCGGGCGTGGTGGCAGGCGCCTGTAGTCCCAGCTACTTGGGAAGCTGAGGCAGGAGAACAGCATGAACCGGGGAGGTGGAGGTTGCAATGAGCAAAGATCGTGCCACTGCACTCCAGCCTGGGGGACAGAACCAGACTCCGTCTCAAAAAAAAAAAAAAAAAAAAAAAATAGAGGAGCTGTAATGCAGTTAGCACAGTCACAGATACTGGCACACGGAAGAAACTGTTGGCAAAGACATGGATGCTAAGGACTCAGAAAACCAGATGATTCTGCTGGAAGGCTGGAGCAGCAGGAATGTGAAGAGGAGGAGTTGGAGAAACGTCTGGTTATTCATTCAGCAAGCGTTTGGCTGGCCACTGTGAGGCACTGTGCTAGCAGGACATACGGTGGTAATATAGCACGTGGGGCTTAAACTCCTATGGGGAAGACACCAAAAGTCATCCTGTATTATTATAGACTGAGCCAAGGGCTCTGGGAAGCAGTGCAAGGAGAGTGAGGGATTAACCAGGAGTGACAGCTGGTCTAGGAAAGCCTCAGAAGAGCTGAGACCGATAGGTGACAAAGATGAGCCACTTATGTTGGGTGTCAGAGGCAAAGCAGGGGAAGTAGCAGGTTTTAGGGCCCTTAAGTGGGGAAAGCACTTCCTGTGTTGCAGGAGCTAAGAGGCCAGGTAGATGAGGTTGAAGGTGGAGAATACATGAGACCAGATCATTCAGGACCTTGTAAGTCACAGTGAAGAGTCTGGGCTGGGTGCGGTATGCTTCATGCCTGTAATTCCAGCACTTTGGGAGGCCCAGGTGGGTGGATCACTTGAGGTCAGGAGTTCAAGACCAGCCTGGCCAACATGGTGAAACCCCTGTCTCTACTAAAAATACAAAAATTAGCAGGGCGTGGTGGCGTACACCTATAATCCCAGCTATTTGGGAGGGTGAGGCGAGAGAATCGTTTGAGCCTGGGAGGCAGAGGTTGTAGTGAGTTGAGATCTCGCCATTGCACTCCAGCCTAGGCAATAGAGTGAGACTCCATCTCAAAAAAAAAAAAAAGATCTGGATTTTACCAAAATTAGAATGAGTAGCTACAACAGAAAATTTCCTAAGCAAGGGAGTAACAAGCTCTGTCATATAAAAACCTCACTCTGGCAACTGTGGGGCAATTAGATTGGAAGTGGGTGGGAATAAAAGCAGAGAGGGTAACTAGGAGGCTGATACCTGGCTCCTGGTCAGAGCCGATGGCTGTTAGAGACCTTGCAGCCTGGCTGGAAACTGTGCCTCCTGGCTGGGAGTGCCAGAGGAGAACATTGGGAAGCCCTGAGCAGGGATACAGCAGCTCTGTTTCGTAGCTGGGGAAGCTGCCTGGACTGGGTAAGGTAAATGACTCACCAGTCTGCCATCTTTCACCTACAGCCTGATGTGATTCAGCCAGAGCTGGATTATCCAGAATCTTCTCTGACGGAGGAAGATTCAGGTCAGGAAACCCATGGAGAGGTAGGAGAGACCCTAGAAATTGTCCAGTTTTTCCTACCTGAGGCATATCGTTGTGAAGATGAAGTTGAAGCCTAGAAAAATTATGACCTGCCAAAGACAGTACAGCTCGCGGGTCAAATTAAGACCTAAGCCAGGCCAGGCACGTTCAGACGCGGTGGCTCATGCCTGTAATCCCAACACTTTGAGAGGCCAAGGCAGGTGGATCACTTGATGTCAGGAGTTTGAGACCAGCCTGGGCAACATGGTGAAACTCTGTCTCTACTAAAACTACAAAAATTAGCTGGGTGTTATGGCTCATGCCTGTAATCCCAGCTACTCGGGAGGCTGAGGCAGGAGAATCGATTTAACCTGTTAGTCAGAGGTTGCAGTGAGCTGAGATTGTGCCACTGTACTCCAGCCTGGGCAACAGAGCGAGACCCCATCTCAAAACAAACAAACAAAAAAACACATAAAAAATTAAACAGTTTTATTCAGAAGTTTGTTTTTTGCGTTTTTTTTTTTTTTTTTGAGAAAGAAAAAAAGACAACCTGAACCAAAGCAGAGGCTATTCTAAGACTTTTGTTTTTGAGAGGCCACCATAGCTCACTGCAGCTTTGAACTCCTGGGCTCCCCCACCTCGGCCTCCTGAGTTGCTGGGACTATAGGTGTATGCCATTGTGCCCAGCTAGTTTTTCGCAGAGACGTGGTCTTGCCATTACCCAGAAGGGTCTTAAACTCCCGGCCTCCTGTGATCCTCCCTCCTTGGCCTCCCAAAACACTAGGAAAATAGGCGTGAGGCACTATCCCTGGTCTCAGACTTTTTTTTTTTTTGAGACGGTGTCTCGCTCTGTCACCCAGGCTGGAGTGCAGTGGCACAATCTTGGCTCACTGTAAGCTCTGCCTCTTGGGTTCACGTCATTCTCCGGCCTCAGCCTCCCGAGTAGCTGGGAATACAGGCGCCCGCCACCACTCCCGGCTAATTTTTTTGTATTTTTAGTAGAGACGGGGTTTCACCGTGTTAGTCAGGATGGTCTCCATCTCCTGACCTCGTGATCTGCCCGCCTAGGCCTCCTAAAGTGCTGGGATTACAGGCCTGAGCCACCGCGCCCGACCGGTCTCAGACTTATGAATGATTTCAGCATCACGTAGAGAATGACTCTGGGGGTTGAAGATTGCGATTTATATTAAATTGTTCCCAATGATTTGAAGGCAACATTCTGGTAAACAATAAAGCAGGGGCCAGGCGCAGTGACTCATGCCTGTAATCCCAGCACTTTGGGAGGCCGAAGCAGGTGGATCACCTGAGGTCAGGAGTTCGAGAACAGCCTGGCCAACGTGGTGAAACCCTGTCTCTATTAAAAATACAAAAATTGGCCGGGCGCGGTGGCTCAAGCCTGTAATCCCAGCACTTTGGGAGGCCGAGGCGGGTGGATCACGAGGTCAGGAGATCAAGACCATCCTGGCTAACACGGTGAAACCCCGTCTCTACTAAAAGTACAAAAAAAACTAGCCGGGCCT
Source organism: Rhinopithecus roxellana (assembly GCF_007565055.1). Classification (NCBI taxonomy): domain Eukaryota; kingdom Metazoa; phylum Chordata; class Mammalia; order Primates; family Cercopithecidae; genus Rhinopithecus; species Rhinopithecus roxellana. Next base: position 20,793,011 of record NC_044561.1, on the reverse strand, counting down.
GCTGGCGGCGCCTGTAGTCCCAAATACTCGGAGGCTGAGGCGAGAGAATGGCGGGAACCCGGGAGGCGGAGCTTGCAGTGAGCTGAGATCGCGCCACTACACTCCAACTTGGGCCACAGAGCGAGACTCCGTCTCAAAAACAAACAAACAAACAAACAAACAAACAAAAAAAAAAACAAAAAATAAAAATACAAAAATTAGCTGGGTGTGGTGGCGTCTGCCTGTAGTCCCAGTGAGAGGTGACAATGTGCTAGCAGCCCTCACTCTCAGCGCCTCCTCGGCTTCGGCGTCCACTCTGGCGGCGCTTGAGGAGCCCTTCAGCCCACCACGGCACCGTGGGAACCCCGCTCTGGGCAGACTGAAGCCGAAACTGCCTCCCTCTGCTTGTGGGGGAGGTGTGGAGGGAGAGGTGCGGGCGGGAACCAGGGCTGCACACGGCGCTCGCGGGCCAGTGCGAGTTCCGGCGGCTGCGGGTGCGGGCGCGGGCTCAGGGGGCCCCGCACACGGAGCAGCCGGCTGGCACCGCCGGCCCAGAGCAGTGAGGAACTTAGCACCCGGGCCAGCAGCTGCGGAGGTTGCGCCGGGTCCCCCAGCAGTGCCGGCCCGCTGGCGCTGTACTCAAATTCTCACCGGGTTTAGCTGCCTCCCGGCGGGGCAGAGCTCAGGACCTGCAGCCCGCCCTGTCTGAGCTCCTCCAGCTGCGGTGGGCTCCCACGCGGCCTGAGCCTCCCGGACCCAAGAGCTGAGGAATGCAAGTGCAGCTCAGGACTGGTGGGCAGCTCCGCCTGCAGCTTCTATGCACGATCCACTGGGTGAGGCCAGTTGGGCTCCTGAACCGGATGGGGACTTGGGGACCTTTTACATGTAGCCGGAGGATTGTATGTGCACCAATCAGCACTCTGTGTCTACCTCAGGGTTTGTAAATACACCAATCAGCACTCTGTGTCTAGCTCAGGGTTTGTGAATACACCAATTGGTACTCTGCATCTAGTCTAGTGGAGACTTGGAGGACTAACACTCTCTGACTCTGTGTCTAGCACAAGGATTGTAAATGCACCAATCAGCACTCTGTGTCTAACTCAGGGTTTGTAAATACACCAATCAGCACTCTGTGTCTAGCTCAAGGTTTGTAAATACACCAATTGGTACTCTGTATCTAGCTAACTCTGTATCCATCTAACTAGCACTCTGTGACTCTGTGTCTAGCTCAAGGATTGTAAACGCACCAATCAGCACTCTGTCAAAACGGACCAATCAGCTCTCTGTAAAATAGACCAATCGGCTCTCTGTAAAATAGACCAATCAGCAGGATGTGGGTGGGGCCAGATAAGGGAATAAAAGCAGGCTGCTGGAGTTGTTTTTCGCATCGTGGCGGCTTTGTTTTTTGCAATGACTTTTGCTGCTGTTTTTTCTTTGGGCTCCTACCGTGTCTGTGAGCTGTAGTTGTTCCTACAGAGGTTTGCAGTTTTGCCCCTAAAGCTAAGAAAACCATCTAGCTTCACTCCTGAAGCCAAGATAATAAACTACGAACTCATCGGGAAGAATGAACAACTCCAGAAGTGCTGTTTTTAAGAGCTGTAACACTCACCATGAAAGTCTGTAGCGAGACCATGAACCCACTAGAAGGAAAAAGCTCCAGAACATCTGAAATAACAAACTCCAGCCGCACCATCTTTAATAATTGTAACACTCACTGAGAGGGGCCTGTGGCTTTGTTATTTAAGTCAGTGTAGACCAAGAACCAACAAATTCTGGAGACACCAGCTACTCAGGAGGCTGAGACAAGAGAATCATTTAAACTTGGGAGGCAGAGGTTGCAGTCAGCTGAGACTGTGCCACTGCACTCCAGCTTGGGTAACAGTGCAAGACTTTATCTGAAAACGGAACAAAAATGCATGAAGAATTAGTCTTACTAAGAATTTTTTTTTTTTTGAAACGGTCTCTCTGCTGCCCTAGGTCAAAGGACAACGGCCCAATCATGGGTCATTGCAGTCTCCAACTCCTGGGCTGAAAGGATCTGCTTGCCTCAGACTGCCCAGTAGTTGGGACTATAGTTGCCTGTCACCACACCCAGCTAATTTTAAAATTTTTCCTCTGTAGAGATAAAATGTTATGTTGACTGGGCTGGTTTTGAACTCGTGGATTCAAGTGATCCTCCTGCCTCAGCCTTTCAAAGTGCTGAGATTACAGGCGTGAGTCATTGTGCTCCGTCTTGCTCTGTTACCCAGGCTAGAGTGCAGTGGCGTGATCTCAGCTCACTGCAACCTCCGCCTCCCGGGTTGCAGCAATTCTGCCTCAGCCTCCTGAGTAGCTGGGATTACGGGCACGTGCCACCATGCCTGGCTAATTATATAGTTTTAGTAGAGATAGGGTTGCGTCATGTTGGCCAGGCTGGTCTCAAACTCCTCACCTCAAACAATCCGCCCACCGTGGCCTCCCAAAGTGCTGGGATTGCAGGGGTGAGCCACCACGCCCAGCCTGGAATCATTTACTTTTCAAGGAATCTAAACTCAGGTAAGAGATGTTGGCGGGGGTGGTTGTATTCTCTATCCTGTTCTGTCTTCAAGGATTCTTCCGGAGAGCTGCACTTCATCGCAGTCGGAGGCTCAAACAAATGAGCAAACAGGATTTCTTAAATTTGCTCCTTTCACACCAGATTATTAACAGTGGTTAACTGTTGAGTGAGTCATTATTTTTCTTTTCGTTTCTTCGGCGAGACAGATTTACTCTTGTTGCCCAGGCTGGAGTGCAATGGCGCGATCTCGGTTCACCGCATCCTCTGCCCCCCAGGTTCAAGCGATTCTCCTGCCTCAGCCTCCCAAATAGCTGGGATTACAGGCATGTGCCACCACGCCCAGCTAGTTTCGTATTTTTAGTAGAGACGGGGTTTCACCGTGTTGCCCAGGCTGATCTCGGACTCCTGACCTCAGGTGATCCGCCCGCATCGGCCTCCCAAAGTGCTGGGATTACAGGTGTGAGCCACTGTGTCGGGCTATTTTTCTTTTCTTAGAAACAGATTTTCCCTGTTGCCCAGGCAGGAGTACAGTGGTGCAATGACAGCTCCCTGGAGCCTTAAACTCCAGGGCTCAGGTCATTCTCCCACTTCGGCTTCCCAAGTAGCTGGAACTACAGGTGTGCCTACCATGCCTGGCTTTTTTTTTTTTTTTTTTTTTTTTTTTGGAGACGGAGTCTTGTTTTGTTGCCCAGGCTGGAGTGCGGTGGCATGATCTTGGCTCATTACAATCTGTGTCTCCCAGGTTCAAGTGATTCTCCTGCCTCAGCCTCCTGAGTAGCTGGGATTACAGGCACCTGCCACCATGCCCGGCTAATTTTATTTTGTAGTAGAGACTGGGTTTCACCATGTTGGCCAGGCTGACCTTGAACTCCTGACCTCAGGTGATCTGCCCACCCTGGCCTCCCAAAGTGCTGGGATTACAGGCACAAGCCACTGCGCCCATCCGGCCATTTTTTTTTTTAAAGATATGGGGGTCTTGCTATATTGCCAAGGCTAGTCTTGAACTGGCCTCAAGTGATCCTTCCACTTGGCCTCCCAAAGTGCTAGGATTACAAGCGTGAGTCACTGCATCCTGCTGTTATTTTTCTTTGCCATTGATTTTGTAGATTTCTAACTTTTCTGCATCAATCATGTATTATTTTTATAAGATGGGGTACATAAATCAAAAGGAGGTTTCCCAGAGAGATAGTGAATACAGAGAGCTAAGAAACACGAGCCACTAGCTCTGGCTCCAGGCCTGGAACCCCTCTGCTTTGTGACCCAGGACTCCCTCCTCAGATGCCAATGAGGACTTATCCCTGGGTGGCACTGCCAAATGAGAGCTGCCTCCCCGCTCCAGCCCCAGAACTCCCTGGACGGGTCTGCCATGCAGGTCGGGAAAGGTAGGGTTAACACCCTCCTCCGATTGGCACCAAGAAGCTGTTTATAACTAGAAATAAGTTCTCCTCCCTCCCAAGCTTAGCCTGAGGCATTTCCTGGAGGCAAGAGCTGGAACAGTCTTTACAGTCAGAAAGCCCCAAAGGCTTCTCGCCTGCTCCCCAGCACAGGTGTTGGGAAAAGTTAAATACTTGGGTACCTTGGAAGTGAGTTCCAGAAGGTCTCTGACCCCACATAGCTCTGAGCGAGCAGGACCGCTCTCGGGGCTGAGAGTATTGGAGTCAATGTCATTTCCCTAGCTTCTCTCTTGTGTTCAAAAATATCTCTTAGGCTGGGCGCAGTGACTCACACCTGTAATCCCAACACTTTGGGAAGTCAACGCGGGAGGATTGCTTGAGGCCAGGAGTTTGAGACTAGCCAGGGCAACATGAGACCCTGTCTCTACAAAAAGTAAAAAAAAAAAACAAAAGCAGCTCATGTTAGTACTATGAAGAAAATCAAACTGATAATTTATGGAGAGTGACTCTGGCTTGAAGAGTAATGTTACATGTTCTTTGTTTCTTTTATCTTTTTTTTATTTTTATTTTTTGAGGCGGAGTCTCGCTCTGTCGCCCGGACTGGAGTGCAGTGGCCGGATCTCAGCTCACTGCAAGCTCCGCCTCCCGGGTTTACGCCATTCTCCTGCCTCAGCCTCCCGAGTTGCTGGGACTACAGGCGCCCGCCACCTCGCCCGGCTAATTTTTTGTATTTTTTTTTTTAGTAGAGACGGGGTTTCACCGTGTTAGCCAGGATGTTCTCGATCTCCTGACCTCGTGATCTGCCCGTCTCGGCCTCCCAAAGTGCTGGGATTACAGGCTTGAGCCACCGTGCCCGGCCAGAACTAAAATCTTAACAGTGATTATTTCCACATGATAGGATTATCAGTAGTTTTCCTTTGCTTATTTGTGTGAACCACACTGAGCATGTTACTGCTTTTGTACTAAGAAAGGGAAGCAATGTAAGTTATTAAAAAGAAATAGATTCCATCTCCGTGACTCAGTCAGCCCTTCCAAAAACAAGGAACAAGGGCCGTCCTACAAATGAGGTTGAAGTCTTCCGGGGAAAGAACAGAAATCATTGAATTTAAAATGCCTGAGCAATGTGCAAATTTGGAGAGAATACAAATTCCTTGCGCAAGACAGAGGTTGTGGCGGCTGCTTGAGTGATAGCAAAGGATGAACACTCTGTACTATGTGGGGCAGGCAACCAACACACGCAGAAGATCACATGCACAAAAATAGTGCATTCTGTGAGCATTCACCCGGGGGCAGGCCTGGGCCAGGTGCCGCACATGCACCCTGTGTCACTAGATCCTCATCCCAAGGTGGAAAATGAGGCTCAGAGAGGTTAAGTATCTTGCCCAGGGTAACACAGCTAGTGAGAGTAGAGCAGAGATCCAAATGCAGGACCATTGGCTATGCTCATATTTATTACTCTGTGCCATGTACAAAAAAAAAAAATCATTTTTCTCTTTGGGGCCTTGGCCTGATATGCTTGGATTTATATACAGACCGAATGCCAAGGGCAGACTCCAGCAGGCATCAAGGACAAGGCAATGATGGAGTGTAGCGAAAGTGTTGGCTGGCAGCTGCTTGATGCTGACTGCCTTCTTGCTGCTCCTGGCCTATCCTCATTTTGAAACTTCTGCCTAGACCAGGCACAGTGGCTCACACCTGTAGTCCCAGCACTTTGGGAATCTGAGGCAGGCAGATCGCTTGAGCTCAGGAGTTTGAGACCAGCCTGGGAAACATGGGGGAACCCCATCTCTACAAAAAATACAAAAAATTAGCTGGGTGTGGTGGTGTACACCTGTAGTCCCAGCTACTCAGGAAGCTGAGGTGGGAGGATCACTTGAGCTTGGGAGGTGGAGGTTGCAGTGAACCAAGGTCACTATACTGCCCTTCAGCCTGGGTGGCAGAGTGACACCCTGTCTCAAAAGCAAAACAAAACAAAAAAAAGCTTTTGTCCGGAACTTTCCCTGACTGCTCTGGAACGCTTCTCCATTGTACTCTTTTTTTTTTTTTTTTTTTTTTTGAGACGGAGTTTCACTCTTACTGCTCAGGCTGGAGTACAATGGCAGTATCTCAGCTCACTGCAACCTCTGTCTCCTGGGTTCAAGCGATTCTCTTGCCTCAGCCTCCCAAGTACTTGGGATTACAGGCATGCACCACCACACCCAGCTAATTTTGTATTTTTGGTAGAGATGGGGTTTCACCATGTTGCTCAGGCTGGTCTCGAACTCCTGACCTCAGGTGATCCACCCACCTTGGCCTCCCAAAGTGCTGGGATTACAGGCATGAGCCATCGCGCCTGGCCTCCATTGCACTCTTGTAAGGCCAGACTGATGCCCCTGCTCAAACACCTTCAATGGCTCCCCGCTGCCCACAGCAAGACCAAGTTCATATTCCCTGGCCTGACATACAAGACCCAGGCTACCTCAGATCTCACTGCAGAAACCTACCAAGTAGGATCCTTGCTGGGCTTCCCTTTGTTCTATCACCTTGTGCCTGGGCATGAATTGGGACAGGACATGCCTGAATTTGAATCCTAGCCCTGCTGCTCTTCAGCTGGGGCTCCTGGGGCAGGTTGCTTCCCCTCTCTGACCCTCATTTTCCTCAGCTGAAAAATGGAATAATGATCCCGACATGTCACAGGGTGGTTGGGAAAGTATATGAGAGAGTGCTTGTGATGTGCTTAGCATAGGTCTAGGAGGGGTAATTTTGTTATGTTGCTGCAGAGAGTAAATGAATGGGTCTCCCCGCACAGTCTTCAGGGACCTGTGCCTAATTAGCATATTTGATCCACAAAAATGCAGGCTGAGAGCTTTGGGGCTGACTGTACAGCTGAATCAGCCTAGTGCCTCCCCGTCGTTGTCCCAGCTGCTTTAAAATCGTGTTCTCGGCATCCCTTCCCTCCCTCTGAGGCCCGATCGCTTTCCTGTGTTCTCCTTTTTGTCCCTTGGCAATCCCATTTTTCATGCCTCCAACACTATTTTAAGCCCCAGCAACCTTGTGTCTTCCTCGGGCATCCCTTATCTCTCCCAACACCTTTCACCGAGAACGGAGTCCTCTCAGTTTCCTTCATCCCTGCTGTCTGAGCAGCCTTCTGTCTCCTGTGCAGCAAGGAGGGCCACTTCCTGCCCTGGGGCTGCAACTCCATGCGATGCCTGATCTTGTCTCACCAAGCTTTCCTAATGAAAACATCTCCCTCCATTGGTCCCTCTGCAGGGAATCTTTTCCCTCCACTGGCAGACAGGAGAGGCTACGGCAGAGCAGAGATTGGGGAAATATGTTCTGCCTAGCTTCCTACTCTCTTCCCTTTCCCCTGCCCCTCTGCCAATAGAATGACTTGAATTACAGGCTATATCAGTAAAAGCATGGTATTTAGAACAAAGGACGTGATAGGCCTTCGTTTTCGTGCTGAGTTAACCACATGTAGAATGTTGTGGCTTCCAGTTCAAGTGCCAAGCTATAGGGAAGGAAAGCCTATAGAGGCTGAGAAAATGGACTTCAGAAGCCACAAACCTGGGTTTAAATTCTGACTCAGCCACTTTGCAGCCAGACGCAAGTGACTGAACTTCCTTTTTTTTTTTTTTTTTTGTGAGACAGAGTCTTGCTCTGTTGCCCAGGCTGGAGTTCAGTGGTACGATCTCAGCTCACTGCAACCTCTGCCTCCTGGGTCCAAGCAATTCTCTTGCCTCAGCCTCTCTAGTAGCTGGGACTATAGGCGCATGCCACCACCCCTGGCTAATTTTTTTATTTTTAGTAGAGAGAGGGTTTCACTATGTTGGCCAGGCTGGTCTCTAACTCCTGACCTCAGGTGATCCGCCCACCTCAGCCTCCCAAAGTACTGGAATTACAGGCATGAGCCACTGCGCCTGGCCTGAACTTCTAAACAGGGCTTTTTTAATCAACCTATTTACTGGCTTTGTTTCAAGGATTCACTGAGGGTAATTTCCAGTCCTACAAGGCTGTGTGGGGCACCTCCTCTGGGCTCCCAGGACACCCAGTGCACACTTACCAGGCCTGTCTTCTGTGTCCAGCTTGTGTGTCCAGGCCATCCAGAGCCCGAAGGCTTCTGGGAGATGGAATTAGGGCAGCTATGCCAAGAGAGTGGGGGGTGGGGTGCACAGAAAGCCAACTGGAGTGTTGGCGGGAGGTACCTGTCACTCCTCTTCCAGGCTGGTCCCTGTGGGCAAGTCCCTGTGAGCTCACTAGCCTGTCTCATGGCAGGCCGGGACTGTACACACCTTATCCCAGCCACCCTGCAAACATCTCCAGTTTACTGATAGGACAACTGTGGCTTCGAAAGGTGAGGCCACCTTGCTCAAAGAGAGCCAGGGAGTGGCTGAGCCCAGCTCATTTCTGACCCCAGAGCCTAGCTCCTGCTCTGAATGACAAAAGCAAAATAGGCCACCAGCCATTTAGAGGACCCTGGTCCCCCAAGGAGAAGGTCTGACCTGGCCATCGCGTCTTACTCTGAATTAACACTCTAGAGAGTGTTAAATGCCTTTCTGTGTAGACCCCTCTCAAGCAGGGGAGTGTGGTTTTCCTGGTATGACAGGCCACCTCCTGTCTGACAGGTCACTAAGCTGGTCCTCATCTGTCACTATCACTGTCCTATGGCAAGGCCTCTGACCCTGAAGCCTGGGCTGTGGACATTGGCTCTGTCATGTGGCACCTGGGGAGTCCATCAGAGTGAAGGGGTCAATAGCTTCACTTTCTTCTAAACAAACTCCCATCCAAAGGGCTCAACTATGCAATTTCCAGCCTTCCCTAGAGACAAGGGCTTGAGGAGAGGCTATTTCACGACAGAATTTACCCATGGAGGCAAAAGCCTTGGAGTTCAAATCACCCCCGGTTCTGTCCCACCAGCAAGAACTTCTACCCAAAACCCAGGGAGACAGGCAGCTCTATAACGGTTTATGGCCCTAGGACCCCAGAATTCCATGCTTGGAGCTGTGCCCACCCCCACACCGGAAATAGCAGGTGATGTGTGCAGAAGGGTTTCTGGCAGGGTGATTAAAAGAAGGGAGATGGCTGGGCACAGTGGCTCACGCCTATAATCCCAGCACTTTGGGAGACCGAGGGAGGTGGATCACCTGAGGTCAGGAGTTCGAGCCCTGCCTGGCCAACATGGTGAAACCCAGTCTCTACTAAAAATACAAAAATTAACTGGGCCTAGTGGTGTGTGACTGTAATCCCATCTACTCGGGAGGCTGAGGCAGGAGAATTACTTGAACCTGGGAGGCAGAGGTTGCAGTGAGCTGAGATCGTGCCACTGCACTCCAGCCTGGGCGACAGAGCGAGACTCCATCTCAAAAAAAAAAAAGGGAGAGGTGGAAATGGCTCCAAATACAGGGTAGACAGGGCTGCCTGCTCATCACAGGAGTTTCCATCTCTCCCATTTGAACAGGGTACACTGCTTTCACAGTGCCCTCCCCATTCTGATCTCGTCTGATCCTTGAGATTACCTGTGCCCATGAGGCAAGAGGGCAAGGGACAATGCTTATCCTTATCCCCCATTTGTCTTTTTCTTCTTCTTCTTCTTTTTTTTTTTTTTTTTTGAGATGGAGTCTTGCTGTGTTTCTCAGGCTGAAGTACAATCATGCAATCTTGGCTTACTGAAACATCTACCTCCCAGGTTCAAGTGATTCTCCTGCCTCGGCCTCCCGAGTAGCTGGGATTACAGGCACACACCACTGTGTCCGGATTTTTGTATTTTTAGTAGAGATGGGGTTTCACCATGTTGGCCAGGCTGGTCTCGAACTGCTGACCTCAAGTGATCTGCCCACCTGGGCCTCCCAAAATGCTGGGATTATAGGTGTGAGCCACTGCGCCTGGCCTCCCCCGTTTCTTTTCTTTTTTTTTTTTTTTTTGAGACGGAGTCTCGCTCAGTCGCCCAAGCTGGAGTGCAGTGGCCGGATCTCGGCTCACTACAAGCTCTGCCTCCCGGGTTTACGCAATTCTCCTGCCTCAGCCTCCCGAGTAGCTGGGACTACAGGTGCCCGCCACCTCGCCCAGCTAGTTTTTTGTATTTTTTAGTAGAGACGGGGTTTCACCGTGTTAGCCAGGATGGTCTCCATCTCCTGACCTCGTGATCCACCCGTCTCGGCCTCCCAAAGTGCTGGGATTACAGGCTTGAGCCACTGCGCCCGGCCCTCCCCCGTTTCTTAAGAGAAGAAACCAAAGCCCAGAGAGGCCAAGTGACTGACCCAAGGTCACACAGGTCCTTAAAATCTAGGGCTAGACCCTAGCCTCCTAAATTTTAATCCAGTGCTCTTTTCACTACCCTAGGCCACCTTTATGAACAAACTAACAGTAAAAAAGGACAAACATGTTGAAGCCTGGAGTCTGGGTGTGAAAGAATATTCAATATGCAGACCAGTCCCTGAGATGGGAGGTGAGGGGAGCCTGCTTGTAAACTCTTCAAAGAAAATTCCCAACTTGGCTGGGCACAGTGGCTCACGCCTGTAATCCCAGCACTTTGGGAGGTCAAGGCGGGAGGATCACTTGAGCCCAGGAGTTTGAAACCAGGCTGGGCAACATGGTGAAACCCTGTCTGTATTATTAAAAATAAAAATAAAATAAAGTAATAGAGAAATTCCCAACTTTATAGGAATCATTGGTGGTTGTCCCCCTTTTCCACCTGGCTCTTCTGGGTAAAATCACTTTAAGGAGGAGAAAACCATAATTACCTCCTTGGGATGGCAGAGCACTTAAGGGACATGTCAGAGTGCTGAGAGTAGACTCCTGTTGCTAGAAAAGGCAGCATCACCATCATCATTTCATATTTAGAAAACTAGAATTAAGTACCTGTCATTTTTGTAATTCAGACCACAGTAAGTAAAGCTGGAGGAAACCTCCATGACTGGGAGAGACCCACAGAAGCTCAGCAAAGTCTTTTTTTTTTTTTTGAGAAAGAGTCTTGCTCTGTTGCCCAGGCTGGAGTGCAGTGGCGTGATCTTGGCTCACTGCAACCTCCACCTCCTGGGTTCAAGTGATTCTTGTGCCTCGGCCTCCTGAGTAGCTGGAGACTACAGATGTGTGCCACCATGCCCAGATAATTTTTGTATTTTTAGTAGAGATGGGATTTCACCATGTTGGCCAGGCTGGTCTCCAACTCCTGGCCTCAGGTGATCTGCCCGCCTTGGCCTCCCAAAGTACTGGGATTACAGACGTGAGCCACCGCACCCAGCCCCAGCAAAGTCTTAAGCAGGACAAAGCTCCCCACCCCCAGGGGCCAGGAGACGAGGGAATGTCTGGAATTCCAAACCCTAAGATTGGGGCTGGTTAGGGGTTGAGATAGGTTAAGAAAATCTGGACTAAATGCCCTTTAAGATGTACTGAATTCTGCCAGTCTGTGTGAAATCCTCTTGCTGATTATTGATCGTTGGAAGGGAATTTTCAGTGTGATGCAAAGTGAGAATTTCATGCTCCTTTTGAGGACCCCACCCCACCCCGTACACACATAGGGTAACCTCTAGACAGAATGAATTATTATTATTTTTTTTTTGAAACAGGGTCTTGCTCTGTTGCCCAGGTTGGAGTGCAGTGGCATGCTCAGCCTCCACCCCACCAGGTCAAGTGATCCTCCCACCTCAGGCTCCCGAGTAGCTAGGGCTACAGGTGCATGCCACCACACCTGGCTAATTTTTCTATTTTTTGTAGAGATGAGATTTCACCACGTTGCCCTGGCTGTTCCTGAACCCCCGTGCTCAAGCGATTCAACTGCCTCGATCTTTCAAAGTGCTAGGATTACAGGCATGAGCCACTGCACTCAGCCCTCAGAAAGAATTTTTAACACTAGTTCTGACTACTGAATTGCAACAGCCTCTGGCCACAGTCAAAGCCCCTGCCTCGCTGCCCCACACTCAGAGATTTAGAGAAGGCCAGATGCCAAGCTGCTCTGGGGAGCCTCTGCTCCACCCTTCCTCTCCCTGGGGACTGGCCTTCCCCCAGGTGGGTCCCCTGGAGCCCGGGTGCCTCCCTAGCTTCTTCCAGGCATTGCATAAACATGCTGTGGGTGCCAACACCCCTCCCCACCTCTAAGCCCCTTCTTCCTTGTCAATGCCAATTTCCTTCCAAGAAGGATCCTCCTGTTCCATTTGTCCTGCTGGCTGCCTCCCCGCCACTTCCTGGCAGAGCCCCAGTGAACCCCATTGCCTCTGCCTAGTTGATCTCTCTCTTGCTCTTTCTCTTTCTTTGCTTCTGGGAATTCTCTTTGCTCTCAGCCTTTTTCTCTTGATTTTGCTTGTTTATTTCTCTTCCCACTCGTTCCTTCATTCATGTATTGGGACTTAGCACAAGTATTATTAATCATTTTTCCAAAATGTCTTATTTAATATCCATATGCCTCTTGTGCTGTGAATTCCAGGACGGCAGCGCCTGGGTCTTTCTCACACATGCCTGGCACATAGTCCATTTTTGGCGAATATGTGAGGAGATGCACTTGTCCTCCTCTTCCTGTTCCCTTCCAGCTGGGCTGACCGCCCAGTCCCTGACTCCTGAGAACAAGCTGCAAACACTGAGAGCTGGGCTTTGAACCAATGACTGGGCCGTGGGCTGGCCTGCCTTGTGGCCTTAACTCCCTCCCTTCTGCCTTCTTTTTTTTTTTTTTTTTTTAAAGACAAGGCCTTGCTCTGTCATCTGAGCCTAAGTGCGGTGGCTTGATAATAGCTAGCTGCAGCCTCGAACTCCTGAGCTTAGCCTCAGCCTCATGAATAGCCGGGACTGGGACTACAGCTGAGCACCACCATGCCTAGCTAATTTTTATTTTTTTAATTAATTTAAATTACTATTATTTTGAGACGGAGTCTTGCTCTGTCGCCTAGGCTGGAGTGCAATCTGCTCACTGCAACCTCTGCCTCCTGGGTTCAAGCGATTCTTCTGCCTCAGCCTCCTGGGTGGCTGGGATTACAGGTGTGTGCCACCACCCCCGGCTGCTTTTTGTATTTTTAGTAGAGATGGGGTTTTGCTATGTTGGCCAGGCTGGTCTCGAACTCCTGACTTCAGGTGATCCACTTGCCCCAGCCTTCCCAAAGTGCTGAGATTATAGGTGTGAGCCACCATGCCCGGCCTCTATTATTTTCATTTATGCACATTCCCTTCCAGACTTGCTTGGTTTGTGTGAGAAAAAAGAAATTAACATTTTCACAGTCATGATGCATCACACAATCATGTATTCCACTTTTAAACATTCTTGAATATTTAGTTTCCCATGTCACTACCAAGTCTGTCAATATCATTTTTTTTTTTTTTTTTTTTGAGACGGAGTCTCGCTCTGTCACCCAGGCTGGAGTGCTGTGGCCGGATCTCAGCTCACTGCAAGCTCCGCCTCCCGGGTTCACGCCATTCTCCTGTCTCAGCCTCCCGAGTAGCTGGGACTACAGGCGCCTGCCTCGTCGCCCGGCTAGTTTTTTTTTTGTATTTTTTAGTAGAGACGGGGTTTCACCGTGTTAGCCAGGAGGATGGTCTCGATCTCTTGACCTTGTGATCTGCCCATCTCGGCCTCCCAAAGTGCTGGGATTACAGGTTTGAGCCACCGCGCCCGGCCTGTCAATATCATTTTAAATGGTTACACAACACCCCCTTGCATTTTTCTTTTGTTTGCTTTTTTTTCTTCTTTACAGAGGTGCTCGAGTTACCACCCTGTATTTCTTGAGTGTTGACTTACTAGTTTTTTGTTCCCCTCCCTGTATGATTTTACCCAAGCTCCTGGCGTGGCAGGGCCATGCAAGTTCTCACCAATCGTTTCTTCTTCCAGACTGCACCTGGCTCTTTAAGCCTAACCCGTCCTCCCACCCCTGTAGGGACTCTCAGGTCCCCTTTAGTAAACAAGGACGGGCTCTGCCCCACCACCTCACAGAGGCACAGCAGCACTGTTCAAACACACATGCCCACGACATTGCCACTCACGGACTAGGAACAAAGACACTGGAGTCTTAAGTCCTCTTGGAGACACTAGGTCTTCAAAGCTTGCCGGCAAATGTGGTAGTCGTGTTCTTTGCCAGGGCCTAGAGAAGGCACTTAGAAAATAACTGTGTAGAAGCAGCAGTGGGGAGGTGGGATGCAGTGACCCAGCAGGCATTTCTAACCCCACTTTGCTTCTAACACTTCAGCAGCTGCAATTTTTTTTTTTTCTTTTTAAGAGACAAGGTCTCTGGCTGGGTGCAGTGGCTCACGCTTTTAATCACAGCACTTTGGGAGGCCGAGGTGGGCATATCATGAGGTCAGGAGTTCGAGACCAGCCTGGCCAACAGGCCTGGCCAACATGGTGAAACCCCGTCTCTACTAAAAATACAAAAATTAGCCAGGCATGGTGGCATGTGCCTGTAATCCCAGCTACTCAGGTGGCTGAGGCAGCAGCATTGCTGGAACCCGGGAAGCGGAGGATGCAGTGAGCCGAGATCGTGCCACTGCACTCTAGCCTGGGTGACAGAGCAAGACTCCGTCTCAAAAAAAAAAAAAAAAAAAGTCAAGGTCTCACTCGTTGCCCAGGCTGGAGTGCAGTGGCATGATTATAGCTCACTGCAGCCTCCAACTCCTGGGTGCACCCTCCAACTCCTGGGCTCAAGTGATCCTCCAGCCTCAGCCTCCTGAGTAGCTGGGACTACAGGTGTGCACCACCATACCCACCTTATTTATTATTTTCTGTAGGGATCGGGTCTCACTCTGTTGCACAGGCTGGAGCAGCTGCCAATGTTAATTAAACCTTGGGATCTCCTCAGAGGATTTAATTGGCACCAAGTGGAAATATTTCATCCGGTCCAACTGGATCACTGTACAGGTGGGAGAACTGAGGCCCTGAGAGGCGAGGCGGTAGGTGTAGGAACACCATTCTGGATGGCCCCTGAGCTGTTTTCAAAGCACCCCTGAAAGAGTGCTTTCGAGATCTGAAACGAGAAAGTAGTAGTTCCTCAAGGGAGATGAAGTTTGACCTGGGACTATATTCTGAAAAATTTGAAAAACTGCCTCCTTCTCAAATCCTTTAAAGCAGCATTTTCACATGAGGCCTGAACACCAGTCTGGGTGGGTGGGAGGTATAGAGACTAAGAGAAGGTGAGAGGGGCCATGTGAACAGGAATGGGTAAGACCAGTAAATCCTGGGAACTCCCAACTCACCTCGCCTTGCTCCAGGGACAAGCACTGGACCTGAGGAGTTCAGGGAGGTCCCTGGCAAATGCCTCCAGGAGGAAACAGTTCCTGCTGCCCATCAGGATGGCTGACCCTGGGCCTGATCTCAGCTAATTCAGCAGCTCAGGGGGAGGACACCACCCCCGTATCTGCTCTGCATCTCAAATAGACCAACAGAGCTGGCAAGGCAGAGGGATTGCTATTGATTTTCACTTGTATGGGCTGACCTAACAAAACCAATCCATCAAGTGCCTGTCTGCCTCTGCTTCAGACTCTCATCCTAAGCACGTGCAAATAAATTGCACCAGCATCCAGGGTGATTTGTCAAGGTCCAGCCAGGCATGGGCCCTGGCTTCCGCTGACAGGATGGGGCTCCAGGCTGGGCTGGGCTAGGGTCAGCCCAGTCAATGCCCCACTGTTGACTCGCCATTGACTGACAACACGCATGGTGGCCTGGCAGCTGCTGCCATGCTAGGAACTGGTTGTCCCTGCCTCGGAAGGGGCTTTGAGGAAGCAAGTCCCACTCACTTCGACAGGGCTTGGCAGTGACATTCTCACTTGTTTCTTAAGGTTTCTATGTGAACTCTCGATTTGGGGGAATTTATTACAGTGCAGATGCAACCATGAGGTGCTGAGTTTGGGGGCTGCCTCTGCCACTGGCTGAATGTCCTTGCACCAGTTGTGAGATGGAGATGACACCACCTATAGGGTCTATAGCCCTATAAAAGCCAGGGTCCAATTCCTGTTCTGCCACTTTCTAGCTGTGGCCGGGGCAGGTGCCTTCAGCCCTTGGTGCCTCCTTTTCCTCACCTGTACTACGAGGCTGAAAATGGTCCCCACCTCCTACGGTGGAGCTGTCATAACTGAATGAGAAAATGGAAAGGACCATGGGGGCTCCCCCCACCCAGCCCTTCATTCCACTAGCAAGGACTGGAGGCTCAGAGAAGGGGGTAACAGTCTGGAGTCACACAGCAACGCAGAGCAGCATTAGGGGGGTTACAGGAACCGCAAGCAAGAGAGGCTGATGGAGAGAGCACCTGACCGTTCTGACTGACCATCCTGCCCTCCAACTGGCGGCTGTCCCTGAAGAATGAGACACAGGGAACGTGGGTCATGGGCATACACGGATCTTCGTTTGAAAGGGTCAAAAATTTTATTAGCAGGCCTTTTTCTGTTTTTGAATATACAGGTTTCCTGCTGTCCAGGGTAAAGGGGAAGTGGTGTCTTGTGGCCCGAGGTTTGCGGCGCTTGCCTTGGGACTCCATCCCTGTCCCTTTCCCACCAGCACAGCTGGGGGAAGGTGCCTGCTTGCCGGCCCCATGGATTCTTCGGCTGTGGCATAAGGCACTGTGTGTTCTGCAGGAAGGCGCTCATGGCTGGCTGGTAGATGAGAGGCGGCCTTCTCAGGGGCTGCAAAGCTGAGGCTGTTGAGGGGTCAAGTTGAACTTGGGGACCCTAGTGAGGAGGCCCCAGGCGATGGGAGCGCAGCCTGGTGAGTCTGGTGCCGCTGCCTCCCCGCTGGCCCTGCACCAGGCCTCAGGATGGGATCATGCCTTTGCTCCTCTTGCGGTCGGCCATTGTTCTCCGGTTGTGGTTGGCTCTTGCTGCCTTGTTGGCTTCCTTCTTCCTGCGTTCCTGGGTTGTCTCGCGGCTCTGCCCATGGCCCCGGGGGCTGCCGGCCACTGCTGTTGAGCTGTCATGCCGGTACCTGAGGGAGACACAACCCACCCCACGAGAATCTGTCAGCCGGAAGAGGCTCTGGCGGGGAGAGCTCACAGCCTGCCTTGGTGTTCACTGGGAAAGGACACACAGACTGGGCTTGGTCCCCCACGTCCCAACTTCAGATGGAAGGAGAGATGGAGCCCGGCAGGGGCAGGGCCAGGGCCCTGGGGCTCTGACCAGCCCCGAGCCTGGTATTTTCTCTTTTCTTGGCCTTGCTTCCAGGTGCGCCCATTGCTACGTGTAGCGAAGGCACAGCTAGAGGGCTGACACAGCCCACAGGAGACGGGGAGGGCTTTGGGTGGGTCTCCTCCTTTCTCCGTCTGGGGCCACATGCTGCAGCTGAGACATTACTCCTGTTCTCCACCCTAGGGCTTTGCTTGGCGGCCTCCAAAGACCAAGAGCACTCACAGATGCGACCTAGGGCCCTTTCAGACCATCTCGACCACTGGGATTTGCCAGAGCTCCACACTCAGGGGGTTGGGATGGATGAGAAGTCAGGGTTGCTCTGCTCCCTGCTCAACAAACTTGTGTGGCTCCCCACTGCCCGCAAAATGAAATCCAAATGCCTTCCCTGTGGCCAGGCCTCCTGCACCCAGTAGACAGTGCTGCATGAAGCCTAGGGCCAGGATCGGGGAGTGGGCTTTTACTCCTGGCTTGGCCTTAGGTGGAGGCAGATCCTTGGCCCCTCTGAATATTTCCTCACTGGGAAGATGCGGGGCCTGGATGAGGAGTCTCTGGGTACTGATCTCAGTTCCCCTCAAGATCCCTGTCCTGACCACGCTTGCTTTCTTACTTTTCTGCCCTCATATGACAAACTCCTCTGAGCCCTTTTCACCCTTAGGGGCCCAGCTCAAGTGCCCATCACTTCCATACCTCTATTGGCCAGAAAGGATGTGTGTCTGAGCTCTCTCACATTTACACTCTGCCTGGACCCATTGGGTGATAAATCCCCTCCTGTGTTCACCAAATAGTGGTTATGAGTGGGGACCCTGGAGCTGAGCCATCTGGGCTCCATCTTTGCTCCGTCACATACTAGCTGTGTGACCTCTGGCTGGTTACTTAACATCTCTGGGCCTGAGTTCATCTGTCAAATGAGGATAGCGATAATGGTAGCTACTTCGCAGGGTTGTCGTGAGAACTAAATACACAGGGAGCACTAATTAGGGTGTATGTGTGGGTTTCCTGGGTGGCTGGTTGGGCCCTCCCCAGATGCTGGGAGGGGTCCCCCTAGAAGCAGCCCCTTGAATCCTCACCCCTTCTTGGCGAGAAAGGCCATGCGCCTGGCTTCTGCTTTCTCCCTCAGCACTGCAGGGTCCTGCACGAAATGGTCAGGCTGTGGAAGGGAGAGAAGACCAAAGCTGAAGTCAGGAGCTGCCGCATTTTCCTAAGCGGCAGTGAGGCCCTGCTCAAGTGAATCTTGTCGATGCCTCCATGTCATGTGTGAGGGAAGCTGCAGCCTGGCAGAGCAATGCCCAGGAATGGAGCGGGATTACTGTGGTCTGAGGTTTCCATTAGGAGCCCCTTGCCCCACCTCTTCCCTGAGCGGGTGGCAGCTGAAGGGACTGAGGCTTCCTGGACAGGCTGGTAGAGTGGATAGACCATAGTTATGGCATAACAATGACAAATGGGAGTGTCGGGGAGGCCAGGACGGCCACTGTGAGAGGCCATGCAGGGCTCTGAAGGCTGTGGGAGCCACCCCTGGGAGCTGAGTGGTCCTGGGAGCTGCAGGCCTAGGCCTCACTCTGGCACCACCAGCAGCATGTGTGAGAGTGCCCACTCTCAAGGACAGCCTTCTGTGCCAATAGTGCAAGGAAAAACCGGGACCTAGGAACCACAGACAGGCTTTGGTGGCCAGTAGCTTTAAAAAGGAAAAAAAAAAGCCAGGCACTGTAGTTTACATCTGTAATCCCAGCACTTTGGGAGGTCTAAGTGGGAAGATCACTTGAGTCCAGGAGTTTGAGACCAGCCTGGGCAACACTGTGGGATCCCATCTCTACAAAAACATAAAAACTAGCCAGGTGTGGTAGTGTGAGCCCATAATCCCAGCTACTTGGGAAGCTGAGGTGGGAGGATTGCTTGGGCCCGGGAGTTCGAGGCTGTAGTGAGCCATGACTGCACCACTGCACCCCAGCCTGGGCGACAAAGCGAGACTCTGTCTCTACAAACAACAAGAAGGCTGGGCATGGTGGCTCATGCCTATAATCCCAGCACTTTGGGAGGCCGAGGTGGGTGGATCACCTGAGGTCAGGAGTTGGAGACCAGCTTGGCCAACATGGTGAAATCCCATCTCTACTGAAAATACAAAAAATTAGCCGGGTGTGGTGGCGAGCTCCTGTAATCCCAGCTACTTGGGAGCCTGAGGCAGGAGAATCACTTGAATCTGGGAGGTGGAGGTTGCAGTGAGCCAAGATCGCGCTACTGCACTCCAGCCTGGATGACAAGAGTGGGACTCCATCTCCAAAACAACAATAACAACAAAACACACACACAAAACTGGTAGGTTTTACATAAAAATCTGGGCTGACCCCTTGCCTGAGAAGCAGAGAAATCTGTGGAAACCCTGAGTCTGTGCTTCCACCAAGGAGCCCCTGAGGCAGGGCACGTGCTTCCCACTGCTCAGTGCAGTCCCCACCAGGCCCCGCTACTCATTGCTGTTGGTGACCTGGCCCAGAAACATCTGAATTTGTCACCCTGGTGTGGGGCATGATCCCGGGTTGCTGCCCCGTCACCTGAGTAGTACCGCTTTTATCTGTTCTATATGTTAAGGTTCTAGTTAAGATTTCATTCAAATAAAAAATTTAGCGCTAAAAAGTAGAATTTTCTAACCTACTGATCCAGATGACCTCCCAGGGCCCTTGGGCTCTAACTCCTCTCTGATTTTAAGAATTGCCATCCTGGGCACGGTGCTGGTAACTGCCCTTCTCCTGACCCCCAGGCTCCTGGGCCTAATAATGAAGCTGGCGGCTCAGAGGCCCTGCCTTTAATCTGTCCCCTGGGTCCTCACTAGTGGGCAGCAGAAGTGAGTTCTAAGCCAGCAGCTCTCCAAGCAGACATCCTGGGCTCAAAGGGACTCCTCCTGTCCCTGCCAGTGATGCTGGGGCTGCCTCACGGCCAGATGTAGGGAGGGGTGAAGGGCACTTCTGATTCACCCTTCAGAACTGCACTTTCCCCTTCATCTGCCACCTGTCAGGGAGGTACCTTGGGAGCCTCCTCGTCAGCCTCCTCTTCCTCATCGTCGTCATCCTCCTCCTGCCCTTCTCTAGGCACTTTGGTTCTCAGCACCTGAGGGATGGTGAATGGCCTGAGGGTGTGGAGAGAAATGAGATCAAAGACAAGGTTCAACCAGGAGCAAGAGCCACAAGGAGGAGGGAACCTGGTTGGGTGAGAGGGGGCCGCCAGGAGGGCTCAGGAGGCTGAGAAAAACCAAAGGGGTTTCAAGCCAGCTTTGCTCCAGCCCCTGAATTCTCTGAGGTTAACAGAATTTGAGGTGGGGGTTGAGGGGGAAGCTGAGATGGGGCCGGGAGGGTCTCCAGTTCTCTCTTTAGTCAGGACAGCTCTGCTTTGATCAGTATTGGGGAAATCGCTGTAACATTCCACCTGAAAACGTTTTATTCAATTAAGAAGAAAAACGGACTGCGCGCGGTGGCTCACGCCTGTAATGCCCACACTTTGGGAGGTTGAGGTGGAAGGACTGCTTGAGCCCAGGAAGTGAGACTAGTCTGGGCAACATAGTGAGAACCCCACCTCCGCAAAAAAGAGAAGAGCTAGCGGGGTGTGGCAGGGTGTAGAGGTGCATGGCAGGGTGTGGCGGTGCGTGGCGGGGTGTGGTGGTGCGCGGTGGGGTGTGGTGGTGTGTGGTGGGGTATGGCAGTAAGTGGCAGGGTGTGGCGGTGCGCACCACACCTGTATTCCCAGCTACTCAGGAGGCTGAGGTGGGATGATCACTTGCAGTCCAGGAGACCAAGGCTGCAGTCAGCCATGAGTCCATCACTGCACTCCAGCCTGGGTGAGAGAGGGAAACTCTGTCTCAAAAAAGAAAAATGCAAAGCTACTGCATGACACCGAATAAATGTTGCCCCATTCAGGGTGGGCTGGGGGGTGGAGGAGCACTGGATTAGGAGTCAGGAGGACTGGGTTTGGGCCCTGGATCTGCCACATCTGTGTAAACAAGTGGGTGAGGGAGCCCCACGGGCCTGCGAGCTGCTCTGCCCTGGAATGCCACCCCCTCTACGGCCTCACCTGCGGCTGATGAGCTCGTCGTCTGAGTCTGCATCATTGGCGCCCACCTGGTTGCCATCATATGTGTCATCGTACTCATCCTCGTAGTAGATACTGTGGTAGGGCAGGCTCTCGCCTGGCTGCAGTGGCACCTGCAATGGCATAAGCATGGGTTTGGGGGGCTCAGGGGCTGGCCCGGTCTCCCTGGCCCCGCAGACACCTGGCCTTGGTGGCACTACCTCCTCCACCACCACGCTGTACTGCTCGTAGCGCTGCCGCTGTGCCGCCACTGCACGCTTGTCGTTCAGCAAACTCCGCGTGTTTTCCTCCTTCCTGGTGCTGAGAAGGAACAGCAGAAAGAGGAAGGAAAACCATTAGGCTTGGAAGGTCACAGGGTATGGAGGGTCCAGAGACCACAGGCTTAACTGCTCCAGCCCTCAGACTGTCACAGAGACAAATGAAATCAAGCCTTGGTGAGGGCGTGGGAAGGTGGGACTCTCACTGCTGCTGGTGCCCATAAGGATGGCACCAGTCACTTTAGAGGGCATCCCAAGAGCCATTGTTTTTTCTTTGTTCTTTTTTTGTTTTTTTGAGAGGAAGTCTTGCTCTGTTGCCCAGGCTGGAGTGCAGTGGCACAATCTCGGCTCACTGCAACCTCCGCCTCCCAGGTTCAAGCAATTCTTCTGTCTTAGCCTCCCATGTAGCTGGGACTACATGCCTGGTTAATTTTTGTATTTTTATTAGAGATGGGGTTTCACCATGTTGGCCTGGTTGGCCTCAAACTCCTGACTGCAAGTGATCCCCCCATCTCAGCCTCCCAAAGTGCTGGGATTACAGTCGTGAACCACTGTGCTAGGCCAAGAGCCACTGTTAAGAGGTAAAATGGGGCCAGGTGCAGTGGCTCACTCCTGTAATTCCAACACTTTGGGAGGCTGAGGCGGATGGATCATGAGGTCAGAAGTTCAAGACCAGCCTGGCCAAGATAGTGAAACCCTGTCTCTACTAAAAATACAAAAATTAGCTGGGCATAGTGGTGGGTGCCTGTAATCCCAGCTACACAGGAGGCTGAGGCAGGAGAATCGCTTGAACCTGCGAGGCAGAGGTTGCAGTGAGCCGAGATCACGCCACTGCACTCCAGCCTGGGCGACAGAGAGAGATTCCGTCTCAAAAAAGTAAATAAGGCCGGGTGCGGTGGCTCAAGCCTGTAATCCCAGCACTTTGGGAGGCCGAGACGGGCGGATCACGAGGTCAGGAGATCGAGACCATCCTGGCTAACCCGGTGAAACCCCGTCTCTACTAAAAAATAAAAAAAATTAGCCGGGCGAGATGGTGGGCGCCTGTAGTCCCAGCTACTTGGGAGGAGAATGGCGTAAACCCAGGAGGCGCAGCTTGCAGTGAGCTGAGATCCGGCCACTGTACTCCAGCCTGGGCGACAGAGCGAGACTCCGTCTCAAAAAAAAAAAAAAAAAAAAAGTAAATAAATAAAAAAGGTAAAATGTGCTCACCTTTCAACCAGGATATTCCCTGTCAAGGCATGGACCCTAAAGAAACATTGGCTGTGTGTACGGAGGTCTGATTAGGGATTTTCTTTTCAGCATTGTTTGCAACAGTGAAAAATGAAAAGCAACTAATGTCCATCATGAGTGAAAGAGCCAAATGAACTGTGCCACATCTAAATTACAGATCGCTGTGTGTCAGTTGTCAAGAAAGACATTGATCTATTTGTACTAACTCGGAAAGAATTCTCACTTATTCCCAAGGAAAAAAAGCAAGCTACAGAAAAATGCATACAGTATGATCCCCAAAGCAAACCACACTAACTCTGTTTCTATGGCCACACACCTATGCATGTCAATGCAGAGAGAAGGCTAGTAAGCCCCTCGCCAAATGACAGTGGTTACTGCTTGGAAGCACTTGGAGTTGTTTAAATCCTTTTTTTTGTTACAGGCTACGGTGCAGTGATATGATCTTGGCTCATTGCAACCTCCGCCTCCTGAGCTCAAGCGATTCTCGTGCCTCAAGCTCCTGAGTAGTTGGGAGTACAGGTGCGTGCCACCATGCCTGGCTAACTTTTCTATTTTTTTATAGAGATGGAGTATCTGCCATGTTGGCCAGGCTGGTCTGGAACTCCTGGCCTCAAGTGATCCGCTTGCCTCAACCTCCCAAAGTGCTAGGATTACAGGAATGAGCCACCGCGCCCGGCCTAATTTTTAAATTTTTTTGTAGAAACGGGGTCTCACTATATTGCTCGGGCTGGTCTTGAACTCCTGGGCTCGAGTGATCCTCTGCTTCAGCCTTCCAAAGTGCTGGGATTACAGGTGTGAGCTACTGTGCCCAGCCTGGATCTCTTAAACAAAAATATTTTTCATTTTAAAATTTTTATTCGTTTATTGTTTTTTCAAAAATGACCTTTCCTTGCCAACAAACAAAAATTTAAGAAGCAGCAAGGCCACACGTGGCTTTCTGACTGAGCTCAAGGGAGCCCTAGGGACCTCTGGGATGTAAGAAAAGGTGGGAGGCCCAGTCCTCTTCTTATCACCTCCACCTCACCACAGCAACCTTCTGTCTCTTCCACAGCTCAAGTTTCCATGTAAAATTTCACTGGAAGAAAATGTTTGGAAGCCCAACTCCGGTCATGTTACACGTGAGGAAACTCGGGGCCGGACACAGTGGCTCATGCCTGTAATCCCAGCACTTTGGAGGCTGAGGCGGGCGGATCGCGAGGTCAGGAGATCAAGACCATCCTGGCGAACACAGTGAAACCCCGTCTCTAAAAAATACAAAAAATTAGCCGGGCGTGGCGGTGGGCACCTGTGGTCCCAGCTACTCGGGAGGCTGAGGCAGGAGAACGGTGGCACCCGGTGAACCCGGGAGGCGGAGCTTGCAGTGAGCCGAGATTGCATCACTGCACTCCAGCCTGGGAGACAGAGCTAGACTCCGTCTCAAAACAAAACAAAACAAACAAAAAGGTGAGGAAACTCGGGTGCATTGGGTGGGGGAAGGGACATGTTTGGGTCACAAGTGAGCTGCAGCACAGCCTTGGCAGAGACAGGCTTCTCAACTTGCGGCTTTGCAGACCTGTGAAAAAACCTGGCTTGTCAGAAACATACCCAGGCCTGTGGAATGTAGCTTCTAGCCCTGCAGGGAAAATCAATATGAGATGCCAGGCAAGAAAATCCAGCTTAGCTGTGAAATCGGGTCTCTGGAATGTATCAAGGGTAAGATAATAAAAAAAAAAAAAAGACACAAAGCCAAACATAGCTTCCATAAAAATCTTATATTAACTGGCTTTTGGTGCAGGGAGAGGCAGGCATCTGAGTCCGTCTCAGTCTGTCGGGCTGTCTGCCTGGCAGCCAGGGCAGGTCAGGACTGCAGCCTTCAGCGTGGTGGACTAGGGTTTGCCTCCCTTCACGTCTTTTTTTTTTTTTTTTTTTTCTGTTGCCAAGGCTGGAGTGCAGTGGCGCGATCTCAGCTCACTACAACCTCTGCCAACCAGGTTCAAGCAATTCTCCTGCCTTAGCCTCCCGAGTAGCTGGGACTACAGGTGTGTGCCACCAAGCCCAGCTAACATTTTGTGGTTTTTTTTAGTAGTCTTTATTAAGGACCTGCTCTGTGCCAGGCAGGGTATGAGGCTGAGTTGGGGAGAGATTCAGAAATGAAGAAAATATAGCTCTGCCCTCATGAACTCAGTGTAGTGGGGATGACAGACCAATCAACACAAAATGTGCTGAACAGAGGCCCTGGAAACAAAAGGAATGGACTTGGTTCAGGAGGACTGGCTATGCATCTGTAGGAAGGGGTAATGGAGGTTCCATGGTAGGAGGCTACTTGACTGGACCAGGAGCCCCAGGGTATGGCAGGAGGGATGGTGCACTTGATTTAGACCAGGGAGAAATCTCAGTTCAAAGAAATCTTTCACATCCACCAGGGAAGGGGCCTGTGACTGTGACCTTGGTCCTGTACCTGGCTTTCTTCGCTACGTTGAAAAAGAGGTAGAGAGGAAGAAAAAGGAGCCCAAGCTTGTTCAGGCGGTAGGTGCCACTGGTAGGAGCACACCCATGCATTTGACACATATTTCCTAAGGGCCTAATAGCTTCCAGGACCTGCGCTGGGCCAGGAGACTGAGGAAGAATGAGAGGCATCACCACCCTTTCTGCTACACCTTCGGCTTCTGGTCCATCCCGTCCCCGGTTCTGTGCAGTGGGGCAGTTCTTCCATGCTATGTGGCCTCTGGTTATGTGGCTTCCTGGCAGGGCCAGGCAGAGAAGCATGGCAAGCTCCACCCACCCTAGCTGTGCCCTGGAAGACACAGGTAGGGACAGTGAAACCCAGGTACCCGGACAGCCTGTCCGGGGAGGTGTGACCTTGGCCCCAGACATTATTTGGAGCCAGGAAGGAAAAAGAAAAATCAGGATCAAAGTCAGCTGGGAGAAGATGCATTCGAGGCCAGAACTTCAGTCAAGCCTGGAAACACAGGCAATGGTGGCTGCAGAGACCCGCTGGAGTAGGTAGCTTCCTCAGCCTCCAAGATGGAAGCAAGCCCAGGGAACATGCGGGTTCCCCTGAAACCTCACCACCTTTCCCTTATCTACTCAAGCGTGTCCTTCAAGGCCCAATTCAAACTGGTCCTTAGCAGGGTGACCCCTGCCTTTGAACTTCTAAAGAGCCTGCAGAAGCAACAGACAACTCCTTTTCCAGATGAAGAATCGGGATCCAGAGAGGCAGAGCAACCCTCTTAAGGTCACACAGCTACTAAGAGCAGAGCCAGGGCCAGGCACAGGTCTCCTGATTCAGGTCTGCTTTGCCACTTCCTGGGCTGTGTGACCACAGGCAAGTCCCTCATCCTCGCTAAGTCTCAGTTCCTTCTCTCGGCACCCACTTCCCAGGGCTGATGCGAGAAAGAAATAAGATGACACGTAGAAGTAGATTCAGCACCTTCTGGGCTCAACAAAGTGAATCCTGTTTCTTTTACTACAGGACTTTTCAGAGCCTTAATGTGCTCTGTGACTCCCCAAAAGGCAGACCAAGGGCACAGACATTTAAAAAAAATTTTAAATTATTGTTTGAGATGGGGTTTCACTCTTGTTGCCCAAGCTGGAGTGCAATGGCCCGATCTCGGCTCACCACAACCTCCGCCTCCCAGGTTCAAGCGATTCTCCTGCCTCAGCCTCCCGAGTAGCTGGGATTACAGACGCCTGCCACCACGCCCGGCTAATTTTTTGTATTTTTAGTAGAGATGGGGTTTCACCATGTTGGCCAGGCTGGTTTTGAACTCCTGACCTCAGTTGATTCCCCCATCTTGGCCTCTCAAAGTGCAGGGATTACAGGCATGAGTCACCATGCCCGGCCGGCACAGTTTTAGAACACGTTATCTTCCAGGGCAGCATGGAATTGTCCAAAGGCATTAGGGGACCCTGCCTCTTGCCCACTGACTCCTTCACTGGCTATGATATACCTATAGCACATGTATTGATGTCTCCACAACAGCCATGCTGCACCTCACCTATTCTCCAAACAGACCCTCTTTAGGTCTTTCTACCTTTCCATTGGACCCTGGAGCTACAGGCCTGGACTCTGTGACTTGGTTTTCCTGATGAGATATGAGGGGTATTGGAGACTTCTGGGAAAGGTATCCTAGTCTCTAGGAGAGACACAGGAAGACCTGGTCTGGACTATCTCCTGGCACTGTCATGTCTGGAAGCCATAGTAGAAATAGCTCCTGCTGCAGCCCCCACTGTAGCCTCAAAGGAAGTAGCCTGACCACGAAGTGAGGCCCCGAGACAGGAAAGATACATTCTGGATGATAGCTCAACCAAGCCTAGACTGCCCTACCTTACACTGCCTTGTCATGCAAGGGAACAGATTTCCTTACTACTTAAGCCACTGAGTTCAACAACAGCCTATCTGATTCAACAACAAACACATTTTAACTCCAGTACCATCTGCAGTGTCCTACCTAATTTCTCATGTGATTAGGACGTGTCCTTGCCAAAGTTCCTGTGTACCCCAACCCAGCACCTCCCACTCTGTCCTTACTTGTTTAATGGTCTTTCTCATGATCGTTTGAAGGCAAGGCCTGGGTATCCAGCTCACCCTGTTCCCCTGGTGTCTAGCATAGGATCTGGTGCTGGTAAATCGCTTAATAAATATTTGCTGAATGAATAAATAATGAACACACAAATGGAGGCTTTGCCTCTTTGCAATCTGCAGCCCCTGGGCTACCCAGCACAGTGAGTCTCTCTGCATGGCAGCCCAGAGGGCCCCAGGAGCAAGGGCACAGCGCTCCAGAAACCTGGCCACCTCAATGCCAGCCACTCTGCTGACCCTGACAGCTGGGACCAGCCCCTTGGCAAATGCTCATAGGTGACTTATGACCTAGGTGGGGTGAGATGAGACCTTACAATACCATGGGCCCTGGGCAAAACCACAGATCAAGGTGAAAGGCCACGTCCAGAGATGGCTAACCTCTGTGGGGAACTTACCAATCAGGCTCCCTGGATTGGAGCAGTGGGCCAGCCTTCTACCAGCCTGGAGGACCCCTTGTCTGCTCCTTGCCCACTGCTAGAGCTACAGAGGGTCATGCTGGCCTGGAATAGCAGCCACTGGTCCAGGATAACATCTTTGGCCTGGGATCTGGGGATGTCGCAATGATGCAGGATAACACCTCTAGTCTGGGATCTGGGGGTGTTGCAATGTGTATGACTAAGCAGTTTGCAAGTGCTTCCTGTCCAGCCAGCCAGATGGCTTTGTAGTTGCCCTACGCCGGTTCCCCAAGCCCTCAGCCAGCCAAGCTTTTAGCAGTGGACGGCCCTAGGGAGGGGTAACAACACAGGGCCCTAACTGAAGAAGCTGACATTTCCACCACTGGGGCTCCTACCACAAGAATGAGGCTGGCTGGTCTCCTCCCTCTCTGAACCTCACAATCCCCATCCATGTGATGGTGAAAGAGCAACCTGTACTTGTCCAGAGGTCCCCTGATTTCTAGCTTCCATGCAGAACTCGGGGGGACTAGAATACATCTTATTTTGCGGTTTTCCACTTGGATGTTGTACTCTTTACCAATACATCCGACTCTCTGTCCCTCTGATGGGTCATCATTCCAAAGCTGGGTGAGTGAACTCTTTTTTTTTTTTTTTTTTTCCCTTGGGACAGGTTCTTACTGTGTCACCCAGGCTGGAGTACAGTGGCATGATAACAGCTCACTGCAGCCTTGACCTCCTGGGCTTAAGTGATCTTACCACCTCAGCCTCCAGAATAGCTGGAACTATAGGCGTGTGCCAGCACACACAGCTAATTTTTGTATTTCTTGTAGATACGGGGGTTTCGCCATGTTGCCCAGGCTGGTCTCGAACTCCTGGGCTCAAGTGATCCACCTGCCTTGGCCTCCCAAAGTGCTGGGACTATAGGCCTGAGATGCCGCACCCGGCCCTGCTCTTTTCAAAATATAAAACATGCTGGCCTTGTCGGTTCATGGGACCCTTTGCTGTACTCACTATGGGACCACTGCGCCCCTGTTACTCACTCTGCTTGGGAAGCTTCTCTTTCCCTCCTTTGCAGAACTGACCCCTCCTCACCCTTTAGCTCTCGGTCCCATATCATGTTCTTAGAGGAGCCTTCCTGCCTGGGGTGAAGCCCTACCAAAGGCTCAGAATTCTGTGCACCTCCAGCGTGTAGTATTTGTTATATCTGCGATTTGGTGTTGCTTGTTTGATGAGTTGATTAATGCAAACTCCACATGGGCAGGGGCCGTGTCTGTTTCACTCCCCACTATATCCCCAGAACCTAATTAATCCAGAGCCTAGAATGCTGTAAGTATTAGACAAATATTTGTTGAATAAATGAATAAATCATGAACGGACTTTTCAATGCCAAAAAAGTAGGAAGGACATAAACTAAAATTAAATAGAAAGGCCTTAAAGTGGAATATGTTCACCTTCTGAAAAGCTCACTCAAAGTCCTTAATTTTCTCATTTTGTCACAGCCTGGGGAAAATCAGGTCAAAGAGTGGTTTCTGGGAAGCACTGTCCACCAGTGATTTGATGGTTAACACATTAAAGGTGTAAGAAGGGAAGTGGGGATAGTTTTGGCCCTTCTGGCCTTTTGCTATCAACAAGGGGGATTCACTAACAGCCTCCCTGCACAGAGTCAGAACCTGAAGACTGATCATTAGAGAACCTGCTTCTAACCACTGGGGGTGCACAGGTCTAGGGTTGTGAAGGGATCTCTGTGCTGATACTCCATGTCCAGTTCTGCGAAGATGGAGCCCTTGGTTTCCCTGTGTCCTCTCTGCACTTCCAGAGTTGGGGTATCGGAACCGCATGGCCCACTGCACTCACCTCTTGCCCTTGTGCACCCGGCTCAGGTCTACTGAGTCCCTGCTGAACACATCAAACTCGTCATTCTGGAAGACGTTGTGGCGAGACGTCAGCAGGGGTGTAGGGTCTGGTTTCATTTCTCTGGGTGGGGGACACAGAGATCAATTTAAGGGGGCCCTGCCAGCCGATGCAACCTGTACCCCACGACCCCCTGCTGTGTTAAATCCATCAGATTTTTCAGTCCCCTTCAACAGACACTCCTAGGACACAATCTCAAAACCTTGAAGAGGGAGATAAGCCCCCGCCTGATCTGGCCCCTGCCTGGGTATGCAGCCACACCTTGAACAAAGCTCCCCCCCTTTCCCTGCATGCCATTCACACAGGGTTTCCTTCTGTTTCTTAAAAGCGCTATCCCTCATTTAATGCTTATAATAGTCCCATGAGATCAATAGTCACAGATCACTCAACCTCATTGTGCCCCAGTGCCCTCATTTGTAAAATGTGGCACAAGGAGGCTGAGGAACTTGTCCAAAGGCAGAAAGCTAACTTCACTCATTCATTTGGTAAACATCACTTGCTTATGGACGACACACCCTTTCAGGCACTGGTTCCTGCTGTCCCATGCGGCCTTCAGGGCAGCAGTGGGCCAAAGAAATGGTAGGTGTGATGAAAGTGAGAAGCTGTGGCCATCCTCTCTCACAAATCTAGTGGGAACGTGGTAATGACAGGGGCAGGTCAGGAATGTAGGGGATCAGAAGGGCTCAACAACTCTGTGTCACATCCCTGAAGACACATCCATGGCTCTACTCAACCTTCCCACAAAGTGTGGCAGGGATGTGTATACTCTCTGCCCTGCCTAGGGCAAGTGAAAAACTCCTGCGGGGCCTAAGGTTTTTATGTTTCCCCAAAGAGGGCTTTAGTTTAAATGGCTGGGAAGAGAGAACAAGCTGAGTCCTGGACCACGAATGAGGGAAGGAAGAGAGGAAGGGGCCCCACCCTGAGGCAGCCTGGGCAGCGGGAGCCTCCTCCCACCTGTCTCTCCCACCTGTCTAGGTTGCGGTCCAGCTGGCTGAGGGTGGGGGCCAGCCGCTCCTCCAGGATATTGTTGATCACCTGCTCTGGGTCGTAGTGGTAGTACTCCAGGCAGGCCAGGATGAAGCCCTCACCAAGGTCTGGCAGCAGGTCCTTCACTTGGGAGATGAGTGAGTCCAGCTCCACCCCACACACAGCAGAGCCCACAGCCGCGGCTGCTCCCATGCACTGTAGTGAGAGCCAGAGCCAAGAAGGGGAAGGCTAAGTTGGCCGGTGATAGGGCCACAGGCCCCAAACAGCACTGGACTAGGCATGAGGGATCTGGTTCAAGTCCTGGAACTGCCCCTCCTGCCTGTGGGAACTTCGCCAAGTGACTCAAGTCTCTCTGAGCCTCCATTTCTTTCTCTGTGAAAAAGGGGGCTCGTGATTGTTATGATTATTGCATGCCTGTATCAAAATATCTCATGTAACCTATAAATATATACACCTACTACATATTCAGGAAAATAAACAAAAAATAAAAAAAATTTAAGGCCAGGTACAGTCGCTCATACCTGTAATCCCAGCACTTTGGGAGGCTGAGGCAAGAGAATTATTTGAGCTCAGGAGCTAGATCAGCCTGAGCAACAGAGCAAGACCCTATCAGTTCAAAAAATTTTAAAAAGTAGCCAGGTGGCTGGGTGTAGTGGCTCATGCCTGTAATCCTAGCACTCTGGGAGGCCGATACAGGTGGATTGCCTGAGTTCAGGAGTTCGAGACCAGCCTGGGTAACACAGTGAAACCCTGTCTCTACTAAAAAAATTAGCCAGGCATGGCGGCGTGCGCCTTTCGTCCCAGCTACTTAGGAGGCTGAGGTGGGAGGATCACTTGATCCCAGGAGGTCGAGGCTGCAGTGAGCTTGATCAAGCCACTGCACTCCAGCCTGGGTGACAGAGCAAGAACCTGTCTCAAAAAATAAAAAATAAAATAAAATAAATTAGGCCGGGCGTGGTGCTCATGCCTATAATCCCAGCACTTTAGGAAGCTGAGGTAGGCGGATCATCTGAGGTCAGAAGTTTGAGACCAGCCTGTCCAACATGGTGAAACCCCATCTCTACTAAAAAAATACAAAAAATTAGCTGGGTTGTGGTGGCAGGTGTTTGTAATCCCAGTTACTCAGGAGGCTGAGGCAGGAGAATTGCTTGATCCCAGGAGGCGGAGGTTGCAGTGAGCAGAGATTGCACTATTGCACTCCAGCCTGGGCAACAAGAGTAAAACTCTATCTCAAAAAAAAAAACAACAACAAAAAACAAAACAAAACAAAAACAACCAAATTAAATTAAATTAAATTAAATTAAAATTTTGAAGGGACTGTATGACTTACCAGCTGGGCTACTGGCTGTGTGACTTTGGGCAGGGTGCTTCCCCTCTCTGAACCTCAGTTTCCTCCTCATAAAATGGGCCTATACCACCCACCTCATGGGGTTGTTTCAAATAGTTCAAAGATGGCACAAAACCCAGTGAACACAGTACCTGGCACAGACCAGGACCTCCATAAACAGCCCTGGTTTCTACCGATTCTTTCTACTAATCCAAGGTCCTTTTCCAACTCTAACAAGTTGACTGACGTTGGAGGCAAACAGCAACCACCAGAGCTGGACTGTGTGGAGATGCTCCCCTTTAATTATAAAATTATAATCTCCTTTTTTTTTTTTTTTTTTTTGAGACGGAGTCTCGCTCTGTCACCCAGGCTGGAGTGCAGTGGCACGATCTCAGCTCACTGCAAGCTCCGCCTCCCGGGTTCACGCCATTCTCCTGCCTCAGCCTCCCGAGTAGCTGGGACTACAGGCGCACACTACTGCACCCCGCTAATTTTTTGTATTTTTAGTAGAGATGGGGTTTCACCATGGTCTCGATCTTCTGACCTCGTGATCCGCCCGCCTCGGCCTCCCAAAGTGCTGGGATTACAGGTGTGAGCCACCGTGCCCGGCCTATAATCTCCTTTCTAAGTAAGGGGCAAGCATTTTATATATTGCTCAATATGACTTAATTGTGTTAGCCTTTTAATTTAAGGACATTTACAGATCACAACAATACAATCTCCATGAGTCTGCTAAGCAGCGAAATGGGGAAGAGGGTGGGAAAAGGTGAAGGAGGCCATTGTTCTCCAAGGCCCTGCAGGAATCACAGGGCCTGGGGTCTGGGAGGAAGGACAGCGGCATTTGTTAATGGAGCACTGAAGGCCAACCAGGCTCAGGGTGAGCCTGGGCATGTGATAGCTCTCAGAATCCCAGCACCTCGTGGAGGCGGGCACTGCATCTGTCCCTACCTTACAGATGAAGAACCAAGGTTCAATGTGAGTGACGTGCCTAAGGCCATACAGCTGCCAAGTGGCAGAACCAGGTCACACCCCTGAGCTGCCTGGTTTGAGTCTGTGTGGTCTTCACCACTCTTATCATGCTGCCTCCCAACATGCAGGGGAGTCCTGGCCTTGGTGGCCAATCAAGACAGCCACAGATTTGGCCAGTCCTGGAAAAGCCTGGAGAGAAGGCACCAGATCCGAGGTTTCTACATTTGTTCAGTGGCATCCTGGAGCCCCACTGAGGGGCTTCCAAGAAGGCCAAACCATGGGACGTGGCACTGTTCCCAGTTGCAACCAAAGGAGCTCCACTTTTATCTGTTGAGAGGAGAGCTCCGGGAAGGGCTCGTGGAAGCATTCATGGAAAGTTTCGCCTCTTCATTTTATAGAGAGGAAGGTGAGGTTTCGATAGTTGAAGCAACGTGCTCTCTACTCACACCCAGTCCAGCATGCCCCTGGCTTGGGACCCTCTAAAGGCAGCACAGAGCTGACCAGTTGCTTGAGGCTGTCTATTCCCAAAAAACCTTTTTCCCTGAGTATAAAATCAAAGAAGGGAGGTTTTCTGCTGCAACAGCCTCTCAGATGGGGCCAAGGAGGGACAAGCGAAGAGGGAAAAGTGCAACCCAAGACACATACCTCCTCTTCCTCCGAGTTCTCCTGGTGTGATGACGCTTGACTGACTGCCTCTGCCATCACCGCGACCCCATTAGGCTCCTCAGTCACCGATGGATCTTTAGCATCTGTGGCTTTCCGTCTGTCCACCCCTTCCCATGCACTCTCGACTGCCTGGAGGATGTAGGCAGTCCGCGTCTCATCCCTGTGAGGACTTGTTAAAGAGTCTGTTATAGGTTTCTAGCTCTGAAGCAGCACAATTTCTCAGTCCCTCCCCAGCATCTGACCACATGGTTCCTGCCAGGGGCTTTCTGGGCTATACCTAAGTGGGCATCACGGGCACCTGGGCTGCATGGGAAAATGGGCCAGACTACAGCCACGCTGGCCTCACAAGCTAGCGCCTGCCACTCAGCAGAAAGCAGCTCTGAGTAAAGACAGGGCCAGGGCTGCCATCAGAGTGTCCTGGGGCACAGGTTTGGACGAGCCAGCAGCTCTTCTTTTGTACTGACTGCCAGGAGGAGGACGTGATAGGGCCACTGCCACTGGGCTTCCTGTCCAACTAGCTGAGGGCATTCTGCAAAGGCTGTGGGCCATCAGGTTTCCCTGAAGCAGGACTGAGCAATCTACTGCAACCACCAGAATGACCCATAGGCTGCCCCTCCCTGTCCTTCCTCCTTGTCAACCACTCTGGGCACTGTGAAGCCAGAAATCTGAGAGTCCCCTTAGACTCCCTCACTCTGCTTCTTGTCCAAACCCTCATCACCCATGCTTGGATGCCAGCAACAGCCTCCTCACTGGCCTGAGCCTCACAGTGGTTCCGGGCCAGTCGATTCTCTTCCCTGTGCCAGACAGAGCTTTTCCAAAGTATAGAACTGCCCATGTCACCTCCTGCTTCACAACCTTCCACGCTCCCCAGCGCTTGCAGGACAGAGCCCAAACTTCTTAGTGATGGTCACCCCAGGGCTGTGCACATGCTGGCCTTCACCTCACCTACAACACCCCAATTCCTCCTCCTGGAGACCCCTTCTTAATGACTGCCCCCTGTACTCTATACATGACGTCTGTGGCTCCAAGGAGCCTGTTTTCTCTGTCCTCTGTCCACTGGGAACATTCTTGTCCTTGTCCTTGCTCCTAGCTTGGTGCTCTCCCACTCTTTCTGCTGTTCTTCTGCTTGGACGTCACTTCCATCTGACACCCCCACCTGGAGCTCTGCTGAGTGAGGCGCCTCCTCTGGTTTCCTGCCCTCTGAAATTTTCCCACGTGATGCTCTAACTGCCTGTCCACCTCCCCTCCTGCTGTGAGGAGGGGCTGAGTCCATCTTGGTCATATAGGCCCAGATGTTCAGGAAACACATAGGGAAATTAGGACTGCATCTCCCCTGCCCCAAGCATCAGAGCAGCCATCTTTTCTAGAAAAGGCGAGGCTGGGAGGCTGGGCGTGGAGGCTTATGCCTGTAATCTCAGCACTTTGGGAGGTTGAGGCGGGCAGATCACGAGGTCAGGAGATACAGACCATACTGGCTAACACGGTGAAACCCCGGCTCTACTAAAAAAATATAAAAAAATTAGCCCCCATCTCTACTAAAAAAATAAAAAAAAAAATACAGGCGGGTGCCTGTAGTCCCAGCTACTTGGGAGGCTGAGGCAGGAGAATGGTGTGAACCTGGGAGGCGGAGCCTGCAGTGAGCCGAGATCCCGCCACTGCACTCCAGCCTGGGCAACAGAGAGAGACTCTGTCTCAAAAAATTAAAAAAAAAAAAAAAGGGCCGGGCGCGGTGGCTCAAGCCTGTAATCCCAGCGCTTTGGGAGGCCGAGACGGGCGGATCACGAGGTCAGAAGATCGAGACCATCCTGGCTAACATGGTGAAACCCCGTCTCTACTAAAAAATACAAAAAACTAGCCGGGTGAGGTGGCGGGCGCCTGTAGTCCCAGCTACTCGGGAGGCTGAGGCAGGAGAATGGCGTAAACCCGGGAGGCGGAGCTTGCAGTGAGCTGAGATCCGGCCACTGCACTCCAGCCCGGGCGACAGAGCGAGACTCCGTCTCAAAAAAAAAAAAAAAAAAAAAAAAAAAAAAAAAAAAAAAAGGCCAGGCGCGCTGGCTCATGCCTGCAATCCCAGCACTTTGGGAGGCCGAGGGGGGGTGGATCACGAGGTCAGGAGATCGAGACCATCCTGGCTAACATGGTGAAACTCGGTCTCTACTAAAAATACAAAAAATTAGCCGGGCGTGGTGGCGGGTGGCTGTAGACCCAGCTACTCGGGAGGCTGAGGCAGGAGAATGGTGTGAACCCTCAGTGAGCGAGATTGCGCCACTGCACTCCAGCCTGGGCGACAGAGCGAGACTCCACATTAAAAAAAAGAAAAAGAAAGAAAAAAAAGAAAAGGCGAGGCTGAGACCTTGGCAGGCCACCTCGGACAGCTGGCTGACCCATGCGTTCTGGGGCTAAACCTCTTTCCACTCCTCTGGGTTCCAGCAGCCTGTCTCACCTCTGACCTAGTCAAGCTGGGCCCTGTCGCAGTGGGCTATGATAGAAGGATACAAGACTGATGAGGCCTGCTGCAGCAAGCTGATGTCTTCGGCCACGGGGAAGAGTGCATCATAGTCCCGGAGGAACCTGCAGGCAGAGGAGAGCAATGGGATGGACAGGGCTGGGGCCACAGGAACACTGTGCTGCTGCAGGCCACTCCCTGTGTCTACTGCCCGACCTTATTAGAGCTGTGGTGGGCCTATGGCGGGGGCTCTATCATGTAAGGCCTCTTGGGGACTGGTGGGAGGGTCATGGGCCTGGCCCAGCTCAGCCGGACTCACCTCTTCTCCTGCAGCAAGGAGCTGAAGATCTGAAGGAACTCTTCGATGAAGCCCTGAATGTTGTCACAGCTAGAACAGGACACCAG
Organism: Rhinopithecus roxellana; assembly: GCF_007565055.1. Taxonomy (NCBI): domain Eukaryota; kingdom Metazoa; phylum Chordata; class Mammalia; order Primates; family Cercopithecidae; genus Rhinopithecus; species Rhinopithecus roxellana. Next base: position 20,756,812 of record NC_044561.1, on the reverse strand, counting down.
GGAAGATGAGCTCACGCAATGCAAGATGAGCTGCAGCTCCTTTACACACCCCCTGCCCCTCTTCAAGGCTGAGGCCCGATGGCGCAATGAGGCATTTTTCTCAGTTTCTCATCTCTGTTCAGCCAACCCCAGTGCAGGGGAGGAAGCCAAGATGAAAGAATGGAAACGCTCCTGCAGGGCTTGGGAAGGAGACTCTTCCACCAGGAAGCAATTCCTGAGGGCTTACCTGCTTTCTAGGATGGGAAGGAGGCAGATCTGGTTCAGGATGATGTGGAAAATCTCTATCAGCTTCTTCCTGGAGTGGGACAGCCTCTGCCACAGGTCACCTAGAAGCCTAGGCCAGAGAGAAAAAAGACACAGGTTTAGGAGACAAAAAGGCCCTGAGGTGTCAGGCACAGTGGTTTACACCTGAAATACCAGCACCTTGGGAAGCTGAGGTGGGAGGATCACTTGAGCCCCAGGAGTTTGAGATCAGCCTAAGCAACTAAGTGAAATCCTGTCTCTACAAAAAAATACAAAAAATTAGTCAGGTGTGGTAATGCAGGCCTGTAGTTCCAGCTCCTGGGGAGGCAAAGGCAGGGGGATTGCGTTTGCCTGGGAGGTCAAGGCTGCAGTGAGCCATGACGGTGCCACTGCCTTCCAGCCTGGGTGACAGAGCAAGACCCTGTCTCAAAAAAAAAAAAAAAATACGGAAAAGAAAAAGAAGAAAAGGCACGAAGGGAGCTTCTCCCCGGCAGTTGCAGGTGCCTCCCTGGAGCACAGAAGGCCTCACAATTCACTGCTGAGAGCAGCTGGCAAAAGCCACAGGCCCAGAGAAGCCAGCTGCTTCCAGGGCTGCTTCTCAGTTCAAACGGTGGGTCAGGAACCAGCAGGCTGAGTATCAACAGTATAACAGCTGAGGGAAGGGCTTAAATGCAGGGGCCAGCCATCATGGTATTTTGGGGGTTTGGGTTAATAGACATAACTGCCTTGGGACAAGCAGGACTTGGGTCAAATCTCCTTCATGCTGTTTAGTAACACTTAACTCTAGCTGTTGCGATCTTTCTAGTTAGGTCCTCACACAAGTCTTTACAGACAACACACACATATATATATATTTTAATATGCTAAGAGTTCAAAAAAAAAAAAAAAAAAGCAGTTCAAGACTAGCCTGGCCAATACGTCAAAACCCCATTTCTACAAAAAATACAAAAATTAGCCGGGTGTGGTGGCACACACCTATAATCCCAGCTACTTGGGGGACTGAGGTGGGAGGACTGATTGAGGTCAGGAGGTCAAGGCTACAGTGAGTTGTGACTGCACCACTGCACTCCAGCCTGGGTGACAGAGTGAGACCCTGTCTCAAACAATAACAACAACAACAACAACAACAAACCAATGCAGAGTTCAGGAAGTGGCTAGACAGGGATGCAGAAGCCCAAAAGCTGCACAGTCCCTGGTCCCACCCACTTGTCTTAGAGATGGGGATGCTAATGCCTAGGGAAGGCAGGGCCCTGCGAGGGGCTTTCTCTCCCACAACAACATTCTTAATTTTGTCCCCGCCTCACTTGCTATCTTCAAGCCTCCTCTTCTTAATTGCAGACTCCATTTCGGGAATTGCTGCTTCGTAGAAGGAAGCTAGTCTGTGCAGGCACACAGGGAAAATGTTGGATTAGTTCATAAATACCACACTTCGTAAGAACATCAAAGCAAACCCCAGGGAGTGGGAAGGCCCATTTCTTCTTTTTCCACACAATTTTCTCCAGGGACCCCTTGGTTCTTCCCTGAGCTCACCCCAGACTGACCCCCTGGGGCTGGTCCCAGGAACAGCTTCATAAGAAGTGACCTATAGCTATGTCCCTCATTCAGATAGGCAACTAAGGCCCAGATAGGCTCATACTAACAGGAATCAGAAGACCACTCAGGACCCACTGAAGTTTGAGAAGCAGATCGAAGATTACTTGCTTGTAATTTTCTTGCTCAAAAACTGTCAGTTAGCCAGGCACAGTAGCTCAGGCCTGTAATCCCAGCACTTTGTGGGGCTGAGGCAGGAGGACTGCTTGAGCCAGGAGCTCAAGATCAGCCTGGGAAACAGGCTGGTGAAACTCCATCTCTACAAAAAATACAAAAATTAGCCAGGCATGGTGGTGCACACCTGTAGCTCCAGCTACTTGGGAGGTTGAGGCAGTAGGCCGGTAGGTCAAGGCTACAGTGAGCCATGATCACACCACTGCATTCCAGCCTGGGTGACAGAGTGAGACCCTGTCCCAAAAAAAAAAAAAAAAAAAAAAAAAAAATTGTTCTGGCTGGGTGCGGTGGCTCACTCCTATAATCCTAGCACTTTGGGAGACTGAGGTGGGTGGATTACTTGAGGACAGGAGTTTGAGACCAGCCTGGCCAACATGGTGAAACCCGGTCTCTACTAAAAATACAAAAATTAGCCGGGAGTGGTGGTACATGCCTGTAATCCCAGCTACTCAGGAGGCTGAGGCAGGAGAATTGCTTGAACCTGGGAGGTGGAGGTTGCAGTGAGCCAAGATCGTGCTACTGAACTCTAGCCTGGGCAACAGAGTGAGACTCTGTCTCAAAAAAAAAAAAAAAAAAATTGTTTTAATATGAAAATCTCAACACAGTATTTGTATTTGGTGAAAATAGGCTAAATGTTCTCAGGATTTTTTCCAATCCCACTGGAAATGAGAAAAAATACATTAAAATAAAAAGTAATAATTAAAAAATTTAAGAAAAAAGTAAATGTATCATATTTTCTACATTGGCTTATGAGTTAAGCCAGTTAGCACTGTTTCTATCACTTTTAAATTAACTAATTAATTTTTTTTTTTTTTGAGATGAAGTCTAGTTATATTGCCCAGGCTAGTTTTGACCTCCTGGGTTCAAGTGATCCTCCTGCCTCAGCCTCCCAAGAAGCTGAGATTACAGGTACCTGGCTTAAAACTTTTATAAAATTAAGGCTGTGCATGGTGGCTTCTGCCTGTAATCCCTGCACTTTGGGAGGCTGAGGTGGGCAGATCACCTGAGGTCAGGAGTTTGAGACCAGCCTGGCCAATATGGGAAACCCTGTCTCCACTAAAAATATGAACAATAACTAGGCATGGGGGCAGGCACCTGTAATTCCAGCTACTTGGAAGGCTGAGGAGGGAGAATCACTTGTATCTGGGAGGTGGAGGTTGCAGTGAGCCGAAATCATGACATTGCACCCTAGCCTGGAAGACAGAGTGAGACTATGTCTCAAAAAATTAAAAAAAATGTAAATTAAAAATAATTTATATGAAATTATTTTCAAACAAATATAATTATACTAATAATAAAAAAAAAAAAAAAGAAAAACACCTGCTAGCAGTTCCCTACCTCTTATGACAGCAAACCATAATTATTTTCTCTGGTACATCCATATCTGTCACAGTACAGCCAATCTTGCTTCTCACCTTGGTGATTTCACACCACCCTTTCCCAACTCAAATTCAAACTCTCCATCCCAGTTGCACGGCCCCTCAACATTCTTCCAGAGATTAGCACTCCCACAGCCCTCTGGCTTCCTCTCAGGCTAATGCTGGCCACTGCTCTCTTCTTTCTCCTTATTCTCCTCCTCCTCCTCCATGCAGCATTCCAGGCTCACCTCCTCCCTGTGCACTTCCTGATGGTGCTCACTCATGGGAATTCTTCCTTTCCAGAACTAGATGCACTGCATGTGGAATATATTGCCCTGTTGCTCTGGCAAGTGAAACTGCAGCTGCCTCTTTTCTGTGGTATAATTCTTCCCCCAAACATCTTAAGCTTCCCAAAGCCGGAACTGCAGCTTAAGTGTCTAGGTTGGTGCTGAATTTGGAGCAAGTCCTCTGTAAACATGTGCCTGTCAATTGGCTGGTTTCTGGCAACGTCTATCCTACTACAATGCTATACACAACAAAGGGTAACTAGGCCAAAAGAGGCGGGCCCTACTAGGCCCACAGCATAGCCCAGAAAATGACAGAGAGGGCAGTTTGGCCTAAACAGGTTTAGCTGTTGCCAGGATATGTTGCTGGTGGGAGAGTAAATTGGAACAACCCCTATGGAGGGCGATTTGGCAAGATCTATGGAAATTAAAAATGCACATTCCATCTGTCTCTGCTAGTCTACTTCTAGGAATTATTCCTCAGATATACTCGCAGAGGTACCAAATGATGTGTGTGCAAAGTTATTCTTGTTTTTTTTTTTCTTTTAACGAGACAGAGTCTCGCTTTGTCGCCTAGGCTGGAGGGCAGTGGTGCAACCCCTGCTCACTGCAACCTCTGCCTCTTGGGTTCAAGCAATTCTCCCACCTCAGCCTCCCGAATAGCTGGAATTACGGGCGTGTGCCACCACATCCAGCTAATTTTTGTATTTTTAGTAGAGGTGGGGTTTCACCATGTTGGCCAGGCTGGTCTCGAACTCCTGACCCCAAGTGGTCTGCCTGCCTTAGCCTCCCAGAGTGCTGGAATTACGGCCATGAGCCACTGTGCCTGGCTTCTGTAGTATTTTTTTGTATAGCAAACAACTGAAAAAACCTAAAGGACCATCTATGGGATCTGGTATTCCATACAGTGGAATTCTACCTGGCCATACCAAAGACATTAGAGAAAGAGTGCTTAATGCAGGGATACGGCACCACTGTTAAGTAAAAAAGTAAAATGCAAACAGTAAATACTCATAATATGCCAGCCTTAAATTTTGTAAAAGGAGGGAGACATATAATGTGCATAGTTGCTCATATGTGCATATATACTTGCATATCTCTGGAAAATTCCACCAAAAAAACCTAATGGCGATGGCTGTATGTGAATAACAGAATTGGGAAAATGGAAAGGGAGACTTCTCGTTGTGTATTTTATACTTTTTGAGTTTTGAACCATGTGAATATATTATTTATTCTAAAAGGGCAGCAAGAGGTATACTCAGCTATACTTGAGTAGATGGGAGAGGAAGGAGGAAAAAGGTTACTTCGAGAGGGATTATCAACAAAGCCGACTGGGCAACTGTAACCACTTTCAGAGAGTTCTGGAGAACTGAGGTGGCTACATTTGCTCAGCAGGGCGTTCCTGGCCTCCAGCACAGTTGGAACAGGCTGGGTCAGCCCCAGGGTGTTTGTGGGTCAAAGGCAGTGTTGCCTTTAGTCAAAAGTGTTTCCCTTTCTTCCTCCTACCCTGAGATGGGCATAGCTTCTCTCCTGCCTCTGCTGTCCCTTGCAGTAAAGTCGGCTCTTCCAAAACTTACCCCTTCCCCATCTCCAAAGAGCCTTTCAAAAGCAATCTGTGCCACATTTGGGGAAACACTTTAACAAAATGGGAAAATGCCTACAATAAGCGAAAATATGCAAGGTACAAAATTCTAAGAATAATACGATTTCTTATGGTGATTTTAATTTCCTACTTTTCTGGATTTGCCAAATGTCCTACAAGCACATGCTGCTTTTATCATGAGAAAAGATACCTTTTTAAAAAAGTGGACAGCTACATACCCCTCTCTTCTGGGAAAAATGCTGGGCAGCACGTTATCCTAACATTCTCTGGGAGGCTCAGTAACCCTAATGTCTGATTTTTATAAGCTGAGGCGACCAGGGACGGGTCACAGCACCAGCTGCCATCTCTGGGACATGTAAGGACTAAATAAATGTTTTGTTAAATGGGTGAGTAAATGACAGAATGGACAGGCAGCTGAATGCACGGAGTTGGGCAGCTCCCAGAAGCTGCTACAAATGGTGGGGAGAGACGTCTTGCTAGAGTGACAGTCAGAGGCCACTGGGAAGAGGCCTGTGCCCACAACTGTGAGGCAATACACAGGATGCCAGCCCTTTCACCCTGGCCTAGAATGCCCATGCCCACCCCTTTCTTACTGCACTAGCAACAGATGCTCTTGGCGCTAAGAGGGCAAAGTGGTTCTGCCTCCCTCGCTCATATTCTCTTTCCCATCTGCCTCCATCCCACCAGGATCTTTTCTAACTTTTATCCTTTGGATAAAAGCCTCCAGGGGCTCCCCACTGCCTATAGCATAAAGGCCCTGCCAGCACATCCCAGGCTCCTCACAATCTGACTTCTACTGACTTACCCAAAGTGGGTTCTTGTTACTGGCTTGTTTTCCTGCTGTCCTGTGTGTCCCCCCACTCTGCCTCATGTCACACTTCACTCCCCAGCTCTCTCTCTGGGCCTCTGCATGCTTCACTTCACCTGCCTAAGATGCCCTTCCTGCTATGGGAACTTTTCTTTGTCTGGAAGATACCTGTTCCTTCAAGACATCCTTCAAGGGTGATCTCCCAGCCCCACGTTGGAGCACTCTGTTGTTTCCTTGTGTGTGTTCCCCCCGGGCTACTCTATTGAACTGAAACTATTCTTGGTTGTGTGTGTTTTTTTTTTTTTTTTTTAGATGGAGTCTTGCTCTGTCGCCCAGGATGGAGTATAGTGGCACAATCTCAGCTCACTGCAACCTCTGCTGCCCGGGTTCAACTGATTCTCCTGTCTCAGCCTCCTGAGTAGCTGGGACTACAGGTGCATGCTGCCATGCCCATCTAATTTTTGTAATTTTAGTAGAGACGGGGTTTCACCATATTGGTCAGGCTGGTCTTGAACTGCTGACCTCAGGTGATCCACCCACCTTGGTCTCCCAAAGTGCTAGGATTATGCATGAGCCACCGTGCCTGGCCCATTGTTTGTGTGTGTGCGTGTGTATTTTTTTTCCCCTACCCTATCCTGGTCTTGGCCAAAAAATGGGAGTGCTTCTAAAATGCAGGCTCCACACAAGCAGGAGGCTTGTGTTTTCACTGCTCTGTCGTTTTCACTGCTGCATCCCCAGGCTGGAAGACTGGCACATTCTAAGCACCCAGTAAATATTTGTTAAATTAGTAAATATTTGTTAAATTAGTACATAAGCCAGTACCTCTATTTCAACAGCCAGAACTACTGCCATACCTGTAACAAAAGTCATGCTTCTGGAAGGTCTGGCAAGCCAAAGGGAAGATATCCAGAAAAGCCCAAAGTGTTGTGCAGGTATCACAAAGGTAGAGAACAATGTCCTTTAACTCCTGTTGCCAAAAGAATACACTGCATTATTCTCCTCTGCCCGCACCGCACATACAGATCTGCAGAGTGTCTGAGACAACTTTAACACGGTCAGGGTTCCCAACAGGCAGGATGTTAACATGGGAGGAAGGGAACACTGGAGGTTCCGGGCAAAGCCTGGCTGGTCCATCTTCAGGAGCACGATCTGGGTGAGTCACCTAACCTCTCTAAGCCTCAGGTCTTTCTATGGTAGCTCCAATGGCCTTACACCCAATCATCGCTAGGGTTACTTCCAGTTCTGAGATAATATGATTCCCTCTTCTAAGTTAAAAGAAAACCAACTCTTGAATCTGAAGACATCATGCAAAGAAGGAACATCCGAGGCAGGACAAGAATATCAAGTCCATAGGTTTTTCACATCTTGAAGAAGGTATACAAAACACTTTCTTCTAAGTTTCTTACACACTTTCCTTGTTCTTATGACAACTCTGAAAAGTAGGCTGGGAAGCTGTTGAGGATCTCTATTTTACAGATAAGGAAACCGAGGTTCCGAGGGGTAAAATGATTTGTTCCCACAGCACCTGCCATGTGCTCTTTTGAAATGCAATCACAATCTCCAGGAGGATAGCTCATAGCTGCCTTGTTCCTGTTCTATCTCCAGGGCTTAGGACAGCACCTGACACGTCGAGGCTTCCTGAATGTTTGCCTTCTGTCACCCTTGTCAACTCTAAATTCCATGAGCGCAGGGGCCAGTCTGCTTTTGTTTACTGCCTTATCTCCAGACATAGCACCGGGTCTGGCACATGCTGCAGACTCCTCAATATAAGTCCACTGAATGAATGGCTCAATGAATAATGCACAAATGAACATGTCAAACTGAAATAAATGAGGACTCTGAATTCTTATTCCCCGGTTCTTTCCACTACTCTGTAAATGAGGCTCCCAGAGAGAAATCCAAGCCAACTGAAAATGCTCTAAACCTGTGTGATAGGACATAATAGTTGCTCACTGCACTGGGGAAAGGGGCCCTGGCGGGGAAGGGGCCCTGGTCTGGGAAGAGACCACTGGGTCCTCTACTGGGGCAATCTTCCTGGCCTCTGGGTAGCCAGGCCCTGGTTGGAGGGACCCAGCAGGAAAGAGACTGGGCTGAAGGGCAACCTTACCAGGAGAGGCATGTCGCTGGGGGTCAATCGGCCCCTCTCCTCGAGCTTCTGGGGTGTGGTACTGGCCCCGTCCCCTTGCAAACCACAGTGCTGGAGGATGTTGCTGAAGACCTGTGAAAGACAAGAACAGGCTCTCTCACATCATACTGAACCAGGGCTAGGACCCCTGGCCGGAGCCAGGTTCAGGTGATCTGAAAACTGCCTTGGAGTTTCTACAATATTTATCCATGTTTCCAGGATATAAGCTGAGACAATTACCTTCTCCAATAGTAAGGTCAGAGTAAAAACTATGTAAGACGGGAATGATGGGAGCATCCTTCTTACAGGAGGGCGGAGAGGATTAAAAAGACAACCTGGGGCCAGGTGTGGTGGCTCACTCCTATAATCCCCGAACTTTGAGAGGCCCAGGATGGAGGATCGTTTGAGGCCAGAAGTTCAAGACCAGCCTGGGCAACATAGTAAGACCCCCATCTCTACAAAAATTTTTTTAAATTAGCTGGGCAAGATGGCATGTACTTGTAATCCCAGCTACTTGGGAGGCTGAGGTGGGAGGATCAATTGAGGCCAAGAGTTCCAGGTTGCAGTGAGCTATGATTGTGCCACTGCACTCTAGCCTCAGTGACAGAGCAAGATCCTGTCTTCCCTCCCAGAATCCTGTAGATATTATCTGACCATATAGGCCAAGCAAGTATGATAATGAACATTTAAGATATACCTTTCGCAATGTATAACAAATCTTTAGAGCCCCTGTAGATAGCTATTTATGGAAACTACATTGAATTAAGACAAATCAACAGCGAGAGGAAAACAGAGTCCAGCGTAGGGACTGAACTGACTGTGCCATTTTTAAGGAGGCTAGCATGTAAGGATTCCAAAACTTACTGTGCATAGTGGATATCTCTTGGTGGTGGGATTATGAGGGAATGGTAATGTTCCTCTTTTATTTTTTATTTTCCAAATTTTCTACAATGAACATTATTTCATGAAATAATTTTATACAACTTTAAAGCTACTTTTTGAGAAACACTGGTCTCTTAAAGGGATATCCTTAGAGGCAATACGGCTGTTGGCAAGCAACACAAAATGCAAGCCAAACTCTGTCTGTAGGAGCACCAGACAGCCAGCCCTTAGGCTTAAGTCTTGTTCAAAAGGGAAAAGGGCGAATTTAAAGAGATGTAGTCAGGGGTAAGACAAAGAGACTGTCTGGGGAGACGGGGGAGTCAGGGAATAAACTTTTCCTCAGCTCTTCCAGGAAAGTCAGGAAACACCACTGAGTTGGGGAGGTGGCCTATTCCCCAAGCTTAACCTCCCCTGGGCAGGGCCAAGAGCCAGTACCTGAAGGATGGTAGGCAGGGTTTCATCCAGGTCATTGTAGTAACTTGGCTGCTGCGTAAAGATGTTTCCTAAAAAGAGAAAGGTCAGAATTGAGAAAAGGTGGGGGCTTGATGGAGTGAAGAGGACACATTACATATGGTTGCCAGCATGTCTGTGGCCTTTCTCCCTTTTCCTAATCCCATCTGCAGCTAGGACCTCGGATGAGTTCTGGCCCCAGGCCTTGCTGGCGCTTAGCTTTGGCCCAGCCTAGAAGCTTCCCCAGGATTGGGGAGGGACCTTGCTCAGTATGATTTAACCTTTTAAGTACCTCTGCCTAGTGAATTACATAAAAGACCTGCCCTGGTCAAACCAGCTCACCCTGATGTCCCCAAGGAGTGATCACACTTGGGCACCCTGCCTCCTTTGACAGCTATGGCTCTGGAAGTTGGAGTTAGTCATTCAGGAAAATAAGCAGATAGGATCTCTTTGCTCAAGAAACATGGATGCAGTAATCCAGGACTCTCCAATAATGGGAGGAGATTGCAGGGAGATATTTCTCTGGAAATTTCATACCTTCCACTTGTAGATATGCTAACCATACTAATCCTACTCCAAGGTGAGAGGCCTGAGAAGGACCTGGAGACAGATTTACCACACACTTGCAGTTGTTCCTATAAGATAAAGCTTGTCTCCGAGTGTTTACTATTCTCCAAGTGCTGCCGCTGTTAAGTGCGTAGGTTTGAGCATATGGTAACTGGAACAGAAACCAAGTGTTCTGGCTGCCCAAATGGTGAGAGAGGGAGGGAGGGAAGATCACAGCTAGCTTGGGGATGTGACAATGTGAAATGCCAATGCCTTTAAGAGGCCAGGGTTCTCGGCCCCCTATCATCCCACCATCTAAGGCTGGCTGATGGTCAGGATGTTCTGAATTCTAGGTGTTCTCTGCCTTTGGGCAAGTCTGTCCTTGGTTTCCTTATTGATGACCCTGCAGCCCTTGCTGGACTCTGGAGGATTTGAAAAATGAATGAGTTCAAAAACCAGATGGGGCTGGGTGAGTAAGCAAGTCACTAGGTGGTTGGACTTTCTGTAAGCACTTTCCTGGATGCCACGCCACTGCATTTCTTGATTCCAGAAAGCCGAGTTTTACCAGCCCAGACTTGCTCAGCACCTCCCATCTCCGGATGGGTGCTGATCCCATAACCTGTGAAGGTGTGCTCAGACCATCCGCACCCACCTCCTACTCCTGACAGGCAAGGAATGACAGAGCTATCTCCCCACCAAACTCTGTTCTTCCTATAAAACCCTCAAGGTTAAGTCCAAACTCCTGACCGTGGCACAAAAGGCCCTGTGAGATCTGGCCTCTGCTGGTATCCCAGGCCACCCTTTCCCCCTTCCCTACACCCCGCACTCTTCCCTCACACCATTCTTAACCTCAGAAAACCAGCCCTGTCCCCGCCTTCTGTTTGGAGTGCCTTCCTAGAGCTAACTCCACCATAAAGCAGGTGTCACCTACTCCACGCAGTGCCTCCTGACCCAGGCATTAGGAGAGCTTTCCTCTCACAACCCCCAGGGCCATACCATGTTCTCTGAAGCATCCCAACCACCTTGCACTGGGGAGGCACCCTCTCATGATCCTTCCAGAGCTGCAGTCTGAGTAAAGCGAGGTTTTACATTTGATCTATTAGTATAGATCAAATTTCATACTCTATTCTTGGGGTCTTCTAAGTCCCTTTCCTCACCTTCATCTGATTCTAATGACAGTGACGATCTTAACTTTTTATCTCCTAAAGAAATAATAAAAATGTAGGGAACAGCAATGGCATCCTTTGAAATGTCCCTTCTCAGATGAAAGCAGTTCAAAAACCCAGGGTGAAGGGAGATACTGCCAAGTAGATCACTGCAGTCCACAATTGGGACAAGGCCCAAGTCATTCCTGGTTTGCAAAGCAGTGCTGAGAGTCTAACTGAAAGGGCTTGCTTTCAAAATTACACTTGTTGATGCATAATACCAGCCTTGAAGGTTAAAAAAAAGGTGGGGGAATAGGGATAGGTACTCAGGAGGTCAAGGTGGGAGGATCGCTTGGGAGAAAAAAAAGGCAACGTAAGGAACTGGGCTTCTACTCACAGAACACTCAACCAGGCCCCTTTCTCCCACCTTCTTTCACTTGTCAATCCTCTTACAAGTGATCACTTTGCCTGAGTTTCTGCAGTATAGAAATTGGAGGCTGCCCCTTCTTATACCTTCTGCTCAAAGGTTAAAAAGAGAGTTGCTGTGTACGTGTGTGTGAGAGGGACAGACAGAAACTGCAGGCGCCTTCTCTGCATCACTTCCTGTCTACACACACACACACACACACACACACACACACACACACACAGAGTGAAGGGGCTCCTGAGGCCTGGTCCTGACTTCTTTTGTGCTGACTCCCCTCAAAGAGCCAAAGAAGGGGCTCTTCTTAATAAGCCAGTTTAGGATTCTCAATCTCAAGGTCTGAGAACTCTTAAAAAAACACCTCAGAATCTATGAGGGAGGACATTTTTCTGTATAGACGTTTTCATGATTCTCAAAAGGAGCCAGTGATTCAGATGATTCGGAGCCCAGGCAGTGAGTGGGCTTTCTCACTCTCCCACCACCACGCAGTCCCCTCTGGATACCTGCAGCATCTTACACCCAATAGGTCCCATGCTGAACCTTCCCTCTACCCACAGCTCCCTCTCCCACCTCCCAAAGGGCCTTTTTTCTGCAACCAACACCAGTTCTAGATGACCTCACCAAGCCATGCTTAAATCAGGTTCCTGGATTTCCTTTTCTTCCCCAGCAGCCCAGCCAGGCTCTCACCTTCAAACTCACACAGATGCGCCCACCTCCGACAAGGCCTCCTCTCTCCACCCTTCCCACCTGCATGCTGCCAGATGAATCTTGTTACCTGCTCCAAGCTCCTGCGGGCTCCACGGTCTCATCACAGTAAGAGCTCATGCTTACCAATGGCTGTGACACAATGCCAGGCATGGTGCTGAGTATTCTACTCATGCTATTTCAATAACTCAATTTGTTTTTACTGTTTTTTTTTTTTTGAAGCGGAGTTTCGCTCTCGTTGCCCAGGCTGGAGTGCAATGGCACAATCTTGGCTCACTGCAATCTCCGCCTCCCAGGTTCAAGCAATTCTTCTGCCTCAGCCTCCTGAGTAGCTGGGATTACAGGTGCCTGCCACCATGCCCAGCTAATTTTTTGTATTTTTAATAGAGATGGAATTTCGCCATATTGGCCTGGCTGGTCTCAAACTCCTGACCTCAGGTGATCCGCCTGCCTCGGCCTCCCAAAGTGCTGAGATTACAGGCATGAGCCACCACACCCAGCCTCAACAACCCAATTTAATCCTTGCACCCATTCTATGGGTAGGTATATTATTATAATGTCTTCCCATTCTGCAGATGAAAAAACTGGGGCTTAGAGTAGTTAATTGACTTGGTTAAGGGGACACAGCCAGGAATAGAGCTGTGGTGTGAATTAGGCAGTTCAATTTCAGAGCCTGTCTTCTTAGCCACCAAGCAATACCACTCCCCAAGTGCTAAAGCCTGGCATGAAGCCCTTCCCAATCCAGCTCCAAGGCTCCAACTTCCCCTCCCCCGTCTCCTGCTGCTGCCCTCCTGGAATGCTCCACTCTCTAAGCAAACTGGCCTAAGAATTGTTTCTCTAACTAACTGTGCCTTCTGGTGCTCACTCGCTCCATCCTCTCAGTATGTGGTAAAATTACTAGGAGTCTTTCTTAGTCAGGGTCTAAGAGACAGGATCTCACTTTGTCACCCAGGCTGGAGGGCAGTGGTGTGATCATAGTTCACTACAGCCTCAACATCCTGGGCTCAAGGGATCCTCCCGAATCAGCCTCCAGAGTAATTGAGACTACAGGGGCATGCCAACACGCCTGACTAATTTTTAATTTTTTGTAGAGACAGGGTGTCACTGTTTCCCAGGCTGGGGAAAAAAAAAAGATTAACTGATGATCAGGAAATAATTAGATATGAATGAGAAACCAGAGATTATTCCAACGAAAACGTTGGATGCAAAATTTCTTTTTTTCTTTTTTTTTTTTAAGATGGAGTCTTGCACTGTCTCCCAGGCTGGAGTGCAATGGCACCATCTTGGCTCACTGCAACCTCTGTCTCCTGGGTTAACATGATTCTCCTGCCTCAGCCTCCCGAGTAGCTGGGATTACAGGTGCATACCACCACACCCGGCTACTTTTTTGTATTTTCAGTAGAGACAGGGTTTCACTATATTGGCCAGATTAGTCATGAACTCCTGACCTCGTGATTTGCCTGCCTCGGCTCCCAAAGTGCTGGGATTACAGGTGTGAGCCACTGCGCCTGGCTGCAAAATTTCATACACATTATGATCAAGTATGGTTTAAGAAAAATACAGAGAAAAGACTAGAAAGAAAAAACAACCAAATGGTTGTTTCTTGTAGAAATCTGGTAACTGCTTTCCTGCTTCACTATACTTTACATCCTTTCAAAATTTCTTAAATTAACATGTATTACCTTTACCATTAAGGAAAAAAAAAGGCTGGGCGCAGTGGCTCACGCCTGTAATCCCAACACTTTGGAAGGCTGAGACGGGAGGATCACCTGAGGTCAGGAGTTTGAGACCAGCTGGACCAACATGGAGAAACCCCATCTCTACTAAAAATACCTGTAATCCCAGCTACTTGGGAGGCTGAAGCAAGAGAATCGCTTGAACCTGGGAGGCGGAGGTTGCAGTGAGCCGAGATTGCTCCATTGCACTCCATCCAGCCTGGGCAACAAGAGCGAAACTCCATCTCAATAAATAAAAAAAGAAAAAAAAAGAAAAGAAAAAGGAAGGAAAGAATAAAGGAAAGCGACCATTACAAGGGGTAACTCAGTTTTGTAACTAGATATTTAGAAGACTGTGTCCTATAGGCTCCAGGTGAGGGGAGCTGACAAGGGCATCCAGGGTGAACACCTCTCTGCGCCAGGCCCAACTCCATGAGTTACAATTCAAAGAGGATATCACTGGTACGCACTCTCTGTACCATCCCACAATGCTTGTGTTTTTTTTTTTTTTCTTATTTGTGTGTGTGTGTGTGTGTGTGTGTGTATAAAGAGGAATCTCTAAAATAACTGCTTGTTTTTAATTAAACCTTCTAGTCCTCTGCCTGCTAATGGGATCCAACTGCTAATGTCCGTTCCTTTTGCATCCCAGAAGAGCCCTCTCTGAACTCTGTCCCTACCTGCTCTCAGCAGCAATGCAAATCATGATGTTTTTGATGCAGTGCCATCATCCCTCAAGCAGGGAGTTGCAGAGCAAGAGTTTGAGAGTCAGGTCTACGGGGACGCACATCCCGACTGGGCCACTTTTTTTTTTTTTTTTTTTTTTTTGAGACGGAGTCTCGCTCTGTCGCCCAGGCTGGAGTGCAGTGGCCGGATCTCAGCTCACTGCAAGCTCCGCCTCCCGGGTTTACGCCATTCTCCTGCCTCAGCCTCCCAAGTAGCTGGGACTACAGGCGCCCGCCAACTCGCCCGGCTAGTTTTTTGTATTTTTTAGTAGAGACGGGGTTTCGCCGTGTTAGCTAGGTTGGTCTCGATCTCCTGACCTCGCGATCCACCTGTCTCGGCCTCCCAAAGTGCTGGGATTACAGGCTTGAGCCACCGCGCCCGGCCCCGACTGGGCCACTTATTAGTCATATCCTCTCAGGCAAGTCCCCTACATTTGAACCTCAGTTTCCTTATCTGTAAGTGGGGATGATGACAGCACTTATCTCACAGGGCTGCTGTGAGGATCCAATTGACATGACATATGTGGAGTACTTGGCAGAATGCCGGGTCCCCGGAACACTCTCTAATAAAGGTTAGCTTAGTTATCACTGCTGTTCTTACATTCATCGCCAAAGGAAACTTCCCCATTCCTATGTTTGACGCATGGCCAATTGCATAATACTAATACACTCCCAAGCCAGAATGCTGGCTTACACTGTAATCTCAGCTGTTCAGGAAGCTAAGGCAGGAGGGTCACTTGGGGCCATGAGTTTGAGACCAGTTGGAACAACATAGTGAGACCCCATCTACTGAAAATTTGTTTGATTTGCTAGGCATGGTGGCATGCACCCGTAGTCCCAGGTACCTGGGAGGCTGAGTTGGGGGGATAGCTTGAGTCCAGGAATGTGAAGCTACAGTGAGATATGATTGCACCATGGCACTCTTGCCTGAGTGACAGAGTAAGGCTTTGTCTCTCTTTTTTTTTTTTTTTTTGAGATGAAGGCTTGTTTCATCTCAAACACTGCAATTTCTGCCTCCCAGGTTCAAGTGATTCTCCTGGGAAACAAAACAAAACAAAACAAAACAAACAAAAAAAAAACTTCCAGATCCTTGAGGAACTGTCTGGTACACAGTTTTGTTTCCACCTCCCTAGGCAGCGTCACTACCTAGTCATTTTGAGATAACACTCATATATCTGTTAAGCAATTTCCCAAGACTCCCTGCCCCTACCGCCCTGAGTCCCAGGGCACTGTCAAAGTGCTGGCCTTTGCAACCTTTAGTTTGGCATGTGGAGGCCATCTTGGTGCATCCTCCCAGTCCCGCATCCTACACACCTATCATCTTCTGGAGCAGTGGTGAGTTGCCTTTTCCAAAGAGCACACAGAGGTCCAGGATCTTTGGAATGTCAAAGAGGAAGTTATTGTAGAGGATTTCTCCAAACGCAGAAGGGGAAATGAAGTGATCCTAAGGAAAAATGCAGAGAGAAAGGATAGAGATTTTCTGAACACTCCTGCATTACAAATAGCAAACTCATGAGAAATAATCTTTGGGTCCATCAAATGGGGACTGGCTAATGATGCCTTATGCATAGACGTGGAGCAATGGCCATTCTCCCCACCTTTTTTTTTTTTATTGTTCATCTATCTGTGTCTTTGTGTCTCTAAACATCCCCATGATTTTTAGAACTGGCTGTATTATCATGTCTTTTTTTTTTTTTGAGACAGGGTCTGGCTCTGTTGCCCAGGCTGATGTGCAGTGGTGCAATCTCTGCTCATTGCAAACTCCACCTCTTCAGCTCAAGCCATCCTTCCACTTCAGTCTCTCGAGTAGTCGGGACTACAGGCACGTGCCAGAAAGCCTGGCTAATTTTTGTATTTTTTGTAGAGATAGGGTTTCCCTATATTGCTCAAGCTGGTCTTGAACTCCTGATCTCAAGCAATGAGTTTGCCTCGGCCTCCCAAAGTGTTGGGATTACAGGTGTGACCCACAGTGTCCAGCCCCCACTTAAAATTTTTTTTTATATTATTATTATTTTTTTAGACAGAGTCTTGCTCTGTCGCCCAGGCTGGAGTGCAGTGGCATGATCTCGGCTCACTGCAAGCTCCGCCTCCCGGGTTCACACCATTCTCCTGCCTCAGCCTCCCAAGTAGCTGGGATTACAGGAGCTCGCCACCACACCCAGCTAATTTTTGTATTTTTAGTAGAGACAGGGTTTCGCCATGTTGGGCAGGCTGGTCTTGAACTCCTGACCTCAAATGATCCACCTGCCTCGGCCTCCCAAAGTACTGGGATTATAGACGTGAGCCACCATACCAGGCCCATTCTCCCTTTAAATGTAAAAAGAAACAAAACATGCTATAAAACAGTCAGTTGGGAATTCATCCTGAAATATTTGCAGATAAATTAGTATGATATCTGGGATTGCTTTAAAATACTTCAGGAAAAAAAACAGAACTAAGGGGAAGAGATAAAACGAGATTGGCAGAATGTTGGTAATTGTTGAAGGGTACATGGGATTCACCGTACTTTGTACATGAAAATTTTGTATTTGTGGCCAGGCGCGATGGCTCGCGCCGGTAATCCCAGCACTTTGGGTGGCCGAGGCGGGCGAATGAGGTCAGGAGTTCGGGGTAAGCCTGGCCAACATGGTGAAACCCCATTTCTACTAAAAATACAAAAATTAGATGGGCATGGTGGCAGATGCCTGTAATCCCAACAACTTGGGAGGCTGAAGTAGGAGAATGCTTGAATCCAGGAGGTGGAGGCTGCAGTGAGCAGAGATCATGCCATTGCACTCCAGCCTGGGCAACAAGGGTGAAACTCCATCTCAAAAAAAAAAAAAAGAAAGAAAAGAAAATTTTATATTTACGTATATTTGGAAATTTCCATTCTAGGCCAGGTGTGGTGGCTAGTGCCTATAATCCCAGCTACTTGGGAGGCTGAGGAGGGAGGACTGCTTGAAGCTAGGAATTCAAAACCAACCGGGGCAACATAGCAAGATCCCCTCTGTCCAAAAAAATTTTTTTAAATTAGCCAGGTGTGGTGGTGCCTGTAGTCCCAGGTACTTTGAAGGCTGAGGCAGGAGGATTCCTTGAGCTCAGGAGTTTGAGGCTGCAGGAAGCTATGATTGCGCCACTGCACTCCAGCTTGGGTGACAGAGATTCTGTCTCCAAAAATAAAGAAAAAGGAAAAGAATATGTCCATATTATAAAACTTTTTAAAAAGCAAGATCCTATTTTTTAAATACACACACACACACATTCAAAGGGAATAAATTCTCTGGAGAAATAAGCATGTAACAAGGTTGGGTGTAGTGGCTCATGCCTGTAATTTCAGCACTTTGGGAGCCTCAGGTGAGAATATAACTTGAGTTCAGGAGTTCAAGACTAGCCTGAGAAACAAAGAGAGACCTCGTCTCTACTAAAAATCAAATAAATTAGCCAGGCATGATGGTGCATGCCTGTATCTCAGCTATTTGGGGGGCTGAGGTGGGAGGATCACTTGAGCCTGGGAGATCGAAGCTGCAATGAGCTATAATTGTGTCACTGCCCTCCAGCCTGGGCAACAGAGTGACACCCTGTCTCAAAAAAAGAAAAGAAAGATGCACTTAACAGTGGTTATTTTGCAGGGCTGAGATTTTGTCGGTGACATTCATATTTCTGCAATGTTTGGGTTGTTTAGAGGCAGCAGTATTATTTTTAAAGTCACGAAAAAAAAACAGTAAAGATTTTTAAAAAGAGTATACAAGTTCCTTTAAGAAGTCAGAATCAATGTTTTTCTCTCTGACGCACAAGTCAAGGCAGTCACGCGTCAGCTGGCAAAGGGCCCTCGGCTCTCTTTGATGGAAACACTGGGTGTAACACAGACCAACCTAGTGAATTAGAGGATAAGGGAGGTGGGACAGATTTCTTCCCCAACAGAGGGAATAAAGATGGAGGGGAGACAAAGAGGAAACTCAATGCCTCCAGAGCCTTCCTTCCCAGGGGTGGAGAGCCTGGCACAGAGGTGTCAAGTGTCAGGTGACGACCTGTCATGGGATCGGTGGCTTACTTTGGATTCCTTGTGAGTGGACATGCGGAGGAAGGTGAGAAAAACACTTCGATGGAGGCGCTTCTGCATGTCAACCACCTCAGGGGCTGAGGCCACCCCCTCGTCGAACTTGCGGGGGACATAGCGCAGGTAGGAGTCCAGGCACTTCTGTAGAGTCTCGTCAAAGATCACCTAAGCCAGGAGACAGAAGAGAGCGAGGATTTATCCCTGAGGCCCCAGGGACTTGTGGGTGGACTGTGCAAGGGCTCAATGCCCATCAGCCCTGCCCTATTCCAAACAATCCGACCCCAAGGGACCAAGGAGGTTTGAATGAGCCGAGGACTAAACACAAGATTCTAAAATTGACACTTTGAAAGGTGTGTAAACATTAAGATTGTGATACAAGACAGAGCAATCCAAACCATAATTTGCTGTTAAGGATCCAGTGTAAGAAGTAGACAAAAAGCACTTCCTAAGGGAAGAAAAACAACAGCAACCAACCAACGGCATGTCATGTGCTTTGTCTTAGCGTTAATTTTGATAGAATGTTACCTGGCACCAGAATTTATCGTGAGGCAAGGCCAGGAGCCAGTCGAGGTCATTGGCTACGAAGGTGGCGCGTTCCAGGTACTCCTCCACTAGGGCGGGAATGTTGTCTTTAGGGGGCGGTTTGTATAACACAAAATACCGGTCTGCCTTCTGCTCGGGGTGCTACGGATCCAAAAACCACGTGTTAACGTGGCAGAGGTTAGTCAGTGAGGGCCCATTTGCCAACCCACAGCAATGACAACACTTGGCTGTTCCAACCGGTGACCCTCCAAGGAGCTTTTAAGCATAAAGAACCAAGTGTATCTAACAAAGAGGGCATGGTTGCATCCAGCGAACACTAGGTGATAATTAAAATCCATGTTTTCGGAGTGGATTTAATGACACAGGGGAAGGTTAAGGGAAGAGAAAGCAGGATACAAAACTCTCTATTTAATATAATCAGTTTTTGTTTTTCTTTTTTAGTAAAAGGCGAAAGATTTATTTGTTCTGAAGAAAAACCAGAGCGTAGTTTTCGGTTTATAAAAAGTATAAATATATTCACACACTGGTATCGAGTTTTAAAAAAGAAGTTGGGGAGATGATGCCCCAAAGCTAATAGTGGTTATCTCTGATGGGGGTGGGGGGTAGGGAATTGTGGCTTGAATAGACTTTCCCATTAAAAAAAAAAGAACATATATTCACATATTACTTTTTTTTTTTTTTTTTTTAAGACAGGTCTCACTCTCGTTGCCCAGGCTGAAGTGTAGTGGCATAATCTGGGCTCACTGCAGCCTCTCCCTCCTGGGCTCAGGTGATCCCCCACCTCAGCCTCCTGAGTAGCTGGGACTATAGGTGCGCACCACCATGCCTGGCTAATTTTTTTTAGTTTTAGTAGAGATGGGGTTTCGCCAATGTTGCCCAAGATGGTCTCAAATTCCTGAGCTCAAGCCATCCACCTGCCTTGGCTTCCCAAAGTGCTAGAATTACAGGTATGAGCCACCTCTCCCGGCCACATATGTTACTTTTTAAATTAATTTTTAATTATATAATTTGACACAAGCATCTTTTCTTTCAAAAACTTACAAGGGTACAGAGAAGGTGAGCTGCCTGGGGCTACACTCCCCGGCCCCATGTTCCCTGCAGAAGTAACCACTCACCATCTGGTGGGTGTCCTTGCAGACCTCTTCCAGGCATTTACATTAAATTATACCCATAAAAACAATTTGTTTGGGTCTGTTCTTTCTTACACAAATAGCATCATACTGTTTGTATCACTATGCTGTATCTTTTTTATAACCAGAAAAAAAAACTTCAGTAATTTTTTTTACATAAAATATTCTAATCAAGTAACTGTGTCAGCATAGAATCACAAGTTCTCCCTTCCAGCCCCTACTTGTCATGAACAAACCTTACTTTGTTCACCATAAAGAGGAGATGGGCTAAGTCTTCTCCTCTGACTACATAAGGGGTGCTTTCTCTCGGGAAGTGGTAACAGGAGGATGGCCAGGCAATGTGTCAGCTCTTATCAACCACAGTCCATCCATTTCCAGGTCTGTTGATCCAGAGGATATAGAAAAACTGAGACTGATAAGAGGTCAGCCTCCTCAAGAACCATCTATGCCTTCCTACTGTCTTAGGCGAGTTTCCAAACTATAGAGCCTGTGGGTACCACAAGGATTCTTCAAGGCCACCTATCATGTGGGTCTGCAGGACCCCCTCCCATTTAAATGAAATTTATATCATGGAGTTACAGGTACAAATCCGTTGAAAAAGAAATTCTGCTGGCTGAAACAAGTTCAAAACAACTGTCAAGAGCCAAAATACATTTCCTTGGTTTCCAAGCTTCCTCCCTCCTCTATCTGTTGGCACTTTACCTCTTCCCTCACTTCTCACTCAGGCCAGGCTACTCATTCTCCTGAGACACACACACACACACACACACACACACACACACACACACACACACACACACATCCCCTGAGATTCTACTTCCCATGCAATCCCACAGGGGGAAGATGGACATCTAAATCACCAAGTGAGCACAAAACAGAGGAAGTGACAGCTCAGACCTGGCAGAGTGACTGTGGAAATGCAGAAGGGAATTAACAGCACCTGGAGGATAAGGGACGGCTTCCCAGAGCAAGCAGCCTTCCTCCAAGCCTCCAAGCATTCGAGCGTTGGAGGATAGGGACTTTAAACAAAAGAAACATTTTTATGGAGGCATAAACATGGGCCATAACAAAAGGGCACAGATTGTACTGGGAGGTAGGAGACAGATTTGGCGAATGCTGGAATGATGCAAATGAAAGCTACCACTTATTGTGGACCTGCCCTGTGCCAGCCACTAAGCAGACACAACCCACTATTTTTATTAAAAAGCCCCTATTTCTTTTTTAATCTACAAAAACTATTTTAAAAAGACATAGTATTCATCCCATTTTAGAGGAGGAATCAAACAGCAAGGTTCAGGAACTTTCCCAAGGTCATGGGATTAAAGAGACAACTGAGGCAGGATTTGAGCCAAAGCTTACACTGTAGACTTATTAAATGACCTCTGGTATCTGTGTGCCATCCTGGTCTCACTGATCGTCCTTCTGACCCCAGTTCCAATCTCACCTCCTCCAGGAAGCCTCCCTGACTCCCACCCCAGCTGGATTAGGAGCTCATCTAAGCTCTCCCTCAGCACCTGCATTCTGTGCTCACCTCTCTATACCACTTGAACAGCATTAAAAGTGCTTTCAGACCAGTGGTTTGCATGGGGAAAGGGTGAGAGGAAGGCACGAATTGCAGGCAGGCACAAGAAAACTTTTAGGGATGGTAGAAATGTTCATTGATGATGATAGTTTCATGCATGTATACACATGGAAAAACCAATCAAACTGCATATTTTAATTTTAAAAATGTTGGCTGGGTACAGTGGCTCATGCCCGTAACCCCAGCACTTTCAGAGGCCAAGGTGGGCCCACCACTTGAGGCCAGGAGTTTGAGACCAGCCTGGCCAACACTGTGAAACCCTGTCTCTTATTAAAAATGTAAAACTTAGCCAGGCGTAGTGGCACGTGCCTATAATCCCAGCTACTCGGGAGGCTGAGACAGGAGAATCACTTGAACCTGGGAGGTGGAGGTTGCAGTGAGCCGAGATCACGCCACTGCACCCCAGCCTGGGCAACAGGTGAGACTCCACCTCAAAAGAAAAAACCCTTTCTTTTCATAGGTGTTGACAAACTGCATATTTTAAATATGTGCAGTTTATTGTCCTTCAACGATGCCTGAATAAAGTTGTATAAAATGGGAGGACCAGCTGGGCGTAGTGGCTCACACCTGTAATCCCACCACTCTGGGAGGCGGAGGCGGGCGGATCACGAGGTCTGGAGTTTGAGACCAGGCTGACCAACATGGTGAAACCACGTTTCTACTAAAAATTCAAAAATTAGCTGGGCGTGGTGGCACACGCCTGTAATCTCAAGCTACTCCGGAGGCAAAGGCAGAATAATCACTTGAAACCAAAAGGTGGAGGTTGCAGTGAGCAGAGATCGCACCATTGCACTCCAGCCTGGGTGGGCGACAGAGTGAGATTCTGTCTCAAAAAAAAAAAAAAAATGGGAGGACCAGTCTTCCCAACTGTCTCCCCCACTAGCCTGTAGGTGTCTGGAGGCAGCCTGAGCCTTTGTCACCCAGCATTCCGAGTCTATAGAACAGCACCACGCATTGAGCAGACTTTCTGTACAGATCTGCTGACTGGACAAAGAAATGAATGAGGCTGACAGGACGTCGTGGCTCACGCCTGTAATCCCAGTGCTTTGGGAGGCCAAGGTGGGCGGATCACAAGGTCAGGAGTTCAAGGCTAGCCCGGCCAATATGGTGAAACCCCGTCTCTACTGAAAACACAAAAATCAGCCGGGCGTGGTGGCAGGCACCTGTAGTCCCAGCTACTCAGGAGGCTGATGCAGGAGAATCACTTGAACCCGGGAGGTGGAGGTTGCAGTGAGCCGAGATCGCACCACTGCACTCCAGCCTGGGCGACGAGCGAGACACTGTCTGAAAAAAAAAAAAAGATAGGGTTTTGCCATGTTGCCCAAGCTGGTCTCGAACCCCTGGGCTCAAGTGATCCACCCGCCTCAGCCTCCCAAACTGCTGGGATTACAGGCATGAGCCACCAGGCCTGGCCACAAGACTATTTCTTTCAGGTCAAGTATGTGCTATTCAAATAGTAGATCCTCAACCAACATTAGCTCTACCAATCATCCTGAAAAGGTGGTGTGGTAACTACCCTTTGGCTAGAGATCATGCCCCAAGTCAAGACTAAAGGGACAAATATAGGGTGGACACATATCTTAGTACAATCTTTCAGGAGCTTCCCGTGGCCTTCAGAGTAACACTCTTCAGTCTGCCAACAAGACCCCTCCTCCATCAGGCAGCTGTCTCCCTCAGCTCATCTGCCTTCCCACCCTACCCCCATTCAGTGCTGCTGTTGTTGTCCCTGCTGTCATCACTATTGTAAAAACAATTTATTGAGTGCTTACTATGTTCCAGG
This sequence comes from Rhinopithecus roxellana, assembly GCF_007565055.1. Lineage (NCBI taxonomy): Eukaryota > Metazoa > Chordata > Mammalia > Primates > Cercopithecidae > Rhinopithecus > Rhinopithecus roxellana. The sequence continues at coordinate 20,732,967 of NC_044561.1, read as the reverse complement.
CACAGTGCTCATTCACAGACATCTAATTTAGTCCCCACAACCATCCTGCAAAGCTGGTCCTATTATTATCGTTTTTGGATTTGAGGCTTAGAGAGGTTCAATAACTTGTCCAAAGACACAAAGACAAATATCCAAATATGTGTGAAATGAACACAAAGCCTGTACTTGCTAACTCTGCTATACTGTTGCTACCTCCAGTGACTTGTGGTTAGTTTAAGAGTCAGGCTCTCTCAAGACTCCGGGACTGCATACTAAGGTTGTCCTACCAGGTCCAGCCTTCTGTTGCTCTGCCCAGCTAGTATTAAGTCACCCTTCAATACCCAGTTCAGAAGCCCTTTCCTTCAGGAAGCCTTCCTGGGCTGCACGTACCCTCCCATCAGGCCCAAGGCCTCTCTGCCCCTATACACCCCACTGATCTGGATCAGCGGCCCCGGCTCTGCACTCATGAAGCAGCCTAGACTTCCTTCTATCACAACCCTGATCACACTAGAGAAGCTACTGGTCTGTCTTTCTCTTAGGTCGTGGGTTCTTCAAGGGCAGAGACCATGTCTTTTCTCTTTATAGCTCCAGCACCTGGCACATGGCCTGGCTGCAGTCATGTACCAAATGTTTTCTGAGAGCCTCCTATGCGCCTGGCACTGGAAATCAGGAGTAAAGGGCAAGGACCAGGCCGCTGTTCTCACAGTGCCCGCAGTCTAACAACCCACATGTTCATTCGGTATGGGGGGAGGACTGAGGTGGAAAATCATACTTGACCACCCAAGGAGCCAGTCTCCATCAGTGTTTCCAACAGAACTTTCTGCAATAATAGAACTGCTCTATATCTGTGCTGGCACTCACCACATGGGGCTATTTTAATTTAAAAGCGTTACAATTAAATTAAAAATCTAGTTCCTCAGCATACACTCACTATTCACATTACAAGTGCTTAATAGCTACACGTGGTGAATGAATTGGGTGGCTATCGTACCGAAAAGAACACTCCAGATTTTCTGATAAGTATCTCCCACACATAAAAAGGTTATAAAAAGGAAACGTGAAACTTTATAGCAGAAAGATTTTAAGGATATGTGTCCTAGGGTCTGCTCGGCTAGGTTCCCATCCTGGCTCCCCTAATTTCCTAATTCTGTGACTCTGAACTTTCAGTTTCCTCATCTGTAAAATGGGGACAATCAAAATGTCTATTTGTAGGGCTGTGATGTGGACTAAATGACATAATCTGGGTGAAGTGTTTAGAATGGTCTGGCACAGGGCAAGTACTCTATAAATGTCAGGTACTATTATTAGAGAGTATTTAAGAAGTAATGAGAAGCCATCTAGAAGGCAGGAAATAAAACACCAATTCCTGTTTCCCACGACTTTACTCAAACCCCTAGAAAACACTTCCTCCCACCTTGTTCAAGGGAGCTCAAATTCTTGGGAAAACAACAAGAGGGTATAGGAACTCCAGGGCCGCATCTATCTCCTTCTTCAGCAGCCTGGCACCTCTCCATGGCTCTAATCTCTCTCTGCAGCTGGTAATCGACATGTTCACAGCCTCCTTATTTTTCAGTCTCACAAGCCCTGCCGGGGTGTTTGTATGTGGTGCTTCTTATCTCAGTTGAGATAAAACACAGCTCAACCTCTGAAATCAGCATTCCCACCAAAATACGGAGAGCAGCTTAGATAGCTCTGAAAATGCTACCTGAAACCTGAACACCCTCCACAGGGTCAAATCCCCAAACTCAGCTTTGGGCTGGATCCATTTCTAGTCTGATTCAGGCTGAATCAGAACTGTCATCAGACTGATTTGAAATAAAATGCTTTGGGGGGAAGGTGCAGGGTGGTGACATGGAAAATCCTACGCAAATTCAAGCTGCCGCTCAGAAGGAAATTCCTACTCTGGGCCTGGAAGAGACTAGTAGTGTCTCAGCTACTGAATCACTGACCATGGCCCTCGGGTCATTCTTGGAACAGATAAAGAAGGAATTTACTTTTTGCTTCTGAAATTGCAAGACTGACAATATCAGGCTGAACGGCCTTAAGGGACCGGCTCACCAGCGCTGGTGAAGTCCTCAGCTTTCCTGTCTTCGGGTCCTTGTGGGTGATCTGGAGTTGGTCCAGGGGCAGAGCTGGCATTGTGCTGCGTGACCCTCCTGAAAGGAATATGGATGGGAAGAAGAGAGCAGACACACAGACTCCTGGGGGCAGGGCCTGCTCTGGGGCTGATCCCAGAGTCAGAAGAGAAGCTTCGACCTCTTGCCTTAGGAGGCTCCTGTTGTGGTTCAGGACCTGGTTCATGCGCCTACTAACCCAGACAAAGTAACTGTTTTTTTGCATAAAGCAGTTCTCAATTGTAGAAGAAAATACTTCCCCAGATGACTTCCACACTTTTTTTTTTTTTTTTTTTTTTTGAGATGGAGTCTCGATCTGTCGCCAGGCTGAAGTGCAGTGGCGCTATCTCAGCTCATGCAGCCTCCGCCTCCCCGGTTCAAGTGATCCTCCTGCCTCAGCCTCCCCAGTAGCTGGGTCTACAGGCACACACCACGCCTAGCTTTTTTTTTTTTTTTTTTAAAGAGACAGAGTCTTACTCTGTTGCCCAGTGAAGTGGTGCGATCATAGCTCTCTGTGGCCTCTAACTCTTGAGCTAAAGCAATCCTCCCACCTCAGCCTCCTGAGTAGCTGGAACTACAGGCATTCACCACTAACGGCCAGCTAATTTTTTAAATTTTTTGTAGAGACAGGCTTTATTTTTTGACAGATGAGTTCTTACTACATCACTTGGGCTGGTCTCAAACTCCTGGGTTCAAATTATCCTCCTGTCTTGGCCTCCCAAAGTGCTGCCTCTGCCTCCCAAAGCGCTCACAGGTGTGAGCCTCTGTGCCCAGCCTGTTTCCACCCACTTTGAGAAGTACTGGCTAAAAATACTTAGATTCTCTTTATTATGGCTCCAGCTCTGTGAGCTCACTAGCCTGTGAGCTCTATGAAGACAGTGCCCAGGCCTCTCCTCTTGCTATCTTTTCTGTGAGCACAGGATTGGTACAGAGGTGGCCTCACCAAATGTTTGAAGAACAACTACATATGAGGACACTCCTTTTAAAACTCTAGCCAGATTTTAAGTCTTTTGAGGGGTGAAGCCATGGGCCTTTCCTCACTTGTGGAGGATGTTAAGATTTTACAATCTCTCTAGGCTTCAGGGAAGAAGTAGATGGAAGAATAGGACATGAGAAGAAGGGAAGAAGGACATGGAAAAACAGGACCAGCAAAAAAGATAATTCATAGAAAACTGACAGTGCAAGCTCCTTTCTACAAAAGCCCAAACTGACCTCACAGTCAGTAAGCGGCAGATCCAAGGTCTCCTGTCTTGCTGTCCAGTGTTCTTTTCACAATATCACTTGGCCTGACCCACAGAAGGGACATACGTGTTAAATGAATCATGGAATAGAAGTGAATTAGGCCCCTCAAAAAACATGCCATAAAAGGCTGGAACAGTCTCAATGACAACACGAAGAGAGACAGAGGCTGGGGTGATGAAACTGTCACCTCTTGAGCCTTCACAGACAAGCAGTGGAGCATGGGGGGACATGAGCTACCAGGTGTGTCATATCTCAGATATTGGGCCAGGCTTAATGATATGAAGAGCTCCTCTAAGTGAATTTCTTTTTTCTTTTTCTTTTTTAAAATAGAGATGGGGTTTTGCCATGTTGCCCAGGCTGGTTTCAAACTCCTGAGCTCAAGCAAACTGCCCATCTTGGCTTCCCAAAGTGCTGGGATCATAGGTGTGAGTGCCTGGTCTCTAAGTGCTTTTCTCAGCATTAACTTACTTGCCCAGTTAACTGGCTTTACATGTATTAACGCTCACAAAAACTCCAAGGTTAGTTCTATTATTATCCTCATTTTATCAGTGACAAAACAGAGGCTCACAGAAAACAAGAAACCTGCCCAAGGTCTCACAGTTAGTAGGTGGTGAAGCAGGCTGGTTCTTAACCATTCACTATACTGTGTCTAGTTAAACTTAGGGGTGGGATTGGGTGAAGGGGTGGAGTGAGAGTCAAAGCACTTCTAGAGGAGACCCTGAGTAGTCTTGATAATAGAAACTGACCAGGAAAGAAGGGTGCCCCAGGCAGAGGAAACAGCAGAGCAAAGGCAAGGAGGTGGACACAGCCTGGCACCCAAGGAACCTTGGTTCCGGCCTGTTATAAAGACTGTGAAAATCCCCACCCTAGAAGGAGTAATGAGAGAGGACCAGTCTGCCTAGTCCTTGACAACTGTTCCAGCTATAGCATCCCAGCAGATCAGACACACATGGTCTCTGCATACATGAGGTGGCCTGAAAAAAAATCACAAGGCAAAGAAAGTAATAAAGAGCTTGGGGTAAGTTTTCATCTTTCAGCTTTGCAAAGCATAGAGAATATCCTCTGCTGCATCTATTTCTAATCAAGTTACTATCTTACTAGCCTCTCACAACAACCCAATTAAGGACAAGGATTACTATGCTCAGATGTCCAAAGAGGGGCCCTGATTTGCTCAAGGTAAATACATTATTGGCCAAGCTGAAACCAAAGCCCAGGTCTTTTGCTAGGGCACCTGGGGCTCTTATGCTGAATATGTTAAAAAATAATAATAATAATTTATTTTCCTAACCCTCTAGCCATGCTGGAAGGCGAGCTGGAAACACCACTGCTCTGCACACCAGTGCAGAAGTCTAAATGACTGACAGCCCCAATTCTTTCCAGGCTTGCCCACGGAAGATGGCTGTGGGAGTGTTGGCTGTGAGACACAGGGTGGAGAAAAAGTCATGAGGAGGAAGCAAGTCTCTACCCTTTAACCTCCAGGCCCTACAGTCCAGGCCTAGACAGGTAGAGAGAGCATTTGCTTTCAGAAGAAATTCACGGCCAGGTGCAGTGGCTTACGCCTGTAATCCCCACACTTGGGAGGCCAAGGCGGGGGGATTGCTTGAAGCCAGGAGTTTGAGACCAGCCTAAGCAACATACTGAGACCTCATCTCTACAAAAAATTCAAAAATTAGGTGTGGTGGTGCACACCTGTAGTCCCAGCTACTTAAGAGGCTGAGGTGGAAGGATCACTTGAGCCCAGGAGATCAAGGCTGCAGTGAGCCATGATGGCACCACTGCACTCCATCCCAGGTGACAGAGCAAGACCCTGTCCCAAAATTTAAAACAAACAAAAAAATTTTTTTTTTTTTTTAAAGAAATTCACCCCTACAAACCATTGCCTGCCAGGGCAATTCAGGTCTAGTCTGGTGTGGTGGTAAGGAGACAGCGCTACAGTCCTACAGCCTGGGTTCAAATCCTGGCTCCACCTTTTCTTATCCATGTTGAGACCTTGAGACAGTTCCCTAACCTCTGTAACTTTTGATTGCCTCTTCTGTAATATCAGAATTGTAATAGGACATAAACTCCCAGGGTTGCCATGAGAAGTAATCAATGTGAAGTGCTCAACCCAGTACGTGGCACATAATAAGCACTCAATAAAATTTAGTTATTATTCAAGTCTCAACCAGAGGCAAGACACTTTGGGCTTTCTGGTTTATTCAGCAAACAATTCCTGAATATAATCTGGGTCCTAGGCATATAACTGACTATCATTTGGCATTAAAGCTGTAAGAGGAAATGTCCAAAACTAGAGTACAGTAGAGAAATGAAGGATGTTACAAAGAAGGTGATCTATAACCTGGATGTTGAAGAATAGGGGGAAAAGGTGACATTCCAAGCAGAGAGCAAGCATGAACAAAAGCTCAGAGTCTTAAAATGTGTGGCTCTGGGTTGGGTGAGGTGGCTCCCGCCTGCAGTCTCAGCACTTTGGGAAGCCGTGGCAGGAGAATTGCTTGAGCCCAGGAGAGTGAGGTTGCAGGGAGTCATAATATATCACTGAACTCCAGCCTGGGGGACACAGTGAGACTCTGTCTAAAAAGTGTGGCTTTGAAGGAAGAGAGAGACATTTGGTGTTGCTGAAAACACAAGGTCAGATAGGGGATGACAGAAGTGAAGAGAGAAGAGAAGCTGGATAGGGAAGACAGGACCAGTTTAAAAAGAGCCTCATAATAGCTCGAACCCGGGAGACGAAGGTTGCAGTGAGCGGAGATCACGTCATTGCACTCCAGCCTGAGAGACAGAGCGAGACTCCATCTCAAAAAAAAGCCTCAATGCTACACTAAAGATTTTAGTATTTCACCTGAAAGCAGTGAGGACTCACGTAAGTATGGGAGAGACATGACCAGAAAGAGATGATGACAACCTGGTGGCAGAAAAGACCTTTTATAAACCATGGGAGAGCAAACAGTATGTTAATCATTTCACGTATTTCATTTTTTTTTTTTTTTTTTTGAGATGAAGTCTCACTCTGTCACCCAGGCTAGAGTACAGAGGAACGATCTCGGCTCACTGCAACCTCTGCCTCCCGGGTTCAAGAGATTCTCCTGCCTCAGCCTCCCTAGTAGCTGGAATTACAGGCGCATGCCTGGCTAATTTTTGTGTTTTTAGTAGAGAGAGGGTTTTGTCATGCTGGCCAGGCTGGTCTGGAACTCCTGACCTCAGGTGATCCGCCCGCCTTGGCCTCCCAAAGTGCTGGGATTACAGGCATGAGTCACTGCCCGGCCATTCAAATATTTTTGAGCACCTATTATGTGGCAGGCACTGATGCCCAGAGAATATTAAGGTGGGCAAATAACAAACCTGGTCCTGCCCTTCACAGAGCTTACAGTCATAATGGGGAAAGACAGATACTTTTCCAATTAGCCATACAAACAAATAAAAACCAATACCATGATGTAGCTATGTAGGTAAGGCTCACGAAGCTGTGGCAGCATTTAAAAGAGAGACCTGGCTTGAGGGAGGAGGGATGTCAAGGAAGACCTGAGTTTTTGTCTAAAGCATGGGTACAAATTAACTAGGCAGGGGTGGGCACGATGGCTCATGCCTGTAATCCCAGCACTTTGGGAGGCCCAGGCAGGCAGATCACCAGGTCAGGAGATTGAGACCATTCTGGCTAACAAGGTGAAACCCCGCCTCTACTAAAAATACAAAAAAAAAAAAAAAAAATAGCTGGGCGTGGTAGCGCATGCCTGTAATCCTAGCTACTCGGGAGGCTGAGGCAGGAGAATCGCTTGAACCCAGGAGGTGGAGGTTGCAGTGGGACGAGATCGCGCCACTGCACTCCAGCCTGGGCGACAGAGCAAGACCCCGTTTTGGGGGGGGGGAAGAAATTAACTAGGTAATCTGAACTTTAAGTTTCAAAAGGACAAACAATAATCACGACTATTTCTGTGCCACCACTGTATTCCCCTGCCAGGCAGGACAGCAAAAGCCAAAAGCTAAGAAAGAGAGGGGAGCTCCCTACAAGCACCCAATTACAATATGGCCTGGGAACATCCCTGGGGCTACTGCTCCCTCAGTTTCTTTGTCATCATTCCTCTAGTCTCTCAATTGAATATTACTCTCCTCAGAGACCTTCTGATTGCTTTGCCTATAGTATCTACTCTCCCAGTTAGTGTCACAGCTTTAATGACCTCGTGCATTTGCTTGTGGTTGACCATCTCCTCCCACTAGACTGTAAGCTCCATGAGAGCAGAAGCCTTGTCTGTCTTGCTTTATTTGTATCCCCCATGCCTAGATTTGTGTCTGGCACATAGGAAGCACTCCACAAATATTTGCTGAACGAATGAGTGAACCCTGAAGAAACTGAAGCCCTGGGTGTGAGGACGTGGGGGGATCGTGGCTGGTCCAAGACCACTCTGGGGCCGAACTTCGAACCCGTGGCTCCTGACCCTGGCGGCCAAGTCTTGGCGGGTGGGGGAGGGGCTCACAACCCCTCAGCGTACGCTTGGGCCCCGCAATGGAGGCCAGAGGGTGGGAAAGCCAAGGCTGCCCAAGGCACAGCCGCGGCTCCTCCGAGGCCTCTTGCCCTGCATCCGGCAGGGACCAGCCACACACTCACCTCGGCGGCTCCACCACCAGCTCTATGCCTCCACCTCCGCCGCCGCCGCCGCCGCCGCCGCCGCCGCCGCCCACGGTGACAGCTCCCTGAGCGCCCGCACTTCCGGGGTCAAACGGCGATTCCGCAGGAGCAGACAGGAAGTCTCGGCCTGGCCCCGCCCCCAGAGCAGAGCAAACTACCGCCGGGAAGCCGGACCCGGGCAGCACCTCAATTCTTTTTTTTTTTTTTTTTTTTTTTTTTTGAGACGGAGTCTCGCTCTGTCACCCAGGCTGGAGTGCAGTGGCCAGATCTCAGCTCACTGCAAGCTCCGCCTCCCGGGTTCACGCCATTCTCCTGCCTCAGCCTCCCGAGTAGCTGGGACTACAGGCGCCGCCACCTCGCCCGGCTAGTTTTTTGTATTTTTAGTAGAGACGGGGTTTCACTGTGTTAGCCAGGATGGTTTCGATCTCCTGACCTCGTGATCCGCCCGTCTCGGCCTCCCAAAGTGCTGGGATTACAGGCTTGAGCCACCGCGCCCGGCCTAGCACCTCAATTCTTAAGACTCCGCCCCACACTCGGCAGTCTGTAGCCACGCCTCCTTCCCCTCCTACCTCCCCTACGTGATTACACCTCTCGGGAAATCCAAGTTGTGCACCTGAGAAGGCGTCTCGGAATCCCCGGCTTCCACCTTCTGCCCGACCTCCTTAGTCACCGTTTTACATATTTAATCCAGAATAGAAATTTTAACAAGTCAAAAGCACGAACATAATATTAAGCAGATGTACGAATACAGACTGCGATTTCATTTACGGGAAATTCTGGACCAGACAGAACTCATGAGTGGTGATGGTGTTAAGATTGGTGGTTTCCTCTGGGGCTGAGGACTGGGAGGGGCCACAAGTGAGGCTGGGGTCACCCCTGTCTTCATCTCGGTGGTAGCCACGTAGATGTGTTCACTTTGGAAAATTCATCAAATTGTACACTTAAAATTTGTGCACTTTTCTGTATGTATGCAATACAGTTTTTTTGTTTTGGTTTTTGTTTTTTAATGAAGGTACAAGTATAGCTATCCTAAGAGAAGGATGCAGTTTTTCTACAGAATGCCTTAGGTAATGTAGGTTTAGTGGTTCCTAAGTCTGGCTATGGATCAGAATCATCACAGAAAACTCGTTAAGAACACACATCCCTGGCTTCATCTCAGTGCCTGGCACACAGTAAGAATTCAAAACCAACCACCATCATTATTGAGGTGTTATAGAAGCCCCCGAATGGAGAACACAACCCCACCCTAGGATTGTGAAATATTTCCCAGGACCCTCCTGCCAACCCCTGCTATCTGTACTAGGGCTACAAGTAATGCTTAGTCCAGTGCCTGTCCTCAAGGAGCTTACAAAATAGGGAGTGCAAGAAAACCAATAGCAACGAGTCAATGTCATGAATGCAAGGTGCTGAGGAAATAGGAGATGGCCTGTAAACCAGAAATGAGATGAGAGGGGCTGGATTTTATATTAGTTTTGTATTGCTGCATAACATATTACCACAAACTTATAACAACACACTGCTTGCCACTTATAACAAACACATTTATTTATTTATTTTGAGACGGAGTCTCACTCTGTTGCCAGGCTGGAGTGCAGTGGTGCGATCTTGGCTCACTGTAACCTCCGCCTCCCAGGTTCAAGCGATTTTCCTGCCTCAGCCTCCCAAGTAGCTGGGACTACAGGCACGTGCCACCACCCCCAGCTAATTTTTGTATTTTTAGTAGAGACGGGGTTTCACCATGTTGGCCAGGATGGTCTCGATCTCTTGACCTCGTGATCCGCCCGCCTTGGCCTCCCAAAGTGCTGGGGTTACAGGCGTGAACCACCATGCCTGGCCAACAAACACATTTATTATCTCACATTTTCTGTGAACCAGGAATCTGAGGATGGCATAGTCGGCTCCTCTGCATCAGGGTCACCCACAAGACTGCAATCAAGGTATCAGCCAGGGCTGGAGTCTCATTTAAAGACTCAACTCAAAAAGGGTCTGCTTCTGAGTTCCCATGGTTACTGGCTAAATTCAGTTCCTTAGTGGTTGTTGGACTAAGGGTCTCAGTTTCTAGCTGGATTTTGGCCAAAGGCTTGTCACGTAGGCTTCTCCAGTGTAAGCAGCCTACTTCATCAAAGCATGAAAGCCTAAAAGTTAACAGGGAAGCCAAGAGTGATGGCACATGCTTGTAGTTCCAGCAGGTTGGGAGGCTGAAGCAGGAGGATTTTTTGCTCCTAGGAGTTCAAATAGAGCCTGAGCAACATAGCAAGACCCAGTCTCTAAAAATAAAAATAAAAAAAAATTCAAAGAAAGCATGAAAAAATTCAAAGAGGCTGGGCACAGTGACTCATGCCTATAATCCCAACCCTTTGGGAGGCTGAGGTAGGAAGATTGCTTGAGCCCAGAAGTTTGAGGCCATCCTAGGCAATATAGCGAGACTTCGTCTCTACAAAAAATAATTAAAAATTAGCCAAGCATGGTGGTGCATGCCTGTAGTCCCAGCTGCTTAGGAGATTGAGGCAGGAGGATTGCTTGAGCCCGGGACTTCGAGGCTGCAGTTAGCCGTGATCACACCACTGTACTCCAGCCTGCACGACAGAGCAAGACCCTGTCTCAAACAAACAAAAGGAGGCAATGGGAGAGTCTACTAGCAAGAGAGAAATTACAATATCATGTAACCTAATCATGAAAGTGACATCACTTTTACCGTGTTCTATTTGTTAGTAGCAAGTCACAGGATTTGCCCACAGGGGATTACACAAGAGCAGGAATACCAAAAGATGTGAATCAATGGAGGCCATTCTAGAGTCTGCCTGCCACAGATACTTAGAGGACACATATCAAGCCCAGGTCTGCAGCAGAGGAAGTAGAGGTGCAGAGAGATAAAGACAATTGTGATAGTAATGATCACATTTGTCAAACCCTTGCTTCATCCCAGGCACTGGAATAAGCATTTAACGTATATTATCTCTTTGACTTTTTTTTTTTTTTTTTAATGAGATGGAATCTCACTCTGTCACCCTGGTTGGAGTGCAGTGGCACGATCTTGGCTCACTGCAACCTCCGCCTCCCAGGTTCAAGCCATCCTCCCTCCTCAGCCTCCCTCGTAGCTGGGACTACAGGCGCATGCCACCACACTGGGCTAATTTTTGTATTTTTAGTAGAGATGGTGTTTTGCCATGTTAGCCAGGCTGGTCGCGAACTCCTGACCTCAGGTGATCTGCCCATCTTGGTCTCCCAAACTGCTGGGTTTACAGGTGTGAGCCACTGAGCCAGGTGCTCCTTGACTCTTTGTAAGAATGATGAGGTAGATGCTATTATTACCCCATTTTAAAGAGAGGTTTAAAGACTAGACCAGAGTCACAGAGCTGGTAAGTGGGTGGAGTGGGGATTTGAATTCAGCCCTGTTTAACCACAGAGCCTATCCTCATAACCTCCCTACCAGGAGCCCTTCCCAAGCTCCAAGAGATCTCAAGTGCCACAAGCTGTGTCAGAACAGTGAATGTTTCCCTTTGTTGCTGTTAGTATTATTATTTTATTTATTTATTTATTTAGAGATAGGGTCTCCCTCTGTCACCCAGGCTGGAGTGCAGTGGCGCGATCATGGCTCATTTCAGCCTCTGCCTCCTGGGCTCAAGCAGTTCTCTTGCCTCAGTCTCCTGAGTAGGTGTGACTACAGGCATGTACCACCGTGCCTGGCTAATTTTTAATTTTTTTGTAGAGATGGTATCTCAATATGTTGCCCAGGCTGGTCTTGAACTCTTGGGCTCAAACAATCCTCCCACCTCAGCCTCCCAAAGTGCTGGGATTACAGCCACCATGACAGCCTGTTGCTGTCATTTTTGGAAAACTGATCTTCTGCTGACATGGAAGGGACAGAAAAAGGTGCCAGAAACTGTGTGTTTTGTTTTGTTTTGTTTTGTTTCTTCTCTGTCATCCACACACACTGGACGCATGGAAAATGCAATCTGTATCCTGGTGACTGGTTGGGAGAAAATCACATACAGCAGTCTTTGGTCCAGGAAAAACTTAAAATAATAGTTCCGGAAAAAATATATGCACTGATTCCATCTTTTCCTATGGGTACAAAGATATTCGTATCACAAAGGTTTTGGAACTAAATAACATGACTGTAAGAAGTCAAAACATCCAATAAGTCACTAACTTCTCCAAATGTATCTGTTTTCTCATCTGTTAAACAAGATAGTTAATATCCACCTCCTCATTAGAAGGCTTAAGGCTGGATGTGGTGACTCGTGCCTGTAATTGCAGCACTTTGAGAGGCTGAAGTGGGAGGATTGCATGAGGCCAAGAGTTCGAGACCAACCGGGCAACACAATGAGACTTAGTCTCTCAAAAAATAAAAATGAAAAAACTAGCTGGGTGTGGTAGCACACACCTGTAGCCCCAGCTACTCTGGAGGCTGAGATGGGAGGATAGTTTGAGCCTGGGAGGTGGAGGCTGCAGTAAGCTATGGTTGTGCCACTGCATTTCAGTGTCAAAACAAAACAAAACAGAAGGCTTAAATGAGATAATATAGACAATGCCAAGAACATAGTAGGTGCTCGAAAAATGTTAGTGAAAAGGAAGGAAGGAAGAAAGGAGACTCCCTATCAGCTGGAGTGTTAACTTTTACATTTCTTTCATCTTTCTCCCTTGCCGAAAGAGCTTAATGAGGAATGTTGGTTTACAAAGGACACATTCTTGTCTCAGCTAATATGTGTCCAACTGAAATTAAATTTAAAAGCCGGGTTAACAGGAGAGGACTCAAATCATGCATAAGTCATTTGCAAACATGCAAATACAGAGTAATTTCTTGGCCTGGCTTCTCCTCTAGATTAAAAGAAAAACAACTAAGAACAACTATTTGGGTTGGCAAAAGAGAGGAGTGTCCGTGGTTCGTATAACCAACAAAGTCTAGGGGTAACTAGGGAGAAAACTGTCAATATTCGGTGCTACAAAATAGACATTGAAATATCTAGGTCTGAGTCTTGCCTGGCCCAGACACTCTGAGTCACCTCAGATGAATCAGTGTTCCCTTCTTTTGCATGTCAGTCCTCCAGCAAGCATGTGTTTGCAGAGCACTCATTGTTGAGATTAGCTGTTGTTTGGCGTCCAGTGTTTATTTCCTCTGTTTTCCTACCAATAGCAACTTGATCACTCCTTAGGGAACCGTCACTCCCATTTCAATATGTATGGAGTGGCATTGACCCTTTACCCAGAGTTTGAATGTCCAAAATTGTATTAGTCATCTAGGGCTATGCAACAAATCATCCCAAAATACAGCAGTTTAAAACAGTAATCCCGGCCGGGCGCGGTGGCTCAAGCCTGTAATCCCAGCACTTTGGGAGGCCGAGGCGGGCGGATCACGAGGTCAGGAGATCGAGACCATCCTGGCTAACACGGTGAAACCCCATCTCTACTAAAAAAATACAAAAAACTAGCCGGGCGAGGTGGCGGGTGCCTGTAGTCCCAGCTACTCTGGAGGCTGAGGCAGGAGAATGGCGTAAACCCGGGAGGCGGAGCTTGCAGTGAGCTGAGATCTGGCCACTGCACTCCAGCCTGGGCGACAGAGCGAGACTCCGTCTCAAAAAAAAAAAAAAAAAAAAAAAAAACACTAATCCCAGCACTTTGGGAGACTGAAGAGGGAGGATTACGAGGTCAGGAGATTGAGACCATCCTGGCTAACATGGTGAAACCCCGTCTCTATTAAAAATACAGAAAAACTAGCCAGGTGTGGTGGCGGGTGCATGTAGTCCTAGCTACTTGCTAGGCTGAGGCAGGAGAATTGCTTGAACCTGGGAGGCAGAGGTTGCAGTGAGCCAAGACCACACCATGCACTCCAGCCTGGGCAACAGAGCAAGACTCCGTCTAAACAAAACAAAACAAAACATTAATAATAGTTTTTTAGGCCAGGTGCAGTGGCACATGCTTGTAATCCCAGCACTTTGGGAGGCCAAGGTGGGAGGATCACTTGGGCCCAGGAGTTCAAGACTAGCCTGGGCAACATAGTGAAACCCCATCTCAATTTAAAAAAATAGTTTATTATCCCATACGGTGTCTGTGGGTTGGGAGTTCCAAAGTGGCTTGGCTGGGTGGTTCTGGCTTAGGGTCTCTCAGGAAGATGCAATCAGATGTCAGCTAGGACTGAAGACTTGATTAGAGCTGAAGGATTCACTTCTGCGGTGGATCGTTTACTCACATGATTGCTGGGTTGGTACTGGCTATTGGCAAGGGGTCTCGGTTCCTCTCTACAGGGCTAGTTGAGTGTCCCCACCACATGGCCCCTGGCATCTCTCAAAGCGAACAATCTAAGAGATCAAAGCAGAAGTACCAATGTCTTTGTGGCCTAGCTTTAGATGTCACAAACTATCACTTCAGCCACATTTCTACTGCTCACATAGGCCAGTCTTGATTCAGTGTGGGAGGGGTCTTACTATACAAGGACATGGATATCAGACGGCAAGATCACTGGGTGCCATCTTGGAAGCTGCCACATCAATCTAATATGAGCCTGGATAAATGGCATGTTCTAAACCCTCAGTCACAGTGATTGGCTCAAGAGTGGATACTTGATGTTCAATTGTTTTTTTTAAGAGACAGGGTCTATATTGCCCAGGCCAGTCTCGAACTCCTGGTCTCAAGTGACCCTCCCACCTCAGCCTCCCAAAGTCCTAGGATTACAGGCATGAGCCATTCCATCCAGTCTACCAAATCTATCCAGTGATACCCAATTTTGGTATCTTTATTTGAAATCAAAAGGAAAGAGAAGCTCTCCCTCTGATGAGATTGTTAGTAGTAAGAATAAACTTATGCTGGCTGGAGGCCACCACCTAGAACCTGAGAATGAAGCCAACTCAGAGAACTGCAGAGCCAAGAAAATGAATGATAAGCAGAGAAAGAATAAAAGAGAGAGATGACATCATTTGAACCCTGGATCTAGGCAAACCTGAATTCAGGTACCCTGAAGCTTTTCTCATGCCTGTTTTGCTTAAGCCATTTTGAGTTGGGCTTCTGTCCTAATACAACTTTTAGATGCTCAGTCCTCCTCCTGTTTAGTTGACCAGCCTTTTCTAAAGATTATGACTGGTACCCACTGGGGCAAGAGGGGTGAGATTGTTAACTGTTCAAGATCATGACCAGAAACAGTGGCTGGCATTTCAAGTTGCTAGATTAGGGATAAGGAGATATTAGCTTCTGGATAGACCAGGTATACCTTGGGTACCCACCAATTGGTATTCTTTTATTAGATCAGTGGTGTTCTGGAGAGGTACATGGTAAAGAGGTAGCTGATGGATTGGTTGTACAGTCTAATGATGTAAGTGTTAAGCCCATTTATATCCCTTAATTACAAGGCAAACTGGACAAGTTGCTTAGCTTATCTAAGCCTCTGTTTCCTTAGCTGTATAATAATGTTTGTTCAACCTACTATAATCACTCAGCAACAAATATTCATTGAGCACCTACCATGTGCCAGTTATCATCAATAAAGTAATGATTCAATTCCAGCCTTCAAGGTTTTCAGAAGTCTTGTCAGAAATATGAATAAAACATAAATTATATAGCACGGTTTAAGAAGTATTGTGATAGGCATATACATAATGTTTTGCGGTCATAACGGAAAAACCTTTTTTTTTTTTGAGACAGAGTTTTGCTCTTGTCACCCAGGCTGAAGTGTAATGGTGCAATCTCGGCTCACTGCAACCTCTGCCTCCCAGGTTCAAGTGATTCTCCTGCCTCAGCCTCCTGAAGTAGCTAGGATTACAGGCACCCACCACCATGCCCTGCTATTTTTTTGTATTTTTAGTTGAGATGGGGTTTCACCATGTTGGCCAGGCTGGTCTTAAACTCCTGACCTCAGGTGATCCACCGGCCTCGGCCCCCCAAAGTGCTGAGATTACAGGCATGAGCCACCGTGCCTGGCCAAAAGTTTTTTTTTTTTTTTTTTTTTTTTTTGAGACAAAGTCTCACTCTGTTTCCTAGGCTGGAGTTCAGCGGCACCATCATTGCTCACTGCAACCTGGGACTCCTAGGCTCAAGTGATCCTTCCACCTCAGGCTCCCAGCTGGTATTGCAGGTGTGAGCCACCACACCCAGCCAGGAAAAGCATCGTATGTAGTAGGATATACATGGACTCTCTGGGGAGGATGCTGTTTAATCTGAGTTTTCAGGAAATCTAGGAACTGACAGGTTAGTAGAACTTAACAAGGAAAGGAGCAAAGACCCAGAGGTGTAAAAGAAGATGGACCATTCAGGTAATTGCAAGTAAATGTGTATAGCTTGAATCTCAGAGTTTAAAGGCATTTTAAGGAGAGGCCAGATTATGGAGGGCTTTGTGGACCATGCTAAGCAACTGATGGTGGGGAAGGTCCTGGAGGGTTTGAATGGAGCTGAGAAATTTTTAGAAAGATAACTCTAGTAGTCAATGGTAGGCAGTCTTGTGAAAAGAATAAAAGAAAAAAAGGTAACTCTAATAGCCATGACAGTGGACAGAATAGATGATAGCAAGAATGGAGCTAGGGCTGGTGCAGTGGTTCACGTCTGTAATCTTGACAGTTTGGGAGGCCAAGATGGGAGAATCACTTGAGCCCAGGACTTTGAGACCAGCCTAGGCAACATAGAGAGGCCCTGTCTCTTCAAAAAAATATAAAAAGTTGGGTGTGGTGGCTCATGCCTCTAGTACCAGCTACTTGGGAAGCTGAGGCAGGAGGATCACTTGACCCCAGGAGGTTGAGGCAGCAGTGAGCCATGATGATGCCACTGCACTCCAGCCTGGGTGACTGGCTGACAGAGCAAGACCTTGACTTAAAAAAAAAATAAAGGAATGGAGCTAGGCCTGTGTCACAGTTATCTGTTGCTGCATAATAAACTACCCCCAAATTTAGTGGCTTATAAAGATGTATTATGTCTCATGATTCTGTGAATTGGCTGGGCTAAGCTGAGTGGTTCTTCTGCTCCACGTAGTGTCAGCTGGTGTTATCATTTGGTTACATTGAGTTGCGTGCTCATTTGAGGCTGGAACGTCCCAGACAGCATCATTCATATGTCTGGCATCTGAGTTGGGGTAGCTGGAATAGCTGGCAGCTGGGTGGGGCTCTCTTGCCACATGGTGTCTCTCATCATTCAGTAGTCTAGTCCAGCAGCTCTCAAGCAGCGGTGATTTTCTCCCACAGGGGACATATGGCAATGTCTGGAGACATTTCTGGTTGTCACTACTAGAGGAACTAGGAATTAGAGGCCAGGGATGCTGCTAAACATCCTGCAATACACAGAACAGCCTCACCACAAAGAACTATCTGACCCAAAGTATTAATAATGATGAGCTTGAGAAATGGTGGTATAGCCGGAGCTTCTGTGTGGTGGTTTAGACCCCAAGAGGGTAAAAAATGGAAAACGTATTTCTTTTCTTTTCCTTCTTTCTTTTCTTTCTTTTTCTTTTGAGACTGAGTTTCACTCTGTTACCCAGGCTGGAGTGCAGTGGCATGATCTCAAGTCACTGCAGCCTCTACCTCCTGGGTTCAAGTGATTCTCCTGCCTCAGCCTCTAGGGTAGCTGAAATTATAGGCACTTGTCAACGCACCCAGCTAATTTTTGTATTTCAGTAGAGATGGGGTTGTACCATGTTGGCCAGTCCTCACCCTCCCAAAGTGCTGAGATTACAGGTATGAGCCACTGTGCCTGGCCTGTTTTTTGTTTTCTTGAGACAGAGTCTCACTTTGTCTGTCACCCAGGCTGGAGTACAGTGGTGCCAACATGACTCACTACAGCCTCGACCTCATGGGCTCAAGCAATTCTCCTGCCTCAGCCCCACCAAGTAGCTGGGACCACAGGCGCATGCCATCATGCCCGACTAATTTTTGTGTTTTGTGTAAATATGGGGTTCTGCCATGTTGCCCATGCTGGTCTTGAACTCCGGGGCTCAAGCAATCTACCTGCCCTGGCCAACCAAATTGCTGGGATTACAGGCAGGAGCCACCATGCCTAGCCAAGAAACTGCCATATTTCTTTTCTTTTCTTTCTTTTTTTTTTTTTTTGAGATGGAGTTTCTCTCTTGTTGCCCAGGCTGGAGTGCATTGGCTCCATCTTGGCTCACTGCAACCTCCACCTCCCATGTTCAAGCGATTCTCCTGCGTCAGCCTCCCAAGTAGCTGGGATTACAGGCATGCACCATCATGCTTGGCTAATTTTGTATTTTTAGTAGAGATGGAATTTCTCCATGTTGGTCAGGCTGGTCTCAAATTCCCAACCTCAGGTGATCCGCCTGACTTGGCCTCCCAAAGTGGTGGGATTATAGGCATGAGCCACGGCATCTGGCCGAAGCTGTCATATTTCTTTTTATGTATGTATGTATGTATGTATGTATGTATGTATGTATGTATCTTTGTAAGACCTCTCAGGGATGAATGAAGCTGCCATTTTTCTCAAGCCCTAGGCTCTGGAACGCCACACTATCAATTCGTCCACATTCTATTGGTCAAAGCAAGTTACAAAGCCAGCTCTGATTCAAGTGGAGAGAAATTAGTCCTTCTCCCCCATTCATGGGCAACTACTGGTCTGTTTTCTGTCTTACAGATCTTTGGTGACCGTTTTAACAGGAAATCAACCACAGCCAGCGAGATCATTTAATAAAAAATATTCATGTGAGAAGTAATAGCGGTGTGAGCTCAACCATTGGCAAAGTGTCCTCATGAGAAAATGAAATAATGGCAGTTGAAATCTCTTTGCAAAGTGTCACATAAATATATTAATTTCATAATCCACACTGTCCTCAGCCAGGAACTGCTGTCCCCAGCAGCTTTCTGTTAAGCCAGGTTTTCTTTCAATAGGCCTCCATTCTGTGTCTGTCCAATCCCCTGGCCTCTGTCGGATTCATCAAAGCTTCTGCTGACTCCAGAAGATTCTAGAGAATGATCACTGCAGTGAAAAGTCTCAAATCATCCTCCAGGGCCCCTAATAACAAAACATCTGCTTGTCATTGTCTCCTACCCCTTTTGGTTTTAGTGAGAAAACAGCGTTAAGTGATGATAATGGTAAACAACTTAAAAACCAGGTCTCCTGGCTTCCAGGAAGAGAGCTTTAATTTGAAGGCAGCTAATTATCCATTCATTATAATTTACAAATAGTGGTTGTCTTGCCTCCTGTCACTGGTCTGTGAACAACAGTCAGAAAGATGAAAAAAAAAGTCAGAGTTAACACGTTTTAGAAATCAGAGGGCAGAGAATCCCCCAAATCGAAGAAAACGCTTACAGAACATGTAATTCAAACCTCTCATTTTATGGATAAGGAAACTGAGGCCCAAAGAGGGAATGGGACCTTTCAGAATTACCTAGCAGTGGGGGAGATGGCAGAATGGGCACCGGAACCAAAGTTTCCATGCTGGCTCTAGCCTAAAGCCCCACCCAGGGAGATGAAAGGGTGGTTCTGTCTGCTTCCATGCAGCCTGGAGACTCTGCACTCAGACCACCCATCAAAGTGGCAGTTGGCATGTTCAGGTCTCTCTATAATCATCAGGGTGGGACAATAAAGCCACAGAACCAGGAGGTAGAAACAATTCCTCAAACGCTGGGACGTGGTTTAAATTCAGAGGGGTTTGGGGCAGAGAGCATTTTGCTTCACGTCAAGATTTAACATTTTTTATTTGGTAGCATCTTGTACATTCTTTTTTTTTTTTTTTTTTGAGACAGGGTCTTGCTCTGTTGCCCAGGCTAAAGTGCAGTGTCAGTGATCACAGCTCACTGAAGCCTTGACCTCCTGGCTCAAGCAATCCTCCTGCCTCAGCCTCCTGAATAGGTGGAATTACAGGTGCAAGTCACTCTGCCCAGCTATTTAAAAAAATTTTTTTCTTAGAGATGAGGTCTTGCTCTGTTGCCCAAGCTGGTTTCAAACTCCTGGACTCAAGCGATCCTCACAGCTCAGCCTCCCAAAGTGTTGGGATTACAGGCGTGAGTCACCATGTCCAGCCACATCTTGTACTTTCCATGCAGGATCTGAAAGGAAGGAATTTCAGGAGGTCTCCGGCTACCCTGGTGATGGGAAAGATTGATACTTGGCAGTTTTGGCCATCAAACCTGGGGTTTCAATCCAGTGGAATATCGCCAGCTCTTCAGATTTCCTTGAGAGAGTTTGAAAAGAAGTTACTGGAAGATTTACCTTGACCATCATGAAAAAAAGGGAACCCTACTTTCTCTTCTTGCTAGGTATCTACTCTCTGGGCTTGCACAGTCCCCAGAGATTTCAGTATGCCGCTGCTCTGACCTAATTCCTTGAGTGCAATGGCCCCTTCACACCTCAGGGAACTAGCCCATGCTGCTTCCTCGGCCTCAAATAACCCCCTGCTCTCCTTGTCAAGGAAAAGCCTCCTCTTCATTTCATCTTTTCCCAGGCTATAATCACTTTCCTGATACACGCATTTCTGGCCAGCTCCCTTCACTTCCCTTGTGTATCACTGGTCACAGCTTATCTCCCTGTATTTATGTGTGGTCAATGAATGATTGACTCCTTCATTAGACTATGTGTTCTGACAAATTAGAGACCTCATCTGTTTTGTTCACCAACCTTATCCCCAGTGCTTGGCTTGGTACCTGGCATCTTATAGTGTGCAATAAATATTTGCTGACTGAATGATTGAATCAAAGTGTTAGGATAATCTAGACCAACTCTTCCAATTCTAAGTAAGAACTGTAGTCCAGAGACGGGCAATGAATTGCCCAGGGTCACATAGAAGGTGTCTAATAGCTCCTTGTTGATTACTGACTTCCTTAAAATACCTTGGCCCTGAGACAGGGCCATTTTGAGGAGAGGCAAGACTGAGAGACTGAGCTGTTTTCCATGCTGTTTTAGTCCATTTGTGTTGTTAATACAGAACACTTGAGATTGAGCTATTTACAAAGATCATCAATTTATTTCTTTTTTTTTTTCTTGATTCAGAGTCTTGCTCTGGTGCAATCTCAGCTCACTGCAAGCTCTGCCTCCCAGGTTCACGCCATTCTCCTGTCTCAGCCTCCCAAGTAGCTGGGACTACAGGCGCCCACCACCAGGCCCAGTAAATTTTTTTGTATTTTTAGTACAGGCGGAATTTCACCATGTTAGCCAGGATGGTCTCGATCTCCTGACCTCGTGATCCGCCCACCTTGGCCTCCCAAAGTGATAGGATTACAGGCGTGAGCCACTGCGCCCAGCCTACAAAGAACATAAATTTATTTCTAACGGTTCAGGAGGCTGGGAAGTCCAAGATTAAAGCACTAGCAGCTTTGGTTGTCTGGTGAGGACTTGCTTTCTTGCTTCCAAGATGGTGCCATGTTGCTATATCCTTCAGAGAGAAGGAACACTGTGTTCTTGCATGGCAGAAGGAGGAAGGGCAAGAGGGTTGAACTTCCTTCATCAAATCCTTTTATGAGGCCGGACATGGTGGCTCATGCCTGTAATCCCAGCACTTTTGGAGGCCGAGGTGGGTGGATCACCTGAGGTCAGGAGTTCAAGAGCAGCCTGGCCAACGTGGTGAAACCCTATCTCTGCTAAAAATACAGAAAATTAGCTGGGCATGGTGGCAGGCGCCAGTAATCCCAGCTCCTTGGGAGGCTGTAGCAGGAGAATTGCTTGAACTCGGGAGGCGGAGATTGCAGTGAGCCAAGATTGTGGCCCTGCGCCCCAGCCTGTGCAACAAGACAAAAAAAAAAAAAAATCCTTTCATGAGGGCGCCTAACTCAATCACCTTGTAAAGGCTCCGCCTTTTAATACTATCACATTGGCAACATCTGAATTTGGAGGCGACCCAGTCAAACCATAGCACACATTCTGAACAACTGTAATTCCTCTCCTTAACAGAAGGCTCCCCATGAGCCACGAATTCTAAACCCAGGTCCATGAAGGGGCTCCCAAGATCTGTGTCCCTCTTGAATTGTACACAGTTGTGTTTGGGGAACATTTTTCAGAAGAGGGGCTGAGAGGCTTCATCTGATCTTCAAAGAAACATCCTCAAAAGGCTAAGAGCCACTCACAGCAGCACCCTGGTGAACTTCTTGTTCCCTTCTAGTTAGAAAAGCCATCTCAAGGCCCAAGAATCTCTGGTGATAGAAACATGGCTTAGTGTGAGGCTGAGAGGCAGGCAGTGATCAGGGCAGTGGTCAGGGGTTAATACATGGAATCAGAAATACATTTTCAGCTTCAATTGGTTAGGGATGTCAGGGAAAGCTTACTGTAGTAGGTGCCAATCAAGCTGGGCTGTAATGGACTGTGAAAGTTCAAGAGGCTGGAAGTGATGTGGGGAGGGAAACACAGTTCAGAATTCCCTTTAGGAAGTCCCAATGTCTTCACCAATGCCCATTCCCAAAAGGGGGGCTTGTTTAAATTGTCCAGTATTGGTGTCATTTTCATCCAGAGATCATCCTGGATGTAGAGTTTCTTTTCCCCTTTCCCTTTATTTTATTTTTTATTTTTTTGAGTTGGATTCCCACTCTCGCTCAAGCTGGAGTGCAGTGGTGTGACCATGGCTCACTGCAGCCTTGAACTCCTGGTCTCATGTGATCTTCTTGCCTCAGCCTGTCAAGTAGCTAAGATTATAGGCATTGGCTATTTTTTTTTTTTTTAAAGAGATGAGATCTTACTATGTTGCCGAGGCAGGTCTCGAACTCCTGGGCTCAAGTGATCCTCCTGCCTTGGCCTCTCAAAGTGCTGGAATTACATTATAGGTGTGAGTTGCTGCACCTAGCCCCTTCTCCCTTTATTTTTTATCATTTTATTTTCTTTTAATTTAATTTAATTTATATTATATTATATATATATATATATATATATATATATATATATATATACTTTTTTTTTTTTTGAGACAGAGTCTTGCTCTGTCACCCAGGCTGGAGTGCAGTGGTGTGATCTCGGCTCACTGCAAGTTCCTCCTCCTGGGTTCATGCCATTCTCCTGCCTCAGCCTCCCGAGTACCTGGGACTACAGGCACCTGCCACCACGCCTGGCTAATTTTTTCGTATCTTCAGTAGAGACGGGGTTTCACCTTGTTAGCCAGGA
Organism: Rhinopithecus roxellana; assembly: GCF_007565055.1. Lineage (NCBI taxonomy): Eukaryota > Metazoa > Chordata > Mammalia > Primates > Cercopithecidae > Rhinopithecus > Rhinopithecus roxellana. The sequence continues at coordinate 20,710,002 of NC_044561.1, read as the reverse complement.
TGGTCTCAATCTCCTGACCTCGTGATCCGCCTGCCTCGGCCTCCCAAAGTGCTGGGATTACAGGCTTGAGCCACCATGCCCGGCTATCTATCTATATATACATATATATATGTGTGTGTGTGTGTATATACAGAGTCTTACTCTGTCACCCAGGCTGGAGTGCAATGGCGCAATCTCGGCTCACTGCACTGCAACCTTCACCTCGAGGGTTCAAGTGATTCTCCTGCCTCAGCCTCCTGAGTAGCTGGGATTACAGGCATGAGTCACCGCACTCAGCTATTTGGCTATTTATTTGTTTTTAATGGAGATGAAGTTTTGCCATGTTGCCAAGGCTGGTCTCTAATTCCTGGGCTCAAGCAACCTTCCCACCTGGGCCTCCAAAAGTGCTGGGATTACAGGTGTGAGCTACTGCGGCTGGCCCATTCTTTCATTTTTTTGAGACAGAGTCTTGCTGTGTCACCCAGGTTGGATGGCAGTGGCACAATCACAGCTCACTGCAGTCTCAGCCTTCCAGGCTGAAGTGATCCTCGATGCTCAGCCTCCCAAATAGCTGGGACTACAGGAGTGTGCCACCATACCTGGCTAATTTTGTATTTTTATTTTATTTCATTTTTTTGAGATGGAGTCTCACTCTGTCACCCAGGCTGGAGTGCAATGGCACGACCTCGGCTCACCACAACCTCCGCTTCCTGGGTTCAACCTGCCTCAGCCTCCCAAGTAGCTGGGGTTACAGACGTGCACCACCACACATGGCTAATTTTTACATTTTTTAGTAAAGACGGAGTTTCGCCATGTTGGCCAGGCTGGTCTTGAACTCCTGACCTTAGGTGATCCACCTGCCTCAGCCTCTCAAAGTGCTGGAATTACAGGCATGAGCTACTGTGCCCAGTCCCCTCTCCCTTTAGAAGAAAACATAGACTGATTTTGTGGTGCCAACCACTGCCAGTGGCCCTTTGTCCTCTCTGCTGAATTATTCATCCTGCAAAATGAATTATTAATTTCCAATTTTGGAGAGCAAATGCCAGGCAAATAGGTAGAAATGGAATTGGGACCTTGGGCATGGAGCCACAGACCTCCCTAGGTCCTCCGAAGCACAGGCCACCAGGGCCAAGAAATGAAGCAGGAATCCACAAGGGGCTCACCCTGGAATGCACTTGATAGAGGGTGAAGTTGGTACAAGATTATGGTGCCCCTGAAGTGGCCGGGCTCCATTACTCCTGAGCTCTCAGACCTCTCTCTTTCCCAAGTCTTAGCTGTAGCCACCCTTTGACTGGCTCTGGCATAGGGATGTATTGCATATTTAGAGTGGGCTCAAGCAGCATTCTGTGGAGTGACTTGGGTTTGAATCTGAGCCTACCATCCAAGTGACCCTGGATTAATCAAGCAGGGTTTCTCAATGTCAGCTGTATTGACATTTTGGTCTGGATAATTCCTTGTTGTGGGAGACTGTTCCATGCATTGTAGGATATTGAGTACCATTTCTGGCTTCTACTCACTAGATGCTAGTACCATAGCTCCCTCCTTCCCCTTCCCCACTCCCAAGTTATGACAACCAAAAATGTCTGTAGACAGTATCAAGTGTACCTGGTCCCCTGGGTTGGAGGGGGGCAAAATTTCTTCTGCTTGAGAACTACTGGGTAGGTGCCATTACTTTTTTGAATCTTTTTTTTTCTCATCTATTAAATGGGGATCCGAATGGTAGTCACCAGTATGAGATGACAATCAAATGAGATCATGGATGTAAAGCCTCAGCTTATTTGCAGTGTCTCTACCCTGTGACTTTTCTTTTATTTATTTATTTTTTGAGACAGGGTCTCCCACTGTTACCCAGGCTGGAGCGCAGTGTCAGGATTTCGGCTCACTTCAGGCTCCACCTCCTGGATTCAAGCAATTCTCCTACCCCAGCCTCCCAAGTAGCTGGGATTACAGGCATGCGCCACCACGTCCAGCCTGGGACCTTTCTATTACATGAACTAATGGTTCTCTTTTAGGTTTAAGTTCAGGCTTGGTTAGGTTTGCATTCAGCTTGCAGGTAACAAAATATCCACCATAAATGGACTTAAACAGTGAAGGGGAATGATTGGTGCACATAAGTGGAGATCCAGAAGTAAGTTGAGCTTCAAGTTTGGCTGATCCAACAACTCACCTGGGTCCTCAGGGACCGGTTTTATCTTTTTGCTCTGCCATATATAGTGAGGTGTTCTACTGAGAATGGTTCACCTTGGGGTCTTAAGATGCCCTCCAACGCCTGTAGTCCCAGCTACTTGGGAGGCTGAGGCAGGAGAATGGCATGAACCTGGGAGGCAGAGCTTGCAGTGAGCCAAGATCGCACCACTGCACTCCAGCCTGGGCGACAGAGTGAGACTCTGTCTCAAAAAAAAAAAAGAAAAAAGATGCCCTCCATCCGCAGCCGGCACCATAGGCTTCCTTCTTCCCTTGAGCACAGAAAGAACACACGTGTTTCAGCATTCCAAGCCAGTCTTTTTTTTTTTTTTGAGACGGAGTCTGGCTCTGTCGCCCGGGCTGGAGTGCAGTGGCCGGATCTCAGCTCACTGCAAACTCCGCCTCCCGGGTTCCCGCCATTCTCCTGCCTCAGCCTCCCGAGTAGCTGGGACTACAGGCGCCCGCCACCTCGCCCGGCTAGTTTTTTTTGTATTTTTAGTAGAGACGGGGTTTCACCGTGTTAGCCAGGATGGTCTTGATCTCCTGACCTCGTGATCCGCCCGTCTCGGCCTCCCAAAGTGCTGGGATTACAGGCTTGAGCCACCGCGCCCGGCCCCAAGCCAGTCTTGAGAGGCAGGCTGGCTGGGCCACTTTGGTCACATGTTCACTCCAAAATTAGTGTCTTCATTCAGTGGAATGGATGTACTTAAACTGGTTAGTTTAAGCCTCTCAGGTCCTATCCATGGGATGGAATTGTATTCCCAAAATACATGGCTGTGTGAATACTCAAATGAAGATCTAAGCACCTACGATCCAAGGACTGGTCCTGAACTAATCATTGTAGCTGGCAGGGAGGAACAGGCTGTGTTGATTGGCTGGAACTGGGACTTGGGCAACCCTTGGAGTTGGTGTCTTGGGAACAAGGAGAGGTTAGCCTCACCCAGTCACAGGGACTGGAATTGAGAGGGTAGTTTCCCAATCCCAAAATAGAGATGCTGTTCCCAGAAATGGAGGGAAGGATGCTGAGCACGTCTTAGTCCATTTTGTACTGCTATAACAGAATACTGAGACTGAGTAAATTTTTTTTTTTTTTTTTGAGATGGACTGTCACTCTGTCGCCAGGCTGGAGTGCAGTGGCGCTGCCTCAGCTGACTGCAACCTCTGCCTCCCAGGTTCAAGCGATTCTTCTGCCTCAGCCTCCCAAGTAGCTAGGAATACAAGTGCGCACCACAGCGCCCAGCGAATTTTGGTATTTTTAGCAGAGACAGGGTTTCACCATATGGGCCAGGATGGTCTCTATCTCTTGACCTCATGATCTGCCCGCGTCGGCCTCCCAAAGTGCTAGTATTACAGGCATGATCCACTGTGCCTAACCAATTTTTTTTTTTTTTTTTTGAGACGGAGTCTCGCTCTGTCGCCCAGGCTGGAGTCTGGAGTGCAGTGGCCGGATCTCAGCTCACTGCAAGCTCCGCCTCCCGGGTTCCCGCCATTCTCCTGCCTCAGCCTCCCGAGTAGCTGGGACTATAGGCGCCCGCCACCGCGCCCGGCTAGTTTTTTGTATTTTTTTAGTAGAGACGGGGTTTCACCGTATTAGCCAGGATGGTCTCGATCTCCTGACCTCGTGATCCGCCCGTCTCGGCCTCCCAAAGTGCTGGGATTACAGGCTTGAGCCACCGCGCCCGGCCTTTTTTTTTTTTTTTTTTTAAAGACAGAGTCACTCTGTTGCCCAGGCTGGAGTGGAGTTGTGACATCTTGGCTCACTGCAACCTCCGCCTCCCGGGTTCAAGCGATTCTCCTGCCTCAGCCTCCCGAGTGGCTGGGACTACAGCCATGTACCACCACACCCAGATAAGTTTTGTATTTTTAGTAGAGACAGGTTTTCGCCATATTGGGCAGGCTGGTCTTGAACTCCTGCCCTCAGATGATCTGCCTGCCTCAGCCTCCCAAAATGCTGGGATTACAGGCATAAGCCACCCTGCCCAGCCTCATACTCTACTTTTAGGGGAATCTAGGATAAGTCAAAGATTTTAGCTGGTCTGAGATTTAGATTTGTCTTTATACTTTTTAGACATGTGAGAAATAAGTACGTTTTGTGTTTTTAAATTGGCCTCCTGCCTGCTGATCAGGAGCTGTGTTCAGAGGACGCTGCACGAAGGGACTGAAAGTCAAGCTTCTGGAATCCCAGTGAGGTCCAGACCTTTCCTGGCAGGAGGCAACAGCCCGCCAGCTGCTGTGCCTGGGGTGTACAGGAGGGTGGCAGAAGCGTCCCAACATGAAGCGTTGCCCAGAGAAGCTGTCAGAGGCTGACTGCAGGACTTGAGAACTTTATCAACCTGTCACCAGCCAAAGAGAGAAGGCGGCTATGCCTCCAGCTGAGCTCATGTGATTCTGACCAATGTATCAGGCTACTACTGATGTGTTCTCAACACCACTCGGTCATTGAGTGTTTCATTGGGGTGGCTTGCCAATGACAAGGCACAAAGCAGCTTTTGCAGTGATAGTAAGAGGAAGCTGGAGAATGGGCTGTCTCCCTGTCTCTAGTGGCCTTGCCGCTTCCCTACTGACTAGAGATAGACATATGTCACAATACGTCTCTGCTCCTCTGGGCTCTGTGCCCTCTATCAATGCCCACGGATAATCCCTGACACTGTTTGGATGAGTGCCTCATTTTCTCAACCCTCTGGCCCCTGTCCAGACACCTGTGTCATCTTCCTAATAGGGCCCTTGGATGCCTCCCCGGGCTGAAATCTTGCTTCTTGTTGATTGCCAATGAGACCAGGAGACCCAGAACTTTTTTTGCCTTTGACAATCCGTTAGCTCCCTATCAGAAAATCAGCAGTGCCAGCAGGGCATGAAAACAGCCCAGTTTATACATATTTGTCAGTATCTCAGTTTATGGTCAGCCATATCTGGGGAATTAAAACAAAATTGAACGGTTACTGACTAGCCCCAGATTGATATTTTGCGATGGTTCTCCATGGCAGTTCAAGGAACTGTGTGGGGTATTTTAACCTCTTAAACTGTATCTTATCTTGTCCCACAAACACCCACAGTTGACTCAACTGTGGCTCCATAACCATCTCACCCCTCTAGCTCCCATGTCTGTATCCCAGCTAGTCCCACTGCAGAGGATGCTCTTCCCACTCCTGTTCCCCTTGTACCTGGTGTACTTAGAATCATCTTTCAGGTCTCAGCTGAGTGCCATGTCCTCCAGGAAGCCCTTCTGACTTTCTCAAACTGAGTAAGGTTCCTCCTGTGAGCTTCCAAGTTGCCTAAAATAAACCTTAGCACATTGCCTTGTACTTGTCTATTGATGTGCTTGTCCCTTGCAGCAGGTGATAAATTCCTAGACATTCAAGTCCTATGTCTAGTTCACCAATCATGTCCTCAGGGCCAAGCCTTGTGTCTGGCACAGAGAAGGTGCTCAGTATTTCTTGAATAAATATTAGTTGGCTTCAAAGTGTCTAATAATTTGAGTTGATGGTATATCTGGAGTTAATGAAATCTCAGGTTTTATATTGTATATGAAAGTGAAAGCCACGTCTATAATTCCAGCTGCTTGGTAGGCCAAGATGGGAAGCCATCTTGAGGCCAGGAGTTTGAGGGTGCAGTGTACTATGATCACACCTGTGAAGAGCAATTGAACTCCAGCCTGGGCAACATAGCGAGACCCTGTCTCTAAAAAAATTAAAAAATGGAAAAATAATTAGTTCATGTGCTATGGTATGTTAATATGGCATGCTAATATTATTATGTTAATACATCAAATATATATTTACATACACAAATATTTTAGACTCATATAACCACAAATTTAAAAATACTGTATTATTAAACATGGAAAGAAAATAAATATGCAACAATCTAACAATATAAGCATTGTTTATTTTCCTCCAGCCCTATATTTTCCCAAGTGGCAGCATATGTTCTTTCTACCCTTTGACTTTTTCTTTTTTTTCTGGAGGCAGTCTCATTCTGTTGCCCAAGCTGGAGTGCACTGGTGTGATCTCAGCTCATTGCAACCTCCGCCTCCTGGGTTCAAGCGATTCTCCTGCCTCAGCCTCCTGAGGAGCCGAGATTACAGGTGCCTGCCACCATGCCAGGCTAATTTTTGTATTTTTAGTAGAGACGGAGTTTCTCCATGTTGCCCAGGCTGGTTTTGCACTCCTGAGCTCAAGTGATCTGCCTGCCTCGGCCTCCCAAGGTGCTGGATTACAGACGTGAGCCACCGTGCCCGGCCTCTATCATTTTACTTAACATTACAACATCAACATTTTTCAAGTTGGAATCATGACATTGGGAACTAAAAAGAATGTTAGAAATGAGCCCATCCATTGGCTTTACTTTAAAGATAAGGAAACTGAGGCTCAGAGCAGTGACTGACTCCAAGTCTCCCAAGAAAATGACCATTCTAATTTCTTAACTTCCTGACCTCTGATGTCATCTTCCTGCCCTGAAGCCTTTGAGATTTTCTTAGACACTTTCTCTACTTTTGCGTTTGAACAGAAAAACACTTTGAAATGAGAATTCTGAAGAACAGATAGATCATAGTTGGACTTGCAGGCAATCATTTGTCAGAGTTTAATGACATAAAATTTTATACTGCCATGGAATTCTCATACACTGGTGGTGGGAGGATAAATCAAATTGATACAAATTGGAAAACTTGTTAGGAACATTTCCCAAAACTGAACATCTACCTACCCTCTTACCAGCAATTCCTTTCCTACATATCAGAAATGGGTGCTTAGGGCTGAGCATGGTGACTCATGCCTGTAATCCCAGCACATTGGGAGGCTGAGGCAAGGGGATCACTTGAGCCCAAGAGTTTGAGGCCAGCCTGGGCAACATGGTGAAATCCTGCCTCTGCAAAACAAAACAAAACAAAACAAAAATTACCTGGTCATCGTGTCTCATGCTTGTGGTCTCAGCTGCTCAGGAGGCTGAGGAAGGAGGATTGCTTGAACCCAGGAGTTCAAAGCTGCAGTGAGCCATGATTGCACCCCTGCGTTTTAGCCTGGGTGACAAAGCAAGACCCTGGGAAGGAAGGAAGGAAGGAAGGAAGGAAGGAAGGAAGGAAGGAGGGAAGGAAGAGAAGAAGAGAGAGAGAGAAAGAGAGAAAGAAAGAGCAGAGAAGAAAGAAAGAAGAAAAAGAAAGAAAGACAAGAAAAAAAAAAGAAAGAAAGAAGAAAGAAAGAAAGAGAAGTAAAGAAAAGAAAGAAAGAAAGAAGAAGAAAGAAAGACAAGAAGAAAGACAGAAAAAATTTTTAGGGAGGAGGGAGAATGAACGTAGAAGGATAACCGTCAAAGGTAGGGGGGGTCGGGATGGAGAGAGGGAAGAGATGAGTGCTTAGGTTCAACAAACAACATGTACACACAACCCCAACATCTATCCACAGTAGAATGGATAAATAATTATGGTCTATTCATATAATAAAATACTGGACAATGAAAAACAATAAACCTCTGCTACATGTCAAATCATGAATGAGTCTAATAGACATAATGTTGAGTGAAAGAAGCCAGGTAGGCTGGCACGGTAGCTCATGCCTGTATTCTCTGCACTTTGGGTGGCTGAGGAGGGAGGATCACTTGAAGCCAGGAGTTCAAGACCAACCTGTGCAACAAAGTGAGACCTGGTTTCTATAAAAAAATAATTTTTTTTGAGACTGGGTCTCACTCTGTCACCAGGCTGGAGTGCAGTGGCATGATCTTGGCTCACTGCAACCTCTGACCCCCAGGCTCAAGCAATCCTCCCACTTCAGCTTCCTGAGTAGCTGAAACCAAAGATACGCACCATTATGCCTGGCTATTTTTTTGTTGTTGTATTTTTAGTAGAGAAGGGTCTCATCATGTTACCCAGGCTGGTCTCAAACTCCTGAGTGCAAGCAATCCACCTACTTTGGCTTAATTTATATATATATGTATATACATTTTTTTTTTTTTTTTTTTTGAGATGAGTCTCGCTCTCTCACCCAAACTGGAGTGCATTAGCACGATCTCAGCTCACTGCAACCTCCACCTCCTGGGTTTAAGTGATACTCCTGCCTCAGCCTCCTGAGTAGCTGGGACTACAGGTGTGCACCACCATGCCCAGCTAATTTTTATATTTTTAGTAGAGACGGGGTTTCACCATGTTGGCCAGGATGGTCTCGATCTCTTGACCTCGTGATCCACCCACCTCGGCTTCCCAAAGTGTTGATATTACAGGCATGAGCCAACGTGCCCAGTCTAAAAAATATTTTAATTAGCTAGACAAAGTGGCACATGCCTGTAGTCCCAGCTACCCAGGAGGCTGAGGCAGGAGGATCACTTGAACCCAGAAGTTTGAGGTAGTAGTGAGCTGATTGAGCCATTGCCCTCCAGCCTGGGCGATAGAGCGAGACCCTGTCTCTAAAAAAATATATATGCGTATATATATATATATATATATATATATATATACACACACACACACAGATATATATATGCCAAAAATAAAAGAGAATATACTGTACGATTCCATTTATATAAAGTTCAAGATAAGGCAAACTAATATACAGCAATAAAAGAATAGTGGACCAGGCAAGGTGGCTCATGCTTATAATCCCAGCATTTTGGGAGGCTGAGGCAGGTGGATAGCTTGAGTCCGAGAGTTTGAGGCCAGCCTAGGCAACATGGCGAGATCCCCATCTCTATAAAAAGTACAAAAATATTAGCTGGGCATGGTGGCACATGCCTGTAGTCCTAGCTACTTGGGAGGCTGAGGTGGAAGATTCACTTGAACCCAGGAGGTCAAGGCTGCAGTGAGCTGTGATCACACCACTGCACTTCAGTCTGGGTGACAGGGCCAGACCCTGTTTCAAAAAAAAAAAAAAAAGAATAACAGTTATGTGGGAAGGCAGTTATTGACTATAGGGAACACGAGGGAGTTGGTAACATTGGGGGCTGATAACATTCTATATCTTGATAGAGATGTTGGTTACATAAATGTTTACATATATAAAACTACATCAGGCTGTACACTTAAGATTTGTGTACTTTATGTGTAAAATAAAATTGTAAACATATATTATGCTTCCTAAACTAGTGTAATCTGAGTAAGTCCGTTGTCTTGTTAATTGCCAATTAATTTCTTGACTTTGGTAATGCACTATAGTTATGTAAGATGTTACCACTGGGGGAAGTTGGATGATGGGTACACAGAATTTCTCTGTACTGTTTTGCAACTTCTTGTGAGTCTATAGTTTTTTCAAAATATGAAGTGAAAAAAATCTTATCCTTCCTATTCTTCATTTAAAAATCAGACAGTTTAAGCATACTGTTCTTTCCATCATAATCCTTCTTGCCTTCAACCAAATTTGTGGATCTAATTAATTTATTTTCTTTTCTAAGTGATTTCAGGCTCGCCCTTCCCTCCCTCCCTCCCTTCCTCCCTCTTTTCCTTCCTTCCTTCCTTCCTTCCTTCTTTCCTTCCTTCCTTCTTTCTTTCCTTCCTCCTTTCCTTCCTTCCTTCCCCCCTTCCTCCCTTCCTTCCTCCCATCCAGACTTTCCTTCTTTCATTCATTCATTCTATTTGCCTGTCATCCATCCATCTATTATTAAATCCTTCCTTCTTTCCTTTTCTCCCTCCTTCCTTTCCTTGAGTATCATTGAATCTGGTCTGTTTCTCCTTTCTGCCTCCTCTAGATCACCCTACCTCAGTGAACACCTGCTCTGAGAGGGCATCTCCACTTTTCTGCCCATAGACTCTTACTGCCCCATGCCTTGGTGAATCTAAGAGCTAGGAAGTCTAGAAGTCTTAATTCCACTACCCTCCCTGCTCTAAACCCTGTTGACCTATGGGCAGGCCTCTAATTTCTCTCTCTTTCTCTCTTTCTCTCTTTCTCTCTTTCTTCTTTCTTTCTTTCTTTCTTTCTTTCTTTCTTTCTTTCTTTCTTTCTTTCTTTCTTTCTCTTCTTTCTTTCTTTCTTTCTTTCTTTCTTTCTTTCTTTCTTTCTTTCTTTCTTTCTTTCTTTCTTTCTTTCTTCTTGCTTTCCTTCCTTCCTTCCTTCCTTCCTTCCTTCCTTCCTTCCTTCCTTCCTTCCTTTCTTTTTTCCTTTCTTTCTTTTTTTTTTTTTCAAGACAGAGTCTTACTCTGTCACCCAGGCTAGAGTGCAGTGGCACGATCTCTGCTCACTGCAGCCTCCACCTCCCAGGTTCCAGCAGTTCTCCTGCTTTAGCCTCCCGGGTAGCTGGGATTACAGGTGCACACCACTATGCCCAGGTAATTTTTATATTTTTAGTAGAGACGGGGTTTCACCATGTTAGCCAGGCTGGTCTTGAACTCCTGACCTCAGGTGATCCACCCGCCTCGTCCTCTCAAAGTGCTAGGATTACAGACGTGAGCCACTGCACCCGGCATAATTTCTAAGTCTGGGTTTACCTGTTTGGAAAATGGGTTGAATAATAGATGTCTCCTTTACAAGGATGTTGAACTTTAATTACTGTTTGCAACGTTGCTTAAGGGAGGAGATGAAAGGCATTTTTCAAGTTCATGTTACTGGCATTAGTAGTAAAGCTGAGGAATTTGTTTGTGAGTTTGTAAGGTTGTTATAACTGGGAAAAGGGTGAAAAAAAGGTTGATTTTATGTGGAAAAACCTTACCCAAAAAACAGCCACAGATTCTGGTTAGTATAAATAGCAAGAACACGTTGTACCTCAAAGTACTTTGCAAATTTCACATTCTTCCATGCCCCTGGAAAGATAGAACCCACAATTCCAAAACTGAAAATAAGAAGTTTACCTGGGGTAAGGCAGGAAATTCAAGAGCTGAGTTTTGGCTGAGACCATTCTGAGTTCTCTTCATAATTTGCAAGAAAAACGCAGTTAAAGCACAGAGTTCTGTATTTTTACCATCAATACTTTTCTTTTTCTTTTTGCATTCTGATCACATTTCTATCAATAATACAGGTCACAAAAACTTTTGGAAATCTACCATTTTGGGGGAGCACTTTATAAAGGCGAGGTTAGGATAAAATAAAAGGCCAAAACTCAGCTCAAGCCTTCAAAGCATTTACCATCAAACCAGAAGATAAATAGGAGTGAGTGGCCTATATTTAGAATTTACTTCACAGTGCCCTGTTATTAATAATAACTGCCCCCTTTGGAGTGTCCAAAGCCCTTTAAAATACATTACTTCATTTGATCCACCGACAGTGCTGGAATTACAAGCTCTGGTTTAAAGAAGAAAGACTGAGGCTCCCACAGAAGTGACTTTTCTAAGGCTACAAAGCCGCCAAGTGATGGCATCGGGACTTAAACTTAGTCTTGGTAATTGGAATGGTCTAGAGGAATCTAGTGGAATGAGGCAGTGTTCTTTCCACTGTACTGCTATCCTAGTAGAACTCAAAGGAGAACCTTGGTGTTTTGTCTTAGGTTCAAAGCTAGTCTGTGCCAAAGATCAATGCCATGTGGCATCTAATCAGAGAGGAGGTATAGTGTAGAGGGTAAGGGTGTGGATTTGGACTCAGAGGCTCTGGTTTTTTTCCTGGCTTTTAATGGCTATAAAGATTGGAGCATATGACTTGACTTTGCTGAGCTTCAGTTTCCTTGTCTGTTAAGTGGGTATATAATAACAATGTTTGCAACTTTACTAGGTTCTATTAACAGAGTTAATCTATGAAGAGCACTTAGCACTGTGCCTGGCAGACATGGGCTTTGCCAAAAACTATGAGGTGATCTTAGTAGACAAATGAATGGCCAGTGCATCTTAAATCCTGAAATGAACCATCTTGGGCCAAAAACTCAAAAGAATTAAAACCTAAACCAAACCAAAACAAAACCAAACCCTTTTATTTTATTTTTAATTTAAGTTTTTTTTTTTTTTTTTTTGAGACGGAGTCTCACTCTGCCACCCAGGCTGGAGTGCAGTGGCACGATCTTGGCTCACTGCAACTTCAGCCTCCCGGGTTCAAGCAATTCTCCTACCTCAGCCTCACACGTAGCTAGGACTACAGGCATGTGCCACCTTGCCCAGCTAATTTTTTGAATTTTAAGTAGAAACAGGGTTTCATTGTGTTAGCCAGGATAGCCTCAATCTCCTGACCTCGTGATCTGCCCACCTTGGCCTCCCAAAGTGTTGGGATTACAGGCATGAGCCACTGTGCCCAGCCTATTTTATTTTATTTATTATTGTTGTTATTATTTTGAGACAGTCTCACTCTGTAGCCCAGGCTGGAGTGCTCACTGCAACCTCTGCTTCCTGGGTTCAAGCGATTCTTATGCCTAGTCACCCGAGTAGCTAGGATTACAAGTGGGCGCCACCACACCAGTTAATTTGTTTGTATTTTTAGTAGAGATGGGGCTTCTCCATGTAGGTCAGGCTGGTCTCAAACTCCTGGCCTCAAGTGATCTGCCTGCCTCGGCCTAACAAAGTGCTGGGGTTACAGATGTGAGCCACCGTGCCCAGTCACAACCCTTTTATTTTGTGATAATTGTAGATCTGTGTGCAGTTGTACGAAAGCATATGGAGAGATCCCCTAGGTCCCTGTGTCTTTTGCCCATTTTCCCCCAATGGTAACATCTTCTATAACTGTAGTATATTATCACAATCAGGAAATTGACATTGATACAATCCATCAACCTTATTTAGATTTCCCCAGTTTTATATTCATTCGTGTGTGTGTGTGTGTGTGTGTGTGTGTATGTATGCCTAGTTCTGTACAATTTTATCATGGGTAGATTTGTTTAACTACCACCCACAGTTTCATCACAAGGATACCTTGTGTAACCCTTTTATAGCCACAGCCTCCTCCCTTCCTCCCTGCCTCCCTAACTCCTGGCAGCTAATCTGTTCTCCATCTCTATAATTTTGTCATTTGAAGAATGTTACATAAATAGAATTACACAGTATGTAGCCTTTTTTTTTTTTTTTAATTTTATAAGTAGAGATGGGGTCTCACTTTGTTGCCCAGGCTCATTTTTGAACTACTGGACTCCAGTGATCCTCCCACCTCAGCCTCTCGAAGTGCTGAAATTATAGGCTTGACTCTATAAACCAAAAGGCCATACTCAGCCTTTTTTTTTTTTTTGAGACAGGGTTTCACTCTGTCACCCAGGCTAAAGTGCAGTAGTGTGATCACGGTTCACTACAGCCTCGACCTCCCCAGGCTTAGGTGATCCTCTCATCTCAGCTTTCTAGGTAGCTGGCACTAGAGGTGCACACCACTACTTTTTTAATTTTTTTGTAGAGACAGAGTTTTGCTGTGTTGCCCAGGCTGGTCTCAAACTCCTGGGCTCAAGTGATCTGCCCACCTTGGCCTCCCAAAGTGCTGGGATTACAGGCATGAGCCACTGGGCCCTGCCCTATGTAGCTCTTTGAGACTGACTTTTTTTTCACTCAACATAATTTCCTTGAGATCCAACAAAGTCGTTGCAGGTGTCAATAGTTCCTTCCTGTTTATTGCTGAGTGGTAGTCCATGATACCATGTACCACTGTTTGTTTTACATTCACCCATTGAAGGTCATTTGGTTGGTTTCCAATTTGGGACTATTACAATAAAGCTGCTATGGATAATCATGTATAGTTTTTTTTTTTTTTTAGATTGAGTCTCACTTTGTTGCCCAGGCTGGAGTGCAGTGGTGCAATCTTGGCTCACAGCAACCTCCACCTCCCAGGTTCAATGGATTTTCCTGCCTCAGCCTCCTAAGTAGCTGGGATTACAGGTGCCCACCACCGTGCCTGGCTTCTTTTTGTATTTTTAGTAGAGATGGGGTTTCACCATATTTACCAGGTTGGTCTCGAACTTCTAACCTCGAGTGATCCATCTGCCCTGGCCTCCCAAAGTGCTGGGATTACAGGCGTCACATACAGATTTTTGTGTGAACATTACGTTTTTCATTTCTCTGGAATAAATGCCCAAGAGTATAACTGCTGGGTATTGGTAAGCATGTGTTTAAATTTTTAAGAAACTGTCATATTTTTTCCACACAGTTTTTGCCATTTTGCATTCCCACCAGCAATGTATGAGTGATCCAATTTCTCTGCATCCTCACCAGCATTTGGTGTTATCATTGTTTTTATTATTTTATTTTATTTTTGAGATAGGGTCTTGCTCTGTCACCCAGGCTGGAGTGCAGTGGCAACGATCATGGTTCACTGCAGCCTCGACCTTTTGGACTCAAGTGATCTTCCTGCCTCAGCCTCTAGAGTAGCTGGGATCACAGGCATGCCCCACCATGTCCAGCTATTTTGTTGTTGTTGTTAAAGACAGGCGCTTGCCATGTTGTGCGGGCTGGTCTCAAACTCCTGGGTTCAAGTGGTCCTCCCACCTTGGACTCCCAAAATGCTGGGATTACAGGCGTGAACCACCTGGTCTATTTTTTATTTTAGCCATTCTGCCAGATGTGTAGTTATATCTCACTGTAGTTTTAATTTGCATTTCCCTAATTACTAATCTGAGCATCTTTTCATGTGTTCATTTTCCATCTGCATATTCTCTCAGTGAAATGTCTGTTCATGTCTTTTGCCCACTTTCTAATTGGATTGTTGGATCTTTACTGTTGGGTTTGTCATTGTTTCAAAGATGGGGTCTAGTTTTATTGCCCAGGCTGAACTTGAACTCCTGGGCTCAAGCAACTCTCTCACTTCAGCCTCCTGAGTAGCTAGGACTATGGGTGTGCACCACTGCGCCTGGCTTACCATTGAGTTTTCATAGTTCTTTGTCAGATATGTAGCCTACAAATATTTTCTCCCAGTCTGTAGCTTGTCTTTTTTTTTTTTTTTTTTTTTGAGACAGAGTCTCCCTCTATCACCCAGGCTGGAGTGCAATGGTGCGATCTTGGCTCACTGTAAGCTCTGCCTCCCACGTTCACACCATTCTCCTGCCTCAACCTCCCGAGTAGTTGGGATTACAGGCACACAGCACCACACCTGGCTAATTTTTCTATTTTTTTTTTTTTTTTTTTGTAGAGACGGGGTTTCACCATGTTGGCCAGGCTGGTCTCGAACTCCTGACCTCATGATCCACCCATCTTGGCTTCCCAAGGTGCTGGGATCACAGGCGTGAGCCACTGCGCTTGGCCTGTAGCTTGTCTTTTCATTTTCTTCACAAGGTCTTTCACAAAGCATCAGTTTTACATTTTGATGTAGTACAATTTATTTATATTTCCTTTTATGGCTTGTGCTTTTGGTGTCAAGTCTGAAAACTTTTTGCCTAATCCTAGCTCCCAAAGATTCTCTCCTATGTATTTTTCTTAAAAGGTTTATAGTTTTATGCTTCACATTTAAGTCTTTGATCCATTTTGAGTTAATTTTTTTTTTTGAGACGGAGTCTCGCTCTGTCATCCAGGCTGGAGTGCAGTGGCCGGATCTCAGCTCACTGCAAGCTCCGCCTCCTGGGTTTACGCCATTCTCCCGCCTCAGCCTCCCGATTAGCTGGGACTACAGGTGCCCGCCACCTCGCCCGGCTAGTTTTTTGTATTTTTAGTAGAGACGGGGTTTCACCGTGTTAGCCAGGATGGTCTCGATCTCCTGACCTCGTGATCCGCCCGTCTCGGCCTCCCAAAGTGCTGGGATTACAGGCTTGAGCCACCGCGCCGGGCCGAGTTAATTTTGTATATCATCCAGGTTATTTTTTTTTCCATGGATGTCCAATTGCTCTGGCATCATTTGTTTAAAATGTGATTTTTCCTCTGTTGAATTGCTTTTGTACCTTTGTTAAAAATCAGCTGGGCATATTTACATGAGCCTACTTCTGAGTCAAGAACTCAAAGGAATTTTGACTCAAATATTGAACTGAGGTGAATAAAACATAAGAAATCAATCCACAGAGAGACTGAATGAACACTAACATGTGAAACATTTATCAAACAATCTAATGCTCTAGTAATAAAGTATGAAATTATAAGAAATTGATTGTGAGTACCCTGATCATTAAAACATAGGCTCAGGGTAGTGGCTCCAATCAGCAGGGTGCATTGGAATAGATACTGACTTTGGGGCAAGGAGACTTGGAAATGGACTGTGATTCCATCATTTATCACCTGAGCGACACTAGGCGGGTAGGTAAGTTAACGAACCTCATGGAGCCTCACCTTCTCCATCACTCACTGGAGATCACATTACTTGCTTGCAGGATTAGTTTGTGGACCAGTGAAATGGGTGCCTACAAAACGGCAGACACTAAGCTTGGTCCACAGTAGCTACAGCAGGGGCAGATCTGAGAAATGGTTTGGAGTTTTTATCTCAAATTCTCTATCGGTCCCCTCCCAATTACTAAAAGTGAATATCCACTGTAAGTAAAAAGTGCATGTGTGGCCAGGCGCGGTGGCTCACGCCTGTAATCCTAGCACTTTGGGAGGTGGAGGCAGGTGGATCACTCGATGTTAGGAGTTTGAGACCAGCTGGCCAACATGGTGAAACCCCGTCTCTGCAAAAAATACAAAAATTAACTGGGTGTGGCAGCAGGTGGCTGTAATCCCAGCTACTCAGTAGGCTGAGGCAGGAGAATTGCTTGAACCCAGGAGGCAAAGGTTGCAGTGAGTCGAGATGGCACCACTGCACCCCAGCCTGGGTGACAGAGGGAGACAGTCTCAAAAAAAAAAAAAAAAAGTGCATGTGCTATACAAATGTGTCCTGCAAAGGCAAATGAACAGTTTCCTAGTCCCTTTTTCCGACCAGACTACTGCTCTTAAACCCTTGTCTTGTCTCATGGAAATTGCAGAGAAGGCAGGGCATGGTGGCTCATGCCTGCGATCTCGGTACTTTGGGAGATTGATGCAGGAGGATCACTTGAGTCCAGGAATTTGAGAGCAGCCTGGGCAACATAGCAAGAACCTGTCTATAAAAACTGAAAAAACTTACCCAGTTTTGGTGGTACACCTGATCACTTGAACCCAGGAAGTTGAGGCTGCAGTGAGTTATGTTCATGCACTCCAGCCTGGATGATAGAGTGAGACACTGTCTCTTTAAAAAGGAAGCAAGAAAGAAACTGTAAAGATGCTACAAGTCTACACCATGGGTTAGGCATCTCTTCTGAGCATCAGAGCCATTGAGTGGCACCTTCCTCTTGGCCATTGAGTGATTCTGCAAATGAGATTTTCCTTTTCTTTCTCTGGACATCAGCTGTTCCCTAGAAAGGAGAAGAAATTTGGTGCCCACCCCCTAAGGTGGCTTAGAAGGACCAAAATGTACAAAATGCAGAATACCTGCTAGATTTCCTCACACTTTATGTGTATGGAACACTGTTGAGCATGGCTTGGCAATCTACAGCTTGGGCCAAAATGCTGCCCCAACTCTTCCCTCCATCCTGTTCTCATGGCCTGACAGCCAAGAATGGTTTTTATATTTTGAGGCATTGTAGAGGTTATTATCAAAAAGATGAAAGGTAAAGTGTTGGCAAGGATGTGGAGAAAGGGAACCTTTGTACACCGTGGGTGTTACTGTAAATTAGTACAGCCCTTATGGAAAACAGTATGGAGGTTCCTTGAAAAACTAAAATTAGAGCTACCATATGATCCAGCAATCTCACTGCTGGGCACATATCCATAGGAATTGAAGTCAGTACGCTGAAGGGATGCCGGCATTCCCATGTTCATTGCAGCACTACTCAACCATAGCCAAGATATGGAAAAAACTTACTAAGTGTCCTTCAGTGGATGAATGTATTTTTTCAAATATGGCATATAGACACAATGGAATACTATTGAGCCTTAAAAACACACGAAAGTCTGTCATTTGCTGTTGCATGGATGAACCTAGAGGATATTATATGAAGTGAAATAAGCCAGGCACAGTGACAAACACTTCTACGTGGAATCTTAAAGTCAAACGCATAGAAGTAGAGGGTAGAGTGGTAGTTCTAGAGGCTGGTGGGGGTGGGGAGATGAGCAGGAATGGGGAGATGTTGGTAAAGGGGGTACAAAGTTATAGTTAGAGGAATAAGTTCTGGTGTCCTATTGCACAGCAAGCTGACGATAGTTAATAGTAATGTATTTGTCTATTTTAAAATAGCTAGAAAAGAGGATTTTAAATTTTCTCACCACAAAGAAATGATACATATTTGTGCTAATTCCCCTGATTTGATCATTCTACAATGTGTGAAACAGCACATTGTATCCCATAAGTATGCACAATTATCTGGTAATTAAAAATAAATTTGAAACAAGATAAAAGAGTTCAAGGAAGGAAGGAAGGAAGGAAGAAAATGCCACAGGGATGTATGTGGCTTCTAAAACATTAAATATTTATTATCTGATTCTTTTTTTTTGAGATGGAGTCATAATCTGTCGCCCAGGCTGGGGTGCAGTGGTGCGATTTCAGCTCACTGCAACCTTTGCCTCCTGGGTTCAAGCGATTCTCCTGCCTCAGCCTCCCAAGTAGCTGAGATTACAGGCACCCACCACCATGCCCAGCTAATTTTTGTATTTTTAGTAGAGACAGGATTTTGCAATGTTGGTCTCAGGATTTTGCAAGACTGGTCTCAAGCTCCTGACCTCAAGTGATCTACCCACCTTGGCCTCCCAAAGTGCTGGGATTACAGGCATGAGCCACCACGCCCAGCCTATTATCTGGTTCTTTTTTTTTTTTTTTTTTTTTTTTTCTGAGATGGAGCCTCGCTCTGTCACCCAGGCTGGAGTGCAGTGGCACGATCTCGGCTCACTGCAACCTCTACCTCTTGGGTTCAAGTGATTCTCGTGCCTCAGCCTCCCAAGCAGCTGAGATTATAGGTGTGCATCACCTTGTCCAGCTAATTTTTGTATTTTTAGTAGAGATGGGGTTTCACCATATGGGCCAGGCTGGTCTCGAACTCCTGACCTCAGGTGATCTGCCTGCCTCGGCCTCCCAAAGTGTTGGGATTACAGGCATGAGCCACCGCGCCCAGCCTATCTGGTTCTTTACAGAGAATGTTTGCTGTCACCTGTTGTACAGGATAAAAATGAAGCTCAAAAAGGGGAGAATATTATTGACTTGAGATCACCCAACAAGTAAATCATCCATCCAAAATAAACAGATTGGGTTCCCTTTATATATAAGGATATAAATACTTACAAGATCATAGAACAGTTAGTGCAGTGTTTCCCAAAGTGAGTTCCATGAACCCCAGATCCCAGAATTGCCCAGTAATGTATTCTCAGCTCAAATGAGTTCTGGAAACTCTGTAAACTCCATAAGCTCTTCCTAGGTAATTATTATGTGCATCAGCATATCAAGACTCTGAGTTCTGCTGCAAAGAATAAAATGGTTTGGTTACCTTGTTGAACTCAGCATGTCCCCATTTATTTTTCAGCTGGGAATCTTTTTTTGTGGTTTATTTTGATGATAGCTATGTAATATCTTTCCTCAGAAATATTCGAGAAATTCTGAAGACATAGGCCAATCACTTGGGTTTGAAAGCCAGTCCAGCCACCTCTTTGCACAGGACCCTGTGCAAGTTGCCCAGTCTCTCTGAGCCTCATTGGTGGGAAGTGGAGACTCATTTCCAGAGACATTTCTGATCCCCTGGTTCCTGCCTTTAGAGCTACATTTCCCCATAGGAGTGTTCACTGGCAACCTTCCACACCACTGGGCTCAGAGTAGAGAATAAGCTTTATTTTTTCTCTCTGGTTGTACATAATTCTGTAATTTACTGGAAAGACTGAGGCCTCCACATCACACTGGGGGCCCTTTTATGCAGTATATGCCCTGATAAGGGAGGACATAGTGGGTCAGATTCTAGAAGACTCGACCTTAAAAAGTCACGAACGTGGGAACCAGGGAGACAGATGGAATATGTACAATAAAAGGATTTGTCAGGCCTGGCATTGTGGCTCACGCCTGTAATCTCAGCACTTTGGGAGGCTGATGCAGGCGGATCACTTGAGGTCAGGAGTTTGAGACCAGCCTGGCTAACATGGTGAAACCCCATCTCTACTGAAAATACAAACATTAGCCAATGTGCTGGCTTGTGCCCGTAATCCCAGATACTTGGGAGGCTGAGGCACGAGAATTGCTTGAACCCAGGAAGCAGAGGTTGCAGTGAGCTGAGATCGTGACATTGCTCTCCAGCCTGGGTGACAGAGCAAGACTTGGTCTCAAAAAAAAAAAAAAAAAAAAAAAAAAAAAAAAAAAAAAGAAGGATTTTTCAACATTCAGAGACTTGTTGGGACAGGGTTGATTATTTCCTAGAGGTGCTGAAAAAGGAATTTGTACTATTAAAAGAATGTAACCATTATGGAATCCAGCCTGCACTCTGCGATTAACAACACAGCATTAGATCATAGAATTTCAGCAGATTCTCTCCTTAGAATGGTGAGCCTGCCTCACAGAAAGATGCCCCAATAAACCCATACCTGTTGGAGGAAGAGGCCGACTCTCTTTTGCTTCTGTGTATTTGCAGGTTCTGAGTCAACTTTTTCTTTGATTTTTGCCCACTTAGCTCCTCCCCTTCCTTCGAGTCTCTGTATCAGTGTTACCTGGACCTTCATAAGTCTGCAGGTTCCGCTGCACAACTGCTGCCATAAATCCTGTATCTTCTCCATTACAGCACTTACCTGGGCTTCTGTTGACTTTGTCTTACCAACTAGACTGTAAGTCTCAGGAGGCCAGGGACTGGTTTTTGTCTTGTTCATGGTTGCATGGGCAGAGCCTGTCCTGGTGCTCAACAAACATTTACAACAAAAAGATTGACTAGGCCAGGCACGGTGGCTCAGGCCTATAATCCCAGCACTTTGGAAGGCTGAGGCGGGCAGATTGCCTGGGCTTAGGAGTTCAAGACTGGCCTGGACAACACGGTGAAAACCCGTCTCTACTAAAATACAAAAAATTAGCCAGGCGTGGCAGCATGTGCCTGAAGTCCCAGCTCCCTGGGAGGCTAAGGCAGAGGTATTGCTTGAACCCAGGAGGCGGAGCTTGCAGTGAGCCGAGATCACATCACTGCACTCCAGCTTGGGCGACAGAGTGAGACTCCGTCTCCAAAAAATAAAAAATAAATAAAATAAAATAAAAGATTGCCTAAGAGAGCATTTGCATTTCTTTGGACTCCTTGGTTCTCAGACACATCGGGGAAACTGAGGCAGCTTGGCCGACTCTGTAGACATGTGGCAGGGCTGGGAATGTAAGATCCTCTGACACCAGGTGTGAGACTCTTTTTCATAGCCCTCAATCACTTCTTAAATTCCTCCCCAGCAGAGCTTCTGTGACCTTATTCTATTTTTTTCTTGTCATCTTTGCAGAGGTTAAGACTGTTTCAGAGAATTACTTTATAACAAATGGGATCCAGAGTAGAAGAAAATTTATCTAACTCTCAGGGGCAGGAGAAATGTGAGCCTTTGGACCTTGAATTTAAATGAGCCAGCAAATCCCTGCTAATTCTCTTCCCTTGCTGGGTCCTGTCTGCTTCCCATTCAGCAGAGGAGAAAGCCAGCCTGTGTCACCCATGATTTATGCCCTGCTGTTTGCTCTCTTTCTCTAGAACATTAAACACCCTGAGCAGAGGAGGAAGAGGTACTCTCAGGAGGCCTGGTTGCCAGACGGATGTCTGGGGGTGGGGAGTTCTCTGCTCTGTTGGGAAAAGGGAGAAGGTTGAGTTAAAAAAAAAAAAAAAGGCCCATGGGGCTTCCACATAAAAGGAACAAGGGAGTCTCTGTGTGCCTTGACCTCTGCAAAAACAATTGGCCTCTGAGCCAAGTGAGACCTGGGTGCTTGATTTACTCGTTTACTAAGTATCTTTAGGCAAGACTTTCCTCTTTCTGGGCCTCAGTTTCCCTGGCTGTCAAAGAAGGGTCTGGATGGTTTGAGCTCCCTACAGCTTTATGGATGTGGAGCTAGTTGGCACAGCGACCTTGCACAGAGAGAGACAGTGTAGCGCAGTGGTTAACCATAGGGACTCCAGTCTGCCTCCAGACTGGAGTCTGGGTGGGTTCTGCCTCCAGCTCCACCTCCTACTTCCCACTATGTGGCCCTGGGAAAGTTCCTCACCTCTCAGTTTCATCTGCATGGTGAGGTTAATAGCCAGGAGCTTCCTCATTGGGTGGCAGGGAACTAAAGCCAGGCTCTTGCAGTGGCGCTGGCACTGACCTAGTACTTTATAATAGAGTCAGCTGTTATTGGGACTGTTGTTCCTGAGATGGTCCCCTAATTATGACCTTGGTGTCCCTCAACCCCAGTTCTCTGCTTGGAGCTTGCTCGGTGTGGGGCAGGGTGTCTTAGTGAGCAATTGGAAGTTCTGGGCAGAAGGGAGGAGGAGCTATTTTCAGTGGGTTCTTGTTCTATTTGTAGCTGGTAAGTTGGCCCAGGCTGCAGGGAAGCTTTGGGCGCAGCACATTGGGCACTGAGAGAGGTGTGTTGTCTTACATTGGAGAGGGGAGGGAAAGGAGAGAGAGGAGACACGGAGGTCAAATGGAGAGGAGAAGGAGGGAAGCCACCCCCCACTCACCCTCCAATACCTTTCTAACCCGTTCTTTCCAATTTCATCTTCTCTATCTTACCTGGGGAAATTCAGAGGGGGCTCTGACCTTTTAAAGGTAGATTTAGTTTGTAACGCAAAGTGATCCATCAACCCGGTTACCACAGTGTTCCCAAACCTATGGCATTGATTTTTTCCAGCTGAAGTGGGACTTGTATCCGCAGCAGAATTTTGGGGTATTTGTTAAGGTAGGTGGTGCCTAAACCACCAAATACTTAAGTCATTTTTCAAAATGAAGAGGAAGCGCTCTCATTTCCCCACTGGATACTGGGGCAGAACCTGCCGACTTCCTCTCCCAGAATGGCCAAGCGAGTTGCTTACCCTCTCTGGCCCTCAGTTCTTCATTCATGCAGTGAGGCAGGGAGACACGTTTGGAGCTCTTGAGTTGTTTCCAGTTGCAATTCTGTGGCTCCCTGATGCAATAATCAAACCAGGCGAGGCTGATCCTTTAATCAAAGGATGGTTGGTAGAACCAGGAGGCTCCAAGGAGAGGATGACATTCTACCCTGTCATTATCTGGATGATAAAACTGAGGTCCTGAAGGTGTGGTCAGATCAGACAGTGAGTCAGTGGCTCAGCTGGGTCAGTAACCCAAGCCTCTTACCTCCCATTGCAGCAAAGCCTCCCTGACACTGGACAGCAGGGTGCCTCTTTCTGGGGGAATGATGGCACCCACATCTACTGAGTCCTATTGTACTATTGTACTTGTGTTAACTGATTTAACTCCCACATTAATCCATTTTCCAGATGAAGATCACCCGTAAAGAAATAAATGGTGACATCAAAAGCTCAATCAAACACTATTTATTTCCCAATGTCCAGTTATTTGGGTATCATCCTCGTGAATTTTTGACATAATTTGCTTAGCACATTTATACTAATATTTACTTCCTACTTTTATTTCTCTCTCTTACTTTTTTATTTTTTGGAGAGAAGGTCTCACTCTGTAACCCAGGTTGGAGTGCTGTGGCATACTCATAGCTCACTGCAACCTTGACCTCCTGGGCCCAAGTGATCCTCTCACTCAGCCTCCCAAGTAGCTGGGACTGCAGGCATCTGCCACCACTTCAGCTAACTTTTGTATTATTTTGTAGAGATGGGGTTCACCATGTTGTCCAGGCTGGTCTCAAACTCCTGGTCTCAAGCAATCCTCTTGCCTCACCCTCCCAAGTAGCTAGGACTACAGGCATGCCACAGGGTCAGTCTTCATCTCTTTGATAATAGCCATTTTTACAAGTGTTATGTGATATCTCATTGTGGTTTTAATTTGCATTTCCCTGATGATTAGTAACCTTCAACAGTTTTTCATACGCCTGTTGGCTATTTGTATGCCTTCTTTTGAGAAATGCCTATTCAGATCTTTTGCCCATTTTTTTCAGTAGGATTATTTATTTGCTTACTATTGAGTTCTTTATACATTTTGTATATTGACCCCTAGTCAGATGTACAGTTTGCTACATATTCTCCCATTCCATAGGTTATCTCATTACTCTGTTGTTTTCTTTGCTGGGCAGAAGCTTTTTAGTTTGATGTAGTCCCATTTGTCTATTTTTGCTTTTGTTGCCTGTGCTTTTGGAGTCATATGCAAAAAACCATTTCTTTCTTTCTTTTTTTTTTTTTTGAGACGGAGTCTTGCTCTGTCATCCAGGCTGGAGTGCGGTGGCCGGATCTCAGCTCACTGCAAGCTCCGCCTCCCGGGTTCACGCCATTCTCCTGCCTCAGCCACCCGAGTAGCTGGGACTACAGGCGCCCGCCACCTCGCCCGGCTAGTTTTTTGTATTTTTAGTAGAGACGGGGTTTCACCGCATTAGCCAGGATGGTCTCGATCTCCTGACCTCGTGATCCGCCCGTCTCGGCCTCCCAAAGTGCTGGGATTACAGGCTTGAGCCACCGCGCCCGGCCGCAAAAAACCATTTCTCAGACCAATGTTATGAAGCTTTTATGTTTTCTTCTAGTAGTTTTAATTTCAGGTCATATATTTAAGTCTTTAATCCATTTTGAGTTGATGTTTGTGTATGGTGTGAGATGAAGGTCTAATTTCATTCTTCTGCATGTGAATATAGTTTTTCCGAGCTTCATTTATTGAAGAGATTGTCTTTTCTCCATTGTGTAGTTGTCATCCTTGTTGAAAATCAATTGACTGTAAATATCTGGATTTACTTGTGGCCTCTCTGTTCTGTTCCATTGGTTTGTATGTCTGTTTTTATGCCAGCACCATGATATTTTGATTACTATAGCTTTGTTATTTTGAAATCAGATAGTGTGATACCTCTGGCTTTGTTCTTTTTGTTCAAGACAGATTTGCCTTTTCAGTCTTTTGTGGTTCATAAGAATTTTAGAATTTTAAAAAAATGTCTGTGAAAATTGTCATTGGAATTTTGATAGGCTAGTATTGAATCTGTAGACTGTTTTGGATAGTATGGATGTTTTAACAATATCAATTCTCTCAATCCATAAACAAGGGATATCTTTCCGTTCATTTGCCTTCTTCAGTTTCTTTCATCAGTGTTTTATAGTTTTTAGTGTACAGATCTTTTACCGCCTTGGTTAAATTTATTCCTAAGTTTTTTTTTTTGGTAGCTATTGTGAATGGAATTGTTTTCTTGATTCCTTTTTTGGATAATTAGTTGTTATGTTGTTAGTATACAGAAATGCTACTAATCTTTGTGTGCTGATTTTCCATCCCGAAACTTAACTGAATTTGTTTATTAGTTCTAATGGTTTTCTGGTGGAGTCTTTAGGGGTTTCCATACATATGATCATGTTGTCCATAAACAGAGACTATTTAATGTCTTCCCTTCTGATTTGGATGCCTTTTATTTCTTTCTCTTGCCTAATTGCTCCGGCTAGGATTTCCTGTACTATATTGAATAGAAGTGGTGAGCTGGGCGCAGTGGCTCACGCCTGTAATCCCAGCACTTTGGGAAGCTGAGGCGGGTGGATCACCTGAGCTCAGGAGTTCAAGACCAGCCTCAACATGGAGAAACTCTGTCTCTACTAAAAATACAAAATTAGCTGGGCACGGTGGTGCATGTCTGTAATCCCACCTACTCGGGAGGCTGAGGCAGGAGAATTGCTTGAACCTGGGAGGCGGAGGTTGCAGTGAGCTGAGATCGCGCCATTGCACTCCAGCCTGGGCAACGAGAGCAAAACTCCGTCTCAAAAAAAAAAAAAAAAAAAAGAAGTGGTGAGAGTGGAGGTCCTTATCTTATTCCTGATCTTAGAGGAAAAGTTTTCAGCTTTGTACCTTTGAGTATGATATTAGCTATGGGCTTGTTATATATGGCCTTTATTATGTTGGGATACATTTCTCCTATACCTAATTTGTTGGGAGTTTTATCATGAAAGGATGTTGAATTTTGTCAAGTGCCCTTTCTGTATCTATTGAGATGATGGGATGGTTTTGTCCTTCACTCTGTTAATGTGGTGTATTACATTTATAGATTTGTGTACGTTGAACCATCCTTGCATCCCGGGGATAAATCCCACTTGATCATGGTGAATGATCTTGTTAATGTGCTGTTGAATTTGGTTTGCTAATAGTTAAAAAATGACGCTATTTTAAAAATATCATTGTAAATCTATGACATGTTAACATAAAAGACATATTTTTATGGAAAAAATCTATATTTTCTCAAACAAAAAATTTCATGAGAAGAATGGCATTGTTTTTAACATGTTTGCAATCTTCATTAAAGTCTGACAATGGAAGAATTCTGCATTCTCGTATCTGCTTCTGCATTTAGTCTGGGGCAATTTGATTTGGTTGAAGTACATGAAGAAAATGCAGACTTATACATTTCAGTTCATTGCGCATATTCTTTCTTGATACTACACCAAAAGTTGGCAGGTAATAGTTTCTTAAAGTTTACTTGCATAAATTCATATCTGCTTTGGGAGGCCGAGACAGGCAGATCACGAGGTCAGGAGATCGAGACCATCCTGGCTAACATGGTGAAACCCCGTCTCTACTAAAAATACAAAAAATTAGCCAGGCATGGTGGCGGGTGCCTGTAGTCCTAGCTACTCGGGAGGCTGAGGCAGCAGAATGGCGTGAACCCAGGAGGCGGAGCTTGCAGTGAGCCAAGATTGTGCCACTGCACTCCAGCCTGGGCAACAGAGCGAGACTCCATCTCAAAAAAAAAAAAAAAAATAAAAAAATTAAAAAAAAATTCATATCAATGAATTTTTCATACACTAAAATCCATTGGTCTACCTTATCCTTTTTTCTTTCTTTATTTTTTTTGAGACAGAGTCTCACTCTCTCACCCAGGTTGGAGTGCAGTGGCACGATCTTGGCTCACTGCAACCTCTGCCTCCTGAGTTCAAGTGATTCTCCTGCCCCAGCCTCCTGAGTAGCTGGGATTACAGTTGTGCACTGCCATGCCCAATAATATCATGCATTGGTCATATGGAAAATATTGGTTCACTATGTAGCTCTTTCAAATGTTGGCACATTTCATTATATGATATAAAATATTCATTTTGCTAATATCACCAACTGTCTCAGCAGATGTATTGGGAAGGTATATTGGGAGGCTGTCAAGCTCATGGTGGGACATTTAAGTTTTCCAAAATTATAAGTAAGCTTGAATTTTATCATTGACAACAAATACTATTAGCTGTCTTACTAGATATGACAAACCTACTTCCTATATTTTTGAGAAAATATCTGCCAAACCCCGAAATCTGAGTAACATGTTAACCATTCTTTCAAGTAAAAATGGTATTTCCTTAAAAAAGAGGCTAGTTCATGTTGCAACTCAAACAATTGCAAAAGTGTTTTTCTTTGAGACCACTGTCCTACTTCTGTACATAGTAAACATGCTTTATGTGTGTGGGAAATAAGTGCTTAATAGGTAGAGGGTTTTATTTTAGAGTGATGAAAATGTTTTGGAATGGGACAGAAGTAGTGGTTGCATAACATTGTGAAAGCACAAAATGTCACTGAATTGTCCACTTGAAATGATTAATTTCATATTATGTGAATTTCACCTCAATTTAAAAAGTGAAAAAAGTGCTTTATGTGTAATTTCCAATCCATTACACAGAATAGTAAAAAGACTTGTATTCAAATATATAGAGACAATAAAACACAATTTTTTTACTGCTTCATCAGTGATTTTCTTAAGTGAAACTGCCATTTTGTTTACTACTAGTGTATGTTGGTGAAGAGTACAATGGCTACTAGTACATATCATATCACTGCCTTGATTTGTGATAAAGTGTCACCAATTTTACTACCACTGCTTTTGCACTATTGGTGCAAATGTCAACACAGTAAAAAGGCAAATAATTTCTTGGTATTATTATTAAAATAGTTTTAATTTTATTTATTTATTTATTTAGAGATGGAGTCTTACTCTGTCGCCCAGGCTGGAGTGTAGTAGTGCGATTTTGGCTCACTGCAACCTCCGCCTCCCAGATTCAAGCGATTCTCCTGCCTCAGCCTCATGAGTAGCTGGGATTACACGCACCCGCCACCATGCCCAGCTAATTTTTGTATTTTTAGTAGAGATGGTGCTTCACTATATTGGCTAGGCTGGTCTCAAACTCCTGACCTCAGGTGATCCGCCTGCCTCGGCCTCCCAAAGTGCTGGGATTATAGGTGTGAGCCACCACTCCTGGCCTATGAAAATAATTTTGACCCAACTAGAACCCTGAAAAAGTCTCAGGAACCTCCAGGGACCTGTGGACTATGCTTTGAGAATCCCTGCTCTAGGCTCAATCAGAGTTGAAATTACCCTCTCCTACAGCAGGGTTGCAGTATGGTGTTTGGAAAATCCCAGGAGATGTTGAATCACAGCGACATGATTCAACTCTAATTTCTGTCTGACCCATGGCAGATTGTTCCTCAAAGTCTGAAAACCACAGTTACTTCTGTCTGCTTCGCTGGATTGGGAGATGAAGGAGACGCTGAAGAGATTATGGGCTAATTCATGCAAAGTGCTCACTGAAATCAGTGACATTTAGAGTTAAGCAGTATTACCCAGTGTTGGGAAGTCTGCATTTTGGGAGGCTGAGGGACCCCTGCCTTCCAGGGGCCCTATATGACTTCAGGAAGCCTCCAACCCCCAATCAGCCTTTTAATCTGTCTTAGGCTATTTCAGAGTCCCGGTGAAGCTGGAAGAACATTTTCAGCTTTGAAGATAGGAGGGGGAGCAAGGCTGAAAGGACAGCAGGAGGAGGAGGACAAGGTCAGGCGGGTAGAGGACCTCACATGAGAAATAGGGCAGCAAGATAAAGCCAGGGTTGGTTCCCCTCTTTCCTTGACCCAGTGCACAAAGCTGGGGCTCTGTCTTCAGCCAAAGCACACAAGGAACCTGTCCACTGATTTGGCTTTAAATAAAATATAAAATGTTCTCAAACCCATTACCTCAAAGAACCCTAACATGTTTCTTTTTTCTTTTCTTTTATTTTTTGAGATGGAGTCTCGCTCTGTCACCAGGCTGGGGTGCAGTGGCATGATCTCGGCTCACTGTAACTTCTGCCTCCTGGGTTCAAGCGATTCTCCTGCCTCAGCCTCCTGAGTAGCTGGGACTACAGGCGTGTGCCACCACACCCGGCTAATTTTTTTATTTTTAGTAGAGACGGGGTTTCACCATATTGGCCAGGATGGTCTCGATCTCCTGACCTCATGATCCACCTGCCTCGGCTTCCCAAGGTGCTGGGATTACAGGCGTGAGCCACGGAGACCGGCCAACATGCTTCTATGAGGTAAGTAGGTTAGTGGTTACCACCCTACAAGGCGATGAGGAAACCGACGCATAGAAAAGGGAAATGAGAAGCAGATATGTGGAGGCGCCAAGAATCAAATTTAAGTCTTTAGACACAGACCAGCTTTCTTTCTGTTGTGTCTCCTTAGGCCCTTCTTCTTGAGGTGAGTTTTCAAGGCCATGCTGCAGTTTTCTCTTTCTTATTTATAAATAATTTACTAAAGTCTGCCTTAAAGGTAAGCAGGTGGGCAGCAGTGGGGATGAGGTATTGTAATGAAGTTGACAAGCATGCACTTGGAATCAAATTGTCTGGTTTCAAATCCTGACCTTTACACTTCCTTATGTGTCAAATGGAGGGCAGTAACAATACCTTCCTATAGTGTTGTTGTAAAGATTACATTATCTTTAAATTTTATTTTATTTATTTTTTGAGAGACGCCACCTTGGCTTACTGCAACCTCTGCCTCCCGGGTTCAAGGAATTTTCCCGAGTAAGCAATTTTCCTCCCTAGTAGCTGGGATTACGGGCACCTGCCACCATGCCCGGCTAATTTTTGTATTTTTAGTAGAGATGGGGTTTCACCATGTTGGCCAGGCTGGTCTTGAACTCCTGACCTTAGGTGATCTGCCCGCCTCAGTCTCCCAAAGTGCCGGGATTACAGGTGTGAGCCACCGCCTGGCCTAAGATTACATTAGATACATGTAAAGTGTTCACATAGCGCCCGCCACAATTGAAAGGTTCAATCCAGTCAGCTGCAGTTGTGAATACCTCTAGACCCAGTAGGGAAGCCGAGGCAGGAGAGTTGCTAGAGCCCAGAATTTGGAGGCTGTAGTGTGCTAATACCTGGTCTGCGAATAGCCACTCACTCCAATTCACGTTAGCTATTATGAAAACGAGAAGGTGCAAATACGGTGATTTCATGGGCATAGAGAAATTCCTCCCATGTCCCAAATACTGGTTGAAAATTCAATTGAAGATTACTTAGCCCAGATTAAAAGGCAAACACGATGACATTCTGTCTAAAAAGAGGCCAAAATTACATGCCATCTCCCTCTCCCACTGTGAATTCCTGGGGAGCTGTGGGATTGGCTGAGTGGATGCTGACTGCCTATTGGCAGAACTCTTTGCCCTGTACTATCTCACTGGGAGCTAGGTAGCCTATGGGTGGGCTGTCCTGGAGTCAGGTGCTAGCTTCAGTCCAATCAGAGGCCACAAACCTGTGGCACTTCACCCTATGGCCTTTCCCTGAGCAGATGACTAGTTAGGGGAATTTCCCTGCAGGAGGTGCTTGGCGGCTGATGAGAACGTTAGCTTATTAAACAATGGGAAAAAACACGTTGGAAAGTCCTTTTTTTTTTCCCCCTTAATTTTTAAAGTTTAAGGCTGGGCGCTGCGTCTCTCCCCTGTAATCCCAGCACTTTGGGTGGCGGAGGCAGATGGATCGTTTGAACTCAGGGGTTTGAGACCAGCCTGGGGAACATAGTGAGACACCGCCCCCAACCCCTGTCTCTATGTAAAGTACAAAAATTAGCCAGGTGTGGTGGAGCACGCCTGTAGTCCCAGCTTCTCAAGGGGCTGAGGTGGGAGGATGGCTCGAGCCCCAGGAGGTAGAGGTTACAGTGAGCAGAGATCGAGCCACTACACTCCAGCCTGGGCAACAGAGTGAGAACTTGTCTGAAAATAAAATAAAATATAAAAATAAAAACAGGCCGGGCGCTGTAGCTCATACCTGTAATCCCAGCACTTTGGGAGGCCGAGATGGGCAGATCACCTGAGGTCGGGAGTTCGAGACCAGTCTGACCAACATGGAGAAACCCCATCCCTGCTAAAAATACAAAAAATTGGCCTGGTGTGGTGGCGCATGCCTGTAATCCCAGCTACTCGGGAGGCTGAGGCAGGAGAGTCGGTTGAACCCGGGAGGCAGAGGTTGCAGGGAGCCGAGTTCCCGCCATTATACTCCAGCCTGGGCAACAAGAGTGAAACTCTGTCTCAAAAATAAAATAAAATAAAAAACTTTAAGTCATTCATCAATTTTATGCATTTACTGTTTCTTCTCCCATTCCATAAAGCCTACAGTCATATAAGGAGAGCCACATATAAATAAAGGTGCAAAGTTAAGGCAGGAGTGGACCTTAAGGGCTAAGAAGAGGTCATTGCTGAGCTTCACATTTAGCCCTGGGCTTTCTGGAAGCCAGAGTGAAAAGAGAGACACAATCAGCAGCATAACAGTTACCGAAAAGCAGGAAGCATACCGGTTTTTCTGGTAGTAAAGCAAGGGCTTTCCAAGCTTTTAATTCAAAGTAATTTATTTTGTTCTTTTTTCTCGCTCTGACACCCAGGTTGGAGTGCAGCGGCACAATCAGGGCTCGCCACAACCTCTGCCTCCCAGGCTCAAGCCATTCTCCCCCTCAGCCTCTCAAATAGCTGGGACTACAGGCGCGCACCGCCACACCTCACCAGTTTTTTGGTATTTTTTGTAGAGATGGGATTTCGCCATGTTGCCTAGACTGGTCTCGAACTCCTGAGCTCAAGCAATCCACCTGCCTTGGCCTCTTAAAGTGCTGGGATTTCAGGCATGAGCCACTGCGTCTGGCCTAAAGTAATTTCTTACTTGAGATTTTATTTCAGGCTACTGTGTCATGCACTGGGCAGTACAGCTGGGTGGGTGAAAGCATAGTGGTTTTTTTTTTTTTTTTTGGTCTGCTGGGTTTGAATTTTGTTTCAATACGTGCAACTTATTCTGTGCGTCACTTTCTTCATCTGTAACATGGAGATAATGGCATCTACCTATTAAAGTTGCGAAGATTCAATTAGATGAGTTGTATGAATAAATGTTAGCTGTTAGTTTTGTTTTTTGAGACGGAGTCTTGCTCTGTTGCCCAGGCTGGAGTGTGGTGGCGCAATCTCGGCTCACCGCAACCTCCACCTCCTAGGTTCAAGTTATTCTCCTGCCTCAGCCTCCCAAGTAGCTGGGATTACAGGCTCCTGCCACCATGCCCGACTAACTTTTGTATTTTTAGTAGATCCAGGGTTTTACCATGTTGGCCAGGCTGGTATTGAACACCTGAGCTCAGGTGATCCACCCACCTCGGCCTCCCAAAGTGCTGGGATTACAGGCGTGAGCCCCCGCGCCCAGTCAGCTGTTAGTTAATCAAGAAATTGGACTGCCTACTACTTACACTGCACAATTCTAGGTGCTGGGAAAACAGTGACAAACAAGACAAGATCCTTGTCTTCAAGTAGCTTTTACATTCTAGTGGAGTAAAAAGACAATGAACATTGAAAATAAATTTCAGAAAGTGCTGTGGAAAAAGTTTACAACAGATGCAGGAATAGATTTCATTTGACTAGTTCCCCCAGACAGTTTACAGAAAAGTCAAGGGTAGAATGTTAAAAGGCAACTCAGAGGAGGTGAATCTGTTAGGGCCTACAGTAATGCAATCCTGGTTTGTGGAATTCTGCAGGCTAGTGTGGGTAGGTTACAATTTTTGGGGGGGGGGGGTTGTTTTTTATTTTGTTTGAAAATTTACTTCTTCCCGCTGAGCTTTTGATTAGGAGCTGAAGTTGAATCAGTTTGAAATTGTATTCTGGACAGGGTGCGGTGGTTCATGCCTGTAATCCCAGCGCTTTGGGAGGCTGAGATAGGTGGATTGCTTGAGCCCAGGAGTTTGAGACCAGTCTGGACGAAATGGCAGAAACCTCGTCTCTACAAAAAATACAAAAATTAGCCGGGCATGACGTGAATCTGTAGTCCCAGCTACTCAGGAGGCTGAGGTGGGAGGATCGCTTGAGCCTAGGAGACAGAGGTTGCAGTGAGCCGAGATGCCACTGGGCGACAGAGCCAGACTCTGTCTCAAAACAAAACAAAACAAACAAACAAAAAATTGTATTCTGAATACAACTTCTAAAACACTATATTTACTTGCATTATATTAAACTGATTTTATCCTGACCATAATTGCAGGTGGAAGATACCACTATTGTTCTATTTTTCTGGTAAGTAGAGAGCCATGTCTTGCCCAGGGTTACAGAGCATGGAAAAGACGTCTCCTAAAAATCTGTAGGACCACCTTTGGTTTTCTTCCAGATTTTTTTTGTCATCTCTTTTCCTCCACCCATTTCCCATCTGTCGAGCCATTCTTCCTCCGCTAGGCTTTTTCGCGAGCCTCTCCCCAGCTGCGGGTATTAGTCTGGGCTGCAGCCTCGCCCATCTCCTGGGGCGTGACCACCTGTCCAGGCCCCGCCCCCGTCCAACCGGCGGAGACCCGCCCCCTTTCCCGGACACCGGGCTCAGCGCCCTAGCGTGCGCGCGCGTCCCCGGTCGTCGCCCGGCTCGGCGTCGGGAGCGCGCTCTGTGTGGCCGCTGCCGCCATGTTGTTGTGGTTGTGAGAAGGCGGCGGCAGCGGCGGAGTAGTAGCAGCCGGACTAGACGTCTCAGCGGCTCAGGCGCTACCCCGCGCCGGCCCTGTCAGGGAGCCTGCTGGGGTGGCGGAGGAGAAGACTGTGCCGTGGCGGGCCTCGCCATGTCCTGCTGCCCGGTAAGAGCCCCATCCCCGTCCTCCGTCTCCTCGGGGGGTGAGGAAGAGCTGGAGGAGGGGCCGGCCTCGGCCCCGGCCAGGCGGCTGTCACCCTCTGAGGAGGCAGCGCCCTGGGAGGGCTGGGGACTGCGTGCGGGGCCCGGGGAGGGGCGTCCCCGGCGGCCGTCGCCGCCAGGGGGAGGCGCTGGGTGTGGGAGTGGGAATGGGAGCTCAGCGGCCGAGCACGGCCCGGACCCTAGGTGCGGGGGAGGCGGGGTCCTGGGCTCGGGCTGCCTTCCCAGACCTGGTGGGGATGGGCCCGTGCGGCTCTGGGTGTGGGACGTAGCCTCGGAGCGCCCGGGGTTATTCCCACGGACTCCTGGGAGGTGGATGTGCGCCCTTCGCCCCCTGCCGGGTCTGTGGCGGTCCATCGTTGCCGGATACTGGAGGTCGGGGGCCATGGGAGCCCCGGGGCGAACTGTACGGGCCTGGGCCTTGTGGAAGGGAGTGACCGCCTGATCATGCAACAGGGCATCCTCCTGACCTGGTAGTACTTAGGTGGGAAGGATGGTTGGGGGCGGTTGGCCTAACTCAGGGAACACTGGTGAGACTGCTCCACAAATGATTACAGTGTTATTTCCCCGGTAGAAATTTTGCTTTATGTATGGCATTTCCGGACCCATAAGATGATATTGTCCGTTGTATTTTGGGCTGGAAAACTTATGTCAAAATTATGGGGTAGATTTTATGGCCACATTAATAGACTCCCCTGGAGTTTGATAATCTCACTTGTGAGTTTTGGACATGGATTACTATTACATATTGATGTTCAAATGTCCTTTCCAGACCCAGGCCTAAATTCTTACAGTTATAGCATCTTGACATCCCCTTTGTTTTCTGACATCTACTTTTCCACAAGCTAGACAAACAAAACAAAACCCCAAAACCATGTACTTTTCTAGTTGAGGTTCAGCTTTCTCATATGTGAATGATAATGCCATGAGAGGCCTGGGTTGAATTACAGGACATGAATTTTTTTTTTTAATGTCAAATGTTTGTGATTTGTCCATGGAGTGGTGGTGGAGACCTTCCCCTTTCAGATTCAGGGCGGTTCAGTAGGACAGGAGACATTGATGGCATGCAGAAAGTCTTCCCTTTATAGGGCCTATGACATGGGTAGGCTAGAAGAGTTTACAGAATGACACCTTTTTTTTCTTTCTTTCTTTCTTTTTTTTTTTAAGACGGAATCTTTGCTCTCCCGCCCAGGCCGGAGTGCAGTAGTGCGATCTCTGCTCACTGCAACCTCCGCCTCCCGGGTTCTAGCAATCCTCCCACCTCAGCCTCCCAAGTAGCTGGGATTACAATTGTGCGCCACCACAGCCGGTTAATTTTTGTATTTTTAGTAGAGATGGGGATTTCACCATGTTGGCCAGTCTGGTGTGGAACTCCTGACCTCAAGTGATTCGCTTGCCTTGGCCTTCCAAAGTATTGGGATTAAAGGCGTGAGCCACCGCCCCGAGCCAGAATGACACTGTTTTGAGTAAACCCAGTATAGTATGTGATATTAAATTTGGAGGATTCTAGA
The DNA here is from genome assembly GCF_007565055.1 of Rhinopithecus roxellana. Lineage (NCBI taxonomy): Eukaryota > Metazoa > Chordata > Mammalia > Primates > Cercopithecidae > Rhinopithecus > Rhinopithecus roxellana. Next base: position 20,674,615 of record NC_044561.1, on the reverse strand, counting down.
ATTTTAGATTGGCTGCCTATGAAGACCTCTGTTGGCTCCAATTACTCCCTCATTTTCAGGTGACTCAGAGAACTTCAAGTGACCAGCACAGTGGTACAATCCCGCTTGTCATTAATGGCCAGCCGTGAAGGAACCTGAGTTTCTCAGCTCATAGGCCAGGTTCTTCAGTGGTTGTCTAGTTTAAGGCTGGTCATTAGAAATATTATGGACTACCTACATTCCTCGAATTCATGCAGGACCTGGTGAATTAAAAATCTCTGAGGATAGAGCCTGGGAATCTATCCTTACAAAGCTCCGTGAATGATTCTGGTCAGTAAGGCATGTGAACTTTTGCTTTAGGTTGGGTATTCCAAAGACGTCCCATTAATTATGACTTCTCAGGGTGCTTTTGTTTATAGAGCTGTAAGAATTTAAGAGGTGGAGAAGAAGGGAAGCATGAGAAAAAGAGATGCAAATTGAGCATCTCTTAAAATATAATGGATTTATGTTGGGGAAACAGATTTGTTGGCAAAAGTTAATTTGTGCACAGGTTATTAGGAACACATTTGATAAAATTAGATACTGATTAATTGGAGATATACTGTACCCAGAGACATATTGAAGAATTCAGAGGAAATAAGCAGGGAAGGAGAGGGAGTAAGTCAGCTTCTGGCTCATAAAGGGGTCCCCTGAAGATGCTTCCCACCATCATGGTTGCTCCTAAACCGTCTGACTCAGATTTCTAGTGGAGGGTAGGATGGGTGTGTTAGCAGTCATTTGAGACCAGAGTTGTGAACCAGGAATGGTTACTGTGGATTGTGAAAACTTCTTGAAATTTGCCGCAGGCCATGAGGAGTGGTAAAGTCAGTTTAAAAATCTGCTATAGTTCTAGTTAACACGTTCACACCTTCTTCAGTAAAGTGGAATGCTGTTACCAAAGGAAGTATTCATGTTTTAGAGGGGGGTGTGGTGAAGGTTCTTACAAGTTTGGAAGAGGTCGAAGAAAATGTTATAGTTGTGTAGAGTAGTGAAGGACTTTGGTAAATATCCTGTCAAATCATAGAGTAGTATTTTTAGAGTTGCACTCAGCTGTCCATTAGAAGAGCCAGAGGCCTTGTCTGTTTTGTTCCCTGGTGTCCCCAGTACCCAGTGCAGTTATCAGCATATTCTGTGCCCTCAGATATTTTTTCAGTAAGTGAATAGTATTGATATGGAAAAAAGAACAGTTATGGTGGTTTATAGCAGTGTTAGTTATTAAAAGCTACTTAATATTTTGCAATGGATTAAAGAGTCAGTTTTTGATCAAGTAGGGCTCTGGATAGGAAGGAAAATGAAAATAAAGAGCCAGCTTTCAGTGCTTGTTGTTTGGAATTTTTGAGATTCCTTTAAGAAATTGTTTTCTAAAGACTGTCGTGAACATTATTGTGTCCCCTAGTTTTTGAGTCTTAGTGGGTCTTAAGTGTTTTAGATATTAGTGACTTTTTTAAGAGCACAGTAAATGCGGAGGTAGTATAGAATAATGGGAAGTTCTGGACTGACAGACATATATTCTGATTCCATCTGTGTCATTTGTTGCTGTTGGGAATGTCACTTAACTTCTCTGGGCATCAGTTTTTCCCATCTATACAATTAAGGGCCTATAGTCTTTGACCTCAAGTGGTTTCTCTAACCTGATTCTGCAAATTTTTAATAATTTCTAATTATGTTATTTGGTATTCATCTCATATAGGTAGACGAACCTTTCTTATTTAAAAGAAACAAGATTCTGTGTTGAGTTCTGCTTTTAGCTTATGGATTTTAGACATTGTCCAAAAGTGCTTCGGAAATTGAATGTATGTTGCAAGTGTTATGTAGAAAGAACATGCTTATGCTGTTGTAATTCGCTTAGTGTTGAAATCAAATCGGGTTTTACATTGGGAACTTCATAAGTTAGTGTGAAGTCACAAGACTTGAGAATGGTTTGGGGGGAGTTTGTGCAATTTATATAGCTAGCTGTTTCTTACCACCCAATTCTGTAATTTTCTGTGGTGAATATATATATAAATTTATAATCAGTGTAACATTGATTTAAGATATAAGATGATATCAGATTCATAGTGGGTTGAACTAGGACTCCCAGTAACTTTAGAGGCTACCAAAGTTATTAACTTGTCATTGCTATTTTTAATCTTAATTTTATGATATCAATACTGATATGCTTTCATCTTTGCTTTTGTATCTAGAAACAATATACCTTTTAAGTTCGTATTTGTATCAGATATTAAAAATGAAAATTGTAGCATGAAAGTGGGTAGATAGTAAATCTTGGGTTCAAGCCTGGGTTGTTACTCTTCATTAGCCATGTTGTTTCTGGCAAGCTACATAACCCCTCTGAGCTCCAATTCCCTCATTAGTGAAAGGAAGAAGAGCAAATTCTCTACTTTTCTAACAGACTGCCGGGGAGGATCAAACAGAATTGCGTATATGAAAAGTATTCTAAAAATGTAAGGGGCTGGTATTAGAATCATATTGTATTAGAATCCTATTTTATGCCTTGGAAGAATTGGCTCGTGGAGCAGTGGTAAACCTAGTCCGTATTATCAAGTTCAGAATTTACCATTATCTGCTTCTGTACTCTGACTGGAGAAACCTTTCAGCACATGTATCCTGTCTGCCAGTCGGAACAGTCACAATGTTGCTGGGACATCAGAGGAACCTGGGTGTCTCACATTTATGCCAAAGTCTGTACTTGGAATAGACTTGGCTGGCTTTCACCTGTTTTCTTATGTTGGAGCAGTGGTAGAAGGTGGTAGGAGCAAGGAGTTTAGTACATTCTGTGTAAAGTTTTAAGGCTGTGTTTTTAAGTAACAGGTGGCAGTGTCATAGGGTAATGAAATCAATGTACTTATTTAAAAAAGCATTTTCAGAAGGAGAATATATCAGTACGTTGCATAAAGTAAAAGTAAATATAGACACAGAGGTATTGTCTTGATGCTGATAACTACAGATACTCAGAATGATTCTGGTATGACAGATGGTAGCAAGCTTTTCTGATTTCACTTATCTGGGGTCTAAATCTAATTTCTTTAGTAGTTAAGACTTTTTTTTCCCTTTTTTTTTTTTTTTGAGACAGAGTCTCGCTCTGTTGCCCAGGCTGGAGTGCAATGGCGCAATGTTGGCTCACTGTAACCTCCGCCTCCTGGGTTCAAGCGATACTCCCTGCCTCAGCTTCCCGAGGTCGTTAATACTTTTGTAACTTAGTTGCGGAAGAGAAATAGAAATTTATTTAGTTTTCAGAATTATTCATGAATTTATACTCTGGCAAAATATAAAGAAATTATAAGTGTGTTGATAAATCATGACGTAACTGGCAAGAATTGGTATAAAGACAAGATGGTTAACTTGAAATAGGGTTGTTATTTATTCTATGCCTATCATTTTTCCATGAGATAAACCAAATATTTAATTGTTTAGACTGATTCCACAAATGACATGGGAAGACAGAGTGTTTATAAAAGAGTTTTGGAAGTGATATAGTACAATAATTTGGAGTTTTAACTTAATATCATTTTAAATTTCAAAATGAAATTATTTGTTATGAAAGCTATAAAACTTTTTTTTTTTTAGATGAAGTCTCGCTCTGTCACCCAGGCTGGAATGCAGTGGCGTGATCTCAGCTCACTGTAACCTCAGCCTCCTGGGTTCCAGCAATTCTGCTGCCTCCGCCTCCCGAGTAGCTGGGATTACAGGTACCTGCCACCACGCCTGGCTAATTTTTGTATTTTTAGTAGAGACAGGGTTTCACCATGTTGGCCAGGCTGATTTCCAACTCCTGACCTCAGGTGATCCGCCTGCCTTGGCCTCCCAAAGTGGTGGTATTACAGGCGTGAGCCACTGTGCCCGGCCCAGAACAGTTTTCATGTTTTTAAAAAAAAGTAGAGATGACCTGTAATCCCATCTGGATGTAATGTTCGGTATTTTTATTTTTTTTATTATACATACCTATTGAAATAATTAAAGAACAACTTTCCATGTAAAATTGATATTCCCTTAATGAACATGTAGTTTTTATAATATGGATGCGTCATAGTTTATAGCAGTTCTGTGTTGTTAATGGATATTGTCAGTTTTTCTCTTAAAGCAATACTGTGATGAACTTGTTTGGACATTGAATTGTCCTATTATTTCCTTAGGATAAATTCTTTTTTTTTTTTTTTTTTTGAGACAGAGTCTCACTCTGTTGCCCAGGCTGGAGTGCAGTGGTGTGATCTTGGCCCACTGCAGCCTCTGCCTCCCAGGTTCAAGTGATTTTCCTGCCTCATCCTCCTGAGAAGCTGGGCGTACAGGCATGCGCCACCACGCCTGGCTAATTTTTTGTATTTTTAGTAGAGATAGGGTTTCACCATGTTGGCCAGGATGGTCTCGATCTCCTGACCTCATGATCTGCCCGCCTCTGCCTCCCAAAGTGCTGGGATTACAGGCCTGAGCCACTGCGCCTGGGCCAGGATAAATTCTTAAAAGTGGGTTTATTAGCCAGGTGTAGTGGCTCATGCATGTAATTCCAGCATTTTGGGAGGCCAGGGCAGGTGGATCACCTGAGGTCAGCAGTTCAAGACCAGGCCGGCCAACATGGTGAAACCCTGTCTCTACTAAAAATACAAAAATTAGTTGGGTGTGGCGGCGGGCATCTTTAATTCCAGCTACTTGGAAGGCTGAGGCACAGAGAATCACTTGAACCCAGGAGGCGGAGGTTTCAGTGAGCCGAGATTAAGCTACTGCACTCCATCCAGCCTGGGTGACAGAGTGAGACTCAGTCTCAAAAAAAAAAAAAAGTGAGATTATTAGGTTAAAGGATATGTGTGTTTTAAATTTGGATATACTCAAGATGCCCTTTAGATAGGATGTCTATATGAAATTCCCATCAACAGCATATTAGTATTCAATTCCATATATTCTTGCTAGTGATTTGTCATCTTTAGCTTGTTGTTGGGAGTTTAAAGTAGTTTGAAACAGTTTTTCTTCTGTTTCTTTTTCAGCATCAGGACTTCCTTCCATAGCTTAACTCTTGGGAGAGAGCTGATAAAAATGAAAGTTCAGTGCAAGGGAGTGATGTAGACCAGCGGTCTTCAAACTTTTTGGTTGCTTACCCCATCACTAAAAAATTTTGAGCATTAAGCAGGTGTGGTACATGGTCCTGTGGTCCCAGCTACTTAGTTGGCTGAGGCCAGAGAATGTTTGAGGCAAGGAGTTCAAGGCTAAAGTTCACTGTGATTGTGCTTATGAATATAGCCACTGTATTCCAGCCTGGGCAACATAGTGAGACCCTGTCTCTTTAAAAAAAAAAATGATGGGATGGGAAGAATGAAGTCAGAAAAAAAAAAAAGATACGACTTCGTGTTGTTGCTTTGAGAAAAGAGAAGAAAAATTGAGCATCAATTCTTAATCCTTAGATATTTAATTTACAAATAATATATGTATAGTAACTGATTATTGTGGACTTTATAAAATACAAACAAAAAATTAACAAGGTTGATAATTAAGAATAAAGTTCAGATATTTTGCTTTTTTACCCTGGGGTGTCTTGGTTACTCCTGGAGGTGTATGTGTGTGTGTATATATAATATATGTATATGTAATATATGTGTATATAATATATGTATAACATATATGTATATATACTGTATGTATATATAATATATATGTATATATAATACATATGTGTGTATGTAATATGTATGTGTATGTATGATATATAACATATATATATATTTTTGAGACAAGAGTCTTTCTCCGTTACCCAGGCTGGTGTGCAGTGGTGCGACCTTGGCTCACTGCAACCTCTGCCTGCTGGGGTGAAGTGATTCTTGTGCCTCAGCCACTTGAGTAGTTGGGATTACAGGTGTGTGCCACCATGCCTGGCTAATTTTTGTATTTTTTAATAGAGAGATGGGATTTTGCCAAGTTGGCCAGGCTGGTCTGGAACTCCTGACCTCAAGTGATCTGCCTGCCTTGGCCTCCCAAAATGCTGGGATTACAGGTGTGAGCCACTGTGCCCGATCTCCTGGAGATATGTTATATTTGCTTTGTGTACTACTGCTTTAGACTCTTTTTTTTTTTTTTTTTTTTTGAGACGGAGTCTTGCTCTGTCGCCCAGGCTGGAGTGCAGTGGCCGGATCTCAGCTCACTGCAAGCTCCGCCTCCCGGGTTCATGCCATTCTCCTGCCTCAGCCTCCCGAGTAGCTGGGACTACAGGCACCCGCCACCTCGCCCGGCTAGTTTTTGGTATTTTTAGTAGAGACGGTGTTTCACCGTGTGAGCAGGATGATCTCGATCTCCTGACCTCGTGATCCGCCCGTCTTGGCCTCCCAAAGTGCTGGGATTACAGGCTTGAGCCACCGCGCCCGGCTGCTTTAGACTCTTAAGGTTTAATATTGGGCATTTATAGATGCTTGTTTTTGGGTATTTCACTGGTTTTGCAGATGGTCCAGTTTAGTTGGATCTTGAATGCCTTTAAAATGTCCCATACTAGGCCGGGCATGGTGGCCCACGCCTATAATCCCAGCACTTTGGGAGGCCGAGGCGGGCAGATCATGAGGTCAGGAGATCGGACCATCCTGGCTAACACGGTGAAACCCGTCTCTACTAAAAATACAAAAAATTAGCCGGGCGTGGTGGCACGTGCCTGTAGTTCCAGCTACTTGGGAGGCTGAGGCAGGATAATCTCTTGAACCTGGGAGGCGAAGGTTGCAGTGAGCTGAGATTGCACCACTGCACTTCAGCCTGGGTGACAGAGTGAGACTCTGTCTCAAAAAAAAAAAGAAAAATAAAAGTCCCATGCTCTTGAGAGTCATATCTGCAATAAGGGCAAAAATAAATTTAAAGCATCAGTTCGATACTTTTTGCATTGTTGAGGTGGCTGAATTTGAAAAGGACAAATCGTAGGATAAGAAGCAATGTAAGTAACCTATTTCTTTTAGATATGAAGAATTAATATTGTGTAGAACATATTTTAAAAAATTATGTTTTTTGGAAAGCAGTTTGGCTATAATATATATCTCCCTGTTTTATAAGAGGTTAGGTCCTAGAGACTGAGTGAAGGGATGAATAATTGCTACTTGCTCTCCTTTGCTTTTAAAGTACCACAATTAACCTGTCACTAACTCTATTTGGATTAGCCCGAGCCTATAAAAAACTTTCCATGATGATGCTTAGATTAAAAGATAACTTTTTTCTTGAGTTAGAGTAAGTTGCTTTTGATCTGTGGCTGCCTGTCCCCCAACCCCTATAAGTTATGAAATCAGAAAACAAGGCTTTTTGTATTAGAAAAAAATGGGGAAATTAATTTCAGTTATTTCATATGGGTCATTGGCAGAGAAAGATAATATTAAAATCTTCGAGACTGTGAAAAGAGATTGTATTAAGCAACTTGAGTGATTATTTTTTTGCCAGTTAAAAGAAATGAGATAATTTATATGGAAGATGATTGCTATATACAGTGCTTTGCACAAAAGGCTACATATCTCTTTTTACTTTAGGTAACATGATTTATAAGCTACTTTTGCATATGTCTTCTTAGATCATCATAAGGATTTGAGATCATCATTTAATCAGGACTGTTGGGAATTGCTGGAGGCCACATGCTTAGTGTTTGACATCATATTTCAAGAAGTAGACTGAAAGTTGTGCAGAAATAGGATTGGTGGCTGTTCTCTCCTTTACTTCCTAGCAGTTAATACATTGCCTGGTACAGAGTAAGCTATCAATATTTATGGACTAACTGTTTAAACTCCTGCATATTTGTTTACGCATGTAAATAAGTTATAGTATTGTAAAACCAACAGTTAAGTTTTCCGTAGTGAGATTGTTCCTTCATCTTACGTGCACAGAAAATATTTTTGTGGAAGAGGTCATGAATTTTAGATCAATGTTTCACATATCCCTTTACTTTCTCTTAAGATACTTTCATGGTGACAAAAAAATACTCTTAATGTCATTCCTTTCACTGTGTGTGTAACTCCTGTGGCAAGACTGTGTATTTGTTTGTATGTATGTATGTATGTATGTATTTGTTTATTTAGTAGGCTGCTATTTATAAAGGAAACATACTCATTTGTTGGCCTTTGCATACATAATGGTTCCCAAAACATGGACTCCATGGTTTGCTGTGAGTGAATGAAAAAGAGCAGGTATGATTCCCCTCACCTTTGTCATTCTCTCTAGTTTCCTGTACATATAGTTGACTTACTCAACTGTAAGTGTAACTTCTTTACACCGAAGGAAATTAGTCTTCCAAAGAACTGGTATGTTACTTCCCCCTTGTTCTGCAGTACTTACAATCCTGTTTGTTAAATGGACTAAGACACTTCTATATACAGAAGATACCCTGGATGGCCATGAATGGAAGTATTAGTAGTGATTAATTTCTGTCTTGGTGGGATAATGTGGCTTTTTTGCTTTTCTTTTAGAGTTTCCCATTTTTCTACAGTGAGCATGTATTACTTTTATAAGTAGGAAAAACTGCTGTTTTATTTTATTTTTTATTTTTTAAGATGGAGTCTCATTCTGTCACCCAGGCTGAAGTGCAGTGGCGTGATCTTAGTTCACTGCAACCTCCGCCTCCTGGGTTCAAGTGATTCTCGTGTCTCAGCCTCCCAAGTAGCTGAGACTACAGGCACAAGCCAGCACAGCCAGCTGATTTTTTTGTATTTTTTAGTAGAGGTGGGATTTTGCCATGTTGGCCAGGCTGGTCTTGAATTCCTGACCTCAGGTGATCCGCCCGTCTTGGCCTTCCAAAGTGTTGGGATTACAGGTGTGAGCCACCATGCTCAGCCAAAAACTGCTGTTTTAAAGTCTTTATTTTTCATTGGATGTCTTGTGAAGGTTTATGTCGCAGTCACCATTGAGAAAGTGGGTGGTTAACTGGCTCCAGTTCCTAAGAGGAGTGGCAGTTATAGGAAGTAGTATGGGAGGAATGGGGCAGGTAAACTGATTTGAACTTTATCATTGTGAAATCCGCTATGACTAAAGACATTCTGGGATTTGATCACAATTAAACACAAGAGGACTGAGCCATCTAGTTTCTTTCTTCTTAATAAGATTGAGAATTATGAAAGACACTTTAAGAAAAATCAGTTTCAGGCCGGGCGCGGTGGCTCAAGCCTGTAATCCCAGCACTTTGGGAGGCCGAGATGGGCGGATCACAAGGTCAGGAGATCGAGACCATCCTGGCTAACACGGTGAAACCCCGTCTCTACTAAAAAAAAAAAAAAATACAAAAAAATACAAAAAAAAAAAAAAAGAAAGAAAAATCAGTTTCTATGAACTCTGTAAACACAGAACTCAGCCCAAACTCCCAAGTTGTATTCGTGTGTGTGTGTGTGTGTGTGTGTCTGTGTATGTTATGTGTGTGGTGTGTTTTAAATATCAAGTGGAGTTGTAGCAATTCAAACGGGATGTGGTTTATATTAATACATCTAATATGAGTTGGAAGATATTTAGGCAAATGATTTTTATTATGACAGTATAGGCTTATTGGAGTTTTGGTGTTAATATACAGCTGGGAGTTGAGCCGTTCTAAGTTTATATAGTCATCTGGTGATATTTTAGGAAGAGCTGTGTCATATATCCTCTAGAGTTTAAGTGATTAGATCTTGTTGGCTTTTGCTATTAGTTTACTGCACACTTGTGTTTTAAATGCTTCTGTGAATGGAGAACATCATTCAAAAAGGTTAGATTTCTGGGTAAAGACATTTGTTATTATCTGCCCTTACTTTATTCTTTTAAAGAGTAAGATTAGGCTGGACACGGTGGCTTGTGCCTATAATCCCAGCACTTTGGGAGGCCAAGGTGGGCAGATGAGGTCAGGAGTTCGAGACCAGCCTGGCCAACATGGCGAAACCCCATCTCTACTAAAAATAAAAAAAATTAACAGGGTGTTGTGGTGGGCATCTGTAATCCCAGCTACTCAGGAGACTGAGGCAGGATAATCACTTGAACTTGGGAGGTGGAGGTTGCAGTGAGCCAAGATAGTGCCACTGCCCTCCAGTCTGAGTGACAGAGGGAGACTCTGTCTCAAAAAAAAAAAAAAAAAAAAAAATTTGAAGAGCAGTTGAGATAATAAATGTAGGTACTGTTAGGTTGGTGTAAAATCAATCGTGGTTTTGGATTGTGAATTTTAAATCATTATAACTAGGCCCAAACAGATCTTTATTTATCAAAATAGGAACCATTACAGTCAACACATTTTTGGCGATGAGAAACAAGTTTGTTTATTCTTGTAGTTTAAAAATCCGTGCTTTGGGATTTGATGAACTTTTGGAAAGCATTTTCTGTATCCTGCTGGTTGTGGAAGCATTTTCCCTGCAAAAAATTTTCTAGATGCTTGGAAAAATGGTAGTCAGTTGGCGAGTGGTCAATTGAATATAGTGGATGAGGCAAAACTTGGTAGCCCAATTCAACTTTTGAAATGTTGGTTGTGCAATGTGTTGTCGGGGAGAAGAATTGAACCCTTTCTGTGTATCAGTGTTGGCTGCAGGCATTGAAGTTCTTGGTGCATCTTATCAGTTTGCTGAGCGTACTTCTCAGATGTGTTGGTTTTACCGGGATTCAGAAAGCTGTAGTGGATCAGACCAGGAGCAGACCACCAAACAGTGACCATGACCTCTATTTGGTGCAAGTTCGGCTTTGGGAAGTGCTTTGGAGCATCTTCTCAGTCCAGCCACTTAGCTGGTCATCACTGTTGTCCTATAAAATCCACTTTTTGTTGCACAATCCAACCAAGAAATGGTTCGTCGTTGTTACATAGACTAAGAGAAGACAACATTTCAAAATGACGATTTTAAAAATTTTTGGTCAGCTCATGAGGCACCCGCTTATCAATCTTTTTCACCTTTTGGCCGGGCATGGTAGCTCACGCCTATAACCCCAGCACTTGGGGAGGCCGAGGTGGGCAGATCACTTGAGGCCAGGAGTTCAAGACCAGCCTGGAAAATGTGGTGAAACCCCATCACTACTAAAAATACAAAAATTAGTTGGGCATGGTGGCGAGCGCCTGTAATCCCAGCAACTAGGGAGGCTGAGGCAGGAGAATCACTTGAACCCGGGAAGTAGAGGTTGCAGTGACCCCAGATTGCACCCACTGCACTCCAGCCTAGGCGACAGAGTAAGACTTCATCTCAAAAAAAACAAAAAACAAACAAACAAAAAAACGTTTTCACCTTTCCAATTGGCTTCAATTGCCAAACAAGCGTAGAAGGTCGACATTGAGTTCTTTGGCAATTTCTCGTGTAGTTGTAAGAGGATCAGCTTCGATGATTGCTCTCAACTGGTCATTGCCAACTTCTGGCTGGCCACGACACTCCTCATCTTCAAGGCTCTCATCTCCTTTGCGACACTTCTTGAACCACCAGTGCACAGTTTCTGGGCCAAATGTGTAGTTGATGTTGTGAGTTGTCTCCACTGCTTTATGACCCATTTTGAACTCAAGAAAATCATTTGAATTTGCTTTTTGTCTAACATAATTTCCGTAGTCTTAAAAAAAAAAAGTAAAAAATACGTTATTAGTAAAAAATGGCAAGAAGTGTGCATTCAAGTGGTGTATAACATAACCACATTTATTCAAGAGTGTATTCCAGTACCAAATGGCAAATTTCAACAGTGCAAAAACTGCAATTACGTTTGCACCAACCTAATAATATGATTTTTTTTTTTTATTTAGAAATTTTATAGTACAGAATAACAGGCTTGTCACACACACACACACACACACACACACAAATCCCATATAGAATCTACAAAGCCTGTCTGTCTCTGAATTCCACAACCTTGGCTTATTTTTTTAAAGTAAAATTTAAATATTTAAAAAATTTAGAAAAATATGGAGAATAATTTAACAAACACCATGTATTAATTCAGTAGGTTTCTTTTCCTTCCTTCCTTCTTTCCTTCCTTCCTTCCTTCCTTCCTTCCTTCCTTCCTTCCTTCCTTCCTTCCTTCCTCCTCTCTCTCTTTCTTTCTCTCTTTTCCTTCCTTCCTTTCTTTCTCTTTCTCTCTCTTTTCTTTCTTTCTCTTTCTTTCTTTTTCTTTCTTTCTTTTCCTTTCTTTCTTTCTCTTTCTTTCTTTCTCTCTCTCTCTCTCCCTCTCCCTCCTTCCTCCCTCCCTTCCTTCTTTTCCTTTCCTTTTTCCTTTCCTTTCCTTTCCTTTCCTTGGAGTCTCGCTCCGTTGCCAGGCTAGAGTGCAGTGGCGCAGTCACTGCTCACTGCACCCTCCGTCTCTCAGGTTCAAGTGATTCTTGTGCCTCCGCCTTTTGAGTAGCTGGGATTACAGGAGCTCCTCACTACACCCAGCTAATTTTTGTATTTTTGGTAGAGACAAGGTTTCACTATGTTGGCCAGGCTGGTCTTGAACTGACCTCAAGTGATCTTGGCCCCCCAAAGTGCTGGGATTACAGGGGTGAGCCACTGTGCCTGGCCTATATTAGTTTTTAAAAATTAAAATATGCATACAGTTGCAGTCCATTTTGTCATCCTCTTAGATCCTATTTTCTTATGCAGAAGTTATTTATCTTTTTAGCTCATGCACTTATATTCTTCTTACAAATATCTATATACATTTTATGTAGTATTGTGTTTCAAATTTATGTGATATTTTAGTACATACTTTCTATAATTTGAAAAATGACATGTCGATATATGTGTATTATTATTATTATTTTTTGAAACAGAATCTTGCTCTGTCACCCAGGCTGTAGTGCAGTGGCGCAATCTTGGCTCACTGCAACTTCCGTCTCCCAGGTTCAAGTGATTCTCGAGCCTCAGCCTCTCGAGTAGCTGAGATAATAAGTGTGAGCCACTGCACTTGCCTTACTTCATTAATTTTAATAGCTGTGTAGTATTCATATGAATGAATAGTACCCAATTTTAGTCCTTTATTGATAGTTGTTTTCAACAAATATACAAAGGTAAACTTTTTCCTCAAATTGGGTCAAGCTACATATGTTGTTCTAAATTAGCTCTTTTTCTCCCAATAATAATAGTGCGCAGGTTTGTTGCATGGGTATATTGCATGAAGTTTGGGGTACAATTGACCCCGTCACCCAGGTAGTAAGCATAGCACCCACTAGATAGTTTTAAGTTTTCTGAGACAGGGTAGGTCTCTGTCCCTCAGGCTGGAGTGCGGTGTTGCGATCACTGGTCACTGCAGTTTTGACCTCTCGGGCTCAGTCCATCCTCCCAGCTCAGCCTCCTGGGTAGCTGAGACTACAGTGGTGCGCCACCATGCCCTGCTAATTTTTGTATTTTTTGTAGAGACTGGGTTTTGCCCTGTTACCCAGGTTGCCTCGAACTCCTGGACTCAAGTGATCCACCCACCTCAGCCTCCCAAAGTGCTGGGATTATAGGTGTGAGCCACCATACCCAGCCCCTAGTAGGTAGTTTTGAACCTCATGCCTTCCCATCCCCTCCTCTCTGTTAGTTCCCTGTATCTGTTTTTCCCATGTTTATGTCCATGTTTACCCATTGTTTAGTTTAGAATGATGATCTCCAGCTGCATCATGTTGGTGCAAAGGGCATGATTTTGTTCTTTTTTATGGCTGCAGCGAACCTTTGGGTAAAGAAAATTTACAAAAATATCTTATACCGGTTTTTTTTTTTTTAAATGAAAGTAAGTAGTAGTAATCCATAGTTCAGATCTACTTTATAAGTGAGTCACTGATAAAGACAGTAGTTACACATTTTATAACATTACCTTGATGGGGCAAATGTTTCTTGTTTTTGTTTTACATGAGTTAATTTGGATGAGACTTTCTTGAATTACTTACATTTATAGCGTTTACCTCCAGTGGGGTTGAGATGAGGAGCCTTCAGTCCAACAAAGTTGTATACATGCATTCATGGAGATGACACTTGGGTTATTAAATCAAGAAACACTCATACTTGTCCACATGTAGATGCTACACATGGAGTTAGTCCTATTCTGGAAATTTTGCTATGTTGCCCATGCTGGTCTTGAACTCCTGAGCCCCAGTGATCCTCCCACCTTGGCCTCCCAGAGTGCTGGGATTATAGACGTGAGCCATTGTGCCCCACCAGAAATGTAATTTTAATTCCATAGTATATAGTATATTTTATTGTGAATAGAGTATATGTTTATTCCTTAAGTAGCAAATTGACTCCTTTAACAGTTTTAATAGTTTTCTAGTTATTTTGTCTTTAGTTTCCCAAATAATGCTGTTGTCTTCAATCACAGTATTGATTAGTTCATCCCATTCTTCATATTGATCGTTTTTTGGATATTAAATAATACCACTGTAATAATTAGGAAAGATGGAAAGCCTCACCAATTTGCATGTCATTCTTGTGCAGGGTCCATGCTAATCTTCTCTGTATTGTTCCAATTTTAGTATATTTGCTGCTGAAGCGAGCACTCCATTTCTGTAAAGCTTGGAAAACGGACAAAACTAACAGATGAGAATGGAAATCAGAATAATGGTTATCTTTGGTTGTGAGAGTGGGAGATTGTAGGTGTGCTGGTAATGTTCTGTGTCTTGATATGGGTCGTGATTTCGTGGTTGTGTTCAGTTTATGAGAATCATTGAGTAGTAGACTTAGGAAATGTGCACTTCTTTGTATGTATATTATACCTCAGTTAAAAACTTTACCTCTCACAAAATTTTAAAGAACATAATCTGCTGAGTTTGTGTTCTTTTAGCTTTTGATGTAACTTTTCCACTATTTCTCTTCATATGTGAATACACTTAATGATAAGCCATTTAACCTTTTTATTATGATATAAAACAAACATTCAGAAGAGTGCACAAATCAAATGTATAGCTTAATGAAATTTTAAAATTATTAAATTGGAGGTTTTGGGGGTGCATTATACCTGTATCTTTGTTAGGAGGGAAGGAGTTGATGGAGGGCTAAAAATTTTGGAGAGGACAAAGTTTTAAGGAATCTCAGAATACCAGAACCTCGCCTTGGCTCTGCCTTCACATTACTGTTTCTTTGGGTAAGTCATTTAACTTATTTAGACCTCATTTTTTTTTATATAAAAGGTATAATACTTAACCTTTCTTTTGCAAACTGAATTAGGTAGGTGCAATTCAGGTAAAATAATAGGAATATAGAGTACTGTTACTAAATAGGTCTTTATTTAGGCCATTGAATTTAGGCCACTTACCTTACAGAGCAGAATTGTGGTATACACAGACTACACAGCTGGTGATTATTGATATCATTCATTTATTATTAGATTAGTATTGAGGCTTAGTTAACTATGCAGGCACTACCCTGTGATTTATTATAATACATGTATTAACTCGTTTAATAGTCTAGGATTATTCCCAGAGGTAGGTAAAATTATCCCAATTTTGCTGGTGAGACAATTGAGGCAAAATTAAGTTAAATAACTTGCCTAGCTGGGTTGAGTTCTTGAGCCCGTGCTTAAAAAAAATTTTTTTTTGAGAGAGGGTCTCACTGTAACCCAGGGTGGAGTGAGTGGCGTGATCTTGGCTCACTGCAGCCTCTGCCTCCAAGGCTCAAGTCATCCTCCTGCCTCATCCCCCTAAGTAGCTGGGACTACAGGTGTGTGCCACCACACCCGGCTAATTTTTTTGTGTATTTTATAGAGACAGGGTTTCGCCACTGGACTCAAGTGAGACACGTCTGCCTTGGCCAAATCCCAAAATGCTGGGATTACAGCTGTGAGCCACTGCGTCCGGCCTAAGCCTGTGCTCTTTTTTTTGTTATACTGCCTAGTTCTGTGAAAACACTTAAAGACTTTTAGGCAAATGTTAAGATTTTATAATAATCTGTTAGAGAGTTTTTGAAGTAAAAATTTTGGTATTTTGAACCAGAATTAGGAGAAGAGTCTCATTTGTTTTGACCATCATGATTCTGAAAAAGATTGATGTTAATATTTATTACTTGGGCTTTATTCCCTTAATTTTCTCCTAAAATGACTAGGATATAAGCACTATGTAGTTTTCTTTAAGTATATATATATATTTTTTAATCTTAAAGGATTTTGTGACTAATTTACAAATATTGTTTAATTTTTAGGCAAAATGTTAATGAAAGGGAGTTTTCAGACTTGGAGGCAGATCAGACCAAAGTTTAGTGTTCTTGCTTTGGTGGTTTAAGCAGCATCTATTTGGTCTTGGTATTAGAGCAATAATTAAGATTCTATCATATATATGGTTGAAAATTATTTTTATTAAGGTATATTTGAGTATGGTTCTGTGAGGTTGGGAAACACATCTAGTTTTGCAACCACCATGATCAAGATACAGAGTAGTTCCTCAAAAAGTTTCCTCATGACCCTTTCTATAGCCAGCCCATTTCCTCACCTCTAGTCTCTGGCAACCACTGATCTGTTTTTTCTCTGTTGTATTGTCTCTTTTTTTCAGAATTCCATGTAAACAAAATCATGCAGTATTTAGCCTTTTTGTTTTAATTTTTGTTTGTTTAATAGAAATGGGAGGTCTTGTTATATTGCCTATGCTGGCTGCAAACTCCTGGCCTCAGGGGATCCTCCTGCTTGACTCAGTATGTGGCTTCTTGAGACTGATGTCTTTTATTTAACCTAATGTATTTTGAGATTCATCTGTGTTTTTATGTATCAGTAATTACTTTCTGTTGCTTAGTAGCATTCCATTGTATGGATGTACAACAGTTTCTGTATTCATTCCCCAGTTCATTTGGCTTGTTTCCAGTTTTTGGTAATTACAAATAAAACTGCCATAAAAGCATTCATGCATACATACATACACATGTGCCCATGTATTTTTTTTATGGTTTAAAAAAATATGGTGCCTAGAACTTTTAAAACTTTATTACAGAACCTGAAAAGGCTGGTGATTTTCACAGAACATTATAAATTGCTTAGGAAACTTCATCCCCAAAAAAGCCCACTCTGGAATGAGAATAATCTGTTTGTGTAAATAATCTTATAGTATAAACTGTAAGTCATTCGAATTTTTTTAAATTAAAGAAGTACACACACATACTTGTTTAATGGGTAAATTTAAATATAGAACTCCTTAGTTTATGTTTTTAGTAGCTTTTAAATTGTGAATCATTGACTTTTTTGTTCTTCTAAGTAGTAGAATGGTTATATAATTGGTTATGACAGTTGGTTTTTTTTTTTTGAGACGGAGTCTCGCTCTGTCACCCAGGCTGGAGTGCAGTGGCACGATCTCCTGCCTCAGCCTCCTGAGTAGCTGGGACTACAGGTGCCCACCACCATGCCCGGCTAATTTTTTTGTATTTTTAGTAGAGATGGGGTTTCACGATATTGGCCAGGCTGATCTTGAACTCCTGACCTTGTGATCCGCCCATCTTGGCCTCCCAAAGTGCTGGGATTTCAGGCGTGAGCCACCGTGCCTGGTCGGTTATGAAAGTTTGTAAGTAAAAAGTATTTGGGAAAAATTTTAGCACTACAGAATTCCTTTTTCTTCTCCTCTCCTCCTCTCTTCTCCCCCAAGATGGCTGGAGGTATTAATATTGATAACCAGAGTTTCATGTGAACAAGACATAAAACTTAGGTTGATTAGCTATGTTAATAAATTATCTTCTTTGTTCCTATGTAGTGAGCTTTCTTTTTGCAGCAATCTGAGGCCAAGAGAAATAGATGAGACCTTTTTACCTTAGAAAAGAGATTGCAGGCTGGATGTAATCCTAGCACTTTGGGAGGCCGAGGAGGGCAGATCGCTTGAGGTCAGGAGTTTGAGGCCAGCCTAGGCAACATGGTGAAACCTCGTCTCTACTAAAAACACAAAAATTATCTGGGCATCATGGCATGCACCTATAATCCTAGCTACTTGGAGGCTGAGGCATGAGAATCACTTGAACCAGGAGGCGGAGGCTGTAGTGAGCCGAGATTGTGCCAGTCCACTTCAGCTTGGGTGACAGAATGAGACTCCATCTCAAAAAAATAAAAATAAATAAAAAAAGAGTTTGCATGCCATTTTTGCAAGTTAATTTTTTGAGGTTCCAGTTCCAACCCTGAGTCAGACTACCGAGGCCATAGGTGGTTTGACATTTCAGAGAATAGTAGAGTGTTTTTGATTTTCTTTTTTTCTTTTTCTGTTCTTTTTTTTTTTTTTTTGAGACAGGGTATTACTGCCACCCAGGCTGGAGTGCAGTGGTACAATCATGGCCCACTGCAGCCTCAACCTCCTGGGCTCAGGTGATCCTCCCAACTTTGCCTCCTGGGTGGTGGGACTATAGGAACATGCCACCACACCTGGCTAATCTTTGTTTTTTTTGTGGGTTTGTGTGTAGAGATGGGGTTGTGTCATGTTGTCCATCTTGAACTCCTGGGCTCGAGATCTGCCTGCCTCAGCCTCCCAATGTGCTGGGATCACAGGTGTTAGCCACCTTGCCCAGCCATTTCTTTTGTGTAGTGTG
The DNA here is from genome assembly GCF_007565055.1 of Rhinopithecus roxellana. NCBI lineage: Eukaryota > Metazoa > Chordata > Mammalia > Primates > Cercopithecidae > Rhinopithecus > Rhinopithecus roxellana. The sequence goes on along the minus strand of NC_044561.1, from coordinate 20,656,250 downwards.
GAATCTTAGTTTAAGCCCTCAGTATAAATGTATTATATAATTGAGGTGCTAGGTGTACAGAGGTACTAGAACTACAGAGCTTTTCTCATTAATGTACGTTCCTTCTGATGTTGAATATTTAGAAAACTGAATATTGTGTTTGGAACCAAGGGATATTACACTTGAAATATGGTCATTTGGTGAACAGGTATCTCATTTGTAGGCTATCATTATTTTTGGCTATTTCACATTAAAATACCTGCCTGGAAATACCTGCCCAGTTTTACCAGTAATGGCGATTGCAGGTTAACAGTTTGTCTTCTTTATGTCGCTGTCTGATGTGGACAAGACTTGTAGCTCTTTACTTTAACTGAGACAATAATGTTGGTGATCCAAGTCTAGAATTCCAGGATGGGGCTGCCAAAATTAACACCATGGGAGTATGGAGGTAGCAACTATGGGATTAGTAATACAAATAGTTTTAATTAGCTTTATCAGTTGCACACTTAATCTTCTTTGCTACCTTGTGAAGTAGGAATGGCAGGCTATATATTGTTACTCCTAGTTTACAAGTAAGTAAATTGTGTTTCATAGCTGTCAGGACTTACCTGAGGTTGTCCTGCTAGTGAGTAGCTGAAATAGTACTTGAGTCCAGACATCAAGTTGGATGCTGTTTCCACCATGGCAGTTTACTGTCATGAATAAGAGCTCAGGCTTGGGTTTGAATTGTGGTTCTACCACTTACCTCTCTGTGATCTTGGGCAAGTTCTTTAACTTTTCTGAGTCTCAGGTTTAAAATGGGGATAACAATAATACCTCTTAAGGCTCTTGTGAGAATTCAGCAAGTGCTTACGATATATAGATAACCAATAGTAAGCACTCCATATTTGCTAATTGTGGTTGTTGCTACTGTTATTACAGTGATAACACAACAGTTATACATCCTCTTTCACCTAAGGATCTGTGTTAAGAGTTGAAAGACAATACATGTAAGAAGCAAAAATATTCAAAGATGATAGAATAAGTAGCAAGGGGAGTTGATTTTAGCAGGAAGATGGACAGTGTTCAGAGAGAGGTGTGTGTGTGTGTGTGTGTGTGTGTGTGTGTGTGTGTGTCTTGGTTTTAAACATGGAAGCAGTTAGACAATTAAGTTACAAGTGTGTTAGACAGTTGGAGCTTTAGGACAGGTTGAGTAGGAGGACCAGTGTTGGAGGGAAACTTTTTAATCATCATCACAGATGGCATATGGAAATTTACATTTCTACCAAGATTTAAACATACCAATTTGCTATTCTCTATTATGGTTCTTAGAGCTATTGTTAAATCAGAATGGAGTAAGAAGCTTATCATACATTTTTTATTTTTAGTGGTTATACAGAGAATAATACAGAACGTCAGCATATATCCTACTACTGTATATCCTTGGTATACTTGGGGGATGGGTTCCAGGACTCCCACATACACCAAAATCTGGGCATACTTAAGTGCCCCAGTTGCCCCTGTGGAACCTGTCTATATGAAAAGCTAGTCCTCGGCCTGCTGTATTTGTAGGTTTCACATCCCGAGAATACTTTTTCTGTCCACATTTGGTTAAAAGAAATCTGCACGAGTGGACCTGTGCAGTTCAAACCCCTGTTGATTAAAGGACAACTGTGTAAATAAAAGGACGGTCCCTCTCCTTAAAATTTCATAGTTGATATTTGTATCATAGTTGATATATAGGAGTTGATGCTATGAAAATTTCATAGTTGATAAAATTTCATAGTTGAGCCCTTTTACCATGTGTGTAAGTCTTAGGACTAGGGAATTCAGAAGTATAAGTTACGGGGTTATATCATTTGGTGCTTGAGTCCTTTCTTTTGGTTAAGGTACTTCCTTGATGTAAGGTAATGTTCTTTCAGGCATTTTAAATTAAATGAAGTTGTTTGAATTTACTTGTTGGGGAATATCTTGCCTTTAATATAATAGCTGCTGTGTGGAATTATGTATTTCACGTATTCAGTGTTTTTGAACTTGCATCTTTTATTGCTGTATTTTTACAACTTTCCCCCTTTTGGATATTAAAACAATTTTATGGGTTTTTGGTGCATATTTTAAATTTGTGCACTAAACACTTGCAAAAGCATATTTTAAATTATGGCAAGTTTCTTAAACCTGTTAACCTTTTATATATTAGTTGTTATATATTAACTTTTTTCGAAGTTATTATCTATCCTTTTACTGACCAATGTCAAACAAGTTCTGAGCATCTGAAAGTCTAGATTCATCCGGGGCATTTGCTCAGGATGGCATTTTTTTGTTTTTCTTTTGAGATGAAGTTCTCATTGTGTTTTCGAGGCTGGCCTTTAACTCCTTGGGTCAAGCAGTCCTCCTGTCTCAGCCTCCCAGGTAACCAGCACTAGGTGCGTACCACTGTGCCAGGCTTGTTTTCAAAGTTTATAGGAAAAACTTTGGTGTCTTTTCTAAAGAGACCGGTACCACCATACACGAGTATATTTATCTCACATTTATGTATCTGTCTGTCTGTCTGTCTAGCTATCTAAGACCGAGTCTCGCTTTGTCGCCCAGGCTGGAATGCACTGGTGCGATCTTGGCTCACTGCAATCTCCATCTTCTAGTTCAAGCAATTCTCCTGCCTCAGCCTCCCTAGTAGCTGGGATTACAGGCGTGTGCCACCACACCCGGCTAATTTTTTTTTTTTATTTTTAATAGAGACGAGGTTTCACCATGTTGGCCAGGCTGGTCTCCAACTCCTGACCTTAAGTGATCCGTCTCCCTCGGCCTCCTGAAGTGTTGGGATTATAGGGGTAAACCACCACGCCTGGCCTGTCTCACTTTATATACCCTGAAAGCATTATTACTATCCATTATTTTATTCAGAGCTAGGAGCTTTTTCATTCCTGTACTGTGGAACTACTTGAGTTGCCCTATATCCACTCCCCCTTTCCCCATTCTCAACATTGTTTCACCTTATAAAATTTAAAATTATAAACCTTATAAAAATTAAAAATTTGGCCAGTGTGGTGGCTCATCCCTGTATCCCAGCACTTTGGGAGACAGAGGCTGATGGTTCACTTGAGGCCAGAAGTTCGAGACCAGCCTGGCCAACATGGTGAAACCCTGTCTCTACTAAAAACACAAAAATTAGCTAGTCACGGTGGCATGCATCTGTAATCCCAGCTACTTGGGAGGCTGAGGCAGGAGAATTGCTTAAACCAGGAGGCAGAGGTTGCAGTGAGCTGAGATAGCACCACTACACTCCAACCTGGGTGACAGAGTGAGACTTGGTTTTTAAAAAACAAGCAAACAGAAAAACCCAAAGAACTCTCTAAAAATTACAAAATGTTTTATTGATGGGCTCCTCTAAAACCCATTACTAAAGCTGCTTACTAAAGAGTAGATGTTTTACCGCTTCAGTGATAGTTGAAGGATCATCAGAGAATCCTTGGGTATCTCGAGCTTTTACTTAGCTTCAGCGTTCTTACCTGACACAGAAAAGTTGAATTTTCTTTCCTCAAGGGCATAAAACATTTTAAATGTACGCATTTGCATAAAATCTACTCAAAGAAAATTATCAAGTGATTTTATGGGATATTTTTGCATACTTGCACATAAGAGAATCTTTTAACATAGCTACTTAATCTCCTTTGTATTATTCATTCCCTCTCTTACTAAAAACAAGTGAATGGCTCGCTTGGATGTGTATCTATATCTTTTTTTTTGATACACATTTTGAAGGAGTCTTTTGAAATGCAGTGTTTTGGCCACCATTCCAGCTCTACAGGAATATGGTTTCATGATAAAGCCAACAAAGAGCACACTGGCAGCAGTCCAGCAGCTGACTCTCCAAGGAGTAACGATAGACACTTTGAAAGGAGTGACCTAGCTCGGGATCTCACATTTCAAAGCTTCATGCTATGATTACATTGGTAAAAGGCAGCCAAGAAATCTAGATGAGATCTCGCTTGTACCTCCTAAGAGTAATGGTAGGAAGGACTTCCATAGTCAGATGCAAGTAAGATTTTTTTTTCCTAGCAACCTTGTAAAACCCAGGGGTGGGGAACAAGTTGAGGATTCAGAATGGGAGTAACCATGGTGGAAGCTTTCCTTCTACGAACCTGGATGAGAACAGCCTTATAGTGACTGAGGGTGAACTCAAGAAGCTCAATGCCGTATCAGTTTTCTAGAGCTAAGGGAATATACATAGTTTAGTAGTAAGCACAAGTATCATGTTCACGTCAGGCACTGTAGCTACTGCTTCCTACTTGAACAGACCAGAAGAAACCAAAGCAAGACCAGAATCAGTTCAGTTTTGAGGAATAGACCCTTTGCTTACTAGCATTGCACACTTCAGGAGTAAAAATAGAATGAAAGTGGATTTGCTTCAGTACTGTGAAATAGATAGTAACTCTTGATTGTTTTAGTGGATTAGTGATTGCAGCTCTGTTTCTAAATTGAATTTCATGTTCTAGGTGGCAAATTAATCTTCTTTCATCAGTACCACAGATTAATTGTTGGCCCTTTGTGGAAATAGCAGGAATGTGCCTTTTTCATTTTGTTGAAGGTTATCTCAGAGATAAAAATTTACATAATCTGAAAATATTTTTCAGGGATAAGACTAAGTAACTGTATATACCGCAGTGATAGATTGACCCACTTTGATTATTGTAGAACTTTCTGTTTCTCAGTAAAAAGTGCTAAACATGATACAATTATGAAGGATTGCTTTTAGCTATTTGCTGTATTCTTTAAAGCATATTTAGGAATGAAAAGTTAGTTTCCAAAGTGCTATCATTTATTTAATACAGTTTTCTCCAGAATGTGCTTCCCAAAAGTTAAGAGTACTTTTATTTATTTAAGAAATATGTTAATTTTTCTTTTCTTTTCTTTTCTTTCTTTTTTTTTTTTTGAGACAAGTTCTCACTCTGTTACCCAGGCTGGAGTGCAGTGGCACAGTCATGGCTTACTGCATCCTCGACCTTCCAGGCTCCCACGACCCTCCCAGACTCAAGCCATCCTCCCAGTTTAGCCTCTACCATGCTCAGTTGATTTTTTATTTATTGTAGAGACTGTGTATTACCATATTGCCCAGATTGGTCTCAAACTCCTGGGCTTATTGTGCCCGGACCACAAGAAATATGTTACTTTTTTGGAGATTTTTATATAGTTTGAGAACACAGATTATTTACCCTGCTCCCCCAACCCCCAGTGATATAGACGTGGTTTCATTGCACTGAGAGAAAAAAATTAGTTTTTTAATTTATGTTGCTTTTCTGCCTTTTTGAGATTGAGTGCTTTGACTTTTCTCTTGTTTTCGTATTTGCTGTATATGTGTTGTTCCTACTTAATTTCTTATATGGTTTAAACTTGCATCTGTAAATTATTTATTAGCTAGCTTTATGACTTGGGCAAGTTACCTTATCTCTCTGCTCCTTAGTTTCCATCTTTATAAGATGAGAATAATAATATTACCCACTTTGTAGAGTTGTTATAAGATTAATGACTAATAAATGGTTAAGCACTTAGAAGAGTGGTCTATACATGTTGGCTGATAAAATTATAAGCAAGGACCTGGACTTCTCCCTTCCATTATTTGTAGCTCTTCATTTTTATAATTTTTTCATAAATAGTATGTCTCTCAGCATAGAACAGAACTTTGTATTAAGGAATAATAAATATCACCTTGTATATAATTCTTTATTATAAATATAAAGTTGCTTCTTATTAAAAACAGAGTATCATTTTCTTGCCTCAGATTGAGCTTGAAAGAAATTAGTAGAAAGTGGGCCCTTTTCTGTGTTTTATAGGTACCCACACACCACTGAATGTAGGTCATCGTTTAAATTCTGAGTGTACATCCAAATCTAGTGCAGTTATGTAGAACAAAACAGTTTGTATGGAACTAGAAGTGTTACTAGAAAGGTAAACACTGTAGTTGGTAGCAAACTGAAGAGTTAAAGTGATGGATCAGCAAAGATTTGGGGGTTGCTGGTTTTTATTTCACTCAGTTGTTTCAGAGTGATTACTCCTGAAATAGAGTAATTTAGAATATAGATGTGTTAAGAAATTTCATTTTCCTTTCCATTTAAACGTCTTGCGAAAGGAAGCATTTCTTTAGGGATAGTTAGCTATGTGAGTGCTACATGAATTTTAGTCATTACTGTGGCGACTATATGATAACCAAAAGTAGGAGTCTCACACTTTAGTTTCAGATTTGTGCTGTTACTGAGTAAATTTTTAAAATGAGATTGCCCTCTTCCTTGCTAAACTGTCATGTATATAAGTCCATTAAATTGACTTTTATGCCTCTTTTCCTTTTTTTTTTTTAACCTGTTAAGACTTTTTTTTTTCTTTTTTATATTTACCCCAGCCTAAGCAAGACCTCAACTCTCCACGGAAATCTTTAGTACAAGGCAAAAAGATCTATTCATTATTAAGAGAAACCAGAGCATGTGTGACAGGACTTTCTGTAATTGTAAGTTAGTGGTTCAGTGTCAGGGGTTAGATTTTCTTAACTTTTACATTTAGTAGGATTATGGATAATTCCTAAGTTGTATCCTTAAATCATATTTTCTGGACATTCGGGATCTGCTTCCAACACTTAATTATACTAGTAAAAGGAATAGAACATTCACTGGATTTCTCATGAGATAGAAATGGATCCCATGGCACTGTGCCTTTGAGGCCCTGGTCCTGAAGTTTTTTTCCTTGTTTCTAGGCGTCATCTCATTATCCTGTGAGCCATCAAATTCTGATTTTTGGGCTGGGTGTGGTGGCTCACACCTATAATCACAGCACTTTGGGACGCTGAGGCAAGACAATTGCTTGAGCCCAGGAGTTGGAGACCAACCTGGGCAACGTAGGGAGATTTGACTCTACAAAAAATAAAAAAAATTAGCCAGGTGTGGTAGCACACACATCCCAGATACTTGGGATGCTGACATGGGAGGATCCTTTGAGTCTGGAAGGTCAAGGTTGCAGTGAGCCATGATCACGATACTGCACTCTAGCCTGGGTGACAGAGTGAGACTGTGTCTCCAAAAAAAAATTTTTTTTTAAAAATTTTGTGTAAATTAGCTTGAATTGGGTTTTTTTTTTTTTAACTTACAACTGAGAATTTTGACCAGTATATTTAATGTTAGTCTGACCATTTCTCCAGTGCGCTTTGTACGTATTTAAAAATAGTTTGGACTTTAATCTCAGGGTAAACATTAATATACATAGGTACACTCAGTTTATATATGAGATAATATTCAGAATCAGTGGATTGAAAATAGTAAAGTATCTTCCATTTTTTCAATGGCTTAGAGGGAAAAGTGTTTAATGGGTATAGAATAAATCAGTATTCCTTTCCCATTATTTATGCTTATACAGTGTCGACGTTTCCCTTAAAGAACTTGTCACCATAATAAGTACAATAGCAAAGATATAAAGTCAGTACTTTCACTGACTAGGCATAAATATCCTCTTTGTTGTTTTATTACAAAGTAGCTGTTATAACCATATAAAAGAGTCAGAAAGAGGGGGGAGAAAAACTCGATGAAAAGTCAGACAAGAGGAAATGAAGACTTGAGTTATGTATAGTAAGCATTAGTGAACTTGTAGTAATTGCTTTAGGTTCCATGGATTGCCTACTTGTGGATTAAATGTTAGACTTCTGCAAAATGAATTGATGATAGAGATGAAGAAAAGTCTTAATTTGTTTTCTTTATGCTAAAGTTAAAGTTGATGTGGTTAATTAGGTGTTAAGAGCAGTTTTCCTGTCTTTTTATTATGTTTATGACTGAAGAAATAAATGATGAAGTCTTGCTTTGTCACCCAGGCTGGGGTGTAGTGGCATGATCATAGCTCACTGCCACCTCAAACTCTTGAGCTCAAAGGATCGTCCTGCCTCATCCTTGCAAGTAGCTGTGATTATAGGTGTGTGCCACCATGCCTGGCTAATTTTAAAATTTTTAGTAGAGGTGGGTTCCTGCTATGTTGCCCAGGCTGTTCTAGAACTCAAGCAATCCTCCTCTGTCAGCCTTCCAAAGTACTAGGAGGATTGCAGGCATGAGCCACGAAGCCTGGCCTTGTCTTGCTTTTTAGTAAGCTGTTGTCATGATGTTGTCTTTAAAAATCCAGTTCTTCTTTACCACCCCAATTGCTTGGAGGTAACGCATTCAGTGAGAATGAAAGATGAGTACCTAAAAGATTCAGAATTGGAAGCCTTTGTTTAATAGGATCAATGTGTAGGAGCTGCAGGGAATATGGACTTTTAAATGTTCCAGTCCCAAAATAAACTTGACTATTGGCCAAGACTGTGGTAAGCTAAGTATTTGAGATGTCTGTGCTACATCATCCAGCTCTTGGCCTGAGCTGTTTTAGCTGGCTTGCCCATGTAAATTGAAACTTCCTTTAATACTTAACTGTAAGTTAAACATAGTTCTGGAGCTCCTTCGAAAGGGTCTTAGTTGGCCAGGCACAGTGGCTCACACCTGTAATCCCAGCATTCTGGGAAGCCGAGGTGAGAGAATCGCTTGAGGCCTGGAGTTTGAGACCAGTCTGGGCAACATAGGAGACCCCTGGGTCTACAAAATAATAATAATAACAATAATTATCCAGCTGTGGCAGTGCTCACCTGTAGTCCCAGCTACTCAGGAAGCTGAGGTGGGAGAGTTGCTTGAGCCCAGGACATCAAGACAACAATGAGCCATGATTGTACCACTGCACTCTAGCCTGGGTAACAGCGAGACCCGCATCTCAAAACAAACAAAAACAAAGGGTCTTAGTTATACAGATCTTCTTAATCATCCCTAAAGCATACGTTCGAAGTTTATATTTGCAGTAAAGTGATCTATATCCCAGAACAGCTGGAGTGCAGTGGCCGGATCTCAGTTCACTGCAAGCTCCACTTCCCGGGTTTACGCCATTCTCCTGCCTCAGCCTCCCCAGAAGCTGGGACTACAGGTGCCCACCACCTCGCCTGGCTAGTTTTTTTTGTATTTTTTAGTAGAGACAGGGTTTCACCATGTTAGCCAGGATGGTCTCGATCTCCTGACCTCATGATCCGCCCGTCTCGGCCTCCCAAAGTGCTGGGATTACAGGCTTGAGCCACCGCGCTCGGCCGAGTCATTAACTTCTTAGAGCCCTTCTGTAACTAAGAGTTAGGGAAAATACTTGTCTTAACCAGAGCACATATGTATACCTTTGACTTTTTTGCTGCCACATGGTTAAAAAATCAGCCTTAGAGAAGTATAATTTGCACAAATTTTACCTTTTTTCTAGGATATAAATGAAATCATACAGGATGTACTATTTTGTGCCTGTCCTCTTTCATTTTAGCATAATGCTTTGAGAGTCATCCATATTGTTAAAATTAGTAGTTATTCCATTTAATTGCTAAGTAGTAGTCCATTGTATGGATATTCCATAATTCCTTTATTTACTAGTTAATGGATATTGGGTTTTTTTTTTTTTTTTCCCAGGTTTTGGGTTTATTTATGTATTTGAGATGGAGTCTTGCTCTGTTGCCCAGGCTGGAGTGTGGTGGTGAGATCTCTGCTAACTGCAACCTCCGCCTCCTGGGTTAAAGCTATTCTCCTGCCTCAGGGGGCTGAGTAGCTGGGACTACAGCTGCATGCCACCACACCTGGCTAATTTTTTGTATTTTTAGTAGAGATGGGGTTTCACAGTGTTAGCCGGGTTGGTCTCGATCTCTTGAGCTCATGATCCGCCCGCCTCAGCCTCCCAAAGTGCTGGGATTACAGGCATGGGCTACCACACCCTGCCCAGTTTTTGGCTATTATGAATAAAGCTCCTCTGAATATTTGCAACATAGATCTTTGTATGGACATATATTTTCATTTCTCTTGGTTAAAAATCCAGGAGTAGAAATTGCAGGATTGTAGGGTAAGTGTGTTTATAGTTTTTAAAGTAACGGCCTAGTTTGCATTCCCACTGGCAATGCATGAGAATTCCAGGGCTCCAAATCCTTGTTGATGTTTGGTATTGTCAGTCTTACTAACTTAAGTCGTTCTAGTGGGTCTGTAGTGATAAATCATCATGGTTTTAGTTTGTAATTTCCAGATGACTAATGATGATTATCTTTTCATGTGCTTATTTGCCATTTATATAACTTTGGTGAAGTGTTCAAATCTTTTGCTCATTAAAAAAATTAGGTTGTTTTTTGTTTATTGTGAGTTCATAAAGTATTCTGAATATGAGTCCTTTATAACAGGTTTTGCAAATTACATGTTTTGCAAATATGTTCTTGTAATTTGTTGCTTGCCTTTTTTTTTTTTTTTTTTTCTGAGACGGAGTTTCGCTCTGTCGCCCAGGCTGGAGTGCAGTGGCCGGATCTCAGCTCACTGCAAGCTCCGCCTCCCGGGTTCACGCCATTCTCCTGCCTCAGCCTCCTGAGTAGCTGGGACTACAGGCGCCCGCCACCTCGCCCGGCTAGTTTTTTTGTAGTTTTTAGTAGAGACGGGGTTTCACCGTGTTAGCCAGGATGGTCTCGATCTCCTGACCTCGCGATCCGCCTGTCTTGGCCTCCCAAAGTGCTAGGATTACAGGCTTGAGCCACCGCGCCCGGCCTGCCTTTTCATTCTTAATAGTATAGTGTCTTTCAGAGAGCAGAAACTTAATTTTTATGTCGTCAAAGTTATTTTTTTTTCTTTTTGAGTTAATGACCTTTATAGCCTATCTAAGGAATTGTCTCTAAACCTAAGGTCACTAATATTTTCTTAAATTTTATTCTAGAAATTTATAGCTTTGTTTGACATTTAGGTAAGTGAAACACTTCAAATTGAATACTGAGAGAGGTAAGTGTAGGCTTGTCTTTTTGTATGTACTGTGAATATCTGAGTTTTCCTCTGAGCAGTGCTTCAGCTGCAGCTCACAAAATGAGATATTGTGTACTACTATTCAGTTTGAATGTTTTCTAATTTCTCTTTTAATGTCTTTTTTGGCCTATGAATTATAAAAGTATGATGTTTAACTTCCTGTATGTATTTTATTGTTACTAATTTAATTGCATTGTGGTCAGAGAACGTACTCTATAGGATTTCAGTCTTTTTCAGAATTTCAGAATTTGGGATTTGTTTTGTCGTAAGGCATATGGTCTATTGTGGTGAATGTTTTGTGTCTTTGAAAAGACAAATATTTGGTTCTACCAGTTTTGCCTCATATATTTTGAAGTTCTTTTTTAGGTACATACATATTTAGGATTGTTATGTCTTCACAGTAAATTCATTATTTTATGACTTGTCCCACTTTATTTTGATAATATTTGCCATCCCCTAGGCTACTTTAACATGAATATAACTCTTGTAGCTTTATTACTACAGTATTTGCATATTTTTTTCCCATCCTTTTACTTTCAGTCTGTGTATATATTTGCAGTGCATTTCTTGTAATTAGCACATAGTTAGGTCTTGCTTTTTTATTTAGGCTGACAGTTCTCCACCATTCATTCATTCATTCATTCATTGAGACTGAGTCTCGCTCTGCCACCCAGGCGGGAGTGCAGTGGTGCGATCTTGGCTCACTGCAACCTCCACCTCCCGAGTTCAAGTGATTCTCCTGCCTCATCCTCCTGAGGAGCTGGGATTACAGGTGCCTGCCACTATGCCCGGCTAAGTTTTGTATATTTTGTGTTTTGTATATTTACCCCATGTTGGCAAAGCTGGTCTTGAACTCCTGACCTCAGGTGATCTGCCCGCCTCGGCCTCCCAAAGTGCTGGGATTACAGGTGTGAGCCACTGCGCCTGGCTGACAGTCTCCTTTTAATTGTTGTTATTAAATGGTGCTTTACTCTGAGTTTGAGTATCCATATGGTTAGGTTTTAGTCTACCATTTTGCCATTTGTTTTCTATTAATCCCATTTATTCTTTTCTGTCATTTTTTTGAATGAAAGATTTTGTAATATTTCATCTTATCCCCTCTTGTAGTGGAGATATACTTGTTTTATTTTTTTTCTGTGGCTGCTCTACAGTAGAGTAGATACCTTTAACTTTTGACATTCTGCCTTCAAATTATATACTACTTAATGTATAAGAATCCTATGGTGGTATGTCTCCAGTTTCCTATCTTCTGTTCTTTTTGCTATTGTCATACATTTTACTTTTGGATATGTTAGAAAATCCATAATTCAATGTTAGGCTTGTTTTTATTTAAAGCTTTGTTCAGGTGGGCCTGGAGAGGAGCCGTTGCCCTAGGGCTAGTTTAGCCTGTTTATAAAGGTTTCAGCTGAATGACCTGAGTTTAATAAGGTCTCTTTAATCAGTCAGAAGGAGAATGCCTGTGTAAACTCTGGTAGTTATTATCCAGTGGTTGTTCTTTGCCCACCCTCGTGAAAGCTCATCTAATGCATGTGCAGCTAGTTTAGTAAAGATGTAACAGTGCCTCACAAATTACAGCTGCCTCAGCCTTCTGAAACACATTTAAGTTTCTGATTGGGTTTCCACCCTCCCTAGATTCTCAGTTTCTCCCTTTCTGGCTGGAGTCTGGAAACTGCTGCAAAATACAAAGCTTGGACGATCATTAGGGCACAGGTAATTTGCTTGTCTTCTCTCAGGGATCACAGTTCGGTGCTGTCTATTGTCCAGCATCCAAGAATAGCTGTTTTATGTATCTTGTCCAGTTTTTTAGTAGTTTTGGTGGAAGGGCTAGTCTCACGTTACTCCATCATGGTCAGACTAATTTAACTTTTTATAAATAAATATAAAGTTTGCATGATAAAGGCTATTATAGCCTACTTCATAAATTAATACATTGCATTCTGCGGGCAATGTTTTGCACCATTTGTCCTGGCTTAGCTGATATTCATGTTCTGATTGTTCATTACAGGATTTTATGTAAATAAATAAATGTTCAGCATTTGTAATGGGATTGTTAACAGTATCCTGGATCTGCTACTTTACCAATTGCTCCCTACTGCCTACAGTTGATTGCCAGAACTATCTCACTGCCCCCTGTAACTGCAGTAGTTTGAGCTTTAAGATATGTCACTAATTAATTATGGATTATTCTGTTTTTGTTCTATAATATCCCAATATCTTCAGCAAAAGATTCTGTGTTGGCTCTCACCAGCTAGTATTTACTAGAATGTGGAAATAATTCAAACAGGAGGACTGTGCTCTTAAAAGCCTGCTTTAACATTAGAAGAGGAAAGGTGATTGTTAATGGCTATTTTTCATGTAAAGGAAGGATTAAGTTTTCATATCTTAATCCTTGTTTAAAAAAATCTGTAGCCAAAGGTGTCTGTTTTTAGTTGGGTCATTGTTTAGGACTATAGATTTCAGTTTTGCATTCTTAGTAATATTACCCCCTTTACCTCCCCTGATCACCCAGGAAAAGTTTCTTCGTGTAAGATTTTTAAAATTACACTGGAGGAGCCAGGTGGCTCATACCTGTAGTCCCAGCTACTCACTACTCAGAAGGCTGAGATGGGAGGATTGCTTCACCCCAGGAGTTCAAGGCCCAAGGCCAGCCTGGGCAACATAGGGAGAACTCATCTCTTTAAAAAAAAAAATTGCACTGAGATTTGCATTAAAAGTTGCAATACATACCTAGTATGTTTTCTAATCATAATGTGCAATTTTAAAAAAATGTGTAATTTTTACCTGCCTTCTAATTTGAACCTTTATTGTTCACCAGTACATTTATTTCACTGGAACAAGTCTTTGTGCCACATTTGGCATCACCAAAGGAATAGTGCCAGTATTTAAATATTGACAAATGAAGACAAATAGTTTTTCCACATTTTATTGCCATCACTGTTAGCAGGTAAACAGTAGAAGCTTATAAAAATATTGTGCATTTAATACCTTTTTGGTTTCCTTTTATACTTGGTAAAAGTCATTTATACGTAAATTGACATACTGTGTCCATGATATATATGGATAAGTAAGATCTTTTTGTAGCTTGAAGATCTTATGAGTAAATAGCATTTCCTAACAAATGGGATTTGAACAACTGTCAAGGGATTACTTAATACAGAGAAGCTGCTAATTTATTTTGAAATTGTAAAATACATTTCCCCTCTGAAATCACGAAATGCCTCATGTGGCTAATGCAGTGAGTTTAAGTGTTTTAATTTAGAAAATATTAGCAACTGCTGGTGTTACTTGGCATGAGATGAACCTGGAAGGGAAGTGTTGAGGGGCATCATCTGTTTAGAACTTTCTTTAGAGGTGTATAGTGCTTTCTTACACTAGTATTCCAATGTATGCCTGAATAGCACTTTTCTTGTACTGAAAAATAAGTCCATGGTGTTAAGCAGGCATCTCTAAAGTGGCCATCTGATTTAAAATAGCTTCCATAAGTTCTAATTAATTTTGCAAGTTTTAGTGTCTCTTTTTGATAGCAGGTAGTAGCTCTCTGAAGCATTCCTTCTGCCTTGAAATATCTTTCTTCATATCTTTGCCGTTTTCCTTTGTGAGACTTAGGCTTATAATACAATAAATATTTAAGTGCCACCTGTTTACTAGGCACTGTTAAGTTATAGGCTCTGTAGATGTAGTGGTGAACAAGATCTCCGTTGTTACTTAGTTTGTAGACTATGAAGGAAAAGGAATAAGGGTTGGAGAATTACTCATGTGTTAAATATATGTTGCTTTTTGGAGGCAAATTGATAAAATATTTAGAATGGTTAAGACAGTCTTCTGCTTTCTTTGGATTCACTAGGATTTTTATAATGTGTCTCATATCATTTCATATGTTAAGAGTAAAGGGAATTTTAATGAAATATGTTACTACTGGTTGTGGATTCTAAAAGATAGAGGGACAAAATATTATTTGCCTTTAAGAATACAAAGAAAGGATTGTCCGTTTGTATGGTTAGTTGAATTGTCTTATTTCCTATTTATTTTTTTTAATTGCTGAGATCTCACTTTGTTGTCTAGGCTGATTTCTAACTCATTGCCTCAAGTAGTCTCCTGCGTCAGCCTCCCAAAATGCTGGAGTTATAGGCCTGAGCCATTTCACAGCAGCCTATTTTTTATTTCTTATTCTCCCTACAAGGGACATTTTAGTGTAAGGCAAAAATATAAACTTCTCACTCATAATGTTTTTGGGAAAATATCATATGACTACATGGTTTTGTAGTTTTCGTAGCAGTCACTGGGTCATTAAGTTACCTCATTTTTTGCTTCCTGTTCTTCCTTTTTTCTGGGTAAAAGTTTTCTCTAGGTCTCATCTCTTAATTCTTTAGCAAGGCATATTTTTATTCATCATACCATAACTGTATATATACTTAAAAGTAAGTGACATTTTGTCTTACCATGGATTTCTCACATATCTGGTGAAGCGGTTTAAACTGTCCAATTTTAGGTACATTGAAAGCAAAAGCTAGCTGAGAAAGGAAAGTTTTTCTCATCAAGAGGTTGAAATTACTGTTATAAAACAGTGATAAATACTGGATAAGATATGTGATCCTTGAAGTTTAATAAATATTTTTGGACTATTAATTTATATTCACTTTTGGGCTTTTTTTTTTTTTTTTTTTTTGGAGACATGGTCTCTATAGCCCAGGATGGAATGCAGTCATGTAATCATGGCTCATTGCAGCCACTGGGGTCAAGCAATCTTCCCACTTCAGCCTCCTCGGTAGCTAAAACTACAGGCCTGTGCCACCATGCCTAGCTAATTAAAAAAAAAATGTTTTGTAGAGATGGATTCTCACTGTATTGCTCAGGCTAGTCTTGAACTCCTGAGCTCAAGCAGTCCTTCTGCCTCACCCTCCCAAAGTATTGGGATTACAGTCATGAGTCACTGCAGCCAGCCTGGTTTTAATCTTTAGGAAATACTTTTCTAGGTTAAACTCAACACAGTATTTTTACATGTATTTCAGAATCTAAATTTATTAGGATACTGGCTGATGACTCTGTATGTACTTTTTATTTTACACATGCTTTTATTAAGATTTAGGCTTCCAGCACTTTGGGAGGCCGAGGTGGGCGGATCATGAGGTCAAGAGATCGAGACCGTCCTGGCCAACATGGTGAAACCCTGTCTCTACTAAAAATATGAAAATTAGCTGGGCATGGTGGCACGTGCCTATAGTCCCAGCTACTCGGGAGGCTGAGGCAGGAGAATTGCTTGAGCCTGGGAGAGGTTGCAGTTAGCTGAGATTGTGCCACTGCACTGCAGCCAGGGCAACAGAGCAAGACTCCTTCTCAAAAACAAAAAACAAAAAACAAAAAAAAATAGGCAATTTGCTTTAAAAATTAGATACCTCGGCCGGGCGCGGTGGCTCAAGCCTGTAATCCCAGCACTTTGGGAGGCCGAGACGGGCGGATCACGAGGTCAGGAGATCGAAACCATCCTGGCTAACACGGTGAAACCCCGTCTCTACTAAAAATACAAAAAACTAGCCGGGCGAGGTGGCGGCGCCTGTAGTCCCAGCTACTCGGGAGGCTGAGGCAGGAGAATGGCGTGAACCCGGGAGGCGGAGCTTGCAGTGAGCTGAGATCTGGCCACTGTGCTCCAGTCTGGGTGACAGAGCGAGACTCCGTCTCAAAAAAAAAAAAAAAAAAAAAAAAAAAAAAATTAGATACCTCATGAACTCGTTGGTTATTCCTTATTAGCTAAAAAAAATTATTAGACCACTGTATATTATGCTAATTAAATGACTCATTTCTGCTAAACCATCTATAATAGGCTGCAGAACACATTTTGCTGGAGTCTTAGTGTGTAAAACTAAGCCCACCAGGAAGCTTATGGCTAAAATGAAACAGAATCTTGCTAACCTTGTGTGTGTATTCAGTTTTGGTATCTGAAAGATTTGTGGTATTTCGAATATTCGATTGTTGTGTTATATTTGTTTAGATGTTTATATTTTATATTTACATGACAAAAAGGATATGGTTGCTATTTAAACTTTTTGAATGACAGGAAAATAATCTTAGGCACAGGAAATCATGATAAGACCAGTGTTGTAGAACTATGATGATGGATAAAGCTTTTTTTTTTTTTTTAACTTTATGTATAAGTAATTCTCTAGAGCAGAAATTACTCAAGCTTTCAGTGGTATAAATTGCATTTGGCCTAAAGATTGATACTGACCAAATACAAAAGATTTTGTTGTTTCTCCTAATTTTCTTATACCTTTTGATATTCTTTGAAGATATCTAATGGTTATTTAATTTCTTCAGGTTTTACTAAATTTTGTTCATTCTAAAGACTTTTAAAAAGCTTACACATCTAATAAGTCAGAGCTATGACAAAAATGCCAGGTTTTTTGGGGGGCAGGGAGGGTGGCAGAGGTGGTCCTGTAGTAATGCTACAGTATCTTGATGGACATCCTGTTAATACTTTGGGGAGTGTATTAGTTTGTTTTTTATTGCTATGAAGGAATACCCAAGGCTGGGTAGTTTATAAAGAAAAGAGTTTTATTTGGCTCAAAGTTCTGCAGGCTATACAAGAAGCATGGCACCAGTATGTGCTTCTAGTGAGGCCTCAGGAAGCGTCCAGTCATGTTGGAAGGCGAAGGGGGAAGAGGCATGTCATGTAGCGAGAGGGAGCAAAAGAGAGAGGAGGAAGTGTCAGGATCTTTTTAAACCACCAGTTCTCACATGAACTAATAGAGCAAGAACTTATTACTGAGGGGAGGGTACCAAGCCATATTAGGGATCTGCCCTCTTAACCAGATACCTTCTACTAGGCCCTACCTTCAGTGTTTGGGATCACATTTCACTATGAGATTTGGAGGGGACAAACATCTAAACCACGTCAAGGAGTTTCTTTTGGGAGAGCTTAGGATCTTATTTTATTACTTTTTAATGGATGATTCATTTATTTTCTGAAATTCCTATTTTACTTTACTCTGTCTTTTTCAGTTGTACAGTTCTCTGGCATTTAAATACTTTCATATTGTGCAGTGATTACCACCATCCATCTCTAGAACTTTTTCATCTTTCCCAACTGAAACTCTGTACTTACTAAACACTAACTCCCCATTCAATCCTCTTCCTAGTCCTTGGTAATCACCATTCTACTTTCTATCTTTGTGAATTTAACTACAACTCCATATGAGTGGAATCATATAATGTTTGACCTTCTGTGACTTGCTTATTTCACTTAACATAATGTCTTCAAGGTACATCCTTGTCTTTTTTTTTTTTTTTTTTTTTGAGACAGAGTGTCACTCTGTTGCCCAGGCTGGAGTGCAGTGGCGCCATCTTGGTTTGCTGCAACCTCCGTCTCCTGGGTAGAAGCAAATTCTTGTACCTCAGCCTCCCAAGCAGCTGGGACTACAAGTATGCGGCACCATACTAGCTAATTTTTGTATCATGTTTTTTTTTTTTTTTGAGATGGAATTTTGCCCTTGTCACCCAGGCTGCAGTGCAGTGTTGCTATCTGTGCTCACTGCTACCTCTGCCTCCTGGGTTCAAGTGATCCTCCTGCTTCAGCCTCCCCTCCCGAGTAGCTGGGATTACAGGCACCCGCTGCCTTGCCCAGCTAATTTTTAGTAGAGACGGGATTTTGCCGTGTTGGCCAGGCTGGTCTCAAACTCCTGACCTCAGGTGATCCTCCTGCCTTGACCTCCCAAAATGCTGGGATTACAGGTGTGAGCCACCGTGCCCGGCCTGTATCGCGTCTTCTAAAGACTGAAAAATACTCCATTGTGTGTATACTCTACATTTTGTTTATCCATTTATCTATTGATGGATAGTTAAGTTGCTTCTGCTTTTTGGCTGTTGTGAATAATTCTCCTATGAATGTTGGTGTACAAATATCTGTTTAAGTACCCGCTTTTACTTCTTTTGGGTATATACCCAGAATTGGTATTATTTTTGTTTACTCATTTATCTGCTGATAGACAGTTGGGTTGCTTCTACTTTTTAGCTATTGTGAATAATGCTCCTATGGACATTGGTATACAATTATCTGTTCGTCTTTGCTTTTACTCCTTTTGGGTATATACAGAGAAGTGGAATTACTGGATCATATGGTCATTCTCTGTGTTAATTTTTTGAGAAGTCTCTATTTTTCTACAGTAGCTATACCGTTTTACATTCCTACCAGCAATGCACAAGGATCCGCACACCCCAGCCAACACTTAAAAAAGTTTAAAATAGCCATCATAATGGGTGTGAAGTAGTATCTCATTGTAGTTTTGACTCACATTTCCTTAATGACTAGTTTTTTTTTTTTTGTTTGAGACTGGGTCTTACTCTGTCACCCAGACTGGAGTGCAGTGGGGTGATCAGGGCTTATTGCAGCCTCAACCTCCTGGGCTCAATTGGTTCTTCTACCTTAGCCTTCAGAGTGGCTGAGACCACCGGTACACACCACCACATCCAGCAATTTTTTTTTTTTTTTTGAGACAGTCTCGCTCTGTCGCCCAGGCTGGAGTGCAGTGGCACAATCTCAGCTCACTGCAAGCTCCGCCTCCCGGGTTCACGTCATTCTCCTGCCTCAGTCGCCCAAGTAGCTGGGACTACAGGCACGTGTCACCACTCCCAGCTAATTTTTTTTTTTTTTTTTTTAGTGAAGACGGAGTTTCACTGTGTTAGTGATGGTCCTGATCTCCTGACCTTGTGATCTACCCTCCTCAGCCTCCCACAGTGCTGGGATTACAAGCGTGAGCCACCGTGCCTGGCTCGTATTTTTTTTTTATGTAGATACGGAGTTTTGCCATGTTTCCCAGGCTGGTCGCAAACTCCTGTGCTCAAGTGATCTGCCCACCTTGGCGTCCCAAAGTACTGGGACTACAGGGGTGCGCCTGGCTGACTAGGGATGTTGAGTATCTTTTCTTGTATGTATTGGCCTTTTGTGCTTCTTTGGAACAGTGTCTGTTCAAGTCTTTATTAGTTTTGTCAGGCTACCATAACAAAATATCACACTCTGGGTGGCTTAAACAACAGAAATAAATCTGACAGGGTTTGATTTTTGGTGATGGCTTTCTTCCTAGAGTGAACTCTCTGGTGTCTTGTCTTTTAAGGACACTAATCCTATTGGATCAAGGATCCATCTGCATGACCTCATTTAACCTTAATTACATCTTATATATGTAATTAAGGCCCTGTCTTCAAATATAGTCATATTAGGGATTAGGGCTTCAACATTTCAGTTTCAAGGAACCAAAAAGCCCATATCAAAGCCCTTTGCCTACTTGTGAATTGGATTGGTTTTTGTTCTTGAGTTGTAAAAATATATTCTAAATATTCCTTAACAGATACGTGATTTTTCTCCATTCTGTGAGTTGCCTTTTGTACTCTGTTGATAGTGCCCTTTGGTGCACAAAAGGTTTTCATTTGGATAAAGTTAGTTTTTTCTTTTTTAGCCTGTACTTTTGGTGTCTTATCCAAGAAATCATTGCCAGATACCATGTCATGAAGCTTTTCCCCTGTTTTCTTCTAAGAGTCTTACAGTTTTAGCTCTTATAGTTAGGTCTTTGATCCATTTGAGTTAATTTTTAAATTAACTCATGTTAATTAAAAACAGTTAATTACATATGATCTAAGATAAAGGTCCACCCTCATTATTTTGCATATGGATATCCAGTTTTCTCAGTACCATTCAGTGAAAAGACTGTCCTTTTCCCATTGCATGGTCTTGGTATCCTTGTTGAAAATCATTTGACTGTATATGTAAGTGTTTATTTCTGGGCTCTCTACTTCATTCTCTTGGCCTATATATCTATTTTTATGCCAGTTTCCACACTGTTTTGTTTACTGGAGCTTTGTAGTAAGGTTTGCAATCAGTTAGTGTGAGTTCTTCAAGATTGTTCTTTTTAAGTTCATTTTGGCTATTTGGGGTTCTTTGAAATTCCGTATGAATTTTAGACTGAATTTTTCTATTTCTGCGTAAAATACCATTGAGATTTTAATAGGGATTGCGTTAAATCTGTAGATCACTTTGGGTAGTATTGACATCTTCACAATATGAAGTCTTCCAATCTATGAACACATGATATTTTTTCATTTATTTGTGTATTTAATTTCTTTTAGTAGTAATTTGTAGTTTTCAGTATAATAGTCTTTTGCATCCTTGGTTAAGTTTATTTCTAAGTAATTCTTTTTGATGCCATTGTAAATGGAAGTTGTTAATTTCTTTTTTTGGCTGGTTCATTGTTAGTGTATATGTATATTTTTTGTATCTTGAACCAATAATAGAATTGCTAGATTCGACAGTTTGTAATTAATTTGGCTATCCATACT
Organism: Rhinopithecus roxellana; assembly: GCF_007565055.1. Taxonomy (NCBI): domain Eukaryota; kingdom Metazoa; phylum Chordata; class Mammalia; order Primates; family Cercopithecidae; genus Rhinopithecus; species Rhinopithecus roxellana. The sequence continues at coordinate 20,635,125 of NC_044561.1, read as the reverse complement.
AATATTGGTAATATATTTAATTGTCTAAGCAATAGGCTTTTAAAATGTTTGGCATGAAATAATTTGAGAAGCATTTCCCCTTTAAATTTATTTTGTTTTTTTGGAGACAGAGCAAACTGTCACCCAGGCTAGAGTGCAGGAGCACAATTACTGCTCACTGTAGCTGGTTCCTCCCAGGCTCAAGGGATCCTCCCACCTTATCCTCCCCCAGTAGCTGGGACCAGAGGCGTGCATCACTATGCCTGGCTAATTTTATTATTTTTTGTAGAGATGGAATCTGGCTATGTTACTCAGGTCCGTCTCACACTCCTGGGCTTAAACGGTCCTCCTGCCTCAGCCTCCCAAAGTGTTGGGATTACAGGTGTGAGCTACTGCTCCCAGCCTGAATTTTTTGACGTCAGTGTTAATTTGCGTGTGCTATGTTCTGGGTGTATTGGACTGGTAGCTTGCAAACAGCCTAACCCTTGGAGATAAGTTTATTTAAAATTAAGAGTAATTATAGTAGATAATTGCAGAGGCCCTCAAAAGAGTAAATCTCATTTTTAAAAGAAGGAACCAGGAGTAAGAATGTAAAAATATTACTTACCTTTTTATTTGTTTTCCTTAAAAAAAAAAATAGCTTTGTTGAGCTACAATTCATAGGCCATAAAACTCAATCTTTTAAAGTATACAATTAAGGCCGGGCACAGTGGCTCACGCCTGTAATCCCAGCAATTTGGGAGTCCGAGGTGGGTGGATCACTTGATCAGGAGTTCGATGAGCCTGGCCAACGTGACGAAACCCTGTCTCTACTAAAATCACAAAAAAATAGCTGGGCGTGGTGGTGGGCACCTGTGGTCTCAGCTGTTTGGGAGGCTGAGGCAGGAGAATCTCTTGAACTCGAGAGGCAGAGGTTGCAATGAGCTGAGATCAAGCCACTGCGCTCCAGCCTGGGCCACAGAACAAGACTCAGTCTCAAAAAATAAAATAAAAATAAAGTATACAATTTAATGATTTTTGGCATGTTCAGAGTTACATAGTCATAACTGCTATTTAATTTCAGAATCCCTAACAGAGACCTCATGCCCTGTACCAGTTACTGCACTTTCCCACCCCTCTGTAGTCCTTCGCAACTGCTAGTTGATTTTCTTTCAATGAATTTACCTATTTTTGTTATTTTATTTAAATAGAACTGTACAACATGTGGCGTTTTGTGCTGGCTGCTTTCATTTAGCATGATGTTTTTAAGGGTCATCCGTGTTATAGCACATTATCAGTACTTAATTCCTTTTAATGACTGAATAATACTCCATTGTATGTATGGGTATACCACATATTGTTCATTCATCCATCAGTAATCATTTGGGTTTTTATTATTTTACTATTGTGAATACTAGTGCTTTTAATCTTTACGTACAGAGTTTTGTGGGGACACATGTTTTCAGTTTTCTTGGGTATACACCTAGGAGTGAAATGGCTAAATCATTTGGTAACTGTATGTTTAACTTTTTGAAGAACTACCACACTGTTTCCCACAGTGGAGCTATACCATGTCACATTCCTATCAGCAATATATTAGGATTTTAATTTCTCCACATTCTTGACTACATTGTTATTGTCTGCCCTTTTGATTTTAGTCATGCTAGTGGGTTTAAAGTGGTATCTCATTGTGGCTTTGATTTGTAATTCCTTAATGACTAATGATGCTGGGCATCTTTTGTGTACTTATTGGTCATTTGTGTATCTTCTTTGGAAAAATGTTTATTTAGATTATTTGCCCATTTTTAATTTGGAACTTAAATTGTTGTCATGGGAGTTCTTTGTGTATTCCAGATACAAGTTTCTTATCCTTGGGTTGTCCTGATTGTGCCCCTTAAAGCACAAAGATGTTTAATTTTGGTGAAATCCCATTTATTTCATTTTTCTTTAGCCCCTAAATGCTTTTGGTTTTATATCTCAAACCATTGCCTAATCTAAGGTTATGAAGATTTACTCCTATATTTTCATATAGAAGTTTAATAGTTTTTGCTTTACATTTAGGTCTCAGGTTTATTTTGAGTTAATTTTTGTATATGGTGTGAGGTAGAGGTCTTATTTAATTCTTTGCTAGATAGATATTCAGTTGTCCCACCACTGTTTGTTGAAAAACTGTTCTTTCCTCATTGAGTTGTTCTAGCATCTTTGTTAAATAACATAGATGTTAAATAAATGTTAAATAAATTAACCATCTATGTAAGAGTTTATTTCTGTACTTTAAATTCTGTTCCATTGATCTGTGTGTCTTTATGCTAGTGCCACATTTTCTTGATAATTTCAAACTTACTACTAGGATACACTTGAGAAGTTTGAGTTATTCAGCTTTGTCCTTTTTTCATGGTGGTTTTGGTTATTCTGGGTCCCTTGTATTTCCACATGAATTTTAGGATCAGCTTGTTGGTGCATGCAAAAAAGGTCACTGTTAAAGATTGCATTGAATCTGTAGATGATTTTGTCAGTTTATCTTAAAAAGTTGTCTTTATATCAATGAACAAGAGTGTCTCTGTTTAGGTGGTCTTTAATTTTTTTCAGTAATGTTTCGTAGTTTTAAAACATTTTTGTTTTAAATTCTTGTTATTTTATTTTAATTTTGAGGTGTTCAGCCGATACTTCTATTCTTAGTGGTAGTGGTAGAGGTTTATCAAAAAGAGAACTCAAATACTGATGGGCTTTCTAAAGCAGTGTGTATACAGTAAGGTGCATGCATTGGGCACAGCAACACTTATGAGAAATGATAGTAACATTCCTTGGATGAGACTCTTTAAGGAAGGAAAATGTATTATATTAGTTTCTTGTTTGCATCAGCACCTTCTGGAATTAATTTTTGGTATACAAGTAGGTGAAGAAATGCTCCTTAAAATACTTTTTTCACCGGGTGTGGTGGCTCACGCCTGTAATCCCAGCACTTTGGGAGGCCGAGACGGGTGGATCACTAGGTCAGGAGATCGAGACCATCCTGGCTAACACGGTGAAACCCCATCTCTACTAAAAAAAAATACAAAAAACTAGCCGGGCGAGGTGGCGGCGCCTGTAGTCCCAGCAACTCGGGAGGCTAAGGCAGGAGAATGGTGTAAACCCGGGAGGCAGAGCTTGCAGTGAGCTGAGATCCGGCCACTGCACTCCAGCCTGGGTGACAGAGCCAGACTCCGTCTCAAAAAAAAAAAAAAAAAATAAATAAATAAAAAACATTTTTCTTTTTTTTCAATTTTTTTTTTACCACAATCATGACTACATATCCTTATAAAATATTAAAATATAATGCTAAAATCTCTAGCCTTTTTTTTTTTTTTTTTTGAGACAAAGTCACGCTTTATTGCCCAGGCTGGAATACAGTGGAACCGTCTCGGCTCACTGCAAACTCCACCTCCTGGGTTCAAGCGATTCTCCTGCCTCAGCCACCCAAGTAGCTGGGACTACAGGCGCAAACCACCACGCCTATGTAGCCATCATTTTTAATCCTGTTCTTTTCTCATCCTCTGTATGGGTAATCACTACATTTTTTTTTCTTCTTTTTTTTTTTTTAGACGAAGTCTTGCTCTTGTCCCCCAGGCTGGAGTACAATGGCACGATCTCGGGTCACTGCAGCTTCCGCCTCCCAGGTGGCGATTCTCCTGCCTCAGCCTCCCTAGTAGCTGGGATTGCAGGTGCCTGCCACCTTGTCCAGCTAGTTTTTGTATTTTTAGTAGAGACGGGGTTTCACCATGTTGGCAAGGCTAGTCTCGAACTCCTGCCTCAGGTGATCCATCTGCCTTGGCCTCTCAAAAGTGCTGGGATTACAGACGTGAACCACCACTCCTGGCCACATTTTTTTTCTTGTAGGCTTTTCCCCCAGTGCCCTTAGGTATGTATGTACCACCAAATAATATGTAGCTTTCTTTTTTTCTTTTTAAGTATGCTGTACATTTATTCCATATATTTTTCCCCAATTGATGGATATTTAGCCTGTTTCTAGTTTTTTGTTTTTGCAACCTGTTGGTGTGAAGTTAAAAAAAAATTTTTTTAAATTTTGTTGTTGTTGTTGTTGTTGAGACGGAGTCTCGCTCTGTTGCCCAGGCTGGAGTGCAGTGGCTGGATCTCAGTTCACTGCAAGCTCCGCCTCCCGGGTTTACGCCGTTCTCCTGCCTCAGCCTCCCAAGTAGCTGGGACTACAGGCGCCCGCCACCTCACCCGGCTAGATTTTTTGTATTTTTTTTTTTTAGTGGAGACGGGGTTTCACTGTGTTAGCCAGGATGGTCTCGATCTCCTGACCTCGTGATCCACCTGTCTCGGCCTCCCAAAGTGCTGGGATTACAGGCTTCAGCCACCGTGCCTGGCCTTTTTTTTTTTTTTTTTTTAAAGAGATGAAGTCTCGGCATGTTGCCCAGGCTGATCCTGAACTCCTGGGCTCAAGTGATCGTCTCTCCTTGGCCTCCCAAAGTGCTAGGATTACAGATGTGAGCCACCATTCCTAGCTCAAAGTTTTAAAAACATGCCTCAGGGCATATGTGTGCCGACTTTGTCGAAATACATCAAGAGAAGTAGAGTTGCTTGGCTATATGGAATACATAGTAGTAGTCATAGTATATTGTCAAGATACTCTTCAAAGTAGCTTTAGCAGTTTTACCATTACCAAAAGTGTGTACAGTTACTCACTTTTGGCTGGGCATGGTGGCTCACACCTGTAATCCCAGCACTTTGGGAGGCCAAGGTGGGTTGATCAGCCTGAGGTCGGGAGTTCAAGACTAGTCTGGGCAACATGGTGAAACGCTGTCTCTATTAAAAAAATACAAAAATTAGCTGGGTGCGGCAGCACGTGCCTGTAATCCCAGCTACTTGGGGGGCTAAGGCAGGACAACTGCTTGAGCCTGGGAGGTGGAGGTTGCCGTGAGCCAAGATTGTGCTGTTACACTCCAGTCTGGGTGACAGAGCAAGTCTGTCTCAAAAACAAACAAATGAACAAAAAACACTCATTTTTCTACCAGTGCCAGTACTTGAAATTAAGCAATATCTTTTCTGCCAATCTTTTTGATGGAAAACGATTATTTAATTTGCATTTTTTCTGATTATGAAGTTGAGATGTTTTTGTATGTATGTTGAACATTTTTTCTGTAATTTTTTTTGTCTGTTTTTCAGGTTTTTTCTCATGGATTATAGAATTTTTTTTTTTTTTTTTTTTGGGACAATCTCTCGCTCTGTCACCCAGTCTGGAGTGCAGTGGCACAATCTCCTCTCACTGCAACCTCTGCTGCCTGTGTTCAAGTGATTCTCTTGCCTCAGCCTCCCGAGTAGCTGGGACTATAGGTGCGTGCCACCATGCCAGCTAACTTTTTTTTTGTATTTTTAGTAGAGATGGGATTTCACCGTGTTAGCCAGGATGGTCTCCATCTCCTGACCTTGTGATCCGCCCATCTCAACCTCCCAAAGTGCTGGAATTACAGGCGTGAGCCACCGCGCTCGGCCTTACAGAAGACTTTTTAAATGGAAATAGTCAACTCTTTTTAGATTATTATTCTAACACTTACTGGGAAGGTCTGAATTTTGACTGAACTGTTTATAGCGTTGGACAAGTGTTTGAGAGATGTGAGTGGTGTATGGAAAGAGAATGTGAGTGGAAAGAGATGTGAGTGGTGTACAGCAGGTAAGAAGAGCCCTAGTAACTGGACAGCACATAGATTGGGTTCCAGACACAAAGCCTTTCAATTTTTGTCTTTCAGTTGAATCTATTCAGTGAATTCCTTTCATACGATTTGATTTCCAGATAATTTTTTAAAGCTTTAGGAGTGTTTGTATAATGCTTTTGCTTTTGAAAGTCGATTTATTAAGGTAAATTGTATACAACAAAATTCACTTCGTATGTTTTGGAAAATATATACAGTTATAATACACCACCTGATTAAGATGTAGAATATTTCCATTACTGCAAAAAGAATTCCAGGTGCCTTTTGGCCATTAATTCTCTCTACTGCTCAGTGAACCACTGATCATATCTCCATCACTATGGGTTAGTTTTGCCTCTTGTAGAATTTAATATAAATGGTCATTCTCAGATCTTTTATGTAGACTTCTAAACTTAACATTATATTCACATTAAGAATATGAACTTGGCTGGGCACAGTGGCTCAAGCCTGTAATCCCAGCACTTTGGGAGGCTGAGGCGGGCGGATCACGAGGTCAGGAGATGGAGACCATCCTGGCTAACACGGTGAAACCCCATCTCTACTAAAAATACAAAAAAATTAGCCGGGTGTGGTGGCGGGCACCTGTAGTCCCAGCTACTCAGGAGGCTGAGGCAGGAGAATGGCGTGAACCCGGGAGGCGGAGCTTGCGGTGAGCCGAGATCACACCACTGCACTCCAGCCTGGGCAACAGAGCAAGTACTCTTGTCTCAAAAAAAAAAAATAATAATAATGATATGAACTTGGCCAAGTGCAGTGGCTCATGCCTGTAATCTTAGCACTTTGAGAGGCCGAAGTGGGAGGATTGAAGTGGGAATTCGAGTCCAGTCTGGGCAACATGGCAAAACCCTGTCTTTACAAAAAATTAGCTGAGTGTGGTGGCACATGTGTGTAGTCCCAGCTACCTGGGAGGCTGAGGTGGGAGGATAACTTGAGCCAGTAAGGTCAAGGCTGCAGTGAGCTGTGATTGTGCCACTGCACTCCAGCCTGGGTGACAGAGTGAGACCCTGTCTTGAAAGAGAAAAAAGAATATGAATTTTTGACTGGGTACAGTAGCTCACACTTGTAATTCCATCTCTTTAGGAAACTGGGGCACGAGGATTGCTTGAGCCCAGGTGTTTGAGACCAGCGTGGGCAACATAATGAGACCTGTCTCTACAAAAATGTAAAAATAAAAACAATTAGCTGGTCATGCTGGTGCATGTGAATAATGCCAGCTACTCAGGAGGCGGAAGTGGGAGGATCACTTGAACCTGGGAGGTGGAGGCTGCGGTGAGCTGTGATCACACCACTGCACTCCAGCCTGGGTATCAGGGTGAGACCCTGTCTCAAAAGAAAACAAAAAACAAAAAAAAAAAAAAAAAAAAAAAAAACCTTAAAAATGACCTAACTTTAAGAGTGGTTGGTTTAAAAATCTTGAATTTCTCTAGAGTTGAGGGTTGTTTCTGAATTGATTTGGCAACTTTTTGTCACTATTTAATAAGTAAAATTTTTTGTGTTAAATTCTGCAGTGGAAATACTGACACAACAAGGTTAACAGTACTTGAATCTCTGAAATGAGATATGGTCAGTGGAAGGAAGATAGCAGTTAATCTACCCCTATCTTTTTCCATACTTGCCTCTTAAATGTTAGTTTCATGGTACTGTTAATCATTATATACAATGATTTTTGGTTGTTCTGTACATACATATATTGCTTTGAACAGAGGAGGACAACATCCAAAGTGATAATAGTATTTAGTTTTTGCCAAAGCTGTTTTTTTGTTTTGTTTTGGTTGAGACGGCGTCTTGCTCTGTAGCCCAGGCTGGAGTGCAATGGCACGATCACTGCAACTTTCGCTTCCCGGGTTCAAGCGATTCTTCTGCCTCAGCCTCTCGAGTAGCTGGGACTATAGGCGCATGCCACCATGCCTGGCTAACTTGACCAGGCTGGTCTTGAACTCCTGACCTCGTGATCTGCCCACCTTGGCCTCCCAAAGTGCTGGGATTACAGGCGTGAGCCACCACACCCGGCTGCCAAAGCTATGTTTTAAAAAAATAAAGTCCTCTTAGAAGGGGAGGAGAATCCTTTTTTTTGAAGCAGATTAAGACCATTGGAGGGAAGGAGGATGTCTAACCTGATTCTTAGCCCTTTTTTATAAGACAGCAATGTTATAGGTTTATCAAGATTTCATGTTATTTGATAGGAACTCCTGACAGCCAGCTCTTTATTCTTCTTTGCACATGTGCATTGAAGAATACTGTACACCTTCTATTCAAAATTCTGGAATGGTTTATTCTTAAAAAATTCCCATCTCAGAGATACACTAATGTTGATCAGGATTATAAGGACTGGTTATAAATCTGAATGCCATTGTAATCTATTTCAGTCTATTACATTGTAGATTTTTGACTTGAACCACTAAGTTCTCTGTTCTCTAAGTGCTTCTCTTTTGTTCTTAATTAAAAAAATTGAGACATAATATGCATATAAGGTATAGTAACCCTAAATCAAAGCCTGGTAGCTTTTTACATATGTATAGACCCATGTAACTACACCCATATTAATATACAGAACATTTATAGCTCTCTCCCTACTAAGGTTCCCTTCCATCCTTTCTTAGGCAGTACATACTCTGAGATAATGACTGTCTTGTCCTCTGTCACCAGAGTGCTTTTGTTTTTGTTTTTGGTTTCATAGTAAAAGTTCTTTTCAAAATGTTCCTTTTTTTTGGTAGAAAGTTAACCGGGCACTAAGTTGGTCTAACTAACTTACTAGGAAAGTTATAATCAAAGGTTGCTGGGAAGGCACGGAAGTGATCAAGACTAATTATGAGTCAGATTATTAATAGTATCATTGAAAGATAGTATTAGGCAGCATTCCTCATGGTCAGAGGGTACTTCACTTGGGACTAGAGTACAACATTTTTAAAATTTGGATTTTACCATAAGGAAAATAATGAAAATTTGCTTTTCAATAATGAAGTGATATGATGAATGTTCATGTACCTACAACCTAATTTAACAAATATTTATCCTCGTCATGTTTGTTTCAGATTTTAAAAACGTTGTTATAATTTGAAAATAATAGTTACAGAAATAAGGAACTCCCAATATTCTTCACCAATTGTTTACATTTTGTTTCATGTGCTTTATTATTTCTCCCTTTCTCCGTATTTTTTCCCTGAATCATTTTAGAATAAGTTGGAAGCACTGTGCGCCTTTGTCTCTAAATACTTGAGAGTTTACTCTTTTTAAAATTTCAAAATTTTTATTTTTTGAGATGGAGTCTCACTCCGTTGCCCAGGCTGGAGTGCAGTGGCGCGATCTCGGTTCACTGCCACCTCTATGTCCTGTGTTCAAGCGATTCTCCTGCCTCAGCCTCCTGAGTAGCTGGGACTACAGGTGCATGCCACCACCTCTGGCTAATTTTTTGTATTTTTAGTAGAGATGGGGTTTCACTGTGTTGGCCAGGATGGTCTTGATCTCCTGACTTCATGATCCACCTGCCTCGGCCTCCCAAAGTGCTGGGATTACAGGTGGAGAGTTTATTTCTTGAGAATAAGGACATTATCTTTTTTTTTCTTTTTATTATCCAGGCAAAAAAACTGTGAAGAACATTATTTTACATAACCACAGACAATCCTTCATTGTTTTTTTTTTTTTTTTTTTTTTTTTTAGGCGGAGTCTCGCTCTGGCGCCTGGACTGGAGTGCAGTGGCCGGATCTCAGCTCACTGCAAGCTCCGCCTCCTGGGTTTACGCCATTCTCCTGCCTCAGCCTCCCGAGTAGCTGGGACTACAGGCGCCCACCACCTCGCCTGGCTAGTTTTTGTATTTTTTAGTAGAGACGGGGTTTCACTGTGTTAGCCAGGATGGTCTCGATCTCCTGACCTCGTGATCCGCCCGTCTCGGCCTCCCAAAGTGCTGGGATTACAGGCTTGAGCCACTGCGCCCGGCCCATGGGTTTTTATAGATTAATTTTGAGGATGCTTTTATATCCAAGCTCTTGGATACACGTCACAGTTGACAAAATATTTTGTGTACTATCTCAGATTTGTATACCATCAGAATTTTTAGTATATTTTTAATCTTCTTAACTAAATGCAAATGTAGCTTATTTTACTATCAGTCAAGTTATTTTAAAATTTGAGAATTAAAATGCATCTTGCTGGCTTCATTTGTATTTCACTGGGTGGTTGTCACCAGGTATGCTCCCTTCCATTATCTTCATATAATTTTTGAACTGAGAGGTACTAATCAGACTTGTTGTCAGTGGTAGTCTTGTTCTTTGCACATAAAGATGATAGTATAAACCCAACAGAGCAGTTCTGTGTGTTCCCCCACCCAAGAGACTGGGTCTCACTGTGTTGCCCAGTCTGGACTTGTACTCCTGGACTCAAGCCATCCTTCTGCCCCAGCCTCCCAAGTAGCTGTGCACCATTGTGCCCAGCTAAAGTAGGCATTTTTAGTTTTGCTTTCTTACCACCTCACAATGAGATGATGCACTTGTGCTTGTCCAGCCATACATATTCTTCTACTTATTTCCCTATAATAGTACATGTTTTTAGGATAGTTGATTTATGGATAAAAACATGTTTATATTATGTATAATATCTATGGAAGTGAATAAATTTGCTTATGAAAATTTAACTGGGCACGGTGGCTCACGCCTGTAATTCCAGCACTTCAGGAGGCTGAGGCGAGTGGATCACGAGGTCAGGAGATTGAGACCATCCTGGCTAACACGGTGAAACCCCGTCTCTACTAAAAATACAAAAAATTAGTCGGGCATGGTGGCGGGCACCTGTAGTACCAGCTACTCGGGAGGCTGAGGCAGGAAAATGGCGTGAACCTAGGAGGCGGGGCTTGCAGTGAGCGGAGATTATACCACTGCAGTCCAGCCTGGGTGACAGAACAAGACTCCATCTCAAAAAAAAAAAAAATTAAGCTCTGGACATTAAAGGTGTTAGCACACATCTAATCAAATGAGTAACTGTGTATTAGATTACTTGAAGAAGGTGGTATCGCATTTGGCTATGAACCCGCTTTTTCTTTTATATGTGTAATTTCTGGAGTTTTCTCTTGCCATACTTGCATTTTAATATAAAAATCTATACTAATGTGGTCTCTTTTCCTTAGTATCTAAGTTGTTAATGTCATTATAGATTATAATATTTGGAGAATTTGAAGATTCTATTTTAGGGGAAAACTAGGGCATGCAGGTTGATCTTGTCACATTATGGTGAGTTGTTTGTCCTACCCTATTATATTAGAATCTAGAAACATACTAGCTTTGACCTTGGGCAAGTTATTGAATCCTTGGGAACCTTGAAGTCCTCACTGTTAAGTGGTTTAAGTGGCACCTCCTTCAACAGCTATGAAGATTGAATGAGATAATGCATAAAAAGTACATAGCCCAGTGATTGGCACATAGTTCAGTAATTACTAGCTTTAAAGTATGAAAATAATGGTGTTTATTCAGAGTTTGGTTTTGCTTAACAAAATAATTTATCCATTTAGACTACTTTTATTAAGCATATATTTTTCTATTGTAGTATTTAAGTAGAGCTTTGTGTGTAGTGTATTTTAACTATAGATGTCTTGTGAATTAAGAAATGGGTACTTCTGTAATGAAGACGTTTTAAGAGCTTTTAAGTTGTGTGTTAGTTTGTTCTTTGATAAACCCATGAGATTGTTTTGTCAGGGGAGATAATTCTATTTCTTTTGAGAGGTAAAAACAGCTTGTACTATAGTTATTGATCAATTTACAACAGGACATTAGTGGTAGAGCTAATATGTATGTGATTACTAAATGGCATGTACAGTTCGAAGTGTTTCTGTTTATTAGTTCACTTAATTCTCACAGTAACACTATAAGATACCATTGGGAGTGGAAGCATGAGAAAGAAAAAGTGACTTGCTCAAGATTACAGAACTATTAGATGCCTGAACTGGGTTTTGAGGCAGGGTCAGGCTGACTTTAAAGCTAAGAATGTGTTAAAAACTAACATTTAAAAAAGTGCTAGTGTATGTTTTCAGTTCTAACACACTAGTATTCCTTTTGAAAACCTTGTTTAAAACAGCAGAAACTGAAATGATATGGCAGAGTAAAATGAGGCATCATATTTCTCCACTAGGTCAAAGAGGTAAAGAATAGAAGTAACGCTGCCACAAATTGTGGGGAATGGAATAAAGGAAGGAAAGCAGGAGATCTATTCCTCAGTCCTGACCTTTACAAAATAATTTGCATATCTGATGCGGTTTACTGTCTGGTTGAATGATCTCTTCTCTCTGTGCCCCCTTTTTTTTTTTAATTATTATTTTTTGAGATGGAGTCTTGCTCTGTCTCACTTTGTCGCCCAGGCTAGAGTGCAGTGGTGCAATCTCGGCTCATTGCAAGCTCCACCTCCCAGGTTCGCGCCATTCTCCTGCCTCAGCCTCCCACATGCCTGGCTAATTTTTTGTATTTTTAATAGAGACGGGGTTTCACCATATTAGCCAGGATGGTCTTGATCTCCTGACCTTGTGATCCGCCCACCTCGGCTTCCCAAAGTGCTGGCATTACAGACGTGAGCCACTGCGCCCGGCCTCCATGCCCACTTTTAGGGGAAAAGTTTAGAAGATGGAGACAAAACCAACTATCCATTCTGCTATCTCTATTCTGTAGCCTACAATCGTAATGTAGACCAAGATTAGGCTGAAGAATAAAATATTCCTTAATGTATGTAATATTTTTATAGTACTGAACTCTAACCCCATAATAATTTTTTTTGGGGAAAGTCAGATTATTTGGTTATGCTTGGGAACTTTTAGGTAGTTGCAGCCTCATTAATAAACTGATCACATGGACCAGATTGTCTTATCCGGTCAGCTTTTTGCTTCCTTGTTCTTATATTTGCTCTATTGTGCTGGTGCCCATAACAACATAAACTTACAGCTCAGTAATGCAGGGCAAGTAGACTTCCTTCCTGCTCTGGAGCTTTTTCCTGTACTAGATGCCAGTTCTGAGGATGGTGAGCCTGAGAGTTTAATGGAAAACCTGATTTCTTGATTTTCTGTGGTTAGATTAGATTTGTTTCAGTGCTGAAATAAAGAAACTCTAAGAGTGGGTAGAAAGCAGTGCCTGGCTGGAGGATATTTAAAAAGTGTTCAGCTTTAGAATGAATGCATTTCTTGCTTTGTTAACTTCTTGAAAATGCCAGTGTCTTTAATGATCCAATTTAATAGAGGTAATCTGTAGTAGAACATTATTTAGTGATACCACGTTTTCAATTCATTAGCCATTTATTTGCTTTTGTAAATTCTCTGTATTTTCTCATATTCCCAAAGACTTTCTTCAGTTTTCTAAGTGAATTAATTTCTTTGAGTAATAAAATAGTAGTGTTAAAAAATATGGCCCTTCATGCTATCAACTTGAGTTTTAAGATGGTTAGGTTTTTTTCGTATTACTGACTGGCTAAAAGGAGAATTTGATCCTGGAGAATTTGATCTGAGTTTTGGATTTAAAGGCTTATATTTTATCTCCCTTTTCTTAAATTTTTTTGTCAAGCACCCCCTCTTCTGCAGCTGACAAAACTAAGATACTTCTTAATATTGGATTAAGCTTTGTTATTATGTATTAGTTTTCTGTGTTATCTTTCTAGTCATATCTAGTAGCGTTAAGCTTCATTTTGTCTTGTACTTATTTGGATTTGCAGCTTTAAGATGCTTATCAGCAGGGCTGAATCTTATTTCTCTGGAGGATATGGACTCTTTAAATGGTTACAAAAATAATTTTTTGAGTGCCTACTCGATACCAAGACATTCTCTTCTAGAGACTTCTTTCTTTACCATATACTGTCTACCTTTGGTCACAGCAGTTTTGAGGCTTGGGAGCTATTTGTTCTATTCCTTTTTTTGTGCTTGTTCACTTTTTTCTCTGAAAAAACTTTGCAGATCTTCTTTTTTTTTTTTTTGAGTCGGGGTCTTGCTCTGTTGCCCAGGATGGAGTGCAAACAGCACAATCATAGCTTACTGCAGGCTTGCTCCTGGGGTTAATTAAGATCCTTCCGCCTCAGCTTCCCGAGTAGAGGGGACTATGGGCTACAGGCATGTGCTGCTGCACCCAGACTTGATTTGTTTTATAAAACACTAGTTTTTAGAATATACAGCTTGGTGAATAGTAGTAGCACCATGTATAATTCTTGAGTTTCAAGGAAACACATCAAAATGCGTTTCATGGGGAGTATATATTCAGGGCAACTTGAATCTATGCTCCCAAGAAAAATAAATTTAGAAAACTGACAAAAACCCAAAATACATTTCATAAATTGTAAGAAGATTTGAAGTAATTAAATGATGAAACAAACTTTCACAAGCCTGTTTTTTTAGTTGTTGGTTCCTAATTTGGCATCAGTCTGTACTGAGTTGATGCTTCAGTAGGTTTGAGACAGGAATAATACAGGGTGGTCACAGGAGAACTGAAAATTCCAGGCAGCAGTTTTACATGACTAGCATAAAGGAAACTGTTGAAATAGCTGCATAAACTAGGGACTGACAAGACCTTAAACCAGGATGTGGGCCAAGCTGGCTAAGACTGACCCAGCATGGCACTGGATTTGACCTAGGTTTCACCTAGGACCTCATTATGTGCTCATTAACATACTAAATCACATACCCACCAGCACCATGCAATTCCAGGAACACCCATATTTGGTGTAGAAATGGGTGGCACTACAGTTCTGAGAAATCATCACCGGTTTCCTGGAATCTTCCTGAATATTCCATGCTTTGGCTAAAGAAACCCATAAAGATGGAAGTACCAACCCGCTTGGTACAACCTTCTCTTGAGTATACTCGCACTCCCCTTTCTTGAGTTTATAATTTTCGCTTTGTCATAAATCTCCATACTTTCACTGTTTCTGACTCATTCTTGAATTTCTCCTTGTGATAGTGTCAGGAGCCTGGACACCGGCTGAGGGAGAGGTCTCACTGCTGTTTGGGACTTCCCCCAGCCCACTGGTGTTTAGACCTTTCTGAAATCTGAGTCTCTGATGTGGAACCGTATAGAGATAAATTTTTCTTGGTCATTAGAGTAAAGGTATATGCAAATTCTTTTCTTTTCCATAGACTCTTTGCTCAGGACCAGCTGTATAATTTACAGGACCTCTTTAAGAGGTGATTTAGAAAACTATACATTTTCTTTACTTTTTTTTTTTTTTGAGGCAGAGTCTCACTCTGTCGCCCAGGCTAGAGTGCAGTGTTGTGATCTCAGCTCACTGCAACCTCTGCCTCCCGGGTTCAACCAGTTTCCTGTTTCAGCCTCCTGAGTAGCTGGGACTACAGGCACCCGCCACCACGCCCGGCTAATTTTTGTATTTTTAGTAGAGGCAGGGTTTCACCATATTGGCCAGTCTGGTCTCGAACTCCTGACCTCAAATGGTCCACCCACCTCAGCCTCCCAAAGTGCTGAGATTACAGGAGTGAGCCACTGTGCCTAGCCGAAAACTATACATTTTCTAATTGTGCTGCATAATTGTATATTTTGTGATTTTTATGTGATGAAAATATGTCCACCCTGGAATTTAAAATAAACTGTTTTACAATGGTATTTTTGTTTCCTAACTTAAGATCTGGTTAAGGAGTGTCATGGTTCAAACTGTTTTTATTATAGGTTTAAATAAAATAAAAACATAAAACATTGTAGGTCCAAAAGATGGGAAAGGGACTTTATTGGAGCTGATAGTTTTATTTTCAGACATCAAAATCTTGTAGAGGTAGACTTTTCAAATTAATCCTGAGTTGTTAATTTTAAGCTTTGTGATTATCTCACTCTTGAGATAATCCTGCAAACCTTTTCAGACATAATCATTGAGGTTAGCCAAAACTACTTTTAGCAAAAGCCATATGCTTGTTTTCCCAGTGAGTGAAATTGAGCACTGACTTTTGGAGTCACAATGTTTTAGTGAAAATGCTTAAATTTCAAAGTAGACCTTAGTGACTTTCTATGTATATGAAGGTATTACTTGACTATTTTATAAAATAAGAACAATAATTGGTGTAGACTTTCAGACAAGATTAGGAACATTCAGGGTGGTATGGCCATAGACAGTATGGACTTTCAGATAGCAGCTGTAATTGTTAATAATACGAGTATGACTGTCAGGCCTCTGAGCCCAGGCTAAGCCGTCATATCCCCTGTGACCTGCCCGTGTACATCCAGATGGCCTGAAGCGACTGAAGAACCACAAAAGATGACATTTCACCATTGTGATCTGTTCCTGCCCCACCCTAACTGATCAATTGACTTGATGACAATACACCTTCCCCGCCCTTGCGATAATGTACTTTCTGATATTCCCCCGCCCTTAAGAAGGTACTTTGTAATACTCTCCCTGCCCTTGAGAATGTACTTTGTGAGATCCACTCCCTGCCCACAAAAAATTGTTCCTAACTCCACTGCCTATCCCAAACCTGTAAAAACTAATGATAATCCTACCACCTTTTGCTGACTCCTTTCTCGGACTCAGCCCGCCTGCATCCAGGTGAAATAAACAGCCTTGTTGCTCACACAAAGTCTGTTTAATGGACTCTTCACACGGACACGCGTGACAATGACTATACTTTTAACAGATGAGAGGTTTGATGGGAGTTGAAACTAGAACTTTTTTTTCCTCCCTAGTGGGAAAAATTGGAACATTCTTTAAGGTCCGGCTTTTCTCCCCCTGCCCCACCTTTAAAAAAAAATTGTTGCTTATTGCCAGTAGACTAGCAAGTGGTTGAACAGTTTCCTTGGCAAGAGGTGCCAGGTGACTGACTAATGCCATCATAAAGCACATGCCCTTGATCATATCATATGGACTTGATCTTGGAGGCTAATTATATTTAGGGACATTTTAGTACTTTCGAGGAACCTCAGACTTTGCTGAGGTTGAAAATACTGGTAACCTCCCTCTCTCTTATAACCTCCCAGGTTGTAAGAGAGAGCAGGAGTTCATATGTATTCCTTAAGAAAAATATTTGAAAAATATAACACTGACCTTGGGAGATAAGTGCATATGATCTTGATTTTATGATCTTTTCTAGAGACACTGCAACACTGCTTTTGGATCAGGATCAGTGTTAGAGCCTCTTTGGGATACTATTCTAGGATTTTAAAAGTTAAAATAGAATTTACATGGTGAAATACACAAATGCAAGTGTGCAGTTTGAGTTTCAATAAATGTTTACAGCAGTGCAGCCACCACCTCAATCATGATACAAAACTTTTACATCATAAGAAAGTTCCTTTATGCCCCACTTCTGGTTAGTCTTTCTCTCCCCTAACCCAAACTACTATTCTCTTTCCTATCACTAAAAATTAGTTTCGTCCTTGAACTTCATGTAAATGGAACCATACAGTATTCTTTTCTAACTTGTTGCTTTGAGTCAACATAATGCTTTTGAGACTTATCCATGTTGTGAGTATCAGTAAGTTGTTCATTTTTCTTGCTGAGTATGGCAGTGCATTTTAGAAATATACCACAATTTGTTTATCTGATCACTTATTGGATATTTGGGGTTGTTCCAGTTTGGGGCTATTATGAGTAAAGTTGCTATGAACATTTGTGTCCAAACCTTTTTGTGATTATGTGCTTTCATTTATCTTGGGTGATACCCAGGAGTAGAATTGTTGGGTCATAGGATAAATGTATGCTTAACCTCATAAGCAATTGCCAAACTGTCCTCCAAAGTGGTAATTGCCATTTTACACTTCACGAGCCATGTATGAACTCCAGTTGCTCGACATCCTCACCAACATTTGCTCTTGCCAGTTTCTTTAATTTAGTCCAGTGGATGTAAAAGGGTATCTCATTGTGGTTTTCATTTTGTGTCTCCCTGATGATTGATTTGAGAATACTTCTCCTACATGACTTTCCTTTTCATTTTCTTAATGGTGTCGTGGATAAGTAGATATTTTCAAAATAAAATTTTAATTGTGGGAAAATATGTATAACATTTATTACCATCTTAACCATTTTAAAATGTACAATTCAGTGGCATCTCTACAAAAAAATTAAAAAATTAGCCAGACGTGGTGGTGAGTGCCCGTAATCCTACCTACTTGGGAGGCCATGGTCGGAGGATCCTGTGAACCCCAGGAGTCTGAAATTGCAGTGAGCTATGATTGTGCCACTGCACCCCAGTGTGGGCAACAGAGTGAGACACCATTTCTTAAAAAGAAAAAACAAAACCAAAAACGGTATTTTCTATCTTGAATGCCTTTAGTTTTTGGATATGTTGACCCTTCTGTGACACCTTGGTCCACATAATGTGTGTATTTTTCTTGTCTACATTTGCCACTCTTTTAGTATGTAAGTTTATAAGTTCATAGAAATTTTAGCTAGTTTTTGGAGGAATTGTGTTGGGTAAGGTGAGCTTGTCAGGAAAGGAAGGAATTAGTGTGTTATGACTATTCCAGATCTTCTACTTTGAATCTGTATCCTATGACTTAAAGGATTATTTTGCCATGTCTCATATAGCAAAATGAGACCCTTATAGCCTTAGAACATGATAGACTTTTAGTTTAGGCATTTTGCTTACCCTTCCCCACTCCCAACCCCCCACACCCAACACCACCTCCTTCATGTGCACAACTTTTTTATTTTATTTTTTTCTTGAGACAAGGTCTGGCTGGATTGCCCAGGCTGGCGTGTAGTAGCACAATCATGGCTCATTGCAAACTCTGCCTCCTGGGCTTATGCTATTCTCCCATCTCAGCTGCCCAAGTAGCTGGGACTACAGGTATGCACCACCATGCCTGGCTGATTTTTTTTGTTTTTTTTTTTGTAGAGACAGGATTTTGCCATATTGCCCAGGCTGATCTCGAACTTGTGAGCTCAGGTGATCCTCCCCGCCTTGGCCTCCCAAAGTGGTGGGATTACAGGCGTGAGCCACGGCTTCCGGCCTCCATGTGGACAACTTAAGGCAAGAGCTAGAGGGGTCTTAGAGTCCAGAAGAGCGAGAACAGTGTTTGATGGTTCCTTTTGAGATCTTAATATATTTTAGATTGGTGCAAAAGTAATTGTGGTTTTTGCCATTAAAAGTGATGGCAAAAACTACTATTACGTTTGCACCCATCTAATACTTATCTCCACTACTCTTGTCTACCCCAAGAACTTGTCATTGTCTTAGGGGAGCACTAACTTTTACTTCTTTCTGACTTACATGTTAATTTTGTGATGTTTTATTCTGGATTGAGTATCCTTACTTGAAGTCCTGTTTTTGGTAATAGTAGGGGGAAAAGTCAGACTTTTACTTTTGTCTTTTCTTCCTACCCCCACAAGAAGACAGGAAGTAGATAGAGATCAAATTGAGTTGGAAGAGGATAGTATTTGTGGACTTCCAAACAAATTCTGTTATCCTCAGGACATAAGTAGCTTGGCATGCAGAGGCAGCATGACTTTTGGAAATTAGGTGTCGTTCTTTTTCTTCTGTTACATTTTAAAGTTTTGCAAGCTACTTTGCTCAGTTATCTTTAATGTTGTATGTTAGCCACTTGATTAGTGACTTTTTATTGTGATAAAACTTTATTTGCAGTAGATCTTTGCAAAGTCTGAGATCACAGAACATATAAACTCATTAGAACTGCTATTTTCAATTGATGTATTTCTGATTTAAGTTTTTCTTATTTTTAGAAATGTTTACTTTTATATTTGCTAAATAGATATCATTTCAGTCATCAGTTACAATGAATGAACTATATAAATAGGTTCATTGCTGAAATTGCTGCTGTGTGTGATTTATAATAGCAGATTTCTCCATAATCAAAGTAAATACATTATCCACATTTTATTTCTGGAAATGAATTGTTTAAATATTATTTTTTAGACAGGGTCTCCTCTGTCGCCCAGGCTGGAGTACAGAGGGATGATCACCACTCACTGCACCCTCAACCTCCTGGACGCGGGTGATTCTCTAGCCTCAGCCTTCTAAGTAGCTGGGACCACAGGCAAGCTCCATGAGGCCTGGCGAATTTTTCGTAGAGGTGGGATTTTGCCATGTTGCCCAGGCTGGTCTTGAGCTCCTAGGCTCCAGCCGTTCTCCTGCCTTGCCCTCCTGAAGTGCTGGAATTACAGTTGTGAGCCACTGTGCCCAGCCTAGATATGTAAATAATTATAATGACATGTAGTAAGTGTTATAAATCAAAATAACTATATTGAAATGGCACAGTGAACTCTGCAGGGAAGCTTTTGCAGTAAAAATACTTTTAAGCTGGCCGGGTGCGGTGGCTTACATCTGTAATCTCAACACTTAGGGAGGCCAAGGTGGGCGGATAGCTTGAAGCTAGGAGTTTGACACCAGCCTGGGTAAAGCAAGATCCCTGTCTCTACAAAAAATTAAAAAAAAAAAAAAAAAAAAATGTAGCCGAACATGGTGGCATATGTCTGTGGTCCCAGCTACTTGGGAGGTTGAGACAGTAGGATTGCTTGAGTCTAGGAGCCTGAGCCTGCAGTAAGCTGTGATCCTGCCATTGCATTCCAGCCTGGGCAACAGAGTGAGACTCCTGTCTTTAAAATGGGGTGCGGGGAGGGGGGAAATTTTCAAGCCAAGAATTGAAGGACACATGGGCCTTATCCAGGTGTATAAAGTGGGATGAGGGAATCAGGCAAAGATAATGGTTAAAAAAAATTCATGCATGAAAAAATTTTAAAAGCAGTCTCAACTTGTTTAATTTGGAAATGGAATGTCAGAGGGTTTATTTTTTGGAGAGAAATTTTAGGAAAACTTCTATTGAAGGACTACTACAGGGAGTGTTAAAAGATTTGACCAGAGTAGTTCTGTTACAAAGTCAATTGTAAAACTTGTGTGTGTATGTATATGTTTTTGTGTGTCTAAAGTAATCAAGGTCTAATTAAATTTAAGCAAATGTTTGCCAGTCAATTTGATAGAACAAGTGGCGGTCATACTGATAACATGCAATGGAAAGATGAGAATTAGGCATTTCAAAGAAAGCAGTGAAAATTGGTGTCAGATTTTGTCATTGGAAATAGAGTCAAATGGTTTCTAGACTGGAATACCTAGATCAACTGTGATTCCCAAAGGAGTATTGAGGAGCTGTGGTGGGGAGAAGAGAGAGAGGAGAGGGAGGCAGATGATGGATTCTGTTTAGGATAGAGGTAAAGGTGCTAGATTGACAACCCAGAGGTGATCTGGTCATCTGGTCATCTGTGGTCCTGTGCTAGCAATAGCAGTCAGGGTCGAGGAATATTTGGGGAGCTCTCTGCTAGTAGCTGAGGACTCGAGAGAAAGGCTTATTTCGGTGGGAAGGACTGATCCTATTGCGTGTGCGCCAGGTCAAGCCTGTTCATGAATGGTTTCAGACTGTGAATGGATTGGAAAAATGTCTTATGAAGAAAAAGGAGGGAACAAAGAATCCTGAGGAAATGATTTTTGTAGCAGTTTCTGTATATGAAGAATTTATATTAGTATTAGGGCAGTATCATTCAAACCTTTCATTAATGTACTACCTGCATATTTTTTTTTGCAGTATCTGTATAGATATTATATTATAGTATCTGTGCATCTTAAAGACAATGGCATGTTATAGTTGGAAAAGTTTTTTTTTTTTTTTTCCTAGCGGTGTGTAAATTAATAGTGTGTCCTGAATTTGATGGCATCTCAGATTGAATAAAAGGTAAAATTTTAAAAATGCTCATTAACGGCCGGGCGCGGTAGCTCAAGCCTGTAATCCCAGCACTTTGGGAGGCCGAGACGGGCGGATCACAAGGTCAGGAGATCGAGACCACCCTGGCTAATACGGTGAAACCCCGTCTCTACTAAAGAATACAAAAAACTAGCCAGGCGACGAGGCGGGCACCTGTAGTCCCAGCTACTTGGGAGGCTGAGGCAGGAGAATGGCGTAAACCCAGGAGGCGGAGCTTGCAGTGAGCTGAGATCCGGCCACTGCACTCCAGCCTGGGCGACAGAGCCAGACTCCGTCTCAAAAAAAAAAAAAAGCTCATTAGCCCAAATATAGTTTTTTAAGATACTTGTTTATGTTCTGTTTAATCTCAGATATCACCAATGATAATATATACCTCAGCATGGAAACACTGTTAATAGAGTACTCCCATTGAAAAAATAACTATATGCTTTAGAATATAGGGTTTAGGTTAGATGTAAGGAAACTGTTGAAGATGTAAATCATTAGAAAAGAAAAAGTGTAAGTTCTTCCCAAGGTTCTTACGTTTCCAATATTTTAACGTATATACATGTTTTGACTAAACACAATAGTAGTACAGAATCCGTTATCCAATTACAGGTCTGATTTTACCAGTGAGATTGGATAAACATATTATTTCTTTCTCCTCCTTCGGACATTAGCTCCTTTGACAAATGATTTTTATGTTGGAAAATGCAAGAAAAATAAGTAGCTCAGATTGACTTTGGAAATGTAATATTATTCTTAATTCACAGGCTTGTTGGCAACTTGAGAATTCCAATTACTTGTCGGTGTGGATTGGTTTTTTAAAATGCTGAATTGTATAGTGCTTACGTTTTTGATGTATAAACAATATACTTAGTATACTCCATAATGTATGAGGATAGGTTTCTATTAGGCTGTATGTTTGAGAAAGTTTTTCCTCTTACGAGAAAAGTAATTTAGCCAGTATGCTTTTTTTTTTTTTTTAACAAGCAAACAACCCTGCCTCCCAGTTTTCTGGAGTTAAGTAAAATGATAGTGTAAGAATTTTTTAAATTCAAGGTTTGGTCTGTCTGCATTTTTATGAGTCATTGATTTAAATGCAGTTACTTAAAAGTATACGGGGAGAAATTCCTTTTACTACTTGTTAGCTCTGATTTAACTTGTTACTTTTGCCTTCCTTAAGTAAAGCATGTTGATGAATTCTACTTTTTGGCTTTAGCTGAAAAAGTTCATTTTCTTACTGTGTGTATTTGGATGGCAGTCAAAAAAGCTTTTGCTTTCTCACATTTTGGGGTTTACATCTGGAAAAGCCTATAAATGAAGACAAGTGATTTTTAAGCATTAATCACTAACCTACTGTTTGATTCTGTCTATTGCAGAACTTCTTTTGAAGAATGTATTTAGAACCTTTCCCACATTAAAAAGGTCAATTTATGTAAAAGAATAAACAACATACTCTGTACCTTTACATAATTATATATGATTGATCTTTTGGTCATTGTTAAAAGAGAGTTTTCACTTTTTAATAGTGGGAATTATCTTAAGTGTTGCTGGTTCAAGTGATTTATTACCAGCAAAGGTTGCTTTTTTTTTTTGAGACAGAGTCTTACGCTATCAAGTGGAGTGTCGTGTAGTGGCTCAATGATGGTTCACTGCAACCTCTGCCTCCTGGGCTCAAGTAATCCTCCCACCTCAGCCTTCTAGTAGCTGGGTCTACAGGCATGTGCCACCACGCCCAGCTAATTTTTGTGGGTTTTTTGTAGAGATGATGGTTTTATCATGTTGCCGAGGTTGGTCTCGAACTCCTTGGCTGAAGCCATCTACCTGCCTTGAGTACAGGTTTTTTGATACAGAAATGATTATCACTTGGAGTTCAGCTTGGATTCTGACAACTTCCTAGATTTTCTTCCCCCTGGGGAGAAGACGGTTATTTCTGGCTTAGGAAAGATAATATTTTAGCTGCTTATCTGTGCCCCACGGCTGGCAGAGAAATGCAGTACACTGATCGTGAAGTTGCATCTGGAACCCTGAAAACTCCCAGACCTTAATGTTTCCAAAGAGATGGAAAAGACACATAGCTTCTGGTTTTCGTTTTTTTTTTTTTTTTTTTTTAATTACTTGGAGGTCTCATTGAACCAGGACAGTGACAGAATTTTATATTTACCATTTGTTTTATCTTTTTCAGTGCATGGTAATCAATAGGGGAAAAGTCACACTAGGAGCATTGAGCCCTTTGAGGATATCACAACTGACACTGGAATGGCAATTGTGTAAGGGTAGAAACTTTGTTTTGTTCATTGCTGTATTTCTAGTTCCTAGAATAGTGCCCATCGCTCAGAAAAACATGTTGAATGAACATCCACCACTTACCACAGTAGCTGAATGTAGCCATGCTTTTAACTCTCTCCTTGTCTATTTTCATTTATAGTTGACCTCGGTAACGAAGGTTTTAGAAAACTGGAGCAGGGAGTAAGACTAAGCTATAGTAGTTTTACACAGTGGGTTTTGGTTAATGCTCATGATTAATTTATCTTCCCACCATAGAATGGTCTTACCTAACATGCTACAGAATTCTAGTTTCTGATATGTGAAACGTTAATAGACATAAAGGAAACACTAACAAGCTGAAAAAAATGACCTAAAATTGTGGCAGTTGTAAATCTACTTCTTAAAATTTTGCACCTCTTGAATTTTTAAAATATTGCCTGTATACTCAAATTTTTCTCTGGATCTGTTTCTTAATATTAAATGCATGTGTAAAAAAATCTAACATCAATGAAAGTGAAAAGATTGTTTTAAAATTATTCAGTGTTGCCTTCTTAAGGTTTTGACTCTTAATTATCCTTCATTTGAAAAGTAAGACAGGATGTAGAAAGTATTCTATTGTTTTTTTCAAGTTAACCTGTATCTCAGCCAAAAAAGTGCTGCTTTAGTCCCTAGTACCCCTCAACATTTTAGGAGGCCTGGCCAGAGCCTCTTAGTTTTTCCTCATGAATTTGGTTCAGACTTACTAGTTTTTGTAGCTGGGGTTCTTTTATTATGTAAATGGTACAAATTGGTGTGTCTCTTTGCCCTTGTTGAAGCTGATGTGCTAGGTGGTACACCGATGGTCACATAAACAGTTCTGTGTAGGTGCTAAATATGTCCATTCCTTTTTGGCCTTCTTAGGACCTCTGTGCCCTTCCTTTTAGTCATTACCTCATTATTTTACAGAAAGGGACTTAGAGTATATTGTTAGGTCTCCCTCTCCAGTGAAAGCTGCATGATGGTATCCAATACTGTAGTATTTAATAATTTAGTATATTTTTACTCCCTTTAGGGTTATCTTTTACAATGGAGAAAATCCTATCCATGTGGGACAATATGTGTACCAATATGTGATGGTAAAAGTTTTACCCTCTTATTTCAGGTAACTTCCAGAAAGGTGTATTTATTTATACCCATCTTGGAGATGGAACCTAAGAACCCTGCCCACCCCTCTTCCCTGTTTGTCTGTTCATTAGTGCTTAATGTGTTTTAAGCATCCTTTACTACCTTTTAGGTAATTGCTTAGATTTAACGTAACCACATTACATTCTACTACCTCTACATATACGTGAATGTTCAAGGTTACTCAAATATAACTACTCTTATTCCTTGAGGTAGATATATGACTGGTATCATAGGAGATCTTATGGTACCAGAGAGCTTCTTTCAGACTCACCTCTACTTGGCCCTTTTTTTTCTTTCTTTCAAATAAGTCGTGTGTGTGTGTCTTAAATTTAAAAGAGACAGGGTCTCAATGTCATCCAGGCTGGGAGTATAGCATTGTAATCATAGCTCATTGCAACCTCGGACTCCTGGGCTCAAGCAACCCTCCTGCCTCAGCTGCCTGAGTACCTGTGACTACAAGTGTGTGCCACCATGGCTGGCTAATTTTAAAAAATTGATTTAATTTTATTTATTTATTTATTTTTATTTTATTTTATTTTATTTTATTTTATTTTATTTTGTAGAGATGGGGGTATTTCTTTGTTGTGTAGGCTGGTCTCAAACTTCTGGCTTCAAGCAATCCTCCCACCTTGGCCTCCCAGAGTGTTAAGATTATAGGCATGAGCCACCACACCCTGTCTACATGGCCCTTATCTGACAAATAGTCCTAAGAGGCATAGGCAGTTTTTAATTTTGCTCCCAGTGTTTCACAATGACACACTAGTTTCTAACCAAGCAGAGTTTGATTGTGGCTATTGGGAAGAAGTCTTTGCCAGCATTAAGCCCACCTACCCGAACCCACCTACCCGAACCTTTTTTGTTGACTCTCACTTGTTGTTTGATCCATCTCTTGGAAGTTAATCGGCACCTGTGGAAACTTTACACAAACACTTCTGTATTACAGAAGATGTCTCATCTTTTTGACAGAATAATTTATCGTGTAATTTTTAGAACATGTCAGGTAACTTTTACAGCAGATACAGTGATTTTCCTGAATTAAATCTAGCACCATCAGTTCATTCTTGCCCTTCGACTTGACCTGTCTCTTGAACCATTTCTCCCCTGATTTACCTGTGGGATGTACATCTACTTGGGATGTCACTGTTAAAGCCAGCTTATCATAGCTCGATAACTTCGTTGGAATCTCCCCTTCATTTCTTAATGATGATATCCTTTTTCTAGTTACCATAGGCCTTACAATTTTTCAGTTATTTTTGACAACTTGCTCTGCTTCTTTTTGTCCATTATTTTGTTGTTTGTTGTTGTTGTTGTTGAGACAACCTAGGGTCTTACTTTGTTGGCCAGGCTGGAGTGCAGTGGCACCATTATGGCTCACTGCAGCCTTGACCTCCCGGGCCCAAGCCATCCTCTCATCTCGGCCTCCTGAATAGCTAGGACCACAGGTGTGCATTGCTACACCCAGCTTTTAAAATTTTTGTAGACATGAGGTCTCCGCATGTTGCCTGGACTGATCTTGAACTCCTGGCTCCAGTGATCCTCCTGCCTCAGCCTCCCAAAAATTGGGGTTACAGGTATGAGTCATTGTACCTGGCCAGATAAAATTTTTGAAAAGAAATATAATGTCCTTGCTCTAATACAAAGGAAAAATAAAAAGGAAAATAATAGTATGTATTTCATGCAAATACTCAGGTAGAATTACACTCTTGCAGGAAAAGGTTCTACAGATTTACAAATCCCCCAACTCTCCTGCTGTACTATGTTGTATTTAATACTTAACTAACTTAACAGCAAGAATGGTCTTCATATTAAATACAGTTCATCTTTGAAGTTGCAAATTATGAGTAGCTATTTTCATTGTCATATAGTGTGTGTGAATAATATGGCCTGAGTTATAAAACTTAAAAGTTACTGGGGAGACAAAAATATTATGTGTAAAATGGTTAAGATACTTTATTGTTGCATATTTAGCTTTCCTTTTATGGTTCTTAGTTAATAATGTACCATATTTTACTGACTTTTTTTTTTCTTTTTTGAGACGGAATCTCGCACTGTCGCCCAGGCTGGAGTGCAGTGGTGCAATCTCGGCTCACCACAACCTCCGCCTCCTGGGTTTGAGTGATTCTTGTGCCTCAGCCTCCTGAGTAGCTGGAACTACAGGTGTGCGCCACCACACCCAGCTAATTTTTGTATTTTTAATAGAGCTGGGGTTTTGCTGTGTTGGCCAGGCTGGTCTCGAACTCTTGACCTCAGGTGATCCACCCACCTTGGCCTCCCAAAGTGCTGGGATTACAGGCGTGAGCCACCCCACCTGGCCTTGACTTCTTAATTTCAGAGTTTTAATATTCTGAGCAATCTTGTTCATTTATGTGACTTCGTATCATTTTAACAGTTCAAATGGACGAGTCATGTTTGCACAACTTTAGAGAAATTATCACAAAGGAACCAGGTCGATTAGATATTTTGTGAAGTTCAGATTGTTGCCTAGTGGTGACAAGAATTATTTGTTTTTGTTTTGTGTTTTTGAGACAGAGTCTCGCTCTGTGGCCCAGGTTGGAGTGCAGTGGTGCGATCTCCGCTCACTGAAACCTCCACATCTCATGTTCAAGTGATTGTCCTGCCTCAGCCTCCTGAATAGCTGGGATTACAGTTGCATGCCACCACGCCCATCTAATTTTTGTATTTTTAGTAGAGACGGGGTTTTGCCTTGTTCACCAGGCTGGTCTCTAACTCCTGACTTCAAGTGATCGGCCTGCCTTGGCCTCCCAAAGTGCTGGGATTACAGGTGCGAGCTAGTGTGCCTGGCCAATTCTTTGTTTTTCTACCATATTCTTCTTACCCTTTTTCTTAAAAGGACAGATCCCTTGATAGAAGCCAATTATGTGTACAAAACACCTTAAACTAAGTTCAAGCCTAGAGTGTCTGTGATCTTTTTAGTTTTGTAAAGTACCTGTTCCTGTAGTGGCAATGATTTACCCAAGAAGCCATCAGAAATGATGCTTGTTTGACTGAGGAAAAACTTAAATAAGCCTATCTGTGGGCTTTGGAAAGCTCTGTTCTGTACAATTCTGCAATTTCTGAAGGCATGCTAAGGCTTGACTGGGTTGGTTCTGTGCAATTAAACATTCTAAAATCTGTGGTTGATTAAATACTCCATGTTGCACCAATTTTTAAGAATCTTATTGTCATAGCATTATGACTGGTAGAGAAAGGTCTTGGGAGATCTAAGTGGCTTAAGTTGATTCTTAGGATATTTGTCATTATAAAATTACTGATTTTTCTTTTGCAGACTTCCTTATGAAACCTCCTAGTAGAAAAAGTTCTTGGGACAAACTTCATTTGGTAGGTTTGTTTCTCCCCTCCTGCCACCGCCCCGCCCGCAATACTCTCTCTGCTGTTTCGAGGCAAGGAAAAATTAATTTACAGGTTGATTTTTGAGGATCTGTTTGTCGATGTTCATGATTATTTAGATGAATTTTTCTGTGTTCACTTTAATGTCCTTACATGTGATGGTTTTTTTTCACTAGGACTCATACCAGGTCACTTTTTCTATATATAATTGCACTGTAATAGTGTACTGGAAAACTTGTATTTAAGTTGAGATTTTATGAGTTGCAGCACTAATCATTTGTCTAAAATAAAAAGTTGTCAATCTCCAGTTTTTGTTATTTATTTTATTTATTTTTATCTTTTTTTTTTTTTTTTTGAGACAGTCTTGCTGTGTTTCCCAGGCTGAAGTACAGTTAGGTGATTATAACTCACTGCAGCCCTGAACTCCTGGGCTACAGCAATCCTCCTGCCTCAGCCTCCCAGTTGCTGGGACTACAGGTGTGTGCCATCACGCCTGGCTAGTTTGGAAACTTTTTTTTGTAAAGACAGGAACTTGTTCTGTTGCCCAGGTTTTAAATTCAAACTTGCTTCTTGTTTTGAGTTTTCTTAAATTGGTATAAATCTATATGAAAAATAAGGCCTCTTATTACTAGAGTTAGTTCAGCAGTTCCCCCTTGTCTTCTTTTGCTTTTCAAGGTTTCAGTTATCCAACGTCCAAAAGTACTAAAATATCGAGAGAGAGCAAGAAAGAGAGACACCACACATTCATATAACTTTCATTACAGTGTATTGTTGCTTGTTCTATTTTGTTATTAGTTGTTAATCTCTCACTGTTTCTAATTTATAAATAAAACTTTATCATAGGTACATATATAGAGGAAAAACTATATATATAGTTTTCAGTACTACTTGTAGTTTCAGGAATCCACAGGGGGTCTTGGAACATATTCCCTGAGGATAAGGCAGGGGATTACTGTAGTGCAAATGTGAATTTTAATGAGAAAAACAAGTTCTGAAAAATTTGCGAGTTCTTTCTCCAGTATGGCTGCCAAACCTTGTCCCTTTTCATAGACCTTTGTGTGTCTCTTACTATGTAAATCTTTCACTGCCTCTTGTTTCTGCCACTTGTTTAATTTAGGGAACTATAGTACAGTTTTATTAGAAGACAAGTTATTGCCTTGGTTTTAAGTTCCTAAATCCAGATCATTTTCTTGTTCAGGAACTGTTGCCTTGCCAGTGCCTCTAGAACAAGGATCAAACTCCTTAGCATAACATTTCAGGTTCTTTACAGGTGGGCTTCAAACAGCTTGTCACCTGTTTTCAGTGTGTACCAAGTTCATCTTTTGTAGCCACACTGACCTACCTTCTGTCTCTCAAATACTCTCCAACGTGCTTTTTTGTCTTACTCTGCCGCCATGCCATTCCTGTTCCTCTAGTCTCAGTAGCTCAAAATTTGGCTGGTTCAGTTATTAAAAGCTTGAGTCTTCCAGAAAGTCTTCCTTAAGTGTCCAGCTCAGAATCTTTCTCTGCTTTTTGTATTACCATGGAATTAAATTTCTATATCTTTTAACATACTCTATCTTACTAGTTATATTTGTCTGTCATCCCCACAGGATTGGGAATGCCCTTGAAGGCAAGAACTGTATTCATATTTAAACTGTCAGTTCACAGAAACACTCCTAAAGTCCTGGGATACCAGTGCCTTCTCAGTGTAAATTTTTCTTGACTAGGGTTTTTGTTTTGATAAGAATAGGGGAGGAGAATAGATTGTTTTTAGTAGAGATTGGTCAGCATAATCTTGTTGGTTTAGGTTACTGTTTTTTCCCCACTTTTCTGTATAGTGAAGGATCATAGGGTATATGTAATCTGTGCCCTTGTAGTCCAAATTGCTCAGTATATTATTTGAGGTATTCTTTTTTGCAAGTATAAGTTTTAGTTTTTGAGTAAGGAATTGAGTAATTTTTCTTTAACAGGTGCCTGAAAGATGAGATTCCACGTTCAATAGGAAGATTAAATGTTGCTTTGTTTCTGTAAAGATTTCTGAGAAGTCATATCATGGGGCGGTACTGATGATGGAGCTGAGAGAAGCATGCAGGTTCCAGTTGTCAAATTCTCATATATTAAGAAAAGAAAGATTATTTTACCTTGAGGCTTGGAATAGGAATCTTAATCTTCATTTAGCCTAGGGGGTGGGGGAGTGTTGCAGATTAGATCTGTAGAGAAGGAAATGTCATCCTTTTTAATTAATTAATTAATTTATTTTGAGACAGTCTCATTCTGTCGCCCAGACTGGAGTGTGGTGGTGCGATCTTGGCTCACTGCAACCTCCAGCTGCTGGGTTCAAGCAGTTCTCCTGCCTCAGCCTCCTGAGTAGCTGGGACTACAGGCATGCTCTACTACTCCTGGCTAATTTTTGTGTTTTTAGTAGAGATGGGGTTTCACCATGTTGGCCAGGCTGGTCTCGAACTCCTGATCTCCAGTGATCCACCTGCCTCAGACTCCCAAAGTGCTGGGATTACAGGCGTGTGCCACTGTGCCGACCAGAAATGTAATAACATAGTACTTGGCTCAGTAGCATTTAATATTTGTATTGCCATAATGTAAATTTGTAAAAGTGTTGTTATTATTATTTTTTTTTTTTGACACAGGGCTGACTCTCTTGCCCATGTTGGAATGCAGTGGTGTGATCATGGGTCACTGCAGCCTTGATCTCCTGGGCTCAAGTGATCCTCCCACCTCAGCCTCCTGAGTAAATGGGACTACGGGCATGTCCCACCTTGCTGGGCTAATTAGTTTTTATTTTTCTGTTTGTGGAGACGGGGGTCTCATTATGTTGCTCAGGCTGGTCTTGAACTCCTGGGCTCAAGTGATCCTCCCACCTTAACCTCCCATAGTGTTGGTCTTACTGGCGTAAGCCACTGCCCCAGCCACATTCTTATCTGAAGAAGCAAGATCTAGGTTTGAAGAGAAAGATGTGAATGTATTTAATTTTGATGCCAGGAAACATACTGTTTAATTAATATGTGCCCCAGATTAAAGGAGACTAAAGAGATATAAAAATAGCTTCAATATATGATCCCAGACTAGATCCTTTACCAAAGCGGGGAATATTGCTGTGAAGGATAAAGGATATGATTGGATTCATTGACAAAATTGGAATAGATATGGTAGGTTATTATAGCACTTAAATTTTCTGAAATTGAAACTAGAACTGTGGTTATATAAGAGATTATCTTTCTTAGGAAATGCATACTGAAAGTGTAAGAGTTAGAGATATTTGTATGCAAACCTCTTTTTAAATGGTTCAAAAACAGTGTGCATGTGCATATGCGTGAACAAAAAGAAGACAGCGTTGGAAACTGTCCTATCCAAATTATCTGTAATGAAACATTTAATGAAGTACAGTCTTTATATAACCATGTGTTGTCATATGTATGAATACATGTACATACTAACTTAAAAAGTGCTTATTACATGCCAGTAACTATTCTAAGCATGTTATATGCATTAATATCTTAATTCTCACAACTCTTTGATGCAATGATTGTTCTCTTTGTTTTCTTGATGAAGAAACTGAGACTCAGAGAGGTAGTATGATTTGCTGTCAAGGTCATAGTTAGCATATGGCAGCCCTGAGAGCCATTGCTTTACATTCCTGATTGTTTTTCTTGAGGTTATTGCCTTAACACTCCGAGTTTAAATGAAAATCTTTCATTAAAACTTATTTTGAGTTTTGAGTTTTCTGTTTAAAAGCTTTTTTAAAAGTTTTCTGTAGAAAAATTTGTTATCCTAATTGCAAATGTTTTAAAAGTTTAAAAACTGAAAGTCGCTGCTCCCAATCTCTTCCCTAGAGGGGTAAATTGTTAACAACCATTATATGATTTTTTTGTATGTGTATAAACATACTTCGGAATTAATACAGACAATGCTTAGGCATATTTTTATTTTAACTTCTAAAATTACAGAACACTGAAAACGTATGGCAAGTTGATAAATATGTGTTGGTGTTTTTTTTTTTTTAAATAGAAAAGTATGTATGTACAGTCTTTGGCAATAATCCCTCTGCATCCCCTCCCCCAAATTTATATGCTTTTACCTAGTATATTTTTAAGAATAATTAGGGCTACATAAATAGTGACTTGTGCATACATATGGATAAGGGTGGTTATGGTGGCTTTTTTGGTGGTAATAGAAAAATGGAAACAACCTGAATGTCTCACTAATTGATGGATGGTTAAGTTATGATACATTGGGGTATAATGGAATACCAAACTGCCATATGTATATACTGACATAGGAGAGATCTGTTATATTAATTGAAGAATATATACTGAAGAAACTACAGTATGGCTTCCCCACCCCACCCATTTTGGGGGGTAGATAATGTGTGTCTTTGTACACTCATTTGCCACATAATGACGTTTTGGTTAGCAACAGACCCAAGATACAGTGGTAGTCCCAACAGGCCCAAGATACAGTGGTAGAGATTAAAATGGAGTTGAAAAATAACTATCACCTAATGGAGTTGTAGTTGTCATAATGTCTTAGTACAATTGCTTTATTTTCTTTATAAATTTAGTGTAGCCTAGTTGTACAGTGTTTATAAAGTCTATAGCAGCATACAGTAATGTCCTAGGCCTTCACACATTCACTCACCACTTGCTGACATACCCAGAGCAACTGCCAGTCCTACAAGCACCATTCATGGTAAGCGTTGTCCTATACATGTGTACCATTTTAATCTTTTGTATCATTTTTACTGTATCTTCTCTGCTTATGTATATTTAGATATACAAATAGGCAGCACTGTGTTACAGTTGCCTGTAGTATTCAGTACAGTAACATGCTGTGCAGGTTTGTAGCCTAGGAACAACAGGCTATATACCATATAGCCTAGGTGTGTAGTAGACTGTCCCATCTAGGTTTGTATAAATACCTCTGTGATGTTTGCACAACAGCTAAATCTACTAATGAGGCATTTCTCAGAACATGTCTCCATCTTAGTTAAGCGAAGCTTGACTGTATGTGCATAAACTGTCTGGAGAGACTTATGAAATAGTTAACAGTTGCTTTACTTACATTTAGAGGAATTAAAGGGCAGTAAGGAGTGAAAAGCGAACTTCTGCTTACCAATCTTTTTTTTTTTTTTTTTAAATAAGTTTAACTGAGATATGTTAATATAAAATTAACATACTATACAGTTCACCCATTTAAAGTGTACAGTTCAGTGGCTCAGTATATTCACGAAGTTGTGTAGCCATCACCACAGTCCATTTTAGGACCTTTTTCAGGTCAGGTGTGGTGGCTAATGACTGTAATTCCAGCATTTTGGGAGGCCAAGGCAAGAGGATTGTTTGAGATTGAGAGTTCGAGACCAGCCTGGACAACATGGTGTGAGACTTCCCCTTTCCCCGACAAAAATAAAAGTAAATTAGCCAGGTGTGGTGGCTTGCACCTGTGGTCCTGGCTACTCTGGAGGCTGAGGCAGGAAGATCGCTAGAGCCCAGGAGTTCGAGGCTGCTGTAAACCGTGATCCTGTGATTACAGCACTGCAACTCTAGCCTGGGCAACAGAGCAAGACCTTGTCTCCAAAACAAAACAAAACTTCATGTTCCATAGCTCTCTCCCCTCAATCTCCCCCAGCTCCTGGCCCCCACTAATATACTTTCTAAGATTTTCCTGTTCTGGACATTTCATATAAATGATATCATACAATATGTGGTCTTCTGTGACTGGCTTTATCATTTAGCATAATGTTTTCAAGGTTCATCCACGTTGAAGCATGTATCAGTACTTCATTCCTTTCTCTTTTTTTCTTTTTTTTTTTTTTTTTTTTGAGACAGGGTCTCGCTCTGTTGCCTAGGCTTCTGGTGTCCAGTGGCATGAAGATCTGGGCTCACTGAAACCTCGGCACTGCATCCTGGGCTCAAGTGATCCTCACACTTCAGCCTCCCGAGTGGCTGGAACCACAGGCACATGCCAGCACGTGCAGCTAGTTTTTGTATTTTTTATCTTTTTAAATTTTATTATTATTTTATAGAGTTGGGGTTTTGCCATGTTGCCCGGGCTGGTCCTGAACTCCTGGCCTTGAGTGATCCACCTGCCTGGACCTCCCAAAGTGCTGGGATTACAGGTGTGAGCCACCATTTACGATACCTGGCTCAATTTTTGTGTTTTTTGTAGAGATGGGGTTTCACTATATTGCCCAGGCTGGTCTCAAACACCTGGGTAAAAGTAGTGTGCTGACTACATCTTTTCAAAGTGTTGGGATTATAGGCATGAGCCACTGTGTCTGGCCACTTAATTACTTTTTTTTTTTTGAGACAGAGTCTCGCTCTGTCGCCGGGCTGGAGTGCAGTGGCGCGATTTCTGCTCACTACAGCCTGTGCCTCCTGGGTTCAAGCGATTCTCCTGCCTCAGCCTGCCGAGTAGCTGGGACTATATGTGTGCACCACCACACCCAGCTAATTTTTGTACTTTTAGTAGAGATGGGGTTTTGCCATGTTGGCCAAGGATGGTCTCGATCTTTTGACCTCGTGATCCACCCTCTTCAGCCTCCCAAAATGCTGGGGTTACAGGTGTGAGCCACCATGCCTAGCCTACTTAATTCCTTTCTATGGTCAAATAATTTTACATTGTTTAGATATGCCACATTTTGTTTATTCATCCATCTGTTGATGGACATTTGGTTTCAGTGAGCCAAGATCTTCACGCCACTGCACACCAGCAACCTGTGTGACAAAGAGTGAGACCCTGTCTCAAAAAAGAAAAAGAGGAAATGAAGTACTAATACTTGCTTCAAAATAGCCCATCCCACCTTTGGGCTATTTTGAATAAATCTACTATAAACATGTATTTACAAGATTTTACATGGACATATGTTTTCGTTTTCTTGGATATATACCTAGGAGTAAAATTGTTGAGTCAAACGGTAACTCTGTGTTTAATTGAGCAACTCTCAGGCTATTTTTCAAAGAGGCTGCACTATTTTACATTCTCGCCAGCAGTGTATGATATTACTTGTTTGCTTTTTACACCTGTATCTTAAAAATTCACTGAGCGCATGCATTATTAGTGTAACTAAAAAGTTAAGTATTACACTGCTTATCAGACTAATTAACAGTAATGACTCGATTTCTTCCTTTTGTGCTGTTGGTATAACTACCACTGTGGGGTTTACATTTTGCAAGTCAGGTGCTGTAATGAACCCTGAATATTGGTCACATCTGCTATTTGTAGTGTTTTTTTGTTTGTTGTTTTACATAATACCCAGACTGGTCTAATGCTCTTTCTAGTTTTAAAAGGAACCTTTAGCAAGTACTTAATTCTGAGTGGTTGCACGGTTTCCTGTGATCTCGGCTTTTTCTTATGGATTTGAAATTCCTATAGCAATTTTAACTTTTCTCAGATACTTAAAGCACCTCCTCTTACTTTCAGCTATTTTAACTATTTTCTTATCTCCTCTGGACTGTAAATTCTTTAATCTCCCTTTGCTGCCACATCCAGGCCTCTACCTAAACCTATACACCAGGATATCTTTCACATACTTAGGCTTTTATCTATACTGCCTCCATTCTAAATCAAGCCACTAGTCTCTTACTTTAATTGTCTCCTGGTTCTCTTCTTCATTCTTTTTCTCTTTTAATCCATTCACCCCACATCAACCAGGGTGATCTTAAAATCAAATCATGTCACTCTGCTATTTAAAACCTGTCAGTGGCTCCCTGTTGTATTTGGACTGTATTTTAAACTTACTACTATTCACGTGATCTTTTCCTTGTACATTTCTCCAGCTTCAAGTTGTGCCACTCTTCTTTCTGATTCAGTACAGTTTAGCTACAATGGTTTCCTTCTCTTAGTTCTTCAAAATTATCAAGGTCTTTCCTGTCCGAGGAACACATGCAGTTCTGTATGTTAGAAGCTGGCCTTGCCCCACAGAGTAGTCTTTTCTGATCACTTTATCTGAATTAGGTCTTTGGTACCCCCAAACCCCAGTCCCTGTCTCAGCATCCCATTTGTTTATCACATTTAGCACAATTTGTAATCATTACCATCTTTTTCTGTCTTCTGCAGTGGTATATAAGTCGAATTAATGCAGAGCTAACAGTGTCATACTGTCTAACACATAGTAGATTATTGGTGAATTTTGACTGACTGAAGGGCAGAACATCATTTTACAGAGTCTATTTGTTATAGAAATGGAAGGCCTTATTTCTGGGTGAAGACTTTGTTTAAATTGAGACTTTTAATGCCAAGTGGCAAATCTCTGTCTTGGTATTTCTGTACTCATTAAAAAATTAGAGTAGGCCAGGTGTGGTGGCTCACGCCCTTTCGGAGGCCAATGCAGGCAGATCACTTGAGGCCAGAAATTCAAGACCAGCCTGGCCAACATGGAGAAACCCTGTCTCTACTAAAAATACAAAAATTAGCCGGGCATGGTGGCACATGCGTGTAATCCCAGCTACTTGAGAGGCTGACACCCCAGAATCACTTGAACCCGGGAGGCAGAGGTTGCAGTGAGCTGAGATCGCACCACTACACTCCAGCCTGAGTGGTAGACGAGACTCTGTCTCAAAAACAAAGCGAAACAAATTAGATTTGACTGGGAAGATAGCTTATGTATGTATATAGATAATGTGACTGCAGATTGAGAGTTTATTTTGTAATTGAAATTTGATTTCTAGTTCAGTGTCACTGCAGATGAGTACATTTTAGTTGGGACATCTGGGATGCTTGTGAGTTTTTCTCTGAAAAACTGAAGGACATAGCAGTGCATGTTGATAGGCTTACTGTATAAACAGTGGTTTTATGACAGCTTAAGCTCTGACTCTTTAATTCTTCAATAACTGGAGGTTTTAAGGTAGAAGAATTGCCATTGTGGTTAAAAAAAAACTTTATTATGTGAAAATTTCAAATATATTAAAGTAGAGAAAATCGTTTAATAAATCTCCATTAACTTATCTCACTGGTCTTCGAAAGTTACCAAGTCATGACCCATCTTGTTTCAGAGGTACTCCTACTCATTCTGCCTACTCCTTGGTATATAACTTTATGTATTTTATAGTTAAAAGATAAATTATTTTTAAAAACCCATCACCACACACAAAAACCTATAACCATAGTAACATTGTCAATCATATAGAAAATTAATAACTCCTTAATATCATCAGATATTTAGTATGTGGTCAGATTTCCCTAATAGATATCTCAACTTATACTTTGAATAAGGATCCAAATAAGATCTATATATTGCAGTTGGTTGACGTGGTCACTTATGTCTCTTAATTCTGTAGCTTTTCCTTCTATGTTGACCTTTTGTTTTGCTGTTTACTTAAAGAATAGGGGTTATTTTCCTGTAGTTTTCCATAGACTAGATTATTATTTGCATTTTATATTTCATTAGCAGTTGTAAAATAATACTACCAAATTCTGTCTTCTTTGTATATTAGGTAGAATTCTTCCCTCATCAACTACTTGATTCTATACTAGCTCATTTTGTGTAAGAAAGGCAGGATAAATACTTGATTCTTTTCCCTTACTTGCTAGCTTTCAAAAATAAAGGTTAGTTCCTTAACATCTTCCACTGGTGACTTGTAGGGGAGTGTGTGTATGTGTGTCTGTCTGTGTGTGTGTTTGTGAGAGAGAATATTTCTTCATGAACTCATATTTAAACATACTGAAACCCAATCCATTGCATTTAACCATTTTTGCTTAAATTGTTTCCTTTTTAGCTAGTGAGTCTCCAGATTGACTCCCAATTATTTTTTGACTTACCCTCAGTAGTCTTTTATGTTTCTTACTTTCCAGTTTAATATGATGTTTCAGAATCAAATTGTACATTTTCTGTTCTAGACCTGGAATTGGCTATGTTTTTTTTCAGATGCCCCATCTCCTTTTGAAGTGGGAATTAGTCTTTAGGGACCATAGTCTAGGGGCTTAGAATGCTCATTGCTGCTGGGTTGATACTGTAACTTTTTTGCAGCGTGTTTTTTTTTTTTTTTTAATTTTATGAAGAGTTTGATTATATTGTTACTCTTCACCTTGGGTGTGTGTGTGTGTACGTACGTACGTGCGCACGTGTGCACACACGCATGTGTTTTTTAGAGACATGGTCTTGCTCTGTCACTCAGGCTGGAATGCAGTAGCATAATCATAGTTCACTGCAGCCTTGAACTCCTGGGCTCAAGGGATCCTCCCACATCAGCCTCCCAGGTAGCTAGGACGACATGTGTGTACAACTACCTAATTTTTTTTTTATTTTTTCAGTAGAGACAGCCTTGCTATGTTGCCCAGACTAGCCTTGAACTCTTGGGCTCAAGCTGTCTTCCTGTCCTGGCCTCCCAAAGTGCTACGATTATAAGAGTGAGCCACTGCACATGGCCTCTGTAGTTTTTTTTTTTTTTTTTTTTTCACTATAAGTCACATCACATAAAATCCACCCTTTTAAAGTATACAATTCAGTGATTTTTAATATAGTCATAATGTTGTAGAACCATTACCATTACCTAATTCCAACATTTCATCGTCCTGTTACAAAGGTACCTTGTACCCATTAGCAGCCACTCCCTATTCTTCCCTCAACCTAGCTCCTGGCAACCACTAATCTATTTTCTGTCTTTGTGGATTTACCTTTTCTGGACATCTCATAAAAATGGAATCAAACAATATATGGCCTTTTGTGCCCAAGGTTCTTTCACTTACCATGTTTTCATCCATGTTGTATCATGTATCAGTATTTTATTCCATTTTATTGCTGGATAACTCCATTGTGTATACATTTTGTGTGTGTGTGTGTGTGTGTATTTTTTGTTTATCCATTCACATTGTGTTTGTCCATTCATTGATTGATGCATATTTGGATTGTTTGCACTTTTGGCCATCATGAATAATGCTGTTGTGAACATTTGTGTACAAGTATTTATGTGGACATACATTTTCAGTTCTCTTAGGTATATACCCAGGAGTGGAACTGATGGGACATATGATGACTCTGCAACTTTTTTGGGAACTGCCAAACTTTTCCTCAGAGGTTGTACCACTTTACATTCCTGCCAGCAGCATATGGGGGTTTCACCTTCACATTCCACCTACATCTGACAGTAGTGTCTTCCTCACTGGAGTTATATTTTGTTATTTAATAGTTTTGCAAAATGCATTAAATTTACTTCCATTTAAATTGTTTAAGGTACAGCAGTTTGAGTGTATCTATGATGCTATCTTTAGAAATTTTATTCTAGGCCGGGCGCGGTGGCTCAAGCCTGTAATCCCAGCACTTTGGGAGGCCGAGACGGGCGGAGCACGAGGTCAGGAGATCGAGACCATCCTGGCTAACATGGTGAAACCCCGTCTCTAATAAAAATTACAAAAAACTAGCCGGGCGAGGTGGCGGGCACCTGTAGTCCCAGCTACTCCGGAGGCTGAGGCAGGAGGATGGCGTAAACCCGGGAGGCGGAGCTTGCAGTGAGCTGAGATCCGGCCACTGCACTCCAGCCTGGGTGACAGCGCGAGACTCCGTCTAAAAAAAAAAAAAAAAAAGAAATTTTATTCTAAAACAAATACCTTTTATAAAATATTAGGACAGTTTTTTAAAAATAATTCAGTGTGTTTCTTTTTTGAAAAGGTTCTTTATAACAGTATCTAGTTCTTTTAATAAGGTCATACCCTCAAATTTTCTTTGCCTTTGCCCTTCTCATTTTTAATTAATTCCAACAAGTGCCTTTTTGCACATCTTTACCTATCTAAAATAGCACTTCTGTTACACCATCACCAAACCCTGCTTTATTTTCTTTCCAGCAGTTGCCTGCTGCCTAACATTAGTTATCTGTTTCTAATGAGAAAAACCAAAAATAAAATTAAGTTCCATGAATTTTTGTTGACAATGGTCTCCCCAAAGTCTACAACAGTGCATGGAGTGTAGTAAATATTGAATAATACTGAATACATATTTATTGAAAAGAATGAATAAATAAGATGATTTTACATTAATTTCAGTTCTTGAGCTAGGCCAAATCACAAAAGTTTGGCTTGGTTTGAAGAGGGGTAAGAATGATGACTCCAACTTGGTTTGTTACTGAACCATAAGGTTCTTCCTCATCCTTCCAGCCTCTAAAAAATGGCGTACCCAAAACCCCTGTCCTTAGTCATCTTTAGCCTCTCCATTTATACTTGCTCCTGCGTTTGGCTTTAATGCCATTCACACACTGATGTCTCCCATTTATGTTTATATCTCTAGATTCCATCTTCTTGATCTCCAGTCTGGTTTAACTAGTACTTTACTTGGCATCTTTGTTTCGATATCTGATAGGTTCTCAAACATAATGTGTCTAAAATGGAAACTTTAATTTCTTGTTCCTTGTCCGTGGAGCAGTTTTTCTTACATGAGAAGAATTTTTCTTCTTCTTGGCATGAGAAGAAGCAATTTTTCTTACAGTGCCCTTCATCAGTAAATAGAAAATCTTTGCTTCTGGTTGCTGACACAAAAAGCTTGACTTCTCTTTTTCTGTCCTATTTAATTCATCAACTCAAATCCTATGGGCAGTATTTTCAAAGTATATCCAGAATTAGTGACATCTTACCACTTCTATCTCTACTACCTTTTCATTGCTATATTTTCTCTTGCTGGGATTATTGACGCCTTCTAATTGGTCTTCCTTTACCCCTTACCCCCAATAGCCTTGACTATTCCCTTGCCCAACAGCCAAAATGATTTTTTTGTTTTTGTTTTTTTTTT
Source organism: Rhinopithecus roxellana (assembly GCF_007565055.1). Lineage (NCBI taxonomy): Eukaryota > Metazoa > Chordata > Mammalia > Primates > Cercopithecidae > Rhinopithecus > Rhinopithecus roxellana. Next base: position 20,594,320 of record NC_044561.1, on the reverse strand, counting down.
CGAGACAGAGTCTCACACTGTCGCCTGGGCTAGATGTGCAGTGGTGCGATCTCAGCTCACTGCAACCTCTGCCTCCCAGGTTCATGTTACTCTCCTGCCTTAGCCTCCTGAGTAGCTGGGACTACAGGCACACACCACCATGCCCTGCTAAGTTTTTGTATTTTTAGTAGAGACAGGGCTTCACTATGTTGGCCAAGCTGGTCTCGAACTCCTGACCTCATGATCTGCCTGCCTGGGCCTCCCAAAGTGCTGGGATTACAGGCATGAGCCACTATGCCCAGCCCAAAATGATTCTTTAAGTCATCTCAGCCAGTCCTCTGCTTGAAACACCTCAGCATGATTTGGGCCTGCTACTGCTTTGATGTTCTCTGTTCCCTTGCTTACATTGCCCTTGAAAGAGTTTTATGCTGCACGTTGAAGCCCAAGCTCCCTGAAATATCCTGTTACAGAAGCTTAGCAAACTAGAAATGTTGGTTTTGCATGAGACTGTTCAAAGAAAAGAGCAACTTACTTACTCTTTGTATAAGCCTATCTTTGGGTTTCTCGTTGGGTATTCTTTACTCCTTTTTTGTTCTTTATAAAACCAGATAAAGGTATTAGTACAGATTATAAGTTTTTAGAAGAACATAGAATATATGGGTAATAAGGCAAATTTATTTTTCCTATTTTGCTCATAAGTCAGTTTGGTTTCCTCAGATAAGGGATCCATTTTGAATTTAGAGATAACCACAAAAACATCCTAAAATACTACAAAAATAATGATTTTGCATTTGCAGGTTGACTTTATTTTTTTGAGACAGGGTTTTGCTCTGTTGCCCAGGCTAGACTGCGGTGGTGTAATCACAGCACACTGCAGCCCTGACCTTCCAGGCTCAGTTAATCTCCCACCTCAGCCTCCTGAGTAGCTGGGACTACAGGCATGTGCTGCCATGACCAGCTTTCTAAAATTTATTTATTTATTTAATTTTATTTTTTAGAGACCGAGTTTCACTCTGTTGCCCAGGCTGGTCTTGAATTCCTGAGCTCAGGCCATCTGCCTCAGCCTTCCAAAATGCTGGGATTAGAGGCATAAGCCACCTTGCCTGGCCTACCGGTTGATTTTAATTCTTGCTTTATTCATCAAAGTTTTATGATATTTTTTGTTTTACTGTGAACATTAGGAATGTTAGCCTTTGATACTGTTTTTGCAGAAACAGGTTAAGACTAACAGGATTTTTACAAAGGAATTGTCAAATTGGGATTTGACTAGTAGGAATTGGCTGGGTGATAATCAACTTTTTCTTGGCTGACTCTGATCAGCTGCTTAGGCCTGTGTGTATATATAATACCTTTATTAGGATATGGCCGATTAGGGGAAAAACTATTGCCAATTTTGCCTCCCCCCTCCTTTTTTTTTTCTTTTTTTCCCCCCACCCTCAAAGACCTCACCATAAGGGAAAGAAGAGAGCCTTGTTGGACACTGAAGAAGGAACGGGGATTTCTCCTCCTAATCTGGGCCTCCTGTCATGGTAAGTACAAGGAAATAAGAAAAAAAAAAAAAACCTCTGTCCTGACAGTTAAGTGAACACTAATAAATTCATACCCATTTTTGTTTTTGTAAGAAATTATTTCTTTTTCTTTCCCAGATCTTGTTTCCTTTCTTTTCTTGTTTACTTAGTGGTAATAATTACAGACTACTCCAATATACAGAGCAGTTTCATTTCTATTAACTTTAATCCTGTGAGCTAGATATTGTCTCTTATTTTTCAGTCAGCAAGTAAATGGAATCAAGACTAAAACATACAGTTCTTGGACTCCAGGTTTTTAATTCCTTTTCTAGGAAGTAGCATGTAGTGAAAACTTTGTATATGTGTGTTTGTAGACAAATTGTAAATGGTAATCTGCATATTTATTTTAAAAATGTTTTAAATTGACAAATTATGTATGTATTGTGTAAAACATAATGTTTTGAAATATATATATACCTTGTGGAATGGCTAAATCAAGCTAATTAACATATGTATTACTTCACATAGCATATATGCTTTATGAATTTATGGAAGCAATTCCCTACCTTCCCTGTTCTGTCTCTTTAAGGCAATGTTTTGATCCCATAGTAGGTGGAGCAGCCCTGCACACCCCCTCCTGTATCTTTAACCAGAAAGAGAATTTAATGGACAATTTAATGACTTATGGGTCATTTTGGAGCCCAGCTCAAGCAGAGAAGATGGAGCAACGAGCCAGCCACATTTTCATCAATCCCAAGGAAATGTAAACAGTGCTTCAAGGCTTGAAAAAGAAATGGTCCTCTGTAATATTGTCCTTCTTCTACCTTGTGATGTTTCCTAGATCCAAACTCGGTTTTATGCTGATGCACAGAGAAGGAATTGAAAAGGCTATGTTAATTTCAAGCTTCATTAGGGATGTATGAAAAATGCTTTTCAAAATTAAAAAAACAAACTAGTTGTGCAGAAATGTCATATTAAAAGGAAGAGAAAGGTAACTGCCCTTATCTTAAAGGCATGCCAGTTTTTTCTTAGTTTGTGGGCATTACAACTTTATGATTTATCTTATACCTAAACATTGAACTTTTTCTGTTATTTCTTGATTATACTTTATTTTATTGGTTTTCCCACAGAGTTTTCAATGAATTGAAAAAGTGCTTGTTTAGTATTTCAGCCAGTGCTAATGAATAACAAATGATGGGCTTATGAAAGCAGCTCTGTTCTGTATTGAGGGTTTGTCCTTCATTGTATACCACACAGCTAGTAACAGTGTGGTCCTCTTCCTGGTGCTGCTGGGCTCTCCATGGTGCGTGGCAGAAAGTCTTCCTGGTGTTGTCCCTGGCCTGATGCTGTAGACAACGCTCGGGAGTTGCTTCTGTGTGTACTAGTTGGGGAGTAGCATGGCAATGTATGTATCTTTTGTTTTTGTTTAATTTCTCATAAAGTAACATTGTAACAAGTTTTTACAAATCCTCATTTATAATTCTACCATCAGAACCCATGGTTGTATTCCTTTTTCTTTTCTCTTGAGACAGAGTTGCTCTGTTACCCAGGCTGGAGTGCAGTGGTGCAATATCGGCTCACTGCAACCTCCGCCTACTGGGTTCAAGCGATTCTTGTGCCTCGGCCTCTCAAGTAGCTGGAATTTATAGGCGCCTGCCACCATGCTTGGCTAATTTTTGTATTTTCAGTAGAGATGGGGTTTTGTCATGTTGGCCAGGCTGGTCTCGAACTCTTGACCTCAGGTGATCTGCCCGCCTCAGCCTCCCAAAGTGCTGGGATTACAGGCATGAGCTACCGCACCGCGTCGGTTATATTCCTTTCTAACTAGTTCATGTCTCATATATATGTTTTATATAGTTAGAATGATACAATAATTTTCTATTTTGCTGGTTTCACTTAATGAATTAAACATTCTCCCATGTTGATTCTTTGGATTCCTAATGATCATTTTACTAGCTGTAAAACGTTCTGCAAGTTGTTGGACCATTGATTTTAATTATATACTGTATTGTAGCATTTAGAGTGTATGTCCTTAATCCTTAGTTTTTGTATAGACAATTCAGAAGCATTGAACATTATTTTTGTTTTTAATGTAAACCCCTGTACTAATTTGAGAGTAACATTTCCCCCATCTTTTATACTCTTAAAGGTTCTTAAATGAGATTGGAGTCTGTCTTTGAGAGGTTAAGCATTAGCAAAATATATTTTCATGTTTTGTGGAAAATCTGAAGCCTATGCAGAGAGAAAAGTACAGTGCACTCATATACACATCATTCAGCTGCAGTAATCATAAATTCATGACTATTCTTGTATTTGACTTCTTTTACCCTTACCCCTTGGGCAGTAATCCCAAGCATTTTATCAAGGGAAATGTATTGTTTGTCTTTTAACACCAGTCTTAAGAATATGACTGGAAATGACAGTAGGACTGGTAATTATTTTCACTTCTATGCTTTGCAAACACGAACACTAGATATAAATTCAGTTAGTAGGATTAATTGACTGGTCATCAGTTTCTCCTTCCCATATACTTTATTTTTTTTGAAATGGAGTTTTGCTCTTGTTGTCCAGGCTGGAATGCAATGGCATGATCTTGGCTCACTGCAACCTCCCCCGCCTGGTTACAAGCGATTCTCCTGCCTCAGCCTCCTGAGTAGCTGAGATTACAGGCGCCTGCCACCACGCCCAGCTAATTTTTGTATTTTAGTAGAGGCGGGGTTTCACCGTATTTGTCAGGTGGTCTTGAACTCCTGACCTCAGGTGATCATCTGTCTCAGTCTCCCAAAGTGCTGGGATTGCAGGCGTGAACCACCACACCCGGCCCTTCCCATGTACTTTAAATATTTATCTCTGTGGTTGACTTCTGCTCTGAGGCATGTACTTTCCTCTCCTAGCTGCATAATTTAGCCAGTAGCAGAAACTGGTCTGGAACTGTGGTAATTGGCCCTTTTTCAGTATTTTGTGAGTGACCACTCTGACTTTATGGAGGTGGATGGAGACTACAAAGTGCCAGATGCCACAATGCCTGGTGTTCCTCAGCAGTACCAGGAAATTAATGACATGGAATACATCTCTTTAATAAGTTACTGCTTATAGCCTAGGAGAAATTTGTTTCCAAAACTTACCAGGCCAACATTTCCCAGTTTGTCTCCTTCCAACTTCTCACCTTATTAACCATCTCAAGTTTGGTCTTCTTCACCTATAAAACTCACAGAAACTATAATAAATTCAGGCTAATTCAACTGCTGAATTCAACTGTTCAGCCACATGGGATCACCAGTCCCCTAGATTCAGTGAGTCCTAATGTTATTCCTTTTGGAATAAATGTATTTTTGTGTACAAGGGGAGAAAAGTTCTGAAGTTTTACAGGTAATGTGAACTGAGACAGTAGCTTTTAAAAAGAACATTTGTTTGATTTATGAAAAATAGGTATTTCATTCTTGCCTTGCTGGCCTAATTTTCAGTTGTTTTATGTTGAAAATCATCCATTTTCAGTCTTCAGTAGCTATTTTGGTGATATATATTGGTCTGGATTAGCACCCTGGTGAGTGTTCCAGCAAGAGTGAATAGGTAAATGGCTTCTTTTTGTTCTTTACAAGCCTGCTACGTTATTTCAATTCTGTGCTAAAAGTCAGCAGAAAACTAGGTCAGGGAATCACTTAAAGATTAATAATGGGTACCTCTGTAAAATGACCTTACAGAGAATAAAAGTCTAGGTCTTATGAATTTATGTGAGGTAAAAAGCTAGTTAATGTGATGCTGAGAAGATATGTTAAAAGTATACTTTTATGTAAGATTTTTGTTCCCCTCCATGTTTATATAGCCTTTCCTTACTATCCCATATTGGTTTATGAGAAAAATCTCCCTAAATTCAAGATTCTTCACATCTTTAATTTTGTCTCTTTTTTTGGAAACTGTATCTCACTCTGTCACCCAGGCTGGAGAGCAGTGGTGCAATCATGGCTCATCTTTCATAGATAGCACTAGGAGAATGGTTTTAGGAAAAACCTGACTTTTGGAGTGAAGCAGCTTTAATTGGTATTTAGTATTAGAGTATAGTAGACAAGCAGCTCTGATGGTTTCCAGACCTCTTTTTACATTCGTAAATTATTGAGGTACTCCCAGGAGGGTTTGTTTATGTGGGTTATGTCTATTTATACCGTATTAGAAAATAAAACTGAGAAATCTTTAAAATGCTTATAAATTCATTTAAAAGTAACAAACCAATTATATGGTAGCATAAATAACATTTTTTGATGAAAAATATTTTTTCCTCATCCGAAGATAGTTTTAGCGTTAACATTTTTGCAAATCTCTTTAATATTTGGCTTAATAGATGACAGGTGAATTCTCATATTTACTTCAGCATTTAGTCTGTTACAATGTTTTCTTTGAAATATAGGAAGAAAATACAGTCTCAGGCAGATACATAGTTAGAAAAGTAGTTACAAAAAGGAAGAGTATTTTAAGTTTTCCCAGATAATTTATATTTTTCTTTAATACTTGACAAGTGGTGTGTTTTTTTGTTTGTTTTTGACACAAGGTCTTGCTCTGTTGCCCAGGCTTGAGTGTAGTGGCGCAATCATAGCTCACTGTACTCTCTACCTCCTCAGGTGCAGGTGATCCTCCCACCTCAGCCTCTTCAGTATCTGGGACTACAGGCATGCGCCACTGTGCCCATCTAATTTCTCTGTTTTTTGTAGAGTTGGGGTTTCACCGTGTTGCCCAGGCTGGTCTTGAACTCCTGGGCTCAAGCGATCTGCCCACTGTAGCCCCCCAAAGTGCTGAGATTACAGGTATAAGCCACGGTGCCTGGCCAGTGGTGGTTCTTTAAAGGTTAGTTGCAGTATAGAATCTGAAACCATATCAGTGAACTTTTTGTATTATATTACATTAAAACCGTTGGTCTGTCTTGCACTTCGAGTGAATCTTTATTCACGTATGATTTTTGTAACATCATGCATTGGTCATTAGGAAAATAATGGGTTCATTCATTGAGGCAGATCTTCAAAAGTTGACATATTTTATTATAGTGTGTATGTTTTTTTTAAATCACACTTGGTAGTACCTCCACTTTAAAGATAAAAGTCCTAAGTACTGGGAAGCTATATAAAGTTCATGGTGGGAGATGAGAGGTTTTCCAAAATCTAATTTTTGCACAAAAGCTTTGTTATTGGCAACTAATACTATTTTTTGTTGTTATTGTTTTTTTCCTAATACTGTCTTTTGGAAAAAAGGCCTGCCAAATGTCCAAGTCTGTATTACATAGTTTTTCCATCAGTTGTTCTTCCAATTAAGAATGATATTCAATGAAAAAAATGGCTAGTTCATCTCTTAATTGAAGCATTTGCACAAGTGCTTTACTTCTTGACACCATAATACTGCACCGTGCATCAGAGGTGTTTTACTTGTATTTCCTCTGTAAAAAAGACTTCTACTTAATGGTCAGGATTTAATAAATAGAATTTATAATATTTCCTTGTTTTATCAAGGTCATTCTTATGAAATTGGTACCACTGCCTCAATTGTGCTAAGGTACCAGCAGTTTTACCTACCAGTTATTTTTTGTACTATTAGTATAGATGTCAATACAGTGAAGAAAGGCAATAATATCGTATTATTGGGAAGGTTTTGATCTCACAGGGCCCTTGTAAGCATCTCAGAGTCTGTGGACTTCATTTTGAGAATCTTGCTAGTGTAGAGTATTACCATTTTATGATTATGGTTGCTGTTAGTAAAATCTTAAGTGTTGTTTATAGATAAGAGGAAAAACTTTTTGGGGGAGGATTTACAAAATTATTGGAATCGTGTTAAGTAATATATACAGAAGCAGCCAGTAACCACTGGTTATAATTCTTAATGCTGTCAGTTGAACATGATGTGACTTTTGCTCTTTTAAAAATTGCTGTGTGGGGCTGGGCTTGATGGCTCACACCTGTAATCCCAGCACTTTGGGAGGCTAAGGTGGGAGGATCACTTGAGCCCAGGAGTTTGAGACCAACCTGGGCAACATAACGAGACCTTTTCTCTACTGAAAATAAAATTAGTCTGGCATGGTGGTGGGTGCCTGTGGTCCCAGATACCTGAGAGGCTGAGGCTGGAGGATCACTTGAGCCCAGGAGTTGGAGGTTACAGTTAGCTGTGATTGTGCTACTGCACTCCAACACGAGTGACAGAGCAAAACCCTGACTTAAAAAAAAAAAAAATTGCTGTGTAAACAGATTCTATTATAATTTAGTCAGGCTTTCTAATAGATGACATTTTCCTCATGTCTTCCTATACCATAAAAATTCATAATGCAAAAGATTACTTTTTAATACAAATTATAATTCAATTCACGTGCATCTAGATGAGAATTTATTGCTGCTTCTTTTGAAATTGTCTTATCAGAAATACGTTTTGTCATATAAGGCAGAATAAATGAAGGATAGTCTTTCAAATATTTTCAACTTGGGAAATTCAGTTCTTAAGCTTACTTTTTCTTAGAAATTGTTTTCAAGCTTTCTATTATGAAAATTTCACATATAACCAGAGTAGACACAATGATAGAGATAATGAACTCTCACCCAGTTTCATGAATTATTAATTCAAAGATAGTCCTGTTTCACTTACGTCCCACTTCTTCCTTACTCACGCCCCAATTATTTTGAAGCAAATTTCAAATGTCACCTTTCATTTTTAAATATTTCAGTATGTGTCTCTCAAATAATTTAAGATTGTAACTTAAAGAGAAAAAAAGCGTTATATCTTGGTTTCTCTTAAAAGTAATGTGGGGCTGGGCACAGTGGCTGAGGTCTGTTATCCCAGCACTTTGGGAGGCTGAGGCAGCTCTATCACCCTGAGGCCAGGAGTTGGAGACCAGCCTGACTAACATGGCAAAACCCCATCTCTACAAAAATAGTAGCCAGGTGTTGTGGGGCACACCTGCAGTCCCAACTACTCAAGAAGCTGAGGCAGGAGAATCGCCTGAACCTGGGAGGCCGAGGTTGCAATGAGCCGAGATTACACCACCACACTACCTGTGCACTACACTACCAGTGCACCACTGCCTGGGTGACAGAGTGAGACTCTGTCTTAAAAAAAAAAAAAAAAAAAGGAAGAAGAAATGTATTAATCAACCTGTTAGTGCCTAAAAGAAATATTCTAAACTTTTTGACATGTTTTTTTTTCTTTTTTTGTATCAATGTGCTTTCAGACCAGTTGTACCTAATATAATGGATAAAAAACTTTTTAAGATCAGTATTGTTTCCTCGAGCTTTTCTGCCTGTTCACCTTGGTCTTCGTACTTTCGTTGTGATTATGCTAGCAGACATGGCAGAAAAACCAAATATGGATGATTAGAAGCTTTGAAATTATTTTAAGGTTTTGGACTTTTCCAGGATGAAGAGACTCGGCACAGCCTTGAGTGCATCCAGGCCAATCAGATCTTTCCCAGGAAGCAGCTGATCCGGGAGGATGAGAATCTTCAGGTAATTATAGGCCACTTTTAAATGTAAAATATTTATTTAGCATTAACTGTATAGCAGAGTTAATGGATTGAAGTGTAGTGTGATAGATAGATAGGTAGATAGGTAGATAGAAAGAAATGCAAGCTGGAAAACATCTCATTTTAGCCAGACTTATTTCCTGAGAATCCACTGTTTAAGATGATCTTCTCTGTATCATTCCTTTAGTAGTTCAGAATTTGAATAACTAGATATATTTGAATTCGGTGGGTATAAACCCATCCTCTTTAGGTTCCTTGTCTACTTATGTGCTGTGTTTTCAACTTCAGTGGCAGAGGTTTTATCATCCATTCAGCCAACTAATGTTTGAAGCCTTTTTTTTTTTGAACTGTGAAGGGTTTCTTTCATTTTGAAGGTTCCTTTCCTTGAACTTCATGGAGAGAGCACAGAGTTTGTGGGCCGTGCTGAGGATGCCATCATTGCCCTTTCCAATTACAGACTTCACATCAAGTTCAAGGAGTCTCTTGTTAATGTAAGTGATTACCAACTGTTCTTCCTCTAAGGTAGATGGAGAAAGGAAGCCAAAAAACTTAATGCTCTCAAAGAGAGTAGAGGCATACAGAATTGGGAGTGAAAGCATTAATAGCTCTGCTTTTCTCACTTAATTTAGCACTCAAGGAATACTAGGTCAGCAAGCAACTCTTATGCTTGATTTAAAATGATGTGTGTAGTTGTCAGCTGAGGTGTCCATTGTTTAGTTAACAGTGAATGATTTGCACTAGGTAATGCTGTACCATTAAGCTTTATAAAGGTGTAAAGGCTGAATAGGCTTTTATTCCCCAATCTTTAGTAGTTACCAACTGCCTTAGTTGAGGTAATTCCCTGGGCCTTAATGTCAAATGATGAGATGTACTTTGAGCTCACTGCAGACTCTCATTACAGCATGAAGTTACTCTAATGACTCCTTGGTGGTATAAGTGTAGATGTTAAGTATAATGTTTATTTGCATAATGGACTATGTATTACTGAAGAAAAGGCAAGGCTCTTGATTCTCAAGAGTACATTTACCCTTTTCAGTTATGAATGTCCTCTCAGTGAACTGGTTCTTTCAGTGCTCTGCTACCATTAGTCTTAAATGAAAGCAACAAAGGCCTGAAAATTCGTTTACTTACAGCAAATGCCTTCTTCCTTCTTTACTTGCCAGTGTTGTGGCTTTCTACACTCCACTTCCAGCACAGAGAAGTGTGTATTATGACACGTTAAAACAGCTCAGAACTGTAATTCCATGCAGACTGTGTTTTGGGTTCATTTTGAGATTCTTTGAAATCTATTGGGCCGGGCGCGGTGGCTCAAGCCCGTAATCCCAGCACTTTGGGAGGCCGAGACGGGCGGATCACGAGGTCAGGAGATTGAGACCATCCTGGCTAACACAGTGAAACCCCGTCTCTACTAAAAAAAAAATACAAAAAACTAGCTGGGCGAGGTGGCAGGTGCCTGTAGTCCTAGCTACTTGGGAGGCTGAGGCAGGAGAATGGCTTAAACCCGGGAGGCGGAGCTTGCCGTGAGCTGAGATCCGGCCACTGCACTCCAGCCTGGGCAACAGAGCGAGACTCCGTCTCAACAACAACAACAACAACAAAAAGCTTTTGTTCATTTGTTTTACTCAGTAATTAAAGAAAAGCTCAGTGGCTGTCATTTATTTTTTTTGGTAGTTGACATTTTTTACTTGTTACTATCATTCTTCTTTGTAGTTAAGCATTTATGTCTAAGAGCAGTTTTGGCCTGAATCCCTTCTGGCTTCTAGATTTGGGCCGTGATTATAGCAGTTACATCAGTTTCTGTCAGCTAAAGATACACACCAGATTCATTAAGGAAAGAGCCAATGCTGTTCTTTCATACTATGTAGCACTCTGTTCAGAAGGGTCCACTTGGATTTGAGTAGTCGTAATGGGGAGGGGAAAGGGGTTCTGGAAACACCTATAAAATCCCAGCAACTGAGAATTCCCCACCAGCTACTGTGGAAGTAATGATAGTAATGTTCAGTAGAACTGCCCAATTTAACTCTGTGTTCTTTCAGTGTTTGAATTGCTGGAATTATAATTAAATTGCATGTGAGAATGATAGTTTTATATCATTGCGTTTTCTCATATACTGTATTTATCAGTTTATTGGTTGATGGCCAGGTATTTCAGAGACTATTTTTAGAACTATTTGAGAATAAGGTCTGCCGGAAAGCATGAAACTGATTATGTCATTCATCAGCTTAAAGCCCTTCAGTGTTTCTTCACTGCTTCTGTGATGAAGATCAAATTATTTAGCATGGCATGAAGCTGTTTGTGATCCTTGGTCCCTGCAATGTTGTCAGCTTCCCTCCTTTCCCCATTTTCACGTTTTTTTACTTGTAAAAGCAGCCTCCTTATACTCTTCAGCCATACCTCACATCTCTCTATTCCCTTTTCTGCCCAGAAACTTCTATTCATCTGTCAAAATTCAGTTCAGGTGATAACTTCTGTGAAGCCTTTCTTAGTCCCAGTTCCCTCTATGAACGTTAATTACACTCTTTCTTTACTTTGTCTTTATCTCATACATTCTTTTATAACATTTACCAATTAGGTTGTAATTTTTGGTTAATTGTCTTTGTATCTTTAAGATCCAGCATGTCTCGTGGTGCCACAATATTCAGTAAATATTCAATGAATTGAAGTCAATGTGGGTTTGAAGTGGGCATTAGAACCTTTTCCCCCTTTGGCGTTTAAAGCTTATTTTAAAACAGTACATATCTGTGTGAATAGGCTGTGTCTTAATTGTCTCTAAGGATAGCTGTGTGAGTAGGTTGTTGACTGGAATTGCTGATCCCCATTGTGATTGAGAGATAATGCTTAAGGAAACTTGCCACTGTTCTTTCTTTTGATCCATTTTCTTTACCTGAAAGTGTTTTTTCTGTTAGCATCATAACCCTCTAAAGCATAGAGCCTACATGTTACTTAAAAAGCCCAGGGTAGGCCAGGTGCAGTGATGCACGCCTGTAATCCCAGCACTTTGGGAGGCTGAGGCGGGCAGATCACCTGAGGTTGGGAGTTCGAGACCAGCCTGGCCAAAATGGTGAAACCCTATCTCTACTAAAACTACAAAAATTAGCTGGGCATGGTGGCATGTGCTATTCAGGAAGCTGAGGTAGGAGAATCACTTAAACCCAGGAGGTGAAGGTTGCAATGAGCCGAGATTACGCCACTGCACTCCAGCCTAGATGACAGAGGGAGACTCTGTCAAAAACAACAACAACAACAAAAAAAAAAACCCACAAAAACCCCAAGGTAATGACTTTGTACAGAAAAATGATGGTGTAAAAGTATTTTGGCATTGCAGTGACTTAAAAAATTTCAGATTGAGAGAGACTAGAACTCCTCCATAAAAATAAATTAATTTATCACAACTAGTACTAAGAGATTCCTGAAACCTGAAATCTGGAGGTACTTAGGAAACAAGGATTCCTCCTGCATCAGGTCCTGGGTGGAGATCAGACAGTTGGTAGTGGTGTTGCCCCTCCCTCTTTCCTTTCTCAGCAAATAAGTGTTTCAATAAAATGTTAGATCAGGAGGCTCTCTTTAAAGGTTATTTTATCTATATCAAACACATTTAAACCATCAAAGCCCAAACGTACCAGTATATGTTGTGGCATGCCCCAGTTTGCGTCATTTTGTATGCTTAAATCAAAATACTTAGCACTTTAGAAAATGACTTACCATCATGTTTTAAATAGCTACCTGATATCATGTATTCTCTTTTAATTTCACAGCACATTGAGTAAAATGTGTCTGTAGGTTTTGATACCATAAACATAATTACTTTAATTCACACATTCACTGAATATCAAGTTCCAGTTCCTGTGGTAAAGAATCTCTGTAGTAGTTTATGTGTAGCATTTAAGGTATAAACTGCTTCTATTCTGTGCTTTTCCCAAATTATTACATATTTACAGATGTAGTTCTTTGAAGCTTAGATAATTTATAAACAAGTTAAAGTGTTCAAGTGGAATTCATGAACATTTAAAAGTGTGCGTGTGTGTGTGTGTGTAATTTAATAGACTCTTTCTCAATCTGCTGCTTCTGAAATCCCAGTAAGTAGCATAAAAATTCTAGGCGGTTGCTGCACCTGTGCTTGGAGCTAATTGATTTTGAGTGTTAGATGCTGACTTTGCAAATCAGCAGAATGTTTCCCCTCTGCATGAGTCCTTTTCCTTTTACTGGACCAAATTCTAGTTGTATGCTACTATGAGAACAATTTGTAGGGTAAGGAAAAAGCCCTATAGTTTATACATAAGCAGATGGAATTGTGACCTTCAAAAAAATGTAGAACAAGTTTCTATTAGAAATAATTTGTAAAATCAACACTAGTATTTTTTTCTTTCACTTTGTTTTTGGAGACGGAGTTTCACTCTGTCGCCCAGGCTAGAGTGTGGTAGCACAGTCTAGGCTCAGTGCAGCCTTAGCCTCCTGGGCTCAAGTTATCCTCCCACCTCAGCCTCTCAAAGTGTTGGTACTACAGGCATTAGCCACCACACCCTGCTGCAAAGGAGGTTATTGTTAATACTTAATGCACTTTTATCTAGCATTCATATAATAGTGAGAGCCTCCGAAAGCAGTGCTGGAGGCTTGTAATTTGTCAAAGGTGAACAACAGAGTTTGAGTCTTAAACCAGTGACAGTCTTTTGCTGGTTAGCGGATTTTTGGTTGTTGTTTTTTGAAACAGGGTCTTGCTCTGTCGCCCACGCTGGAGTGCAGTGGCGCCATCATGGCCCACTGCAGCCTCAACTTCCTGTGCTTAGGTGATCCTCCCACCGCAACCTTCTGAGTAGCTGGGTCTACAGACACGTGCCACCATGTTCAGTTAATTTAATTTTATTTTTCGTAGAGATGTCTATGTTGCCCAGGCTGGTCTCAAACTCCTGAGCTCAAGCAGTCCACCCACCTTGACCTCCCAAAGTGCTGGGATTACAGATGTGAGCCGCTGCACCCAATTTTTTGTTTTGTTTTATTATTTTATTTTATTTTTTTATCCTTATTTTTTAATGTTATATTATTGTAGTGACAGGGTTTCACCATGTTGCCCAGGCTGGTCTTTAACTCCTGGGCTCAAGCGATCCTCCTGCCTTAGCCTACCAAAGTGCTGGGATTGTAGGTGTAAGCCGTTGTGCCTGGCCCTGATTAGTTTTTAAATGGAAAGATTTTGCTCCCAGATATTCCACTTTATTACTGATTTTAGATTTAGACCCATTTTTACTCTGTTACTGGCATTTTAACTTCAGGTGTACAAGTACAAGGTTAGTACTTCACATTCAGGCTATAAAAAGGGTGTTTGTTTTTAAAAAGGTAGAAATTATCCCACTCTAAATTCTGGTGTTTAAAAATAATGCACATGTATGCACACACACCCAGAATGAGTTGAGGAGGTAAATATAGTAGGGTATGATGGCATCAGATCCCTCTGAAATGTGACAGTACTTTGGACATAACCTGTGCATGTCTGTTAAGTTTTTAAACTGCCGCTCTTCTGCTTTTGTTTTTGTTTTTTTGGATTGATGCTCTTAAGGGTGTTAGTGTCTGTGATATAACTTTTGGCTTTTTGAGGAATTGGTTGTAGCACTGAATGTGTTTGATGCATTGTTTGAGCCTGAGTTTGGTGAAATTTATATTAGGAAAAGCATTTTAAAGTGAGATTGTGTTACCTGGCAGGTGGAGATAGAGGAGAGAGGAGCAAAAAGAAAATGAGTTGTTACAAGACATTGAATCAGTAGGTTTGAGGGATTTGAAAGTGAGTTTATCTTGCTACTGTGTTACAGAAAGAATTGCATCTGAGGAGTTTTGATTTAAACTCTATTTTTCTCTTGAAGATCCCTGGTGGAGAAGCTACTTATTTGTGCAAGAAAAACTAAAGTACAGCTCATATGGAAGAGAAGTCCAAGTGTAGGGGAGGAAAGAAAGGCACACCATGTGTGGTGGAAGGAGCCCAGGCTGGAGGACAGACACGGATTCTGGTCCTGACTTTACTACTATACTAGCTTATAGTGTAGTAGTTTAACCTTCCTGGGCTGTAAAGTGGACTGGCTCTTGAATCTGTAATTTGCTTTTGAGTTTGAATGTAGGGTATCTCTAGTTATAGAAATGGTAAGAGATCATTTTCTTACATGAGGAAATTTGAACCTAAAGCAATGGAGTGGGCCTTAAGAAAGTAGGGAAACAGTATGTTTTGGATGGAAGTATCAACAGGAGAAGGCCAATTCTGCCTTTTAGAAAAGTCATGATGGACTTGGCGCAGTGGCTCACATCTCTAATCCCAGAACTTTGGGAGGCCGAGGCAGGTGGATCACCTGAGGTCAGGGGTTCAAGACCAGCCTGGCCAAATGGTGAAACCCCATCTCTACTAAAAATACAAAAATTAGCTGGGTGTGGTAGCAGGCGCCTGTAATCTCAGCTACTCAGGAGGCTGAGGCAGGGAGAATAGCTTGAACCTGGGAGGTGGAGGTTGCGGTGGACTGAGATTGCACCATTGCGCTCCAGCCTGGGCAATAGTAACAAGACTGTCTCAAAAAAAAAAGAAAAAAGGCAATCTGTGGACGGAGCGCTGAAGGGAAACACTGGAGTAGAAAGGAGAAGAAAAGGGAGACATTTGTTATAAAAATCATGTGTTTCTCTTTTATAGGTCTCTATTCTTGCTGCATATTAAACTTTCCTGCTTGTGACAATCTGCATGAATATTAAAATCTGTTCTCCATATCTGTGACCTGTATACACATGGTTGATTTTGGTGACTTGCTAGTGTCTGCAATCTGATTTCAACCCATAGAACCAACATTTTAATTCTTCTTTCTTAAATTTATGATGTTAAAATACAGAAAAAAATGTGTGTATATATTGCCTGAATTTTAGGTAGCAAATGTTTTGCATGCTCTGAGATACTTTATTCTATTAAGTTTGGGCACAGGCCATTGGGCTCTGATTTAGTAATAAGGATGTAAAACTTACTTGTTCTTTGTAGCAAAGTAGCAAAGGCTAATCCATTTCCCCCAGCAGCTGCTAAGAGCATTAGCTGGTTTTCATGTCTTCTGTCCATAAAGTCAGTCAGTTGCAGGGGACTTGGGATGCAGGTGACTGACTGCTGCAAGAGCAGCCTCTTCATGTGGATTTCTAAAGCTCACTCTAATCGTATCCGAGACTCTTCCCAGGCCCCATGTCTGAGATTTCCTTAGTTGTGACTGAGGTTCAGAAAGCAGAGGCTGATGGCACATGGGAAGGCTGGAGGCTTGCCCAATGAAGCTGGCAAAATTTTAATTGGTAACATTTTAGAAAATTGAGATTAGAATTCATGCCTCTTAATTGCCGGTCTGCAGCCACATTTTGGGGGGATATATAGGGAGTAAGGTAGTTAGCAGGAGTATATACAAAATAAAAAGCAGTAAGTGTCTGTTACAGGCTACCCAGAGGACTGGCCTCAGGACAAAGCAATGTTGTCTTCTAATCTCTATCTTCTTAATCTCAATATTTCTTCTTTATAGTGTATCTCTGATAAATTGTAGGTTTGTTTTTTTTTTCCCCTTAGATGCACAGGTCTTGGAAGAATTCTTAGTTGCATCAGTTGCAGTTTCTAACAGCACCTTGGGGTTAAGGACGTAAACAAAAACAGAGGGCCAAAAGCTCCTTTTGTTCTCAGAACACAGGCAAGATTTTTTTTTTTTTTTTTTGAGATGGAGTTTCGCTCTTGTTGCCCAGGCTGGCGTGCAATGGCGTGATCTCAGCTTACCGCAGTCTCTGCCTCTGGGATTCAAGTGATTCTCCTGCCTCAGCCTCCGGAGTAGCTGGGATTACAGGCATGTGCCACCACACCCGGATAAGTTTGTATTTTTAGTAGAGATGGGGTTTCTCCGTGTTAATCAGGCTAGTCTCAAACTCCCCACCTCAGGTGATCTGCCCACCTCAGCCTCCCAAAATGTTGGCATTACAGGCGTGAGCCACCGCGTCCAGCCAAGATTTCTTAGTCTTTCTCTGACCCCCAGTCCTATTACATTTGTAAGGGAATTTTTGTAGACTGTAGACTTAAAAGCAAGAAGACTTTAGTCCTAAGGTAGAAACTCCCAGTCATTTATGTGAGTAATATTATTTTGCTTTCTTCTCTTCTTTAACCCCTGCCCCAGTTTGTTTCTTTGTCCATCACTGGGCTTCTTTTTGATCCCTGCATCCTCATTCTGAGAGTTCTCTGCTGACTGGCAGCTCCGTGGTGGGGCAGAGTTTGCAGGAAGCTTGTTCCTGAAACTGGCTCAGCTAACACGAGGGCCAGCCTGTGCAGACAGCACTCTTGTTCCTGTCTGCATTGGAGGAGACTGCCTCCTCTTTGCATACTAAACACAAGTTGTTGGAATGCTATTTGCAACTCCCAGAGCCACATTTTGGCTAGGCTTGATACAGTGTAAGAGGCAAATGGCCCACTCCTTTTTCAAGGAGTGAAAGTATTCACTATTATTTTACCAGGTTTGCCTTG
Organism: Rhinopithecus roxellana; assembly: GCF_007565055.1. Classification (NCBI taxonomy): domain Eukaryota; kingdom Metazoa; phylum Chordata; class Mammalia; order Primates; family Cercopithecidae; genus Rhinopithecus; species Rhinopithecus roxellana. Next base: position 20,576,856 of record NC_044561.1, on the reverse strand, counting down.
AAAGCCTGGAAATTGCTTTTTGAAGCCAAGGGTTGAATTAGGATGATTTGAGGGATAGGACGACGATCCTCATATTGTCGACGATCCTCATATTGTCCTGAAGATTTGGCACCCTGTCTAGATGCATTTGCTTCTATCTGTCTCCCTTCTATCTGCTGTTATACATAATCCTGTGTCCAGTAGAGTCTGCAGACCAGATTGGCAAGGAGGAACCATTCCAGCTTGTTCAAACCTCAAGCCCCATTTTGCAAACAGGGCTCCTAACTGATCTTTTGAAGCAAATCTGACATAGTTATTATAGTTTTAGCATCTTTGATCACTGTATGGCCTTCTCCCTCCTTTTTGATACCTTTGAATCTATTCTACTTAGTAGAGAGCCTGGCCAGAAGTTATTGTCTTTTCTGTGCAATCCACAGTCAGCTTAGAACTCTAGTCTTTTTCAGGAGCCTCATTGGCTGACACTAAGCCATAAGCCCACTCTGTCATTTGGGGCAAACAGTAGTTTCCCACTGGTGTTCTGATCTGTAGTTCTTTTCTATAAGCAAGAAAAGATTACTGTTCTGGCTCCCTTCAGCTTCTGTGTCATTGCATCATTGCAAATCATAGTCAGTTATAGCATCTAAAAGTAGTACTCTGATCTTGTGAATTCAGTGCCTGAGAGATATATTCTCCCCTTCTTCCAAAGGTGGTGCCACCTCTTTGTTGCCTTCATGCTATGACATGACTTGAGACCACTGATTTAGAGAGAAAGGGAAGTCCTAATTCACTTTGTAGTAAATAACTTGAGTACTGTTGATGCAGATAAGTTTGAAGTTCTATTTTTGTTGCTTTCCCTTATAGATCTTTTTAATTAGTCTTGTTGGACACATTGAAGAACTCCAGGGTCAAAGTCTTTTTGACTAAGAGGACTTCATTTTTTTTTTTTAAATTGCAGGTTCCATTACAGCTTATAGAAAGTGTTGAATGCCGAGATATATTTCAGCTTCATTTGACTTGCAAAGACTGCAAAGTTATCAGGTATGTGGTATGTTTGTGTTGCTGTTTAGTGTGGAAAATATTTTTTAAAGAATGGGTCCATTATTTGGTAACTTAGTAAAATACCTTTTGATGATTAACGTCATTAGGAATATTTTCTGAGTAGTTTTTGCCTGAAATATTTTATCTGTAGGATGTATACTTTGCTATGTTGAAAGATTTTTTTTTTTAATTTGGAAATAATTTTAAATTTACAAAAGTAAAAATACTAAAAAGAACATCAGTACACCATTCACCCAGATTCACTCGTTAACATTTTACCATTTGCTTTATTATTTGCAGAGGCCTGGGGTGTGTGTGTGTGTGTGTGTGTGTGTGTGTGTGTGTGTGTGATTCTTTTTCTGAACAGATTGAGAGTAAGTTACATAATCATGGCTCTTAATCCCAAAATACTTTAGTGTGCTTTCCTAAGAATAGGGATATTTTCTTACATAACCATAGCATCATCAATTTTCAATTTTACATTGATAATACATATATCCAGTCTACTATACATGTTCCAGTTTTGTCAGTTCACCTAATGACCTACTGATATTTTTTTATAGCATTCTCCCTCACCTCATTCAGTACAGGATCCAGTCTAGGTCATATATTGCATTTAGCTGCCATGACTCTGTAGCCTTCTTTAATCTGGAACATTTTGTTTTTGTTTTTGTTTTTGTTTGTTTTTGAGACAGTCTTGCTCTGTCGCTCAGGCTGGAGTGCAGTGGCACGATCTCAGCTCACTGCCTCCGCCTCCTGGGTTCAAGCGATTCTCCTGCCTCAGCCTCCTGAGTAGCTGGGATTATAGGCGTGTGTCACCACACCTGGCTAATTTTTTGTATTTTTAGTAGAGACGTGGTTTCACCATGTTGGCCAGGCTGGTCTTGAACTCTGACCTCGTGATCTGCCCGTTTTGGCTTCCTAAAGTGCTGGGATTACAGGCATGAGCCACCATACCCGCCCAATCTGGAACATTTTCTACAGCCTTACTTTCTTTTATGACGTTCACATTTTGCAAAATATAGTCTTTTGTTTTAATGGAATACTTCTCATTTTGTGTTTGTCCAGTGTTTCCTCAATTGAGGTTATGTTTTCTCAACTGGAATACTGTATATATGATGTCACGTCCTTTTCAGGGTATTGTATTACATCTGGAAGTACCGTGTCCACATATCTTTCACTGGTCATGTTAATTTTGATTATTCCAGTCGAGATGTCACCTGGTTTCTCTAATTTCTGCATTTTCTCTCCGGCAACTAAAAACAGTCTGGGGGGGCACTTTGAAACAATGCAAATGTCCCTGCTTCTCATAAAAATTTCTCCATAAGTTTAGCATTCTTTGATGATTTTTATCTGCTCTTAACTATAATGGTTGCAGGCTGGGTGCGGTGGCTCACGCCTGTAATCCTAGAACTTTGGGAGGCCTAGGCGGGTGGATCACTTGAGGTCAGGAGTTCGAGACCAGCCTGACCAACATGGCAAAGCCCCGTCTCTACTAAAAATACAAAAATTAGCTGGGTGTGGTGGTGCATGCCTGCAGTCCCAGCTATTCGGGAGTCTGAGGCAGAAAAATTGCTTGAACCTGGGAGGCAGAGGTTGCAGTGAGCTGAGATCAAGCCACTGTACTCCAGCCTGGGTGACAGAACAAGACTCCATCTGAAAAACAAAAAACCAAAAACCAACAACGATGCCTGAAATGCATTTTTAAATTTAATAGCTCTAGAGGTCTTAAATTCCACAAGTTTTTACTGCATTCCTCTGACCTTTTCTGGGGTGTCAGTAAACATTATGTGTGGGTATATTGATAAGCCACCGTGATTGGGATGAGGGAGAGGTTTAAGTGACCCCTTGGTTTTAAGACAGGTATTTAAATTGCTTTTTAGTCAGTGAGATTTGGCTTATTTTTGATAGATACTGGCTACACAACTCAGTTAAAGAAGGTAGTTGCTTATTAATTAATTTTTAACATTGCAGTCAAAAAGGCCAAATATTTAAACAAATCTTTATTTTTATTTATTTTCTTGAGACAAGGCCTCACTCTGTTGCCCAAGCTGGAGTGCAGTGGTGTGATCTTGGCTCACTGCAAACTCTACCTCCCTGGTTCAAGCGATTCTTGTGCCTCAGCCTTCTGAGTAGCTGGGATTACAGTTGCATGCCACCACAGCTGGCTAATATTTTTGTATTTTTATTAGAGATGGGAGTTTTGCCATGTTAGCCAGGCTGGTCTCGAACTCCTGACCTCAAGTGATCTGCCCGTTTTGGCCTCCCAAAGTGCTGGGATTACAGGCATGAGCCACTGCACTCAGCCTAAACACATCTTTAATAAATTAGTTTTCAGTAATTATTTTAACTCCTTAGTTGTATATACTGAAAATTGCAGTTGACAATAGAATTGTTTTGTTCTCTACATGGTCATAGTTGAAAGTTTCAGTGTAGTCTGTCTTTTGGATCTGATTTGGCCTAATAGCTAAATATTGAAATTGCTCCCTAACTGGCTAAAAATAATGCTGTGGTTTTTTGTTTGTTTGTTTTAAACTTGTGCTAATATGTTACTACAAAACAAAAAGGATTTTTCTAAACACATTTTTTATTAGGGACAACCATAAAACTTTGATGGAAGAAGTAGAATGAAGCTCCACTCGAAAGAGAATAGCTGCCATTTTTCTGTAATAATTGTCATTAATAAATCTTAGAAGAGATTTCATTAGTCTAAAAAAATAGGTTTTCCACATGGTCAGCTTCCTTTTTTGGACATTTTGGTCCATTGGCTAACATTTGTTTTTCTTATAAGTGAAAATGAGCATGCAAATGACTGCCTGCCTCAGACGCTTTCTTGACTGTGGTTCCCACTTCACTACAAGTGGGCATTCTTGAAGTAATGGCTTTTCTTACATTTCACTTCAACTGTCTGATTACATCCACACTTGTTTGGCTTTACAAAAGGTGTCAGTTTTCAACTTTTGAGCAGTGTCAAGAGTGGCTGAAGAGACTAAACAACGCAATCCGACCACCTGCTAAAATAGAAGATCTCTTCTCATTTGCATACCATGCTTGGTGCATGGAGGTCTATGCCAGTGAAAAAGAGCAACATGGAGACCTGTGCAGACCAGGTATGCCTTTCTGAAATGTGCAAATGGCCAGGGGCTTTATCAAGCTACTGATGGAGGTACTTTTAACATGAAATGGGACACCTAAGCATTGATATATTCAATCAGTGTATATTTTAGGGAGCACCTAGCATGTGCGCAGCATTCTTTTAAGCTTAATAGAACATCTTTTCTGCCTTCCAGGGGAAGGGAAGAACACGAGAAGGCATCGCAATCTATTGGGCCTAAAAACAGCTCAACTATAATAAGGTTTTATGAATATTATGGAAGCCTAATAGAAGGGAGCCATGAGTTTTGTATACATGTGTGGGAAGACTTCACATTTAAACTGGCTTTTGAATCAGCTTTGAAAGTTGAATAGGAGTTCATTGGTGAGAGGTCAGGTGCCTATCAAGAACAAATAGATTGTGGGGTTTTTTTTGTTTTTTCTTTTTTTGAGACGGAGTTTTGCTCTTGTTGCCCAGGCTGGAGAGCAATGGTGCGATCTCAGCTCACTGCAACCTCCACCTCCTGGATTCAAGCAATTCCCCTGCCTCAGCCTCCCGTGTAGCTGGGATTACAGGCATGCGCCAAGCGCCACCATGCCCAGATAATTTTTTATTTTTAGTAGAGAGGCTGGTCTGGAGCTCCCAACGTCAGGTAATACGCCTGCCTCGGCTGCCCACGGTGCTGGGATTATAGGCGTGAGCCATCGCACCTGGCTTAGATTGTGGGTTTTAACATGTGACCCCCACCCCCACCCCCACCCCCAAAAAAAAGAGATATTGAGCCTGTTCTGGAACCCAGGCTTCCTGATTCCTCTGTGGTCTTTGTTCCCTTCACTGTCATTCTCCGTCAGAAATGGCTTTGACCAAGTTCATGTTATTTTTCTGCATGTAGTTTCCTGTAAACTTTATGTGGTCATAGATAGAACTTTGCTGGTCCAACACTGACTTTTAGTGTGTCAGGTTTCGAAGTGAAGTCTTAAATTTCTATGCAGTGAAAAGTTGTGAGCCTCCTTCAAATAAAGTTTACTCTTGGGACTTTTTTCTAGAAACCTGAAATTTTAATCCTGAATCTTCAATCTTATAAGTCTGCCCTGGGTCATTTTAAACATTTGAGGCTAATCTTGCTTTTGTTACTTTGTTCTCTGGCTCCATCACTAATTTTTTTTTTTTTTTTTTTTTTTTTTTTTTTTTTTTTTTTTTTTTTGAGACGGAGTCTCGCTCTGTCGCCCGGGCTGGAGTGCAGTGGCCGGATCTCAGCTCACTGCAAGCTCCGCCTCCCGGGTTTATGCCATTCTCCTGCCTCAGCCTCCGGAGTAGCTGGGACTACAGGCGCCCGCCACCTCGCCCGGCTAGATTTTTGTATTTTTTAGTAGAGACGGGGTTTCACCGTGTTAGCCAGAATGGTCTCGATCTCCTGACCTCGTGATCCACCCGTCTCGGCCTCCCAAAGTGCAGGGATTACAGGCTTGAGCCACCGTGCCCGGCCTCCATCACTAATTGAAGCTTTTGGTTCACATTCTTGTTCTGTTATGTTAAAAGGCTTATAACATTAGCATTATCTTATGTTTAATGATGCTTTGATAAATACTTTTGTTTGATCCTCATGACCTTGTCAAACAGGCAAGATAGGTTGGTGTCTGTTTTGGGAGCCAAAGAAATGGAGGCTCAGAGGTAAAAAGCCTGTTGTCAAGTCCCAGTGCTAATCACTGACCACAGAACTTAAAACTTAAAACCAGTTCTCAGTTATTCAGACCTGACCGTAGGGGGTGCGGTGGATACAGAGTTTGAAAAACAAAAGCACCTGCCCTCGTGGAGCCTCAAGGAAAGCCTCAGAATCCCAGCTTCTCACAAGCGTGTCCAGGCTAGCAGAATCCTGTCACCTACGACAGACCACACCAACCCTGAAGTTTATGAGAATGTGCTTAAACTGTCTCTCACTTCACTCCAATTGTTGCATCTATTTTTTGTCTTTATTGAGATGCCATCACATTTTAAATACTTTTTTAATTTTTTTATAGCTCTTTTCAAATTTGGGGGTTTTTCTTAAAGAGAAAGTTTACAGACAGTGATGTGTACAACTCTTACACGTACATTTTCTGAGTTTTTAACCATTGTATCTTCTTTATTTTTAGTTTCTACCATCTCCTAGGATAATGAACTTAATGAGTGCATCCTACTGCATTATGTTATATAAGAACTTTAATTTGTTTAAGACCCCTGACTCCAAGAGGTATTCCCTAATTTTGGGTTGCCAGCATTTACTAAGCAAGATTTGCTTTCTCCTCTCCTGTTCTCTCACAGCCACAGATGGAAAAGTCCTTATCATTTTAGGAGAACTGTTTTAGTCCCTTGATAATTTTAGTTTCTTTTGGATTTGAGCAAACTCTTAGGATATTCCTGAGAGGTACCTATGTCTAGTCTTTTAATTATGGGTGGCTTTGTCCTGAGGTGGGATGACTTTTGTCCCCAGACCCTTCCCCTTCCTGATGATATCTGATATTCTTTGGCCATCAAGACATAAAGATATCTACAGTGTTCTCTGTCTTTTTGTAGGTTTGTGATGCAAGGGCATGCGAGGGATAAAGTACTGACTTGACTTAGGAATTAGGAAACCTGAATTCAAATGCGTACTCTACAATTTAGTTGAAAAAAAAGAACACTGGGCAAGAATTTATGCTCTCTATGCTTTAGTTTCCTTTGTGCTTTAAACTGGGACATTCATGCTCTTCCTGCCCAGGCTGATCCAGGTATCCTGAAGATCAAATCTGTTAATGCTGCAGAGTTCAATTCAGTAAATGTTTAAGTGCCTCCTATGTGCCATGCTTATGAAAACACTTTAGAAATTATGCAACTACAAGGTAATGCAATCATAACTGTTTGGCGAGAGATTATGAGTAAGGGTTGCATTTTGTTTCTTCTCAGTATATACACAGTCCACACGGATGTTAACCTGCCACCAGTCAGCATGGAATCTTTTATTTCAGTGACTTGGTTGAATGTATGTGTGTGTATGGCTTTTGCCTTTTATGTATATTCACTGTGGAGTACATAGGAAAAACTTGGTTTTAATTAAAAAAACAAACAAAAAAAAACCACCTGGAGGACATCCAGTCAACCTGGTTCTTTTGTCATTACCTAATATTGTGGAGTGGTGGTGGTGTCTATAGCATTACTCATCAAATATTAGCATACCAGACAACCAAATACTTACAAGTCATCTTTAGGATGAGACAACACTTGAGATATTTCAAAGTCATGCCTTTTTATAATCTGCCGCAGTACATGATATCACAAGTGTAGACTCTAAGGGATGGAAGTTAATTTAATCTCATAGCAGTTAATAAAATCTTCTATGGAGTCTTCTCTGCCCAGCTTGCTAGAAGTAGAATGTATCAGAGAGGAGGGAAATGAGAAAATTACATAATTGTCTTAGTATTCATATAAATCTTAGTTTCTGGCTGTTGAACCAGTCATAGTTAAGCCAGCCATACTGTGGTCACAGCTCTAAGGCTTAATCAGCTTTGGAAGAAGTTTCAACATTGCTGTTGGAGTTTACCTGTGAAACCTGCAGAAGCCTTTGCAAATTCTTGACCCTTCTTTTAGCCCCTTAAACACTAAAAAAGAAGTGGGCTTAAAGCTGAAAGCTTCTCTCCCGTGTCCTTAACTTCTTGCTCCTCATTGCAACTGACTTGGTGGTGGTGGTCTATACTAGAGTGTTATTCTGGAGGCCTGACAGATGACTGGGCAGTTTAGCTGCCAGTTTAGTGCCAGTTTAGGCCTACCTCTCTAACCTCTCTCATGTGAAATGTCCATTAAGCCCATCTTGTTTATCCACAAATAGCATATGACTCTGGATCTTAACACTGTTGTGAAGCTGCCTATTTATCTGTCCTCCGGGTTTGAATGCCATCCAGGAAGTTACATCTAGAGGATTTACTGGGACCTTTGTACATAGAAAAGCATAATTCCTTTCTCCATATTTGAAAATCTGGTGAGAGATAGTTCTTACCTTCTCTGACTCGTATTCATCTGCGTCCTCGCCTGCCAGGTAAAGGCCTGTCCCTTCTGTCCCAGGCCTTTTAAGCTGTGTATAATTGTGGGCTTGAATACTCAGGATCAGCCAGGGAGCTAGACTTTTGGGGGAAAACTTTTTAGATCGCTGATTGACACTGTGCTTATGATAAAGGGAGTTAGGGAACTTCATTGCTTTTAAAAAGAAAGTTTTCATTTCCACTAAAATGAAAACTGCTGGATTGTATTATTTTTAGTTTAAGAAATACTAAATGCTGAAAAGGGACAAAGGCAGATAGGAAGGGTTGAAATGGAAATATAAAGCCAAACAAAGACCTTATAAGCCCCAGTATTTAAAGTAAGTTGGGATATCACAATGTATTTAATGTTGAATTGATTGAGACCTGAGAATTCTGAGATGGAAATTTTTAAGGGCAATCCGGCAATAGATGTGTTTGTGCTTATTTTTCTTGCTAAGTAAACATTAGTGAACATCTCACACAGTTCGCAAAAGCTGGTTAAATTCCTGATGTAATGATGTGGTTTTCAAATCCAGTGGTGGGTCATGAAATCTAATTTTAAAGAAATGGAATAGAAAATATCAAATTGTGTCACACAGTAAGAGTGGATATTGTTTTGTGAAATGCTTTCAAAAAAATAATGCATGTTGTATTAGCTGGGCACAGCGTCTACCTGTAGTCCCAGCTATTCAAGAGGCTGAGGTGGGAAGATTGCTTGAGTTTAGGAGTTCAAATCCAGCTTAGGCAACAGAGGGAGACCCGGTCTCTCAAAAAATGAAAAAATTAAAACATGTTTGTTGTATTGTGATATAAAACATAATGCTTATTGTGGGTTGTGATGGTCAGTTTTACAGTTTAGGAAGTCACTGCGTTAGAGGGTATAAAAATAATTAAAACTCATTCTTGTTCTCAAAGAACTCGAAATAACAGATTTTCTATACTTGCTAGTCAGTATATATTTCTGTGTATAGCTCAGAATGTTGTGCTCTGGATGGTGGTTCTAAGTCCTTTGGGAAGTGGTTCTGTGAAGTAAATTGCTAGTGATAGCGATTGTTACTGTTATTATTTTGCCAGTGGTTATTTTTAAATCACAAGATCCTTTTAGGGTATCTATGTGTTTTACCCTAAGATAGAGGTATTAATGTAAAAGACCATTAATGTACAGTTCAGGAAAAGCACAGAAAAAATTAAAAAAAAAATCATTAATGAAATACTTTCACCTCTTGCAAAGACTTGGAGCTATATCCCAGAGTAGGGGGAAAAAATCTCTTAATGAACTGGGAATTTGCCACAGTCTTGCAGCTTTTAAATTGGGATTATGAATTAAAGACTCGTTGTCTTTTTTTTTTTTTCTTTTTTTTTTTTCTGAGACAGGGTATCACTCTGTTGCCCAGGCTGGAGTGCAATGGTGTGATGACGGCTCACTGCAGCCTCAACTTCCCTAGGTTCAGGTGATCCTCCCACCTCAGCCTCTCAAGTAGCTGGGACTGCAGGCATGTACCACCACTACCTAATTTTTGCATTTTTGTAGAGACGGGGTTTCACCATGTTGCCCAGGCTGGTCTTGAACTCCTGGGCTCAAGCAATCTGCCTGCGTCAGCCTCCCAAAGTGCTGGGATTACAGGCGTGAGGCACTGTGTCTGGCCTAGTATTCTTGATGGTCAATATTCCTTGCAATTTGTATATAGATGGCACCCCAGTTCAAATAGTTTTTTCCTGTTTGCAAGCCTGCTATATTGCTTCTAAAAGTTTTCCAGAATGGGATGGATTTAGCTATTATTTCTTCTTGTACCTCTCAACCTCATCTTTTTATAACTCTCCTTCAGGAAACGTATAATACCTACCTTGAGCTCAAGAAAAGCAGTTTAAATGGGAAAGTAGTTTAACAGAATTGTCTTTCATTCAAGTAATTGCTGTTTCCTATTCTGTAGCTCCTCTCCCAGGGAGAACAAAGCTTTATACCTTGATCACCAAAGTGAAGTCTGTTTTGTGCTTTTGTTGTTGTGGTTTCTTCCAGCACTGCTAGCACTTATTTTACAAGCTGCACCACGGTATATTAGAGGTACTGCTTAATATTTTTTAAAATAACATACTGACCTCAGGCTGTGTATGTTTTCAAGGAAGAAAGCTATTTCAGATTTATTGAATTTGTTAGCTTCATTTCTACCTTTGTTTTGCTTTCTTAAGGAAGAGAAAACCAGATTCATTAGGGCAAATATAGCCAGATTATACCAGCTTGGGTGGCTGTTCTTGCAAATAATCAGCACTTAGTAGTATGGTGTTTCCTGAGATTCCTGGCTGGCAGTTATGATTCCATGACCTGTTAACCTGCAATTCCATCATCTAAAAGGCTCTGGAAACCAGAATGTTTTTCATTCACTATTTGGTGTCTTGGCTGGACCTGATCTGAGCTGACATGAGGCTATTTTGTTGCTTTATTTATCCCACCTCGTGTGAATGATACATATCTTTCAGGAAAGAAATATTAATACTTGTTTAAGGAGATCTTGTTAAGCATGTGAGCCTAATGTTATAATATATGCACTGTTTTACCTTTTGAAAGTTTGGAAAACTCTTAGATTCTAAAATTTGAACCAAAGGGTTTTGGGCGAGGAATTATAGATCTGTTTTGCTGCTCGTGGTGATCTTGTTATTGATTTTATTTCTTATTAAGTGTGCTGTCAGTCTGAGTGTGGAAGTAGGCAAGTAGCCAGTGTTGTAGGACAAGAGCATGGGTTTTGGGGCCAGACAGGCCTGCCATAATAACTTCTCTGTTTTAATTTTATCCTTTGTAAAATGAGCTTAGTGATCCTGTTCTCAGAGTTGATTGTAAGGATTAGATGAGATAACATAACTCTTGATCGGAATTAATTTCTTTCCTCTTTATAATCTTCACCTTACAGGGATCTTTCTAAACTAAAACTATATAATATGTTACTTTTATTATTTATAGAATTCCTACGTTTAAAAATATACAGACTGGGCTCAGTGGCTCAGCCTGCAATCCCAGCACTTTCGGAGACCGAGGCGGGCGGATCACATGAGGCCAGGAGTTCGAGACCAGCCTGGCCAATGTGGTGAAATCCCATCTCTACTGAAAGTGCAAAAATTAGCCAGTCATGGTGGCATGCACCTGTAATCCTAGCTATTTGGGTGGCTGAGGCACAAGAATCGCTTGAACCCGGGAGGTGGAAGTTTCAGTGAGCCGAGATCACACCACTGCACTTCAGCCTGGGTGACAGAGTGGAACTCTGTCTCAAAATATATTTATATTTCCATATATGTAAAAAATATATATTTCCATATATGTAAAATATATAATATATATTTGTTTTTATTCCACCTGTTTTGCAAAATGGTATTCATTTCTTCCTTTCTGCTGTTTATCCTTGGCCTCTAGGGGAGCATGTAACTTCAAGGTTTAAAAACGAGGTGGAGAGGATGGGTTTTGATATGAACAACGCCTGGAGGATTTCCAACATCAATGAGAAGTACAAGTGAGTTATATGGGTCCCTGTGGACTATGTTTCACAGCCAGTGCCTTTGCAGAAACCACAATTCTCATGTGGCAGAACATTTGAACTTAGAGTTTTTCTTTGAAATGGTTTTATTTATTAAATTTAAAGGCATATGATCTTCAGAGTATTTATTGAACCTTCTGTTCCCATTGCTATCATTGGAGTGGAAAGTGATCCTTACTTAACAGGATCCTAGAACCTTCCCTTCTACCCCCTTTAGGCCTCTGTTTTTTCTGGTACATGCATGTCTAGATAAAATTGTATTTACCAGTAGGCAGGCAGTTACCATTTTTCTCATCACCACTTGGCATCACATTAGAGATAGGATCAGTGGTCTCATAAACAGTGACAGAACATTTATGAACTAGTTTTTATGACTGTAATTTTACTCCAAGTGCTGTGAAATAGACGTAAGTATAGGTTGAGTATCCCTTATCTGAAATTCTTGGGACTGTAAATATTTCAGATTTTGGATTTTTTTCAGGTTTTGGAGTATTTGCATGAACATAATGAGATTATCTTGGGCCTGAGACCCAAGTCTAAACACAAAATTCTTTGTCTCATACACACATTATACACAAAGCTGGAAGGTAATTTTATACAATATTTTAAATAACTTCACATGATGTTTTGTACAAAAAGTTTTGACTGTGACTTGATTGCAACCCATCGCATGAGGTCAGGTGTGGAATTTTCCACTTGTGGCATTATGTCAGCACTCAAAGTTTCGGATTTTGGAGCATTTCAGATTTTTGGATTAAAGATGCTCAATCTGTATTATTCTGTCCTTTAATATGTTGCTCTAAAACCAACTTCACTGCTATGAACATTTAACCATTAAATATTAATGTAACCATTATTTTACTGGGCATGGTGGCTCACACCTGTAATCCCAGCGCTTTGGGAGGCCAAGGCGGATCAGCTGAGGTCAGGAGTTTGAGACCAGCCTAGCCAACGTGGCAAAACCCTGTCTCTACTAAAAATACAAAAATTAGCTGGGCGTGGTGGTGCACGCCTGTAGTCCCAGCTACTTGGGAGGCTGAGGCAGGAGAATTACTTGAACCTGGGAGGTGGAGGTTGTAGTGAGCTGAGATTGCACCACTGTACTCCAACCTGGGTGATAGAGTGAGACTCTGTCTCCAAAAAAAAAAAAAAAAAAAATTATGTAACCATTTAGCCCATTACCCATTTCCTTAAAATGTGTAAGTGCATTGGTGGGGGAGGACAGTTAACTACTGTGATTTTGGTGATCCAAATTTCTATAAAACAAAAGTGTCCAGGATAGTTAAATATCTTAAATCTTTAAATATATCCTTCTCCTACCTTTCCCTGCATCACTGATCATTCTGTGGTCCTCTTAGCTGTCTCAAATTATGATAGCCATTTTCCTGGTCTATTTGTGGCTAGCTATCAGAGTGTTTCAGTTTTCACTGGAAAAGCTATAGCTAATTGCTGTAGACAGTTCTTAATGTGGACCTTCTCCAGGGAGTTAAGAACCTAGGGTGTTTTGAAGAGTTGGGCGCTGCAGACTTCTTATACTTTTGCCTGTTCTCAGTGACGAGTCAAAGCAAAGAAAGAGGGTGAATACTGGATGAGGGTGCGGCCTCAGAGAGCCTGTGGATGCATTAGGCTTTCCTGAGTGTAACCTGTACTGGAAATTGTTTACCCACAACTAAGTAGGTACTGAAGAACTGACTACTGGGAGTGTAGTACCTATAGGACAGTGAACAGAATGTTTAGAAAATTAGATCAAGTTAAAAAACTGTGAATTAAGACAGAGTTGTTGGAAAATAATCCCTAATTAATATGGATTTTAAAAGTTAACTTCTTGGGAGGCCAAGATAGGAGGATTGATTGAGTCCAGGAGTTTGAGACTAGGCTGGGCAACAGAGTGAGACCTCATCTCTACAGAAAATTTTTTAAAAATTTGGCTGGGCACGGTGGGCTCATGCCTCTAATCCCAGCACTTTGGGAGGCTGAGGTGGGCGGATCACGAGGTCAGGAGATCAAGACCATCCTGGCTAACACGGCGAAACCCCATCTCTACTTAAAAATACAAAAAATTAGCCGGGTGCGGTGGCGGACGCCTGTAGTCCCAGCTACTCGGGAGGCTGAGGCAGGAGAATGACGTGAACCCGGGAGATAGAGCTTGTCGTGAGCCTAGATTATGCCACTGCACTCCAGCGTGGGCGACAGAGCGAGACTCTGTCTCAAAAAAAGAAAAAAAAATTAGCTGGGCATGGTGGTGCATTTCTGTAGTCCCAGCTACTGGGGAGGCTGAAGTGGGAGAGTTGTTTGAGCTCAGAAGGTTGAGGCTACTGTGAGCCATGACCGCTCCACTGCTCTCTAGCCCAGGTAACAGAGCAAAATTGTCCCAAGGAGTTTACCAGTTACACCTCAGAACCAGTCTTTAGGATGTTATCACCACCATAAGTCAAAACGAGGAGGTGGGCGGGTGGGAAACAATAGGATGTTGAAAGTTCTTCCTACTACAAGGGAAGAGTGAGAGCCAAATTTACTCTTGAGTTTAATACATACTAAAGGGAATGAGATTCATGGTTAGATATTAACCGTCATTACTGGGTTCCAGCTTATTTTGAAGAGTTTGTGAATACGTTTGTATGGCTACTCTTAGTCATAGCCATTCTCTTTGTTCAGTGGCTTTTAAATTCCTGAGACTTAATCTTCTGGAAGTTGAGAACAGGAGAGATTTAGTGCAAAATGATCAAAACCCCCAACACCCAAGCCATTTTGTGTTTTTCTGTGCTTTCCCCTATGTATAGGATAGGCTAGGGCAGGGGGTTGGTGATGTTAGTGGAGTTTGTGTGTTTTAGGATTTGGATTAAAGGCCTTATTGCCTTCACTATTGAAAAAAGAAGATTGGATTATCCAGAGAGAGACATTGTCCTGTAAGTAAAAATGTGTCGGAAGTATTGCTTCCCAGGATACTAGCTTGACTGCAGCTAGGATCTTCCCTAATTAAAAGAAAGCTTACCCCCTAGCCCCAAGTATAATTTGTTCTGAAGTATGTTTTATGGAAATTATGATTAATAGCTTAGTCACATTACTAACCTGGTTCAGTGGGACTGAGGCTGTGTATGCAAATAGGCTGGCTTGTATTGGTTTTGCATACCCATAGCTGCACCTGTTACCTATAAGGACGACACCCTCTTTGGTTCAAATCAAAGAATGAGTTAATCCTGCGAAGTCTCTGGAAATGTGAAATTGTGGGCTTTTGTCCTTCCTTGAAGGTCTGGTAGAGCTGACACAGACTCAGTTCTGTAATTGGACTGGGTGCTCATGTATTTAGAAATAATGTGTGTACTTGTTACAGCAGAAGAGTTGTAATGAAGGATAAAGAGACTGACTCTTGACTCCCTTTTATTTTCATTGATAGCCAAAAGGTAGCATCAAGTGGAACAATCCAAAATAGTATCACTTGTTGTATACACATAAGTAAACATTTAAGGCAACAAAACAAAACACAACTTAAGGTAACCCATTCTGTTCAGGAGACCAAAACTCAAATAAAGCACCTCATTGCCTTTAACTGGCTCTGTGGCAGTGAGATCATCATCCTTATGCTGGCTCACCTAGTGTCTCTCTCTCCCCTTTTCTCTCTCCCTCTCATCTCCCCTTGACTCTCCCCACTTCTCATCTTCTCTTTAGATTATGTGGTAGCTATCCTCAAGAGCTCATAGTGCCTGCCTGGATCACTGACAAAGAACTAGAAAGTGTAGCAAGTTTCAGGTCCTGGAAGCGCATCCCTGCCGTCGTCTACAGGTAAGTTAAACTGGACCAGTCCCAGCTTGGGCTGGTGCTGCTGCCTACTGCAGTATGGTCTGCTGCCTCTGCTGCTGCTGCTGCTAACCTGGGAAGGGTGGGGAGGGTGGGGAGGGTTCAGAGAACTTGCTAGGCAAGGCTGTACTTCCTTATTGCTAAAGCTTCTCCAGTAACACATCAGTACTGACTGCATTCAGAATACTAGCTGGTGGTTCATTTGAAACAGCTAAGGAAGTTTTAGTTGGAAAGTGGCTGGACTTGCTATTTCAACATCCTTCTGACATTCTGTGAAGCTAATGTGCTTACTAAGCATTTAGCTTCAGCTATTAGCAGGGCTTTTGGATTGAGAGATGAGTCTCTGAAAGTGATCATTGGGAATATAGAGTTGAGTTAGCTGTGATTGTCTTTGTGGTTGAAACTTTGACATGTGGAAGAACTCTGTTTCAAGAGGAACCATTTAGAGAAGAAGACTGGGGCATGACTAGATAGAAGATTTCAGTGATCAGAGGCATGAGAGCCAAGGGATGCAAGTTCTAGATGGGGATGGTGGCATGTGATGGAGCACAGATTTTGGAGTCACAGGTCTGAGTTCAGGTATATTCTTAACACTCCTTGCTAAGGCACCTTGAATAAATTTCCTAACTGACTTCAGTCTGTTCCTAATGAATACAATGGGAATGATAATTCTTGTTTTGTAGATATGTTCTGGTTCTGAATGAGGGCCTATAAACACTGAGCTTCTGTACCAACATTTGGATTAGGTTATGTCTCTTGAGTGCTGCTTTTATAATTCAGGGAATATCTCAGTTCTCACAGAATCCTATTAAATTTTAAAGAAGTCCTTCCTTCTTATTCTGGAAATGTTTTGGATGTCATCTCTTTGTAATGTTTACGTTCTCCATTTCATTTTCCCAGTTTGCCGGCTTTTTGGACTCTCCCTGAGTTGGGCCAATCCAGTGGCTTACAGTTAGAAACTTCATTCCACTGAAATATTGAGATTGTAGGAAGGGATTTGTCTCCTTGTGGAATTCCTACAGAGGTAACCAGCTTGTTCATTTAGTTTACTAAAGGCAAATTCTGATACCCACTCTGAATGGAGAGAGATGGAAAAGTATTTGCTTTGGCCCAGTGGAACCCATTACGTTTTCAGTCTCAATTCTCATCACTGTTGTTTTCAGACAGTCCTAGAAAAGTCAGTCACCAAATTTACCTGTCATTCAAGTGGTAAGGATGCTACAGGAACTAGAGAGTAGTGAAAGCTGAAGGGATTTATGAGTCTTATCAATGATCAGCTCAGCTGGAATGAGGAAAGCAGCCAGTTGCTGCTCTGGCCAACAGCTGCGTTAGGTCAGCAGCCCTGGCATTTGCGGGGCTTGCTGACTTTGGCCAAAAGGGGTAAAGTACTCTCATTTGCAGAATAAGAGGCTTTAGGTGAATTCTCCCTTTGGGAAGAGAAACTTAAGAGGGCTGGTTGAAGAAAAACTTCTTAGAATGTAATAAAAATGGAAGCCTTTTTTTCCCTTCTAAAATTTATTCTAGAGGGCATGCACCCTAGGTTTTCCCCCCTTTTTCTAGAGACACAAGGGGATATATAAATGAAGATTTTTATTTGCAGTTTTTCAGAGAAGTCTTTCAAAAGATCAGAAGTTAAAGTTCTTGGTGTAGTAATCCATGCAAAATCAGGCAGTTTTCCTGGAACTAGACTCTGTCTCAGAACATGTATCTTGTATTGCTAAGATCCAAACTGGGTTGCTGTATTATTTGGGAGCTTTGTAAGGGGTATGTGGAAGAATGTTTGGGACCCTCCACCATGCTCTCCTTTGCCAGCCTAGGAGGCAGGATGCCTGTGACTCTTGACATCCATTTCCTGGATTTAGTTGTCTGTAGACTGGGTCATGATTCCTGAGGTTGCCAGCAGCAGTTACTTGACAGCACCATGCTGAACCAGTGCTTGATTAGGGCTTTGTCCTACTGTGATGAGAGAGCACTTAATTGGATTTATTACTGAAGGCAGAGATTGCTGTAACAACAGCAAGATGGTGTGAAGGGTGCCCATCTGTAGTGCAGTTCACAACTTTTTCGTTTGTGCATGTGGTGATTATTATAAACTCCTAGTTACCTAAGGGAGCTTGCCTAAATCTAAGTTGGGGTTAAAACAATTATGTTTCTATATAAAACCGAAGCATTCTGGGTTTTAGTAGTGAGGGCTTTATCTGTTGGACATCATAATTTTTATACTTTGCCTGGTTCTGTTAGTGATAGGAATGCATTCCTTCAGTGATTTTTAACTGTAGTGTTTAAGTTATCTTTCATGTAGTCTGAAGCATTTTAGACTGCAGAAAACATAATTGTTTATTGCAATAGCCCAGTTGAAATCTAATAGCTCCTGTAATGCGCAGTGGCCCCTAAAACCCTAGATCCAGGCTGAAGAGCGCCACCTACTGCTCCTCTTGGATACCGCTGGGAAGCATTGAAGAAGAGGATGCTCAGGAAAGGCCCAACCAGCCTCTTGTGCGTGGTTTGGAGTCATTCAGCTCAGTGGTTGCCCAGTGCCTGTTATTTTCTAGGAAGCATTTTATAAAGAATCCTTGAGATTTTTTCTGTTTTGGCCCCATTCAACACGTGAGCCAGTTGAGCATGTTGGCAATACACAAGTACTTATAGCTACTTGTCTCCCAGGGAGGGAGGATTTAAAAACTACAAGCAAACTGGTGATTTCAGTGGAATTTGATTAGTGCCAGATTTAATTTATTTGTGAGCTTTAGGATTAAAAACAAATTGTAGTACATTTTCATCGTCCCAAAAAACCCATTCACAGGGCAACCCAATCACCCGAGCCCTGAATAATTAAGATGTCCAATGGATAAAGCCCCTGCTACTAAAACATAGAGTGCTTCAGTTTTATATAGAAACATAATCGTTATAAGTAACCCCAACTTAGAATTAGGCAAGCTCCCTTAAGTAACTAAGAGTTTATAATAGTCACCACACGCACAAATCTACTTTCGTCTTTATAGATTTGCCTATTCTGGATACTTCATGTAAATTGTCATACAATAAGTTGCCTTTTGTGACTGACTTCTTTCACTTGGCATAACATATTTGAGGTTCATCAGTGTTCTAGCCTGTATCAGAACTTTATTGCTCTTTACTGCCAAGTAATAGAATTTTTCTAACTTTTTATTGGTTAAAATTGCCTAATTAGGAAAAGTCTGGGTTTTAATAGCACCTTAAAGTAGACTGTGATTTCTGGTCTGTCTAATGGAAAAGGATATGTCAGAGTATGGTTTTCTGAGGTTGATGCTCTTCTCTTTCTGTGAGCCCTAGGAAAGGTAGCTGGCTCATTGAGCTATCTGCCTATTATAAGAGCAGTTTGTGACTTATGAAATCTCAGGATTTTTTTTTGTAAAGGATTTTTGTAAAGCAATTCACTGTGGGCCAGGTAAATATTTTATTCCCAGAGGCAGGCTCTTGGTTCAGCATTAAAAAGGTAGCAGATTTCACTATTTGGTAGCAGAATTAGTGTAGTATCTGTAGATTAAGTTACAAATGTTTATTTTTGCTAAGAGTATATATTCTTTTTTTGGCGTTTTTTGGAAATGGGGTCTTGCTCTGTCACCCAAGCTGGAGTGCTGGAGTGCAGTAGCACAATCATAGCTTTCTGCAGCTTCAGCCTTCTGGGTTCAAGGGATCCTTCCACCTCAGCCTCCTGAGTAGCTGCGCATGTGCTACCATGCTCGGCTAATTTGTAAAAACTTTTTTATAAAGATGGGTTCTCACTATGTTGCTCAGGCTGGTCTTGAAACTCCTGGGCTCAAGCAATCCTCCTGCCTCAGCCTGTCAAAGTGCTGGGATTGCAATGTGAGCCTCGCTGCCTGATCCATTAGTCATTTTTTGGTAACTTTACAGGGATCTCTGTGATGTTATGATCATTGAGAAAGACACACAGGTTTTGTTGTTCTTGTTGGTTGTGTAATATTTCTACGCTCTTTAATACTGAGAAGACTTGAAACTGACCTAACGCTTACCTAGAATTAGACTGTTCATTAAGGCACTTAAAATCTATTTTGTGTGAGTACAGAGAGCATCTGAATGGGTACAGTTGTTGTCTCTTATTCCTCACACAGGCACCAGAGCAATGGAGCTGTCATTGCCCGCTGTGGACAGCCAGAGGTTAGCTGGTGGGGCTGGCGAAATGCAGATGATGAGCATCTGGTACAGTCAGTAGCCAAAGCTTGTGCCTCTGACTCCCGATCGAGTGGCAGCAAGCTGTCAACTAGAAACACTTCTCGAGACTTTCTCAATGGGGGAGACCTTTCTGACGTGGAGTTCGGTAAGGTGCTCCCTGGACCCATGGCAATAATTTTTATATCATCTAAGAACCTTTTCTTGAAATGGCCTTTTCCTTACAAAACATAGATTTACTTTTATAGAAGTGAATGTGCAGAGCTTCACTTGATGAGATCGATTGAGGAGTCATGGGTCTTGGTGGAGAATCAGAAAACCCTTTGTTTCAAACCTCAATCAAGATATTAGTGTGTGTGTTGTCTTTCTTGCCATTGTGACAAAAATGGAGTGTGTATGTAATAGGGGACTTGCAGTATCTGCAGACCATGGCAGGAAATGCCAGGCTTCATGAAAGGACGACAGGTGTAGAAATGAAGTTGGCCGGGCACGGTGGCTCACGCCTGTAATCCCAGCACTTTGGGAGGCCAAGGCGGGCGGATCACGAGATCAGAAGATCGAGACCATCCTGGCTAACATGTGAAACCCCGTCTCTACTAAAAATACAAAAAATTAGCCGGGCGCAGTGGCGGGCGCCTGTAGTCCCAGCTGCTTGGGAGGCTGAGGCAGGAAAATGGCGTGAACCCAGGAGGCGGAGCTTGCAGTGAGCTGAGATGGCACCACTGAGCTCCTGCCTGGGCGACAGCGCGAGCCTCCATCTCAAAAAAAAAAAAAGAAGTATAAGAGATTGGACTGTGTGAACCGCATGTGTACCTTGGGAGTCAGTTTTGGAGAATAAATCCTTCTCATCTTTCCTAAGATGACAACATAGAAAATAAACTAAAGAGAAGAGTCCTATGTATCAGGGTTTTGGTTAGGGGATTTCATTTTATTGAGCCTTTCCATAAGATGTGCTTGTGGGTCTAATTCTGCACAGTTCTGGGAGAGACAGGCTCATTTAGTATGCCCCCTCCATGTCCCTAGATTCTTCTCTGTCAAACGCTTCAGGAGCAGAGAGTTTAGCCATCCAACCGCAGAAGCTTTTGATTTTGGATGCTCGCTCCTATGCAGCTGCTGTGGCAAACCGAGCCAAAGGAGGAGGCTGCGAATGCCCAGGTGAGGTGTATGGTGCTTTGTTCCCCATCCTTTCTCCTTGTGACTGCAGCCGTTGCCCATCTGAGACTTAGTTCTCAATTTGAAATAAGTGGCAAGCCATATTCCTCATCCATCCTGTCGTGAGAGTGCCAGAGCTTCTCTCTGGATTAACACTGTATGTTCTTTTCTGAGGAGAAATGGAGGAGGAGGTGCAATGAAGTCACATAATCTTCCTTCCTTGTGCCAACTTTTAGGTGATAAGGAAAGCAGATCTTCCCCATAATAAGGCCTGTTCATGTTTGGAAGCTGCTCCTTTAGTGGGCTCAATTTCTCAGCCGTCTAAAGCTTTTTGTTGCCTTTGACAGAGGGTATGCTCATCACTGGCCTTGTAGCAAATTCCTCAAGGGCCTTTCCTTAGAAAACCTGGGGTGAAAATTGAAGCAGTAAATATAGAACCCTAGTAAGGTACCTCTGTCCTGAGCTGTAACACCATTACTGTTGGAATGCTAGTTTTCACCAAGGAGGGACCCCCCTCAGTGCCTCTGGCACAGGCAGAGTCACCAGGCTCTTTGTTCAGATGTGGTCTAAGCTGGAAATTGAAAGCAGCTGTACCAAGGTGAAATTTGAATGTGAGAACGCATTGTTCTGCTGAGTTCCTTTCAAAGAGATTCCAAAGCCACAAGTTAGATAAGGCCCAAGAAGTAAAGCCAGACTGAGATCGAAGTAGGCCTTTCTTTTAAAAAATAATAGCTTTTATTTTATGTCATTATCTTCTTTACAAATCTAACCTTCCGTTTTCACCCTTTTTGAAAAGATAGCTAAAATTCAGTGTTTTCCTCTTATTATAAAGGATTGGGCTAATACTTAAGCATTTCAAAACATTTCAGTTTCATTAATCAGAAGCTGCAGTGGGTTTGTTTTATAGCCACTTTGCTTTTAGATTTGGCCTTGTGGGCTTTAAATTCAATATATTTGTGTTCTCTTTATTGTTACTCTCTCCAGAGTATTACCCAAACTGTGAAGTTGTGTTTATGGGGATGGCAAACATTCATTCTATTCGGAGGAGTTTTCAGTCTCTGCGGTTGCTGTGCACTCAGATGCCAGATCCGGGAAAGTAAGTCCTTGGCCTTGGCTTTCATTTTGCATTGCTCTTAAATAATTAGTTTTCTTCTTTCCTCGAACTAAGGGGGGGAAAAAAAGAAAAAAAAATTTAATTTGGAGCAGTCTTTCCTTCTGTTTCTTGGTAAACTTCAGTTACCAGTCTCTGTAAGTGTCTCCTTCCTGGGACCAAAATGTGGCAGCACAGAGGAAGAGTTGGGAGAAAATACAGCCATTTGAAAGGTTTTAAAATCTGCAGCACAGAAGAAATCTCAGCATCAAAACAGAAGCATTACCTTACGGTTGGTCCTGGGACCTTTCCCTTCCACATCATTTTTTAGCCCAAAGTAATTTAATTCTTCAGTTTCTGATGTCCCATAGTGATACTTAACCTGTTATGAACTGGGATGTTTTATCATGAAAAGTCAGAATTTAGTCATCATGTTCTAAAGGGGTTAAAACTTGCCATTAGGTCAGTTCCTTTTACATCTGCTTTCAATTTCTAAACTATTCTCATTTACTAAGAACATTGTCATTCTTACTGCTTATTAAATATGAATGGCTGGCATTTGCAGTGAGGAAGGTGAAATAATACCCCCTCCAAGGGTACTGATTGAATACAAGATAAATTAGGAAGAATGCTCTATAAAACAAACATAGACAAATAAATATTTAAAAGTCCTGTTTTACTGTTTCAGGAAGCCAGAGATAGGTGCCAGAGAAGACAGAATTTTCTTTTTTCTGGTATTTGTGCTGGAGCCCATAGTTGTTTCTCTGGGTCCTATTCAGTAGATCTCATGATCCCATCAAGTTTTCCTGCATTCTTTATTTGATTTATTAAATCAGATGCTGCCTAAACCACTTATATTGACTGCCAGTAGCAAATGATTAAATTCACCATAGTTGTCATCAGCCCAGAGGATGAAGCAGTGCCTTTGGGGAAAGCCTGACCGGAGAATTGAGCTTGCTACCTCCTTTGGGGATTAACCATTTGCATTTGCTACACAGTTCCAGGTCCCAGCTAGCAGCACTTTCTTCCCTAGCGTGGTATGTAGAAGGAGCCTGGCTAGGGACCCAGGAGATCGGCCACGAACTGTGTAACCTTGGCCAAGGGGTTAACTACTGTAGATCTCAATTTTCCTGACTATAAGATGAAAGAGATGTAATCAACAATACATGATCTCTAATACCCTCCATATGTTAAAATTCTTAACTATCAGAGTCAAAAAGATATAATTAGCCCTCATCTGGTCCACATAAATGTCTTGGGGATTTTATTAAAAGTAATGCTTTTATGCATTTGGCAGCAAATCGTGCTGCACTGAAGTCTCCCTCATGGATAAAAAGCAGCTGTCGGCCGGGCACGGTGGCTCAAGCCTGTAATCCCAGCACTTTGGGAGGCCGAGACGGGCAGATCACGAGGTCAGGAGATCGAGACCATCCTGGCTAACACAGTGAAACCCCGTCTCTACTAAAAAATACAAAAAAAAAAAACTAGCCGGGCGAGGTGGCGGGCGCCTGTAGTCCCAGCTACTCCGGAGGCTGAGGCAGGAGAATGGCGTAAACCCGGGAGGCGGAGCTTGCAGTGAGCTGAGATCTGGCCACTGCACTCCAGCCCGGGCGACAGAGCGAGACTCCGTCTCAAAAAAAAAAAAAAAAAAAAAAAGCAGCTGTAGCAGTGATGGGCAGCTGTAATTAGGCCCCGTGGCCTGTGTTTGGGGCTGTGGAGGATGAGGGAATGGTAGGCTTCTAGTGCAGGTTGAGAATAGGACAAGGGAATTGGGGAGTCTCCCAGCAGCCCCTCCTTGGCTGGCAGATTTTGGAGTACAGCTTCGTTAGTCACAGACAACACCAACTGGTATTAAATAATAGTTTAGTTAGGTTCAAAAGAACCTCACACTGGTTCTCTTGTTTACCATTTCTTCAGGTGCTAGGAGATAATTTAGTGTTTGTTCTCCTAACCCTTATCTTTTAGTTCCTTTCAAGAATATGTGAGGAATGAAAATAAACAATTGATCCTTCAGGAAAAAAATGTTTCTCGGGTACCTACTAGGAGATAGAAAGTCTTAAGATTGGATTTTTACCAGTAACAGACTTACAATTCATTAAACAGTGGGACTCCCTGCTGTATGCTAGGCACTGTGCTGGGGGTACAGTTATGACTGAGACATAGTGTTAGCCATCTGAGGAGTCACAGTCTGGTTGGTAGTCCAAACAAATCCATATACAACCAGTACTTATGCACTGCATTCTGTTGTCTGCCTGGAAAGACCCTCACCTCCTTAGACTGTGCCAAAAATTCATACTTATTCCACAGGGTTTAGTAGGCCTTTATAGCCTTCCCAGAGTCCCCTGACAGAAGTGTTTGTTTCTTCCTCTGACTCAGTGTTTGAAAGGCTTGACTTGTGATCTTAACTACAAATCTGATCACATTTGGGAAAAATCAGAACTCTTTCTTAGGGATTGGGAGGGGTGAGGGAAAGCACAAGAAACAAAATGTCAACACAGTTTAAAAAGCAAGTGTGATTAGCTTGTGATTACTCCCAAGGGGCAGCAGTTGCTATCTGATGCTCCTAAAATGAGATGGAGTCTCGCTCTGTCCTCCAGGCTGGAATGCAGCGGCCCAATCTCAGCTCACTGCAACCTCCACCTCCCGGGTTCAAGCCATTTCACCTGCCTCAGCCTCCTGAGTAGCTGAGATTATAGGCATGCGCCACTACGCCCAGCTAATATTTGTATTTTTAATAGAGACGGGGTTTTACCATGTTGGCCAGACCGGTCTGGAACTCCTGACCTCAAGTGATCCGCCTACCTCAGCCTCCCAAAGTGCTGGGATTATAGGCATGAGCCATTGCGCCCAGCCCCTAAAGGTCTTTCAAAAAAAAGTTCTAGATCCCTGCTGAATCCAGTCTGTGTTAAGCCCAGCAACAGTGTGTGGCCATTGGTGTACTAATTTGTATGAGAATAAATTATCAGATTGGGCCCGTCTGGTTTTAGTAAACATTAAAGAATTAAACAGTGGTAGGTGTTACAGTCTGGGTCATAGGCAGTGTTGTGTGTACCATTCTTGTATACGGCATCCAGCTTATGTCTCATAGATATTTTTGTATTTTTGAGTTTTTCTTTTTTTTTTGAGAACTTGTTGGGCATAGTTGCTGGTGATTAAATATCGTCTGTTTTACATCTCAGAAGTGGCTACATTTTATTCAGGAGAAGATTCCAGAAAGAGCCACTTTCCTTATACCATGGACTGAAAAATGTCAAATATTTTGTCTGGAAAATCATACATACAGATTTTAGAACAAAAGGTGGTCCTATTAATTGTAGCCCCTATGTCTAAGGCTCTTCTCTATTGTATAGTAGGGCTTGGGCCTCATCCTGAGACATGCTTTATGAACACACAGATTTTTTTTGTTTTGGCAGTGTTGTATTTGGCGAGAGAAATCTTTGGGAATTACTTTTTAATTTGACAATCATTGAGCATGATGCAGTAAATCATAAATATCAGCATTTTCTAATCCTCTCCTGTTTTTATAGTTGGCTATCAGCTCTTGAAAGCACAAAATGGCTCCATCACTTGTCTGTGCTTCTGAAATCAGCGCTTCTGGTAGTGCATGCTGTGGATCAGGATCAGCGGCCGGTGCTAGTGCACTGCTCAGATGGCTGGGACCGCACCCCCCAGATTGTGGCATTGGCTAAGCTCTTGCTGGACCCTTATTACCGAACCATAGAGGTGAGCGCATCCAAATGGGAGGGGTTGGTACTTCAGGATGAGCTGGGGAGACATCTCAGGAGTGATGCCAGTTTTTGGGAGTGGTGATTAGGTTAAAGAAAGTGAAATTTCTGTTTTGATCATTGTTCCTTTATACCATGAGCTAAATTATGGTGGTTCCTCCCACAGTTCTTGCACCTCTTAAAATAGGGCAGATGATGGGTAACAAGGTATTGAGAATATAGACACATTTTCCTTTGCAGTCTGTCTACTTGTAAAAGTTTTTAGCTACCTCAGGAAAATAAGGCGTCTGTAAAAGGATCTTGGCATGCTAGATGTTAACACAGAGTGTTCTGTGGAGAAGCAGCTCTACCTGAAATAACCATCTGTTGGGTTAAAGATGAAAGAAAAATCATAAAGTACCCTAAAATATACGCAAATATTTATTAAACCTGGGGTGTAGAAGGATTTTACAAACTTGACTTTGTAAGTATAACACCAGAGGAAGAAATGTTAAAAGAGAAATTTAGGGGACAAGTGTGGCTTTTATATAGTGAACACAAGAGGCTAAAAATACACATTCAAGAAAGGCTTAAACGCAATCAGTACCATTTCAGTGATCATGGAATGGAGTTCAGAGAATTGGGAAATTTCCCTAAGCATGTGCCTCATCAGGGTTAGAGCCTTCCACCAAAGGGCAAGGCCACGTGGGCTTTCTGGGAGGCTGTTAGAGGGGATTGCTTTCTGTGACACCAGGCTTAGGACTGTCACAGTCTGGATAGTCTAGCACAAATGGTCTCTCCTGGATGCTTCCCTGCAGGGTTTCCAGGTCCTCGTGGAAATGGAGTGGCTGGATTTTGGCCATAAATTTGCTGACCGGTGTGGTCATGGGGAGAACTCGGATGATCTGAATGAACGTTGCCCGGTGTTTCTGCAGTGGCTTGACTGTGTTCATCAGCTTCAGAGGCAATTTCCTTGCTCTTTTGAGTTCAATGAAGCATTCCTTGTGAGTTTCTTCATTTTTGGGGATGTTCTCGATTTGAAGGAGGGTCAGTACAAATGTTAGTGGGCCAGTTCTCACATGAAACTGTGCTGCCTCTTGCAGAATTTAATAGAGGTGATTTTTTTTTCCTGTTACTGTTTTTTTTTGTTTTTTGTTTTTTAATAGTTTTGCTATTTTTCAAAAAGAGAAAATCCAGGTATACCAGGTTTGCATGAAGTCCTTGTGTTATTTTTAAACTTATTTTTAAAGGGATGGTAGAAACCCTAAATAGCAGTTAGAAACAGAAGCAATCAGAATGTCTGGACCGTGCTCCCTCCAGTCTGTCTACCAGACCCCTATGTCTGTCTCACACTCTCTGCACCCTCTCCTTTGTTGGAGGGTTCACTATCCCTGCCCTCTTCCAGCCCCCTCTGTCCATTTGTATACCAGCTCTCATCTCCTCTCATCTGCTGCACTGGCTGGCTCCAGCATTTCTCCTCTCTGCCTTCTGCATCACTGCGTTTCCCTCTCTACCAGACATGGGCTTCGGCTTAAAATGTGTAGTGTGTCTCATTTTTCAAAACCCATTCTTGGTCCTGCATTTACCTCTAACTGTTTACCTCTAGCAATCATCCCATTGCTGTTATTCCCCTTTATAGCAGAGCTCC
Source organism: Rhinopithecus roxellana (assembly GCF_007565055.1). Lineage (NCBI taxonomy): Eukaryota > Metazoa > Chordata > Mammalia > Primates > Cercopithecidae > Rhinopithecus > Rhinopithecus roxellana. The sequence continues at coordinate 20,549,634 of NC_044561.1, read as the reverse complement.
TCAAGTTTTCTACTCTTGCTATCTCAAATTCCTCTTTCCATTCTCTCTTAAACCCACTTCAATCAGGCATTCACCCTACTGCTTTACCAAAGCTGCTCTTGTTAAAATGACCAGTGACCTTCATGTCACCAATCCAGTGATAAGTTCTCAGTCTTCATCTCTTTGATCCATCATTACCGTTTGGCACAGTTTAACCCCTCCCTTGAAATGCTTTCTTCAGTTGACTTCTAGTACTTCCTTGCTCTTAGTTCTCCTTTTACCTTACTGGGTTGTTTCTGCCTCCTTTGCTGATTCCTCTTAATCCCTCCAGTTCCTTTTTTTTTTTTTTGAGATAGTGTCTCACTGTGTCACCCAGACTGGAGGGCAGCAGTGTGATCATAACTCACTGCATCCTCAAACTCCTGGGATCAAGGGATTCTCCCACCTCAGCCTCCCCAGTAGCTGGGACCACAGGCACATTCCAACATGCCTGGCTAGTTTTTAAAAATTTTTTTGTAAATAGACATGGAGTCTCGCTGTGTTGCTCAGGCTGGTCTCAAACCTCCTGATAAGTGATCCTCCCACCTTGGTTGCCCAAAGAATTACAGGCGTAAGCTTCGACACCCAGCCTCCTCTCCCCAGTTCTAAATGTTGGAATGCCCCATTGCTCAGCCTCCAGGCTGCTTCGCCATCTACACTTCTAAGTATTTCATCCATTCTAGTGGCTTTAATTGCCATCTACAGATGGTGTGCTGAAGAGTCCCACATTTATACACCTTCAGCCTAGACCTCGTCATTTGAGACTCACGTACCTATCTGTGACTACTAGGTGTCTCTACTTGGCTGTCTTAATGTTATTTCAGACTTAATAAATTCAAAACTTGATTCTTCTTTTTGGAGACAGCATCTCACTCTGTCACCCAGGCTGGAGTATAGTGGCGCAAACACAGCTCACTGCAGCCTTGAACTCCCAGGATCAAGTGATCTTCTTGCCTTAGTTTCCTGAGTAGCTGGGACTGCAGGTGTGCACCACTGTGCCTGGCTGATGTTTTTAAATTTTATTTTATTTTTTTCTAAGAGATGGGGTTTTGCTTTGTTGCCCAGGCAGGTCTCAAACACCTGGGCTCAAACAATATCCTCCCACCCCGGCCTCCCAAAATGCTGGTATTACAGGCATGAGTCACCGTGCCTGTCCAAAACTTAATTCTTGATTTCTGTGTTTCCTCACCATAAAACTTGATCTTTCAAACTTGATCTTCCAGAAGTCTTCTCTCTCACCATATGGTATTTCCATCCCTCCTTTTGTTTGGGGCAAAATTCTTTGTCATCATCAAGTCTCCTTCCTCCCTGCCTTCCTCCCTGCCTTCCTCCCTCCCTCCCTGCCTTCCTCCCTCCCTCCCTTCCTCCCTGCCTCCCTTCTTCCTTCCCTCCTTCCCTCCCTCCTTTCCTCCTTCCTTTTCTCCCTCCTTTCTTCCCTCTCTTCCCTCTCTTCATCCTTCCCTCCTTCCCTCCCTCCCTCCCTTCTTCCCTCCCTCCCTCCCTTCTTCCCTCCCTCCCTCCCTTCTTCCTTCCTTCCCTCCCTCCCTCCCTTCCTCCTTCCTTCCCTCCCTCCCTCCCTTCCTCCTTCCCTCCCTGCCTCGCTCCCTCTTTCACATTTAGTCAGATTCTACAGCTCTGCTTTCAAAATATATCTAAAACATGATTATTTATTGCCATCTTTACGGGTATCACACTGGTTGAAGCCACCATCATCTCCTGCCCTAGTTGAGTCATCCCAGCATAGAGAGTCTCTTCTAAAACATAAGACAGCCTGTATCATTCCTTTGCTTAAAAACCTCTAGTTACATTTTACACAAAGTAAAAGCCAAAGTCCTTAAAGTGGCCTTCCAGGGCCTTCCTAGAGGCTACCTCTCTAGGTTTATTTCCTACCATTCTCCCTCTTGTGCAGTCTCGTTTAGTCACACTGGCCTCCTTGCTGTACCTCAGAAATTGCAAGCATGTGCTTACCTCAGAGCCATTGCACATGTGGTTGCCTCTGCCTGGAGTGCTTCCCCTCAGATACCCACATGCCTGCTCTTTCATGTCCATTGGGTACCAGCCAGTGAGGCCATCCTATACTGCCTCATACATGTCCTGTCCATCTCAGTCTGCCTTGTTCTCCATAGCACTGGTAACTCTTCACCTATGACTAGAGCAAGCTCCATCAGGGCAGAAGAATTTGCTGGTCATTGCTGCATGTCTAGCACCTTAGTCATATTTGGGGCATGTGAAATGCTCAATAATTTGTCGAATGAATAAGTAGTTTTACAAGTATACTCTCAGCTCAGACTTGAGTTGTACACGGACGTGCTCCTGTACCCCGTTCATATGCTCTGGCGCTTGTGAGGGTGGCTGTTAATTCAGAATCTCAGACTGTTTATCAGGAAAGCTAAGAGGAATGGGGATACCAACAACCTGTCTGACTCAGGTGGTTGGGTCCTGGAATTGGTGGTGTGAGGAGGAGGAGGCTACTGCATGGCTTACTGGGTTCCCCGTCCTAACAGAGTAAATTGAAGTGTTCTTAGGGATGCCAGGATAAGGTGGCTCGGCTGAGCTGATTTCTCAGAGTATGCATGCCTGATTGCTTAATTTATGCTTTATTGGAATCCCATAGGTGAAACTGGTACAGCATACCTATTCCTGCCTCTTTGGAACATTCCTGTGCAACAATGCCAAGGAGAGAGGGGAGAAGCATACTCAGGAACGGACATGTTCCGTGTGGTCACTTCTTCGGGCTGGCAACAAGGCTTTCAAAAACCTACTGTATTCCTCTCAGTCAGAAGCCGTATGTATCCTTCAGCCTTTCCACTGTGATCAGCAGAAGGAATTTGGGGTTGCATATGAGAGCCTTTTTGAGTAGTGACTGTTTTTGTGAAGGCATCTCTATCTCTGGATGGACTGATTCCATTTTTCCCGTATGATTCTGTCCTGAGGAAGTCCTGCTTCTGATGGTACTCTGACCTGTTTCTGATGACTACTTGCTGAGGGTGGTTCGGTTTAACACAGATCTCTACTTTGCCACCCTAGACACGAATCTTTTTTGGCACTGCCTCCAGAGCTTAATTTCTAGCATGTTCTGTCTTATTTCTAGCATGTTCTGTCTTATGGGAGAGGCACTTAAGTTGCTTCCTGATGCACTGATAGCTCAGAAGGAGCTGCCACCAGGCCCCCAGCACCCTCCCAGTGTCAGTAAACAATGATACCCACCATAGCTTCTCTCAGAACACTAAACTGTGTTTGACATTGGGGTGTGTGTGTGTGTCTGTCTGTCTGTCTGTGTGATTCTCTGCTCACATGAAAAGCTGGCAGGCCCTTTAAGACTTTGTTCCCCGAAGGAATGAATACCTTCTGTTAAGCCGAGAAAAGGAGGCACATAGACATATGTGTCAGTTTCATAGTAATATTGTCTTTGTCAGAATGTATCCTAAACCCTAAAGAAGTCAAAAGGAGGCTAATCAGAGTTTATATTGATTTCCTGGATTATTTATATGGTTCTGATTACATTTAAGTAATCACAGAAAAGATTTAAGCTGACTGCTTGCCTCTCCCCTTCAGTGCGCCTTCTGAGGAAATAACAACACAGCAGAAAAGTTTCCTCCTTTTCACATGATTAATTTAAATGATCCTATAAAATGGGTTTGACAGTGTTTCTTGAAGCCAAGCTTTTGTGCCAGCAGGATGGACAATCAGCATCTAATAGAATGACTCACTTTCTTAGGCAGTAAAAGCAACAAATCAAGCTGATGAAAGTCAGACATTGAAGGTGACCCAAGAAATAACTATAATGAGAAAGGGATCTAAAAAAATATTTTAGATTTTCATGCTCTCAAGAGGCTCTTAGGTGAAAAATAAAAATGTCTAGTCCTGTATTGGTCCTCTTGGGATAGACCTGTATCCATTGGTGCTGCTGCTTTGTGGAGATCTGGTCAGCCCTGTTTGGTATTCCAGCTTGGTGCTTGCTCTTGATCCTCATTTCCAGACATCCTAGAAGACTTATTGGGACCTATTTAAACCTGTGTCCTCCCCCCTCCTCAGGTGCTGTACCCTGTGTGCCATGTGCGTAACCTGATGCTGTGGAGTGCAGTGTACCTGCCCTGCCCATCCCCAACCACCCCTGTGGACGACAGCTGTGCACCATACCCAGCCCCAGGCACCAGCCCTGATGATCCACCCCTGAGCCGGTGAGCCCAGGGTGATGCCACGGGCCTGACAGCCTGTGTGGTGTATTCCTGTGTTGGGACATGTCCAGGGATGGTTAGAGATCATAATGTTATCTGCCTCCACAATATCTTTCTTAGATCTCTGCAGTTTTTTCAGGGAAGTTATAGGGATTTCTGGGTTACAAGGCTGTAAGAGCCTTGTTTCTGGGAGTGAGTTGGGCCCTGTTGCTTCATGTTGTTTTGCATGCACTGAGCAGCTCCTCAGTGATAGAGCAAATCCTCCAGGTTTTCTGTGACCCCTGGTTTGTGTTTTCCCCAGCACTCTGTGCCCCTGCCTATTTGCCATGATTTGTCTTCTGAGGCGTAAAAGGCAGATACTGTCAGATGACAGAAAATTTTGCTTTGGGGCTAGGCTTGGTGGCTCATGCCTGTAATCCCAACACTTTGGGAGGCCAAGGCGGGAGGATCACTTGAGCCTAGGAGTTCCAGACCAGCCTAGGCAACATGGTGAAACCCCGTTTCTACCCAAAATGCAAAAACTAACCAAGCGTGGTGGCACATATCTGTAGTCCCAGCTACTTGGGAGGCTGAGGCAGGAGGATCGCTTGAGCCTGGGAGGTGGAGGTTGCAATGATCCAAGATCCATTGCACTCCAGCCTGGATGACAGGGCAAGACCTGTCTCAGGAAAAAGAAAAGAAAAAATTTGGCTTTGTCACTTGAGCATTAGCTTTATTAAATACAGACTGATAGATAACGCATTAATTTAAAATACTGTAATATCAAGAAACACCAGTGCTACTTTGCCACCCACTGAGAAACACAGCAGCATCATGAAGAATGTCTTTTGGAAATAGCATTTGCAGGCTGGGCACGGTGGCTCACGCCTGTAATCCCAGCACTTTGGGAGGCCAAGGTGGGCAGATCACCTGGGGTAAGGAGTTCAAGACCAGCCTGGCCAAAATGGTGAAACTCCCATCTCTACTAAAAATACAACAAAAATTAGCTGGCTGTGGTGGCAGGCACCTGTAATCCCAGCTACTCAGGAGGCTGAGGCAGAATCGCTTGAACCTGGGAGGAGGAGGTTGTAGTGAGCTGAGATCGCGCCACTGCACTCCAGCCTGGGTGACAGAGTGAGACTCCGTCTCAAAAAAAAAAAAAAAAAAAAAATAACATTTGCTGTTAGCTCATTTGTATGTATGGGGCATGGGGTTGGGGGAGGGTGAAAGGAATCTGCACACTAGGAGGAGGACTTGTTCCGGAGCTTTGCCGCTCCAGCAGTCTGGGCCTCGCTCCAGAGATGCTATAGCTCCATGAGTAGCTGTAACGGACCCAGTTATGAAGCAATTGCTTGTTAAAACCTATTGTCTCCTACGTCCCTCCAGACAGCTTCCAAGATTTTCATTTCCTCCAAATTTCTTTCCTGTAGGCTACCAAAGACTAGATCATATGACAATCTGAGCACAGCCTGTGACAACACAGTGCCTCTAGCCAGCCGGCGCTGCAGCGACCCCAGCCTGAATGAGAAGTGGCAGGAACACCGGCGCTCGCTAGAGCTGAGCAGCCTGGCTGGCCCTGGAGAGGACCCCCTTTCTGCCGACAGCCTAGGGAAGCCCACCAGAGTGCCGGGGGGTGCCGAGCTTTTCGTTGCAGCTGGAGTAGCCGAGGGGCAGATGGAGAACATCTTGCAGGAGGCCACCAAAGAGGAGAGTGGAGTAGAGGAGCCTGCCCACAGGGCAGGCATTGAGATGCAGGAGGGTAAAGAGAATCCTCTCTTAGAAAAGGAGAGCAGGAGGAAGACACCTGAGGCCTCAGCCATTGGACTTCACCAAGACCTAGAACTGGGTGACGCTGCTCTGAGGAGCCATCTGGACATGAGCCGGCCTGTGTTTTCACAGGGTATTTCTGAACAGCAGGGTGGGCTCAGTGTTCTCCTCAGTTCTCTCCAGTTCCCCTCGAGGGATGAGGATTCCCTGGAGGTCCCTGTGGAGCAGTTTCGAATAGAAGAGAAGGCAGAGGGTAGGGAGGAAGCAGTTCTTCCAATCCCAGTAGATGCAAAAGTTGGCTATGGTACCTCACAGTCATGTTCTCTGCTACCTTCCCAAGTCCCTTTTGAGACCAGAGGACCAAATGTGGACAGTTCTACAGACATGTTAGTGGAAGATAAGGTGGAATCAGGAAGTGGGCCCCAAGGCCATCATAGACCTTGCCTTGTTAATAGTGGCAAGGACAGGCTTCCCCAGACCATGGAACCCAGCCCTTCAGAGATAAGCCTGGTTGAGAGGCCCCAAGTGGGGTCTATGGTGCATAGGACTTCCCCTGGCAGCACTCTCAGCCTGACACGTTCCCCTTGTGCCTTGCCTTTAGCCGAATGTAAAGAGGGGCTTGTGTGCAACGGTGCCCCAGAGACTGAAAACAGGGCCTCAGAGCAGCCCCCAGGTCTTAGCACCCTCCAGATGTACCCCACACCCAATGGGCATTTTGCCAATGGGGAGGCTGGTAGGAGCAAGGACTCACTGAGCCGTCAGCTGTCTGCTATGAGCTGCAGCTCTGCCCACTTACACTCAAGGAACTTGCACCATAAGTGGCTGCATAGCCACTCAGGGAGGCCATCTGCAACCAGTAGCCCCGACCAGCCTTCCCGCAGCCACCTGGATGATGATGGCATGTCAGTGTACACGGACACAATCCAACAGCGCCTGCGTCAGATTGAGTCAGGCCACCAGCAGGAAGTAGAAACTTTGAAGAAACAAGTCCAGGAGCTGAAGAGTCGCCTGGAGAGCCAGTACCTGACCAGCTCCCTACACTTTAATGGAGACTTTGGGGATGAGGTGGTGAGTAGGCTGTGGTATTCCTCCATAGCTGCCCAAGGAGACAGGGCACACTAAGGCTGGGTGTCTTTTGTGCCAAGAGCATGGTGATTGGTACAGGTTGTTAAAGGATTGGAAAGGTCCAGAGTAGTAGCCCTGTTAAGAGAGGCTGGAGATGAGCCTCTGCCACAGCGATGGCAGCCTGCCTGTTTTCTGCTTTGCTTACTTTCCACAGATGTCCTATTGAGGCCGTTGGAGAGGAAGAGACTTAGCATGCACTACATGGTTGGTCAGATCTCTCAGACACAGGATCATAAGTCTTCAGAAGGGCTTGAACCCGTGGGCAGAATGACATCTGTAGGGCAATGCCAAGTTATTCCTGTCAGATTTTAGTGCCTGTTCTACCTCAGTAACTGCAAAGTATTAGCCCTTCCAGACATGGGCTATGACTTTGAAGGTTCAGTTCTTTTTAAACAAATATTTATACCCCACCCTGTGGCAGATGCTGGCAATAGAAATGGAGAGAAGGGACTGGTTTCTAGCACTGTTGAGGAGTTAGCTCTGATGGGGGTTGGTGGCTGAAAAGGGGTTCCAGAGGGGAGGTTCTCAAGGAGATTCTTTCTTCGCTGGGTGGAGTTGACTCAGGCAGCTCAAGTACAATTGTGAGCCTGGCTCTCAAGTGGTCAGCGTGCATTAAAGGCGGGCACATCCAATGACTTTCAGTTCAGAGTGACTTGGCTTTTCCTTCATGCTAATGATAGTTTCTCATGTTCCCAGAGAGTCCTTCCAAAAAAAGGAGGGCATCTGGAAAGCACTCAGCTTTAACTAAGTGGCAGGCAGGTTTGGATGGACAGGCCCACTGGAGCAGCTGACATACAGAATTCTCATTCCATTTGGGTCACTTCTCTCTCACTTTCTGGAACCCTGAGGCCTGTCTTTCCACTCCAGAGTCACTGCACACAACCTGTGTATCCATCTCCCAGCTGAGCCCAGGCTCACACTGCACTTCTTCACCCAGTTCTTGATGGCTGATGCATCTGCAGATTCGGCAGTCCTAGCACCCGGCCCCACCCAGAGTCCTCAGTGCTCCCTTCTTCACCAGGCCTTTTCTACTTTTGGGAGGAGACCAGGTTCATTCTGTTCAGCTGTGTTTGTTTGCCAACAGACTTCAATCCCCGACTCGGAAAGCAATCTGGATCAGAACTGTTTGTCTCGCTGCAGCACAGAGATTTTCTCTGAAGCCAGCTGGGAGCAGGTGGATAAACAGGACACGGAGGTACAGGCTCAGCCCCTGCTCTGAGTGCCGTCCATTTAACTGTTTTGTGGTTCTTCACCCCCATTCCCACCCCATACCCCTGGCCAAGGAAGCACCTCACAGCACAGCTAGCCTTGAGCCTCTGGCACCTCAGCTCCTGGGAACCCACATGAAGCCTAGGATTTCTGAGCCAGGGAGACTCAGCAAGCTGGCCCTCCCTCTTCATTGCCTCTATGAACTGGAGCCTTGCCAGCTCTCACAGTGACCCAGGGTGCTGCTGCCTGCTACTTTATCTCAGGGGAGATTGGAGTCCCCTCCAGGGAAACGATTTGGACGCCTTTCTTGTACTGTTGACATCAGATCTGGGCTGGTGCCACTGGAGCCAATGTGGTCCTTGTGACTCTTGCTGCCTCCAGCATGGCTCTGCTGGCTCCAGCTGGATGACCCATCTCCTGTCAGTAACCTGGCCCCATCTGTTTTGCAGATGACCCGTTGGCTTCCTGACCACCTGGCCGCCCACTGCTATGCGTGTGACAGTGCCTTCTGGCTTGCCAGTAGGAAGCACCACTGCAGGTACCATTGAAAGGGGTTTGGTAGGGTGGGCTGGGTGTGGAGGCTGAGGGTTGGCCCACAGAGCCTGCAGAGTAGAGGGTTGTGGGCATCTCAGTGTTCTGTCTGAGGCAGACCCATGGTCTCATCTTCCTGTGCCTCTGAAATTGGTGTTTGCAAAACTGCATTTGGCATCTTTGTTGAAATTGAGAGGAATCACTATTAAATTCTGAAATGTGCAAATGGTAGCATTTGGTTTTGTTTCCCAGATTGGTGGAACAACAGCCACCACCGAAACCACGATTTCTCATTCTCAGCATAACATTTCTTCCCATTCAACATGGCTACTATGAGCAAAACCAGTTTTCCTGTGATGGGGAGGGAACTATTTTCCTATTCCTTTCCTGCTCCCTGACCCCACACTTGTTTTCCCTTGTGCCATTGGTGAGCAGTCATAGCTTGGGCAGTAGTAGGGACAGCTGAGGACAGTCTTCCCATCATTAAGGTTTCTGACTTCTTTTTCCTTCTGGGTTGGGGTAGTGAGTTACTAGGGATGCTTTGTCCCAGCTAGGATGTTGACTGTCTGGCGGATGTTCAGTGTTCTTGGAAGTTTATCTGAATCGTGCCATAGCTCACCCACACGAGTGAACCTGGATTGAAAATGGAACAACCTCTTTGCCTAGCAATGAAGCTTCTAGGACATGTATCTCCCCACCCTGCACCCCAAGCCCAGATAGCTTTGGTTGGCTTCTCTTCTGAGCTTTTTCTCCCCTCCTTGCAGGGACACTGACCGTGTTGATCAAACGTGGTGAGCATTTGCAACAATCTGCCTGTGGTGTCTGCACATCTACAATAACTTCTCCACACTAACTCTTATCATTTCCCCCTCTCTGCACTCACTGGGGTGAAGCCTGGGGCCTGGGGTGCACGGGCAGGCAGAGGTGGACTTGAAGGGGATGGATTCAAAGCAGCTGAGGAGAGGCCATCAAGGGTGGGTCAGGCTATAGCCATGTGCTCCTCTCCTGATCACAGAGGTCAGCCAGGCCGTCTTGCTTGTGACAAGAAGTAGTGCTTCTTGTCTTCTGGTCTTGTAGGGGAGCCAATTGGATTTTCAGAGCTATTTATTTTGGGTCAGTGATTCACTGAGATGCCAGAATAATGCTAGTAATTTCCAGGTCAAACAGCATCACTGCTGCTTTCTCCCTTCCTCCCCCCACCACCCCCGCCACTTTTTTTTTTTTTTTTAAAGAGACCAGAACTGAACAGAGGTGATCTTTCCAGAGAATTGTTTTAGCATGGAAGACGTTAGGGAAATACTCCACTTAGCGTCTTTTAGGGTCCTCTGAAAGAAGTCAGATAGAAAAGCATCAGCCAGGTGCAGTGGCTCACGCCTGTAATTACAGCACTTTGGGAGGCTGAGGTAGGCAGATCACCTGAAGTCAGGAGTTCAAGACCAGCCTGCCCAACATTGTGAAACTCCACCTCTACTAAAAATACAAAATTACCCAGGCATGGTGGTGCATACCTGTCACCTCAGCTTCTTGGGAGGCTGAGGCAGGAGAATCGCCTGAACCTGGGAGGTGGAGGTTGCAGTGAGCCAAGATCACACCATTGCACTCCAGCCTGGGCAATAAGAGCAAAACTCCATCTCAGAAAAGAAAAGCATCAAATTCATGTCAGGCTTTTGAGCTGAACTCCAGCAGGGATGTTAAAGAAGTGTAGCTGTTCAGAAATTTTTCTGTGTAACTACAGGTTTTTGCTGACTCATGCTTTTTAGAACTAGTTATGAAGTACTTACAACATTCTAGAAGATGAATTTTGTGTTTTTCTTTTCTGTCTTTCCATTGCCCCATGTCCCCCCTTTCATTTTGTGGTATTCTTTTGTTCCCAACTGGTCTTCAGTCTTCTCTCCTCCTGTGCCTAAGTGATCCGTAATCCAACAGTGGGTTTGCATTCCGAACAGCATAAATGAAAAGTTAGAGAGTGATCCTGGCTAAGAAGCTGCCTTCCCTCAGTCTTTGGTGGGCTATGTCAGGCTCCTTGGGATTTCTTGTTCTTAGGCTCATTGGGATTGATTTGTACCTCAGGGCCCAGGAAAAGTAGAGTTGTAAGGTGGGCAGAAACTCATTCTTTGCCAGTTCCCTTTCCTGTTGGCTCTGATGGGCATCCGTCTGGGGTTGCAGGCCTGTGCTGCACAGATGCCTCAGAATCCAGCTTTCAGGAGAGGAGGAGAGGGAGGCCTGGGGCCTGAGTGCATTCTGGCCTTCTGGTAGAACTCTGGTTTTCCCTGGAGATGCATGGGTTGGGGAGTGAGCCATAATTGACTGACACGTATCTAATAAGGGGGTGTGTGTGCACGTGTGTTCATCTGTGTTCTTGTCCTCCCATCTCTCCTCTTTCACCCTCTGAGCATGCATCACAGGCTGCTTGTCCCTGGCGTTGCATGCTGCCAGCAGAGCAGTCCAAAATGGCAACAGTCTATCTACCATGTTTCTGCCTTTGATTCTCTGGAGAAGTGGCCGTTGGGCAAGGTTCCTTACTCCCCAGTGAGGCTGGGTAGTTGTTTCTCTTGTTTGAGGAGCCTGGCCTTTGTGATCACAAGCTACACAGAGGGCATTGCCTAGGTTGGTGTGGCCACTGGGTTCTCCTGGATCAGGACTTAACCCATTGTTAGGCCTATGCATTCTCACAGATCTCTCTTGAGCAGCATTCTTCTGTATACCTGGTACCCTTGAGTCAGTGGTGAGGCAGCCAAGTATCCTTGGCCCTGAAGTGAAAATGACATGTGACTCTGCTAGGTAGGGACACCCTCCCTACCCAGCTTGTTCCTGGGCTAGAGAGATGAAAGGTTTGATCTCAAGGAGCTCCAGCACATGCAAATTACACACAGCAAACTTTGTCTTTTGAAGTTGGTTTCCCTACCGCATACCTGCTGGCCAAAACTAACATTGTTCTGTTTCTTCTCATCTCAAGGAATTGTGGAAACGTATTCTGCTCCAGTTGTTGTAACCAGAAGGTTCCAGTTCCCAGCCAGCAGCTCTTTGAACCCAGTCGAGTATGCAAGTCTTGCTATAGCAGCCTACGTCCCACGAGCTCCAGCATTGACCTTGAACTGGATAAGCCCATTGCTGCCACTTCCAACTGAAGCTCAGTGACCTGGGTGGGCAGTGGCCAAGCTGCTGTTCCTATGACAGGCCCACACAGCCTGGGCAGACCAAGAGGCCCGTGCACTTTGGAATGGGGGCATGGAACCACCTGTACAGAGTGACAGAAATTTGGGATGCACCACTGGATTGTAGATTGATTTTTATTTCCTGTCCTTACTACTCTCTCCCTACCTTTTCCATCCTCCTTCTTTGCCTTCAAAAAAGGAATCTCTCCCTTGGTTGTCTTAATTTTTTTTTGATGGAAGACCAGGGGTTGCCAGGCCTGCTTAACTGCCGAGCTGCCTGCTGTCAGGTGACACCGAGGGATGGCTTGTTTCTCCTGGGAGGAGAATTGTCAGAGCCAGGAGTATGGGGATCTGAGACCGTGAGCAGGGAAGAAAGCCAGTGCTAACATGCAACCATTCCTCACGCCACTGCCACATCAGAGCTGGTTGGGAACCCTTTGCTGCTGGGGAGGCTGGAAGCATATTCCCCAAGAGCACTGCCCAGGGCATCATCTCCTTCCTGTGAGGAGCTGAGCCAGTCCTCTCACAGATGGATAAATGAGGCTGATGTTTGGAGGGAGGGGCACACGGTAAATGGCATCCCCTTAGGCCCCTCTTTGGGAAAGGAAAGTGGGTGCTCCTTTGAGGCAGGTGAGGGGCTGAGAGTAGGTAGCCATCATGTTATTCCCCGTGGGATTCCATTTTTAACTTGACCCAGATTGTCTTGGGCCCCCTTTGCTTTCAGGGGGCTGCTTCCCTGGGCCAGGCTGTGTAGCACTTCCCACCCTCAGGCATGAGTACAGACTGGCCAAAATAGTTATGCACTCAAGGCCAAAGCCTGCCCTGAGCCTAGATACACCTGGGTCCCCATTCTGGGGCCTGGTCCCTTAAACAATCTCTTCTTCAGCCAGCACAGGGAAATCCAGACTCAGGGTTCCAGAAATCCCCCGTTCCCAAACCAAACCAATCATGGATCTTCCCTTTAAGGGGTAGAATCAGCCTTTAGAGTTCCCTTTAGGAAAAGGGAGCAGGTCCTCATACAATCAACCTTTCTCCTTCTCTTCTTGGAACAGGAAGAAGGGCTGAGCAGTCCCCCTTCCCCACTCCTGGCTGTCTTGAGTGGGCACTTCTCTGGCTGCTGTCCAGCAGTGAAGGGCCACTTGGTGACTTTGTAGGGTTCCTTAGAGAAGTGACATGGCCTTGAGGAGATTCGGGGCACCTTTCCTCAGTGAGCTTTGATATGGTCCAAAAACAGCCTTAAATCAAGAATATTTGTGGAGGTGGGTGTGGGGAAGGTTGGAGAAGAGGTAGGTTTGTGCTTTGTAATCTTGGCATCCATGTTTTGTGCCTGCCCTCCCTCTTGGGGAGGCCATGCTTGGCTCTGCTGAAAGCTGCTAACTGGTGACAGGGTGGATCATGGTGAGGACTAGGGGTAAGGTCAGGGAATGCTTAAGCTCTGGCCTTGCCCTGTGTTGCTCTTCTCTTTTGGTAGCAGTTCCCTGACCAAGGGCAAGCTGTGTCTCAGGAAGGTGGCTTCTGTGCGTGCCTGGGTGTGTTACGGCGTGGCCCAGAAGGCTTCCCTGGTGTTCTCAGTTCAGGCAAAGCCCAGAGCATCTGAGCATGTCTCTGACTTCCAGTGGCAACAGGTTGCTCAGAGTTTGAGTGTGGTGAAACAGGGTGTAGTTCTTTACCACTTTCTGTGTCATCTGGTCGTGCAGGTAGGGGAAAAGTTGGTCTAATTGAAGATTGTGCAGTTCCTAGTGACAGGTGCCAAGAGGTTATGATACGGGTTTCTTGGGTCTGATGTACAGTGTGAATAAATGCTTGCAGCTCTTAGCTCTTTTTTGATCAATGAAGCACTTTTTTATTAATATTTTCCTTTGTTAAAGGAGGAACCGTAACTCTCCATAGCTGTACATATAACCCTTTTCTCCTAAAGAGGAGTCAGTGCTCCTATATTTTTCATTTTTTGTCAAAGCAAGAAGTAAATACTTTAGAATTGTTAAATATATAAATAAAGTGAATAAAGTTGAGTGTTCCACATGGTAGCATTTGCTAACACTTCCTAATTCTTCACCCTGTGGTTTATCCCCCCCCTCTTCGTCCCTTTTCCCTCTCACACATAAGTGTTTGAGGGCCTGCTGGGAAACGGACCTTTGGCAAAAGAAAGCTACAGATAGCCTTCCGACTCTAGACCTTGGCAAGGAGTCTCACCATGATGTCCAAGCACTGAACGCATTTCCTCAGTGATTTTGCTCCTAAAATCTCCCAGGCTAAAAGAGGGCAAAGCAGTCAGGCGTCTGACCTGGCAGCTGTTCCTTCTCCTCTGAAGAGTGGCACATCAGTAGTCATTACAACTACCTCTCGCCTCTAGGCTCCATTTTTAGCCGCTGCTCTGATTTCAGGGCAGCCAGTACTCTGGCCCCTTTGGTGGGGGAGTGGAAGGAGGTGTGGGGTAGGGGTGAGAAAATGCTTCTGCCTGTTGTTCTTGAAGGGTAGACTATGGGTGGGCAGAGAAAACTGGGGGCAGAAATGGAATTAGATGTGATTGGCTTATGCAGTCAACTAGAGGTCTCCTTCCCACCCTCTCCACACAGAGGAACCTCTGCTCCTTAGCTCTTACAGCAGGGCTGTGGCATCTAGTCACTTCAGTACTAGTTCTTGCTCTTCACAGAGATAGAGTTTTCTATCCCCTACAGCGCTGTTGGGCATCCCTTCCATCACATGGGTCTGTGGGTGAGATATATTATGCTCTTCCTCCCTTGGGAAGGTTGGTATTGAGGGTTGCCTGGCTCCAGAGTCACCAGCCCAGCATCTGTGGTGAGTTGGCTAGGATCCAGAGAGTGGCCTGCTCAGAGCTCCCCAGAGGCCTTCACTCTTTGGGGCAGTCTCTCTAGGGTCACTTTCTGAATGTACCTTCTACCTAAAGAACACAAACACAGAAAGCTAGCTAAGCTGGTTCTAGTATGAAAGCTGTAAGTGCCACCCAGCAGGCATTTGAAAACAAGAAATAATTCTTCTGTGGAAGGAGAAAGTGCCATCTCAGCCACCCTCAGTCCGCCAGGGAGCCCAGTCTGTGCATTCAGATGAAATTGTGAAAAACATGAGTGTGTGCCATGGCCAGCGTGTCTACACACAGCCACTATTGTTCCTGTGGGCTAGCCCCCAGCAAATTAAAACACTGGCACAGCCCAGCAAGGCCGTTATGAGCTCCTAAATGGAAAACTTCTCTGGGAGTAGGAAGATGAAGAGCCAAGATACTGGTGAGGCAGGTGCAGTGAGGATCCAAGGCAAGGAATTGCCCTGAGGGAGGTGGCTGCATATGGAGAAAGGGAGATCTCTGTGGGCAAGGCCGGCTTGCTTGAGGCTGTAGGGGGAATTTGGTCTGAAGCAACAGGGCACGAACTGTGACTTTGAGCTGCCAGGTTGTCTTCATCTCAGAACTTTCCTATCCTGGCACTCTAGTTACCTTTCTTCTATACATTGGCCTCAGTAACTGCAGTCCAAAACAAGTTACAGCTGCCTTAATCCACTGAGATTCTCTGTGAGGGTGTGCAGAAAAGTTTTCCTCTAATTTGCATATATGCAAACTCTTACTTTTCATGTTAGCAAAGAATATTCTATGAGTTAGAATGTTATTGTGGTAGATGTAAAGGAGAATGAACAGAAGGTGCTGGAGGACCTGTTAAATGATCTCTGGCTGTTAAAAAACATCAAGATAAGAATTAAGGGTATATCCTGATATACTTGGCTGCTTGCACATGAGGCTAGGAGATCCCATGCCTGTTGAAGTTAACTCTAGCCCTGACCTCTGTTGATCTTTTAAGAAATGAGGGCTGATTTGAAGGTGCTGTTGCAGGATTTCATTTAGCTGCTCCCGGTTCAAGTGACCTGTCCTGAGGACTGCAGCTGTATCCACCTGATTGCATGAGGTGAGGGCTAACAGCAGAATTTAAAGTGGGCCCTGGGCTGTGGAGCAAAGTGACTATCCATTTGGAGTTTTGTATAACGTGGCAGGAGTCCCAGCTGTTTAATTTCCAAGAAAGTTGTTCTAAGTTGAGGTTTCTGACAAGATTTCTCAAGGGCAGGACCAGATATGTGAGAGACTTCTAGTTCAGAGCTGACCCGTCTAAGCCTCTGACACTTAAACACAAGTCCTGCTGTACCCAGCACACAACTGCACTGAAGCCTCGTTCCTCTCGGCTGTTGTAGAGTTCATCTGCTGCATGCTCTGTGCAGATACCAGTTGCCTCCCTGCTTGAACAGGCCTCTCCTAGGCTAGGCAGGTGTTC
Organism: Rhinopithecus roxellana; assembly: GCF_007565055.1. Classification (NCBI taxonomy): domain Eukaryota; kingdom Metazoa; phylum Chordata; class Mammalia; order Primates; family Cercopithecidae; genus Rhinopithecus; species Rhinopithecus roxellana. Next base: position 20,533,401 of record NC_044561.1, on the reverse strand, counting down.
ACAGGCATGAAGTTCTGGGCAGGGGAAGGGCATCTTCTGAAATGGGAGTTACCAGGTTTTTAAATGCTGCTATCCTTTTATTTACCATTTAAGGTCTTTTCTATCATATCTAAGTTATAGTCAGTTTTTCTTACAGTGCTCATAGCAGTTGTATTTGAATTGTATTTTCAGTGAAATTTGTTTTACATTGGCATTTAAAATTGGCCTTTAACAGCTTCCCAACTGGCTTATAAGATTTTTTTTTAATGAAAACATAACCCATGAGGCTCAGATGCTGTTGAAGAAATAAACAGTATGTTGCTGCTGACAGTAGTGCTTGCCTGTTGTAACAGCATTGATTCTGCTGTAGCCTCGATGAACATTTAAGTTGAATAAATCCATCATTTTCACCCACAAACAGTTGCTGAGCCCCTGGATTTGGGTTGTCACTGTGGTTCTCCTGCCTGTGCTGTAATCCAGTGTCTTGGGTGCAGAGTATAAATCATAAATCAGCTCAGCCTCTTAGGAGAGGGGCTGTCAGTGAGGAGGGGGCAGTGAGGGGGGGTCACTGTCTTCCAGAGGTAGGGTACATGAATTCCTGATGTTTAGAGGTGGAAGGGACCTTAGATATCTACTTCCACGGTTTTCATACTGTCCTGTGGGGCCATCAGCGAGAGGGAGCCTCCAGACCCATTTAAAGCTTTATTAGATTTAAAAGTTAAGATCTGGTATGAAGAAAGGTTTTGTTTCTTAAAATAAAATGTCTGAAAATCACTAATCCAATCTCCTCCTTTTTCATTGAGGAAACTGAGGCTCAGAGAGGGCCAAAGACATCCAGATTACCAATGAGTTAACAGCAAAATTTGAATAAAAGTCATTCTTGGCCAGGCACGGTGGTTGCTGCCTGTAATCCCAGCACTTTGGGAGGCCGAGGTGGGAGGATCACTTGAGCCCAAGAGTTCAAGACCAGCCTGGGCAATGTGTTGAGACCCATCTCTACAAAAAAATATAAAACAAACCTGTCTCTACAAAAAATATGAATAAACCAGCCGAGCATGGTGGTGCACTCCTGCAGTCCCAGCTACTTGGGAGCCTAAGGTGTGAGGATCTCTTGAGCCTAGGAGTTCCAGGCTGTGGTGAGCCATGATTACGCCACTGCACTCCAGCCTGGGCAACAGAGGGAGACCGTCCCCCCCCGTCCCCCCCCCAAAAAAAGGGAAAATACTTTCCCGACTCCTAATCCTCCTCTTGTGCTCTTGGGCCTCCAGAAAGCCTTATGTAAATAGCTGTATTGGTTCTCGTTGAAATCTCGGTGAGGAGCTAAGGTAGTTGCCATCACAAGGCTTGAATTGTGAGCCCTTCTCCCTCTTAATCAAAATGTTGTGAGTCTAATCCAGTGTTTTTGTTTTTAACTTTTCAAATACATAAAAACAAATGATATGTTATTAGCATGAATCATAAAAGTTTGAGTCATAACATCTTAAATCAGTGGGCTCGGGGAGGGAGCATTTTTCATTAGTGCAGATAGGTTCATTGTGAACTGTCCCAGCATCCAATTTATTTCTGGATTTTTAGTTATATAATATGGGGGAGTTTTATTTTTAAAAATTTGAGTTTTATAGGTAAGTGGTTGCAAATGGTAGTAGTCACAGCTTGCCTGCAATCTCTTGTTGACAAAACTGAAGTAGATGCCTGAAAAAAGGGATTAATAGAATATCTAAAACCTGCTTTCAGTCTTTATCATCCATATATCAGATAAGAGACACCCAAGGATTTATAAGCACTAGAATTACTCTATGCTCAGGGCCACCAGGATTGAGTTGGCCCTGGGCCTAATGATCACAGCACTAAGCTGGTGCCCTCTCAGTCAGTGACCCCTGCAAAGGCCACACACACACAGCAATGCAGACTGTACAGTGAAGTCTCAAGCAGCCTCATTGAATGTGTTTTAAGCCTTTGAGTGTATATAGTTTAAAAGATGGTTATTAATACTTATGACGTTATTAATATCAGGACAAATTCTGTGGAAGCACTGCCACAAAAGTTGGTTTGAAAACCACCAGTTTGGTGGAAAGCACCTGTGTTTTAGAGCCCACAGACCTGGAGTGGGATCCTAGCCCTGCAGCAACAGCCAAGTTGCTCGTTGGTGTATGATGAGGAACTCGGAGACATTTCCTCATCTGTAGCAGAGCACTTGGCATATAAATGGAGTGGGAAGGTGGGGGCCTAGCAAATGCTCTCCTCCCCACTGTCCCATGAAATGAGATAGCATTTCTGTCTCTGGCTTCTAGCTGGCATTTGGAACAATCAGAGCCAGGCAGCACTTCCATTCCACTGTGTGTTGAAACTAGACCCTGCTCTGGCTTCCACCTTACAGGGGAAAACATTTGACTTTGAAGCATTCCAATCTGAGTTTTGCACTAAGTTACAAATGCATCACTAGCTGAAGAAGACAAACTAAAGTTCATATATGTGTTTTATTTTTATTTATGTTGAGACAGTGTCTCACTTTGTTACCCAGGCTGGAGTGCAGTGGCGTGATCTGGACTCACTGCAACCTTTGCTTCCCAGATTCAAGTGATTCTCCCACCTCAGCCTCCTAAGTAGCTGGAATTACAGGCACCCGCCATCATGTCCAGCTAATTTTTGTATTTTTGTAGAGACAGGGTTTTACCATGTTGGCCAGGCTGGTTGAACTCCTGACCTCAGGTGATCTGCCCGCCTCAGCCTCTCAAAGTGCTGGGATTACAGGCTTGAACCACTGTGCCTGGCCTCTTATATGTGTTTTGTTTTGAAATTAACATTTTGTAAACAGATGGTGGTCTGCATGTGCACCGATGCTGTACAAGTGTATGGAACCAATGGGAAGGGAGTGTGGAGAGAAACTGTTGGGGTTGAGGCAGCATCTAAGAACGCCTGAGTCCTGCCATGTCAGCAATCCCGCAAAGACAGGGCCTCACTTTGTTAAACTGATGAGTTTCAGTTCATGACTAAAGACGAAGCCAGAAGCTGCAGACTAGCTTCGCAGGCTGAGGAGTGGGGAAGGTGGAGCCAGGTGGACCTCACCTCTGCATCACAGAGGCCTGGGTCCAGGCTATGATGCTCTTAGCATCTCTTTAAGAATAAATCCCAGAGCCCAAAGTTGGAAGAGGAAGTGGAGGCCTTGCAGTTCAGATGGCCCTCCCCACCCTCTCCAATGACAGAGGAGCCCAAGGTTGCCGAACGTATTTAAGACCATGTCGCCTGAGTTCAAATAGACATGAGTTAGTAAGTGGTTGCTGCACTTTGCCAGTTGGAAGATCAAGCCTTAGAACTGGAGGTTCTTTCAAGTCCCCCAGAAAGTGCTGATACCCACTGGCATACACTTTGGAAGTCCCTGTCAGCCCTTGGGACATAACTTGCATCCCCTGGCCCCTTCGGGGTGCTCTGATTCTTTCCATTCTCTTTCATCTGATTCAGTAATGTTAGCTGCTGCCTTATTACTGCCTAACTAGAGTCTCCTAGTGTTGTAAAGACAGTAAGATGTCAGCTTGCCAGCCTCTATTACTGGGATGAGGAGATGGAAATGGAAACCATGAGAATGGTGTGCCTCTCGACAGTTGCCACTGACCCCTGGAGAGGAATCCTAGTTGGGTTGGGAGAAGGGGGGTGGGCTTGAACTCTCTCTGCCCCCTTACTTTTGGAGCAGCAGCATCCCCCCAAAGAGCTGAGAGGTCACTCCCTGGGCTAAGCAGCCTGAGCTAGTGCCTCTCCACAGACAGGATGGTTCACAGCCCACAAAAGGGAGCAGCTGCCTCTGGAAACCATGTACATCCTAAGAGCCCCTCCTGCAGCACCCTCCTTAGGTTGATTCAGGGAGGGAAGCTGTGGGAGGAGTTGGGGAAAAGCCCCGGAGCAGTGCTTCCTCTCTCCTTGCTGCACCAACATCTTGGAAGCTTGGTGGAGGTGGGGACACAACTGTTACCAGTAGTGCTGCTCTTCCTCCTGTCCCACACCCCCACTTTCTCTTCCCCTTTCCAAATAGTTTTAATGTGATCGCCTGGCGTTGGAGACCCTCGGCACCACTGCACATTCAGGCCAGTAAGCAGGTCAGGCCCATGCAGGCACCGGAGGTGGCAATGCCCAAGAGGCCATCCTGCAGGCACTAGCTGGAGATGTCAGTGCTGAATGACTCCAAGGAGATTGTTTCCCTTCTGAAAAAGAAGCACACAGCTGGGCGTGGTGGCTCACACCTGTAATCCTAGCACTTTGGGAGGCCGAGGCAGGGTGGATTGCCCGAGCTCAGGAGTTCGAAACCAGCCTGGGCAACACGGTGAAACTCTGTCACTACTAAAATACAAAAGAAAGCTGTAGCTAGGCGTGGCGGCGTGCACCTGTAGTCCCAGCTACTCAAGAGGCTGAGGCAGGAGAATTGCTTGAACCTGGGAGACGGACACAGTGAGCTGAGATCATGCCACTATACTCCAGCCTGGGCCACAGAGCGAGACTCCGTCAAAAAGAAGAAAAAAGAAAACACCGTTGCTTTTGCTGAAGTGGGCACAGGCCAGACCTCTAGCATCTGAGCGCTTGCAGTGCTGCAGGAAGTGCTCTCCTGGCACTCCCTTGTCCTGCCAAGAAGTGGGGACAGTAAGGGACTTTAAGCAACCCAGTACGTGAACCTCTTCATTTACAGAAGCATTTTGGAGGCTGTTTTCACTATACAAAAGGTTCTATAGAACTTTCCAATTGTATTTTGCATTTTAAAATATACTGTTCATTAACATAATATAAAAATATACACAAGGCCGGGCACAGTGGCTCACGCCTGTAATCCCAGCATTTTGAAAGGCCGAGGGAGGCGGATCACTTTAGGTCAGGAGTTCAAGACCAGCCTGGCCAACATGGCGAAACTCCATCTTTACAAAAAATTAGCCAGGCAAGGTGGTGGCGCCTGTAGTCGGGAGGCTGAGGCAGGAGAATCTTTTGAACCTGGGAGGCGGAGGTTGCAGTGAGCCAAGGTCGTGGCACTGCACTCCAGCCTAGGTGACAGAGCAAGACACCATCTGAAGAAAAAAAAAAGTGTACACAATTACAAGTGAAATTCCCACTTGTGAGAGGTAACTGACTCACCACCTTTAGTGAGTTGTCTTGGTTTTGTTTTTTAAAATACTCTGCAACAAAGCTTTATTTGTTTTTGTTGTCTGTTACAGAGTAAGCCATGGTGTAGGTTCTTCTGCCAGAAATTCTCACACTTTTGAAGTTAGGGAACATAAATGGTTCAGTAAGTGACACAATGACAGCCAGAATAGATGGCCTGGGGCTTTGTCCCACATCCACCATGGCCTCAGCCTTTTTCTTTCAACTTTGTTTGGCTGGCTCCTTCCTCTGTCCCTAAAGGTGTCCAGTCCTCCGCCTGCAAAGCAAATTCTTTCAAGTCTCTGCCTCCAGCAAGTACCCTGTCTTGCTCCTTCCCTTCACTGTGAAACGAATGGAAAGAGTGGCCCCTAGTGCAGGGGTGAACGCTGATGCCAAGTTTGCCCTCCTGTCCCTCAACCCCAAGTAGGAAGTTCACCTCTTATTTCCATATTGTAATTGAATTCCGACACCCCACCAGCCCTTCCTGGGACTGGGGGAAGCTCCATCATCAGTCTATTTATGACACTCAGTCGTAGGAAGCCCTGACCTTGGTTAGACAGGAATGGGCCAGAGCACCCAAAGCCACTGGGCATGGCTTCTGTGTGCTGCCCCAGGTGAAGGCAGAGGGGCCTCTGCCTCTCCTTACCTGGGACTACCAGATCACCCATGCCAGTCACATGTCTTCCGGGTCACCCTGCTGTCCTCCAAGGCACCTCATGCCCTCAGAGGGCCCTGCTGATGCCTGAAAAGCCCAGATCAAGCTGAGAGCAAGAGCCTGGCTGTCTGTTCAGGAATCCTCTGCTCTGTTCTGCCTTGGTACTCTGTCACCCCTCATTGGTGAGGACCGTAACCAATATGTACACAGGGGGTCTTGGCTTCTGACAGCTCTGGATATGCCCTGTGATGCCTTCATGTAGTAAGTCATTGAAGACTAAGTATCTATACAGGCTTCACTGGTGACTCACACATGTTCCCCTCCACCATTCCATGAAATGACATGGCACTTCTGTCTCAGGCACTGTTTGCTCTCAAGAATGTGCTGCCTGTTAGGGAAGAGGATCAGGCAGATAAATACATACCCTCATCCAAAAAGAACAGGACCTGAAAAAGCCTCTTAGAGACAACCCATTGAAAATGGAGACCAGCGTTTCATACAGCACATAGTGAAAAAGGTTTGATCTGAATTTAATCTTGCAAAATGAATATATTATTGAAATAAGTATCTTTTGAATTGACAAAAATTATATATAATATACAGTATGTTTTGAAATATGTATATATTGTGGAACGGTTAAATTGATCTAATTAACATACGCGTTACCTCACATACTTATTTTTTTTATGATGAGAAACACTTAACATCTACCCTCTTAGAGATTTTCAAGAATATAATACATTGTTATTAACTAAGTCACCTTGTGGTACAATAGAGCCCTTTCACCTAATCCTATTTAACTGAAATGTTGTATCCTTTAACCCGTATCTCCCACTGTTTTGTTAAAAAGTATGTTTTAACACAAGGTAATTGCAACTATAGGCTAATTCTTTGTTGTTGTTGTTATTGAGACAGGGTCAGTCTCCCTCTGTCACCAGGCTGGAGTGCAGTGACACGATCTTGGCTCACTACAACCTCCGCCTCCCGGGTTCAAGAGATTCTTGTGCCTCAGCCTCCTGAGTAGCTGGGATTGTAGGCATGTGCCACTATGCCCAGCTAATTTTTGTAGTTTTAGTAGAGGTGGGGTTTTGCCATGCTGGCCAGGCTGGTCTCAAACTTCTCACCTTAAGTGATCCACCTGCCTTGACCTCCCAAAGTGCTGGGATTACAGGCATGAGCCACCACTCCTGACCAGGCTAATTCTTAAAAATAATATTTTAGGTGTATTTCCCTCCCCAAATTATATGATTATACAATAGGACATCATTTCATGTTTGATTTTCTACAGTGTAACCAATCACAGGATCATTTTAGGAAAAGTTAGTCAAGGGCTTCCTCAGTTTCCCTCTTAAATCCTTTAGTCTTTGATATTCACATCGTCCCCCTAGGAAGCACCTAATTGGTTAGACATGTCACCTTCCCCTTCATTTGTTAATGGACCTACTCTCTGAGATCCTTATTTGCCAATGGCTACACTCATCTGAGCATCTGGCCAACAACACATTCACCAACTGTGTGAAATTCTGCATATTTTACAAAACTTAAATTGTACTTTGATACCTGTTTTGTTGTATTTTCAACATCTCACAATCCATAACAGAGAGGAAAGTTGGGCTATAGTGGATGGAGAGTATGTTAAGGAGGGAGAGATGTTTAAGTGGAGAGTGATTTTTCTAAGTGGTTGAGTTGTGTAGAGAATACTTTTCATGTCTGATGATTTTAGCGTTCTCCACAACTAGTGGCCACAGAAACTTGGATACTGACTAGTTGGAGTTATAGCTCAGAGGAAGAAGACAGTACATGCACGTCTGAGCAAGGAACCTGCCCCTGGAGGGATAGCAGTGACATCAACACATGGCAATATGATGAGGTCAAGGTGAGTCAAGACAAGAGGGTGGGTTTCAGGATCTGAGCCAGAGTGCATGGGTTAGTGAACAGGAAAGGCAGGAAATATTTGTTAAAAGCTTAGGCCAAAAAATTCTCCTATGTCAGGCCAAACACTGGTCCCAATTCTATAGGTATTTGAGGTTTCTGAACAGAGAATGGAATGAGATGATAATAGTATTTGTTATGGGCTAGGACTGTTTGAGTACTTTCCATGAATAACACATTTAATTCTCCTGTTAACTTGGCGAGGTACTGTCATAGCCTCATTTGAAACTAATATGACTGAGCCAGTAGAGCTGTTAAGCCCCTTGCCCAAGGTCACCCCGAAAGTTGAAGCAGCAGAGCCATGGTTTTCTGAATCTGGGCCCTCTGCCTCCTGAGATCATGCTTTCAACCGCTGCGCTACCCAGTCTCTCCTGGGCCCAGGCTGACTGGAAATGTGTGCTGGGAGGTGAGGCAAGATGAGGTGGAAAGAGCAGTAAGAGGCCACCTGCATGATAAAAGGCCTAAACCAGGGCAGAGAAGAGTTCAAGAGCAATTCCAAAGAACACTGCATGTTAAAGTACTAGTGCTGTTTCATTGGGTTTACACAGGACTGTTTCTTTCCAAAACTCAGTAAATCATGCATGAAGCAATCACCATTACAAGAAGGAATCAGCTGCTCATTAAAATTCACTGTTTCAGCCGGGCATGGTGGCTCATGCCTGTAATCCCAGCATTTTGGGGGGCTGAGGAAGGTGGATCACCTGGGGTCAGGAGTTCGAGACCAGCCTGACCAACATGGTGAAACCGTGTCCCTACTAAAAATACAAAAATTAGCCGGGCGTGGTGGCAGGCGCCTGTAATCCCAGTTACTCAGGAGGCTGAGGCAGGAGAATTGCTTGAACCCAGGAGGCAGAGGTTGTAGTGAGCAGAGATCGCATCATTACACTCCAGCCTGGGCAACAAGAATGAAACTCTGTCTCAAAAAAATAAAAAATAACATAAAATTCACTGTTTCTCAGGAGGAGCTCCCTCAACTAAACAGCTTCCCTTCTAATGCAGGGACAAATTGGCACTTAAGATAAATTTGCAACAGACACCAGGGGGGTTAATGATCCTGTGACTGATTACACTATAGAAAATCAAACATGAAATGATGAAGCTAGAGCTCAGGGTCTGCCTAGGCAAGTGCCTGCTTGTGCACAGCTCTGTGCCACCCAGCAGACAAAGCCCTGACCCAGTGTTGTGAGACCTGTGTTCTAGCCCTCAATCACTTACGGGGTGGGGATTGACCACTCTACTGTGCTTTAATTTCTCACCTATGGGGATTTTTGTCCAATCTGCCCATGGGACTGTTGAGGATCCAGTGAGGAAGTAGATCATGTTTTCAAAGTCTGGCTGATCTACAGCAGAAAGAATGGTCCTGCCAAAGCTGGCACTTGAACATCTGTGGCTGATTCCCAGCACCTCACCTGCGTTCCAGTGTAGTCTCCATGGGAGGTGGCGGGAACCCTGTTTGTCTGCCACACAACCTGCCAGCTCCAAGGCAACAGCATCTCTCCTCTTACCCATATCTGCCAAACCCAAGAGAAGAGAGAAATATGTCAGGTCTCTCAGAGTGTGGGAAGGACTCTTGGCCATCTCCAGCCAGGACAGTCCCCAAAAAGAAATACTGGGGTTGGGGTGTTGCCAGGGACAGGTTTTCTGGCAAGGATAGGAAGCTCTGCCCTTGGCTGCTGAAGCTCCGAGAGATGGGCTCCATGGGTGGCCTTGCTTCTAGCACAGGCAAGATCTAGGCAAGTGGTCAGCAGTGCAGACCCCCTCCCTTCAGGGCTCCAACCACCTTACCTCCATGTGGGCCAGTGTCTGGATGTGCAGCCAGTGATCCCTGAACTTCCCAAATACGAACCTCTTGATGGATGCCCATCCTGGGAAAGAAGTGACACTAGAGGTTGACTCCCTGGTCAATTTCTAGTGTTTCCTCTGAGCCCCAAGGGCAGTATTCTGCAATAAGCTGTCTTGTCTGGCCTCTCTTGCATATAACTGGTCTATACCCCACAGGGAATTGGGGTCAGGCAGCAGGTCCAGAGGATAGAGGTGCTGTGCCCATGCCTACTAAACATCCCGATTATGGCCTTTTGGGGAGTGTTCCCCGTCCAGTCTCAGAGTAGGAGCACACGTCCAAGGATCCCTCCAGGGCCCTTTCCTCTGTAGTACCCTCAACCCTGCTCTGCACTTCAGTAGTCCTGCTTGACCCACAGATCCCTCCCACCTGCTGTGCCCCCCATGCCCAGGGCTGCTTCTGTTGCTTCCCCCACCTTCCCTTCCAGCCCAGACTCCCACTCCCCTGCAAGCCATCCAGAAGAAGTCTCACACTAAGTCATGGAAAATGCACAAGCCAGAAACAGCACAACTGTCCATCCACAGGGCAAGGAATAAGGAACTTGTGAAAGTTATCCACAAACATCACATAGCAACAAATCAATAAAGTAGTTACATACAGCCCCATGGATGAATCTCACAGAATATTGAGTAGAAAAAAGAATAAAATATATGCTGTATGATTCCATTTTTGAGAAGTTCAAAACCAGGCAAAACGAAACTATTCTTTGGGGGTGTGAGGACATGGTAACTACAAAAGCCGAGGTCCCGGTGGTCTCTAGGTGGATGTGGAGAACAGGTTGGGGAGGATCTGGAGTGCTAGGGATGCTCCAGGTCTTGGAGTAGTGGGTTTATAATTCAGCAACCCCTACAGATATGTTTGATGTGCTTTTCTACTATATGTTATTTCATGAAAAAAAACCCTCGCACCCTGTCCCCCTGCTCTGCCTTGACCGGCTCAGGGCACGAACCCCCTAGTGTGCACACCTCTTACCCTGTTGGCCTCAGTGGCGAGCATTGGATGGGGAGCTTCCAGGGCCTAAGGACAAAGGGTGACCCACCACTCAGGAGTCCCACCTTTATTCCTTCCTCTGGGGTGTCTCCCTGTCCCAGGCTGTCACATCCCGGCCCCAGCCCCACTGTGTTCTCTGGGGAGTTTGGCTGTGTTGACCTGGAGCACCCAGTTTCCTGGCTTCCTTGGGTGGCCTTACCTGACCTAGGTCTGTTTCTTACAGAGGGATCTGCTCTGATGAGCCATTCCAGTGCCCCAGTTTAATGTAATATCTGGTGGGATAGTCTTGGTCTTTGTCATTTGTTTCTGTCACGTGGTCACCTGCTCACTTACTTACAATTAGGGGAAAGCTTACAGGGAGTCCATGCCTGGGAACGTTCGATTCTATGTGAGAATGTCAGTCACACAGCAAGGTGAACTCCTACTCCATGTCAGAGGCACCCTGGCCATGGAAACCAGGCTCCTTGTCCTCATGGAGAGGAGTGCTGAGAGAAGACAGGGAAGTGTGATGAGGGCTGCAGAGCAGGCTGGTGGCCTGTGGGAACCTGCCATGAGCAAGTCAGGAAAGGAAAGAAATGTTTCACTGAAGGCCTGAGGGATGGAGAGGGAACAAGAGGGAAGACGCTCAGCCATGTCTTCATTTCCTTTAGCCCTGACAACATGCTTTGTGATAGGTATTATGATTCTCATTTTACAGAGGTGGGAACTGAGGCACAGAGGGGTAAAGAGCCCAACCTAAGCTCACTCAGCTAACATGTGGCAGAATGAGGACTTACACTCCCGTCTCCATGATTCAGAAGCTGTCAGTGAGGAGGCTGCTGCCACAGCCATGGTCAGGAATTATGGTGATTTCACTGGTTATGGAGCAAAGAGATGTGTGGGCTCAGGAGAGGCACTGATGATAGAATTGATGTTCTATGGACTTGGGGAGGGATCAGAGACAACTCCCAGCTTCAGCCTTGATCAACTAGGTGGACAGTGATTCACATTCACCAAGATGAAGAAATGGGAAAAGCAGATTTGGAGGGAAAAAACATCATTCATCTAAATTTGATACATTCTACTTCAGTAGAAAGAAAAAAACAAAAAAAGAGAAAGAAATGGGTTGATTAAATGAAAACAAGATGATTCCATGCCTAGAACTCCCGCTGTATGCCACCCCTCCTTCAATCCCAGCATTCTCACACCCTTCGCCCTGCTTCCTTCCAGCGTCCTCATGTATACCTGTCCTTTCTGAACCTTGGGCCCTCCAATATCCAATGCCAAGCAGACTGCGTTGGAGAGAACCACCTAGAGGACACTGTCCTTGGCCACACCATTCACCACCTCACCCGTGCTTTCTCCTTCTCGGGGCAGAATTCCCTTCATCTTTCTAGTCCTGAGACCATTCTCTGCGTGCAGAGCTGGCTTTGTAGGTGTGCAGCCTCTGCAGTTACACAGGGCCGCACACTCAGAAGGGCCCACCTTCAGTTTAATGCTCCTCTGTTGCCGTCTTGAAGTTCCTAACATATTAAACAAAGGGCCCCACACTTTCCTTTTGCACTAGGTCCCACAAATTATATAGCCAGTCCTGTACATGTGTCTGTATCATAATGAGGCAAACCAACGTGCGGCAGCCTTTCCCATCCGTGGCAATGAACCTCATTTCCATCTAAGAAGTCCAACTGCTTCAAATCACAGGGAGACAAAGCAAAAAGAGGAGCTCAATTCTTTTGTTTCTATGAAATACAGTTTTATGTGTAGTTTTATGTTTCTTCCTGGATAATAATTTAGGAGGGAACCCTGAGGAACAGGATACAGAGATAACAAATTATGGGCCATTAACTGTGGCTAATTATTTCTTTATGGCTTAGAGTGGAGGCACATCTGAGTCACTCTGGCACTCACAGTTCCGGAAGGGTGGGGCTGCTTAACTACAACATTGGGCCAACATAGGGCCCGCGGGGAGACGAAGGGAGGAGCCATTTAGTGCAGGCTCGGCATCCCCAGTCCAGAACCCGAAAGGTTTTGAGAACCGACATGCTTAAAGGAAATGCTCATTGGAGCATTTTGGATCTCAGATTTTCAGATTAGGGATGCTGAACTATTAAGTATAATGCAAATATTCCAAAATCCAAAAAAATCCAAAATCCAAAACACTTCTGGTCCCAGCATTTTGGATAAGGGACACTCAACCTGTAATCTCAGCCTGGCTTCTGAAGCATAAAAGCATAGCAGCATCCAAACATGCAAATAAACTTATGTCCAACCCAAAGGTCTAGAATCTGGTTTGACTCTGTGGAAGAAAAGGATTTCCTGTTTCACAGAATCCTTTTGTTCCTCGCCCTTTTTACCCAGAGAGAGAGAGCCGCTTAGCATAAGTCGTGGAAGGATGACTGGGGACTGTCAGAACCCTCAAGAGAAAGGTTTGTTAGTCTGGTTTATGCTACATTTAGAAGAAGGCCCAGGACTGTTCCTACAGTCTAGACTGGAACGAGGACTCAGGGTAGGGGTAGGGTGGGTAGTGGATGGAGAAAGAGGAGAGTAACCAGGAAGAAAAATGGGTACCCAGGTATCCTCTGAGGGTGACTCGAAAGAGAGATCAAAAAGCAACTGACTGAAAGTCAAGAAACACTTTTGCCATCACCGTAATCCCTGAATGTTGAAGACTGACTGAGCAGGCTGTTTTCTTTCTGGTAATGGACAGTTCCTTCTAGACGCGGCAGAGTTACAATTCCATACTGTAATATGTTGGATAATGAGCCTTCAACTGGGTCTAAAATTAGGACTTTGACATACAAGAAAAACGTCTTCAGGCTTCAGGTTTTCGTTATCTGGTTTCTTTTGGATACTTTTTGCTCTTCTATCTATCCTCCAGAAAAGACCAAGCTGACCCACTCACTGTCAGCACCAAGAATGCTGTAAGGGTCACTGAAGACAAATTGTGCTGGTTTGGGAATAAGATAAAAGACAAACTCCTCTTTCCACAACTGTGTGCTAGCCCAGAAGTACCCTGGCCGCTTTAGTCATTTATTTTACCTCATTTGACATTGATCTGTGATATGATCAACATGACTCACCGGTGCCTAGAGATTCTCTAACTTGTTTTTCCTGGCCCTGTGCCCTTCTCAATACCCCACACCCCAAACTTCCTCCTCCTCCTTGTTACAGCTGGCTTGTGGGAAATGGGACTGGCCTGGGGCTCTCAAGAGTGGGCGGAGCTACCTCTCTAGCACTGCTCTCGAAAGTGGCTATTGTTTCTGAACTGAGAGCTCTACAATGAGCAGACACTGCATGCACTGTTCTTCTGAAGATTTAATCCATGTATCTGGACATTGCCCAAGAAGGCTCTTCCTTTAGTATGGTTTGTATGCTCATGTTCCAGTCTTCCTATTTCCTACCTGGAGAACTCTTGCTCTTCATTGATCCATTCATTCTTGGTGTGCTAACTTGTGTTTCAGCTGTGCCAAAATTAAGGATTAGGATTATCTTCTAAACAAAAAGGATGACCTCCTTCTCCTGCGTCTAGACCCTAAGGCATTTCCCTGCTCACTAATGGGATCAAGAGTATTTTCATCTGTTTATTGGCCATTGTGAATTTTTCTTTTTTCTTTTTTTTTTCTCTTCTTACAAAGAGGTATTATTGCATTTGGTCCACAGTTGTATTTCACATTATCTCATGGAGCAGGGCCCCTGGGTGTTGGTCCCTGTGCAATACTTGGTGGGGCATGTGGCCGGGGGAGATGCAGCCGTATAGCTGGTCAGGCCAAGAAGGGGAGGAGGGCTGGAGGCTCCTTAAAACCTACTGAGGGGCTGGGCGCAGTGGCTCACGCCTATAATCCCAGCACTTGGGGAGGCCGCGGCGGGCAGATTGCCTGAGGCCAGGAGTTCGAGACCAGCCTGGCCAACATGGCGAAACCCTGTCTCTACTAAAAATACAAAATTTAGCCAGGTGTGGTGGAGCACCTGCAGTCCCAGCTACTTGGGAGGGTGAGGCAGGAGAATCCCTTGAGCCCAGGAGGTGGAGGTGCAGTGAGCCGAGATCACGCCACTGCACTCCAGCCTGAGCAACAACAACAAAACCTACTGAGGCCACAGTGTGGGGAGTTAGCATGGAGAGGGGGTCAAGCTTAGCCCTCATACCTCAGAATTCCACTTCCTTGTACGGGCCTCACTTTCCCCACTGGGCCCCAGGGCAGGTCTGAGGGTCTGAGATCTGTTGGTCTGAGGTTACTAGGGAAATCCAGCCACTTGGGAGTCTGAGATATTTAGCATTGTGGCCAGGCCCCGTTTCCCAAGGGACTCATTTCCCAGCACCCTCTCCACTGTCCCCGCCCCATTCCTGGGGGACGAAAAATATATGTTTCTTTAGTTAATACGTCCTGAAACTTTAGTGGGTACAGAAACCACAAACTGATCAGCTGACAAAAGGGGGAAAAGGTGAGGCAAGCGGAAAACTTTGGGGACCAGTTCCCTCCAAGCCCAGGTCTCTTCTCCCTAGCACAGCTCGGCCCACAGCCTGGAGGTGCCAACAGGGACCCTCACCCAACACTTAGCGGGATACGGCCTTGACCCCTTCCCCCACAGCCGGGTGGGTGGCTCAGTCCTGCGAAGGACCAAGGCAAGGGAGAAAAAAGCCCTGCCGCCTGATCCCATGCCACCACTCACAGACCCTCGGTTGATTGTCAGCACTGAACAGGTTAAGAAAAAAAAGAGATGAAAACACAGAAAAACCCAAAAACCCAGACGGGGAGATGATGTGGGGAGAGAGCATGCTGGGAGACTCAGTAGCCAGCCTCCTCCTGGTAGTAAGGGGGATATTCAGGGACCTCCCCCGGGCCCAGGCAGTCGCCAGCGCCTGAGGGAGCCCCATCCGCCACTGTGCCTTGTGGGCAGTACTTGGGGTCATATATCTGCTGGCCCAGGCCAAGACCTGGCCACTCTGGTTGGCGCCCTGTGTGTAACCCTTCTGCAGGGACATGGAGGAGTTCTCACACTTGTCATTTCCCAGCTTGGGGTCATAGATGTGCCACCGTGTCCCGGGAGCCATCATGCACACCTGGCTGACACACTTGTTTGTACCCATCTGGACACTGATGATCGAGTGGTCCATGGGGGGCAGGATTTAGTTCTTGGGGTCATAGAAATGCCTCCTCGTGCCATATGCAGTCATCCCTGACTGGCTGGCGCATTTGTTGGTGCCCATCTGCAGCCCGAGGATGCACTGGCCAGCCTTCATGGGGGGCTGTTGAAGTTCCGCTCCTGCTTCTCCAGTACTTGATGCCAGTGTCCACCCCGCTCTGCAGCTCCTTAGTCTTGGCCTTCCCTGCCAGGGCAAGAAGAGACACCTGCAGCTGCAACCTCTAACAGGTCGTTGGCCTCGAACAGGTCCACAGGGTTCATGCCGTAGCTGACCATGGTCTTGATGAAGCTGGAGAGGTTTTCTAGCTGGTGCCAGTTCTGCATGGAGTGGTTGAGCTTGGGGACTGAGCCCGGCTGTAGCTTGTTCAAGAGTGTGCATAAGATCATCCCGTCCGTCCTTCCAGCCCTTCTGGAAGTCGGGGCTGATGGAAAGGCTGGTGAGTCCCTCAACCCAGCTGCGGAGCTCTGCCTCCTTCTGGGGGTCATATTTGGACAGAAGCCAGTTCTTGACCTCAGCCAACAGCCCGTATGAGGAGGGGCCCTTGCTGAACTGCGTGGAGCTCATGGCTAGCAGACGCGGCGGTGGGATGGGACTGGACAGGATGGGACAGTATCCGTGAATTTTTCATTCTTATCTACCCACTTTTATTAGGTTGCTTTTTCTTACTGGTTTATAAAAACCATTATATATTGGAGCTTTGAACTTTTTATTAAATGCAATGTAATCATAGGCTGTCACTTGTTTAAACTGAATTTTTTAGTGGCATCTTTGTCAGTTACTAAGCTACTGTCTCTCAGCTTCCAACCCACCTTTCTATATTCAGCTCTGGGATGCTGGAACTGAAACTGCAAAACTACAGTCCTCCTTAGCCAGCTGGCCTTCTGATAGGTCCCGCCAACAAGTGGAGCTAGAGAGAGACTCGAAGCCAGGAGGAGGGTAGAAGGAGTTGCTCCTTCCTGTTTTGCTTGATGCTCTAGTCAGTGTTGTTCTAGCATTGGCTTCTTACCATGAAGGTAGCGCTTG
Organism: Rhinopithecus roxellana; assembly: GCF_007565055.1. Lineage (NCBI taxonomy): Eukaryota > Metazoa > Chordata > Mammalia > Primates > Cercopithecidae > Rhinopithecus > Rhinopithecus roxellana. The sequence goes on along the minus strand of NC_044561.1, from coordinate 20,516,745 downwards.
GTTCCAGTTTCCAGCCTCTTGCAGCAGTCCCAGAATGATCCTCATTCCAACCCTTGGTGGTAACAGCCAGGTTATATCTGTGGTAGGCAGAATAATGGCTCTCCAAAGACATCCACATTCTCATTCCTGGAACCTGTTGAATATGTTATCTTAAATTGCAAAAGGGACCTTGCAGATGGGATTAAGATGAGGACTTTGAGATGGGAGATTATCCTAGGTAATCTGGGTAGGACCAATGTCATCACAAGGGTCCTAACAAATGTAAGAGGAGGGCAGAAGGGTCAGTGTCAGAGTGATGTGATGTGTGAAGGATTCAATCAGCCATTAAAGAGGAAAAGAGGAACGATAAGCCAAAGAATGTGGGCAGCCTCTAGAAGCTGGAAAAGGCAAGAAAATGGACTCTCTCCAAGGGCCTCCAGAAAGGCACACAGTCCTGCTGGCACCTTGATTTTGCTTAGTGAGTTCAGCCAAGAATGACTGTTGAGGTGCTGGGGAGCAGTGACCCCAGGGGCCCTGAGTTCTAGTATGATTCTGCCATTAACTAGCTGGCTTTGGAGACAGCATGGTCCCATCCTGAGCCTCAGTTTCCTTACTGTGTGCTGGGCACCATTATCTCACAAAACAAAGTGGGTGTTGATATTTCTCATCCCCGATGGCTTTAAAGAGGGAAATAAAATAATTAGATTTGTACTTCAGAAACATCACTTGGGCTGCAGTATTAAAAAATGGTTGGCTCTTTCAAGGCTTGGTTCACATTTTCCCTCTCCCACAAGTCCCCTCCCCACCCTGCCTAACCTCTTAGTTGGAGTCCTTGTCTACCTGGCGCTCCCCATAAAACAGAGAACTACATATACTGTAAACATCTTGAAATTGGACATCACATGTTTCATCCACATGTGCTCCACCAGACTAGGTCTATGCCAGGACTGATAAATGTGTGCAGAATTATCCTCTGCACTGAAAAACCATTTTCGTGGGACAGAGGAAGAAACAATTGAGCCACTCAATACTTGTTGGGGACTCAAGCCTTCTTTTGATAATGGAGTTTATCTGCAAGCCTCAAGGGGTGTACAATTAAGCACTGCAGGATGTATTTCCCCTAGCTCTGAAAGGTTCTGATCTGCCTTGAGTACTGATGTTGAAAAGGACTGTCTGGGAAACAGGCCCTGAGGCCAGCTTGGTTTATTGTCACTAGGCTTTAATCATATCCTACAAGTTGGAACCTGAGAGGATTCTTTTCACCTTGCACGATACGATGTGAGCTTTGCCGAGCTGCACTATTGATAAATGGGAAAGAGCAATAGTGACCTGCATTTTCTTTTGAGACTTTTGCCCATTAAATATATTCTTCCTTAGATCCAAGCAATTCAGTATTATGGAAATAAAAAGCTTTTGTTGAATACCTGTTCTATAATTTGAAGAGCAGTTCTCCTGTTTTCATAATTTAGAATAACTTGAAGAAAAAAGCCAAAATACCTATTATTATCTATGAAAAGACTGGAAAAGTTTTGTGATTTCTATAGAGTCCATAACCAAGAACAGTAGACCTAAGATATCCAGAGATTTCCCAAATAATTTTTTTTTTTTTTTTTTTGAGACAGGGTCTCACTTTGTCACCTAGGCTTGAGTGCAGTGGCATGACCATGGCTCACCACAGCCTTGACCCCTTGGGCTCAAGTGATCCTCCTGCCTCAGCTTCCCAAGTAGCTGGGACCACAGCTACAGGTGCACACCACCACACCTGGCTAATTAAAAAATTTGTTTTGGTAGAGATGGGGGGTTGCCATGTTGCCCAGGCTGGTCTTGAACTCCTGAGTTCAAGCAGTCCTCCTGCCTTGGCCTCCCAAAGTGCTAGGATTACAGACCTGAGCCACCATGCCTGGTCCCAAATAAATTTAAAAAGAATTTCACTGGGGATTAGTTAAAATATTCTGGGATTAATTTTTATTAATTTATTATTATTATTCTACCACACTGCCTCTGGTGGTATGGTGGGGACAGAGTTTGATTGAAAAGAAACAGGCGCGGTGGCTCACGCCTGTAATCCCAGCACTTTGGGAGGCAGAGGCGGGCAGATCACGAGGTCAGGAGATTGAGACCATCCTGGCTAATATGGTAAAACCCCGTCTCTACTAAAAATACAAAAAATTAGCTGGGCATGGTGGTGGGCACCTGTAGTCCCAGCTACTTAGGAGGCTGAGGCAGGAGAATGGCGTGAATTGAAGAGGCGGAGCTTGCAGTGAGCCAAGATCGCTCCACTGTACTCCAGCCTGGGTGACAGAGCAAGACTCTGTCTCAAAAAAAAAAAAAGAGAGAGAAAGAGAAAAGAAACATGAGAGAACTTTCTGTAGTGACAGTCATATTTTATAATTGGATGCAGGGGCTGGGCAGGGTGGCTCACGGGAGGCCAAGGAGGGCAGATCACCTGAGGTCAGGAGTTCAAGACTAGCTTGGCCAATATGGTGAAACCCTGTCTCTACAAAAAATACAAAAATTAGCCAGGCATGGTGGCGCACACCTGTAATCCCAGCTACTGGGGAAGCTGAGGCAGGAGAATCGCTTGAACCTGGAAGGCGGAGGTTGCAGTGAGCTGAGATTGCGCCATTGCACTACAGCTTGGGCGACAGAGCAAGACCCTGTCTCAAAAAAAAAAAAAAAAAATTGGATGCAAGATACATATGTGAATACATTTGTCAAGACAAAGACTAATTCCAGCAGCAAATTAGGGTGATATTGTATGTAAGCAAGTAGAGAGTGATGGAGGTTACCTTGAAATGGAGCTCAGCCCCTGCCATGCTCACGTGTTCTGTAGCTTTCACTACTGGCCTCTTTATGGCCTCCATTGCAGAGGGCCAGGCTGAGAGGAAAAGATGTTCTGCTCTCTGAGGCTGTTGAACCTGGAAGAAGACACAGAGGAGGCAGAGGTGGAACTGTGGAAAATGAGAAAGGTACTAGGAAGCATATAAAAAATAGTAGCTAACATAAACCCCATTCTATATGTGGGTATTTTATTTCTTTTCTAGAAAAATGCTAAAAAATTAGCCTAGGGGAGCAGATCAGAGCCGCAGTTCCCAATGTGTGGTGAGGAGGGACCCTACAGGCTCTGAGACTCATTCAGACAGTCATGAGGTCTAAATTATTTTAATAATAATAATAGGCCAGGTGCAGTAGCTCACTATTGTATCCCATCACTTTGGGAGGCCGAGGTAGGAGGATCATTTGAGGTCAGAAGTTTGAGACCAGCCTGGCCAACATGATGACACCTCGTCTCTACTCAAAATATGAAAATTAGCCAGGCGTGGTGGCAGGCGCCTGTAGTCCCAGCTACTAGGGAGGCTCAGGCAGGAGAATAGCTTGAACCTGGGAGGCAGAGCTTGCAGTGAACTGAGATGGCACCACTATACTCCAGCCTGGGTGACAGAGCGAGACTCCATGTCAAAAAAAAAAAAAAAAAGGAAAATAATAATAATAATAATAACGGGTTATTTGTCTTTTCACTCATTTTCTCTTTTAAGTATACAGTGGAGTTTCCAAACACTGAGTGACATGTGAGAGCTTAAAAAATTAAATGCAGAAGTTGGTTTAAAAATCCAGCCATCTTCTTTTAAGCCAGATATTAAAGAAATTTGCAAAGATGTAAAACAATGACACTCTTCTCATTATTTTTTTGTTTTTCATTAAAATGTTATGTTAATGTGTAATGAGTTTATTATCATTATTTCTAAATAAGTTAAATATTTTAAAGTTTCTCTATTTTGGGCTAGGTGTGGTGGCTCACGCCTGTAATCCCAGCACGTTGGGAGGCCAAGGTGAGTGTATCACTTGAGGTCAGGAGTTCAAGACCAGCCTGGCCAACATGCGACACCCCGTCTCTACTAAAAATACAAAAATCAGCCAGGTGTGGTGCCACACACCTGTAATCCCAGCTACTTGGAAGGCTGAGGCAGAAGAATTGCTTGAGCCCAGGAGGTGGAGATTGCAGTGAGCCGAGATCGCACTATTGCACTCCAGCCTGGGTGAAAGAGCAAGACTCTATCTCAAAAATAAATAAATAAATAAAAATAAAGTTTGTCCATCTCAATTTATAATATGCTAATTTCTATTTTTTATTTTTTATTTTTTTAGAAACAGGGTCTTACTCTGTCACTCAGGCTAAAGTGCAGTGGTGTGATCAGAGCTCAGTGCAGTCTCAAACCCCTGGGCTCAAATGATTCTCCTGCCTCAGCCTGCTGACTAGCTGGGAGTACAGGCACACACCATCGTGCCTGGCTAATTTTTACATTTTTTGTAAAGATGGGCTTTCACTATGTTGATAGGCTAGTCTGGAATTCCCGGGCTCAAGTGATCCTCCTGCTTCGGCCTCCCAAATTACTGGGATTAGAGGTGTGAGCCACTGTGCCTGGCTAATATGATAAAATTTGATAGCTGTTAAATAAACACAGGATCTTTAGGAGTCCATAGTAATTTTTTAAATTAAAAGTGTTTTAAAAGTGAGGTATAATTTACATACAGTAAAATGCACAAGTCTTTTTTTTTTTTTTTTTTTTTTGAGACAGAGTCTCGCTCTGTCACCAGGCTAGAGTGCAATGGCGCGATCTCGCCTCACTGCAACCTCCACCTCCCAGTTTCAAACCATTCTCCTGCCTCAGCCTCCCAAGTAGCTGGGACCACAGGCGCCCACCACAACACCCAGCTAATTTTTTGTATTTTTAGTAGAGACGGGGTTTCACCATGTTAGCCAAGATGGTCTCGATTTCCTGACCTCGTAATTTGCCCGTCTCGGCCTCCCAAAGTGCTGAGATTACAGGCGTGAGCCACCGCACCCAGTCAAATGCACAAGTCTTACATGTACATATGTATACACCATGAAACCTTCACCCACTTCAACAGATAGACCATTTCCTTCACCCTGGAAGGACCCCTTGCACCTTACTGAATCAATACCTAGTCCACCAGAGGTAACCATTATTCTGATTTCTACCACCATAGATAGTTTTGCTTGACTTTGAATGTCATATGAATGGAATCATATACTTCTCACTTCGTTTGGCTTTTTTTTTAAATCTCAGCATAATGTTTTTGAGATTCATCCATGCTGTTCTGCATATTACTATTTTTTTTACTTTTATTATTGCTGGTGGTATTCCATTGTATGATTATATCCCAAATTGTTTTATGTTTTTCTTGATGGATATTTGGATTTTGTCAAGTTTTTGGCTATAGAAATTAAGTGGCTATGAACATTCTTGTACAAGACTTTTGGTGGACATATAAACTAATTTTTCTTGAGCATATTCCTGGATGTGGAATTGCTGGGTCCTAGAGTTTGGCTTTCTAAGAAACTGCTGGCCAGATACGGTGGCTCACACCTGTAATCCTAGCACTTTGGGAGGCTAAGGCAGGTGGATCACTTGAGCTCAGGAGTTCGAGACCAGCCTGGCAAACATGGTGAAACCCCGTCTCTACTAATGATACAAAAATTAGCTGGACATGGTAGTACGCTCCTGTAATCTCAGCTACTCGAGAGGCTGAGGCACAAGAATCACTTGAACCCAGGAGGTGGAGGTTGCATTAAGCTGAGATTGCGCCACTACACTGCAGCCTGGGTGACGGAGTGAAACTGTGTCTCAAAAAACAAACAAACAAAACAAAACAAAGGCCAGGCGCGGTGGCTCATGCCTGTAATCCCAGCACTTTAGGAGGCTGAGGCGGGCGGATCGCCTGAGGTCAGGAGTTTGAGACCAGCCTGACCAACATGGTGAAACCCCATCTCTACTAACAATGCAAAAATTAGCCGGGTGTGGTAGCACACACCTGTAATCCCAGCTACTTCAGAGGCTGAGGCAGGAGAGTTGCTTAAACCCGGGAGGCAGAGGTTGCAGTGAGCTGAGCTCGTGCTACTGCACTCCAGCCTGGGCAACAGAGTGAGACTCTGTCTTGGAAAAAAAAAGAAAAAGGAAAGATTGATAACACTAAGTGGTGATGAGCATGAGTAACAGTTGGAAATCTCATACATTGCTGGTAGAAACACAAAATGGTAAAGCCATTTGGAAAAACAATAGGCAGTCTCTTACAAACATACTCGTCCATTTGACATAGCAATCCTATTTTTAGGTATTTATCCAAGAGAAATGAAAGCATATCCATACAAACACCCGAATATGAATGCTCATAGTAGCCTAATTCAAAGTAGCCCCAAACTAGAAACAATCCAAATGTCTACCAACTGGTGCATGGACAAACAAACTGTGGCACATCCACATAATGGAAAACTACCCAGCAATGGAAAGGAACAAACAAGTGATCCATGCAACAACATGGATGAATGTCTGAGAAGCACTGTGGTCAGTTGATAAAACAAAAAAGGCAAACACAAAGGAGTACATACCATATGATTCCACTTATACGACATTCTAGAAAAGGCAAAATTATAGGGACAGAAAACAGATCAATGGTTGTCAGGGACTGTGGGTGAAGAGAGGAGACTTGACTATAAAGGAACATGAGGAAACTTTTCAGGGTGACAGAAATGTTCTGTATCTTGACATGGTGGTGATTGTATACACTTGCCAAAACTCACAGAATTATATACTTATAAAGGGTAAATTTTACTATATATAAATTATGCCTCAATAGACCTGATTTTTAAAAACAAACATTTCAAAAATTAAGACAAAACCCCTTCAAAAGTCATTACCTTGCAAACAAATATAATTCCTTTTAAGCATGGCCTGACATAGAATGATGTGTTCGGTGAGAGAAACTGGAAGCAACAAGAAGAAAAGAATACCTCCTAGGTACATGAGGTCCCACTTATATTTTGAACGCTGGAGAGAGACCTATGCCAAGACTATAGCTCAACGCATGAACGTATTTATCTTCAAGTCTTTGTGCTTTCCTAGCACTTAGCAAATGATAAGCATTCATGAAATGTTTGTTTGAATGAACTTTTGTTTTGGCTGCTGAGAGTCATGTGGCCTAATTGCTATAGTGGTTATGACAATTTGGCTAGCTCCATGTGAGTGATTTGAACTATGTCAAGAGTCCCCAAGACCACCCTCAGGTTCAGTAATTCACTAGGAGCCACAGGACTCTGTTAAACTTATGGTTATGGTTTATGATAATGAAAGGATACAGATTCGAATTAGCAAAGGGAAAAGGCATGTAAGGCAAAGCCCAGGAGAAACCGGGCATAAGCTTTCAGCTGTCCTCTACTAGTCTCACAGACAGTGTTGAATGCTCTGAGTAATGATGCGTGACACGTGCAAATTGCTGCCAACCAAGGAAGCTCACCTGAGTCTCGGTGCTCAGGATTTTAACCGAGGCAGTCATACAGGTATGCAGCCCCTGTGTCAATTACCTTAGCTATCAGTCTCCAGCTGCACAGGTCAAATTGATACTGTGTGGCCCAGGATTTCAGACATACAAAAACAGGCACTCACCATAAATCACATTGTTAGCATAATCTACCTGGACACACAGATGCAGTGTGGCCCAAGGCCTCAGGCATACAAAGACATTCTTATCAGGCAGGATATTCCAAGCTTCAGAAGTTATCTCCCAGAAGCTGGTCAAGGGCCAGTCCATTATTTGGAATATGCGGGCTTGAGTAACCCAAGCCTGCTGATTTAATGCTTTATTGCACAGACTGTATCAAGATTTTTAAACCAGGCTTTGTGAATAGCTATATATTCATGTGCATGTGATATATTCCTGTGCATGTGAGGGCATATAATTCTCTCAAAATTCATATCTCATAATTTCTGTTTGTGTATTTTTTCTAGGTAAAAGATGTGTCACAGCTTTTGACAGATTGTCAAATATCCCACAACTCAGAAAGATTAAGAATCTGGAGGGATGTCAGCAAGAGAGTAGAACAGGAAGCTACAGACCTTGGTACTCTAAAGAAACATTGGGGTGGGCATGGCGGTTCACACCTGTAATCCCACAACTTTGAGAGGCTGATGTGGGAGGATTGCTTGAGCCCAGAAGTTCAAGACTGGCCTGGGCAACACAGTGAGACTCATCTCTATAAAAAAATTTAAAAATGAAAAATAAACCAGCCAGGCATGGTGGTGAATACCTGTAGTCCTAGCTATTTGTCAGGCTGAGGGAGGAGAATCGCTTGAGCCCAGGAGTTCGAGGCTGCAGTGAGCTATGATTGTGCCATTGCACTCCAGCCTGGGTGACAGAGTGAGACCCTGTCACTAAAAAATAGACATTACTTAACAATAACATACAGTTTAGAAAGGTTTTATGAGAATTCCAAAAACCAAGTAAGAAGTCACAGAGGCTGGGCACAGTCACTCATACCTGTAATCCTAGCACTTTGGGAGGCTGAGGTGGCTGGATCGCCTGAGGTCAGAAGTGCAAGACCAGCCTGGCTAACATGGCGAAACCCCATCTCTACTAAAAATACAAAAATTAGCTGGGCGTGGTGGCGCATGCCTGTAATCCCAGCTACTCGGGAAGCTGAGGAAGAAGAATCACTTGAACCCAGGAGGTGGAGATTGCAGTGAGCCAAGATCGCGCCACTGTACTCCAGCCTATGCGATGGGAGCGAGACTCCATCTCAAAAAAAAAAGAAAAAAAAAAAAGTCACAGTACCCCATGCAAGTGCAAAGCCAAAAACAGCTGCATGGAAACAGGTAAGAAGCCATTGCCTTCACTCATGATAGTCCTTTCTCCACAAGCCAGCACAGCTCAGTGTAATCATAAAAAAATGCCCAACTCATGGCTTCTCCCATGGGAGGGAATGAAAAGAATGGGATATATATCTAATGTTCCAGTTTTTTGGGGATACTTCCCAAGGGACTGGTTTCTGTTTTGTGTGACTCTGAATGCTGACAGAGAACTAGCATACTTTGGATACATGGGGGCCCTCGAGACAGCTCCACAGCTTGTTGCAGCACCGGAAAACCTGCAGTACTGCAAACACAGTGGAAGCAGCAAGAAATTATGAGCTCCTGATAAAAACCAGCAAACTCTTCTAATTGGGAAATTACATGCACAAGTCCAGAGAGACGCATCCCCAGAGAAGGTCTGAGAGGCCCACAGAATCTCTAGCTGGACTGATTGATGAAGTTCTTCTGCTGTATGAAGTCAGTCTGTAAAGACTGGGAGAAGTTGCTGTTTTTACAAATGCTCAAATTCCAACAAGAATTAATAAAGCATATGAAGAAACAGGGAAACATAGCCCAATCAAAGGATCAAAGTAAATCACCAGAAACTGATCCTAAAGAAATAGAAGCCAGCTATGTGTGGTGGCGCACGCCTATAGCCCCAGCTACCTGAGAGGCTGAGGTGGGAGGATTCCTTGAGCCTGGGAGGCAGAGGTTGCAGTGAGCCAATATCATGCCACTGTACTCCAGCTTGGGCAACAGAGTGAGACTCTGTCTCAAAAAACAAAAAAGATACAATAACTAAAGAAAATAATTCACTAGAAAAGTTCAGCAGCAGACTTGATCAAGCAGAAGCAAGAATCGGCAAAGTTAAACACAGGTTATTTGAAATGATCAAGTGAGAGGAGCAAAAGAGGAAAAGAATAAAGAAAAATGAAGAAAGCCTAAGAAACTTATGGAACACCATCAAGTAGGCCAATATATGCATTATGGAAGTTCCAGAAGGAAAAGGGAGAGAAAAGAGCACAAAGAGCTTATCTGAAGAAATAATGGCCTAAAACTTCCCAAATCTGAGAAAGAAAATGGACATCCAAATTCAAGAAGCTCAGCCAGGTGCAGTGGCTCATACCTGTAATCCCAGCACTTTGGGAGGCCAAGGCAGGCAAGCAGATCACTTGAGCCCAGCAGTTTGAGACCAGCCTGGGCAACATGGTGAAACCCCATCTCTACAAAAAATACAAAAATTAGCCAGGTGTAGTGGTTCACACCTATAGTCCCAGCTACTTGGGAGACTGAGGTGGGAGAATCCCTCAAGCCCAGGAAGTTGAGGCTGCAGTCAGCTGTGATCACATCACTACACTTCAGCCTGGGCAACAGAGCAAGATCCTGTCTCAAAAAAAAAAAAAAAAAATTCAAGAAGCCCAAAATATTCTAATCAGAATGAACCCAAATGGACCCACAAGAGATGTGTTTTAATAAAACTGTTAAAAGTCAAAGACAGAATCTTGAAAGCAGCAAGAGAAAGGCAACTCATCACAATCACATACAAGAGAGCTCCCATAATATTATCAGTGGATTTCTCAGCAGAAACCTTACAGACCAGAAGGGAGTGGATGAATTGGATGACACTTTCCAAGTGCTGAAAGAAAAACACCCAAAAGGGTGGGCATAGTGGCTCGTACCTATAATCCAAGCACTTTGGGAGGCTGAGGTGAGAGGATCATTTGAACCCAGAAGTTCAGGACTAGCTTGGGCAACATATAGGGAGACCCGTCTCTATAAAAAAAAATTTTTTTAAATAAAAATCAGCTGGGCATGTTGGCATGTGCCTGTAGTCCTGACTACTTACGCGACTGAGGCAGGATTGCTTGAGCCTGAGAGGTTGCAGTTGCAATAAGTCATGATTGTGCCACTGCACTCCAATCTGGGTGACAGAGTAAGACCCTGTCTCAAAAAAAGAATAAAAAAGAAAAACTAGTAACCAAGAACACTACATCTAGCAAAACTATTTTTCAAAAATGAAAGGAACTAAAGACCTTCCCAAATAAACAAAAGCTTAGGGAGTACTCACCACTAGGCCTGCCTTATAAGAAATGCTAAAGGGATTCCTTCAAGTTGAAACTAAAGGATACTAGATAGCAACACAAAAACATATAAAAATATAAAGCTGTCTAGTAAATATATAGACAAATACAAAATCCTGTAATACTGCAATGGTGGCATATAAATAACATTTAATTAATAATTATAACTTTAAAACTATATTAATGATACAAATATAAAAAGATGTAATTTATGAAAAAGGGATGTAGGCAGGGGGCGGTGGCTCAAGCCTGTAATCCCAGCACTTTGGGAGGCCGAGACGGGCGGATCACGAGGTCAGGAGATCGAGACCATCCTGGCTAACATGGTGAAACCCCGTCTCTACTAAAAATTACAAAAAAACTAGCCGGTCGAGGTGGCGGGCGCCTGTAGTCCCAGCTACTCGGGAGGCTGAGGCAGGAGAATGGCGTAAACCCGGGAGGCGGAGCTTGCAGTGAGCTGAGATCCGGTCACTGCACTCCAGCCCGGGCGACAAAAAAAAAAAAAAGAAAAAGAAAAAGGGATGTAAAGGAGTAGAGTTTCATATGCAATTGAAGTTGTTATCAGTTTAAAATAGATTGTTATAAGATGTCTTATGTAAAACCTGTGGTAACCACAGAGGAAATACCTATAGACGATTAAAAAAAAAAAAAAAAAAAAAAAAAAAAACTGGCCGGGCGCGGTGGCTTAAGCCTGTAATCCCAGCACTTTGGGAGGCCGAGACGGGCGGATCACGAGGTCAGGAGATTGAGACCATCCTGGCTAACACGGTGAAACCCCGTCTCTACTAAAAAATACAAAAACCTAGCCGGGCGTGGTGGTGGGCGTCTGTAGTCCCAGCTACTCGGGAGGCTGAGGCAGGAGAATGGCGTAATCCTGGGAAGCGGAGCTTGCAGTGAGCTGAAATCCAGCCTGCACTCCAACGTGGGCGACAGAGTGAGACTCCGTCTCAAAAAAAAAAAAAAAAAACTGAGAAAGGAATCTAAGCATGTCACTACAAAAAATTAATGAACCACAAAGGAAGACACCAAGAGAAGAAAAAGGGGACAAATTAACTACAAGACATTAAAAAAGAGAAAGAAACAGCAATAGTCAGTCTTCCTCTATCAGTAACTGTTTTAAATGTATATAGATTAAACTCTCAAATCAACAGATATAGAGTGACTGAATGGATTTAAAAAACAAGATCCAACTATATGCTGTCTACTGGCTCACTTTAGATATAAGGACACACAAAGGCTGAAAATGAAAGGATGGAAAAATATACTCCATACATATAGTAACCAAAAGAGCAAAGGAGCCACACTTACATCCAACAAAATAGACTTTAAGTCAAAAACTGTCACAAGAGACAAAGAAGAACATCATATAATGACAAAGGCATTAATTCACCAAGAAGACGTAACAATTATAAATATATATGTGCGTAACGTAAGCGCATCCAAATATAGCAAACATTAATGGAATTGAAGGAGAAATAGCCAGTAACACAAAAATAGTAGATTTCAATAACCCATATTCAACAATGGGTAGAACCACCAGACACAAGATCAATAAAGAAGTAAAAGATTTGAACAACACTTATACCAATTGGACCTATACAGAACAGTCCACCCAATAACAGTGATAATGATGAATACCCATTTTTCTCAAGCATACAGGAAACATTCTCCAAGACAGATCACTTATTAAGCCACAAAACAAGTCTTAACAAGTTTCAGAAGACTGTAGTCATACCACATATCTTTTCTGACGACAATGAAATAAAACTAGAAATCAATAGCAAAAGGAAAACTGAAAAATTCCTAAGTATGTGAAAATTAAACCACACATTGGAATAACCAATGGATCAAGGAAGCACTCACCAGGGAAATTAGAAAATACCTTGAGACAAATGAAAATAAAAAAGATCAAGAATCTGGCCAACGATTCCAAGGATGACCAAGTTTACTGAAAAGAATGAGATTTGTAATAAGTTGACCTGAGTTTGAATCGCAAACTTTACCACTTACCAGTTGTGTGTCCTTAGACAAATATTTCAAGCTCTCAGCAATTGTTTCCTAGCTGGTTTAAAAATGGGCATAATCATAATTTCCTCATAAGATTGTTGTAGGATCAAGTGAAGTAACACATTAAATGGGACCTTATAAATTGGAAGGCTTGAATTGTCACTATTCTTTGCCCTGTCTGCTGTATTTCAGCTCTCACTGTGACCCTAATTGTGGTTATTGCTCAGGTTCTCTATGTCATATGTTGCAGCTGGAAAACAGAATTTCTTTTTTCTTTTCTTTTTCTTTGAGACAGAGTTTCACTCTTGTTCCTCAGGCTAGAGTGCAATAGCACGATCTCAGCTCACCACAACCTCGGCCTCCCAGGCTCAAGCGATTCTCCTGCCTCAGCCTCCCAAATAGCTGCGATTACAGGCATGCACCACCATGCCAGGCTAATTTTGTATTTTTAGTGGAGACGGGGTTTCTCCAAATTGGTCAGGCTAGTCTGGAACTTCTGACCTCAGGTGATCCCCCCACCTCGGCCTCCCAAAGTGATGGGATTCTAGGCCTGAGCCACTGTGCCTGGCCCAGAAAACAGAATTTCTGTACCCACAAGGACTGTTCTCTTCTTATAGTTAATGCTCATGTTACAAAGAGCAGAACTTAGAACATTAAACCAAGATTGTAAAACTTGATTGAGTCCTGGATTTGCTATACACAATGTGTAGTCTGCACTGGTCCATAAACTTTTTATTTTTATTTTTTTTTTGAGACGGAGTCTTACTCTGTTGCCCAGGCTGGAGTGCAATGGTGCCATCTCGGCTCACCGCAACCTCTGCCTCCCGGGTTCACATGATTCTCCTGCCTCAGCTCCCAAGTAGCTGGGATTATAGGTGCATGCCACCATGTCCAGCTAATTTTTGTATTTTTAGTAGAGACAGGGTTTCACCATGTTGGTGAGGCTGGTCTTGAAATCCTGACCTCGTGATCTGCCTGCCTTGGCCTCCCAAAATGCTGGGATTATAGTCGTGAGCCACCGTGCCCAGCCTGGTCCATAAACTTGTAAGTGTTTTCTCATTTGTGAAAAAGCAAAAGCAGGCTAGGCATGGTGGCTCACACCTGCAATCCTAGCACTTTGGGAGGCCAAGGCAGGCAGATTGCCTGAGGTCAGGAGTTCAAGACCAGCCTGGCCAACATGGTGAAACCCCATCTCTACTAAAAATACAAAAACTAGCTAGGTGTGTTGGTGCATGCTTGTAATCCCAGCTACTTGTGGGGACTGAGGCAGGAGAATCGCGTGAACCCAGGAGGGGAAGGTTGCAGTGAGCCAAGATCACGCCACTGTCCTCCAGACTGGGCAACAGAGCAAGACTCCATCTCAAAAAAAAAAAAAAAAGTAATCTGTGCGTTGCCTGTCTCTGAGGGTGGTTGTGCTGATCATCTAAAAACATGTATGGGAAAGCATGCTTAAAATATGGTTATTATTATTGGCCCATCTGACATGTGGTAGCAAAATAAAGATTTAAAAAATATGTCATAAATATACTTCAGCCTACAAAGATCAACCTTAAGTGGACATCTTCAAACAGAATATGTAGGGGCCAAGGGAAACTTCCCCTTTCCCCTCTGAATGTTTACTGAAAATCAACTGACTAAAGGCAGATTAATAGGAGAAAAGGCAAACAAATCTGTTAGCATGCATCGGGAGAAACACAGAGTGATCACTACACCACGGGAAAGGGAGATGAGGAAGTGTGGATGATGTTGGGGGGATAGTAAATGATTTTTAAGGGACTTCAATGGACTTGAAGAACATATAATAACCTGGAACAAAGTCCGTTGGGCCCACAGAGCATACAATGGTTTGTGACAAAAGTCTGTCCAGCTGTGTTGATAGACTTCAGTCTTTCTTCCTGCAATACAAGTTCAGTTAATGAAAACTCAGGGAAGGGACCAGAGGTAATTATTTTTTTCTTTGGTGGGTCCAGACTTTAGGTAGATAAGGAAACTTTATCCTGTGCTTAGTGAGACAGAAGATTAGGAGACAGCAGTTGGGGGCGGTAGGCCGGGGAGGTAGAAAGAGAGGGGAAGATCAGAGAAACCTTGAGAAATGACTTTTTCAGTTCAACAAGTCAAAGCACCATATTTTAGGTCATCAGTTTCTGAGCACTGGCAGAAAAAAGTTGGTTTCTTTAATGAAGACCAATGTCACTAAGAACTTTAAAGACACAGTGACAATGTTACCTAGAATGTTTCATAAAAGTTCTTACAATCCTTTTAAATTTCCCAAGTGAAAATCTTTCTCATTTTTCTGTGACTATTCTGAAACTACTCTCTCTAAGACTCCAGGATCATACTTAACCCTCTCTGAGCAGATGTCCCCTCTATAAAAGGGGAGATAATATCCTTATACTTTCTCTCTTTCATCTGTCCTATAACACTTATACCATATTAATACATCCTTAACATCTTCAATCTTGTGTCAGAAAATAAAGGCCCTCTAATTGTATACAAGGCAGGTCTTCCTGATCAAAGTCCCTCTTGCTTCCTCTAGGACTTTATGCTCTCAGTTACTCCCCACATTATCCTATATGCAGTCACTCCTTTGAGACAAGGTTTTTCTCAATATACAAATATGGGCAAGTCTCTCCAAACCTAATCAGCCTTGCATTTTTTTTTTTTTTAACTTTACTTGGTTAGGGAGGATACAATAATTAAAATATGCTTAGAAAAAAGTGGTGATATACAGTTTAAATTGGAAAGAGGGAGAGCTAGAAGTGAGTTGGTTGGTTTGGATGCCTCTATAGTAATCAAGGTAAGAAGGAACTAGGATCTGAGTTGGAATGGTGCCAAGAGAATGAAAGGAGAATATTGCAAAAAAAAAAAAAAAAAAGTGTAATTAATACTGACACATCCTGGAAACTAAATGAATGTGGGATAGAAGGAAAAAGAAGAACAAAATGGAATGTTTTTCAAGTAGAGATTTCTATAGCCACACGTAATAAAGAATATAGACTTTACAAAATTAGTTCAGGGAAGTCACTACAGAAACAAATGACAACAACAACAAGCCCTAGAGTGGAAGAATATGATTTTCAGATTATTATATGATTTCCACATTATATTACTTTAATTTTTTTTCTTTTTTTTCTTTTTGAGACAGAGTCTTGCTCTGTTGCCCGGGCTGGAGTGCAGTGGCGCGATCTCAGCTCACTGCAAGCTCCACCTCCCGGGTTCACGCCATTCTCCTGCCTCGGCTTCCTGAGTAGCTGGGACTACAGGCACCTGCCACCACGCCCGGCTAATTTTTTTGTATTTTTAGTAGAGATGGGTTTCACCATGTTAGCCAGGATGGTCTCGATCTCCTGACCTCGTGATCCGCCCGTCTTGGCCTCCCAAAGTGCTGAGATTACAGGCGTGAGCCACCATGCCTGGCCAAATTTTCCAATTTTCAACAAAATTATAAGACATAGGGGGGAAAAAAACCAAGAAAGTATGACCATACACAGAAAAAAAAAGCAGTCAAGAGAAATAATCTCTGATGTTGGACTTGGTAGACAAAGACTTTAAATCAGTTCATATATATATTCAAAGAACTATAGAAAACCATGGGCTAAAAACCTAAAGGAAAATATGAGAATGCTATCTTGCCAAATGTAGAATATCAATAAAGAGAAAGAAATTATTTAAAAAAGAACTAAATAAAAGAAATTATTAAAAAAAGAACTAAATTAAAAAAATGTAAATTCTGGAGTTAAAAAGTATAGTAACTGAAATGAAAAATTCATTTCATTTCAGAGGGGATCAACAGCAGATTTGAACTAACAGAAGAAGGAATCAGTGAATATGAAAATAGATCATTTGAGGTTATACAGTTGAGGAGGAAGAGGTGGAGGACACGATCAACTATATCCATATATATGCACAATGAAAGTTCCAGAAGGAGAGAAGTCAGATAAATAAGAAAGAATATCCAAAGAAATAATGACCAGAAACTTCCCAAATATAAGAAAAGCATTAATTTGCACATCCAGGAAGCTCAGTAAACTTCAAATAGAATAAAATCAGAGACCAATATGTAGATACATCATAATCAAATGATTGATGGTTAAAGACAACAA
Organism: Rhinopithecus roxellana; assembly: GCF_007565055.1. NCBI lineage: Eukaryota > Metazoa > Chordata > Mammalia > Primates > Cercopithecidae > Rhinopithecus > Rhinopithecus roxellana. Next base: position 20,499,930 of record NC_044561.1, on the reverse strand, counting down.
GAAAATTTAGAAACCAACAAGTGAGAAGCAATTAATCACATACAAAGAATCCTCCATAAGATTAATTCATTTCTCCTTAGAAACCATTTAGGTCAGAAGGCAGTGAGATAGCATATTTGAGGTCCTGAAAAAAAGAAGTACTGTCAATCTAGAATTCTGTATCTTGAAAAACTATCCTTCAAAAACAAAGGAGAAATTAAGACATTCCCAGATAGACAAAACTTGAGAGAATTGGTCACTAGCCGACCTGCTCTACAAGAAATAGTACAGGGAGTCCTTCAGGCTGAAATGAAAGGAAACTAGACAGTAACTGAAATCCACATGAAGAAATAAAGAACACTTTGGTAAAGGTAAATATAAAAGATAACATAAATGTATTTTTTGTTTGTAACTTTTTTCTTCTATCTAATTTGAAAGACAATGGCATAAAGCAATAATGATAAAGTGGTGTTAATGAACTTATAATGTATAAAGAGGTTTACGTATGTTAAGAATTAGCATAAACGGGCTGGGCGTGGTGGCTCACATCCGTAATCCCAGTACTTTGGGAGGCCAAAGTGGGAGGATTGCTTGAATTCAGGAGTTTGAGACCAGCCTGGGCAAAATGGTGACACCCTGTCTCTATTAAAAATAACAAAAATTAGCTGAGTGTGGTGGCACATGCCTGAAATCCCAGTTACTCAGGTGGCTGAAGCATGAGAATGACTTGAATTTGGGAGATGGAGGTTGCAGTGACCTGAGATCATGCTACTGCACTCTAACCTGGGCCATAGAATGAGACCTTATCTCAAAAAAAAAAACAAAAACAAACAAACAAACAAAAAAGATAAAGGAAGGGACAAGGAATGGCACTACATAGAAACAGTTTTTCTATAATAAATTCATTTTGTAAAATAAATTCATTCAGTAAATTGTATTAATCTGAAATAGATTACTACAAATTAAGATGTTAATTGCAATCACTAGGAAACCACTAAGAAAATAACTTTAGGCCAGGTACAGTGGCTCATGCCTGTAATTCCAGTATTTTGGGAGGCTGAAGCAGGAGGATTGCTTGAGGCTAGGAGTGTTTTTGTTTTTGTTTTTGTTTTGTTTTGTTTTTGAGACAGAGTCTTGCTCTGTCACCCAGGCTGGAGTGCAGTGGTGTGATCTCGGCTCGCTGCAACATCTGCCTCCTGGATTCAAATGATTCTCCTGTCTCAGCCTCCTGAGTAGCTGGGATTACAAGCAAGCATGACCGTGCCTAGCTAATGAGGCCAGGAGTTTGAGACCAGCCTGGGCAACATGGCAAGATCCATCTCTACAAAAGTTTTTAAAAATAAAGTTAACTGGTTGGACATGGTGTCTCACACCTATAATCCTAGCATTTTGGGAGGCCGAGACAGGTGAATGGCTTTACCCCAGGGGTTTGAGATGATCCTGGGCAACAAGGTGAAAACCTATCTCTACAAAACACACACACACACACACACACACACACACACACACACACACACTAGCTGGGCATGGTGGTGCATGCCTGTAGTCCCAGCTATTCAGGAGGCTTAGTTGGGAGGATCACTTGAGCCCAAAAGTTCAGGACCACAGTGAGCTATGATTGAGCCACTGCACTCCAGTCTGGGTGACAGAGTAAGACCTTGTCTCCAAAAAATAAAATAAATTGCCCGGCGCAGTGGCTCATGCCTGCAATGCCAGCACTTTAGTAGCCCGAGGCAGGCGGATCAGAAGGTCAGGAGTTTGAGACCAGCCTGACCAACATGGTGAAACCCCGCTGTTACTAAAAATACAAAATTAGCTTGGTGTGGTGGGACGCACGTGTAATTCCAGCTACTTAGGAGGCTGAGGTGGGAGAACTGCTTGAATCCAGGAGGGAGAGGTTGCAGTGAGCCAAGATGGTACCACCACACTCCAGCCTGGGCAACAGAGCGAGACTCTGTCACACACACACAAAATAAATAAATAAATCAATAAATAAGATAAAAAATAAAAATAAAGTAAATTTTCAGTTGGGCGTGGTGGCTCATGCCTGTAATCCCAGCACTTTGGGAGGCCAAGGCAGGTGAATCACTAGAGGTCAGGAGTTTGAGACCAGCCTGGCCAACATGGTAAAACCCTGTCTCTACTAAAAATACAAAAACTAGCCAGGCATGGCGGTGTGCACCTGTAGTCCCAGCTACTTGGGAGGCCGAGGCACCAGAATCACTTGAACCCAGGAGGCAGAAGCTGCAATGAGCTGAAATCATACCACTGCACTCTAGCCTGGGCAAAAGAATGAGACTACGTCTCAAAAATAAAAAATATAAATAAATAAATAAAATAAATCTAAAAAGAAAATACCTTTAGAATATACAGGAAAATAAATGACAAGAAGTTAAAATGGCACATTGGAAAATATCTACAAAAAAAAAGCAGTAAGGGAATAAGAAATAAAAACACATAAGACATATAGAAAACAAATAGCAAAATGACAGACATAAATCTAACCATGTTAGTAATTACATTAAATGTAAACATAAATGGATTAAGCACTTCAATCAAAAGGCAGATACTGAAAAATGGATAAAAACAACATGATCCAACTATATTTATATATATATATAAACTATATCTCTATAAGAGATATAGTTTATTTCATTTATTTTAGTCTTTAGAGATGATTTAATCTTGCTCTGTTGCCCAGCTTGGGTGCAGTGGTGTAATCACAACTCACTGCAACTTTGAACTCTTGGGCTTAAGCAATCCTACCTCAGCCTCCCAAGTAGTTGGGACTAAAGGCACATGCCACCACACCCAGCTAATTTTAAGAAGTTTTTTTAGAGATGGGATCTGTATTGCCCAGACTGGTCTTGAACTCTTGGGCTCAAGGGATCTTTATCTCTCTCCCTACCCCGCCTTTAAAAAAATTAAAAAATAAAAAAAAGAGACATGATCTCACTCTGTCATACAGGCTAGAGTGAAATATCACAATCATAGCCTCAGAATCCTGGGCTGAAGTGATCCTTCCAACTCAGCCTCCTGAGTAGCTGGGACTACAGGTGCGGGCTACCAAACTCAGCTAATTTTCAAGTATTTTTTTTTTCTTTAGAGACAGGGTCTCATTTTGTTGGCCACGCTGGTCTTGAACTTCTGGCCTCAAGAGATCCTCCCACTTCAGCCTCCCAAAATTCTGTGATTACAGGAGTGAGTCACCACTCCTGGCTCATCTGGTGTTTTTATTATTGCCAAAGAAAAGAGCTGGAGTAGCTATACTTGTATCCGACAAAAATAGACTTTAAGATAAAATGTGTTACTAGACACACACAAAAAAGGACATTTAATAATGATTTTAAAAGTCAGTCCATCAAGAAGATACAGGCTGGGCACAGTGGCTCATGCCTATAATCCGAGCACTTTAGGAGGCCGAGGCAGGTGGATCACTTGAGGTCAGGAGTTCAAGACCAACCTGGCCAACATGGTGAAATCCTGTCTCTACTAAAAATACAAAAATTAGCTGGGCATGGTAAGGGGTGCTTATAATCCCAGCTATTCAGGAGGCTGAGGCAGGAGAATCACTTGAACCTGGGAGTTGGAGGTTGCAGTGAGCCAAGATCACACCACTGCACTCCAGCCTGGGCAACAGAACAACAATAACAAAAAGGAAGATACAACAATTATAAACAAATATCCACCTAACAACAAGAACCTCAAAATACATGAAGCAAAAAATAAATAAGGGGAGAAATAAATAATCCAACAGTACTAATTAGAGAAATAATACTTCCCTCTCAAAAATAGGTAGAAAGACTAGACGGAATACCAACAAGGAAATAGAAGACTTGAACAACATTACAAACCAACTAGATCTAAGAAACATCAATAGAACTTTCCACCCCAAACCAGCAGAATATACATTCTTCTCAAGTGCACATGGAAAAGTCTCCAGAATAGACCATGTTAGGCTATAAAACAAGTGTCAATAAATTTAACAGGATTGAAATCATACAATGTATATTGTCTCACCACAAGCAATATCACAATAAATCAACAACTGAAGGACATTTGGGAAATTTACAAATATGTGGAAACCACACAACACGCTCCAAAATACCTATTAGGTCAAAGAAGAAATCACAAGAGATACTAGAAAATACTTTGAAGTGAATGAAAACAAAAACACAATGTAGCAAAATTAGGGCTGGGTACAGTGGCTCAGACCTGTAATCCCAGCACTTTGGGAGGCCGAAGCAGGTAGATCACCTGAGGTCATGAGCTCGAGATCAGCCTGTCCAATATGGTTAAACCCCATTTCTACTAAAATACAAAAATTAGCTGGGTGTGGTGGCATGCACCTGTAATCCCGGCTACTTGGGAGGCTGAGGCATGAGAATTGCTTGAACCTGGGAGGTGGAGGTTGCAGTTAGCTGAGATCGCGCCACTGCACTCCAGCCTGGGTGACAGGGCAAGACTCCATCTCAAAAAAGCAAAAATAAAACAAAACAAAAAAAACCCCACCAAAAACAATGTAGTAAAATTTATGAGATGCGGCTAAAGCACACCTAAGTGGGAAATTTATAGCTGTAAATGCTACATTAAATAAAGACCTGAAATAAATTACTTAATCTTACATTTTCAGAAACTCAAAAAAGAAGAGAAAACGAAATGCTAAGCAAGTAGAAGGAAGGGAATAATACAGATTAGAGTTGAAACAAACAAAATTGAGAATAGAAAAACAATAGAGAAAATCAATAAAACCAAAGGTTGTTTCCTGGAAAAAAAAAAAACAACAAAATTGACAAATCTTTAGCAAGGCAGACTAAGAAAAAAATTAGACTGAAGTTACTAAAATTAGGATTGAAAGAGGTACATTATTACCAACCTTACAGAAATAAAAGGGATTATAAGAGAATTTTATAAATAATTATCTGCCAGCCAGGGGCAGTGGCTCATGCCTGTAATCCCAGCACTTTGGGGGGCCAAGGTGGGCGGATCACTTGAGGCTAGGAGTTTGAGACCAGCCTGGGCAGCATGGCGAAACCCTGTCTTTACCAAAAATACAAAAAAAAGAAAAAAAAAATTAGCCAGGCTTGGTGGTGCATGCCTGCCAGTCCCTGCTAATTGGGAGGCTGAGGCATGAGAATTGCTTGAACTGGAAGGCAGAGGTTGCAGTGAACCGAGATCACACCACAGAACTCCAGCCTGGGTGATAGAGCAAGACTCCGTCTCAAAAAGAAAAAAAAAAAGCAAAACTGTATGCCAACAAGTTAGGTAACCTAGATGGAATGGACAAATTCCTATAAAGACACAAACTACTGAATGACTCAAGAAAATATAGATAACCTGAATAGGCTTATAATAAGCAGAGATTGCATTAGTAGTTACACACACACACACACACACATAAACCTTCCACAAAGAAAAGCCCAGGACCAGATGGCTTCACTGGTGAATTCTACCAGACATATAAAGAAGAATTCACACTCTTCCCAAAAAATAAAAGGGGAGAAAACACTTCCCAACGCCGTCTATGAGACTGGTATACCAAAACCAGATGAAAGAACATCACAAGAACACTACAAATCAATATCCCTTATGAATATAGACACAACACTCCACCCAAATAGTGGCAAACTAAATGCAACCACATATAAAAAGGAATATACACCACAAACCACATGGAATTTCTCCCAGGATTGCAAGGTTGGTTAAATATATAAAAATCAATTTAACATACCATATTGAAAGAATAAAGGATAAAACTCACATGATCAATAGATGTAGAAAAAGCATTAAACAAAATCCAGTATCTTTTTCTTTTTTTTAAGATGGAGTCTCGCTCTGTCACCCAGGCTGGAGTGGCACGATCTCTGCTCACTGCAACCTCTGCCTCCCAGGTTCCAGCGATTCTCCTGCCTCAGCCTCATGAGTAGCTGGGATTATAGGTGCCTGCCACCACGCCCGGCTGATTTATATATTTTTAGCAGAGAAGGGGTTTCACCATGTTGGCCAGGCTGGTCTTGAACTCCTGACTTCAGGTGATCTGCCTGTCTTGGTCTCCCAAAGTGCTGGGATTACAGGTGTGAGCCACTGTGCCTGGTCAAAATCCAATATCTTTTTATGATAAAAAAAAACAAAACAAAACATTCCAGCCGGGTGCGGTGGCTCATGCCTGTAATCCCAGCACTTTGGGAGGCCGAGGCGGGTGGATCACCTGAGGTCGGGGGTTCGAGACCAGCCTGGCCAACATGGAGAAATCATGTCTCTACTAAAAATACAAAATTAGCCGGGCATAAATAAGCAGCACCCAGATTTGAAAGGAAGAATTAAAACTATCTTTATTTGCAGATGACAAAATCTTGTCTATAGAAAATTCACAAAAAATCAGTGAGAACTAATACAAGTTCAGTAAGGATACAGGATCCAAAATTAATATACAAAAAGCAATTATTTTTCTATACACTAGCAATGAACAATCCCAAAATGAGATTAAGAAAACAATTCCATGTATAATAGCATTGTTAAGGACTGAATTATGCCCTCCTCCACCCCAATTCATATGCTGAGGCCCTAACCTCCAATGTTACTATACTTGGAAACAGGACCTTTAAGGAGGTAATTAAGGGTAAATGAGGTCATAAGGGTGGAGTACTAATCCAAGGGGACTGGTGCCCTTATAACAAGAGGAAGAGACATCAAAGACATCTCTCTCTACACATTTGCACAGAGAAAAGACTATGTGAAGACACAGCAAGAAGGAGGCAGTCGCAAGCCAGGAAGCGAGGCCTCACCCAAACCAACTCTGCTGGCACCTTAATCTTGGACTTCCAGCCTCTAGAACTGTAGGAAGATCAGTTTCCATTGTTTAAGCTACACCATTTGTGGTATTCTGTTATTGCAGCCCAAGCAAACTAATATAAGCATAAAAGAAAATAAAAATCTTAGGAATAAATTTAACCAAAGAAGTGTAAGACTTGTACACTGAAAACTATAAACATTGTTGAAATGAATTAAAGAAAACCTATATAAATGGAAATATATCCATATTTGTGGATTGAAAAACAATATTATTCAGATAGCAATACTCCCCAAATTGATCTACAGATTCAATGTAATCCCTATCAAAATCTCAGTTGCTTTTTTGGCAAGAAGTAACAAGCTGATCCTAAAATTCAAATGGAAATGCAAGGGACTCAGAATAGCCAAAACAATCTTGAAAAAGAAACAAGTCAAAAGATACACTTCTTAAATTTCAAAATGGCCAAGAAGCAAATGAAAAGATGTTCAACATCATTAGTCATTAGGAAAATGCCAACCAAAACCACAATGAGATATCATTTCACACCCGGTAGCATGGCTATTTTTTTGAGATGGAGTCTCTGTCACCCAGGCTAGAGTGCAGTGGCGCAAACTCGGCTAACTGTAACCTCCGCCTCCCAGTTTCAAGCGAGTCTCCTGCCTCAGCCTCCCAAGTAGCTGGGATTACAGGTGTCCGCCATCACACTCGGCTAATTTTTGTATTTTTAGTAGAGATGGGGTTTCACCACGTTGGCCGGGCTGGTCTCAAACTCCTGACCTCAGGTGATCCACCAACCTTGGCCTCACAAAGTGCAGGGATTACAGGTGTGAGCCACCATGCCCAACCTATAACTTTTTTTAAAAGGGGAAAATGACAAAGCAAAGATGTGGGAAAATTGGAACCCCTTATATGTTGCTGGTGAATGTAAAACAGTGTAGTTGCTTTGGAAAGAGTTTGGCCATTTCTCAAAAAGGTAAACATAGAGTTACCATGTGATGCAGCAATTCTGCTCCTAGATATATATCCAAGAAAAATGAAAACATATATCCACACATAACTTTGTACATGAATGTTCGTAGAAGTATTATTCTTCACAGCAAAAAGGTGAAAACCTAAATGTCCATCAACTGATAGATGTACAAAATGTGGTAAACATGGAGTACTTTTTAGCCATAAAAAGGAATACATGCCACAATATGAATGATTATACTTTAGTTATTAAGTGAAAGAAGCCAGACACAAAAGGCCATAGTGTATGATTTCATTTATATGAAATATCCAGAACAGACAAATCCATAGAGACAGAAAGTAGATTAATGGTTGACAAGGAATAGGGGAGGAAGGAATGGGGGAATGACTGCTAATAAGCACGGGGCTTCTTTTTGGGGTGATGCAAGTGTTCTGGAATTCGATAGTGGTGATGGTTGCACAACTTTGTGAATATACTAAAATATGCTGATTTGTATATTTTAAAGTGGTGAATTTGATCTATATGTTTAATTAAAAAATACTTTTTTTTAAAGAGACAAGGTTTTGCTCTGTTGCCCAGGCTGGAGTGCAGTGGCACGATCACAGCTCACTGCAGCCTCAACCTCCTGGGCTCAATCAATCCTTTTACCTCAGCCTTCTGAGTAGCTGGGACTACAGGTTCATGCCACGATGCCCAGCTAATTTTTGTATTTTTTATAGAGACAGGGTTTCACCATGTTTCCCAGGCTGGTCTCAAACTCCTGGGCTCAAGCAATCCTCCCTCCACACCCTCCCAAAGTACTGGGATTACAGGCATGAGCCACTGCACCCAGCCCCCAATGCCTCTTAAAACAGTAAATCTTTTTGTGCTGTGCATTAATGTGACTGAGGTTAACGTAGTCCCTGGCACGTTTAAGAACATGGTTTCCACAGAAATCTGGCTTTTTGGGAGGAAGACAGTTTCCTTAGATGTAAGTTCTAGCAAACCTGTAAAGGAGGCCTTCTTCCAAGTCTCTTTCTCCCTTCCATTTTTAGAGCTAGGTAGGTAATTTTCCTGTGATGTCTTACACTTTCCAGATGTTTAACCTTTCTTTTGGCAGGAAGAAATTGGCCTTTGTTTGTTAGTTTAATGAGAAGAGGTGTAAGAAAAGTCTGCCTCAGATTTCTTATATTATTGTGTTCAGTTTATGCAAAGATAATAAGTATTCTGATCTTAAATTTGGGACCTTTGCAATCAGAGATCATTAGTATTTCCAAATTTAATGTATCACGAAGTTAGTATCAACTAAGGGAAGAAAAACAAGCCCCTCATGGGGCTGAGCCTGCAATATGGTCGTATAGGAATTCTAAACCATTTTTTAGGTAACCGTCATTTCCCAAGCACCAGGAAGTGTAGAAAATAAAGGCCCTCAAATGTTAGGCTGTCAATAGTGTGGAGCATTTTGTACATCACCTCATCTAGATCTCTGCGCAGATGTACCAAGTAGCAATCATGGAAAACTAGTTTAAAGTCGATTTCATTCGAAACTTCTATTAAGTGATAATCATTAAGGGGAATAACATCATTTTACACGTCAACAAAACTTCACATTCAGAAGACAGAACCAAGTAGCTAAATAGAACATTTCCACAATGCTTGAGAATTCAATATCTTTCTCAACATCATTTCTTAGTCTAGGCACTCAAGCAGGCAGCAGCTTGTCACTTACAGCCCCGCCATTTCCTGTTCTAGTTCATTAAACCCTAGGCTTTCCCCAGAAACTCACAACCCTCATGGAGATCCTTCTGCCAGTCAGAACAGATTCATTTGAAGGAAGCAGAAATTGATATGCAGCTCTGAGTGAGGATGAAGGCCATAATAAATTGCCACCTACACATGGAATTATATTTTGTAGGATGACAGTGTGTGGGCAGAAGCAGGAGGAGTTATGTTTAGACCTTATAGTTGGGGACTTATTTCATATTGACTGCTTTCTCCTTGGCTGCCAACGGATGGATAAAGTTCAGAAGCTACAGCCAGGTTGGGAACTCTTTACCTTTGCCTTTCTTTCTACAAAATAGCCCAAATAAGCTAGCAATATAGTCAGTTCACATGCAAAGGCTTGAATCAAAACTACAGTTCTCTAAATCATTTTGCTTCTCTTTTCTCAGTGATGCTTAAAATTCTAGAATTTCAGAGTCACGTTCATAACTACATTTATAAGCACCACTGACCACTCCTGGCAATCACATGGCTACTGTATGCTGCAATGGAAACCAGAATAAAATGACATCCCAACATAGAAATGAGCGCTTGAAATAAGGCAGCTGAAAAGAAAAAGTCACATTTAACTTAACCTTACTGAGGAAGGGGACAAAGATGAGGGAGGACTCTCTCTACTCAGCTTTTCTCTTAACCATAAGTGAGACACTTGGAATTGCAAAAGCAACATTTAGCTTTCGGGAGCATGTTGCTGCCAGGAGTGGAAAGAAAGGATCTTACACCTCCTTTTCTCTCCTGGTTCTAAAGTGGTGGGCAAAATGTCTGCTTTTATTGGTTTGAGGTATTCTAACCATTGCCAAAGAACAAGTAAAGAAAATGAGATACACATGCTCTCGTCCTAAAAATGTCACCTCCTTTGTAAAGGTGTCTTGATTCCCAATTCAGAATGTATAGCTTCCTCTCTACATTCTATCATATACTTTATACCTCCATTAGTATCACAGATCTCCCTCTCTCACTAAACTGTAAAATTCACAGTTCAGGGACCAAGTCATTACCTCTGTGATCCCTGCAGTGCAAAGTAGAGTGTTTTATTAATGGTACAAAATAAATGCTTGATGAATGAATGTGGTGGTGTCAACTTCATAACTGGACATTATGTTTTCAGAGTTCTAATAAATGTTGAAAACAAAGAAACTTGGCCGGGCGTGGTGGCTGAAGCCTGTAGTCCCAGCACTTTGGGAGGCCGAGACGGGCGGATCACGAGGTCAGGGGATCGAGACCATCCTGGCTAACCCGGTGAAACCCCGTCTCTACTAAAAAATACAAAAAACTAGCTGGGCGAGGTAGCGGGCCCCTGTAGTCCCAGCTACTTGGGAGGCTGAGTCAGGAGAATGGCCTAAACCCGGGAGGCGGAGCTTGCAGTGAGCTGAGATCCGGCCACTGCACTCCAGCCTGGGAGACAGAGCGAGACTCCGTCTCAAAAAATAAAAATAAATTAAAAAAAAAAAATAAAGAAACTACCTTTCCTACTTAGCTGCTCCCTCCATCCCAATCTTTTTCCCTATATGTGGTATCATGATATTGCACCTTGAAGAGGGAGACACATCTAATAGGAGATATCCTCCTGAGAAGATTTTTTATATTCAATATGTCTATTTTGATAACTCTCCAATAAACCATCTTTTGGGGAAGATTTCCAAGGTTAAACTGAACTTGAAGAGCAGAGTTCCAATCATTTTAGGTAGGCAAAAGATTGCTCTGCTGGCCAGGTGCAGTGGCTCACGCCTGTAAACCCAGCGCTTTGGGAGGCTGAGGTGGGCAGATCACTTGAGGTCAGGATTTCAAGATCAGCCTGGCCAACATGGTGAAACCCCCTGTCTACTAAACATACAAAAATTAGCTGGGTGTGGTGGCGCATGCCTGTAATCCCAGCTATTCAGGAGGCTAAGGCAGGGGAATAGCTTGAACCCGGGAGGCGGAGGGTTGCAGTGAACTGGGATTGCGCCACTGCACTCCAGCCTGGGCGACAGAGTGAGACCCCCCGCCCCCAAAAAAAGCTCTGCTTCCTATGACACAGTGCGCTGTAAGATGCCTCAGAATAAACTATAAGGGTCTAAAAGCTGAAAGCATGACACCGACTCCCCTAACCAGGTGCTGCCTATATGAAATGATCAAGAAGAACAAATAAGAAACCCTGAATTCTTTTTAACTAATTAGGAAAAATGGTCCTTAGCCCTCAAAAAACAAGAGTCAAACTAGAGACTGATTGGTAAAACTGTTTCAGGTACAGAGTCAGGTGACGTAAATGTATCTAAAGAGAAAAAGGTCAAATTTAGCCAATGAAAGTCATCTCAAATAAGATTCTCCCTCTATTTTCACCTGTGTCATGTGTTATTTTACTACTGGAGTTTGGCAAAACCTCAGCTGGAGATTTTTGACCTTTGTCAAAATTCTGGTTATTTGGAAATTTCTAAACAATGATCAAGTTCTACCACAATGCACATTTTCTCCTTGCAAAACAAACAAAATGCTTTGACAGGGACAATTCCCAGTCTCTTATCACTGAAAGGTACAAAGGAAGCTGGAGAGTTGTTTGAATATCATATAGCACTTTTGAGTTCATTACGCCATTATCCCCAGGGTTGGATTTAATCAAGATGAAAAAGCACAGGCTCAAAGCCTTTATAGTTGACAAGAAGCAATTTTTTGGCTTGGGACTTCTGTGTCTGAGTTGTAAGTCAGGTTCACAGAAAAGTAATCAGAAACTAGCCTGACTGGAGACAAGAAGAGTCTTGAAATAAGAGGTGTGCGACCATGGGTTGTATGTGTGACCCAGCCTCTTAAGAAGCTTAGGGACCTTGAGCAAATTACGTATACTCTCATCTGTAAAGGACTCGACTTGGAGGATTTCTAAAGCCCCCGTAACACTATCAATTTTTAATTACCTAATGTTGTTCCTTAAGTAACTGATTGGTTCATTCAACTATTTGAATACCTTCCGTGTTCACTGAGGAACAGTTAATTCAGGTATCTATTTGAATACCTTCAATGAACATAATGAAAGAAGTAAAAATAACAGCTCTTGCCCTCAAGGAGTTGATAAGCCAGCGGGAAAGGTGAAGGCTTTACCCAACAGCTCCTAGCACAGGGCCAGGCACAGGGGCTTATTAATCCATTCCTTTGGTCACAAGGAGCCTGCCAAATGATAAGGAAGGAAAGGAGTAAGAAAAACTCCACAGAAGCTCTTAGGAGGAAGACAGGGTAATTTATAATTTCAGTCCACCAATGTCTATTGAGTACCTACTGTGTCTATCGAGTGCCAACTCAGCCATATTAGGCCTCTGATGACACTTACCTACTTATTCTAGGTGATAGAGAAAAAAACAAGCCGGGCGCGGTGGCTCAAGCCTGTAATCCCAGCACTTTGGGAGGCCGAGACGGGTAGATCACGAGGTCAGGAGATCGAGACCATCCTGGCTAACACGGTGAAACCCCGTCTCTACTAAAAATACAAAAAACTAGCCGGGCGAGGTGGCAGCGCCTGTAGTCCCAGCTACTCGGGAGGCTGAGGCAGGAGAATGGCGTGAACCTGGGAGGCGGAGCTTGCAGTGAGCTGAGATCTGGCCACTGCACTCCAGCCTGGGTGACAGAGCGAGCCTCCGTCTCAAAAAAAAAAAAAAAAAAGAAAAGAAAAAGAAAAAAACAAAACAGGTTATCAAAGAAATGAAATCCAGGGCCAGGCTTGGGGGCTCAAGCCTGTAATCCCAGCACTTTGGGAGGTTGAGGTGGGTGGATCGCTTGAGGTCAGGAGTTCAAGACCAGCCTGGCCAACATGGTGAAACCCCGTCTCTACTAAAAATACAAAAATCAGCCAGGCATGGTGACACATGCCTGTAACCCCAGCTACTTAGGTGGCTGAGGCAGGAGAATCACTTGAGCCCAGGAGGGAGAGGTTGCAGTGAGCCAAGATCACGCCACTGCACTCCAGCTTGGGTGACAGAGTGAGATTCTGTCTCGGAAAAAAAAAAAAAAAAATTTAGATTGAGAGAAATTCTACGAAAGAAACAGAATAACAAATAACTGTGTTTGCTGGTGGGGTGGACTGCCATTAGTATAGGGCAGAGAGGGGTAAGTCTTTGGATATGGTAGTAGTTGACTGAGCTCAGACCTGAAGGCAGAAGAAAATTAGAACAGCCAGCACAGAGGGCCTAGTGATCCAGCCAGAGAGGCTGGTAAATGCAGAGGCTGAGAAGGGCTGGTGCAGACAGACCATCTGTGTGGTTGGAGCTTAAAAAGAAGTTACTTCCAGAAAGTATAGAGTGAACGCAGTAGTTCTAGACAGAGGGCAATTTTGCACACCCCATGGGACATTTGGCAAAGTCTAGAGACATTTTTGGTTGTTATGATGGTGGGGGTGGGGGGAAGGTTGAGAAAACTTGCACTAAAGGAATATATCAGCCCAAATTTCAGTTTTAGTCATTATGTTCTGAACTCATGTTCTCGCCAGCTTGAATAGTTTTTTTTTTTCTTTCCTGCAGAAACAAAATAAGAGCAGGTTTCAGGTGGCTTACTCTTTCATCTACTCTCTTGGGAAATCCCATTGGGGAGGTTCATGGGACTCCAGGAACCTTTGGAAAGCTCCACAGGATATGAAATATCTACCTAAACAGGTGGGAAAGGATCTAAGGAGCCACACCCCCAACTGCTCCCTCAGTTACCAGGGCAGAAAAAAACTGAGATTAGGGGTAGGGCACAAAGGAGAACATATTCATGTTTTATTTGCATAATTACAAATTAATGTTAAAAAGAATATAAAGCCAGGTCCAGGGTAGGGGTGAAGAGGTTGCAGATGCCCTCAAGTATTGGAAAGCTCTGTCCTTCTGGCCTTATGTCTTTTTCTTCTTTTTCTTTTCTTTTCTTTTTTTTTTTTTTTTTTTTTTTTTTCATTTTTGAGACAGGGTCTCCCTCTGTGGCCCAGGCTGGAGTGCAATGGCAAGATCTTGGCTCACTGCAACCTCAAACTCCCGGGCTCAAGTGATCCTCCTATCTCAGCCTCCCAAATAGCTGGGACTACAGGCGTGTGTCAAGATGACCCAACTAATTTTTGTACTTGTAACAAATTTTTTGAGACAGAGTCTTGCTCTGTTGCCCAGGCTGGAGTGCAATGGGGGGATTTTGGCTCACTGCAACCTCAGGCTCCCGGGCTCAAGCGATTCTCCTGCCTCAGCCTCCCAAGTAGCTGGGACTACAGTTGCGCGCCACCACGCCCAGGTAATTTTTGTGTTTTTTATAGAGACGGGGTTTCACCATGTTGGCTAGGCTGGTCTGGAACTCCTGACCTCAAGTGATCCGCCCGCCTCGGCCTCCCAAAGTGCTGGGATCCCAGGTGAAGCCACCGCGCCGCACCCCTCGGGCCTTCTTCTAACTTGGGTCCCTGGGCCCCCCAGGCTTTCGCTCCCTTCCCCTACGCCGCCCCGCGCCCGCCTCAGGCCTCTCTGGGACCCGCCGGCGTGGCGTCCTGGCCCGCCCGAGCCCCACGGTCTCTCGGGTCCTAACCTCGGCGGGCGGGCGCCTCCTCAGGAAGCCCCGGTGCAGGCTGTCATTGTACAGGTGGCCTAGGCGGGCGGCGCCCGACCCAAGGCCGCATCGGGTCAGTGTGCGGCCCCCGGCTGAGAGGCGGCTGCTGAGGGGCCGGACGGGCCAGGGCCTGGCTAACTGCCGCTCGCCCCTGCTTTGCATATTCATGAAGTCTAGCGAGGCCGATCGACCCGGCCGCCGTGGAACGGTCATGAATTATTCATGAGGAAGTTTCTGGTCCCGCCCAGAAAGGCCTCGTTGACTATTCATGAGCCGAGGAGCGGGTTTGGGCCGGAAAAGATCGTTGACTCTCGGTGGGAGGGAGGCGTCGACGAGCTGAGGTGAGGGCTGTTGAGACGCGAGGTCTCCGCCCAGAGAGGGCACTCAGACGTTGTTAGTTCTGTCTTTATGTCAAACAAATATATATTTTTTTCTTTTCTTGTTACTTAAGGCTTTAAGTTGGATTTGAAAATATCATTTTTCGTGAGGGCCTACAGTACTGTGAAGAGAATCGGGAGGGCAGGGGGCTGAGGAGGAAGACAAAAGGGAGGCGATTTCCCCTAGAACTGGAGAGAGAGCACCCAGGTAGCTTTGAAATTCAGATTTTTCTGGACATGAAATCAAACTTGCTGAGCAAGCAGCAGCCATAATGAGCCATGACGAGGCTGGTAGGGCAGACGACGTCTGTGCCCGGCATTGGAGGGGCCGTGTGGGGTGGAGCTTTTGGGGTTTATCTTACCTGGATCAGATTCTCCTCAGCCATTGAGGTTTTCTGCCAGGATGGATGCCTGGTACAGGCCAAGAGGTGAGAGAGGTGGGGACGAGCCACCCCGCCCCGCTTGACCTCAGCTCCCCTTTCGTTTTAGTGAGGATTTGCCAATTAATCCCTGTGGACTTTAGTTCCCTAAACAGTTCAGAGGGAGAGAGTGTCTTGAACCTCAGGATTAGCCAATCGCCGAAATGTGTCCGAGTGCGCAGAGCACTGGACAGGCTGTGCAGTACATCGCGTACTCAGTTGGTAGAAATGAGGGGTGGTTCTGGCCCCGAAAGGGGTTTTTAATCTCAGCAGGATCATCATCTAATTGCTCCTCCATTGGACCATCAATCTATTGAGGTAGGAAAAGTATATTACATCTTGTAATCCTGCACGTTGCCTGGCACATTGTAGTCACCTCGTAAGATGTTGAATGAATGAATAATTGAAATAGCATGAAAAATATATTAAAAAGTCAAACCATGAACAAATACTCAATTAATACAGTGGAAACCATTTACTCTGAATGAGCACAAGTAGGGGAATTACCAGGGCCAAATGGAATTTGTTAAAATGGTGAATAATTTATTGAAACAAGCTCTGTCAGAAGGTCTAAGTAACTGGGCGAACTTTGGCAAACCAAGTTCCCTTGCATAGCCTCACTTTCCTTTTCTTTTTTCTTTTCTTTCTTTCTTCCTTTTTTTTTTTTTTTGAGACGGAGTCCTGCTCTGTCGCCAGGCTGGAGTGCAGTGACACAATCTCAGCTCACTGCAACCTCCACCTCCCGGGTTCAAGCGATTCCCCTGCTTCAGCCTCCCTCCTAGCTGGGATTATAGGCATGTGCCACCACGGCCAGCTAAATTTTTTTTTTTTTTTTTTTTTTGTATTTTTAGTAGAGACAGGGTTTCACCATGTTGTTCAGGATGGTCTCGATCTCTTGACCTTGTGATCCACCCGCTTTGCCTCCCAAAGTGCTGGGATTGCAGGTGTGAGCCCCTGTGCCCAGCCCCTTTTCTTTATAGCTTTATGTTTAGGTTTAAATCCATCCATTTTGCATTAATATTTGTATACAGTGTGAGATTCAGGTTAAGCTTCTTTTCATTCTCTCTTCTTCCCCCCACCCCCTGGATGTCCTTTTGTTTCAGCACCATTTGTTGAAAAAAAGATTCTTCCTCCACAGAATTGGATCTTCTTTAAATCGAAGGGGTTGGAAGATGTCTGTGCTCCCTTCCAGCTTTATGAATCTATTGAACCCATTTATGTTAACATACACTTCTTTTGAGTAAAGTCATTCTTAATATCATGCATGTGTAAGGAAGGTCATGTAGTTGCATTTCAGAATCCAGCTATTGGATATTGTTCACCTGATAGAAAAGGGATTTTTTTGTAAAAAATAGTTTTGGAAGATTGAGAAAGATGGGTAGAGAGCCTTCATAAATCAGCTATAATTATATTTGGGAAAATGTAATAAAACTTTGGTTTTTGCTTCACCTGGAATGGTTAAAAAAGTGGTTTAGGCCTTAGTAAACTAAACAGCAGCTGGCTAATCTTTATGTGAATCTTGGACTCACACACAGTAGGGGTAAAATAGGAAGTAATTGTGCCACCATATAAAATAGGGCAATTGAAGGCGTGGTATGGTGTCTCACATATATAATCCCAAAACTTTGAGAGGCCAAGAGTTCGAGGCCAGTCTGGGCAACATAGTGAGAACCCCCCCCTCCCCCACCCAACTCTACAAAAATAAAAAACTGCAAAAAATTAGCAGGGCGTGGTGGTGCATGCCTATAGTCTCTGCTACTTGGGAGGCTGAGGTAGGAGGATCACTTGAACCCAGAAGTTTGAGGTTGCAATGAGCTGTGATTATGCCACTGTACTCCAGCCTAGGTGACAGATCATGCCACTGCACTTTACTCTGTCTCAAGAGAAAAGAAAATGAATAAGCAACAACAACAAAAATAGGGCAATTGAGATATAGGTCAAGAGGTCAGCCTAGAGTGAATCTTTACCCAAAAGAGCACAGAAATATTGCCTCTTTCTCAAGAAGACCATCATCCTTGTCACAAAGTAGACATATCAAATATAAGAGTGAGGGTCAGTTGCAGTGGCTTACACTTTTAATCCTTATAATCCCAACACTTTGGGAGGCTAACCAAGGAGTATTGCTTGAGCCCAGAAGTTCAAAACCAGCCTGGGCAACATAGTGAGACCTCGTCTCTACCAAAAATAAAGAAAATTTGCTGAGTGTGGTGGCGCATTGCCTCTAGTACCAGCTACTTAGGAGGCTGAGGTGGGAGGATCGCTTGAACCCAGGAGGTTGAGGTTGCAGTGAGCCAAGATTGCACCACTTCATTCCTGCCTGGGTAAACAGAGTAAGACCTTGTCTCAAAAACAGAAGAGGGAATGGTATTGATGTGCTGTGAAGTTTCAAATATGTGTGGATCTAATTTGCAGACAAATATATAAGAGAATGACATTTCTTTTTTTTTTTTTTTTTGAGACGGAGTCTCGCTCTGTCGCCCAGGCTGGAGTGCAGTGGCCGGATCTCAGCTCACTGCAAGCTCCGCCTCCCGGGTTTACGCCATTCTCCTGCCTCAGCCTCCGGAGTAGCTGGGACTACAGGCGCCTGCCACCTCACCCGCCTAGTTTTTTGTATTTTTAGTAGAGACGGGGTTTCACTGTGTTAGCCAGGATGGTCTGGATCTCCTGACCTCGTGATCCGCCCGTCTCGGCCTCCCAAAGTGCTGGGATTACAGGCTTGAGCCACCGCGCCTGGCCGAGAGAATGACATTTCAAAGTTAACTTTCAGTTCTTAAAATCTGTAGTTATGAAATCTCTTCTAGGTTTTTAAATAATGAGCCTGAACAAAGGGATGACACATACAAAAAATCATACCTATTCTCTGAATGCATGCTCTCTAGAGTCATACCTCCTGTCAACTTGTGAGCTTTCAAAATTAAGCAGGGTTTGTACTTAAATAGAAGACCGCCACAAAACACCTGCTCAAAGGGAAACAGTAGCAACAAAATAGTTAGAGGCCGAAAGGAGTCTGGCTTTTTTTTTTTTTTTTTTTTTTTGAGATGGAGTTTCACTCTTGTTGCCCAGGCTGGAGTGCAATGGTGCAATCTTGGCTCACTGCAACCTCCACCTCCCGGGTTCAAGCGATTCTTCTGCCTCAGCCTCCCAAGTAGCTGCAATTACAGGCACCCACCATCACGCTTGGCTAATTTTTCCAGTTTTAGTAGAGATGAAGTTTCACAATGGTTTTTGAAAAAATAATTTAGATCTTTTTGCCTTCCTGAAGCAAGCTCATGCTAGAACACTAGAAAGAGACCCTCCCAAGTTTAGAAATAAGCAGGCAAGCTGAAGAACTAGGGAGGCCCTGGTAGTGCATTGTATTAGATAGAGTGAAAGCAAAGGAGAATTTCATTTTGGAGAGTCAGTCTGGGAAAACTTCTAGATTGTAAGTCAGACTTGTTGAGTTTTAGTCTCAGTTCTGTTACTAAGTGGCTGACTGACCCTGGATCTTGAATTCCCCATGTAGAAAATTAGATATTTGGACTAAATGACTGTCTTAGTCCAGTTTGTGCTGCTGTAACAATACCTGAGGCTGGGTAATGTAAAAAGAGCAGACATGTATTGGCTTATGATTCTGGAGGCTGGGAAGTCCAAAAACAAGGATATGTATCTTATAAGGACCTTCTTGCTGTGTCATAACATGGAGGAAGGCATCACCTGGTAAGAGAGAGAGCAAAGAGAGACAGTGAGTGCACCAAACTTTCTTTTTTTTTTTTTTTTTTTTTGAGACGGAGTCTCGCTCTGTCGCCCAGGCTGGAGTGCAGTGGCCGGATCTCAGCTCACTGCAAGCTCTGCCTCCTGGGCTTTTGCCATTCTCCTGCCTCAGCCTCCCGAGTAGCTGGGACTACAGGCGGCCGCCACCTCGCCCAGCTAGTTTTTTGTAATTTTTAGTAGAGACGGGGTTTCACCGTATTAGCCAGGATGGTCTCGATCTCCTGACCTTGTGATCCGCCCATCTCGGCCTCCCAAAGTGCTGGGATTACAGGCTTGAGCCACCGCGCCCGGCCCAAACTTGCTTTTATAACACACCTATTTTCTTGATAATGAACCTGCTCCTGGAGTAACAATATTAATCCATTCATGAAGGCACCTAATCACCTCTTAAAGGTCTCAACTCTCAACACTTACATTGAGGATTAAGTTTCCAAAATATGAACTTTGGGTTACACATTCAAACCATGGCAATGATGTTTAAAGTTTCTTCTACCTTTAAAATTTTGTGGTGTTTTTCTAGACTTGATTATTCCTTGTTCCTATAGTTCTTCTCTGTTGATTCAGCAAATATTTAGTTAAGTTAGGTTTTTAATTTTTTTTTACTGTTTTACTTATTTTATTTATTTATTTTTTAAGTAGAGACAGGATTTCACCATGTTGACCAGGCTGGTCTTGAACTCCTGACCTCAAGTGATCCACCCCACTTGGCCTCCCAAAATGCTGGGATTACAGGTGTGAGCCACTGTGCCCAGCCTCAGCAAATATTTATTGAATACCTACTTAATTCTAGTACTGTGATGATGCTGAGAGTTCAAGAATGAGCTAAACAAGACACAAAAGGTCACATATTGTATGGTTTCATTTCTATGTAATGTTCAGAATAGGCAATTTCATAAAGATGAAAGGTTAGTGGTTTCCAGCGGCTGGGGAAAGGAGAGAATAGGAGTGACTGCTAATGGGCATGGGATTTCTTTTAGGGGTGATGAAAATGTTCTGGAATTAGGTCGTGTTTGCACTATTTTGTGAATATACTAAATTGATGATTTATACTATATTAAACAGATGGTTGCACAATTTTGTGAATATACTAAAATCCACTGAATTATACCTATTAAAAAAACTTTAAAGGCTAGATGCAGTGGCTCACGCTTGTAATCCCAGCACTTTGGGAGGCCAAAGTGGGTGGATTGCTTGAGGTCAGGAGTTCCAGACCAGCCTGGCCAACATGGCGAAACCCCATCTCTACTAAAAATACAAAAATTAGCTGGACATGGTGGCATATACCTGTAATCCCAGCTACTCAGGAGGCTGAGGCAGGAGAAGGGCTTGAACCCAGGAAGCAGAGGTTGCAGTGAGCTGGGATTATACCACTGCACTTCACCTGGGTGACACAGTGAGAGTCCTTTTCAATAAATAAATAAATAAAGCTTTAAAATATAAAGAATGAGCTAGACAGACACAATAGCTAGACACAATTTTGCTCTCGTGTTAGCTCACAGTAGGTCAGGGGATACTTAAAGACAACTATGGTACAATATATATTGCGAAGGGCACACAATCCAGACTTCATAGTAGTGGTAGTGGGAATTAGGAAGTCATTCCTTAAGGAAATTTTACTAAGCCATATGATATGGTTTGGATTTGTGTCTCCACCCAAATCTCATATCAAATTGTAATCCCCAGTGTTGGAGGAGGGCCCTGGAGGGAGTTGACTGGATCATGGGGGCAGATTTCCCACTTGCTGTTCTCGTAATCACGAGTTCTCATGAGATCTGGTTGTTTAAAAGTGTGTAGTACCTCCCCTTTCCCTCTCTTCCTCCTCTGGCCATGTAAAACATGCCTCCTTCTCCTTCCCCTTCTGCGATGATTGTAAGTTTGCTGAGGCCTCCCCAGCTATGCCTCCTGTATAGCCTGCATAACTGCAAGTCAATTAAACCCCTTTTCTTTATAAATTACCCAGTCTTAGGTAGTTCTTTATAGCAATGCAAGAATGGACTAATACACCATATCTAGGAGATGAGTAGGAACTGGGAATGGAGGAGGATGTTTCAGGCAGAGGGAATATTACAAAATCCTGAGAGTTGGAAGGAATGTAGTCCTTTGGGGTAATTAAAGAAAGTAAGAATGGCTGGTGCATAAAAGTATAAGAGAAAATAGTTAGAGCTGAGGCTAGGGAGGCATGAGTCAAATCTTAAAGCCATGGTAAGAGTTTTAGATTTTATCCTGAGAGTAGTGGGGAGCCATTGAAGTATTTCAGTCTGGGAAAATGTGTAGTCGAATTTGTAATTTAAAAACTCTGGCTGCAATATACAGAACAGACTGGAGAAGGAGAATACCAGTGAGAGGAAATTTGTGGTTGCAGCAATACAGGCAAAAGATGAGACTGGTTGATACAAAGTAGAGATGACAACAACATGGCTAAAGTCAGGAGTTGGACACATTTCAGATATATATATATGTGTGTGTGTGTGTGTATAAATATATATATATATATGTATATATATATATATTATTTTTTGAGTGACAGGGTTTCACTCTTGTTGCCCAGGCTATAGTGCAATGGCATGATCTTGGCTCACTGCAACCTCCGTCTACTGGGTTCAAGTGATTCTCCTGCCTCAGCCTCCCAAGTAGCTGGGATTACAGGCATGTGCCACCATGCCCGGCTAATTTTGTATTTTTAGTAGAGATGGGGTTTCTCCATGTTTGTCAGGCTGGTCTTGAACTCCCAACCTCAGGTAATCTGCCCGCCTCGGCCTCCCAAAGTGCTGGGATTACAGGCATGAGCCACTGCGCCCGGCCTACATTTGAGAAATATTAAGGTGATTGAACATAAGAACGAGGAAGGGATTAAGGTTGAGTCACAGATTTTGTGCTTGAGCAACTAGGTATGTGATGATGTCATTCACTGAGCAAGGGAACAGAAGTAAGTTTTTGGGGAAAATAATTCACATTTGGATGTGTTGAGAACATCAAGGTGGAACAGTCTTATGATCAGTTAGAGGAACAAATCAGCAACTTCTGAGAGAGACCTGGGCTGGGGATACACTGGCTCACAGTTCCACTGGCTGTACAGAAAGCATGGAAGCATCTGCCTGACTTTTGGGGAGCCCTCAGGAAGCTTACAATTATGGCAGAAGACAAAGGAGAAGCAGGCACATCTTACATGGCTAAAGCCGGAGAGAGAGAGGGGAGAAACGAAAAGGTTCTACACACCTTTAAACAACCAGATCTTGCAATAACTCACTCACTTACTATTGCAAGAACTGCACTGAGGGTATAGTGCTAAACCATTCATGAGAAACTGCCCAGATGATCCAGTCATCTCCCACTGTGTCTGGCCATGCCAGCTGCTAGGTAGCTGAGTCAGAATTTGAACTTAGGTTCCTTAACTCTAAAGGCTCTTTCTACTAGATTATACTGCTGGTTATTTCTCTCTCTCTCTCTCTACATATAAATATATGTATATATGTATAATATATATAAAAATATAAATAGGTATATATGTATAAAATTAAATTTTACTTTTATAAATGTTAATTCCTAAGGAATGTACCAAATGCTAATATTAACTAGCTTGAATCCTTTCTCAAAAGCAAGTGTCCTGAATGCCTCAGAGTTTTCAATGGTAATATTAATTTAATCTAGGCCATCCATACATTGCAAAAATATGGATGTAGTAATGCATTGTGTTCTAATTGGCTGATGCTATTTTCAGAGCTTGATTCCCTAGAAATGACATCAGAATGGCTATGATCACAGAGAAAGTTAAAAAACCCCACTAATATAGAAAACTATTTTAAAATCACGATTTCTCTTATTTATTGTCTCTAAGACTAATAAGTACCCCAGTAGTGGGTAGTGTGTCATAGTTTAATGGGCTGGGACTAGATCTTAAACTGTTAGAGCTACTTTGTTTCCCATTTTATTTTTTGAAATTTAAGGGGGACAACTGATGTGTTGAGTCAGATATGAAGGTTATACTCTGAAATCAAGAAAAGATAGCTTGGAATCTTTAAGGATTAAAGGACTGTTAGGTGGTTTTCAGTCTCGTATATAAAATATTGTAAAAGAGTGTCCCCTAGTGCCCCTCTGAAGAAGTAGTTTGAGAGAAATTAAATATTACCACCTACTTATAATCTCTATCATCACCTTGTGGCAGTGTTTGCAAATAATTCTGCCATCTTGGGAAAATCTTCGAGTCTTGCATTAATGGATACACAAAAACTGGTCACAGGCTATCCTTGGTGATTCAGAATGGAATATCTTGAAAGAAGTTATTTTACAAGTATTTTGGTCAGAACTTCATAAAACCTTGAAAAGAAGCCCCAATTGAAATTAAATTAAGCCTTTGTAAAGAAAAGGGAAAATTTGCTTTTTTTTTTTTTTTTTTCGAGACAGACTCTTGCTCTGTCACCCAGGCTGGAGTGCAGTGGCACGATCTTGGCTCACTGCAAGCTGCACCTCCCAGGTTCGTGACATTTTCCTGCCTCAGCCTCCTGAGTAGCTGGGACCACAGGCGCCCGCCACCATGGCTGGATAATTTTTGTGTTTTTAGTAGAGACGGGGTTTCACCATGTTGGCCAGGATGGTCTCGATCTCCTGACCTCGTGATCCACCTGCCTTGGCCTTCCACTATTCTGGGATTACAGGCATCAGGCATGAGCCACCATACCCGGCTGCTTCTTTTTTGTATTAACAAAACAATAAGGGTAAAAACTAGATGTATTTTAAATATTAACATTTTTATTGTGGTAAACTGTAATATAAAACTCAACACCTCAGCTTTTCTAAGTGTACAACTCAGTGACACTAAGCACATATACAATGTTGTGCAACCATTATCACTATCCATTTCTAAAACCTTTTCATCATCCTGAACAGAAACTCTATACCTATTAAACTCCTTCTACCCCACCAGCACCTGGTAACCTCTATTCTACTTTCTGTCTCTATGAATTTGCCTACTCTGGGTACCTCATATAAGTGGGATCATATAATATTTGTCCTTTTATGTCTGGCTTTTCACTTAGCATAATGTTTTCAAGATTTATTCACATTGTAGCATGTATCAGAACTTCATTCCTTTTTAAGATTGAATAGAGGTCAGGTGTGGTGGCTCATGCCTGTAATCCCAGCACACTGGGAGGATGAGGTGGGTGGAATGCCTGAGTCTAGGAATTCAAGACCAGCCTGGGCAACATGACAAAACTCCATCTCTACAAAAATTACAAAAATTAGCCAGGTGTGGTGGCAAGTGCTTGTGGTCCTAGCTACTCAAGAGGCTGAGGTGGGAGAATCACTTGAGCCTGGGAGCCAGAGGTTGCAGTGAGCTGAGATCCACTATTGCACTCTACCCTGGGTGACAGAAGGAGACCCCGTCTTAAAAACAAAACAAAGCAAACAAACAAGCAAACAAAACAATTGAGTGATATTCCATTGTAAATACCACATTTTGTTTATTCATTCATCTTTTAATAGACATTTGAATTGTTTCCATCTTTTGGCTAATGTGAATTATGTGGCTATGAGCATTGGTGTACAAGTATCTGTTTGAGTCCCTGGTTTCAATTCTTTTGAATATATACCTAGAGATGGAAATGCTGGATAATATGGTAATTCTGTTTCACTTTTTGAGGAATGCCATGCTGTTTTCCACAATGGCTGCACCATTTTCATTCCCACCAGCAATGCATAAGGGTTTTATTTTTTATTTTTTTTTCTTTTTTTTTTTGAGACGGAGTCTTGCTCTGTCACCCAGGCTGGAGTGCAGTGGCCGGATCTCAGCTCACTGCAAGCTCCGCCTCCCGGGTTTACGCCATCTCCTGCCTCAGCCTCACGAGTAGCTGGGACTACAGGCGCCCACCACCTCGCCCGGCTAGTTTTTTGTATTTTTTTAGTAGATACGGGGTTTCACCGTGTTCGCCAGGATGGTCTCGATCTCCTGACCTCGTGATCCGCCCGACTCGGCCTCCGAAAGTGCTGGGATTACAGGCCTGAGCCACCGAGCCCGGCCAAGGGTTTTAATTTCTCCACATCCTTTGCAACTTACTACTTTCCATTTTTGAATAATCATTTATAAAATTTTAAATTGACACACAGTAATTGTACATATTTATGGGGTACAGAGTGATATTTTGATATATGTGTATAATATGTAATGGTCAAGTCAAAGCATATCCATCAGTTCAAACACTTATAATTCTTTATGTTGAGCTATTTTAAATATATAATAAATCATTGTTAACTGTGATCACTCTACAGTGCTACAGAACAAAAGAATGTCTTCTTGGCCGGGCACGGCGGCTCATGCCTGTAATCCCAGCACTTTGGGAGGCCGAGGCGGGCGGATCAAAAGGTCAGGAGATCGAGACCATCCTGGCTAACACGGTGAAACCCCATCTCTACTAAAAATACAAAAACAAACAACAACAACAACAACAACAACAACAACAACAAAAAAAACTAGCCGGGCGAGGTGGTGGGCGCCTGTAGTCCCAGCTACTCGGGAGGCTGAGGCAGGAGAATGGCGTAAACCCCGGAGGCGGAGCTTGCAGTGAGCTGAGATCCGGCCACTGCACTCCAGCCTGGGCGACAGAGCGAGACTCTGTCTCAAAAAAAAAAAAAAAAAAAAAAAAAGAATGTCTTCTCCTTTCTAGCTGTAATTTTATATCCATTAACTAACTTCTCCCTATCCAACCTCCTCCCTGCTGCCCTTGCTAGCCTCTAATAACTACTTCTAAGAGCTCGTCTGTTTTAGCTCCCAGGTGAGTGAGAACACATGGTATTTATCTTTCTGTACCTGACTTACTTCACTTAACATTATGTCATCTAGGTTAATCTCTGTTGCTGTGAATGACAGATTTTCATGCTTTTTAAAATGCCTGAATAATATTCAATTGTGTATATATACACCATATTTTCTTCCTTCCTTCCTCCCTCCCTCCCCTCCCCTCCCTCCCTCCCTCCCTCTCTCTTTCTCTCTCTCTCTCTTTCTCTCTTTCTTTCTCTCTCTCTTTCTTTCTTTCTTTCTTTCTTTCTCTCTCTCTCTCTCTCTCTCTCTCTTTCCTTTCTTTCTTTCTTTCTTTCTTTCTTTCTTTTCTTTCTTTCTTTCTTCTTTCCTTTTCTCTCTCTCTCCTTCCTCCTTCTTCCTTCCTTCCTTCCTTCCTTCCTTCCTTCCTTTCCTTCCTTCCTTTCCTTCCTTCCTTCTTTCTTTCTTTCTTTCTTTCTTTCTTTCTTCTTCTTTCTTTCTTTCTTTCTTTCTTTCTTTCTTTCTTCTTTCTTTCTTTCTTCTTTTTGTGTTCTGTTTGATTTCTTTCATCAGCATTTTGTAGTTTCATTGTAGCAATCTTTCACTTTCTTAAATGTATTCCTAATTTTTTGGTAGGTATTGTAAATGAGATTTCTCTCTTGATTTCTTTTTCAGCTAGTTGGATGAAAAACTGTGTTAATGGGTATGAAGTATAAACATTAACTTTTGAGTTGAAGTTGCAAATAAATTACAACCGAAGTTAATTCAGGAAATGTTTTTGAGCCTTTGCTATATAGACAGCATTGTTACACTATGAGAGAATGACAAGGATTAATAATATATATTGAGTCTCTAGGTGATTTACAATGTATTTTCTCCTCCAAATATATTTGTGAACAAATAAATAATCTTATAATTTTCATTGAGTGGATGGAAAAATTTATCCAGAGACCTTATGCCAAAATTATAGATAAAAATGTTTATTAAACTTATTTCCCAGTGAGTGTGATCAAATTTTAATTATATAGTTCTCCTTTGGAAAATTAACAATAAGTACTTTTTTCAACTCAAATTCATTTTATAGTTTAGATAGGGCCTGATAGAATTATCTTAGCATCCATTCTTCCTTTGCTTCTTCAAAATGTAGCTTGGTAAATTTCTCTCTAAACTGAACAATCTGGGAAACAGTTTATACTTAACTGTCCTTGATTTTAATTTTTGGTTTGCTTTTAGACTTTTTCAATTTCATTTTTGGGTAGAGTAAGAGAGGAAGCATTATATTTGCCAAGGTCTCTAATGAATTAATTACTTTTTTAATAGATTGGACTTGTTGGAATAATCCTGATACATTTCTACAATGGCCACTGCTCAGCTTTCTCGCTCCATCACAATACACAAGGCATCTAAGGTATTTGTTAAGAATTAAAAGAAAATCAATGACCATTTAGTGAGTTAGTTCAGAATTATAATTTTAATCTTTTGTATGTGTGTTTGTAAGCAGCAGTTTTATCAGTTAATTAGCACATAATATTCTGGGAGAGTATGTGAACATTTTAACTGCCTAATAGACCAAGGACCAGAAAATTAAAATAAATTTCTACAAAGTTACTTACTGGGTGCTTGTTTCATGTTTATACAATATATTTAGATCTTCTAGAGTAAAAGAAATCAGAAACAAAAAGGTGTTTAAAGAGAATGGTTCTTGGTGAGATACTCACCTCCTAAAACGTTAGGAAACTTGTGTTGCACTCCATGGTGTAATTATAAGAACAGAAAGGGAGAGCACTGAGATAAACTTGGATGCTAGAAGTCTAGGGGAACATCCCAGGGCCAGGCATGTAGTTTGGTTTGTCCCATGACATTCATTAATGCATCATTTCTTTATTCATTGAGCCTCAATATTATGTAATATAATATTCATAATACTGTGTTATTCACTGATAAAATACAAAAATATGATCTCCATCTCCCGAAAGTTTATAATCTGGTTAGGAGTTAAGACAATATACAAAGCAATATATGATTTATATATATGTGAAAAAGAGTAAGACAATGCAAATTGTAGGAATTTAGAAATTTCATGTGGACTGGAATGGTCTGTATATTCCTCATGAAAGAGGTAAGGCTGAAGGTGGACAGACCTTGAATGATGAAGATAATTCACATAGAGAAGAGAGAATTCCCTGAGGAAAACCTAGCATATGCCTTGGCTCAGAATAAGAAATAAGATGGGCTGATCATAAAATTGGCTGATTGACTTTGGGCTGCCTTGCAGTGAAATGCATGGTAAAAGCGTTGTACTGTCTTTTCCTATGCCATTTCTCTCTTTTTCTGGGGATCCAGGATCCAGTATAAAAATGAGACCCTTAATTTTGGGAATCTGTTTATACCTTCCAGCTGTGCCTGTTTATTAGGCCCTAGAAACTACATGCTTTCCTGAGCCTGTTCTTCCAAGGGCTCCACCCTGAAGCCAGTAATCCAGTTAAGAAACTTAAAAACTGGCAAATGAAAAATCTTACAACTACTGGATCTTCTTCTGTCTGTGTATTTATATGTGTTGTGTGTATGGTGTTTACAATAAAAGAGTGCTAATTAATTGGCTTAAAGAAAAATAAGCACTTAAATCAAATATTTTGTCAGAAGAATTAAAACTTTAGTGCCTTTTAGTTTACATGACTTTAATAATCTTTGGAAAATAGATTATTGGTAAAATAAAAACATATTCAAAATTTAGACATTTGGTCTGGGTCAGATATTAGGTTTGCTAAATGCTTTAATGTCACAAACTGCTTTTTTGACTTTTAAAAATTGTTCAGCTTACCTGCTTTGGAGCCATTAGAGTCTAGGTAAAGCCTAGGGACATGTGGAGTTAGCCATGCGCCCTGGCTATGTTGGGAAAAGTCAGAATTTATCTGCACTCTGCCTTCAAATATTATATTAACTGGTAATAAGTATTATCCTTATAGTATGAATTAAGAGTGATACAGAATGTAAGCCACATGAGGGAGAGGATTGTTACATGTTTTGCTCACTACTACATCTCAGAACCTAAAACAGTACCTATAATGTAATAAGATTAAATACATATTTGGATTAAGATTTTTCATACTTTGGAAATGGGAAAAAGAGCATGCCTGGCCAAAAGAACTGCATAAGACAACATTTTCCAAACTTATATGACCAGCAAACACTTAACATTTTTACTGAATATATTCATATAATGTATAAGTGTACAACTAAATGAATTTTTACAAACTTAACACATTGTTGTAAGCCAGAAGCCAGATCAGAAAACAACACTACCAGCACTCCCTCTCATGCTGTCTTCTAGTTATTATTACCTCTCCCCACCAAGAGAAACCACCATCTTGACATCTAACAGCATAAATTAGTTTCACCTGCTTTTGTACTTTATATAAATGAAATCATACACTAATACTCATTTGTATCTGGTTTCTTTTGCTCAGCATTATGAGTGAGAGTCATGTGTATTACTTGGTATAGTTACAGATCATTCATTCTCATTGCTATATAGTATTCCATCAGGGGCATATACCACAGTTTTATTCATTTTACTGTTGATGAGCATTTGGGTGGTTTCCAGCGTGGGTCTATTACAAATAATGCTTTTCTGAATACTCTAATACATGTCCTATAGTGAACATATAAGCATATGTGTTGGATGTATACCTATGAGTAAAATATGGGTCATAGGATATGTAATTATTTAGCTTTATTATATACTGCCAAGCAACTTTCCAAAGAGGTTGTACCCATTTACACTCCCACAACCAGTGTTTAGGAGTTTTTATTATTCTACATCCTTTTAAAAACTTTTAGCCATTTTGGTGGGTGTGTAGTATTCTCTCATTGTGATTTTTTTGTTTGTTTGACAGTCTTACTCTGTTGCCCAGGCTGGAGTGGTACAACCTTGGCTCACTGTGATCTCCACCTCCTGGGTTCAAGTGTTTCTACTGCCTCAGCCTCCCGAGTAGCTAGGATAATAGGCACCCTCCACCACACCTGGCTAATTTTTGTATTTTTAGTAGAGACAGGGGTTTCACCATGTTGGCCAGGCTGGTCTTGAACTCCTGACCTCAAGTGATCCGCCCACCTCAGCCTCCCAAAGTGCTGGGATTACACGTGTGAGCCACCACCCCTGGCCTCCTTGTGATTTTAATGCTCACTTGCCTGATAAAATTTAAACACTTTTTCATTTGTTTATTGGTCATTTGGATATGCTCTTTTATTGTCTATTTTCATACAAATAGACACTTTTCTATTTGTCTTTCTTAAAGAATTTTAGGAGTTCTTTATACATTCTGGATATGAGTCCTTTGTAAGAGCTATGCTCTTAGTAGTATATTAATGAACAGAAGTTCTAAAGTTTAATATAGTCTAATTTGTTAATATTTAGAAAATACTTTAAAATTATAATGTATTGACACAACACCGACTGGAATTCATGAGACATATTTTGTGCTTGGCTTAAAGAAAACAGCAAAAAGCAGCCTCACAGAATAATTATGAAAAACAGATCGGCTGGGCGCGGTGGCTCACGCCTGTAATCCCCGCACTTTGGGAGGCCGAGACGGGCGGATCACGAGGTCAGGAGATCGAGACCATCCTGGCTGACACGGTGAAACCCCATCTCTACTAAAAATACAAAAAATTAGCCCGGCGTGGTAGCGGGTGCCTGTAGTCCCAGCTACTGGGGAGGCTGAGGCAGGAGAATGGCGTGAACCCGGGAGGCGGAGCTTGCAGTGAGCCGAGATCGGGCCACTGCACTCCAGCCTGGGCGACAGAGCGAGACTCCATCTCAAAAAAAAAAAAAAAGAGGCCAGGCGCGGTGGCTCAAGCCTGTAATCCCAGCACTTTGGGAGGCCGAGACGGGCGGATCACAAGGTCAGGAGATCCAGACCATCCTGGCTAACACGGTGAAACCCCGTCTCTACTAAAAAAAAAAAAAGACAAAAAACTAGCCGGGCGTGGTGGCAGGCGCCTGTAGTCCCAGCTACTCGGGAGGCTGAGGCAGGAGAATGGCGTAAACCCGGGAGGCGGAGCTTGCAGTGAGCTGAGATCCGGCCACTGCACTCCAGCCTGGGCGACAGAGCGAGACTCCGTCTCAAAAAAAAAAAAAAAAGAAAGAAAAGAAAAGAAAAACAGATCAAATTTTTATTTTTATTTTAATACGTAAACACAATAAACATTGTGTATACAGTACACATAGTATGTCAAACATATGTTGAAATGATAATTTGAGATACTGGCACAACCTATCCATCAGCAAATATTCTATATGCAAGATGACTCTTGGTAGATGCTCCTTACATACTGAAGCAAAAGTCACAAATTCATATACCAGTTGCTCTCTTATCACACTCCTTTTACGGCACACTATTTCTTAAGGAAGACTATCTAATCATTTAAGAACAATGATTTAAGTTTGTTTACTATGTTGTATATATACACATACATAAAATTTAGCAGGAAGCTATTCCTAGTATTGATACTTTTTATAGAACACTATGTGACATCTTACAGAAGGTTTGTATTCCTCAGAGCTCTGGCTTAAGCAAAGCACAAAAGTGTGGAAATACATGGCAATAGAATAGTAGATGAATAGCCGCAATTCCACATGGCTAGACAGTGGGGTGCATGGGAGAGAATAAGGGAGTGTGGGTAGGGAGGAAGGGGTACGAGATGAAGCAGGAGAGCTAAACAAGAATAAGATTTTGACAGTTCTCAAATCCCACTCTAAAGTACTTGAACTCTATCCTGGACGAACACTGATAAGATTTGTATCCTTGAAAATTAATTCTGATGACAATATGGAAGACAGGTTGAATAAAAGAATTGTTAGCAACGAAATCAGGGGCTACTGCAGTAATCAAGGAGATAATTGAGTATGTCCTTAGTCAAGCCAGTGGCAGTGAGAAGGGAAAGGAGAAAATAGATTTGAGAACTCTTTTAGAGAGAATTAATAGAATTTAGTAGGGTATGAAGAAGAGAGAAGACAAAGATGAAGCTGCTTCTAACCTGGATGACTGGAGTAGTGCTGATTCACTAGTCTGAGAATGAGACTTGGGATCAGGTTTTAGCCAGGGGTGGCAGAGATAAACTGAGTTTAAGTGATCTACAAAGTAGTTTAGGTGCAGATGTTCAGGAAATAAAAATATAGAACTGGGACTCATAACAGAAATAGGAACCCTAAATCCTTTCTGTATAGGCTGTAGCTGAAGCTATGAAACTAGATGAAATTATTCAAGAAGACAGCTGTAAAAGAGAAAAAGCCTGAAGACAGAATCCTGGGGGATAACCAACATTTAAAGAGCAGAACAACTGGAAAAAAATAAAAGATACTGAGACAGATACGTAGGAATAGGAGAAAAACCAAAATAGTGTTATGGCACCTTGGAGAGGAAAAGAGAGTATGTGGGTAACAGTGTCAGATAATATAAAGAAGTTACATATTATGAGGGATGAGAAGAGGTCAACCATAGGACTGTACTTGGTGACTTTGGAGAGAATAGTGTAGAAAGGAAAGGAGTAAAATCCAGATTGCAGTAGGGTCCGAGGAGTGTATGAGAGAGAAGGAGATTACATAATCATAGTAAAACTCCAGTTTCATGGATCATTATGAAATAAATTGTTTTAGTCTTGAATTACTTGGGTAATTGTTTCTGCCTTTCTGCTCTGCCTTGCCTATGAAGATCTAATTTAATGTAATATTCAAAGCACTGTTTCTTTTTGATTACCTTCAAATGTATCAAATTTGAAGTTCTGAGAAATCTTTTCATTATATCTATGGTAATGATGTGTTGAACTGAATATATTAAAGAATACTAATCTTTTTTCACCTCCATTGTTTTTCCAGGAAACAGTTTTCCCATCCCAAATCACTAATGAGCATGAGTCCCTGAAAATGGTGAAGAAACTTTTTGCTACTTCCATCTCATGTATAACATACCTAAGGGGCCTGTTTCCAGAGAGCTCTTATGGAGAACGCCATTTGGATGGTAAAGTTAAACTAACTAGTCTCTTTGGCTGTTGTAGCCCCTTTCTCTATTTAGCAGGAATACACAAATTCTCACAAAGTGTGCTAATTCCAACTTAAGGGCCTGTTCTTCAAGACCAATTTGCTAATCCATTTTTCCATTTTAATTTTACTGTGTGTAGTGATTTTACTTATAGGAATTACTAGTTCCTGGCTAGATGCCAGGTGACAGATGGAAGAAAAAAGAAATCTGTTTGGACAAGTCTAGTATAAAAGCAACAGCTAGATCAAAATCTATTTGAATGCTGTAGATTTGCACTATTTTGTGTCTCAATTGAATTTATTCTTTAAGGTACACTTTGGCATTGAGGAAGTTCAAAGGAACCAAGTGAAAACCTTTTCTCTCTGTTAACATATGTAAAAATGCTGGGGGAAAAAAAAAGCCATACTCACTTGTTGATTCACATGGATTTTAAGATAATTATTATTCTAATCAGTTCTGGCTTTTTTCTCAATTGCCAGGTCTTCTACTTTCATTCCTTTTGTTTCAGTGCTCTTAAACTTATCATCTCATTTCCTTATATTACAAGCTGTTTCTGGCCCCTTTTCTTCTCTTATTATAAAAACAAGTACCGGCCAGGCATGGTGGCTCATGCCTGTAATCCCAACATTTTGGGAGGCCGAGGTGGGTGGATCACCTGAGGTCAGGAGTTCGAGACCAGCCTGGCCAACATGGTGAAACACTGTCTCTACTAAACATACAAAAATTAGCTGGGCATTGTAGTGGGCACCTGTAATCCCAGCTACTTGGGAGGCTGAGGCAGGTGAATCACTTGAACCCAGGAGACAGACATTGCAGTGAGCCAAGATTATGCCATTTCACTCCAGCCTGGGTGACAAGAGCAAAACTTCATCTCAAAACAAACAAACAAACAAACAAAAAACCAAAAAGTAAGAAACCCAAGTACCTAGGACTCAACAATTTTTCAAAATCTTATTTGTTTAAGAAGCTGGATTGTTTATCGTGAAAATGGCCATACTGCCCAAAGTAATTATAGATTCAGTGTTATTCCCATCAAGCTACCATTGACTTTCTTCACAGAATTAGAAAAAAACTACTTTAAATTTCATATGGAGGCCGGGCGCGGTGGCTCAAGCCTGTAATCCCAGCACTTTGGGAGGCCGAGACGGGTGGATCACGAGGTCAGGAGTTCGAGACCATCCTGGCTAACATGGTGAAACCCCGTCTCTACTAAAAATACAAAAAACTAGCCGGGCGAGGTGGCGGGCGCCTGTAGTCCCAGCTACTCAGGAGGCTGAGGCAGGAGAATGGTGTAAACCCGGGAGGCGGAGCTTGCAGTGAGCTGAGATCCGGCCACTGCACTCCAGCCTGGGCGACAGAGCGAGACTTCGTCTCAAAAAAAAAAAAAAAAAAAAAAAAAAAAAAAAAAAAAAAAAAATTTCATATGGAACCAAAAAGGAGCCCATATGGCCAAGACAATCCTAAGCAAAAAGAACAAAGCTGGAGGCATCACGCTACCTGACTTCAAACTATACTATAAGGCTACAGCAACCAAAACAGCATGGTACTGGTACCAAAATAGATATATAGACCAATGGAAGAGAACAGAGACCTCAGAAATAACACAACACATCTACAACCATCTGATCTTTGACAAACCTGAGAAAAACAAGCAATGAGGAAAGGATTCGCTATTTAATAAATGGTGCTGGGAAAACTGGCTAGCCATATGCAGAAAACTGAAACTGGACCCCTTCCTTACACCTTATACAAAAGTTAATTCAAGATGGATTAAAGACTTAAATATAAGACCTAAAACCATAAAAACCTAGAAGAAAACCTAGGCAGCACCATTCAGGACATCGGCATGGGCAAAGACTTCGTGACTAAAGCACCAAAAGCAATTGCAACAAAAGCCAGAATAGACAAATGGGATCTAATTAAACTGAAGAGCTTCTGTACAGGAAAAGAAATTGTCATTAGAGTGAACAGGCAACATACAGAATGGGAGAAAATGTTTGCAATCTATCCATCTGACAAAGGTATAATAGCCAGAATCTACAAGGAACTTAAATTTACAAGAAAAAAACAACCCCATCAAAAAGTGGGCAAAGCATATGAACAGACACTTCTTAAAAGAAGACATTTATGGGCCAGGCGCGGTGGCTTAAGCCTGTAATCCCAGCACTTTGGGAGGCCGAGACGGGCGGATCACAAGGTCAGGAGATCGAGACCATCCTGGCTAACCCGGTGAAACCCCGTCTCTACTAAAAAAATACAAAAAACTAGCCGAGCGAGGTGGCGGGTGCCTGTAGTCCCAGCTATTCGGGAGGCTGAGGCAGGAGAATGGCGTGAACCCGAAAGGTGGAGCTTGCAGTGAGCTGAGATCCGGCCACTGCACTCCAGTTTGGGCGACAGAGCGAGACTCCGTCTCAAAAAAAAAAAAAAAAAAAAAAAAAGAAGACATTTATGCAGCCAATGAACATATGAAAAAAAGCTCATCATCACTGGTCATTAGAGAAATGCAAATCAAAACCACAATGAGATACCATCTCATGCCAGTTAGAATGGAGATCACTAAAAAGTCAGGAAACAATAGATGCTGGAGAGGATGTGGAGAAATAGGAATGCTTTTACACTGTTAGTGGGAGTGTAAATTAGTTCAACCATTGTGGAAGACTGTGGCAATTTCTCAAGGATATAGAACCAAAAATACCATTTGACCAAGCAATCCCATTACTGGGTATATACCCAAAGGATTATAAATCATTCTACTATAAAGACACATGCACACATATGTTTATTACAGCACTATTTACAATAGCAAAGACTTGGAACCAACCCAAATGCCCATCAATGATAGACTGGATAAAGAAAATGTGGCACATATACATCATGGAAAACTATGTAGCCATAAAAAAAGAATTAGTTCATGTCCTTTGCAGGAACATAGATGAAACTGGAAACCATCATTCTCAGCAAACTAACACAGGAACAGAAAACCAAACACCGCATGTTCTCACTCATAAGTGGGAGTTGAACAATGAGGACCCATGGAAACAGGGAGGGGAACATCACACACTGGAGCCTGTCGGGGGATCGGGGGCAAGGGAAAGAATAGCATTAGAACAAATACCTAATGCATGCAGGGCTAAAAACCTAGTTGACGGGTTGATGGGTGCAGCAAACCACCATGGCTCATGAACAAAACTTCACGTTCTGCGCATATATTCCAGAACTTAAAGTATTAAAAAAAAGTTTTAAAAAAGCTGGATTATGAATCTTGTTGACTTGTCACTAAAATAGAAACTATCATTTTGAAAATAAATATAGAGAGCTACAAGTTGCCTTGTAAGATGTTATTTTTCAAAATCTAATTTAAAATTTCTTACATCTGTATTTAATGATATACCTTGGCCTCATTTTAGTCTAATTCTCTTGGTTGGGCACGGTGGCTCATGCTTGTAATCCAAAGTGTAATCATAACACTTTGAAAGGCAAGGTGGGCAGATTGCTCGAGCCTAGGAGTCCAAGACCAGCCTGAACAACACGGTGAAACCCTGTCTCTACAAAAAATACAAAAATTTAGCTGGCCATGGTGGTGGGTACCTGTAGTTCCAGCTACTCTGAAGGCTGAGGTGGGAGGATCATCTGAGCCTAGGGGCTTAAGGCTACAGTGAGCTGTGATTGCACCACTGAATTCCAGCCTGGGTGATACAATGAGACTCTGTCACAAAAAAGAAAAAAATATTAAGCAATGTAAGAGCATCAATAAAATGCATGTGTGCTATAAGCACATAAACATGGTATTTGCAATCACAACAACCTCATTTGTATTATGACATCTTTTGGTCTATGAGATACAAACTTGTAATAGTGAATGTGTTTATATCTAACATATATTTGCAGTTTCCCCTCGTGTCTAGAACATAGAATTGAGAAAGACATATTGTTGGTAATAAGCATATACTGTGTGCCAGTTACTACCCCAGGCAATGGCAATGATACCATTCCCTATAGCTTTATTTTTTGTGACAGTTATTGTGGAAGTGATATGTCTCCCTTTCAATGTTTGTTTTTAAAGTAATATACATCATAAAAATGCTTAGTACTCCTGTGTCACTCTCTTGTAATTTCTGAATGTTATATCAACACAGGATAATTTTTGTATCCCTCAGGAGAGATACAGGTAACATCAATTTTAGGACAGGAAAACAATATGAAAAGGTGAAGTTACTTATGCAAAATCACACATAAATCAGTGATTGATCTTGGACTACTTTAAACCAATATTCTATTTATTTATTTATTATTTATTTATTTATTTATTTAGAGATGGAGTCTCATTTCATTGTCCGGGCTGGAGTGTGGCGGCATGATCATTATAGGATTACAGCTTCGACCTTCCAGGCTCAAGTGATCCTCCTGCCTCAGCTTCCTGAGTAGTTGGGACTATAGGCATGTGCCACTATGCCCAGATAATTTTTTAATTTTTTTTTTAGAGGTGAGGGTTCACTAGGTTGCCCTGGCTGGTTTCGACATCCTGGGCTCAAGTAATTCTCCTGCCTCAGCCCCCCAAAGTGCTGGGATTACAGGTGTGAGCCACCGCGCCCGGCCTAAACCCAGACTCTTAATATGATATTCCTATTCTTCCTAAGTATAAAAAGGTACTTAGATTTCAAATAAAGTAAGTATTTGAGAATAATCCATGTGAAATTTTTCATTCCTTTCTTTTCATTGAGAGGGAGAGAAATAACAGAGAAATGACTGAGATTGAGGTGTATATTTTAAGTTGGTCAATGCAGATGGTCTCAACACTACCTCATAATTACTTAGAATTCTATAGAGGCAAAGAAGGGACACAAATTGATTTTGGAGCCAACTCAGTTGTGCTACATTTTGGAAGAGGGAAACTCCTAACTGTAATCAAAATTGAGACTAAGCTACTTCTTAACATAGGATTTATTTTTAAAGTAGATGTTTAGAGATCCAAAATGTTTTTATAAGCTATAATACTAAATAAATTACATAAATAAAATAGTTAAAGGAAATACCCTATTTAGCATGGACAATTTCAGTACAGCAGTCATTTAGTAGACAAAAATAGACTGTGTTTCTGTTTTTGTAGACCTCAGTTTAAAAATCCTCCGAGAAGATAAAAAATGTCCTGGGTCACTGCATATTATCAGATGGTAAGTAATAGAAATTCTGTAAAAGTTGAACAACATTATTTTTATCATGGCTGAAATTACCCATAATACTTTATTTAGTAAGATTTTTTTTTCTTTTTCTTTTTTTTTTTTTTTGAGACGGAGTCTTGCTCTGCCACCCAGGCTGGAGTGCAGTGGCCGGATCTCAGCTCACTGCAAGCTCCGCCTCCCGGGTTTACGCCATTCTCCTGCCTCAGCCTCCCGAGTAGCTGGGACTACAGGCGCCCGCCTCGTCGCCCGGCTAGTTTTTTGTATTTTTAGTAGAGA
Source organism: Rhinopithecus roxellana (assembly GCF_007565055.1). Classification (NCBI taxonomy): domain Eukaryota; kingdom Metazoa; phylum Chordata; class Mammalia; order Primates; family Cercopithecidae; genus Rhinopithecus; species Rhinopithecus roxellana. The sequence goes on along the minus strand of NC_044561.1, from coordinate 20,461,114 downwards.
CGGGGTTTCACCATGTTAGCCAGGATGGTCTGGATCTCCTGACCTTGTGATCCGCCCGTCTCGGCCTCCCAAAGTGCTGGGATCACAGGCTTGAGCCACCGCGCCCGGCCAAGACCATTTTTTTAAAAAAACGTTTCTTCTTTCCTACTTTCCCTCTTTCTTTTGTCCTTTCTTTCTTTCTTTCTTTCTTTCTTTCTTTCTTTCTTTCTTTCTTTCTTTCTTTCTTTCTTTCTTTCTTTCTTTCTTTCTTTCTTTCTTTCTTTCTTTCTTTCTTTCTTTCTTTCTTCTTTCTTTCTTCTTTCTTTCTTTCTTTCTTTCTTCTTTTTTTTTTTTTTTTTTTGAGGCGGAGTCTCGCTCTGTCACCCAGGCTGGAGTGCAGTGGCCAGATCTCAGCTCACTGCAAGCTCCACCTCCTGGATTTACGCCATTCTCCTGCCTCAGCCTCCCGAGTAGCTGGGACTACAGGCGCCCGCCACCTCGTCCGGCTAGTTTTTGTATTTTTAGTAGAGACGAGGTTTCACAGTGTTAGCCAGGATGGTCTCGATCTCCTGACCTCGTGATCCGCCCATCTCGGCCTCCCAAAGTGCTGGGATTACAGGCTTGAGCCACCGTGCCCGGCCCTCTTTCTTTCTTTCTTTCTTTCTTTCTTTTTTTTTTTTTTTTGAGACGAAGTCTCCTTGTGTCCCCCGGCTGGAGTGCAGTGGCGCGATTTTGGCTCACTGCAACCTCTGCCTCCCAGGTTCAAGCGATTCTCCTGCCTTAGCCTCCCGGGTAGCTGGGACTACAGGTGCACGCCACCATGCCCAGCTAATTTTTGTATTTTTAGTAGAGACGGGGTTTCACCATGTTGGCCAGGATGGTCTCGATCTCTTGACCTCATGCTCTGCCCACCTTGGCCTCCCAAAGTGCTGGGACTACAGGTGTGAGCCATTGTCCCGGCCTGCTTTCCCTCTTTCTTTTTAAAAAATAATTTTCTAGGAATTTGTAAGAATTATTCAATATTTTTAATTATCAATATTATTAATAATTTTAAGACACTGATTTAGCTTTGTTTTTGAAAGAAAATTGACTTGTATAAAAATAAAAACTGTGATAAAATACTAAATATATACACCTACTATGTACCCACAGAAATTTAAAAAACTGATAATTCATCATATGCGTGTCAGTGTACTAAACATGGGATCCAAAAAATTTGGTTCACTACCACAAAATTGCTCATTACTACTTACAAAGTTCTATCAACATATTAAAAGTTGCTGGAAGTTTAAAAAAATGATTAAATAGGAAAGGTAAAATGGTTATCAACTTAATGTACATCAAAGCAAAAAGTGCAAATGAATTCTGTACTTGGAATTATTTTGGCTTTGCATGTGGTCCAATTGACATCAAATATTTATTTCTTGACAGGATTCAAGGTTGTTTTGATGCTTTGGAAAAGAGATACGTAAGAATGTTTTTAAACTTACACTGGAATCAAAGGCTTGTCTTTTATTCTTTATAAAAAGAAATTAGACTTTTATTTCGTTGTGTTTAACAGTATAAGTGTCTACGTTTGCATTCATAAACTAATTTCTTGTTATCTTATGTCTTTATTGTCCTGTTGATGTCTCCTTTGCATCAATTAGAAAGAAAACTCATTTTTCTCTTTTACATACTCATATCTTTTTGACCACAGAGTTTCCTCTGAAGTCACTGGAAGAGATCCACAGGATGTGGGACAGGAGAGACAAGAATGTGGCATTTAGTGCATGGAACATATTTAGAATAGTGGTGATTCAATTTGCAGATATGAAAGGAAAAAAATGGACTTGAATAATTGGTTTTTATTCTGTCTTAGTTATTTTGGTAACTATATTTAGTTCATAAGTATAATCTATTCCTTTACAATAGGTAGTATTGTACTAGTATTGTACCTCAGATTTAAAAAAATATATAGCTTAAATTTTAAGTGCATCTGATCTTTCATGCCGCCCAAGACAGCTATGAAGGGCGTACAGAATGGAGGCTCTAGTTCTAATTGAAGAGACAAGATGTATATAAATGAAATTTCTTTTTTCTTTCTTTTTTTCTTTCCTGTGAAGCTTTTATTATGAGCAGAGGGCAGTGCAAGGCAGGGGGCTCAGTCCTTGGCAGCGGCTTTCCTCATGGCGGCCAGGACATTGCTCAGCTCCTCCTACTTCCTCTTGGTGCAGATGTGTGTTCCCACCTTTTTCTTCATGAACTTGAAGGCCCATTTGTCCTTGGAGACCTTGAGCTACTTCATGGGATGCTGCCCATACAGGGTGAAGCCACACACCTGTCGGATCATATCCCGCATGAACTTGGTGTGTTCGGTCAGGCACCTGTGGTGACAGCTAGGCCTGGGCTTGCTCACATTCTTGGCCACCTTGTGGCCCTTGTTGAGTCCCATGGCTGTAAGGTAGAGCAGAGCCATGGCTGCTGCTCTCCAGTGGCAGCCAAGGCCTATAAATATTTGAAATTTCCACCACTGCTTTTCCCCATTTTCTCCATCTATGTCTTCTTTTTACTCCTCAATTCCTGTTCCTTTAAGAAATCTTGAGGTCAGGAAGCCTTACACTAGATTATTTAGCACATTCATATATTTCTATTTCCACTGCACATTTGTTACTTATGATTTATTCAACACTGACCAGAGGGACCTAGGGATACAAAGATAAAACAGAAGTGGGAAAGAGCTTATAGACCTTGGCAGAAGATAAGTGATATTCATATGCAGGGCTGATGATCAGCTGTTACATACTGACTCAGCTGTATCTGCTCTTAAAATATTGAAATATTTCTGTATTGAATGGTAAATTGCTGCTTTTCTGAGACCTCATGTGGCTCCCTATCAATATCCTCCACATCACTTTACCAGTGTCTCTTTTGGGATATCTCCAGAACACTCCAAAATCCAGTAACCAAAAGGTTAATATCTAGTCCAAGGGTTGCTTCCAGGAGCCCAGCTCTAGAGCTAAATTGGCATCCTTTCTGACTGGCCAGCATCTATGTCATATTGGGCTTTACATATTTATTTATTTATTTTTGTGAGTGTGTGACAGAGTCTCTCTCTGTCGCCCAGGCTGGAGTGCAGTGGCGCGATCTTGGCTCACTGCAACCTCCACCTCCCAGGTTCAAGCAATGCTCCTGCCTCAGCCTCCTAAGTAACTGAGATTACAGACATGCACCACCACACTTGGCTAATTTTTGTATTTTTAGTAGAGACGGTGTTTCACCATGTTGGCCAGGCTGCTCTCGAACTCCTGACCTCAAGTGATCTGCCCAACTCAGCCTCCCAACGTGCTGGGATTACAGGCATGAGCCACTGCACCCAGCCTATATATTGATTTTTTATGTCAATTTGATATTTTAATGTAAAAATATCAGAGATATTTTCATCACCCCTATAATGCTCATTAGAAAGTCATGAATGCCTAAAGAAAGATAATGATCATATGCAATGGGAAGTATGGGAAAGCAGGCACTATACCCTGTGAGGAACATGAGAGAAATCTTTTGAGAGAAAATAGCTTTTGAGCTTTGAAGGCCCTAAATATTTGGACAGATTGAGAGGGGGAGAAGGCCATCACTGTTATACTGAACAGTGCTCATTCATTCCCCCTTCATCCATTCATTTAGTGACATTTCCTGACTGTTCCTCATTGATGGGCAGTACAATATAGTTAGAAGTTCAAGTTTTGGAGTCAGATGGTCTGAAGAATCCCAGTTTTGTCACTTAATACCCGTGTGGCCTTTGTCAAGTAACCTACCTTTTGGTACCTTAGTTTCTTTGCATATAAGATGGGGATAATAATAGAATCCACTTGTTAAGGTTATTTGATAATGAGTTAATAATCTAAAGCAGTGGTTCTCAAACTTTAGCTTGCATCAGAATCACCTGGAGGACTTGTTAAAACACAGGTTGTCGGCCGGGTGCGGTGGCTCAAGCCTGTAATCCCAGCACTTTGGGAGGCCGAGACGGGTGGATCACGAGGTCAGGAGATCGAGACCATCCTGGTCTACACGGTGAAACCCCGTCTCTACTAAAAAATACAAAAAACTAGCCGGGCGAGATGGCGGGCGCCTGTAGTCCCAGCTACTCGGGAGGCTGAGGCAGGAGAATGGCGTAAACCCAGGAGGCGGAGCTTGCAGTGAGCTGAGATCGCGCCACTGCACTCCAGCCTGGGCGACAGAGCTAGACTCCATCTCAAAAAAAAAAAAAAAAAAAAAAAAAAAAAAAAAAAAAAAAAAAAAACACAGGTTGTCAAGCCTCACCTCAATATTCTGATGTAAGAATTTGCATTTCAGACAAATTACAAGTGATGCTCTTGACTGCTGGTCTAGGGACCACAATTTGAAAACCGCTGATCTAAAATGTTTAGAACAATGCCTGGCCGGGCGCGGTGGCTCAAGCCTGTAATCCCAGCACTTTGGGAGGCCGAGGCGGGCGGATCACAAGGTCAGGAGATTGAGACCCTCCTGGCTAACACGGTGAAACCCCGTCTCTACTAAAAATACAAAAAACTAGCCGGGCGTGGTGGCGGCGCCTGTAGTCCCAGCTACTCGGAGGCTGAGGCGGGAGAATGGCGGGAACCCGGGAGGCGGAGCTTGCAGTGAGCTGAGATCCGGCCACTGCACTCCAGCCTGGGCGACACAGCGAGACTCCGTCTCAAAAAAAAAAAAAAAAAAAAAAAAAAGAACAATGCCTGGCACATAACAAACACTATGTATGTGTTAAACATTCATTCTTTATACATCGGCTATTTAATCTGTGCCAGACATTGTGCCTAGGCATTGGATGAGATAATAATGAGAGTAAAATGTGATTCCACTCTCAGGGAAGTCATAATATAATAGTAAGAGTCACTTCTTAAATAAAATATTATAAGTATTACATGTACTCAAATAGCAGTATAATGTACAAAGGGTATCTAGCTAGTTTGATACATTTATTTTACTAAATGACTACCTGTATGACTGACTCAGTCAAAATAACTTGTTTTGGGGAGATCAAAAGACAAAATTTTAGATAGATGACTTAGTCTCTTAAGTAAATAGTATTTATATTGTTTTTCAGTTGTTAATCTTTTATAACTTTCCTCAGGTGACCTTGTAGCTGGTACGATATGTTTTAAAAGTAGTTTGAGGCCGGGCACAGTGTAATCCCAGCACTTTGGGAGGCTGAGGCGGGTGAATCTCTTGAACCCAGGAGTTTGAGACCAGCCTGGGCAACATGGTGACACCTTGTATTTCTGCTATAAATACAAAAAATTAGCTGGGTATGGTGGCTTGTGCCTATAATCCCAGCTACTTGAGAGGCTGAGGCAGGAGAATTGCTTGAACCTAGGAGGCAGAGGTTGCAATGAGCTGAGACCATGCCACTGCACTCCAGCCTGGCGACAGAGTGAAACTTCATCTCAAATAAATAAGTATATAAATAAATGAAAATAGTTTGAGTAAAATCAAATTTGAGTATCTAGAGATCTTGAAAGATGTTCCCCTGTAAGAGCATGATTATTTCTAGTTGTGAAATTTTGGGTGACTTTTTTTTTCTTTTTTTTGAGATGGAGTCTCCCTCTGTTGCCCAGGCTGGAGTGCAGTGGCGCAATCTTGGCTCACTGCAACCTCCGCCTCCCGAGTTCAAGTGATTCTTCTGCCTCAGCCTCCCGAGTAGCTGGAACTATAGGTGTGTGCCACCACGCCTGGCTAATTTTTGTATTTTTAAGTAGAGATGGGGTTTCAATTTTGGGTGATTTTTATACTTATTTTGTACTTTATGTTATGCTTGAATTCTTTTTTTTTTTTTTTTTTTTTTTTTTTTTGAGACGGAGTCTCGCTCTGTCGCCCAGGCTGGAGTGCAGTGGCCGGATCTCAGCTCACTGCAAGCTCCGCCTCCCGGGTTTACGGCATTCTCCTGCCTCAGCCTCCCGAATAGCTGGGACTACAGGCGCCCGCCACCACGCCCGGCTAGTTTTTTGTATTTTTTTAGTAGAGACGGGTTTTCACCGTGTTAGCCAGGATGGTCTCAATCTCCTGACCTCGTGATCCGCCCGTCTTGGCCTCCCAAAGTGCAGGGATTACAGGCTTGAGCCGCCGCGCCCGGCCTGCTTGAATTCTTTAAAATAAACACATATCAGTGTTGTAGATAATTATTGTAAAAAAAAAGAGACTATATTGTATATAGTTACCTAGCTTGTTTCCTTATTCCCATTCTCAGTTCCTCACCGTTCCGATCCACTGTCCACACTGCATACTTTCAGAAACCCAAGTCTGATCGTGTTGTTCTTTTGTTTAAACATTTTCCACAGCTTTTAAAATAAAGTTCAGAGTCTTTCACATGGTCTGCAAGGCCTATGTGATCCCTGTCTGCCTTCCAAGATATCACTGTTGTTCCCATGTTCAAACCACACAAGCAATCTAGAACATGCCAAGCTCCTTTTACCTTTGCATATCTTGTTCCTCTTGCCTAGAAACTTCTCTCCCCTGCCCCATACACCTTGCCTGGCTAACTCAAATTTATCTTTCAAGTCTCAGCTTAAATATTTACTTCCCTAGGGAGGCCTTCCCTGACACCCTCCTCCCCAGCCTAGATGGTTTTTATGTTCTCATAGCACCCCATGCTGCTGCTTCATAGCAATGAACACGATGATAATGATATAGCTATCTTTGCTATTTTTTTGTTGTTTACTGTTGTTCTCCCCTGGCAGTCTGAATGTTCCCTGAGATAGCAGCCATGTCTATTTTTGAATGAATGCGTAAATAAATGAACTCAATTAATTAATGTATGAGTTTATATGCAGTAATCAAAATGGCCACAAAGTGGCAGTAAAGTTTTAGTCCTTTGATATGAAATTGTGGTTCTGAAATTTTTTCTTTCTTTTCTCTCTTTCCCTCCTTCCCTCCTTCTTTCCTTCCTTCCTTCCTTTTCTTCCTCTCTCTTTTCTTTCTTTTTCTTTTCTTTTCTCCTTCCTTCCTTCTTTCCTTTCTTCTTTTTCTTTGGAGTCTCTCTCTGCTGCACAGGCTGGAGTGCAGCAGCATGGTCTTGGCTCACTGCAACCTCCGCCTTCTGGGTTCAAGCTATTCTCCTGCCTCGGCCTCCTGAGTAGCTGGGATAACAGGCGCCTGCCACTACGCCTGGCTAATTTTTTGTGTTTTTAGTAGAGATGGGGTTTCACCATGTCGGCCATGCTGGTCTTGAACTCCTGACCTCGTGACCCGCCTTCGTCAGCCTCTCAAAGTGCTGGGATTACAGGCATGAGCCACTGTGCCCGGCCCTCTCTTTCTTTCTTATAAGGTTTCACTCTGTTGCCTAGGCTGGAGTACATTGGCACAATCATGGCTCACTGCAGCCTCAACTTCCAGGCCTCAAACAATCTGCCTGTCTCAGCCTCCCAAATAGCTAGGACCACAAGTGTGCACTACCATGCCTAGCTAATTATCTTACTTTTTGTAAAGATGGCATCTTACCATGTTTTCCAGGCTGACTTTGAACTCCTGAGTTCAAGTGATTCGCCCTCCTTGAGAGCTCCCAAAGTGCTGGGATTACAGGCAAGAACCACTGTGCCTAGCCTGAAATTTTCTGATTTGTATTCTAGTTTTTAAAAACAATTATCATTGGCTTGATTATATTTCTATCTCTTTTTTTTTTTTTTTTTTGAGAAGGAGTCTCACTCTGTCACCCAGGCTGGAGTGCAGTGGCCAGATCTCAGCTCACTGCAAACTCCGCCTCCCGGGTTTACGCCATTCTCCTGCCTCAGCCTCCCGAGTAGCTGGGACTACAGGCGCCCGCCACCTCGCCCGGCTAGTTTTTTGTATTTTTTTAGTAGAGACGGGGTTTCACCGTGTTAGCCAGGATAGTCTCGATCTCCTGACCTCGTGATCCGCCCGCCTCGGCCTCCCAAAGTGCTGGGATTACAGGCTTGAGCCACCGCGCCCGAACGTATATTTCTATCTCTATATATTACTCTTTCAAGAAGAGATAATCTGTTCATAGTAGTGTATATGTAGAGAGGACAAGGACTTTATAGACATATAAGACATTTTTACTTTAGTAGATTAGTTTCAAATGGGACACTTTTTGAGGTACTTGTTGCACATTTATTTAGTAATACTGAATTATTTTGTATACCTTTTGCCTCCAGAACTAGAATATAACTTTTTGAGAGGAGGGATAGTTATCTTTTTTGTGTCCCTCTCCTCTCTAGCAGAGCCCTGTGTATGTGATGGACTCTCACTTGAATGAGTGAATAGTTAGTACAGTTGGCCCTCCATGTATCAGAGCATTCTACATCCACAGATTCAACCGACTGGAAAATATTTAGAAAAAATAACAGTACAACAATAAAAAATAATACAAATAAAAATACAGTGTGACAAGTGTTTATATAGCATTTACATGGTATTAGGTATTATAAGTAATCTAGAAATGATTTAAAATACAGTTTAACTCATTACACTTTATATACAGGTATCAAAATATCACATGTACCCCCAAAATATGTACAACTATTATGTATCAATTTAAAAATGCTAGTCTTTCGGAAATGGAGAGAAAAAAAGAAAAAAATTATAGGAAAGAATCAGTTTTCAGATATCTGGGAAATTCCTCTTTATATGCTATCAAATTGTGAACATATACTTTTTTTTTTTTTTTTTTAGATAGAATCTCTATCGCCCAGGCTGGAGTGCAATGGCGCGATCTCAGCTCACTGCAACCTCTGCCTCCCAAATTCAAGCTATTCTCCTGTTTCAGCCTCCCAAGTAGCTGCGATTACAGGCACAAGCAGCCACGCCTGGCTAATTTTTTGTATTTTAGTAGAGACAGGGTTTCACCATGTTTCCCAGGCTGGTCCCAAACTCCCGAGCTCAGGCAGTCTACCCACCTTGGCCTCCCAAAGTGCTAGGATTATAGGTGTGAGACACCGCACCTGGCTTCATATAATTTTAGCATAAAGTTAATTGTGACCCTCCCAGAAAAAAAAAGTACAGTTGACCTTTGAACCACATGGGTTTGAGCTTCACGGGTTCACTTATACATGGATTATTTTCAATAAATACAGTTGGCCCTCTGTATCTGTGACTTCCACAGCTGCAACCAAAGGTGGATTGAAAATACAGGCCGGGGCCAGGGCAGTGGTTCACGCCTGTAATCTCAGCACTTTGGGAGGCTGAGGCAGGTGGATCACAAGGTCAGGAGATCGAGATCATCCTGGCCAACTTGGTGAAACCCTGTGTCTACTAAAAATACAAAAATTAGCTGGGCGTGGTGGCGCACGTGTGTAATCCTAGCTACTCAGGAGGCTAAGGCAGGAGAATTGCTTGAGCCCAGGAGGTGGATGTTGCAGTAAGCCAAGATCGTGCTACTGTACCCAGCCTGGTGAGTCAAAAAAAAAAAAAAAAAAGAAAGAAAAGAAAGAAAGAAAAAGAAAACACAGGCTGGGCGCAGTGGCTCATACCTGTAATTCCAGCACTTTGGGAGACCAAGGTGGGAGGATCACTTGAGGTTGGGAGTTCACGACCAGCCTGGCCAACATGGCAAAACCCCGTCTCTACTGAAAATACAAAACTTAGGCCGGCTGTGGTGGCTCATGCCTGTAATCCCAGCACTTTGGGAGGCCGAGGCGGGCAGATCACGAGGTCAGGAGATCGAGAGCATCCTGGCTGACACGGTGAAACCCTGTCTCTACTAAAAATACAAAAAATTAGCCAGATGTGGTGGTGGTCGCCTGTAGTCCCAGCTACTTGGGAGGCTGAGGCAGGTGAATGGTGTGAACCCAGGAGGTGGAGCTTGCAGTGAGCTGAGATCACACCACTGTACTCCAGCCTGGGCGACAGAGCAAGACTCTGTCTCAAAAAAAAAAAAAAAAAGAAAGAAAAAGAAAAAAAGAAAATACAAAAATTAGCTGGATATTGTAGTGGGCACCTATAATCCCAGCTATTCAGGAAGGGAATCCCTTGAACCTGGGAGGCAGATGTTGCAGTGAGCTGAGATCATGCCACAACACTCTAACCTGGGCGACAGAGTGAGACTCTGTCTCAAAAACAAAAAATAAAATAAAAATAAAAAAATAAATACAGTATCTGCAGATGTGAAACCCAGATACGGAGGGCTGACTTTTCATATACTCCCTGAGGTACTTGAGTACACATGGATTTTGGTATTCATAGGGAGTCCTAGAACTAATTCCTTCTCAAATACTGAGTGATGACTGTATCCTTTTTGTTCTGGTCTTCTGGATATTTTTTTCCTACCCCAATCTTTCAAAAATCTCTGAAATAATATTTTAATTAGTCTATTGAAAAGAATGATAACATAGGTGCAAGTATATAATAATAATATTTTTCTTTCTCTTGAAGCTACGTATGGCAGTACTGACAGTAAGTACACACTCATTTAAAGACCAAGCCTCTGTCTCTATTTCATTGTCTTTTGGCAAGTGAAACATTAAAACAGTACTCTCCCCCTTCCTCCCTGACTTTTTCTTTTTATCTGTCTTGGAATTAAAAACAGGATCTATCAGAAGTTTTAATAAAAGATTATGAACTGTATATTTCTTTGGTATAACACCTGGGAAAATATATAGGCTGTACTATCTGCTTCATTTATTGGCTCTCAGGATTTTATTTTTTTAGTTACTTTACAGACTCCAAATTTTTTGTTTTTGAACTTTGGTAGACTCTTGAAATTTTGTATACCTCTGAGTTTAACATGGTATACATAGTTAAGAATAGAAAATGAGAAGATACCATTGAGAGTCTTAGGTCTATGATTTATTGAACAAATTTTAAACCATAATGGATTATTTAGAATTTATTTGTAGCTCAGTCATGGTAATTATGAATGCTTCATTATTAATTTCCTTTTATTCAGTGTTCACAGAATATTCTAAAGACTCTACGTTCACAAAATAAGCATATCCTATCTCTAGCTTAAAATATATGCCTGTACTCAACTAATAGAGCACAATTGAACTCTATATAAAAAATGTATTTCATGAGGAGTAATCTAGTAAATTCCAGAAATTGAATGCTGTTTATTTTCCCTTATACAGCTTTACACAAATCCCATGGGATCTGAGGTAAGAACACACAAACGTATAGGTGGGTAATATATGTATATAATATTTTAAGATGTTTTTCTGAGTTGAGGCTATATATTATGTTGCTAGACTACCATATGAGCAGAGGAACTCATAGTGGGCTCTTTCAGTATATTTTACTCTAAACTTGACCAATCTCTTATTATGAGATTTTTCAAAAACTATCTAAGGGTATTGGGGAAAAAAGGCATTGAGAAGAACTGAACCTATTCCCTAACCTGTTGGCATTAAGACTCTCTTAATGTATAAATGTATAAAACCACATTTTTTTCTTAAAAATTTTTAAAATTTAATTTTTATGGCCTTTTTTTTCTGAGTCATGTAAAACCACATTTTATTATTTATTTAAACTGATTATGAATCCTTTCTGTTTATGGCCTTTTGGGAAAATAAATGAGATATGGCAAAACGCTAATTTTCTTTTATGCCAATTAAATTCTCCCCCTTTTCATGTTTTCACAGATTTTCGGAGTTTTACCTCTTTACTTCTCTCTTTAGATTTCTTCCCTCTGTTTAGGGTATCCGACTCATCTTCAAGACCAACTATGTTCAAATCTTATATGTAAGCCTCTTTGGCTATTTGGTCTATGCTAACTTCTTTCTTTAAATTTTTTTTCCAGCAGAACCCCACAATTTAACACTCTCAGTTGATTCATATTGATTACTTAATCTCCTCAACCAGATTGTGAATTCTTCTTCTTCTTCTTTTTCTTCTTCTTCTTCTTTTTTTTTTTTTAGAGTCTCACTCTGTCACACAGGCTGGAGAGCAGTGGTGCAATCTCGGTTCACTGTGACCTGTGCCTCCCAGGTTCTAGCAATTCTCCTGCCTCAGCCTCTTGAGTAGCTGGGACTACTGGCATGCACCACTATGCCCGGCTAATTTTTATATTTTTTATAATTTTAATTTTTATATTTTTAGTAGAGATGGGGTTTCACCATGTTGGCCAGGCTGGTCTCGAACTCCTCACCTCAAGTGATCTGCCTTCCTCAGCCTCCCAAAGTGCTGGGATTACAGACATGAGCCATCATGCCCGGCCCAGATTGTGAATTCTTGAGGACAAGCGTCTTGTCTCATAGTCTTGGACACATAATAGTTACTTGTACCACTTAGAATGTGGCTGTGGCACAGAAATGGAGGGAGAAAACTTGTGTTCTCTTCTCATTTTACTCTCTTTGTCTTTCTCCTAGCTTTCTTTCCTTTTTCTTTACTTACCAATTTTCGTTCTCTAAGGCTACATATTTGGCCTAACTGGTGCTATTCTAGACTAAATTATGCATTTTTAGCTCTTAATACTCTTTCTTTGCAAGATGACATGTAGCTGTTTAAGCAAGGGGTAAGAAAACTGTTACATACAGTAGGTAGAAATTCCTCAATGCCCAAACTAGTTCTATCTTTTATTTCTTTGTCTCTTGTTTCATTTCAAAATGCTTCCCCACCACACTGTAAGTTTGAAGGGAAGTTTCCCAAAATAAAACCTTCTGATAGTTACTAAATTGGTCATTTTCTTAGTGTAGTATTTATCATGTTTTCTTATGCGTGAAAACTTCCTAGTTTAAAACCAGTGTTTTTTTGGGGGGGTAGTGAAATGCTAAGCAAATTGAGTTTAATTACAAAAAAAGTATTACAGAGTGGGAAGAAATGCGAGCATATATAATAATGAAATTAGGAAACAAAAGCTTGTTATGTGGTAAGTTTTCAGCTATCATTTATGACCCAGGAAAAAAATATTTTGAATGTTTACAGAGTGTTCCCCTTATGGGTAGGTAGTGATTCCTAACCCGTGTGTTCATGGTATACTTTTTATTACTAAAAAATTCAGTAGCATATTGGATGATACTAAAACACTCAAAAGAGCCCAAACAAATCAGTAATAATTACAATGTAACTACTACTGTGATATAGCAATGTTCATAGGGCACAAAGAGCATCCACAAGTTACATTATTTTATGATTGCTATTTAGCATCAAGTCACTGATAAAACTACTTACCTCCCTGATCTCATTCTCTTATGTACTCACAAAACAACATTCTAACATAAACATCTTCTTTGGCATTTATCTCATATTGTGCCATGTTTCTTCAGTTGTATGCCTGGAAGTATATCCTTTCCTAAACAAAATTGCACAAACAATAACAATGTTTATATGCCTGAAGCAAAAATACACTGGACAGGTGGATTAAAATTTGCAGCACTCTTGTGAAGAGTATGTCATGGTACAACAATTGAGAACCTCTGGCTTAAATCAAACAAGTGTGTGTCCCTAGTTCAGAAGACCGAGTTTTCAGCATTCCACGAAGTTACGGTACTTCTGTGCTTGAAGTTTTGTTCTGGTTGCTCTATCTCATGAGGAAGATGACCAACAAAAGTAAGCATCTAAGTAAACTAAGTACTAAAAGAGAAGAGTGATAACGTAGCTTTTCTATAGGCACACACTACAAAATGAGTAGCAAGTATGAGTAAAGCATGTAAGACAAAATGTAAATAAGAAAGATTTATGCAGCTTAATGCATGCAAGACCATATGGAATTATTATATATGAATATTGTGAAGGCATAAATCTTATGGTTTCACTGTCTATTCCTTTGTGCCTCTTTAGCATTAGAGGTGATCAACACTCTTTATTTTTCATTTTTTTAAGAGACAGGCTCTCCCTGCGTCACCCAGGCTGGAGTGCAGTGGTGTGATCTTGGCTCATGGCAGCCTTGACCTTCTAGGCCCAAGCGATGCTCCTACCTCAGCTTCCCAAGTAGCTGGGACTGCAGTTGTTCACCACGATGCCCAGTTATTTTTTAAAATTTTTGGAAATATGGGGTTATGTTTCCCCAGCTGGTCTCAAAGGATTCCCTTTCCTCAGCCTCCCAAAATGCTGGGATTACAGGTGTGAGCCACTGCACTTGGCCAACACTCACTTTTAATAGACTGCTTCATGAGCTTAACTGTAAGTGGCCCCTGTTTCTAGCCACAATATACTTTATTTTGGAAAATTTCTTTATAGGATGAAATCCTAAGTAAGCATGAACTCTACTCTGGCCAAATATTTATTCATTCAGCAAATATTAATTGGGTTCCTTTTATGTGCCTAGCACTGTTCAAGGTATAAAAACACAGGAGTGAATGGGATAGGCAAGATCCCTGCTCTCTAGAAGCCTACATTCTTATGAGGTAGGATAAATAATAAATAAATAAACAAAAATTAGTAAAACAATTTCAGATAGACATAGTGCTATGAAGAAAATCTTTTAAAAAGGTAATGTACTAGAGAGTGCTGAAGTGGAGAATGAAGAAGGAGGGATTGGATGGCTGTGTTAAATTGGGCAGTTCCTAGGAGGCATCCTTGAGAGGCTACTGTTTGAGCTGAGATGAATAACCAGAAGAAGTCAGCCTACGCAACCCTGTGAGGGGCAATGACATGTGACAGGCCAAATAACACCATAGTTAACATCACAGGTACTGGAGTCAAATCGCAGTTCTACCACTTACTAGCTTCATCAATAATGAGAATAATATCTACTTCAGAGTGTTGGCTACACAAGAATGAACTGATGTAAAATGTTTAGGGCAGTGCCTGAATATTATTATTATCATTAACTGGAGACCGCATGTTCCAGAGTATAGCTGTGCAAAAGCCCTAAGGCAGGAAGGAATCTTGGGAGTTCGAGCATAGAAAACGTACTATGAGCCTAGAGCTTAGCTGAGTGCAAGGGAAAGTGACCAGAGGTAAGGTCAGAGAGGGAGACAAGGGACAGATGAGTAGGGCCTTGCAAATCAACATAACTTTTGGATTTTATTTTAAGGGTGGTGAGAAGCTAACGGGATTTTAAGCAAAGGAGTGACATGGTCTGATTTGTATTTTCAAAAACTCCTTTTGGCTACAGAACAGACAATGAGTGTCAGATGGACTTGCGATTTGCTTTAGAGATAGACCTGAAAAGTCTTGCCAATGGATTGCAATGTGGAGGCAGAAGGAAAGGCTGCATGTGTTGCTGCTCCTTTGGCTTATGTGACTATATTTAGTATGATTCATAGAAACCACTGATGAGCAGTTCAATGGTTCATCTTTATTAGGCAACACATTAGTCTGAAAAGTGTTATATGAGGTGTTAAGAATAGTGCCTGCTGTAAATATGCCTTCCTAGATAAGCCAGAGTCAGACTGAAGTTAATTAAGGATTGGCATCTTCTGTAAAACAATTATAAATATAACTTTTACTAGTTGCTTCGGGGATCAAATAATAAAGTGTAAATAAAATTATCAACTACCAAAACAACCTACTCTTGTTACAATTTAAAAAAACAAAAGATCACTCAGAGCATTAAAAAGCTAGAGTTGATTGAGAAACATGGGCAGGCAGAAAGAACGGGCATTGTTTGCTTGGCAGAGCAATGACATCCAGCGTTGGCTAAGAGAGGACTCTCTTCATCTCGCCTATCTGGAGTGAACCTGTTGCTATAGGCTCCTCTAATCTTATCTGTCTCTCCTATTGTATTTACAAAGCAGTTTTCTGAACTTGATTTGATTTCTCAAGTAGACTGTCTTATTAGGAAAATACTTTTATCTTTTAAAATTAACTCCATTACAAATCAATCTCCTCAGAGTTTAAGCATCATGAGCCAATTTTCCCAAGACCTGATAACCTGTAATTAAGTTTCATGTTAAGGTTTAAGATGAGCAAAGCTGGGAGGCTTAAAGTAACAGAAACACTGAAACTTTTTCTGATCAGTCTGACATCCTCATTCTCACATTGTCAAGGATCAAATACTGAACCAGATGAATAAAGGACATTTTTTGTGTTTTGTTTTAAGCTTATACCCTTTACTTGTCATTAGTACTTCTCCAGCTCTGTAGACATACTGTATGACATATCTGTAGGAAACATTTGCTTCAACTACTGGATGTTTATTTTATTTTATTTTATTTATTTTTAAATTTTATTTATTTATTTATTTTTATATTTCAGTTTATTTTATTCTTTCTATTCTATTCTATTCTATTCTATTCTATTCTATTCTATTCTATTCATTTTTTGAGATGGAGTCTTGCTCTGTCACCCAGGCTGGAGTGCAGAGGAACAATCTCGGCTCACTGCAACCTCCACTTCCTGGGTTCAAGCGATTCTCCTGCCTCAGCCTCCCGAGTAGCTGGGATTACAGGTGTGCACCACCACACTCGGCTAATTTTTGTATTTTTTGGTAGAGACAGAGTTTCTCCACATTGGCCAGGCTGGTCTTGAACTCCTGACCTCAAGTGATCTGCCTGCCTCGGTCTCCCAAAATGCTGGGATTATAGGCGTGAGCCACCATGCCCAGCCAGACATTCATTTTATTTTAAATGGAATCTGTCTCTTATGAGGAAATTTGTCCCTCTTTATTTCTAGTTTTCTTAACAGTGAGGAGAGCAGATAGTAGTAGCATCTAGTTTTTAGTGCAGGACTGAAAAAACAAGACTTGATGTCAGAGATCAGGGCTCCTTTTCTAATTTTTTCTAGTTTTCCTGTTGCCGTTGTAGTCTTCCCTGAATTACTGCAGTAGCCTCTTAATTGCTCTCATGGTTTTTATTTCTTCCCCTCTGCACTTTTAAAGGATCCAAGATGATGTTTTAAAAACTGCAAATAACTCACCTGCTTAAAACTCTTCTGTAGACTTCTGGCTTAGAATGAAATCCAAACCCCTTACCATAGCCAACAAGGCCCCATAGTCTCCTTTATAACCTCATTTCCTGGGTTCTCCCCCTTGCTCACTGGTTTCCAGCCACTGGGCCTCCTCTCTGACCCTAGAAGAGGCGTCCCTTCCCACTTCAGAGACTTTGCATTGCTGTTCCCTCTGCCTGAGGCACCCCACCCCCAAGATCTGCACGTAACTGACCCTTGAGGCTCAACTCAAACCTCACCTCTTCAGCAAGGGCTTCCTTGGCCCTTCCAAACCAAAGCAGCACTTGTCCCCTTCATGAACCTCTATCACAGCATCTGCTTCATGTTCATAGCACTTACACTATTGGAGTTAGCTTATTTCATTTGTTTACTTTTTTACTGACTATTTCCCCTACTGGATTGTATGTATATTCCAGAAAAACAGGGACCCTTTCTGTTTTGTTCACCACTGTGACTCCAGTGCCTGGCACAAAGTAGACATTCAATAAACATTTGTTACATGAATGAATGGTTTCTCAGCTGGTTCCACTGTCATTTACCTAGTTGGGTTAGATATTTGACTCTGTGATTTTGTTTTTCCAGCTTTAAAATGGTAATAATAGTATCTTTCATCTAATTTATTTTTAGCATGGAGGAGAAAAACTAGGTTGTCTTTATATTTGGAAATGTTACTCTTGAATATTGTGATACTGTGAAACAAACAGCTATATAGGAAGTATAGTAGGTACATAGTGAAAATGTTCCTTGCTTATGATCAGGTAAGATTCTGGATTTCTTTTCTAAATTCTTTTTTTTCTTTATTTCCTTTGGTTTTTGTAGAAAGTGACTGAGATGTACCAGTTCAAATTCAAATACACGAAAGAAGGAGCCACTATGGATTTTGACAGGTAGAATCTAACTGCTTAATAAACGTGAGAAATAAATAGGATTGAGGTAAATGTAAGCTTCTTGAGGCCAGACAAAGGCCTTATACTTCTTTTTAAATTTTCCCACAAACCCTACAGAAAACCACTATTATAAAAAGGAGCTGCAACAATTGTTTACATTCCTGAAATCCATGGATTAAGCTGGTGGGAATAGAGAAAATGGCAGGCAGCACAACGGTAGAAATTATATTAATAAGGTTGCCTACATGATATTGATTGAATAACTCCATAAGGCTCTGTCTAGCCATTAATTCAAAGTTTCTCAACTGCTATGCCTAGATAACGATCCTTTCCACACTCGATATAGCTAGACTGTGCCTAGGGTAGATAATACCCTTGGACTATTTGCCTGTATGTACAAATATTCTCATTTGCTTCCCCTAGTGTGTCATATAAATATCATTTTTTATGTGTCCTTGTATGAAAAGATTAGAACACACTGCAGTTTCCTAATAAGTCGAAAATTCCAAGTTTTAGGTATCCTAATGGGTTAAATAGCAAACACAAGGACATTGAAGAGCAACATTAATTTTTCTCCCAGTAGCTTTTGGATTCAGACTTTCCAGGAGGGATGGAGAGCTAAGTATTGCTGATAAGATGGCACAGTAGTGGAAGGTACAGATGATGGTGAAAAACTCTGGATAGCAGAGGAATCCAAGTAAGGGGGGTGGATGCCCCTGAAAGGAATGACTGATGAGAGACATGACCTAATTTTCAATTTTCCCTACTATTAGCTCTGGCTCATCATTTACCATGAACTTGAGGACTTTTCTCCAAGACTCACTCCCTTGATTATCCTTCCATTTGTAAAACCTACAGACAGCACTAGAATGTGAAGAGAATATCAGTTCCAAAAATGAAAATTAAAATATTACCTTTTGTTAGCTAACATTTTTATAATACCTTACAGCTTATACAGCAGCACTTTTCATACACATTTTCTCACATAAAAAGTCACCTTTACTCTCCAAACTCAAAAATATACACTGATGGCCAGATTAAACTCTTGTTCTGAAGGCACATATGCCAAGAGGTAAGCAGTAAAACAAAAATGGCCAAATCTTTCACATGCTAAGGAGGAGAGAAGATGATGCATATTATTAATTTCCTAGAGAAGAAATATAGGCATTTATTCAAATGGGAGTCCTGAATATGATTTTACTGATGTGTCCTGGAGACTCCCATGAGCTACGTGCCTATAGCCCTTCATTTTGGTTACCTACATTTGAATTGGTTAAATCTTGGTTGGCAAAATTTTAAGTTGTTCAAAATTGGAAAAGGAGCTAATGTATTCACTTAATAAATGTTCACATGAATTCACACTGTCTCCAAAGATCAGTTAGGGGAAAATCCAACAGTTCAATTACTTAGGGTTATTTTTCATATTAAGAGCTAACTATGTGCACAGCATTGTGTAAATATATTGTAGTCATGGTCCTTTCTGGAAACTACTCAAATGTGAGACGTAATTGTGGAAGGAAACTTTGGAGATAAATAAAGGTTAGAATTGGAAGGTAATTTAGTCCAAATTGTTCATTCATTCATTAATTCAACAAATGTTGATTGAATAGCTGGGCACCAAACTCTGTACTGTGGAGATGAAAGATATAGCCACTCACAGTCTAGAGAAGGACAGTTATCCTGAGGATGAGATGAGGATATTATCAGAGAAGGCTTCCTTGAAGAGTCTGCATGTGAGCTAGGTATTAGAGGATAAATTTAGGACAGTCAGGAAGAGAAGTGGAAAAATGAACAGTACAAGCAAAGTGAACAGCATATGCAAATACTGTGAGTGAGAGGAAACTGGGCAATAGCTGCAGATGAGGATAGAGGTGAGGATGTGATGGACTGTGAAAGGAATTGTATACACACTGTCTTTGAATTTAATTGAAAGGTGATAGATATAATAGAAGAATTCTAAGTAAGAAGATGACATGAACAGATTTTCCTATTAGTAATATTATTTCAGCAGTGATATGGAGAATATTTTGTAGTGTGGACAAGAAGGAAAGCAGGAAAAATAGCCACTGTAGTAATCAATGCAAGAGTGAGGAAGGGCTACTTTTGTGAGATAATCAGATGGTAGAAAGGCCCAGAGCTGGTGATTGATTTTGTTTGTCTTTACGCTTATCTCACAAATGAGCTAACTGACCTAGAGTGTGTCTAAATGACTTAACCAAGGTCATTCAGCTAGTTATCAGCAGAGCTGATATTAGATGTCAGGTCACCTAATTCCAAATTTGTTGTTCTTACTATTGTGGTATATGATTTCTTGCAAATCAAATTTTTAAAAAGATGATATTTTAAATGCTTTTAGGGAATTTGCTACTTAAGAAAGTCTTTGTATGTACATTGCAAAAAGTACCACCACTGCCCTAATTTACATTCTAAAATAGTCTCAAAATGTCTTAATGTTTAATTTATATTTATTTAATCACATAGTCAAAAGTTTTGTTCCTTTTGGGATAGATTGCCAATATTGTATATGATCGAAAAGTATGCTTTTTTTCTGTGTAGTCACAGCAGCAGTACAAGCTTTGAAAGTGGAACAAACAATGAAGATATTAAGAAAGCCAGTGTTCTACTGATCCGTAAATTGTATATACTGATTCAGGACCTTGAGCCACTTCCTAATAATGTTGTACTTACTATGAAACTCCACTACTATAATGCAGGTAGGTAGAGAACTTTAGACAAATTCCTTCTTAAGTGCTGAGCTAATATTTTATGTAAGTAGAAAGATTGTGCAAGCATCTGAAAGAGAAGTCTGTTGCTACTCATGAAAGATTAATCTGACTTGTTCTATTGAAACTCAGTTTTCATGGCTTTTTGCCCTTTTCATTTTGCAGTGACCCCACATGATTACCAACCCCTCGGTTTTAAAGAAGACGTAAATTCACACTTCCTGCTATTTGACAAGGAGCCTATCAGTGTGCAAGTGGGATTCGTCTCCACTGGCTTTCATAGCATAAAAGTAAAAGTCATGACAGAGGCTACCAAAGTGACTGATTTGGAGAACAATCTGTTTCGGGAGAACAGCACTACTGAGCTCGCCCATCAGGGTCTAGACTGTGATGAGGAAGAAGAATGCAATGACCATGTAAGGCAAAGCTTTAGTGATTTTCTATTGCATCAGTTAAACATAACTGATATTTTTCAGTTTCTACCCTGGGTAGAATACAGTGTGCCAGCTATAAAAACTGAAACAAAACCAGTCTCTGACATCAAAGAGTTTTTAATCTAAAAAAGTTTAATCTTCTAAAAGGAAATATACTTTATTAGATGAAATTGTCCATAACTAGGAGGAAAAAGATTTTCTAATATATTTATTTTATTAAAGATATCATAAATTTAGAAAATTTGAGGTTTTCTTTCCTTGATTTATAAATGACATATTTTTAGGATTGAAAAATATTCTAGGTATTTATTCATACTCATTGGAAGTATAAATCAGTTCTTGATACTGGGATAATTGGAAGGTAGGAGTTGGGGAAGATAAATTTTATGGATAAACCCAAGTCAGAGTGAAAACAAGTAATAGTCAACTTCTGATTAAGTGGAGGAAGACAAGCTTTGGGGCTAACTCACTGGGGAAAGTCAGGTGGGGTTGGATCCAGGGGAGCCAAACAGTCAGTTCTCTGAGCCCTTTATCTTCCCATTTCCACCAATAGAGACTTGGAGTTAGATTCTTGCTAGGGTCCCATTATGCTCTAGGTAACTCCACACCCTTAACTGGCTGTTGTCTGGATAATAATGTTAACTGCATAACAACATTGTATTAAAAGGGTTCTGAGTTAGACAAAAAATTTTCAGTAGGAAGGGATGCTATAAGATCTTTTCAGGAAGTATTTTAAGATTGGAATGATAACTCGTTTGCTTAACATAATTTGAGTCTTACTTAAAGATAGATTACTGTACTAGGTAACTTCTGAAGGTTTCTTCTAGTTCTTTAACTCTGTATTATGTTTAATACATTGAAAAGAGGTTCTAGTTCTAGTTTTAATTCAATTAATGTAAATAATACAACCAAACAAGCAACAGATTGTTTTTTTCATTTTTAGTGCTTTCTCGATGTTAGACATAAAAATGACTTTGGATTTTGGTGCAAATTTCCTCTTCCAATTTCACTCAAGGAAGACGTAGCTAACGTAGAAAGGGTTAAAAAAATGAAGGTTAAGAAAATAATGTTTCAGTTAGTTTTTTTTTGTTGTTGTTGTTTTTGAGACAGGGTCTCGCTCTGTTGCGCAGGCTGAAGTACAGTGGCGCAACCATGGCTCACTGGTGCCTCGATTTATCAAGGAATCCTCCTACGTCAGCCTCTCAAGTAGCTGGGACTATAAGCACATGACACCACACCTGGCTAATTTTTTATTTTTTTATTTTTTATAGAGACAAGGGTCTCACTATGTTACCAGGGCTGGTCTCAAACTCCTGGGCTCAAGCAATCCTACTTTGACCTCCCAAAGTGCTGGGATTACAGGTATGAGCCACCACACTCGGCCTCAGCTAAGTATTTATTTATTTATTTATTTAGGGAAAGAGTCTCGCTCTGTTGTCCAGGCTTGAGTGCTGGAGTGCAGTAGTCGATCACAGCTCACTGCAGCCTTGACCTTCTGGTCCCAAGTGACCCTTTCACCTCAGCCTCCAGAGTAACTGAGACCATAGGTGTGTGCCCCCACACCCAGCTAATTTTTTAGTTTTTGTAGAGACAGGGCCTCCCTATGCTGTCCAGGCTGATCTTGAACTCCTGGGCTCCAGTGATCCTCCTGCCTTGGCCTCTCAAAGTGCTAGGATTATACAGCACCTGGTTAGATTTTTATCTTTTAATTGAGAATTAGTTTCTTTTTTTATCAAATGAAAGCAGGACAGCCTAAGAATGCATAGTTCAACTGATAGATTAAATAAGGAATGTGATAATCCTTTTCAAGCATACATTTAGTTGAAACTATATGTATTATATGGACTTTGTGGTAAACTCAGTTGATTGAAGTTCCTCTCTCAGCCAACCAAACATATGAGAGAATTTAGTAAGTCTAGTGAAGTGGTTACTGTCACTTTCCCACTAAGGATTCCTTTTAGTTTTCCTTCACGGAATACATGGAACACACACTCACACACACACACATTCATACATGTGTATACATATGTAGAACCTTTATTTCTTTTAAAAATTTTATTTTGAGATATATCATACATATAATAGAGTACATAAAACTAATATGTACAGTTTAAAGAATAATAAGAACATCCACATGTCCTCCATTTAGGCTAAGATGTAGAACATTGCTACTCCCTTAGAAGTCACCACGTATCCCTTCCTCATTGCATGCCCCCTGAAGGTAACCACTCTCCTGACCTTCATGATAACCTTTCCCTTACTCTTCTTTATAGTTTTGCCATGGATAAGTACATTTTAAAATGAGTACATCTACTCACTTTAAATTTTTATATCAAAGTAATCATACTCTGAATATTCTCCTATAATTTTCTTCTTTTGCTTGAACCTCAACGTGGAGATTTAGCCATTGTGTTGTTGTTCTTTCATTTTCACTGCTGTAGAGTATTCTACTCTTGATAGACATTCTTTTTAATTGTTATAAACATTAATGTACATACCTCTTGGTACACCTGTCAAAGAATGTCTCTTGGGAATATATGAAACAGTTCTAGGCTTGTGTATTTTCAACTTTATTAGGTAATGCAAAACTGTTTTCCAAAGTGGTCATACCAACTTACTTGCTACCCCCGTGGAGGAGAGTGCCCTACATTCTTGCCAACACTTATTGTCAGAGTTTATGTTTCCTGCCAGTCTGCTAGATATGAAATGGTAATGCCTCATGATGTTAATTTGAATTTCCCTGATTATTTGTGTGTTTGTGCCTCTTTCCTTTGGCCATCCTATTTTGCTCATATTAAACAGCTGTTCATGTCTTTCATGCATTTGTCTATCAGGTTGTTTATCTTTTCCTCAATGGTTTAAAAAATATGTGCTTAGTAATAATTCCTTTTCACTCATTTATGTTGCAATATTTTTTTCATGTTTGTGGCTCATCTTTTCACTTTTTTTCTTTTCTTTTTTTTTTTGGTTGAGACAGAGTTTCGCTCTTGTTGCCCAGGCCTGAGTGCAATGGCACGATCTCAGCTCACGGTAACCTTCTGCCTCCTGGGTTCAAGCGATTCTCCTGCCTCAGCCTCCTGAGTAGCTGGGATTGCAGGCATGTGCCACCATGCCCAGCTAATTTCGTATTTTTAGTAGAGGCAGGGTTTCTCCATGTTGGTCAGGCTGGTCTCGAGCTCCTGACCTCAGATGATCCACCCGCCTAGGCCTTCCAAAGTGCTGGGATTACAGGTATGAGCCACTGTGCCCGGCTCATCTTTTCACTTTCTTTAAGAGGTCTTTTGAGAAATATAAGTTTTTAACTTTAATATAGTCTATCCTTTAATATGTGCTTTTGGATATCCTTAAGAAATCCTCTACCTGAGGTCACTAATAATATTCTCGTATTTTATTCTAAAAGTTTTAACATTTTTCTTTTTACATTTAGGTTTATAATCCACTTAAAGTTTATTTTTATTTATGGAGTGAAATAGACCAGATCCTCTTAACATTTTTAAATTCAAGAATAATAAACATACAGTAAAACATATGTATCAGTGATACAGCTCAATAAATATTCACAAACTGAACACTAGAGCTGGGATGAGGGTAACACAAGCAAGGTGCCTGGGAGCATATTTTAAGGAAGATCTCAGGTGCCAAGAGTAAGGACCTCCTGAAATTTTGCCCCCTGGACACCTTGCTTGCTTTGTCTTTGTCGTGGCCCTACTGAATAAATATGTGAAATCAGCACTCAGATCAATAAATAGAATTCTTCCAGACCCCGAGAAACCCCCAGTCTTACTTTACAGTTGCTATTCTACTCAACAAGAATACTGCTATCCTGACTTCTGTTTGCGTAGATTAGTTTCTCCTCTTTATTTTATAGACATGGAATCATAGAGTATTTTTTTTTTTTTTTTTTTTTTTTTTTTTTTTTTGAGACGGAGTCTTGCACTGTTTCCCAGGCTGGAGTACAGTGGTGAGATTTCTGTTCTGCTCACTGCAAGTTCCGCCTCCCGGGTTCATGCCATTCTCCTGCCTCAGCAGCTGGGACTACAGGCACCTGCCACCACACCCAGCTAATTTTTTGTATTTTTGGTAGAGATGGGGTTTCACATGTTAGCCAGGATGGTCTTGATCTCCTGACCTCTCGATCAGCCTGCCTCGGCCTCCCAAAGTGCTGGGATTACAGATGAGAGCCACCGCACAGGGCCGAGTATGGACCATTTTTTCAGTTAACATTATGTTGTGAGATTTACCCATATTTTTACATGTTGTTGTAGACCATCCTGACAATTTATTCATTCTATTGTTAATGGCAATTTATTCATTATAATGTTAATTTGGATAATTTCTAATTTTTGTCTATGATGGATAGAAATGCTTGGAATATTCTGGAACATGTTTTTTTAGGGAAATAACTACACATTTCTGGTGGAAATAGAATTACTAGGAGTAGAATTGCTGGGTCAAAGGGTATGTGTATATTTAGTTTTAACAGATAGTGCAAAATAGTTTCCAAAGTATTTGTGCCAATTTACACTCCCACCAGCAATGTATGAGAGTTGTGGTTGCTTTATATCCTCACTAACCCTTGACATTTTCCATTGTTAAGATTTTATCCATTCTGGTGGGTGTGCAGTGGTATGTCATTTTGGTTTTCATTTGCATTTCCCTGATGACTAATGAAGAGGAGCACCTTTTTATATGTTTATTGGCCATGTTGAATATTTTCTTTTGTGAAGGATCTGTTCAAATTGTTTGCCCCTCCCCTGCCTTTTTTCCTCTTGGATTGTCTTTCATTCTTACTGATTTGTAGGAGCTCTGCATATATATTCTGCATATGTTTTTTGGATACATGTATTGTGAATATCTTCTTCAACCTTGTGAGTTGTTTTCTTAATGAGGTGTTTTATGAACAGAAGTTCTTAATTTTAATGTATTCTGATTTATCAATCTTTTCAGCTATATTCAGAAGTTTTCGGTACTGTTTGAGACATTTTTACCTACTTCAAAATTTACAGAGATGTACTCTATGTTTTTCTCTAAAAAAGGGAAATAACTACAGAAACAGAAGAGAAATTTTTAGAGTTATAAAAACCTCCATGAATAACTTCATACCAAAAAATATGAATACCTGCCCTTTCTCTCCTATACCTTTAGGTATTCATATATTTTGGTATAAAATTATTAGTGGAGTTCTCATAATTTTTAAAATATCTTCTATTTCTGTAGTTATTTCCCTTTTTTCATATCTAGTGCTGTTCATTTGTGTCTCATTTATTTTCCTTTATTATGTTTACCAAAAATTAGTATTTTTTATTAGTCTTTTCAAAAAGCCATCTTTTGGTTGTGCTGATCACTTCTATTGCTTTGTTTGTTTTCCATTTCATTTACAAGTGATCCTCCCACCTCAGCCTCACAAGTAGCTATGACTATAAATGCGTGCCACCACACCTGGCTAATTTTTTTTTTTTTTTTTTGATACAGAGTCTTACTCTGTCACCCAGGCTGGAGTGCAGTGGCCCGATCTCGGCTCACTGCAGCCTCCGCTTCCCTGGTTCAAGTGATTATCCTGCCTCAGCCTCCTGAGTAGCTGGGATTATAGGCATGTGCCATCACACCCAGCTAATTTTTATATTTTTAGTAGAGTTGGGGTTTCACAATGTTGGTCAGCTGGTCTCGAATTCCTGACTTCATGATCTGCCCACCTCGGCCTCCCAAAGTGCTGGGATTACAGGCGTGAGCCACCATGCCCAGCCTCATTTTTGTATTTGTTTTAGAGATAGGATTTCATCATGTTGCCCAGGCTGGTCTCAAATTCCTGAGCTCAAGCCATCTGCTGGTCTTAGCCTCCTGAAGTGCTGGGATTATAGGCGTGGGCCATCACGCCCAGCTCATCTTTGTCTTTTTCTATTTCTCTGGTTTGGTTTGTCTTTCTGATGCCAAATTGTACTTCCATAAATGTATAGACATGAATATCCTACAGGTACCTTAGATTCAACATCTTCAAATGGAATTTTAACTTCTGAACAAACACACACTTCCTCATCCTAGGTTCCTTATCTTGGTATTGCACCATCACTTTTCTAAGCAACCCAACCAGGAACATGTTCAACTCTTATTTTCTCCTCACTTCCTACATTCTTTTGGTACACCATTTCCATGTGTTTTGCCTTTGAAGTATTTCCCAAATCTAGCACTGTTACCACTGTGCTGATGCAGGATGTCATCATTGCTTTCTTGGTGATAGTTGAGTCTTCTAACTGGGTCTCCTTGATGTCATCATTGCCTCTCCAGTCTGTCTTCCAGGGTGCCAGAGAGTGAGGCACTCAAATATTTCAAATATTTTAAGTTGATTTATTTTGTGTAGTTACGAAGGGCAGAATCAGAACCAGTAGATGAAAATTATGTTGATTTTGGCTCAATAGAAGGAAGAATTTTCTCTTTAAAAATTTTAAAGCAATATTATTATAACATTAAAGTAATTTAAAAAGCAATGGAAATCTTCCACTGTCTCACCATCCTATCAATACTGTTATTTTTATATGTCCCATCCTCTCCAGTATTTTTTCATTGATTTATATATTTGTATGTGGTTTTAATCATGGTGTCTGTGAATTTATTTTACTTTCATACTTATTATTGATTTTATAAATATGTTCCACCTTAATCTTTGTGTTTTTAATTTTAATGACTTCTTGTTTTATTTAGGCACTCTACCATTTCCCTACTTGGAAACATTTAGGTTAATTCCTGATTTTGCTATTATAAAGTGTTGTAATAAATACCTTTGTATACATGAAAGCATTTAAAAATTTTTTCTATGAATATAGTATCAGGAGTGAAATTTACAGAGCTTGAACATTTGTATGGCTCTCAAATGAGTAGTACCAAATCATTTTCCAGAAGCTGCCAACTTCTCCACCTCCTCAGAGTGAATTTTCTAACAATGATAACTACTTAACAAACCTGGTTGCCTTGTGTAGGGGTGAACTCCAGTGTCATCAGCTGTGCTCAAGTGCAGATATATAGGTGTATTCAAGATAGAATAGATGATTATCTCTAGGGTGTTGCAAAAGTAAAATCATGATTTAGAGGGAAGGTTGAACTAGATTGACTTCTGAGATATCTTTCATGCTAAGATTCTCTGGGATATTTTTTGAATTCCTATTAAGAGAATAATGTCCTGGCCGGGCGCGGTGGCTCATGCTTGTAACCCCAGCACTTTGGGAGGCTGAGGCAGGCAGATCACAAGGTCAGGAGATCAAGACCATCCTGGCTAACACGGTGAAACCCCGTCTCTACTAAAAATATAAAAAAATTAGCTGGGCGTGGTGGGGGGGTGCCTGTAGTCCCAGCTACTCAGGAGGCTGAGGCAGGAGAATGGTGAAAACCCGGGAGGCGGAGCTTACAATGAGCGACAGAGCGAGACTCCATCTCAAAAAAAAAAAAAAAAAAAAAAAAGGAGAGAGAGAGAATAATGCCCTGCTAAGCACTGTGAGGAAAACAAAGACATATAAGATATAGCCTGTGCCCTTTAGAATTGTGGCTGAAGAGATAACCTCTACACAATCTCATAAAAAGATAATACTAGAGAGTGTATGAATGATAGAAATAATATTAACAATTTTGAGCACTCTCAGAGCTTTACATATATTATCACTTTCAATCTTCCTAGCTATTTTATAAGGTAGATACTATTGTTATCTTCATTTTACAAATGAGGAAACTGAGCCAGAGAAATTAGCCCAAGATTCCATACATAGTGAATATGTAACAGGGGCAGAATTCAAACCCAGGCCGTTGAACTCCAAAGTACTAAGGTTACAGAAAAAAGGATAAATTGGCACTGTGTGGGAAAGTTTCATTAAGTTGGTGATTTTTTTTTTTTTTTTTTTGAGATGCAGTCTCACTATGTTGTCCAGGCTGGTCTTGAACTCCTGGGCTCAAGCAATCCTCCCACTTCAGCCTTCCACGTACCTGAGATTATAGGCATGTATCACCATGCCTAGCTTGATTTGGTGATTTTGTGGATGAATCATATTTTGATTGGCAGTGATCATGGCAGAGGACATTCCAGGCAAGTTGGAAAGTCCAGTATGGTAGCATCAGAAATTCTGTCTCTGTGACTTAGAATTATAATACTGAATGTTCCACGCCTTTCCTGTATCCTACAGGGCTTTGCTGAAATTTCTTTACTCTTGGTAGTCTCTAACTCAAAGATTTTTTAAAACTTTAAAAATAATTTATAATTTAAGTTTTATTTAAAATTAAAATAGAAAATTTATAAAATTTTGATCCAACAGCTTACACTGCTTTTCTACCAATGATCTATAGTAAAGACAGGATTTAACACAATTATATTGTTGTGAGACTGTTGAAAATAGAAAGATTTTAATACAATTTTCTTTTTCAGGTTATTCCTTATTCCAGTCACAGAAAGGCAAATATAACAGAGTTTCTACTAATAGTTGAAATTATTCAATAATTGTACTATTCACTTTCTGGTGTGATTGTTAAGATCCAAGGAATAATGTGAAAGTGAGATTATAATTTGGCAATGGATTCAGAATTGATAAAAGCACACATGCTTGAAACTTAAGAATTCTTAAATTATAAGAACTCTAAAAACCTAACTCTACTTGAAAAATAGAACATGGAATTGTCCAGGGAATCCCAGGACAATACAGAGTTCAGTAAGCCTGTCTGAAAAACCCTGTCCTAACTGTGTCCTTATCATTTAATCTGCTCCCCACAACATTTTCAGGACAGGTCTCCATTCTTTTTTCTTTTTTCTTTTTTTTTCAGGTCTCCATTCTTTTTTCTTTTTTCTTTTTTTTTATGAGACAGGGTCATACTCTGTCACCCAGGCTGGAGTGCAGTGGCGTGATCTCGGCTCACTGCAATCTCTGCCTCCTGGGATTGAGCCACTCTTCCACCTCAGCCACCCAAGTAACTGGGACTACGCGTGCGTGCCACCATGTCTAGCTAATTTTTATATGTTTTATAGAGACAGGGTTTCACCATGTTGCCCAGGCTGGTCTCCAACTCCTGAGGTCAAGCAACCCACCTACCTCTGCTTCCGCCTTCCAAAGTGCTGGGATTACAGGCAAAAGCCACCATGCCTGGCCAGGTCTGCCTTCCTAATAGGGGTGTTTTAGGCCTAAGCTGTAGCTAGTAAGGCTACACAAACACAAAGGCACTTCACATAACTCTGGGAAGTTGGTTATTTTTCCCTGTCATAGTCAACTGGACAGATAGCCGTAGACATACACACTGAAGACAACTTCCCCTAAAGACCCTTAGACAGGTTTCTTCAAAGAACTGACCTGTATGGTGCTAATCAACATATGTTCTGTAATTTGTTGTAGAATCTTACTTAAACTTATGCTGTTTAAATGCTGAAGGAAAAGTACTTCTTTCTAGTAGAGATAGTTAACCCAGTCTCCTTAAAAAACTCTAGTAATTACTTACACAGACAGTGATAAAAAGATGGAGGGCTAATGTTGGCCCAAATCTATTTTGAAGATTAAATTTAGTTTATTAAGTCATTATAGTTCTTTGAGAATTAATATTTTAACCATATTTTTAGGCAGGGGTCTACTATAATTTTCTAATTTTTTGAAGTACTTATGTGTCTTTATACCTCCAAATACAGTTGCTAGACACTCTTTGCAGGCTTTTTTCTAGACCTTTCTTTTGTAACTAGAAATCTTGATCCAGAATGGTATTTTTTTCCATCTGTGACATATTAATTTCACTGAAGCATAAATAATTCACATAAATGATGTTTTTTTTTGAGGATGAGCTAAAGGCAGAGAATACTGTTTTCTTATAAAAGGCTCTAGTATATTTAAAGTTTATTTGATAGTTTATCATTTGATTTAGTTACAATGAATGGTTTGCTTTTTAAGCATATCCCAAACATACACACTCTATTACACTATTTTCTAAGTGTAATAAAAATGATTTGCATTTTGCCTAGATTTCTGCAACTTATTTCAATTTAAAAATAATGTTTTAAGATAGCTTTTTTCTTTTTTATGAATTCCACAAAAGGATCCACAAATTATAACAATATGTCATTTACCTCATGTGTTCTTTCCCTCCATGAAGCTCATTTCTCACTCTTTTGTGCCAGCACACTTAAGTAAAAAGTAAATGATTTATTTTTAAGAAATTAGAATGTAAAGTACATTGTTTCCAAGGTAAATGGCGGCATTTAAGTGTGGACTAGAAAGATAGTTTTCTGAATTCCTTAGAATTGCTTTGTATTCCAGATAGATTAAAACAAGACCTTTTCATTCAAAACCTATTGTTTTCCACTAAACTCTGAACTGAAATTTTGCATTTTTTGAGGTATAGTCTGATGATTTTCATAGCATCACATCTCCTGAAGCATATATGCCTTCTTTGATACAACATAGTGTTGGCAATAATATCTCAGATTCTTGGAAGTAGGATTGATTATTGAAAGCACTGGAAGAAACACATTATTTACAGAAAATATTCAGCCTTAAAAAACACACATATCAGGCCAGGTGCAATGGCTCATGCCTGTAATCCCAGCACTTTGGGAGGCCAAGGCGGGAGGATCACCTGAGGTCAGGAGTTCAAGACGAGCCTGGCCAACATGGTGAAACCCTGTCTCTACTAAAAATACAAAAATTAGCCAGCAAAAAAATCACTTGAATCCGGGAGGCAGAGATTGCAGTGAGCCAAGATCACGCTACTGCACACCAGCCTGGGAGACTGAGGGAGACTCCATCTCAAACAAAACAAAACAAAACAAAACAAAACAAAACAAAACAAAAAAACCACACACACACACATCATTCTTTCTTCATCATGAGACTGTAGTCCTTTTCATTAAGTTTCCTTTTGTCAAATAGAAAATTCCTTTCAATTAATTGTTCTGTTTTGCAGTCCAGAATGTAATTGCTATCCTCTATTAACTGTGCAAAGAGGAATGAAAGTTGGTTGACTTTCCCATCAGTCATATAAGTCATTTCTTCTTTTGTCTGAATCATTCTATAACATATTAGAGAATTACTTCCTTCCTTTTGTGAGTGGAAGAGCCACACCGATTATCTGTATATGTTTCACTTATATTAAAAAAGTATACTGATATGTATTATAGCAGAAAAAGAGTCAAGCATAGTGAGTAATCTTAGGTAGAAATGCTTTGGATGTTACAATTACTAAGTCCTAGCATTAAAATAAATAAATTTTGTTTAAAAAAGAGTAAGGCAGAATATTCTGTTTGGTTAAAAAAGAGATGCCTGGGCCGGGCGCAGTGGCTCATGCCTGTAATCCCAGCACTTTGGGAGGCTGAGGCCGGTGGATCATGAGGTCAGGAGATCGAGACCATCCTGGCTAACACGGTGAAGCCCTGTCTCTACCGAAAATACAAAAAATTAGCCGGGTGTGGTGGTGGGCGCCTGTAGTCCCAGCTACTTGGGAGGCTGAGGCAGGAGAATGGCGAGAACCCGGGAGGCAGAGCTTGCAGTGAGCCGATATTGCGCCACTGCACTCCAGCCTGGGCGATCGAGCGAGGCTCCGTCTCAAAAAAAAAAAAAAAAAAAAAGAGATGCCTGTAATAATACAATGCTATTATTACAGCAAAATCAATGAAATATTAGGTTTCATTTAAGCTCAGATTTTTTTCAAAGTGACTTTATTGAAATTTTATTCAACTGCACATTGGAAAAAAGTGTAATGATAATGTTACCCAATTTCCTGTAACTATATTCAGTTGGCTGATTTTTCTGATACCATTATGTGTGTTAAAGTTTTCTATTTGATGCTACATTGTCTGTTGGTACACACATGAGATTATGCTTGTAACAAATCTAAGCATCATAAGAGGAATAATTCTTTTAGCATTTATATTAGGATCTCAAAATTGAGAGCTAAGACTTTAGAGGACCAGTCCTTCTGACAATGGTAAAGAAAAGTTAGAAACACAGTTGGCCCTTTGCGTGTATATGTATGTGTGTGTGTGTGTGTGTGTGTGTATAATATTTATCTATTATTATACTTTAAGTTCTGGGATACATGTGCAGAACATGCAGGTTTGTTACATAGGTATACACATGCCATGGTGGTTTGCAATTGGCCCTTTGTATCTGTGGGTTTTGCATTAGTGGATTCAGCCAACTGTGGGTTTAAACTGTTAAAAAAAAATGGTTGGGTCTGTACTGAACATGTACAGACTTTTTTTTCTTGTCCCCCATGATTCCCTAAACAATACAGTGTAACTATTTATGTAGCATTTATGTTGTATTGAATATTATAAATAATCTAGAGATGATTTAATATATATGGGAATATGTACATAGGATGTGCATATTATATGCCAATACTGTGCCATTTTATACAAGGGACTTGAGCATCCATAGATTTCCTGTCTGTGGGTGTAGAGTGTGTGTGCTCCAAAACCAGTTCCTCATGGATACAGAGGGATGACTGTATACTTTATGAGTCACTACCTAGGTGTGCTTTTTCTGCACAATGGAGGGCTCTTTCTGCTTTGATAACCAAAGTTGGAACAAACAAACTTTATCACTAAGGGTATCATTTTGACATTTAAACAAGGCTACATGAAGCTCATTGTGAAGAAGGTTTAAAAGAATGTTCTACTGGGGCCGGGCGCAGTGGCTCACACCTGTAATCCCAGCACTCTGGGAGGCCAAGGCGGGTAATCACCTGAGGTCAGGAGTTCAAGACAAGCCTGGCCAACATGGTGAAACCCTGTCTACACCAAAAATACAAAAAATTAGCCAGGCATTGTGGTGGATGCTTGTAATCCCAACTACTCGGTAGGCTGAGGCAGGAGAATCGCTTGAACCCGGAAGGCGAAGGTTGCAGTGAGTTGAGGTCGCACCATTCCACTCCAGCCTGGGCGACAGAGCAAGGCTCTGTCACCAAAAAAAAAAAAAAAAGTATGTTCTACTATATTCTAATCAACAATAAGTTATCAGCATTTATTCAGTCAATAAATTTATATTGAGGCCTACTATGCTTGAGTCATCATAGAAGGGTAGTGTACACAAAGATGAATAGGCCAAATCCCTGATTCAAAATTGATTAGAAGAAGAGAAACAAACAAATGGCTATTTATTAATTAATAATAATAGCCACCATTTATTAAGTGCCCACAAAAGGCTGTGTATACATGTGAACCCAATTAATCCCAACGACAACTTTGCATGATATTTTATAGCTGAAGAAACAGAAGTTCAAAGACATTAAGTAGCATGTCCAGGGTTGCCCAACTAGAGAGCATCAAAATCATTATTTCAATCTAGGTCTCTCTGGCTCCAAAACTCATACTCAATCTATTAAATCATATATTCGCCCATGTAGGGGAGAGTGTGTAAAATCTCAGAAGAGAGGTAAAAACCCTATATTAGAATGACCAAATTCCACTTTCACTCATGAAAGAGTAATGTAAGAGTTACCCTCTTGCTGTAAACAACTAGAAAACTGGGCAAAATATATGAAGCAACTGTTTTTGGACATTAGACAACAGGCACGCAGGAATAGGATCCTGGACAGAAGAAAAGTGAGACAAGTCTTAAAATTGCCCTGGCTTTCTGCTAGGAAGCACTTTCCAGACCACTGGTTCAGGGAGAGAGAACCCAAGCAGAGCACGGCAGTCTTGCTGGGTTGAAGAAAGAGATTGGAGTATGAGGAATCTGAGGCAGTTGGAGACAGAATATCAGAGGGCAGGGAGCTATACAGAGAAGGAGATCCAGAAATCAACATAGGGGTTCCTTGAGTCTTTGATTTAATATTCAGCTTTTCAGGTGTGGGTCAAAACTCCACAAGGCTGGACAAAGAAAACTGGCAACTGAACAATTCCCAGAACTCTCACAGGGCTGGGAGATGTTCACATAATGACCAGTCAAATGGAGAGCCCTTCTTGAACACTCAAAACATTCAATAGAGCCTCCAGAAAGGTTACATGTTAGCAGTAGAGCTAAACCAAACTTTTAGTAAAAGCCTCCAGATTTAATCTAATGAAGTTTAAAAACATGCCTCAAAAGGATCAAGCTTATCTGCCTGCCAAAACAGTTTAAGAAAGATAACAAAATTCAAACATTCAACAATGTAACATTCTTATTGTTCAGAATCTAATAAAAGTTTCTTGATATGTAAAGCAGCAGGAAAACTGATCCATAACCTGCAGGACCCAGTCAGTACAGGCAAGCCCAGAAATTTCAGCAATGATAAAATTAGTAGATAAGGACTTTGAAACAGCTGTTATACCAAGTGCAATGACAGCCTATGTTTACACACAAAAATGTATGCAAATGTTTATAGCAACTCTATTCATAATCTTCAACGTATGGAAACAATTAGGTATTTCTTAATTAGAGAATGGATAAACTTAAGACAAAAAGAAACAAACTACTGAAACATGCAACAACATGGATGAGTTGCAAATGCATTCTAGTAAGTGAAAGAAGCCAGAATCAAAAGACTACATACTGTATGATTCTATTTGTACATTTTTCTGTTTTTAATAGCTTTATTGAAATGTAATTTATATACCATGCAATTCACCCATTTAAAATGTATAATTCAATGATATTTAGTATAGTCACAGAGATTTGCAACCATCACTGCAGTCAAAATTTTAGAAGATTTTCATCACCTGAAGAAAACCCATATTTTTTGGCTTTCACCTCCCTGTCTTATTTCTCCTCTCCCCCAGTCCTAAATAACCATTAATCTATTTTCTGTCTCCAGATTTGCCTATTATGGGATATTTCATATAAATAAAGTCATAATATGATGAATTTTGTGACTGACCTCTTCACTTTACATTGTGATTTCTTCCCCCCCCCCCCCACAAATAGGGCTTTTAATTTGACACTATTAAAAGTCTGAATGTTAAACAGATTCTTGGACTGATGGTTCATTTCTATCAGCTCATTCAACTTTAGCACCTTTCTCATCCTTAGTAGCTTTTTCAAAACTACTACCTTCATCATGAAGCTACATGAGTTTTCCTGATTCAAACTTGGGCTTCTTCATTTTTACTTTCCTAATGAAGACATCATGGAGAGGATAAATAGTCAAGCCTTTTCTATATCTTTTCCAGTGCTGTCTGGAATCAATTTATTGACCACTTCTTTCAAGTCATTTGTCTGCACCTCTCGGGTCATGATTTCCATAATCTTCTGGATTTGGCAGACCTGGTAGTGTTAATTGTGTGAAGTCTTCCATATATAATTGTTGCATTTTTTAGTAAAATCAACACAAAACAGACAAAGTAAATAATCATCGGTAGTCTTGACATCAGTGTGAACTTAAATCATGGTCTGCTATTTTTTAACCGTGGAACACATTTTGTCACAGGTAAGATCCATGCCGTGGACATTAGTCAGGCATTTTTGCCCTGAACATCTTCAGGATCAGCTTGAATTTTCTAAATGCAACTTCATCATTCTGTACATCAGACAAACTCATTTCAAACACATGGTCCTTGAGGCCATCAGATGCAATTTTGATTCCTTGAGTCCTGGTGACAAGTGTCTTTCCCATAGTTATTATGTTGAACATAACAGGTGCTTTCACATCATGCCAATCTTTCTTAGAAAATGGATCAAGCTGTTTGAGCCCAGGAGGTCGAGGCTGCAGTGAGCTGTTGACCACACCACTGCACTCCAACCTGGGCTACAGAGCAAGACCTTGTTTCTAAAACGGAAGGAAGGAAGGAAGGAAGGAAGGAAGGAAGGAAGGAAGGAAGGAAGGAAGGAAGGAAGGAAGGAAGGACGGAAGGACGGAAGGAAGGACGGAAGTAAGGAAAGGAAGATACAGAAAATAGGAAAAAGGAAGAGAAATAAATAAATAATGAAAGAAAGAAAAGAAGGAGGGAAAGAAGGAAAGAAAGAAAATGGATCAACCACTTTCTTCTTGGCTTGCTTTTGCCACCTTTCATAAAGTGCTTGTTCTTGCCAACTACCATGGTACTTTTCAGCCAAAAGGGCAGCATCGTGTTTTCAAAGTTCATCCATGTATGGCATGTGTCATTACTGCATCCCTTTTTATGGCTTAATAATACTCCATTGTATGGATACACCACATTTTGTCTCTCCATATATTAGTGATGGGCATTTGGGTTCTTTCAACCTTTTGGCTATTGTGAATAATGCTGCTATAAACACTTGTATATAAGTTCTTTTTGAGTGTCTTTTTTTAATTTTCTTGGGTATATACCTAAGAGTGGAATTGCTGGGTCATATGTGTTTAATCATTTGGAGAACTCCAAAATTCTTCCAAAGTGGCTGTACCATTTTACATTCCCAACATTGGTGTATGAGGGTTCCAATTTCTCCACATCCTTACCAGCACTTGGTGTTGTCTCACTTTTTGATTCTAGCCATCCTAGTGGGTGCAAAGTAAGTGGTACCTCATTGTGGTTTTTATTTGCATTTCTCTAATGACTAATGATGTCAAGCATCTTTTCATGTGCTTCTTATCAATTTATATATTCCTTGGAGAAATGTTTATTCAGATCTTTTGCCCATTTTTTTTTTTTTTTTTTTTTTTTTTGAGACAGTCTTGCTATGTTACCTAATAGGCAACAGAGAGGCTGGGACCATAGGTGTGTACCGCCATGCCTGGTTAATTTTTAAAATGTTTTTGTGGAGATGGGGTCTTGCCATGTTTCCTAGACTGGTCTCAAACTCCTAGAGCCAAGCATTCCTCTCACGATGGCCCCCTAAAATGCAAGAATTACAGGCATGAGCCTCTGCATCCAGCCTCCTTTGCCCATTTTAAAAATTGTCATTTGTCCTTTTATTACTGAGGTGTAAGGGTTCTTTATATATTCTGGGTAAATTCCTTACTAGACATACAATTTATAAATATTGTCTTCCATTCCATTTTCATGTATTTGGATTTTTTAAATTTCTTTCAGCAATGTTTTGTGGTTTTTAGATTATAAATTTTGTATTTATTTTGTTAAATTTATTCATAAGCATTCTTTTCATACTATTCACAATAGTATGTGAACTGCACAATAGCATGAAACGAATAAAATACTTAGGAATAAGTTTTCATCTTTTTATTATTCATTGCAGGTATATAGAAACACTGTTGAATTTTGTATGCTGATTTTGTATTCTACAACCTTGGTAGGGTAGTTAATTTTATGTGTCAACTTGGAGGGTGCTATTGGATGAAATTAACATTTAAATCAGTAAACTTTAAGTAAAGCAGATTGCTTTCAATAAAGTAAAACCAACACTCCATGATGTGGGTGGATCTCATTGAATCTGTTGAAGGCCTGAATAGAACAAAAAGACTAACCTGTCTGAGCAGGAGGGAATACTCCAGCAGATTGCCTTCAGACTTCATCTGCACCATTAACTCTCCTGGGTCCCTAGCCTGTTGGCCTTCAGACTGGAACTGCATCATCAACTTTCCAGGGTCTCATGCCTGTTGGTTCACACTGTAGATTTTAGACTTGCCAGTCTCCATAATTGTATGAGCCAATTCTTTATAATGAATATGTTTTTATCTATTTTATTTTATATATCTATATATATATATATATAACTGCATTCTCTCTATATATATCCTGTCTCTCTCTCTACTATATATAAAAATAACCTCTCTGTCTCTCTCTCTCTCTTTACATATATATATATGTATATATATTTTTTCATCCTACTAGTTCTGTTTCTCTAGAGAACCCTGACTGATATGCTTGCTGAACTCTTTGAATAGTTCTAATAGTTTTTTTTAGAAGATTCCTGATTATTTTCTGTATCCTAGTTTTTTTAGAGGATTCCTGAGGATTTTCTATATACAAAAGCATGTCATCTGCAAATAGATATAGTTTCAGTTCTTCCTTTCTAATCTGGATGCCTTTTATTTCCTTTTCTTATCTAATTGCCCTGGCTAGAACCTCCATTACAATGTTGAATAGAAGTGAAGAGATAGCCTTGTCTTGTTCCTAATCTTAGAGAAGCATCTAATTTTTCACCATTAGGTATGGGTTTTTGTTTTAGGTGCCCTTTGTTATGTTGAAGAAGTTCCCTTCTTAGTCTGCTGAGCGTTTTTTTAATCATGAAGGGTGTTGGATTTTGTCAAATGCTTTTCCTGCATCTCTTGAAATGATTATGTGATTTTTGCTTTGTATTCTTTTGATATAATGTATTACATTAGCTGATTTTCAGATATTAACCCAAGCTTACATTCCTGAGATAGACCCCTCTTTATCACTGTGTGTGCATGTATCTCTGTGTGTGTGTGTGTGTGTGTGTGTGTGTGTATTTATATTGCTAGATGTTTTGCTAGTATTTTGTTGAGGATTTTTGTGTCTAGTGCATGAGAGATATTGATCTGTAGTTTTCTTGTGTTGCCTTTGGTTTTGGTATCAGGGTAACACTGGCTTCACAAAAATGAGTTGAATTAGCCCTGCACGGTGGTGCACACCTGTAATCCCAACTACTCGGGAGGCTGAGGCACAAGAATTGCTTGACCCTGGGAAGCAGAGGTTGCAGTGAGCTGAGATAGCACCAGTGCACTCCAGCCTGGGCAACAAAGTGAGACTCTGTAGGAA
Source organism: Rhinopithecus roxellana (assembly GCF_007565055.1). NCBI lineage: Eukaryota > Metazoa > Chordata > Mammalia > Primates > Cercopithecidae > Rhinopithecus > Rhinopithecus roxellana. The sequence continues at coordinate 20,421,750 of NC_044561.1, read as the reverse complement.
AAAAAAAAAAAAAAAAAAAAAAAAAGTGCATGAGAGAAATGATATGAAAAGTTTTTGCTTATCTTCTACTTTTTGGAAGAGTTTGCGAAGAGTTGGTATTAATTCTTTAAATGTTTGGTAGAGTTTAGTGGTGACGCTATCTGTGACTGGGTTTTTCTTTTTGTGGATAGTTTTAAAAATTGTTAATTCAAGGTCTTCACTTGTTATAGATATATTCATATTTTCAATTTCTTCTTGAATCAGTTTTGGTATTTTGTGTAATTTAGGCAATTTCCATTTCATCTAAGTTATCTAATTTATTGCCATATTATTGTTCATAGTATTCCTTTATAATGCTTTTTATTTCTGTAAGGTCAGCAGTAATGTCTGGTCTTTTATTTCCGATTCTAGTAATTTTAATCTTTTATTTACTTGGTCAAGCTGGCTAAAGGTTTGTCAGTTTTGTTGATCTTTCAAAGAATCAGCCTTTGGATTCACTGATTTTCACTATTTTTTAATTCTCCATTTCATAAATGTCTACACTAATCTTTATTATTTCCTTCCTGTGCTTGCTTTAGGTTTAGTTTGCACTTTTTCCAGTGTCTTAAGGTGGAAAGTTAGGTTATTTGAGATCTCCTTTATTAATGTAGGCATTTACAGTTGTAAATTTTCCTCTAAGCAATGCTTTAGCAGTGTTATGTTTTGTTATGTTGTATCTTCATTTTCATTTATCTTGAAGTATTTTCTGATTTCCCCTTTATTTTTTTGACATGGTATCTCTCTCTCTGTCACCCAGGCTGGAGTGCAGTAGAATGACCTTGGCTCACTGCAACCTCTGCCTCCTGGGTTCAAGCGATTCTCCTGCCTCAGCCTCCTGAGTAGCTGGGATTACAGGCATGCACCAACATGCCCGGCTAATTTTTGTATTTTTGGGTAAAGACAGGGTTTCACCATGTTGGCCAGGCTGGTCTCAAACTCCTGACTTCAAGTGACCCACCTGCCTCAGCCGCCCAAAGTGCTGGGATTACAGGCATGAGTCATGTCTGATTTCCCTTTTGATTTATTCTTTGATCCATTGGTTATTAGGAGTATGTTGTTTAATTTCCACATACTTTTTTTAATTTAATTTTTTTATTTCCATAGGTTACCAGGGAACAGGTGGTGTTTAGTTACATGAGTAAGTTCTTTAGTTATGATTTGTGAGATTTTGGTGCACCCATCACCTGAGCAGTATACACTGCACTCAATTTGTAGTCTTTTATCCCTCACCCCCTTCCACATACATTTGAGTTTCTCATTAGTTTCTAGTTTCATTCCAGTGAGGTCAGAGAACATACCTTTTTTTTTGAAATGGAGTCTTGCTCTGTAACTCAGGCTGGAGTGCCTTGGTGCGATCTCAGCTCACTGCAACCTCCGCCTCCTGAGTTCAAGCAATTCTCCTGCCTCAGCCTCCCAAGTAGCTGGGATTACAGACATGTGCCACCATGCCAGGCTAATTTTTTTGTATTTTTAATAGAGACGGGGTTTCACCATATTGGCCAGGCTGGTCTCGAACTCCTGACCTTGTGATCTGCCCGCCTTGGCCTTCCAAAGTGCTGAGATTACAAGCGTGAGCCATTGCACCCAGCCGAACATACTTTTTATTATTTCTATCCTTTTACATTTGTTGAGGTTTGTTTTGTGCCTTAACATATGATTTACAGGCTGGGTGCAATAGCTCTTACCTGTGATCCTAGCACTTTGAGAGGCTGAGGCAGGAGAATGGCTTGACATGAGGAGTTTGAGAGACTAGCCTGAGCAACATAGTGAGACCCAGTCTCTACAAAACAACAACAACAACAAAAACAACCAACCAACCAACAAACAAAAACCAGCCAGATGTGATGGCATGGCGCCCGTGGTCCTATCTACTAGAGAGGCTGAGCTGGGAGAATTGCTTGAGCCTGGGAGGTAAAGGTTACAGTGAGTTGTGATCACTCCACTTCTCTCCAGCTTGAGCAGCAGAGTGAGACCCTGTCTCCTTGACTCAAAAAAATGTAAATATTTGGTTTATGCTGGAGAACGTTCCATGTGCACTTGAGAAGACTGTATATTCTGCTGTTACTGGGTATAGTGTTCTATATATATCTGTTAGGTCTAGTTAGTTTAGACTGTTGTTCAGATATTCTGCCTAATTTTCCTATTCATTACTGAAGTTCAGGTATTGAAGTCTGAAGCTGTTATTGCTGAATTGTCTGTTTCTTCCTTGATCAGTTTTTCTTCATATTTTTTGTGTTCTAACATTAGGTGCATATATTTATATTTATTTTGTTTTCTTGACAGGTTGAACCTTTTATTATCCCCAGATGCCCCTCATTAGCTCCAGTTACAACCTCTGCCTTTTGATTGGTTTGTTTAATCCATTCATGTTTAATGTTACTATTGATATATTTGGTTTATGACAGTCATTTTACTTTTTATTTCTATGTGTCTTATGTCTTTTTATTGTACCTCTATTCCTCTTTGACTTGTTTTCCTTGCACTGAGTGAATGAAGCATTTTAATTTAATTTTTTTTCACTTTTTTTGAATTTCTGTAGTAGTTGCACTAGGGTTTATCATGCACATCCTAACTTATCAGAATCAGTTTCAGGTTTATACTAGCTTAATTCCAGTGAGACATGGCAATGTTACCCTTATGTAGTCTCTTTTCTCCCTTTTTGGTATTATTTTTATGTGTATTACATCTATTAATGATACAAGATCAACAATTATTGTTTAATTGGTACTTTATCATCTGTAGCTATTTCCTTGCCCAAACAGCTTTTCTCCTACTCACCTTCTTTGTGCTGTTATTGGCAAATATACTACATTCGTTTACGTTTTAGGTCAAGCATATACCATATGCATGTTATTTTACACAACTTATTATATAAAATTTAGTTCATTTAAGAGAAGAAAGGAGAAAAACGTGCATTCACATTGCCTTTTATAATTGCATTATAAGAGCACCTTTACTGATGCTCTTTATTTTCTCATGTCGGTTTGAATTATTGTATGTGTTGTGATAATTTTCAGCCTGAATAATTTTCTTTAGTATTTCCTGTAAGATGAATCTGCTAGCAAAATTCTCTCAGTTTTTGTTTATCTGGGAGTGTTTTTATCTTACCTTTATTTTTTAAAGATAACTTTGCTGAATAAAGAATTCTTGGCTGACAGTTTTTTTTTCTTTGAGCACTTTGAGTATGTTGTCTCAATACCTAACTGGCCTCCATTGTTCCTGCTGAGAGGTCAGCTGTTTGCCTTATTGAGGTTCCCTTGTTAGTAATGAGTCATTTTTCTCTCGTTGTTTTCAAGATTTTCTCCTTGTCTTTGGTTTTCAGCATCTTTACTATGATATGTCTATTTGTGGATCTTTTTGCTACTCAGAAGTGCATCCTTAGGTATGTACCATAGTCACCCTGGGATAATGATGGTTGATATGCCTTGGATATTTGTCCTGCCCAGTCCTCATGTTGAAAGGTAACTGGAGGTGGGGCCTGGTGGGAAGTGTTTGGGTCATAGGGGCGGATCCCTCATGGTTTTGTGCTGTCCTTGTAATGGTGAGTTCTTGCAAGATCTGGTTGTTTAAAAGTGTGTGGCACCTCTGTGCTCTCTCTTGCTCCCACTCTTGCCATGTGAGACACTCCTGCTCCCCCTTCGCCTTCTGCCATGATTGTAAACTGAGACCCTCACCAGAAGCTGATGCCAGTGCTATGCTTTCTGTACAGCCTACAGAACCATGAGCCAATTAAACCTCTTTTCTTATAAATTACCCAGCCTCAGATATTTCTTTGTACAAACACAAGAACAGCCTAATACAGTGGTTTCATCTGGGCTTTCTTCAGCCAATTCTTTCCCTGCCCAGTTACTAAACACAACTAATTGCTGGTGATTGCTCCATTATTTTCATCAGTTTCCCCCAGGCGTATATTACTCTACAGTTTAATCCAATCAAATTTGGACTTCTTTAAAGGGATAGTTACTGAGGTTCCAGTGTTTGTAATTTGTTCTGACCACAGGAGGACTTCTCTCAATTATCTATTTCCTGATTCTCTCCTGAAAACTAGCCAGCCTACAGTTTAGTAAATATCTCTAATGAATCTACCAATCTCCTTCCAATTGCCTTTTGATACAACCTCCATTGTATTTGAGCATGTCCTTATCCTTGAACTTCTCCATGCTCTGTTGCAATAAAGTCACTGTCTTTGGAAAGAGATTAGGAGCTATCTATTTTATGCACTACTGATTTTTTTCCTTGGAAAAATATCTGAGCCACAGCTCTGGAGCTAGGTATGGAGACAATGGTGTGCTTGTCTCTGAGTGACACTCAGCTTTAGGAGCTGAATGCCAAGTGGAGGGGGGACAGTAGACTCAGATCTTCTCAGCTTCCCTCTCCCAGCATAGAACCACTGCCTTACAAGGCAGAGCAAGGGTGATTGAGACCTCAGCATTCTCAGTGGTACTGTACCCTAGGCAGAACTTCCATCTCACCATGAGCCCCCACCTCATGGCCATACTCACATAGAATTTAGCAATAGTTGGAGGCAAGAAGAAAAATACTAATGTTCTTTCCCTCCCATGAAGATAGCCCTCAGAGTGGGAGCTTGGGAGAGAGGGAGGCTTGTGTTCTTGGCTATCCCAATCTATAATGGAATGGAGTGGAATGTAACTGAGCTGGGAGGGTGGAGGGAATGGTTTTGGTTCAAATACCACCAACTTTTGTTGTTCTTGGCAAATTTTAGAAGATATTCTTGAACAGAGGCTTCTTCAATTACTGTATGCCTTTAGGTATAACAGAGACTTCAATTTTTAAAAACAGTTTTTAGCAGTTTTGCTGGAGAGCTGTTCTGTGGAGCTCCTCACACTGACATGTGGGAAATTGATCTCTTACACAATATTCTGGCAAAGGCAAAACTATAGGGACAGAAAAAAATCAGTAGCTGCCAGGGCTGAGAGGGAGGTTTAACTACAAAGGGACATGGAAGAGTTTTGGGGCTGATGAAACTGGTTTATAGTTTTATTGTGTATACATTTGTCAAAATTCACAGAACTGTACACTAAAAAGAACAATTTTACTGCAGTAAATTATACCTCAATAAAATAAAAGGGGAAAAGCTAGTATAAATATGCTCAAATTGGCCGGGCGCGGTGGCTCAAGCCTGTAATCCCAGCACTTTGGGAGGCCAAGACGGGCGGATCACGAGGTCAGGAGATCGAGACCATCCTGGCTAACATGGTGAAACCCCGTCTCTACTAAAAAAATACAAAAAACTAGCCGGGCGAGGTGGCGGGCGCCTGTAGTCCCAGCTACTCGGGAGGCTGAGGCAGGAGAATGGCGTAAACCCGGGAGGCGGAGCTTGCAGTGAGCTGAGATCCGGCCACTGCACTCCAGCCCGGGCGACAGAGCAAGACTCCGTCTCAAAAAAAAAAAAAAAAAAAAAAAAAAAAAAAAAAAAAAAAAAAAAATATGCTCAAATATTTAAAGGAATATGTAAATATAATGAGAAAAATGGAAGGAGTTTTTGAAAAGGTCTAAATAGACCCTAGAGCTGAAAAATACCATATCTGAAATTTTAAAATATCATTGGATAGGTTTAACAGCAGATTAGAAGTTATAAAAAAAAAATCAGTGAACTTGAAGTAGAATATAGAAGTTATTCAAATTAAAACATAATGAAAAAACAAAATGAAAAGAATAGGGCCTCAGTGACTTACAGGACAACATCAAACAGTCTAAGCTATGTGTAATTGAAATTCCAGAAATTTGGTGGGGTTTTAAATGATAATGTCTGTAAATGTTATAAACTGATGAATTATACCAAATAAGGAAGAAATAATACTAATTTTGAACAAAGTCTTTAAGAATATAGAGGAGAAGTCTTCACAACTCATTTTATGAGGCCAGAATTATCCTGATACTAAAACTGAAGACATTCCAAGAAAACAAAACTATGAACCACAATATCTCTCATGACTATAGCTGCAAATGTCCTTAACGAAATAGTAGAAAATTGAATCCAGCAATATATGGAAAGGATAATGTGTCATGACTAATGTGGTTTATCCCAGGAATGCATGGTTGGTTTAAAATTTGAAAATTAACCCATGTAATTCCCCATGTTACAGAATGAAGGAGAAGAACCACATGATCATCTCTACAGATGCAGAAAAAGTATTCAACAAACTTCAACATCCATTTGTGACTTGAAAAAAATGAAAACTTTGGCCAGGCACAGGGGCTCACGACTGTAATCCCAACACTTTGGGAGGCCAAGACAGGCAGATCACGAGGTCAGGAGATTGAGACTATCCTGATCAACATGGTGAAACCCCGTCTCTACTAAAATAGAGAAAAAGAACAAAATTAGCTGTGCCTGGAGGCGCGTGCCTGTAGTCCCAGCTGCTTGGGAGGCTGAGGCAGGGGAATCACTTAAACCCAGGAGGCAGAGGTTGCAGTGAGCCAAGATCATGCCACTGCACTCCAGCCTGGTGACAGAGCAAGACTCTGTCTCAAAAAAAAAAGAAAAGAAAAGAAAAAATGAAAACTTCAAGAAAACAAGGAGTGTAAAGGAACTTCCTCAATTTTATAAAAGACATTTACAAATAACCTAAAGGTGACATTATTATACTTAATGGCAAAAGATTAAACACTTTGCACCTAAGACAGGGAATAAGACTCTTGCCATTTATAGTCAACATTATACTAGGGGTCCTACCAGCTAATTAAGGTAGGAATAAGAAATAATATATAGATTGGAAAGGAAGAAGTAAAAGTTAAACTTTTTTGAGAATGACATGATTTTATAATAGAAAATCCTAAGAAATCTGCAAGAAAGACACCACCAGAACTAATATATAATACATGAATTTAGCAAGGTCACAGATTAATACATAGAAATTTATTGTATTTCTATTATCAATGAAAAACTGGAAATGAAATTTCTAAATACCATTTATAATACTATAAAAATTTATGAAATATTTAGGGCTAAATTAAAAAGACATATGAGATGTATACAATGAAAATTACAAAATGTTGCTGAGAGAAATTAATGAAGGCCTAAATAAATGCAGATATGTACCATATTCATGGATTGGAAGACTCAAGTAAGATGCTAATTTTCCCCAAATTGATCTATACATTCAATACAATCACAGTCAAAACTTTACAGCCTTTTTTTTTTTTTTGTAGAAATTGACAAGTTGATTCTAAAATTTAAGTGGAAATTGAATGAAACTATAAAGGTCATAAAATTTTTGAAAAAGAACAAAGAGAACTTTATCAGATTTCAAGACTATAAAAGTACAGCAAACAAGATAAGGTGATATTAAGCTAAGGATAGACATATAGATCAATGGAACAGAACGGAGAGTTCAGAAGTAGAGCCATATACATATAGTCAATAATTTTTTATAAAGGTACCAAGGTAAAAGGTAGTTTTTTTTAAACTAATGGTACTGGAACAACTGGATAGTCATATGAAAAAAAAGTGAACCTCAATCCTTACCTCACATTGTACACAAGATTGACTATAAATGGATTAAAGACCTACACATAAGAGCTAAAATTATAAAACTTCTGGAAGGAAACATGAGATAAAACTTTTGGGAAAAACTTCTTAGGCACTTCCCTAAAAGTACTAACCATGAAAGAAAAAAATACTGACAAGCTGGACTTTATCAAAATAAAAAAACTTATCTCCCAAAGACATTATTAAGAAAATGAAAAGGCAAGCCAAAAACTGAGAAAAAAATATTCTTAATACCTACATCTGACAAAAAACTTGTATTTAGATTATATTTAAAATACATTTACAACATAATAATAAGACAAACAACTCCCTTTTTAAAAATATCAAGAATTTGAAGACATATCACAAGAAAATGTGTATTAATGGGCTGGGCATGGTGGCTCACATCTGTAATTCCAGCACTTTGGGAGGCCCAGGTGGGAGGATTGCTTGAGTCCAGTAGTTCAAGACCAGTGCATTGGAAAATATTTTATCAAATTCCTATAAACATATACTTATTATATGATGCAGAAATTTTCACTCCTAGGTATTTACCCAAGGGAAATAAAGATGGACAGTCACAAAAAGGCCTGTACATTAATGTTCATAGCAGCTTTATTCATAACAGTTCCAAACTGGAATCAACCCATGCGTCCATCAGTAGGTCAAAGGATCAGCAAATTGTGGTATCTTTGTACAGTGAATTGTTACTAGCCATAAAAAAGAACAAATAGATGACACATGCAAAACTGTTAATGAATATTTAAAAGTCAGAAAAAATTCAGACACATCAACACCTGTGAAAAGAAGGGGAAAGAAAAAGAAAAAAATTTAGCTGCAAAAGACTGAATACCGTATAATTTCATTTATATGAAATTCTGGAGGAAGCAAACTAAGTTTATAATGAGAGGAAACAAGTGTTTGCCTGGTGTGGGGGTGGGATTTAGTGCAAAGAGGCATAGAGGAACTTTTTAGGTTGATGAGATGTTTTATTACTTGATTGTGGTGGTGGTTTCAAGGATAGATACATTTATCAAAATACAAAGAAAACATCCAAAATAGGTGCATTTTGTACATTCTATTGCATGTAAAATTTGCCTTGTTACAGTTGAATTTTAAAAAGCAGTAATCCATAGTGTTAATCAGCAAAGTCCTGTTGATAACTGTCTCAAATTGGAAACAACCTACATGTCCCTCAGTGAAGTAATGGTTCAGTAAATTTTGAAAGAACAATAAATGAAGTACTATGTATTCTTTAAAAACATATTAGACAAAATAATTGACCCAGAGAAAATATTTATTTGTTTTATTTTACTATGTGAAGGAAAAAATAAAATAAGCCATCTAACAACTTTTCATTTATAATATAATTTGTGTTATGTCAATAACTGATGCTTTTATTATTATAACTACATAATTTTATACAGAGCTGAGTCATAGTAAGCCATGATTGCTTTTCCTTCCTTGTACAAGTTTTTGTTTTCCTTACAGCTTATAATTGTTTTTCATTGGCTCTGTTTTCTCTTTACTTATTCCTAATTCAATTCCAAACTTTATGCTAATTATCTGCAGTGCCCAAAATGGTAGCCATTAACCACATGGCTACTAGAATTTAAATTAAAATTAATTTTAACTAAATAAAACAATAAGTTCAGTTCCTCAGTCATACTAATAAACATTTCAAGTGTTCTAGCTAGTGGCTACTGTATTGGACAGCACAGATATAGAACATTCCCATCATTACAGAAAGTTCTAATGGACAATGCTGGTCTAGATTGCCTCTCAAATATTCAGAAACAACAATTTTGTCTTCACTGAGAAATTTATCTGGAGCTTTTCAACTTTGACCAAATCTGGATGTTTTGGTCTGGTGAAACAGACCTGGTATTGGACTCTCATTCTGGAATTTCCTTTTACCAACTTCTAGGGAATTCTTAGCCCCTCCCCTGTGTTAAATTTCTTGTTTCCTATTCTTGGTTCCTCCCTCATTTCAGTGGAGCACATCCTCTGGTAAATTCCTTAGAGAGGACTGCATGGGAGATAAGGTTTTGAAACATTTTATGCCCTAAAAATATCATCCATCTACCCTTATATGTGATTAAGAGTCTCGCTGGAAATTAAATCTAAGAAGACAATTATTTTTCATGGTAATTTTTGAGTCATTGCTCCTCTCTCTTCTAGCTTTCAGTGTTGCTGTTGAAAATTTCCAAGCCATTCTGATTCTCAGTCTTTGTGTATTATTTGATTTTTCCTATCTGGAAGCTTTTTCCTCGGGGTTCTGAAATTTCATAGTGGTGTCCCTCCATGTAGGTCTATTTTCATCCATTTTCTTGTGGTAGGCACTCGAGGTGTTTCAATCTGGTAACTCAGGTAATCCTTCAGTTCTGGGAAACGTTCTTCAATTATTTCCTTGATGAAAATTATGTACCATCAGTTTTCTCTGTTCTTTCTTTCTGGGCCCCAATATTTAGATACTGGATTCCCTGTTCAGGTATTTGAATTTTTAAAAAAAATTTTCCCAATCGAGAGCATCCTGGCTAACATGGTGAAACCCCGTCTCTACTAAAAATACAAGAAAATTAGCCGGGCGTAGTGGCAGGCGCCTGTAGTCCCAGCTACTCGGGAGGCTGAGGCAGGAGAATGGTGTGAACCCGGGGGGGCGGAGCTTGCAGTGAGCCGAGATCGTGCCACTGCACTCCAGCCTGGGGCACAGAGCAAAACTCTGTCTCAAAAAAAAAAAAATTTCCCTCCAATTTTCCACATATTTATGCCTTTGTTGTGTTCTTGGGGAGAACTCCTTGACATAGTCCTGCTCTTCTATTGTTTTTTTATTTGTGCTATTGTGTTTTGATTTCCAAGCTCTTGTTGTTGTTCTCTGAACTGTCATTTTTATGGCATCCTGTTCTTGCTCATGGTTACAGAATTGTCTCTTATGTCAGAGGATACTGATTATCTCTATATAGATTCTTTCTCTCTGTATGTCTGTGTTTGTTTCTTTTGTTTACTGTTTTCTCCTCTTCCCCCACCCACCTCTTCTACCTCTCTCTCCTTAAAAGTCCTCAGATGACTGGCAGTCCTTGGTTGTCTGCTCACATTAAAGAGTGGGAGGACTATGAAGCTCTGAGCTTGTGGATGAGGCATGCTGATTGTGGCCTTCATTATTTTTTTTTTTTTTTTTTTTTTTTTTTGAGACGGAGTCTCGCTCTGTCGCCCAGGCTGGAGTGCAGTGGCCGGATCTCAGCTCACTGCAAGCTCCGCCTCCTGGGTTCACGCCATTCTCCTGCCTCAGCCACCTGAGTAGCTGGGACTACAGGCGCCCGCCAGGTCGCCCGGCTAGATTTTTGTATTTTTAGTAGAGACGGGGTTTCACCATGTTAGCCAGGATGGTCTTGATCTCCTGACCTCGTGATCCGCCCGTCTCGGCCTCCCAAAGTGCTGGGATTACAGGCTTGAGCCACCGCGCCCGGCCAGCCTTCATTATTTTAATATAAGACCTGGACAAGCCTTTGGGAGAAGTCCCAAAATCTGTATTTTAAAATCTTTCCTCTTGATCAGTTTCCCGAGAATGTAGGCTAGCCAACAGTGTTTTGGGGCCCAAATAGAGATAGAGGACTGAGGGTCTCTGCATTCAGTATACATTCTTTCACTTAATTCCTTGATTCCAGTACCATAACCCTGCCTCAACTGTACTTTGTATTCCATTATCCAAAGACTTTCTGTTATCCTCAATAGAGAATAAACCTCTGATTTTATCCTAGGGTTTGACCCTACAAAACTGGGAAGGGAATCTGAAGATTCCAATTGTTTCATAAATGTCTTTCAGTTGGTCTTTCTTATTTTAGCTCCTCTACCTATCCTCTCTATCCCCTCTTCCAAAAGTATCTGATGCTGGAAATTATTTAGAATGACGTACATTTGGTGGGTCCTAATGTACTATTTTGAGAATTTCAAAGTCTCAACATTTGCTGGTTTAGGTTTCTTGGGTCTGCTATTTTAGTTATTTCTCTTGCATCTGCTTCCTGGCTTCCAAAATTTCATTGTCACTGTCTTTTCGCTTATTCTTTCTGTTTTATTTATTTATTTATTTATTTATTTATTTATTTATTTATTGCTGCCTTTTATAGAAATCTTTTTCCTGTCATTCTAGAGGGGTTTTTGGAGGAAACAAAATAAATGTGTGTGTCAATCTACCATCTTTATCCAGAAGTTGGTAAACATATTTATAAAAACATAAATATGTCCAGAGTTAGTTTATAGGACAAGCAATGCAATTTTCTTTAAACATTTTGATCTGAAGTATAAATATAATACTACTTTAATTCATACAGGATTTCTAAGAATTGGTAAAGTATTGCTTAAGAATTTCAACATGAAGGCCAGGTGTGGTGGCTCACGCCTGTAATCCGAGCACTTTGGGGCGCCGAGGCAGGCAGATCGCAAGGTCAGGAGATCGAGACCGTCCTGGCTAACACAGTGAAACCCTGTCTCTACTAAAAATACAAAAAATTAGCCAGGCATGGTGGCGGGTGCCTGTAGTCCCAGCTACTCAGGAGGCTGAGGCAGGAGAATGGCATGAACCCAGGAGGCAGAGCTTGCAGTGAGCCAAGATTGCACCACTGCACTCCAGTCTGGGCAACAGAGCGAGACTCCGTCTCAAAAAAAATAATAATAATTTCAATATGAAAAGTACCTCCTAATACTATAAAAATACTACAAAACTATATTTGAATAATTTAAGTATAAGTGGCCTCAGTAAGGAATATTAACTCATAGTCCTCCACTTGGAAATAAACCCCTCAGCTGGGATGAAGACCACTGGAGACAATAAATATGCATGTTTTAAAATTTCTTACTCATATCTTTTTAGAGATTGCCAGAACATCACTAGTCTCAATTTAGGAAAAAAAAAGTATTAATAAAAGATAGTTTGAAAGATGACATACTTTCATAGGAATTGATAAGAACACACAGAGAGATCAAATTCTTCCACTTGGTTTTGGATGCTTTGTGTCATTATCCTGACTTTGTTCACAATTGAGACTTTGAAATTCTCAAAATAGGAGAGGAGAAAAATTTGAATGAAGCTGGTCTAAACATTAGGTAGAAAAAAAGCCTTCAGATAATCCTGATGACACTTCTAGTTGCTTGTTTGCTTCCTTTCCTTACCAAATTTCTCACAAGATGCTTTCTATTTGCTGTATCCCTCCTTACCAGTTTTTCCATGCAGAAAGCTGGCTTCTTCTCCCACCTTCACTTCCCCAACTACTCTCTTCAAAATAAACGATGACTTCCTAATTAGTAGATCTCACAGTCTCTATTCCTTTTTCATTCTTCTTGATCAATTTTTATTTTATTTTTTAGAGACAGTCTTGCTCTGTTGCCCAGGCTGGAGTGCAGTGGTACAATCATAGCTCACTGCAGCTTTGAACTCCTGGGCTTAAGCAGTCCTATTGTCTCAGCCTCCCAAGTAGCTGGGACCCAGGTGTGTGCCACCATGCCTGGCTAATGATTTTTTGTAGAAATAGCGTCTTGCTTTATTGCTTAGGCTGGACTTGAACTCCTGGGCCCAAGCAATCCTCCTGACTCAGCCTCCCACAAAGCTGGGACTACATTTGTGTACCACCACGCGTGACTAATTATGTTTAAAAAATTTTATAGAGACTAGGCCTTGCTATGTTGCCCAGGCTGGTCTTGAACCCCTGGGCTCAAGCAATCTTCTCACCTCAGCCTCTCAAAATGTTGGGATTACAAGTGTGAACCATCACACTCAACCTTGATCTTTTTTATATTGATGATATACTCATTTTAAAACAGTCCTTCTTATTTCTATGATATACTTCTCATTCTTTGTCCATCTGTTCTCATTCTTTTTCCATCCACTTCCCTCTTTTGCTTTTGTTCCTTCTTCCACCTCTAATTGTGGGCATCCCCAAACATCCCCCAAGATCTTTGACCATATGCTCTTCCAGCTCTATATGCTTTCCTTTGGAAGGTTCATCCATTGTCAGGGTTTCAAGCATCACATGTATGCTGTCGACTTCCATATGTGTTATCTAGATCCCTGATCATCCCTAAGAGCTCCAGTTCTATATATTTAACCTTCTATTGGGCATTTGTACTTTGAGTTAACACTGTCATGTCAAATCCAGTATGCTCGTCTTTTTATTCACTACTGCCTTCCCCTTTCCACACATAGAACAAGTTTCTCTACCCAGTTTCCTTCCCTCTCAGCATCACCTTTACCTCAGTGTCTTAAGTTCAGAATCTTGAAATCATTCTCCTGCATTATCCTCATTTAGTCAAGTATCAGAATTCCCCTAAGCCTTCCCTTTCCAACCTGTTCTTACTGCTAAAACTCAAGTCCAGACCTTCATCCTCTCCTATTTGAATTACTACCACAGCCTCCAGGCTCCCCCACAGCCTCCTGCTCTAGCCTAGATACCACTGCCATCTAATCTTTTTTAAATATAACTTTCATCATATCACTTCCCTAATCAAAAATATCTCATGAGTCCTATTTCCGACATCAAGTCTAAACACCTTTTCCTGGCTTTCAGGCTGCTTGTAGCCTGGCTCCACCTTATCTGTCTTATTACTCAACATGTTCCCCTTCTTTAAGTTAGGTCAGTTTTCTCATTGTCACAAGAACTGGCCAAGTTCATTTCTTCCTCCATATCTTTTTTTTTTTTTTTTTTTTTTTTTTTTTTTTTTTTTTTTTTTTTTTTTTTTTTTTTGAGACGGAGTCTTGCTCTGTCGCCCAGGCTGGAGTGCAGTGGCCGGATCTCAGCTCACTGCAAGCTCCGCCTCCCGGGTTCACGCTATTCTCCTGCCTCAGCCTCCGGAGTAGCTGGGACTACAGGCGCCCGCCACCTCGCCCGGCTAGTTTTTTTTTTTGTATTTTTTAGTAGAGACGGGGTTTCACCGTGTTAGCCAGGATGGTCTCGATCTCCTGACCTCGTGATCCGCCCGTCTCAGCCTCCCAAAGTGCTGGGATTACAGGCTTGAGCCACCGCGCCCGGCCCCTCCATATCTTAACAAGTGTATTTTCTCTTGTCCAGAATGCCTTTCTTTCCATTGGCCCAACTCATATGCATTTTGCAAGAGAATTGTCTATGCTTCCTGTGTCCAATTCCCTGCTTTCTGTTCTCTTTAACCCATTTTAATCAAGCTTTTATCACCACCACTTTACTATTCAAGCCATAATTCTTATTACTTTCCTATCATTAGTCACTTCCTCAGTCTCTCCCATCTCAGTAAATGATACTATCATTTACTTAGTTGCTCCAAACCTAAAAACCATCCTTAGTTCTTTTCCCTCATAACCTATATCCAGTCCAACAGTGAGTCTAGTGAGTTTTCCATTCAAAATATATTTCAAATCTGGCCACTTCTCACTATCTCACTGTCACCACTCTGGCCCAAGCAAACAGTACCTCTCCAGTGGTCTTCTTGCTTTCATTTTTGAGCTTGCACAGTTTATTTCACACAACGTATCTTTAAAGATGTCAATCTATTCATGTCACTTCACTGTTTATGGCTTTTAAGGCCATACCTGATCTGCTCTAGCCCAAGGCTCTGACCTTACCTTCTTTCAATTTCCCCTTACTTCCTCTTCTCTATTTTCTCTGGCCTTCTTTCTGTTTCTACAATAAATTAAGCTTTTTGACACCTCACTTACACATGGACACATTTCAGAATAGTCACTAGATAGGTTAGAAAAGAATAAGTGTTTTCAGTTTCCACAATATTTGTCAATAAAATATGTATTATATTGACAGGAAAAACTTTTTTCTAAAATCTACATTTTTGTGTAAGTTTATTTTTATTTTGAAATAATCTCAAGCTTACAGAAAAGCTGCAAGTACACACAAATCATGTTTTATTTTCTGAGCCATTTGCTCAGAAATCAGGAAGTAAAGATTACTCAGCACCAATTCTGTGATATTCCTTCTTTCTTTTTTTCTTTTTTTTTTTTTTTTTTTTTTATGAGCAAGATCTCACTCTGTCATCCAGGCTGGAGTATAGTTGTGTGAACATAGCTCTCACTGCAACCTTAAAACTCTTGGGTTCAAGTGATCCTCTTGCCTCAGCCTCCGTATACTGTACTATGCAATTCCTGTAGGCAAGGACCCCGTATACTGGGGTCACCCCGTATACTGTACTATGCAATTCCTGTAGGCAAGGACATTCTCCTATATATTCACAATATAACCATCAAAACTGAGAAATCAGCTTTGATTCATTACTGTCATCTAACCTCAGGTTCCTTTCAAGTTTTTCTAATTGTCCCAGTAATAGCCATTATGGCAAAAGGATCCAGGTTAGAATCATGTGTTACATTTAGTGAAATTTCTTATCTTCCCTTAGCTTGGAACAGGTCCTCAGTCCTTCCTTGACTTTCATGACTTTGGCATGTTTTAATAGAACAGGCCACTTATTTTTTAGAATGTCCTTCAATTTGCATTTGTCTGATGTTTCCTCAAGATTAGATTCAAGGTATGCATCTTTTTAAAGAATAACATAGGGCTGGGCGCTTGTCATCTCAGCACTTTGGGATATTGAGGCAGGAGGATCATCTGAGGCCAGGAGTTCAAGACCAGCCTGGGTCACACAGCAAGACCTGCATCTCTTAAAACTTTTTTAAAAAGTTAGCTGGGTGTGGTGGCACGCGCCTGTAGTCCTAGTTACTTGGGAGGCTGAGGCAAGAGGATCACTTGAACCCAAGAGTTTTAAGGTTGCAGTGAGAGCTATGTTCACACAACTATACTCCAGCCTGGATGACAGAGTGAGATCTTGCTCATAAAAAAAAAAAGAAAAGAAAAAAAGAAGGAATATCACAGAATTGGTGCTGAGTAATCTTTACTTCCTTCAACTAACACATGATTTTGATTTGTCCCATTGTCAATTATGTTTTATTTGGTCACTTGATTAAGGTGGTGTCTGTCAGCCTTCTCCGCTGTAAAGTCATTTTCCCCATTGTAATTAATAAGTAGTTTATAGAAAAGTAGTTAGAAATTATGTAAGTTATCCTGCTTCTCATCAAACTTCCCATTTATTCACTTATTTATATCAGTATGGACTCATGGGTCTTTATTTTATCTGTTACTATCATTATTTATTTTGATGCTCATATTCTCTAAGATTTTGCCAGTGGGAGCTTCTTCAAGTTGGCTCCTGTGTTCTTTGACATGCCCCTCTAATTAAGTACTTCCTTACATCCTGTCACAAGCTGTTCCAGACACGTCTTGTGTTTTACCTGTTCCAGTCCTGGAATCAGCCATTTCTTCAAGGATCCCTGGTTTTTCAGTGGTTCCTTCTAATAGCCACAATGTGGTTTCTGTCAGTGGACAGAACTAGAGAATATATGTATGTACACACACACACATCTATATTTACATATCTACATGAAAACCCATAATTTCACACCTATACCATCAATGCCAGTCCAATACTGTAGAGTTCATTCTAGCTTTATCACTTTCTATATTTGTAATTTTTCTCCATCAGAGAGAGAACTGGCTGCTGTTATCATTAGCTTATTTATTTGATCAGTTCCCTCAAATGTAACCAAACTTCCATCTTTGCCACCTTACATATAGACATCCATATTACACCTCTAGGACTGTTGACTCTACTCCCCAGACTGCCTCCTACCCGGCTCGAGCTTTGACACTCTGCCTTGGGCCTTTTCCCCATGTAGATGGCCCTCCTTACCTTGCTCAGGCTCTAACTCTGGCACTCCCACTGTGGGTCACCCACACTTGTGATGCCCTCCTTACTCCATTCAGCACTGACTCCCCAAGTCATGCTCGCCCTCCACATGGTTGCCCTCCTCACCCTGCACAGGCTCTGATATGGATGCTTTGCTTGCTCTGCCCCACCTGACGTTGGCTTTAGGATTGAGCTGTTTCTCAAGGATTGGGAAAAGGAATAAGTAAGACCATATTTTATTTAGAAAATGCTTCCTACTTAGTGTAGCTTTCACTATGAGTTGAGAAGGCTATAACATTTCTGTTCCCTTTGACCTAAAAAAGTGTATATTATTAGTATCCATCTGCCTTAAATACTATAGCAATCAGTGGACCAGGAGCCAAATCATTTTTGAAAGAACACCTACCCTAAATGAATGTAGAAACAAAACAACCAGATAAAAAAGAAAGATTCCTTCACATTTTTTCATCTTTTGTTCAAATGCTTTGGTATTATGGACACAGTCTCAGAATCACTATTGAGTGCTAATGGTTAATAAGTTCATGAACCTTACATTTCGAACAGGGTAGTTTCTGATGCCAGAGGTCCTTGGATCAAAATTAATTATATCTTTTAAAACTGAGAAATGCAAATATTTAGTCACAATAACATTACTGTCATTCAGTCATACTACAAGATTTTGCAAGGCAGTGTCTACATTGAATTGATTGTCCCTTGAAACTTTAGAACTAAAACCTCTGCAAGATTGTCCTTGATAATCTTTTCATGGCAATAAAAGCCCTGACGAAGAGTCAGGGCGTTGTCATCAGACAGACTAAACGCCTGCAGACTACAACTTTCCCAGGACAAAAATATTCAAGTTTGCCTCCAAACCTCTTCAAGATATAAACTAACCATTCCAAGAAGTAGTTTTTTCATTCCTACTGTTACTCTAAATTGTCTGAGAGGCAAATATAGCTTTTTTTCTAAATTAAGATATGTTATTATTGGACTTTTGTTTAATTCTAAGCCAAAATATACCCAAACTCCCACTACATTCCTTGGAAGCCCTAGATGCTGTTGAAGTGCTCTCTTGGCCACATCTCACTCCTTTAGGAGTCAGCACTCTCCATCTGTATCCTCTTGGGGACCACGAAAGGGAAAACAGCCTCTGTGACTTCTCCAACCAGGTGGGTCAGATTAGCTTTACAGTCCACTTACAGGGAGGCTAACAAAGCTCCTCTGTGGGTGTTTGAGCACATTTTACAAAACTGCTGATGACCTCATGAGCCGAAGAAACCAGGTCTCACATTGTGGACTAAGCCTAAATATTAATACTACTTTATATTTATGTAGTGTCTTTTTTCCAAGGAACTCCAGCCTCTTTACAGACATTATGTCACTAATCCTCAAAGCATCCCTGTTTGGTACATGGCAAATATTATCCCCCTCCTTTTTTTTTTCTTTTTTTTTTAAAGTGATGGAAACTTGCAAGTTGGTGATGGAACCCAGCCCCTTGGTTCTTAGTCTATGCACTATACCATAAAAAAAGTCAGACGAATACTTTTTCAAGCTATTCATTGCTTCTTGGGTGGGATTTAAGAGGATGTCTTGGCTTGTATGCATTTCAGTTTTCAGTGTCTCTAGCTTCTATGATCCTCTTTTTCTTCTTCATTGGAAGTCAAGCATGTTCAGGCATATTTATTTTCCACTGTTGCATTTATGGGAACACTAGAAGTTTGTAGCTGAAATTTGAAGTAAAAGACTTCGGTATTGAATATGTAATTTCACTTATCACTCAGAGATCCCTTATACTTCTCATAACCTAAAAGAAATTAGATTTTTAAAAAAAAATTCACCATGCCAGCTTAGAGCACATTTCATTTATAGCAATCACATTTTCACCAAAACTGAGTAATGTTCAACTAAATACAACCAATTTGTATTGAATTATTAACATGTACCAGATATTGTACCAAACATTTTCAAACACATGATCATATTTTACATATATTAATACATATGTAATATTCTATGTGAACCTGTTAGATTTAATTCTTAAGTGTATAAACACTCTCCTAGAGTAGGGCAAAGGAAAAAAAAAGAGGTGTTAATAGAAATATGGCCTCAGTTGCTATATCCAAAAAAAATAAAAATAAAAATAAAAGAGCTCCCTCAATTCTCTCAGTGGAAATCCCCAGTGTAAATATTTCCACAAAAGAGGAAAATGTGGGTAACTTCTAAAAATCACGAAGAGTTAGCTTCATATCCACAAAGTTAAAAAAAAAAAAAACTTAAAAGTTTGGTTCTACATAATCAACAACTATACAAAGCATAAAGAAGAGAATAAAACACAGCCATATCTAAGGATGACAAATATTTCTTGATTTCACTCGGTTAGATCCTTCCTAATCAGGATTATTAAAACCAGGAATTATGAACTATAGTGGTATAGCTCGCTCGCTTGCTCGCTCTTTCTCTTTCTTTCTTTTACTTTCTTTCTCTTTCTTTCTTTTTCTTTCTTTCTTAATTTCCTCTCCTTTTCCTTTTACTTCCTTCCTTCCTCCCTCCCCTCCCCTCCCCTCCTGCCCTTCCTCCCTCTCTCCTTCCCTCTCTTCCTTCCCTCCCTCCCTTCCTCCCTTCTTTCCCTCCCTCCCTGCCTCCCTCCCTCCCTTCCTGCCTGTCTCTCTCTCTCTCTCTCTCCCTCCCCTTCTCTCTTTCTCTTTCTTTCTTTCTTTCCAGGGGCTTGCTCTGTCACGCAAGCTAGAATGCCATCCACAGGTCACTGCGGCTTTGACTCTCTGGGCTCCTGCGATCCTTCTACCCCAGGCTTCCAAGGAGCTGGAACTACAGTGCACGCCACCACTCCTGGCTAATATTTGTATTTTTGGTAGAGATGGGGTTTCACCATGTTGCCCAGGTTGATCTCAAACTCCTGAGCTCAAGCAATCTGCCCAGCTCGGCCCCCAAAAGTGCTGGGATCACAGGCATGAGCCACCGCGTCTGACCCTGTAGTGGTAAAACTTTAGTCACAAAAATCAGTTTCACATCTCATTTAAAAATTCTTTTATATGAACTACTGTCATGTTTTTTAAATTGGTGGACATCTGTAGCTTTGCTGAATTAGATAATGCCAGTGAAATGAGAGACAACGGGGAAAAATTAGAAAAGCTCTTCTAAAATAAGGCAGAGAGTTTCAACTTTTAATCATCGAATTTTGAAAGCCCTCAGAATAAAAACGTACCATATGCCCTGCCATAATACTGTTCCACTCTGCTCTCTGGCCCGGCTAGATTCGAAATAGCCCTACATTTCTAAGTAAATAGTGCTTAATGTGAAACTGAGAAGTCCTACCACATCATGGAAAATCTTTATAGGTTGGAAAATATGTATATTATGTCATACTTTAGGTATATAATCTAGCCATATTCTGTAGCATAGCTTTGCTGCAGTTTATAATTAACAACCTTGAGTTTTTAAGAAAACATCTTTGTATATTCCAAATGTTTGGGTTATCTTTCATAGGAAATATTAGCCAAAAGGAATACCCTGTATTTCAAGTAAAAACTTAGTGATAGGTAAATTTAAAAAGTGTTAGTTGAAAATGGAATGTTTGCCCTGTCAGGGTTGCCATGCATGACTGACTGTGCTGATTGTGCACTGCATAACTCCAGGGATACCTAAAACATAGACAGAAATGTGAATGGCACCCCCTGGGGTTGAGCAACACCTGGCAGCCCTGATTTTAAGTAAATAGTAAAGCTTTTGAAATGCTCTTTTTTTTTTTTTTTTTTTTCCTGATTCACTACTGAAGACCAGTTGTGAGCTGCGGGAGGGCTTTTATTATTTTTCCTACTTTTTTGTGTATATACAAGGTCTTTAGTTTTTTCCTCTCCATGTTGGTTCCAAAAGACTTCCTTACTAACTGAGCTTCAGCACACTGCTCTGGCATTCTCCCAGCTCTAGGTTTTCATGAGTCAGGGAAAATGTGTGCACTCTGAAAAGAAGCTTGTCAGACATGCTCAGCCAGCCCAGGGCTAATTTATGAAGTCCCGCTCTCCATTCTTCGTTTCCATCCACATTCTTACAGCCTACTGCTTGTATCTTTATTTAGCCCTGACTTCATCCTACCTGTGTTGGATATTAGTTAGAGTTTGTTGTTTACATATCTGTGTTCCTTACTACCTTGAACTCTACTGCCCACCCTTGCTGTTCTGCTGCCACTGTGCCCTGCCCTTATCACCACCATAGCACTTAGCATGGTGCCTTGAATCTTCTGTTTGCCTGGCCCTCCTCTTTTACCTTTCCATTCTTTGGTTTTCTTTCATTTTCTTTATTCAGGAGGAAAATATGTATTCTCTACATGGGGAGAATAACTGGAAGAATGGGAAGAAAGCTCACCTCCATAAAAGAGCAAGAGTGGCGCTGCAGATGGGTCTGTTACTTGGTCACAACCCTCCATTTCCTCATTTACTCTTACTGTGGCCAGGCCTGGCCCAGATTTAATAAAACAACTTGAAGAGAGTGATATCATGAATTTTATACCAGTTTTAAGTTTTTAGTGATGCAGTTGATTTTGAAATGACAACAGTACAGATGGTTTTTACAAGGATGTAAAAGAAACTGGTAACAGTGGTTGTCTTTTAGCAGGGGACTTGAATGGTTCTGGGACAGCAGGGAGAGTTTCACTATATACCTTTATATTACCTTTTGAATTGCATATTATGTAAATGTATTAGCTGTTGAAACAGATACATAAAACAAAAATGGAAGCAATTAAATAACTATACTTGAACTAAATTGATGCTGTAGAAAATTCTGTTAATCACAGCAAAGTGTTTGAATATATTTTTTCAAAGCTAGATCGGGAAGAGGAGAGGTATGATTATTCTCATTTTGTGTTAGAAATTTTGAAAATGTTTCATCATTTCCTGGATAAATAATATGAAAATTAAGTTTAGGTGTGTGCCCCTCATGTAAAACTTATCCTTTCTCTAAACACTCAACTACTGCTCTTTAGGGGTTTTCTATTTCTCTTCAATTGAATTTAGGGTCAATTTAAAGGGAAAATGTGACTTCTTAGTGACTGTATCTTGCAACTCTGCCTCTGCCTTGTATGGAGGAACTTTACTGGGGATGCCAGAGTTCCTAAGTGTTGTCTACTTTGGTCGCTCCTTCCTGCCAGCAAGAGTAAGCAATTATGACCTGAGGTTTTGATATTGCACCAATAGAGATCTTCCCTCTTAGACAATTTTCATATCAAAGTGGTCTTTTTCTGATATTTTATGGGACCTATCTCTATAGTCATTTCTGTACTTACAGTTATGCTATGTTCCTCTCAACACCTGCTAAAGCACTTATAGAGGCTCATGTTCAAGCGAATGACCTACATAGCAAGTCTGTGAGAAGCGGGGTATTGCATTTCCAATTCTGTATCTATTATCTATTCATCTCTTTTTTGAAGAATCAGCAAACGTATGTCAAACTTTAGTACATCTAATGACCCCATCATGTCATTGTCTGTAAATTTCCTCTATTCATGCCACAAACCAAGAAACAACTTTTTCATTTTTATAATTACTTCAAGTATGCGCTTGAGCGTGTTCATGTATTTAATGTATCCACCTTTAACTACCACAGAATTCATAGTTATTTACTCAGGCATTTGAAAGTAAGAAAGTAACTGACATTTTTCTATTGAAAAGCATTTAATAATATTTTAGAATATTTTATAATTTTTAAAAGCCAAATAAACATTATTTTATAAAATGTTCTTTTTTACCTTTGCAAATAAAGCAAGATTGCAAGTAAAAAGATTTTTACGATGACATTTTTTATCACTTTGAAATAAAGGGGATAAAAGAGATTGAAGTAATAAACATGTTGATTGTTATAACCATGTCAAGTAATAGAAAACACAATTTAAACAATTAATAAACACATTGATATGAAACTTCATATTTTTAATTTAAGTTTGATTATATTTAATACAATTTACATGTGAATACATTCTCATAGATAGTTCAAAAACTGCCAATGAGGATATTCCATACCTTTTCCTTTACATTTAAAATTCACACACAGGGTGGGCATGGTGGCTCACATCTGTAGTCCCAGCACTTTGAGAGGTTGGGGTGGGCCAATAACTTGAGTCCAGCAGTTTGAGACCAGCATGGGCAATACGGTGAAAGCCTGTCTCTACCAAAAATACAAAAATTAGCTGGGCATAGTAGTGTGTGCCTGTAGTCCCAGGTACTCGGGAGGCTGAGGTGGGAGGATTATCTGAGACAGGGAGGTCAAGGCGGCAGTAAGCCATGGATGGCACCACTGCAACCCAGCCTAGATGACAGAGCGAGACCCTGTCTCAAAATACACACACACACACACACACACGATATGTTGTTTAATATGGCAGCCACTAGCCACGTGTGGCTATTGAGCACTTGAAATGTGGCTAGTTTAAATTGAGATGTAGGTATAAAATATACGCTGGAGTGTGAGGACGTACTGCAAAAAAAGAACATAAAATATCTCCATCATTTTAATATTCACATATTAAAATGATAGTTTTTAATATATTGGGTTAAATTAAATATTAAATTTTAATTTCATCAGTTTCTTCTTATTTTTTAAAATATGGTTCAAGTTTAAAATTATTTATTTGGTGTGTAGTTGTGTCTTGCATTCTATTTCTATTAGGCAGTACTGTATATAGGTATATACATGCAAACATTTGATTTGTGGACATCTTCTTTTTTTTTTTTTTTTTGATACAGAATCTTGCTCTGTCGCCCAGGCTGGAGTGCAGTGGCGCGCGATCTCAGCTCGCTGCAACCTCTGCCTCCTGGGTTCAAGCGATTCTCCTGCCTCAGACTCTAGAGTAGCTGGGATTACAGGCACCAACCATCATGACTGGCTAATTTTCGTGTTTTTGTAGAGACAGGGTTTCACCATGTTGGCCAGGCTGGTCCTGACCTCAGGTGATCTGCCCGCCTCCGTCTCCCAAAGTATTGGGATTACAGGCGTGAGCCACCACGCCCGGTGATTTGTGGACATCTTAAAATCACATATGCAATAATATTGTCCTTTTTTTAAGCTTACTTTTTTCACTCAACATATGTCTTATAGATTTTTCCCTATCAGTATACTTAAATGAGCCTCATTCTTTTTAACTGTGGCATAGTAATCCTTAGTATTAAAGTGTTCTAGATTTATTTCAAGTTTTTGACATTGATGAACATTTAAGTTTTTACTTTTTCTTAGGAACATTGCTTCAGGAATGTCCTTGAACATGACTCTTTGTGCATATGTGGAAGCGTTTCTCTAGGATAGATACCTAGGGGGCCAGAAGATAATTGAAGTTTTTGATTATCTGAATATAGTCCTGTTCAAAGATTGTATTACCTAAGAAAAGATGCTTAATTTTATGGTTTCATCATTTTTATAAATCATGTGCTGATTTTCTTTTCTTTTTTAGTTTCTTTTTGAGACAAGGTCTCACTCTGTTGCCCAGGCCACAGTGCAGTGGCATGATCTTGGCTCACCTCAACCTCTGCCTCCTGGGTACAAGCAATCTTCTGCCACATCAGCCTCCTGAGTAGCTGGGATTACAGGCATGTGCCACCACGCCCAGCTAATTTTTAAAATTTTTTGTAGAGATGGGGTTTCTCCATGTTTCCCAAGCTGTTCTCAAACCACTGGGCTCAACTAATCTGCCTGCCTCCGCCTCGCAAAGTTCTGGGATTACAGGCATAAACCACCGTGCCCGGCCATGTGCTGACTTTTTTTTGTCTCTTTTTTTCTTTTTCTTTTTGTGTTGATTTTTTATTGTGGTAAAATATACAGAATATATAAGTTGCCATTTTAACAATTTTTAAGGGTACAGTTCAGTGGCATTAAGTGTATTCACATTGTTGTGCAACTGTCACCATTATCCATTTCCAGAAGTTTTTTCATCTTCCCAAACTGAAACTCTATACCCATTAAACAATAACTCCTCATCTCCCTCTCCCCATAGCACCTGGCAATCATCATTCTATTTTCTGTCTCTATGAATTTGACTACTCTATATACCTTATACAAGTGCAATATATAATATTTGCTCTTTTATGACTGGCTTATTTCACTTAGCATAATGTCCTCAAGGTTTATCCATGTTTGAGCATGTATCAGAATATCCTTCCTTTTAAAGCTGAATAATCTTCCATTGTATGTATATACCATATTTTGTTTATCCATTCATCTATTGATGGACAGGTGGGTTGTTTCTACCTTTTGGCTATTGTGAATAACGCTGCTATGAACATGGGTGTACAAATACTTGTTCAGGTTCCTGCTTTCAGTCTTTTTGGGTATGTACCCAGCAGTGGAATTGCTGGATAGTATGGTAATTCTGTTTTTAATTTTTTGAAGAATTGCCCTACTATTTTCCATAGCAGCTGCACCATTTAACATTTCTACCAGCAATGCACAAGTGTTCCAGTTTCTCCACATCATCCCCAACTTGTTATTTTCTGGGTTTTTTTTTTAAATAATAACTATTATAATGAGTACGAAGTGGTATATCTTTGTGGCTTTAATTTGCATCTCTGATGATATAGTGATATTGAGCATCTTTTCATGTGCTTATTGGCTAATTGCATATCTTATTTAGAGAAATGTCTCTTCAAGTCTTTTGCCCATCTTAAACTCAGGATTTTGCTTGTTTTTTTGTTTGTTTGTATTTTAAGAGACAGGGTCTCACTATGTTGCCCAGGCTGGTCTCAAACTCCTGGGCTCAGGCGATCCTCCTGCCTCAGCCTCCTGAATAGCTGCAATTACAAGTGTGAGCCACCATACCCACTAAAATCATACCCACTAAAATCACCCACCACACCCACTAAAATTGTTTTGTTGTTGTTGAGTTGTAGGAATGCTTTATATATTTTGGACATTAATCCGTTATCAGATATATGATTTGCAAACATTTTCTCTCATTCCATGGGTTGCCTTCTTGATAATAGCATTCTTTGATGCACAAAAGTTTTAAATTTTGAAGTCCAATTTACCTGTTTTTTCTTTTGCCTTTGTTTTTTGTGTCATATCTAAGAAATCCTTGTTAACTCCAATGTTACAAAGATTTTCCCTATGTTTTCTTCTAAGGGTTTTATAGTTTTGGCTCTTACGTTTAGGTCTTTGATCCTTTCTGAGTTAACTTTTGTGAATGATCTAAGATAAAGGTCCAACTTCATTCTTTTGCATATGGATATTCCATTTTCTTAACAGCGTTTGTTGAAAAGACTATCTTTCCTCATTGAATGTTCTTGGCACATTTGTTGAAAATCATTTGACCATATACATGAAGGTTTATTTCTGGGCTCTTTACTCTACTTCATTGGTCTATATGCCTGTCTTTATGCCAGTACCACACTGTTTTGATTACTGTAGGTTTGTAGTAAGCTTTGAAATCAGGAACTGTGAGACCTCCAACTTTGTTTTTCTTATTCAAGATTGTTTTGGCCATTTGGAGATCCTTGAGATCCCATATAAATTTTAGAATGGGTTTTTCTGGCCGGGCGCGGTGGCTCAAGCCTGTAATCCCAGCACTTTGGGAGGCCGAGACGGGCGGATCACGAGGTCAGGAGATCGAGACCATCCTGGCTAACACGGTGAAACCCCGTCTCTACTAAAAATACAAAAAAAAAAAACTAGCCGGGCGAAGTGGCGGGCGCCTGTAGTCCCAGCTACTCGGGAGGCTGAGGCAGGAGAATGGCGTAAACTCGGGAGGCGGAGCTTGCAGTGAGCTGAGATCTGGCCACTGCACTCCAGTCCGGGCGACAGAGCGAGACTCCGCCTCAAAAAAAAAAAAAAAAAAAAAAAAAAAAAAAAAAAAAAAGAATGGGTTTTTCTATCTCTGCAAAAAATGTTATTGGGATTTTGACAAAGATTGTGTTGAGTCTGTAGATTGCTTTGGGTAGTATTGACATCTTAACCATATTGTCTTTCAGTCTATGAATGCAGATGTCTTTCCATGGTCTCATCATTTTATATATTTTTTTTTTACTTTTTAAAAATTATTATTATACTTTAAGTTCTAGGGTACATGTGCACAACGTGTAGCTTTGTTACATATGTATACCTGTGCCATGTTGGTGTGCTGCACCCATTAACTCGTCATTTACATTAGGTATATCTCCTAATGCTATCCCCCCCCCATTTTATACATTTTATATGTTGCTTAAGAGGGTCTTCCCAATGCTAAAGTTATACATAATGTTTTCTATATTTTGTTTTACTAGATTTGTAGTTTGGGTTTATACATTTGTTTCCTTAAGTTAGCTGGGATATTTTCCCCAGTATGATAACTTTTTCCCATTTTATTCATACCACCTGAATAGTCTGCCCTTTCCCTGCTAATTGAAATGCCACCTTTTTCACAAACCAAAGCATAGGCTTGTGTTTAGATTTTCTCTTCTATTTCACTGATCCATATATCTACTCTTGTGATATAATTTTTAATTACCTTGATTTTATAGTAGCTTTTAATATCTGGAAGGGTAACTGTTTCCCCTCATTATTCTTCTTTTTCTTTATTCCCTTTATATTTATTATTATTCT
This sequence comes from Rhinopithecus roxellana, assembly GCF_007565055.1. NCBI lineage: Eukaryota > Metazoa > Chordata > Mammalia > Primates > Cercopithecidae > Rhinopithecus > Rhinopithecus roxellana. The sequence continues at coordinate 20,393,954 of NC_044561.1, read as the reverse complement.
TTTTCTTTATTCTTCGTTATCCTTCTTTTTCTTTATTCTCTTTATTATTATTATTCCCCTCATTATTCTTCTTTTTCATTATTCTTTCTTTTTAAGGTTTTCCCACATATTTTCTCTTTCAGATGACTATTAGAATCAGCCTAACAAGTTCCAACAGACATATTATTGGAATTTTTATTGAGATTACTTTTATTTGATGAATTAATCTTGGGAAACAACATTTTTATAGTAATATGCCTTCGTGTTTTGAAGAAACATTATTTCTAGTATCTATATTCCTATTATCACCATAATCCCTAAGAAAATTTCTATTTACTTGTATAATATTCTAGATTGTCATGTAGAATAGCTCTGTCCAATAGAATTTTCCGTAATAAGAAAAATGTTCTGTATCTGTGATGTCAAATAGGTAGCCACTCACCACATGTGGCTATTGAGCACCAGAAATGTGGCTAATGCAACTGAGGAAGTAAATTTTAAGTTTTATTTCATTTTGATTAATTTAAATATAAATGGCCACATGTAGCTAATAGCTATCATATTAGACAGTACGGCTTTTGAATGTATGAATAACTGTGTAACTGAACACTTTTGTAAGTAGTAGAGGTAGTGTAGCAAAGAATTATTGATACCTACTGTGTGAAAGACGTTGTGTAAAGCATTGCAGAGAGGCAAAAGGCCATAAAATCAATACACATGAATTCCTAAATAAAAATCCAATCCCAGGTATAAGGCAATTTGTTTACAAATATTTATGTTGTCAGAAACATTCAGTTACAAAAATGTAGTGTGGATATTCATTAGAAAGAAAGTTCATGTCAGATTAAAGGAGCAAGAGAGGGTTTGTGGATGAAGTACTGTTAGACATTGGCCTTGAAGGAATTATTCAAAATTTAAAAGAAAGAAAGTAATGGAAGATTTCTGTTTTCTTAAATCTAGAGGAAATAGAGAAGAGGGAAAAGAATGTGGTATGTTTGGAGGATTAGTTCCCTTGGTTGCTGTAATAAATTACAAGTCTGGTGGTTTAAAACAACAAAAATGTATTCTCTCACAATTCTAGAGGCCAGAAGTCCAAAAGCAGTGTCAGTGGCCTGAAATCAAGATGTCAGCAGAGCCATACTCCCTCTGGTGCTCTAAGAGAAGTTCTATTCTTTGCCTCATCCAGCTTCTAGTAGCTGCTGGCATTCCTGGTCACAATAGTCTCTGACCCTATTGTCACATTGTCTTCTCTTCTGCCTGTGTTCACATCTTCCACTGCCTCTGTCTTACAAGGATACATATGATTACATTTAGGGTCCACCTGGGTAATTAAGAAGCACTGTCCATTTCAAGATCCTTTATTACATCTGTAGAGATGCCCCCCTTTTATATTTTTGCCATGTAAGGTCACATTCACAGGCTCCAGAATTTAGGACATGGACATCTTTTAGGGCCTGTTTTTCAGCGTACCACAATCCAATTTGCCTGGAGCTGGGGATTCCTGTGGCAGTAGGAATTATGATAACTGTCAGTCACTGAATGACTTGCACATGTGAGAGGTTATACCGAGTGCTCTATCTGTGCTATTCCATTTACTCATTACAAGAACACTGTGTAGGCATTAGGAAACACGGGATGAATCTAAGGTGACTGTTTTCCACCTTTGATGACTGGGAAATGATGATTTACAGAAATTGTAGAGTCATGAGGAAAAATTGGTTACAAAGGAAAAACAATAAATTTGACTTTGGTTTTGTTTAGTTTGAAGTCCCAATAGGCTGTGCCCAAGGAAAGATCAACCCCAAATAGAAGCTTAAGGATACTACAAAGAATTCTTATAGACTATTCTATAATTTCTTACCTTGTTTTCCCCTTTGGGTTGAAGAAACAAATTTTAAGGAGCACTAAACTTGAAATCAGGAGACCTGGTTCAAAACTTGCACTTACTAAATGTGTGAACTGGATAAGTCATTTCACTTCTCTGAGCTTCAGTTTCTACATCTGTACAAGAGGAATAAACACTCCCCCTCCCATCACACACAGTTATTGTGAGGAATAAATGACATAACATATGGGATTTTTTAGTATATAGTCTGTTGTAAGCATTCAAATGTTTAATTTGAAGGTAATATGTCTTAAAGCTATCGGGATCCTAAGTGAAAGTCTACATTATTTTTACAAATCTATGATCAACTGCTTTTCCCATTGTCCAAATGACCATTTTATACTTTTACCACTTAAGTGTTTTAAGTGCCACCCAACACCAGTTTACTCCCTTTCTAGGCAGATGACCTAAACTCTACTTCATAGAAATAATTAAGGTCATCAAACATAAATCATTCAACTTTTTGCTCTCATATTTAAATGTTTACCTATATCAGTATCTACTTTACCTCATTCCTTTGGACCTCAGAAGAAGTAATATTCTTTCTTTTGTCCCAAGTGAATACTTCTTTTGATATATGCCCTTGATGCAATTTCCTTCATCCTTAGCTCCAGGTCACATAGTCAATGCCTGGTGGACATCTTCATTTGGATATCTCATTCCAACTCAGAATCTTGAAAACAGAGTCAGTTGTTTCTTCATCCATCCTTCATACCATGTTCCTACCTCGTACTCCCTCAACTTCTATTTCCCATCTTGGTCACTGGCATTACCAGAAACTTGGGTAATTTTTGTCATATTTTACTCCTTTCTTTCCTTTACTATACCTGTGCTTATTCCAATTAATGATCAAGTCATGGTAGGGCTCAGGTTCAGGCACTCATTCTGTCTCTGCTGAGCCCTTTATCCTTTTAATATTCTCCCTCTAACTTTACTGTGGCTTTTGGTCTTGCTCAGATCATTCCTTTTCTGAAGTAGCCTCATTGCTTCTCATCTTACTCCTCTTCAAACCACCCTTCACACTGCTGCCATAGGGATCTTTCTAAAACAGACCTACTCTTGGAACTCTTTGGGGTATTCCATTACAAACTCCCGTTACAAAGTCCAAACTTTAAACAATGACATTGTCTGACCTAGCCCACCACTCCCACACCCTTCCTGTTAGCCCCATGAACTATACCCAATTCCCCAGAGGTATCCTGCTTTATATCCCTGTACCTGTGCTCCTTCTGTCTAAAATATGTTATTTGCAACCCCATTTCCTAATGCTGTTTGCCTGGTGAATGTCTGCTCATCTTGCATTACTTAGTTCAAGCTTCATATCCCCTTTGAAGCCTTGCCAGGCCTCCTCAGAAAGAACTGATAAGATCTTTTTGGAACCCCTGCTGTACCCTATACATGACTCTGTCATTTCCTCTGTAACCTGTTTGTTTCCCCGTACCAGGCCTTCTTTGAGGACATGAAGTGTCTTGATCAGCTTTGTATCTTTAGTGTTTAACACAATGTCTGGCACAGAGAAGGTGCTCAAAAAACATTTGTCAAATAAATGAATTAATTATAAAACTTTTAAAGTCATATGATACCTTAGAGAAGGGGGTAAGGGAGAACTTATATAATAACTTTTGGAGATAAATGGAAATATCTGATTATGAGCCTAAGAAGAATACACATTTACCTCCTAAATAGAGATAGTCATGGTCCAGAACTCTGGTCACAAACTGCAGAAGATAAGAAATTAATTGAATGGGCAAACCCCTCACAAGTCCCAGTAAAACATGAGACATTTCCCAGTGTGCTCTTGATGTGATTTCCTCCATCCTTAGATCCAGCTCACATAGTCAATGCCTGGTGAACATCTTCATTTGGATATCTCACATCCAATTCAGAATCTTATAAACAGAGTCAATTATTTCTCTATCTGTCTTCCCCACCATGTTCCCACCTCCCACTCCATCAACTTCTTCTATTTGTAACCTTGGTCAATGGCATTACCACAAACTTGGATAATTCTTGTCATATTTTACTCCTTTCTTTCCTTTACTGTACCAACATATCAAGAAAGCTTACAGCTCTACTGGTGTTGAAGGTAAGTATTCTCTCAAAGCATTTGCTTTCTTACTGCTTATTCATCACAATGTTAGCATAAACTGCATTTATATTAACGGCATTTATTTTATAATTACTGTTGATCTCCCTTTCATCGTGCCAAAAATATAAATGTTAAGTGAATCAAAACATCAGTGGTATAACTGACTTTTAGGGACATAGATCCTTTGAACCATAGAAGTCTTTGATCTGGAAACTGCCAAATCCAAAGATTCTAGACATAAACTTAACTACAGATTTATACTGGTGAGGACTGGTTTTCTCAAGAGAAAACATTTTGCCAGATCTGACTTGAAAAATAATTTTGAAATGAGCAAAATTCACTACACTCACCCCAGGCACAAAACTCACCATATTTCCTGGCTGCCTGGGGCTGCCCTCTCCCTTGGTTCCCCATGCAGGTCTACCTCCTCACACAAAACAAGTACTGTGCCCTGAACTGCCCTTTCTGTGTCACAACATATCTGTCCTTTTTCCAAAGCCTGTGAGGTTCTGCTTTTAGTAGGCTGACACTTGGAGACCACTTGGTAAATTCACTTACACTAATATCATATTGAGTAAAAATTTCAGGGGAATTTGCATTTTTAACAGGAGTATGTTGAATGCATAATACCTAACCCTAAGAGTCAATCTAATAAAGGGACATTTCCCACCATCTCATATATTTTCCATGTCTTTTCATGTTTCATTGTCTTTAAACATATTGAACTTTCTGCCTAGAATAACCTCCCCTTGCTCCCACCACCATTTCCAGTCTGGTGAGCTGCTGCTCTTCCTTCAATACCCAGCTCAATGTCTCTCTTCTAAGGAGCCTTCTCTAAATTCCCAAGCCTGAGTTGGTCACTCCCTCTTGACTTCTATAAAACTTTGTGTACTTGTCTCAATTTCTTTAATCTTTTATTCACTCTTCGCATGACTTCAAGGTGACTTCCACCCTCACCAATCTAATGCACTCAGTAAACCCCATGTGGTGAAATCAAGTGGACATATTTGAGTCCTCATCTTCCTTGCCCTCTCAGCAACACCTGACACTATTGACCACCATCTTTCAATTTTTCCACTCCCTCTCCTTAAAACCCCCTTCCCCTGGCTTTCTCAACATTACGGTCTGCTAATCTTCTTTTATCTCTCTCTTTCTCAGTCTCCTTTGTTGGCTCATCCTCTAGCTAATCTCTAAATGTTGGATTTCCTTAGGCTGTGTCCTGATCTCTTTCCCTTCCCACACTCTGATCTTTCAATAAGCAAACTCTCCCACACCCATGGCATTAATTATCCTCCTTATGCTTATGACTTTCAAATTTACATCTCCAACCCAGACCTCTTTCCTGAACTTCAGACTTTTACATATAGCCACCAATTCAACATGTCCACGTGGAGGTTTCGTAGGCACTCCAAACTCAACAGGTTCAAAACTCCCATTCTTCTCAACCTGAGAGAACAGCACCTCCATCCATGCAGTTAACCAAACTAGAAACAGGGAAGTTATTATTGACCCATCTATCTCTCTCTTACCATGATATCCAATTGGCCATCCTTCTGACTCCACCTCCCAAATATATCTCTCAATTTTAACTTTTCTCTATCTCCACTGCCATGCAAGTTACCATTTGTCTACCACTATAACAGACTCATCATCTGTATCTGCTTGATGTCTCCAATACATTTCTATACTGCAGGCAGAGTGCTCTTTGAAAATTCATTCATCAGAAAGTATTTATTGAGCTTTTACTATGTCAAGGCATTTGCTAGATGTTAGTGATACAAATGTAACCAAGACATGCATGTTCCTAATCTCCTAGAACTCCACATAGTTCTGTGATTGGGAGACCTAACTTATTTGGGATGGAGAGAGTTTCTCTGAGGAAATATTTTTTTTTATCTGAGATCTGAAGAATTAGTAGGAATCAACTAGGCAAAAAGGGAGGGCAGTGGAGGGTAAAGAACATTTTAGGCAGAAGGAACATCATGTGCAAAGGTTTAGAATCAAGAGGAAGCAAGGTATGAGAAGCAAGGTATGAGGCTAGGCAAAGCCAGGGCCTGAGGAGTCATAACTCTAACTGAGAAGTACTCAGGGGGTCTAGTAGCCACTCAAACAGCCTGCCAAAGTAGATTAGTGAGTGGAGGTGTGAACATTTTTCTGAGGAGAGAGTGCATAGCTTTCATCAGGGTCTGTGACACTTGCCCTCCCCTGAAAATGTGAAGAACTAGGTCTAGGGTATGAAAGGCCATTTTTGGACTTTGTCCTAAAAGCAATGGATGCCATTGGAAAGTAACGTGGCCAGATTGTAAAATTCATGGGGCAGGAATTTTTATCTCTTTTGTTCACTGATATGTCCCAAAAACCTAGAAGAGTCTATGCACATAGCTGACACTCAATAAATAACTGCTGAATGAATTGCCAAATGTCTATTTTGGCATTACATTGTATTGCATTATATTGTAATTGTGTACTTAATGTCTCTCCTTTACAAGGCTCAATTCTGGGAAACCATCTATGTCTCCTTGATCTTTGTATTACTAGAGATATGTTTTTAGTGCCCAGCTCATGGCCTGGCTTAAAATCAGTTTCATTTATGTGTTCATTCATTCAGCCAATCATTAAAGAGCTCTACCAGATGCCAGGAACTGAGAATACAAAGATGATGCAAATATTGGGGCTGGGCGCAGTGGCTTATGCCTGTAATCCCAGCACTTTGGGAGGCCAAGGCATGCGGATCACCTGAGGTCAGGAGTTTGAGACTAGCCTGTCCAATATGGTAAAATCCTGTCTCTAATAAAAATACAAAAATAGCTGGGCATGGTGGCAGGTGCCTGTAATCCCAGCTTGGGAGGCTGAGGCATGAAAATTGCTCGAACCTGGGAGATGGAGGTTGCAGTGAGCCGAGATTGCACCACTATACTCTAGCCTGAGTGACGGAGTAAGACTCCATTTCAAAAAGGAAAAAAAAAAAAAATGGCACTAACCTCAAGGAGTTTACACTCTGGATGGGAAGACTAGTAAGTAGGCCTGATAATACTGCATAGTAAATGCTACAAAAGGGGTAATAAAAGAACACAGCCGTGGGGGTGTCAGGGAAGCCCAGCAGGCAGAAGAAACTATGGAGCTGCCCCTGGGCCAAATGAAGAAGAGAGGAGCAAAGCATGGGTGTGGGTATTAAAGGTAAAGTCCAGAGTGGGGCAAGCAGGGCCCATTAGAACTGCAAGTGGTTAAGTGTGGGGGAAGATGGAGCTGCAGAAATAGGCCAAGGCCATAAAGCACCTAGACTTTATTCTGAGGTCCATGGGAAGTTATTAATGGATGATTGATGAAGCAGAAGAGCGATGTGGTCAGATCTGCATATGAGACAACTTGTGCTCCAGATTGGAGAATGGACTGGAGAAGCAGTCATAGTGGGAGTAGGGACCAGTGATTGGGAGAGATGATGTTTGCCTGCACTAAAGAAGTAATGGGAATAGAGGACAGTGGATGGATTTGAGAGCTATTAAGGTGGTAGGATCAAAAGGAATTAGTGATTAATTAGATGCTAGCATGAGAATGATGGAGTACTCATGGATGATTCTCTGATTTTTAACTTGGACACCTTGGGTGAGTGAGAACAAAGATTGGAAACAGGCTTAGAGAAGCAGATGATGAATTCCTATTTGGACAGACTGCACTTGAGTTTTCTTTGGAATACCCACGTAGAGTCTTTTAGTTGGCAGTTGGATACACACATAGATCTGAAGTTCAGAAGGAAGATCTAGGCTGTAAACAAAAATGTGGGGGTCTTTGCTTATGATTGGTAATTGATTCCTAAAAGCGGATGAGATCACTCAGGGAGGGTGTGGAGAATAAGGAGAAAGACAGCCAAAGACAGAACTTTGGGAGAACATTCAAGTAACAAGCGTTTTTAAAGGGAGTGAATAAAGGAATAAGTGATTAAAAAGAGTCATTTAGAAGAAGGGATCCCTTCTAGAACTTCCCAAATACTGCTACTAAATCAGCTGGCTATCCTATTTGTGCTTAAGGCAAAGCCTACTTTTTGGCTTCCCAAATGGAGAATATGTTACTAAACCAAAGATGGAAAGTAGGGCAACATCATATCCAGAAAGCGTATCTTCAGGGCTTTTTTTCAGATACATATGTGGATACTCTACTCCTGAGGCTCTATTGGTAAACAGATCATAGTAGCCTCTTGTTAATCTGCATCAAGAAACACTTAATAATTAAAAGAGAAACACTTATAAGCTGTATGTTTAAAATACAATATGAAATGTATTAGAAGTCATTTGATGATCATCTGATGTTCAGATCATCCAGATAATCTTTCTAGTCTGCCTGATTACTGGCCCTTTGCTTGACTTGTTGGTTTTGGCGTCAAGTACACAAACTCAGCCAGCTGGAATACACCTGAAAAATGTTTCTCAAATGTTCCTTTGTGTGGATAAATTTGTTGGTTTATATAGTTTGTATATATTATTTGTCTATGTTAAGAAGTGTCCCCTGGCTGATAACATACTTGTTTTTCAGCCCACTAATTTTCTATAAACCACTGAGAGTTCCCAGGCCTCACTATTACCTTGAAATATTGAAGATATTTTGACTCACTGCAATAAAATTACAGTTCTGCAACTCATAATTAAACTTTGATTTATTTGAACAATGGAAGAAAAAGAGAACAAAACTATTAAACCATCAGGTCAACTGGTCAGTTGAGAATTTGTCCACTCATCTTCTCTTCTTTCATGTGTACCCAGATTTGATAGAAGTGAGGATAGCTTGGTTTGAATGGAAAGCATGGCCAAGCAACATATCTAGCTAACTTTTCCCGGATACTTTTTCCTACAGTCAAACCATAACAAATTCATCTCCTAGATAACAACTTGGTTTTTGTGCTTTGAGTTTTTATGTTGCTATTTCCTTTCCTTTAGAGCAGGCCATTTCAAATTTTTACATGTAAGTAAACGAGTTATTTGATGGGCTGCTCTATATATTTTCTCAGAGTTTGCATAGCTACTGTCTTAGTATAAGCCAAAAGGAATTTGTGGTTTCTGAGATCAGAAATTCAACTGCTTTATAAAACTAAACAATGAATTAGTGCTTAAGTTAGCCATTTTGATACCCAATCTTTGTTCCTAAATGGCACTTAAATGTTTTATTGGCACTTCCACTATTTTGTTATAATAACATATCAGTAATAATAACATGCCTCTCCTACAAAGGACAAAAGGGGTAATTTTGGAACCTCTACTATATATTCTCACAAGTGAAAAACATAGGACATGGAAAAACCTTTCCTCCCATCTAGTGGCTGGAAAATATATAAATGTCCTCTATGTGTTTCTTGGAATTTCACGCATTAGGGATTGTTTGGCAAATTATAATATATCTAATTGTTCACCCGGTTAGGCAAAAATAAGTTCTAAAATCTTTACCAAAGCCAAACTCAATGGCAAAATACATATCTATAATGTTTCACTGACCAACTTCCCTTTCATCACTAACATACTCCTCAGTAGAAAGGTTATGTTTCTTCTTAATTCATTATTCTGAACATACGATAGAAAAGACAAGGCAGTATGTCTCTGCCACCTGAAATTGGGACTTAAATTACATTTGCCTCTAAAGCAGTAAGTGCCCCAGATCTCTCCTAAACCTTAATTGCTTCTTGTTGGCCCCACACCTTAACAAGCCTTCTCTCAAGACTTGGATGTGTTGAATTCACTAGAGAGAGCCAAGAAACTGTCTCAGAAACTGGCTGCCTCCAAGGGACCTCAGCTCCTGAAACTTGGAATACCAGACTCTGATACTGGCAGCAGGGCCTCTGTGCAGGGCCAAACCAGCCCACAGGAAAGCAGGTTTGGATCCGTTATGCAGCTTGAGAGATTAATGCTTGGTCTACCTGTCTTATATATGTCTTGTGCAGATGTCAAAATCTCTGCTGAATTGTGCCTCTCTCTGGTGATTCTCACAGATTCAAAGAATGAATTTTGTGTGCAGTCAGCAAAGTTCTGAGTACTCCAGGAAGAAGAGGAAGGTCAGTGAACCAGTGAAGGTCTTCATCCCTAACAGAAAATGAAAGCTAAATACTCTTTCTACATTTATTTTAAATTAAGTTTATTTTGTAAAAACATGCATAAACTGTCTTAGCAAGAAAGTAAATTCCTGTTACCAAAACCTTTTTCTAAATTGTTTGCTCAATTTTTTTGTTGGTTAGTAAGTGCTAAATTACTGGCAAGGTAGGACATGAGTCCACTTTGCCACAAGGAAAGAGGGTCAGTAGGGCTGCCTCTGGATAGCATTACTTCAAAGCTGGGTTAGAGATGAGGCACCTTTTATGTTATATTTGTAAAAGAACCACAGCAGTTATTTTGGAAAGAAGCTGTTGTTCTCAAAGGAAAGAAGGACTTTTTTTTTTTTTTTTTTTTTTGCATAATTAAACTCTTCAGGTATTTAGGCTACTGTGAAATGTTTTGACTTGTTGTAACCTGTATACTGGAATCCCTTTCTAGCTGTACTAAAAATTCCCACAGAGTTGCATAGGATGCATGTGGAGGTGCTTATCCAGGTGTGATTTATGTGTTAACCTCAGTCACAAGGTTGATCAGCTAATTGTGGGACCAAAATGTGCCCTCCCTCAACTATGGCCCCAGGCCCTGTTCTGTTAGCCATTCCAAAACAGGGAACATGCTGCAATTAGGGAGCCTGGCTCTCTTCTTAAGACCTATATTGAATATTTCCCAACAAGCACTTCAGTTTATCAGTCTGCAACCTGCAAATGATGCTATTAGTTCCCTCCTTGTCCTAGAAGAATTTGGATAGATTTAATTGATGATTAGTATGAGCTGAACAATAAATGACTTAAAGTGTTATTTCTACTATTTATATAACATGAGATTTAGTAACTTATAAAATGAGGTTTAGTAATTTAATTTAAATGGATAGGACCAATAAGTTAAATGTTCAGTGTGTGACTTATGGTTAAATAAAATGAAAATACAAGACTTTTTTTTTTTTTTTGCTCATCTTTTTTCACACAGAAAGGAAAAGTTTCTTTGCTACCATCAGTATTTCTCCAAATGTAAAGTGTAGTGAGAACATCAATAACTGGAGTGCTTGTTAAAATACGGATTACTAGGCCTGCCTCATTTCTACTAAATCAAACTCTCAGGTTCAGGCACTGTGGAAAACTCTCCAGATTCTAACACACACACACACAGACACACACACAGACACACACAAAAAATGAAGAACCAGTGACCTCTGACCCAGACTAAGGTGAATCTCTGTAGGAAAATCCCAGGGAGCCTGCCTGTTCAGCACTGCCCCTTTCCAGACGCCAGACTCTCAGCCATTCCTGACTATCTAGGGCAGCCTACCAAACTAGGGTCTTAAATTGGACTGTAGCACTGGGGCCTGCCAACGAGGAGGAGCATTTCCCCTTCTTTTAGTGTATTAAGTGGACTCATGAAAGCCTGCTCTACCACTAAAAGAAGGAGGGGAAAGGTATTGGATTTATTATATCCTTGATAGAATTGTAGACTGAGTCACTGTCATTTCTTTTAAGAGAATCACATAAAGAGATTAGCTATCTAGTAGAGGAATTAGGTTTGTGTCTCTCCAGAGAGAAGGTCTAAGAGCAAATTGATAAAGGCTATAGGAGATCAATTTATAAGGAGGAGCTTTTTTTTTTCCCCCAGCATGATCTCAGCTCACTGCAACATTGATCTCCCAGGCTCAAGTGATCCTCCCACCTCAGCCTCTGGACTGGCTGGGACTACAAGCATGTGCCACTATGCCTGGCTGATTTTTGTATCTTTTGTAGACATGGGGTTTCGCCATGTTGCCCAGGCTGGTCTCGAACTCCTGACTTCAAGTAATCCACCCACCTCAGCCTCCCAAAGTGCTAGGATTACAGGCATGGACCACCACACCCAGCCCAGGAGGAGCTTTTTAACTCTACAGTTGTCAGTTGTCAAAATTTTGAAATGGGCTACCTTGTGAATTAGTGGGCTTGTCTTCACTGCAGGTATTTGAACACAGAGGAGCTTCACAAAAACTCTATAAATGACTCTCAAAGCAAATTAGCACTACTGAGTAGTTAATCTGGATTTCAAAAGGAACTATTTTGCTTCAAGGGGAATTGAGCTCATAATCTATATTTGTGATTATCGTAAACTTAGCCTAAGGTTGACAGATCCTTTAAATCAAAGTCTTAAATCTGAATCTATCTAGAAAATTTCTATAGTGATTTTATTATCTCTATTAACACCTCTTTCCCCATCTGAACAGTCTTTCTCACTGCCAGTAGGTGGACTCTGTGTTTCTGAGGCAGTATGTATGTGAGACAACAGAGAAGTTTCTGGGCCTGTGCCTTTGGCTGGGCACACAGGGAAGGAGATCTGTTATCAAGAGAATCTGAGAACTGTGAAAACGTGAACTATCTGATTTTACACAGCAGAGCTCAAATATGCAACCAGCTATCAATATTGGAGTATATTCAGTTCTATCTACTGAATGATTTATTAGAGGGAAAGAAATATTTTTTCTAGTCTATTCATTTTGGTTCTTAATTGTAATGGGATGAATAAACACAAGTGCATCAAGGAGCTGACACTTTAGTGAAAAGAATGAAAACAGGCCCCAAGCTGGGATGCCTGAGCTGTTCTAGACCAGTCATTCCCTCACCCTGACTGTGCTTGGTTCATCAGTGTGATCACAAAGATTAGATGATGATAGTTGGAAACTGGGACATTATTAAATAAAAAGTTATGCAGGGGAAATTTGAATTTGGCTGTTTGGGGTTTTTCTGTCTTTACAGAAATTTGGTCTAGCTGGAAAGACATGGGTTAGGCTCATGATTGCCGCCAGTCTTTGAAGCCAGGCACTGAAACCACACCTTCATTTCCCCTCTTTCAGGTCCCTCTGCTGTCTGGGTTCTTTCATTCTCCAGCTCATCTCTTCCAGGAAGAGGCTGGAAATGTTCATCAGTGTCAAAGTTGCTTTCACATGAGTTCAGAGTTGTGTGTGTGTTCTTAAAATTCCACTAACCATTAGAGCCAACTTTAATGTATCTTAAAATTGTCAATTTATGGTTTCAAACTCAATAGTATTGGATATTTAGGGACTTCCACAGAATCTTATATTGAAATAATTCTCAGTTATAATCATCATCATTTAGAAAGAGGTCCCAAATAATAAAATGAAACTGAACACACTGTGCATGTAAGAGTTAAGGCAAGATCTGCTACAATGTAGGATTCTAGATTCTGTACAAGTGAGAAAATGCCTAAATGTATCCTCTTTAGATATTTTTAGTTTGTTTAAAGGAAAAAAAGGTAATATTTTCAGTGTGACTGTGTGATTTGTGTACTGAGGTCATGGCTGAGACTTGATATAAAATTTCCAGTTTTGATAGAGGAGGAGGACACCATTCTTGGTTAAAAAGAAAAAAGCTTTTATTAATGGGCCCTTGGATTATCCATTGGTGAAGTCAAGTTCCTATTTAGAAATGGCAAGACTTGAGGTACTAAGGAGCTAATCTGCTCATATAATATCCCCTTGGGTGCACAATATCTCTGCAATTAGAGTTTCGCTGTCTGGGAGGAGCAAACTCAGTCTTATAGTAGGTGGTGGCTCACAGGTACCACTGGCTATGTGCAGGGCTGGCGTAAACTATTCCCTTGCAACCTGGCTGGAAGTTGCACATGAGATTTGCTCAATAGAGGATGTTGAGAAAGGGATTGGCCAGCGTTTCTGGTAATAGGCTGATTTACTCAGCTTCAGGGCTTTTTCCTGTGTTATAATTCCATCATGTTACCCCAGAGCCTTTAGTAGTAAAGTAGTAAAGTCTCATTAAACTTTTATTTTATTTTATTTTGAGACAGTCTCACTCTGTCGCCCAACCTGGAGTATAGTGGTGCGATCATGGCTCACTACAGCCTTGACCTCCCAGGTTCAAGTGATCCTCCCACCTCAGCCTCCCAAGTATCTAGAACTACAGGTACATGCTACCATGCCCAGATAATTTTTGTGGTTTTAATAGAGATGAGGTTTTACTGTGTTGCCCAGGCTGGTCTCAAACTCCTGGGCTCAAGCAATCTGCCCGCCTCTGTTTCCCAGAGTGCTGGGATTACAGGTGTGAGCCACCATGCCCAGGCTCATTAAACATTTAAATCTGGACTTACCTGTGCCATGGTGTTCAGCAGTGCATGGGTTTTTCCATGGCAGGAGTAGAGAGGCAGACTGCTTGAGATAGCCAGAAACATCTATGGGGCACTAGTAGAGCATTCCCTGGGGTCTCAGACACTTAGAAACCTGGTATAAGTGTGAATTTTAAGGGGTTGTTTGGGTATTTCAGGACTCCTGAAGGCTGATGAAGTCTGGAGCATCTAGGTTCCATATGGGTAATTACCAATTGGCTCTAGGGTAAGCAAGCAAAGTTAGTTTTTCATCTTCCTTTTAGCAAGGTAGAAAAGAAAAAGCCTAGGCTGCTAGATTCAAAAGTTCTCATTTTCTAGATAAGATATTTCATCTCTCTAGCCCCCAGTTCACTCAATCTATAAAATCTGAATAATAATTACACCTATTTCATAATTTTGTGAGATTTAAGCAAGGGGATTCAAGCCCTGCACACATATAGTCGCTACTCAACAGATGTTCATCATGATGGCTGCTTTTTAACTCTTAGCATGTCCACTTTGTCTCCAGGAACTTAGGATTCCTTCTTTCTTCCCCTTCCCTTCCCTTCCCTTCTTCCCTTCTTCCCTTCCCTTCTTCCCTTCCTCCCTTCCTCCCTTCCCTTCTTCCCTTCTTCCCCCTTCTTCCCTTCCTCCCTTCCCTACCTCCCTTTCCTTCTTCCCTTCCCTTCTTCCCTTCCCTTCTTCCCTTCCCTTCTTTCCTTCCCTTTCCCTTCCCTTCCCTTCCCTTCCCTTGCCCTTCCCTTCTCTTCCCTTCTCTTACCTCTCCTCTCCTCTCCTCTCCCCTCCCCTCCCCTCCCTTCCCCTCCTTCCCTTCTCTTCTCTTCTCTTCTCTTCTCTTCTCTTCTCTTCTCTTCTCTTCTCTTCTCTTCTTGACAAGGTTTCATTCTATCTCCCAGGCTGGAGTGCAGTGGAACAATCTCGGCTCATTGCAGCCTAAACTTCCCAGGCTCAAGCAATCCTCCCACCTCAGCCTCCTCCTAAATAGCTGGGACTACACACATGTGCTATTACGCTTGGCTAATTTTTGTGTTTTTTTGTAGAGATGGAGTTTTGCCACGTTGCCCGGGCTGGTCTTGAACTCCTGGGCTCAAGCTATCTGCCCACCAAAAGTGCTGGGATTACAGGTGTGAGCCACTGCACCTGGCCTCAGGAGTTTGGGATTTCTATGCTGCTTTTTGCCTACCCAGAGCTCCTACATCAACATCCTGTCCAAGCCTAGGGCCAGCACTTGAACCATGCTTCCAATTGCCTCTGTTCACAGAACGTTGCCCACTCCTTTCCCTAAATTGAAACTCCCTTTCCCTCAAGAGAGTTCAATGGGAAAGAAGCATCAGATAAAGCTTAATATGCTTCCCTCCCACATTTGCATTTTAAAATAGAAGCTTGTTAATTAAAAAAATGAATCTCACCTAGGAATTGTGATATGAGAACAGACTGAATAAACAAGGAAGAAGAAAGTTTAAAGGGAACTTTGTAGCTGTCTTTAAATTTATGAAAGGTTGTCATAAAATGCAGGTAACCACAGACACATTCTGTGTTGTTCCAAAGCATAGAACATAGACCCAATGGGAAGACATCTCAGGGATGCAGATTTGGCCTCAACCTATTAAAGAATTTTCACGGCCGGGCGCGGTGGCTCAAGCCTGTAATCCCAGCACTTTGGGAGGCCGAGGCGGGCGGATCACGAGGTCAGGAGATCGAGACCATCCTGGCTAACATGGTGAAACCCCGTCTCTACTAAAAATACAAAAAAAACTAGCCGGGCGAGGTGGCGGGCGCCTGTAGTCCCAGCTACTCAGGAGGCTGAGGCAGGAGAATGGCGTGAACCCGGGAGGCGGAGCTTGCAGTGAGCCGAGATTGAGCCACTGCACTCCAGTCTGGGCAACAGAGCGAGACTCCGCCTCAAAAAAAAAAAAAAAAAAAAGAATTTTCACCCCATGCTCTAGCAAATAGCCTGGCACATGGAAGGCAATCAACATTTGACTGTTTTTGTTAGCAATTAGAACTGTCAGATGGTGACTGCTTCTGGCTGTAACAAGTTCCTTATCACCAGAAGTGTTCAAGACTAGTTGTCCAAGATGTTGTCCATTTGGATAAGAATCGAACAAACTGAATACCATAGTCTCTTCCAGCTATAAAACTCAGTGACACTTCTATAAATAGTTGAATTTCAACAGAGATTTTAGAGCAAAGGAACATTTTATAAATCCTTTTTCTGAAAGGCAGGGTTCTAGAGTTAGACATTATCTGGGTTCAAACCCTGGTCATCCTACTTACTAGCTGTGTGACTGTGTAACAATTTTAATGTTTTATTTGCTATCTCTGTACATCAACTTCCTTATCTGTGAAATGGGGCAATAGTAGTATCTTTCTCACAGAGCTATTGTGAGAGCTCAATGAGTTAATACAGGGAAAGCACTTAGAAGAATATCTGGCACACAGAAAGTTAATGTTCGATAAACATTAGTTAGGAGGTATCATCTGATACCCTTGCTACTTCTACAGCTTTTTACGTCTTTTCAGTATGTGGAGGGAGGTCCTTTGTAGCATAGTTGACCGTGACCTTGTTTTTTCCTAAATCAGTTGCCAGCCATGGCCACTGTGATTAACCAGTGGACTTTCTATCTCCTAAAAGCAAGCTTTAAAGCTAAACAAGCAGACAGGGCTGGTGACGTGCAGTTTATGAAGGATCTGCCAATGAAACACAATCATGGCTGTGGACACCCTAACCCTGCTATGTGCCTGACAAGTGATAGATAACCAGTAAATATTTGTTGAATAAGCTGGGTGCGGTGATGTGTGTCTGTTGTCCCAGCTACTCAGGAGGCTGAGGCAGGAGGATCGCTTGAGCCCAAGAGTCTGAGACCAGCCTGGGTAACACAGCAAGACTCCATCTCTAAAAAATAAAAAAATAAAAAATAAATAAAATATTTGTTGAATGAATAGATTAACTCGGTAGGGTTTTATTATTTCCTACTTTTTTAAATTTATTTTTGATTAGGTAATACATTCACATGATTTAAAATTCAAAAGGAACAAAAGGATATATAAAGAAAAACCTCCCTCCCACCCAAATCCCTCAGCCATCGAGTTCCCTTCCCCATAGGGAACTAACATAACCACTTTCTCATATGTCTTTCCAGAGCTATTTTAGGCATAAACAAGCAAACATACTTGCTTATGCACATTTATTTCTTTCCCTCCCTTTTAAACAAATGACTCATATACTGTTCTAGGTATGATTATTGAAGTAGCCCCAGAAATGGGAGTGAGCATGGGCACGTCAAGGAGGATTTGAAGAAGAAATAGCTCAGGGACAGAAAAATCAACCAGGAGACTACTCCATTAATACAGATGTAAGGCAATTAGAGCCTGGACTAGCATATTAAATGAGATAATCAGGGAAAGAATTGTTTGAATTGCTTTTTAGCTTACACTGGGGTAACCACCACAGTGATCAAGATATAGAGTATTTCTGTCACCCCAGAAGTTCCCTTGTATCCCTTTGCAGCCAGTCCACCCTCCCCAGACCCAGGCACCCACTCCTCTGCTTTGTCAGAGTTTTTCAGCTTTCATGTTACAGGCCTGCATGCCCGTGGTGGGACCTCCAGTCAGCAGAGTTAAACACAATACTAGTCAACATCAATGGCACTTACTCCAGGCCAGACACTCCACTAAGCACCTACATGTGCTCATTCATTTAATCTTCTTCAGCAACTGAAGCAGGTACTGCTTTTATCTCAATTTTGGATAAGATATCTAAGATACAGAGAAGTTAAATCACCTCCTGAAGGTCACACAGTTAGTACATAGCAAAGTCAGAATTTTGAACCCAGAGCAATCTGCTTCCAGTGACCATATGTAAAAATAATGTAAGAAAATATTCAGACCCCCACAGAAAGACTTCATTGCTATTCATCAAGATTCAGAGGGAAGACCAATCCTTAGTAGGTTGATATAGAAAGAAGTTATCCAGAAGCCTTCAAGTATACTTTTAACTTGTCAGTTAAAAGAAAGCCAGTAGCCTTACTTCATAGGCACGAGCCAGTGGGCAGAATTTCACTTCATTCCCCTGCCTTCAGACATCAGAAACCCCCATGATGTTTTCTTCTAAGAAATTATAACATTTAGAACTATCTCTGTATGTTAAAGAATCGGTGTGGTCAGGTCATTACTGAGAATGACAAGTATCTCTGCCTATCTGTGGGTCCCATAATACGCATGTCATTCTGAAACCACAAGGAATGTGGTTAAATCCTCTGGTCACATCTCTCAACAAAGATTTATCTGTTTCACTGTTGCCTCCAAAGAGCTTTTCTCCTGGACTAAGATGTTAATTCACAGCGATGTCTACTAATGGGTCTTCCATAAAGAGGAGCCTATTAAAGGAATTAATTACATTACATGTTCAGAAACTTCCCAGCATAATGAAATGACTCCCTAGCTGAAATAGTATGAGAAGGAAACCATTGAACTAAATCATAATGGAGACAAGTTTCCATAAAGTGAAATGCAAGTTTGCTAATATAACTGTAGACTATGAGAAACAGAACAATGAAAATGCTAATAAACCACTTTTCACTCACTGATGGAGTTTTATTAAATATAGATCATCTTTTTCCAAACATTTCAAGTTACTTATTATCTTCTATTTGAGGCCTAAGTTTGCCACTTATTAACATGGCCAATTAACCTTAAAATGCAATTTTAATGTTTTGGTTTTTTTAAATAAGAAAATAGTTGTCCTCAGTCAACATAGAATAAAAGAAAATAGACTTAGGTTGCATTCGATGGCATTCAAATTTCAGAGGAGGTGGTAGAACGATCTATTCTGGAAATCTAGGTTGGTTTTGACACAGTGCTGCTTAACGCCTGGGGAGTAGATTAGATGACTTTCTGATCTCTTATTCCACCGTATGGTCCATTTTCACAAGTGCAAATCTACAGAAATGATATTAGCAGAAGAAAAAGATAACAGTGGGTTAAGTGTGGTGCTAGGGATTGTGCTGGCAACTGGCAAACCACCAATTCACTGGTTTCTAGGTAGATAGGGGACAGTGATGCAGGGCAGGGTAACATGGAATATTCATTAGAGTCAAAGTCTGGATTGTAATCTTAATCTTGGTTCTCCCTTTATTTCTGGACAAGTCTCTTAGTTCTCTATTCCTCTATTTCTTTAGTTGCAAAATGTGGATGGTGAACCTGTCTTTCCACTTAGGGTTTTTAACAACCAGGAGGTAGAAGCAGTGGGTTATGACAGTCTGCTCTAAATCTGGCACAGTACCTGCGATCCCTCTGCCTGGGCTCTGGGATAGTTTTGAGGAGGAATGGAGGGTTCCCTTGAGGGACCAGCCCATGCATCATCAGTGGTTCTAGAGAGATCCTGATCCCAGGAACCAGGAGAGCCTGGACCAGTTTTCTGGCCCCTCCTCCAGGCATTTGGGTTACTGTCCAGCAAAAGCGAGCTTCATCAGAACCTCGTCTATGCTTCACTGAAACTTGGGCTTTAGTCAGAAACAACCCAGCCTTCAAAATGAGGCTCACAGGGAAGTTGTTTTTATTAATGAAACTCATTTATGATTATAGTATATAAAGCAATCATTTGCATGCTATGAACTGTTTAAGAGATTATGGTGATGATACAATGTGTAGAGAGGCAAAAAAGTCACAGAGTTTGGAAGATGATAAACCATCTTTCAATATCTTGCTATTGCTTAGATTTCAAGTGCTTCTTAAAATGGATAAGCTAAATAAACTCTAACATAGTTCTAGCTAAAAGTCATTAGTCTAACAGTTCTGGTGGAAACTGTTAAACCAATTCTGTAACCAAAAAGATAAACAGCTAAAAACTGCCAGGTATCAGTATTATTGTAATATTCCCTTTATCAAAAACCTATAACTGAAATGTATAGGTAAGAGTTTACAGTAAGCAGCAGGTACCTGGAAACTTGTCAGTTAAGGTTTCCCTTTTTAGAAGAACCTCTGCTGTAAGCTTTTCAGCCCTCTAAAGCCAGTTAAATTAAAAAAAAAAAAAAAAAGCTTTCACTATTAGTTTCTAAGGAAATTATATAAAGGTCATAATACTAAGAGAAGAGCTTTAAATTGTCATTTCCAATAGGACATAAGCCTCTTAAGAAAAAAACAACCTTGTGCGTTTTTCTTGGGGGGAGGCATATAAAAATAACAATCAAAAGTATTTTTCTTTCTTAATTTAATTTTAAAGGTGATAGTTAACTAAATCACTTTAAGGTGACTTCCTGCTGCTCCCCCAACCTCCTCAAAATTAAGAATACAACAAATATTTGCATAGGTTTATTATTCACATTTAATCATGAATAATTCACTTTGTACAGACAGCTGAGTAAACAAGAGATTTGGAGTTTCCTTTTTGTAGAATATTTTTCCATTGGCTGAAAGGAAACAGCATCAGTGGTGATTTTATATGATTTTCAGTGCCATCTTGTCTTCTCTCCTCTGGGTAGGAGATCCCTCCTCCTGTCCTTTTTTTTTTTTTTCTCCAGTTTACTTATTTCTGTCAACTTTTGGGCTATACCTCACCAACATAACATTTTTTATTACAAAATGAAAAAATAGCTCAATCATTCTGGTTTTTAGTCTGCAAGACAACATAAAGTGTATTTTCTCTCTTTCCACAACATTAGAGTTTTTTAAAGCTGTGGGTTTGCTTCTGTGTGAAGACCCTCTTACTGATGGGAAAAGATCTTTCAGAACTAATTCTGCCTCATCATTACCTCCTCCATCTTTTCCTATCAGTCATTAACAATTTCACAATTATTTGACTGTCTGCCACAAAGCTGGTTCCCATTTCCCTCTCCACCTCCCAGGCCTACGTGAGGAAGTGGAGCACGTATCACTGAACACAGGTTTGCCCAAGGCATTTCAACTCCTGGGTAAGCAGGGCATAATTTACCAAAGGTCAAGGATCCTTTCAGTTCTGTGAATGTCATTAATCAAATTGTGATAGTATAAACTGTGGTTTAGTAAACAATAAGGCTTGCCATAATTCATCTATTACCAAATGAGGGGTTGGGGGTGGGGGGTCATAGTATATCCATGGGAAATCCCTGCTTTTTGTCATGGCCTGGGAAGTAAGAATTTTTGCCACCCAACAAATGTCAAGCATCCACCCTAACTATGTTAGTTGAGGACAAACATTGGCTTTGGGATGTATGTGCCCTCTATTCAGCAACACATATAATAAAATGTGAATGTCATAGAATGGCAAGTACTAGAGAAAATTAACCATAATTTGACTAAATTAAAAAATTAATGTTTTCTTCATTTAACACTTAAGGGTTTACTGTAGGCTAGATGTGGTCTAAGCATGTCATACATATTAACTCTTTAATTCCCATAACAACCCTTTGAGATAGGTACAATCCTTATCCCCATTTTACAGATATGGAAACTGAGGCACAGAGAAATTAAGTAATTTGCTTAATGTCACTACAGGAAGTGGTAAAGCCAGGATTTGAACCAGGCAGTCTGACTCCAAAGTCTGTGCTTTTAACCACCATGCTTTGCTATGAGTATAATACCTGCTTATGGTAAAAAGTGTGGCAAAATAAGAAAAGCACAAAGAAGAAAAAAATTACCCGTAGGCCCACTCCCTACTTTAGTATATTTCTTTTGTGTGTGTGTGTATTTCTGTTTTTTTCAATTAACTATACTTTGTGAATATTCTCCCATAGAAGATACTGATTTGATTGAACATTCAGATCATTTTCTTAGTCTACTGTGTTAAGTACTGGCCCAGCTAAGTTTGGAAGCGCTTATGACTGGTGGAATGGAGTGGGGTAGGGGCTGCTGATTTAGCAGATGCCTTATTTCCCCAAGCCAAAGAGCTGCCCTGAAAATGGGCCAAATATAATTTCTTTTAAGCAACCTGAAAAAAGTGTTTCAGCCTAGAGACATACCGTGACTTTTTCCCTCAAAGCATTTCATTTACTTTCACTTTATAATGTTCAGTTTTCTTAGGGGCAAGGTAGCAGGGGCAGTGGGGGCGGTGAGGAGGAGTGGCTGTGAGTCTTAATGCAAAGAGAAATGTAGGCTAGTCAACAGGAAACCCAAAGTGCTTGATACAGCACAGTGACCTCTCATTGTACCTTGGCATGGCTGCTTTCTCTTTCTTTGATAGGTGTTGCAAAAATATAATAATATATATATTTTATAAAAAAATTTATCTGGTAAACAAAACTGTTGTTATATGACAAGACAGTAAGCATCTCTGAAGCCAAGACAGCAGTGGTCATTGCTATGGCCAGCTACAGCTCTTGGCCAAGTCACATGCCATCCTGTCAACAGCCAAAGAGGTAAACAGCATAGATATGTGCTGACCTAACCTCAAAAACTCTTGGGAGCACAAGGAAATTGGCTTGAAAAGACTCTCTTTTTTTCCTCCTTATTAATTGAATTTCTGTCTCTAATTAAAGAGGCAGAAACAGAAAACAATATTCAAACGGGAAAGTCAAAGAATAATCCCCATCTCTGGAAAAAAAAAAATCACTGAATCATCAGAAAGATGGCTGCATTGATTCTCACTCTTTCCCTGAGCTGTTTACCCATTTTCAGGTGAGGAAGTGAAGAAAAGGGCCAAGGGCCAACCTTTTCAAACGACCCTCTCTGGGAATTACTTTCGTATGTACATAAATTTCCACAATAAGTATCTTCTGAAGTTTTCATGCAACTGAATTGTTCTTTCAAACCTCTTATCCAATGTTCTAACTTGAGTTGTGCTACCAGAAAATCAGATGTATCTTAATTACTAAGTCAAAGTTGGCTTCTTTTGGAAACCAAAGCTCACTAACTTGAGCCCCTAAACTCACCCCACTTCCTTCTTTTTTCCTTTAAAATACCTTTTTCCCCACTTCCTACAGTCACTGGTCTTAGGTCCCCTTGTAACCATTGCAGGCAGCTGCTGTTGGAAATTTTAAAAATGAAATTTGGGCTGGGTGCGGTGACTCATGCCTGTAATCCCAGCACTTTGGGAGGCGAAAGAGGGCAGATTGCTTGAGCCCAGGAGTTCAAGACCAGCCTGGGCAACATGGTGAAACTCTCTCTCTACAAAAAATACAAAAATTAGCCTGTAGTCACAGCTACTCGGGAGGCCGATATGGGATGATCACTTGAGTCCAGGAGGTGGAGGCTTCAGTGAGCTGTGATCATGGCTGAGTGACACAGCAAGAGCCTGCCTCAAAAAAAGAAAAAGAAAAAAGTTTTTTTTCATTAACCCTAAAACTAAGGTCAAATCTCTTTCTGTTTTCAGTGTTTTGAAAACTAGTTCTAATTCTTTCTGTCTGAGTCTTCGCTTCTAGTCTTGGGGGAATGACAAGGCACTAGGACGGGAAACTTAAGAAGCCCTTCCAGCCAACAGCCTATTAGCTGCTGGAGGTTACCACTTCATCCAGATTCCAAAGAGACTCCTTCAAGGAAGGATTTGGGGACCAGTGAGTACCAAGGAGCACACTAACAATCTTTCTCCAGAGAAGGCTTTAGTAGGTAGTAACTACAACTCAGGCTAATATGTTATATCAGAGCTCACCACTTACAGAGGACTTCCAAAGAGTTTCTAATGCATATCATCACATTGAAGTTTCATCATTATCTCCTGGGGGTGGGGGGTGGGTGGGTAGTAACTATTGTACATAGCCTGCGTTGGCTGCCCCAGATCTCACAGTTTATGGAGGACCTGGTCTGAGTGCACCTGTACCATGTACATGGCAACTGTACCATGGCCTTGCTCCCTTCTTGCTCTGAGTCTTCCTCCTTCACTCCTTGCCCATCTCAGCTACAGTGTCTTATATTGCAGTCAAAAGCTGTCTTTCTCCAAGACATACTGATCAGTTAGCTTAAGCTGTAAATGTTTGGTTTTGGTGTCCCTCTACCCAAAGAGGAGTCTTCAGGGCTCCTATCCTGACACCCTGCTGCCTGCTGTTCCTGCCCTCTCACGCCATGCCTCCCATCTCCCAGGACTCCCTGAGGCCACACCCCACCCAGGCCTGCTCTCTTTGAAAACCACTCATGACTTGAGCTTGGCCCTTTTCTCCCACAATTAAACTCACTTGCCCTACGTCTCTCTCTAAGTCCTACGAGGGGTCCAATTTGTGCTAAGAGACTACTAGCTGGCAATGGTATACTATTCTAATACCCTAGTCCTCTCAGGACCTCTTCTTAGCCATGTAGGCTTGGGTGAGCAATTCAGCACCTCCTGAGATTCACCTGTGAAATGGGGATAATCATTCTTTACAAGTGAGGACCAAGTGAAATCATTTGGAATGCTATATATGTCACCTGAATTCCTTCTTTCCCCTCAACCCTCTCTTTCTCTCCTAAAGTAATTTCAGGGCACCATCTTCTGCTGCCTGGATTACTGCAGCAGCCTCCAGACCACAAAATTTTCTCTGCAGTTCAAGTACATTTCATTTACCATCTTGCAGATGGTAAACCAGCTGGCTTCTGAAAGTGTCTTCTGGACATTCAATTCCCCTAACTACTTTCATCTTACAACTTCAGCCACTACCCCTAGCCTGGTCATCTCTTGCAGTTACTGGTGTCATACTACCTTTGCCTTTCGATGGCACTATGAAGTCCCCATTGACACCTGTTTATGCCTCTCAGCCTAACCCCTGCTAAGGGGGTGACAGGGGCAGCATGCTCCACTAAGGCTGAAGCACTCTTCTCATGGAGGCTCACCCAAGAGGGAAAGAAAAGCAGAAGGAAATGAGGGAAGGAAAGGTGGAGGCTAGAAAGACACTTTGGAAACTGTGAAAGTGGCCCTGAGCTCACATGAAATGCAAGCCAGCAAAAGTGTTGAGATTGGAAACTTTAATGTGCCCCTTTTGAGAGAACAGCTGTAGCACTGCAATTTCCTAGAAATCTGGATGGACATATTTAAAGAGAGTGAAGCACTGAATGGAAATAACTAGAAAAGAGGCTTCCTCCTGAGCTCTGAATGTCCTATCATAGAGGAGTTACGAGAAAGAGCAAAGCTAATAGCCGACTGAAAACCCACATGTTGTACATTTAAGGTGATAGCTGGGAACCCAGATTCTATTCTTAGTCGAAAAAGTGGGGGGAACATGCATGAATTGCTATGAGCAAGAAAGGCCAGCAAGGAAAGAGAGAGAAACAAGGGAGGAGAGGCCAGTGCCAGCTTTCAGGACTGACATTATGATGATTTTTCTTTCCCTGCTCTGAGAAGTTGATCTGGTGGTCCTAAGTTCCTGGCATTGGGCAATTTTCCAAAAGTTTGGGGCAGTTACTCATGAAGAAGAAGCCAACTCCAGACAGCTCGTCGGGAAATGTGGAGAGTCAGTGCCTGGGTGGTTTTCTTACTAATCCAGGATTTATTAAAGCTCAGAAAGCAAGGAGCAGAGAAGGTTTTTATAATGAGACATTTTGCAAATAGAGTCATCAGCATTTTTTGATAGAAAAGAAAGTTTCTCTCTGAAACTTTCTGAAGGAGGTGGCCAGCTTGGGAGGCTGGGAAGAGGAGGGGGCTCCTTTTGTGAATGCTGTGGCAGGTGGGGACTCCAGCAGTGGGAGACTCATTCCTTTCTGAGTCCCCTCCCCTTCAGGGTACAAAGTTTTTATTTGCAGTTGGGAGGAATTAGAGTCGATGATCTAATAGAGCTAACTTTTTCCTCTCAATATGGTATGATGTGGCATCGGTAGCTCTGCCAGATACTGATGCTACCAAGGGAACTTCAGTGCAGGTGGACTTCACGTTATTATATTGACTTGTTCTTCCAAAGTTACATAGGAACTAAATTGTTTTAAATCTACACAAGTAGTTAAAGAAGCCCTACTTGAAATCTTTTGTAAGTCTAAATATGCATCTGAAAGGTGAGTAAACACTTCCAAAAATGTTTTGCTTGTAGCTGTGAATTTTGATTGGTCTCCTTTGCTGCAGGAACATTCAGGATGTATAAATGTTATGGTTTAGATTAATCATATTCCCATACCCACCTTGATTTTCCAGAATGTTATATCAAACAGATTGGTTTCCCTTCATGTAAAAAAAAATCCAATAATTCTGCAGCTTCTTTGGTACTTTATAATTTTTTACTTAAAACAACAACAACAACAAATTGTGTTATTTCCAAACACACTAGAAGACCACAGCATCTAGCTCCTGAGCACAGCATTGGCCAAAGTTAGAATGAGGGACTAGGCCCCGAGCATAAGTTGATACTGATTGTCAATGGTTGAGTCAATGTACATACCTTCCTGGGAATGGGTTCTGTGCAAGGCACTGGCTGTGTATGATGAAAGGAAGTCCTGAGCTGTTCAGACAGACCATCTGATGCAGCAGCAACAAGCCCTGAAGAGGAATAGGGTTAACAAATACCAACAGGTTAACGCATACCTCAGAGCAGAGAGAGAAGTCTGGCATGGTGAGGGAAAGCTTCAAGGAGGGAGTGACTTTTGAACTGGATCTTGAGGGGAGGTCAAGGTTTGTATACATAGAGCCAGGCAGGAAGAGCATCTCCTACTAAGAGGAACAGAGGAGAGACTGCTCAGAGGTATGAGGATTGAAGGGGGTTTGGTGACAGAAAATGGACCAGTGTGGCAGGATTTCCAGAAAGGAAATCCTGTAAAAGTTTCAGAACAAATTTTGAATTAAGGGTTTGCAAACACTTAGGTGAAAACAATAATTGCTAAGAGTCAACCATGGGTGCACTAAGAACTAGTCACTTCCTGTTTTTTATAAGGTTACTAGACTGGTAAACTAGAGGATGTTGTCCAAGGGATTCTTGTGATTGGCTGGAATTTGGTCTTTTTCTAATGTAAAGTTTTATTGTTCTGTGTAAGAGTAGAACTTAACTGTGTTGAGTTCCATTATGCCACTCCTTGCAGCAAGGCATCTGACATAGGCTCTGTGATATTCTTGGTAGGGCTGTGGTCTGTGTAAGTCAACATTCATCTCCAGAGGTGATGGATCAATGGCAAGATAGAGGATGGTTTCCGTACTATAACAGGGCTTGATGTTTGGCCCATTTCATTTTTCCATCTTCATTCCTGTTTGCCAGTGACATAAGGAAACACACAGGCACACAGGATACATTATCAGAGTTCCAGATAATATGAAACTGGACGAGATAAATAAATGTATTCATTGGTATATCAAAAAAGATCTTTTGGGGCTAGAATGATAGACAAAAAAAAAAGCAGCTGAAATACGATAGTTATAAATGCAAAATACTGTGTCTAGGGTCAAAAAATCAACTTCTCGAAAAGCAGATGGAGAAATATGTCTTAACCACAGTTGATGTGAAAAGAGATCAAGGCCTTTTAGTTTACCACAATATGACCTAACAGTGTAATGCACTTGGCAAAAGAAGGCTATATTTAGTAAACATATCGTGTCACTATGTTCTTTAATTCAACAAGTCCTTATTTTGTCCCCTAAAATGTGTCAGGTACGAGGTTGGGCGGTGAATACACACTGGGGACCAAGACAGAAAGAGTCCCTCCCACATACAGCCTGTAGTTTAGCAGAGGACAGAAACAAACACCAGAAAAAGTAAATATATAAAATCATTAAACCTTGTGACAGGGGTCTGGAGGGGCACAAATAAAAGTGGGGAAAGGTCAGAAGAGACCTGCATTTCATGAAGTGGTCAGGTTACGCCTCTCTGAGGAAGTGATGTTTGAGCTGAGGCCATACGAAGAGGAAGGACGGTCAGAGAGGCAAAACACTTCAAGAAGGACATTGAGTGCATAGGCCCTGAGTCTGGAAGGAACTTGATGTGTTTTTGGAACTGAAAGACCAATAGGCTGGCCCCCACTATGGCTGCCAATGTCCATTCTCCTGTCCTTCCATAGCGATGGGGCTTCTGACACAGGGCTGCCTGGCTGTGGTATATTTTCCAGCTTCCCTTGCAGTTGAACATGACCA
Organism: Rhinopithecus roxellana; assembly: GCF_007565055.1. Classification (NCBI taxonomy): domain Eukaryota; kingdom Metazoa; phylum Chordata; class Mammalia; order Primates; family Cercopithecidae; genus Rhinopithecus; species Rhinopithecus roxellana. Next base: position 20,365,881 of record NC_044561.1, on the reverse strand, counting down.
TAGGACTGAGTTTTCATGAGTGGAATGCTAACAAAAGATCTTCAGTGACAGCTGGAGCCCTTAAGAGGTGGGTGAATGCCCCCTCCCCTTCACACTTTCCTTTTCTTGCTGGATGCATCTGAGACTTGGTAGCAACCCAGCTTATACCAGAACACCACATAGAATAGCAGATCCCCAGTCAGAAGGGGCCTGGGTCACTGAATGACTGCAGAGAATACAGCACCTTGCCCACCTGGATCACTCATCTCACTTATCATCACTCAACTCTCAAGATGGTTACTTGAGAGAAAAAAGATTCTATATTCTTTAAGCCACTGAAGTATTGTCATGTCTCTTACCTAACCTAAGTATTATAGAAACAAAGGAGATACTAGTGCCACCAACCAGTCCACATTTAGAGCGTTGCATTTAGTCCAAAGGGTCACGTTTTTAAAAGGGACATTGACCATCTGAAGCATGTCTAGGGAAAGGTAACAACAACAACATTTAGGGGTCTGAAAACCAAGTAAATGAAAAATCTGTTAAAGACATTACGGTTGTTTAGTCTGGAAAAGAGATTTCTCCAGGGTGACATGATAGCTGTCTTTAAACATTGAGGAAGAGGAATGAAACTGAATTGGGGTAGCTCAGTGGGACCTGTGGCTGGTTGGGATTTGTGATGAAGCAGATTCTCATTCAATATAGGGAAGAAGTATCTAACAATGAGGGGTGATTAGGAAAAGGCCAGATTGCTTTGAGTATCAGAGGCTTCTCCCTATCACTGCACCCAGAGAATGGCCACCCACTTATGAGGAGATGTTGCTGAGGTGATCTGATATCATTGTGGCAATGCTGGTGAATTATAGGATTTAATGTAGAAGAGGTGATATATAATGCAGGTGAAGCCAGGTCACAAGGGGAACTGACTGTCAGTTTGGAGTGTATCCTGGAGGCAAGTAGCATCTTGAAGTTTTCTGAGCAGAGTAGCAACATGATCAAAGCAATCTACTAGGAACATTGCTTTGGCCAATACAGGGTGGAAAAAGTCCTGATTTTTATAGCCCATGTTGGTCATTGGGTGCTTATATTCCCTGAACCAGTAGCAATTTAAAGAAAACCAAGAGTGGGCCGGGCGCGGTGGCTCACACCTATAATCCCAGCACTTTAGGAGGCCGGGGTGGGTGGATCATGAGGTCAGGAGATCGAGACCATCCTGGCTAACACAGTGAAACCGCATCTCTACTAAATATACAAAAAAAATTAGCCGGGCGTAGTGGCATGTGCCTGTAGTCCCAGCTGCTCAGGAGGCTGAGGCAAAAGAATCACTTGAACCCAGAAGGCAGAGGTTGCAGTGAGCTGAGATCGCACCACTGCACTCCAGCCTGGGCGACAGAGCAAGACTCCATCTCAAAAAAAAAAAAGAAAAGAAAAGAAAAAAAAAGAAAACCAAGAGTAAACAACATTGATTTTCTTTATTCCTGAGATAATCCAAAAATATTTATGGGCTAGCATTTTTTAACAATTTATCTTCCAAGATGAATGACCCTTTCATTCCAAGGAACTCAAAGTACCTGACATCCCAGTCTCATTCAGGCTCGTCTCATATCTGAACCGCTATGTCAGGGGCAAGACTGTCAAACCTTCTCTCTCAGATAAGAAGGACTCACAAAGAGGGGAAGTGAGATGTTCAAGGTCACAGTGAGTCAGTGGCAGTGCAGGCCCTTTGACTGAGGTCTCCCAACCCTCAGGCCTGCACACTGCCTTGTGCCCATGCAAAGGGTACCTCAACTAGGAATGTCCCCCACATACCAGAAAAACCAACCTGAATGAACATCCTTTCTGAAGGCAGAAATTACCTGAAATATTTAAGGTTCAACCAATCTCATTTTGTAGATGAGGAATCTGAGCTTAGTGAGGTCACATGGACAAAGGCCTATCTGAGACTTGAACCCAGGCCTGGGATTCCTTGTACTACATCTTACCATCCTATCTACCCATCAAATGGTAGGCCCAGAAACACCCTACACGATTACCTGGAACCAAGTAGGCTATCATCTTCAGCTCCACTGTCTGGAAATACAAAGGCTCATATTGGCTTTGGCCACCAAAGAGAGGAAACATTCTGCAATCCTTAAAAACTCACGGCCGAGGGGGTTGGGGAGAACTGTTTGAGCCTTGTACTTACAAAGCCAAAAGGGAAAACATGTGTTTCACATTTGTCTTGGGATGGGAAAGAAAAACTTTTCCTTTCACTTAATCTTGGTTTAAACAAACAGAGAGACTGCCCTTTCTGTAAACTCACCGAATGTCAAATATTGTTCACTCGCATGGCATCGGCTTACTAAGCCACTACAGAGCCACTTCTCTCACGTAATCCCCTCAATCCAAAGGCACTTCAACTTGAAGAGGGTCAACTGAAACACACATTTCCTCTGATGATTGGACAAGAGACAGCCGATGGAATCAGGTTTCCAAACCTATAACCCCTGGTTTCAGCCGGAGACTTGAGGCAATACGGCTTCAGTCATGACTCAGGATTTTGCCAGTGAAAGCAAGCACGTCAAGTGATGTAAGAAAATTCCCCCATTCCTCCAACCCACTGGCCTCCCTCTCCCTGGGGAATTCAGTCAGAGAGCACTGTGTTGGGGGTGGGGGAGAAACGGAGGTGTCCTGTCACTGGGTGCTGAGCTGCCGGCACGCCTCCGATCACCATTGCTGCGGCCAGCGTCATCACTATTGCGGTGGCCAGCGTCAGCGCTTGACAAAGGAAGTACTCAGTTACAATTACCTTCCTGTTGGCCAGCAGCTCAGATAATTGCTTTGCAATGTGTGTGAGAACCTCATAAATTAAACCAAGAAACAGAGGGGCCAGGTCTGGGCTGAAGGGAAGTGTCAAGTGGAGGAGGCAGTGATGCAAGTCTACCTTTGAAGTCACTTTGTTTGTGAAAAGTCTGCTGTGCTCTCTTAAGGAAACTCCACTGGAATGAGGTTTCTGTGCATGTGGGGTTTAGGGCTATTGTTTTTGGCTCTGACTTTCACCTCAAGCCCTAGCTAAGACATGTATAAATCCCATAACAACAGCCTGACATGAAATTGCTCACCCTCTCATTGCATCAGGGGACTTTTACTCAGGCGGATTTTGAATGCCTCATTGTTTAATAGGACAGGAAGTTTACTCTCAATGTAAATGAGGAATCCTTTTTCTCCCCACCTTACCTCCTTGGAAGATTGTTACAGAGGCCTGCCTTGTTGGCCCTAGTCTAGCTTCTGGTCTAGCTCCTTCCATAAAAGCAGCTGCAGCTCACAGCAGCTGCCCAGTTTCTTTATTAGGGTAAGGCTTTTCTTAGGACCAAAGTTTTTGGGCAGGCTTTTCCCTAGAGGGAGTGCTGGGTGATGGGTTAAGTAAGGGCCACCCAGGGACAGGGTGGGGTTGGATCTGAAAAGGGTTGGATTTTCTCTTTTCAGTTTCTTCATTCTGATCTGGATCTAGGTTTTTTTTTTTTATCATAGAGAGGGAAGCCCCATCTCCAAATCTTATGATGCTTTTCTTCCTTGGGATATATCACAAGGAAAAAGTGGGTGACTAGCCCACATTTGTGGCATAAGGATAGGACTCTGAAGTCCAAATGTATCAGACTAACCAGCATCAGCAAGAAGATGCCTAATTCGAAACTGTGACCCTACCCTCTGTTAGAGCAAATCTCTGAGGACAGAAACTTCTAGAAAAATCCTTATGGGTCCCCCCACATCTCACACCGCACTCTGTAGGCAAACCCTTTTAAAAAAAGTACAAGTACAACCCTCTCAATCTTCTTCTGATGCACCCATCAGCGAGATTGGCTGAGAGAGCTTCAAAGGGAGAATAGTCTCAGGTACAACTACTTTAGTCAAAGGAAACCAATTGTGGACAACAACGAGGGAAATGACAGAGACACTCAGTAAGATAAGGAAGCCCTAGTTTATTTGGTTTGTATATCCAGAATCTTTTTTCCTACACATCTGAAAAGCAACCAATAATGAGTTAAAAAAAAAGAAAATCAAGTCAAGCACTGTGCATGTAGACCTAGAGATTAGTCTAAGGTTGAATTCCCATCAGCATTGCCTTCCACACACAGCTTCATCGACGATGATGAAGAGTCAAAGATGGGCTGGGCAGGTGGCTCAGTTCTGTAATCCCATCACTTTGGGAGGCTGAGGTGGGTGGATCACTTGAGGTCAGGAGTTCAAGATCAGCCTAGGCAACATGGTAAAACCTGTCTCTACTAAAAATATATTTAAAAAAAAAATTTAGCTGGGCATAGTGGTGCACACCGGCAATCCCAGCTACTCCAGAAGCTGAGGCAGGAGAATCGCTTGAACCCGGGAGGCGAAGGTTGCAGTGAGCTGAGACCGAGCCACTGCACTCCAGCCTGGGCGACAGAGCAAGGCTCTGTGTTAGAAAAGTAAAAAGAGTCAAGGATGATCCCTGATAGCAAATATGCTAAAGATTTATTTGTTTAAAATTGTAACGTTGACCAGAATTTTACACACGTGTATGTGTGTATATGCACCTAAGTGTGGGATTGTGATTTTATTTGCACCGGGTCAGGTATAACTAAGCAAGAAGTAGCAGCCTTGCTTATGGCCGGAGCTCTGTTCTCAGAGCTGCTTTCACATTACAGTCACCTGTAGAGATTCATCCACAACACACAGATACCTGAATGCCTGAGTGTCTCCCCCAGAGATTCGGATTTAACTGGGCTGGCCTGGGATCTGAGCACAGATCTTTTTTTTTAAAGCTCCCCAGCTGATTGTAATGGATGTCCAGGTCACCATCCACTGAACTAGGCCAGCCCCCTAATGCAGTCTCCCCCCTCCACTGCTCTGTATAATTGAGCCACATTTGCCAGCTCCTTGAACAATATCCTCTTACTTGGGCACTGGTGATTCTCTCATCTCCCTGGTCCTCATCCTAGCTTCACCCCACACTTCAGCATCTGGGATCTGGCCTCCCTGTGACTGTACCACAGCAAAAAAGTTCTTCCTAAAATGCTCTAATGTATAATTCACATTTTAAGTTACTTCCTACTCAATAAAAATGATTGTATTTATAAACATTCTGGTCATTGTCATGTAATGAGGTGAGAAAAAACCAAGCTGCATTCAGTGGCACGTGACTGCTTGGCTGGACCCTTCCTCAGTAAGTCTGTGTACCAGCTTCGTACAAGGCCGGTGTAAATCCATCCTGTTGAAGGCACAAATAACTGTGTATTGGGAACCCTCAGGAACATTTGGGGACTGGCACAGAGCTTAGCACACCACAGGTGCTCAGCAAACTTCTGATATAACAGAGAACATTGAGTCTGCAAATTCAGGGGGCTTCCCCAACCTAATTTCGTTCTGGAAATTCAAATGACTGGCCTAAGAAAAAGTTGTCCTGGTGATTACAAAACCGCCTCTCAGAGAACGCAGCAAGTGGCAGAACTAGCCAAAGAAATGCTGATGTGATCAGTAGATATGCACAAGCATACTATCCTTCCTGCCTCTCCCCCTTTCTAACTCCTCCCTGAGAACAACCTTTCACGTCATTGCAGAAATAAGGTGGAGGGGTTTCCTTTCCACCCCAAAAGCAATTTGGTTGATGGCGTTTTAAGCCAGGATCTCTCTGGGTAGAAATGATGTTCTGTGCTACTAATGCTAAATGGTGAACAAGGAGATTCTCTTTAGTTTTTTAGTCTGTGTAAGCACCTAAGTGCCCCAGATTTTCAACATTTTCTGTTTTGTCTTCTCTGGGTCCTATCTTAGCCATCTCGCCTCACTCTGAGCTTGCTTCTGGAAGGAGGAAACAGACGCCAACTAGTATCTGCCTGTTTATGGTGTTTTTCTGTTTTATACTCTTGAGTTAATATGTTCTGATAACTGGTTGGATGGACCTCTCCCAACCCCATCTCACCCTTCCTATTCAGGATTTTGTTATTTTCTCTCATTCATGAAATATGAATTTCTTCTTCTTTTTTCTTTCTTTTTTTTTATTAGTCTAAGGTTGAATTCCCATCACCATTGCTTTCCACACAGCTGCATCAGTGATGATGAAGAGTCAAGGATGGCCTGGGCACGTGGTTCATGCCTGTAATCTCAGCACTTTGGGAGGCTGAGGTGGGCTGGATCACTTGAGGCCAGGAGTTCGAGACCAACATGGCAAAACCCATCTCTACTAAAAATGAAAAAAAATTTTAGTCCAGTGGCATGACCTTGGCTCATGGCAACCTCTGCCTCTGGGTTCAAGTGATTCTCCTGCCTCAGCCTCCTTAGTAGCTGGAATTACAGGCGACTGCTACCACACCTAGCTAATTTTTATATTTTTAGTAGAGATGAGGTTTCACCATGTCAGCCAGGCTGGTCTCAAACTCCTGACTTCAAGTGATCCACCTGCCTAGGCCTCCCAAAGTGCTGGGATTACAGGTGTCAGCCACCATGCCAGTCATGAATTTTCTTTTAAAAAAAAGTCAGTGAATTTCACTGGGATTTTTATTGGAATCATAATGAATCAACAAACTAATTTGGGACTAAACAAATTTTCTAAATTGAATTTTCCCATGTAACAACACCTATCTTATTCAAATCTCTTTTAAAATTTGTAAGTAAAATTGTTAGTGTTCTTTATGAAGATCCCACACAGGTTTATTGCTATGTGATTTATGGCTTTGGGTGCTACTGTGAATAGGATATTGGAATTATGGTTCTCAATAGCTTACTGGTAAAGATGAATGCCTTGATTTTGGGGTGTTTATCTTGTGTCCAGCCATTTTTATAAATCATTTTATTAATTTCAGTAGTTTCTATCTGGTTTGTTTAAATTTTTTAAGGGTACAACCACAAGATTGCAAAGAATAATATTTTATATTGATCAAGGGGGGTAGTGGTCCAACATATTAGTGCCCTAGGACTGCTGTCATAAAGTACCACAAACTGAGTGGCTTAAAAACAACAGAAATGTATTCTTTTTTTTTTGAGACGGAGTCTGGCACTGTCGGCCAGGCTGGAGTGCAGTGGCATGATCTTGGCTCACTGCAACCTCTGCCTCCTGGGTTCAAGCGATTCTCCTGCCTCAGCCTCTCGAGTAGCTGGGACTACAGGTGCCCGCTACCATGCCCGGGTAATTTTTGTATTTTTAGTAGAGACGAGGTTTTACCACGTTGACCACGCTGATCTCGAACTCCTGACCTCAGGTGATCCGCCCACCTCGGCCTCCCAAAGTGCTGGGATTATAGGCGTGAGCCACCGCGCCTGGCCAGAAATGTATTATTTACAGTTCTGAAGGCTGGAAATCTGAAATCAAGATGTCAGCTGAGCTGACTCCTTCTAGAGGCTCTGAGGGAGAATCTGTTCCATGCCTCTCCTAGCTTCCAGTGGTCGCTGACAATCCTTGGTGATTCTTGGCACACAGGCCCATCACTCCAGTCTCTACCTCTGTCTTCACAAAGGTTTCTTCCTCATGTGTCCGTGTATCTCCAAATCCCTCTCTCCTCATATAGATATCAGTCATTGGACTTAGGGCCTACTCTCCTCCAGTATAACCTCATCTTGACTTGATTACATCTCCAAAGACCAGATTTCCAAATAAGTCATATTCACGGGTACAAGGAGTTAAGACAGATCTTCTTGGGGTACACAATCCTGCAACATCTAGTGTGCTTGTCTCTGACGAGGCTACATCTAGAAGTTATGGTCCAGCTCATGAACCATATTTGAACATATACATTGAAAAAAAGCATTTATCCTGATAAAGGTGGGCACACAGTGAAGAATCTTGCATCCTCGTGATATGAGAAATGCTATGGGAACTATGTTCAGCTTGGATCTAGGCCTTTGGAAGAGTATAATGTCCATCTTCACATGCATATGGGGCTTTCATGGTACACACAATCTGTATTGGAGGGAAGTAGATTTTGGCTTAATATAATTTTGGCTCAAGATCCAAAGGATCTTTGGATTAAGGCCATTTACTAAGGGCAGTGAACTTAAAGCAGTAGTAACTTACCTCATCCTTCGCTCATCTGACAAATATGTATGAGGCCTGTTACGCTCCAGGCAGCAGGCACTAGGCCAGATGTTAGGGCAATAACAGGCTTATGAGAGATACAGGCCTTGCCCTCAGGAAGCTTGCAGTCTAGCAGGCCCTGACAGGCTCCAGGCAGGCTGGGTTGGCGTGTTGGTCAAATTGTTTCTGAGATAAAGCATCATGGTCTTTATGGCCCTTGAGAGGCAATATGTAAATGAAAGTGGGGGTTTGGGGTGAGGAGTGGAAGTTGAGTGGAATGGATTTTTTTTTTTTTTTTTTTAATTTATCAGCTTACGTCAGAGGAATGGATTAAAAAAAAAAAAAAAAAAGATTGAAATGAACACAAGGGCTTCCCTGGCAGGCCACTTGCAAAAAAAGTCAGCTCCTTCACACCATCACGCATGTCCGACCCTCAGTGGAGAACTTTTATCTGCACAAGTCTCAGATTCTCCTCTCCTGCTTCCCATTACAGCCTTGTCAGCCCTACCCCACCCAGCCTGAGGAACGAAGCTCAACAAACAAAACAGTAACTGCTCGGGCCAGAGCCACCTCATTGGGAAAACAAGTCCCTCTCCCAAATCTCAGCAGACAAAATAGCCCGGGCCCTAGGTGTTTCCCCTTCTGCCCGGGACATGCAGCCAGGAAAGCAAAGCGAGAAGCTCTAAATCAAGTGTTTTCAGCCGAACCAGACCCAGGAGTGGAAGGGAGAGGCCTCCACTCTCAGCTGCTGCTCCTACTTAACGAGCCAAAACAAAGCCGGTGCCAAGGAAGTTAATCTGCCCTGAGATAGGGGAGAGCCACTCCCTGAGGTGGAGAAGGAGCATGGGCCCAGGGCACGGTCTGGCCTAGGAGGCTGGGCCTGCAGAGGTGCACATGGCCAAGATCAACCTTCCAGGTGAGAGGAGGTTCAGTCCTTCAGAAAAAGGAACCCCCTGTATGCTTGTTTGCTGCCTTTTGACCATGTGAGGAGAAAAATACATTATTTAAAAGATCTGTCAGCCTCACGCCTGTAATCCCAGCACTTTGGGAGGCAGAGGCGGGTGGATCACTTGAGGTCAGGAGTTTGAGACCAGCCTGGCCAACATGGCGAAACCCTGTATCTACAAAATATACAAAAATTAGCTGGGAGTGGCGGCACATGCCTGTAGTCCCAGCTACTCAGGAGGGTGAAGCATGAGAATCGCTTGAACCCAGGAGGCAGACAGGTTGCAGTGAGCCAAGATTGCACCACTGCACTCTAGCCGGGACAACAGAGCAAGACTCTGTCTCAAAAAAAAAAAAAAAGATCTGTCATTGGTGCTTGGAAATGTCTGGTCCTCAACACCAAGGAGGTCTCGAAAAACATCTGGAAGAGATCACGGGGTTCCTGCCGCCGCCATCCATCCTTCCCCTGCTTCTCTGCACATGTGCACATAGCCTCACCGAAGCACATATGGGCACAGTAGTGGACATACACCAGCACGCATACATTCACCCTTCCACACATGCATCCTCACACATGTATACGTGCATGTGTATACACACCCACATACATAAACACACTTCTATATGTGAGTGTGCACACAATCCACCTTCTCACACATTCTCAAAAGCACCCGTGTGCACACACATTCTCACACAAAACACACATGTTCTTCCTCACACATGACTATAAGTGCACGTGCATGCATCCTTATACACACATTCACAAACATAAACATGCACTCTGTATACACACGAAACTGCACCTTACATCTTCACACATGTCCATGCGTTTAGGTTAAGGTACACGTTTACCCTCACACACAAGCACACACATACGTGCATTTTCTTTTTTTTTTTTTTTTTTGAGACGGGGTCTTGCTCTGTCGCCCAGACTGGAGTGCAGTGGCACCATCTTGGCTCACTGCAAGCTCCACCTCCTTAGTTCATGCCATTTTCCTGCCTCAGCCTCCCGAGTAGCTGGGACCACAGGCGCCCACCACCATGCCTGGCTAATTTTTTGTATTTTTAGTAGAGATGGGGTTTCACCGTGTTAGCCAGGATGGTCTCGATCTCCTGACCTCGTGCTCCGCCCACCTCTGTCTCCCAAAGTGCTGGGATTACAGGCATGAGCCACTGTACCCGGCCACATATGTGCATTTTCACACATGCATATGTGTATATGCATTGTCATAGTGCCCTCACACACATGCACACATACAAGTGCATCCTCACACACATCCTCACACCTACATACCCCCCATGCCCTATTCTTGGCATTCATCCTCTCATGCACAAACCCCTTTTTAACTGATGCTTCTCCCAGAGATGATTTGACTGTCTCCTCCATGACAAGGCAAGGCCAGTGACTGGGCCTGGTTTCCATTTGGAGCTCGCAGCCTGGCATCCAGCTTGGCAGACAGATGGTAGCAAAGGCCCATAGCCCTAGGTCACCCACAGGCCCCAGAGGAGTGTTCCTGCCATCCATCCATCACCCAAGAGCCAGCACCCCGGAGTTGGATCAATGTGGTCCTCACAGTAGCTTGGTGACCATGAATAAATTACACAGCCTGAGTCTTAGTTTTTCATCCAAAAAAGGTGGCTAACACTTACTTCATGGAGTTGAGAAGGCTGAGATGACAGAGGTGAAGTGGCCACACATAGTAGGTGATCAGGAAAGAGCTCTTTCAGGTTGCTGCCCTGGGCCACCAGAACTCCCAGGCCACCATTCTCCAGGGCCCCAGGCACACTAGGGGTGGGAACTAATGAAATCCAAATGTGAAACTCTAGGCCTTTCATGTGGTTGCTGGTCAGAAGCACATTTGATAAGGTGTGCCGGCTGTCCTGGCCCTCCCTACATGAAGTCTGTCTAGCCAAGGCATTTCCAGGGATCTAATGAGAAGGGAACTGTGGTTGGGTGATTTCAAAGGTGATGGGAAAGACATTGTTTTTCATTTATAAAGCTGCCAGGGCCAGTTGGGGAAAAGCAGAGGAAAGGGAAACTACAGGAAAGTAGATCCAAAGAAACAGAACCTGAAAGAACTCCCCAGGCTGCTGCCTGGAACATCTGGAACTAAGCTAATGGGCATTGAGGGAGAGCAGCAGCCAAGCCATCTCTTGGCACAAGCTCTGAGAGCTGCCTGAGGGAGCTGGAGCAGACGCCGTGGGACTTTTCCCCTGAGTTATTGTAGCTTCCTCCTGGAGCTGGCCCGGGATGGCGGCTCAAACATGGAAACGTGGTCTGAATCCTCTTCCCAGCAAGCGCTGCTGGGCCTCAGTTTCTCTCTGTGAGGCGGGCAGTTGAGTGAAATGAAATTATAATATTTAATTATAATATTGCGAGTGTCAGACACTGTGCCGAGTTCTGCACGTGGATCCTCTTAATCCTTAAAATAACTCCAGAGGTGGCAATGATTGCACCCACTTTACAAATAGGATAACTGCTCAGAGAGGGTGTGTGTGTTACCTAAGGTCACGGAGCCAGCAAGGGCACCGGCCCCTTTGGTGGCCAGGTGAGAATTTGAACCCAGAGCCCCTGACTTCCTAACCACAGCGCTCTCCTGCTGAGCAGGGACAAATACTCCTCTTCCCAGCTCTCCCTGCAGAGGCAGGAAGCCACAATACCCTGGGACCGGAAACTGCTGCCTGGATGACCTGTCAGCTGCCTGGTTTCGCAGACGGGGAAAGTGAGAACCAGAGAAGGCCAGTGACTGGCCCAAGGTCACGTTGTATCCCATATCCTCCTCTCATTCCCGGACGTCCAGCTCTCCAACAGCCCCAGCACAGAGCTGGGGAAAAATCTTCAGAGACATCCCCTTGGGAAGACAGCTGGAAGGCAGGGCTGAGCCGGGGGCATTTGTGACCCAGCGATGAGGTGATGAGGTGCTGACGAAAGTACCGTATTTCCCCCTTTTGAGAAATGCTTTGGCATCAGACGAGTCTTGGGGGAGGGAGGAGAGGAATTTGGCAGGGATCTGGTTATAAGCCATCTGGAGGGCGGCGTGAGGACCGGAAAAGCCGCTGCCCGTTCTGTTTGGTCTCATCCCCTAAATGAGGTCACTGAATGTGCACGGGAGGCTCAGCACTGCCCCACTCCAGCCTGATGGAGAAATCCTACCCGAAATCCCAAAGTAGGGCAGAGACATTCCCGCCAGATACTTTTGCAGCCTTTGTCCTATGGGATGGAGCAAGGGATGATGACATACTCGCCTGCCCACCCGGAAGTGAGTCTCAGGTCATTGCATCAGAAGGGTGACATCCTAACACAAGTCATTGCTAAGCAACTGCCACGTGCTTAGTATTCACATTTTCTTGCTTCATTCTCACCACTACACTACACAGAAGCCATTATTCCCACCCCCCACCCCCATTTACAGATGAGGACACTGAGACCCAGAGAGTTTTTTTGTTTTGTTTTGTTTTGTTTTGTTTTCTGAGGTAGAGTCTTGCTCTGTCACCCAGGATGGAGTGCAGTGGCACGATCTTGGCTCACTGCAACCTCCGCCTCCCGGGTTCAAGAGATTCCCTTGCCTCAGCCTCCCGAGTAGCTGGGACTACAGGCACCTGCCACCACACCCAGCTAATTTTTGTATTTTTAGTAGAGATGGGGTTTCGCCATGTTGGCCAGGCTGGTCTAGAACTCCTGACCTCGTGATCCACCTGCCTCATCCTCCCAAAGTGCTGGGATTACAGGTGTGAGCCACCGCGCCTGACCTGTTTTATTTTTTGTTTGTTTGTTTTGTTTTGTTTTCAGAGATAGGGTCTGGCTCTATTGCCCAGGTTAGAGTGCAGTGGTACGACCATAGCTCACTTTGGCCTCAAACTCCTGGGCTCAAGCAATCCTCTCGCCTCAGCCTACCAGGAGCTGGAACTACAAATGCGTGCCACCATGCCGAGTTAATATTTTTCCTTTTTGGATAAATGAAGTCTCACTATGTTGCCCAGGTTGGTCTCAAACTCCTGGGCTCAAGTGATCCTCCTGCAGTGCTAGGATTAACAAGCGTGAGCCACTGTGCCCGGCCAACCCCAGAGAGTCCTGATCAGGTTACAAAGGCTCTGACCAAGGAGCCAGAACTCAAATCCAGGTATGTGAGATCCGAGCCCAGGCTTCCACCAGGGCCGCTGTGCTGCAACTGCCACCACTTCCTGGCACCTCAAGTGACACCCAAGCATCATTCAAGAGGAAATGGCCTGTATCCTGGCAATCCCCCACGCCTCACTTTCTTCTCTGAATTAGGGACTTCGGCAGAGACAGAGCCCCAGCAGCCTCCACCCGTCCCCTCGTGTCGGCCTTGCTCACCCACGGATGAGTCAGTCGGAATGTTTGGACATCCCAGCTCAGCGGCTGTGGTACCAGGAGCTGTCAGGAGGCGGGAATGCTGAGAATGTGGCTCACTGTGCTCCCGCCCGCCCAGCCTGAATCCGCAGAGAGGTTTGGAAGGTGAATGACACAATGTTTGTCAAGGGTTTGGGACGACAGGTGCATGTGAAGATGAGGACAAAGACTGATTCTTTTCTTGGGACTGCCAGCACAGTTTCGCATCCCTCCCACACATGTCCGCATTCCAGGCCCAGACGCTCCATGCCCTGGGCTCCTATGAAGGGCAAGAAACCACTGATTAGGAAGCAAGAAGAAGAAAAAAAAATGTCTCAGGCTCTTAAAAGAGTGTTAGACCTCTTTGCCCAAATGCCATCCTAAAACACAACTTTTTTTTTTTTTTCTTTTAGAGACAGGGTCTTGTTCTGTCACCCAGGTTGGAGTGCAGTGGCGTGATCACAGCTCACTGTAGCCTCCAACTCCCGGACTCAAGTGATCCTCCCGTCTCAGCCTCCCAAAGCACTGGGATTATAGGCGTGAGCCACTGCCCCGGGCCCTGAAACACGGCTTTGATTCTGTCTCTCTCCTGCTCAGATGTCTTTGTGCAGGCCACACAAACTTTTCCGGTGTCTTCTCTGTGCAGAGCTCCGTCTGGGCACTGAGTAGAGAGTAGTGAAGAGGACAGTGATAGTCGTTCCCCAGGGAGCTTCCCTTCTGGAAAGGGGTTCAGATAATTAAAAAGTGAGTGTGCTCACGCCTGTCATACCAGCACTTTGGGAGGCCAAGGCGGGTGAATCACAAGGTCAGGAGTTTGAGACCAGCCTGGCCAATGTGGTGAAACCTCGTCTTTACTAAAAATACAAAAATTAGCCAGGCATGGTGGTAAGCACCTGTAGTCTCAGCTACTCAGGAGGCTGAGACAGGAGAATCACTTGAACCTGAGAGGCGGAGGTTGCAGTGAGCCGAGATTGCGCCATTGCACTCCAGCCTGGACGACAGAGTGACACTCCATCTCAACAACAACAAAAAAAGTGAGTGTGTGATTACAGATAAGCAGTGTGGGGGAGGAAACAAACCCGGTCTATGATGGAAATTAGGGGAATGGAGTTCCTTTAAAATGAAATCAAACTCTGAGAGCCGCGTGCTGCCTAAACGTGTCACCTTACTGTGCACTGAACACACCATATTTTTCTGCCTCACTGCCTCAGTTCCTGTAATCTCCCCATCCGGGTTCCTTTTTCCTCCCACCTTTCCAGGGCCTGTGCTGCCCACCCCACCATCCAGAAACTTCCTTGCCCACTTAGGGCTCTGCCCTGTGGATATAAAGTCACCTTCTCATCTCTCTCCCTTCCTGTGGGAAGCATAGTTATCTTATGCACCAAGGCTGCATGAGAATTCCCTCTGACACAAGTGCCCCAGAATCTTTTATTTTGGTGCCAGGCACTGGGGAGATCCAAAATAAATAGTTCTTTAGCAAATGGGTATCCCCAGACTCTGGCTGACTGTGGAAGATCTGGAGAATGTGGGGTTCTGAGCAAAGAAAGAGTGTTTAGGAAATGCTCAGTGTAGGAGCTAGCCTGGACCGTGTGGATTCAGGAGGTCCACATCACATGCACGCCGTTCAGGAAGGAGGAAGGGCTGAGGGTAGGAACTGTTTGATCAGCCCCTCTTCCGGAAGCTCAGGCCCACAGATGTTGCCTTGATTACCTATCAAAATGAGCAAATGCCAGAATTCACCCAAGGCCTTGCTGACGCAGGGCACTGGAGAGAGAAAAACCACTGGGCTGATTATCTTGGCTTTATCCACCACATCTGTTTCAGCTCAGCATCTCTGCTTGTCATCTTTAAAGAGATGGCTGCAGCGTTACAGAATCTTAGAGCTGGAAATGGCCTCGGAAGTCCTCACATCTCTCCACCTCCTTTTGCAGATAAGGGTCATGTCGCTCAGAGACTGTGACTCACCCCCGGCCACGTGGCCGGTAGGAGGCCCAGCTGGGCCCGGAAAGGGGACCGTGGCTCTCAGCTCCCGGGCCGGAGCCTTTCCCGGTTTTCCAAGCTTCCTCTTGGATCACACCAAGTCATTTCCCCATTCGCCTCCGTTAGGCCTCACGAGTGAGAGAAGCTAGCCATGGTCCTTTCTCTCCCACTTCCCTCACTGCCCACCGCCCCACAAAAAGAGAGAGGTTCTCTTCCAGAATCAAACAGCGATGTTTTTTTATCCTCATCCGATGTCCCGTACCCTCCAAGCTAGGCCTGTCTCCAGAAGCACAGGCGCCGACACTCACACAGTGACTGAAAGAATGTCATCCACCCTCCCATCAACTCTGGGAACCAAGAGACCATTTCTCAGCCACTGCACATGCCGAGGAGTCAGAGGGACTCGATTCTGCCCTGGCGTCACACTTTCCTTGGCCAAGGCCTCGTCAAGGCATCTCAACCCCATTTTTCTGAGCCCCCCTGTTGACTGTAACCTTCCGTGCAGGCTGGGTTAGCAGGCTCTCTGGAAGGTGCTTCATGTCCATTCTGGAAGGGAGAGATTATTATCCCCACCCCCTCCCACTTTTTAGAAACAGGTATAGAAATTGAGGCTCAGAGAGCTTAAGTTACCTGGCCATGGTCACCCAGCTAGTCAGTGGTAGAGTCAGAATTCAAACCCCCACAAGGCTTCCCATGTACCTCAAAGAAGCTAGAGGCAGCTCAAGATGTCCCTGCATGCACGCTCAGTAACAGCGCCCCAGTGGCCTGTCCGAGTGCCTGAATTCCCCTCATTGGAGTCATCTCTCAGTGACCCCAGCCTCAGGTGGCTAGCCATTCCTTCCTAATGGAAAAGACTGAGGATGGCAGGGCACGGTGGCTGATGTCTATAATCCCAGCACTTTGGGAGGCCACCTGAGGTCAGGAGTTCGAGACCAGTTTGGCTAATATGGTGAAACCCCGTCTTTACTAAAAATAAAAAAAATAGCTGGGTGTGGTGTTGGGCGCCTGTAGTCCCAGCTATTCAGGAGGCTGAGGTGGGAGAATAGTTGAACCCAGGAGGTGGAGGCTGCAGTGAGCCAAAATCACGCCACTGAACTCCAGCCTGGGTGACAGAAAAAGACTCCGTCTCAAAAACAAAAAAAGACTGAGGATAAGTGGGAGGGGAGGATATACAAGAAGACCCTTGGCAAAGATTTGATGATCACTGGAATGGTCTGAGGCTTGACAGCAAGGCCCAGAGAGTTTGGGAGGGCTCAGGGTTGACAGACGGAGAGGAGGAGGCAGAGGAGAGAGGTCTCCAAGGCAAAGCCTGGAGGTGGGTGGGGACAGGACATGAGGACTTCAGCAGGAAGGTAAAATGGTTGCGGAGGACAGCAGGTTCTTCAGCTTTGAGGAATCAAAGCCCTCAGGGGCTGGCTCTGGGCAGGGATTGGTTTTGGGGCGGAAGGTGGAAGGGCCGGCGTGACTGGGAGGCATTAGTCAGCAGCCGGGCTTTATGAAAGGAGGGATTGTCCGGAGCCTCCTTACTCACCGGGCCAACGGGGTTGTCCCTGGAGCCTGGGGAGCTGGGCTGTTATCAGAAGGGGACCGGGAATTCTGTGCCGCTCACTGCCTAGGTTGAATGGCTGGGGCCACAGGGGCCGAGCGTGGGGGCCCCGTCCAGCCTCAGTGGCTGTGACTCACAGCCCTCAGCTGAGTTTCTTCATTGTCCACTGTCCCTGGGACAGTGGGACCGGAGCCCTGGCAGGAGGCCTGACTCCCCACTCTTGTGATAGAGGAGACCCACGGCTGATTCACAGGAGCCTGCCCCGGCATCACCCCAGCTGACCCACTGATGCACCCCGTCTGAAATGCACAGAGTTGCAGGCATGCCTGGAAGACCCCGAGCATTCATCCATCTCTTCCTCCTTCAGTCATTCGCACAGTCATTCTTTTTATGGTTGCGTTTTTCCAATCTTTATGTTTTTTTCCCCAATGGCAAAAGTAATCTATTGAATATTAGATTCAAAAGGAATGAAATTCTGCTACATGCTCCAATGTGAGTGAACTTGAGGATATTATGTTAAGTGAAATAAGTCAGACACAAAAGGACAAATACTGTGTGATTGCACTTATATGAGTCAAATTTGTAGAGACAGAAAGTAGATTAAAGGTTGCCAGGAGCTGGGGAAGGGGAAAGGGAGAGTTAGTGTTTAGTGGGGACAGAGTTTCACTTGGGGAAGGTGGTGGTAGTGGTTGCAACGGTGGGAATGTACTTAATGCCACCAAACCATACACTTAAAAATGGTTCAAATGGAACATTTAATGTCATGCATATTTTACCGTAATAAAGAAAAACAAGCAAAAAGTGATCTGTTGTTCAAACAATATATAAAAGATAAAACATAAAAGTAGATGACTGGGTTCATAATTACCCTCATTTCTCGCCCTCTGTTACCAGTTTGGAATATCTGCTTTCAAACCTTTTAATGTCCCCATGCAATCGTGTATGTGTGGGCAAATATAGGCCCTGAGAGATGAAGGGAATGTGATCTCCAGGTGCCAGACACATGCTCCTCATCCCTGTCTCTTTGAAGGACAATGTCATGCCTGCATTCCCAGGTGCCCAGTGGCAAGGTCATGCAGGAACAATCACTGCCATCCAGCAATGTCTTAGAGGTGTTTGGCTCAGTGCTAAGGCCTTTCACATGCATGAGTGCAACCCTTACACCAGCGTTGTAAGGAAGGTACATTTTGATGCTCAGTTCAAAGTCCATTTCAAGGCCAGGTGCAGTGGCTCACCCCTGTAATCTCAGCACTTTGAGAGGCTGAGGCAGAAGGATTGCTTGAGCCCAGGAGTCCAAGACCAGCCTGGGCAACATAGTGAGACTCTGTCTCTAAAAAATTAAAAATTAGCAGGGCATGGTGGTGGTGTGCTTCTGTAGTCCCAGCTACTCAGGAGGCTGAGGTAGGAGGATCACCTGAGCCCAGGAGTTTGAGGCTGTTGTGAGCCATGATCTCACCACTGCACTCCAGCCCAGGCAACAGAGTGAGACCCTGTCTCAAAAACAAAAAACAGTCCAGGCTGAGCGCAGTGACTCACACCCTGTAATCCCAGCACTTTGGGAGGCCAAGGTGAGCGGACCACCTGAAGTCAGGAATTTGAGACCAGCCTGGCAAACATGGTGAAACCCCATCTCTACTAAAAATACGAAAATTAGCCAGGTGTGGTGGCACACACCTGTAATCCCAGCTACTCAGGAGGCTGAAGCAGGAGAATTGCTTGAACCCGGGAGGTGGAGGTTGCAGTGAGCCAAGATCGCACCACTGCACTCCAGCCTGGGCAACAGAGCGAGACTCCATCTAAAAAAAGAACAACAACAACAACAAAACCCCTAGTCCATATCGTAAATGAAGACTCCAAGAGGGCAAAGCAGGGATGACCCGTGAGATTGTCAGGATTTGCAGAGATGCCTCTGCCATCATGCGCCCCGATCCGCAGCAGAGGGAGGCACTTGCGCACTTTGTAGCAATCCCTTAATTTCTGGCTTCCTTGTTGACTGTACATTGCTAGGGAGAAGGCTTATGCCGTCTTGTCCCCCACTTGGTCCTCTGCAAGCCTCGAAACACAGTAGGTGTTCAACAAATATTTGTGGAGAGAATGCTTCTCATTCATTTCTCTATTTGATCTTCTCCCACACTCCTGTGAGGTAGCAAATTAGGAAATATGATTGCTGCTGCTGTTAGTCATCTGGATAGCAGGCGAGATGGGGTGACTTCCTCTGGGTCACACGGCCAGGGCCTGCTGAGCTGGTCTCAGGCTCCTGGCTCCCCTCCCAGGCCTTTCCAACCCTGTCATGAGGACCTTGGCTCCTGTGCTTGAAAAACAAAGATTTTAATTGGGAGGAGGAAGCCTTTGAGTCATTACCAGCGACAATAATAATAATTACAATCCTCCTCCTTGTAGCCTTTAACTCATATAATCCCCACTTCCATAGCACCAGTGAGGGAGGTGCTATTATTATCTCTAATAGATTGCTCTGCAACTAGACAGAAAGGTTGAGCAACTTCCTCAACATCACACAGCTACAAGCAACAAAGCCAAGATTCAGACCCCATCTGGTTCCAGAGCCCATAAACCGCAAGTTACAAATATTGTAATCCTAAGTGGCATCCTCCACCGGACCCAGACAGACTCACAGCGCGTGTGGGCTGAGTTTGGTGAGGGAGGGGCTGAATGGAACATCCATGTATTCTCTCTTGCCTTCATTCATCCACTCCCACTTAGTGAGCATTTGCTGAAACCCACCTGGGCGCCCTGCCAAGCGTCTGGCCCTAGGACAGAGTAAGAGCAGGATGGTGTCCTTTCTGCCCCCAGGGAGGCTTTGACCAGGTAGGAGAGGCAGACATCATTGTGCAATTAATTGTTTCATTAAAGCAAAGATGAGTGCCACTGGGGAGAAGGCATAAGGCTCTGTCTGCCTAAACCCAGGGTGAATAAGGCTGCCTCCAGAGCTGCCGTCTCAGTGGCAGCTTGCGGATGGCAGGAATCAGGGAGCTGAGGGTGGAGAGCGTTCCAAGTGCCTGGAATTCCACAGTCTGGGCAGAGGCTTGGATATGACTAGGATGGAAAGATGGCCGGTGTAGCCGGCACTGGTGAGAGAGGAGGAGAAGAGTGGGGATGGGGGTTCCAGGAGAGGTGGGCCAGCACTGTCCTGCCCTGTGTCTGAACCCTCTCAGTCAGAACTAAGGCTGCTACGAACATCTTCACTTTCACTATTATCCTTAAAGAGTAAACGGGAAGGCCAAGTTAGAAGTTCCCATTTCTGGGCTGGGCGCAGTGGCTCACGCCTGTAATCCCAGAACTTTGGGAGGCCGAGGTGGGCAGATCACGAGGTCAGGAGATCGATACCATCCTGGCTAACATGGTGAAACCCCGTCTCTACTAAAAGTACAAAAAAAAAAAAAAATTAGACAGGCATGGTGGCGGGCACCTGTAGTCCCAGCTACTCGGGAGGCTGAGGCAGGAGAATGGCGTGAACCCAGGAGGCAGAGTTTACAGTGAGCCGAGATCACACCACTGCACTCCAGCCTGGGTGACAGAGCGAGACTCCGTCTCAAAAACAAACAACAAAAAAGTTCCCATTTCTGGCCAAGTGCGAAGGCACATGCCTGTAATCCAGCACTTTAGAAGGCTGAGGCAGGAGAATTGCTTGAGTCCAGGAGTTCAAGACCAGCCTGGGCAGCATAGCAAAACCTCGTATCTACAGAAAAAAAAAAAAAAAAAAGATTTTATCCAGGTTTGGTAGCATGCATCTGTAGTCCCAGCTACTTGGGATGCTGAGGTGGGAGGATTACTTGAGCCTGGGAGGTAGAGGCTGAAGTAAGGCATAATTGTGCCACTGTATTCTAGCCTGGGCAACAGAGTGAGACCCCCATCTCAAAAAAAAAAAATAAGTTATCGTTTCTCCCCAGGTTGCTGGGCTTAGATGGGGCCTCCAGTAAGCATTTATCCACATGCTGCGTCTGTGCTGACGTTTGCATGTGACAACATGCTAACCGTAGTGTTTGACCCTCACAACCACCTGGAAGGAGGGAAGGAAAGCAGATGTCAGGGCCCTCTACAGAGGAGGAAACTGAGGCAGGAAAAGGCAGCATCTGAGCTCCCGGCCCTCCTTTCCTGGTGGCCTTTTCTCCACTGTAAGATGCATTCAATAGCACCTTAGTCTCTGGGTTGCAAGGTAACATGGAGAGGGTTACGTGATGTAATCCAGGTAAAGAGTTGAGCAGATAAAGGCTCAACATCAGCATTCAGTAAATGGCAGCTGTCGTCATTGTCATGGTAACCAGAGTTGTGATTCTTAGGATTCCCATACTCAGCTTCTCCCTGACCACCTGCCCTGCCATGAGCTGGGCACCGTGCCAGGAGCTGGGAAGCAGGGAGGTGTCGGAGGTATGCCCTGCTCTTAAGGAGCATACAGTCTAGCAGGGAGGTGGATAATTAGCAACCCAAGGCAGCCAGCAAAGCACCAAAGAAGAACCAGGGCTCAGGGAGTCTTTGGGGCAGGCATGGCAGGGGATGGAAAGCAGCTTGAACCACTGAGATGGGAATGTGAACGAGGACTCTGCAGAAACCTCAGACGGTTTGTGGTAGGTGTTCTCTGGGGCTGGAGCAGACGGGACTGAGGCTGGTGAGTCAGTGAACATCGCACTCAATGGAGTTTGAATTGTAGCTCCATCCCTCAGGATGAGCAGGTGGCCACCAGGGATCAGGGGTGAGACCCCGCTGCCTGGACGGTCATAATCGACGCTGTGGTAAAAAGCTCAAGGCTAAGCTGGGCACGATGGTTCACGCCTGTCATCCCAGCACTTTGGGAGGCTGAGGCAGGTGGATCACCTGAGGTCAGGAGTTCAAGACGAGCCTGGTCAACATCGTGAAACCCCGTCTCTACTAAAAATACAAAAATTAGCCAGGTGTGGTGGTACACACCTGTAATCCCAGCTTCTCTGGAGACTGAGACAGGAGAATCACTTGAACCCAAGAGGGGGAGGTTGCAGAGAGTCGAGATCATGCCACTGCACTCCAGCCTGGGCAACAAGAGTGAAACCCCATCTCAAAAAAACAAAAACAAAAACAAACCAAAAGGCTCCACCTTTCCATGAAGCTGTCAACCAGTGCAGCAGATCCTTCTTAACGATAGCATTTATTTGGAATTTTTTTCTAATTGCATATGTAAATTGTGCAGAATGCAGAAAGGTGGGACTCACCTGTGCATGCGTGTGTGCCTCTATGCACGCGCGCGCACACACACACACACACGGGGGGAAAAGCCAAGATCATTTATAGCTCACCACCCTGAGTAGCCCTGGTTAACCCCTCAGAGTACCTCCTTCCAGTCTTTCATTTATTCCCTGAAGGGGTCGATTGCAAGTGCTGTAAGAGGGGGAAACCCAGGGAGGTGATAGTGACCAGGGAAGTCGGGATGGCCTTGTGGAGAAGGTGAGATTCAGACTCAGTCTTAAAAGAGGGGCCAGTTTGAAAAGACCAAAGTAGAAGAAGAGGAATTCCACGCGAGGGGACCAGTACGGCTAAGGCACATGGCTGGGGAAATGAATGAGGAACGTGATCATTTATGGAGCACTTACCCACAGGCCAGCCTCTGATATGCAACACACGTGTTACCTGGCTGGGTGCGGAGGCTCGCTCCTGTAATCTCAGCACTTTGGGAGGCCGAAGCAGGAGGATCGCTTGAGTCCAGGAGTTCAAGACCAGCCTGGGCAATACAATACATCTTTGCAAAAAATTTTAAAAATTAGCCAGGTGTGGTGGCATGGGCCTGTAGTCCCAGCTACTCAGATGGCTGAGGTGGGAGGATCACCTGAGCCCAGGAGGTTGAGGCTGCAGTGAGCCATGATTGTGCCGCTGCACTCTAGCCTGGACAACAGAGTGAGACCCTGTTTCAAAAACCAAAAACCCAAAAACTCCATGTTACATGACTTGATCGGACAACCCATGGGGTGGAGACGAGAGTAGCCTCATTTCAGGGTGAGGAAACTAAGGCACCCACACCCCTTGGCCATTCTGTGGCTGTGGGTCAGAACCAGGACTGGCTCACACCCAAGTGAAGTGGGGACTGCCTAGAATGGGAACTGGTTATTGGGGATTGGGACCCGCTGAGTCCCAGTGGCCTGGGCCCTGGGAGTGCCTGTCCTTCTGAGGAAGGGGACGGAGCATCAGGAGCTAGGACAGTAAGGGAAGGGTGAAGGAGGAGGGCGTGAGGGGACATCATCTGCTCCCGTCGCGTGCCAAAGAGCCTTTATCGGGGCACTGCAGACCCTGCCAGTCGCCACTGCTCATCTGAAGCTGGGCTTCTCAGAGTATGGGCCTGCTGCCCTGGAGGCCAGAGATAAGGCAGCCCCAGTCACCGGCCTCTAACTGTTGGTGGCCAAGCAGAAGCCACACAAGGCTGATGGCCAGCTGGAAGGGAGGCCTCTCCAGCATCTTCTGCCCACCTCCCCTGGCCACTCTGGGTTGGGGAGGTAGGAGTGGAGGAAGGGCAGACTCAGGTAAGAAAAACAGCAATAAGAAAGATTTTTAAAATCCCACACATAGCCGGGCATGATGGCTCACGCCTGTAATCCCAGCACTTTGGGAAGCCAAGGCGGGTAGATCTCTTGAGGTCAGGAATCCAAGACCAGCCTGGCCAAAATGGTAAAACCCTGTCTCTACTAAAAATACAAAAAATTAACCGGACGTGGTGGTGAGCGCCTGCAATCCCAGCTGCTCGGGAGACTGAGGCAGGAGAATTGCTTGAATCTGGGAAGCAGAGGTTGCAGTGATCTGATATCATGCCACTGGACTCTAGCCTAGGTGACAGAGTGAGACTGTCTCAAAATAAAAATAAATAAAAATAAAATCCTGCACGTTTCTGCCATGCCTTTTGGTTCACGAAGCACTTTGACTCTTATTATCAGTGTGAAAAGGAAACGTGGGGCCCTCAGAGCCAGCCTGAGGTCCAGGCCTCACATCACCATTTTCTGGCTGTGTGACTGTGGGCAGGTGACCTCACCTCTCTGAGCCTCAATTTCCTCACCTGTAAAATGGCAACACCATCTCCCCTTTCCTGAGCTCAGTGTCCGGTCAGCCTGTGACCACCTTCCTCCTGGTCTTTTTCCGTCCCCACTGGCTTTCCCCTTTCTCCAGAGGGCACCACCTTTGCACTGCGCCACACAGCCAGGCCCTTGCTAGGCCAAGAGTTGAGTCAGACTTCAGTTCACCAACATGCTGCCGGGGTGGACGAGCCTGAACAGCCAGAGGAATCTTGTCCCGGCTCCCATACGGCAGCCAGTGCTTTGTCAGGCCCAGGGCGGGTGGGTGAGAGGGAGAGAGGGAGGGGAGGAGGGGAGCCCCCGACGGGAAGGCTCTGATTCTGCCAGTGAAGGTTTTTGTTCTCTGGAATGCCAGGCCAGGGCAGTCAGCTCTGCCAACAAGAAGACTGGCCTCCAACAATAATGTTTTTCCCTGGGTTTTCTAGAATGCATCAACTGCTTTCTAATTTGAACCATCAGGAGAAAGCTCATATGTGCTGAGTCTCAGAACAGTCGTATAAAGAAAACTGCTCCCCAGGCTTGACAAGAGCTGGCCTCCAAGGGGCTTTGGCCAAGGGGCCTGTGAACAGGAGGCTGGGAGTGTCTCCCTAGGTACCTTCCCATCCAGCCCAGGCCCTCGGTTGGTGTCCTCCCTGGGGCACGCCAGCCACTGTTCTCCTCCACCTACACCCAGGAGGCCAGTTGGGCACCAGAGCCCTGCAAGGCTCTCCGAGTGATCATTGTCACTGTTACTGAGGTTCACGTGGATGATCATGGGCTGCAGGCCAGCAACATGCTGAGTACTTCACATTCACATCCATCTACCAGGGTCCCACTCCACGGAAGACAGTGACAAGCACTGCAGGGAGGAAAGGACCTTGCCCAAAGTCCCCCAGCACTAAAGAGTGGGGCTTCCAGCCCCAGGTCTGCCTTGACAGTTCCACAGCCAGGCCTCACCCCTTACAAATAAAAGAAATAAGACTCACCACTTCTAGGCCAGGCACAGTGGCTCACACCTGTAATCCCAGCACTTTGGGAGGCTGAGGAGGATGGATCTCCTGAGGTCAGGAGTTCAAGACCAGCCTGGTCAACATGGTGAAATTTCGTCTCTACTGAAAATACAAAAATCAGCCAGAGGTGTGGTGGCACACCTCTGTAATCCCAGCTACTTGGGAGACTGAGGCAGGAGAATCGCTTGAAGCCGGGAGGCAGAGGTTGCAGTGAGGCAAGACTGCACCATTGCACTCTAGCCTGGGTGACAGAGAGAGACTCCATCTCAAAAAAATAAATAAATAAAAAGACTCACCACTTTATACCTACCAGCTGTGGCTAGAATCAAAGTCACAAAAGGCCAGGCATGGTAGTATACGTCTGTAATCTCAGCACTTTGAGAGGCTGAGGCAGGAGGATATCTTGAGGCCAGGAGTTCAAGACCAGCCTGGGCAACATAGCAAGACCCAGTCTCTAAAAAATAAAACATAAATAAAATAAATAAATAATAAAGTCACATAACGCAAGAGATAGGCAGGATGTGGAGAAACCAGAACCTCTGTCCACTGCTGGTGGGAATGTGGAATGGCACAGCCACTGCGTAACAGCCTGTGAGTTCCTCAAGCAATTAGACAGAGTTGCCACATGACCCAGCAACCTCACTCCTCCATATGCACCTGAGAAAGGAAAACGCAGGCACACACACAGACAGGAACACGAATGTTCACAGCAGCACTATTCATAACGGGCAAAATGTGGAAACAACCCCCATGGAAAAACAAAATGTAGAATATCCATACAGTGGAATGTTATCCAGCCGTAACATGGAATGAAGTCCCACCCATGCTACAACACGCGTGAACTTTGCAAACACTATGCAGGTGAAAGAAGCCAGTCCCCACAGGCCACATGTTGTAATTCCATGTAGACGTTCTGTGTGTGAAATATCTAGGATAGGAAAATTCATAAAAACAGAAACATCAGTGGTTGCTTGTGGTTGGGGGTGAGCTTGGGGGGGGGGTGATGAGCCAAGGGTATAGGGCTATCAGGGTTAGGTCTTTCTTCTTTTTCTTTTTCGTTCGAAGAGTGCTTGGTCGGGTTGTGAATTTTCTTTCTGTTTTTCTCTGTCTTCTTCCTTCACTGTTTATTTCTTTCTTTGCCTGTTATTTCTTTCTTTCTTTCTTTCTTCCTTTCTTCTTTCTTGTTCTTTGCGTTCCGTCCTTCCTTCCTTCTTTTCTTTTTTATTTTCTTTCGCTTCTCTTCCTCCCTCCCTTCCTCCCTGCCTTCCTTCCTTCCTTCCTCTGTGTCTCTCTCTCTGTTTCTCTCTCTCTCCCTCTCTCTCTCTTCCTTCCAGGGCCTTATTTTGTCACCCAGGCTGAGTGCAGTGGTGCAATCATAGCTTACTGCAGCCTCCAACTCCTAGCCTCAAGACATCCTCCCACCTCAGCCTCCTGAGTAGCTGGAGTCACAGGAACCCACCACTATGCCAGGCTAGTTTTTTTTTTTTTTCTTTTTGTAGAGATGGGGGTCTTGCTATGTTGCCCAGGCTGGTCTTGAACTCCTGGGCTAAAACAATCCTCTTCCTTAGCCTCCCAAAGTGTTGGGAGTACAGGCGTGAGCCACTGCACCTGGCCTAAGCTCTCTTTTTGCAGTGGTAACAATGTTCTAAAATTGACTGTGGTTGCACATATCAGTGAATACACTAAAAACCACTGAATTCTGCACTTTTAAATGGGTGAACTTTACAGTGTGTGAATTCTCTCTCAATAAAGCTGTTGAAAAAAGAAAAGGGTGAAGGTGCAGGCTTTGAGAAACTCACAGGTCGGGGAGGACAGAGAAGTAAACGATTCCTGTCATAATACAGCAGGCACAGGCAGGGCGTGGGGAGACGGCCTGGTGAGCATGGCTGGCTGAGGACAGGTGTCTGAGCTCAGGAGTGAAAATAAGTTTTCCTCAAAAGGCCATGTTAGTACAATGCTATGGGAAGAGAGGGGGACACCTCTCAGCCTAGGTAGTTTGGGTGAAAGGAGAGGCAATCCAGGAAGGCTTCCTGGAGCAGGTGCCATTGGGCTGAGTCCTGAAAAATGATTCAGGCAAGAAAGCAAGAGGCAGAAGAAGATGTCACAGGTGAAAAGGGTGGAAGCCTACTTAGGGAATGGGAGGATGTCTTGAGGCTAGGAGTTGGAGGCTGCAGTAAGCTATGATTGTACCACTGCACTCAGCCTGGGTGACAGAATAAGGCCCTGGAAGGAAGAAAGAGAGAGAGAGAGAGAAAGAGAGAGACAGAGACAGAGAGAGAGAGAGACAGAGACAGAGAGAGAAGAAAGGAGGGAAGGAAGGAAGAAAGGAGGGAGAGAAGGAAGGAAAGAAGGAAGGAAGGAAGGAAGGAAGGAAGGAAGGAAGGAAGGAAGGAAGGAAGGAAGGAAGGAAGGAAGGAAGGTAGGTGGGTGGAGGTGGAGGAGTGACGGAGGAGAATCCTGCCTGGTGTGGTGGGAAGGACAGTCCCCCCACATCTACCTCTACTCCCTATGTTTCTTCAAGCAAGCCCTTGCCCCTCTCTGGGTCTGGGTTCTAACAAAAGCCCTTCCATCTCTGAGGCTAAGAGTCTCTGGGGCTCAGGTTGGAGTGAGGAGGGCAAAATGGAGGGCGGATGGGGAATCAGGAGGAGGGGGCGTCGTCGGGTGTCAGGGCCTGGAGACAGAGGGACCGAGGCCTCTATGGCCTTGGTGGTCATAGAGCTGGACCTGCTGTCCAGGGGCCACGCCCCCGCTACCCCCAGGCCTCCCCGGGAAACACAAGTGCCTGGGGAAGAATCGAAACAGAAACACAGGTGTCTCTCCCTGGGCAGATTCCAAGAAAAAAAAAGAAAGTGGCCTCTAGAGAAGAGAACTTGTGAGCTTTGAAGGGAGGAAGGAAACCCAAGCCGCGAGAGGAAGCGAGAGAGGAGGGTAGGTGTGAGAGAGGAGCAGGTGCCCTGGGCGTGGGCCACACCGGCCATGGCCCATGGCCATGCCACCCGTCAGGCTTGCGGAACCCAACCGCAGGCAGCTTTGAAGGGGCACAAGAAGTGTGTGTGGAGGAGGAGCAGGCCCTGGTGACGGTCCCCAGTGGTGCCACCAGCCTCCTGTCTCCTCGGCCCTGATACTCTCTTGGCCTCCCTGAGTCGCCATGGCCCTGGCACTAATGGGTCCTGAATTTGGAGTCACGGGGTCTCCTTTTGGCTTTTTGGAGGGTTCAGCCTTTTGGCCCCACCACGTGTGATTTGCAGTCTCTGAGGCTCAGTTAGCTCATCTGTAAAATGGGGACTGCCAGTGCTGCTCTACCTCTGCTGTCAGGGAGCACAGGGTGTGCACTGGAGGAAGACAAAGCAATGTGCATGAAAACACCTGGCCACGCAGACCTAAGGGATGGCAGTACCGCGGGCATGATGATATTAACCTCTTGTATGGTGAGGATATCAACCTCTTGTGCAGTGTTTTCACCTTTCTGAAGCACCTTCTCATTACTTACCTCCTTGAGCCTCACAGCACTGAGTGCAAAAGGCCGGGTGGGTGTCCTTATAACCCATTTGACAGGAGATAAAACTGAGGCTTGGAGAAGCAGCATCACGGAGCAGGCAGGAGAACCACGGGGATGTTGGGCTCCTGGGGCCTGGGCATCACCACCCACCTCTTTGCTTTCCTCTGGCCCCGTTGACTCCCAAGCTGGGGTAATTGGGGTCCTTGTGCTTTTCACACAGGTGGAGACCAGTCTGACACCCCAAGCCAAACCTCCTGGGTCACATGGAGGGTGTTCAGGCTGGAGCAGGAAAGATTCACAAACACACCATCAAATATTTGAAAGCCTTTTAGGTAGAAGCTGAATTAGGCTAGTTCTGGGTGGCCCCAAGGGTAGAACAAGGACAAATGCCCTAGGAGGTTATAGGAACACAGAGAAGGGATTCAGTTCATTATGGAAAGGAGCATTCTGAATACACTGAGCCAGTTACAGATAGAATGCATTGCCTGCGGGGTGGTGAGCTCCCCATCACTGGGGGCATTCAAATGCAGGCCTGACAACCAGGTGGTAGAAGAGGTAGTGCAGAGGGGAGCAGATTCTATGAGGGAGGTTACCCTAGCACCGGGCTCCTCAACCTCAGCACGATCCACACTCTTGGAGGTGGGGACTGCCCTTGGCATTGTAGGATATTCAGCCGCATCCCTGCTGTCTACAGCCAGATGCCAGCAGCATCCCCAACTGTGACAGCCAAAAATGTTTCCAGACATTGTCAAGTGTGCCCTGGGGCAGAATCGCCCCCAGTTAAGAAGTTTTGGCTTAGACGACCTTTAAGACTCCCTGAGATCCTAGGATTCTGTCATTCTACACAAGGAACCACAAGAGTCACTCATTTTTTGAGCCCATGTGGCCTGTATGCTGCTAAGAGTCTTGGATGCATCGTGCCCTTTAATGTAGTAACTGCCTGGGTTGGCACCTCTTCTTACGTAACCCTCTCCCACTCCTTGGCCGGGTTTACTCCAACTCCTTACATTCCGGATGGTGTCCCTCCCACCCGCTGCAGGCCCTCCCTGCATCCTTCCCCCATCCATCCCATTCACACCTCTCTTTTATTATATTCCAGGACCCCTGTGCTCCCCTAAACAGCACCATGTCTAGGGTCTCCATGTCTGCCTTCCCACTGGATGCTGGGCTCCTGGAGGGCCCCTTGTCTCTTGTTCAACTCTGGATCCCCACACAGTAGGGATTCAACACGCATGTACTAAGGGACCAAGGCAGACACATCGGCTCAGGGGCATCAGTGAACTGGCCCTGGTCAGCCAGGGCTGCCTGACTCTGCAGCCCTCGCGTCCCCTGAATGCACCCCTGGGAAGCAGCCCACTGTCCAGCTCCTCCGTGCACAGGTCTCTAACCCAGAGGCCCACAGTGTCCACCGGAAGGACGAGGGGCAGGACGTGTGGGCAGGAGCCTCCCGTGTAGGAGGAAATGACCTGGATAATGAGGGTGACCACAGCCGCGTTCATCAAACCCCAGATACCCGAGCTGGTCTCTGTCTTCAAAGCCAGAAGGAGGACGCTTTAGGGGAAACAAGGGAAGTCCCACGGGGAAATGGTCAGGCAGAGGGCGTTCATGTTAACCGAATATTCTGATTAAGTGGGAGCCACAGCATGGGCTGGCAGGAAGCCCACTGCCCTTTGTGAGGCTGTCTTTGTGGGGTTTCTTTAGTAGACTGAGGAAGATTTGAACTATGTTGGCGGTTTCCAAGCTTTTTGGGTGTTTTTATTTTGGTTTTAGCAGAAGTCCTTGCTTCTTAAAGGAAAATCTTATGTAATATCACATATGTAAAACCCCATCCCAAGGCCGGGTGCAGTGGCTCACGCCTGTAATCCCAGCACTTTGGGAGGCCAGGGCAGGCAGATCACTTGAGTCCAAGAGTTCGAGACCAGCCATAGGCAGCATGGTGAGACTCCATCTCTACAAAAAAAGTAATACAAAAATTAGGGGGAGTGCAGTGGTGCGTGGCTGTAGTCCCAGCTACTCCGGAGGCTGAGGTGGGAGGATTGTTTGAGCCCAGGAGGCAGAGTTTGCAGTGAGCTGAGATTGTGGCACTGCACTCCAGCCTGGGTGAGAGAGCAATTCTCTGTCCCAAAGAACAACCGAAAAAACCCACCTCAGAGTGGGCCTGAGTCACCTCCCAGCCCCACAGAGCTTCTCAGAGCCCGGTTAGAAACTCCCAACGTTTCTCTGAGGTCCTCCTGGCTGCTGTGATCTGTGATTCTGGAACTGACCATACCTAATGGTGAGGAGCATCACAGGTTTACAGGATGTCCTCAGGGCCCTGCAAGGCTGGGGGTGAGAGCTGTGACTCGGGCTATCCTCGAACATGCTGAGATGGAAAATTCTGGTCATCCGAGTATTCTGTTTATTTCTGTGGGTCCGCTGGTAAACAGGAATTTACAGTACCCAGCAAAGATAAACTTATGGAACTCATTACCCCAGAAAGGGTTACAGACCAGGGACATGAGCACACCCGGTCAGACCCTGCGGTGTTTGGATGACAGAGCCCTGAATGGAGACATCCCAGGTCTGGTCCCAGACTGACAGCAGTGGCCACAGCCTCAGGAGAGCCACTGTCGCAAGGTCAGAGCTCTGAAAAGACTCACAAGCATTTTCTCATCGTTTTGAGGTTTACCATGCATTCCTTTCCTTTTTTTTACTGATTGAGGAACTGAGGCTCAGAGAGGTGGAGTCACTTGCAAGTGGCTGAAGCCGGAGTTCTCAGCTTCACTATCAGGGGCTCCCACGCCATCCACTGAGTAGCCAGGGCAAAGCTGGGCTTGCCCTTTTAACGTGGAAACTGGGGCTTTTCTATGGGAGCCCACCTTCCCGTGAACACACGTGGGTTGAGTGATTGCTCTTGAGTCAGGATTGAATTAGACACTGATAACAGAAAGATGGGCCAGGCATGGTGGCTCGAGACTATAACCCCCAGCCCTTGGAAGGCCAAGGTGAGAGGATCGCTTGAGACTAGGAGTTTGAGACCAGCCCAGGCAATGGAGTGAGACCCTGTCTCTAAAATAATTCGACAGGCATGTGGCACATGCCTGTAGTCCCAACTGCTGAGGAGGTTGAGATGGGAGGATTGCTTGAGCCCAGGAGTTTGAGATTACAGTGAGCTATGATCATTGTACCACTGCACTCCAGCCTGGTCGACAGAGCAAGACTCTATCTCAAAAAAAAAAAAAAAAGAAAAATGAATAAAGACATAGCACTAAGGACCAAGGGCCAAGAATTAACTCTACCAGGCAGCTGGAGACGGGGCAAATGGAGATTTGCTAAGAAGGAAGTACCTGGGCTGATCTGGAGGCTGAGTAGTCAAGTAACAGATGGAGGCAGCAGGGAACAGCATTTCCTCATAGGGAACAGCCTGAACTAAGGGGAAGAGGCATGAGGAAACATCCCAAAGGATTCCTCCAGCTAACTGCCAAGAGTACTGGTGGGTCATTACAGAATGATGAAGAAGGAAGGGCTGGTATCCCAGGATCAATATCCCAGAGAAGGAATAAGGGTTCTCCTTCCAGAGTCCGATTTCTAGGTTTTGGGAGACTTGAGGCTGGCCACGGGAAACGTTTCTGATATTTGTGAGAATCTCTGAATCAGTTCTTGTTGGAGCTGGCAGAGCCCTTTAGGGGTTGTATTAGTTTCCTGTGGTTGCCATAATAAATTACCACAAACTGGGTGGCTTGAAATAACAGACATTTATTCACTCACAGTTCTGGAGGCCAGAAGTCTGAAATCAAGGTGCCAGCAGGGCCGCACCCATCTCGAGGCTGCAGGGAAGAATCCTTGCCTGCTTCTTCTAGGTGGTTTCTGGAGGGTGGCTCCAGGTGCCCTGGAGCTTATGGCTGTCTCACTCCAGCCTCTGCCTCTGTCCTCACCTGGCCTTTTCCCCTGCATGCCTCAAGCCTCTCTCTCCCTTTCTCTTGTAAGGACACTTGTCATTGTCTTATAAGGACACTTCTGTGGGTTGAGGACCCACATAGATATTCCAGAATGATCTCATTGAGAGATCCTTAACTTACATCTACAAAGACCCTTTTTCCCAATGAGGTCACATTCACGGGTTCCAGGAGGTAGACGTATCTTGGAGGCTGGGGAGGGGGTACTGTTGAACCTACATGGGGATCAGCCATTCAACAACCTTATTTTGCAGCTGAGAATGCTGAGGCTCAGGTGGACAAAGGCTCTTGCCCAAAGCTAGCCAGTCAGTGACACAGGGATCCTCAGGAGCCCCAAGATTCTTGTGCCAACACCACCATTGCCATCAGAGCACAATACGTGCATTGTTTCATGCAGGCCAGACATTGTTCTGTGTCGAACCTCTCTCAGCTCACAGTAAGCCTGTTCCTCAGAGGTGGAAGACAGGCACAGAGAGCTCTAGGAACTTGCCCAAGGTCACACAGTCAATCTGTGGGTCTATGGTGTCCCCCTGGGAACCCCATGTGTCCAGAACAGCCTTGACACATAGGAGTCAGTATATGTTTGTGGGCACCAGCATGACTCTGAGGCCTCGGGGAGAAGAACGGAAGTCTGTGGTCCTGCTGGAGAGGTGGATACTCACAAGATCACTTCACAGGCTGTCGGGGAGAGGCCAGCCTGGGAGTGCCTGGGGACTTTTCCCAAGAAAGACACCTGAGTTGAGTCACATCTAAGGAAGAATAAAACCAGTGAGGGGGAATGCCTGGGATGGGAAGGACTTCCCAGGAAAGCTGGAATAAACGCAGCATCTCCCAGGGACACAATCGGTTCATTTTTGCTGGAGCAGAAAGCAGGAAGCCAGGGGAAAATGAGGCTGAGATTCAAACTTGGTCCTGAGGGTACGAGGGAGCCATGGTTGGTTTAAGCAGGAGTTACGTCAGCCGCTTTGTGTTTTAGAAAGATTGCTCCGGCCCCACCCTTGACTTGTGTCCTGGGCCAGGCCTGGGGAGGCCGGGGTGGGTAAGGCCTCTGCAGGGACCCCTCTGAGGGTGCCATGGGCCAAGTACCCAGAGTTTAGCTCCAACCCCTTGCTTGGCAGGTGTGGGATGAAGCTGCAATTTGGGGCAAGAGGAACAGTGCCTGGTCAATTTCCCTTCTGTTCCAGAACCCCAAGTCACAGGGGAGACGTGGAGGGATGGAGGAGAAAGGTCTGCAGTCACAATCTAGCCAGCGCCTGCCTTGGTGTGGGCTAGGCAGGTGGCAGCCTGTGAGAAAGCTACTGAAGATGTTAAAGGAGGCTGGGCGCAGTGGCTTATGCCTGTAATCCCAGCACTTTTAGAGGCCAAGACGAGTGGATCACTTGAGGCCAGGAGTTCGAGACCAACCTGGCCAACATGGTGAAATGCTGTTTCTGCTTAAAAAAAAAATACAAAAAATTGGCCTGGCATGATGGTGCATGCCTGTAGTCCCAGCTACTCGTGAGGCTGAGGCAAGAGAATCACTTGAATCTGGGAGGTGGAGGCTACCGTGAGCCAAGATAGCACCACTGCCCTCCAGTCTGGGAGACAGAGTGAGATTCTGTCTCATTAAAAAAAAAAAAAAAGAAAAGAAAAGAAAAGAAAAAAGATGTTAAAGGAGGTGGTTGGGTCAGCATTTCCCAGTGTCCATGGAATGTGGTCCTGAAAGGGCTGCTGGTAAAGAGTCCACAGACATGCTGCATACTCTGTCCCCACCTGACTGCCCTTAAGGCTCTAATAAGTCCTGCAACAAACACTTCTTCTCATTTTGTTTAACCTATTTCCCAAACTTTTTCGATGTAAAGTCAGGATTTTTCTTTGAATGCTGGTGCACTGCCTTGTGAACGGAGGGCAACACAACTCACTTTGGGCAATGCTAGCACAGGCCGGGAGTGAGGAGGCTTGGGTAGGGAGGCATGATCTTTGCGAGAGCACCCACCACTTCTCTGGGCCTCCATTTTCTCCTTGCTGCCTCCTATCCAATAGTTATCTTATGTGTTATAGTAACCACATAGCCTCTCTGTAGAAGGGATCTTGTGTTTCCGCCCTAGGGTTCAGTACTTGGCACAGAGCCAGATACTGAATGACTACTTGAATGAAAGTCTAAAATAAGAACTGCCCAGCCTGGGCAACATAGTGAGACCCCATCTCTACAAATTAAAAAAAAAAAAAAAATGGCTGTGTGGTAACCACCTGTGATCTCAGCTACCGGGGAGGCTAAGGCAGGAGGATTGCTTGAGCCTGGAAGATCAAGATTGCAGTGAGTTGTGACTGGGTGTGGTGGCTCACGCCTGTAGTCTCAGCACTTTGGGGGGGCGAAGTGGGCAAATCACTTGAGGTCAGGAGTTTGAGACCAGCCTGGCCAACATGGTGAAACCTCATCTCTACTAAAAATACAAAATTAGCTGGGTGTGGTGACACATGCCTGTAATCCCAGCTACTTGGGAGGCTGAGACAAGAGAACTGCTTGAACCTGGGAGGTGGAGGTTGCAGTGAGCCAAAATCGAGCCACTGCACTCCAGCCTGGGCGCCAGGAGCGAGAATCCATCTCAAAAAAAAAAAAAAAAAAAAAAAAAGGGAGAGAGAGAGAGACTGCAGTGAGCTGTGATGGCGCCACTGTATTCCAGCCTGGGCATCAGAGTGAGATCCTGCTCCAAAAAAACAAAACAAAACAAAACAAAATACAGAACTGCCTTTCCAGTAGAACTATTATGGAATGAAGTCAATGAATGCCGATGAGATGAGATGAGTTTTATGTTAGTAAACGCCAAAGCCCTATTCACCTGTAAGGGATGATTTTTTAAGTATGTGCTGTATTTCAAGGCGCCTTACTCCCCATGTTCCCCGGTGCCTAAAATTCCACCATTAGTCACTCGTTTGCCGTAGGGCACTGAAGGCCCCAATTAAAATGTAAATGTGTGACCTAGTGGTGTTTCCATGGAGCCACCGGCACCCCCGACAGGGCCTCATGCCATCATTGTTGGCAATTTGTTCACCAGATTATTCCAGCAGAAAATTTGCTGTCGATGAAGAGACTCATCTACAGAAAACCAGAGAACTCCTATGCAGAAGAGAGAATTTGGAGCAGGAAACGATGCTGCCTGGCATTCGGGGGGCCTCGGGGGCCATGCATTGACCGCTGTCACCCCACCACCCTCCACCACACAGGTCTGGGCCGTCACCTACCTCCAAGGGCACCCGGATCAGGGGCTTGGAGGGGCCCGTCAAAGCCGTTCCCTGAGGCTGGGAACAAGCCTCTGGCCCATTTTGCCAAGGGCAACTGGCCGTCCAGGGGGTCCGAGCTACACCCTGCAGGAAGCCCACACAGCACAGCCCTCCGGCTGGGGTCAGGTCCGCCTGGCCAGCTGTGGGTTCGGGACAGGATGCCCCTTCTGTGAACACAGGAAGGAAGGGAGGGTGCTGCTGACCATGGTCAGGACTGGTCCTTTCCTCCCTGCCCCTTTCCTCACCGCTTACCTCCCATGGTCCCACCCTCTTCCCCACCAGGTGGCAGCCCCTCCAAGGATCAGAGGGTGACATGGGAGTGACCTCTCCAAGGGGTCTTACTCTAAAGCGTTTGTGAGAAATGCAGTCTGTTGGCCAGAGCCAACCTGTTCCTGCCATAAGCAGCCCTGGAAGCCCTGAGGAGGCAGCAGCAGATGGGGAAACTGAGGCTCCTCCATCAGGTCTCTGCTCAAATGTCCCTTTCCCGCCCACCCATCTAAATCAGCCCCTCCCCAGGCTCTGGGATAGTGTCCTCTTCCAGGGCATTCTGTCACCCACTGATACTACCCTGTGTACATAAGGACTGAAACCTGCATCCAGCCGTCATCTAGAACATAGTAGGCGGTTCATAAATATTTGTGGAACAGGCCGGATGTGGTGCCTCATGCCTGTAATCCCAGCACTTTGGGAGGCCGAGGTGAGCGGATCATGAGGTCAAGAAATCGAGACCATCCCAGCCAACATGGTGAAACCCTGTCTTTACTAAAAATACAAAAATTAGCTGGGTGTGGTGGCCGGCACCTGTAGTCCCAGCTACTTGGGAGTCAGAGGCAGGAGAATCACTTGAACCCAGGAGGCAGAGGTTGCAATGAGCCAAGATCATGCCACTGCAGTCCCAGCCTGGTGACAGAGTGAGACTCCGCCTCAAAAAAAAAAAAGAAAGAAAGAAATATATATAAATATAATTTGTCAAACAAAAAAAGGAAGTAAGAACTGGGGAAAAGGCTGGGTGTGGTGGCTTACACCTGTAACCCCAGCACTTTGGGAGGCCAAGGTGGGCAGATCACTGGAGGCCAGGAGTTTGAGACCAGCCTGGCCAACATGGTGAAACCCCATGTCTACTAAAATACTAAAAATACAATAATAATAATAATAATAATAATAATAATAATAATCAGGCATGGTGGCGGACACCTGTAATCCCAGCTACTTAGGAGGCTGAGGCATGAGAATCGCTTGAACCCAGGAGGCAGAGGTTGCCGAGAGCCAAGATCGCACAGCTGCACTCCAGCCTGGGCGAGAGCAAGATTCCGTCTCAAAAAGAAAAAAAAAAAGAACTGCGGAAAAGACTGTCGGAGTCATTTGAAAGTCAGCAAAGGATTAGCTCAAGAACCCAGGCCCTGGAGGATTGCTTGAGCCCAGGAGGTCTAGGCTGCAGTAAGCTGTGATGATGCCACTGCACTTCAGCCTGGGCAACAGAGCAAGACCCAATCTCAAAAAAAAAGGAAAAAAAAAAGAAAGAACACAGGCCCCTGTATCCCGAGGCCAGGTCACTTGCAGGCTGTGTTCCTAAGATGACTCAGAGTGCCCACCTTCCTCTACACACCTCTCCTCTACCCACCACCCAAAAGAGGGGACACTTACTCCATGGGACCCAGATACACACCCCACCACGTTCAGGCAATTATTTCCAGACATAGACCAGGGCTCAGCAACCTTTGTCTGTAAAGGATTAGGTACTATTTTAGCCTTCATGGACCATCAAGGTCTCTGTCGTGACTACTTGATTCTATTATAATACACACCAAAAAAACTGAGACAATATGTAAACGAATGAGTGTGGCTGTGTTCCAATAAAGTTTTTTTTTACAAAAACAGGCAGCTGGATGGATTCAGCAAATCAAAATTCAGGACAGCCAGTTAAACTTGAACTTTAGTGTCCTGTATTTTATCTGCAACCCGAGCCTGGTGGGTAGCAGTGTGCAAATCCCTGGGCATAACTGGATTGGTGTGAACCTCGCAGTAATAGGAAAGAAAGCTGCCATTATGGAATGCTCTATAGTGCAGGAACACCGGGCTGGGTGCCTTCCTTGTATTAGCCCATCTGTCTTCCCAGCAGCCCTGTGAGATGAGACACAGGGTCTGCACTTTGCATATGAGGAAATGGGAACTCAGAGAAGAAAAGTCAGGAGTCCTGGTTCCCATAGCCGGTCAGGGACAGAACCAGGACCCACACCCAGGGCAGTCTGGCTCTAAAGCCTGCATCCTCTTACACCAGCCTCACTTCATGAAAACCAAGTCTCAGAGAGGTGAAGGGATATGTCCAGAGAGCACAGCAAGGGGGAGGCTGCCTAAGACCAGGAGGAAAGGCCTCCTAGCTTCCTACCCACTGAGCTATCCAGGGGCTGCCTAAAGCTTCTGTGTATGAACTTGCAGTTGTCATTGGCCTCTTGGGCTGTCACGTGAGTGTGCATAAGTGTGTTTGCAAGCATATATGCACACAAACAGGGGTCAGAGGCCGAGGAGCCCCACAGTCCGTTTCAAGAGAGCTGGCTCTTGTTCTTGTCTTCTTCTTCTTCTTCTTTTTTTGAGACAGTCTCGCTGTGTCACCAAGCTGGAGTGCAGTGATATGATCTCAGCTCACTGCAACCCCCGCCTCCTGGGTTCAAGCAATTCTCCTGTCTCAGCCTCCTGAGTAGCTGGGATTACAGGCGCGCATCACCACACCCAGCTAATTTTTATATTTTTAGTAGAGATGGGATATCACCATGTTGGCCAGGATGGTCTCTATCTCTTGACCTTGTGATCAGCCAGCCTTGGCTCCCAAAGTGCTGGGATTACAGATGTGAGCCACCATGCCCGGCTGTCTTCTTTATCACCATAATCAGAGAGCAGGTGAGATGCTGAGAGGTGGTAGGTTAATTGATGGATTCCTTTGACCAGAGCTTCTCAGCCTCGGCACAGCTGACATTTTGGGCAAAATGATTCTTGGCGGTGGAGGGGGCTGTCCTGTGCATTGAGGCATATTTAGCCGCACCCCTGGCCTCCACTCTCTAGATGCCAGCAGTACCTCACCGGTTATGCAAGACAACCAAAACTGTCTCCGGGCGTCGCAAAACGTCCACTGGAAGCAAGATCGCCTCTGACCGAGAACTGGTGATTTTGACTCCCTGAGGTTTGAATATCCTCAAGGGCTCACCAGGGAACCTGCACTCATCCTCTGCTCCAGAGGCCACGAACCTTCCCAGGCCTTTGGCAAAGACATTCTGGGCACCCAAAATGGTACCAGGCATTATCGGGAAACCCTAAAAAGCAGAAGGAAGGGTTAGTCTCAGCCAAGCCATGATAAAAATCTCTGTGGGCACAGGATGAACACCAGCTGATGCAGCCTGCTGTTCCGTAGACAGCAAACGATGCTCGAAGTCACAGGTCCCTGAACCTGCCTGTGCACCGGGTCACCCCAGGAGCTTGTTCTTTTCATGGACCCAAGTGGACTGTGGAGGGTGGTCCTAGAATCTGTCTTTTCCATGTTTCTTTCTTCCCCTGCTCAGCTGTGTTTCCCCCCAGCAGATGCTTGGGGCCAATTCCTGAAGACCCCTTGGAGGGAACCAAGTGGGGGCCCCAGAGTTGCCAGCAGGGGAGGTGGTTTGGAGAAAGGACTTGGGGTGCATGAATCCTGCCACGTGGGTGGCTGACTTCCTTGCGTCAGGCTGGTCTGGTGGAGACAATGACCTCACCTGCTTGGAAGAGCCCTTGGCGGCTGCTTGGATCTGGGGTCGGGGAGGGGTCCCGAGGGCCAGACAGAGAGGAGCTTGGGGGCTGAGTACACCTCCCCCCGGCCTGGCTGCAGCCCAACATGGCTGCCTGTGGTCTGGCCTGGGAGCAAGGGACAGACCTCCCCCATGGCTGGCACCCGCTCAGCGGCCTCTTCCAACCACGGTGGGGAAAGGGAGAGGGGCTGACGTGGGGCTGACCTCACGCCTGGCTCCCCCTCCTTCAGCGCCTCCCTTGGGGGGTTCCCTGCTGCTGGGAAGCTGGACCTCCTGTGGGGGAAATGGGGGAGGGGAGGCAAGCAGAGAATGTGGCAGGCTGAACTGAGTGGGGGACTCTGGGGGCTGGGGAGACAAAACACCCCCACACATCTCTGTACTTTCTCTGCAGCCTCCAAGAGATCTAGGATTCCCCTTACTCCATGTGGAAGGGCTTATGAGAGTTTTAGAGACGATCAAGATTGGACAGCCCTGGGGGCAGCGTAGGAGGAGGCAGACTGGTCACTGACATTCAGCCGCTGCCCGGTCTGCTTACCCAGCCTGGCGGGCATCATCACATCTGCTTCCTACAATGGCTATCATGTGACAGATGAGGAAACTGAGGCACAGAGAATTTCAGAAACTTGCCTAAGCTCCCACAGCTGGAAAAGATAAAGCCAGGATTCAAATCCAAGTGTGTCAGAGCCCTGGCCCTGTGCTGGGTGCTGCACACCAGCTCTCGTCTGATGAAATGAACAATGTCCTGAGAATCACAGTGAAATGCAGATTCCAAACCAGCAGTCTGAAGTTGGGCCAAGATTCCATATTTTGGCCAGGTGTGGTGGCTCGCGCCTGTTATCCCAGCACTTTGGGAGGTCAAGTTGGGAGGATCACTTGAGGCCAGGAATTTGAGAGCAGCCTGGGCAACATAGTGAGACCCCATCTCTACAAAAAATAAGTTAGCCAGGCTCAGTGGTGTGCACCTATAGTCCTAGGTACTAGGAAGGCTGAGGTGGGAAGATCACCTGAGCTCAGGTGTTCAAGGCTGCAGTGAGCTATAATTGTGTCACTGCACTCCAGCCTGGATGACAGAACGAGGCCTAGTCTCTAAAATAACAAAAAACAAAAAATGTTCTGCATCTCTAAGCTCCCAGAGGTGTAGACACAACTGTCCTGTGCTCCATTCATTTTACCTAGTGTAGCCTGGCATTGGCATTTAATAAATGGAAGCTGTTATTGCTATTACCTACATAAAGTATATATCATGTGTTCTGTGCATAGTAGGGGCCAATATAAACAGTAGGTCCTTATGAAACATGATTCTATAAAGGAAGAGTCTGGTGAATTCTAGAGCCCAGGAGAAACCTGCAATTAGCCGGGTAAAGTGGCTCACACCTATAATCCCAGCAGTTTCGGAGGCCAGGGGCAGGCGGATCACTTGAGGTCAGGAGTTTGAGACCAGCCTAGCCAACATGGCAAAACCCCCTCTTTACTAAAAATACAAAATTAGCCAAGGGTGGTGGTGCATGCCTGTAGTCCCAGTTACTTGGGAGGCTGAGGGAGGAGAATCACTTGAACCCAGGAGGTAGAGGTTGCAGTGAGCCGAGATCACGCCATTGCACTCCAGCCTGGGCGACACAGTGAGACCCTGTCTCCAAAAAAAAAGAAAAGAAAAAAGAAACCTGCAATTGAAGTTCAGATGGACTTAGGAGAGTCAAACCTGAAAGAGGCAAAGAGCACTTGATGGATGAGGTGACATTTGAACAGGCCCTTGAAGGATCAGAATTTTCTACATAGCAAAGGAGAAAGGGCAGTCTAAACAAAGGTTCTGTGACATTTAACAGACCTCCAAGCCACCACTATGGCCTAAGGGAAGCGGTTGTGAGGGAGGTGAGCCCAGAGGTTCCGTTGGACAGAACAAGCTACATGCTTTGTAAAATGGAAATGTCAGGCCCCTTGTTGAAAAACCATTAAGAATTCCTGCATGAGGGCCCTGGGCAGCTGCCCAGGCTGTGCACACGTGAAGTTAGCCTTGAAGTTGGGAACTAGGTCCACAAGGAGTTGGCCTTACCCAGTCAGCAGCTTGAGCAGGCATTTTAAAGGCTTTTGAAGTGAGGAGATGGTTCAGTCAGACTGGAAGGCTCGAGGCAGGGGGATGGGTCTGAAGGCTGTTGCAG
Source organism: Rhinopithecus roxellana (assembly GCF_007565055.1). NCBI lineage: Eukaryota > Metazoa > Chordata > Mammalia > Primates > Cercopithecidae > Rhinopithecus > Rhinopithecus roxellana. The sequence continues at coordinate 20,324,407 of NC_044561.1, read as the reverse complement.
CAGCGCAGGCCGAGTCCAGGACACAGAGGAGGGAATAGCCCAAGCCACATGGAGGCTGATTTGGACACATTTGGTGCAGGTAGCATATAGGTCTTGGAAAGATATGGGTGTGTTTGTGTCCCAAGGCTGCCTAACACATTACCACGAACCGAGTGGCTTAAAACAATAGACATTTATTCTCTCACTGTTCTGGAGGCCAGAAGTCAGAAATCAAAGGGTCAGTAGGGCCGTGCTCCCTCCAAGGCTCTGAGGGAGGAGCCTTCCCTGTCTCTTCCAGCTTTTGGTGGCCCTAAGCGTTCCTTGACTTGCTGCTGATCACTCCGATCTCAGCCTCTGTCTTCACATGACCTTCTCCTCTTCTCTCCTTTCTGTGTCTCTCATGACACTTGTCTTGCATTTAGGGCTCACCCAGAAATCCAGGATGATCTCACTTCAAGATCCTTAACTGAATTACATCTGCAAAGATTCTTTTTCCAAATAAGGTCACATTCTGGGGATTAGGACTCAGCTATATCTTTTCTGGGGGGTTACCATTCAACCCCCTTCAGTGGGAGGTGCAGGTGAGGCTCCTGTCTGAGATAGGGCAGGGAAAGCAGGGAGGGGAGGAGGCTGAGAGCTCTGGACCCACAGGCCGCCAGTGCCTGGGCCTTGCCTATGGCACGCTTCTCACCCATCTGCAAAGAACAGTCCTTCAGGGAAATGGGAGTGTGCCAGCTGGCTCGCTGGGAGGTGGGGCCTGAGTGAGTGGGCCAGGAAAGAGCCTGCTGACAGGTAGGGCCCATCCCGGCTTTGATTCATTGACCGTCTGGGCAGGAGCTGGACCGATCCGCTAGGAATTACAAAAATGCTTCGCACATATTTTCCTCTGGCTGGTGGTTTTTTGCTCGGTTTAACCCCTGCTGGGCCCCCAATCCCATTGCTTGTCTGTGTCTGCGGCTGTGGCTCTCTCTCTGCATCTCACCCACCCCCCAGCCCCAGACACTCTCTCTTCACATCCCCTCCCCTCTCCCCCAGTCATTGACTCTTGGCTGGAGTGGGCAGGGCTTGACCGCGTCCTCATAATTGAAATTTTTGGCTTCCAAAGCAGGGTGGTGCTTCCCCAAGTCAAAGGGACGGATTCAAGCTGAGGCCTCTCCTAGGGCAGGAGGAAGCTTGAGAAATGTCCTGGATGCCAAAGCCAATGACCAGGAAAAGACTTCTGCCTGGGTCCTAGAGGACCCAAGTGGCCTTGTAATGAAGCAGACTTAAGGCAACTGATCCCCAATTTCCTGCCCCAGTCATGTTGCCTTCCTTCCTGCCCCTGCCTCATGGCATTTGCAGACTCTTCCCAGAGGGAGGAAGTCCTTCATCAATAAAAAGTGTTTTAAACTACTGGAGTCAAGGCAGAAGCTTCTGAGGCACACTCAGTCCCTGTTCCACCTTCAAAAGTCCACCCTTAGTCAGGCTAAAGCCCCAGTTTGTGCCTGTATCCTCCTGGCCCTTGTAGGACCCCTTTCATTGGACTCTGTCTTAGTCCATTTCAGTTGCTGTAACAGAATATCACAGACTGGGTAATTTAAAGAAAAGAAGTTTATTTCACTCATGGTTTTGGAGGCTGGGAAGTGCAAAAACATGGCACCAGCATCTGGTGAGGAACTTTTTGCTGTGTCATGACGTGGCAGAAGACGTCACATGGTGAGAGCTGGTGTGTACATTAGGTCAGGTCTTTCTTCCTCTTCTTCTAGCCACCAGTCCGCATGATAAGGGCCCCCCACTGACGATCTTACCTAATCCCAATTACCTCCCAAAGGATCCACCACCAATCAACATATGGATTTGGGGATTGGGTTTCCAACACATGAAATTTGCTGGACACATTCAAATCATAGCAAACTTCATTGGATATTGGGCACCAGCTTTGGCAAAGATGGCTGCAGAAACAGCCCTCCAAAAATCCACATGCCTGTGCAGAAGGCTGTGGCTGGAGGAGAGGGCGTCACATCACCCCTGTCCCCCCATGAGTCTCTAGGGAGAAACTCCCTTTCGAAACCAGTCCCAGGACAGGCTCTGCTTTCCCTGAGACTCCTCTTTTTTGATTATGAGAATCACATAACAAGATCACATTTCCATTTTTCTTTCGGCTGCCAGGAATCTCAGAGCCAACTTTGAAGCTCAGCCATGCAATTATGTGGCCCCTTGTGACCTGAAACATTTATTTTCTTTCTTTCTGTGGTCTTAGTTTTCTCACTCTGTTTATATCCTCGCTCATCCTGATTCTCTATTTTATCAGCATTTTCATTAGGTACCTTCTGCTATAAGCTGCTTTACATGCTGTTTGGAATAAAGAGGACTGTAAATAGGGAAATAAATACATCGTGGTTCCATTATGATGTTAATATTTATTGCTGAAAATGTGATTGTTTAGCAAAATAAATGAATTCCCATCCTGCATTATCTTTGAATTTCGAATGGAGGTTACCCAGGAGACTCTCTTTCTTCTGCTAGTAACTCTTGAGCTCCTGTAGATCTAACGCCTGGTGCACAGAGGGCCTTGACCAGGTGAGTGGATGGTGTTGACCATAAAGATGAGGAAACATCAACAGCATCTCTCACAAGCTGAGTGATGTCAGGGTACCCTCTGCCTCCCTGGGCTTCAGTTCCCTTATGTGAAATAGAGGGAGTCACCCAGCCACAGCCTCACTGAGTAGTTGGGAGGATCTCGTGATGGGTGAGAAGATGCTTTGTGAACTGTAAGATGTAGGGCCTCATAGAGCCCATGGGCTTATGTATCCTGTGGGTAGCTGTTGGCAGTTGTTCTCTTGGGATCGGAGGAAGGGTGGTGCCATGTCCTGTTGAACTCCTGAGAGCCGGCTGGGCAAGAGGGCTGCCCCGCTGGCTCTACCACATGCCTGGGGTCAAGGGGCCTCTCTCTCAAGGCATCCTCTGGGCCCGAGACTCAAGTTACCATGAGGGGATCAGACAGCTACTAGGACATTTGTCTGCCAGGCTCGGCTCCTCCCCATCCACCTGGCCCCGACCTTGAACTCAGGGCTGTCAGAATCCTCCTTCCCACATTCACTGGGAGAGAGTGGCCCCTTCCCCTGCAAAGAGGGCACCAGGTGTCTGAGACGCATTCCGCTTGGACCATCTGCACCCTTGAAGGAGCGGAATTCACGAGGCATTTCTATTTCCCTACTTGTAATTCCTTCGGACAACCTTGCGAAGTAGATAAGATGGCATTCGTCACTGATGATTCTTGCAATTTTCAAGATAAGACAGCTGAGCTCACTAAAAGGGTCACAGGACTGCATCAGGGAGCACCAGGCCCAGGATCCTGGCTGGCCTCAGGGGCAGGGCCTTCCCAGCAAAGCAAACACCTCCCTTCTCCCACTTTTTCCCACAAAGTGATTGTTTTTGCCTCTCTTTTGGAGGGTGACCCAATAACCAATTAACAGTCCTTTGTTCTATTTGGCCAGGGCAGGGCCCTCTCCCAGACTGAGAGAGGCAGGGAGTACCCCCAGGCCCTGGCCCCCCCAGCCAGCCACCCAGGACATTGCTGTCATTCTCCACCTTTCTGTGTTTTGCCATTGGTTTTGTTTTCCTCTAGTTTCCTAGTAAAGGTTGCTTTTGAAAAGCTTCAACCTTGTCTCTCTGAGCAGAGGGGAGGGGTGTTTCCACCCCTGGGCGGCGGGGGAGGACATTGTGGGGTGTGGCCCAGGGCTTGAGCCAGCCTCCCGGAGACTGGGGTGGGAGACTTCAGGGGAAGACTCAGAAACAGCTGTGGGCCTGCCGGCCTCTCCCTCCCAAGCTACTGCCTTCCCGGCCCTTGGCCATTTGCACTTGGCGTGGGGGACTCCTGAGGAATGAGAGATGAAAGCACAGGGTGGCCTTTCTCAGACTTTAATGTGCACATGAGTCTCCTGGGATCTTGTTGATGTGCACATTCTGATTCTGCAGGTCTGGGGGTGAGGCCAAGATTCCGCACTGCTAATCAGCTTCCAGGTGAGGTGAAGGTTGCGCCATGTTGTTGAATGCAGTCCCTTCACGGCACAGAGAGGAGAGGGGAACATAGCCCGAGCCCCCTGCTGACTCCCAGAGCGAGGCTATCCCCAGCGTGGCCTCACCGCCCTCTATGTGCCTCATCCATCACATACATCCTCATTGTCCCTCCCAGCCTGTGAGCTTTTAGAAGGTATTGCAACCCGGCACAGGAGGTGACACTTACAAATATTCAAGCAAGTAGGTGACTCTCAGAAACATTGCCCAGACCCCCGAAATAAATCTCGACTCAGGGAGCCCCAGACCCAAACCCCAGAGCAAAGAGCAGGGAGACATTTGGGGCCGCTCCAGAGTCTCAGTGTCTGTGGCTTCCCAGTTCTGACCTTGAATTCCCCCAGGAAGGGATGGCAGAGGGCTGGGAAGAAGGTTGCAGTGGAAGGGGATTCGGTTCCCAAGTGGGCAGCGGGAAGAGGGACAGAATCAGGGCAGGCAGAGTCCTCCTTGGTTCTGGCCCCAGTGTGCCGTGTGATTCTGAGTAGGACCACCTGTCTCCTCCCGCTCTGGGGCCATTTGAGTTGTCCTGTTACGTCCCTCTGAATGGTCAACGGGTCATTCCTGGGCAACAGAGACCTTGGCAGCTGGTATCTTCCAGGTCCTCGAAGTCTCATGTAGGGGAAAGATTATGTGATCTGGAGGTGAAGGAGTGGCCCTAACTGGCCCTAAACACTTCGGGTGCCCCTGGGCACGTGGTTTCATGGCTCTGAGCCTCGATTTCCTCTTCTGGTATGTGGGGATGGCAACTCCTGGGGATCCCATGAGATTAAGCGAGGAGTTGGGGGGAACGAGCTGAGATATTACACGGCACTACTTCTTCTTCTTCTTCTTCTTCTTCTTCTTCTTCTTCTTCTTCTTCTTCTTCTTCTTCTTCTTCTTCTTCTTCTTCTTTTTTTTTGAGACAGGGTCTTCCTCTGTCACCCAGGCTGCAGTGCGGTGGCGCAATCATGGCTCATTGTAGCCTCAACCTCCTGAGATCAAGGGATCCTCCCACCTCAGCACCCCGAGTAGCTGGGACCACAGACGCATACCACAGCATCTGGCTAATGTTTGTATATTTTGTAGACAGGGTTTCACCATGTTGGCCAGGCTGATCTCGAAATCCTGGGCTCAAACGATCCACCTGCCTCAGACTCCCAAAGTACTGGGATTACAGGAGTGACCCACTGCGGCCGGCACCCCCTTTACCTCGGAACAATCCGTCTCTTTCCTTGGGGGCCCCCCATGATCTAGACACCACCCACCTTGTTCTGTCTTGGCCAAAATACCACCTAACTGCCCCCACCCATGCCGGGTGCCCCTCCCCCACCCTCCTCTGCTCTTCGCTGAGTCCTACTTGGGTGGTGCCCAGGACAGTGATAGTCCCAACCCTTCCAGCCCATCTCCCCACATCAGTACACTCCGGAGAGCCAACCAAGAGTAGATTCTTTATTCATTTATCTTTCTTTATTAAAAAAAAAAAGTATTCATTTGGTATAAAAAATAAATATTTTAAATATGACATTGAATAAATAAAAATAATCTGTCAGTATGAAACATCCCCACAGGGTACATTCATCAAAGAGGAATTTGTCACCCAAGGCCAAGTGCTTTACAGTGGAAAGGAAGGAGGGAAACCTCTAAGGCCGCACGGTGGGCCCACGGAGCTAGCATGTGGGCGGGACTGAAGGCTGGATGCCGGGATTGGGGTGAGGAACTAGAGATGATTCTAAGGCAGGAACATCTGTACCATCTGCAGGGAAACGCTACCTCCCCGGGTGCCAGAGCTCCAACCCCACACACTATGTCTACTCTGGAGAGCCGTCAAGGCAGAGCTGGACTGGCTGGGTCAGGGTGGAAGTGCCCCAAGTCAAGGACAAGGAGGACGATGGGGACGATGGGGAGGAGAGACAAGTAAACTAGCAGTGCTTTTTAAAAAAATGTTTAAATAATAAATAAGGGCCCAGAGCTGGAGACGTCTCTCTTGGTAAACTACAAAATGACTGTCCCTCTCTCTTCCTCTGGCCAGGCCCAGGTGTGATCCACACCAGCAGATAAAAAGGGAAGAGGAACTCAGCTCCTGGTCCAGCAGAGCTGTTTCACGCAAAGGCTCCGTGATTCAGTGATGCTGTGCAGAGTGGACGCCGAGCTGCCGGATGGGATCTGGAGGGAGCACTGAGGATGGGTGCCATGGGTCCGAGTCCAGGCTGGGCAGGAGAGCGACTCAGAGCCAGGGCCACCAGGGCCGCCAGGTGGTCCCAGCACAGAGCACCCAAGTCCACAGGGAGATGAGGTGATGGGCGAGTCAGCGGGGCTCACTGGGTGGAATCAGCAACTCTGGTTTCCAGGCAAGTTTGTCTTTCTTGAAGCCCATCTTGGGGGAGTGCAGCCCGCCCCAAGCTAAGCCGGATGGAGCAGGAAGGGGAAGGTGGCCCCTGCATCCTGGACAAGGGTGAGCGTGGCCAAAATCTCAACAGCCACATCCTCATCTTGCCGTTGGGATGGACAGATGGACAACTCCCGGCCGCACCCTCCACCCCAACCCCAGGCCTCAGGACCTGCCTGCACGCTGCCCATGCGCCATCCAGGTAAAGTGCTTAGAGAGCGACAGGGAAAGGTGCAAAGTGAGTGAAAAGTACCATAATTAGTACCATCATCTTGTCAGAGGAACTTGGAGGCCGGCAGCCCACTCAGGGTTTGAGAAGAAGCCAGAACACTGCTCTGAGCAGCTGCCCTGATTCGGCTGCCTCCCTCCCTCCCCTGCTCTCAGACTGGAGGGCGTTTCTCCACTCGCCTGGCCCCAGCACAAAGAAAGAGATCGGGTTCCCTGCCTGGGAGCCCAGACATGGGTGGGAGTGGGATGGGGGTGGGGCAGGAGGGCCCACAGCTTCCTGGTCTGAGTCCCAGGCGTCTGCAGCCTCCCTCTCCTCCTCTTGGGAGCAGTGGGCAGCTGATCCCCCCAGTCTCCCCCACCTTCCTGGGGTCTGGCCCAGCCAGGCCCCCCCACCCTCTATGGGTGTCTGGGCCACCGGAGGAGCTTCCCTGCTGTGTGGGAGCACGCTGGGTGCTGGGGCAGGATTGTTCCAGGGCACTATTTCAGAGGCAACATGGGGACACAGAAACAGGGACAGGGTAGGCCACAAGGACTGTCTTGCCCACTGCTCCAGGGGGCACAATTTCAACCAGGAGCAGTGCCCCTCGCAACACAATGCTGGGGCGCCCGAGAACAGTGTGAACCAGCCCCCGGGAACCAAGACGGAAAGGCACCCGGCCTCTCCACAAACTGGCCCAGCCCCTGCAGCCTGGACCCTGACACCCCAAAGCAAGTCACAGTAGGGGATGGGGGTGGAGCCAGGCCCCGCACTCCCACTCAGGCCTCCCCATTCTCTCAGATCCGACCCTTCTCTGAGCTTCACCCATAAGGCTTATTCCACTTGTAACATTGTCGACTTCCAGACCAGGCCCTGCTAAGCCCTGGCCTTGGCGCTTGTGTCTGGAGCCATCATCATATTTTGCTGAGTAGGGACCAAGGAAAGGGAATTAACTTTGCCACTGAAAGCACCAATAAGTTAATATAAATAGGATATCATAATAAATAGAAATCATTCCGGGTCAGACGCACGCTTGAAGCTCAGGGTTCCCTGAGACCCTGACCTCAAGTTCTGCTGTCCCTTTGCCCTGGGGACCAGAGAAGGCCTCTGGTCCCCCTCAAGTACCTCTGTGTGACCTCACAAGGCCTCCCAGGGCCTCAGATGTGAGCTGCTACTCTGAGCTACCCTAGCCCCTCCTTACAGACTCTTACCCAGAGGAAGACCCTGGGTCCTTCAGAACCTCTGCACCTGACTTAGCAACCTGCCCCTGCCCTACCCACCTCCACAAACCCCTGCTGCAGGTTCAGCCATCAGACCGTGGCCATCCCAGGCTGTAAGGAAGATCACGAGGAAGAGAAGGAAGAACCCACCAAAGCTTTCGGGGCCTCTCCTCCTCCCAGTGTCTTCCTTCCCAGACCTGAAGGTGGCTTCTTTGCCTCCCCAAGAGCCTGAATGCCAAGTGACCTCCTTCTGGAAACTTCTGCCTGACTGTTCCTATGCCCAAGTTCTCTGATCATCCTCAAAAGAAGACAGCCTCCCATCCCAAAGGCCCCTCTCTATCTTCCACTCATCAAACTTCTAGGGGACAAGGAGTCCTTTGGGACCCTAGCCCCTCTGGCCCACCTAAGTCCCAACCTAAGGGGCAGCAAAGGCACAGATGGTGATCATTTGCCAGGGGCTGGTCCACTCCCCAGGGCCCTGCTGTCTCACTGTGGTCAGGGCTGTTGTAGATGACTGTGTAGTTTGCCCACTGCACAAAGTGAGCAAGAAGCCAAAGGGACAAGTGGAGGCAGAAGTCCAGCCCACGCTCCCCAGTCCACAATCTCCCAGAGGAAGGGGCACCTTCTTCTAGCTCCCTCCCTATGGAAGTTTCCACTCTGCTCAGCTTCATCACAGCCCAGCCCAGAGTGGAGTGGACTGGCCAGGCACCTTCGGGGTCTGCCAGCAGCCCCCATTTGGGTTTAGCCATGCCCTGGGCCCCAGCCACTCTAGGACAGGCCCCCACATCTGGACCTCACTCCTGAGATCCTTCAGTTCACAGCACGCTTCAAGACCTCTTGCTAGAAGGCCTGGGCCAACACGGCGATGGTCTCCTTATACTTCCCCAGGAGTTGACAGCCCAGCTTCTTCTTCTGGAAGACGTCCTTACCCGAGGTGTCAGGGCCATAGGTCACGTCCACATGGCCCACGTGGTACTTGCTGCACAGGCGGCACAGCACGTTGCTAAGGAGGCCTCGCAGGATGTCAGCAGTGGCGTTGAGCTTGCTATGGAGGCTGAGGGCACTGGGGTTGAGGATCTTCTGGTCCCGGGTGATGTTGCCTAGGGAGGTGCCGAGGTACACGACTATGCGGTACAGATCCACCAGCTTGGCCTTCTCCGTGCCGTTGGCGTGGAAGGGTGGGAAGTCCGTCACGTTGGGGCCACACAGCTTGTCCAGGTTGTTGGGGAACGGCTCCCCCTGGGCTGTGTACTAAGGGGCAGAGGGCAGGTGACGTGGGAGTCAGGGGTCTGTGTCCCAGCCCTGCCGCCAACCCTTTGGGCAAGCTCTTGAGTCTCAGTTTCCCCATCTAGCGCATGAGAACCCAACTCCTTGCCCTGTAAGCATCTAGAATTGTCATGAGAGCCAAAAGTAATTGTAGTGTGAGTGTCCTTGGTAAAGATCAAAGCCTAAGCCATGCACGCAGTCATCATCATCATCATCACCACCCTAAGGGGGCAGAAGGGAAAACTCGGTGTCTAGCCCCAGCTGGGGCACCACACACAAGTACTTCCATCCCTGCATTCACGATGTTCCAGGGCGCCCCTCCACGCCCAGCACCCACAGCCCACTGCCTCTCAACCGCATCTCCCTGGTGCCTCACGCGCATTTCCCCTCCATCCCTCCCTCCCTGCAGCAGGACAATCACAAGACAAGAAGTGCCAGGCCCCCACCTTTGCACCTAGCTCTCCCTTTGCTCACTGGGCACCCTGAGGAAGCTTCCCTGGGAAGCGTGGGCAGGAAGTGGCAGGAGTCTGCGGGTGGTTTAATCAAGCCATTCTCTCCTTCCAGCCCCAAAAGGTGCCCTCAACCCAGATCAGGACACCCCCTAGTGATATTTACAAGCCCCCTCCCTGGCATCTCCTGTCAGTATCTCGGGGGTAACTTACATAGAGAATAAAGAGGGCATTGGCACTGCCATTGAGCTGTGCCAGTTGGCTCCTGATCTGGTTCATGAGGTTGTTGTGACATGGGTGGCGTATGGCACAGGTGGCGTTGACAGGGGTGATGGGGAGGGGGCTCCCTGCCCCATGTTTCCAGTGCAGAACCAGCAGCAGGGGCACAACTCCTGGGGACAGGCAGGAAGAAGCCATGAGTAGAAAGGCAGGGAAGGGTGGCCTGGGGTCATGGCACACCGGATGGGGGTCTGGCAAGGGTCGCATGGGAGAGGACTCCTGGTTCCTCCTCACCACCTGCAGCTGTCTTCCTGGGGCCTAGTCTTCACTCTGTCACTCCGTGTGTTTCTCTGCTGCCCTCTCTCTACCTTAGCTCTCCCTGCTCTCTTCTGGGATGACATTAAGACGAGGGCAAGACGCAAGCCATTTCCACCAGAAGGGTGCAGGGTCCAGGAGGGACTCCCAGCCATCCCACCCTTTCCCTCAGGAAGGCAAAGGCCCTAAGGCCCCCTGGCCCTCTGACTGGAAGGCACCAGGCCCCAGGCCCAGCAGGCGCCAGTAAGGAGATCCCTGCTTCCCACCTCCCAGGGTGGCCCAGGTTCCTCAGCAGCGCTTCCCACTCACTGGTCCATTGCAGCCCAAATCTCCCAAGTCAGGCACCCATGGGGACCACGGGGCATGGGGGAGTGGGGAGGAGTCCTCAGCTGATCCTCGTCTCCCTCCCAAACCTGCCACTTGATTCTGGCTCCCTGGCCAATTGCCCCCGATTCTGCCCCCGTCCCCATCATCCTCTATCTCTTCCTTCCCTAGTGTCCCCCATCTCACTCAGGTTCACCCCATTTCTGCCTGGCTGTCCCCACTCCCCATCCCCAAATCATCATTCAAAACTCCCTGCTCCCCCAGCTCTGGACAGCCCCTGACTCCATGTCTTCTCCCGATTCATCTGCTGTCCCTTGTCCCGGGGTTCCCCTCCCCCCTAACACACACACCGGCTCAGGGAGGGAAAGGAAATGGTGCACCAGGAGAGAGAAAAGGCAAAAGGTCACAGGCAGTCGGGTGGGCGGGGAGGAAGGAAAGTGAAAGGTGACAGGAAAGCTGGGAGCTGTCCCGACATGTCCTGGCTTGCCCCTCCCCCAGGGGGGCCTGTTCTCCCCATTCCCCCAAGCCCACTTAGACGCCTTTCCAGGGCTCCGCAGAAGGGCATCTGAAGGTGGTGGGGGCCGGGGTCAGCGGGTGAGTGAGGCTGGAGACCTCCCCCGGATCCCCCATGCTGGGACAGCGGGGACGAGGGCAGCCTCAAGTTCACTTCTCCTGGGTCCCCTGTTCGTCCCAGCATCCCCAGGCAGTGCTGAGGCCCCGGGGTGGCTGCGGGAGGGGGGCCACACCCCTATATCTCACCTAGCGCAGACCACACGCTTCCAGACACCAGCAGATGGAGGCGGCACCTGCTCCCGTCCCAGGCCGGAGTTTGCAAGCTGCTCGCCGCCCGCGCCCCTCCCTGGGAGCAGCCCGGGACCGCGGTTGGAAAGGAGAAAGCGGAAAGAAAGAAAGAAAAGAAAAAGAGAGAGGGAGAGTGAATCTGCGAAACAGCGCAGAGGGAAGAGCAGCCAGCGAGAGTGTTGGGAGCGAGGAGGAGGAGGAGGAGGAGAAGGCGAGGGGGAGGAAGAGGAGGAGGAGGAAGGCTCGGCGCCCCCTCCCTCGCCGCCAACCTGCCGCGGGGCGTGGGGTGCTTGGGACCATGTGCCCGCGCTCGCTCCGGGCCGCCACCCCGCGCCTCCGGTGGCTGCGCGGGCGCCCCAAGCGTCCGTGTGTCTGCGGCGGGTGGGCGTCCGGTTCGCGCTACCAAGCGCCCCAAGTTGCCGCCGCGCCCCGCAGCGGGGACGCGAAGCCGGCGCGGGGCGGGTGTATTTACCTGCCGCCAAGACCTTCATTATGGGCTGCACTTCAGAGGGCCTTGGAGGAAACCTCAGATGCCGGCAGTTTTCAGAGGTTCATGCTCAAATGGGGAATTTGCCTGATTTATATACTGGAGCCTGTGTTGTAAGACAGAAACAGCTATATTTAGCCGGGATCCCCAGTCCAGGAAGTTGTTTGAGGTGCATCATAGGAAATTATGAATGGAAGAAAGTGAGAGTGAAGGGGGGGGGACAAGTGAGGGGGGAGGGTGGGGAGAACAGACTTTTTCCCTCTTCTAAGAATTTGATTGATAAAATTATAATGAAGCCTTCGACAAAACGCCCTGCGGTTTTCCTGCCTGGTTTGTCCCAGGAGTTGTCTGAAGATGGGCATCGCCAGGAGGGGGCCCCTGGCCGAGTCAGCAGGGGTCCCAGCAGTGGGCGCCCCAGACGGTCCTGACTCACCTGGGTTTGGGGAGGTAGCGAGTCTGGACTAGCAGATGGAGACTGGTCTCTGTGCCCCCTGGTTGGGGGGCTTTAGGGGGGCAGTGGGAGGAGGAGGAGGGCTGGGGCTTGGCTGAGAAGGAGGCTCCAGGAGGAGGGGCCGGGGCCGGCGTGGACTTTAGACGGTCATAAAGTGGAACTGAACATGGGCGCTGGAAGCCACCCTAGAGGTAGCCTCCGCCAATCTGCCCATTGCCACTGGGCTCCAAGGGGCTCTGAGGGGAACGCATTGCCCAGGGCCCCAGAGGGTCAGGCCTCCAGACACCACCAGTGTGCTGGCCCTGCTGACCACTGTACCTGTGAGGCTGGGGAAGGAGCTCGGAAGACATGGGGGTAGGGGTGGCTGTGACTCAGTTCTGTCGGGACACTCTGGGAAGGTGCTTCTGGGAAGGGGGTCCAGCATTTCCATTCTGAAGTGGGACCGAGAGAGGCTTGGTGAAATCATACCCCAGTTTCCTCCTCAGGGTGCTGATTGATGGCTGGGGAAACAGAAGTGGCTGGTCCCTTCCAGACCTGCCTTGGAAGCCCCTTGGAGCTCAGCCTCAGAGAATGATGGAGGTCCCCAAAAAGTGCTTCTAGAGGGTCTTCTGAAGCCAGGCGATTTGTGAATGAGGAAGGGCAGGAAGGAGTAGTGGGGAGCAGGGCAAAATGAGCACAGGGACATCTCCAAGAAAGGCAACAGAAAAGTGAAAATAAATACACTCTACGAGATGCGGGCGCGCTGGCCAGACAGCATGCCGTCATCTGGGGCCATGCCGTCTCTAAAGCTGCCAGGGGACCCCCCCCAGTACCAGGAGAGGATTTAGTCCCCTGGGGCCCCTTCCCAGCCCTTCTGCCCGACCCTGACCTGAGATCAAGGTGTGCAAGTTGGTTTTCCAAGGCCAGGGAGCTCCTGCAGCCTTGCCCGGGTCCCCACCACCCCCTCGCCCATCCTCCATGCCCCCAGCTCCTGCCTCTTGCCACATCCCGGACCTGCCCAGCCACGCGTTCCTCCTTCATCGTGCCAGGACGAGCCCTGGTGCCTGCTGCCATTCCCCACCACACACACACCCTGCTTTATCTAGGCTCTTGCCCCCCCATTCTCTCCCAGCAGGGCCTCAGATGTGAGGTGATAAAACTGCCTATCCCAGCTAGCACTTCCCGAACTGGCTCTCCTTCCTCCTTCCTGCCTCCCACCCCACACCTTGTCTCTTCTTTAAGGGACCATGGAGGGTCCCACTTGGCACTTACTGCTCCTATACACTTGCTCTGGGGTCAACGTACACTACTAGGAGACCCACCTGCCCTGGCCTGGCTCAGGCAATCCCACATCCCAGGACACCCCAACTCAACCCTTCTTCTTACCCCTCCCCCAGCATCTCTTGCACAAGGACCTGACCACTCAGAGCACGTGAACTCTGGACCAGCTCCCAGCCCCATCCCACATCACCTAGACCCCTGTCACCTAACTCAGCCTGGCTTTCCTGACCTGGACCCCAAATCCACGTGACCAGGGGCTCACTGTGGCCTCCACCTATCAAACCCCCATCACCCGGCCTGAGTCTCTCATTAGGCTCAAGAGTTCTCCTGCAGCCACCCCTACATCCACCACCATGCTGCCCAGTGTCTCCCCTGCATCCTTCCAAGTGGACCCCCAAGTCTTGCATGCCTTCTGGCAAGCCAGATCCCACATCAGCCCTATAATCCACCCCTGATCGCTGTTTAATCTCAGCCCCACCCCACAGGAAACAGGAAGTGAGGACAGGGTCTAGAAGACACTGACACTAGGGCCACTTAACCCCAGCCCTGACTGAGGCCCCTCCAGTGCCTCAGTTTCCCCTCCTCTCACGGTACCTGACTTGGTTTGTGCTCCCCAAGTGCTCTGGGCCCCTCGGTGCCCCAGGCCCAGCCTCCCCCTCCTGTCCATGTTCAGGCACCACCTGCTCTGGGCCTCTGGAGGGAAGGCCGGGCAGGGTCTCGGAGCTGCAAGTCCGTGTGCCGCCTGCAACGTGGCTGCGGCCCCCAGGAATCAGCCGCCCAGGCTACGCTCCAGGCCCACTTTGGTCTCTGGGAGTTTGTTTTCTTCCCTCCCTCTCTATGCTGTGTGTGTGTTCCCCGCCCCCGGCCGGCTCCCTCATGGAAGGCACCCTCCCTTCTTGGCTGCTGGCTCCCAGGGTCACGACCCCAGGCCCCACCCTGGAGTGGCAGCCCCAGCCTGGCCCCTTCCAGCTGTGACTTCATCCACAGCCTGTCCTGCTCCTGCAGTTGGAGCCTGTTGGGGATTTGACCGGTCTCAGGGTGAGCGGGACAGTCCCAGCCACATGGGACCCCCTGACATTGAGCAGGAGTTACCAGGCCAGAACCTGGGAGTGCTGTCTCCAGGTGGCTGTGCCATCCAACTCATCACAGCTCTCCAGGAAGTGAGTGCACCCTCTAGCACGTTCAGCTACCCAGCTGCTTGTTTTCTGCTGATTTTTACCTGCCATCCACAAGTCTCTCCTGGAATATCACAGCTGCTTATTTTTCAGATGGGGAAACTGAGGCTCAGAGAGGTGAAGATACTATGTGTGGCTCACACAAAGAGTTAACAACAGAGCCAGGTCTGGAACCCCAGCTTCTGTCTTGCAGGCCACAGCAATCCCTGCAGCACCTCTTGCTCCCAGAGAGTGAAGGGCATGGCAGGTGTGTTCGGGTCACCTTCCTCCAGGAAGCTTCCCCTGCCTCCCACAGCCCGACCAGCTCACATCGGCCTTGTCCTACCCACTCTTGTTTCAAGTGGGGGCGAGTCTTATTCCTCAACCTTTGAGAGCTCAATGGGGTCTGAGACTCACTTGTACTCTTGACAGCACCTGGCTCAGGGTTATACCTTGACATGAATAGAGGTTAAGTATTTTTTGAGAAAGCATTTTACAGTTTCCAAAAACCGTCAGTGCCAAGTCTCTTACGGAAAGGAGACAAAGAGGTCTGAGGGTTTGAAGAATGGACTCTGGCCTCATTCAGAACCAGGTTGGAGGTTTGGCTCTGCCAGTTATGAGCTAAGGGACTTTGGGGAAGGCACTACCACCTCCTGGCCTCAGTTTCGTCAGCTATAAAATGGGAATAATGGTACCGCCATTGTGGGTTTTTCTCTGAGGGCTCAGGGCTCAGCATGGTTCTGGGCACCCGGCAAGCTGCCTCTCTGCATATCACCACCCACTGTGCTGACCTCCCTGTGAAGCAAGGGTTCTTGTCCCCATTTGACAGATGGGGACACTTGGGTCCATGCCAGGGTGCTGAGTGGGGAAGGCTGGGCAGGAGCAAGACCTCTCAAGCCTCTGCTGATGGTAAATCGAGGCAAGATACCCACGTAGCCTCCAGCTTCAAGGCTGCCCCAGAAAGATCAGACAGGTTGTGGAAGGGGGCTGGCAGGGCAGTGTGCTCACTCCCCTAGAGCCCCCTTCCTGGCCCCTCACCACCCCCACCCCAAGCCTGATCTGAGAACAGCAGCTGACCTGGCCTTACCGCCCCCAGAAGCTGATTCACCCCCAGGCCCCAACTGAGAAGGAAGGAGACAAACTCAGCTCTGAGGGGCTTGAATCACCAGCCGCCCCCTGCAAAGTCCCAGGGTGGGGGGGTGCGGGGGTGGGGTCAGCCCCCTGCCTGTCTGTCTCTTTCCTGGACCCCGGGGCTCTCAGGAGAGAGGGCAGCATGGCAGTGGCATGGGCAGGGGTGGGACGGGAGGTCCCCTCACAGTCAGGCATTCTGTGTGGGCAGCCAGCAGCGGTTACTCACCAGGTAAGCAGCTCTCCGGGCACTGGGGAATTCCCCAAGACCGGTGACCCAGAAACAGTGCTCCAGGCACCCCTGGCTGCCCAGTCTGTCCTCCCTCCTTCCTTCCCCAGCCCCTCTGGCCCTGGTACCTGGAAAATGAGCAGAGTCCTCAGGTGGGCCTAGGAAGGAAGCGGGGGTCCAGAGGGTGGGTCCCAGGCCCAGGGCTGGTGAGGGGTGGCCAGAGGAGATGGGGAAACTCAGGAATGCCTGGCACAGCCCAGCCAATTGAGCATCCTGGCCAAAAAGGCAAGAGCACCACACTCTTCAATGCTTGAGGAGTGACAGTGTAATGCCACCAGCGGACCGTGCCTCTACTGTTCTCACCCCAGTGGTGTGGGTTCAAATCCCTCCTGCCCCAACCACCAGCTATGTGGCCCGGGGCACCGCCCTTCCTCTCTCACAGCCTCAGTTTCCCCTCTGCAAATGAGGATGCTGTTGTAACAGCCTCGTGGGGCCATCACCGGGATGTTTCCTGGGAAATGTGGACAAACGCCTGACGCGTGGCAGCCATTCTAATAAGATCTGGCTATGGCCGAAGAAGGAGCTCAAACCCCAGACCGAGTCAGGGGCTTGGGTTAGGGCTGGGTCCCGTGGTCAGCGCAGTGGGGTCTGAGAGTCAGGGCAGGAGGTGGCTCCTGGGTCCTCTCAGTTAATGGAGTCTGGTGTGGGTTTTAGGAGAGTGGGTAGCATCTCAGAGCCTTGCGGGGGAAATAAGCAGTACTCCCCCCATCTCTGGGCCCTGGAGAGCCCAGCTGTCTTCTGGGGGCTCTTGAGGTCCAGATGCTGGGCCTATCGCCTGCCCCTTCTCACCCTTACCGGATCCAGTCTCTGGCAGCGACCAGCAGTATCCCCTCAGGGCCAAGGAGAAGCCAGAAGCCACCCTGGCCTTCTGCCAACTGCTCCCATCATCACCCTGACATTTCCCGACCGACTGTGTCAGGAATCAACCCCCTGGAGATGAATCAGAGTGACTGCATTTTTTTTCTTCATTTCTGATAGAAATTGCAAGGGAAGCAGCAGCCCCTGATCATTGGCAGGGCCAACCAGAGGCCTGGCTGTGGCGTTGCGTGGGGCCGGTCCCCCCCAGGGCTCTGTAGAATGGTTTGCTGTCTACCTCAGCCATCAGCATTTCATGAGCATGGCCTTTGAGACTCTGCAAGCACTTTTACCTCCCCCAGGCTCTCCCGGAATCTCGAACTAGCCTGAGACCATTGCAGGCAGACGTAGAGAGAGCAGTGTTTTCATACTGCGGGCCTCTGCCTCTTCGAGGGCCATGGATTCAATGAGAGGGTTGCCACCAACACTTTCAAAAAGGAAATGGAATAGCGAAATCACCTAGCATCGCCCAGAGCCAGGGCGAGGATTGCTCCATGAAACTTTTTTTTCCGGTTGCCTGTGTGTGTCTGTATCTGCATCCTCATCTGGTTGCAAGGTGCAATGTATTTCTTACTGTGGGTGGCAGTCAAAAACATTTGCAAGCCGCTGGTATCGATGTTGAAAGCCAGGCCCAGAGGGGCTGAGGAGTGACTTGCCCAAGGTCACTCAGCAGTGTCTCATGGGGCTCCTGACTTCCCTTCCAGCTCTGGAATGGGCCAGAGGTGCCGCAGGGTAGGATGGGGCGGGGCTGAGCAGGTGCTCAACGTGGGGAACCTGGCAGCACCCTGTGCCATGACAAAGGCCTCCCAGAGCCCAGCCGCTCACTGTCCACTCCCTTCCGCAGCCTCAGACCCCTGGGCTCTCTGCCCTGCCCCATCCCACCTGGGTGGAGCCCAGGACAGTCACAGGCCTTTCTTTCCTACTCCACCAGGGAGCCTTTCATCCTCACCGCAGGGTGCGGGAAGAGGAAGTGGCCACAGCCACCTTTCCAGGGCAGCCCGAGGCCAAGAGCCCCAGCCCGCAGTAGAGGGCGCACACTTGGGCTCCCTGTGGCCCTGGGACGTGGCTGAGTGTGTTTGCCTGTCTGTCTGAGTCTGAGTGGGCATTTACCTGAGCATGTGTGTGTAGTGAGTGCCTCTGTGTGCATGCCTGTGTCTGGTACCGTGTGTGCATGTGTGGTGTGTGCAAGTGTGTGGATCTGCTTGTACCTTTTGCTTTGTGTGTCTGAGAGAGAGCAGATGGTGCACATCTCTGGCTGCTCTTGTGAGTTCTCTGTGTGGTTGTGTGAGTGTGTCTGTGTGTGTGTTTGTGTGCGCACGTGCCCATGGGCATGAAGCCAGTGCGACTGTGTGTATGGCCTTGTGTCTGCCTGAGTTTGTGTGGGAATGTGGATCCCTGGGCACGAGGGCTAGGTGAGCAGGGAGGTCTAACCCTGGGCGTGCACACGTGCATTTCTGAGCCTCCAGGTCTGCGTGTGCCCCGGCGTGTGTCTCCAACAATCCCTGCTCCTCGCCCTCCAACCCCCGCCCCTGGGAACCATGTGGCAGCCTCACGTCACAGGGGCCACCAGCAGCTGGCTTCCTCCCTACCCCGCCCCAGCCCCTCCTCCCCACACCGCCCTGGCCACCCTGACTCTTGGCACAGGGACAAAGCTGATGTCAGAGGCGAGCTGACAGCTTTCTTCTCCCACTGGATTTTCCAAAAGAGAGACCACAGCGGCCCCTATTAAATAATTGTGGGGCTGGGGGGTAAAGGAGGGACGTGTCACTCAATGATTTCCTGGACTCGGAGGCCATAAACAGAACAGGAAGCGGCCCAAGGACCTATTCAGCCTGAAACTGGCCGTGCAGAGGTGTGGCCCTGGCCTTCTCTCCCTTCCCTCCCCCCGCCAAGCACACTGGGGCTACCCTGACCCGTCCCAGTGCCCAGGGGAGCCTGAGGGATTGTTCTGAGGATGGTGGGTGGGAGGGTGATGGGAGCCTCCGGCCTGGCGACGGTGATGACATGGAAAGAATAAAGTGGTCCCATCCCACTGGGTGGGGAGGATGGAGGGGCGAGACCTGGCTGAGGTTGGACTATCCTCTTCCCTGGGAAGAGAAGGAAGAGTGAGCTTCCTGGGGTGAGGGGAGGGATGGGGCCAGGTTGGGGAGCCGCTGGTGGGACCTGGGATTGCAGGGGCCAGGCCTCCCTCTGTGTCTTGCAACTGGGGCATGATACCTGTCCCCCACCTCCTGCACCTTTGGGTCCCCCCCAGACCTCCAGGACCCTCCCAGCCTGGAGTAGTGCCCTTCCTGGGGCTCAGGCCCCCAAGGCTTTCATAAGCCTCTCTCCCATCCGCTCCCCACAAAACCAAGCATTACCAAGTGCTCACCAGAAGCCCCTGGGCTCAAGTCCTGACCCCCATTCTCTGAGGGAGGCATTTTAATCCTCATTTGACAGACTTGGAAACTGAGGCTCACAGAGTGGAATGATTTGTGCCGGGTCACACAGTGTGTAACGGAGCCAGGTCTCCACCCCAGCCCCCTACCCCCAGCCTCCCTAAAACAGGACCCTGGAGGCCCAGGTGTGGTCTGAGCAGCCAGGCCCAAGGGGGTCCCCGCAGAGTCACTCCCCGGAGAGCCCCTCCTTCTGCCTGGACCAGGCCGCCCGGTGGCTGATAAGCCACAGAACTGCATGACACAATCCTGCTCTGATCTTCTGCCCAGCCGAGCCTCCGCCCCCACCCCACCCCTGGACCCTGTTTCCATCTCCTCCCTTTCTGGGTGGGACCAACGCCTGGGCCTGGTGTCATTCATGGTGGGCTGTCCAGAGAGCCAGATTCTCTGTGAACCTCTCGGCTGTCAAGGTCTCTCCTAAGTCCACCCTAGCCAGAGGGCTGGCAGCAGGGGACCCTTGCAGAGGGAGGACAGTGGCCTGTGCCTCCCACGTGCCGGGTGGGGGTGGAGGACTTAGGGCCTGTCTTGGCCCCTACTGGCTTCAGCGTCCCCACTTGATAAAGGAAAAGCTCGGAGAAGAGATGAGGCTGCGCCGTGGAGCGGGGGAGACTAAGTGGACTCTGGAATCAGCCAGACCCCAGGTCCAGGCTCACCTCGGCCACTTACAAACTGTGCAATCTTGGGCAGGTGGCCTCATCGCTCAGGCCTCAGTTCCAATGTCTACCAATTGGGGGAACAGTGTTGTCAACCTGTGAGGTCAGCGATGTCCTCCACAAAGGCTGGCCAGCACGGAAGACATGCCTTGGTTATTGATATTGCTATTATTTGAGACAGGAACTCATTCTGTTGCCCAGGCTGGAGTGCAGTAGTGCCACCATAGCTCACTGCAGCCTCAATCACACCTGCTCAAGCAAGCCTCCTGCCTCGGCCTCCCAAAGTGCTGGGATTACAGGCATGAGTCACTGCACCAGGCTGTGTTGTTATTATCTTAGCTATGGGGTCCAGAGAGGGGAAGTCGCTTCTCCAAGGCCACACAGCAAATTAGTGGCACATTCCCAATAGTATGTGGACTGGTGGCCTCCCAGGGAGCTGGGAACCCTGGGTTTCAGTCCTGATTTGCTTGTGAGAATTCCAGAAGGAAGCTTCTCAGAGTCTCAGTTTCCCTTTCTAGATAAGTCCATGAGTCCCAAAGTGTCTAGAAAAGCTTCTCTGGGGCCAGGCGTGGTGGCTCATGCCTGTAATCCCAACACTTTGGGGAGCCGAAGTGGGCAGATCACCTGAGGTCAGGAGTTCAAGACCAGCCTGACCAACATGGAGAAACCCCGTCTCTACTAAAAATACAAAATTAGCCGGGCGCGGTGGCGCATGCCTGTAATCTCAGCTACTCGGGAGGCTGAGGTACGAGAATCGCTTGAACCCGGGAGGCAGAGGTTGCAGTGAGCCGAGATCACACCATTGCACTCCAGCTTGGGCAACAAGAGCGAAACTCCGTCTCAAAAAAACAAAAAACAAAAAAACACAGGGGAACAAAAAGAAAGAAAGAAAAGGTTCTTTAAAGAGTGGCTTGTGGGGAGCAGTGGTGGGGGATATAGAGAGAGACCCAGGTCCCCAGGAAAGTTGGGCCCAGGGCTGGGGGAAGTCCAGGTCCAGGGCTCCTAGACCAGCATTTGACACCCAACCACCTACCCAGCTCCAAACCACGGGCTGCAGCGCCCCCCACTGCCCAGCGGGCAGCAGGCCCCATGGCCAGGGCCCCGCTAGCCCCAGGCCAGCCTGCAGCCTGGGCCTCCCCCAGAGCCAGGTGGGGTGGCATTTGGGGATTTGAGGAGGTGGGCGGGGATGCCTGAGGCTCAGAATGGGGGGTGGGCAGATACAGGCCAAGGCTGGAGAGGGGGGCACCGCTGAGGGGGTCTTGGAGGAGCCTATGCCGTGTCCAGCACCTCCTGGGGAAGCCCTGAGGACCGGCCACAAGGGGGTGCCAGGACCACGTGGCGGAGGCTCTGGGAGGAGGAAGAGGAGGAGGGGGAGGAGAAATTTTCTCTCCTGGCCCTGCTGCCCCTTCCCACTCCCCTCAGACTTCCAGGATGTCCCCTCTCCCCAGCTCCCATTTACAGATCCTCACGACAGTTCTTCCAAATGGGAATTACAGTCGCCGTTTTGGAGAGGAGACAATTAAGATCCACAGATGTAAAATAAACCAGGGACTCCTGGGGCAGAGCCCAGGCCCCCACCCGGCCCCAGCGTGCCAGGGAACCCCAGCATCCAGACCCAGGACTGGCCCACCCAGGAGATAGTCTCCCTATCCCCTCGGAAGCCTCTCCCCAGGCCTCGGGAACTGCTGATGGCAAGATTGGGGTCAAGCCCCTTCCCCTCTCATGTCAGGCTCCGTGCAAGGATTTTACCTATATTTTTCCTTTCTCGCCACCGTGATCCCATAATTAGATCCATTTTACACAGTGAGTGAGGCACAGAGCAGTCAAGTCCTGCACTGGCCCAAGGCCAGTGCACAGGGGCCTTGAACTTGACTGACCACACATGCTGGAGCCTGCTATACAGGAACCACCTCTCCATCAGAAGGAAACCGAGGTCTTCATGGGCTCGGCCCCCTGCACTACTCTGGGGAAAAGAGAACTTGAGTGTCCCTTGGGAATCCAGGACTCAAAACCCCCAGATGACTGACCCCTCCAGGGTCCCAGACAGCCAGGATTCAAATCCAGGCCTCCTTCCAGCCACCATGTCCAGAGCTCTCTCCTCTGCCCTTTAACCCTTTGATGCTCTTTAAACCCTCACATGTCCACATGACACTTTCGCATCTGTTCTCTCCTGCTTAGCCTCGACATCCTCAGAGAGGTGTTCGGGGCGTAGCTCACCATGCCCATTGCATAGAAGGGGAAACTGAGGCCTGGAGCGTGTGTGAGCCACCAGATGCCCCCGACCCACAAGGGAGTGAGCGATGTTTGCTTTGGTGGAGGATAAATTTGGAGGCTGGCCTCTACCCCCGGCCCTGCCCCGGGGAAAAGCCTACCGTGGTCTGTGCCTGCACACGCCGCTCTGGATCTGGAAGGTTTGCCAGGTCTTCAGTGGGACACCATCGTCTTCCGGGCCAGGCCCCCTCTGCTTCCCTCTCCTGCTTGATCTTCTCTGGAGTCGGCTCCTCACCCCGCCCCCAACTTGACTTCCCGTCCGGAGCTGGGTGGCCCTGACACTACCCCCACTTCCACACCCGCCCCCAGCTGAATGGCGGGGGGTAGCAGGTGCAGAGGGCCCCGGGTTCCCACCCAGTCTGTGCCTGACACAGGTGGGGGCAGGGTCTTGGAGTGGCCGAGGGGAGAAGCACGGCTGGGATGTGGGAGGGGGCTTCCTGGTGCCCAATGCCCCTGCCCGGTGCTGCGTGGCGAGGCTGTTGGGGCCTGAGTCACAGCTGACAGGGCCGCGCCCAGCCTGCCTGAGTGACCCAGGCCGGCATAAGGCGATGACTGGGCAGCCCTCCACATGACCGCAGGGGTCGGCCTTAGGTGTTTTGACTCAGACCTGCCACAGGCCGTGTGCAGCACAGCCAGCCTCCCCTTGTCCCTGTCCCCAGAAGAGTCACAGGGCTGCAGTTCCCCCAACGAGACACTGGGCCCCCTCCCAGACCAACACTCCCTGCCCTAGCACCTACCTCCGAACCTGGGGTGCCACCTGGCCATCTGATCCACCCTTGCCACAAGCTCCAGGGCCCCGCCTGCCCAACCCCCTCCCTCAGAGACCTTCGCCCCTCCCCGAGCCCAGCCCTCCTGAGACGTAGGGAGCTGTAGGGAGCCATAGGGAGCCAGGCCAGCCTTGGGAGGGCCTCCCCACTCCAAAGGAGCGTGGACTGTGACCCTTCCTCGGCACTGAAAAAGGGCTTTTGTGGGGATCCCATGTCCCAGCCCCTGGGACGACGTGGGAGGCAGGCAGGGCAGGTGACAGGACAGGGACAAAGAGAAAAGAGCCGAGAAGAAAGAAAACCACTAAGGAGGGAAGGGGAAATAAGAGAGAGCCTCAGCCACGCTGGCTCAGGGACGGCCCTGCCATCAACGTCGTGTCTGTGCTGTCTCCCAGGGAATCTTTGTCACAGCTGGGAGGTGGGCCAAGTTGGCCCCATTGTACAGAGGGGAAACTGAGGCTCGACCCGGGCAGGGTACCCAGCTAGGGGGCTGAGGTCTAACTCGTTTTGTGTAACTCTAAAGTATTTTAAACTCATCCCTGGGAAGAAAAAAAATCACACTGAAGACCTGCAGCAAAGAGTCTAAGGCCACAGAGGCCCACGGAAGGCCCGGGTTCGCATCCTGGCTCTGCCGTTTCTATGCTGAGAGTTTGTTCTGTAGATTAACAAAATGTGCCAGGACCCCTCCCCGCCTTTTCCTGTAGTTTTGCTGTCCTAGGGAACTTTTAACCCATGTGTGTGACATGCAGCATTGACTGAGAGTCCCAGACCTCTGCTCTGAAAAACTAAGAAAAAGAGAACCCAGCTTCGAGTGGATTCAGTGGCTGGACTGCACCAGGATCTCTTTATGTTCCTTAGCCTGGTGCCAGCGGACGGCTGCTCGTGACCCCTTTGTCCCTTATGTGAGTCAGTGCAGGGAGCACACACTTCATGGAGGGCCCCCTCCCTCTAGGGAAAATGTGCCTAGCAGAGAGTCAGCTCTTGCGCACTGTGGCAACAAAGCAGTAGTTGACACTAGTAGACTGCTGCCTCTCATGGTGGATGGTTGTGGGGACCATCACACAGCAGTCCGTGTTGTGGAGTCGGCAGGGTGATTCAACAAGGCCCCGTTCTGCCTCTGTCTGATGGAAACTCCACAGTGGCACTCTGTAAGCCACCCACAGCACCGGGGCAGCCCCACAAGCCCCCCTGGGTGGGAGAATCACAGAGGTGGGGCATCTGAGCTTGGCCTCAAGGGCAGGAAGATGTAAAAAATGGGGAGAGGGGCCAGGAACAGAGGCTGATGCCTGTAATTCCAGCACTTTGGGAGACTGAGGTGGGAGGGTTGCTTGAGGCCAGGAGTTTGAGACCTGCTTGGGCAAAATAGCAAGATCCCATCTCTACAAAAAAACAAAAATTTAGCCAGGCATGGTGGTGCATGCCTGTTGTCCCAGCTACCCAGGAGGCTTAGGTGGGAGGATAGTTTGAGCCCGGGGGGTCGAGGCTGCAGTGAGCCACGATCGTGCCACTGCCCTCCAGCCTGGGCGAAGAGCAAGACCCTGTTTCTCCAAAGGGAAAAAAGAAGAGGGGGAATAGGGAGCTCAGGCTGCATGCAGGGGTGCGAGCAGCTAAGTGGATGGAATGCAGAGATGACCTGGCAAAATGGGCCATGCCTGAGAGCTGGGGGCCTCGGATGCTGCAGCCAGAAGTTAGGAATGGATGCCCTGTGCACTAGGATAAGAGGGAGTTCCAGAAGGTTTGCGTGCAGGAGAAGATAGGATGATAGTGATACTTTTAGGCTGTGTCCAGGGAGCCAGAGCCTGGCAGGCAATGGGGTGAGGAGTCGCCTGCAAGAGATGGGTATGGGAGAGACCACAGGACCGAGTGATGGAGGGGAGAGGAGGGGCCAAGGGAGACAAAGGCAATGGGCTGGGATGCTGGAACTTTAGTAGGGGCAAACAAGAAGCAGAAAGCAAGTGTAGGGTTTGGGGGCAGAACGGTGAGTCTGGCTTCAAGGCACCACTAAGCCAGGAGATTATCCTGGTAGCTGAGTCTGTAGGATCCGGCCTTGGGAGGGATCAGACTGCAGGTGGTAGTTTGGGGTTACCTGCACCTGTGACTCCTCGGGAGATGTTATGGGGCGACAAGTCCTCATAGATAGTGTACTTGAGACCCCTTCCCAGAATCAATCTCCCCCATCTGTTTCCTGTGGGGTGGGTGTACTCTAGTTCAAAGTCAGCCCCAGACACCTCTCCTGGGCGGTGAGAGGTGGGGGACGGCCAGGGGTGGGGGCAGCCATGCTGGGCTTCCCAGCCCTTCCCCCATAGGCCAACCTCTGCCCTCCTGGAGGGCAACCCCAGCACCGGCCACATCGCCTGCTCCCCTTCCGCTCCAGAAACCCGAGTGTGCCTGGGTTTTGGTGTCTGCCACCTCCCACCCACAGCTTCCCAGCAGCTGAGGTCGAGGAAACCCCCTTCCACCAGCTGGAGCAGGGAGACACACAAGTGAGGGCAGCCCCTCTGCTGTTGGCGGGGCCTGGAGCCAGGGCAGGCCAGGTGTGGGAGTGGCACCTGTCTAGGACGGGCTCCCTGGTGTATGCCTCAGTGCCTCCGCTTCCCCCCAGCAACACACTTGCCTCTGTCTTCTCCTTGGGGCTGGGAGGCGGGGCCCCACCTGCCCTGCTCTTCCTTGAGCACCTACTGTGTGCCAGGCACCATGCGGATGCAGGGACAGCATCAAGCAAAGCAGACTCAGTCTCCGTCCTCCATGCTAATAGGAGACACAGTTGGGAATGTGAACACCAGAGTGCGTGCTGCCGGAAGGGAGGGCGCAACCAGGTTCCCAGACCCAGACTCTGGACGGGCGAGAAAGAATTGCTAAGGATGCATCCTCCAGCTGAGATCTTACAAGGAAGGAGCTAACTTGACAAACAGGATGGGGAACAGCATTCCAGGCAGAGGGAACAGCGTAGGAAGAATCCCTGTGGTAGGAAGGAGCCCCGGGCACTTTGGGAGCCAAAAGATGGCCGTTATGGTAGGACCCCTGAGGGCGAGGGGGAGCCCAGTGGGGACCGCGGGAGGCCCTTGCTAGGTACTTGGTAAATAGGCTGCAATATGTCAGGCAGCTGCCCGGGAAGACTGCTGGTTGGGAGTTAGGGGCCTGGAGTTCTAGCCTCAGCCCTGCACTACTTTGCTCTGTGACGTTAAGCAAGATGCTTCCCCTCTCTGGGCCTTTGGGCAAATCCTGATGCCCTCACTCGTGATACTCTGATCCCTGAATGCTCAGAGCCTTTGCCCTAGCTCTTCCCACCTCCCCATCTGCACGTCACTCAGACCACAGTGTGGACGTCACCTCTCCAGATACCACTCTGGCCACTCGCAGCGCCTGGCTCTCCCGCCGCTGTTACATCACCCTGCTTTATTTTTGCTGAGCTCATCCTGCAATCTCAGATGCTCCTGTTGGTCCTTGTGCCTGTCTATTGTCTGTCTGCCCCTTGCCCTGGAGTTCTGTGCCTTCAGGAACTCATGAAATTGTCAGCCAAGTTATAGAGGAGGAGGGGTACCAGGAGGATGCTCCCACCCAGGAGTCCTATGGCCCTGAATTCAAACTGTGCCCATTCCCGGTTAATTTGGTCTAAGGATGTGGGCTGGCCACTCAGGTTCTCTGAGCCTCAGTCTTCTCATCTGCAAGATGTGTCATGTCTGTTGCAGGGAGCTCTGCACTGGCTCTCCTCCACCCTAATGTCAAGTCCTCCTGTTCCCATCCCATCCCCAGCTATTTTTGCCATTTCAGGAAGTAGGGGTAGCCATGGACCGATCCAAGTCAAGCTCACCTGCCTCTGGGAGCCCTTGCCTCAGCATGTTTTCGGTCTATACATGCTCGCCCGGGCATTTGGGAGGAGCCCAGTTTTCTGGGGGCCAGATGGAAACCCTAACCCCTTGGGCTCTTCAGGAAGCAGTTTTAAGCACAAACCAGGTCACTGGCCCTGTCTGAGGCAGGATCTGTTATTCTTTTGTTCATTCCACAGATGAGGAAACAAAGGTTCAGAGATGTTGAAGAATTTTCCCAAGGTCACCCAGATAGATGGAAAGGGGCTGAGACAGGATTTCAAGCCCAGCCAAGTCTCTTCGTCCCTCTGCACACAGCCATTCCTCATGTCTGCTGCATGCTCAGTCCACATCAGGCAGGATGCTGGTGGCAGGGGTGTAGCTGTGAACTCACTCTTTGATTCATTCCACAAATGCCTAGGGCACCTTTCATGTTCCAGGCACCGGATGTGCCCGTATCCCCCCAGGGTGATCCAAGAACATACACACGTATGAGAGGACACACTGGCACACACCTAAGCTTGCACATGTGCAGACACGCATGCAGAGACACACCCAGACATGTCTGCACGCATTCATAAATACAGATACAGACATAAACTTCCATTAGGACACTGACATCCAGGCTTCGAAATTAGGCAAGAGAAATACACATGCAACACACATTGGTATATAACACACATCAGCTTCCAATGTCCATCATTATGCAGACCTCAACCACATACCCATGGGGGCCCAGAAGCAGCCCACACACTCAAGCCTTTCTTCCTCTCCTCTTGCTACCACATCTTGACACCCCTCATCCCCAATATGTCAAGGGAGCCCCATTCGGCCATAACCAATGCCCTGTCTGAGTTTGACACCCCACCCCACCCCACCACAGTCACAGCCCCCGACAGCTGGGGTATGTGATTTCCCTTCCTGAGCACAGCAGAGACCTCCAGCCCATCCCCAGAGCGTGGATGCTTTTGGCCTTGCCCACCTAGGGTTCCTCCCCTCTCTAAAAGTCCACCCCAAATCCTCTCCCCCAAGACAACCGAGAGACACAGAGGCTTTAGAAACCAGGCAAGTTTTAAATATATGTTTGCACAATATTAACATTAAATATACATCATAAATAAGCCTTATAAATATAAAACTGATAAAAATTGATAAAAATCGATAAATTAGTCATGTCCCTCCAAGGAATTGGCCTCGCAGCTTCTGAGACCCCCTCTAGGAGGGCAATGGCTCCTGCGTGAGAAAATTCCAGGATTCACCACCAGGGGGAGCAGCCAGCAGCAAGGGCCCAAGACTGGGGCTTCCCGGCGCTGGGAGGTGGGTCTCCTTTTACAGAGACCTCCGTGTACACCACCCAGCACCATTTGCACCACATGTCCTGAATTGCAGATTTTAATATCCACCCTATGTCAGGGAATCCAAGCAACTGACAGGCAGTGGGGGCCTTGTACAGCCTCTAACTCCCTAGCTTCACAAAGAGAAAACAGGTCCAGAGAGGTAAAGTGACCTGCCCCAGGCCACATGGCGACTTCGGGGCTGGGCTGGGACCTGAGCTCCATTCTCTGGACCCCCGGATCAGGGCTCCTGGGACACCCTGCTGCTGTTACAGCTGCCTAAAGTGAGGTCACCCAGACATCCAGGTGTCTGGCTTGGGACGTGATGAGGCATAGGAGGCCAGCTCAGGCTGTGACCTCCCCTTCAGAACCACGGAAAGGAGGAAGTCTGGGGGCAACGGCCCTGCAAGTCATAAGAGGGAAGGACTGGCAGGCCTCGGGGAGCAAGGCAGGGGGGCAGTCAGCCTGGCCATGAGTCAGCCTGTGTCATCAGACCCCTGAATCAATGGAAAGTCGGCCCCGCGTGGCCTGCCTGGCCACCCCACTGGGTCTGGGGAACTTGGGGCTAGGAGGGGTTCAACAGCCTGACTCTGTCCCACAGCCTGGAGGAGGTAGAGGGGTCTGCCCAGCTCCTACCTCTTAAAGTGCACTTCTCAGTGGCGAGTAGTAGAGGGGAACAGGTTTGGGGACCTGGGAGTTGTCATCCTGAGATGGTTCCTCTCATCCACAGAGCACCTGCCGCATCCTTCACCAGCAAGGGGTGCTACTGAGGCTACCGGGGCAGCTGTCCCCTGGGCATGAGTCTATTGCCTTTCCTGGAGGGTCTCGTCCTGCGCACCCCCTTCCGCAGGGCCTGGTGGGGACTGTGTCTCCGGCTCCGGTTCGGGCTCTCCCCCCACTTGCTGAAGACCCGCCCCACTGAGTGCATGAAGCGATGGTAGCCACGCAGGAACCTGCAGCCCTCCAGCTTTCGCTGAAAAACATCCGAGGTAGGGGTGGGGGTGGGCGGCTGAGAGGCCCCCCGGCCGGCCTTTGTGGGCTCAGTCATGTCTGAGTTGTCCAGCAGCTGGGCCATGCAATAGATGTTGTTCCTGAGCCCGAGGACATTCGGCCTCGCCATCTGCAGCTTCTCCAAGTCCTCTATGTTCAGCCCAGACCTCTCCAAGTCCTGGGCCTTGGGGAGATGCTGCTCTAAGTCGGCCAGTCTGTGCAGAACGCAGCCCAGTGTGGCATTGAGCGTCTGTAGGAAGCCCCGCCTGCCCAGCCCCCTTAGGGTCTCCTCACTGGGGAAGGCCCCAGGGCTCTCCCTGCAGTGCTCTCTCAGTTTAGGAATATCCAGGCCTTGGATACGTATCTGGGGGGAACAGGAGGATCACAGGGTGAATGCTGAGGACCCGGACCACACTCACAGACAAGTCAGCCTTGGAATGCTAGACCTCATGCACCCTTATCCAATCTCCCACTGGACGGATCCGGAAACTGAGACCCGAGAGGGAAGAGGACCCCAAGATCACTACAGGCAAGGTCGGAGGGATGTTGGGGACCTGGCTGGTGGGATGCCTGTGGAGAATGGGGAGCTTCAAGAGCGCTGGACTCTGTCTTGCTCACTGCTACATCCCAGTGCCCAGACCAGAGCCTGGCAGGTGTGCAGGAAACACTGAGTAAGCAGATGAGGGCGGTGGTGGTATCTGGAGTCCCGCCCCGGGACCACAGAGCTACGGAAGCTGGAGGGTCAGCCTTAGCTCCTCAAGGTTAAGGCTGGAATAACTCAGTGACTCAGTTCCCTTACCTGGCCATATGGAGTGGGGCTGGGCCTGTCCTCCCTGCTTCTCACTCCCTTCCCCACAGTTCTCTGAGACTCAGATGCCACAAGGGCCCAGGTGCTTACATAGGGGTCCAGGAGCCTGCTGGTGTCCTGCATGAGATCTGTCTGCTTCTGGAGCTGGCCAAGGAGCATGCGGTACTCTTTCGAGCAGCTGCCCATAGCCGCCATGCTTGCCATGCTTGGAAACAGGAGTGCAAGGACCAGACCTAAGGCAGAGAAGAGGGGTATCACCCAACTTGGTGAGGAAAGCCACAGATGGGAGCCTCAGGGAGAGGGTTCAAGAGGGCCTTGAAAGGTGCCTCCTTCATCCCGGACTTTGTGTAGTTGAGGGCGGGGGCTGGGCACTGTGTGGCATGGTGTGTGCACAGGTGTGCCCACCAAGGCCACCATCATCTCCCCAGTAAGTCACTGCCCAGGGCCTGACACAGCAAGCAGTGGGAGGGACTGAGACAGTGGCTGCGATTTACCAAGTAGGTCTTTGAGCAAAGGCTGCAGCGCCTGACTGGATCCAATCCTGCCTACCGCATGGTTCTAACCTCGAGAGCTGACTCTCTGCAAGGTGGGACTGGCTCCCTGCAAGACCACTGGGCTAAGGACCGGCCACCAGCCTAGAACCCTGCCTTGTCAGCTGCTCTGGCCATCCAGGGAGATGGGCCTGAGAGGGCTTCAGGGCAGGCATCCCGGGAGCGGCTCGTGCCCTCAGCTCTGTCTAGAACCAGGAGATGCCGCCTTTCCAACCAGAGGCGCAGCCTGGAACAGATGCGGGAGACCTTCTAGTCCACGTCCCCACTTTCCTGACAGGTAAACCAAGTCTCAGGAGAAGGTCCTGCACAGGTCATAAAGGCCAGGGTTCTCCCCTGACCTCTCATGCCTCCCTCCTCTCTCCATAAGTGGTTCCTTCTGTCGGGCCCACCAGGGATGCTGTGAACCTGTCAGAAGGCGTTGGGGGTGGATACAGTTACGGCTCTCTACCACCCCCAACGGGGCACCGGCAGCCACGTGGTCGGAAGGGGCCTGTGGCGCAATGGCCCGGAAGGCAGTGACACCATCGTTCCCGTCCTAAGAACCATCCGGCCCTTTGGGGAAGACTGGCTGCTGGGGAGGGCCGAGGGGCCGGGCACCCAGACATAGTGACCCCAGAGCACCTTCGTCGCCTCCCCAGGTATCTGCTGCCGGGTTCTGGCAGGGGCCTGTGCGTGTGGCAGCGCACGTGGGACTAGTGTGTCTGCGTGGCTGTGCATCTGGGTCTGTGTGCAACATGAGGGAGAACTGCTCCCTTCACCAAGGGGACTGTGGTCTGCGTGTGGGGGTTCCTGGGCTGGTGAGATGCAGGGCTGTAGATGACGTCATATGGTTCTGTGTGCATGTGGCCATGTGGGTGTGGCTGTGCATGCTGTGTGATTGTGTGGGCTCTGGGGCCCCCAGGGCCGGGTGACTTTCTATTCATCCGGGGCAAGCTGGAGGCCCCACAATCCCTCCACACCTCACGCCACTTCCCTGCCCAGCTTCTGAGCCTCCCTCTCCTGCCTAGCCTCTTCGCCCATCCTCTTCTCTCACTCCCTGGTTCCCAGAGTTGCCTCTACATCTCGACATCACCTCCCCCTGGAAGCCTTCCAGGGATGCCCCTTCTCTACCTGTGGAGATGCCAGGTTCTCAGTGGACCGCTCTCTGCCTGACCTTCTGGCTCTCTCCCCTTCTCAGCATCCTTCTGCCTGGCGCCCGGCCTCCTCCGGTCCCAGAGGGCAGAGGGTGCCTCTGCTTCCCACCGGCGCCTGTGGACAGACCCAGCAGGCGGGTTCTGGCGGGGAGGAAGGAAGTACTTACTGAGTAGCGTCCTCCGTGTGAGCGGTACCCCCATGCTGGGTGCCCGTGCTCTGGCCCGCGCCCGCTGGGGGTGACACCTCTCGGCTGGGAGCCCTGCAGGCTGGCAGCCACTTTATGCCCGCTGGGGCGATTGGCCAACACCTCATGAGGTGGGTGGGGATGGGGAGGGGGGAGGGCAGGCCTTCTGGGAACATGACCCCAAAAACCAAAATTTCCACGGGCGGCCAATGGGCACTGGGCGGGGTGTATGCCCGCTCCTCCTCCTGTTTTCTTCGAATTCGTTCTTCGAGGTCAGCCCTACGCCCAAGGATGATGTAAACCGCAGCCTCAGCCTTCCTGGGGTGAACAGGGAGGAAGAGGGTCCATGCCGTCTTCGGGGAACTGGGCCAGGGATGGGCAGGAGGGACTTCAAGGTGGGCCTCTGGAGGCCCCAGGCCAGTCTCGGCCCAGGAGCCACTGGCCTCGCAGGACACAGTGGTTGGGGGCTGAGGGGGGCGAGACATCTTCCTTCTTGAGTGCCCTTCCTGCCCTCTCGCCAGGGCTGTTGGGACATCTGTGAGCGGAAACCACCGGGCTCTGGGCACAGAGCCAGACGCAGGCTGGCAGCCCCGAGATTGTGGTTCAGGCCCCAGGACCAGCATCCCCCAGCCCAGCTCCTGACCGTCTCCTTTCCCCCATTGTGCACCCTCTGCCAGGCCCACTCCCCAAAGCCAGGCCCTGTCTCTGTAGACAGGCTCCACGGGGGAGAACTGGACACTTGGAGCAAGAGAAACAGGAGGCCAGCGTTCAAGCCTGCTGAGGTGCTATGTGACCTGAGGCAAGTCATGTAAACTCTCTGGGCCTCAGAGACCCCCAACTATAAAATGAGGAGGAGAAAAGTCTTTCCCAGCCCACCTCACAGGGTTGCTGCCATCATGGACATAAAAGGAAAAGACCTTTGAAGGAAAAAGAAAGATGAAGGTCTGATTCCAAGTATTAGCTGTCGAGGGGGCGGGATGGGGGAAGGAGAAGATGGGGAAGCTGTGAGCTCAGAGGGGAAGCCGGGAGGGGGAGTTGCCGCCTTGACGGTTGGGGACCAGGTTTCACTTTCTCTGAAAGATAATGATCTTAGGTTGGTCCTCTGCGAAAGGGCCCTGGGAACAGCGCCTCTCTAGTCAACTTGTTACTTTACTGTGGGGTAAACTGAGGCCCAGGTGAAGGCAGACAAGGAGGCCAAGAGGCTGGCCCAGGCCTATAGACTCTGCCTGGTGGCTTCAGCACATCTCCCAGGCCCAGAGGAGGGTCCTTGGCCTGCATCCTAAGGAACCCCGGGTGGGAGGAGGCCCTCAGGAGTCTGGGGAGTCATGGTGGGACCCCTGGAGGCTGCCAGGGAGGCCTAAGCTGCTCCAGCTGGAGGGAGCATGGGGTCTGGGGCACCTAAGCAAGGAGAGCGGGGGCAGCCAGAAAGGAGGAGGTTGGATGCACCCTATCCATGCCTGCTCCCGATGTCCAGTGTGACCGCCAAGGCTGTTGCCATCCATTCTCCCCATCACTTATTCATTCATTCGACAAGCCTTTATTTGGTTCCATGCTGCACCAGCCACTCCCAGGTCTAAGGATGACGTAGTAGAGGCAAAAATAGGCGACTCCACGCCCAGGAGGCTGCTCTTCAGCCCCTACCCACTCCCGGGAACCCGGGCTGGGACTCACCACACCAGGCCTCATAACTCCCCCTCGCCACCCCCAGGGGCCAGTTCTGGATTCTCATCCTGAGAATGTCGCTTCTGCTAAAGTCCTCATCTCCATGCCCACCCCCACAATGCCGTTTCCTGGGGCCACGCCAAGAGGGGATCCTTCTCCATTTCACATCCCTGATCTCATCTTTTTTTTCTCTTTTTTAAATGCAGGATCTCGCTCTGTCACCCAGGCTGGAGTGCATGGCACCATCGTAGCTCACTGTGGCCTCCAGTTCCTAAGCTGAAGCAAGGCTCCCTGCCTCGGTCTCCTGAGTAGCTGAGACCACAGGCATGCATCACCATGCCCAGATAATTTTTTTATTTTTTGTAGAGACGGGGTCTCGCTGTGTTGCCCAGGCTGATATAAACTCCTGGGTTTAAATGATCCTCCTGCCTTGGCCTCCCAAAGTGCTGGGATTACAAGTGTGAGTCACAGCACCCAGCCACCAATCTCATCCTGCAACAGCCACGGGAGAGAGAGCTGCTGGGCAGAAACGCCTCAGCTCCCTTCAGTGAGGAGCCCGAAGCTCTGAGAAGTTTAGGGGCTGGCTCAAGGAAGGAGTGCCAGATCTGAGCAGAGGGCTCCAGGCATTCTCAGCTATGGCTGACCGACCACCATGCTTGGCAAGAAACAGCCACATGCCTTTATCTTACTCTATCCCCACTTTGGTCCTGGGAAGCCATGCTGTCTCCTCATGGCACAGAGAGAGGAGGTTGCTTTGTCTGAGGTCACCTACGAACTGTTAAGAGGAGAGGGGCATTTGACCAGGCATGGTGGCTCATGCCTGTAATCCCGGCGCTTTGGGAGGCCAAGGCAGGTGGATCATTTGAGCCCAGGACTTCGAGACTGTGTCTTTACAGAAAATTTAAAAATAAATTATCCAGACATCGTGGTGCATACCTGAAGTCCCAGCTACTAGGGAGATGGAGGCAGGAGGATCACTTGAGCCCCAAAGGTTGAGGCTGCAGTGAGCCATGATCATGCCACAGCACTCCAGCCTGGATGACAGAGCAAGGCCCTGTCAAAAAAAAAAAAAAACCCCACCCAGAAAAGAAGGCGTTCAAATGAGGCCCCCACTCTTTGCACATAGCTTATGAGGGTGTCAGCCACAGGGCCGAGGACCCAGGGTCACTGAAGGTAAGGAGAGCATGTAGATTACATTGCGAGGGCTCCCATAACAAAGTACCACAGACTGGGGGCTTAAATAACAGAGATTTATTTTCTCACAGTTCTGGAG
Organism: Rhinopithecus roxellana; assembly: GCF_007565055.1. Lineage (NCBI taxonomy): Eukaryota > Metazoa > Chordata > Mammalia > Primates > Cercopithecidae > Rhinopithecus > Rhinopithecus roxellana. Next base: position 20,289,722 of record NC_044561.1, on the reverse strand, counting down.
GCTGAAGTTTGAAATCAAGGGCTCGTTCCCAAGGCCTCTCTCCTTGACTTGTCCATGACTGTCTCTCCCTGTATCTCCACATCGTCTTCCTTCTGCTTGTCCATGGCCTAATCACCTCTTTTTTTTTTTTTTTTTTGAGACAGAGTCTACGTCTGTCACCCAGGCTGGAGTGCAGTGGCACGATCTCAGCTCACTATAACCTCTGCCTCCTGGGTTCAAGCGATTCTCCTGCCTCAGCCTCCTGAGTGGCTGGGATTATAGGAATGTGCCGCCATGCCCGGCTAATTTTTGTATTTTTAGTAGAGACAGGGTTTCGCTATGTTGTCCAGGCTGATCTTGAACTCCTAACCTCAGGTGATCCACCTGCCTCGGCCTCCCCAAGTGCTGGGATTACAGAAGTGAGCCACCACACTTGGCCTTGCTGCTTCTTATGAGGACACCATTCAGATTGGATTAGGGCCCACTCAGTGACTTCATTTTAGCTTAATTATTCCTTTTTTTTTTTTCCAAGACAAGGTCTTGCTCTGTTGCCCAGGCTTAAGCGTACAGTGGTGCTTTCATAGCTCACTGCAGCCTTGAACTCCTGGCCTTAAGCAATCCTCCTGCCTTAGCTCCAGAATAGCTGGGATTACAGGTATGTGCCACCACACCTGGCCAATTTTACCTTAATTACTTTTTTTTTTTTTTTTTTGAGATGCAGTTTCACTCTGTCACCCAAGTTGGAGTGCAGTGGCGCCAGTTCGGCTCACTGCAACCTCTGCCTCCTGGGTTCAAGCAATTCTCCTGCTTTAGCCTCCCGAGTAGCTGGGACTACAGGTGCCCATCACCATGCCCAGCTAATTTTTGTATTTTTTAGGAGAGACGGGGTTTCACCATGTAGGCCAGGCTGGTCTCGAACTCCTGGCCTCAAGTGATCTGCCCGCCGTGGCCTCCCAAAGTGCTGGGATTATAAGCGTGAGCTACCACACCCGGCCCTTGATTACTTCTTTAAAGGCTCAACTTCCAAATACAGTCACGTTCTGACACACTATGGTTAGGACTTCAACACATGAGTTCGGGGGAGACAGCATTCGGTCCATGCAGCCTGCAAGAGGAGGGCATGACTGGAGGGCACAGGGGCTGGGGCCACCATCAGAGCATCCAGAGTGCAGTGATACACAGGAGGACAGGGAGTGACCTGGAGGTGAGGAGGCCTGGCTGCTGACCGTCCCAGCCAAGCGTGAGGAAAGATGCGTCAGCATTTCTGGTGAGGTCAGCAATCAATGACGTCCCTCTCACCAGCAGGAAAAGCTTGCAACATGGCCCAGCCAGTATAAATAGGCTCCCCGACCACAGGACCCGGGCTGTCCCCTCTTCCCGGGCCACGTCAGCCAGGCCCGCGTGATTTGGAGAGGAAGAGAGGACCAGCTTGGTTCCTCAGAACTGCTGCTTCCTTGCTTTCCGGCTCACCCTCTGGCTATGGGGGCCCTACCCCTTTAAATGCAAGGACAGAACCTGAGATGGCCTGGCAGGGCCAGGTCAAAACTGGAGGCTGGGGAGAGGTGCTCCAGTGGGGAGAGAAGGTGGCCCCCAATCTGCTGGGAGGAAGGTGGAGATCAATCCAAGTTCCATCTCAATCGGCCTGTGAACCCAGTGTCCCTGGACCAGTCATATCCCCCTTCTAAGCCTCGGTTTCCTCTTTTTAAACAGCAATGACAGAACTGAACAACAATGAAAAAGACAAGCAATCCAATTTTAAAATGGGCAAAGGATTTTAATAGACATTTCTCAAAAAAAAAATAAAAAGATATACAAATGGCAAACAAGCACGTGAAAAGATGCTCAACACCAGGGAAATGCAAATCAAAACCATGACGAGAAGCCATATCACATCCACTAGGGTGGCTATAATCAAAGGTAGATGATCATACGTCTAGCGAGGAGATGGAGAAATGAGAACCCTGGGACATTGCTTGTGGGACTCTACAATGAATGGTGCCGCCAAATTGGAAAACAGTTTGGCAGTTCTGCAAATGGTTACACACAGAGGCCGGGTGCAGTGGCTCACGCCTGTGATCCCAGTACTTTGGGAGACTGAGGCGGGCAGATCACTCGAGGCCAGGAGTTTGAGACCAGCCTGGCCAACATGGTGAAATCCCATCTCTACTACAAGTACAAAAAATTATGCAGGCATGGTAGCGGTCGCCTGTAGTCCCAGCTACTCGGGAGGCTGAAGCAGGAGAATTGCTTGAACCTAGGAGGCAGAAGTTGCAGTGAGCCAAGATTGGCTGCCACTGCACTCCAGTCTGGGTGACAGAGCGAGACGCTGTCTAAAAAAAAAAAAAAAAAAAAAAAAAAAATAGAGATATCATATAATCAACAATTCCACTCTTAGATATGCACCCGAGAACTGAAAACAGGCTAGGCGCGGTGGCTCACACCTGTAATCCCAGCACTTTGGGAGGCCAAGATGGGAGGATCACTTGAGCCCAGGAGTTCAAGACCAGCTTGGGCAACAAAGTGAGACCCCGTCTCTACGAAACATTTAAAAATTAGCTGAGCATGGCGGCATGTGCCTGTGTGGTCCCAGGTCTCAGGAGGCTGAGACCAAAAGATCACTTGAGCTGGGGAGGTCAAGGCTGCAGTGAGCCATATTCATACCACTGCACTCCAGCCTGAGTGACAGAGTGAGACTCTGTCTCTGGACAAAAAAAAAAGAGAGAGAGAGACTGAGCACGGTGGTTCACGCCTTTAATCCCAGCACTTTGGGAGGCCGAGGCAGGTGGATCACCTGAGGTCATGAATTCAAGACCAGCCTGACCAACATGGTAAAACTCCATCTCTACTAAAGATACAAAAATTGGTTGGGTGTGGTGGTGCACACCTGTAATCCCAGCTACTCAGGAGGCTGAGGCAGGAGAATTGATTGAATCTGGGAGGTGGAGGTTGCAGTGAGCCAAGATTGTGCCATTGCACTCTGGGCTGGGCAACAAGAGCAAAACGCCGAAAGAAAAAAGAAAGAGAGAGAGAGAGAGAAGCAGAGAGGGCAAGAAGAAAAGAGGGAGGGAGGAGGAAGGGAGGGAGGGAGGGAGGGAGGGAGGAAGGAAGGAAGGAAGGAAGGAAGGAAGGAAGGAAGGAAGGAAGGAAGGAAGGAAGGAAGGAAACAAAGAAACGTACATCCACACAAAAACTTGCAAATGTTCACAGGAGCAATTATTCAGCATAGCCAAACAGTGGAAACAACCCAAATGTCTGTCAATAGAAAATGGTTAAACAATTAAACAAAATGTGTTCTATCCATACAAAGGGATATTAAGTCACAAAAAGGAATGAGGCATTGCCACGTGCCACAACATGCATGAACCTTGAAACCATGATGCTGCATGAAACAAGCCAGACACAAAAGGCCACATGTTGTATGATTCTTCTGCGGGAAATGTCGGGAATAGGCACATGGAGAGACACGGAGAATACACCAGTGGCTGCCGGGGGCTGGGGCATCCAGGGCTGGGGAGAGACTGCTAATGGGCACGAGGTTTCTTTGGAGGTCATGAAGATATTCTGGAATTACATAGTGGCGATGGTTGCACAACCATGTGAATATACCCAAAACCCCCAAATCATACACTTTGAAATGATACATTTGGTGCTAGGTGAGTTGCATCTGAATGTTTTAAAATGCAGTAGCAAATGCACCTTGTAGGACAGTCAGCAAAATGCAATGAGGTGAGCACGTGAGTGCCTGGCACATTGGAGCAGGTGCTTGGTCACACTTACCCACCAGCCGCCGGGGCAGACGAAGGCGGGCATTTGCTTATGTCACACGGTGGCTTTGAGGGTGATTGGGAAAGGCGGTGTTACATAAACCCCAGGGTGAACAAGGAGCCACCAAGCACCCTCCCCAGAAGGTCATCGAGGTTACATTGGGATCGGGGGGGATCCCTTGGCTTGCAACATCCACAGAGTTCTTCTGGGACCTGGAGTGTCCACCCACAGGTGTAGGAGAAGGAACCCTGTTCTGTGCAGTAACCTCCAACTGTCAGCGTCACGGCAACTGAATCCATAGGTCCTCAGACAAGGCCCCACCACTGTCTACTCTCTGACTGGCCTGGTGCTCTCTTTGAGCCCGGGATCCTGTCCTGAGATGAGGGGACATGTGAGATGACCATAGAGTGCCCACAACCCTATAGAGCCAGGCAGAGCCCCCTAGCGGCTCTAAGCACTGAAATACTACCCTCAGCATCAAACAAGGATACAACCCTCAGCATCAAACAAGGATAAGGAAGTCTAGTCTGACTTTTCTCTTGATGACAACATACCATACCTATTTTGAAACGTCAGAGTCTGGCCAAAAATGTTTGGGTGAATGGGGTCATCATTATCAGGAACATTTCTGGAGCAATCTCTGTGTACTGGTCCCGGTCCTAAGCATTGAATCCTTGCAACCACTTTAGGAGACAAGTATCATTATTTTGTCCTGCAGATGGTGAAGCTGAGGCCTGGGAGGCAGAGACCTGGGAGGGAGCAAAAGCACACTGGAGCCCAGGCACCCCTCCTAGAGCCACAAGATCGACCCACATGCCCAGTGGGTTGTCCAGAACTGATGTTGCCAAGTGGCTTGAGGAAAGCAAAAACAACAGTTTGGAAAAGAAGCCAGGAGAGGGAGGAGATTCCCTGTCACAGTGGGAGGCCAGCCTGGGCGCAGGACGGCACAGGCCTAGTTTAGAGAATGGCAGGTGTGGCTAGAAGTCTGACAGGGAGGGAGGAAGATGAGGAGTGAGGGGTAATGGCATCCCACTGGGCTTTGTTGCTCTTGTGGCCCCTAGGGAGGGGCTCATACAACATAGTCGGGTCCATTCCCTCTGCTTAAACAGTCCCTGTCTTCCCATTCCCATTCTGATAAGGCCAAAGTCATTACCACGGCCACCAGGTCCTGCCCACCTCTCAGCCTCACTAGTACCTTTCATTTGCCTGCCTCTTTCTCTGGCCTTCCTCAGTCCTTCCAGGAGCAGCTGTCACCTCAGGGCCTTTGCACATGCCGTTCCACTTCCTGAGCACCCTACCTGTGACCTGCCACCTAGACATCAACATCCAGTCCACGCTGCACCTTTTCAGGGAATACCTCCCTGACCTTCCTCACCCCAGGCTGGTCCCCACCCACCTCCTGGGACCCTCCCAGAGTATCACGTATCCCTCCTCACCATGCTCTTCAGAGGTGTACATTTTTACAACTATGAGGTTGTCTCTCCAGCCAGACTGGAAACTCTCAGAGGGTGTATACTGTGGTTGTGGCCCCTACCCCCATTGCCTCTCCAGAGCACAGCAAAGCCCCCAGAATGTAATAGGCTCTCCATACATTTTTTTTTTTTTTTTTTTTTTTTTTTTTTTTTGAGATGGAGTTTCACTCTTTTTGCCCAGGCTGGAGTGTAATGGCGCAATCTCGGCTCACTGCAACCTCCACCTCCCGGGTTCAAGTGATTCTCCTGCCTCAGCCTCCCGAGTAGCTGGGATTACAGGCGTGTGCCATTACCCCGGCTAATTTTGTATTTTTAGTAGAGATGGGGTTTCTCCATGTTGGTCAGGCTGGTCTTGAACTCCCAACCTCAAGTGATCCACCCGCCTCGACCTCACAAAGTGCTGGGATTACAGCGTGAGCCACCGCGGCCGGCAGTTCTCTTTACATTCTTGGTGAACCGATGAATGCATAGCCATAAAGCTGGAGCCATCTTTAGAAGCCTGGGGAAAGGTGAACTGTGGTTCCTAGGCTGCCAGGACCCAGAGGTGTCCCTGTCCCACATCTGGTGAACCCAGAGCCAGGCCTCTGGAAGTGCAGGGCCATCTCGCTGTGGGCAGGAACAAGTCTCTCAGACCCTTTTCCATGCATTCTCCCGGTCCCCTCTCCCAAAGAAATCAGAGCTCTATCAATCACAGTCCATCAGAGCGTGTGATTCTGTTTCTGGGAAACTTCAATTTCAAAGATGCTGAGTTTCCTTTTGTGATCATTTTGTTTAAAGGGAAATCAAAATCTGCTCTTTCAGTCACTGCAGAGTTCAGCACTTTCCTGGAAAATTGACTAAAAAAGAAAAAGCCACTGGTACTTCTTTTAAAGAGTTCGCTTCAGAATGAATTCCACACGAGTGGCACCTGACGGTCTGAGAGAAAGAGATTGGTCTTCGTGGAAAGGGGCAGTCCTACCTTTTGCAAAAACAGACAAATCACAGTGAGTTCTCAGTCTGTCATTTGACCTATATTTGAGTACCCACTGTGTGCGTTGGGCACAGGCTAGGTGTGGAGGATAAAGTAGAGAGAAGGAAAATGCTTCTGGTCAAATGAACCTGCACCGAATGTCTTTTTATAGCCAGGTTTTGAAGGGTGAGTAAACGCACATGCTCACACATGTGCATACAAGGGCCAACACCCGGCACATGGAAGGGTCTGGAAGACCCATCGATGGACCACCCATTTCTCACCGCAGGCCACAGAAGGGAGCACCTGACTCACCTTCGCTTTTGTGGTGTAGCAATGCACCTGTGTCCTGAACAGGACCAATCAGAATCCTTCCCTGGGATGACGTCAGACTCAGGAAGCATACGTTTGTCACATGGCTGGGATATCACTAATCTGCCGCTATGGAAAACCACCTTCCCCAGCCTCACAGGCGGAGGTGGGGGGTCCTGCAGAGTGGACAAGAATGTGGCCAGCGCAGCCAGGGAGGCTGAGGGGTCTCCCTGAGCCCTGAGCCCTGTTGAAGCCAGGGACATACACGTGGTGTGTCCCAGCCACATGGGACAAGACATAGGTCCCCTCTTTGCTAGCTGCGCTGGTTTTCTGGCACTTGGAGCTAGGAGTCCTTCGTCCCACACAAGCATGAACATAGAGGCAGGAGGCACGGAGGACAGGGAGGAAGGAAGTTGGTCGGACTCAGAACCTTCTCTTGGTGCCAGGTGCACGGGCACAGCAAGTGCCGCAAAACCTCAGAGTCTTTGCCCAAGAAGGAGACAACTGCAGAAGATGGTGGGAAGAGGCCAGGGTCCCAGTGGGGCTGTCTACAAATGACAGCCCTGATCCCAAGGGGAAGTCTGGGACACAGAGGTGGGGCTCCCAGGGAGGCTGACCACCACCTGGGGGAAGTGCCCTGGGACAGGCGCTGTGGAAGGTGGCTTGCCTCCCCGTCCTGGTCTCGGAGAGACACTAAGGAAACTCTGGGTGTTTATTCTGATACAAAAAAAGAGAAACAAATCAGGTAGTTCTAAGGGAGAGAGAAGGCCATCAGCACTTGCTCCACCCAAAGGCCTGCTGGTGGCCATTCAATGGGTGATAGAGGGTGACTGGCCAGGGCCAGGACACTCTGTCCACAGAACAAGCATATACAGAAGGAAGGCAGAATAATGTGTCATTGAACAAAAGTGCTGGGCGCCTCCACAGTCAAGAAGGCAGAGCCTAGTAACCGAGAGGTGAAAACAACCCAAATGTCCTTTAACAGATAATACAGCTGGGCGCGGTGGCTCATGCCTATTATCCCAGCACTTTGGGAGGCTGAGGCAGGTGGATCACTTGAGGTCAGGAGTTCAAAATCAGCCTGGCCAACATGGTGAAACCCCATCTCTACTAAAAGTACAAAAATTAGTTGGGCATGGTGGCGGGTGCCTATAATCCCAGCTACTCAGGAGGCTAAGACAAGAGAATGTCTTGAACCCGGAGGTGGAGGCTGCAATGAGCTGAGATTGTGCCGCTGCACTCCAGCCTGGGCAACAAGAGTGAAACTCCGTCTCAAAAAAAAAGAGAAAAGAAACAAAATGTGGTCTACCCAAACCATGGACTATTATTCAGTCATAAAAAAGAGTGGAGCACTAACACACCCTGCAACGTGGATGAACCCCAAAGACATACATACACATGTATACAAGCATACATATGCAGAACCAAAGAATCTAGATGCAAAAAGTCACCTATTACACAATTCCATTGCAAGAAATATCCACCATGGGCAAATCCATAGAGACAGAATGCAGACTGGTGGTCACCAGGGGCTGGGGGAGAGAGGAATGGGGAGTGGCTATTAATGAATATGGGGTTTCTTTTTGGATTCATGAAAATGTTTCAGAAATAGATAGACAGTTGTGCAACATTATGAATGTACTAAAGGGCTCCGAATTCATTTTCTTGTTTTTGTTTTTGTTTTGTTTTGTTTTGTTTTTTGAGACAAGGTCTGGCTCCTTTGCCCAGGCTGGAGTGCAATGGCATGATCTCAGCTCACTGCAACCTCCACCTCCTGGGCTCAAGTCACCTCAAGCCACCCCCTGCAGCTGGGACTACAGGCACATGCCAACACGCCCGGCTAGCTTTTAGTAGAGATGAGGTTTTGCCATGTTGCCCAGGCTGGTCTCAAACTCCTGAGCACAAGTGATCCACCCACCTCAGCTTTCCAAAGTGCTGGGATTACAGGCTTGGCATCCAGCCCAATTAGTCATTTTTAAAATGGCTGGTTTTATATATTATGTGAAGCTCACTGCAATTAAAAAAAAATTTTTTTTAAGGCAGAGTTGAAAAACACAACCACCCCAGGAAAGCCAAGGGGGCTGGAAGACAGTGAGTCAGACGGCAAGGGGGCAGGAGAAAGTCCAAGGGCCTCCCCTGGCTCTTCCTGTTTTATTGCCTATTGTGCACTTATCTAAGAGCTTTTATTCATAGACACAGAAAAGCCTCACTTAAGTTGCAAAGGCCGAGGCATGCTGGATTAGGACATGGCCTGATGGCAGCTGGGAGGGCGGCTTTCCTCTTTGGGAGAGAACAAGCATGGGGAGGCGCCAACCAGAAAGCTGGTACAGGCTGGGAGGTCTCAAAGGCAGATCTTGTGAGCAGGGGGCTGTGATCAGGGAGGGAGAGGACACACTAGGGTTGAGACTGAGGCAGAGAAGCTGCGAGGAGTCTAAGGCAGCAACAGAGGAGACAACACCGTGGCTGAATTCGGTCCCTGGAAAGCATGGGGTGCCGACTGCGGGGGAGCACTGGGCTGGAGAGCTGGGAGGGTGCGGGGGCTCTGTGTCAGGGTAGGCTGACTGAGCAGAGTCCAGGCTGAGCAGCTCTGGACACAGTGGGCAGAAAGGAGGGGCAGGCATGCTTCTGGCTGCAGACAGAAGGAGACAGAGAAGGAGAGGAGGGAGCGGATAGGAGGGAAACCGGAGAGGCCAAGGCTGAGGAATCCAGGGCAGGAAGGTGGAAGGTAGAGGGTACTGGTGACTGCAGGGGAGCTGGGCCTTCTGAGAGCTGGGCACTAGAGCCAGCACTGGGGGAGGTGGAAGTGCAGCAGCAAATGTCCCCTGATCAGGGAGAGGCAGGGAGGCCTGAGGGCATGTGGGTTCAGGGTAGAGAAGTAGGCAAGAGGGTACACACGGGTATATGTGTGAACACAAAAACGTGAAAGATGGCCGGGCACTGTGGCTTATACATGTAATCCTAGCACTTTGGGAGGCCGAGTGTGGATCACCTGAGGTCAGGAGTTCGAGACCAGCCTGACTAACATGGTGACTAACTTGACTAAAAATACAAAAATTAGCCAGGCATGGTGGCACGTGCCTGTAATCCCAGCTACTTGGGAGGCTGAGGCAGGAGAAGCGCTTGAGCCTGGGAGACAGAGGTTGCAGTGAGCCGAGATCGTGCTACTGGACTCCAGCCTGGGTGACAGAGTGAGACCCTGTCTCAAAAAACAAAACAAAAAAAAACATGGAAGATGCCTCCACGTGCACATACTCTCAGAAACATACAAAACCAGCCCTGACACATAGAAAAACAGACTTGCAGAAACACAGGCCCCCCACCAACACTCACATGTGTACACACATGCACAGATGCACAGACACATACAGCCATATATATGCAGGCAGGCACACATGCAGAAAGGGAGCCAGTGTTCTTATGTAAGCAGATACATGTACAGCCACAGCCAGCCAGACCTCTAGTAGAGGTCTGAGTACACACCCACACCAGGACACACCGTCACTTCTACATGTGTGTAAACTGTCTCACATACATGCGCACCTTCCTGCCAAAACAGACTCATCTGTAGACACGTATACACAGAGGTGTGCACTCACTGCGAAGGCAATGCTGTCCACACACACCCAAGCAGAATGCACCCATGCAGTACACACACCCATGCAGCTTGCAGACATCCCCACAGCACAGTCACCCATGCAGCACACACATCCACATAGCACCATGACCAACCCCCGGGAAGGCAGCTCTGGGTACCCCATAAGAGGCAGCCTGGCTCTGGAACCCCAGTACCGGGGCTTGCCTGAGAAAGTGAGATGCAAACCGCGGCCATTGCCCAACATACCCACCCTGCCAGCCCCGGGTCAGGAAGGAACCAGGGCCAGGCCTCGCGTGCCCGCCCACACATCTGTTGCCACCAGCAGCAGACACCCGGCCACCGACGCAGACAGCTTGGATTGCAAGGGATCTTGCAAAATCTCCCGTCCCTCAGGGTTCAGCTAAAGCGTCTCTTTGCCCAAGGAAACTCCCCAGGATCCTGTAGGGACTCCTAACCTTCTTTTGGAATTCTGGTTTCACATTGCCCAGCTGTGTGACATTGGGCAAGGCACTTCACCTCTCTGTGCTTCACGTCCACCTGGGTAAAATAGGGATAACAAGAGCATGTGTTGAATATGCAGTCATGCACCGCATAACATTTTTGTCAATGATGAACCACATATATGACGGTGGTCCTATAAGATTATAATAGAGCTCAAAGGTTCCTGTCGTCTAGTGATGTCTGGATGATCCGACCTTGTATAGACCTAGGCTAGTGTGTTAGTGTGTGCGTGCTGGTCATAGTTTTGGTGGGTTTTTGTTTTTGTTTTTTGAGACAGTGTCTTGCTCTGTTGCCCAGGCTAGAGTGCAGTGGCACAAACACAGTTCACTGCAGCCTTGACCTCCTGAGCTCAAGCAATCCTCTAACTCCAGCCTCCTGAGTAGCTGGGAGCACAGGTGTGTACCACTATGCCCAGCTAATTTTTATTTTTTGTAGAGACGGGGTCTTGCCATGTTGCCCATGCTGGTCTCGAATTCCTGGGCTCAGGTAGTCCTTCTGCTTTAGCCTCCCAAAGTGCTAGGATTATAGGCGTGACTCACTGTGCCCGGCTTGGTCTTAGTTTTTCAACAAAAATGTTTAAAAAGTTTTTAAAAATTTAATTTTAAAATAGAAAAAAGTTTATGCAGTAAGGATATAAAGAAATATTTTTGTATAGCTGTACAATGTGTTTTAAGCTGAGTGTTAATACAAGAGTTAAAAATTTAAAAAAAAAAAGTTTACAAAGTAAATGTTACAGTAAGTGAAAGTTCATTTATCATTGAAGAAAGAAAAATATTTTTAATAAATTTAGTGTAGCCTACGTATACAGTGTTTATCAAGTCTACAGTAATGTATGGTAATGTCCTAAGCCTCCACATTCAACTCACCACTCACTCACTGACTCACTCTGAGCAACTTCTAGTCTTGCAAGCTTTATTCATGGTAAGTGTCCTATACTGGTATTTTTTATTTTGTTTTGTTTCTGAGATGGAGTCTCGCCCTGTCCCCTAGGCGGGAATGCAGTGGTGTGATCTCAGCTCACTGCAACCTACGCCTTCCAGGTTCAAGCAATTGTCCTGCCTCAGCCTCCTGAGTAGCTAGGATTACAGGCGTGCACCACCAGGCCTGGCTAATTTTTGTATTTTTAGTAGAGATGGGGTTTCACCATGTTGGCCAGGCTGGTCGCAAACTCCTGAACTCGTGATCTGCCCACCTCAGCCTCCCAAAGTGTTGGGATTACAGGGGTGAGCCACCACGCCCGGTGGGTGTACTGTTTTTATAATTAATTAATTTATTGACAGAGTCTTGCTCTGTCGCCCAGGCTGGAGTGCAGTGGCATGATCATAACTCACTGCAGCCTTCAACTCCTGGACTCAAGTGATCCTCCCTCCTCAGCCTCTTGAGTAGCTGAGTAGCTAGGACTACAGGCACACACCACCATGCCCAGCTTTTTTTTTTTTTTTTAAGACAGAGTCTCATTCTGTCACCCAGGCTGGAGTGCAGTGGTGTGATCTCGGCTCACTGCAACCTCCGCCTCCCAGGTTCAAGTGATTCTCCTGCCTCAGTCTCCCTGGTAGCTGGGACTACAGGCACGTGCCACCATACCCAGCTACTTTTTTTTTTTTGGTATTTTTAGTAGAGAAGGGGTTTCACCATGTTGGTCAGGATGGTCTCAATCTCTTGACCATGTGATCCACCTGCCTCAGCCTCCCAAACTGCTGGGATTACAGATGTGAGCCACATGCCCAGCTATTTTAAAATTATTATTATTATTGTATAGATGGGCTTTTGCCATGCTGTCCAGACTGGTCTCCATCTGGCTAAAACTGCTAGGCTCAAGTGATTCTCCTGCCTCAACCTCCCAAAGTGCTGGAGTTACACGGTGAGCCACCACACCTGGTTATGCTTTTTTTATACCGCATTTTTACTGTGCCTTTTCTATGTTTAGGTACACAAGCACTTGCCATTGCATTACAACTGCCTACAGTATTCACTACAGAAACATGCTGTACAGGTTTGTAGCCCAGGAGCAACAAGCTAGCCCAGCTAGCCCAGGTGTGTAGTAGGCTATCCCAGCTAGGTTTGTGTGAGTACACTCTATAATGTTCACACAACAACCAAATTGCCTAAAGATGCATTTCTCCGAACGTATTGCCTCTCTTTAAGCAACATGTAGACTGTATGGATGTGAATTAACCAAGCACAACACCTGCCCTCCCATACAGGCAAATGAGGGAAGCGGCTTCCCTGTGCTTGCTCAGTAAGCCAGCCACAGATGGCTCAGCATCCCCTGGTACCCCTTTCTCCCCTTTCTCCTGCCTCCTGCTCAGGCCCTTCCCACCGGGCAGAATCCTGGGTCCCAGAGGAAGATGAAGAGCACGTACAGTTTCTTCTCACCTCTACAGAGGACCAAAAAGCCAGCTGTGGAACCACTTGGCAAGCATGGGACCTGGTGGGCCCGCCTGCCAGGGAGGGAGATGAGGACTTTAAATCCTGAATCTCTGCTCCAGTATTTCAGAGGAGGGGAATTTAGGAGCTCACTTCCTCTGTCTTGGCATGAAGATGAGAAAGGGTGGAAGTAAGCCGCTGACTCTCCCTGGCTGAGGTTTCCTCATCTCCCGTCCCCACCCACCCAGGCCCACATCCTCCCTGCAGATGCTGGGCACTAGGCTGGTAGTTGGAGGGCTGAGAGCCCCTTCCCTCTCCCTGAGGGACCATGGGCAGGCCCCTCCCTGGGACCTGCTGCCATCTTTATGAAGACAGGCACTTCGGCTCCCCAGCCTGTGCTGATGTGGACAGGTGACCAAGAGCTCCCAGGGTGCAGGATGTGGGCTGCGTGCCAGAGAGTGCCGCCAACCTCAGTTATGAATGACCCACATGGAGCCCAACCCCAGACCCAGGCTGACCAGACCAGCTTTCTGTGCCCCAGGACTCTCTGGGGGCCTGGATAGGACAAGGAGGTAGCTCTGTGTGTCTCCACCTTAACTTGACAGAGCTCAAGGTCAGTCTGTCTGACCTGACACACAGCATCAGCTGCGTGTAAGATTCAGGGTCACATTCCTGGAAGGCGCCCCCACCTTCTCACCTGTGTGTCCCTGGGACACCTCCCAAGCTCTGTGCCCCTGAGTCCAGCTTGTTCTCATGATCTCCCCAGCACTCCTAGGAAGATGGCCCTATCTGTAGCCTGCTGGAGGCAAAGAGCCGGCCCAGTGACTCCTAAGGACCCTATTATGTCGGAGCTAAAAATCCTCCACACAGACACACGGGTATGTGGCAGAGACACACGGGCACACTGACCTCAGGCCTGTGTGTGAGTCAGAGCAGCCCGCAGTGATGCGCCTGTGGCCCCTCACCCAGGCCAGCCGCCTGGACAACCCCAAGAACTAGCCGAGGCCAGGCTGGGACTTGGTATGAGGGACCCAAGAGAGGCCTGAGGCCCTTGGTGAGCCGGGGTGACAGGAACACCAAACCAGGCAATGACTCACAGGCAGACAGACAGATGGTGAGACCCCCAGGGCTGGATGAGGAGCTGGGAGCCCACTAGCTATAGGTTAAGCAGCCCCAAGAATCCTGACTCTGAAGCCCCCACTTCAAGCCCAGACATCCCCCAAGCCAGGTCCCACACCAGACCCTCAAAAGAGAGGAACTGGGACTCTCACCCCCCTCAACCTCACCCCCCCAACAAGAGACAAACTCGGCCTGGCGTGGCACTTTGGGAGGCCAAGGCAGGTGGATCACTTGAGGTCAGGAGTTCAAGACCACCCTGGCCAATGTGGTGAAACCCTGTCTCTACTAAAAATACAAAAATTAGCCTGGCATCATGGTGGCCCCCTGTAATCCCAGCTATTCAGGAGGTTGAGACAGGAGAATCTCTTAAACCCGGGAGGTGGAGGTTGCAGTGAGCTGAGATTGTGCCACTGCACTCCAGCCTGGGCGACAGAGCAAGACTCCATTAAAAAAAAAAAAAAAAAGTCAAACTCCAAAGAAATGCCCCCTTCCCCGTGTTCCTGAAGGAGCTGTCTCCTAGGTCTCCATGCACATGGGAAAACTGAGGCTGAAGGGAAGGGCTGGCCCGGGCAGCCCCTGCTGCTCACTCACCAGGCTGTGCTGTGCTCTTGGCTCCTGTGATCTGCAGCTCGAGGCCCCAGACCCCTGGTCCCCAGGAGCAGGGCGGGCGCATTGCCAGAGGCCTGTCCCTGTTCTGGCTTTTCTGAGGAGCCACCACGACCTCTGAGTACACAGAAGTCACACCCTTCTTCCCTGCCTGAGCATGGGCGGGTCTGGGCTGAGGGTACCCGATAGTCCCCCTGGGGCATCTGTGGGGCCTCATCAGGCCATGGCAGGATCCCAGCCTCACCAAGCAGGGTGGCGGCCCCCGAGGAGAGAGCGGGCTCCAGGTGGCCTCCAGGTCCCTGTCCCGTCCTCCTGGCCCTGAACCTTAGGAGTGACTCCAGGAGAGCCCCGGTGGTAAGAACCGACTGATCTCTTAGCCAACAAGAGGGACAGCCAGAACTCAGGCAAGGCCCAGAAGAAAGCTGGCAGTGGGCTAGAAGAAAGCAGGCAGCAGGCTGGAAGAAAGAAAAGTGCTTTTGGGCCCTCCTTGGTGGGTTTCATAGCAGGCTGGCCATATCCACAGTGACAGGGAAGGCTGGGAGACTCCCCAAATAGGAGGGTCTGGGAGTCTCTGCCCAGGTTCAGAACCCTCTGGGCTATTTGGAAGCTATTCTGAAATCTGGGAACACCCCAGATTTCAAAGGCAGGCATGGGAATGGGAATCACGTGACTTTGGCTAAGTCATGTCACCTCTCAAAGCTTCGGTTCCTCATCTGGAAAATGGTGATAGTTTACTGAGCTGTGGTGAGAGGTGAATGAGGCAAAGCCAGGTGAGCCCAGCCCCCAGCCAGCTACACAGAGAGAGACCAAGACCTCAGATAGAGGGGACCATGAGGTGGAGCCATGGCTGAGACTCAGACCCAGAGGACCCCCAAGGACCATAGCCCAACCCAGTCACTACAAAGTCCTTTATTAACAAGTCAATAAAAACAGAAGAGAGAGATGTCAAAATACTTTTCTCGGAGGTCCCAGGAGGGACAGGCACTGTCAGGACTCACCTGGCCAGGGAAGGCAACCCCACCAGAGGCAGAACAGAGGTCAGGGCCCTGTCTGGGGGACAGCTGGCCCAGGAAGGCTGGGGGGATGGCTCGGGCCTCAGGCAGGGACTGTGCAAACGCCGAGGCCGCGCAGGGAGTGATGGTTTGGGGGCTTAAGCCCCAAGCACCGTGTTCCCCTGTGTGGGCAGACATGCAGTCAGGCTAGCACCTGCCCACTCCACCTGCGAGTGCACACAGGTGTCTGCGTAAAAGCCGGTGCCCGCACGCAGCTTACGTACAGAGAGTGGAACGAGAGTCCCCGGCAGAACAGGGGGCTCATTCCAGAGCTTAAGGAAATAGCTTTAGAGAAGTCTTTGGAAGCCTGGGTCAAGGGGAGAGCAGGGTGGCTGCTCTGTTCCCCACGGGACTCAGGAAGCCAGTCCTTCCTGCCGCCGCTGGAGGACCTCGATGACGCTGCCGATACCGTCCTCGGGCACCTGAGGGCAGGTGGGCAGGAGGGAAGGGTCAAGGCAGAAGCTGACCAAGGCCACCCCTGACTTCCTGGCCCAGCTGAGACCACCTCCAGCCGCCCACATTTCTGGGCCTCACTCTCCCCTCAGGAGCTCCCCAGCCCCAGCCCCTGGTGCTCACCAGGGCGTGGTCGAAGTTGAAGGTGCTGATGTAGTAGGCAGAGATGTCAGCAGCTGCCAGGGGACCCGCGATCTGCGCCACGATGCCACATTCATCTGAGGGTGGTGGAGGAGGGGCACATGTGGCACATGCCGGTTGCTCCCCAGACACTCCCCAACCCCCCAACACCGGGAACGGCCCTCACCAAAGCCCAGGGGCTGTCCGCCGATGCGCACCATCCTCCACAGCTCCCCTGAGGAGCTGGTCAGCAGCAGGTCACTGGGGAACCTGGGGAGGGAGATGGGTGATGGGCAGGGCACCCCCATCCACCCCTGCCTGACCATGAGCTCTGGGACAGGTACACCTGCTGACCTCAAAGTCTGATGCCCCACCTCCTCCCTGCCTGGACTGGCTGGGGCCTGGGGCCCACCCGGGGTCAGGGGTCACCTACTTTTTCTGTGTTTCAGCATCCATGACAATGGAGATATAACCCTCGATGAGGGAGAAGGCAAAGAACGTGATGGAGCTGGGTTCAGGACTGCTAGAGGCTGCCTCCTTGGGGGTGCTGGGGAGGGATGGGAGGTTTAGGGGCTCTGCCAGGCACCCAGCCTACTGCCCCTGCTGGAGGACCCCGATCAGCCTCCAGAACCCTGAGAAGGAGCTGGCATGGTGGCCTGGGCAGGCTCTGCTGTCTCTGCTACCCGCCCAAGGGTCCAGCCCTCTGGAAGGTGTGGGTGGGGACAGGGAAGGACAATGAACCCAGCCTGTGCCAAAAACAAAGGACCCCACGGTTAGCGGGCCAGACCAGGGCACGGCTCAGAGGACACCACTGGAAAGGGATCCAGCTTTGGGGCAAGAACCTTCCCCGAACATCAGTGAAGCACAAGTGAGTGTCATGGGCTGCCAGGAATCCCAAGAGAGGACAAGGGAGAGTTGCAAAACTGATGGATGGGCAGAAGGTGGGGGGACAGAGTGTAGGGAACAGTGGCGTGAGGACAAAGATTAAGTTCCAAGGTCCACCTGTGTGAGTAGAAGAGGACATCTATGAGGGTGGTAGCGATGGCTGGAAGCGTCTCAGGGTCCAGTGTGAGGACACAGAAGCGGTTCTGTGGGCTCTGGATGGGATGCACCGTGGGGCTGGGCCCTGCTGGAGGACAGCAGCAGGTGAAAAGGTGTCCGTGGGCTGGGGCGCCCCCTGGTGGCCAGTCAGGGAGAGGCGTGGGCCCGGGGCGGGTCTTGCTATCCAGGAACTGGCCAGGGTCCTCCTGCCCCATTGCGGCCTACAAGGGAAGAGATCCAGTGGGAAGAGGAGGCCCTGCCCAAGTCCAGGTGTCAGAGGGCGGCCCTCACCATGCTGACTGCGGGGAAAGCCATTACTGGAATCATCCCTCGTCACAGGCACAGGCTCTCCGCCCACCTCGCGGTAAATGTCGAACTCCTGGGCCAGCGTGTGGATCACTACGGACAGGTCCTGCTCCCGCACCTGGGCCACAGCAGATGGCACATCACATGGGCTCCCAGGTACCTATATCCACCCTGCTCTGCATCAGCACTAGCAGGAAACTCACCAGGATGAAGTCCGTCTGGTAAGTGGACAGCATCAGCACAGACACGTGGTGCTCGGCCAGTGGCGCGATGACCGAGCGGGCGATCTTGGTGACCCCAGCAGCCTGCACTGCCGCACCGCTGTGAGACGACACGTTCAGCACCAGCCATGTGGCCTCCGCTACTTGCAGAAACTCAGATGGGGGCAGCTCTGTGGGCAGGGGACATGTCAGGTCAGGGTCTGCAAGGCTGGCCCCTGCCCCTCTCTGAGCCTCAGTTTCCCTCTCTGTGCCTCGGAGGGCTCCATCAAGGTAAGGGCAGGTCTGGAGGCTGGGACTGTCTCCCCCCAGCTCTGCTCCTGAAGTCCCTATGTTTGCAAAGACTGAGAAAGGCTTCAAGTGCTGGCCTGGTGGCATAGAAACTTCCCACTTAAGATCAGAGGTCCAGATTCAGACAGACCTGGGTTCAAATCCCAGCTTTGTTAATTTGTCTTGTGACCTGGGGCAGGTGATTTGAGTCTCAGTTTCCTCATCTGTAAAATGGGACGACAATATCTACCTCACTACCGTGTCTTCTGTGGGTTAGCAGAAGCTTTATACCACACGGCACCACCAGGGGGCATTCGCAGATCAGGTTGGCTGGGGGACTGCCTTCCCCCTTTTGCAGACCCAGACTTCCCTGAAGTAAAAACAGGGAAACTAAGGCCTGCCGTGGAGCAGGGGGACAGGCCAAGCTCCAACTAGCTCGCCTGAGACTCCAAGCCTGTGAGGATGGGCCGGGCCAGCAGCAGGAGGAGGAGCTGGGCGTCAGCTCCAGGGCCCAGGGAGGGCCCAGGCTGGCGTCCAGTGCTGAGCAGGGGCCAGGGCCTGGGTGGCTGCTATTCACCCCAGCACAGCCAGGAGGCCTCCAGGACCCTCCCCTGAGATGGCTGCCTACTCCTGCATTCCTTCCCTCAGACTCCTGGAGTTCCCAGACCAGCAGGGGAGGAGGTGACCCAAACCAGGGAGATAAGACCAGGAGGAAATAATACCCAGGGACTTCTAACAGCAGCACTTGCCTGGAACCATAACAGAGGCCCTTCTGCAGGCCTGACTGCTGAGTGCCCTTCAGCGGTTTTGAGTTTATAAAGCCCTCATGGGACCCTGTTTATCAGAACCAGAACTAGACCCATTTTACATAAGAGAAAACAGCTCAGAGAGGGGAAGTGATTTGCTCAAGGGCACACAGCCAAGGAGTGGTGGAGTAGGATTCGAACCCTGACACATCTGCTTTTAAGGCTTAAGCTCTTGGTACGGATCCCAGCAACTGGTGAGAACCCTACAGAAGGGGAGTGCGACAAGCCCCTCCCGTACTCCCGTTCCCCAGACCAGCCCCCACCTTTAAAGCCCTCCTCATCCACCATAAGCGTGTAATCCTCAGGGGTCTCCGTCAGGCTGAAGAACTTGCACCTGGTTGGGGGTGGGGAGCATCTTCAGTTTCGTGTGGAGAACTGGGGATCGGGAGTGGATTTCTCTCCAACTGCCCCGAGACACCCCTGCGACCCCGGGCCAGCGCCTTCCTGCCCCCTCGGCCTTTAATTTCCAGGGCAATGGGATGTTAGGCCCATCTCCGGGGTTGGGGGCTACTTTCCGGCCTCCCGACCTCTCCAGGGGCCTTCCACCCCTCTACTCCTCGAGGGAGGAGAGGTTCACACCCGCGGCGACAGCCTTAGGGGCGTCGGACCTTGGACCCCCTAGTCCAGCCCCTCTGACCTGAAGGGAGGTGTCCTGGAAGGAGCTCCCCGGAGTGACCAGGTAGGAATGCCCACATTTGACACCACTGAGTTAAGCATTGCCCATCCCAGGCTGTTTGCGCTTTGCCCCTTGGAGGGGGCCTCACGGGGCCGGATAGGCTGTGGTCCCCCAGGCCGGATGGCGGCCGGAAGGGGAGAGCCCTCCCCACCCGCTCCCGCCCCCCTGCCTGCCTGCCTTACGGCGATCCTAATCCTCCGACCCTGGCCCCGAGCGACAGCAGAGCCCCCAGCCCCCATCTGCGCTCCCGAACCCGGGCGCGCACCGGCTGCGGTGGGGCAGGAAGAGCAGCTTGATGAGCGGGTGGGTGTAGAGCCAGAGACCCCGACGGGCGACGCTCAGCACCCGCACCCGGTGTTCTAGGATGTGCAGCTCCATCGCGGCTCGCGCGGACCCGACCCCACCGCCAACTAGACCCAGGCCGCGCGGGAGGCGGGGCGGCGGGGGTGGTGCCCGAGCCTTAAAGGAGCCGCTGCGCGGCCGCGTCCACGCCGCCCGCTACGCGGCTGACCCACCCGCCCAGCCAGGCGCGGCGTCCAGCTCTTTGACGGCCACGCCCCGCGGGAAGAGAAGACTATTGGGTGGTCACGCCTCCTCCTAATACCAGAACCGCTTTCCAGCCCACCGAGACCGCCCCGAACGGCTCCGCCTTTTTTAGCACTGGCTCGAGGATAGACCCCACCCCGTCTGACTCCTCCAGGTCCCGCCCCTGACGCGCCCCCTCCCTGGGCTCCGCCCTTCCCGCGGAACGCCGGCTGCGGAGCGGGTGGGAGCATCCCGGAGGCTAGGGGACGTTTCTGTCCTTCTGGCACACACGTGGGTTTTATGATTGAGGTCCTTGAGACAGAAGGACCACGAAACGAACTGGAGCTCGGCTGGGACCAGAACGCTGCCCCCAAACCCCTGAAGCGATGACAGGCATAGGTCGGCTTTGCAGCGGCCGTCCACCGGGCACCTTTCGCTCTCCTTTCGCTCTCCTGCCTCTGATGGCTGCAGGGGGCAGGGCCGCCAGCAAATGATTGCGATTGATACCTACCCTTCCCCGCTTGCGAGGGGGCTGCCAAGTTGAAACTTGGCCTGGTAGCCCCACTTGTTCCTTTCATCCAACTTTCAAAATAGAAGGCTCCCCACCAGGGACACACAGAGATAGAATTCTAGCCACCTCTGCTGAGCGACATACTTTGGGTTAGGGGGCTGGAGGTGGCCAAGGCCTAAGACTTGAGGTCCCTCGATACAAACAAAACCCAAAAGTGCTTGAGCCAGTGATGCCCAGTGCTCAAACTTTGGTGGGGGAGGCCCATGCAGCTGAGGTTCAGTGAGTACTCAGACCTCAAGCCTGAAACTTGAGCCCCAAAGCCTGCAGCCGTTAGCTGGCCTGTGCACATCTAAACTTGCTTCAGGTTCAAGGAGGCCCCCGGCACTGGCAGACACCCCAGATCTTATCAGGCCCCCACAGGTCTAAGAAGACCCCAAGGCTGAGCAGGCATCAGCATGTCCATGTTGGCTCCATGCAGGGCCGAGAATGCTCCAGGGGACCCTTGTCTGCCCCGAGCACCCTGAGGCCTCAGATGTGAGGCTTTGAACCAAGTAGATTAAAGCAGGCCTCAGGCCTGATTGGGACCCAGCAGGCCTGAGCAGGCCCTCTGCCTGCTCTGGAGCCCCCACCACAGGCAGATAGAAGCCAAGCTAAGCCTCCTCCCTGGACTCTCGGGCTTGACACATTCCTGTGGAACACTGTGTAGCCACCACATCCTGGCCTATCCCCTGGAGGACTAGGGGAAGGAGGAGCTTCTCAAAGGCTGAGCCCATCTCATCAATGGCAGGTGCAGATAGAGTGGGAAACCACAGGGCTGAGGGGAAGGAGGCAGGAAGTGCGGTGGCCTACCCTGATAGTCTCTTGAGACCCTTCACCTCCCTAGGCCTCAGTATCCCCAGCTGCACCAGGACAGGATGTTCCAGGCCCAGGCGAAGCCTGAAAGCTCCCAGGGAGGCTCTGCTCCTCCCTCTCCTGCCCCCTCCCGCTCTGGCCTGGCCTGGCCCAGCTTGGTCATCTGCCAGTAACAGCGCTATTGTTTGACTGGAAAAGCTGCTTCCTCAGCAGAAGGGGGGCCTCTCCCAGGGACACCCTGTCCTTGCCCTCACCAGTCATCAGGTTGTGACCGCAGTGCCTGCCTGGGCCCTCAAGGGCAGAGTCAGGTCTCCTGGAGCCCTGGTCAGGAGAGGAAGCTGAGTGAGGGGCTCTTGGTGCAAATCTGGCTGAGGCTGGGTGGTTCCTTTCCCAGTCAGCTCATGTTTCCTCATCTGTAAAATGAGGCTAATCAAGCCTACTTGACCAATTCAGCCTGGCACTTGGCAAGTGTTCAGTAAATCGAAAGTGGCATTTTATCAAAGATCCACACTTCGCCCCTCTCCCTGAGGGCTGAGCCTGTAAGGACATTCACGGTGCTCCACCCTGGGCCCCATCCCTGACCCCAACCCAGAATGAGCTCTCAGAAACTTACTGGAGCCTGAGGTAGCATCCAGGGCAGGCCTTGAAGGAGGAAGACCCTGAAACCTCCTCCTTAGGAGTCCCTGCCCCCTTGGTGGCGGGTGAGGATGAGGCCTAGGGAGCATACCCTGCTCTGCCCAGCACTGAGCTCCAGCCCTGGCGTCCCTTATGTCTACCCTGGCAGAAGGTAGACATAAGGCAGTGGGGATGGGATGAGTGAAAATGGGGGTTAAGAATGGGGACTGGCCAGGGACTTGGCATGTCCTCTGGTAAAGGTACCTCTCAGAGAGACTCTGGTGCTGGGCTGGAGCCCAGGAGGAGGGGCTCTGTAGGGCAGAGAAGAGATGCTGAGCACCAAGGTAACCAAGGTGGTATACGAGCTGTCTACACAAGGCTGTTTATTTCTGTACAAAACCATGTTTCTATTTTACACAAAGTACACCCCACCCTTTCCCCTCACACCAGTACCCTAACACTGGGGAGCATCCCCCCAGGAGGAAGGGGCTGAAGGAGGCCCTACCCCCAGGCCCTAGCTTCTGCCTGCCCTGGCTGGGCCACCCCGAGTGCCACTGTAAAGAAAATAAATAAGGAGACTCAGGCAGAATCTGTGTTGGACCAGCCAGACTCCAGCCCAGTGGCCAGGCAGCTTGGTCCTCAGAGGGTGGGCAGGCCGTGGAATGTCAGTTCATGAACCGTGTAGGTATGTGGAGACCCCACCCTGGAGGCCTGAGCTGCCAGGGTTACAAGTAGGTATCCTCACTCCCTTGGGATGTCAGGCTCTCCTGGGAGCGGTGGTGAGCTGAGACCTGGGGAGCCGAATCCTGAGGGGCTGAGTCCTGGGGGCCTGAGTCCTTCGGGGGCACATGCTGTGGGGGACATGCATCTCCTGCAGCGGCCACCACCATGGCTTGATTTGGGGCTGGGGGCTTCTCCAGCTGCCCTCTCGCCTTCATCTGCTTCCGCTGCTCCTTCTGGGCCTGCTTGGGTGGCTTGGGCTTGGCTTTGGAGCCAGGGAGGGGGACATCTGGGGGCAGGCGGATGGACGGTGAAGGTTGTAGGGCAGGCCGGGGACCGGGTTCTGCGTCCAAGATGGCCTTGGCACCATGCAGCCTGGGCGGGGAGCAGCACTGCAGCTCACCCCGGGTCTCCTGCCAGCGCCGCAGCTGGATGAGGTGTTCACGCTCAATCTGGCGCTCTGTCACAGGCAACTCCACCACCTATCGGGGCAGTGACACAGGCAAGTGGGCGCCAAGAAGAAGGACCTTCCCCTTCTGCCTCCCAGCCTGGGCCCCCAGTCTTTCTGAGCATCCCCCAGCCCTGGCCACTAAACACTGACCTCAGGAAGGATGAGGGTCTAGTCCCAAGCTGCAGTCACAAGGCCCAGAGCTGAGTGCTAGGTGAGCTGGACACTTGAGACTCACCGCCTCAGAGGAGAAAGCTGCCCACATCTTCACGAGTCCACCTGCCTGACTATGGGGCTGAAGGGTAAGACCCAGATAGACAAAAACCTGCTCTCTGCCAATCTGTCCTCCACCACTGCCCAGGGCAGCCTGGCTGCTTAGGCTCAAACTCCAGCTCCACCTGGGTGGGTGACTTTAAGGGGAGTTGCTTAGTGATTCTGCCTCTGTGAGCCTCCATTTCCTCATGTGTAAAAGCTGGCCACGCATGTTCCATCTAATTGCCCCTGAGAGACAAGTATCCATAAAGAAAGAAGAAAGGGAAATAAGAGCTAAGGCTGTGAATGGGGTACCAGGGAGGAAGAGGGGGCCGTGGGTCAGCACTCTTCATTCCCAAGCGGCTCAGATCCAGAAGGCCCTGCAGAGCCAGGCCTCTCTGTGTCCCATGCTCCTCACCAGACAGAAGGATGAGGTCCACCCACATGTTCTGGGCCGCCTAGCAATGGTCCTGGCATAGGTGACCCACCCTCAGGGGCTGAGGGTTAGAGGGACCCCCTTCAAAGGACCCCCACCTGTCTTCCTCCCTCCCCGTGGTAAGGGGCAGGCGCAGGCTGTACCTCCTGGACCAGGAAGGCCTCCTGCATGATCTTGGGGCTGAGGCTCCGCAGTCGCTCGATGGTCTCATACTGGCCCTGGCAGGCTTTGACCTTCTCGGGGGAGCCCAGCGCATGCTTCAGCAGCACCAGCCCTACCCGGAAGATGATCTTGACTCCTGCATGGGGGATGGGCAGTTAAGTACAAGGAGCCTTTTGGGAGTTTCTCTGTAAAGAGAGGCCCCCCTGTGGGCCTCTGTGGGCTGCTGGGAACAGGGGTGCTCCCCCCAAGCCCAGCCCAGTACCTTCGCAGAAGAACATGTCCCAGACGCGTAGCACAGAGCTCCAGGGCAAGGTGCGGGAGAAGGCGCACATGAACCACTCTGTCATATAGAGGAGTGGGTCGATCTTCTGACGGCTGAGGTGCTTGTGGGCCACCGGCGACACCTTCTGCAACAGCGAGAAGAGGATCTCCCCATCCAACTGGATCGCCTCCTGGGGAGACACCAAGGCCACGGGACCATGACCGTGGGCTGCAGGAGCCAGGGCAGGGACTACACCCCAGCACCCAGCACCCAGCAGGCTCAGGCAGGTACCGCCTGCAGGGTGTCTGCCTTTGCCAGGTGCTAGGATACAATGATGAGCAAACCAGAGCCAGCTGGTCCCCCGGAGTAGCTTATCCCAAGAAGGGCACATGAGCAAAAGAGGCTGGGGAGGGGAGGGGCTGAGTGCCTCTAACAAGGCTGGGGCAGGACTGCTCTCGAGCATGTGCTGGAGGGCCTCATCTGTCTGGGTCAAGAAAGCTCCCTGAGGGCTAAAAGCTGAAGCAAAAGAGAAGTTTGTAGGGGACAGCACGGGGATGAGAGCTTCCAGGCAGATTTTAGCCTAGGCCAAGGCCAAGGGAGGGAGGAATTTGGTGCCCTGGAAGAACTTCAATCCTGCCAAGTGGCCAGAGCACCTAGAAGCTGAGATGAAAGTCAGTGTAGAAGGGATAACATCGCAGTCCAAGAGACCTAACCCTGGCAAGCCTTGGGACTTCAGCCTGAAGGCAACATAAGGCCGGGCAGTTTTTAACCTGGGCAGGAGTTACTATGAGAGAAGGGCCTGGAGGGGCCACAGAGGGTGTCCAGCCTGGGGCAGGTCCCAGGCCAGGCGACCACTCACCAGTTTCTCGCTGTAGTAGCCGGGCAGGTACTTCTCACAGATTTGTACCAGGCACCAGAAGGCTTGCTGTGGGCGAGAGAGACGTGAGGCCTTGCCATTGGGGGTTCCCCACCCACCCTTCTGCCTGCCCGGGGCCTGGTGGTACCTCAGCAGGCATGTGCATGAGCAAGACGGCGGCAATGGGAGCCTGGGCCTGGCAGTAGCCCTCCTCGGGCCGGTACAGTGTGTAGGCCTTCAGCACACGGAATAAGTCCTGCTGGCTGTGGAGAGGCCAGGCAGAGCAGTGACGACCGGGGTGACTCTGCTACCCATGGCCTTTACCTGTGCCCCACTGGACCAGCCTGCCTCAGAATCTGCATCTCCCTTGAGAGGGGAGGTGATCTGCTTGTGGTCACCAAGGGATCAGTCTCCTACTGGAGCACATGGACTCTCATGTGCCCAGAGGAAGGAGGTGGGGAAGGTCTCCCCCATGACAGGGGAGGGCAGAGGCTCAAAGAGAAAACAGGGAGCAGGGCCAGGGAAGGATGTAAGGCTGTGTCAGGGCTGGAAGTACGGGCCCCTCACTCAGCAGCTATGGCCCCTTGGCCAGGCCAGCTTTGTCCCTGCGTCTGTCTTGGTCCCCTTGCCTGCCCCATCTCTCCCCTGCATACCTTCCACTCACCCACCTCCCTCTATCCCTCTTTCTCCCCAACAAAACCTGTTTCCCGAAGAGAGCCAGGCTGGGCAAGCTCTAACACTCTGGAGTCAATGAGGAAAGCCCCCCCTAGAGGTAAGAGGAGATGCTGAGAACATACATCAGAATCAAACCAAAAAAAGGGAAATGCTAAGAGTGGAGTTGGGGGCACCCAGCTTCTGAGGCCCTGAGCTCACTGTACCTCCTCAGACCCCTTAGAGACAGGGCCTAAAGACACCTCCCACCTCACAAGGCCCAGCCTGCTCACCCGTGGCCCCCCCGGGACACAAACATCTCATGGAATGGGAACTGCCGGTGCAGGTCACGCTCAATCACGTCCAGCCACTTGGGGTCCCCAGGGGACATGTCCAGCTCCTAGAAGCAAGGGCACATATTAGAGGCTGGGGAGGATGGAGGTGGGCATTGCTGCCAGGACATGACTGCCCAGGGATTAGGGGAGGGAGGCCTCCACCAGGGGCAGTGCCCACCCAAGCCCATCACAGACTGGGCCTTCCCAAGGACAGGAAGAGAAGCTCAGGTAAGGACGCCTGGGCAGGGGCAAAGGGGCAAAGAGGGAAGAGCCCTGGAAACCTTAAACCTGGCTCTAGGAAGACCGATGCGGGCAAGAGTGTCTACTCGAGCTGTCGCTGGAAGGACCTCTAGACATTTCATTCAGGAGTCAGTTAGATACATTGTGTCACATCCTTAAGACAGAAGGCTGCTTCTCTCAGCAATAGCTACCAGCTGTTCTCACTTCTCTGAGCCAGGCGCTAAGCTGGGCACAGGGTATCTGTGGACCTCACTGATCCTTCTCCTCAGCCTCCCGAGATAGGACCTATCATTATACCCTGTTTGCAGATGAGAAAACTGAGTGTCAAGGCCTCATGGCTAGAAAAATGGTGGAGCTGGGACTGGAAGCCAGGTCTGACTCAGAGCCGTCCATCCCAGCTCCTCAGCTACGTGGCTCCCTGTGCAGGTGGTGTCACCTATCCAGGAAGTGGAGTGTGTGTGAGATCTGCACAGAGCTCTTTTTGGAAGGACATGACATCTGTCAAACCTTAACCTCAGATACTTCTCTGGGTGCCGAGGTTTCAACAAAGTTTTACTCTTTTCTTTGAACTTCTGTAAACATTTCAGTATGGACACCTTTACAAAACAACAAAACCATTACAAAAAGGAAAATCTTTTCTTGGTCATTTGAAATGTTCTCCACCTTGATTTGCATGTTGGTTACATGAATGTGTATTATTTATCAAAACTCACCGAACTGCATGCACATTCAAGATCTATGCATTTTATTGTATGTAAATTCATACCTCAATTTTTAAGAAAGAATGAAAAAATAAATAAGGAGGAAGCCCAGAGGGCTGAGCAGGGAAGCAGAGTATTCACCAGAGGAACCAGAATGTGCTCAAAGGCATGGCCCAGGCACTTTCATGGGGGTGTTGGTTTAAGTACAAGTTGCCTGCAGGGCAGGGGCAGCATCAGGAAAGGCCCTCAGGAGGGAGGCCAGGTCCTCGGCAAACATACCCAGTGGGCACAGACCCAGGCCCTGCCCTGAAGAGCAGGTGACTTCACACAAGCCCCTTTCCCTCTCTGGCCCTCAGTGGGAGTGTCCTAGCACTAAGCTCAAGAACCTAGGGTGCCAGGAACTTGACTAGAGAGTAAGGACTGAGAGGAGCGGCTGACAGAGTGTTCAGGGCTGGAGGGGACAGGGAGGGGCTGGGGCCTCCACACAGAGCCCTAGAGCAGCCACATAGCGGAGAGATGGATGCGTGCCTTTGGAGCCCCAAACACACTTGTGATGGGGGTCTGTACTGTGCACCTCTAGGTACTGTCTGAGCAGCAGTGCAGGTTTGCTTTTGTCAGAAAGGGGAAGAGGGCCCCACAAATTCTCCTAGCAGTTCCCATGAGGTAGAAACCCAAAAACCCCAAAAGTCAGTTTCTAGGATGTGTTCATCTGGTACCTCAGCAGCCTAAGGCACTTGGCCACACATGGTTGGTGAGAAAGGAAAAGGGGGTAGCTGCAGATAGAAAGGGCATCGGCAGACAAGCAGGTACCACGGTCACGGGGCCTATAGCCTCCACGAGCCTGAGGGGTACTGGCACCATCAGAATGTGAAGCCAGAGAAGAAAACCAGGTAAAAAAGGACAAGGTGGTCCTGCCTGCCCAAGGAAGGAGGAAGAAATAGCACATGCAGGAGAAGAAGGAGCCACCAGGGCCTGCAGAGTCTGCCCTGAATGCTGAGGTTGGGATGGGCCACCTGGACTGGGTATTGAATGGAGGGCCCTGTGGGGAGAGAGCACAGAAACAGGTGCACGCTGCCATCACAGACTGCCACTGTGCCCTGCCTCGGCATAGGACCCACAGCAACCAGGGGAAGCTCCTCATGCTTCCTCTGGGTCACCACAGGCAAAAAAAAAAGTCCTTCCAGGTGTGCTCACCAACCATTCTTCCAGCCCCCAGGACCGTGCCGAAACCCATCACCCAGCTTCGGTGCATCAAGAAGGCCTTCTCTGCAAATCCACCTCCTCACACGAGCAACCTTCCAGACCCCCCGGGGGTGGCTGATTCTTCTCCGGAAGCACAGCTCTGCATGCACATGCACACAGCTCTGCATTCTGCTGCACACACGCTCACACTTGCTGAACCACACAGCCAGGAGGCTGGCCAGGCTGCCCACGCTCTTGGCTCTCATG
Source organism: Rhinopithecus roxellana (assembly GCF_007565055.1). Lineage (NCBI taxonomy): Eukaryota > Metazoa > Chordata > Mammalia > Primates > Cercopithecidae > Rhinopithecus > Rhinopithecus roxellana. Next base: position 20,261,100 of record NC_044561.1, on the reverse strand, counting down.
CCTGGCTCTGGCAGCCTGACATTAACTATGGACTTGGACTGGGGCTCCCACCCCTGAGCCTCCCGCTTTGCCCAGGATGCAGCCCCTCAAAATGGGAGAGATGTAGCCACTAGGAGGAAGACTCTGGAGTCGAGAGGCTGCTCCAGTGGGACCTGGTATTGGTACTCTGGGGAATAATCCAATCAGCCAGATTCAGACCTACCCCAGCCAGACACTCTACCAGCTTCCCTGCCCCTGCAAGTCCACGTGTTGCCAGCAAAAAGCTCTCACCCTCTCTAGGTCAACAGCAGGAACTCTAGGCTACCTTGCCCTGCTCCTGCCCAGTCATCTCAAGGAAAAGATTTGGCAGGACAGGAGTGTTCACTGAAGAAGCATGCGATATGTCAACAAAGAGCTGGTGGTGGGCAGCTCTTCTCTGTCTCACTGTCTGCCTGTCACCAGTCCCAAGGACCTGTGAGAAACCCTGATGCCTGGGGCCAGATCTGGCAGGTAAGCTAGGGCAACCCCAGGGAATCCAACTGCTTCCCCATAATTCCCTAAGGGAGCAGGCTGGAGGAGCTGCCCAGCTCTGAATGGAGAGGTATTTTACTCTGGCCGGCCATGGGGCAGGGAGCAGCAGGAGGAGTATCGGGACAGGAGGAGGGATGACAACAGAGGACACCCTCTCTGGCCACTGAGTGGCATCTGACCCCTTGAGATACTTGGGCAGTTCCCTTCAGCCCCTTTGGGTTTGGCTCTGCTACACCCAGGGCTGATGACCTCAAAAGACACACAGGTGGGTTGTGCTGGCCAGGCTTGGACAAGGCAGGAGAAAGTAGAGGATGGGAGGCCAGGAGACATCAAAGGACCTGTGGTCCTGCTGGTCAAGCCCCCAAAGGCCCAGAGCACAGGGCCCAGAGCAGTCAGGGAAATGGTCTGAGTGTCCCCTCGTGATCACCAAGAGCAGGGATGTAGCCTACTGAGCCCAGGAAAGCAAAACCTGAGTGGTCATCAAGAGAAAGAGCTGGAATAGGGGGTAGCAAATCTGGCCATTCCACTGAGGGCTGCTCAGGGCTGGAGCCTCAGTTGTACAGAGCCTCCAGGAGACACAGGTGCCCAGGACTGGGCCAGTGTGGCCTGCTGGGGCCTGGGCAGTTTGGCACATGACTGGAGGTTTTGTGGACTGCTCATCCTGTGAGGTTCAGGTGAGCACATGGAGGATTGCTGCCATGGGGAGGACGCCCAGAGATGCGGAAGGGAGGGCAGGACAAAGGAAGGGAAACTTACCTCAAACTTTCCAGGGTTCTGCTGTAACTTCACTTTGCCTCCTGACAGGTATTGCCAAGCACGGCCCCGCAGAGAAGGCGGGATGCCCTTTTGGCACCGCAGACGAATCTGAAAACCAAAAGGACAGCTGAGCCCATGCAGCCACCCAGGCAGCTCCCCCAGCCCAGACCCTTTCCCAGTGCATGGTGGGCCCTCAGTGCACACAGCAGCAAGAGCAGAAACAGGGAGAAAAGAGGACTTTCGCCGGGCAAGGTGGCTCACGGCTGTAATCCCAGCACTTTGGGAGGCCAAGGCGGGCGGATCACCTGAGGTCAGGAGTTCGAGACCAGCCTGGCCAACATGGTAAAACCCTGTCTCTACTAAAAATACAAAAATTAGCTGGGCATAGTGGTGGGCGCCTGTAATCCTAGCTACTTGGGAGGCTGCGGCAGAGAATCGCTTGAACCCAGGAGGCAGCGTTGCAGTGAGCCAAGATCACGCCATTGCACTCCAGCCAGGCGACAAAAGCAAAACTCCGTCTCAAAAAAAAAGAAGACTTTCCTACTGTTGCTACCATGTAGATCCTAAGGTGTGGGGAGAGGAGGTGAATGCAGTTAGATATGCTAACACCAGGTGATGGCAGAGTCCCACATCCCTGGTGACAACACGGGCATTCCTGAGGTCTACCATGGAATTCCAGACCCTCATAACTATCTTCTGAATCAAAATGGAACCCTACAGGCGGGCACGCTGGCTCACACCTGTAATCCCAGCACTCTGGGGAGGCCAAGAAGGGCAGATCACTTAAGGTCAGGAGTTCAAGACCAGCCTGGCCAACATGGTGAAACCCTGTCTCTACTAAAAATACAAAAAATTAGCCAGGCATGGTGGTTGGCACCTGTAATCTCAGCTACTTGAGAGGCTGAGGCATGAGAATTGCTTGAACCTAGGAGGTGGAGGTTGCAGTGAGCTGAGATCGTGCCACTGCACTCTAGCCTGGGCGATAGAGTGAGACTCTGTCTCAGAAAAGAAAAAGGAAAAGGAACCATTACAAGTTGGGTGAACCCCATGGTCTGTCGCCTGGGAGGGCACTGCACTGTGTGCGGCTCAGCTGCACCCCAGGGAAGGTAGCTCATGTGCCCAGAGGTGTTGCCCAGGCACTTTCTTTCTTTTTTTTTTTTCTTTTCTTTTTTTTTTTTTTGAGACGGAGTCTGGCTCTGTTGCCCAGGCTGGAGTGCAGTGGCCGGATCTCAGCTCAGTGCAAGCTCTGCCTCCCGGGTTTACGCCATTCTCCTGCCTCAGCCTCCCGAGTAGCTGGGACCATAGGCGCCGCTACTTCACCTGGCTAGTTTTTTGTATTTTTTTTAGTAGAGACGGGGTTTCACCGTGTTAGCCAGGATGGTCTCGATCTCCTGACCTAGTGATCCACCCGTCTTGGCCTCCCAAAGTGCTGGGATTACAGGCTTGAGCCACCGCGCCTGGCCAGCCCAGGCACTTTCATGCAGGTATGTTGGTTTCAGCAGCCATGTGGTAGGATACCGCCAGCCTAGAGGGGAGAAATCTCAGCAGAACTCAGAAAGAAGATGGGAGCTGCTCAAATGGCTCCCTCTTTGTGTTGATCAAGAATCCCTCTCTCCTCTCATTGACCCTGAGCTCCCAAGATCACTGGCCTGGGGCATAGGCAGCTGGCCTGAGTGTGAGTCCTGATCTCAGCCGTTGCTAAAATGGCCCAGGTCTTCCCTGCCATTCGCAGAATGGGAGAAGTGAAGGAGGAAGTATTTGAGGCAGCTCATAACCCAGAGCTAGTGCTTAATTCCGGCTAGTTGTTTTTATCAGGAAAAGTTTTCCACTGACAAAACTCAATCTGAAAACTATCAAGACTATCATGTCTTTTACAAATGGGGAATTGAGGGTAGGGGAAAATTCGTGGGGGAAATTTCATCACACAAGCAGAGTGGGGGTAAATGTGTCATACAATCAGAAACCCTACTATCTCCTAGCTGTACTGCACAGACTGAGGGATCCAGCCCCGTGTACTTTCTACATCACCAGTGGGCTCCTCCTGGGCTTGGGACCAGAATGATGCTCTGAAGGCAGTTGCCCTGACCCGTCGAGGTGAGCGAGGACAAAGGCAGGGGCATCGCTCCTGTGAAATGCTGTCGTGGGGGAGGGGCGAGATGGCCAATGATACTCCCTCAACCCCTGCACTAAGCAGCCTGACCTGGGGATGAGCACTCAGGGCATGAGAAGAACATCTGGATCTGGGTTTGAATCTAGCGCTGACCTTCAGCCAACCACTTCTCAACTGTAAGATCTGAATGCTAATACCTCCTACTGTGCAGAGTTGCCAAAGGAGTCCATTCGAGAGGGAAAATGTGCTTAGTGTGGGGCCTGACACACTGTCTGTGTTCAGTAAGTAATGGCTTCCTCTCTGCCCCTCCATCCCAGGAGGATGCTTGACACAGAAGCTCAGGACCTCAGCTCACGCCTAACTTCCCCTCACCTAGAAACCCCCTTCAACAGTCCCCCTGGAAGCTCTCAGAGGAGGGAGCACAGAAGCCCTGGCCTTCCTGGTGACCAGTGCAAACAAGAGAAAACTTTCCAAGGGTCAGAGAGAGTCAAGAACCAGGAAGGAGCCAGGCAGACAGGCTGAGGGTGGTGGGGGAAGAGTAGCGGTGGTGGGGGAAGAGTAGCAGTGGCTGGTCACAGGTGCCAAGTGAGAGCTTCTGGGACTGCATAGAAAGAAGGCAGAGGAAGGGGGCTGAAGGGAACTGCCCAAGACTCAAGGAACAGTTTCCTGCGGCTGTGGGACAAGGGTCTCCTTAAGGAAGCCAACTTGGGCAGGCTTTGGCAAAGGGATATGCTTTAGCCCAAAGCCACAGGCCCTTCAGGCTCTCCCACAGAGCCAAGCTCAGCAAGAGGCAGCCCCACATCATCACAGCCCCCATCATACTTGGCCTCCTCCAGGAGAGCCCTGGAACACTTCGCGGGGAGCAAAGAGCTGGGAGTACTGCCAGCCTTTCCCACTCTGGCCTCCTCAGCATAAAGGTGCTGGAGAGGGTCATCCCTACCCTGCCTGCCTTAGGGAGGATGGTAGGGACCAATAAGGATAAAGCATGAGAAAGTATTCCCAGAAACCACAGGATTACCATTCTCTGAGGCCAGGGCTTGGGAAAGGAGATCTCTGATGAAAGCTGAGTGAGGCCACACCCTTGCCTGCTGAACTCTGTGAGGACAGGGCCACTGCTTAAGCCTACCCCAGGGCAGGGCCCTGTGGGAAGACAGCATTCCAGCCCCTGCCCTGCCTCCCTGCAGGACCAGAATTCTGTCCTAGACATGGCTGGGAGTCGCAGAAAGGAAGGCACCCTCCCAGCAGGACTATGTATGAGTCCAGGAGAAGTGTTGGGTCTGAGCCCACTTCCTGAAACAGGTATTACCCTTCCTGTGCCATGACTTCCTGACCAGAGGGAGAACTCAAGCCTCCACAGGCAGGCTGGAAGAGCACCCAGGGCAGGGCTCGGTGTGGCCACAGCTGAGGTGGCAGGACGGGCACCCAGGATGGTTCTGGGCTGGAGAGAAGCAGTGGGTTAGGGCCTCTGAGCATGGTGGATTGAAGCACTTCCTGTGGAGGCCTCAGCTGGGCAGGGGCAGGGGCAGGTCTCGGGCTCTAACCACAATGCCAGGAAAGAAAAGGGGAAGTACCCGCTGCTACTCTGCTGAGAGGTGCTCCCCAAAGCTCCCCTCTGGAATCCCTATTTTCAAGAACACAGAAGGTCCCTGCCAACCACCAGTCACCACAACAGATTGCTGGAGAGCAAGCTACAGCTCAGAGTAAGAGCCAGAGGAACCATGAGGCAGGGAAACAGAGCCAGAGTCAGGCAGGAAGCAGCTGAGGAATAACTGTCTTAACATTGTTTTTTTAAAAAAGAGATAGGCTGGGTGCGGTGGCTCATGCCTGTAATTCCAGCACTTTGGGAGGCCGACACAGATGGATTGCTTGGGCTCAGGAGTTCCAGACCGGCCTGGGCAACATGGTGAAACCCCATCTCTACAAAAATTACAAAAATTCCCCAGGTGTGGTAACATGTGCCTGTGGTCCCAGCTACTCGGGAGGCTGAGGTGGGAGGATCACTTAACTCCAGGAGTTTGAGGCTGCAGTGAGCCAAGATCATGCTGCTATACTCCAGCCTGGGTGACAGAGTGAGACCCTGTCTTAGATAGATAGATAGATAGATAGATAGATAGATAGATAGATAGACAGACAGACAGACAGAGAGAGAACAACAAGCAAGAGCCCAGGTCTGGGTGAGCCTCTCCTCTCATAGCACAGGGCTTCACCATCTATGACACCGTCTACGAAGCACTTACCACCACTTCGTGGGGAACAACAACAGGATTATCACTCCCATTTGGCCAGAGAAACTGAGGTTAAGAGGGTGAGGTGACTTGCCCAGAAGTTCTACAGTTAGCCACAGGTGTGAAGAAAGGAAAGGAGTGGGGCTGGGCCCAAGTCTATATACCTGACGGTCAGTCCGGAGCTTTCTGTGAGGCCTTGCAGCCAGCTGTGCCAGCCTGGACCAGACCAGAGTGTCAGCTGATGAGAGCGGGCAATAGGGTTCATTCTGTGCATTTGGGAACTTGTACAGAGAGACCCTAGCTGTAAGGCTCAGAACAGGCCTCCTCTAGGCCACGTAGTAACACCACCATGCCGGGGGCAGCCAAGGACATCAACACACACACTTAAGAGTGGTGGGCAAGAACATTCCCACAGGGCAATCGAGCTAGTGTCTAAAGATAGCCTAACTCGAAAAGGACTACTGGATGATTTCATTTTTGTAAGACTATTATTAAACTGTGAGGTTACTTTCTTCTTTCTTTGGCCAGGAGTCAAGAGGGAAGTCATCAAATTAATCTAGAGGATAAAGAAGGCCTCGTACTGTGGTGGTTAAGAGGGGAGGTGCTAAAGGTACACTGCTTGGGTTCAAATTTTGATGACCAGGCCATCAGTAAAGTGGGGATACTACTATTACTAACCTCACACTAGGATGCTGTAAGGAATTATCCCAAGCACAAAGCAAACGTTCCATACATGCTAGTTACTGGTAGTATTGTGAAGTCCTCCTTGATAGCTGGTAAGCAGCACTAAAGTCCTTCTCCTGGGAAGGCTATAGGAAAGCTGTGTTACAGCTGTTGGCTAAGAATGGCTTTGAGGTTTAGCTCCAGGACAACGTTCTGCATGAATCTGAAGTCACTGTGTGAGGGCCCAACCTTCCCCCTGCCTTCAAGTCAGCTTCTGTCTTGCACTGGCAGTTGGAGGACACCTAAGGCATCTGGCAGTTAGAGAAGCCCCTGCTTTCCTAAGCTGATGAAGTTCCTCCCTCCTCCTCCTCCTCCCCAAGCTGCCAACTCCCAGCCCGAGACCTGAGGCCAGGCCCCTCACCTTTTTGTGCTTCTTGGCCATCCATTTGTCCCAGTTGTTGAGCATGTCCAGCCACTTGGACTCCCTCTGCCTCAGCACCTCCAGGGGGACTTCCTCCAGCCTGTGGAGCAGAGGGCAGGGCCTGTGAGAGGTGCCAAGGGAAGCAAAGGCCCTGACTTCGTTCCCAGCCGCCAGCCTGGTCAGACCTCCATTCTTCCTGCCTACCATCCCTACTGTTCCCCTCAGGACTGCTACCTCGGACCACCGTCCTATTGCAGAGGAGAGGGAACACGCCACCTCCCCACCCACTGCCTCAAGGCATAGGCTAGAGACACAGCAGGTGGTTCAAGTGCCTACTCCCCTAATGTGGTCAGGGGCCACGGTGCCTCTCTGGGGCAGAGGCTGAGTGAGTGTCTGCATCTGTGCACCAAAGCAAAGCATTCCTGTCCTGGGTCTGCCTTAGTCAATAAGCCTCTTCGGAGGGCCAGTATACAAGGTGCAGAGTTGAACACAAAAACTAGTCAAACGAGTACAGAAATAATATGCTCACCTCTTTACTTGAGCCAAACTCATTACTCAGAGTTTCCCCATTTATGCCCTGGCCCTTTCCCACCTCTCAGCCTTTACTCATGCCAGTCCCTTTGCAGGAATGTTTCCCAAATTGTCTCTACCCATCAAATCCTACACACACTTCAGAGCCCCATCAAATACCACTTCTTATATTTGTAGATCTACTGACTGGGCAGCTAGCACAACTGTGTTGCACTGTTCTAGGGCGAGGGACTCTGGGTTGTGGGGATGCCGTCCCATGATTAAAACAAAGTCCTGACCCTCTTGGAGTTGATGTTCTGGTGGGCATTGAATGTGGGGAAAACACCTCAGCACCAAGGTGCTTTTTTGTGCTTTCTTAACAGAAGAAGATATTAATGACAGACGAGGAAACAGGCTCAGAGAGGTAAGATACCCAGGAAAGGTATCTTGCTTAGCGTCCAACAGCAAATCAGTGGAATAACCCAGACTCAAATCCAAGTCAGGTCCCAGCCAAGAGCCAGCACACAGTGCTGCCTGACCTCTCAGAAAGGAGCACAGGGTCGGAGGCAGCTCAGAGGAGGTTCTCAGGAACAGGACACGGTGGGGCTGGGGCTTGGCCCAGGCCTGAGTCTCTGGTCCTCTCTCTGCCGGAAGGAAATATGCTACTGTGACTTTTACTGGTTGGAAGAGCAGAGGGAGGGGCCCTGGCAGAGCTGAGGCCTCTAAGACACAAAAGGGAAGGTCTTCTTCAGTGCATTTTATCTGGGGAACTGCCCAGGCCTGAGAGCAGCCTTGGAACTGAACATCTGAGGAAGGACTACAGCCTAGGCAAAGGAGGCCCCCTCAAAGCACTGAAACAAAGCACCCCCCACCTTGAACTGCTGCCCCTCTCACCACCTAGAGGCAAAACTAGGGCATGAGTTACTCCTTTCTATGCTTTTCCTGATAAGAGCAAAGCAGGGACCACGCCTTTACAAAGGGTCAGGTAATTTACAAAGGGATGTGCATCTCCGGGCAATCCCCAAACATCCCAGGAGCAGAAACTAAGGGCCCACACCTCCCAGGCCATGGTACCTTCCACCACCTATAATGCACTGCTTATGCAACAAGTCAGGGGAACAGCCTTCTAGTTAACCAGTCAGAAGGGTGCCCAAACTGAGTCAACAGGAAGTTCTGGCAGTTATGGATGTAGATAATGGCTGATCCAACATCCCCACCGCACAGACGAAAAAAATGAGGCTTACAGAGGGCAAGGTTTTCACTTGAGATTACCAGTTTCCAAAGAACTCATAGGTGATTAAATATGTCTATTTGATACCTCAACCCTCAGTCTGGCTTTATTGATAAAATGTAACTGCAGGGACTCAGAGACACCCATTCTCCCAACTGCAGATACACAGAGGAACATGTTAAATTCGGAGTTCTTTTAACTGATGCCAGATAACAGCTCTGGCAGTTTCAAACCCCCAATGTCAAACCTCAAACCGGAATTTCAAAAGAGTACAAAACAAACTACCATATTTCCTGGATTCTAAGACACCACTGATTTTAAGCTACACCATTGATTTCGTAAGATCTCAGAAACAAACAAAAAAGCCACTACTACTTTAAATGTGCATGTCAATTGAAAGATCTGTTTTGATCTTTTAAATCCTAAATTGGGAAAATTTTGAGGCAATATGGCCATCTGAATGGCCTTTCCTTTAACAGCAGAGGAGTTTAATGTACCTGGAGATGGTGAGAAAGAAGACACTGGAGGTCTGGCTGTACCTGGCACTCAGCGTACCACGTGCTCTCTAATGGCAGGTAGATATCTCTAGGCACAGGATGTGCTCCTGAAACACTGCAGGCTATATATATATATTTTTTAATCAGAAGGTTCACATATCCTTCAGTTAACTCAGTCAGGATCTTAGAAAGCATCTGATCCAATTGCTTTCTGATATAGAAATCCTTTCTACAATAGGCAAGTCCCCTTCCTTCTCTGAGCCTCAGTTTCCCTATATGCTTGTGCAGCCTATCTTATGAATTGGACCCTCTAAGGATGCCCAGAGAGGAGCCGTGAGATGAAGCTGGGGCCAGAGGGGTCCCTGAAAATAGTGTGACAGTGTTGAAGCCCTGAGGTGGCTTCCTCCTGACAGTGGAGAGGGCAGGAACCAATTGCTAGTGAGAGAGAAGCTGGCCTGGTATAAGGGACCAAATGGCCCACGGGGGATGTCGCAAACCTGGCGGCCTCACTCATCCTCCAGGAAACCCCTCCTTCCTTAAGGTAGCCTAAGGGAGTCTCTGAAGCCAAAAGAGACAAGTGAGACCAGTTTCTTGTGGCTCAGTCACTGCTGGAACTCCTCCAGGGGTGGGCCTTCCTTACCTCCAGGTGAAGTCACCCTACTGTTAAACAATTTCCACTGCTAAAGCTTTCTTCCCCACATTATGCCAAAATTGTCCTAGTAACTTCTACCTATAATCTCAACACCCCTTTTGAGGTCACACAATTCTAGACCCCTCCCATACCAGGCGCACACATTTTTATCCCTCATCATCCACTCACCCCTACCTGAATGCCCTTTCTTCTCCCTTCTCCAAGTAACAGTAACCCTTCAGAGCCCAATATTACATTAAAAACCACAACTACAACAACAATAATATCAGCAACAGTAGTTACCATTTGTAGATTATTTACTACTTATAATTTTCTTCTCAATGCTTCACATACCTTTATCACATGTACCTTTTGTAATAACCCTACTATAACATCATTCTCCCCTTTTTATTTTATTTTTTTGAGACAGAGTTTTGCTCATGTTGCCCAGGCTAGAGTGCAATGGCACGATCTTGGCTCACTGCAACCTCCGCCTTTCGGGTTCAAATGATTCTCGTGCCTCAGCCTCCCAAGTAGCCGGGATTACAGGCGCCCATCACCACACCCGGCTAATGTTTTGCATTTTTAGTGGAGACAGGGTTTCATTATGTTGGCCAGGGTGGTCTTGAACTCCTGACCTCAGGCAGTCCACCAGCCTTGGCCTCCCAAAGTGTTGGGATTACAGGCGTGAGCCACTGTGCCTGGCCCATTCTCCTCATTTTAAAGTAGAATTCGAGGCTTAGTAAGGTTAAGAGTGTTCCTTAAGACCATATAGCTATAAGTGGCAGAGCTGGGACTCAAACCCAGGCCTGACTGACTCTTAACAGCTCATGCTCTTGACCCTTGTACTACACTTCTCTGCCTCCACAGGCCAAACCCTCAGCCTCCACACAGCCTGCATGCCTGCCTGCCTGCGCAGATCTCGTAAAATGTCCTGAAGATCTTCATCCTGGCTTAGAACACCATGTCTCACACTTTTTAAACTGAGACCCACACAAACACACATACACACACACAACCAGGACACATTTTAGGAAACGAGTTGCCCTTACATGTACTAATGCACTCTGATATTTCCAGATTGATTTTACATTATTCTATTCTATTGTTTTAAATGCTGGTCACAAGCCCCTAAAACTGATTTCAGCACCAACTGATAAATGAGTCAAGTCATTAAGTGTGAAATACGTACTTCATTACCACTTGCTCATATTACTCAGCACTGTCCCTCCCCAAATGGACCAGGTCTTGAACTTCTTCTGTGACTGCCACCGCACCCCGCCCCCGCAGGTGTTCAACAGCTGCCCGCCTGGCTTTCTCCATGACATCATTACCCTCATCTGCACTACATCAGGGCTACAAGTTACTTCTGTCTTAGAAAGTGTACGTGTCCCTCTAATAGCTCAGTGAAGTGGGGCCCTCACAGATTAATTACCATTTCTATTTGGCCCATGACAGACTTGGCCTGATCAGAGAGGTTGTATGACTTGGACAAAGTCACAAAGCTACTAAGTAAGTGGCTGACCCAGGGCTTCCCCTCTGTCACAGTGGCCAATATGCTACTTCTAGCTCCCCGGGGAAGGCTGTGGGGAAATCAGGCCCTTCTCCAGATGCTTCTGTGTGGCTCTATCTCTGGCCCCCAAGCCACTGGAGACAGTCTAACCCCCTCCTCCAGTGTTCTGACTGCCCCACTGAGTGGCCTGCCCATACCTAGCAATGCTCAGAGACACCATGGGATGGTTTGCCAGCACAACCTCAGTTGCAAATGGTAAGCCTGGGCAACCTGCCTTTTTTTGTTGTTGTTGAGACGGAGTCTCACTCTATCACCCAGGCTGGAGTGCAGTGGCGCAATCTTGACTCACTGCAACCTCCGCCTCCCGGGTTTAAGCGATTCTCTTGCCTCAGCCTCCCAAGTAGCGGGGGCACCACCACACCCAGCTAATTTCTGTATTTTCAGTAGAGATGAAGTTTCACTATGTTGGCCAGGATGGTCTCAATCTCTTGACCATGTGATCCGCCCACCTCAGCTTCCCAAAGTGCTGGGATGACAGGCATGAGCCACTGCACCCGGCCAGGGCAATCTGCCATTTGCTTGCAGCCCCAGCTTCTGAGGAGGAAAGGCTTAGAGGAGACAAAGGTGGCACCTAATCACAGATCTTGTCAGGCTCCTGGACTGGAACAGGCTTAGCCATGCTGTGCCATGTCATGGTCCAAGGCAGCAGTGACTCTCTGCTGACCCCATTCTCTGTAGGTTTCCAGTTTCCCAGCGTTCTCCCAAAACCCAGAGGCTTGAGGCTTCCAAAAGTTTAGAAGGACAAGACTGCTTCCCAGGCTACTGAGACCAAGGGCTGGGGTTCTCTCTTCCCTTGTCCTTCTAGACATCTGCTTTCTGCCCAAGCATATCTCAGCACCTCTGGCTAGGCAGGTTCAGCAAGGGCAGTGCCCATGCCCATCACCTCCTTATCCTAGCCTGTCGTGGGAGATAAACCTGGATATCAAAGAACCCATCTACACCCTCCTCCAAACCTCACTCCCTGAACCAGCTCAAACAAAGAGAAACACACCCTAAGCAGAAAGTCTGAGGTCACAGACCACAGGACTGATCCTCCTCTCACCCACTGGGGAAACCAGGTGGGGTGCAGGGTAGAAGAAATGGAGTGGAGACTTGAAGTTAACTGAGCTAGTACTCCAGTTCCTCCGTCTACTAACTGGGAGACCATGTGCAAAACATGTGACCTCCTAAGCCTCAACTTCATCTTTAAGTGGGGTCATAATGCACACCTCATCTTTTATAGGGCTGCAATGAGGAATAAATGTGTATAAGGGCCCAGCCTGGTAGGTGGCCAGCAAATGGCAGCTATTAGGTGACTGGTATTTGCAGCTTAACTAGCACTTTCACATCTCCTTCCTCATCTGACTGGTCCCCATACACAGGCCTTTGAGGAAGGCAGGGCATGATTACCACCATTTTACTCATGAAGCAATTAAGGCTCTGAGAGATTACTTAATTTGCTCAATGGTAAACAAACTCTAACTCCTGGCTGCTGATCCCAGCTCTACAGCTTTACAGCTGTGTGAAACAGGGCTGGCTGTTCTGCTCTCTGAGCTTCCAGTTCCTCATCTGTAACCCAGGAGGAATGCCACCTCCTCAGAGAGCATGGGTAAACATGATGTGAGGCAGTAAGAGCTGACACATTTCATGCGCTGGCCGTGTACTAGCTCTGCCAAGCACTACACAGGCACACAATCCCCCAAGGAAATAGCTTTAATTATCTCCATTTAATAGACAAGAACACTAAGATTCAGCACAGTGGAGTAATATGCCCAAGGTTACATAGCCTGGAATTAGAGGCTACCATCCGAGCACTAAACTCTTCAAGACATATAAAGTCCCCCGCTCACACCACGGCTTCAATCCCTGTCACATTCTCTTCCCTCTTCTTATCACCCTCTGTGCCGAGAAAGGCAGGAGTGAATAATGTGAAAATAACCCCTCACGCTTGGGTCTCCAGGATGGAGAGGAGGCAGCTGGAGGAAGTCCCACCAAACTGTGGAAAACTGGGAAGTGGATGTGCAGGGGGAGCAGGGCCATCACCAATCCAGAGGGCTTCCCTCTCCACCCAGAGCCTGAAAGTGAAGTGAGGACAAACAAAAGGCTGACCTGTTTTGCATATTAGGCAACAACCTCTGGAGTTCACTACCCTAAGAGGTGGTAATGAATGAAGGTATAAATGGCTTTTAGACCAGTTCCATAAGAAGTGAAATGGGAAACCAAAGTGCAGGAGAGGGTAGGCTGGTGGTGTGCAAATGGCTGTCAGGACTGGGAAACCTATGAGATCATGCAGTGAGGCCATCCCCTCCCCAGAAGGTAAGCAGTCTGCCTGAGGCCACGCACGCTGTGAGTTGGTAGGAAAAAGGAAGACGGTCTGCAGCAGCCTGGCACTCCCTTCTGGGGCCCGGCCACCCCTGCCTGGGAGCCGGCTGGCAGTGTCCAGGCTCCCTGTCTGAGTGAGAGAATCTGGCTTGCTTCACTCTCCCTCCTTCCCAATGCAGGCTAATTCTGGGGCTGCCTGTCTTCCCCATGAGGAATTCCCTGGCTCTGTTCCTTCCAGTGCTAGGTCAGTGCACAATGGTAAACAGGTTCTCTCCACCCTTTACTGGCCTTGGTGCCCTGGACCTGTGCCCAGCTCTCCACTCCGCTCAACTCCACCCTACTCAGTGTGAGAAATGGTTCCTTTAGGCACCAGCCTTGCTGGCTCCCAAAAACAAAAACCAAGGAACCCACCCTCCTCTGATGCACTCATAGGGAAGGGCACAGAGCACAGAAGAAACTCCAAAGCAGTTCTCCCTGACGACTGCAGAAACGTGTTAGACGGGGTCTTGCTCTGTCGCCCAAGATGGAGTGCAGTGGCAAGATCTCAGCTCACTGCAGCCTCCACCTTCTGGGCTTAAGCGATCTTCCCACCTCGGCCTCTCGAGTAGCTGGGACCATAGTCTCATGCTACCACGCCCCACTACATTTTGTATTTTGTGTAGAGACAAGGTTTCGCCATGTTGCCCAGGCTAGTCTCAAACTCCTGGGCTCAAGTGATCTGCCTGCATCAGCCTCCCAAAGTGCTGGGATTACAGGCATTAGTCACTGCGTGCCGCCCGAGACTATTCTCAACAGAAGACATCCCTTCTCCAAGTCCCAGCTCCCACCAGGCAGAGTGCTGTTTGGAATTCCCTTGCTGGTGACTGGGTCCTTGGATCACAATCTCACTGCAGGCACCCAGGGGCCACCCTGACTCATCCTTACCAAACTGCTAGATCTCATTGATAGATCTTACCAAAATTAGTCTTGACTCACTGTTTATATAAGGCCCCTCCTCTACCCAGACTGGTCCATGGCTCCCTACTGCCCTCATTATCCAACAGAAACCTCACAATGTGCCACTGCACCCTAGACTGGGCCACTGGGTCACAGGGCAAGACCTTTTCTCAAAACAAACAAACAAAAAAACAAATAACAAAAATAACAACACCACAAAAAACAAAGAAACTTCAGGCCCTGGCTCTCAAGGCCCTCCTGTTCCCCTGCACATCCCTTTCTCCCCTAGTCCCATCTCTAGAGGACCCTACCCTGAGCCATCTTCCTTCAACCCCCATTCAATTTTGGTGCCATCATCTTGGGAAGCCTCATTCCGAGCTCCTTCTCATCTCTACAAAGCCTCTCCTAACTACTCCAGGGACAGAACACAATCAGCCCCTCATTATATTCCATGCACACCTTTCTAGAGCCTGTGTTCCAGGCTCTGAATCTACAAAGATGAATAAAATGTGGTCCCTGCCCTTGAGGAGGTCAATCTGGCAGTGACAAATGGGTAGGTAAATAATTAGCACACAGAGAGGAAATGCCATCACAGGTGCATGTAGAGGGGGCTAGGAGACTGCAAAAGGACCCCAGGGTGAGGATGGGCTGTTTAGAGAAAGCTTTAAAGGGGAGTTGACTTTTAAATTGGGGTTTGAAGGATGACAGCAAGTAGCTAGGCCGAGAAAGGGGAAAGGACACACCAGGCAAAATAGTACGTTCAAATGCAAGTTAATAGGAAAGGGAATGACTTGTTCGGGGAATGTGAGCAGTCCAGTGGGACAGGTGGAGCTTCTCCACCGGAAGGCTGTTCTGCAGAGGCAGCATTTCATGAGAAGGTGCATTCCTGGAGGGCAGGGGCTCTCTTGGCCTCATTCTCTGCAGTGTGTTCCAAGCCTGATACCTAGCTGGTGCTCAACAAATACGTGTGTGAGTGTGTGTTGTTGTTTTGAGACGGAGTCTTGCTCTGTCGCCCAGGCTGGAGTGCAGTGGCGCAATCTCAGCTCACTGCAACCTCCGCCTCCCGGGTTCAAGCTGTTCTCCTGCCTCAGCCTTCTGAGTAGCTGAGACTACAGGCATGTGCCACCATACCCAGCTAATTTTTGTTTGTTTGTTTGTTTATTTATTTATTTTAGTAGAGACGGGGTTTCACCATGTTGACCAGGATGGTGTCAATCTCCTGACCTCATGATCCACCCACCTCGGCCTCCCAAAGTGTGGGGATTACAGGCATGAGCCACCTCGCCTGGCCAACAAATGTGTGTGTTGACTGATTCATGAGCGTGGTGACCTCAGACACTCTGAATTTCATTAAGTGTTGTCAGCAGTAAGGAGGGAATATGCTCCTCTCTACCTTGAGATCAGGTGGGTAAAGCATAGTAAGAACTTGATAAAGAGCATTCCCTCTCTGGCCTGGTACCAGCTCTAGATCCTCCTCAAAGCCCAGCACAGGGCTGAGCACAGATCTGCTTGATGATGGCATTTTATAACATTACAATTCTAATATTCAATTAACTTAACTGAATTCTGTTATAACACTTACCAGTCGCTTGCACCAGACACTGTTCAGCACTTAACTTACATTATTTCATTTAATCCTGACAAGCCCATGAGATAAGTCCTCTAATTATCAACTCCCTTTTGTGAATAAGGAAACTCAGGTTCTTCAGAAAGACAATAACTGGCCAAAGTCCAAGTCAAGCAGGGGATGGCACTGGAAAGTGAATCCAGGCCCTGCTCATCTCTCCCTCTGTCACTCAACTCCACCACCAAGTGCTGTCCAGTAGGCTGGGGATACACAGGCTTGCTCCTGAGGAGCTTGGAGCTCAGTGGACTCAGAGACACAAACTGTGTGACGCTTGGCAAGTCACTTTGCCTCTCTGGGACTTGGTTTCTGCCTCTGTAAAATGGGGACTACAATGATAAATGCTCTCACAGAATTAAACGAGGTGATGTAGGTGAAAGCCTCGTCCACCATATAGGCTCCTGTATGGAATGGCATTACAGTGACTATCCCGGGAGGATGGAGGGGTCACTCAGAAGCAGAACAGGAAGCTCAGGATGAAAGTCTACATGGTGCCAGGCACAGTAGCTCATGCCTATAATCCCATTTTGGGAGGCAGAGGCCAGAGGATTGCTTGAGGCCAGGAGTTTGAGACCAGCCCGGGCAAGAGAGTGAGACCTTGTCTCCACAAAATTCTTTTGAAAATTAGCCAGGCGGCCGGGCGCGGTGGCTCAAGCCTGTAATCCCAGCACTTTGGGAGGCCGAGACAGGCGGATCACGAGGTCAGGAGATCGAGACCATCCTGGCTAACACGGTGAAACCCCGTCTCTACTAAAAATACAAAAAAACTAGCCGGGCGAGGTGGCGGGCGCCTGTAGTCCCAGCTACTCGGGAGGCTGAGGCAGGAGAATGGCGTAAACCCGGGAGGCGGAGCTTGCAGTGAGCTGAGATCCGGCCACTGCACTCCAGCCCGGGCGACAGAGCAAGACTCCGTCTCAAAAAAAAAAAAAAAAAAAAAAGAAAATTAGCCAGGCATAGTGGTACATGGCTATAGTCATAACTACTCAGGAGGCTGAGGTGGAAGATTGCTTGAGCCCAGGAGTTCAAGGCTGCAGTGAGCCATAATCGTGCCACTGCACTCCAGCCTGGGTGACAGAGGGAGACCCCGACTCAAAAAAAAAAAAAAAAAAAACCCCACAAAAAAACCACAGAGGAGGGTAGTGGTTAATTATTAAGCAAACTTGGACTCCTTCCCCAAGTGAATGCCACCACCCAGGAGGACAGAGAGGCCCCGGGCAGCACTCTGGTTGCAAGCCTTGAGTTGAATCTTTCGGGAGGCCCACCTTTGCTCTTACTTCTGCTTATCTTTACAGACCAAGGAAAGGGAAGG
The DNA here is from genome assembly GCF_007565055.1 of Rhinopithecus roxellana. Taxonomy (NCBI): domain Eukaryota; kingdom Metazoa; phylum Chordata; class Mammalia; order Primates; family Cercopithecidae; genus Rhinopithecus; species Rhinopithecus roxellana. The sequence goes on along the minus strand of NC_044561.1, from coordinate 20,243,803 downwards.
TCAGGCCCTCAGATCAGAGCCCTGCTCCAGATGACTCAGTGAGGAACTCATGGAAGGATTCCCAACCTGCCCTGGCAGGCCAGGAAGCTCCAGACCACAGGCTGAGTGGGACTGGCTCCTGCCTAACCCTCATGGTCATGAGTAAGTTGGAAGAGCATGTGAGGGAAGCCAGATCTTCAACCCAAAGCTGCATTGCTCCCTTACCATTATGCTAAATGCCTGAGGTGAAATCTTACAGGGTAATTTACACTTGAATTGTGAGAGCCACCATGTTCCACAGAGACCTTTGTGACAGACACTGTGCTGGGTGCTTTACTCACAACATCTCCCTTAATCCTAATAATACTCCCGCTCCCAATGCCACTGCCACACCCAGCTAATTTTTTTGTATTTTTAGTAGAGAGATGGTTTTGCTATGTTGCCCAGGCTGGTCTTGAACTCCTGGACTGAAGTGATCTGCCCACCTCGGCCTCCCAGAGTACTGGGATTACAGGCGTGAGCTGCAGTGCCGGCCTAGGTTCTCCTTTTTTGTGAAGCCAAGACAGATGAAAGGGAAAGCAGCAGCATTCTCCAAAAGTGGCTGGCCAGGGAAGATCGCTTCTGGACTCAGTGTCCAAGGCCCAAAGCACTGAGGAGGGACAGGAGTTCTCCAAACTTATGCTCCTTCACTGGGCCACTCACGATCCAGCTGCTCCTGCCTTCTCTTGGGGTACATATGAGGAGCTGTGTGTGGAGTCCTGGGACAGGAATTGTGTCATCATTATGACAACTTAGCAACAAAAACAACCTGAGAAGCCTGGTAGGAGAAGTGTAGACACTTGGGGCTGGGCTGAAGTCCTAAGCTGGGACAGGAAGGGAAGGAGGAGAGACCACACAGTGGTCACCAACTTTGGTAAGATGGGAAATTGGGAAGGAGGAGTGCTAGGTGCCAGGCCCAGTTCCATCACTTGTTCACCTATGGTTTCCTTATCAGGAAATAGGGTAAAATAATAGCCTACCAATTTCCCATTGCTCCCATAAGGGTCACTGAGAGGCAGTGGAAATGAAAGCACTTTGCAGACTAAAGAGCTAGATAAATCAAAGCATCCCTTGATTTGATTACATCCCCAGAGACCTGAGGGACACCAATCCTGCACACAAAGAGAAGTCCAGCCTGGTATGGTAGTTCATGCCTCTAATCCCAGCACTTTGGGAGGCAGAGGCAGGAAGATCACTTGAAGCCAGGAGTTCAAGACCAACCCGGGCAAAAAAGTAAGACCCTGTTTCAATCAATCAATAAGAGAGGTCCTCTCACAAGAGGAACAGAGCATGCTAGGAGCACTGGCTTCTGTGGCATGTGCCATGGTGACCCCGCTGAACTTGCGTGGTACTACATACAGAACTTCTCAAAGCACTATTTTTTTTTTTTTTTTGAGATAGGGTCTCTGTTGCCCAGGCTGGAGTGCAGTGGTGCAATGGCTCACTGCAGCCTTGATTTCCCAGGTTCAAGTGATTCTCCTACCTCAGTCTCCTAAGTAGCTGGGACAACAGGTGCACACCACTATGCCCAGTTAATTTTTAAATTATGGGATGTAGAGATGGGGTCTCCCTATGTTACTCAGGCTTCAAAGTACTTTTCATATACACCACGGTCAGTTTCAGGATGTCAGATGTAGCTGTCTTCAAAACCATCCCACCAAAACTGCCTTAGTTGGCTGGCATAGTGGCTCATGCCTATAATGTAAGCACTTTGGGAGGCTGAAGAGGGAGGATCGCTTGTGCCCAGGAGTTTGAAACCAGCCTGGGCAACATAGTGAGATTCTGTCTCTACAAAAAGTAAGAAAAATTAGCCAGGCATGGTGGCTTGAACTTGTAATCCCAGCTACTCAGGAGACTGAGGTGGGAAGATCGCTTGTGCCTGGGAGGTTGAGACTGCAGTGAGCTGTGATTGCACCACTGCATTCCAGCCTGGGTGACAGAGTCAGACCCTGTCTCTTAAAAACAAACACACACACACACACCTACAAACTGCGTTATTTTTATGTGGGGGAAACTGAGGTTAAAAAAGTTAAGCAACTTTTGCTGGGCATGGTGGCTCATGCCTGTAATCCCAGCACTTTGGGAAGCCGAGGTGGGTGGATCACCTGAGGTCAGGAGTTTGAGACCAGCCTGGCCAACATGGCAAAACCCCGGTCTCTACTAAAATGCAAAAATTAGCCAGGGATGGTGGCGGGCACCTAAAATCCCAGCTACTCGGGAGGCTGAGGCATGAGAATCACTTGAACCCGGGAGGCGGAGGTTGCAGTGAGCCAAGATCAATTGTGCCATTTCACTCCAGCCTGGGCAAAAGAGCGAAACTCCATCTCAAACAAAACAAAACAAAAAAAAAAACAAGATTAAGCAACTTTCTCAAGGTCACACAGCTAGTTAGTGGCTCAGTAAGGCACAGGGCTAAGGTCTCCAGATCTCTGTTCAGCAGTGTTTGTTTACACTATGTTCCCAATCCAATTATTTAATTTGATCCTCACAATCCTTTGTATACAACCACACCTGGTAACTTCTTTCTCTTTTTGAAATTTTTTTTAGAAATGGGGTCTCACTCTGCCATCCAGGCTGGAGTGCAGTGGCACAATCATAGCTCACTGCAGCCTCAAACTCCCAGGCTCAGGCTCAGCCTCCGTAGTAGCTGGTACTACCGGCACGCACCCAGCTAATTTATTTTTTAGAGACGGGGTCTCACTATGTTGCCCAAGCTGGTTGAAACTACTTGTTTAATGTCTGATTTCCCTGTGAGGGCAGGATCAGGTCTATATCCTGAGCCTAACACAAGGCTGCACATATATTAAGTGCTGGGTGAAAAAAACTGAAAGCATTAGCCCCATGGTTGGGTGAGGGATGTGCCTAAGTCACATATTACAAAGGTCAGTGGTGGAGCCATCACTGACACTCTGACCCCTGTGCCTGGTTCAGAGCCCTTTCTCAGGGCTCTAGCCTAAAATCCACATTTCCAGCCAGAATCTCGCATCTCTGAGATGCCCCTGGTGGTGCCCCTTTAAGTGCTGAGGAGTTTGCCTTCTCATAGGTTTTGTCCCAGCCAAGGCACCACCTCTAAGAACAGAATAAAGGTGCGAGGTGAGGTCAAACAAGCCTCCAGTTGCCATCTGCCTCCCCTTGATCAGTGTATGCTGTGTCCAAAGGCCCAAACCCTCCCCAGTTGCCATACCACCCTAAGGTAGGTTTTCCATGACCTCAGGTCCCACTCCTCTCTTCTGGTTCTCCTTGCATCCTTCCTTGCCATCCAACATGTCTGCCAGGCAGAGACAAGGAAGCTCAACACTGCTTAACCTATTCCTTCCCCAACCAGGTCAGCCGACCCACTCTCCTGCTGGAAGGAGATAAAGAACCCCTTGATGTGCCCTGGGCAAGCCAGCCATACCAGGCACCTTGGGGAGCCCAGAGCTGTGACAAAGCACAGTCACTAACAGCCCACTGCCCACTTCAGAGGAAGGCCACAACTGGCCTTGCTTCCTTGTAGCCAGAGGGCTCTAGAATGGACTCTGTAAGAGGCCGAAGCCACTTCAGCTAGTCCAGAGTCTTCCTGCTTCTCCATCAGCCCACATGGCAGTCATGAACCAAGCCCTAATGATTTGCCAGGCTCTTTATCCTCACTGCTCCAGACCTCTTCAAGGTCTCAACCTTTTAGGCCATCCTTGATTCTCCCAACAGGTCTCACTGCCTGCAGTCCAGCTCCTCTTTAGATCATCTTCCATGCCAGACCTGAACTAACTTTTATGCAGTTAGTTCAGGTCTGGCATGGAAGATGATCTAGAGGAGGCCTCTGCCTGACATTCAAGGCTAGACTCGGACCGCCCAACCCATTTCCTTAACCTACCCTTGCTTCGTATCATCCTACTGCCTCCCGTTCTTCTTGTCGTCTCTGCCCTTGGCTCAAACAACTGCTTTTGGGAGGGACTTTGCACATGGGTCCCCTCTCATCCAAAGGACAGCCCTGCCTTGCCTCTTCTGAAACCTGGATCAAATGCTACTACTTTCTAGGCTCCTGTAGGTGGGGCTGGCTGCTTTGTCCTCTATACTCCCAGGGGAACTGCATGCCTCGATGACAGCCTTCATCATTCAACACTGGAAAGATTTGTCTGTGGTTCTATTTTTCAGCAAGTCTGTGAGTGCCTTGAGGGCAATAAAACATAGACATCTTGTTCAGTTCTGTATCTCTTGCCCAAATCACAGGATCTGACAGAGTAGATGCTCAATAAATGTGTGGTAAATAAGCTTACTGCTAAGATGGATAAGCTGGCAAAAGTAAGCCTTGGTTTGCTCTCCCAGGCTGCTGGGTCTGCTGAGTCTTTCTCTACCTGAGGAGGCATTGAGTGCTAAGCTATGGCAGCCTCTGAAGACCTGGACAGGGCACAGAATGCAGTAGGGTAGGGTAGGAGGAGGAGAGATGGGAAAGGGAAGGATGAGACAGAGAAAGCCAAAGTTGGCATGAAATCCTAGGTGGGGGCTTCTAAGCAGGTTAAGTATCAGGAGCATTGACTTGCCAGTGGGGTGGCCAGTACAGTTTTCTCCCTGCCAGAGAGGGTCTCTGGGCCCAGGATTGCGGCAATAGATTTACCAGGGGCAGACTAATCAGTTAGAGGAGGCCTCTTACCCCTCAAGTGTACTGTCTGCGGGATAAAGTGATCAGCTAGGATAATGGATGGATGATGGCAGGGCTCTGCTCTGGTTGGCAATGCATCCTGAGCCTGGAGGCTCAATTACCTTGACTGAGGAGGAGAGAGGGGAAGAGAATGTGCAGTGCTATGCAGCTACAGGAGCACTGGGTGAGAGTCGGAGGACCTGGGATTCCTCTTTGATCTGGCTCCACAGTTCACTGACAGCAAGAGTTCTCCAACCTTCAGATTCCTCACCGGTACAAGCAACATAATCCCTGCCTCATCTACAAAGTAACACTTCTTCCAAAAGGCACAGACTAGATATCAAAGTCAAATGGCCATTATGCAGTATGTTGGGGTCAGACCAATGCAATCCGGACTCTGGCCTATGGGAGAACTAGGCCAGGCCTGATCTGGCCATGCTTCCAGGATCTCTCCCAAGGATTTTCCTCCCTGTGCGTTTCTCCTGCTTGATGGCCATGACCTTTCATTGTACTGAGACCTGCTTTGCCCTCCAGACTGGGAGGGGGAGGCAGCTAGATTCCTGCTAACTTCTGCCCTGGGTGTGGGGGCCTTAGGGACTGGTAAGCACCTGGCACCCTGCCCACTGCCACCTTAGCAAGGCGTAGTCACTACTGGATTCAGTGTCAAGAAACAGGTTCTAGTCCCAGTTCTGCCATTTACCAGCTGGCAAACCTTAGGCACCTTCTCCTCGGTCTTCAGTATGCTCATTCACAGAATGGGGATAACCACCCCTCTCAGGGGAAGTGAGGATTCACCATGGGTTAGGGTTCATTCCTGCCCACAGGGGCTGGGCCTCACTGACACTCATCATTATAGCCAAAGATGGAAGTAGAAAATGAAAAGATAGAACCACAAGCCGCTCCAGTCTTTAAGAGGGAGAAGAACTGAGCACCTACCCTGTGCCAGACTTTTTCAAACATTAGTTCATTTAAACCTCAAAATGATCCTCCAAAGTCAGTGTTATCATAACCATTTTGCAGGTAAGAAACTGAGGCTCAGAGAAGTGAAGCAACATGTCCAAGATCACACAGCCAGCCAGACTCTGGAGCTTGTGTGAGGAGGGAGCATACAGCACCTTCTCTCGCCCACCTCGATATAAACAGATCGAGTGGCTAGGCCAGAGCCAGGACTCACTGCCCCTCGGGAGGTCCTGTTTCAGGCCCAGATGCTGGTAGGACAAAACATCAAGTAGGTGCTACCGTCTTATCTCTTTCCCACAGCTTAGAGTTTCCCAGTAGGCGGACACACAGGCACCTTCCCAGGGTAGCAGCTGGTGTGCCGGCTCCCTCCTTTACCAAGTCAGGTCTTGTCTGAGGCCCTAACACTCACAGCGCCACCAAACCGGATTTTCCTTTGAGGCTAAGAAGGGAAAAATGAGAGAAAATGGGAGGCCTGCAGTCTAGAGTCACAGCCCAGGGCCCCATATATATAAATGCCTCCTTCCAGATGGGCCACCCAGGGACCACCTCATTGCCAGCTCCATGTTCTCCTGGGATCTGTAACAGCTCAAGAAAAGTAGATGCTCTGAGTTTACAAACTAGAGAATAAGGCAAGGAGTCAGGATCTGGCCTGCCAGGAGGGCCCTGACCCCACTCCAATAAAAACCGGCACACAATAAACTATGAGGATGCCAATTAAGCCAGTTCTATGATTTCCAAAGTTGGCTAGTAATGAAAGGCCCAGGGAATGGTAACTGAAGAAGGCAATACTGCTGTTCCAGATGTTTCTCCCTGGGTCCAGCTCAGATCCCTTGCTCCCATAAGAGGAAGCCAACACCCATGGGATCCCAGAGAGCATAGCTCCTCACCTCATCTGGCCTGCAGATTGAGTGGACTGAGGCTGGGTGAGAAGCTCTCAGCCTCAGGAGGCCAGACCTGACAATCATAAAGGAAAACGAGAAGGTCAGGGACCACCTCTCTCAGGTCACCTCCCTCGGGCCAGCAGACCTGGTATACAACTTGTATCCTTCTTTCCCTTCCTGACCACTTCCTCTATGCTACAGAAGGGCCACCAAACAAGTCTGTTCTTCCTACCCCAAAGTGACAGGAGGGATATCATCACTCCTCCCACCCTTTCCTGCTGAAAATATGTCTTTTGCCTCATCTGGTCCCTCCTGGACTTCCTTTTTTTGAGACAGGGTCTCATTCTCTCACCTACACTGGAGCGTAGCAGCATGATCTCAATTCACTGCAACCTCCACCTCCCAGGCTCAAGCGATTCTCCTGTCTCAGCCTCCTGAGCAGCTGGGATTATGGGTGTGCACCACTACCGCCTGGCTAATTTTTGTATTTTTAGTAGAAATGGGGTTTCGCCATGTTGGCCAGGTTGGTCTCAAACTCCTGACCTCAAATGATCTGCCCGCCCCGGCCTCCCTAAGTGCTAGGATTACGGCCGTGAACCCCTGCACTTGGCCCTTCCTGGGCTTCAATGACCAACTCGGTCTCCAGCCAAGCCAGAAGAACTAATGCTGTGGGCACTCTGCTCTATGCCTATGCCACCCACAGGATCATTTACTGGCTAGCTGCTTTCTTGCCTGTGGCTACTACTCAAAAGCAGACAAGGACCATCTCAGTCTCACTAAAGGTTCCCTGCAGAGTAGGCTCAAAAGACAGATAAGGTGAAGAAATGGAAAGGCCTAGGACTGGGAATCAGGAATTCCAGGTTTCTCACAGGCCTCCAGTTTATCTGTATGCTGATGGCCATCTCTAAGGCTCTAAGGTCACTTTCAGCATTTTTTTTTTTAGGCAAGGTCTCCCAGGCTGGAGTATAGGCATGATTTCAGCTCACTGCAACCTCCATCTCTTGGGCTCAAGCAGTCCTCCTACCTCAGCCTCCCGAGTGGCTAGGACTATAGGTGTATGCCACAAAACCCAGCTAATTTTTGTATTTTTTGTGGAGATAGGGTTTCACCATGTTGGCCAGGCTGGTCTTGAACTCCAGGCGGACTCAAGCAATCTGCCCGCCTCAGCCTCCCAAAGTGCTGGAATTACAGGCATGAGGCACAGCGCCCAGCTTTTTTTTTTTGAGACAGAGTCATGTTCTGTCTCAAAAAAGAGCTGGGTGGAACACAGTGGCGCAATCTTGGCTTACTGTAACCTCTGCCTCTACTGCAACCTCCGCCTCCTGGGCTCAAGAGATCCTCCCACCTCAGCCTCCCGAGTAGCTGGGATTACAGGTGCCCACCACAATGCCCACCTAATTTTTTGTACTTTCTTGTAGAGACGGAGTTTCACCATGTTGCCCAGGCTGGTCTCGAATTCCTGAGCTCAAGCGATTCACCTGCCTCAGCCTCCCAAAGTGCTGGGATTATAGGTGTGAGCCACCATGCCCCACCACTTTCAGCTTCCTAACTTGAAATGTCTCCCAGTAAATAAGTATTAATTACTCCACCGCAGACTAAGGAGAAAAAGGTGAATGAGCCTCTTCCTAGTCCTGAAGCTAATCAGTCTAATGAACTGGTAATGACAACATACTCTTACCTTCTGGGCCACTTCTATTAGCCTCATATACTGCTGAGAGAGTCGAAAGTGCTGAGCTAAGCCAGGGAAGGTAAGAGCAGGCAGGTGACTGCTAAGACACTTCTGTTCTACCTGTCTGACACCTGATATCCTGCAGGGACCAAAGGCCATATTTATGGATGGTGAAGGCAGTGGAAACTGTACTGAACTGGGAGTCAGAAACCCTAAATCCAAGTCCTAGTTCTGCATTAATATGCTATGATCTTAAGTTATTCTTCTCTCTGAAGAGAGAGAAAAGGTCTGAGCTGGTCAATCTATTAAGATCCCTTGCAGGCCAGGCACAGTGGCTCATGCCGGTAAACCCAGCACTTTGGGAGGCCAAGGCAGGCGGATCGCCTGAGGTCAGGAGTTCGAGACCAGCCTGGCCAACATGGTAAAACTCCATCTCTACTAAAAATATGAAACATTAGCCAGGCGTGGTGATGGGTGCCTGTAATCCCAGCTACTCAGGAGGCTGAGACAGGACAATCACTTGAACCCGGGAAGCAGAGGTTGCAGTGAGTCGAGATTGTGCCATTGCACTCCAGCCTGGGTGACACAGCCAAACTCCATCTCAAAAAAAAAAAAATGTATCCCTTACAGTGCAGTCTATGGTTTTTTGATATACTCATGCCATGTAGCTAATAGTCACCTGAGTAAGGTAGCCTGTGACCTGCTTTCTTACCCCCAGGGCCTGGCAACTTCCACAACCAAAATGTCTTGAGACAACCTTTGGCCCAGGGTAACTGAAATGGACTTTTAATCTGGAGTCAGAGTCCCCACCATCACCACAGTACCCATGAGTGCTAACGTTTCACTTCTCTAGCATAGAACATGGACTCCTAGCCTTCAACCACGAGACTGGGTTTAGGGCAGTCACCCTGAAACTTCCCATAACTTCCCCTCTATGGCCTTGGGCAGGGACTTACTCTTGGCTTTTTTGAAACCACAATATAAACTAAGTAGGGAACGTCGAAGCTTTCAGATACCAGAGATTTTGGGTTGACTGACAGGCTCCAGAAAGTGAGAGAGGGAGAGAGAACTGGACCTGGGATCCCAACTCAGTCCCAGCCCTACAGACAGCAGCAATGTAGAGGGTGTCTGCAGAGCCACATCCCAGGTTTGTGGTTGTGGGGTAAGAAAGACAGATGTCTGGCTGCCTGGTTGGGGACTACAGCCAAAGGGAGGTGCTTACACTGGGGCCTCACTCTGCCCATAAATAGCAGAGATATGCCCTCATTTTTCTCTTCATTTCTCAGACCCTTAGAAGGAAAGAAAGAAAACTAACATTTTCTGGGCCACCACTTGTGCCAAGTGCTGTGCTAAGCACCTTCACATATCTGATCTCATTTAACCCCCAGAGTAATGTTGGGAAGTGGGTGTTACTGTTGCCCTTTACAGTCAGTAAACAAGCTCAGGGATTCAGGATCTTGCCCAAGGTCACAAAGCTAGCAAGTGTAATTCCTTTTCCTAATATATCTCATTGCTCTGCACCCCAAGATGTGGTTGATTGCCTGATAAGCATGTAGTAGAAATTCTCGTGCCCTAGCATTCTCCCACGAATCTGAGCTCTTCCTTCCAAGGTCCCATAAATGCAACTGGGAACTCCTTTCCCAGATCTCAAGACCACACTCCTTCCTGGGCCCTAATCCCAGGTGACTGCTCTTCAATTCAAAACACTCCAGGTCCCCACTAAGTTCTCACAAGTGAATCCCTGGGGAACTGCGACAAAGCATCAGTCACGGGGAGGGTTCAGAATGAGGGGTGCTCTCTCTGAGTCCTGGACTAAGCTTAGCCTGCTGTGAACCAGTAGGGAGGTATTGGAGGAGACAGATCCAGTGGGTGAGAGGGAACTCCCCTTAGGGGAGGGGCCTGGATTTCTCCAAGGAAGAAGGAGGCCTGGTGAATAAGAGGCTTTAGGGCTGGAGAAAATCCCGGAAGTGACAGGGGTTCTTAGACAGTCAAAGGGCTTCCATAAGTCATGAGAGAGTCTCGGGTGACCTTGGACAATCTCAATTGGTCAGAGACGGGGAGAAAGGATATTCTCTGGAGTAGGGTCATGGCAGTGCCTCAGGAGCTCCGACTGGTGATTGGGATGGAAAGCACACATCAGGAGGGAGCCTTGTCAGTTCTGTGCACAACACTGGTCTCACATGACAGGACAGCTGGGATGGGAGTGGGGTATGGAGTCCATCTTTCCTAAGGGGACCACCAGCCTGTACACATGATCTCTGAGGCCTGGGCTCAGGGGACTCTGTGGGGCAACGTGCGGCCCAGCTTGGAGGCAAGGTGCTAGCCCACTGCCCCACATTTCTCTGTCTGCTAGCTGGGTGTCTGGGTGCTCTCGGGATAGGACATCGGGGGATGCTATACGAGCAGGGACCCTGCTGTCTCCCTGCCTGCCCCTGTCCCATGCCCAAGATCTGCCTTTGGGAGAAGGCGTATGTTCCCAGGACACACAAAGAGCCCATCTACTGGCTCCTGGGGCTGCTGGAGCTGATGGTCTGTCCTAGTGGTGGTGCTCCCTGTCGCCCTGTAGGTGCTGGGAAGGGGGAGTACCTGCCCACCTGTTGCCGATGCCAGTGGAGGAAGCTGTGTATGAGCGGGTAGGGGGCCATTTTCTGACCCTTCCATGAGGAGAAGGGACTGTCTGTCCCAGGATGGGGCTGAGGGGAGGGAGGCGACCAATGTCAGTCCATCCAGAGGTATGTGTGCCTCGAGGAAAGGGTCAGTCCTGGGAAGGGGTGGGGGCAGGGCAGTCAGTCCTGAAGTCGGTCTGAGGTCTCTTGGTGTGGGGGCAGTGTGGGGGGCGGGGAGACAAAGGCATCTGTGGATTTGTGGTAGGGGGAGGGATGGAGAATATGTGTCTATGGAGGGGGGCGCCAGCCATCTGGGAGCCTGTCGGGGTGGCAGAGACAATCCTCCCTAAGGCCTTGGAGGCAGGGGTGGGTTTGGGGCAGTGTCTGTCATTCTGTTCCACTGTTGGGAGGAGGGCACAGTCGGTCCTTCCTGGGGGCGGGTCAGTCTGGAGGGTGGAGGTGGCAGGTGGAGGTGTGGACCCGTCCGCCCTCTGGGTCGGAAGTAGGACTGCGAAGGGGGCGGGTCTGGGAAGGCAGGGGTGGTGGGGGTGGGGCAGGAGAGGGAAGGGGGATTAGTGGTCCCTGCTTGGGAGGGGGACGTGTCGGCAAGTCCCGAGGCCGCCTCCGTCTGTGTCGAGGCCCCCCGCGTGGGTACCGCGCTCAGTCCCGACCCCCAGCGCTACTCACGCGCCTTCGGCGCCCTGTGAGCCCACGATGAAGCCGAACTTGTCGATGCGGCGCTCGGCGAAGCCGTTGGCCTCCGAGTCGGATCCGAGAGAGCTGAGTTCGTCGGTGGTTGCGGCGTCGGGGCCCTGGGCCAGGCTCTCCCGGGTTCCCGACAGGCTTTCCCCGGCCGCGGGCGCGCGCGGCCCATTCTCTCCGTTGCTCTTCGCCATCCCGGCCGCGCCCGCCGCCTGAGCCCCAGCGGCCACCTCAGCCGCCCGGCTGCCGCCGACGCCCCGCCCACGCGCGGCGCCTATTGGCCGCCGCAAGGGAGGGGGCGGGGCTCCAGTCCCACCCGGGAGCTCTCCCCCCACGCCCAATGGGCGCCGCGGACCCCGAGCCCCGCCCACCTTTCCCTGGCGGGCCCCAGCAAGCCCGACGTGAGGAGGCGGGGCAGCCGTCAGCGCAGCCCTCCCCGCCCTCCTCCGGGCTGCCAATCACAAGAACTCACCTGGACGAGCTCGGGCCTTTCCGGGTTAGCCCTAAGGGGGGCCTGTCACCTACTGCAGAGCGCGAGCCAGAGGCCCAGGGCTTCCTCCATGGATTCCTCATCTGCCTCCTGAGCCCCGCTCCTTGCGAGACCTCAAGGACGTGGTAGGGATGTTTCCCCCATTCATATATGAGGAACTCTGAGGAGGCCCAAGTGAGTTCAGGGACACAGAGCGGCTTAAAGGCCCAGCCTGAGCGGGAAGTTTGGCAGTCCCATCGCACTCACTGCTTCTGGGGTTTTAAATTATCTCGTGAGACCTAATTATTAATATTCACCAGCGTTTACTGAGCCACGCACGCCCAAAGCTCTACCTACGTTCTCCTGCAGTCTTTTCCCCAGCAGTTTTATGGAACATAAACGTACCATAAATTCACGTTTAAAGTGTACACGATTTTTAGCATATTTACAGTTGTGCAGCCATCACAACACTCTAATTTTAGAACATTTTCATCACCCCTAAAAGAAACCCCTACCAATTAGCAGTCACTCCGCATCCTGGCTTCCCCAGTCCCTGGCAACCACTAATCTGCTTTCTGTTTCTATAGATCTGCCTTTTCTGGATATTTCATATAAATGGAATTATACAATATATGGCCTTTTATGTCTGGATTCTTTCTCTTGAACATTTTCAAGGTTCATCCACATTGTAGCATGTATCAGAGCTTCTGGATTCACATCTGCCCCAGGTATGTCTGGCTCCACCCCTCCCTTTCCTGCGATAGGCCCACACCGCCATGAAAGACCCATACTGCCCCTCCTGGGAGCTGGGACTAGACCAGATTTTGTTTTTCCATTCATCAATGATGGTCATTCGTGTGTTTTCAGTTTTCAGCCATTATGAATAATGCTGCTCTGACCATTCAGGTACAAGCTTTTGTGTGGGGGCCTATGTTTTCATTTTTCTTGGATAGATAAGGAAGAGTGAAATTACTGGGTCATATGGCAACTGTTTAACCTTTTGAGGAAGTGGCAAACTTTTCCAAATTGGTTGCAACATGTCTTGTAATCTCTTAGCAATGAGATATACACCATTATTAGTCCCATTTTACAGTTAAGGAGACTGAGGTAAAGTCAGGTAAAGTCAGTTGCCTAAGGTCCCAGAATTGGCTGTGACTAGAGCCAGGGTTCGAACTTAGTTCTTTTTTTTTTTTTTTTTGAGATGGAGTCTCTCTCTGTTGCCCAGGCTGGAGTGCAGTGGCATGATCTCGGCTCACTGCAAGCTCCGCCTCCTGGGTTCATGCCATTCTCCTGCCTCAGCCTCCTGAGTAGCTGGGACTAAGGGCGCCCACCACCACACCTGGCTAATTTTTTTGTATTTTTAGTAGGACGGGGTTTCACCTTGTTAGCCAGGATGGTCTCGATCTCCTGACCTTGTGATCCACCTGCCTCGGCCTCCCAAAGTGCTGGGATTACAGGCATGAGCCACTGCACCCGGGCTCGAACTTAGCTCTTACCAACTGTTTATATTTGGAGGGATGGGTCAATTTTATCTGTATGGGCTTAGCCCCTAGCAGCTAACTTCTGACCCTAGAGATTGTCAACTCTTGGATCTATAATGATAGCTCCTTACTTATGTCTAGTGCTTTATGGTTTACAAGTCACAGTCTGTTGTCATCTGACACTCCCTGTAGACCTGTGGGAGAGACAGGCCTAGAGAGGGGAAGGGACTGGAAAACTCAGGCCTGGCTGCAGGGCCTGGGACAGACTGCTCAGGGCCCCAAGGCAAGCCCCAAGAGGGGGTCTTGAGCCTTGAATGATTTCACCTTGATGCCATGTGGCCCGGACATTCTTGATGACATCATTGTACAATCCTCACATTCCATGAGCTTCTGACTTTCCATAAACAAGGCAAGAGCAGACATGGGAGTGGGTACAGACTATTTTGGTCTTAAACCCTCAGTCTGGGAGGATGTTCCTTCTCTTCAGTGACTCCAGACACAGTGGTGGGCTCCTGGTCCCAGCTCCCAGGAGGGGCAGTATGGGTCTTTCCTGGTAGTGTGGGCCTATCCCAGGAAAGGGAGGGGGAGGAGCCAGACATACCTGGGGCAGATGTGAAGCCTCAAGTACAGCAAAGAAAAGTATCCATGACCCTTTGACTTCATAATTCTATCCCTAGGGTCATATCCTAAACATGTCCTTACTCAGCTGTGTGAGGGCACAAATATAGAGACATTCACCCCAGGGATATTTGGGGAGGGGGCAGATTAAGAGACCCTGAGTGTTCATCTTTAGGAGATTGTATAGATGTTACTCCACTGATGCTTCAGCTTCTAATCTTCTTTAATCCAACCACCAGGATTTGAATTTATGCTCTGTGACCTTGAGCAAATTACTTCTCTCTGAGCCCATTTCCTCATCTATAAATTGGAAATTGTGAAAAAATTCTTCCTTGGAAGAGTTGTTCTAAGACTTTAGTGGGACAGTATGCGCTAAACACCTGACACATGGAGAAGCCCAGTAAATAATGGCCAGGAGCTAGGCTCATGCCTGTAATCCCAGCACTTTGAGGCTGAGGCGTGTGGATCTCTTGAGATCAGGAGTTCGAGACCAGCCTGGCCAACATGGTGAAACCCTGACTCTACTAAAAATTCAAAAATTAGCTGGGCGTGGTGGCAGGCGCCTGTAATCACAGCTACTCAGGAAGCTGAGGCAGGAGAATCACTTGAACCTGGGAGGCGGAGGTTGTAGTAAGCTGAGATCATGCCACTGCACTCCAGCCTGGGTGACAGAGCGAGACTCCATCTATCAATAAATAAATAAATAAATGCCAGGAGTGGTGGCATTTGAAGCTTGCAAAAGGAATTGCAAATTCATTATTGTCTTGCGTGTTCCCCATCACAGCCTGTGGCTGCACCGGGGGAGACTACCCAATTTAATCTATGGCATATGGCTTGGGAGACTTCACTTCGTGCCTATGCCCCTCAACAACTGGGTGTTCTTGTGTGAAATCGCGAACTTTTGTATTTTTTTGTAGAGACTAAGTCTCACTATGTGGCCTAGGATGGTCTTGAACTCCTGGGCTCAAGTGATATTCCCACCTTGGCCTCCCAAAGTGTTGGGATTACAGGCGTGAGCCTCCAAGCCTGGCGAAACTCCAGAGTTCTTCATTTAATACACCTATAATGAGCCAGACGTTAGTGCAGGGGTGTCCAACCTTTCGACTTCTCTGGCCACACTGGAAGCAGAATTGTCTTAGGCCATACATAAAATACACTAACAATATAGTTGATGAGTTGAAAAACATTGCAAAAAAAATCTCATAATGTTTTAAGGAAGTTTACAAATTTGTGTTGGGCCACATTCAAAGCTGTCCTGGGCCATAGGTTGGACAAGCTTGCTCTAGTGAATAAGAGATGAAGTCCTAGGCCAGGCGCGGTGGTTCAAGCCTGTAATCCCAGCACTTTGGGAGACCGAGACGGGCGGATCACGAGGTCAGGAGATCGAGACCATCCTGGCTAACACGGTGAAACCCCGTCTCTACTAAAAAAAAAATACAAAAAACTAGCCGGGCGAGGTGGCGGGCGCCTGTAGTCCCAGCTACTCTGGAGGCTGAGGCAGGAGAATGGCGTGAACCCAGGAGGTGGAGCTTGCAGTGACCTGAGATCCGGCCACTACACTCCAGCCTGGGCGACAGGGCGAGACTCCGTCTCAAAAAAAAAAAAAAAGAGAGATGAAGTCCTGGCCCAATAGAGTTTACAGTCCAATGGAGGAGGGACAATATGAATAAGCATAGAACATCTATCAGGCAGTGAGAATAAGAAAATAAAGCCAGGTAAGGCATGGAGAATGCTGGAGTAGGGGTTGGGGAGGTGGTGAGGGCCGAAAATGAGGGAGACCTTCTGCAGGACTGAGAATAGTGTACAAGAAGCATGGCAGCAGATGCTGTTTCCCCTTGAAGGAGAAGCAGGCTGTGTTGTTAGATTGGAGTGAGAAAGCAGGGCGAACAGTGAACCAATGAATGAACGATCAAAAAGCATCCCTGCAGAATCACGTGGCTCACTGGAATACAGAATTTCAGAGTCCTTAGGCAATGCTGTGGAACATCCTGGTGAACGTGCTGTTGTAGACATTCTTTTGAAGATAGAATGTGTTGATATACCAGAGTCTCATCCTGCTGGGGTCATTCCCAACAGCTGGGCTTGAGGAGCTCACACAGGCCCCTCTCCTGGATCCTGGAATGTGCAGTTGGCATGTACTCAGAAAACCTGTGAGCACTGGCCATGAGCAAAAGTCCAGATGCCGTATCTTTTTTGTGCATGTGTGAGACAGGAGTCTTGCTCTGTTGCCCAGGCTGGAGTGCAATGGTGTGATCCTGGCTCACTGCAACCTCTACCTCCTGGGTTCAAGAGATTCTCAGGCCGGGTGCAGTGGCTCACGCCTGTAATCCCAGCACTTTGGGAGGCCGAGACGGGTTAATCACCTGAGGTCGGGAGTTCGAGACCAGCCTGACCAACATGGAGAAACCCCGTCTCTACCAAAAATACAAAATTAGCTGGGCCTGGTGGCACATGCCTATAATCCCAGCTACTAGGGAGGCTGAAGCAGGAGAATTGCTTGAACCTGGGAAGCAGAGGTTGCGGTGAGCCGAGATCGTGCCATTGCACTCCAGCCTGGGCAACAAGAGTGAAACTCTGCCTCAAAAAAAAAAAAAAAAAAAAAAAAAGAGATTCTCCTGCCTCATCCTCCCAAGTAGCTGGGATTACAGGCGCCTGCCACCTGTAATGACAGTATTCTCTGTAATGCTCTATTTTAATTAAAAGAAACTTTTTTAGAGATGAGTTCTCACTATGTTGTCAAGGCTGACTTTGAACTCCCTGGCTCAATCTTCTTAGCCTCCCAAGCAGCTGGAACTATAGGTGGGCCACTGTGCCTGGCAGCAGTTTATTTTGTCCTGCTTCATGGATTGTAGCATCCAAGGGTACCTAGAACTGTTCACTCACATGCTGGGAGCAGTGGCAGGGCATGGTGTCGGGGCACTCACCAGGCGGAGTGTTCTTTTATATAACAGTGCAGAATTGTGTGTGTGTGTGTGTGTGTGTGTGTGTGTGTGTGTGTGTGTGTGTGTGTGTATATATATATATATATATATTTTTTTTTTTTTAGACGGGGTTTCACTCTTGTTGCCTAGACTGGAGTGCAATGGTGCGATCTCGGCTCGCTACAACCTCTGCCTCCTGGGTTGGAGCAATTCTCCTGCCTCAGCCTCCCAAGTAGCTGGGATTAAAGGCGTGTGCCACCATGCCTGGCTAATTTTGTATTTTTAGTAGAGACGGGGTTTCGCCATGTTGGCCAGGCTGGTCTTGAATTCCTGCCCTCAGGTGATCTGCCCGCCTCAGCCTCCCAAAGTGCTGGGATTACAGGCGTGAGCCACCACACCCGGCAACAATGCAGAATTTAAAAAATTTAACAATGCAGAATAGTTAAGAACAAATCTCCATATCTGGTAAGAGTTAATGATCGTATCTCCAAGATCTTACATTTTGCTTTTATTTTTAAAAAACTTCTAAAAATCTTATACACTGGTATGTGTACCCATGAGCTATATTATGCTTTCTTGTCTAATTACAGGGATAAGTAAAATATGACGATTGCTAATAGTACATGTATTTCCATTCAAGTATATATCCTAACATAACCCAATATAACCACTTAATATATTATCTAATACAATATATTAATTTTAAAGTAAAATGGTTCTGATTATTACTGGCCTCCTCTAAGAGTACATGACAAGTACTTAAGTAGTGGGTAGAACTGAAATTCCTTATTGTCTACAATTCCTGGAGCCCTCTGCGTGCAAGTCTTCAAAATTATGGTGACTTAAGTGCCACCCCACCCATTTTCCCAGCAGTCCTGCAACAGGAACATTTATTCCTATTTCACAGTGTGGTCTGGTGGAACACAGCAGTGTGGTCCCCAGGAAGGGATGAGCTGCTTTGGCTTTCCAGAGCACTCACTGGCTACATGACCTTGGGTATTCCACCTCATTTTAAAAATGGGGCAGATAATCCTCAGGAGATTGCAAGAAGAATCCGAAAAGCTGCTGTGCAGAGCAGCTGTGTATTATAAACACCAGGACACTACCTACATGCTACAGGTCCTAAACGAGTACAGTGCCAGGCAGCATACTAGGCCTGTGGCCACTGATGTTCGCAAGGCCTCATGGTCAATGGAGCTTCTGTGTCTGAGCGAACCAGGACAGATGTTCATTCAGGAACTCCAGGAAACGATTTGCTCTCTAGAGGGCAGCTCAAAGGGCCCATTCACTCACATTCCACCCAACGGCATTCCTGGCCTCCGGTCACAGCCTCAGCCACGGAAGTTCTGCAGGGTTTGCCGGTCTGTGGGGATGAATGCCCTGACACCATGACCTGCCCACTGCTCCCAGAAAGAAAGAAGAGCTTGGAGTATGAGACTCCCCAGGTCTCCTGACCCTCTTCCTTCTTGGAATGAGACCCAGTGGTGCTCAGGGTGATTTCTGGTGTTGGCCACGGCCAGGCAACCAGCAGTGGGCTCACTTTAGGCACCCAAACCACAAAGCCCACCTCAGGAAGCCAAATTTCAACTCTGGCCCCTGGGACAAACTTCTAGCAACCAGGCCAGAGGCAAATGTCAGACAGGATAAGGGGTGACATCCCATCAATCAAGTTGAAAATGGGAGGGACCCAGCAGTTGGTAATAAAGCCATAAAACTGGTACTGACTCTGGGTGAGAGGGAGAGGCAGGGGTAGGCTGGTGACTAGAGAGCTGAATCTGTGACCTTGGGAAATGGTCTCACCCCTCTGAGTCCTGGAGATGACCTGATAGGGGAGCTAGGAGGGCCAAATGGAAGGACTGCAAATAAAAGGCACTGGGAATTCTCAGGGGCTACAAACACGTGAGATCTTCCCAATGAAATCAGCCTTAGCTTTAAAACCAGGAAATTGTTAGCAACAGGCTCTCACCTTCCTCCCTCAACACCCACAGCATCGCCTATCTCCCTGTGATAGTTTGATTCTAAAGATAACAGCCTGCCTTTACTCAGAAACCAGGACTGTGACGTGTTTTGCACACATTCTCTTTTCACTTTCATAGTGTGTGACTATGGGCATGCAACTTATGTTCTCTGTGCCTCAGTTTACTCGTGTTAAACAGGAATACTCACATGAGGATTACGTGAGTTAAAATGGATAAAATACTTAAAATAGTAAATTATTTAAATTTTATCCCTTGGCACATGACCTTAGTACAATTAAGTATCTGTTAAAAACATTTTAAAGAAACCACATCATATCCACACACCTATGAGGCACCTGCCCAGGACCACAGAGCCAATCAATCAGGTGATGGGATTCCAGGTCGACCGGAAACCACCGCCCACTGACACAGGGACTGCACCATCTATCCTTGGTTTTCGTGGTGCCTGCCATGCTTCCTGTATTACTGTTAAATACAAGGGGCAGGCCTCTGGAGGATCCCAATGTTTTAAAAGGGCAATACGAATATGATTCTAATACATAAAAAGTATGAGGGCAGCAAGAATTTAGTTACAAAGCCCAAAAATTCTCAGAGAAGCCACATGGCACTCTGCAGTGTTACCACTGCATCGAGTCTGGGCAGGGCACAGGTGACCAAGGGACAAGTCTTATTTAACTGATTTCACAAGGGTCCAAGAGTTTTATTAGGCAACCCATGTCAAGGTACAAAATGATTAATGACAATAACAGCCATATTCTATTACCCAAGTGCCACTTGTCACTATGAAACTATCCTGTAGGACATCCCTGGGCTCTCAGTTGCTAATGGGCTGCTTGAAGAAATGAATGTCCTCAAATCAAGACCCTAACACAAAGAGATTCCAGAGAGTGGCTTAGAAAGCCCAGCTACTCTTACTAAGGTGGGGAAAGGGTCAGGGGAATGAACCTCTGCAGGACAATTTGAATTCCCAAACTGAGTTAAGAGGGAAACAAATATGCAGGCAGGGCAAGGCCTCAGGGGGGCTCCTGGGTCTGGGACAGGGGGTGGGAGACAGGAGAGGCAAAATGGCAGGGACTTGACAGCAGGTTCCTCTTGTCTACTTCTTCCTCCC
Source organism: Rhinopithecus roxellana (assembly GCF_007565055.1). NCBI lineage: Eukaryota > Metazoa > Chordata > Mammalia > Primates > Cercopithecidae > Rhinopithecus > Rhinopithecus roxellana. The sequence continues at coordinate 20,223,770 of NC_044561.1, read as the reverse complement.
GCCTCTCTCCTTGAGGGCCAGGTGGATGACTGCGCCATTGGCCATGTTGTAGTAAGCCAGTGAGTTGGAATCTTTGATGAAGATACCCTGGAAAACGGAGAGCATGCCTTAGCGTGGGGCAACCCAGCCTTGGGCATACCACTGCAACCTTACAACTATGCACCTGGTCCGTTTGCGCTCCGGACTTAGCAAATACAGGAGCTTGTGAGAAGGTAAGGTGTTGGGGATTAGAGGCCTCTCATTCCTCCCACTGTTTCCTTTCTTCCCACCAATTACGCTCCTCCCCTTTGTCAACATTTGACTGAAAAGCTCAACTCCGCAAAAAAAGTTGGCCCTGACCAACTTCATGGAGCTCTGACTCTGAAATCACAAGACCTTTAGGGATCACTTAGCCCAACAGCCTCAATGTATAGAGATAATTGAGGCCCACAGCGGGAATTTGTTCAAGTTTAGAGAGGAAGAACATAACACCTCCGTGTGACCTGGCATCAGGTGGGGTTAGACTATCACCTCCAAGTCAGGCTGCCTGAGGTCGCACCAGCAGGGATGGCCCAACCACTGGATCAGGAACCCACCACAGCATGCCTAAGTCTTATCCCTAAATCTCTATGCCCCATCATTGAGGCAAAGAATCTTACAGATCCCACACAAAGCTCTACTGTGACCCCACCAGAGCCCTGCATTGTTGGGCACACCTGCCCCAGCACTCCCAGCCAGCATCATGACTTCTAGGACAGATTCACATGGCCACACCCAGATATCACTTCACTCCCCTTTTGGCTTCCATGAGAGATTTAGCTTCTGTGAAAGCAGAGGTGTCAGGACCCAAGGGGCAGGTCTGTGGACAAATTGACTCACTTCATACTGTAGCTTCTGTTTCCCTGCAGGCATGCCTGTGGCTTCATGAATCTTCACCTTAATGACAGAGACCTGTGGGATCAAGCAGCAGTCATTCAACTCCTTGGTAAGGCCAGCTAGAGGAAGCTTTCCCCTGACTGCTTGGTTCCCATGCACCCGATGCCAGTTTGTGGCAGCAACCCATACCTGGTCCGTGAGCGGGAGTGTGAAGACCAGCACCTGCCCATTCAGTTTCCATTCTGTCTTATCCTGCATGTTGGGCACCTGGACTTTGATGGACACTGGACCCTATAAAACAGGAGGTGGTCACTATGCCGAGGGAGCCCTGAACCAATCAAGAACTATCCTCTGCTATCCCGAGGCCTGTCCAGACAATGTCACCTGTGCATCTGGGCTCCTGGACTCTGGCCTGATTCACCACTGATACCACTTGTAAGGTTGTACAAGTCACTCCCCCTCTGCAAGATTAGGTTTCTTTTCTTTAAAACCATCTCTATCTTGTCTCCTGGTGAGTTTGGAGCTAAAGTGAAGAACTTTGGTGAAAATACTCTGTACATCCCAAGGGAAAACAATATAACCTGCAGGGTCAGAAGACCTGGATTCCCAACTCAGCTTCCCAGCTAACAAGGTCTGTCTGAGCCTCAATGTCATTATCCATCAGAGAGGGTTAATGACTGTTTTGAGTATTGAGGGGGAAGTATCTGTAAAGTACTTAGCTCTTTCCTGGTACTTGAGTTAAGCATTTAAGAAATGGGAACTATTATTAAAAAACAAACAGGGTGGGTGCGGTGGCTCATGCCTGTAATCCCAGCACTTTGGGAGGCCAAGGTGGCGGATCACTTACAGCCAGGTGACAAGCCTGGCCAACGTGGCAAAATCCCATCTCTACTAAAATACTAAAAATACAAAAAGTAGCTGGGTGTGTGATGCACACCTGTAATCCCAGCTACTTGGGAGGCTGAGTTATAAGAATCACTTAAACTCGGGAGGCAGAGGTGGCGGGGGCGGGGGCGGGGGCGGGGGGCGGGGGGGGGGGGGGGAAGAAAAAAAAAACCAAACAAATAATTTGGTCAAAGACATTGGGGGAGCAGAAGCTGGGGCTGTTTCTATATCCTTACTGCAGCCTGACAGCTTCCCTAGGGACTGGCAGTGACAAGGTCCCCACCTCCCCTTATTCCAGGACCCCAACAGGATCCCACCCAACAGGCAGACCTCCTAAGGGCTAGAGCTGGGGAGGAAGGCCACAGTAAATTTTAAAACACCATACACAATTTCCTCCAGGGGTCTAGGGTCCCTCTCACACCTGAGTTGTGCTGTCCGTGCAGCTGGGTCTCCCTGTTGGCCTGTTAAGTCTACACCAGAGGGACCACTACAGTTACCACCTCTGCCACCACCACCATCACCATCACCACCAATGCTCTCTGCTCCTCCAATTGTTGACCCCACATTCACGGTGTGCTCAGAAGCCCTTAGATGCCTCCAGCGGCTGACCTAGGCCCCAGAAGCCAAGACTGGGAGTGAAATAGTGTCAGTCTGGGAAGTGTACGACAGGGGTGGGGCTGAACCCTCCAGCTAGAAACTTGAGCAGTATTCTGGGATCACATACCTTGTTTCTGCGTAGGAACTCCTCCTCTGGCATGAGGCTGTCCTCTGTCTTCAGTTTTTTGGAGGTGGGCTCATCTTCCATGGGAGGTGGGGGATGAACAGGGGGCATTGGGGCTGGAGCTGGGACAGGTGCCACAGGTGGAGCAGGCACAAAGGCTGCAAAGACAAGAATAAGTAGCCCCATGAGAGGGCAGAAGGGGCCCAGGACTCAGGGCTGATGAGAAGTTGAGAGAGGAGTTTGCAAAGGTTTCCTCTAGTCAGAGGTGTGAAGTGCTGTTCCCTGCTGAGTCTGACAGCCAGCAGGTTCCCCAGCAGGGGGACCTGGGAGGCTGCCCAGATTGGACGGCAGAGGACTGCAGGAGGGGCAGGACTGATGGATGGAGCTAGTGCCAGGCAACAAGCAACTCTCAGGCCTCTGAGCCTGTTGGGGACCTGACCCCTGAATGCAGACACTGGCTACATCATTTCAGCCTCCCATTTCTACCAGGAATGGTGGCTCCCAGCTCTAGAGTTGCGGATCTTCCACACAGGAAGCCAGGGCTCTGGGCTGGACACCCTGCTGGAACAGCTGGCACTAGCATCAGCCACTGCTCTGTTGACAGTACTTGGCCTGTGGTTCCTGACCTAACGGCCTGGAAAGTGATGCAAGAGATACTGACCTGTTGGCACAATCATAGGGGGTGGGCGGGGGGCCATGATAGGAGGGGCCGAGGGAGGCATGGGCACCACGTTGATTCTGGGCGCGTGGATGATGGGCGGCATGGGGGCGATCACTGAGCCTGGGGGCAGCCGAACCACAGATGCCATTGGGGGCCGGGGCATGACAGGTACTGCAGAGACAACCGTAGTACGAACTGGAGGTGGCATCTGTGCAGGAAAGAGACCCACAAGTTACAGGAAGCCAAAGTTGGACTCTAAGGGCACACACAGTTGGCAACTGGCTGCCAACTCTGAGGATGGAGGTTAGACAGCTCCGTCCTGGCCCCTGGTACTGAGAAACTGTGGCCTCACACTGGGCGTCCAACAGGAACTGAGCTACTGAGAGCCCGAGGATGACACTCACTCTACTTGGGACTTGGCAAGTCAAATTCGACCAGCTACTTTGGCAATCACTGAGTCACTAAAGAGGCTGAGACCTTGGCCGGGCACAGTGGCTCATGCCTACAATCTCAGCAATTTGAGAGGCTGAAGTAGGCAAATCACCGGAGGTCAGGAGTTCGAGACCAGTCTGATCAACATGGAGAAACCCTGTCTCTACTAAAAATACAAAATCAGCCCCGCGTGGTGGCGCAGGCCTGTAATCCCAGCTACTTGAGAGGCTGAGGCAGGAGAATCACTTGAACTCGGGAGACGGAGGTTGCAGTGAGCCGAGATCGTGCCACTGCACTCCAGCCTCGGCGACAAGAGCGAAGCTCCATCTCAAAAAAAAAAAAAAAAAAAAAAAAATAGGGAGAGGAGCTGAGACCTCAACTAAATCTCCTGGAGACAGGTCAGCAGTCCTCAAAGACTCAATAAGCCCTGCAGCCCTTCTCTGACACAAACTGGTTTCTCACATTTGCCTCTCACCTCCCTCCTTGTTCCAACCCTCCTCCACAAACAGATTAAGCTAGAAGTTCCCACTTGCATTTAAAGGGCTCTTTCTCTTTCATACTGACCCACCCCACACTGTAAGGCAGTTGCCCATCTCAGCCAACAGTGTCCGACCTCAAGAACAAAGCTCTAAAAAGTCAGCTGCAGGGTAGATGCTGGCTTACTGTGGGTGGTCGGGGCACTGAAGTGATGGGTGGGGCTGAGCTAGGGATGTTGGTGGCTGAAGATGGTGGCGGTGGCTGTTGAGGTATTTCATTGGGCTTGCTGGGGCCAATCTTCTCTTTGGTGTCATCCTCTGGCACCAGGCCTTTGGCCTTGTGAATGGCCTCAATCTGCTCCTGGAGGGTGATGTTGGCCTGGGCAGCCTGCTGGGTCCGGGCCATGCTGCCTGAGTGGCCATCCCAGGTCACCTGCAAATGAAAGCAAAGCCACAATGCTCCTGGAACTAAGCCCAAGTGTGAAAGATGGGGGGCAGAGAAGACACTAGGTTCCACTTTAGCCGCACCTTTTCCTCTGGCTTCTGGATCTCCTCCTCACCGATCTTCTTACCAATGGCTGTTTCCTCTACACCGAAGATGTCAGTACGCCGCTCAGCCAACTGCTTCAAGCTGCTCTCAATATCCAGACCTGTACAGTCACAAAACAAAGGCAGAGGATAGAAAGAGAAAATAAACCAGATGTCCTGACAAGAGAGCAGCTTTTCTGATGTGCAGGGAGGAGGCCAGTTCCATGGAATGAGGGTGACTCAGGGCCCCAACACAGCACTCTTGTTCTCTGGGCTCAGGGAAAGCTATCCAATCAGTACTAAGCCTACAAACCCAGTGCTTGTGCAACCCCTATGACTTAGAACAGAACAGTAGGCCGGGCAAGGTGGCTCATGCTTGTAATCCCAGCACTTTAGGAGGCCAAGGCAGGAGAATCACACCTGAGGTCAGGAATTCGAGACCAGCACGGCCAACATGGTGAAACCCCATCTCTACTGAAAATACAAAAATTATCTGGGCGTGGTGGTGCGTGCCTGTAATCCCAGCTACTTGGGAAGCTGAGGCAGGAGAACTGCTTGAACATTGGAAGCAGACGTTGTAGTAGCCAACATGGTGCCACTGCACTTCAGCCTGGGAGACAGAGTAAAACTCCATCATTCATAAATTAAATAAATAAATTAATTAATTAATTAAATAAAATAAATAAATAAGATGGTGAGTCAGAGAGGGCAACTGTGTGGAAAGGGCCACATGGTGTAAGTGGCAGAGTCAAAACTAGAAGTGCAGTCTCCCACCTCTGGCACAGTCCCTGCCCCATTCCAAGCAGCTTGGGGTACTCTAGCCATCAGTGCTCTCCTTCTAAACAGCCACAGGAAGCCCTCCCAGCTAAAGCCAGAGCTTTCTCTGGGATGTTAACAGGCACATGTCCTCTCCTTCAGTGTCTGCCTTTGGGGAATTTCTATGGGGAGTCTTCTGGAAAGTGGGGATTTCTCTTGCAATATCACAGGGTGCAACTCTCCTCAAAAGCTTCTGTTGACCTCAATTATTGCTTTCTATGTTTGCTCAGAAGAAGTTGACTGTAATTTGGAGATCACCATGGGCTCTCCTGGAACCCCCACCTCACCTGGTGCATACACCTCGTCATCACTCTGCTTCTCACGGATGGAGCGATCCCGCTGCTCCAGCCAGCGAGGGTCAAGAAGGCCAATGCGCATGTGTTCTTGCATTTTGCTGGCAGGGATCTTCTCACCAGTAATGGGGGACACAAGATACTCATCTGGAGCAGGGGCTGGAGGCAAGGGCTTGGAGGCTAAAAGGAAACAGATGTTTCAGTAAGAACACTGGTGGGCAGCCACCTGAGTTAAGAGGGTGGTATTTCATTCATGCATCATTCATCAAGGCATCTATTCAGTGCCACTCTTGTACCTGGCACTGTGAAAGGCACTAGGGCACCAGAGATGACTGGGCCCTGTTCCCCACCATGAAACCTGTAACAGATGGGCTTGCAATGCTTTTACAATAAGCTGCACCTCAAGCCCTCCTAGAAAGACGGGTGTGAGGAACACACAAGGGCACACAGGACCTTCCTGGGCAGTCCGAGGGTTGGGAAGCAGGCCCTACCTTTGGGATCATAGTCCTTGCGGACAATGACTTGGTCTGGAGTTGGGGGCAGAGGTGGAGGCATGGGCGTCTCTGGGGGTGGGGGTACTTTCTGCCCTTCTTCTTCATCATCTGAACCCTGAAAAGCAAAGCAATGGCAGGACTCAAAGAGGGGCTGAGGCCACATCCCTGTAGCTGAGCCTGGCAGCTCTCTGGGTGGCAAGGAGCCTTGGCCTCTGCCAGCCAGCATCCATGTGCTAAGCCTCCCAGGGCACCTGAGGCCAGCCGGCAGCAGGCCAACCTGCTTCCTCACAGCATGAATGGGAGCGCTGGGGCCATGCTCCTAGCACTCCTCCCAGGCGTTTCCAGCAGCTGGCACCAGGCAGTCCTGAGAGGCCAAGGGCACTTAACATGCTGGGGGGGCAGTGCCGGGGGAGTGGCAGAGGGGGGCAAGTGGGCAATCAATGGTAGCCGCTCACACAGCAATGCTGGGAGGGAGAGAAAAAGTCATTTCCCACAGACAGGGGCCCTTTCTTCTCAGGTTGTGCACAAATTCTTTCCGAGAGGGGGAGAACAGTCTGGTTCTGGAGACTCCATGCCTGCTTGAAGGGCCTGGCTTGAAGGGGGTAGGGATGCCTGAAAGGAAGTGTGGGCTACATTTAGAAAAGCTCTGGGAGCTTGAAGCCCAGCTGAGAGCTCAAAACAGAATAGGGTAATGCAGTGAGTTCCCTAACTGAGGGCTGGCATGAGGCAGTGAGAGCAGGGTGTCTGGGCCAGGGAGAAGGCCACAAAACAGGTCAGCACAGCTTTTAGATCCTTGCCTATGAATGAATCTTTGTTGCCGGAGCTGGAAAGAGGCTCTGTACTGCCTGGGCTTGGGCAGCTGTATGGCCTTTTTCAGGACCCACGCGTCCTTTCAAGGCTCACCAGGGAGCTGGATCTGACTGGTGGAGAGCACTTCGATCTCCTGGGGCTTCAGGAGACAAGGTCATCCCTAAGGCCCGCCCAGCAGCTTACCTCATCCATGTCTTGTACTTGGGTGTCCTGGTCCAGCTGGGAAGGAGGCTCCTCTGACTTCTCCTGTTTGTCATCCTCCTCATCAGACTCGACCTCCATCTCAACTTCCTCACTCTCCCCAAACTTCTCATAGCGCTCCTGAATGAGGATTCGGGCCCCCAGCTCCTCCGGCGTGGTGGGGGGAGGGAAGTTCCCTAGAGGGTGAGCCAGAGACAAAGGTATTCCTTATCAAAGACCCATCTATTTGCCCTGTCTGAGCTTCCCAAGGGCTGAGGCTATGTCTGTTTTCTCTCCAGCTATCTTCAGAGGCCCATCTAGGGTCTGGCAAGTAGCTACTGAATCTAACTTGGGCAAAGTGGTAGAACCAAAGTCTTTTGGGAGCAGGGAAGAAACAGAGACTGATAAAGCCCTCTGAGAGATTCTGCTGCTCTCTAGGAACACTTGCACAAGGCCTCCTGGGAAGTCTCAGAGTTCGTGGCTTCCCATCTGGAGTCACTCCTCACAGACCTACCTTGCTCATTGGGTTGGAAGTCCACTGTTTCCACAACCACAAAATCATGCCAGTCAATCTGGGCATAGGCCACCCGCTCCTTCTCCTTCTCCTCTTCTTCCTTCTTCCTCTCACGTTCCTGGAATTTGGCCCATTCCACTCGGTAACACACCTACAGAGATGGGAAACAGCTCGGTGCTAAGCTGAAGCAGGGTCTGCTCCTGATGAGGCTACCACCTCCAGGGCTTTCATCAAAGCCAGTGCCTCCTTCAAAACAGAATGGAAGTATGGTTCCAAACTATGGCATTTGCACCGGGTTCCACCCAGGGGCAGAGTTCGGACAGAATGAAACCTCCACCCTCTGATCTGCTTGGCAGCTGGCCTTCTGCCTTCTAGCTAGAGTGGAAAAGAGGGAGACATATTGAGGCTGAGAGCAAAGCAGAAAGTTGTGGTATGTTGGGAAGCATCCGGACTCCAGGTTTCTTTGGTCTTTGTATCTAACAAAGCCTTTTCTCCCACCATTCCTGTGACTGCAACATAACAAGGTCCTGCCTCAGAGACTGTTTTCAAACATAAAACAGAACCCAACATGAATAACTGATTGCAAGAAATCCTATTCACTTTACCTGATCCAAAACTTCTCGGGGGTTTTCAGCCTCTTTCTTGAGCTTTGAAAATAAACCTTTGGGTGGAATCAAGATCTGAAATACAGAAGAGTTAAAGCAACTGTCAGTGCTTTACAACGCGGTACAAAGAGGCAGCCTTCCTGGGCCTGTGATAAAGCACAGGAGATGAGGAAGCATGGGATTCTGTGTCCCAATCCCAGCCCCACTTGGCTGTGGGACTTTGGGCAAGTTACTTAACCTCAGTAACTTGATTTCCTTCTCTAAAATAATGGCACCACCACTCAAAGTTGGCACCATGAACTTAAAAAGGCTGCTTCAAGGATTAGCAGGAAAGCATGCAAAGCACTAGCAGATTACCCAGAACATGGTCAGTACGAGATGGCTGCTTTCATGAGACTGACCTGCTCTTATCCTTTCGAAAACACTACACAGGTCTCCCCTGACTATCCTATTCAGAACCGCAGTCTACCTGCCCCACCTCCCTCTATTTCTGCCCCCTGCTTTCTCTCTCTCCATAGTATTTACCACCATGTGACAGACACTAACAATGCACCTGACTCCTCCTCACTGGACTAGAAACTCCACCAAGACAGGGATTTTTCTTTTGTTCACGATTACATCTCCAGTCCCCTGAATAATGTCTGACAATGAATATTTACTGAGAGAACAAATGTTGCCTTTGTTCTAAAGGGCCCAAAAAGCTTCTACTGCCACTGGCAAAGTGGCTCAGCCCTATCCCAGTCCCTCCTTATATGTTTACCCCAAGAATCTATCTGCTCAGTCTTCCATGGCTAGAAACAGACACCAGTACCCTCAAGTTACAGTGGTAAATGCCAATACCCAAGTTCTGAAGAAGAAAAAACAGGAAAGTAATAGAATAAAAAGTGATCTGGGACCTTTAACCCTGGAAGCAGTCCACTGGGAGAAATTAATCCAGGGCTCCTTTAAAATTGATATTGCATATTTATAGTAACTCTTGGCATTGGGCCTTCAATGATTGTTATTTAAGCTACCATACTAGCTTCTGGATTTGGTCATTTTTTAAACACATACATTTTTACAATTCTTTCTAATTATATATTTAAAAGTGAGTAAAGTTAGGAAATTCTCAAATCCTTTCAAGTCAGATCTTTGAAGTGTTGTTTCTGGATATGAAGAACAGATGTACAGACCATCCCACTGAAAACGGAAGGAAAACAACCTCCATGATATGTGTAGCAAGAAAAATGTGCCACAGGTAAAGCTATACCAGCACACTTTGCAATACATTAATAATCTAATTATTTTAAATGCCAGAACTGACTTGTCTAGATTCTTGATTGCAGCTCTGTCACATGATAACTGAGCTCTCAGGGTCTGGAGTAAAAATGCCAGAGCTCAAGCCCCAGCCCTGCCACCTCCTAGCTATGTGACCCTGGCCATGTTAACTTCACTGCACCTATTTTCTCTTCTGTAAAGTGAACATAATAAGAGTGGCTACCTTATAAGCTACTGGAGATTAAATGAGAAGATGCTGCACACATAATTTCTTAGTGATGTTAGTTATACTGACTCATATCACATCAAAGCGTCTCTCAATGCCTATTTAAATGCTATTTCCAATTTAAGGCACTTTATAAGCTGAAGAACCAAAGTTTTAGGGTCAAATGTGGTTTAAATCTCAGCATAGCTACTTACTAGCTGACAGACCTTGAGTACGTGACTTCACCTTTCTGAGCCCATTTCTGCTTCTGAAAGATGGGGGGAAAACACCTCATGGCTTCTTGTGAGGACTAAATTAGGTAAAAGGAGGCAACTGTTAAAGGCTGACTTCTTCTCAGGGCCTTACTAGGCCCTGAAAATGGAAATGTACTTAAAAGCAGCAAGCACCACTTGGCCTTGTCACATAGCAGGCAATCGCCTAATGGTAGTTAGCAAGCATGTACTTCCCTTCTTTTTAGAAACAAGCACTCTGTGTTGCACTGAAATAAATAACTGAATAGAAATCAAGGTTTTACATTAAACTGGGATTCAAAACATTTGCTCAAAGGCCCCATGGAGAAGCGATGTCCTTGTAGACAGTGAGTGGACACAGTGCTTCCAAGGGTAAGATGTTTTCCTTTCCTGGGCCCAGGACCCCAGCCCCATCCTACCCAGGCACCTTGGTGTACTGCTCCACTAGCTTCGTGAAGTAGTTGAAGAGGCTGTGCTGTGGGCGGAGAAAGTCAAACTGGTAGTTGCGCTGCTCTTTCTGCATCAGCTGGGTCAGAAACTGGCGCCCATTCCTGGCCACAAACTGAGCTGTCAGCTTCACCACATCCAGGTCGAAGGCTGAGATGGAGGGGGGATCAGCAATAAACTCAAACTCAGGAGGAGGCTCTTTGGGCACGATGGTCTCTTGGATTACTTGGGCTTGGACCTAAGATGCAAAGGGAGTATGAGGCAAGGGGCACAGGAGTGAATAGGCTCCAGGGGAGGGGAGGGGACATGGGTATACACCCCTCAACAAGATGCTGTGAACCTCTAGACTTCTGTTAATTACGTACACACCACTAGCAATTGGTGTGAGAGAATTCTAAATCACAAGAGCATTGATTTCCCAGCCAACTATGGCCTCAACTCCCTGAATGGCTCTGAGTGAGAACCATTCCCCTCTGTACCTCTGCTCCTGACTTGAAATTGAGGGCCAAAACTGGGTGACAGAAGATCCAACAGGAATATGGCTTATTAAATCCCATCCAAGAGTGACGGAAGTGCAGAAGGCCTACGTGTGTGCAGAAAACCCCACTGTACAAAATGTTTCCATGACCTCCGCATGAATCGTGAGGTAGAACAGGTACTGTGAATCTTCTTTATAGATGAAACAACTGAGGTAGCCTGAGGCTCTAGGAGTAGTACACTACAATGTAAGGTCTTAGAACCTGACCTCAACCTTTATATCCCACTGCAAAACGAGGAGCTGCCTTTTCCCCCATGGTTCAGGAGTACAGAAGGCAGGTCTGGACTGGAGGAATAACATGTCAGCCTCTCTCTTCATTCATAACCCTAATAGTCCCTAGTGCTGGGCCTCAGTACAAGGAAGTGGTATTAGGGGAGGCCAGATAGAGGGGTCCTGGGAAGAAGAGACAGAAGGGAAGGGATAGCATAAGGAGGAGCCCACAGGCCACACTGCATCCTTCAGCACAGCCAACTAGGAAGTCCTTCACCCATCATGGCACTGCCCTCACACTCTGAGCAAGGCCTTGAATAAATCACACTTCCCCCGACTCTCAGATTCCTCATACAGCCTCTGTGAGGGGTCAATGAGACAAGACTCCTGAAGTTTTAAGCGCAGAGTTTGACAAGGAGTGCTTGGGAAATGCCAACTAACATCAGTACTTTGCTGTCTGGGTCTCAGTCTGCCTCTGAGAGATGGGGATAACAACCTCACTTCTCTCCCTGGGTGGTTGTGAAGTTTGGAGTTAATTGTGTACCCCCCCTCCCTATCCCTGCTTCCCTCTCAAACCCTGCGTAAGTGAAGGGGGCACTGGGCTCCAAACCTTCTGGGGCAGCTGCTGCTGGGTGGCCTGCTGCTGCTGCTGCATGACCTTGGGGATGGCAGCTGACGGCTCCTGAGCCTTCCCCTCCTTGAACTCGCTGACCTTGTGGCGGTAATAGGCATGGTAAGGGTCATTGGGGTTCAGAAAGTTGAACTTGGGGTTGTTGATCTCGTTCTGCCGGATCCTAGCTTCAAATTCAGGCCCATTTCTAGAAGGAGAAAAAATAGCAAGAATAAACACCACATCCCTTGTGCCTGCTGAGATCTAGAACACTGCCCATTGGAACGTCCTTTTTGCCACCACCCACTGCTCAAACCAGTCCAGCCCTCAGCACAGCAGATGTCCTCCTCCAGCCTCCTGGCATTGGCGATCAGTGCCATGTGCCTCATTCAGCTCGAACCAGGCCGCCTCTACCACAGGGTCTCCCTGAACCCAGTCATTCCTTAGCTCCTTTTCCAGTTCTGCCATTTCCAAAATCACCTAGGTTATCGCTCATTTCTTTTAATAAAATTTACTTTAAAAAAAATCTATTTAAAATGGAGAATACACATTACTACCTCAAATTTTAAAAAATCATATGCCTTTACCAACAAAAGGTAGCCAAAAGTGAATATGATGAAAACAAAGTAATACTGTCAAAGTTTAGCTGGAAGTTTGCTGAGACTAGTTCTCTTAGTTCAAAGGGGTAGCAAGTGCTGGAGAGGTGTAAAAGGTACATGAGCACCAAACCTAGACTTTGTCCTCTGAGTAACGAGAAAGACTGAAAGACATGAAAATTTAGTTGATTTGAGCTTGGGCAACAAGAAAAGACCCTAACTCTACAAACAATTTTAAAAATAAATTAGCTGGGCATGGTGGCTTGTGCCTCTAGTCCCAGCTACTCAGGAGGCTGAGGTGAGAGGATCACTTGTGCCCAGGAGTCTGAGGCTGCAGTGAGCTAGAATCGTGTCACTGTACTCCAGCCTGGAAAACAGAGTGAGACCCTGTCTTTTGTTTTTGTTTTAAGAAACAAAAACAAAAAAACCCAAATTAATTGGTTTAATGACTTGTCCAAGTACTGCCTAAAACCACCCCAATTATAATAGTGAGGCCCACACAGGAAACATGCTCAGCAAGGACTCAGCCTCGTACAGTTGTATAAGGCACCTTCAGATGACAGGGGTGTGGTAAGATCAGCAGGGAGGTCTCCAACCACTGTCTGTACTTGGGATGGTTCCCCAGATATGCCCCATGTCCCCAGCAAGCCTTCAAAACCTCAGGATAATGAAAAAATGTCCCTGTAATATTTAGGGAGCCCTGATTTTTAAAATGTCCGAACAGTAATACTTCAAAGTGCCACACCTACATACGACACGTTAGTCAGAAAATCCATGGACCTTAAAGACACAAGATATGAACACATTCAAGTTGCAGGTTCACTACCGACTCACTCTGACCCAGAGCAAGTTACCAAACTACTCTTTGATTCCATTTCCCCACGTGTAAAAAGCAGCTAACACCAGTTTCCCTTTCTACCTTGAAACATTATTGAGGAGATGCCAAAGTCTTCTTTTTGTTTTAGAGACAGGGTCTCACTCTGTCACCCAGGCTGGAGTGCAGTAGTACAATCTCAGCTCACTGCAACCTCCACCTCCTGGGCTCAAGGGATCCTCCCACCTCACCCTCCTGAGCAGCTGGGACTATAGGCATGCACCACCATGCCCAGCTAATCTGTTTTATATTTTGTAGAGATGGCATTTCGCCATGTTGCTCAGGCTGGTCTCGAATTCCTGTGCTCAAGTGATACACCCACCTTGGCCTCTCAAAGTGACAAAATTACAGGCGTGAGCCACTGAACCCAGCCCTTAAAGTCTTTTCAAATCGTACAGTGGCCTGCAAATGCAAGGGGCTAGGAGGGGTTGTTCCATAAACATCGTCTGTGGGGCCTTCTATTGCTCCTCTGGTGAGAACCTTGTACTTAGAACTGCCCCAAACACACCAAGGCATGGCCCCAGCATCTATCTGGTGCCAGCCAGCTGGCTCCACTCTCTTCTGACTTTCATATCCCTGGCCTGTGAGTTTAAGAGGGGGTGAGAGCCTGGCACAGTGGCGCACACTTGTAGTCCCAGCTACTCAGGAGGCTGAGGCGAGAGGATCACTTGAGTCCAGAAGATCATATCCAAGCCTGGACAACAAAATGAAATTTCATCTCTTAAAAAAAAAGTGTTTTTTTAATTTTAAGAGAGACGCAGTACTGTACCCCAGATCAAGCAGTACAGCAATATGTGCCACACTAGTGATCAACACCCAGACTTGGCTCCTCAGCAAGTCCTGGTCATACCCTGCCATGTGACTAACATCATGAGGTCTCAATTTGACAGTACATTAGTCTAACTGGAACCTCATGCTTTGGAAAAAAAATTCTCCCTACTCCTTAAATAATGCAAACCACACATAAGAATGAAGGTGAATGCACACTTAAATCCTGCTCAACTAGGCCACTATACCCAGCAAATGCCTCGGGCAGACAAAGGGCTCCTGGAAAAGGGGGCCCTGGTTGTCTCCTGTACCACTGCCTAGGCCATAACTTTACCCCATCTGGGAACAATCTGAAAGATAAAACAATGAGAAGGCTTGGCATGTTCATGCCAAACTATTCTGTTGCTTTAAATTAGCTTAACGTTAATTTTAGAATCATACTCTCCACCAGAACGAATAGATTTCAACAGAAAAAAACATGATTCTGACTCAACCCAGCTGCTGGGACTTTTTAAGGGTAATTTCCACTCCAGTTTCTTGCAGGAACATGCAGGAAACGAAAGGCCTAACCTAGTGAAAAAACTTTTGGAAAACTGCTCAGTTGTGGATTTCTACTGCATGCTCCATAAATACACATGAACCTAGGAGAAGTGAAGCACAGAGTTCTGCACGTCTGCTTTAACTCGGATATTGGTCTGTCTCTTTGTTGCAATGTAAACCATAAGTTCACAGATTTTATTTGTTTATTTGCTTTTGAGGCGGAGTCTCATTCTGTCACCCAGGCTGGAGTGTAGTGGCACCATCTTGGCTCACTGCAACCTCTGCCTCCCGGGTTGAAGCAATTCTCCTGCCTCAGCCTTCCAAGTAGCTGAGACTACAGGCGCCCGCTACCACACCCAGCTAATTTTTTGTATTTTTAGTAGAGACGAGGTTTCACTATGTTGGCCAGGCTGGTCTCGAACTCCTGACCTCAGGTGATTGCCCGCCTCAGTTTCTCAAAGTGCTGGGATTACAGGTGTAAGCCACCACACTGGCTCACAGATTTTAGAAACGCCTACAAAAGCAATCACCATAGCTAAAAATCAATCTAGGGATGTGCATGGGGTTTTGGATTTTTTTCTTTTTTTTTTTTTGAGATAGGGTCTTGCTCTATCGCCCCAGGCTGGAGTACACTGCCATGATCATAGCCTTGACCTCTCAGGCTCATGTGATCCTCCCAAGGGGCTAGAACTACAGATATGCGCCACCACACACAGCTAATTTTTTTATTTTTTTGTAGAGACAGGGGTCTCACTATGTTGCCTAGGCTGGTCTCCAAGTTCTGGGTTCACGCGATCCTCCCACCCTGGCCTCCCAAAGTGCTGGGATTACAGGCGTGAGCCACCTAACCTGGTCATATATGTTTAAAGGGACTTTGGACGCACTCTTATTTCTTTAGCAGCAAAAGATGGCACAAAATTATTGGAAAGCTACTTGGCAAAATGTTTAAGAAATCTTTCAAGGATGCTCTTTTAGCCAATAATGAGCCACACAGAATTTTCTTCTAAGGAAACAATCTAAAAGGGAAAGAAAATGCTCAGAGATTTCCCCACAGCTTACTTTGCCAAAATGAAATGTTGGGAACAGGCCAGGTGCAGTGGTCATGCCTATAATCCCAACACTCTGGATGGGTGAAACATGAGGATCACTTGAGGCCAGGTGTTCACGACCAACCTGAGCCACATAGAAAGACCCCATCTTTACAAAAAAACTAAAAAAAAAAAAAAAAAAAAAAATTAGCTAGGTGTGGTAGCAGGCACCTGTAGTCCTAGCTACTCAGGAAGCTGAGGTGGGAGGATAACTTGAGCCCAGGAGTTCGAGGTTGCAGTGAGCTAAAATCGTGCCACTGCACTCCAGCCTGCATGTCAGATCGAGACTCTGTCTCTAAAAAAGAAATGTTGGAAACCTCCTCCTCTAAGGAAAATACAGAAATGGTGGCCAAGTCAAGGGAAGTATTTCACCTCTACATGATGCATCCTCTTAATAAAGGACCACAGGGCATTACGAAGACCATGGAGCACAATGGAAAAATGCTTACAACACAGAGTTGAATGTGAAAGTATCTTTGCTAATATT
This sequence comes from Rhinopithecus roxellana, assembly GCF_007565055.1. Lineage (NCBI taxonomy): Eukaryota > Metazoa > Chordata > Mammalia > Primates > Cercopithecidae > Rhinopithecus > Rhinopithecus roxellana. The sequence continues at coordinate 20,207,629 of NC_044561.1, read as the reverse complement.
ACAAGGGTCAAAAAGGATGCCAAGGACAGAAGGAAACAGAAAAAAGTGAAAACAGCTGGTAGACACTATTCTGGTAATGAGAATATGGTGATTCTTCACCCAACTCCCCTTTTTTGTATATTCTGTTTTTAAAATATCAGGGGAAAAGGGGAAGCATGAACACGGCTAAGAGTCATTAAACATTTATCTTAAACACAACAAACACTGTCTAAATCTGACATGACCCAATCATCATCATAATGTTCAATCAAACACAGAGCAGCTTTCAACCTAATACTCAGGGTAATCAAAGCCCTTGAAATGTAATGAGATGAATCTGCAGAGCTGACGCAGTGAAAATCTAACAAAAGTAGGCTGGCGCCATGGCTCATGCCTGTAATCCCAGCACTTTGGGAGGCCCAGGTTGGGGGATCATGTAGTCAAGAGATTGAGACCAGCCTGGCCAACATGGTGAAACCACGTCTCTACCAGAAATACAAAAATTACCCTGGCGTGGTGGTGCATGCCTGTTGTCCCAACTACTCGGGAGGCTGAGGCAGGAGAATCACTTGAACCCAAGAGGCGGAGGTTGCAGTGAGTTGAGATTGCACCACCGCACTCCAGCCTGGCAACAGAGCGAGACTCCGTGTCATTTAAAAAAAAAAAAAAACAAAAAAAAAAAACAGTCTGACCGAAGTAATCTTTAATTTTATTAGGTTGGGAAAGGAAGGAACATCCGTTAAATGATGTATACTGACTGAGACACTGCCTCAGGGGAGTGACGTGATCCCTGGAGCATGCTTCCACACACGAAGGAGCTGTCCAGAAATGCGGACTGATTGTAAAATCTCATTTTTACTTGTTTTGGTTTGAGACAGGGTCTCACTGTCACCCAGGATGGAGTGCATAGCTCACTACAGTCTCAACCTTCTGGGCCCAATTGATCCTCTTGCCTCAGCCTCCTGAGTAGCTGGGACCACAGGCCCACACCACCACAGCCAGATAACTTTTTATTTTTTGTAGGCGGGGTCTCGCTATGTTGCCCAGGCTGGTCTCAAACTCCTGAGCTCAAGTTATTGTCCCACTTTGGGCTCCCAAAGTGCTAGGATTACAGGCAAGAGCCACAGCACCTGGCCTCCTCATTTTTAAATACTAGCAACAAATTGAGTTTTGAAAAACTTACTGTGAGGACAAACAAAACATCTGTAGGCTGGACATGGCCTGAGGGCTGCCAAAGGAATACCTTAAATACCCTAGAGGATGTATTGACTTTTGGAGTCAAGGGGCCATCAAAAAAATTCCATCTAAGGATGTGAGGGTAAGTAGAGCGGGGAGAGACAGGAGGAACTCTGAGCAATTCCCATTCCATCTAAGGAGATGGCTAGCACCTGCACGGAACTATGGGGAGACATGGGAGGAACTTGGAGCAATTCCCATTCCACCTGAGGAGACAGCTAGCACCTGCATGGAACTGAACTGCATGCAGCCACATGACCTCGCTCCTCCCTCACAACAACTCTGAGATGGCATTTTGTTCCATTTTGCAGATGAGTCATTTGAGGCTCTTGGAATGTGGTGTTTGTACAATGAGAATAATAAACTCCCCTTTTTATTTTCCTCAGGCCAGCAGCTCAGGTACAGACACACACCATCTGTGATGAAGCAGCTTTCTGGGCATTTCCTCAGGCCAGTTTTAGAAGCAGAGGCTCCTGGTGACTACGGGGCTAAGTGTGATTCTCACTTTGGCTATTGCTATGCTGTGTCAGGGACACCAGTGCTACCTATTGCCTACCCCAGTGCCATGCTGTGTTTTTTATGAACTAAAAGGCCCAAGCCAACAATATCTCTTTAAAAACCTTTGTGCTCATTCAGTGCTGAGATCTCTTCATGCTGAAACCCACCGCTGACCCACCCAGGTAGCTCTGTTACCTGGCCACAAAGCTGGCAGTCTTGTCAACAATATTTCTGACCTCTGGAGGAGGGTAAATAATCCCCACAACCGGCTTAGAAGGTGCAGAATCCTCCTTTGAAGATGCTTCTTCTTCTGTGGGCTGTGAAAACAGGAAAAGAAATAAGGTTTTAAAGTTCCTGGTTCAGAGCAGGTTCTCCACTATCACACTCCTCTAGGATATCATTCAGAGTAGACTTTCACTCACAGACTTCGCTCAGGTTAGAACCCTCTGCTTCAGAAAAGCAGTTCTCTTAAGTTCACTGCACCTGCGGGGGCTGCTCCTGGGGACCCAGGGAAAACAGCAGCTTCCCTGGCTCCTCTCTAGTTGGACTGTCTCAGTGACACCAGGAATCTGCATTTTTACCAAACGCCCAGGTGATTCAGATGCAGGGACTCCGACTACATTCTGAGAAACCATGTTCCAGAATCCAGGCCATGTCTGGACTCCACGCACCCAGCGATGGGCTTGGCATGTAATTTTTAATGATTGTTTGCTGAACAAAGAAATGGGAAACTAAGGCCGGGCGCGGTGGCTCAAGCCTGTAATCCCAGCACTTTGGGAGGCCGAGACGGGCGGATCACGAGGTCAGGAGATCAAGACCATCCTGGCTAACACGGTGAAACCCCGTCTCTACTAAAAATACAAAAAACTAGCCGGGCGACCTGGCGGGCGCCTGTAGTCCCAGCTACTCGGGAGGCTGAGGCAGGAGAATGGCGTGAACCCGGGAGGCGGAGCTTGCAGTGAGCTGAGATCTGGCCACTGCACTCCAGCCTGGGCGACAGAGCGAGACTCCGTCTCAAAAAAAAAAAAAAAAAAAAAAAGAAAGAAATGGGAAACTATTTGCGGACAAATTCTTCTGCCCTGAATGCCCTCTCTCTTTGCCTCTACTCCACTGTCAACCAACATTTGATGCTCAAGTGTTTTGTGAAATTCCACTGGAATGCTCAGCATTAACTATGCCATAAGTACCAATGTTTTTTCTCCAGCACCTTCTTCCCTTTAGTAAACATAGGGTCAAGTCTCTTATCTTAGAAAAATGAAGTTTCTCCTCTGCCTCCATGTTCCTTTCTGCCACTGCCTTCTCCCACCCCATCCTCTGGCAGCTAAACATCCTGAGTTCTCTTCAGTTTGCTGATCCCACTTCCCTGCCTCCCATTTGGTCCCCATTCATTTTAAGTGCTCTCAACAAAGTCAAAAACCACTGCCCGCAGCCATTATCTGGTCATGAATGATGACCACTCCTCCACGAAAACTCTCAACTCCTAGACCCCATTCTTACCTGTCTTCCCATCTTGCTCACCATTCCATCCAAGTTTCCTTCCTGGCCTATTTCACCTCCTGCTCTGTGAAGTTGGAGATCCCCGCTCCCGCCGCCCAATACTGTTCTTGGTTCTCTTCTCAGTTTTGACAGTGTCCTCCACTTCCCCTCCCGCCTCTATACAATCTGGCCCAAATTGATGTCCCAGAACACTCTCGTGTACTGAACAACTTCGGGTCCAGCTAACTACTGGGCACTTTCATCTCTAACCTCTTTCCTCAGGAATAGCTACTCAGTCATCTACGCCACAAAGTTGGGGCTCCTCTCTCTTCCTCAGCTTCCACACTCAATGATAATAACATTTATCAAGTTGGGCACAATGGCTTGCACCTATAATCCCGGTGAGTCAGGAGGCTGAGGTAGGAGGACTGCTTGAGCCCAGGAATTCAAGGCTTCAGTAAGCTATGACTGCACCACTGCATTCCAGCCTGGGTGACAGAACAACACCCGGTCTCTTAAAAAAACACTTTTATCAAGCACTTTAAATATATTAACTACTCTTTTTTTTTTTTTTTTTTTTGAGACTGTCTCTTGCTGTCACCCAGGCTAGAGTGCAGTGGCATGATCTTGGCTCACTGCAACCTCCGCTTCCCAGGTTCAAGCAATTCTCTCCCGAATAGTGGGGATTACAAACATGCACCACCACACCTGGCTAATTTTTTACTTTATTAGTAGAAACAGGGTTTTGCCATGTTGGCCAGGCTGGTCTCAAACTCCTGACCTCAAGTGATCTGTCTGCCTCGGCCTCCCAAAGTACTGGAATTACAGGCGTGAGCCACTGGGCCGGCCAAGTACTCTTAATATCTCCACACTACAGATGACAAAACTGAAAGATGGAGAGCTTAATGTACAACTGGCAGAACCAGAATGCTAACGCACCACTCTGGCGCCTGCCCACCCTTCTGCCCTAATCTAGGCCAGGCCTTCAGCCCCTTGGAATAGCGTGACTGGCCTCCCCTACTCCTAGTGACTCTCCACATGCCTGCCTACCTGAATTTCTGAAACACAAATGTCACTATTTGGCTTAAAACCCTCCCTTTTCTTCCCACTGTCTACAAGGAAAAGTTCAAATCCTAAGTAAGAATCGCCTCTCCTGCCACCACGCTCCTAAGTCTATGCTTCAACACTTGTTCATTTACTCTTTTTTTTTTTTTTTTGAGACGGAGTCTGGCTCTGTTGCCCAGGCTGGAGTGCGGTGGCCGGATCTCAGCTCACTGCAAGCTCCGCCTCCCAGGTTTACGCCATTCTCCTGCCTCCGCCTCCCAAGTAGCTGGGACTACAGGTGCCCGCCTCGTCACCCGGCTAGTTTTTTGTATTCTTTAGTAGAGACGGGGTTTCACGGTATTAGCCAGGGTGGTCTCGATCTCCTGACCTTGTGATCCGCCCGTCTCGGCCTCCCAAAGTGCTAGGATTACAGGCTTGAGCCACCGCGCCCGGCCCATTTACTCTTGATCAGAGACACCGTTTGATTCTTACCTCAGTGTCTTTGTGCATATTATCTGGCCATTACCTTATTTTCTCCCAACGCCTGGGAAAATGCCAGGGACACACAGGTACTTAAATATCTGTGGAAAAGGCATGGCTTCTTCAGTCATGTCGCCCTTATTCCGAACCCAAAGCAATGATCAGCATATATGCTCAATAAATATTTGCTGGATGAATAAACGATGTTATTTCCCTTCCCTAGTCACCTACCTGGCAAACTCCTATTCCTTCTTCTAAAAGAAATTTACCTCTCACTCCCGTGGGCTTCCCTACCTTAATATCCCTTCTACTCCAGCACGCAATGTTGATTAGATTTGTACCTGAAACTTCTACCACAAGGCATATCACACCGTACTACAATGGTTTATACACATTTGAGACTCGAGAGGTTTATTAAGGGCGGGCTGACACTGTATCATTGACGGCCATCGGAACAATAAACATTTGGTGAGCATTCTCGTACATGTCTTCTCGTTAGCCTGTGAGCTCCCCGTACCCCATTCATTCCAGTAACGTGGGAGCGTAGTACGGTGTCTGGCTTGGGGCAGACACTGAAATAGATGCTGAGAATTAACATCCAAAGATGTACCGCCCAGGCTGGGAAACTGGGCATTACCGGGGAAAGGCTGGGGCCGGTGGCCCCAACTGCCACAGATCACAGGATGGGCTGGATCAGCGCCTCTCACACTTACAAATCAATCACCTTAGGATTTTGTTCAAATGTAAGATCCCTATTTAAAAGGTCTAGGGCGGAGACTCCACGTTTCTAAGCTCCCGGCTCGTGCCGACGCGGCTGCTCCGCGGACCACTTTGAGAACCCCGTTCAGGGCGGCTGGTTTCTTTACCAGAACCACCACCATAGCGCGGGAAGCGCGCAGCCTCCTGGGACTTGCAGTCCCTCCAAGCCCTTCATAGCGGCCGCTTATTCCCGCTCAAGTAAGGAGCGCCCAGGCCCACGCTCCGGCTGCAGGTTGAGGGGCGGGGGAGAGATACCTGTTTGGGCTCGGTGGCCACGGGCGGCGGCGGGGGCACCGCCTGCACGGGTCCGGCCGGCATGACTGCGACGCTGAGGGCTGCCAGTGCGCCTCGGTGTCGGTGAGGGGTGCCGCCTCAAGACGGCCTCCCCGCTCGAATAGTACGACGAGCTCGCAAAATGGCGGCGGCCGAGCGACTTGTGGCCGCGAAGGTAAGACTGACGCACTTCCGGGACCGCCCCCTCGCCGTGGCGCGCTTCCTGCTCCTCCCCTCGGGCACCGCGGCGTCCGACGCCGTTGTCAAGGCAGCGGCTTGATCGCCTGGCTAGGGGTTTCCGGGGATCCCGGGAGCCGCAGGCGCGCCGGGGGCAGTTCCCGGAGGCGATCAGATACGGAGGCTGAAACCGAGACGCCGAAGACAGGTGAGATGTTCTACGTCACCCGCCGGACCCCCGCCGCACTCAGCTCGCGCCTCCTTTACTCCACAGGCCAGTGCCTCGCTCCCTTCGACACCGCCTTCCAAGAGCCCAGCTCCCTCCCATTGGCCTCTCATTTTGGAGAGCCCCTGTGCCCTCAGGCTCGCCGCCTCAGAGCCCCGCTTCCCTAGTCCCTTAGTCCCCCCTTTCATTTCAGGCCCACATCCTCCAAGCTGCTCTTCCAAATCCTACGCCCTTAATTCCCTTTTCCCATAGGCCTGCCTTTTCTTGCTTCCACCCCCTGCCTTCCGTAGTCCCGATCTCAAGCCCCACTGGGGCCTCCCTCTCAAATCAAGGCTGCTGCTTTTTCTTTCTTTTTTGTTTTTTTCTGAGACAAGGTCTTGTTCTGTCACCCAGGCTGGAGTGCAGTGGCGCAATCTTGGTTCACTGGAACCTCCGCCTCCCGAGTTCAATCGCTGAGTTCAAGCAATTGTCCTGCCTCAGCCTCCCGAGTGGCTGGGACTGCAGGCGCCCACCACATCCGGCTGTTTGTGTGTGTGTGTTTCATAGAGACGGGGTTTCACCATGTTGGCCAGGCTGGTCTCGAACTCCTGACCTCAAATGATCCTCCCTCCTCGGCTTCCCAAAGTGTTAGGGTCACAGGCGTGAGCCACCGCGCCCGGCCAGTTTTAAAATTTTTTTTTGTAGGGACGTGGGAGGACGTCTCCCTATGTTGCCCAGGCTGGTCTCAAACTGCTGGAGTCAAGCAGTCCTCCCACCTGGCCTCCCAAAGTGCTGGGATTACACGCATGAGCCATCACGCAGGGCTGCTGCTTTAGGCTTCACCCCTCACTCTCACAGGTGCGCCCCTGCAAGCTATGCAGCTCGCTCCCCAGAGGCCTACCTCGAATCCTGCCGGCTTTCTCTCCCTCTCCTGAGATTCACCCCCTCTCTCCTTCCTCCCCTCCTCAACTCTGGAAAGCCCGGAGCTGGCTGGGAACCTGTGCCTGGACTTCAGTTTCCTCACCTGTGAAATGAGGGAGTGATAGGAAAGGTTGCTCTCTCAAGTCTTCCCCCTCCCCCACACACATCGTAGCTGTGTGTCATGGTTGTTATTAATGTAGAATAATGATAGCTAGGATGTATTGGTCATTTACTGTGAGCCGGATCCTGTGCCCAACACTTCATGTATTACATCATTTATTCCTTATAGCACCCTATTTACAAACGAGGACAGTGAAGTTTGGAGGTGGTAGAGTGGGAATGCAAGCTCAAGCCAGTCTTATTCCTCTACTAGTGCAGTTAGTTATTCTTTTGTCCTCAGTCCCTTCAACGTCCCCAGGGATCCAGGCAATTAACAATCTCATGTCTGAGACTGACATCTGCCACAAAGCTGGTTTTAGAGTTTCCCATGTTTTCGTGGTGGTGACTTTGAATCTCAGCAGTCACCGTGGCTGGGAAGTAGGCATCATTTTTACCAATAGGTTAGGGTGCTAGTTCTCAGAGAAGGCGCTGGAATGTTGAACGGAAGTGTAGGAAAGGCTCCTGCTCTTCTCTGGGAGTCAAAAGTCCGCCTTGAGCCCCAGGAAATTGAGGAGAGGCAGAGATAGCTGCTGCTCCTTCCTAAGGGCTCAATTAGTGCAGTCACCTATGTGTTCCTGGGTACAGTGCAGGGCCGGCAGCCTCAGACTGAGGGTTCCACTCAAGACCGGGGAATTACAGAGAGAGCTCATGTCAAGTGCTTTTTCACTTGATATGCACGTAAGTACTTTTTTTTTTTTTTTTTTTGAGACGGAGTCTTGCTCTGTCGCCCAGGCTGGAGTGCAGTGGCACAATCCCTCCTGGGTTCACGCCATTCTCCTGCCTCAGCCTCCCGAGTAGCTGGGACTACAGGCGCCTGCCACTATGCCCGGCTAATTTTTTGTATTTTTTAGTAGAGATGGGGTTTCACTGTGTTAGCCAGGATGGTCTCGATCTCCTGACCTCATGATCCACCTGTCTCGGCCTCCCAGAGTGCTGGGATTACAGGCGTGAGCCACCACGCCCGGCCGCATGTAAGTACTTCTTAAACCATGCTTGTATCTGCATGACCTCAATTTTCAGAAGAAGCAACATAAGGTCATCTTGGATTTTCCTGAAACTTGGGCATTTGCTGCTGCTTATCTGAACCAGGATCTAGTGGGAGTTGATATCCAAAATTGCCCCATAGGGCAGCTGTAGTTATTTGAAGGTGAACAGATCAGTGTTTCCTGGTGCCTTCGCAAGCACGCTTATGAATTCCAGGTGCTTTGCACCTGAATACACTTCCTCCCAGGTTGGGGCTTCTTGATTGCTTTATTTCCTTCATGCTCTTTTCAGGAAGGAAACCCAGAATACTTCCATGTGTTATTTTGCCTTTGTTTCTTTTTTTTTTTTTTTTTTTCTTTTTTTCTTTTTTTTTTTTTTTTTTTTTTGAGGCGGAGTCTTGCTCTGTCTCCCAGGCTGGAGTGCAGTGGCCGGATCTCAGCTCACTGCAAGCTCTGCCTCCTGGGTTCCCGCCATTCTCCTGCCTCAGCCTCCCAAGTAGCTGGGACTACAGGCGCCCGCCACCTCGCCCGGCTAGATTTTTGTATTTTTAGTAGAGACGGGGTTTCACTGTGTCGCCAGGATGGTCTCGATCTCCTGACCTTGTGATCCGCCCGTCTCGGCCTCCCAAAGTGCTGGGATTACAGGCTTGAGCCACCGCGCCCGGCCTTGCCTTTGTTTCTGCCTCCCTCCTTGGAGACATAAAATCTCTTGGGCAGCAGTAGTTCATGAGGGGCAGTTGCCAAGACAACAGGAGTGTGGGATGTGGGCATGTGTATTGTGAATGTCATGGGGCAGACACGTATCACTTGGGTGATATTCCATGGGTGAAACTGGCACACACAAGCTTACCCCTTGCAGAGACCCTCAGATATCATTGATAGTTCCTGGAGGACAGGGCTTCTTGTGCCCTGCTGTGTTCCTGGTCTTACCATAGTGCCTGGCATGGAACAGATACTCAGTCCTCATTTACTGAATGCACACACAGCATCTGACCCTCTGCACCATCCAGTACAGTACCTACCAGCCAATATGACTTTTGAACATTTGAAATGGTTTCTGGTTCAAATGGCCATGTGTTGTCAAACAGGCATTAGATTTTGAGACTTAATACCATAAAAATGTAAAAAATCTCCTTAATAATTTTGTATTGGTATGTTGAAATGGTAATGTTTTGGGTATATTGGGTGAAATAAAATATGCTATTAAAATTAATTGACTTTTTTTTTACTCTTTTTAATGTGTAGGGGAGAAAAAGTAATATCTTTTCCTCACTCATTGAAAGTTTAATAAAAGACAGATTAAAGTGGCTCACGCCTATAATCCCAGCATTTTGAGAGGACAAGGCCAGAGGATCACTTGAGGCCAAGAGGCCAGGACCAGCCTGGGCAACATAGCAAGTCTCTGCCACCTGTAGTCCTACCTACTCAGGAGGCTGAGGTGGGAGGATCACTTGAGCCCAGGAGTTCGAGGTTACAGTGAGCTATGATAGCACCACTGTACTCCAACTTGAGCGACAGAGTGAGACCCTGTCTCTAAAAAATAAATAAATGAAATAAAATTTTAAGAACAAATTAACAAGAGAAAAGCATACAAATGTCTTTTATAAAAGTTTTCCCTGACATGGAAACCTTCAGAAATGAAAACCCAAAGAAACAAGGAGATCTGTGTTTTTATGGACAGTGTGCAGAATTATGATTGGTGGACCAAAAGGTATGATCTGGAGGGGCACGGTAGCTCACACCTGTAAGCACAGCACTTTGGGAGGCCAAGGAGGGTGGGTCACCTGAGGTCAGGAGTTGGAGACCAGCCTGACCAATATGGTGAAACACCATCTCTACTAAAAGTACAAAAAGTGGCCAGGTGCGGTGGCTCACACCTATAATTCCAGCATTTTGGGAGGCCGAGGCAGGTGGATCACGAGGTCAGGAGTTTGAGACTAGCCTGGCCAACGTAGTGAAACCCCATCTCTACTAAAAATACAAAAATTCGCCAGCTGTGGTGGCACGTGCCTGTAGTCCCAGCTACTCAGGAGGCTGAGGCAGGAGAATCACTTGAACCCAGGAGGTAGAGGTTGTGGTGAGCCAAGATCATGCCACTGCACTCCAGCCTGGGCAACAGAGCGAGACTCTGTTTCAAAAAAATAATAAAATTAAAAATAAAAAAAATAATAAAAGGCTGGGCACGGTGGCTCATGCCTAATCCCAGCACTTTAGGAGGCCTAGGTGGGTGGATTACGAGGTCAGGAGTTCAAGACCAACCTGGCCAACATGGTGAAACCCCATCTCTACTAGAAATACAAAATTTAGCCAGGTGTGGTGGCACACCCCTGTAATCCCAGCTACTTGGAAGGCTGAGGCAGGAGAACTGCTTGAGCCCAGGAGGCAGAGGTTGCAGTGACCCGAGATCATGCCACTGCACTCCAGCCTGGCCGACAGAGCGAGACTCTGTCTCAAAATAATAACAATAGTACAAAAATTAGCCGGGCATAGTGGTGTGCACCTGTAGTTTCAGTTGTTCAGGAGGCTGAGACAGGAGAATTGCTTGAACCCAAGAGGCGGAGGTTGTGGTGAGCTGAGATTGCGCCACTGCACTCCAGCCTGGGTGACAGAGCAAGACTCCATCTCAAAAAAAAAAAAAAAAAAAAGTATGATCTAATAGTAATAAATGAGGGAGGGCGTGGATTTAGCAAGGCCTGTTTGCTCAGATTCTTCTTGGTGTTCCTGTGTGACATTCCTCCCCATCTGGGTATAGGGCAGGACACCTCTCACATGAGGGTCTTCAGGGGAGAAGGAGGGGAGAGGTCACAGACTGACCTTCCTGGCGGCCTGCTTCAGAGAAGGATGAGGGGAAGATGAGAGTGGCCTTCCTGCTTCTGCAGTTTTTTGCATTTCTAAGGTGCCATATCTTGGAGTAGCATTTCCTGTACCCCGTCAGTGGCTAGTAGAAAAACCTAAAATTCCGTGTGTGACTTGTATTATATTTCTTTTAGACACTGCTGCTCTAGAAGTAGCATGGCCTGAGGACAGAGCAGAGATGGTGGACTCAGAATCTCAGCTCCCTGAGAGACCTCTGGCAAGCTCCCTAACTTTTCAGAGCCTCAGTTTCCTCCTCTGTAGAAATGAGGCAGATTCAGGGAAGTGGCACACGGTAGTTCTTCAGTCAAACCAGCACTACTGAAGAGTGCCCTCTGCTCAGGCTGGAGGCAGGCAGCCCACCTGCCCCTTCTCTCACCTCCTTCCTCCAGCCTGGAACCCCTTCTCCTTCCTAGATAGCCTTCCACCCTGCTCCCAGGAAGCCCTGCCTGACTGTGCTTTCACTCACTGTCACTGTCATCCCTTCCCAGGGTCTGAAGAGCTACTCAGGGCCAACCCTGCACTGGAGACAGGAAGCCGGGCACCTGGATGAGCCTCTGACCCAGAGCCCTGGAGCCCACAGGCTCATCTGAGAACTAGACCAGTCACTCCAGCTCCACGGGCAGGCACCTGCACAGAGGTAAGGAGAGGGCCCCGTCCTCTGGGAGGTTGAAGAGTCCAACACCCTTCCCCTGAGTGCCTCTGAGCTTCCCAGCACCTGTGGGCACAGGCTGGCCCTTAGTCCTCTCAGCCCAGGTGACCAGGTCATACCACACGCTCCCAGGGAGACAGGCTGCCAACCACAAATAACTTCGCAAATAATGATTCCATTCTGGCAGGTGGTGTGTGCTGGGAAGAAAAAGAACAGGATGCTCTGAGAATGTGTGACAGGGAACCTCGCCCGACCTGGGGCCCTGGGGAGTTTTCCTGAGGAGAGGATGTTTGGCGGGGGGGCCTGAGGGAGGTGTCTTATCTAGAAGAAGTTTGGGGAGGGGCGCATTCTGGGTGGGGAGACACTGAAGCTGGGGCAGGCCACACAGGGCAGGAGCCCCAGGAAGCATTCCAGTCTTGGTGCTGTAGAAAGAGAGGAAAAGGCTCCAAGCAGGGGTAGGTTGCCTTATTAAACAATCACTCTGGTTGCCATGTACAACCAAGAGGGACCAGGTGGTACAGGGCAGAAGGGAAGTGGCTGATCCCTCAGGGAAGCTCTGGCAGTGTCTCGGGAGATGATGGGGTAGGAGCAGTGTCGATGGAGAGAAATGCTGGGTTTCCAGTGTGGTCTGGATGTAGGATCAGCAGCACTGGGTGTAGGAAAGAGGGAACTCAGGAAATGCCTAGGCTAGGGCCAAGCCAGGTGCACTCAGTGGGGTGTTGTTTTCTGAGATGAGGGAGGTTGGTGGGGAGGTTAGGTTTGGGAGAACAATTTTTCAGCCAGGCCTGGACTTGCTGGAGGCAGAAGGGGCCATGGCCTAAATGCTGCCCAAGCAGCCCCTGCTTCAGGGAAGTGTTAGTGCGAGGAGGTACTTCCTGCTACTGAGAAATTCACCAAGGACAAGGGGGCCCCGCTGGCAGGTGGAGAGGAGCTGGAGCTGAGCATCCGCATAGCTGCCTGATTCCCAGCAGAATGCTGGATCTGAAACAAGCTGCCAACTCACACCCCAGCCTTGCTGGAGGGTGACAAGCCACAGGAGGGACCAGGGCAGTGTCTTGCTTCTCCACTTTCTGAGTCAAGGGTCACAGAATGTTCAGATCACCACCTCAGATGTCCACAGGTGGCAGAAGATGGACCAGAAGCATTCTGTGGGCCGCAGGGGAACTGGGGAAGAACGGGAGCCAGGCACCCACACAAGACAAGGATGGGCTTCGCTATGGTTACTGCTAATAATATTATTCATAATAATAATAGTTAATATTGGTTGAGAACTTTTACTGGTGCCTTGCTTTGGACCAAGCACCTTACTCATGATCCCTTTAACGCCTTCACAACAACCTGGCCTGCTTGGAGACAATGTCCCCATCTTATAACTGAGCCTCAGTGACTTCCCTGAGGCCAGGAAGGGGCAGGACTGGGATTCTCTGCATAAAAACGTAATAGCAGTCCTGGTGTTCAATAGATCACAACAACCTGGCCTGCTTGGAGACAATGTCCCCATCTTATAACTGAGCCTCAGTGACTTCCCTGAGGCCAGGAAGGGGCAGGACTGGGATTCTCTGCATAAAAACGTAATAGCAGTCCTGGTGTTCAATAGATCAGTAGGGTGATTAGTTTATACTGATCTATTGTACATTTCAAAATAGCTAAAAGAAAATAAATAGAATGTTTCTCTTTTTTTTTTTTTTTTTTTTGGTAAGACAGAGTCTCGCCCTGTCACCCAGGCAGGAGGGCAATGGTGCAATCTCGGCTCACTGCAGCCTCCACCTCTGGGTTCAAGCAGTTCTCCTGTCTCATCCTCCCAAGTATCTGGGATTACAGGTACCCGCCATCATGCCCGGCTAATTTTTGTATTTTTGTAGAGATGGGGTTTCACCATGTTGGCCAGGCTTGAACTCCTGACTTCAGGTGATCCGCCTCGGCCTCCCAAAGTGCTGGGATTACAGATGTGAGCCATTGTGCCCGGCCTCAAATATTTCTTAGCATAAAAAAAAGACAGGCTGGGTGTGGTGGTTCTCACCTATAACCCCAGCACTTTGAAAGGCCAAGCCTTTCAGAGAGGACTACTTGAACCCAGGAGTTTGAGACCAGCCTGGGCAATACAGTGAGATCCCATCTTTACAAAAAATTTTTAAAATTGCCAGCTCAAGATGTTACCCCACAAAAATAATAAATAATTAGCTAGGTATCGTGGCACATACCTGTAGTCCCAGCTACTTGGAAGGCTGAGGCAGGAGAATCACTTAAGTCCAGGAGGTTGAAACTACAGCGAGCTGTGAGGGCGCCACTACACTCCAGCCTGGATGACAGAGGCCATGCCTCAAAAAACAAAACAAAAGGAAAAAAGAAAAGACAAATTTAAGGTGATGGATATTCAAAGTACACTGATTTGATCTTTACAAATTATATATGTATTAAATAATCCTGAAACTATGTACCTTGAAACTGTGGACATCTATCATGCATCAGTAAAAACAAAAATTGTTTTAAATATATATATAATGGGATTGAGTGTGGTGGCTCATTCCTGTAATCCCAGCACTTTTGGAGGCCAAGGTGGGTGAATCACTTGAGGTCAGAAGAACATCCTGGCCAACATGGAGAAACCCTGTCTCTACTCAAACTACAAAAATTAGCCAGGCATGGTGGCAGGCACGTGTAATCCCAGCTACTCAGGAGGTTGAGGCAGGATAATCGCTTGAACCCAGGAGGCAGAGACTGCAGTGAGCTCAGATCACGCCACTGTACTCCACCCTGGGTGACAGCGCTAGACGCCATCTCAAAAACAACAACAACAACAAAAAAAAAAAACCAAAAACATACATATATATAATAGGTTCCCTGTCACCAGAGTAACGACAATAGGTCTCAATGCAAGTTTTCACATTTTCCTCTCTTGCACTTTAGAAGTCAAGTGCATTTTAAATTTTCTTTGCGATTCTTTTTCTTTTCCCTATTCAATCACTCAGTCATTATTTGCCAGTGAGCATCTACAATGGGCCAGGTCCCCAGCTGGCCACACTGGGGACACCACAGGGGCTAAGATGGCTTGGAGAGAAGGCCGTTCCAGCAGACAGCAGTCAGAGCTGAGATGGGGGAAGCCCAGAGGGAGTATCTAAGCCAGCATGGAGGGTGCTTAGGGAAGCCTTCTTGGAGGAGGTGATATCCAGGAACCCTGAAGGATGAGAGGAGTTAGCCATGTGATGGGAATTGGACAGGGGAGCATGATTCTGACAGAGAGGACAGATGGGCGAGGATTTAGAAACAAGTGCCTCGTGTGCATGAGCTGCTACTGGTAGCTCATGGTGGTAGGAGGGAAGACTATGAGGTAGAGGGGAGGGGACTAGAGAGAGGCGAGGTGAGGGATGTGTCCAGAAGTGGCTTTTCTTCCATAGGCCACAGGGAGTACCAAGGCATTGTGGCCAGCATGACATGGTCCAGTAGAGTTTGGTCCAAATCTGTGGAACTGAAATCTCTGGAGGCCTGCCCTGTGACCCAGCTAGAACCTGCTGCAGTGGTCTAGGCAGGATATGACAGTGGCCTGGTGGGCCCAACACTTCCCATCATGCTTGCCATCATGCTATAGCTGTAACTCTCAGTTGTGTGTGCCCTGTTCAAGGGTTCACTCTGGGAGGAAACGATGAGAGGCATGTTCTTGTTCATAGCTGTATCCACCCAGCCTTGAGCAGGGGACCCGACATATATAAGTCCTTAGGAAGGACTTGTGGAGTGATGGACTCTGCAGGATGTGCTCAGGGTAGCGGGACTGAGAGGCTGGTGAGGCCACCCAGAACCAGGTCCAAAAGGCCTTGTCACCTGGGGCTGGGAAACAGACTTCTCCCCAGGGTCTGGGGTGAACTTCTGGCCTAGTAGCCCCTGGGCAGATGAGGGTTTCAGGGAGTTTCCTCCAGCAGCAGCCACGTGACTTTGGCTGACAGGGCTCTTCTGTGCTCACCCCAGGAGCTGTGAGGATGGCGCACCTGCTGGGCAGCCAGGCCTGCATGGACAGCCTGCGCACAGACCTCACCGACCTACAGGGTGCCATCGTAGACGTCTTCTCCCGCGCCGGGCCTGTGGACTTCCCCTCCTGGAAGTTCCCTGACCGCATGGCCTGTGACCTCGACATGGTGGCCCTGCTGGAGCACTATGACCATGTTCCGGGTGACCCCGAGTTCACGCAGCTGTCCCATGCTGTGCTGCTGGAGCTGGTCATCGACAGGTGAGGGCCTTGACCAAGCCTGGTCATCTCAGGATGCCAGCACCTGCCCCTGAAACCAGTGGCAGCTACAGAAGCCCCTCCAGAGGCGGGGGTGATGTTGGAACAACAGTCACCATTGAGTACCTGTCGGGGCCACATCAGCTCAGGACTTTCAAAGTGGTCTTACCTTTTATCGTTTGTCTTGTGTTGTGTGCTGTGCTATCCTGTGTTAGGCTCTCCTAGCCTGTCCACCTCAGGCAGTTGATTTCCACTCCATCGGTCTCTGTGGCACCACATCTGTGACCACGGTCTCTCAGCTGCTCCCAGCTGCCTCCTCAGGGTTTCTGTGTTGGGGACCCCATAGTTGCTTCTGAGAGTTTCCATCCCAGCCTCTCTTTCCTGTTGTCCTGTGGGTTGTGCTGTTCCCTCTGCATATCACAAGGCCAGACACGGGATGTGTTTTTCCAAATCCTGACCCGCTGGGAAGAGCCTCATGGATTCTCCTGCAGCCCCAACACTTCTAAGCTATCATTAAAGTTAACATGGTTGACGAGGCACGATGGCTCATGCCTGTAATCAGCACTTTGGGAGGCCATGGCGGGTGCATTACTTGAGGTCAGGAGTTCAAGACCAGCCTGGCCAACATAGTGAAACCGTGTCTCTACTAAAAATACAAAAATTAGCTGGGTGTGGTGGTGCGCTCCTGTATTTCCAGCTACTCAGGAGGCTGAGGCATGAGAATCACTTAAATCTGGAAGGCAGAGGTTGCAGTGAGCCAAGATCACGCCAATGCACTCCAGCCTTGGTAATGGAGTAAGACTGTTCCTCAAAAAAAAAAAAGTGAAAATAAAAATAAAGTTAACATGGTGTGCCGGGCACAGTGGCCGACACTTGTAATCCCAGCATTTTGGGAGGTTAATGGGAGAATCATTTGAGAGTTCAAGACCAGCCTAGGCAACATAAGGAGACCCCATCTGTACAAAAATATTTTTAAAATTAGCTGGGTGTGTTGGTGTTTTTTTTTTCCCCCCCCGGAGTTTCGCTCTTCTTGGAGTGCAGTGCTGTGATCTCAGCTCACTGCAACCTCTACCTCCTGGGTTCAAGAGATTCTCCTGCTTCAGCCTCCCAAGTAGCTGGGATTACAGGTACCCACTGCTACGCCCGGCACATCAACCTGTGGCTGTGGGCAGGCTCTTCCCCTTTCTGGGTCTCAGCTCTGTCATCTGTCAGGTGGAGGCTCTGGGCCACTGAATGTAAGGCAGCCGTTCACCCAGAACTTTTCAAGGACTCAGGATACAACTGAGGCAGGCCAGGCCTGGCTTCACAGAGCTCCCTGGTCCAGTGGAGAAGAGCCAGGTAGAAGTGCCACCCAGGAGATGCAGAAGAGGCTCCCAAGCTGAGGTTGTGGCCAGGGAGGGCTTCCTGGGGGAAATAGCCCCTGGGTTAGGTTTGAAGCTGGCCCAGCAGAGCATATTCTGAGACTCTTCAAGCCCTTGATGTCTGGGCCAGTTCCCCAGAGCCAGAGCTGCAGTTGTATGGTCTGAGGGTGTGTTGGCACCAGCCTGAGCCCCAGCAACCTAGCATCTCTGCCCGCAGGCTCCTGCTGCTGCTTCAAAGCTGCATGAGCTACTTGGAGAACCTTGGCTCCGAGCAGATGATGCCCCCCGCACGGGCTACGGGGCCCTGCATGTCCGTGGGGCTCACGGTGCGGCGCTTCTGGGATAGTCTGCTGAAGCTAGGCACGCTCCACCAGCAGCCACTCCCCCAGGTGGGTCCCAGCCTCTGTCTTCCCACTGTGGTGGCCTTCACAGCTCGCCCCAGCTCTGGCTTCCTAGCCTACCACTGTGTGCACCACAGCCTTCACTGGCTCCCACCGCCCTCCCAGTCAAGCCCCACACAGTGTGGCGGTTAAGAACACAGGCCTTGGGGGTCATGCCTTGCTCCCTGGCTCTGACACCCCTGTGGGACTTTGGAAAAATCTTGCCTACTCTGAACCTCAGTTTCTTCATCTGTACAATGGAGATCACATGAGCCCTGTTTGTTATGGGCTATCCCATAATCCACACAACCACCCGCTGGGGAAGGACCACTGTCACCGTGATGGGGAGGAAACTAAAACTGAGAGTGGTTATGGTGACATAAGAGCAGGCACGTCCACTAATCAAGAGCCCAGTAACCAGCAGCTGTGACGTCACCATCACCCAACACCATGCGTACAATCACATCAAGCCTGGAGCTCGGGGTGTGGGCCACAGAGAGGAGACCTGGGTGTGGTAACTTGAGTCAGAGTAAAAGAGGGAGAAAGTTCTCTCTTATTCACGTCAGTGTCAGAACATCTGAGGGTCTGCGTGTCAGGCAAGGCTGTCACACTGTCACAGAACATCCCCAGAGAACCAGTCACCTCCCTCTCTACTTTCTCCCTCACCTGCTTTCCCTTGTCTTTTTCTGAACACAGAAAGGGGCAAACCAAAGAGAGACTCCCACCTCCAAGCCCACCAAGGGCGAGCCAGCCAGGAGCCCTGAATGTCTGCCTGCCAAGTTCATCAAGCCCTCCTCCCCAGTGCCAGGCTTGCCCCAGACCTGCCAAGAGCCAGAGAGCATCCCTGTCAGAGCCTCCCTGCAGTTCCCAGCCACGACCGCCAAGAACACCAGGAGTGTCTACTCCCAGACCATTGAGACGGCCCTGGTGCCCTGTGACGCATGTGCCAGCGTCCAGGGAAACCTGCAGAAGGTGGGCAAGGCGGTCATCAGCCTGTGTCAGAGCCAGAACTTGCCCTCATCCTTGGGCCAGTTCCAGCAACTGGTACAGGACAGCATGGGGCTCAGGCCACTGCCGGCTGCCACAGTGGGCCGCTGGGCAGCAGAGCAGAGGAAAGACCTGAAGCGCCTCAGTAAGCATGTGGAGGCCCTCAGGGCCCAGCTGGAGGAGGCCGAGGGGCAGAAGGATGGCCTAAGGAAGCAGGCGGGCAAGCTGGAGCAGGCGCTGAAACAGGAGCAGGGGGCGCGGCGGCGACAGGCAGAGGAGGATGAGCAGTGCCTGTCCGAGTGGGAGCGCGACAAACAGCAGCTGCTCACAGGTCTGTGCCCCAGAGGCCAGACGCCTGGTGCCAGGGTCTCTGCCACAGCCTTTGCATGGATGTTTGTGAGACAGGACTTCCAGGGCAAGTGGTTTGTGTGGAAGAACCCAGGCTGGGACACAGGCAAGAGGCAGGGAAGGGAGGGCAGCAAGGAAGGGTGTGTTCATCCGGTGGTGACACTGTGATCTCAGTCCAGCTGGGGCTGGGAGCTGGGCTAGGACACTTGCCCAGACTCATCCCTCAGTCAGGGAGGGAGCTGAGGTATGTATCCACTTACACTGTCAGTCATTGAGGGCTACTTCCAGAAAGTTATTCCCCTGGCACTTCCAGCCAAGCAGAGCAGCCTCTCTGGTTTTGGCAAAAGCCATTAGAGACGCAGTTCCTGGCACCAGAAGTTGGCCAGTGCTCACTGACGGGAGGCCTGAGGGATTTGCCCTTTCTGAGCCTCACAGTTGCCTCCATGGATGACATCAAGGCCCAGAGAGGTGCAGACACATGGCAGCCAGCACATGAGAAGCAGGGTGGACAAGGGCCCAGCTGCCTCCACCAACCTCCCCAGAGCTCCTCCCATGACTGCAGGTGGCCTCTCTGCAGGCGATAGGCTGCCTCCACTCCATGAGGCACACTGGGCATGAAGGCCGCTGGCCAGCTCCATGGGACCCTCTGAAGGGCCTCTCTCTTGGCTGCCATAGAAACAAATGACCTAAAGACAAAGATGGCCACCCTGGAGAGAGAACTGAAACAGCAGCAGGAGTTCACACAGGCTATGGGTAAGGAACCCCGTCATAGGCCCCGATGCCACATCTCAAGCCAGGGGTGTGGCTGGACGAGCATCGTCCATCTCTGTTCCCTGAGCATCCAGAGTGAAGACGAAGGGTACCAGCCACAGGAGGGTGGGCCTGACCAACCACACTGTTGGGTGATGACCAAACTGGGGTGCCGCCTCCTACCCAGAAAGCACCTTCTATTTTCCAAACCCACCTCAGGCAGGGTCTAGAGCCCCATTTGGTTCCTGAGGACTCTGAGGCCCGGAGATGGGATATGAGCTCCCATCCTGGGTCTGAGGTAGTACAGCGCTCCCCTGCCCTACCATCCCATGTCCACTCAATGCTGCAGAGGCAAAGGCCCAGCAGCTGCAGGAGGAAGGCGAGCGCAGGGCAGCAGCGGAGAGGCAGGTGCAGCAGCTGGAGGAGCAGGTGCAGCTGCTGGTGGGTCGGCTGGAGGGCGCTGGCCAGCAGATCTGCTGGGCCAGCACGGAGCTGGATAAGGAGAAGGCCCGTGTCGACAGCATGGTCCGCCACCAGGAGGTGAGGCCGGGGCCCTTGCCAGCCTGGGCATCTGCAATGTAGGCTGCAGGGAGAGAGGGCTCCAATGTCAGGGAATCAGGGCTCATCTGTATTGGGCACCTGCTCCCTGAGATACCTCGAGGTGTGGGGGTTGACTCACCTTTACAGAGAGTCTGCCCTGAGCCAGGCACTGGGGGAACAGTGATCCAGGGACAGATACTGCCCAGTGAGGCCTCACTCTGGAGGAGTGCCCTACAAGCAAAGATGAACAGGTGTGCCACACTCTCCTGCCAGATGGCTAAGGGGTGCAGGGAGGGATGGCCACATCTGCCATGGGAATCCTGAATAGCTTCTAGGAGGAGGTGGCCTTTGAGCTGGATGCCCGTGACAGGCAATTAGCCCATCAGCCAGGGGAAGGATAGGGTGGGCAGAGGGTGAGCCAGGGCCCACAGCTGTGCTCTGGGCAATGGGGCCTCACAGGAGTCCTCAGAAATGTGGTTGAGGGAGTAGGTGATCTGTTCCCCAGTGAAAGGGGCAGGTCTGGGGGCTATCCTGGCTGGGTCCACCCTCAAAAGCTCAGCAAGGAGCCAGGAGTTCAGTTGAGAGTTCCCAGGGTCAGACATGGGCCCAGGGTAGGGGAAGCCTTTCTACCCCAAGTGGATGCTGTTCTCTGCCTTGTAAACTGTCACAGCCACCATGCATCAGGTGTCTGCTGTGACCCAGGCTTCAGGAGCCACAGACTCTGATGCTTACTCCTCACTACAGCAATAGGAGGTAGATACTCTTGTCACCCCCATTTTACGAATGAGGAAACTGAGCCTTATTGAGGTTAAGGAAGTTGCCCAAGGCTACATAGCTAGTGAGAGATGGAGCCAGGACTCCGAGCAGTCCAGCGTTAGTTCTTCCTGCTTTCCATTCAGTGGGTGTTAGGAAATGTGGGCTTCAGTGACATGGGATTATGTGACACTGGAGACCCGAGGAGAAGAAAAACTTAGTTCCCAGAATTCCTCTCCAAGTGGGGTCTGCGTGTGACTGGAAGGAAATGGGAGTGAGACCCCCAGAGTCAGCCAACTGAGTTCCAAGGGCCAGGGTCTTCAAGCCGGGGTCCTACCCTTGACCAGGTCTGGTGTGCATCTGCCTGCTGCCAGCTTCCCCCAACCCCTGCCCTTCCATGTGTGTGACCAATGTTCCCTAGACACAGACACACGCCCCAGGGGGGTAGCAGCGGGGGGTAGCAGATGCTGTAGCCTCCTTAGTTCCACATGGCTGGGCCTAGCCCTGTAGGTCTCACAGCCTCCCTGCTTGTCTGTTCCTGCTCAGTCTCTGCAGGCCAAGCAGCGAGCCCTGCTAAAGCAGCTGGACAGCCTGGACCAGGAACGTGAGGAGCTGCGGGGCAGCCTGGATGAGGCTGAGGCCCAGCGGGTCCACGTGGAGGAGCAGCTGCAGAGCGAGCGGGAGCAGGGGCAATGCCAGCTCAGGGCCCAGCAGGTGAGGGTGGGGGTCTTCCTTTTTGCTGGAGAAGTCTCTGGCCAACTGAGTGCCTGCAGGCCTGTCCCATGTCTTGTCTTGGGGTAAGGATGGTGCCCCAGGGGTGCTTAGTGCCATGTGGCTCACTCAGGAGCCAGGCCTGAGCCTCCCCCTGCCCCAGGAGCTGCTGCAGAGCCTGCAGAGGGAGAAGCAAGGCCTGGAACAGGCGACTACGGACCTGCGGCTAACCATCCTGGAGCTAGAACGGGAGCTGGTGGAGCTGAGGGAGCGGGAGCGGCTGCTGGTGGCCTTCCCAGACCTGCACCAGCCCACCGAGACCCAGATTCAGATCCATGGTAGGAGACTGGGGATGGTGCCAAGGGTATGCTGGGGCTCAGGGCCGGCAGTTGAGGGCTCATGGGCAGGACGCTGGGGACTGCAGCTCCCTAGCGTGCAGCAAGGGTGTTAAAGCCGGGCGGCCAGCAATGCAGCCCCTGTGGACCCACCACAGTACACAAGCGCTTCATGCGTCATCCACTCTGCATAGAGGGATGTGAAAGCCCAACAGTGATGTGACTGCCTCTAGTCACAACAGCCAAACCCAGACACAGGTCTGGTTGTCCCCACAGCCCATGCTCTTTACCACATCACATGCTAATTCTTGCTTGACTTCTCTGTGTCCCCCTTCTTGGTTCTTGGAATGGGTCCCCAAACCACACCATGGGACTAGTCCCACTGTACTGGACCCCTTGGCCCAGGAGTGCTAGGTACCCGTCTTGGCACAGGATTGGATATCAGGTGACCTGGATTTTCCCAGCCTCTCCAGACCCCTAAAGCGCTGGGGCAAATCCATTTGCAGAGCTGGCAGGAAGATCTGCAGTTAGCTGCTCGTGAGACATCATCCAGGCCCTTCTGTCCCCTTCTCAACCACCCTGTGAGGCAGGTCATAGCCCCTTTTTACAAAGCAGGAAACTGAACCATAAGGGGCAGCAACTCCCCCAGGCTCATGGAGCCAGAAGGAAGCATCCATCACAAAAACAGGGGAAGAGCAGTCTTGCCATTCCCATGCTTGAGCTGGCTGGGTGACCTTGGACAGCTCACTTTGGCTCTAGCCTGTCCAAAACAGGGGGCCTTGTCAGAGAGAGTCACTCTCCTCTCCTGCTTATTTGCTAAGTCTTTTTTTTTGTTTTGTTTTGTTTTTTGAGATGGAGTCTCACTCTGTCGCCAGGCTGGAGTGCAGTGGCGCAATCTCAGCTCACTGCAACCTCCGCCTCCTGGGTTCAAGTGATTCTCCTGCCTCAGCCTCCTGTGTAGCTGGGACTACAGGCGCCTGCCACCACGCCCCAGCTAATGTTTGTATTTTTTAGTAGAGACGGGGTTTCACCATGTTGGCCAGGATGGTCTCAATCTCTTGACCTCGTGATCCACCCACGTCGGCCTCCCAAAATGCTGGGATTACAGGCGTGAGCCAGCATGCCCGGCCTTGCTAAGTCTTTTGAGAGCTCTAGGTCCCACCCAGCTCTCAGATTTTATAATATTATGGTCATCTTCCCAGCAGGTGAGGGGAGAGGGAAGGGGGAATAAGGCCTCTGGAGAAGGAAGATGAGCTGGGAGGCCTGGTGCACTACACAGCTCCCTTGCGCCTGCCGGGCCACCCACCCAAGCTGGTGTGCCTCCCTTCTAAGGTCCTGTCCCATTGGGCACAGGAGGCAGATCCAGCAGCGTGGAATCCCAGATAACATGTCCCACAGACTCTGGCAACATCACAGATCAAATGGAGAGGCAAGTGCAGGCCAACGACATCCGCATCCAGGTCCTACAGGAGGAGAACGGGCGGCTCCAATCAATGCTGTCCAAAATCCGGGAAGTGGCCCAGCAGGGTGGCCTCAAGGTGAGCCTGAGAGGGCGGCCTGGAGACCAGGAGGAAGCCTCTGCCCAGCAGAGGTCTTCAAACTCTGCCTGGGGAACTTGTGGAGAGCCCACCTTATCACATGAGGCCTTAGGCTGTGCTTTTGTGAAACATTTTTCACATTTCCCTGAAGGCGTGAGGATGTTACGGATCCAGTGCCTTCCAGTCCCATATCCCCGCTATAGCCATTCATGCCTTCAGGTGCAACAGGAAGTCTTGTCGGGTCGGGTGTGGCGGCTCACGCCTGTAATCCCAACAATTTGAGAGGCAGGCAGATCACTCGAACCCAGGAGTTTGAGACCAGCCTGGACAATATAAGACCCTGTTTCTACAAAAAAAAAAAAAAAAAAAAAAGCCATGTCAGAAAGAAACCTCCCCATAATTGCTGCCTGCCCGAGGCTCTGCAGCTGAGAATAGGCCCTGGAAGGCTTCCTAGGCACCGCCCCTAGGTTGAAGGGCCCTTGGATATGCGCCTGGCCCTTCCCTCCCCATCCCTGGCTACGACACCCTCTCTGTACAGTGGGGAGGGGACTCCTGAACCCTTCTAAGACTGGCTTTTTTTTTTTTTTTTGTAGCTGATCCCACAGGACCGGCTCTGGTCCCCTTCTAGCAAGGGAACCCAGGGAGCAACACAGCCAGTCCAGGCTCAGAGCACATCCCCAGGGTGAGTGAGGCTTTACCAGAGGTGGGGCAGGTGGGTGGAGCGTCCCCCGCACTCACAGGGGATCTTGGATCTGGTTTTCCTTCAGGCCCTTGGGCAGACAGCACCTTCTTGGCAGCAGGACGGGCAGGACCCTGCTGGGCCAGCCCCGCGCATCCCCACCTCGGCAGCCCTGCAGCCAGCCCAGCAAGTCCTTGCTGGAGGGTGTGACCCACTTGGACACCTGCACCCAGAACCCCATCAAGGCCTTGGTCAGGCTGAGGAAGAGACTGTCACCTGGCCAGGGGACAGGCCAGCTCTGCACACCAGCCCCAGGAGCGGCCCATGTAGCCTGTGGCAGTGCTGAGGGTGGATGGCAGGTGGCTGGCAGCCCACCCGCCATAATAAAGCCCCAGCCATTGGCCCACAGCAGTCTTGGCCTCACAGTATGACTGACCCAAGGAAAGAGCCCTTCCTTCCCTGTCCTGGGCAGGGGCCACTGAGTCCCCAGCCATGCAGTTCAGTCAGTCAGCAGAGTCCTGGCACTATGGGCCCTCAGTAAAAGGGGCCTTCCTGCTTCCCTCCTGACAGAGGCTGTGGGATAGGAGAGTACACCCAGGGCAGAGGAAGCTCTTAGGACCTGGGCTAGGTGAAGGGCCGTCTTTCCCCAGAGCAAGGGACGAGGGGTGAACCTGGGCTCAGTGGCCTGCACTGACTCAGAAGGGGATCAGGTGGGAGTGGACAGAGGAAGGGCCGGTGAGGACATCTGAAGCAGGCAGCAGGCAGCAACACCTTCAGCCTCACCCTGGTTCTGGACCTGTGCTGGGCACATTAAGGACCCAAGAGGTCAGGCCTCCTTTCACTGCGGAACTCCTTGCCTTTAGGAAATGGTGACCGTCATGAAGGTTTCTCTAAATCCTGGAGGTCATAGCCCCAGGAGGCCACTGAAGGCAGGGCAAGGCCTCCCCCAAGTAGAGGACACCCTGCCAGCCCTGGCTTTCCCATCCTGTCCCTTGGGGGTCTCTTCAGCCCAGAATGCCATGTGGCCAAGACTCTGGGGTTTTCCTCACGAAGCCACCAGCCTGTCCTGAGCCACTTCACCTGTGAAGGAGTCTCCAAAAACTTGCTGAGGCCTCAGGGTACACGCTCCCAGATGCCTGAAGCATTTTCCCTTGGTGAAGAGGCCCTCAGAGCGCTTCAGTTCAGAGAGAAGGGCCAAGAGAGGCCATGTATATAGCTGAGCTACCACAGCCTTGGTCAGCCCAACTTCCTGCTTCTGAGGGGCCCGGGAGATCCTGAGGGAGGCTGGGGTGCCCCAGGCACACCCCTCTCAGGGCAGCACCAGCCCTCAGCACCCTGAGCCAGGAGGCCTGTGCCCAAGTCCAGGGGCAGGACCTCACCAACTCCGCAGCCATGTATTCATTAGCTCCCAGTTCTAGAGGTCAAGTCCAGGTTCTGTGTGGCTGGGTTTTTTTGCTCGGGGTCCCAGAGGGCTGAAATTGAGGCATCTACCAGGTTGCGTTCCTTCTGCTGGTTCTGGGGAAGAACTGGCTTCTGAGCTCCACTTGGCAGAATTCTGATCCTTGCAGCCATGGGACTGAGGTCCCCGTGTCCTCGCTGGCTGGCTGTAAGCCAGGTCCTCTCTCAGCTCCTAGAGGCTGCCCACTTTCCTTATCATGGGGCTCCCTCCATCTTCAAGTCAGCAACAGAGGATTTCTCATGCACTGAATCCCCCACATGCTTCAAATCCCTGACTTCCTCCTCTTCTACCAGCAGAAAACTACTTTGAATAGGCTCATGTGGTTAGGGCAAGGCTCACTCAAATACTTTCCCTATCTTCAGGTCAGCTTGCCATAAGACAACCCTACCATGGGCGTAAAATCCCTCCAAGAAGCCGGGTGCGGTGGCTCATGTCTGTAATCCTGGCACTTTCGGAGGCTGAGGCAGGTGGATCACCTGAGGTCGGGAGTTCGAGACCAGCCTGACCAACATGGAGAAACCCCATCCCTACTAAAAATACAAAATTAGCTGGGCATGGTGGCACATGCCTGTAATCCCAGCTACTTGGGAGACTGAGGCAGGAGAATCGCTTGAGCCCAGGAGGTGGAGGTTGCAGTGAACCGAGATCGTGTCACTGCACTCTAGCCTCGGCAACAAGAGCGAAACTCCATCTCAAAAAATAAAAATAAATAAATAAAATCCCTTTGAGGCCGGGCGCGGTGGCTCAAGCCTGTAATCCCAGCACTTTGGGTGGCCGAGACGGGCGGATCATGAGGTCAGGAGATCGAGACCATCCTGGCTAACACAGTGAAACCCCGTCTCTACTAAAAATACAAAAACTAGCCGGGCGAGGTGGCGGGCGCCTGTAGTCCCAGCTACTCGGGAGGCTGAGGCAGGAGAATGGCGCAAACCCGGGAGGCGGAGCTTGCAGTGAGCTGAGATCTGGCCACTGCACTCCAGTCCGGGCCACAGAGCAAGACTCCGCCTCAAAAAAAAAAAAAAAAAAAAAAAATCCCTTTGAGTCACAGTTCCAGAGACTTTTTTTTTTTAGCTGGGACTATAGGCGCCCACCACCTCGCCCAGCTAGTTTTTTGTATTTTTTTTTTTTTAGTAGAGACGGGGTTTCACCGTGTTTGCCAGGATGGTCTCGATCTCCTGACCTTGTGATCCGCCCGTCTCGGCCTCCCAAAGTGCTGGGATTACAGGCTTGAGCCACCGCGCCCGGCCCAGAGATTGTATTAATGCAAGGCATGTTCATGGCGGGTGGCAGTGGGACATCTTAGGGGCCATCTCAGAATTCCCTCTACCACAGGCAGTAGAACCTAAGATAACTTTTTAAAATCTTAAAACACCCATACACATTTTACATCTTATGTTAAAATATAGCAACGTTTATTTTACTATTAAACCTTCCCTACCCCAACTCTTAAAAAAAAAAAAAAAAAAAAAATGGATGCCCCTGGATGAGGCACTACATTGATCCTGTGGCTTCGAGTATCCCGGTCGGCAACACAAAGCCGCAGCCAAGGAGTCCAGAACAGGACGGTTTCTAAGGCCTCTGGTCCTAGCCGGGCCCAGGAAGGGAGCCAGGCTGGACAGGCAGTGGGACCCATGGCTCCCAGTGCCCAAGGACCAAGGGCAACAGGCAGACAGCCTTGACCAAGACGTATCCTGAAAGACGGTCAGGCCAGGGTATCCCAAGGCCAGAGAGCTCCTCCCTCAACCCACCCCCCAATAAATAAGCACAAAACCTGGCCACTGTAGTCTCAGCCTCCAGGGATTCCCAGATAGGCCACAGGGAGCTCCCAGAACCCTGGGAACAGCTACACTGGCCCCATATTCTCCTTCCCTGTTGACCTGGGAGCTGCCTGTGAGGAGGGCAGACTCACGTCACAGGATTGCAGAGAAGGTCGCAAAGTGACCTCTTCCTTGACTGACAGGTCCCAGCCCTAGATCCTCAGCCTGTAGCTGTGGAGTCTCCCTTCCCAGTATGGACACAGTGGGTCCCTCATCTTTCCTCCCACCCACTGGACTTGCTGTCCTGTCTATCCTGCTGTCCCATCCTGTCCTGTCCTGGGAGCCCAGGCTGAGGACCGGGGAGCAGGCAGGAAGGGTTCATCCCCACGTGCAGAGTCCAGCTGGGCAGCTAATCATCAGAGTAGCAGTTCCCTGCAAGGGAGAGGAAGAAGAACAGGGAGGGAGGCATCAGGTGAGGAGCAGGCGGAGTAGGCCAAGGGCCCCTGCCCCTGGTGCTCACCCAGGACGTTGAATTTGCACAGTGGGCAGGTCTGCTGGAGCATCAGCCAGGGGTCCACACAGTCTCGGTGAAACTCGTGCTTACAGGGCAGCACCCGGAGCCACTACAGGGGCGGGAGAGGAAGATCTCAGGCCACCGAAGCAGGACTCCATGTGGGGGTGCCTGGTCCCATGCCCCTCGCCTCAGCTGGGGAACTGAAACCTAACCGCTTCCCCCACCCCACTGAAATTCTGCTCTGTAGCCCTGGGGGCTGAAGGAGAAAGGCCTAGTGGGGGTGGTTCCAAGGTCCTGGGAGTAAGGTGGGAGGCATCACAGGTGAGCTGATGGCTGGTCTCTACCCGGGACACTAGCCTGCTTGTTGCAGAAGTAGTCCAGGCACACAGCACAGGTCTCAACACCCGGCTCCGGGAGGCCCTGTGCCGCCCTGCTCAGCCGGCAGCGCCGTGTCTTGAGGGATGCCAGTCTCCGCACCACGCGGCGCTTAAACAGGTCCACCTGTGGGGAGAGGACAGGCACAGTCTTGCAGGCCCAAGGGCTGAGGGCTCTGGGGCTCCCTGGGGCTGGCTCTCACCTGGCCTCCGAGCTCCCGCTGGCTCTGCCGCGACGCCTGCCGCTGGGCCTGGACCACGAGGCCTGTGCACAGGAGCATGGCCACCAGTAGGATGGCATTCCACAGCTGTTGCAGGGGCTTCTGGGGAGGGAAGCAGTCATCAGGGACACGGGGCTGCCCCCACATGCCTCCCTTAGGAACATCTACCCCCAGGAACGCCAGGGAGCAGGCAGGTGAGGTGTGCTGATGGCCTCTGTGTCCCTGCAGTCCCCAGCTTCCTCTTCCGAAGGCTCCGTCCCTCCCACTGTGTGCTTCTCAGGATCACTCACTCTGCCCTACACGTTTTCCCATCCAGGTTCAAGAAGAGCCACATCCATTCCCAGCCCAGGGCTCTCTGGGCAACAAACCTGATGTTTTCCACACACAGAAGCTTCTATCTGGTAGCCTCAGAGACTCCCCAAACCAGCACCCAGCAACCCAGCACCCACCCTGGGACCTGCTCACTCTCCCACCCCCATCCTCCTGCACTTCCTTCTGGTCGGCTTTCTCAGGCCCTGCCATCACCCACTCACCCATCCAGCCTGAAGGTTCACACCCCCCAGTACGGGAAGGAGCCAGCCCCCAAGGCCTGTTGCTTTGTTCTCCTGGGTTGGGGGGTGGTCTCTCATGCCCTCCTTGCCACCCATTTCCCACCCACAGCCAGAGGGTTCTCCTCTGCACACCAGGCCCTGCAACTCCCCTGCCTGAGCTCCTTCCCTGTAGTGCCACTTGCCTCCTCTCAGTGTCCTGTGCTCCTGGCTTCCTCCCGTGTCTGTGCCTCTCCATACTGTTCCCTGTCTTGGGAACCCTCTTCCACCTTATCCCTTTTCTCAGCTACTGCCTCCACCGCATCTTGCTCTAGAAGCTCCCTGACCTCTTATGGCCGGGTGAATGCGCCCCCCTGACCTCCCGCTGCCCCGCCCTCCTCACACCTGCTCTACCCAGCGTTCTCTTGCAGCTGCCCTTGGGGCTCTGTGTGCTCCCATCCGTGGAACGTAACCATAGCTGATGTGGCCACCACTCTAACCCAGTACCTCCCATCATCTTTGTGGCATGAGTGAATCTGGAAAGGAAACATGACTGAGAGAACACTTAAAAGCCTGGGGGCCCCAGGCCTCTGGGCAGCCTCAGAGTGACTGAGGGAACCACAAGGATCTTGACTCAACTCGCCCCAGATGTGGTGTGGCTGCTGGGCTCTGACTACTCAACAGCTGGCTCAGGAGATGGTGCAGCGGAGTAAGCAAAACACAGCACGTTCCCTCAGGTGCGCCTCTGCACAGGGTCTGTGGACGTCTTAGGACTAATACACACATTCACTTCAAAGCTCTCTGCAGCTGAGTGCTGCTCTGCCATCATGTTCTTCCCTGACCGATGCTGAAGTTCATCTGCCGTCAGTGGGGAAGAGGGGCTGAGAAATGACCTGATGTGAAGAGGTCACAGCTCTAGACAGGCCTGGGTGCTGCTAGTGCCACAAGCCATTGCTCTGCTCAGAGTGGAGGTGCTCTGGGGGCCCTCACTGGGAAGTGTCTGTGAGCCCCAACTCCCCTCTCCATCCTGCCCTCTTCTCTCCTCCAGCTGCAGCTGGGCAGTGCCACCTGTTCTAGGAAGCTGTCCCCAAGCCCCAGGCTGAGTGCCTTTACCATGCCCTAGAGGGTCCCACCAGCTCTGTGCTCACCCCAGCAGTGACAGCATGTCTCTGGCCTATCTCCTCTCTAGACTGGGCCCCCATGAGCCCAGGGCTGGAGCAGCCCAGTTGGCCAACACCCGCTGGGGGCTGTATACCAGGAGACTGGGGCATCATTGCGTGACAGAGAAGTAACTCAAGAAATGCTTGTGGGCCGGCCGCAGTGGCTCACAGGCCTGTAATCCCAGCACTGTGGGAGGCCGAAGCGGGCAGATCACCTGAGGTCGAGAGTTCAAGACCAGCCTGACCAACATGGAGAAACCCCGTCTCTACTAGAAATACAAAAAATTAGCTGGTGTGTGGTGGCACAGGCCTGTAGTCCCAGCTACTTGGGAGGCTGAGGTAGGAGAGTCGCTTGAACCCGGGAGGCGGAGGTTGCAGTGAGCCAAGATCACACCATCGCACTCCAGCCTGGGCAGCAAGAGTGAAACGCTGTCTCAAAAAAAAAAAAAAAAAAAAAAAAAAAAAGGCTTGTAGACAGAATACCCTTGAATGCCCTTGATGCCAAGTGTTGGAAATCCAGGGACAATAAAATACAGCCCTGGCTGTCAGGAGACAAAGTGACACTCCTGAGCCCCATGCCAGGACTGAGTGGCCATTATGGCGTAAGTTCTCCAGGGCAGAGCCTGCTCTAGAGCTCTATGGCTCAGAGCAGCCAGCTGGCTGGGCTGAAGGTATGGCCAGCCTGAACCTCTGCTGCAGGCCAGAGACCCAGCCTCCCCAGGCTTACTGCATCCTAGGGAGCCCTATGTGCCCCAGGTTCAGTGCATCTTGGGGAATGTACCTTGTAGAGCCCCAGGTGACGATGGAGGGCAGGAAGAGCATTAAGAACAGTTCATTAGCCAGGGATGGTGGCTCACGCCTGTAATCTCAGTACTTTGGGAGGCCAAGGTGGGCAGATTGCCTAAGCTCAGGAGTTTGAGACCAGCCTGGGTGACACAGCGAAACCCCATCTCTACAAAAAATACAAAAATTAGCTAGACATGGTGGCATGTGCCTGTAGTTCCAGCTACTTGGGGGGCTGAGGTGGGAGGGTCACTTGAGCCCAGGAGGTCGAGGCTGCGGTGAGCCAAGATCATGTCACTGCTGTTCATCAGACCTTCCTGATACATGGGTGTTGCTGCTCTGGACTCCCAGAGGCTGGAGGGATGGTGACTGTGCCCTGGGGTCAGGACTGAGAGCCCAATGCCCATCAGGCCAGCCACTGAGATGCCTACTCCAGCCACCCGTCAGACATCTCAGTGGCCATGGCCACCCAATAATTGGGCTGGGACCACCTTGACCTCGGCCTGCAGCCTGGCCAAGGCTGCTCAGCTCTGCCCTCTGGAGTAGCCAGACTGACCTGCAGACTGCGCACAGCCCCAGGCCTCTCGTCAATGCCTGACCTGTCCAGAGGCCTGTGTGGGCTACCCATGACAGGGATACACAGAATACCATCCCTGTTCACAAATGAAGAACACGAGGCCAGAGAGGAGAAACTCCCAGCCTGAGATCAGTCAGCTCATGTTTCCGAACCAGGATTTGATCCCAAGATTGCCCCACTGGAAGTTGCCCTGCACAGCCCACGGTGGCCAACACCTGTTGGAGGCTGTACACTAGGAGACCGGGAGGTGACTGCCCAGCAGTCCAGGGACTCAAGAAATGCTTGTGGACAGAATACCCTTGAATGCCCCGATGCCAAGCGCTGGAAATCCAGAGACGATAAAACACAGTCCTGGCTGTCAGGAGACAAAGTGACGCACCCCCATCACATGCGGGATGGGCTGTCCCAAGAAGCCCAGGAACAGCCTGACCACGCCTTGCTGGGATACAAGAGGGAGAGGGGACTTCAAGCTGGGCTGTGAGGGAGGCTTTCCAAAGAATGGTGGCAGGATGAGTTGTGAAGGTTCTAGCTAGACTAGGGCGTGCGGACACAGAGAGAAAAGGTGTCCACGTCTACAGCCAGGCGTAGACAAGGCCCAGTGGCAGAAGGCCAGGGCAAGTCATTGGTACAGGGTGGCCAGAGCATAGGAAAAAGGACTAGAAAAACAGAGTGAGTGAGTGATGCAGAGAGCTGTGAAAGCCACGCGAAGGGGTCTGAATTTCATTCTACAGACAGTAAAATAAGGCTTCCCAATGCCTGCAGAACGTGAGGACAGCAGCTAACACTGACTGCACGTGACCTGGCCCAGGCACCCCACTAAGCGCCCACCTGCACCATGTCTCTGAACACTCACAGCACTCCTGTGGGGTGGGAGAGGCCATCCTTGCCACCAAGGTGGGGAGAAGCCACAGGATTTGCAAGACAAGGCCATGTATGTGGCCCCATGAGCCTCCTTTCCCTAGGCCCCGTGTAATCTGCTAGCACCCACCTGCTCCTGGGCACGACTGCCTCCCAGGCAGACCAAGTCCTGCCATCCTCCATAGCCATCCTTGGAGAGGCCACAGGTGGTCCATAAGGTCAGCTTCCACTCAATATTGGCAGACAGTGACTCTCCGCTGGTGATCTCAGCCGTGGCCTGGGTCCTCCTGGGAGTGCCAGATGGAAGGACTCTTGGAAAGAGAGGCCCAGACCCACCCAACCCTCCCCGTTCTGCAGGAAAAGGGTACCTACGACTATCGCCCCTGTTGGCCTTCCACTTTACCCCAGGCCTTTTCCCTCTATTGGTTTTTCCAGTTTTCACACCAGCCAGGCCAGGGAAGCCTGCAAGCCCAGGGAGTCCACCTTCCTCCTTGCTGGGGCCAGTCCCCTCTGCCCACAGAGCCACCTCCTTGCTCCAAGCTCCAGGCTCTGGTACCTCCTTCCCATCCCCTCACCCAGTTTTCAGCCTGGGAAAGGGCAGTCTTTTTTGTTTGTCTTTTTGTTTTTGAGACAGGGTCTCCCTTTGTCAGCCAGGCTGGAGTGCAGTGGCACAGTCACATTTCACTGCAGCTTCTACCCCCAGGGCTCAAGTGATCCTCCCACTTCAGCCTCCTGATTAGCTAGGACTACAAGCATGTGCCACCACACTCAGCTAATTTTTGTATTTTTTCTGTAGAGACTGAGTCTTGCCATGTTGCCCCGGCTGGTCTCAAACTCCTGGACTCAAGTAATACTCCTTCCTCGGCTTACCAAAGTGCTGGGATTACAGGCATAAGACACCATTCCCAGCCAAAAGAGCAGTCTTAAAGCTAACAGTTGGCCAGGCGCGGTGGCTCACGCCTGTAATCCCAGCACTTTGGGAGGCCGAGACAGGCGGATCAGGAGGTCAGCAGATCGAGACCATCCTGGCTAACACGGTGAAACCCTGTCTCTACTAAAAATACAAACAAATTAGCCAGGCGTCATGGTGGGCACCTGTAGTCCCAGCTACTTGGGAGGCTGAGGCAGGAGAATGGCGTGAACCCAGGAGGCGGAGCTTGCAGTGAGCCAAGATTGCGCCACTGCACTCCAGCCTGGGCGACAGAGCGAGACTTCATCTCAAAAAAAAAAAAAAAAAAGAGCTAACAGTTAGTTCGGGCCCTACCAGGCCCAGTCACAGCGGCAGCAGGGGCAGCAGCAGCAGCAGTAGCAACAGGGGCTCACGCCTGTAATCCCAGCACTTTGGGAGGCCGAGGCAGGTGGACCTGAGGTCAGGTGTTTAAGACCAGCCTGGTCAACATGGTGAAACCCTGTCCCTACTAAAAATACAAAAAATTAGTTGGGTGTGGTGACACATGACTGTGATCCTAGCTACTTGGGAGGCTAAGGCAGGAGAATCACTTGAACCTGGAAAGCAGAGGTTCCAGTGAGCCGAGATTGCACCATTGCACTCCAGCCTGGGCAACAAGAGTGATACTCCATCTCAAAAAAAAAAAGGCTAACAGGTAAGACCCTGGTCCCAAGCCCCCTCAGCCCATGGGAAAGCCAGGGGCTCTCTGTACCCAGGGTCAGTCCTTTGAAGTCTAAATGCCAACTCACTGCAGCAGTGCATCCAACAGCTTGGTGACATTGGAGGAATAATGGAGGACGATCACTGGCCTAAGCAGAAGCTGGGATATGTCCAGCTGCAGGGAGACAAGGAAGTCAGCAGACCTGGGTCTCCCTTTCCCCAGCTTGCTTACCCTCACGGCCTGGTCTGATTTACCTCTCGGACCACGTTGTGGTTCAGGATGAGGAGAAGCAGGGCAGAGGCTCCCAGGAAGAGGGCCCGCCGCATCTGCAGAGGGATAGAAGGCAAGAGGCTAACATATACCCTGCCTGCACACCTGTCTCACCACCTGCAGCCCCAGCTGCTCTTAGTTCCTGGCCCTGCAGTGAACAAAACTCTGGACAGACTTGCCATAAGCTCCTTGAAGTCAAAGGTGGAAACTGCTTCCTTCCTGCTGCCTCCCTTCCAGATGCGCTGTGCCTTCCCCGGTCCTAGCAGGGCAGTCCCCACAGTGGCTGCTAGAGCAGCTCCCCCCATCCCATACTCTCAGAGCCTGGTCAAGCTTCCCAACCTCTCACTGGCCTCTTCTCACCTCCCTGCTTCGAAGCCGTACTGACTCCATTCTTCAAACTGGGGTGCTCTGACCCACCCAGGCCTAGGGCTTCTCTGCAAGCTCTTAAGGGCCCATCTAAGGAGGGCCTGGCTCTAGCAGATGCCTTGGAATCCCTTCCTCCAGCCCCTCCCCCCAGACATCTCCTGCACCTGCTGGACCAGGGCCTTGGGATAGGCCTGCGGGCCACTGCCCTTATTCTCCTGGTGGAACTGGGCCGCCTGCTCCTTGCCCACGTATGCCACTGCAATCCAGCCTTCCACCGGCGCCTCCTGCTCGGCATCGACGATGTCCATCTGTGTGGCAAGGGGCCATGAGCGGAGGGAGGCAGGGTGTTGGGGAGGAGGGAGCCGGGGTCATCACAGTGGATGCAAGGCCAGAGTTCAGAGAGCATCTGGCTCTTAGGTTTGGGAAGCCTGAATGCTGGGAGCCTGGGGAGGGGCGCTGGACTGTCAGGGCTTAGTGGAGGATGAACATCGCTTCTGGGTGCGGGGTCTCTAAGGAGGGTTGGGAGAGGGGTTTAGTGAAGCGGCCAGATGGCTCAGCAGCGCTCACCAGCAGCAGGCGACCGCCCAGCAGGGGCGCCGGGTCGGCTTCGGAGCCGATCCTGACGCCCTCCAGGACCAGAGCGTCCTGGCGCGGCAGTCTCACGTCCACCCGCACGGCGCGGGCTCCGCCCCGCCCCGCCCCGGCCGCCGGCTCGCTGCCGTCCGCCGCGGCTCCGGGACCCGCCAGGCCCAGCCACAGCGGCAGCAGGGGCAGCAGCAGCAGCAGCGGCGACGGGGACGGCGGAGGCGGCGGCGGCGGCGATCTCAGCGCGGGGCGAGCGGCGGGGCCCATGGCCGGACCCGACGAGCTGGCGCAACAGTGGGGCCGGGGGTCCCGGGCACGGGGGGATCAGAGGTGGAGAGGCCGCTGCCGGACAGGGCGGGGCGCCGGGAGGGGCGGGGCCGCGGCCGGACGGGGAGGGGCACCAGGAGGAACGGGGTGGGCGCTCGGCGTCTCCCGCGCCCAGACTTGGCCGCGGGCGCCCCCTGGTGGCCGCAGAGAGCTTAGGCGCTGGCGGCCGAGGGTGCTGGAGAGGGGCGGAACTGGAGTCGCAGCAGGAAGGCGGGAAGTCAGAGAGAGGAGGTTCTCGCAGCCAGGGGGGTGCTCCGGCAGCGGACGCGTCGGCGGGGCAGACAGGAAAATAGTTGAAAAGGGCGACCTGGGGGAGCAGAGACAGGATCAGAGCCCGAGAAGGGCAGGAGCAAGGGATGTCCAAGGGACCTGGTGGCAGGCCCTTATTCTGCGGCAGCCCCACTGACCCAGGGCGTGGCCAGGGCCAAGTCACGTCCCTCTCTTCCCCGGTCCTCCCTGTCTCGACCCCACTAAACAACAGGAGGCAGAGAACCAGATACTGGCAAGGGAAGCCGACGGGAGAGATGGAGGGGCAGGGGAAAGGGGCTGGGGGGCAAGGCAAGATGAAGCAGGCAGGGACCCAGTGCCTCAGTAGGGACCGAGAGGCTGGGTCACTTCCCTCATCTGTGAAATGGGCACCATAGGCCGGGCGTGGTGGCTAACGCCT
This sequence comes from Rhinopithecus roxellana, assembly GCF_007565055.1. NCBI lineage: Eukaryota > Metazoa > Chordata > Mammalia > Primates > Cercopithecidae > Rhinopithecus > Rhinopithecus roxellana. The sequence continues at coordinate 20,171,281 of NC_044561.1, read as the reverse complement.
GTAATCCCAGCACTTTGGGAGGCCGAGGTAGGCAGATCACCTGAGGTCGGGAGTTTGAGACCAGCCTGACCAACATGGAGAAACCCCCATCTCTACTAAAAATACAAAATTAGCCGGTTGTGGTGGTGCATGCCTCTAATCCCAGCTATTCATAAGGCTGAAGCAAGAGAATCGCTTGAACCCGGGAGGCGGAGTTGCCGGCCACTGAACTCCAGCCTGGGCAACAAGAGTGAAACTCCGTCTCAACATAGATACATACATACATACATACATACATACATACATACATACATAAGGACCGTGTAAAATCAACCCTGCCTCACCCCCAGCAAATAACTCAAATGTCTACTGGAATGTGGAAGTCCCACTACTGTCCTAACTACTAACTACTGTCCCACTACTGTCCATTTCTCCAAGGGTTGGGGCTGCTGGGAGCTGGCTCAGTCTGAAACCTGAGCCTTTAAAAATTGTATGGTGGGCCAGGCGCAGTGGCTCACACCTGTAATCCCAGCACTTTGGGAGGCCAAGGTGGGTGGATCACGAGGTCAGGAGATTGAGACCATCCTGACTAACAAGGCGAAACCCCGTCTCTACTAAAAATACAAAAAATTAGCCGGGTATGGTGGGGGCACCTGTAGTCCCAGCTACTCAGGAGGCTGAGGCGTGAACCCAGGAGGTGGAGCTTGCAGTGAGCTGAGATTGTGCCACTGCATTCCAGCCCAGGCGACAGAGCAAGACTCTGTCTCAAAAAAAAAAAAAAAAAAAAAAAATTGTATGGTGATATAAGGGCAATGGTCAGATGAGCCACAACCTCTTTTTTCTCCAGAAAAATTGAAATAATTTTACAGTGAACACCTGTATGAACACTGATATGGGATTACCAAGTTGCTCCTGAAGAAGTGTGAGATGGGAATATAAGACAGTCCCCGATATCAGCCTAAAGACAGACAAATGGAACATGAAATAGGCCAGAAACTGACCCACACATCTAAAGATGGTGTACGTCAGAGGAAGCACTGTGTTTGTGGAGATAGAAGGAGGCAGTATCATGGACTGTTTGGTAAATTGTGCTAAGAAATTCAATTAGCCATTAGGAAAAGAAATGAAATTAGACCCCTATTACATACACATCATATACAAAATATTAATTCCATATAGATTAAAGACATAAATAAGAAAAGTAAAAGTTTAAGCATCGAAAAATTATTTATGTATTTGTTTATTTTTGATATAGGGTCTCTCTCTGTCATCCAGGCTGGAGTGCAGTGGTGCCATCTCAGCTCATTGCAACCTTCACCTCCCAGGGTCAAGGGATTCTCCCTCCTCAGCCGCCAAAGTAGCTGAGACCACAGGGGTGTGCCACCATACCCAGCTAATTCTTTTCTTTTTTTTTTTTTTTGTAGAGACAGGGTTTCACCATGTTGCCCAGGCTGGTCTCGAACATCCTGGACTCAAGGGATCTGCCTGCCTCAGCCTCCCAAAGTGCTGGGATTATAGGCATTAGCCACTGCACGTAGCTAGATTCTCTGTTCTGTTCCATCGGTCTATAGTAGTCTCCTCTTACCTGAGGTTTTAGTTACCTTCAGCCAACCAAGGTCCAAAAAAATATTAAATGGAAAATTTCAGAAATAAACAATTCATAAGTTTTAAATTGCCTGCCGTTCTGAATGGCGTGATGAAATCTCTTGCCCTTCCTCTCCATCCCACTCTGAATGTGAACGTTCCCCACGCTGTAAATGTTACCACCTGTTAGTCACTTATAGGCCTCAGAGTTATCAGACTGAAGAAACACAGTATGTGTTCAGCACTACCTGAGGTTTCGGGCATCCATGAGGATCTTGGAACGTATCGCCCAAGGATAAGGGATCACTACTTGGATACATTACTAACTTTTTTTGTTTTTTGTTTTTTGAGATGGCGTCTCGCTCTGTTGCCCAGGCTAGAGTGCAATGGCATGATCTCGGCTCAATGCAACCTCCGCCTCCCAGGTTCAAGCGATTCTCCTGCCTCAGCCTCCCAAGTAGCTGGGACTACAGGCACCCACCACCACACCCAGCTAATTTTTATATTTTTAATAGAGACAGGGTTTCATCATGTTGACCAGGATGGTCTCGATCTCTTGACCTCGTGATCCACCCACCTCGGCCTCCCAAAGTGCTGGGATTACAGGCGTGAGCCACCACGCCCAGCTACTAATGTTCTTTCATATGTATGAAATCACTCTTCATAAGCTACAAAATGCACTGTGGAACCCCTGTGGTGCCTGTGGAGAGACTTGCTTCTCCAATTCTGTGACTGTTCCAGCCCATCTGTCAGCCCCAACAACAGGGTTGTAAGGATGCACCCTGTAATCAGCCAGGTCTTTGGCTCCATGTTCTGCCTGCCCCATCCCCACTTTCTCCCTACCCCTCACCCCATGGACCTAGTCACCCCTCAACATACACACTCCAACCAGATGCAGGTCCTTGTTCACGTTTGTCCTCTACCTAGAACACAATTCTGCTTCCCCACTAATATCCACATCCTAGCTTTCCATCAGTGGGAGCCAGAGCCCCCTTGCAAACTTGGTGGGTAACCAGTTCCCTGTGGTGTGTTCTTCCATGGGGTAACCCCTGGTTATCCCAGAAGGGACAAGAGCTGGAGGATGTCATCCCAATGTGGGTGGGTGTAGCTCAGCCCAGCCAGGGGCCTTCTGCTGCTTTTGGGGTGAGGAGGGTTAGGGGGTGGGTAAAGAAACAGTGAAGATTGGAGCCAGTGCTTGCGGGGGGCAGGGTGCAGTGTAAACCCAGGAAGTGAGGCAGCCAAGGATGGGAGATTGACTGCAAGGAGATGAGTGACCTTGAGGCCTTGCCTAGGAGTGGAGTGTCTGAGGAGGAGGGGACTGGAGGACCCCAGAAGGAAGGGAAGGGATGCCAGCTAAGAGACAAGCAGGCCACCCTGCTCCCAAGGACGGACGACAGGATGCTCAGCCCTGTGGGCTCTCTCTGGAGTAGCCCAACCTGCAGATCCAAGCTCCCAAGAGAGGGTGGGGAGCTAGAGAGGACAGGGCTGTCACTCTCTCGCTATGGGCCTCTGGGCAAGCCACTTCCATTTTCTTTTTTTTTTTTTTTTTTGAGATGGAGTCTCGCTCTGTCACCCAGGCTGGAGTGCAGTGGCGCGATCTCGGCTCACTGCAAGCCCTACCTCCCGGGTTCACACCATTCTCCTGCCTCAGCCTCCTGAGTAGCTGGGACTACAGGCGCCCGCCATCACGCCTGGCTAGTTTTTTGTATTTTTAGTAGAGACAGGGTTTCACTGTGTGAGCCGGGATGGGATGGTCTCAATCTCCTGACCTCGTGATCCGCCCGCCTCGGCCTCCCAAAAGTGCTGGGATTACAGGCGTGAGCCACCGCACCTGGCGACCCACTTCCATTTTCTTGGCCTTCGTCCTCAGTTATAAAATGGGAGCCTGAACTAAATGACTTGGGAGGGCCTTTCATCAGACATGCTGTGATTCCAAGTAGCTTGTTTCTTGGGATATGAGGTTTCCTGGCCCTGGGCTGGGCAGAGACCTGCATGGAGAAGGCCCCAATTCCTCTGTCTCTTCGTGCTCTGTAAAGTTGCTGGGGACCTAGGAAGAAATAAAGGTATTAATGAAAGTGTGAGGCATGAATTATGTTAGCTCAGCGGTGGAAGCGGGTGGTGATGAGGATGAAATGTTTTAAAATTGGTACCAGGAATGGGGTGTATGATAAGGCCAGTGAATTCTGTGAACCTGAGCCCTCTGCTTCTCTTCCTTTGCTGTGAAATGAGTTATTTGGTCATACACCAGGCTGTGCAAATGCCATACAAATGGATGAGACATTCCATGAGTACACAGATGGTGATGCTGGCAGAAGGATGAAGGGCAGGGAAGGCAAATCCACATCTAGAATATGTGTCTGTTCCAGTGAGCATGAACCTGGGCCCCACCAATGAGGAAGAGGCCAAGGTAATCAAGCTGCCACCAGGTGGCAGGCTGGTCCCTGGGGAATGTGGCCACATGGGGCCCAGTGGCTTCATTTTGTACAAAAAGGGCCTTGAAGAAGACAATGCCTAACTCACCGGAATGTGTCACCATCAGTGGAGGCTTCAGCCCAGTGGCAACAGGGACGGCCAGGCCTGAGGTGGTGGTATTTTTTAGAACATGGAGGTCCCTAAGATCCCTTTACCTTATGGACATGAGCTCCAGCACATAAAATAAGTTGTCTTCAAAGATCTTAAAGTGTCCCTTGATTGCTTAGTTCCATCTGCCACCTCCCTCCACTCACCCAGATGCTCAGAGGGTCGACGACTCACTCAAGATCACACAGGGCAGATGCAAAGTAGCCGCAGAGTAATTGTGGCATGGACTACAAAGTGGAGGGGGTCCTGCTCCTTCCTTGGGCCCAGCTCTCAGGGACAGGGTGAGTGTCATGCCCACAAATGGATATCAAAGGTCTTCTCGGTGCCAGGCACTAGGCATGGAGCAGTGACCGTAACCAGCAATGGTTTCTGCCCTTGAGAACAGATAGAAAACTATAATCACATACACAAGCAAGATCATTTCAGGCCACGGTAGGTGCCACAGGAACGAGATGAAATAGCATCAGAGAGGGGCTGGTGGCCAGAGGCCACTTCAGCCTCATTACAGGGAAGGGAGACCCCTCTAAGAGCTGGTGTGTGGGGTGGCACCTGAATGGCAAGAATATCCAAGAGAAGGAACAGAGACTGCAAGTCAAAACAGCTGATACCAGCTGGGTACAGTGGGTCACACCTGTAATCCCAGCACTTTGGGAGGCCAAGGTGGGAGGATCCACTTGAGGCCAAGAGTTCAAGACCAGCCTGGGCAACATAGTGAGACCCCCATCTCTTAAAAAAAAACCCACAAAAAATAAAAAATAAAAAAACCCCAATAGCTTCACTGTGTTCCAGGTACTCTTCAACATTCTTTTCATGAATTAGCTCATTTAATCTCATTCCAATCATATGAGGTAGTAAGATTATCACTGCCACTTTACAGATGGGAAATTGAGGCAGAGGTCAAGTAACTTTGCTAAGTTATAGAACCAGGACCCAAATCCAGGTAGTCTGGTTCCAGAGTTGGTGGGCCTACCCCTATGCCATTCTGCTCTGAGAGGTCACTGGCGCGGGAACAAGCTTGCCTGTGGAATCTGGAGTCTATTTTAGCTCTGTTTGGGGTGGAAATGGGAACCCATCCTTCCCAAGGGAAGTCTCCAGGCCCCTGCCAGCTAGCGCCAAAGCCATAGCAGGGGCCCCCAGCACCCTCCAGCCCTCCCCTCCCCTCTGGGGGAGTCCTGAGGTCCCAGCTCCCTGCCCCCAGCCTCTGTGCTCACAGCTATCTGGGCCACATCATTCTAAAGGGATTTGGCTCTTGGAGACAACTGGAGACTGGTGAGAAAGGGCTTAGGGATTAGACAGTGATACCCAGGAAGGTAAGGGACTTAATCAGGGGTTCAAGTGTGGGAAGTAGGGTGGGGAGAGGATTTTGTTTCTTTGCAAAGCCAGGCTGGACTGAGGAAGTGAGGAGGAAGTGGGGCTCAGGGCAGGAGCCAGACAGGCTTAGTTTCTCACTCTCTGATGTGCCTTCAGAAGCAACACAGTAGTAATAATAATCCCTCACCTGTGTGCGCCCACCACTTCCCCAGCCATTACTTCACTTGCAATTTTCACAGCGATGGGATTAGTTCTCTCACCAGATCACAGACACCCAGAGGAGGCAGGTGACTTGAGGCGGCTGCAAGCCCCACAGGGCTGGGCTGGGAGGAGGGGAGGAGGCTGGGGCCAGGGCTTTTCTGCATGGCTACCCGCAGGCACAAAGGCTTTCCAGAGAGTTCATGCTGCCCTGGCCCCAGTGGAAGTAGAGTGTTCCACAAATATTTGTTGAAGGGTTTAAAAGACTGTTCTTTCCAACTCTCAAATCGCAGAGCCAATCTCTTTGCCACTCCCTTCCCCCTGGCACCACAGATTCTGAGGCCAGGGCACGCAGGAGGCCTCTGATCTCAAGGCCAGTGCCCTCATTTTAATGAGGAAACAACCAAGGTCTAGAAGGCACGGGCCAGCAGCCCTGAGAAGACCCCCAAATGTGCGCCTTGCGGAATAGTCACGGCAGCACATTAAGCAAGAACATGGTCTCCAGTTCACACACCGGACTCCCAGTCCAGTGCTCCTTTCTGTGCCCAGAGCTGCCCCCCAGAAGAATCTGAAGCACAGGGCTCTGTCAGCACTAGGACTGCCACCCCAACGCTTCTCCTAGATCTCTGCGTGCCACCGGCCTTCTTTCAGTTGTTCACACTCTTGTGTTCCCCTAACCAAAGTCCCCAGCAAGATACATCCATCACAGAAGGCTGTCCCCTCCAGCCTGCCTGACCCGGGAGGCCTGGTTCTTCTGTTGGGCCACGCTGTTCCCTGATAATTGCCACTACAATGCAAAATAGTCCACACCAAGGCCAGGAAAGGGGACATCTGGTTGGCAGAGGGTAGCTCAGGGAGAAGCTCCTGGAAACAGTATTTGATCAGAGTCTTGAGGGCTGGGGAAGACCTGGCAGGAGGATACAGGACACAGCAGCAACTCTCACAGAAGCAGGAGTGCAGAGGTGTGTCTAAAGGACAGTGGGAAGCTTCTCAGACTGAAATAAAGTGTGTGGAGGGGGCAAGTGGCCCTTGGTGCCACAGGGAACGCTGGGATAGGGTGGGGGTAGGCCTCAGATGCAGATCAGTGGGATTGAGTCGACTCAGGAAGGAACCAGGGAGCCATTGAAGATTCTTGAGCAGGGGTGCAACATACCTAGCAGGGAGGAAGAACTGTAGGGCAGGGATTAGGGGATAGAGAAAAAGTGGGGATGGGAGGGAGGGACTCTCTCTCGGTAGCCAGCTCCAAGGACTTCACCAGATTATTTATTTAGGTTTTTTGTTTTGCTTTGTTTTTTGAGACAGAGTTTCACTCTTGTTGCCCAGACTGGACTTCAGTGGCGCAATCTCGGCTCACCGCAGCCTCTGCCTCCTGAGTTCAAACAATTCTCCTGCCTCAACATCCCAAGTAGCTGGGATTACAGGTGCCCGCCATCAGGCCCGGTTAATTTTTGTATTTTTAGTAGAGACGGCATTTCACCATGTTGGCCAGGCTGGTCTCAAGCTCCTGAACTCAGGTGATCCGCCCTCCTCGGCCTCCCAAAGTGCTGGGATTAACAGGCATGAGCCACTAAGCCCGGTTAGTTGGTTTTGTCTTTTTTTTTTTTGAGACAGAGTCTTGCTTTGTCGCCTAGGCTGGAATGCAATGGTGCAATCTTGGGTCACTGCAGCCTCCAGTTCTTGGGTTCAAGCGATTCTCCTGCCTCAGCCTCCCAAGTAGCTGGGACTACAGGTGTGCACCACCATGCCCGGCTAATTGTTTTTTTTTTTTTTTTTTTTTTTTTTTTGGTATGTTTAGTAGATACGGGGTTCACCATGTTGGCCAGACTGGTCTTGAACTCCAGACCTCAGGTGATCTGCCCACCTCGCCCTCCCAAAGTGCTGGGATTACAGGCGTGAGCCACCCAGCCTGGGCCTATTTAGGATTTATATGATCACATTAACTAGCTGTTTTACGGTGGGCCGGAGGTAGGTTAAGTCTCAGTGGAGGAAGAAGAAAGAGGCAGCTGTTGAACCTGGGAGGCACAGGCCTGGGGAAGGGTTCTTTACTGAGGCTTTTATTTGAGTAACTTCAGATGTGGGGAGGGCTGTATCCTGTTGGGTGAAGGTGATCGTGTACTTTCCTGGGTAACTTCTGCAGGCAGTTCCCAGGCCCGTCCACACCTTGGCCTGGGAGCATTCGGCCTAGAAACCACAAACTTGGGTTTAAGTCCCAACTCTGCACGTGTCCACCTATGACCACCTCTCCCTCAGGCTCCTCAATAAGTCACCTGACCTGCCTACCTTACAGAATTGTCCCATGCTTAAGTGACAAGCTAGATCTGAGGTACCTTGTGAACTGTAAGTTGCTGAACCAGTATAAAAGGCTGTGTTTCTTTTTTATTTGTTTTTTCTTTTTTTGTTTTTTTTCTTTTATCTATTTAAGGCTGTGTTTCTTTTCTTTTCTTTTTTTTTTAGAGGGAGTCTTGCTCTGTCGCCCGAGACTGGAGTGCAATGGCATGATCTCGGCTCACTGCATCCTCTGCCTCCCGGGTTCAAGCAATTCTCCCATCTCAGCCTCCTGAGTAGCTGGGGCTACAGATGCACACCACCACACCTGGCTAATTGTTGTATTTTTAATAGAGATGGGGTTTCACCATGGTGGCCAGGCTAGTCTCGAACTCCTGACCTCAGGTGATCTGCCTGCCTTGGCCTCCCAAAGTACTGGGATTATAGGCATGAGCCACCGCTCCTGACCAAGATGGTGTTCTTCTATAATAGTTTCCTTTGAGTAGGCTCTACCCTGGAAAGAACAGCCTGGCCCTGGAAGGGTCTTATATAAAGATCTTAGCCATATATCCAGTAAGGAAGGCAGCCCTGTCCTGCCCCAAGCCAGAAGCCAGTGAGACTAACTAGGGCAGAACTGCCTGAAAACTCTCTGCAGAGGTGGGCATTGGGGGCCTCAACCCTCACTCTGCACCCTGCAGCAGACCTCTATGGTGGGGGCCACACCAAGGGCAGAGCAAAGTCCTTAAATGTCTTTAACAGGCCTGGTGCCTTTGCCTCTGGGTAAGGAGACAGACTGGGGACATTCTGCTTTCTCTCTCCCAGAGACTTGAGTGTTAAGGGAGCCGAGGCATGGCTCTGGGAGATGAGATGCCCACAGACTCCTGGGCCTAGCTCTGCATTAATTCCAGGCCATAAGGGGAGGGCACAGCTAAGCACTTTCCATGTGCCAGGCAATGGGCACTCCACATCTGTCATGCCACTAACAACTTTGGATAAACCATGCCTTGTCTGGGCCTCAGTTTCCCAAGCTGTTAAATGAGGTAAGTTGCATGATCCCTGAATGATCTATTTCTCTCTCCCTCCCAGGGTTCTGCCAGCACCAGGATCTGTGGCTCTATTGGAGCGTTTCTTTCATTCATTCATTCAGGAAACATTTATTAATAATCCCTGTAGGCCAGGCACGGTGGCTCACACTTGTAATCCCAGCACTTTGAGAGGCCGAGGTGGGAGGATCACTTGAGGTCAGGAGTTTGAGACCAGCCTGGCCAACACGGTGAAACCCTGTCTCTACTAAAAATACAAAAATTAGCCTGGCATGGTGGTGTGCACCTGTAATCCCAACCTGGGAGGCCGAGGCAGGAGAATAGCTTGAAACCGGAAGGCGGAGGTTGCAGTGCGCCGAGGTCGTGCCACTGCACTCCAGCCTGGGTGACACAGCGAGTTTCCGTTTCAAAAAAACAAAAACAGAACAATCCCTGTGTGCAGGATGCTGTGCAGTCCTGCACTATGGGAGCCTGGTTAGAAGAGCTCATTAGATAGCACCTTTCAGGCCGGGCGCGGTAGCTCAAGCCTGTAATCCCAGCACTTTGGGAGGCCGAGGCGGGCGGATCACAAGGTCAGGAGATCGAGACCATCTCGGCTAACACAGTGAAACCCCGTCTCTACTAAAAAATATTTTTAAAGAAATTAGCCGGGCGAGGTGGCGGGCGCCTGTAGTCCCAGCTACTCGGGAGGCTGAGGCAGGAGAATGGCGTAAACCCGGGAGGTGGAGCTTGCAGTGAGCCGAGATCCGGCCACTGCACTCCAGCCTGGGTGACAGAGCGAGACTCCGTCTCAAAAAAAAAAAAAAAAGATAGCACCTTTCAATCCCTCCTTGTTCAGAGGCCCAGAGAGCTCAGGTGTCTCGCCCAAGGTCACCCTATGAGCTAAGAGTAAATTTGGAACTAAAGCTGAGACTCCCTGCCCTTCTGATGCCCACTGGCCTCAGTCCCGGTGGGCGCACTTGCCTCCTGCCTGGGTTTCTGACTTCAGGAGGGCGGAGGCGGCCCATGTCAGAGCCTCCCGCGCCCCAGTGCAGCGCTCCCTACCCCGCCCCTCGGGATCCTTTAAGAGGCGGGGCTTGGCTGCCAGCTCCGCGGCCCGGGCAAAAGGCTGGGACTTTACTCCGGGTGGCGGCGAGGACGAGTCTGTGCTCCATCAGCTGCCGCACCCGCCGCCTCCCGCCCCCAAACCACATCCCCGCGGTTGAGCCACGATGAGCGGCAGAGTCGGGGATCTGAGCCCCAAGCAGAAGGAGGCATTGGCCAAGGTGAGCCCTAGTCCCTGGCCCGGGCTCCCGCCCCGGGCTGTGGCCCTCGCCCTCCTGCGGCAGCGAGAAGGGACGTGGCTGGTGGGGGCCGAGGGTCCGTGGCGGGCGGCGGCGGGAGCAGAGGCGGCTGCCCCAGCCTGGCCCGCGCCCGCGGATGGCTCCTTCCTCCCTCTGCCACCCTCAAGGTCCCAGGAAGTTTGGCCACCCCCCGCCCAAGCTCCAAGCAGCCGTGGCGGTGCCACCTGGGAAGAAGTGGTTGCTTGTGAGTCCCCGGAGGCCGCTGAAAGCACAAAGGCAACATTCATCCTTGGGATTGGCAGCCGGGCCCTGGGGCAGGGGCAGGGGCAGGGGCCCAAGTTTTCTCCCATTTCCGGGAGGCTTTCTTTTTGCAGGGGCAGTGGCACGATGGAAAGGGCTCTGGATAGCTCCTTGGGAGACTTGGATAGCTCCTGCCCCCGGCACCAAGCCGCTGTGCGACCTTGGGCAAAACCCTGCCCTTCTCTTTGCTCCTTGATGCCATGGAATGAGGAGGTTGGACCAGATGATGTTGAAGGGAACACCTCCATGTGTGAATTCCAGGCTTCCCCCATGACGCACTGGGTTGGGGTTAGTTTGAACTGAGACCAGCGGTCCCGTCTTGCATCCCAGACCCCTGCCTGGCTCAGGACTTAAGGTTTATGCTCCTCAGAAGGCAAGAAGATGAGCCTGGCTTTGCCTTGGAGGGGCAAGGAGGGGGCAACAGTTTGAGGGCTGGACCTTCCTCTTCACCAACTAAATCTCTTCTTTGTCACCCCTGGGGAGTGAGCAGGTCGGCTGTTCTCTGGGCAAGAGCCGATTGGGTCTGGCCTCAAGATTTGGAGGCTCCACAGCTGGGGAATTTTCCATGGCTGGGAAAGGTGGGGCAGGGGGCAGATGTCTCCTGCCACTGACAGCATGGGGAGGCACCAGCTCCATGAAGGCTTTGTCCCAGGCTGGGCCTCCCCCATCCCAGGAAGTCTGGACAGGGAGGCTTCAGATTTTACTGCTGACTCGCAGGAGAGGTCAGACAGAGAAGGGATTAGGTGGTGATTAAACTGGAGACTAGGGGCTGGTTAGGGTCCTTAGAGAGGGGTAGCTTCATGCCTGCAGTTTGGAGGAGCAGTTTCCCTGGAGCATTGGGAGCTGCTTTGTAGGGTGGGGTGGTCTGAGTCCCTGGCCGACCTAGGCAAGGGGCAGAGGTGGCCAGTCCTCGTTAGTCTCTTCTAGGACTGCCCTGTAGGTCAGTGGCCAGGGAAAGGTGAATGGCTGGGAGCAGGAGGCTCAGGGAGGGCATATGGGGGCCCGCTCACCTACCAGGGAATGAGAGGTTGGAGGTAGATGTGGCTGTCCCTTGAGGTCAGTGTCCACCTCCTTTGTTTGGCACTGCCTGCATTTTCCCATTTCCTGGCTTCCCCTACTGGAACCATTCCCTCCACCTGAGTTGCCCGCCTCCCTCCCCGATGCCTTTGAAGTCCGTCAAGCCCAGCACAAATGCCAAGTTTTATAGGAAGCCATGTGAGACCACCTCTTTCTTCCCTCTGCTCCCAGCAAACTCCTCACCATTCCATGGGGCAGAAGACCATGGTGGAAAGGGCATGTGCTCTGGACTCAGACAGACCTGGGTTTGCATCCCAGCTCTGCTAATGACTAGCTGTTTGACCTTGAGCATGTTACTTGGCCTCTCTGAGCTTTAATTCCTTCATCTGTAGAATGGGGACAATACTTCTACAGGTTGTGAGTGAGGAGTATATAAGCTACGGTGCCAGGATCAGCGCTGAGTGACGGAATGCTTGGTAAACTGACAGTCTTTACTGTAGTCCGTACCAGAGTGCCTACTATCACGATTAGCTGGGAACACATCTGCCTGCCCCCAGACTGGTGTGTGGGAGCCCTTGTTGTGGGACAGGGGCAGTGTCACACTCCTTTCCCACCTCCTGCCCTGCTACCTGGCACCCCCTGACAAGAGAGTACTCCAGGCAGGATGAGTGCCCAGGTAGTGTCTGCAGAGTTGAACCATGTTAAAGAGGGGTCCAGCAAAGACCTCAGTGGAGAGTCCTGGGCAGAGGGCAGTTAGGGTGGGCCCTACCACTCACCCCGATGCCTCTCCCTACAGTTTCGGGAGAATGTCCAGGATGTGCTGCCGGCCCTGCCAAATCCAGATGACTATTTTCTCCTGCGTTGGCTCCGAGGTGAGGGAAGAGGGGCTGCGGGAGGCTGGGGCAGGGGCTTGTTCTGGGCAACAGAATGGCACCCTCTGAAAACCCTGCCCCTGGCAATTGGGGCATCCGGAGTGTCCAACCTTTAGCGCCACAGGGCCCTTGACAATGACATAAGCTCAACCCTCCTAGTGGATAAAGACACTGAGGCTCAGAGAGGTGAAGTGACTTGCTCCAAGCCACACAGTGAGCGAGTTGCAAGCAGAGAAAAGGGTAGAGTCCAGGTCGGCTGACCCTTGGCCCACAGCCTTTTCCATCTACTCGAGAAATCTGCTCTGTGAGGGAGTTGGGGAAATGGGCTGAAGAAAAAGTGAGAAAGGCCTCAGCCACGTGGGTGGTCGGAGGCAGAGCCGAGTGTAGAACCAGAGTCCTGGCCTCTGCTATGCCCTGGTGTGATGGCAGATCCCTACAGACCACAGTTTAGGCAACTTGAGGGAGGGACAGAGTGCATGGGGAACCTGAGGGGCACAGCCTGACCTAGGGTGACAAAAGTCTCCTCAAACCACCACCAGGCTCTAGAGCCCAGGTCCCGGTTCCAACTCTTCCCTGGCCTGGCTGTGGTGCCTGGTTCAGAGTAAACAGTTCCCTAGGATCCTCTTCTGGAAGAGCAGGACAAAACCTGCCTGCTGCCAGACGTGGCATGACAGAGCTCTGCATGTGGTGCTGAAATGCACACATTTCTACCGGCATGAGGGTCAAATTCAGCCCGGTTCCCCAATCCCTGAGATGTTTCCATTCTTTCCCCTCCTCTCCTCTCCTGTGATTCAGGTCATGTGCCACCCTCCCTGATTCTTCTGACACTTTTTTCCCCCTCTATATAGAAATTTCATTAACAGACATAGAAATAATAAACGAAATTTCACTATGGCCAGGTACGGTGGCTCACGCCTGTAATCCCAGCAGTTTAGGAGGCTAGGCGGGCAGATCACTTGAGGCCAGGACTTTGAGACCAGCCTGGCCGACATGGTGAAACTCTTATCACCACTGAAAAATACAAAAATTAGCTGGGCGTGGTGGCAGGCATCTGTAATCCCAGCTACTCAGGAGGCTGAGATGGGAGGGTCGCTTGAACCCGGGAGGTGGAGGTTGCAGTGAGCTGAGACTATGCCACTGCACTTCAGCCTGGGTGACAGAGCAAGACTCCATCTTAAAAAGTAGGCTGGGCACAGTGGCTCACGCCTGTAATCCTAGCACTTTCAGAGGCCGAGGTGGGCGGATCACGAGGTCAGGAGTTTGAGACCAGCCTGGCCAATATGGTGAAACCCCGTCTCTACTAAAAATACAAAAAAATTAGTGGAGGTGGGCCGGGCACGGTGGATCACGCCTGTAATCCCAGCACTTTGGGAGGCCGAGGCAGGCGAATCACAAAGTCAGGAGATCGAGACCATCCTGGCTAACATGGTGAAACCCTGTCTGTACTAAATATACAAAAATTAGCCAGGCGTAGTGGCGGGCGCCTGTAGTCTCAGCTACTGCGGAGGCTGAGGGAGAAGAATGGCGTGAACCCGGAAGGCGGAGCTTGCAGTGAGCCAAGATCGCGCCACTGCACTCCAGCCTGGGAGACACAGCAAGATTTCGTCTCAAAAAAAAAAAAAAAAATTAGCAGAGGTGGAGGTTGCAGTGAGCCAAGGTTGCATCACTGCACTCCAGCCCCGGTGACAGAGTGAGACTCTGTCTCACTTTTTTTTTAAGTAGAGACTTGGGTTTCACGTTGGCCAGGCTGGTCTCAAAATCCTGGCCTCAAGTGATTCACCTGCCTCGGCCTCTCAAAGTGCTTGCATCACAGGTGTGAGCCACTACGTCCAATCAGAAAATTCCACTATGTTCTAGCAGAGCTTAAGTTGTGGTGTAGAATCATATCCTAAAATATTAAAGTACAAATTATGCCCTATTATTTTAATTTTAATTACTATTATTTTTTTTTTTTGAGACGGAGTCTCGCTCTGTCGCCCAGGCTGGAGTGCAGTGGCCGGATCTCAGCTCACTGCAAGCTCTGCCTCCCGGATTTAAGCCATTCTCCTGCCTCAGCCTCCCGAGTAGCTGGGACTACAGACGCCCACCACCACGCCCGGCTAGTTTTTTGTATTTTTTAGTAGAGACGGGGTTTCACCGTGTTAGCCAGGATGGTCTCGATCTCCTGACCTCGTGATCCGCCCGTCTCGGCCTCCCAAAGTGCTGGGATTACAGGCTTGAGCCACCGCGCCCGGCCTATTATTATTATTTTGAGACAGGGTCTCACTCTTCTGCCCAGGCAATGGGCATGATCATAGGTCACTGCTGCCTTGAACTCCTAATCTCAAGTGATTTATTTATTTATTTATTTATTTAAAGATGGAGTCTTGCTCTGTTGCCCAGGCTGGAGTGCAATGGTGCAATCTCGGCTCACTGCCACCTCCATCTCCCAGGTTCAAGTGAATCTCCTACCTCAGCCTCCTGAGTAGCTGGGATTATAGGCTCCCACCACCACACTGGCTAATTTTTGTATTTTTAGTAGAGACAGGGTTTCACCATGTTGGCCAGGCTGGTCTCGAATTTCTGACCTCAGTTGATCTGCCCACCTCAGCCTCCCAAAGTGCTAGGATTACAGGCGTGAGCCACCGCACTTGGCCGTTATTTTTATTTTTTTATTATTTTTTATTTTTTTTGAAACGGAGTCTCATTCTGCCACCCAGGCTGGACTGCAATGGTGCGATCTCAGCTTACTGTAACCTCCGCCTCCCAGGTTCCAGCGATTCTCCTGCCTCAGTCTCCCAAGTAGCTGGGATTACAGGCACATGCCACCATGCCCAGCTAATTTTTTTTTGTATCTTTAATAGAGACAGGGTTTCACCATGTTGGCCAGCCTGGTCTCGAATTCCTGACCTCATGATACGCCCGCCTTGGCCTATTTTTATTTTTGAAACAGGGTCTCGCTGGCCTCAAACTCATGGGCTCAAGTGATCCTCCCACTCAGCCTCCTGAGTAGCTTGGATTACAGGTACACACCACTGTGACTGGCCCTATTATGTCTTTATGGACACATAAAGACATGCACATGCACACCCTAGGAGTCTGGGGGCAGGTGAATAAATGTATTTTCCTTTTCTTTCCAGAAATTTCATAGAGCTGGCATGCTCCCGAGAGGTTGCCTGTAAACATCTGAGGGCAGATGCATCCAGGAGCCTCTGGAAGTGTCACTTGCCCCTTTCCCCAAAAAAGCTTCCATCCCATTCCCCTACCCCAGTCTACCGCCCAGAGAGGGTGGAGGGGCAGTGTGGGGGCGGCAATGGAATCAGTCCAGGCTGGAGGAAATTTTGGCCCAGCATTTGCTGAAGGGCTGCAGCTAGAAGCAGGTGGGTGGATAGAGTGGGAAGATAGTAGCCTTCTTAAAGGGCCAGTTGCAAAACGATCCAGCAGACTAGGGAGCTGCTGTTCCAGGGAGAAGCATGGTTTCTGAGAGCCACTGAACAACAACAGCTCTCTTACTGAGGCAGGGGCCAGCGAGGGGTCCTGGCAGCTGGTCTGTCGATTCCTGGGGAGCCTCATACTTCAGGCACAACCTACCCCCTCACAGTGGCGGTCATTCAAAGAGTGTTGTCATTCTCATTTGCCAGATGAGAAAACAGGCTCAGATTGGGGAGGGATTTACCTGAAGTTACACAGTTAATGTGAAGCAGAATCAGGGCAGAAACCTAGGGCTCCAGCCTCCAGGCCAGTATCCTTTCCAGGAAGCCACCCCTGCTCCTTAAAGCCAAGCTCAGCCTCTTACAACAGAGGAAGTGTCTCCTCTGCATTTCATTTGTGCCTCACATTTCCCGGGCAGGAGCTCAGGCCTGGTCAGAACCTAATATGAATCTCAATTGGTTTTTTTGTTTGTTTGCTTGTTTTGTCCTTAAAAAAAAAAACAAAACCCAAAAAATAACAACAAAAAACCAAGGCCTGGCATGGTGGCTCACACCTGTAATCCCAGCACTTTGGGAGGCCAAGGTGGGAGGATCACCTAAGCTCAGGAATTCAAGACTAGCCTGGGCAATATAGCAAGACCTTGCCTCTACTTAAAAAAGAAAGGCCGGGCGCGGTGGCTCAAGCCTGTAATCCCAGCACTTTGGGAGGCCGAGACGGGCGGATCACGAGGTCAGGAGATCAAGACCATCCTGGCTAACACGGTGAAACCCCGTCTCTACTAAAAATACAAAAAACTAGCCGGGCGACCTGGCGGGCGCCTGTAGTCCCAGCTACTCGGGAGGCTGAGGCAGGAGAATGGCGTGAACCCGGGAGGCGGAGCTTGCAGTGAGCTGAGATCCGGCCACTGCACTCCAGCCTGGGCGACAGAGCGAGACTCCGTCTCAAAAAAAAAAAAAAAAAAAAAAAAAAAAAAAAGAAAAAGAAAAATTAGCTGGGTGTGGTGGTGTGCACCTGTAGTCCCAGCTACTCAGGAAGCTGAGGTGGGAAGTCGCTTAATCCAGTAGTTTGAGACTATAGTGAGCTATAATCGCACAACTGCATTCCAACCTGGGCGACAGAGCAAGATTCTGTCTCAAAGAAAACAAACAGCCTTTTCTCTTTCTCTCCTTCAATCTGACAGAGACCTTTCAAAAAAGCCACACACCAGCAGAATGTCTGTCCCTAACCTAGGTGTGGGCTTGGGGCTCCTCTTCCTCCCTTTCTCCACTGAGGGCTTCAGTTTTCTGCTGGCTTCCAGGCACGGAGAGCAGGTCCGCAAGTCTCCTCTGCTTCCCCCTGACTGAGGCTGAGCTCTGGGCACCCTAGCAAGAAGGATCAGACAGCAGGATAAAACAAGGATGTGGTGGAGGCCCTGGGAGGGAGTCTGAGTCTCTGCATTTTACAGGTCTAGGGAATGAATGAACCACCACCACCCAGATGGCTGTTCCTGAGCTGGGTTCTTGCAGTGCCCCAAGTCATGCTTTGAGTTGCCCCTGACCAGTTCAGCAGGAGCCTGGAGAAGCCTCAATCAGGCATGGGGAGGCCCCAGGTGTGGTACTGCCAGGAGCAGGTAGCAACTCTGGGCGAGCCCTCACAGAAGATGCTGGATGTTGGGCCTTGGCAGATAAGGGTTAACTGGAGAGCCTCCCCAAGATAAGAGGCTCACAGTTCGCCACCACTCCTATTCCCTAGGAAGATAAGGGTTCTTCTCACAGTAGTAGTGTCCTTCCTATGGAAGATTCTCATTTTCATGGTCCAACTCCCCCATCTTGAGAGGACAGTGCCTTGCATCTTCCAAGTGTTTCTAGCTTATCAGATGATTTGGTCAGAGGTGTACAGGATCTTGTCCAAGGTCAAGCAGAAAAATGAAGAGCTGGGAAGCAAACCCAGAAGATATTCCTCTAAAAGCTGTCCCATGCTATCGTGGCAGCACACGAAGAAGGATGGGATTCAGTTCTGCCAGGATGTGTCTGGCACCTGTGATGGGTGTGGCGTTGGTCAAATCTCTTGAGGGAGCCTATGGGCCCGCGAGAAGGGACTGATTTTCGTAACAACAGAGTCAGGGAATGTGCTTGGCACTCCCAGAGAGCGATGGTTAAGGGACCAGTGACAGTCCAGAGGGCAGCCTGTCTGGCCCAGGTTCCAGGGCTGTCAGCAGATCTAGATGCCAAATCCACAGAGGACATACAACTGGGAGGGACAGTTCATAGGTCAGATGGCAAAACTGATCAGAATCTGGATCTCAAAACTGTTTAAAGGATGGGCTGAAGTTGACTGTAACAAGAGGAAATTTGATAGGAAAGGATCTAAGGTCTCTCTTCTCCACGTATGCAATGGAGGCTTAGCAGTGGCACAGGTGAAAAGGATTTGGGGGGGGGGGAGTTTCAGTGCCCATAAGCTCCACCTGAGTTAAGGGTGTGCCTGTTGCCAAGAAAGTTCTTAGGCCGGGCACAGTGGCTCATGCAATCCCAGCACTCTGGGAGGCCCAGGCGGGTGAATCACCTGAGGTCAAGAGTTTGAGACCAGCCTGGCCAACGTGGTGAAACCCCATCTCTACTAAAAATACAAAAATCAGCCAGATGTGGTGGCACGTGCCTGTAATCCCAGTTACTAAGGAGGCTGAGGCAGGAGAATCGCTTGAACCTGGGAGGCAGAGGTTGCAGTGAGCTGAGATCGCACCATTGTACTCCAGCCTGGGAGACAAGAGTGAAACTCCGTCTCAAAAAAAATAAAAATAAAATAAAAAAGAAAAGAAAAAGAAAGTTCTTAGACAACACCTGGGGCTCTGTGTGGCTTTTAAGAGCATACTCTGAGGGGGCCCTGGAAAACTGGAAAACATTCAAAGGGAAGTTATTGCATGGACTTGAGACCAAGCTGTGGGGCTTGGTAAAGGCTCCAAGGATGGGCAGCATGATGGTAGGGGAAATGCAGGGTGACAGCACAGAATTTTCCAGTGTTGGAAGTGTTGTCATGTGGCTAAGGAGGCGATCCTAATCTCTGAGTATCTCTGAAATGAATCTCAGCTCAGTATCATGACAGCTGAGTGCAAATTGCAGCTATGATTACCTGGGAGTAAGCGGCCTTGGGGGTCAGTGAGGTCTTTGTGTTCAAGCTGGAGCAGGACAACTTTTGGGGCATCATGCATAAAGAGGTGACCCAGGTGAAACTGAATTCTGAAACTTGTCAGGAGCCCTGGGAGGCAGACCCTTTGTGTGGCTTTAGGGAATGTGTGGGCCCTTTGAGGACAGGACAAGGTTGGGTAGGAGGCTCATCAACCCCTCTATCCCACTGGGCTATTCTGCCAGCTCTGCCACAGATTACAGGGGCAGCTATATTCATCTTTGTTTTTTGTTTTTCTTGGGACGGGATCTCGCTCTGTCACCCAGGCTGGAGTATAGTGGTGAGTTCTCAGCTCACTGCAACCTCCGCCTCCCAGGCTCCAGCAATCCTCCCACCTCAGCCTCCCAAGTAGCTGGGACTACAGGCACATGCCACTACCTGTGGCTAATTTTTTTTTTTTTTTGGAGAGACGAGGTCTCACTGTATTGCCCAGGCTGGTATGTTCATCTTTGAACCGTGGTGTCAAGGTCTCAGGATTAGATGTGAGACTGTGGAACAGATAAAGTTTGTCTGTGTAAGGGGGAAGGCCAAATGATAAGAGGATCCAGGGTTCATTTTCACTGAGAGGAGGGAAGACCTTTAAGTTGATTTTAACACTGGAGTAAAACTCTTTTGACCCTGAAGTTACAATGGCTGCCCCCAGCTGCCCTGAACTTTGACCTGCTCTCCTCGCAAACCTGGGGCCTCTGGTGCCCCAGAAGCTCTCAGTAAAGCCTCTCATGTTAGCTTCTGCTTGTGGGATGCTCTAAGGGTTAGCTGGAGAGATGACTGAGAGGAACTGGCCCTGTGATGGGAATATGGGAATCTCCCCATCCTTGGACACCCAGTCCTGGTAACCTAACCCTGACCAGAACTGTTTCCCTGTTACAGCGAGAAGCTTCGACCTGCAGAAGTCGGAGGCCATGCTCCGGAAGGTGAGACTCTGAATCCCACTTTTGACTCTGAATCCCACTGTTGCCTCAGTTCCTCCCCATCAGAATCACTCCTTGCATGGACTTCTTTTGCTGCACCTCCCATCCCGATCACAGCTTTTGGCTTTGAGTATCAGCTGACCACTGCTGCCTTATCCCTCTGGGACAAACTGCATTCCCTTCCCTGGCAACACAGGCTTTCATAGCTCTGGGCCAGCCAAGAATGGTAATCTGTTCTGCTAGGACCTCTAACACAGGCAGGGCCTTCTTTTCCATTCCTGCCTAATGCCTTCTGGTGACCACTTACGATCTGGTGGTCCATTCACACTGTCGCTTATTGCTACGTGCCTATTAAACCTCTCCCACCATCCCTGCTTTTTCTTTTCTTTTTTCCTTTTTGGAGACAGAGTCTCGCTCTGTCACCCAGGCTGGAGTACAGCAGTGGCATGATATCGACTCACTGCAGCCTCCGCCTCCTGGGTTCAAGAGATTTCATGCCTCAGCCACCTGAGTAGCTGGGATTACAGGCGTGTGCCACCACGGCTGGCTAATTTTTCTATTTTTAGTAGGGACGGGATTTTGCCATGTTGGCCAGGCTGGTCTCGAACTCCTGGCCTCAAGTGATCCATCCACCGTGGCCTCCCAAAGTGCTAGGATTACAGGTGTGAACCACCATGCCCGGCTGTCCATCCCTCCTTTTAAAAATTTCCCCATTGTGTCTTTGTAGCACATGGAGTTCCGAAAGCAAAAGGACATTGACAACATCATTAGCTGGCAGCCTCCAGAGGTGAGCACAAATTATCCCACCTCATCCCTATGCTAGGCCTTTCAGACCCACAACCTGGGTCCTGGGTCCACTGGATTTGGATCCTTAGAGGAAAGGTCTGACAATGCCCACTGAGCCCTGATGGTCTCCAGAATGGGCATCTGTTGGTACCCAGGGGAGGGATATAGAGAAAGATACTGATGAACCTGGAGTAAGGTCCTGTGGTCCAGGCAAAGTATGGATGCCTGCTGACCAGGCGGCTCCTCTGTGTCTTTGCCCAGGTGATCCAACAGTATCTGTCAGGGGGTATGTGTGGCTATGACATGGATGGCTGCCCAGTCTGGTACGACATAATTGGACCTCTGGATGCCAAGGGTCTGCTGTTCTCAGCCTCCAAACAGGACCTGCTCAGGACCAAGATGCGGGAGTGTGAGCTGCTTCTGCAGGAGTGTGCCCGGCAGACCACGAAGGTGAGTTGACCACAGCACAGGCATTCCAGCAGAAGCTGGGATGTCACGCAGGAATATAAACACAGCTTCAGGGCCAAGGCCCAGAGTTTATTTTTTTTTTAGTTTTTAAAACTATTTTAGTAGAGATGGGGTTTCGTCATGTTGGCCAGGCTGGTCTGGAACTCCTGACTTCAAGTGATCCACCCACCTCAGACTCCCAAAGTGCTGGGATTACAGGTGTGAGCCACTGGACCCGGCTGAGGGCCAGGCTTTGGGATTTCCTAGACCAGTGACATTTCCAAGTTTTAGAATATTCCCAAATGTCTATTTTGCCATGTAAGGACTTTAAAACAATGATCATCTATTGTTGCCATCATTAACACCCAAAACTATAAGAATGGCAATAATCTCAGATTAAAAAGGAGTCTTTTAGGAGGTTGCAGTGAGCCAAGATCATGCCACTGCACTCTAGCCTGGGTGACAGAGTGAGACTCCACCTCCAAAAAAAAAAAAAAAATAGTCCTTTACATTGAATAAATTTAGCTTCATAAAAAACTCACTATGTTTTTGTTATTTTTCTCATTTATCTGGGGACCCAGTGAAATCTTATTGTGGACCAACCCATCCTTGAGCAAGTATTTGAGTATCACTGGTGCAGATGATCTCAGATTCTTGCTTCTCTAATTCTGTATTCAAAAAAGATAAGGATAGCTGGGTGTGGTGGCTCATGCCGGTAATCCCAGCACTTTGGGAGGTTGAGGTGGGCAGATTGAGTCCAGGAGTTCAAGACCAGCCTGGATAACATGGCAAGAGCCTGTCTCTACAAAAAAAGTAAAAAAATTAGCTGTGCATAGTGGCACATACCAGCTACTAGGGAGGCTGAGGTAGGATGATCACTTGAACTTGGGAGGTCAAGGCTGCAGTGAGCCGTGATCACACCACTGCACTCCAGCCTGGGCAACAGGGCTAGAACCCTGCGTCAAAAAAGATAAGGATAGCTGATTCCCTTACTGAGAAAAAGGCTGAAGAACAAGCAGGAGCTGCCACTTCCCTCCTGCCCTCCTCTCAGCAGTTGTAAAGATCCAGTGAAATGATGCCATAAAGTCCGGGAACATTCCCACATTCATCTGCAAATGTTCACAGAGAGCCTACTGTGCGCAGAGATCCTGCGGAGCTGGAGATGCAGGAGGCATTAGACATGGATGCACCCGAGGGTTCAGGGTGCACAGAACATCTGTGCTCGGGCGTTTAAGTGGCTCTACAGGTACCGTGCACAGAGCACACAGTGACTCAGGAAGGGGGAGGCCATCAGGCCAAACTGCAGAACCAAAGCCATCTCAGATGTCATCTAGATCCACCCAGTCATGTACTGGATAAGAACACGGAGACCTAAGCAGGAAGAATGACTCGCCTAGGCCACAATTCTGGCCTGGGGTGATTATCTCAATTTGGAAAACTCTAGGTCCGGCCCTAACTAGCTCTGGTTGCTCTATGGGTGCACAGTGCAATCATTTGCCCTGGACTGGAGTGGGCTTCTGAAGTAGGACAGCCTGACAAGACTTCCTGCTCTCTGTTCCCTGCAGTTGGGGAAGAAGGTGGAGACCATCACCATAATTTATGACTGTGAGGGGCTTGGCCTCAAGCATCTCTGGAAGCCTGCTGTGGAGGCCTATGGAGAGGTGAGGGGCAGGGGTGGGGAGGAAGGGGGCAGAGGTAAGGGGAGGACTAGTGGGCCCCTCTGCTAGGCTGTCCTGTGGGATGGGTGAGGCGATGGGGGCAGATTCTGAGCCTGCTGGAATCAAGAGTGATTGTTTCCACAGTTTCTCTGCATGTTTGAGGAAAATTATCCCGAAACACTGAAGCGTCTTTTTGTTGTTAAAGGTAAGTTGGGAATTTCTTGTGATAAAGCCAGATGGAAAAGAGGGGTCAAAAATATGACTGGGGCAGATGGAGGGCCAAACAGTGAGCCAAAAGAGGAGTCTAAGGACATGTTCAGAAGACTGCTGCCCCTGCTAGTGTGCTGGCTCATGCCTGTAACCCTAGCACTTTGGGAGGCCGGGACGGGAGGCTCTCTTGAGCCCAGGAGTTTGAGACCAGCCTGGGTAACATAGCAAGACCTCATCTCTATAAAACAGTCAAGGAAATGAGCTGGGTATGGTGGTGCATGCCTGTAGTTCCAGTTTCTCAAAGCTGAGGCAAGAGCATTGCTTGAGCCCAGGAGTTTTTAAGCCTGCAGTGAGCTATGATTGTGCCACTGCACTCCAGCCTTGGCGACAGAGCAAGTCTCCGTCTCAGAAAAATAAAAATAGGGCTGGGCACAGTGGCTCACTCCTGTAATCCCAGCACTTTGGGAGTCTGAGGTGGGCAGATCACTTGAGGTCAGGAGTTCAAGACCAGCCTGGCCAACAGAGCAAAACCCCATCTCTACTAAAAATATGAAAATTACCCAGGTGTGGTGGCCCACACCTGTAGTCCCAGCTACTCAGGTGGCTGGAGCACAAAAATCACTTGAACCCTGGAGCTGGAGGATGCAGTGAGCCGAGAGCTCACTGAGGCTGAGACAAGGGCATTGCTTGAGCCCAGGAGTTCAAGGCTGCAGTGAGCTAAGATTGTGACACTGCACTCCAGCCTAGGTGACAGAGCAAGACTGTCTCAAAAAAATAAAATAAAAAGAAGACTGCCCTTCACATATGCAGACAACTTTACAGCTCACAGAGCTTTCAGTATTTATGACCTCCTTTGAGCCACCCAGCCTGATGAGATAGGAAGAAACCATTTGATGATATCCACTCTACAGATGGGAAGGCTGGACCTCAAAGATGCCCATGCTGAGCTGCACACCCTGGGCTGCCTACGTGGGCTCCACAGCCCTAGGGAACATGTGGCCCAGCATGGGCTGCTGGGAGGGTAAGAGGTGCTGCAGAGGATGCTGCCAGGGACAGACTGGGCACTACTCCCGGCCTCACATTATCTGGTCTCTGTTCCAGCCCCCAAACTGTTTCCTGTGGCCTATAACCTCATCAAACCCTTCCTGAGTGAGGACACTCGTAAGAAGATCATGGTCCTGGGAGGTAAGTGGTCCAGACTGTTCTCAACTCCAAAGGATGGTCTGTAGCCTAAATCGGGTCCAGCTTTAGGGGTGTGGCCGTAGCCACCATGGCGAAAGCTCCCCCTGCTAGTATGGGAGCAGTGGGACCCAGGAGCAAGCTGGGGCAGAGCTAGTGCCTTCGTCTGTTTTCCTAAGAACTCTTTCTCTCAGACACTCTAGAAGCAAGCACTGGGCCCATTATTGTACATTCAAAGATGAATGAAACTCCAGTTCTTGCCCTCAAGGAACTTACAGTATAACAGGAGACAGAAGACCTTAGAAAGAGAGGCTGGGTGCAGTGGCTCGTAATCCCAACACTGGGAGGCTGAGGTGAAAGGATCACTTGAGGCCAGGAGCTCAAGACCAGCCTGGGCAACAAAGCGAGACCCTGTCTTTACTAAAAAATAAAAAATAGCTGGGCATAGTGGCATGCACTTGTAGTCTTAGCTATTTGGAGGCTTAGGCAGGAGGGTCCCTTGAGCCCAGGAGTTCAAGGTTGCAGTGAGCTATGATTGTGCCACTGCACTCCAGCCTGGGCAACAGAGCAAGACCCTGTTTTTTAAAAAAAGGCCTAGAGAGAGAAAGCTATGATATAAACTAGAAAAGACAGTAGAATAGTCACAGAGAGGGTGCCACAGAGGTTGCAGGAGCAAGGTTGCTTTCAGTTGTGGAAAACTAGGAGCAGCTTCATTTGACAAGCACATAGTATGTGCCAGGCCCGAGCTAGTGCCAAGACTACAAAGATGAATAAGACAGAGTCCTGGCCGGGCACGGTGACTCATGCCTGTAATCCCAGCACTTTGGGAGGCCGAGGCAGGCGGATCGCTTGAGCTCAGGCGTTCGAGACCAGCCTGGCCAACATGGTGAAACCCCGTCTCTGCTAAAAATAGAAAAATTAGCCAGGCGTCGTGGTGGGCACCTGTAATCCCAGCTACTTGGGAGGCTGAGGCAGGAGAATCGCTTGAACCCAGGAGGTGGAGGGTTGCAGTGAGCTGAGATTGCGTCACTGCACTCCAGCCTAGGCAACAGAGACTCCCTCTCAAAAAAAAAAAAAAAAAAAAAGGGTCCCTTGAAGGTCTTTTGGCCTCTCTGGGAAGGCAGACACAAACAAATTTGTCAGCATGCTATGGTAAATGTATGGAAGGGGAAACCACAAAGTGCATGGGAGCACTCAGCAGGAGCACTCACTCCCCCTGAGCTAGGCAGGGGGTGATGCCTACCTAAGCTGCATGCTATGGAATAGTAAGAGTCTGCCAGATGGAGCAAGGCAGGAAGCTGCTTGGCAGAAAGAAGAGCACTGAACGAAGACCTTACATAGTATGGCAGAGGCAGCTGTTCTAGAATGTAAGGCAGGGTGTGGCAAGGTCTGAGGCTGGAGAGGGAACCAGGAGTCTGGCCCCAGAGAATCCAGGGCACTAGGTTGAGAAGTGGGACATGACTTTACAGGCCACTGGGAATCAGAGGAGTTTTCAGCAGGGGAGTACTACAGATTTTAAACTGAGACACTGTACTAGCAAGATTGCAAAGGGTGCCAGTTTGCACACTGTTGCCAGTCTATGCAAGAGGTATTGCAAGCCTGAATCGGGGCAGTGGCAATAGGGATATAGAGGAGAGGATGGATTTAAGAATTATTTAGGGCCGGGGCCGGGCACAGTGGCTCATGCCTGTAATCCCAGCACTTTGGGAGGCTGAGGCGGGCAGATCACGAGGTCAGGAGATCGAGACCATCCTGGCTAACGTGGTGAAACCACGTCTCTACTAAAAATACAAAAAAAAATAGCCAGGCGTGGTGGCGGGCGCTTGTAGTCCCAGCTACTTGGGAGGCTGAGGCAGGAGAATGGCATGAACCTGGGAGGTGGAGCTTGCAGTGAGCGGAGATCATGCCACTGCACTCCAGCCTGGGCGACAGAGTGAGACTGAATTAAAAAAATAAAATAAAATAATAATTATTTAGGGCCGGGCACAATGGCTTAGGCCCATAATCCCAAACACTTTGTAAGTGTTTGGTGCCTCTGCACTCCAACCTGGGCAACAGAGGGAAACCCTGTCTCAAAAAAAAAACAACTACTTATTCAGGAAGTAAAACAGCAGAACTCAATTGACTACATGTAAGAAGTAAGGGAGAAAGAAATCTAGAATGAGCTCCTAGTGTCTGGCAGAGGTGACCGAGAGATGGTGATGATTAGTTCAACTGGGGAAAACAAAAAAGCTTGAAGTTGAGCCCGAGGAGTCTTGAGATATAAAAATGCTGGGAATACCTGAGTTTGAAGCTTAGGAGAAAACTCTGGTCTGGAGATTTGGGAGTTATCAAATAACAGCAGCAGCTAAAACCTTGTCAGTACGTAAGAGTGCCTACAGAGGAACAGAGGTGGAACCCTGAGCAATATCCAAGCTCAAGAGCAGGCAGAGAAAGAGGAACCCACCAGGAAGACTGAGAAGAAGTGATTAATGAGGTTGGCAGAGAAGCAAGTCAACAGGGAATGGATATGCAGAGAAGCAGGGTTAACATCAGGACACAAGGCAAAGTGTGACCCAAAACCCAGCAAAGAGGACACACGGGCATCAAGCCAGCCAGGGACAGGCAGGAGTTCAGTTTTGCTGAAGTGGAGTGGAGGGAGAAAAGGCTAGAGAGGTAGATTGGGCATCTAGGTGTGGTGGCTCACACCTGTAATCCCAGCTACTCGGGAGGCTGAGGCAGGAGGACCATTTTGAGCACAAGGGTTTGAGACCAGCCTGGGAAACATAGTGAGACTCCATTTCAAAAACAAAACAAAAAGGTATATTGGGACTGGCTCATGAAAGGGTGAATGCCACCTATGGCATTGAACTTGGAGGGTAGGTAAGAGAGATACGGAAGGCTTCACAATGTTCATCTTTTGGTGACACATCAGAAGTGGAGATTTTCCAAATGTGTGCTAGTGAGGCCCGGGGAGTGAAGTGAACTCATCAGGGAAGTGTAGGACTTCTGAGTTCCAGACTTAGCTCTGGCAGCAACAAGCTCAAGTTCTGTTTTTTTTTTTTTCTTTTTTTTTTTTTTTATTTAGGTCCCCACAAAAGCATTCTTCTTTCTTTTTTGAGGGAGTCTTGCTCTGTTGCTCAGGCTGGAGTGCAGAGGTGTGATCACAGGTCACTGCAGCCTCAACTTCCTGGGCTCAAATGATCGTCCCATCTCAGTCTCCTGAGCAGCTGGGACTATAGCCAGCACACCCACCTAAATTTTTATTTTTGGTAGAGATGGGATCTCACTATGTTGCCCAGGTTGATCTTGAACTCCTGGGATAAAGCAATCCTCCTGCCTCGGCCTCCCAAAGCACTGGAATTACAGGCATGAGCCACTACGCCCAGCCAGCTCTCTGCTTTTTGTTGCCTCAGTTATTCTCTCTGTAAGATGGGAAGAATCCTCCTGGCCTTATCCCAACTCTCCAGCTGGACTCGGGGAAGAACTATAAAAGCTGAGCAAGAGGTTTTTATCATTTTTGTTTTTTCTGCTGCTGCCACCCACCATGGGCATGAGACGGTTTGGTTTCCTGGCAGCAGAGCTGTGTAGGAGGTTCAGTCTGTTCCCTACCCACACCTAAAACTCTTTCAACCAAACCTGCCTCAGGCTGGGAAGGTACAGGATCTTCAACAGAGGGGGAAATTCACTCGGGCTGGTCACTGGAGCTTAGCAGTGCAGATTAAATCACCTCAAGACCACAGACACTGTGTTCTCAGGAGTTGCATGGTCTTTGTTCCCTAAAAATCTGAGGGCTGGCAGACTCTGGACAGTTTCTGTGGGTTTCCAGCCAGCATGACACTGGCTTGTACCCCAGGGCCTGGAGCTGCTGCCACTATATGCTCTATACGGTAGACATGGGCAGGATTTAGTATCAAAATATTGTACCTGGCTTGTATTTATGAATTTGGATTGGTGGAGAAGTGCTTCTCAGCACTGGCTGTGCTAGAGTCAAACTCTCCTAGACAGGAAAGAGCTTGGGTATTTAAAAAAAAAAAAAAAAAAAAAAAAAGCCAAATTACTGGTGGCTCAACAGCTGAAAACAATAGGAGCAGAAGCGAAATGGTGGCTGGGGTAAAGCCAAGGAATCCATTTAAGGGGTGACTCTACAGAAATGCACTTATTTATTAAGTCACGACTCAGCTGTAGGGGAAGGTGGGGGAAAGACACACAGATCTGCCCTCACAATGTTCAGTCTAATCAGGACAGGGTATGTGCATTCAGGCCTTCCTGCCCGCCACACGGGCTGTTCCCTCTGCATGGAATGTCCTTCTCCCCTTTCTTTGATCCCCCTCTGCTGTACTTCCATATATCACCTCCCTGGGGTAATAACTTACTCTTACATGTATAAGGCACTTTATGGTTTAAAAAGCCCTCTCGGCCAGGCGCAGTGGCTCATGCCTGTAATTCCAGTACTTTGGGAGGCCCTTGTGGGTGGATCATCTGAGGTCAGTGGTTTGAGACCAGCCTGGCCAACATGGTGAAACCCCGTTTCTACTAAAGATAGAAAAAATGAGCCGGGTGTGGTGGCGGGTGCCTGTAGTCCTAGCTACTCAGAAGGCTGAGGCAGAAGAATCACTTGAACCCGGGAGGCGGAGGTTGCAGAGGTTGCAGTGAGCCAGGATTGCGCTACTGCATTCCAGCCTAAGGAAACAGGTGAGACTCTGTCTCAAAAAAAAAAAAAAAAAAAAAAAAAGCCTTCTCAAGTACTTAGTTCATTTCACTTCCACCATAACCAGGCAGGGCAAGAATAGGGTCACTTAGCTGTTCAGACACAATGAGAACAGGAACCAGGATCTCGATTTCTGGTCTGGGGCAGAGCCATCCTCTGGCTCCTACTGAACCCCCTGCAGTACTATGCATGCACTGTGTGCTCCTAATGCGGAATTTGAGGCGGGGTGTTGGGGGTGCGATAAATGGGTTTTTTCTGCCTCTTCAGTGTACATCACTAGGGTTATGGTGAAATCTTACCTAGTGTTGAGATACATCTCTATCCTTCCTTCCCTCTCCTGCCAGCAAATTGGAAGGAGGTTTTACTGAAACATATCAGCCCTGACCAGGTGCCTGTGGAGTATGGGGGCACCATGACTGACCCTGATGGAAACCCCAAGTGCAAATCCAAGGTATGAGCCACCAGAGGCTGGAGGTGAACAGGGATGCCTGGCTCAAATGCATATTCCAGTTCACTCCATGCCATGCTTCTAGATCAACTATGGGGGTGACATCCCCAAGAAGTATTATGTGAGAGACCAGGTGAAACAGCAGTATGAACACAGCGTGCAGATTTCCCGTGGCTCCTCCCACCAAGTGGAGTATGAGATCCTCTTCCCTGGCTGTGTCCTCAGGTAGGGGCCTGGGCCCTTCCAGGAGACCCGAGCTTTCATCTATAGGTCCTGATAGGTGGGCTGGGATAGGACGAGCTCTGGTGCCAGGACCCCGGAGAGGGCACACACAGACAGAATTATGTTATAAACTGGTGATGTCCCCTGCAGATGGCAGTTTATGTCAGATGGAGCGGATGTTGGTTTTGGGATCTTCCTGAAGACCAAGATGGGGGAGAGGCAGCGGGCAGGAGAGATGACAGAGGTGCTGCCCAACCAGAGGTACAACTCCCACCTGGTCCCTGAAGATGGGACCCTCACCTGCAGTGATCCTGGCATCTGTAAGTATCTCTTACTTGGCAATGCCTTGACTGCCCCATGTCCAGCTTTCTGCCTGTGAGGTTCTTCTTCCTCCATGGATTTTTGGCTCTCAGAGTGTTAGAACTAGAAGTGGAATGCCATCAGTTCAACCCTCTCCTTGCTAGATGAAGAAATCTAGGCTTGGAGACTTGTTTATGGTGACCCAGCTGGTAAACAGCAGGGTGGGACTTTGATCTCATACTCTCAGTTATGGGTGAGTCACAGTCCTAGGCGATCACAGGGGTTCAACACGTCTGCTTTCTGGTCCAGGTCTAACTGGGTCTGTGACTGGCCAGATATTTCTTGGGGATGCTCCTTCCCAGAGGTCACAGAGGCAGAACTGGCTGGGTGGGCATGGGATCACAAGGTAAGCAGACTGCTCAAAAGTCCAGCCTTCACCCCTGAGTTTCACTCCTCTTCCGGCTGACCAAAGAACAGACACAGACAATGAGCAGACAATTTACACAAGAATATAGGAATGAGAAACAGACATCAGAAAAGGTGCTTAATCTCTCTTAACTCTGTAATACCGTTAAAATTCCCCTTGACTCAGCAATTCTACTTGCGAAAATTTATCCTACAGAAATACACAAATACACAAAGATATAGGAACAAGGATATTCCCAGCAGCCTGGGAAACTGGCAGTAAACAATATGACCATAATAAGGTCTGTTAAGTAAATTACAATCCATCCGTACAATGTTAAAGAGAATAAACTGACATGTAAAGTATCTGAGACATAGTAAACAACTAAGCATGAAACACAGCATTTATGGTATGTACTCACTTTGGTTAAGGAAGTGTGTACACACAAAATAATTCTGGGGAAATTTATTCTAACTCTAACAGTGGTTATCTCTAGGGTGATAGGATGTTTATGGAGGGCTTTCATTTTTACAGTATTTCTGCAAATATATTTTATGATGACTATGTATTAACATTACATTTATAAGCAGAAAAACCATACCTACACCCCCCTCAACACCCACAATCAAATCTCCAGTTTCTTTTTGTCAGAGCCAATGGAAATCAATGAGAGCAAAGGCTTTATCATCAGAGCTGAGCTGGACTTGACTAAAGGCTAGCTCCATGGCCTTAGGCAAGTAACAAAACCTAAGCTTCGGTTTCCTGACTGCTACACTGGGGGTATCTCACAGGGATACCTGATGATTCAATGTGATAAGTTCTGTGAGGCACTTAGCATAATGCCTGGCATAAAGCAAGCACTCAATGCACTGTAGTCACCACTATTATTGTTAGGACGAGGCCTGTGGGAGAAGGGCCATCCTGGAGACAATGCCAGGAGATGGGAGAAGCCCTGTGCCCCATTTCTATGGCAGTACCAGCACTACCAGGAGATCTGAACTAGCCTCACAGATGTCTCAGCTGCTCTGCTTGTCCACACTGTCACCCAACCTGAGATTTTGCCTCCTTCCTCACATCCCAGGCATCCTTCATCTCCACCGCCCCCTCCTCACAGATGCTCTGTGGTACCATATAGCTCCCGGGGGAGGGGAAATATTCTTATCAGTGAGCAGCCAGGTCCTGGGGAAGAAGGCATATACTGTGTGCTTCAGCAAGAACAAGGTTTAGCACCAGCCCAGACAATGTCACCCACAGAGGAGAAAGCACTTAATACATACAAGCTTGAATTTTTTTGTCTGTTTCTTTGTTTTCAGTAGAGATTAGGTATCACTGTGTTGCCCAGGCTGGTCTCAAACTCCTGGGCTCCCAAAGTGCTGAGATTACCAGCATGAGCCACCATGCCCAGCCTTGAATTCTTTTTTTAATGGATGGGAAACTGGGACATAGAGAAGGGATGTTATCTCTCCCATAAAGTAGCTTGCGTAGACATCAAGACAGAAGACACAGAGAATCCTAGAGTCCTGATCCAGAACCTCTTGGCCATTGACTGTCCTGGATGTGACAGAGAGTGTGGAATCCCAGACCAGGGAAGTAATTGACACAAGGTCACAGAGCCAGTAGGAGAGCCCCAAACCATTTTCCAGCATCTGCCCATTACCCCTGTATCTTCTCTTTAGTGTCTGAAGGACACTGCCCAAGAAGGGAACATGAAACTTTTAACATAATCAGGTTGGGCTTGCAAACCCCCAAATTTATTTTAGCTCCTTCTGGATTTATTCCCAACCAGAACTTTTACCTGCCTGCAGGGCCTTGTTGGATCTGCTCCTTGCCCATTCCCAAGGGGAGCAGAGGCAGGCCACAGGATCCGTTCCCCCTTCCCAGGTATAAAGACAATGAAGTGGGAATCAGCTGTTACCCGGTGCCACAGCTAAGGTTAGATGTGAGCCCAGAGAGAACCCAGTATTAGCTTGCAAGTTCATCTGCAGGAGGGCAATGCCCTTGGAGAACCAGGAGACCCGTGGAAAGCAGAACAGTCATCCAGTGGAGAAATTAAAACTGTGCCAGCCTCCAATGGCAAGAGCACATTAACCTTCCCCAGGCTTCTCTGGTCCTTATCCCAGTGCACTAAATTACCGAGGAGGAGAACCAAATTTTGAATTGATTTCACTTTTGTTTTCTCACCTAATATTTACCAAGGGCCTACTGAGTATAGAATACTCAACTAGGAATAAAAAGATTCCCAAAGAAAGATCTGGACTTCATCCACTAGAAGTGCACAATGTGGTCAGAAGACTGGAAACACTGTAGAAAGGGTCAGTAGTGCTGTGGTGAAAACAGCCCAGCCAGGCACCAGGAGGCCTGGTTTCTGAGTCCAGCTTTGCCAATAACTCTCCCAGTGTTTTCAGCAAGTGTCTCTATTAGGTTTGGTTTTCCTTCTCCTTAAAATGACAGAAGTGATGGCCGGGCGTGGTGGCTCATGCCTGTAATGCCAGCATTTTAGGAGGTCAAGGCAGGTGGATCGAGGCCAGGAGTTCGAGACCAGTCTGGCCAACATGGCAAAACCCCGTCTCTACTAAAAAATACAAAAATAAGCTGAGTGTGGTGGCACATGCTGGTGATCCCAGTTATTTGGCGTAAGAATTGCTTGAACCCGGGAGGCGGAGGCTGCAGTGAGCCAAGACTGCACCACTGCACTCCAATCTGGGTGACAGAGAGAGACTCTGTTTCAAAACAACAACAACAACAACAAAAAGAGAGGAGTAGACCAGAGCAGATTTTAATCTGGGGTCCTCCAGAGCAGTGGTTCTAAATCCTAAAGACCAAACACTTCCTCTTTATAGCAAATAGTGTCTAAAATGTCCCCTTTACTATTCTGAAGTGAAATTCAAAATACAGAAATTCTGAATATTATATCCTGATAATATGACCCACCCTACCTAAACACATAATTTAAAAATCAATATAACCTCCTATGGTAATAGAAAAGAGATATAAAAGGGAACTAATTTAGAATATATATTTTTTCAATACATAAATGAGAGGGTAAGGTTGTACCTTTCTCACTGGGAACCATGGCCCCAGAGGGTCTACGATGGGCTCCAGGAAATCTAAACTTTTTTTATTTTTTTTCAAGACAGAGTTTTACTCTGGTTGCCCAGGCTGGAGTGTAATGGCTCGATCTTGGCTCACCACAACCTCTGCCTCCCGGGCTCAAGCAATTCTCCTGCCTCAGCCTCCCAAGTAACTGGGATTACAGGCATGGGCCACCATGCCTGGCTAATTTTGTATTTTTAGTAGAGACGGGGTTTCTCCATGTTGATTAGGCTGGTCTTGAACTCCCGACCTCAGGTGATCCACCCGCCTCAGCCTCCCAAAGTGTTGGGCTTGCAGGCGTGAGCCCGGCCAAATTGTGTGCTTTCATCAGATTCTCAAGGGGATCAGTTACCCAACTAAAGTTAAGGAGCCTTATCCTGGAGGGTGTCTGGGGGCTCTGTAAGTCTATGATTAGTGTTAAAATGAACCATGCAGACTCTGGAGCTGCAGTGACTCCACTTCCCTCGGGCCTGTGGCTCTCTGATCAACCCGTTTCTTGTTTCTGAGGCCAAGTATCTTGCTAGGCAGGGCCATTATCCACCTAGTACTTGGTCCAACCAATGCAAAGGACCTCTCCTCCAGCATGGTTGATTCTGGTTGCTAAGGCTCTATCATCGAGGGCAGAGATGAAGCTTCACTCTTGCCAGAGGGACTATTGGCCCTGAAAGACCTCTAGTACAGGGGAAAAATAGATGACTAACACCTTACACCATGAGGAAAGAGTGGTTGGTGTGTCTACCCTTTGTCTAAACTATGCATTTTGTCCAGGGTCAGGAAAAGGTTAAGTCTTAGGATTAAATACAGAGTATTTTTTTTCTTGCTGGGATCAGTGAGAGAAGACCAGGGTAGGGATGGGGCAGAGCTACTGTTTTTGTTTTCACATTCAGTTCTCCTGAAGGGGTGTTTGACTGAAATGGAACAACTTCTCAAAGGAACAGGGTTAGATTAAAAGCAGCCTGTTCCTCTGCCAAAGTGTGGAAGCTTTCTCTGCCAAGTGCATGCCCATTTTCTCTTTCCAGAGGAAACCACTGCTAATGTCTATTATCCTATCAAATATCTTCCATCTAGAAGCATTACGTTTCCATAATAAACAGGGCATACAGTGCTCGCTTCGTCAGCACATACACCAAAATTGAAACAATACAGAGATTAGTATGGCCACTGCGTGAGGATGACAATCAGATTATCTTAAATACACAGAAAACAGGACATATAAACACACATATATTCACAGGAATTGTCTGTCATTCACTGTATGTATGAAGGAATTCTGAAACTGTCAAACTCATCACAGGATTTGAGGAAACTTTCCCATTAGGACAAGCACCAAAGTGGTATCATCAGAGAATCTGGGAGTCTAAACAGACCAAGCAGTAAAGCCAAAAATATTTTTACGTATGTATTTACAAAAATGTTACAAACTGCTTACATACTGTTCTGCAACTTGCTTTTTTGACCTCAGGACACATTGTGGACAGTTTCCTGTCACTTCTATGGAGCTAACCTCTTTTTAAAAAAAAATCAGTATTCTGTCATATGGATTACAATATAAAATTGTTGAAGCAATTCTCCTTTGATGAACTTTTGAGTTTTCCCAGTCTCTTATTAATACAAATAAGGATGCAACGAGCATCTTTGTCCATTTATCTTTTTGCAGGATAAATTCCTGGTTCAGAAAGTTTGCACATTTTACCTTTTGTCAAAAATTGAACAGGGCCAGGTTTTCCAGGGTCCAAGTCAGGCAGAACACATTGCTGCCACAAAGGCAGCAATGTGGACCAGACGGAAACTCCAGTTCTGTCATTTCCTCACTGTGTGGCACAAGAGTCACACCATCTCCTTTTTATCAGATATAAAACAGGACTACTGCTGAACTCATAGAGTTGGGGGGAAGAGTGAGATAACATATAGATTACCAACCCAGTGCTGCGACACACAGCTATTACTGTTATTATTACAACTGCTACTGCTGCTGCTAATTCTCCTCCCACCTTTCAAAGTCCAGTTCAAGCTCTAACTCCTCTAAAAAGCATTTCACATGATTTCAGTCTACCAGGCCCTCTTCTTCCAAGCTGGTACAGACGAGATGGTCTCTGTCACTCATCTGGCACTTGGCATGTTCTGCCTATTTTTCTCTCTCCATGACTGTCATGTCAACGCAGCTAAATTAAGATTCAGAAGGTCAAGGATCATTGCCTAGGCTATCTTCATCCCCATGACCTGCCACACTGCCTTGCTCAGTCAATAAACATCAACAAAAATCGCTGTCCCCAAGCCCTTTGTCAGAACTGCCTGAATGTCTGTCTGGTTTCTGCCTCCCCTCAGATGTCCTGCGATTTGACAACACCTACAGCTTCATTCATGCCAAGAAGGTCAATTTCACCGTGGAGGTCCTGCTTCCAGACAAAGCCTCAGAAGAGAAGATGAAACAGCTGGGGGCAGGCACCCCAAAATAACACCTTCTTCTGCAGCAGGCCTGGCCCCCTCAGTGTCTCCCTGTCAATTTCTACCCCTTGTAGCAGTCATTTTCGCACAACCCTAAAGCCTAAAGAAACTGGGCTGGAGGACAGACCTCAGGAGCTTTCATTTCAGTTAGGCAGAGGAAGAGTGACTGGAGTGGGTCTCCTTGTCTCTCAAATACCTAAGGAGTCCCCAGGGGCTGGCCATTGTGATAGGATCTGTCTGTCCTGTAAAGTGTGCCAGCTTCACCTGCCCAGGGACAGCGAAGCTAAGGGGCGGGGGGTAACACAGGGTGGCAGCAGGGAAAAAAATTAGAAAAGGGGGAAAGATGGGGACGTAACACTTCAGGGAAGTCAGCTGCCGGGGAGAAACTTGCTCCTAAATGAACACCTAAGTTGAGATCGCAATGAGAAGTAGCAGGGTAGCTGGTTGCTAGAGTTACGGTGGGGATCAGAAGCTCTTCCAAACTTTTTAGCACTGAGGCTTGGGTGACTTTTGGCTTTTCCCAGGTCTCAGGAGGTGGCCTGAGTCAGCACAGATCTTCCCACTTACGGCTAGACAGGCTGGCCTCTCCCTCACTTTGAGACTTTAGCAACTCCTGGGCCACACAGCCTGCCTCTTTGCTTACTAATGATTGTCAGTGACTCAGAGCTTCCTGGGACTTCGGGTACCCACCCGCTGTTCTCCATGCAAACAAAGCACAAGGGAACTGACCCCCAGGGATCACAGCTGTAGGGAGGGCCAGGGAGGTTAGGGGTGGGAGTGAATGCTAAAAGCAGATCTTCCAGTGCCCTTTTCAGTGCTACCGGCCTCTCACCAAGCAGTCCCCCATGTGAGCAACCCCGAGACAAAAATGCTAAGTGGGATCAAAAGAGCAGCACTCGGAGAGGGTGCCCACCAACCCGCTTCCTGACTGACCTGAGCAAGGTCTTTAGCAGTCCCACCTCTGTGGAGGCATACCACGCGTGCAGGGAGTTCAGATAACGGTCGGCGTAGCCAGGCCTGGAGGCCTCCCAGGCAGGAGGCCGCCAAAAGGCGGGGCCAGCGTCTCGCAGACCAGGGGCTGGGGGCGGCCACAGACGGCCTCGAAACCACAGCCCTTACCCCAATCCCACGAGCCCCGCCAACGAACCACACGTGCCGCGCTGCACACAACATGGGAAGACGGCCCCAGATCTGGCGGGAACGCCTTTCCCTCAGAGCCAGGCCCCGGCCCCGCCTGGGAAGCTCATTTTGCGAAGCTGAGGGAGCTCCCGGCAAAGGCCCGGCTAGCGCGCACCGGAAGGAGCCGAGGCTGCACGGGCCTCTGCCAGACCGCTCAGGACATCCCGGCCTGGGTTTACAACGCTGTTAGGAAAATTAACCAGTGAATAAAACAACGTTCAGTGTGCAGGGAGTGAAATTCAATGCCCACCGCTTGGTTCCTCGCTGCCTCTCACTCAAGAAGCCCAAACTTAGGCGGCCTCAGGGACCCAGCAGCCGCTTCACGCCGGTAGGACGCATGCGCAGAAATTCTCTTCGGCTCTCTAGCGTGAGCTTTCTCAAGGGGCCACGTCCAGCTTGCCTTTTGATTGGTCCAGTTGGTGGGTTGTCTTCCGCCATCTTTGATCAGGGCACTAAGGATGCTCCTGACCGTCTTCACAATGAGGGCGGAGGCCCCGCCCCGCCAGCTGCTCAGTACGTGCCGCGTAGCCCGTGCGAGCCAAGTGTGAGTCGGGGCGAGCGCCTGCGGAGCTAGCGGTGGGCCGAGAGTGAGAGGGCGGCGGAGGAGCAGCGATCACGTGGTTTTAGGGACTGTCTAATAATTCCACTCCAGCATTGCCGGTGTTTCAAGGGGCTGGGGACCGCGGAGTTCCCCACCAACTTTTCTCCGACGAACTATCCTCCCCAACCGACAAGCCCAGTTCCGCTTGAGGTAACTGCTGACGGGACTGTCCTATACAGCCCTACAAAACAGAGGCGCCTAGGGCTGAAAGCGGGGGGCCTCAATAGGGAGCCAGTGTTACTCATTTTCCCCACCTTTGATGAAAATAAGAACTAATTCTTAATGAGGCCTACCGGGTATCCCGCAATACCCGGTAACCCTGTGCTTACTTTGGGTTGTTGCAAAGATTAAAGGAAGTAAGCCGTGCAAAGCGCTTAAGAGCTTGGTATAAGTAAGTGCTCGTCAGTGTTGGCTACTCTTATTTTTTGCAGACGTGGGAACTGGGGCTCGGGGAGGCTAACAACCAGTAGGCGGCACAGCTAGGATTTGAACCCAGGATTGTCTCCAACGCCGCTCAATTATACCCGCCAAGGAGTCACAGAGACTTAGTGAAGTGTACACATTGCTCACCTGGGTAAACTGAGGTCCACCAGGGGAAGGCTTCCTCACTCTGTCTCCCTTGCCCGATTCATTCATTCGTTCATTCGTTCAACACCCTGTCCCCAAGAGGCTCAGTCTGGGGACATACTGATCCAGTTAGATGCGAGTGCTTCCTAGTTATACATGGCGCCTGCTGAGAAGGCACTTCAGAGTCCAGGCACCCACCTTCCAGGCGCTTACTGTTCACTCCTCTAGCCTCATTTAGAGCTCGCATTAAGAGCACGGGATCTGGATCCATACTGTTTGGATTCAAATCCCAACTTCACCACTTGGCAGCTGTGTGTTCTGGGAAAATGACCCACCTTCTCTGTGCCTCCATTTTCTCACCTGTAAAACGGAGTCCCAGGCTAGTGGGAGGGTTTAAGGTGTAAGCCATGGAGATCCCTTTAGCGAACATCCAGACTGGCAATAAACTCAATAAATGGTGACTTATAATAAATCCTCGGAAGCATTCTAGGGAGTGGACACTATTGTGTTCCCCACTTTATCTATTACTTTTTTTTTTTTTTTTTAAGTGGAGACGAGGTCTCGCTATGTTGTCCAGGCTGTTCTCGAACCCTTGGACTCAAGCGATCTTCCTGCCTCCGACCTCCCAAAGTGCTGGGATCACAGACGTGAGCCAACGGGCCCAGTCTGTGTCCCTCCCCTCGTTTTTACAAATGAATAAAGAGCGGCTGGAGAAGCAGACTCTTGCCCGAGGTCACCAGCTTTGCAGTGTAGCATCCCCCGATTTGATCTCCTGTCTCTTTGGCTCCAAAACCTACACTCAGTCCTGGGGGCGGTTAGCGCCAACCGCTCAGAGAAAGCGTGACGAAAACCAATCTGTAAAACCCTAGCCTGGGAGAGGGGCTTCGGTGCGCGGGGGAATTTGCAGACGCTCCCTGCTGGCGGAGATTTCCTGACCTGTCCTTCGGCGCGGGACTTTCGGCGGGTCCCGGCCAGGCCGACCCGAGTGCCAGCGGCGGAGACTGCAGTGGAGCCAGTACAGGCTGCAGTGGCCTAGGCTGTGGCGGGAGAGTCATGTCAGAGCTGCAGCCGCGGGGCGCAGAGCGCGATCTCTACCGGGACACGTGGGTGCGATACCTGGGTGAGCGCGGGGCGACTGGCGCGGCGACCCCACCACCACTGGAAGCAGGGGTCGCCGGACGCCGGCCCGGGGACTAGAGGAGGCGGGAGGTTCTCAGTTCTCATTCTGCTTTTGGGCCGGAGACTGGCCTCAGACAGGGCTAGGGACTTGCCCAAGGTCACACTACCCTGGTGGGCCGCCCAGGGCGGAAGCTCGCATGGGGTGAGCGGGCTGCCAGCTCTGGCATGCGCTCTGGCTGGCTGTGGAGTTGAGATCTCCACGCCCATTTCGGTCCTGACACGCACTGACTCTGTCTGAACCTCAGTTTCCTCCTCGGCAAAAAACAAAAAACAAAACCAAAAACAAACCAGATGCACACGAGGGCCTCTGTCATTGGGGGGTGGTTGCGAGGGTGGAATGGGATAAAGCTCAGAAAGGCCTGGCACTTGGCGAGCGTCCAGTCAGTGGCGGTGCCCTCGATCACTCTGCCCCTCTGGGTGCCTGTCACCTCATTAGTGCAGTTACTCTTGGGACCAAGACCAGGAAATCTAACCAATAAGCAATGGTAATGGTGACTCTGTGCTCAGCCTGCCCTCAGTGGCCCGAGTCCGAGGTGGGCATCATGGCACCAGTTTACATCTTGGAAAGGCAGGCTCAGAGAGGTAAAGTCATTTGCCTAAGGTCACCCAGGGACTGCTTAGCTGGCTAGGATGAAAACCAGCCTGCTCCGGCGCCCCCTTGTGGAACAGTTCGTGAACCTAGGAATTAAATGTTCCCTCCCCCAGGCTATGCCAATGAGGTGGGCGAGGCTTTCCGCTCTCTTGTGCCAGCGGCGGTGGTGTGGCTGAGCTATGGCGTGGCCAGCTCCTACGTGCTGGCGGATGCCATTGACAAAGGCAAGAAGGCTGGAGAGGTGAGTGTTAGCCTATTTTCCATCTCCCCACCCCAGCTCTCTTCCTGTGTGGTTCAGTCCGCAGCCTTGCATGTGATAAAGTCCCTGTGGGACACTCCGGTCCCTACAACCTTGCCTAGTGCAGTCCACAGACAGTCCTGTTTGTAGGACAGTGTACCCCCGCCCCTACACTCACTCCCAGACCTGGATGTGGCAGACTGTACCCCACTCCTGGGTGTGGACAAGTCCACTGGCCACTTGTCCCCCCAGGTCTAGCCTCATGCCCCTTGTTGCAGGATTTCCTGCCTCTGCCCTAGCTGGATTAAGTGTCTCTACGCCCACCAGGTGCCGAGCTCCGAAGCAGGCCGCAGCGCCAGGGTGACCGTGGCTGTGGTGGACACCTTTGTATGGCAGGCTCTGGCCTCTGTGGCCATTCCGGGCTTCACCATCAACCGTGTGTGTGCCGCCTCTCTCTATGTCCTGGGCACTGCCACCCGCTGGCCCCTGGCTGTCCGCAAGTGGACCACCACTGCGCTTGGGCTGTTGACCATCCCCATCATTATCCACCCCATTGACAGGTGGGTGCCTTCCTGGCCTCAGGGATCATCCACTCTCCAGGTAGAGCTACACTCTGCGAAGTGTGGGTCATGCCCACTTTGCTGGAACAATAGCAGGGACAAGGCTGGCACTTGGCTCCTGGGGTAGAAAGGACAGCCTGTACCCTTGTCATATGGTCTGGCAGGCACTTTAGCAATAAAAGAAGAGGGGTGCCTTGAGGGTATGGGACACAGGACAAGTAAATTCCCAGAAAGAAAGCCTAGTGTTACAGAACAACCAGAGGGAGGCAGGAGCAGGTGCAACCTGGAGGGGATGCATTTTGGGAGGTATTGGTGACGGAAGCCTAACTCAAACTGAAAGTTTGAATAAAATGGAGTAAAAGTCCAGGTTTGTGTTGCATTTAGGCATGGCTGGATCTAGGTACCCAAATGATATCATTAAGGGTCTGCGTCTCCCCATCCTGCTGCCTTTCTCACCACCCCAGCCTGCTTCTTGCTGGCTTCACCTGCTTTCTCCTTGTGGGAGCAGAAATGGCCCTAGCAGCTCCCAACTTCTATCCCACCAGCTTAACCTCCCCCAGCAGAAGCTTTTAAATAGTAACAACAAAAATCCCAAGTAAGGGTGTCGGTGGTCCATTCTGGACTGCATGCCCACCCTATGAGCCAGTTTCCCTTTGTTGATTGGCCAGACTTGGGTCACATGCTTGGTCTTAGAACCAGAGATGGGCTTAACCCAACCAGACCAACGTAAGAATGAGAGGAGGAGTCTTTCTCCAGAAGAAGATAGCTGACCCTGAGGCCCTAAGCATGTCTTTTACCCAGTGCTTCAATTTCCTCCTGAATAAAGAAGAGGATGGCTTCTTTTCTGAGAATTTGAGTCTAGCTTCCCCAAGTAACCCAAGGTGGGAGGATCAGGATAAGGGTGGGTCTCTGCCTGTATGGCATTTGTATCCTGAATCTAAGCATCCCTTTCCCTAACCCTGGCCTTCTGCCTTCTGTTCCCTCATGAACACCCTTGGGCACCTGCTCACCACCCTCTCACTCCCTACAGGTCAGTGGATTTCCTCCTGGACTCCAGCCTGCGCAAGCTCTACCCATCAGTCGGGAAGCCCAGCTCCTCCTGATCACACGCTGGTACCTGGCCTGTGCATCAGCCTCCTCCTGCTTCATGTCACCCTCCCACTCCTGCCAGGGGATGTGGACGCCTGGTTCCCTGGGGTCCAAAGACCCTGGCACCTGAGTGGGTTTGAGCCGGACAGAAGCTTAGAGACAAAGACTTCAAGAAGCAGTGGCTGCAGAGTCACAGACGGGCAGGACCTGAACCCTGTCTGCTTCCCCTTAATCCATGAGGCTGAGTGGAAGTGGACCCTGGGTGGGCCCAGCCCTGTCTTTTTCAGGAAAATTACATCCTCCCATGGAGGATGAGAGACTGAGGCTCAGGGAGGGCAAGGAATAGGCCCAAGATCACTTGGCAAGCTGGGAACCCAGGACTTCCAGGAGCTTGACAAAGTCACCCCATGGTAGCACGGCTGAACAAGGAGCGGCAGACAACTCAGGGAGAAACTCAGGAGTGCAGTACCAGGGACACCTCAGGACAGATTCTCTGGCCAGGCCCTTCCCTGACCCAATAAATCCTGACAAGGCTGTTGTGTCTTCATGTCTGTTTGGGATGAGCAAGGATGTGGTGGTGGGGAGGAGGGATGGGGTAACAGCCTCCCCGCCCATCAGTGCTTCCCTGCAGGTGCCCGGTGTCCCACATTGGTGCTGCCAGCCTCCTTTGGGGTAGGCATTAGCCTTGACTTACTTTTAATAGAGATGGGGGTCTCCCTATGTTGCCCAGGCTGGCCTTGAATGCCTAGGCTCAAACAATCCTCCCACCTCAGTGTCCCAAACTGCTGGGATTATAGGAATGAGCCACTGCACTCAGCCTGGCATTGCCCTCTTGTTGCAAGCCTCCTAAAGCACCGACCCCTCTGGGAGGGGACCCTGTTAGGCAGATACCATCTGAGCCTGAAGGTGCCCAAGATGGTGGTGGCAGCCCCATATGAGGGTCACATGAGACCTCCTTATGAGGGGACTCAGCAGCCTGGAGAGAAGGAAGTGACCAGGGGGCTTCTTAGAATCAGAGAATGGCCTGTTTCCCTTGTGGCTTCCCCTGAGCTGCTGGGCTCGAGAGTGCTAAAGGGTTCCATTCCTCTGATCCTGGGCCAGCTCCCTCAACAGCTCAGAGAGAGAGAGAGGTGGGAGCACAGGGCCAAAGCAGACCTGGGCCCCTCAGCCCTGCCTCAAGCCCCAAATCAGCTCCTGCCAAGACCCTGGCCCCACCCCTCACAGCCCAGGTGCAGTTAGGTAGGCTGACCCTGCCCTGGTGGGACTTGCCTGCACCTGGGCTGGGACTTAAAGGGGCTGCAGGGCTGGGTGGGGGTGCTGCCAGCAAGACAGGATGGGGGCTCCGGGGTGGCGGTCCCTGTTGCTCTGGGAGTATCCATGGCTACAGGATGAGTGTGATGTGCGGTGAGCCTTTCTCTGCTA
The DNA here is from genome assembly GCF_007565055.1 of Rhinopithecus roxellana. Classification (NCBI taxonomy): domain Eukaryota; kingdom Metazoa; phylum Chordata; class Mammalia; order Primates; family Cercopithecidae; genus Rhinopithecus; species Rhinopithecus roxellana. The sequence continues at coordinate 20,128,057 of NC_044561.1, read as the reverse complement.
CTCGTATCGTCCCACACTGGCAAGGTCCCCTTCCCAAGCCCCTATGGCCTCTGCCCAGTGACCTGCCGCTTCCTCCCAGTTCCCTTAAAGGTTCTAAGTCCCACCTCGTTCTCTAGCCCCCGACCCCCACCCCTCATTCCCTGTCTGAGCTGGCAGTCACATCCTTCTACAGTCCAACATTTTCCCAGCTCATCTCCCCCGGCAGTCACAGCCCCAGGCGGGGCACGTTCACACCTGCATCCCTGTGACATCTCCTGGCGTCTACCACCAATTCCTTGCTCACTCACTCTCCACCTTCCAGTCTGCAGGCTCTCCCTAAAGCTGGGAGCTGCCCAGGCCACATACAGGCTTTGTGCTCATGCACACAGCCTAAGCGCCCAGCCTTGTCCTCCCCATCACCTGCCCTCCTGTGCCTCTATGCCTTTCCTCACAACACACTGTTCCTCAGCTGCAAATCCTTTCCCTCTTGGCCAGCTAAGGGCATCCTTCCGAACCAGCTCCAGGGCCCCTTCTGTTGTTGCTGCTTACTATGCCCTACTGTGGGCCCCCTCTGCCCTTGACTGCCCCACTGGTGATGCCTTGTAAGGAACTACTGGGGTGCAGGTTTGCAGATGCCTGGCACATAGCAGGTGCTCACATAAGGGGCTTTCAGGCACTCACAGGCCAGGCTGATGGGGATGAGGTCGGTGGACATTCTGTCTGTAGGGGGAACACCACCATCCCTACAACCCCCCAACATTTTACCCTGCTCCATTATTATTATTATTATTATTATTTGAGACCGAGTCTGTCACCCAGGCTGAAGTGCAGTGGCACAAACTTGGCTCACTGCAACCTCCCCCTCCTGGGTTCAAGCAATTCTCCTGCCTCAGCATCCCGAGTATCCCATCTAGCTGGAACTAGAGGTGCATGCCACCGTGTCCAGCTAATTTTTGTATTTTTAGTACAGAAGGGATTTCACCATGTTGGCCAGGCGGCTCTTGAACTCCTGACCTCAAGTGATCTGCCCGCCTTAGCCTCCCACAGTGCTGGGATTGGAAGCGTGAGCCACTGTGCCCGGCTCCCTGCTCCATTCTGGAGATGCAGGGAATTAATTGAAGGCGGGGGATGCTGGGGAAGGTTTTGGGGCACCCTCTGCTGGCCATGTTCTCACTGAGTCTGGTTCTCCGCCTGAGCTAGCCTGGGCTGGACTCCCAGGAGACAGCCTCCTGCAGGAATGTAATGAGACAGACGTCCTCCTGGCAGTGAGGAAGGAACCCTAGGTGGATGCTTGCCACCTGTGCCTTGGCACCTACCTGCCCTCCCTGGTCCCTGTCATGCCTGGCTACGAGGTCTTCACTACCCCATTTAAAGCTAATGGCTTAATCCAACCGGTAAGGGGGCTGTTGGAGGCTCATGAGGACAAGGCTGCCAAGAGTCAGGGGGTACCCAGGAGATTCAGGGGAGCAGAGCTGGGGTGTCTGGGCTGGAGAGAAGAGTAGAATCAGATCATACTGATTTGCAAGTCACAGCCTCTCTGAGTGTGAGTCTTTCTCTCAAAGCTGCGGAGCGCTGTATCGCTGCAGAATTCAGTAGCTAAGGATTTGATGCAGATTTGCCATTTAGCATCTGTCTGTTTGCACATGCCCTTTACGTGCATTTGTTTCTTGCATCCTCAACAGCCTCGTGAGGAGATAAAACCATCATTCCCATTTCCCACATGAAGACACGGAGGCTCACAGAAGGGAACACCACACTGTCTACCACCAAATACATCGTTCTTCAAAGCAGAATTGGCTTTTTTTTTTCCCCTTGAGACAGGGTCTCGCTCTGTTGCCCAGGCTGGAGTACAGCAGTGCAATGATGACTTACTGTAGCCTTCACCTCTCAGGCTCAAGCGATTCTCCCATCTCAGCCTTCCAAGTAGCTGGGACCACAGGCATGCGCCTGGATAATTTTTTGATTATTATTATTATTATTATTTTGCAGAGACTAGATCTCGCTATGTTTCCTACGCTGGTCTCTAGCTCCTGGGCTCAAGTGATCCTCCCACCTGGGCTTTCCAAAGTGCTGGGATTACAGGTGTGAGCCACCGAGCCCTGCCAGAATAGGCATTTAAGCAAGGCCTAGCAGGAAATTGAGGCCCAGAGAGGGCAAGTGACTTCAAGACCACCCAGTGAGGTGGGGGCCCAAGCTGGGAGTTTACCTGTCCTGCCTTTTCCCACCATCCTAAGGAGCAAGTATCCTTGCAGATCTCAGGAAAGACAGTGGAATTGTTTGCTGACCTGGTCTATGTACCACCACCCAGAAGTTCAGAGCAGCCCTGCAATGCAGCCTCCCGCCATCGGGTCAGCTGTGTGGTCAAGGCGTGAGAACTGCCTAGCGCCCCTAAGCCTGCCTAGGGCTCTGCCACCTGGAGGTCTGCAGGAAGAGGGAATGGTAGACTGGGTGGGGGCTGCCCCTCCAGAAAGGGGGCACCAGGTGCTGACTTCCTGGCCCCCCTTTGGTGTGAGCCTGGGGCAGGGCTGGGAATGCTCTCCTGGGGGTTGGAATTTGGAATTCCTGGCCCTTTCCCTCCTGTTCTTCCTCCTGCATGGGCTGCCCTGGGGGCCTTGGCACAGGCCTTTAGTGTTTGTTTTCTGGGTCCCCTCACATGCCAGAGTTGCAATATCCCTCCCTTATTTCCTTGCCAGCCCAGGAGCTCCCATCTTTCCTCCCACCTCCTTGGTCACTGACTCTCTGGCGGGGTTTGGAGATCTGGACTTCAGTATGAGACTTTGGCCTGGTTCTTTGCTTCCTACAGGTGGGGGACATTGGCTGGGCTGAAGTAATGTCCCAAGAGTAAGGTCTCCTAGCTCAGGGACTCCTGTGCCTCCAGTTCTGGGCCAGGCTACCCCTGGAGAAATCAGGAAGTGAGGGAGGACCAGTAACAGAGTGTGAGGGCACTGGGCTTCAGGCCACCTGGCCCTAGCTTTTCCTGCTTCCCCTCTTGCTGTGTGGCCTCGGACAAACCCTTCAGCATCTCTGGGTCTCGTGTCGTTCCCATCTTGGTTTCATTCCAGCCCAGGGTGGGGCTATGCTGGAGGATCCAGACCCCACCAACGCCAGCACCGTTTTCCTGGGCTCTGCGCTCCACACGGAGTTTGCTGTGGTTGGCAGCTCCCATTAGCCCTTACAGGCGTATGTGGACGAGTGTGTGATCAACCTCGGCCAGGATATGGAAGTGGCCCCTGCACACTACAGCCTTGTCAGGAATCATAGGTACTGGACCTGGAGGAGAAGGATAGAGTAGGATGGGTACAATTCTTGAGTAGTCCTTTCTAGGCCAGGGGAGCAAGAACCCTTTACTGGCCCTTTCGCCTCTGGAGCCTCTGTTTGCCTTTCTGTGAAATGGAGATAGTGCCAGAATCTTTTTTTTTTTTTTTTTTTTTTTTTTTTTTTTTTTTTTTGAGACGGAGTCTCACTCTGTCGCCCAGGCTGGAGTGCAGTGGCCGGATCTCAGCTCATTGCAAGCTCCGCCTCCCGGGTTTATGCCATTCTCCTGCTTCAGCCTCCCGAGTAGCTGGGACTGTAGGTGCCCGCCACCACGCCCGGCTAGTTTTTTTGTATTTTTTTAGTAGAGACGGGGTTTCACCGTGTTAGCCAGGATGGTCTCGATCTCCTGACCTCGTGATCCACCCGTCTCGGCCTCCCAAAGTGCTGGGACTACAGGCTTGAGCCACCGCGCCCGGCCAAGATAGTGCCAGAATCTTCAAAGCCTACTGTGTAGATTGAATGGGGTGATGCTTAGCTCAGTGCTTGGCATGCAGAATTCTCAACGAATGATGGTGTATGGTGGTGTTGGGGCTAGGACCAGGCCCCAGTTCAGGGGTCTGGCCCTGCTGACCTTCCAACCTGGGCCTTCCAGGTGCCTGGTGAACGGCAAGAACGTCCACTCCTACTTCATGCCCCAAGAGGTCCCCAAGAGACTGGCGCTCTCCTTCCAGGCCTTAAGCTTTACTGATACTCCTGATGATGTGAGTGGAAACAGATGACTCCCCTCCCCACTCTGCCACCCCCTAACTTCCAAAGATTCCTCAGCTTGGGTCTCTGTTTCTACAGGTATATTTGTCCACTGCAAGCTGCTGCTCTGGAATCTAAAGGTCCTATCTGATGCTACCAAGAAGGCTTGTTCCTTCCACAGGGGCACAAACAGGTGAGTCATGTTCACCAAAGGTGTACTGCATGCCCTACTCTGTAACTGGCATTTGATGTACATGACCTCACTTAATTGTATGGGGGGTGAGGAAACTGAAGCTGAAAATAGCTCAGATTGAATTTCTTTTTTTTTTTTTTTTTTTGAGACCAAGTCTCGCTGTGTCGCCCAGGCTGGAGTGCAGTGGCGCGATCTTGGCTCACTCACTTCAAGCTCCACCTCCCTGGTTCACACCATTCTCCTGCCTCAGCCTCCCGAGTAGCTGGGACTACAGGTGCCAGCCACCAAGCCCAGCTAATTTTTTTTTTTATTTTTAGTAGAGACAGGGTTTCATCGTGTTAGCCAGGATGGTCTTGATCTCCTGATCTCGTGATCCACCTGCCTTGGCCTCCCAAAGTGCTGGGATTACAGGCATGAGCCACTATGCCTGGCCAGATTGAATTTCTGCAATAGTTCCCCATGCTTGTTTGGGGCAGCCCAACTGCCTTGGCCTAGAGTTGGCAGTGTGAGGTATACTGGGAATGGAGACTTTGGACTGTGACCTAGACCCAGGTTCAAATCCCAGCTCCAGCTCTTGCTGGCTGTGACATCATGGGCAAGTCACTGACCTTTTGTTAGCCTCTGTTTCTTTGCTTGTTAAATGCAGGTCTGGTCCATGCCACCCCCAGTTTCCATCTCTGGTGCACTGACCACCCCCATCCCTTCTAGGTAGGAACTTCTGGATGCCGCCCTGGGAGTATGTGTAACGGTTGTGAGGTTACCTGCCTGGCCCCCTGGTTACCCTATCAAAGGTCCTTGGCAGGTAGGAGGCCCCAGATTTGGGTGTGGAGGGTGGAGGTAGGCTCTGAGGCAAGGGAGGCAGCTAGCCCAGGGAACCAGTCACAGCCTTGCATGAACAGGCTTATAGAAGGCATCATCTTGCTACTAAAGGCCTCTGAGGAAACTGACACTGGCCTGGGCCACAAAGACCCACTCGAGGTGCCCATTGATCAGAACCAAGGAGGGTCCTGGCTTCTGGACCCTGTCTGGAGAGGCTCCTACTGTGTGGGACCTTGGGCAATCCTTTCCGTTTCTGGGCCTTGGTTTCCCCAAGTGCAAAATGAGAGCATTAGATTGGTCTGCCACTTTTGAGGCTTTCATCTAATCTTTATTAAACAGATATCTGGAGACCCCTTCAACTCCACCCACATAACCCTTGATATATGCCCTTCTGAGAGTTTCACAGAGGAGAGAGAAAGCTTGTAGTCACTCACACCATAGTATAAACAACATGTTATCTTTTCTCTCCTTGGGAAAAAAATAGCTTCATATTCTCTCAACTTTCAGCATCAGTAAGCAAATAGTAGAAGGTCAGAAGTTTACAGCTGTGTATGCTGGGGTTGTGAGGGCATGTTGTGTTTTGGCTTAAAACTGTCTTTGATGTCTTTGGCTTCCACATTCCAATCAGGGCCCTGAGAAGACTTCCAATCAGGCCCCTAAGAAGGCTTCCAATCAGGTGACAGAGAAGGCTGACTTGTCCTCTGAGTTGAGTCAGGTTTCTGACTCTAGGGGGCCTGGAGATGAGTGAGGGAGGCCTCTCCTGTAGCCTGGGCTCTTCTCCAGGTCCCCTTCACAGTGAGAGACACTGGGGCCCCACATCCAGTGGTCTTTGGCTGTCCCTGTAGAACCAGGCTCTGGCTTCCTCCTTCTCCCCTCCCCCTCCTCTCTGGGCCCCCATTTGTGGCCTGCCAGGGCAGAGCCTGAAACCTCAGGCAATCTGCTATAAGCTTGCTTACCTCATGACCTTGGAAGCCACTTACCCCTTTAAGCCTCCTTATCCAGAAGAACAGTAACTGCTGCCCACTGGATATTGTTAATAAATGCTGCCTTTGTTGCCTATCTGCCAAGGGAGGGGCCAGGGCTTCCATTTTTCTGTTTAATCCTCCCAAGAATCCTCCCAATAATCCCATGCAGTAGACACAATCAGGTCCCATTCTATAGATGGGGAAACTGAGGCTTGAGGTCACATAGGCACCAGTTGAGGCCGGAATCCCTGCACCCTCTCCCATGTGAACAACATGGTTCTGGGTAATAGGGGCTGTCATCCAGTCTCCTCCCTGCCCCTGCTGGTACACTTCCTGCCTCTGCTGGTGCACTTTCTGCCCCCACTGATGCACTTCCTGCCTCTGCTGGTGCACTTCCTGGCTCTGCTGGCGCACTTCCTGCCTCTGCTGGTATATTTCCTGCCCCTGCTGGTGCACTTCCTGCCGCCGCTGGTGCACTTCTTGCCTTTCCAGGCCCTAACTAGCCTCTCCCTCTTATATATGGAAGTCTTCCCAGCTCACTGACACTCGTAACAGGGACTCTGCTCTTGGTGTTGCTGTCTGCCCTGGGGATGGACATCTGTGTCTTCCTTTACTACCGCTGGCTCAGGACCCAGAGCTTTGAAGCATGTCCAGATGCAGGTCCGGGCAGCGGAGTCTAAGGAGCCCCCACACCCACCAGCGTTTTCCAATAGAGATGTTCACCAATGAGTTTAGCTCTCTGGTTTTCCTGAGGAAGGGCTGGGAACATGAGGTCCCCAGAACAGGGGCCACTGTTAGGGGATACTGTCTTAGGTATGGCAGGACTCAGGCAGGGGTGGGGAGGGGTGGAAAGAAGTGCATTTTTCCTCCAAAGCTGTGGCTGCCTTGGGTAGGCTGGGCTCAGAGCACTCCTGCCTTTGCCCCTTAATGTTTGAGAAGCGAGTAGCCCCCTAGGGCAGAGGTTGAGCCTCTTGAGGAGGACCCATTGGAGGTTTACTTTGCACATCCTCTTGCCTATAGACCAGTGAGTGGCATGTCACAGCTGGCTGGTAGGGATCACAGCCAACTGTTAGCTTTTCAGGAATTTTATGAGCTCATTGTTAGACACAGCCATTATTAAAAATTAAATAATGTAGGCTGGGTGTGGTGGCTCATGCCTGTAGTTCTAACACTTTGGGAGGCCAAGGCAGGTGATCTGCTTAAGCCCAGGAGTTCGAGACCAGTCTGGGCAACATAGTGAAACCCTGTCTCTACAAAAAATATAAAAATTAGCTGGGTGTGGCGGTGCATGCCTGTAGTCCCAGCTACTCAGGAGGTTGAGATGGGAGGATTGCTTATGCCTGGGAGTTTGAGGCTGCAGTGAGCCGTAGTCATGCCACTGCATTCCAGCATGGGCAGCAGAGTGAGACCCTGTCTCAAAAATAAATAAATAAATAAATAAATAAATAAATAAATAAAATAAACAAACAATATGAAAAGATCAAATGATACAAACTTAGATTTAAATACATTGTACTAATAAACAAAGTAAATGCTCAAAACGTATTGCCTCATAATTGTTTTATCACACTTTACTATCATCTATGCTCTTGGGAGCTTATTTACATCTATTCTGTTTGGCGGAAAGACCACATTATCGTGTGCCACTGTGTATCACTTTATGTGGAAAGCCTGAAATAAGCCATGATCGACACAGTCATACCATGGAAACTGACAAGGCAGGGTCTCCCTACCCTGGGAAAGCCTGTGGTTTACCACCATTCTTCTGACTCTCTTGCTAACCCAGGGGGTAGGTAGTGTGAACCAAAAGTATCTGAGACAGGTCTTAATCAATTTAGAAAGTTTATTTTTCCAAGGTTAAGGACGCACCCATGACAGCCTCATCCTGATGCCATGTGCCCCAGGTGGTTGGGGCACAGCTTGGTTTTAAGCATTTTAGGGAGACATGAGACATCGATCAATGTGTGTAAAATGTACATGGATTTGGTCTGGAAAGGCAGGGCAATTTGAAGTGGGGTGGAGGCTTCCAGGTCATAGGTAGATAAGAGATAAAAGGTTTCGTTCTTTTGGGTGCTTATCAGCCTGTCACTGAATACACAATTTACATGTGAGCCGGGGTTAAAGGAATAGTCACTTATGCTTTAGTTTGGTTCAGTGAAGCTGCATTTTTACCTAAACAATAGGGCAGAGGAAGCAATCAGATATGCATTTGTCTCAGGTGAGCAGAGGGATGACTTTGAGTTCTGTCCTTTGTCCCGCACAAGGAATTTCCTTGTGGGCAAAATGTGCGTGAGGGACGTAGCTTTTTAATCTTTGTAACTATCTTATTTAGGAATAAAATGGAGGTAGGTTTGCCTGACGCAGTTCCTGGCTTGTCTTTTCCCTTTGGCTTAGTGATTTTGGGGTCCCCAGATTTATTTTCCTTTCACAGTGGATAACACTGCTCCCCATTCCAGACTTACATTCTAAGGATCAGAGAGGGCAAGTGACCTGGCAAAGGCTTCCCAGCATATATGGTCACAGGTAAGACTCAAGCCTGGTCTATTATTCCCTCCCCAAAACTGCCTGATAGGGAGAAGGGAAAGCCAGCCTCAGCTATGTCTCCTGGCTATCTGGAGCTGTCCCTCCAGATTTCTTTCTACCTCTCTGGCTGTCACCCCAGTGCTAAAAGCTTGGGCTCAGGCCCTCCTCTCTCTGCCCTGGCTGCTCCCGCTCATTCTTGTGGCTTCTGTCCCCAGTACTCTGGCACCACATCTCCTATTTATCTCCTCTAGACATATATCATGGTAGCAGCCTCTAGCTTGTTCCTCTCCAAATGTTCTCTCTGGCCAGCCACTTCTTAAAATGTTCAGAACAGAGTCCAGACCCTCATAGTGGTTCTCATGTCCCTTGGTGATCTGGATAACACCCCTATCATACACACCCTTCTCACTGCCCCACCCCAAATCTTCATTTCAGCCATTCTGTTCTTTTTGGGTCCTTAGATCTGGTGTTTCTCCTGCCCAGGCTTTCTCATATACTGTTCCCTCCTATTGGGAAACTCCCTTCCATGCCTTTCCCCCAGCCTGTCCTGCAGGTCCACCAGCCCTACCCTGATTACAGCCTCCTCCTGCCTCAGTTCCCGCTCCCCAACCCAAGGTGACCTCTGACCCCCTCTAACTGGCTTGGGAAGCTCCTCTTGTAACCACCCAGTGGGTTATCAAGGCAGGGGAATTGCAGTGGAGAAAGAGTTTACGCAGAACTGACTGAACAGGAGACCGGAGTTGTTTTTTTGTTTGTTGGTTTTTGTTTTTCTTTTGAGATGAAGTCTTGCTCTGTCGCGCAGGCTGGAGTGCAGTGCCGTGATCTCAGCTCACTGCAACCTCCTCCTCCCAGGTTCAACCCATTCTCTTGTCTCAAGGAGACGAGTAGCTGGGACTACAGGCATGCGCCACCACGCCTGGCTAATTTTTGTATTTTTAGTAGAAATGGGGTTTTACCATGTTGGCTAGGCTGGTCTTGAACTCCTGACCTCAGGTAATCAACCCGCCTTGCCCTCCCAAAGTGCTGGGATTACAAGCAGGAGCCACTGAGACTGGAGTTTTTTTATTATTCAAATTAGTCTCTTGGAGCATTTAGGGGCGAGGGTTTTTCAAATGTAGTTTAGAGGAAGGGTGGTGGGGGCGGCTAGGGAACGGGGCCTGCTGCTGACTGGTTGAGGCTGCAATGATTAGGGTGTGGGAAATGATCCTGCATGCTGAGTCACTTCTGGGTGAGGCCGCAGAGCAGTTGGCAGGTCCAGGTGGAACCATAGGTGTCAGACATACAAAAAACCTGAAAAGATACCTCAAAAAAGGCCGGGCACAGTGGCTCACACCTGTAATCCCAGCACTTTGGGAAGCTGAGGTGGGTGGATCACCTGAGGTCAGGAGTTTGAGACCAGCCTGGCCAACATGATGAAACTCCTGTCTCTACTAAAAATACAAAAACTAGCTGGACGTGGTGATGGGCGCCTGTAATCCCAGCTACTCGGGAGGCTGAGGCAGGACAACTGCTTGAACCCAGGAGGCAGAGGTTGCAGTGAGCCGAGATCATGCCATTGAACTCCAGCCTGAGTGACAAGAGAGAAACTCCATCTAAAAAAAAAAGGTATCTCAAAAGGCCAATCTTCATGAAGAGCCAGGGGTTCCACAGGCGAATGGAGCCCCAGCAGCCCCCTCAGCCCTGCGTGCCCATGTACTGGTCTTCTCCCTGGCTCTATACTTAGTGTTCAAGGGGTTGCAGCAAGACGGGGCTTGAGCCACAGAGCTGCGCCTGGCTTTGCTGCTCCACAAGGGCACTGTGGCTGTCAGCCTGTCGCTGCAGCTGCTGCAGAGCCACTTGGGGTTACAGGTGGTGGCTGGCTGTGGGATCCACTTCTCACACATGACACTTCTAGGCATCCGGATGGGTGCGGCTCTAGCAGTCAGCAGGGCCTCTGCACCAGCTGGCCCAGTCTGTGCTAGAGGGCATGGCGGCTGGCACCTTCCTCTATATCACCTTTCTGGAAATCCTGCCCAGGAGCTGGCGACTTCTGAGCAAAGGATCCTCAAAGTCATTCTGCTCCTAGCAGGCTGTGCCCTGCTCACTGGCCTGCTCTTCATCCAAATCTAAGGGGCTTTGAAAGAGAGGCCCTTGCCTCTCCCTCCCTGCCCCAGTGTGTGGGGAAAAGGAAGGAATGGGAAGGGAGGTTCTAAGGACCAAAGCTTTCTTTAGGAGCTAAGGATGGAGCCTTTGGGACTATCTGATCCATGAGAGGGAAGTGGGCAGGCAAGAGAGACTGGTCCCAGCCCTAAGAAACAAGAGATGGTTTAGTCACTAGAGACATGACTGGGGACATTAGTGTTACTAGAAAGGGGTCCCAATCCAGACCCCAAGAGAGGGTTCTTCGCTCTTACACAAGAAAGAATTCGAGGTGAGGCCATAAAGTGAAAGCAAGTTTATTAAGAAAGTAAAGGAAGGCCAGACGCGGTGGCTCACACCTGTAATCCCAGCGTTTTGGTAGGCCGAGGCGGGCAGATCACAACATCAGGAGATCAAGACCAGCCTGGCTGACACGGTGAACCCTGTTTCTACTAAATATACAAAAATTAGCTGGGCGTGGTGGTGCATGCCTGTAATCCCAGCTACTCGGGAGGCTGAAAGCTGGAGAATCGCTTGAATCCAGGAGGCGGAGGTTGCAGTGAGCCAAGATTGCGCCACTGCACTCCAGCCTGGGTGACAGAGTGAGACTCCGTCTCAAAAAAAAAAAAAAAAAAAAAAACCAACGAAAGTAAAGGAATTAATGAATACTCCACAGACAGAGGAGCAGCGGCATGGGCTGCTTGACTGACTATACTTATAGTTATTTCTTGATCATGTAACTGCCCAGCATGCTCTCCTTGCCCACTGCCTAGACAGAGCCGATTGATCAAGACGGGAATTGCAATAGAGAAACAGTAATTCACACAGAGCCTGCGGTGCGGGAGACTGGAGTTTTATTATTACTCAAATCACTCTCCCCGAGCATTCGGGGATCAGAGTTTTTAAGAATAATTTGGTGAGTAGGGGGCTGCCAGTGAGTCAGGAGTGCTGACTGGTTGGGTCGGAGATGAGATCATAGGGAGTGGAAGCTGTCCTTTTGTGCTGAGTCAGTTCCCGGGTGGGGGACACAGATCAGACGAGCCAATCTATTTTATTTTATTTTATTTATTTTTCAGATGGAGTTTCACTCTTGTTGCCCAGGCTGGAGTGCAATGGCACGATCTCGGCTCACTGCAACCTCCGCCTCCCAGGTTCAAGCGATTCTCCTGCCTCAGCCTCCCTAGTAGCTGGGATTAGAGGCATGTGCCACCACGCCTGGCTAATTTTGTATTTTTAGTAGAGACGGGGTTTCTCCATGTTGGTCAGGCTGGTCTCGAACTCCCAACCTCAGGTGATCCGCCGCCTTGGCCTCCCAAAGTGCTGAGATTACAGGCATGAGCCACTGCGCCCGGCCGAGCCAGTTTATTGATGTGTGTGGTGCCAGCTGATCCATCAAGTGCAGGGTCTGCAAAATATCTCAAGCACTGATCTTCCGCTTTACAATAGTAATGTTACCCCCAGGAGCAACCTGGGGAGGGACAGAATCTTGTAGCCTCCAGCTGCATGACTCCTAAACCACAATTTATAATCTTTTGGCTAATTTGTTAGTCCTACCAAGACAGTCTAGTCCCCAGGCAAGAAGGAGGTTTGTTCTGGGAAAGGGCTGTTATCTTCTTTGTTTTTTTTTGTTTGTTTGTTTTTGTTTGTTTGTTTTTTTTTTTTTTGAGACGGAGTCTTGCTCTGTCACCCGGTCTGGAGTGCAGTGGCCGGATCTCAGCTCACTGCAAGCTCCGCCTCCCGGGTTTACGCCATTCTCCTGCCTCAGCCTCCGGAGTAGCTGGGACTACAGGCGCCCACCACATCACCCGGCTAGTTTTTTGCATTTAGTAGAGACGGGGTTCCACCGTGTTAGCCAGGATGGTCTCGATCTCCTGACCTCGTGATCCGCCCGTCTCGGCGTCCCAAAGTGCTGGGATTACAGGCTTGAGCCACCGCGCCCGGCCATCTTCTTTGTTTTAAACTATAAACTATAAACTAAGTTCCTTCCAAAGTTAGTTCAGCCTATGCCCAGGAATGAACAAGGACAACTTGGAGGTTAGAAGCAAGATGAGGCCGGGCATGGTGGAGCGCCTGTAATCCCAGCATTAAGGGAGGCTGAGGCGGGCAGATCACTTCAGGTTGAGGTCAGCAGCTCGAGACCAGCCTGGCCAACATGATGAAACCCCATCTCTACTAAAAATACAAAAATTAGCTGGGCATGATGGTGGGCATCTGTAATCCCAGCTACTTGGGAGGCTGAAGCAGAAGAATCGCTTGAACTCAGGAGGCGGAGTGAGCCGAGATTATGCCACTATACTCTTGCCACGGTAACAAAGAGTCCATCTCCAAAAAAAAAAAAAAAAAAAAAAAAAAACCAAGACATAGTTGGTTAGTTCAGATCTCTTTCACTGTCTCAGTTATAATTTTGCAATGGTACTTTCAAGCATAAGCCGAGCGCGGTGGCTCATGCCTGTAATCCCAACACTTCAGGAGGCCAAGGCAGGTGGATCACCTGAGGTCAGGAGTCTGAGACCAGCCTAGCCAACATGGAGAAACGCTGTCTCTATTAAAAACACAAACTAATTAGCCAGGCATGGTGGTGTGTGCCTGTAATCCCAGCTACTCAGGAGGCTGAGGCAAGAGAATCGCTTGAACCCGGGAGGCAGAGGTGGCAGTGAGCCGAGATCACGCCACTGCACCTCAGCCTGGGCAACAGAGTGGGACTCCATCTCCAAAAAACAGACAAACAAACAAAAAACATATATTAAACCATTACTCATCAGTTTTCTTAGAAAGAAGTGGGCAATTCCCATAACTGATGGTTCCTCCTCTTTTTAGACCATATAGGGTAACATCCTGATGTTGCCGTGGATGGCATTTGTAAACTGCTGTGGTGCTGGTGGGAGTGTCTTTTAGCATGCTAATGTATTATAATTAGCATATGATGAGCAATGAGGATGATCAGAGGTCACTTTCATTGCCATCTTGGTTTTGGTGGTTTTCGGCTGGCTTCTTTACCACATCCTGTTGGTCAGGCTGGTCTCAAAGTCCTGACCTCAAGTGATCCACCCACCTCGGCCTCCCAAAGTGCTGGGATTACAGGTGTGAGCCACCGCACCTGGCCACTACATCCTGTTTTATCAGCAAACTCTTTGTGACCTGTATCTTGTGCCAACCTCCTATCTCATCCTGTGACTAAGAATGCCTAACCTCCTGGGAATGCAGCCCAGTAGGTCTCAGCTTTATTTTATCCAGTCCCTACTCAAGATGGAGTCACTCTGGTTTGAAAGCCTCTGATATTAGGATTGGGGAAGACACTTGACTGCTAGAATCAGAGGCTGGACACTATACATAGGGACAGGCTGACATGGGAGGCTACAGGTGGGCACACGGCTGCTGTGGGATAGAGGGATAGAGAGGGCATAAACCCAGAGTCAGTGTCCTGTTGGTTCTACCCCATTTCAGCACTCGTCACTTGCAGCAGAGGCCTCATACTTTTTAAGCTCCTACTCTCATATCTATCTCCCTCTTCCCTTCTCCTAGGGGACTGGTGCCACATGGTCTCTCCCTGCCATTTTGATATCTTCTCTCCAGTCCTGCTCTCTCTCTCTATTTTTTTTTTTTTTTTTTCTTGAGAAGGAGTCTCGCTCTGTCACCCAGGCTGGAGTGCAGTGGTACAATCTCAGCTCACTGCAACCTCTGCCTTCTGGGTGCAAGCGATTCTTCTGCCTCAGCCTCCCCAGTAGCTGGGATTACAGGTGCCCGCCACCACACCTGGCTAAATTTTGTATTTTTAGTAGAGATGGGGTTTCACCATGTTGGCCAGGCTGGTCTCAAACTCCTGACCTCGTGATCTGCCCACCCCGACCTCCCAAAGTGCTGGGATTATAGGCGTGAGCCACCGCACCTGGCCTTGCTCACCCTATTTGTAAAGTGCCAAACAAATCCCCTCCCTCTTTCTCAAAGCACAGTGATGTGCCACTGAGCCCTGCCCAGCACCTCAGTGGAGGGGGCCTGCTTGCTCTTTCTTTTGGTCCCAGATCCTGGGGTGGGAGAGAAATGTTTGCTGGGCCGGGGTTGGGAGAGGGTTGGAGAGTTGCAGCCACCTACCGCTGCTGTACCCCAGGAATACGGGACATGGACATGGTACCCCCCTGCCCAGATGATAAACATGAGCTCCCAAAACATCCTTTTGAATAAATTCGAGGAGCCCAAGGGGGAAAGGGAATGCCTATTCCCAAAGGTTATTTTCAGGGAGGGAAGGCTGTGCATAGGGCCATGTTCTTTAGAATCTATTTTATTAACTGACCTGTGTTGGGACATGTTACCCAAATGAAAGGTGTTTCTAAACAAAACGAGACAAAAATAACAACAGAAGACCAATCTTAGGTTCTAAAATAGTGATGTTATCTGCAGGAGTACTTGGGAAAGTTGCATATCATCTCACCTCTGGAATAATGACTGGCTATCATTTATGTCTACACCTCAGGAGAATTCAGCCTTCTCTGTTCTCCTACCCTGGTGGTCTCTTATTAGCTTCGCAAAGGTGGTTGAGTTTTGGGGAAGGGCTATCACCATTTAAACTATAAACTGACCCCTAGGTTAGCTTGGCCTAAGCCCAGGAATAATTAGGGGCAGCTTGAAGGCCAAGGGCAAGATTAGGACTTGGCTCGATCAGATCTCTTTCACCGCCATAATTTTCTCACTGTTACAATTTTTGCAAAAGTGGTTTCACACTGGGCTCCCTCTGGGCCAACACTCCCTCCATTGCTGTAGTAGCTGCCTGTGGAGGTCTCTGCTTCTCCTCTGTGAGCCCACATCTATCCTGGAGGCTGCACACATCACCTGTGTAGCTTTCAGGTGCTATTGGCCTCATGGTGAAGTGGAGCTAGCAACAGAGACTCCTCCCACCAGCTTGGGATGGCTGAAGTAAGAAATCCCAGGTTCCTGGCACAGAATGGGTAGTTGCCCCCTCTCAGGCAGCCCCAGCCCCTGCCTCTGCCCCAAACTCCCAGGGGCAATTGCTGAGTTTAGCAAATAACAGGGTGCTCAAATGTGAATTTTGGATAAACAGCAAAGGATGTTTTAGAAGTGTGCCCCTAACATTGCATGGGGCATACTTATACTAAACTGGGCATCCTGTATTTTGCCTGGCAACCTTGCTTGAAGGGGCATCCACAGAGCTGGAATACCTCCTCCAAACATTCTAACCATGTACAAGTGGGAAGCCCTCTCTCTAGGAAAAGCTTGTCTCTTTCCTGGGCAGGGAACCAGAGCCAGTTCTTTGTGGCTATCAGTTCTGTGCTAAGTTATTAATATGGGTGGGGAAACAGGTGCAGAGAGGTCAACCAGACAGAAGGTGGCAGATGGTGGTTGTGATGAGAAATCACCATCCCCTGTGTGAGAGGATGGAGCAGACCCCAGCTGGGATGGGGCGGGGTCTTTTCCCACCCCCAGGTTTTGTGGCCTTTGTCTCAGAGCATGCTGGGAGTTGGGTGCCAGGTGGTCATCTTCACGCAATACTAGCAATAACCACAAGGGGGGAGCACCTCCCAACGTGCCCATGTTGGCCGATTCAAACTGGTTATTGATAAACTCTTAGTGAATTGCTCATAGTGGACACCGGGTCCTGTTCTAAGCAATTCATGCGATGTGACTCATTTAATCTTAATAACCTTCAACAGAAACTTGGTACAAAAAATAATAATAATCCTCATAACCTCATCTTGAGATGGATGTTGTTAGGTCTCTGTTTCCTAGAGTTAGTCACTGACCCAAGCTCACACAGTCCTCCAACTCCTGATACCTCCCCTAGCCTAGGACTGCTTTTGCCCATTGCCCTTCCAGTCCATGACCCTCTACACAGTCGGGGGCTGATTCATAGGCTGTGTGACCTTGGGCAAGTTACCTAATGTTCTGAGCATTGGTTTTCTCGCTGCATAGTTCTCTGTTATGACCTAAAGGTGTTATGAGGATTACAGACAAAATGATTCAGAAGGCATCCAGGCAGAGTGGGGCTCACAGCAAGAGCTCCACAAATACTGGCCATTATATTTGTGGCAAGAGACATCCACTTCGAGGGCAAATGATTGAATTGTTCCATCTGTGTCTAACCCAGATATAAAAAATGCCAATTATATGGTTCAAGGGTTCCACTTTTAAGAATTTATTTGGAGGAACTAATTGAACAATTGTCCAGAGATGTGCATCTGAGGATTGTTGGAGTCTTATTTGTGTGAACTAAAAGCTTTGGAATTCTTTAATTGCCCAATGCATAAAGAAACATTCTGATCTGATCACACTGGTGACTGAATCTCTCCAAGTCCCTCCTCTGTCCTGATACCTTTCATGGCTCATGACAGTCCCCAGGATCCAGTCTGAACACCTCAGTCTGGCACTGAAAATCCCCTGGCCTCATCTCTCACCACGACACATCCCTGCACCCATGCTATTGCCTCCCCTGAGTTCTCAGCAATCTCTGGATGTGCCCTGCACGTCCTGCCTCCCTGCCTTTGCTCAGGCCATGTCATCTGCCAGGAATGCCCTCCCCCGATCCCATTTCCCTTTTTTCCCAGCCTTCAAGGTCCAGATCTAATGGTACCCGCTCCGTGAACCCTGCTTGGCTCTCTCCCCAAGACAGAATCATCTTGTCCTACAGTCCCCTCCATCACGCGCTCAGCCCTCCCCTTGGACACCCACAGAGAATGTGGATGGAGCTCTTTCTGTGTGCCATACACTGAGCTAAGCATCGCATTATGTAGCCTCATGAGACAGGTGCCATCATTATCACCTTCGTACAGATGAAAAAATGAAGCCCACTGTGTGGTCACCCTTCATCAGCATTAACTCTGTGAATCCAAAAGTATCTGAGACAGGTCTCAATCAATTTAGAAGGTTTATTTTGCCAAGGTTAAGGATGTGCCCATTACACAGCCTCAGGAGGTCCTGACAGCATGCGCCCAGGATGGTTGGGGTACAGGTTGCTTTTGTACATTTTGGGGGGACATAAGACATCAATCAGTACATTTAAGATTTATATTGGTTTGATGTGGAAGGATGGAGCAACTCCAGGGGGGGGCTTCCAGGTAATAGGTAGATTTAAAAATTTTCTGATTGGCAATTGGTTGAAAGAGTTATTATCGATAGAAAGGAATTATCAGCAGAAAGTCTGGGTTAGTGGGAGGTGGAGGTTGCAGTGAGCTGAGATCGCGCCATTGCACTCCAGCCTGGGTAAAAACAGTGAGACTTCATCTCAAAAAAAAAAAAAAAAAAAAAAAGAAAGTCTGAGTTAGGATAAGGGTCGTGGAGACCTAGGGGTTTTTGTTTTTGTTTGTTTGTTTGTTTTTGTTTCTTTGAGACAAAGTCTCGCTCTGTCACCCAGGCTGGAGTGCAGTGGTGCAATCTTGGCTCACTTCAACCTCTGCCTCCAGGTTCAAGTGATTTTCTGGCCTCAGCCTCCGGAGTAGCTGGGATTACAGGTGCCCATCACCATGCCTGGCTAATCTTTGTATTTTTAGTAGAAATGGGGTTTTGCCATGTTGGCCATGCTGGTCTTGAACTCCTGACCTCAGGTGATTGCCCCGCCTCGGCCTCCCAAAGTGCTGGGATTATAGGCATGAGCCACTGCGCTGGGCCAAGACCAAGGTTTTATCATGGAGATGAAGCTTCCAGATAGCAGGCTTAGGAGAGAACAGACTGTAAATATTTCTTATCAGACTTAGGGTCGGGTCTGTGTTGATGTTCATGTTGGTCGGTTTTTCCTGAATTCCAAAAGGGAGGAGGTTATCATGACGCATGTCTGACCCCACTCCCTTCCCATCATGGTCTGAAGTACTCTTTCGGGTAAACTTTGCAATTCCCCTGGCCCACAGGAAGGGTCCATTCAGATATTTGGTGGGGGGTTCTTAGAATTTTATTTTTGGTTTACAACTCTTACGAGTGTTAGTAAATCCAACGTGAGTGAGGAGGACTTTGAAGCCTTTCTTAAAATCAGGGGGCATTGCACATAGGTGTGTGTGTTTGGCAGGGTGGGGGTGGGTGTTGCTGGTAGAGGACTAGAGGACTGTGGAAGTGTTTGGCCTGGGCCTGGCTCAACCATGCCCTAGGCTTGCCTGTGGGCTCCAGGTTCCTTCCCCAGCCTCTTCTGGGCCTATTTAAAGAGGCTTTGGGGTGGTGGGCAATGTTTTGTTTGTTTGTTTGTTTTTGTTTTTTCATGATGGTTGCCCCCAAGGGGCTTCTGCTGGTTGCTCTAGTCTTGCTACTTGGTAAGTTCTGGGCATGGGCCTCCCTTGGGAGATGGGGTGGTGGAGCAAGGGCCTTCCTCCTGCCCTCTCTGCCCATAACCAAGCCTGCCTTGGCCAGCTGTGCACCTGGTAAGGCCGCTTCAGGATAGCCACCACCGTAGGCCTGGGCTGCAGCAGGAGCTGGTCTTGGCATCCTGGGGATACAAGGAAGAGGAGACTTCTTTCCTCATAGCCTGCGAGTCACTCCACCGGGTACCCTCTGATAGCCCCACCCCCCAATGCCCCTGATCCCTGGGGTCCCTTGCTTCTTCCCCTAATGAGATCTGAGACCACCAGGATCCTGGGTCACTCATTTCTCTCCCTTGACTATCACAATGCATCTGGGGAGTCTTTCAGGCTTGTCGCAGGTTGAGCAGGGACCTCTTGGGATCCAGGGAAGTCCTGCTTCCTGAGGCTAGGGCTCCCCAGCCAGGCCAAACTCCAGGTGCAGGGCTCACTCCTATCCTGCTCTCCTGGCCTCTTGGGCAGAGCTTGGCATGCAGTAGATGCTCAGTAAATGCTAAACAAATGCCTTACATTCTCCTAAAAAAAAAAAAGCCTAGACCAGGAGAGGTGGCTAACACATGTAATCCTAGCACTGGGAGGCCAAGGCAGGAGGATTGCTTGAGGCCAGGAATTTGAGACCAGCCTGGGCAATGTAAGGATACCTCATCTCTATTTAAAAAAAGAAAGAAAGAAAGAAAGAAAAAAAAGCCAGGCATGGTGATGTGTACCTGTGGTCTCAGCTACTCAGGAGGCTGAGAGGGGAGGATCGCTTGAGACCAAGAGTTCAAGGTTGCAGTGAGCTATGATTGCACCACTGCACTTCAGCCTGGGCTACAAAGCAAAGCCCTGTCTAAAAAACAGACAAATCTCCAAAACTTCTTTCCCTTCCTTGGTTTGCCCTAGGCCCTCTGAGTATAGATAACCCCTCTTAGAAGCAGCATGGCAAGGCGGTCAGGAGCCCAAATGAGAAAAAGAATTAACTGGGGATCATGTAGGGGATGAGTCCCTTTACACACAGGCCAGTTACTCACACAGACAAAAAGTAGTTACTGGCAGGGAGAGGGTAAAGGCGAACTTAGCTTGCGTTGTTGTGTCATTTGGTATGCCATCACTTGTGAGTTTGAGTCTGAGTTCTGTAGCTCATGGCTGCATGCAATCACGGGCAGATAATAGCAAGACTTCTCAGACTCACTTTCCACATCTGTAAAATTGAGGTGGTTATGAGGCCCGCAAAGGGTACATAGAATGGCCCCTAATGGCAGCTACAGTGATACTCACGGCTGGTCAAGGTTATTTGAGGGGCATCCCTTCCACCCTTCCATTCCCATCACCTTCCCTGGGAGAACTTACTCAGGGCTTGCCCTCCAGTCTGACTGGGTGGATGTTGGATCCCTTTGATCTATGGCCTCCCTTCCCCTGCAGCCCCTAGCCCAGGCCGCTCCTCAGGCAAGAGGCGAATAGTCTGTTGCAGCCAACTTTCCAAGGAGCCCTGCCCCCCACCACAGAGCCCTGCAGCTGGCCCTCCAGATACCACACAGTGAGTCCTAGGCTAGGGTGGATGGGGATGGAGTGTGGATCTCCTGCAAGGATTGCCTGAAGCAGAGGAGGGCAGAATGAAGATCACCTGTTGGCTCCTGTTGCCGGATGAGGGTGCACCATCCTGTTTCTGGCGTGAGTCCTCCGCCCTTGCTGGGACAGCACCCATTTGTCAGATTGGAATGAGACCACCACTTCTTCTGTTGTCCTTTCCAGCTTTTCCCCACCTCCCCTTTTCCCCAGTTTATAAGACAGCAGAAAAGGGAAAAAGCTAGAAGTTGGAAAGAAACAGAAGGAAGATAAATAGCTAGACGACCTTGGCACCACCACCTGGCCCTGGTGGTTAAAATAATAATATTAACCCCTGACCAAAGCTACTGGTGTTATCTGTAAGTTCCAGACATTGTATGAGAAAGCACTGTAAAACTTTTTGTTCTGTTAGCTGATGTATGTGGCCCCCAGTCACGTTCCTCACGCTTACTTAATCTATCACGACCTTTTTATGTGGACCCCTTAGAGTCGTAAGCCGTTAAAAGGGCTAGGCATTTCTTTTAGGGGAGCTCGGCTCTTAAGATGTGAATCTGCCGACGCTCCCGGCCGAATAAAAAACCTCTTCCTTCTTTAATCCAGTGTCTGAGGAGTTTTGTCTGCGGCTCGTCCTGCTACAAGATAAGACTGGGATAAGCTGGATGCAGGGGCTTACACCTGTAATCCCAGCCCTTTGGGAGGCCAAAGTGGGAGGATCGCTTGAGCCCAGGAGTTTGAGACCAGCCTAGGCAATATAGCAAAGTCTCATCTCTACAAAAAACCCCACAAAACCTAAACCAAAACCAAAAATTAGCCAGGTGAGGTGGCACGTGCCTATAGTCCCGGCTACTCTGGAGGCTTGAGCCCAGGTCAAGGCTGCAGTGAGCCATGACTGTAACACTGCCCTGCAGCCTAAGTGACAGAATGAGACCCCAACTCAAAGAAAAAAAAAAAGGCTAAGGTAAAAGAGCCAAAGTTTAACTTCCTCTCTGAGCCTCCATCATTCAACCTATAAAATAGGCGTAACAAACACCTTTAGGACCATTGATGTATCAGTGGAATTATGGCCATGACCTACCAGGCATGGAGTAGATGCTTGTTAGAGGATGACCCTGGCTACTTGTCAGGGACAACCCTCTTCCTCCTCCTTCCTCAGATGCCCTCCCACCTCCCGATGTGGGAGGCTTGTGGCTGACCCTACCTAGAAGCCCACATCTGGCTAATGTCAAACTGGACCATGAAGGTCTACATGGATGAATGTGTGAGCTCCCAGAACCAGCCCTGAACTGCCTCCAGGGAATATACACCCTTGTCTTCAACTGAGGGTCTGTACAGCTGCCAGAGTTGGAGGGCGCAGGAGAGGGTCTGCTTACAATGAGGAGCCCACCCCAGACTTTCCCAACCCCAGGGTCTTGCTTGGCTGGGCCACCAGGGTAGAGGTCTGCCTTGTTGCACTTGGTCACTGGTGATTGACCTTTTTTGGTGTCTGGTCTGATCTGCCCACTTGGGCTGTGTGAGTGACCAGGTACCGGGTATTTTTTTTTTTTTTTTTTTTTTTTTTTTTTTGAGACAGAGTCTCACTCTGTTGCCCAGGCAGGAGTGCAGTGGTGTGATCTTGGCTCACTGGAACCTCCACCTCCCATGTTCAAGTGATTCTCCTGCCTCAGCCTCCCAAGTAGCTGGGATTACAGGTGCCCGCCACCATGCCCTGCTAATTTTTGTATTTTTAGTAGAGATGGGATTTCACCATGTTGAACAGGCTGGTCTCAAACTCCTGACCTCAAGTGATCCGCCTGTTTCAGCCTCCCAAAGTGCTGGGATTACAGGCGTGAGCCACCGTGCCTGGCTGTGACCAGGTATTCTTCTCAGCTGTGGAGTGACTGCAGGGGCCTTAGAGTCTTGTTATTCATGGCTGACTTCGTAATATCTGCTCTTTGCTCAGGCCAAACACTTCTGTCCCCAAACTCCAGTGACAGGGTGAGTGTTTCATAATAGGGCTTTGAGGAGCAAGAAGGTCCCATATGAGCCTCTCATGGCTTCCTAGGAAACCTGTTCTTGCTGGTCTACCAGCCGATGGTCCCCCTGGCCTCCTTGGCAAGCCCCCAGGTGCCTCTCAATGGGCCCCAGGTCTGGCTCTTGGTCTCGGCAGGATAATGAGACACTGCAGTTCAGCATGAAGGCCTTTGTGCTCCACAATGATGGGGAAGAGGATGAGGTCAGAGGCTCCAGGGGTGCCTTAGGCCCTATTGAAGGTCTGGGGACTCTCTTCATGTCAATCTGCTTCCCTTCCCATGGGGTTTCTCTTCCCTTCCTATTTTGGGGGCCAGCCCAGAAAAGGGGTGCTGGATTCCCTGATAGTTTCTAGATTTAGCAAATAAAAATATAGGATGCCAAGTTACACGTGAATTTCAGATAAACAACAATTTTTTTTTTTTTTTTTTGAGACAGAGTCTCCCTCTTTCACCCAGGCTGGAGTGCAGTGGTGCGATCTCGGCTCACTGCAACCTCTACCTCCCAGGTTCAAGTGATTCTCACACCTCAGTCTCCCAAGTAGCTGGGACTATAGCTGTGTGCCACCATGCCCGGCTAATGGTGAACAACAATTTTTCAGTATAAATATGTCCCAAATATCGCATGGGACATACTTATACTAAATTTCTAAAAATGTACCTGTGTGTCCCGTATTTTATCTGGCAACCCTAACTCCTGAGAATGGCAATGGGATAAATGGTCCAGAGTTGGGACTTGAAACCCACAGTTTCAGGTCTGACCTGAGTGCTGACCGAGAGGAGAGGCCTTCAAGGTCTCACATTCTCCATGTGTGGGATCAAGTCACTCTGGGATCACACCTGGCCTGCGGCTCTCGCAGAAGCACTGAAAAGATCCACTCATCACCATAAAGAACTCTCTGTAAGGGCTGCAGAGATCTCAATACAGCTGATTATGGGTGGGGCAACCTGAGCACCATGGGTACGAAAGGCCTGAAGTCTACCTGAAGCCTGCTTATATCAATAAGCTACTGTTATCATGGGAAATTCAGATGAATAAAAGACAACTAACATCACTTGGAGGTTGTCTCAAGATGATGCTAGAATTTCCTAAGTCTCTAGTCTTTTTAAGAGCCACACTCCACATTTGATTCTTTCCTTTCTTCTTTTGAGGGCTTTTCTTAACTTGATAATTCATATATAGAATAGAAATGAAAATCGGGGCCAGGCGCGGTGGGTCACGCCTGTAATCCCAGCCCTTTGGGAGGCCGAGGCATGTGAATCACAAGGTCAGGAGTTTGAGACCAGCCTGGCCAAGATGGTGAAACCCTCATCTCTACTAAAAACACAAAAATTAACCGAGTGTGGTGGTACACGCCTGTAATCACAGCTACTCAGGAGGCCGAGGAAGGAGAATCGCTTGAACTCGGGAGGCGGAGGTTGCAGTAAGCCGAGATCGCACCATCGCACTCCAGCCTGGGCGACAGAGCGAAACTCTAAAAAAAAAAACAAAAAGAAAAAAAGAAAAAGAAAAAAAAATTGGCTGGGTGCAGTGGCTCATGCCTGTAATCCTAGTATTTTGGGAGGCTGAGGTGGGAGGATCACTTAACACCTGGAGTTTGAAAACAGCCTGGGCAACATGAGGAAGCCCTATCTCTACAAAAAAAAACTACAAAAAACTAGCCAGGAGCATGTGCCTGTAGTCCCAGCTCCTTTGGAGGCTGAGGTGGGGGATCTCCTGAGCCCAGGAGGTCGAGGCTGCAGTAAGCTGTGATCGTACCACTGCACTCCAGCCCAGGTGACAGAGTGAGTCCCTGTCTCAAAACAAAACAAACAAAAAGAAATGAAAATCTGGAAAATCCTGAAACCCAGAGAGTCACCAATACTAAGGCATATGCTAAGTTAGTGTTTTATAAAATAGGATTATATGTGTCATTCTATAATAGAATAACATTATAGAATGACTTAATCCAGTACTTTTCCATGCATAAAAGGTATTCTGTAAAAGTTCACAGCTCCACAGAACCCTACTTGTCTGGTCAAGCTGTAACTTAGCCAGTACCCAATTACAGAAGTTCCCCAAGGGTTCCAATCTGTCCCTGTTCTTTTTTCTTTTCCTTTCTTTCTTTTCTTTTCTTCTTTTCTTTTTTTCTTTTCTTTTCTTTTTTTACTTTTTTCTTTTTTTTTTTTTTTTTTGAGACGGAGTCTCACTCTGTCACCCAGGCTGGAGTGCAGTGGCGCGATCTCAGCTCACTGCAATCTCCGCCTCCCAGGTTCAAGTGATTCTCCTGTCTCAACCTCCTGAGTAGCTGGGACTACAGACATGCACCACCACGCCCAACTAATTTTTGTATTTTTGGTAGAGACGGGCTTTCACCATGTTGGCCAGGCTTGTCTTGAACTCCTGGTCTCAGGTGATCCATCTGCCTTGGCCTCCCAAAGTGCTGGGATTACAGATGTGAGCCACCATGCCTGGCCCCAATCTGTCCCTGTTGTAAATCAGTGGTGTGGTGAGGAAATACTCCTGGATCAGGGAGAATCAGGAGAATTGTCTTTCTTTGGAGGGCCTGTTCTGGACTGGGTGTGATAGTCACAGGCTGGCCTGGCTTCCTGAGGTCACTTCTTCTCTGTGGTCCCTTCCCGCTACTGCTGTCCAGGTTCATGGACACTTGTTCTTGGTTTTGTCCCGCTGCCCTTTCTGGTCTCAGTCACACCCTTGCGTTCCTAGGCCCTCAGTTGATGGGAAATAAATGGGCATGATGTAGTTCAACATGGGATGGCTGTGTTGGGGTGGGGAGGCATGGAGTCCAGGATAAACCCTCTCACTCAGTTCTTCCACAGCCCCTACTTCTGGGTTTACATCATCTGCTGGACGAGGGTCTGGAGCTGGACGAGATCCTTCAAGCCTGGCTGGAAATCCCCTTTTTTTTTTTAGACAGAATCTTGCTCTATCCACCAGGCTGAAGTACAAAGGCATGATCTTGGCTCACTGCAACCTCCACTTCCCGGGTTTAAATGATTCTTCTGTCTCAGCCTCCCCAGTAGCTGGGATTACAAGTGTGCACCACCACGCCCAACTAATTTTTGTATTTTTAGTAGCAACAACGTTTCAACATATTGGCCAGGCTAGTCTCCAACTCCTGACCTCAAGTGATCTACCTGCCTCTGCCTTCCAAAATGCTGGGATTACAGGCATGAGCTCCTGTGTCTGGCCGGAAATCCTATTTTTACAACTTCTCCTCATACAGGTAAGACCTCTCGGTTTCAAGTTATGGGAGCTTGGGCAAATTCCTTCAGCTGAAGGAATTTCATGGTCCTGAAAGCCATGCTGTGTGAGCCCTGCTGGCTCCAGGCCTGGGTTCTGGAAGCTGGGTAATGGGGGAAAAGGAAGGCCTTGGCTGACCTTGTGCCAGGGATACTTCATCCACACCGTGGGGAATCCTTACGCTGAAGCGGTAGGTGGGCTCTTCCTAGTACACATAAGCCAAGGAAAGGAGGGTCCAGAGAGGCCAAGTGACCACCTGCTGCTGCACAGAGGTGGTGGTGGCCATGCTGGGTCTGGGATTTGGGGCAGGCCCCTCACCCGGGCAGAATGTTGTCCCCAACCCTCCTGACTGGGCAGGTCTTTCTGCCTGGGCTGTTGGCAGCTGACAGCTTGCAGGGGAAAAGCTCAGTGTGTGACTGCTGTGACTTTGGCTATTCCCACACAGAGAAATGTAGCACCAAGGTACTGTGGGGGCAGGCCAGGTCAGGGGGCTGCTGGGGGTGGCGCTGCTCTGGGGACCTTTGGCTTGTGTGGGCAGATGAATGTCACTGCGTCCACCATAAAAATAGGCTCTGGGCTGGAAGATGCGTGGACAAGATGAGGAGTTGGGGGCAGGGGAGCATGAAGAGGTCATGGCTTGTGTGGGGTCAGTCGGGGAGGGGGGTGGACAGTGACCTTAAACCTCTTCTGTCTTGCAAGTGCTTTGGGGAGGATGCACAAGTGGTAGGTCCAATGACAGGTGCTCCAACACTTGTCCTCTGTCCCCCCCTTACCAAACAAACATAATAAAGCAAATAGACAATTGTCCTAGTAAGCCAGGCCCCAAAGGGTTAAAGAAACCAGTGACCACATTCCTGGACTTACAGAACAGCAGGTAAGAAAAGAAAGAACTTGTTGAAAAGCTGAAACTAAAACTGTGCCCCATAGAGTAAGAAACCTGTAACAGAAATTCTTGAGTTTGCAGGATAGCAGATAAGAAAAGAAACAGCTTGCTGAAACACTGACACTCCCTGCACTTATGAGATCAAGAAAAAAGCTGGCTGATGGCCGGGAGCGGTGGCTCATGCCTGTAACCCCAGCACTTTGGGAGGCCAAGATGAGTGGATCACTTGAAGCCAGGAGTTCAAGACCAGCCTGGCCAACATGGCAAAACTCTGTCTCTACTAAAAATACAAAAATTAGCCAGGCATGGTGGCCTGTGCACCTGTAATCCCAGCTACTGTGGAGGCTGAGGCACGAGAATGCACTCCAGCATGGGTGACAAAGTGAGACTCCGTCTCAAAATAAAAAAGAAGAAAGAAAAAGAAAAATCTGGCTGGAATTGGTTAGACTCAAGATGGCCAACCAGAGTCTGTGCAGAATGAGCTTGGTGATGTCACAGCCTGAATTTCCACCGCATGTTTCATACTAATGCCCCCTAAATTTGCACACGCAACACATGAGGAGGCATGAAGAGATAACTGCACATGCTCAAGGACTTTTCTTTTCTTTTTTTTTTTTGTTTGTTTGTTTGTTTGAGACGGAGTCTCGTTCTGTTGCCCAGGCTGGAGTGCAGTGGTGTGATCTCTGCTCACTGCAACCTCCACCTCCCGGGTTCGATTCTCCTGCCTCAGCCTCCCAAGTAGCTGGGAATACAGGCTCCCGCCATCACACCCAGCTAATTTTTTGTATTTTTAGTAGAGACGTGTTTAGGTATTGCCATGTTGGCCAGGCTGGTCTCAAACTCCTGACCTCGTGATCCACCCGCCTTGGCCTTCCAAAGTGCTGGGATTACAGATTAAGGATTTTTCCAGACCTCACCTTCCCTTCCTCCCATCACCTACTAATCTCAGAATCTACCACCCGCACATTTTCTTTTTTTTTTTTCTTATTTTTTGAGACAGAGTCTCGTTCTGTCACCCGGGCTGGAGTGCAGTGGCCGGATCTCAGCTCACTGCAAGCTCCGCCTCCCGGTTCACGCTATTCTCCTGCCTCAGCCTCCCAAGTAGCTGGGACTACAGGCGCCCACCACCTCGCCCGGCTAGTTTTTTTTTTTTTTTTGTATTTTTTTAGTAGAGACGGGGTTTCACCGTGTTAGCCAGGATGGTCTCGATCTCCTGACCTCGTGATCCGCCCGTCTCGGCCTCCCAAAGTGCTGGGATTACAGGCTTGAGCCACTGCGCCCGGCCCCACCCGCACATTTTCTAATAAAAATACTACCTTGAAGCCAGCACGGGGAGACAGATTTGAGCTGGACTCCTGTCTCCTTTGAGTTGATTTGCAATAAAAGCTTTTCTTTCTTTCTTTCTCTCTTTTTATTTTATTTATTTATTTATTTTGAGACAGGTTCTCACTCTGTCCCCCAGGCTGAAGTGCAGTGGTGTGATCTTGGCTCACTGCAGCCTCAACCTTCTGTGCTCAAGTGATTCTCCCACTTCAGCCTTCTGAGTAGCTGGGACAACAGGTGCATGCCACCATGGCTTGCTAATTTTTTATTGTTTTT
Source organism: Rhinopithecus roxellana (assembly GCF_007565055.1). Classification (NCBI taxonomy): domain Eukaryota; kingdom Metazoa; phylum Chordata; class Mammalia; order Primates; family Cercopithecidae; genus Rhinopithecus; species Rhinopithecus roxellana. The sequence goes on along the minus strand of NC_044561.1, from coordinate 20,099,893 downwards.
TGTAGAGATGGGGTTTTCGCCATGTTGCTCAGGTCGGTCTCGAACTCCTGTACTCAAGCAAGCAGCCCACCTCGGCCTCCCAAAATGTTGGGATTACAGGTATGAGTCACCATGCCCAGCTGCAATGAAAGCTTTTCTATTCTCAAGAACCCAGTGTTATTATATTGGCTTATAGCATATTGGGCAGGGAGCTCCTTTTGCTTGGTAGCACTAGAAAATTCAGGTACCTCAACAGGATATAATCCTACTACCTAGATCATTGTTAACTAACATCTTAGTGTATTCATATCCAGGTGGCTTTTGCTAGACATACACATTAATATAATGTAGTTTTCTAACATTCTATAACGTGCTTCTATAGTACTCTCTAGGCAGCTCTGTAGATTGATACCTCTTTTGCATTTGTGATGACACAGTAGTCTAGGAATAGAAGTAGGAGAATTTAACCAGTCCCACGTTGATAGATATTTGTGTTCTTCAGGTTTCTCTGCTAGGTGACACCTCACTCCCCCAGCCTCCTTTTATTTATGTATTTATTTTTTGAGATGGAGTCTCGCTCTGTTGCCCAGGCTGGAGTGCAATGGTGCAATCTCGGCTCACTGCAACCTCCACCTCCTGGGTCCAAGTGATTGTCCTGCCTCAGCCTCCCAAGTAGGTGGGATTACAGGCATGCACCATCACGCTTGGCTAATTTTTGTATTTTTAGTACAGGCGGGGCATCATGTTGGCCAGGCTGGTCTCGAACTCCCAACCTCAAATGATCCACCCACCTTGGCCTCCCCAAGTGCTGGGATTACGGGCATGAGCCACTGTGCCCAGCCCAACCTGCTTTTAGCAGCTGAACACAGCCCTGCCTTGGGAAGGTAATGGCCTTGGAAGAATTTTTCTCCTTCCAAGCAGGGAAGGGAGGAGATAGGGCTAACAGCTTACTCTCTTCAGAGTTTCCTGGGGAAGGGGACACCTATATGGTGGCACAGCCCTGCTGAAGGTAGAGATGCTGTAGTGTTATAGTTTAAAGGTAGGTGCAAGGTCTGGGGTCCTCGGCACTAAAAAACTAATCTCTCCTCCCCCTACTGCTGTGCAGGTTCATGGATAGTCATGCTCGGTCTTGTCTTACTGTTCTTTCTGGTGTCAGCCACACCCTTGCTTCCCCAGGCACTCCTGGCCTTTGTTTTCCTCCCTCGATGAATACCTCTGGACTCACCCTAGCTGTCCTGTACAACCTGCCCTGCACCTCTGGGCAGTCCTGGGGTCTCCTGGACCTCTCCTTCCCAGCCTCCTGCAAGATGCTGAAGGACTTGCTGCTGGCTGCACTGGCCTTCACTAGTGTCACTCTGTTGCTGCTCCTGTGACCCTGAGGAAGGCACTCGAGGTCTTCCAGCCATCCTGCCCTCTCTGCAGCTTAAGAGGCACTCTTTTGGTGGCCTCCTGCCAGCCTGGAGGCCCACAGATGGGGCTGGTGACTTGGACAACAGAGAGACTCTCTTCTGAGGAGGAAATTGATATGGAATCTCGGCCTATTTTTGGAGGAAGACCTGGAGGCAGTGGCCCCTTCAGAAGACAATGAAAAAATAATACTTTTTAATATTTATTTTATATATATATTTGAGACAGAGTCTCTGTTGCCCAGGCTGGAGTGCAGTGGTGTGATCTCGGCTCACTGCAACCTCCACTTCGCAGCTTCAAGTGATTCTCCTGCCTCAGCCTCCTAGGTAGCTGGGATTATAGGCATGCACCACCATGCCAAGCTAATCTTTATATTTTTGTAAAGACAGGGTTTCACCATGTTGGCCAGGCTGGTCTTGAACTCCTGACCTCAAGTGGTCCGCCTGCCTCAGCCTCCCAAAGTGCTGGGGTTACAGGCGCGAGCCACCGCACCTGGCCTGTGTTGCCTTAACCTTCTATGGCTCTTGTGCTTTTTGGTACTAGTCGTTGGGGGAAAAACCTGATGTCTTAACTGCATGACATGCATTTGGGCTCTCTGGAGGGGCCAGTGTGGTGGTGGGTTCAGGGAAGGAGTAAGAAGCAGGGGCTGGGGCCTCATTAGCACCAGCATACTGTTGCTCACGGGTGTCCCTGGCCTGAGGTCTACACGGTTGGGAGCCTCGCCTTTTGGCCTCAGCTGAAATTTGACCCCTCTATGGGAAATGACCTGTGGCCCCCATCTTCAGCTTCCCAAGAGCAGTGAGACTTTTCCTTCCCTGACTCTGCCTCGGCATTTCTGGGCTGTTGGAACAGGGACTCCTAAGTTAACGTTCCTTCTCACACAGCAGGGGGCCCTCAGGCCTTGGTCTTCCTGCCCCTGTGCTGCTAGCTTATCACTTCTGGAATGAGGGGGCTGTGTTAGTCCATTTTGTGTTGCTATAAAGGAATATTGGGCCAGGTAAGGTGGCTCACGCTTGTAATCCCAGCACTTTGGGAGGCCGAGGTGTGTGGATCACCTGAAGCCAGGAGTTCAAGACCACCCTGACCAACACGATGAAGCTCCATCTCTACTAAAAATACAAAAATTAACCAGGCGTGGTGGCAGACACATGTATTCCCTGCTACTTGGGAGGCTGAGGTGGGAGAATCACTTTAACCCGGGAGGCAGATGTTGCAGTGAGCCGAGATCGCACCACAGCACTCCAGACTGGGCAACACAGTGAGACCCTGTCTCAAAAAAAGGAATATTGGAGGCTGGGTAATTTACAAGGAAAAGAGGTTTATTTGGCTCATTGTTCTGCAGGATGTACAGAAAGCATGGCGCCGGCATCTGCTCAGCTTCTGGTGAGGGCTTCAGGAAGCTTTTACTCATGGCAGAAGAGGAAGGGGAGCCAGTGTGTCACATGGTGAGCGAAAGGGAGCAAGAAGAGGGGAGGGGTGCTAGGCTCTTTTAAGCAACTGTAGAGTGAGAACTCACTCATTATGGCAGGGCAGGCACCAAGCCATTCATGAAGGATCTACCCCCATGACCCAAACACCTCCTGCTAGGCCCCACCTCTAACATCAGGGGCCACATTTCCTCCTGAGATTTGGAGGGGACAAATATCCAAGCTCTGTGAGTGGCCATTGACCAAAGCTACAAAGTGGGTCTCTTTCCTTCCCCAGTGCTGCCTCCTGGAGATTCAGGACTGGAGGTCAGCATCTAGACCCTGAGTAAGACTGGAGGCTGGAGCTTGGGAAGGCTGCCTCTTACTGGCTGTGGGCACACAGTGGGAGCTGGCTTGCCAGGCGTGGGCATCAGCGGATGCTGAGAGGCACTTTGCAGATCTCAGCTCTGGCCCTGGCCTTAGGTTCTTTGCACTGCCTCACCTCCTGGTGCAAGTCTCCCGGGCTCAGCTGCCACAGAGGAGCTCTGGCAACAGCACAGCTCATCTTAGTCCCAAGGGCACAAAGGGTCCACGCTCTCCATCTCAGACCCTGCTTCAACATCAGGGCCTTTCCTTTGGTGGTCAAGGGTGAGACCATCCTGTTCCCCGACCCTGCATCACCCACACTAAGCCATCCTCTCCCAAGGATTCCATGACATCCTTGGCCCAAATTGTGGGTGCTACCACCGTCTTCCAAGAGGGTGAACCCATCCCCCTCTTTCCATCCTCCTGCCTTTCCTCTCTCTTCCCTCCATCATCGCTCATTGTAGGATTGTCTGATAAAATGTAAGATGCTCAGGTCAATTTTAATTTTAGATAAACAATGGATACATTTTAAGTATGTTCCAATTTTTTTTTTTTAGAGGAGTCTCGCTCTGTTGCCCAGGCTGGAGTGCAGTGGTGTGATCTTGGCTCACTGCAGTCTCTGCCTCCTGAATTCAAGAGATTCTCATGCCTCAGCCTTCTAAGGAGCTGAGATTACAGGTGTGCACTACCTCCCCAGGCTAAATTTTGTATTTTTAGTAGAGACGGGGTTTCACTATGTTGGCCAGGCTGGTCTTGAACTCCTGACATCAAGTGATCCGCCTGTCTTGGCCTCCTAAAGTGTTAGGATTATAGGCACGAGCCACTGCACCCAGCCATGCTTTTTTTTTTTTTTTTCCTTTCTAAATCTGACAACCCTCACTTTCTCTTCTCTTCCTTCCTTTTTCCTTTCCCCTTCCTCCTCACTCCTCCTTCCCTGCCAGCTTAGGAAGAAGGCAGTCTTGTTCCGTTCTGACGAATTGTTATAGAAGAGTGGTGGGGGGCCGGGCGCGGTGGCTCAAGCCTGTAATCCCAGCACTTTGGGAGGCCGAGACGGGCGGATCACGAGGTCAGGAGATCGAGACCATCCTGGCTAACATGGTGAAACCCCGTCTCTACTAAAAATACAAAAAACTAGCCGGGCGAGGTGGCGGGCGCCTGTAGTCCCAGCTACTCGGGAGGCTGAGGCAGGAGAATGGCGTAAACCCGGGAGGCGGAGCTTGCAGTGAGCTGAGATCTGGCCACTGCACTCCAGTCCGGGCGACAGAGCGAGACTCCGCCTCAAAAAAAAAAAAAAAAAAAAAAGAAGAGTGGTGGGGATGAAGAGGTGACGGGGTGAGGGGCAGCCTCAGCTCCAGTCCTATTTCTGCCACCTGTGGGGCTGAAGGTACAAGGCCAGTGCCTTTGGGAGCTCAGTTTCCCATCTATAAAGCAGATACCAGATTTTACACCCACAGGTGCATGTGGGAAAGTGCTTGCAGCTGCTGAATATTTTCTTGACTCACCTGAAACAGACCTCATAGCCTGCCCACGGATGAGCTCAGCCCTCTGTTCATTTGTTTCCAAGGAGCCTTTCATGGCACCAGCCTTTGGTTCCCATTCATCCCCATTCCCTGGTGTGATCTGGCTTCCCCGGCAAGAGTTGTATCAGGGGTTGGGGCTCAAGCTAGCCTCTTCATGTCCCTGAATCACAGCAGAAAGTTGGGAAGGAAACTCCGGGGTCCTGGCCTTTCCCCTAGTCACCCAGAGTCATGGCGAGTGTCAGGGCGTTGTGCTTCACAGATGCCATGTGAGCAGCGGACAGGATGCTGGGCTGAGGAGCACAAGCCCTGCCCCACTCTGCTGTGAGTTTCCTTGGACAAGCTGTTTAAGCATTGTGGGTCTCCATGGCCTATCACCTCCTCTACCCACAAACAGGGACTGGAGAGGGTGACAGGCACAGGACACTTCTACTGGAAGGTCTAGAACAAATAAGTCATGCCTTCTTACTGCCTTTGTAAAAGTGGAATCTTAGGAGGTGGTATTCTTACTATGTTACTTTTTTTTTTTTTTTGATAGAGACGTGGTCTTGCTATGTTGCCCGGGCTCATCTAAAACTCCTGGGCTCAAGCGATCCTCCCATCTCAGCCTCCCCAAGGGCTGGGATTACAGGCAGGAGGCAGTATTATGAGGTAATTGAGGGCCATGTCATTGAAGTAAAAAAGACAAAAACAGGCCAGGCATGGTGGCTGAGGCCTGTTACCTCCAACACTTTGGGAGGCTGAGGGGAGCAAATTGCTTGAGGCCTGGAGCTTGAGACAACATGGGGAAACCCCATCTCTGCAAAAAATACAAAAAATTAGCCAAGTGTGGTGATGCCCACCTGTAGTCTCAGCTACTCAGGAGGCTGAGGTGGGAGAATGGCTTGAGCCCAAGAGGTCAAGACTACAGTCAGCCATGATTGTACCACTGCACTCCAGCCTGGGTGGGCGACAGAGCGAGACCCTGTCTCAAAAAACAAACAAACAAATGAATAAACAAACAAACACCCCCTCCCCCAGGTCCTGGATCTGCCACCCAAGCTGTAAGATGTTGAGTGAGTGGCTTCATCCCTCTGAGCCTCCGTTTCCTTATCCATAAAGTGCCTTGGGGATGGCATGAGAGTAAAGCATGCTAGACTCACAAAGCTCTTGGCACAGTTTCTGATACACAGAGAGCACTCACCAAATGATCATTGTTGTTTTCTTTATTATGATTATGCCAGATGTGACTATCTTTGCTTCCAGGAAAGTCTCTAAATCATAAGCTATGTGACACAAGGGAAGTGGGTAAGGGTGGGAAGCTGAGTGTGCAAGTCAGACAAAGCCTGATGTAGGCAACTCCTATCAGAGGTATGTGGCCTTTGTGGCTGGGGTCCTCAAAAGACAGCCACTGCCAGAAATCTGGAGACTGAATTGTCTGGGTCTCCAGAAGAGAGTCCAACCCCACCACACCTCTGCTCCTGTCCAAGGTGCTGAAATCCACCCCACATAAGTTTCTCCTAGTCATGTATAGCCGTTGAGTCACCTGGACCCTACCTTGTGGTCCTCCATTCAATGCCACAAATATACAGTGAGCATCTACTATATATAGCGAGTGGAAATAAAAAGGATTTAGATACGTCTCCAACCCAAGTTGCTCACAGCCATACGGAAGGAATTCAAGCATACACACTTGCCTTAGGATAGGTGAGAACAAAGGCTAGGGGATTCATTTTGCAATTTATTGAGTTTCAGTGACACCCACTTCTTGCCTTTACCCTTGTTTTTTCCTCTTCTGAAACGTTGGTACCCTCCAAGGTTGTGCCTCTCATACCTTTCTTGATCTGACCACAGCAGATGAGTTTTCCCCCAGGTATCTCTTTGTGTTCTCACTAACGTCATAGAGTCAGGAGGACTAACAATCAATTTCAGGGAGGGAGGGAGTGTGGGATATAGAGAGGAATCAGAAGGTTAGGAGGTCTCTGAGAAGAGAGGGAGCCACCTAGACAGGGGTGAGCTCCTTATCATATTTCTGCATGCCCTCGTCAGGGAGCAGGACCTCCACCGTGAAGCTGACCTTCTTGGCGTGCACAAAGCTATAGGTGTTGTCGAAGCGTAGGACATCTGGGGGACAGATGGAAAGATGGGCATTGGGCTTGGCTTTACACACTCCTTGTTCCACCCCCGGCCAGGGAAGAGGACAGGCTTGTATTCCCACTGGCTTTCTTTGCCAAGCTGGGCCAAGCTCCCACCACGCCTCTTCCCTTCCCCATGGGAACTGCCACCCCAAGCAGGTCCTGTAAACAGACATCAATCTCCTCTTGGCATGTGCCCAGGCCTGGCTTTACTGGCATGGAGAGCAATGGTCATTACATCCCATTGTCTCATACCTGGAGACACACATGACAGGGCTGTGAAGGCACGTATTTGGGTTCATCAGAGACCTCCCAGCCCCCTTGGATGAAGTGGGGTTCTGGAGCAGGCCTGCTGGACACTGTTTGTTTCCTCACAACCACCCCAAAAAGCAGTTGTTGGCTGGGCACAGTGGCTCACGCCTATAATCCCAGCACTTTGGGAGGCCGAGGTGGGTGGATCACTTGAGGTCAGGAGTTCGAGAGCAGCCTGACCAGCGTGGAGAAACCCCATCTCTACTAAAAGTACAAAATTAAGTGTGGTGGCACATGCCTGTAATCTCAGCTACTCGGGAGGCTGAGGCAGGAGAATCGCTTGAGGCAGGAGAATCGCTTGAACCTGGGAGGCAGGGATTGCGGTGAGCTGAGATTGCACCATTGCTTACACCATTGCACTCCAACCTGGGCAACAAGAGTGAAACTCTGTCTCAAAAAAAAAAAAAAAAAAAAAGAAAGAAAGAAAGAAAAAGAAAAAGCAGGCATTGTAGCTCCTGGCTTACAGGTGAGCAAACCAAGAGTCGTTCCCAGATTGGTCAGACTTTTGCCCAGGACTATGCAGCTACCTGGAGGCTGGGGCGGGACCCTGGAACCACACAGCTTTGCGGCTCTGCACAAGTTGATTTATTTTTCAGAGCCTCGGTTTCCTCATGTGGAAAACTACTCTATCACTTGTTGTCTCTATTCTGCAGTCCAGGTGCCCCCAATCCCTGCAGGGCCTGTGCATCTCTGGCTCCTGGTGCACAGTAGGTGCTCATGAATATGGACTGAGTGAGCGACTGTATGAATGAATGGTGCTAACCTAGGCTGTATGTCCCTGAATGGGGGAGGGGTGTTACTGCCCCTCTGTTTTCTTCTCTAAAGCATGGGACAGGTGGCTCTAGCCTTTCAGAGCCAGGTCTCAACTGGGGCAGACTTACAGATGCCACCCTCTGAGCAGGTGAGGCTCCCATCCTCAGGCACCATGTGGGCGTTGTAGCGCTGGCTGGGTAGAACCTCTGTCATCTCCCCTGCCCGCTGTCGCTCCCCCATCTTGGTCTTCAGGAAAACTCCGAAGCCGATGTCTGCACCGTCAGATGAGAACTGCCACCTGTCAGGGGGAGGAGGAGAAGACAGGTTGCTGCCCAGCCTGATGGGTCTCTGAGGGGTTAGGGCCTGTCCCTACCTGAGGACGCAGCCTGGAAACAGGATCTCGTATTCCACTTGGTGTGACGAGCCGCGGTTGATTTGCACCGAGTGCTCGTACTGAGTCTTCACCTGGTCCCGCACGTACATGGACTTGGGGATCTCCCCGCCATAGTTGATCTGCGGATATGGGATGAGATGGGCTTACTCCCCTCTCCTGGCCATTGTTCACGTTTCTCCCGCCTGAGACACTTTCACCACCTCCTGGAAGTATCCTCTTCATCCTAGCCCCACTCTCCCCCTTCCTCAAGTCTTCTTTGACCATCCAAGCTGGGTCAGTGCTTCTGCTGGGAGCTTCCCCTTCCAGCTCATCCCTCTGGGTTAAAATTCTCCCATTTCTTGTTTGCCTTTATAGCTGCTGAGAGCTCTGGAAGGGCGAGGGTTGTATTGACTAGCTTAACACCCAGTTCTTGGGGTCTCTCTATAGGTAATTGTGGATGAATGACTGGGTGGAAAGGGAACCCAACTTAATTCTTGAACCTCTCTTGTCCCAGGAAGGGCTCTTTGTACCTTGGTTAAACATTTGGGGTTTCCATCTGGGTCAGTCAGGGTGCCCCCAAACTGGGCAGGCAGTTCCTCAGGACTGATGAGTTTCAGCAAACCTTCCTTCCAGTTATCTGGGAGCAGTGGGACGCAAGGGAGGTTAGCAAGCATGGAGGGGACCAATTGGCCTCCCACACCCACCAGGATGACCTGAACTGGGGGAGAAGCCCTATAGGAGGTAGGCTGCCAGGGCCAATTCCCCAGTGTCCTAGGCCTGGGGCTATAGGAAGTGTCTTTCTCAGCATGCATTGCGGTGGAAATGTGTTTCCCACCTTGATAGATGAATCAGCACTTTCTATTTCTCTTTGAGACAGTGTCTCACGCTGTTGTCCAGGCTGGAGTGCAGTGGCATGATCATGGCTCACTGCAACCTTGACCTCCTGGGCTCAAGTGATCCTCCTACCTCATCCTCACGAGTAGCTGGGACTACAGGCATGTACCACCATGCCTGGCTAATTTTTGTTTTGTTTTGCTTGTTTTTTTTTATAGAGATAGGGTTTCACCATGTTGCCCAGGCTAGTCTCAAACTCCTGGCCTCAAATGATTGTCTCACCTGGGCCTTCCAACGTGTTGGGATTACAGTTGTGAGCCATCATGCCCAGCGTACAGCATTTTTTTTTTTTTTTTTTTTTTTTTTTTTTTGAGACAGAGTCTTCCTCTGTCACCCAGGCTGGAAGGCAGTAGTGTGATCTCAGCTCACTGCAACCTCCGCGTCACAGGTTGAAGCAATTCTCTACCTCAGCTTCCTGAGTAGCTGGGATTACAGGTGCCCACTACCACGCCTGACTAATTTTTATATTTTTAGTAGAGACGGGGTTTCACCATCTTGGCCAGGCTGGTCTTGAACTCCTGACCTTGTGATCCACCCGCCTCGGCCTCCCAAAGTGCTGGGATTACAGGCATGAGCCACCACGCTCAGCCAACAGCACGTTCTTGAAGATCTTCCAGTCATGAGCAGTGAAGCTAAGAGTTATCTAATTGCCTCAAGGAGACTTTAGAGCTCAATGACGTCAACAGCCTTATGGGATCGCTCTGTGAGTAAGTGGCGTACCCAAGTCAGACCTCCCAGTGGGGCATGGACAGCCTTGGGCCTTTGGAGGGACCCTCCCCACCTCCCTCTGCCTAATCACCATGACCATGTTTATTACTGTTCTTCATACCCTATGCAAAGCTCTAAGAGTTCTGGGTCCTGGCTGTTACCATGCCCCAGCCTTGTGGCTAATCCAGGCTACCCAGTCCCCCAACCGCCTCACTTTAGCCATGGGAGATTCCTTCTCTACAGTGGGATTAAGGGGAAGACCACAATGTCCCACACACCAGGGCCAAATGAGCAGAGTTGCATGGGGCAGAGGCTGTGGACTTAAGGCCTGGACTGTGCTGGTAACCCACACTGCTCTAGGCTTTGGAAGGCTTAGAAGACATGAGCCTGGATCCTTCAAACCAGGCCCTCATAGTCTATCAAGTTCCCCATCCCAGTGGAATTGGGTAGAGGCAGAGGCTCGGGTACCAGGAGGAAAGAGAAAGTAAGGATTTATAAGCTCCCCCTCACCCCTGGATCTTCAGTTCTCCTAATTCTGTGATCTGACTATCCTGCTTGGGAGAAGTTTTCCTCCAAGCCAGGGTTGTTGGTTTGGGTTTAAGAACTATTTCCCTTTTCTCTCTTTCTCTCAGCCTTGTAAACATAGCTCTCTCACTTGTAAACACAGCTATTTTCCTATTTATAAAATTAATACATATTATTATACAGTTTAGAAATCATAGACAATACAGGTAATAAAATTAAAAACCACATGATTTCTCACTATCAACAAATAAATATTTTGTTTTCTCTTCTAGAAATAAATATTTATTTATTTATTTATTTATTTTTTGAGACGGAGTGTCTGGCTGTGTCGCCCGGGCTGGAGTGCAGTGGCGCGATCTCAGCTCACTGCAAGCTCCGCCTCCCGGGTTCCCGCCATTCTCCCGCCTCAGCCTCCCGAGTAGCTGGGACTACAGGTGCCGCCACCACGCCTGGCTAATTTTTTGTATTTTTAGTAGAGACGGGGTTTCACCGTGTTAGCCAGGATGGTCTCGATCTCCTGACCTCTTGATCCTCCCGCCTCGGCCTCCCAAAGTGCTGGGATTACAGGCTTGAGCCACCGCACCCGGCCGAAATAAATATTTATTGTACATATATTTGTTTTCATAAAAATAAGATATTTTTAGTTTAATCTTATTTTAGTTTATGCTTATGAAGATAAGTTTATAATCTACTTTTAAAAACTTAATGACATTTCCATGGCATTAAATATTTACACATAGCATTATTTTTCATGATTGCTCCAGAATTCATCAAATGCATGCACCATTATTTATTTATCCAGTCCTTTCTTGTTGGACCTCCTTTCTCTGAATTGTGACTACTCTCTCTGCTCATCTGCCTCATCCTCTTCAGCCGAGGTTGCCTTTAGAAGCACTAAGCTTATGAATGTTGAAAAGAAACCGAGACTTATATACCAGAAAGTGACTAGCAACCAAACTGAAACCAATGAGGTGGTAGGTGTGGAGGCCTTGTCCACCAAAGGGGTATGGCAGGGAAAAGAGCAAAGGTAGCAGACTCTTTAGGGTAAAATCCACTTCACTGTTGTGAAGAAGGAGCCTCTGACTAGGTGATGTGTACAGTCTGTTGTTTTGAGATAGGATCTCACTCTGTTGCCCAGGCTGGAGTGCAGTGGTGTGAACACGACTCACTGCAGTTTCAAACTCCTGGGCTCAAGTGATCCTCCCACCTCAGCCTCCTGAGTAGCTGGAATTACAGGTGCGCACCACCACACCCAGCGAATTTTTAAATTTTTTGTAGAGATGGGGTCTTGCTATGTTGCTGTGGCTGGTCTCAACCTCCTGATCTCAAGCAATCCTCCCACCTCAGTCTCCCAAAGTGCTGGGATTATAGATGTTAGCCACTGCACCCAACCTAATGTGTGGAGTTCTAGATGGGGTAATGGGACAACCTCACTCCAAAGGTCATGTAGAGAGGTCAGGAAATTGAGCTGAAATTGAGTTGTGTTACTTACTTCCCAACACAATAATTTTCCTGCGAGTGTCCTCACTAAGGAATGGCTTCATGAGGTTGTAGCCCACAGGGAACAGTTTGGTAGCTGGAGATATAGAAGTAAGGATAATGGGAAGAAAAGAATTACATTGAGCAACTCCCTCCATAACGGTTATAGCCAATGATACAGAGGAGTCGTGACTAACCCTGGTCAGTTCCAGTATCTGTCCTGCACCGAGTGAACCATCCAACCAACCAGTTAGCCAGCCAACAAACAGCCAACTAACCAATCACACCATGCAATAATCAACCACCCATTCAGTCAACAAACCAGCCAAACATTCAAACTGCTAATCAGCCACCTATTCAGTCAACCAATAAACAAGCCAACCTACCACATAATCAGCCACCTAACAAATCAACCAAACAGCAAAGCAATCAGCCGATGGAACAGCCAGATAACCACTCAACTAACTGTGTTCTCTAGCCAGCCAGTCATCCAAATAACCAGTCAGCCAACCATCCAAATAACCAGCTAGCCAGTCATCCAAATAACTAGACAGCCGACTATCCAAATAACCAGTCAGCCACCATCCAAATAACCATCTAAGATTCAGCCAAACAACAAACCAGGCAACCAGCGAACCAACCTGCCAACCAGCCATCAAAACGACCTACCAACCAAAATGCCAACCAGCCACTCAATCAGTCAACCAAGCTAAGAACTAGCCAACCAAGCAGCCAGCCAATTCTCCAACCAACCACCAGTCAGTCAACTAGCCAAGCAACCAACTGGCCAGTCAACTGAACAACCAATCAAGCAACCAACGGATCAAGCAACCAGCCAATCACCAAACATCCATCCATCCTTTCATCTACCCACCAACCCAAACAACAATCACCCAAATACCTATGCAGCATCCACCATGGACCCAGGCCTGTGAGGGCTACAACAAAAGTGGAAGATCACAGCCCCTGCCTTCAAGGAGCAGAAAACTCAGCCAGTAAAGCAGGATGAGCACAAATAAAACAGCTGGAGATCCCTAAAAGGCAGCAAACGGAAAGGCGGCACCAGTTGCCAGTGCCAGAGGCAGTCAGTGCCAGAGATCATCATGGATAGGAGAAATAAGGGAGGATCCCTGGGAGAGCTGGGACTGGAGTTGCCTTCTCTTGCAGTAAGACCAACCTTAGAAGTTACCATTTATTGAGAACTTACTCTATACCAGGCATTCTAAGTGATCTGCATACAGCCAAGAAACCAACCTGCCTCTCAACAATCCTGGGACAAAGACAGTGTTATCATCCTCAGCGTACAGAGGAGGAAACAGAGGCACAAGTGAAGTCATTTGTCACACACCTTTCACAATGAGCATGAACTTCAGGGTCTCTGGGTAATTCTCTTCAAGGAGGCCAAAGAACTGTGGAAGCAAGAGAGATCCCTTCAGAGAGCACATCGCATCTTCTCCTACCTCCATCTCCTTTGCAATCTCCTGTTGGGAGGTTTCAGATGGCTCTGGAGGGTTTTCCTTCATGCCATTACCTCCACTGGCCTCTGAAGGGAACCTTCTCACCTCCAACTATTATAACCATACTCTAATAATAATTACGTAATAATCGTTTTTAGTAAATATTATAATAATTGCAGTATAATGACTACTATTTATTAAATGTTCACTATTTGCCAAGCAGTGTATATACACTTTACATAACAACTTGCTGAAGTATCTCTACACTGCTATCCCCATTTTGTAGGTGAGGAAACAAGCATGGAGAGGGTTTGGTGGAAGCTGGCACGTGTGGTCTCAGCACAGTGTTGTCCCTGAAACCCATTCTGTGGGATCTTCTAGGAAACATATTAAGGCCTTTTGGGGTTTGAGTCACAGTGAGGGAGGCCAGGACATTTTTTAAACTAAACCTTGGCTCTCAGTGAGCAGCTGGGTCACGGCAGGCCAAGCTGGTCATCAAAGCAAGTGGTGGGTGGCCCTGGGCCTTCTCCTCACCTCCTGGTACACTTCTACCAGAGGTTTCCAGAAGTGTTTCAGTCCCAGGCCCTCACAGTCAAATATCATCATGATGGTCTCAATCTTCTTCCCCAGCTGCAAGGATGAGAGCAAGAAGTAGTTCTGGGGTTCAGGGTGTAGGCTTGGGAGATGGTAACCCAAGTACATGACCCCTTGGGGCTTCTTCTAGCCCCAACTCTGTCCTCAGAGGAACAAGTGGACAAACCAATGAATGCATTTCCCCACTCATCCATCCAGCCATCCATCCACCCACCCACCCACACACCCCCTTATATATCAGTTTACCCATGAATTACTTGACCCATCCATCCATTCATATTGTCATTAATTTATTCATCCTCCATTTTTCCAACTGATATTTATCAAGCACTTTTGTGTGTGTGCTGGACACTGAAAGTGTCATGAATAATACCTAATAACCCACAGTTCTTGTCCTCAAAAAGTTCACTGGCTGGCTGGGGAGATGACAAGCAACCAGGTCATTTGGATCCTGTGATAAGTGCTGCGATAGGTCAGCACAAGAGCTGCAGGGATACAGAATGGTTATTTAACCCAGGTGGGGGACTCAGAGAAGGTGACATCTACATTTCAGACCTAAAGGACAGATAGGAGAAAGTCAGGGGAAGTTGTGGGAGGTAGGTGTGTGTGGTGGGAACCAGGGTTGTTCAGACAGAAGGAATGGCAAGGGCAAAGAAAGGCTCAGAGGGAATGGCAATAGCTACCATTGTTGAGAAACATGTATTAGGCCCTGTGCGCTAAACTGCATACCTGCATTATCTCATTTCGCTTTTGCAACCATTATTTATTAATATCCCTGTTTTATAGGTGAAGGAGCTGAGGCTCAGACAGGTGAAATGACATATTCAAAACACGGAAAAAACAAAACAAAACAAAACAAAAAAAACCCATCAACCAAGAATTCTATTCCAGGCCCAGTACAGTGGCTCACGCCTGTAATTCTAGCACTTTGGGAGGCTGAGGCGGGTAGATCACAAGGTCAGGAGATTGAGACCATCCTGGCCAATATGGTGAAACCCTGTCTCTATTAAAAATACAAAAATTAGCCAGGTGTGGTGGTGTGTGCCTGTAATCCCCAGCTACTCAGGAGGCTGAGGCAGGAAAATTGCTTGAACCTGGGAGGCAGAGGTTTCAGTGAGCCAAGATCACACCAATGCACTCCAGCCTGGGCGACAGAGCAAGACTCTGTCTCAACAACAACAACAAAAAAAGAGTTCTATTCCCAGCAAAAGTATCCTTCAAGAAACTGTCCTTCTGTGACTGTGACTTTTCAAGGCCACACAGCTGGTAAGCAACAGAGCTGGTATTTGACCCGAGAGCCCTCTGACTGCGGTTGTAGAGAACACAGGTGTGTTTCTGAGACCAATCCCCCCGGCAGCCTCACCTGCCCCCAGTCATCCGCCCCACCTGGCCTGGGCCTCACCCTCTCTGTCTGCAGGTCACACTCATGCAGGATGCGCTCACAGTCTCTCATCTTGGTCTTGAGCAGGTCCTGCTTGGTGACTGAGAAGAGCAGCCCCTTGGGATCAAGTGGCCCAATGATGTCATACCACACAGGGCAGCCATCACGGTCATAGCCACACAGGCCCCCAGGCATGTACTTCTGGATCACCTGGGCATGAAAAGATGCACAGAACTTGGCGTTACACATCTCCCTTGAGACCCACAGACCAGGCTGACCTGGGTGGTCCAAGCCTACACACACCATGGTATAAAGCACTGTCCCTCCCTGGAAAGTAGTGCTATTGTCTCAGGTGAGAAAGCTGAGGTCCTGCAGGGCAGGGCCTTGCCCACAGAGGGTAAATGGCAAAGCCAGGTCTCAGCGGGCCCCGGGGCTTCTAAGGTCTGCCCCTGATGTCTCCCATGTCCCTTTCTGTGGAGAAGAGTTGGGTTTAGTGACGGAGAACACAGATTCTGAAGGTTAACAGAGCTGGCTCAAAAACAGACACTGGCTGGGCATGGAGGCTCATTCCTGTAATCCCAGCTACTCAGGAGGTTGAGGCAGATGGGATCTCCTGAGGCCAGGAGTTTGAGACCAGCTTGGGCAACGGAGGGAGACCCTGTCTCTACAAAAATAAAATACATTAGCCAGCCATGGTAATACACATTTGTAGACTTGGGAAGCTCAGGTGGGAGAATCACTTGAGCCCAGGAGTTCAAGGTTGCCGTGAGCCATGATCATGCCACTGCACACCAGCCTTGGCAACAGACTGAGACCCCATCCACACACACACAAAAAAAGCAGATACTGCTGTTTCTCTACTGTGTGTCCTTGAGCAAGTGACACCACCTCTCTGAGCTCCATTCTACCTCCTCTTGTAAAATGGTTTGGATAATCCCTCACTCTTGGGACTGCTGGGGAAAGTCCCTGAGATAATGTAGGCAAAGCAGACTGCCCAGCTCAAGGTACATGCCCTACAAGTGAAGATGTGGCCATTACTTTACTAAGATGCCAGTGGTGGCACCATTCTCATCAGTGCCTTGATGGGCTCAACTTCTTTCCCACCCAGACAGGATGCTTTAGGCAATGCCCTAGGGGGCAGGGGCGCAGAAGCACAGGCTAACCGTGGTGGTTAAGAGCCTGGGTTTGGGGGGCCAAACAGGCCTGAGCATAAATCCCAGCCCTGCGTTGGGCTATGGGACTGTGGGCCAGTTACCTAATTTTTGCCAGCCTTCAGTGTCCTCATCCACAAAATGGGGACAATAGTATCCATCATTGTGATGATTAAAGAAGCTCATGCTGCTAACATCTTAACCTAGGCCTGGACCTCGCAAGCCCCCAGGAAACATGCATTATTACTATAGGAAAGGAGACTGTGGGCCTGCGGGTTCCACATGCCTCTCAGCCTTGCTGCCCCTCATTCATGGTCCCCAGTGACCTTAAGCGGTATGTCCATGAAAGACTGAGGTGTTTGGCGGTGTTGGCTCACCTCTGGGGGCTGCCAATCAAGGATATGATCAATATCCATGGTCTTCCGGAATTCCATGTACTGAAAGGGAAATGAGTGGTAAGACCCCACTGGGCTCCCAGCGCCCTGAGAGCGGGGATGGAAGGAGGGGCTTGAGACATGGATTGCCCCCGACAAAACCCCTCCATAAATTTCCAGAGTGGATGGGTCTCACCTTGCGGAGCATAGCCTCCGACTTCTGCAAGTCAAAATCCCGAGCTGTGGGAAAACAGAAGGAAGGTGTGAGGCAGGAAAGATGCCTTGTCTTGCTCCTGGCCAGTGGGAGCTATGGAGGACGCTGGGGGCTAGGGTAAGACCTCGCTCCCCTACCCCCTTCCCTCCTCTGGACCTGAACATGTGAAGCAAGATTGTGTGGATGGCCCCTGAGAGCCATGAGACACTCTGGATCAGTTGAGACCAGGCCCCTCTTGATGCCCCCTTATCCCAACCTCTCCCATCTCTGCCCTCACCTCGGAGCCAGCGTAGAAGGAAATAATCATCAGGGTTGGGCAGGGCGGGAAGCACATCCTGGACATTTTCTCTAAACTGGCAAGAGAAATGCTAGTTAAAGTGGCTCTCTCACGTTGAGCCTTGGCCTCCAGACTCAAAGACTGTTTTCATAACCTCTCCTTTCCTCCCACATGCAAAATGGCCCACATTGATAAAAGGATGGATTAATGGTTGAATAGAAGGAGAGATGGATCACTGGATAGGTGGATGAATGGGAAGATAGATGGATTAATAAATGGTTAGAAAGAAGAACAGATGGGTGAGTGGGTAGGTAGATGAAAAGAGGAAGAAGAAATGAATGGATGGATGGATGGATAGATGGATGAGTGGGTGGGTGGATAAGTCAGTGAATGGACAGAGGAGAGATGGGTGGGTGATGGAGAGAAGGAAAGATGGATAGGTGGATGGGTGGGTAGGAAGATGGATGTGTGAATGAAAGAAAGGATAAACAGGCCAGGTATGGTGGCTCATGCCTGTAATCCCAGCGCTTTGGGAGGCTGAGGTTGGTGGATCACCTGAGGTCAGGAGTTTGAGACCAGCCTGGCCAACATGGTGAAAACACATCTCTACTAAAAATAAAAAAATTAGCTGGGTGTGGTGGCGCACGTCTGTAATCCCAGCTACCCAGGAGGCCGAGGCAGAATTGCTTGAACCTGGGAGATGGAGGCTGCAGTGAGCTGAGATCGCTCCCTAGCCCTCCAGCCTAGATGACAGAGCAAGACTCTATCTCAAAAAAAAAAAAAAAAAAAAAAAAAAAAAAAGAAGAAGAAGAAGGAGAAGGAGAAGGAGAAGAAGAAGAAGGGATAAATAATTGGGTGGGTGAATACGTAGATTGGAGTTTGGATGCACTCTTAGTTTCCTCCATGTGTTAGCCCTCAAAACATCTGCTTTTTTTCATCCCATCTTCTATTAAAACATGGTTAGTAACTATATGTCCTCTTCCTTCTTTAGCTCTTTGAATGACAACACTTTCTGCTCTGTCTCTCGGGCTTTTACAGTTTGGTCATCTTTCAGGATCCCAAGGAGAAAGGGGTTAAAGGGCAGACCAGCAGCATCTTTCAAGTCCTACCTATGGTGCCTGGGAGAGAGGAAGTGGGGTGCCTGGCTGCCAGGTAAACCTCTCTGGTTCTGGTTCCTGGATGAGAAGAAGTCAGGCTCGACCTTGGGTGGGTACCACCCACGCTATTGCCTGGAATTGGTGCTAGTCCCTCAACCCCCGCCCTGGACAGGGTTGATATCACTGGGCACTGTGGGGCTTGACCCTTTGGGAGGTAACACCAAAGAGACAATGTCAAGGACATGCTGAATCAACTGAGTGGGGCAGGGTTCCAGCCACTCCTTTCCACCCCCCAGCCCCTTTCCCCTGGTCTTCCGGAACTCCAGGGGGAGGGGCTCTCACCTTGGCCAGGGTCTCTGCCTGTTTGGGGCTCAGGTCTCCGACTCGGCCACTCATGGTGCTGGCTGAGGCTTGAGGAGTGGCGGCCACTACAGGCAAGAGGCCAAGCCTAGTTTGTCAGCCCTGACCCAGCTGGGTCCTTTTGCTCCCACTCCTGGGCGTGGCTCCAAGTGCCTCCTCATTGGCCAACTGTTTAAATTGCACATTACATAATTGGGATTAAGTGAGGTCCCGTGCTTGGCTTGGGGACAGATCTGGAGGGGCAGGCAGGCGTGGAGCATGTGCCAAATGTCCCCTGCCAGGAGGAGGCAGCTGGGAGGAAGGGAGGCTGGCCTCCCGTGACCTTGGAGCCCAGGGTGAGTGCCTGTAGAACCCGCTGACCCTCCCAGGCCTCCAGTGACCACTGCCCTGAAGAAGGGGGAGTTTCAGGGAAATGAGGACCACGCCTTGTGGGTACCCTTTCTCCCTGAGACCCAGTCTTCACACACTTAGGATTCTGCAGAGATCACCCCCCTCTACCCAGCTCTGACAGGGTAGGATTCTGAGGCTTGGCCGGTGTAGTAAACAGTTCATTCACTTTGTTGGGGGTGGGAGGCCCTGGTCCTTCTTTTGTAACAAATGTCCACAGTCAAGAGGACAGATGGCATCTTTTGAATGTCACTTGCTTCATTTATAAAATGGGGCTGTTAATGCTTGTCCTGCCCTCCTTCTGTGGTTGGAGGGAAGATCTAATGAGACATAGGGACTGTCAAGGGTTGTGTGCATCTAAGGGATACTCCCCTTCAGCTCTCCTGGTACCCCCGGGAGCTGTAAGCTTCAGCTCCAGGAAGGGAGAGACCCTGTTATCCATGACTCCCTCTGAAGAAACCATCAGCTTGAGACTGCAGCATGGCCATATGGCTGCATGGCCACATCTCCGCCTTGAAGGGGTCTGCATGGGTTGAAACCACCCTGGGCTAGCCTCGGCCCCAGCAGCTGGGCTAGCCCACACCATTCTGCCTAGGACTTTTCTAGGTCCCCTACTCCTGGGGCATCCTGGGTACCTACCCTTGAGCTACAATGGGCCTCTATTCTGGGCTAACCCAGGGTCTCTTTAGGTTAGTAGATGTTGGTCAGTATCAGACACCTTCTCAGGGACATCTTCCTTGCTCTGGGGTGCTGATAGAGTTGGATCCGGAAGAAGGCAGGGCTGACGCTGGCCATTTCCCTCCACCTGGGGGGCCCGTGGCATGTACTCAGGAACAGTTAGGTAACTCTCCACACCCCAGCCCTACCCCATTTCACATTCCAGCCTCAATTTCTGCAAAGCCCCAGCTGTCTACACCCACTTCCTGCCAGGCCAGTAATGTACAGAGATTGGGTTCCTCCACTGCCCTCTCCCGAGTCACTAATCCTGCCCATTTCTCACCAGTCTCCTTTCTCACCCTAATCCCTATAAGGTGAGGTGTGCTAGTTACTTCTGGGGGCATCAGAGACTGCAAAGGAGAGCCAGGAGGGAGGGTTGGGGGTCTCCTCGGGAGTTGTAAGCCTTCACACTGAGCTCTTTTCCTGACCCAGACCACAAATTTGTCAAGCACCTTGCTATGTTCACAAATCCTCATCAGCCACAGTGCCACTCCATAGAACTTTCTGTGACGGTAGACATTTTCTGTCTGGGGTGTCCTGTTAGACATATCTGGTAGCCACTGGTTACATGTGAAATATCGTTAGCGTGACTGTGGAACTGAAGTTTTAATTGAACTGGATTTTGATACATTTTACTTTAAATTATTCAATCTGACTAGTGGCTACCATACTGGATGGTGCAGGTGGACCATATTTCTTTTATTTTGTTTTATTTTATTTTTGAGACAGGGTCTCACTCTGTTGCCCAGGCTGGAGTGCAGTGGCATGATCTCGGTTCACTACAGCCTCGACCTCCCCAGGCTCAATCAATCCTCCCACTTCAGCTCCCCAAGTAGCCTGGACTGTAGGTACATTCTACCACGCCCTACTAATTTCTTGTGTTTTTTGTAGAGATGGGGTCTCATTACATGCATTACCTTATTTTGGCCTGGTGCGGTGGCTCACACGTGTAAACCCAGCACTTTGGGAGGCTGAGGCAGGCGGATCACCTGAGGTCAGGAGTTCCAGACCAGCCTAGCCAACATGGCAAAACGCTGTCTACTAAAAATACAAAAATTAGCTGGGCATGATGGCAGGTGCCTGTAATCCCAGTTACTCAGGAGGCTGAGGCAGGAGAATGGCTTGAACCTGGGAGACAGAGGTTGCAGTGAACCAAGATTGTGCTACTGCACTCCAGCCTGGGGTACAGAGTGAGACTCCATCTCCAGTGCATTACCTCATTTACATCTCAGAACATACCTGTGGTATCAGGTAGGTACTATTAAGCCCATTATACAGATAAGCAAACCGAGGTATAGAGAAGTTAAGTAACTTATCCAGGGGTAAACGCATGCAATTAACCACTCTGCTGTTGTGCTGTGACGCTATCCCATAGTCTCGGCTCTAGGAGCTTCCACCTTAGTTAGGGAGAGAGCCCAAGGATAAAAGTCATCTATATGTGATGCAGCTGGCATCTGAGCCAGGCCTTGAAGAAAGGAAGGATTTTGATTTACGGAGAGCAAAATAAAGGGCATCCCAAGTGGAAGGGATGGCATGGGCAAAGGCGTGGAGGTGGGAAACTGAGAAACATGTGGAGGGTGGTGGGGAGATGACAGCAAACGAGACAGATGAGGACATAGCTTGCACATAGCTCATAGTCTCCATTTGGTGGGCATTCCCTCTGTGCTGGGAGCTTTATATCACTATCCAATCATTCGGAAGCAGATATGGGTAGTCCCATTTTACAGCCAAAGAAATAGAAGTTCAGAGAGGTCAAGAAACTTTTCTGAGGTCACACAGCCAGTAAATGAGGAGCCAGAACTTGAACCCAAACCTATCTGACTCTGGATTACACAGCCCACCCTGCTTTCCCCTGAAGGGCATAATATTGTGCCCAGAATATAGTAAGTGCTCAATTAATGGTCTACATTGTCATTGTGTGGAAGCCTGGATCTGCCTGGATTCAACCTGGATTCGGGCTGCAAGGTGTCTTGGGGCCAGAAGGGTTAATTTTGCCTGCCTTGAAACAAAGGTCTTGGGGAAGGAGAGCCCCCCCGGCCTGCCCCCCAAACCCAGAGCACACTGTCTCCAGGTAAGGTCCCATGTGTGTTTGGCTTCTCATTTACAAAGCTCTCAGGGGACCATGGCAACAACCATAAAGTAAACAACTGCAGGTGGGTAGATAGAGTTGCTTGCACCCCTAACCGTGGAACCTCTCCTTCCAGCCAGTTACGAGGAAATCTGAAAGAGCTGCCTCTTCCAGTCCATCCCTGGCACATTCCTGATCACCTCCCCCCGCAGGATGGACCTTGCCAGAAGCAGTTGGGTAGGTCTAAAGGGGCCCCTTCCGGGGGTACAGGAGCCTCGACATAGGGCAGGCATCACTGGAAGGAGGTGAGTGGGGGGCATTTAGACCACACAGATGTGAAGTGGGTGGCCTAAAAAGGGGAGATGAAGGCCAGGTGCCGAGGCTCACACCTATAATCCCAGTGCTTTGGGAGGCTGATGTGGGAGGATTGCTGGAGGCCAGGAGTTTGAGATCAGCCTGGCAACATGGTGAGACCCTGTCTCTTCAAAAAATTTAAAAATTAGCTGGGCATGATGGTATACACCTGTAGTCCCAGTTACTTGGGAGGCTGAGGCAGGAGGATCCCTCAGGCCCAGGAGTTTGAGTTTGAGGTTGCAATGAGCCTTAATAGGGTCACTGCACTCCAGCCTGCGCAACAGAGTGAAACCTTATCCTTTAAAAAAACTAAAGGGTTATGGGGAGATGGAAACGGATTGGGGCGCACGTCTCCAGACCCCAGTGATGCTCTCAGCAGCATCTGGGACAGTCCACTTTCTATCTTTTACCTTTGGGCAGTTTCATCTCCTTTAATAAATTTAAAAAAAAATTTAAGCATGATATAATTTATATATCACAAATTCATTCTTTTTAAAAATAGAAGGTATCAAGTTTTATTATCGTTTTATTTTTTAAAAAATCAGTAACAGACAAGACTGTGAGAGACAGCTACAGAGAGATGCTCACCTCAACACCGCCCGAGGAAAAGGTCACCTGGGGTAGAAGAAGACCCTGGGTGCAGCAAGGGAGGGTCATTCCTGTCACCCCAGCCAGTGGGGTCAAGAGGAGGCACCGCCCACCCAGGCTGAGCCAGGCTCAGGTAATAGTAGCCTAAAACAATAGCCAAGGAAGTTAGAATCAGATGTCTGGTTCCTCTATAGAAAATAAAGACAACATCTTAGCATATATTTCCAAGGCGTTTTTCAGAAACCTGGACCCTTCCACAAAAGGATCCACTGAAGACTGAACTCTTTGTTGTAAATTTCTTCCTGAAGGGCTTAGAGGGAGTCACAGCCACCAGCCCAAGTAACCGGGACCACCAGCCCAACAGGCCTCTCCTCTCTGGAGAAGCAGGGTCCCAGATAATAGGGCCCAGCTAGAACCTCATCAGCCCTTCCCCGTCTCCCCTCCCCTTGCCCAGGGAGACAAGGGTCATCCCAGCACAGCCGAGGCTGTGACTTGAGAAGCCAGTTGCATTCTCGAGAACGGTGCTGTGCAACAGATGGAAATGCGCCCTCTGTGTGGTCAGAACGGTAGCCACGAGCCACGTAGGGTGACTGAGTGAGCCCTTGAAGTGTGGTTAGTGCAACTGAGTTTGATGAAGCGGGGGTCCCTCTTTGGGGCCTGCTGGGCTCCCCACAAGCATGGAAATAAAGGAAAACCTTGAGTTCCTTCCAGGGAAATTCCAAGCCCCTACCTAGCCCTGAGAAGTAAATAAGCAACTTGATAACCAAGAAGGTAATAATAGCCTAAAACAATAGCCAAGGAAGTCAGAATCAGATGTTTGGTTCCTCCATAGAAACTAAAGACAACATCTTAGCATGTTTCTGAGTTGTTTTTCAGAAACCTGGACCCCTCCCCAAAAGGATCGGGTGAAGACTGAACTCTTTGTTGTAAATTTCTTCCTGAAGGGTTTAGAGGGAGTCACGGCCACCAGCCCAAGCTAACATTCTTTTCTGTTGACCCCAAATTTTTAAACAAACCTTCTTTACTTTAACCAATTGCAAATCAGAAAACGTTGACTCTACCTATGACCTGTAAGGCCCAGCTGCAAGATACCCCACTGTTTTAGGCCAAGACCCGTGTGTAACCTCCACACAATGATTTTACCTATAACTTCTGTTTTCCTGAAATTTACACCTGCCTTTAAAAATCCTTACCTGCAAACCATCGGGGAGGTCGGGGTTTAAGCCTTAGCTGCCTGGTCCTCTTTGCTCGGTGCCCTGCAAATAAACACTTTCCTTTCTATTGCTACAAAAATATCAGAATGGATATCTGGACTTACTGTGCCAGGTGAGCAGACGCCAGTTCAGTTCCAGCACAGGAGGAATGAATTAACTTGATGTGATTTTAGTTGACTTAAATTTATACAGCCACACGTGGTTACTGTGTTGGATAGCACAAGCCTAGAGCTTAGAGAAAACAAACTAAAGAACGCCAGCTGAGTCCCAGGCACAAGGCAGAAAGAAGGTAGAATGGGTTAATTCAGCTATTCCAGCCCAGTGAAAAGGCACCAGGGGCCAGGTGCGGTGGCTCATGCTTGTAATCTCAGCACTTTGACAGGCCAAGGCAGGCGGATCATTTGAGGTCAGGAGTTCAAGACCAGCCTGGCCAACATGGTGAGGAACCCCCCCCCCCTCCCCACCCATCTCTACAAAAAATGCAAAAATTCGCCAGGCGTGGTGGTGGGTGCCTGTAGTCCCAGCTACGCAGGAGGCCAAGGCATGAGAATCGCTTGAACGCAGGAGGTGAGCTGAGATTACACCATCACACTCCAGCCTGGGTGACAGAGGGAGACACTGTCTCAAAAAAAAAAAAAAAAAAAAGGCACCAGGAATGGGGCAAGAGAAGAGGCCAAAATGCACCCAGCCACACAAAAATTCACTCACTCAGCCAGGTGCAGTGGTTTATACCTGTAATCCTGTAATCCCAGCACTTTGGGAGGCTGAGGCAGGCGGATCACCTGAAATCGGGGTTTCGAGACCATCCTGGCCAACATAGTGAAATAGTGAAACCCCGTCTCTACTAAAATTACAAAAATTAGCTGGGTGTGGTGGCATGCGCCTGTAGTCCCAGCCACTTAGGAAGCTGAGGCGGGAGAGTCACTTGAACCTGGGAAGCAGAGGTTGCAGTGAGCATCACACCACTGTACTCCAGCCTGGACAACAGAGGGAGATTCTGTCTCAAAAAAAAAAGGCCGGGCGTGGTGGCTCACGCCTGTAACCCTAGCACTTTGGGAGGCCAAGGTGGGTGGATCACTTGAGGCCAGGAGTTTGAGACCAGCCTGGCCAACATGGCGAAACCCCGTCTCTACTAAAAATACAAAAAATTAGCCAGGTATGGTGGCAAGCGCCTGTAATCTCAGCTACTTGGGAGGCTGAGGCAAGAGAATTGCTTGAACCCAGGAGGCAGAGGTTGCAGTGAGCCGAGATCACGCCATTGTACTCCAGCCTGGGCAACAGAGTGAGACTCTGTCTCAAAACAAACAAACAAACAAAAAATTTGCTCACTCAAGCACCCACTCAACATCAGACTGGAAATAGCACTCTATTTCCTGAAAAAAAATTTACCTATTTTTCTAGAAGCAAGGAATAATAATATGTTATAAGAACACAGACACAAATATCCCACCGTTCTCTTCATTATATTTTGGGATCTGCTGAAAAAAAGTATGTTTCAGCAAAAGCTACTTCTTAGAGGAAGCAGATTCAGAACAGACCAAAGTAATGAGCAGGGGAGTGTGAAGTATTAAAGAAAAGGAAAAAAAAAAAAAAAAAAAAGAATAGAAGCTAAGCTATGAAGATGCAAAGGCGTAAGAATGATAGGATGTACTTTGGATGCTCATGCCTGTAATCCCAGCACTTTGGGAGGCCAAGGTGGGCAGATCACAAGATCAGGAGATCAAGACCATCCTGGCTAACACGGTGAAACACTGTTTCTACTAAAAAATACAAAAAGTTAGCTGGGCGTGGTGGCGGGCACCTGTAGTCCCAGCTACTCGGGAGGCTGAGGCAGGAGAATGGCGTGAATCCAGGAGGCGGAGCTTGCAGTGAGCCGAGATTGTGCCGCTGCACTCCAGTCTGGGCAACAGAGCGAGACTCCATCTCAAAAAAAAAAAAAGAAAAAAATGAAAAAAAGAAGGTACTTTGGGAACTGGGAGGAAAGAGTAGGAGGGGGTGAGGGACAAAATACTACACACTGGGTACGGTGTACACTGCTCTGGTGACGGGTGCACCAAAATCTCAGAAATCACCATTAAAGAACTTATCCATGTAACAAAACGTCATCTGTTTTCCAAAAACCTATTGAAATAAAAAAAAAAAAAAATAGGGAAGGGGCTTAATGAAAGAGAGGAAAGGGGGAAGGGGGAAGAATGGAAAAAGAGGCCTTGTCTGAAGCTACACATACCTTTTTATTTTAAATTAATGAAAATCCTCTCTGAGCTGAGTGCGATGGCTGTAGTCCCAGAGGCTCAGGAGGCTGAAGTGGGAAGATCGTTTGAGTCCATGAGTTTGAGACTGCAGTGAGCTATGATTGTGTCACTGCATTCCAGCCTAGGCTACAGGGTGAGACCCCATCTCCAAAAAATAATAA
Source organism: Rhinopithecus roxellana (assembly GCF_007565055.1). NCBI lineage: Eukaryota > Metazoa > Chordata > Mammalia > Primates > Cercopithecidae > Rhinopithecus > Rhinopithecus roxellana. The sequence continues at coordinate 20,073,414 of NC_044561.1, read as the reverse complement.
ATAAATAAATAAATAAATAAATAAATAAATAAATAAATAACTGGCTGTGATCACACCTGTAATCCCAGCACTTTAGGAGGTTGAGGTGCACGGATAACTTAAGCCCAGGAGTTTGAGACCAGCCTGGGCAACATGGTAAAACCCCATCTCTACAAAAAATTAGCTGGTCGTAGTGATGTGTGCCTGTGGTTCCAACTACTTGGCAGACTGAGGTGGGAGGATCGCGTTGATGTGGACAGGAGGCAGGGAAATGCTAGGCAGAAAAGGGCGAGTTCCCTGGAGAGGCCCAAACCCTCAAGCCTGGGACCTCGGCACAACGTGTTCTCACTTTGTCTCTGTTTTCCAGCTTGAATGTTGCTTTCTGGCCTGCCCCAGCCCCCATCTTTTACCCAAAAAAACCCAGGCTCCACTGGCAGAGGGGCAGCACAGTGGCAGAGTGGAGCAACAGAGAAGGAGAGGAGAAGCAGTGGCCCGGAATCGGAGAGAAGGAGTTTGACTTCAGAAGGACGGCTTGACAGAGAGACTTCAGAGAAGAGTTCCGGCAGGGACAACTCCAGAAGAAGACCCCCTTCCAGCTGCATCCCCATTCCAGCTCCCCATCCTGCTGAGAGCCACTTCCACTGCTCAATAAAATCCTCCATATTCACCACCCTTCAATTCATTTGTGTGATCTGAATCTTCCTGGATGCTGGACAAGAACTCGGGTACCAAGAGGGCAGGTGCAAAAGGCTGTCACCCTCACCATCCACTGAGCTGTTAAACATTTAAGTTGTCCCTGGATGTCAAAGCTAAAAGGGCACACTGTAACACACGTCCTCTGGGGCTCTTGAGGTCACAGGTACCCCCCCTAGATGCTGCTATGGGGCTACACAGAGTTCTACTTCTGGTGCCCAGAAGCACTCATCCCAGCCCTCACCTGTGTGCTCCCCCACCATGAGGGGTTGAGAGCTGCAGGCTGAGTAAACCAGCCAGCCCCTTCCTGAGTCCTTCAAAGACGTCAAGGGGACTATCTTGTTTTAGCTTGAGCCTGGGAGGTCAAGGTTGTAGTGAGCTGTGATCACACCACCGCACTCCAGCCTGGGCAACAGAGTGAGACCCTATCTCAAAAAAAAAACTATCTCCCCTGTTTTTATCTTATTTTCAAGAAACAAACAAACAAAGCAAAATTAAAACAAACAAAAAAACATTAAATATGAACTTAGCAGGCGCTGTGGAAACGTATGAGAGAGTGAAGAACATCTTGGATTCTCAAAGTCTTGCTCAGGCAGAGACACTCTGCACAAAGGAATGAACCATTAAAAATATCCACTAAATATAGATTTATGGATGGGCGTGTTGGCTCATGCCTATAATCCCAGCATCTTGGGAGGCTGAGGCAGAAGGATTGCTTGAGCTCAGGAGTTCGAGACCAGCCTGGGAAACATAATGAGACCCTGTCTTTACAAAAAATACATAAAATAAAAATTAGCCAGGTGCAGTGGCATGTGCCAGTAGTCCCAGCTACTCTGGAGGTTGAGGTGTGAGGATCACCTGAGCCCTGGAGGTCGAGGCTGCAGTGAGCTGTGATTGTGCCACTACACTCCAGCCTGGGCAACAGAGCGAGACCCTGTTTCGAAAATAAATAAATAAATAAATAAAAGTAGATTTACAAATATTCCACAATCCACTCCAACATGAGCTTTTGGCTCTTTTTCTCACCCTCCCTCCCCAGATAAAAAGGTTGATTTCCAAAAGTCACTTGAAAGAGCCCAGAATGGGCCAAGGTATACCACATACTATGGAGACTCCCGTAGCAGGATCCTAAGTACTCATTTACAGACACATCTCAAGGTGCAGATGGTTCTAGCTCCTTCTCCCAATTCCTGCCAGAGTGTGAGCCTGTGAGAGCAGATTATTTGGGGGGCAGAGTGAAAAAAATGTTCGGCAATTAGATAGTGGTGTTGTGAGTCCTGGCTGATGGGAGCACATCCTCAGCCAGGACTCACAACACCCCTTGCTCCCTGACTTCGAAGGGGCTCTGGATGAGGCATGTTCAGTTTGGGTTTGAAGCTGGACCTGGATTCTAAACTGGAAGTTAAAGAAATAATCCAACTCCACTGTTGCCTTCAGAAAGGCCAAGTTTAATTCCATTTGTCTGCCAGAGCAAGCGAGGCCCAACAAATCAAGAAAAGCCAGGCAAGCCAGGCACAGTGGTCATGCCTGTAATCCTAGCTCTTTTGGATGCCGAGGCAGATGGATTACTTGAGTTCGAGACCAGCCTGGCCAACATGGTGAAACCACATCTCTTAAAAAAAAAAAAAATTAGCTGGGTGTGATTGCGCATGCCTGTAGTCCCAGCTACACGGGGGGCTGAGGTGGGAGGATCGCTTGATTCCAGATCAAGGCTGCTGTGAACTCTTGTCCTGCCACTGCACATCAGAGTGAGACCCTGTCTCAATAAAAAGAAAAATAAAAAACACGCAAAACAACAAAAACCAAGAAGATCCGGGCAGAACAGCAGAAGACGTTGTCTCTCCAGACACTTAAAGGTAACCAGAAGGCTGGGTGCGGTGGCTCACGCCTGTAATCCCATCACTTTGGGAGGCTCAGGTGGGTGGATTACTTGAGGCCAGGAGTTCAAGACCAGCCTGGCCATCATGGCAAAACCCCGTCTCTACTAAAAACACAAAAATTAGCCAGATGTGGTGGTGCACGCCTGTGGTCCCAGCTACTCAGGAGGCTGAGGCAGGAGAACTGCTTGAATCGGGGAGGTAGAGGTTGCATTTAGCCATGATTATTCCACTGCACTCCAGCCTGGGCAACATGGCAAGACCCTGTCTTAAATAATAATAATAATAATAAAAATATATATAAAGGTAACCAGAACTGGAGATACTAGCAAGACACTACTAGGTTGTCCTCCTGTATCCTAATGGCCACTCTTCAAAATCCTCCGACTTCCCTATCCCCTAAAGTCTGAACCAGTGCTCACAGAAGAAGTGTAATAAGTCATTGCTAGGGGCTTTTTTTTGTAGATGGGCTTCCTGCTCAGGTCGTTTCTGCCTTCATCCGTCTTCATATGGGTCACCAGGAGCAGGATCAGGAAAACAGCAGACAGGATGCCCACGATGCTGTCCACAACCACAATCAGGACTGCCATGACCTCCATTCTCTCAAAGATGTTACTGCCCTGGGCAGTGTTGGACATGGGTGCTTTATTGGACACATCCTGGTCCCCTGCAGAGGGTGAGATCCTCTAGGGGATGACCTCATTCTCCTTCAGTTGCTTGGTTTTGGTGGGACCAGGTTCCCAGGCCCTGCCCTCCCAGGGATGTGGTTATCTAGAAGCACCAAGGGTTGGATCACTTCAGGGATGATCTTGGGGTCCCTTGACTCATCAGTATCTCCAGAGGCAGACAGCTCAGAGTCATCAGGTTCCTGCCCCCCACACCCATATCCAGAGTCTTCCAGTAGTCATCTGGAGAAGTTTGGCCCCTAGGTGGTCCTGGGTTGATGGCCTCAGTTTCTCAGATTGACTCAGGGGTGGTGGGGGTGCCTGCAAAAAGCAGGAACAGCAGCAGGAGCAGGAGGGCGGGGGCAGTGAGACTGCCATCCGGAGAGGGTGAACAGCCTGTGGTGAGTCACAGCTATCATTCCCAAAGCGTACAATTCAGTGGTACTTAGTATTTTCAGAAGGTTTTGCAACTATCACCACTGTCTAATTGCAGAACATTTGCATCACCTCACCCTCAAATAATTCGGTACTCAGCAGCAATCATTTCCCATTTCCTGCTCTGTTCCAGCCCCTGGCAGCCAGGAATCTATTTTCTATCTCCATAGATTTCCATATTCTGGAGATTTCATATGAATGGAATCATACAGTATGTGGTCTTCTGCGTCTGGCTTCTTTCACTTAGCATAGTGTCTTCAAGGTTCATCCATGCTGTAGCATGGATCAGTGTTTCATTCCTTTACATGGCTGAATAATCTTCCATTCTATGGATAGACCACTTTTTGTTTATCTGTTCATCAATTGATGGACATTTGGGTTATTTCCATGTTTTTGGCTACTATGAATAATGTTGGTATGAATATGTTTTGTGTCAGTTTTTGTGGGAACACATGTTTTCACTTCTTTTGGGTATAACTTTATGAGTGGAATTGCTGGCTTGTATAGTAATTCTACACTTAACCTTTGAGGAACTGCCTTTCTGTTTTCCAATGCGGTTACACTATTTTACATTCCCACTAGCAGTGTATGAGGGCCGCAATTTCTTCACATCCTTGCCAACATCCTTCACATCTTTTGTTATTTTCCATTTGCTTTTTTTTTTTCAATCATAGCCATCATAGTGGCTGTCAAGTGGTATCTCATTGTGGTTTCGAATTGCATTTCTCCAACGACTATGCAACTGAGCATCTTTTCATGTGCTTATTGGCTATTTGCATATCGTCTATTGAGAAATGTCTAGTCAAACTTTAAAAATGTCTATCTATTGGGCCAGGCGCGGTGGCTCACACCTGTAATCCCAGCACTTAGGGAGACCGAGGTGGGTGAATCACATGAGTTCAGGAGTTTGAGACCAGCCTGAAACATGGTGAAACCCCGTCTCTACTAAAACTACAAAAATTAGCTGGGTGTGGTGGTGCATGGTGTCACCATGTTGCCCAGGATGGTCTCAAACTCCTGAGCTCAAGCAATCTGCCTACCTTGGCCTCCCAAAGTGCTAGGATTACAGGCATGAGCCACTGTACCTGGTCTTGATATGGATGCTTTATTGCTTAGTTTCATCTCCCTTCTTCTCTTAGAAGTTAAAATTAAATATGATCATGATGACGATGTTGATGATACTGCTGCTGCTGCTGTCTGTACTACACAATACTAATAGCTACCAAGAAGTCAAGACTCTCTGGGGAAGCCTCCAAAGACCTCTGAGTTGGGAACACAGCTCCTGGTCAAGTTCATAGGTGCTTCCCTTTCCTCTTTCATACAACACCCTTGCTATTTATTTTAGGACTAGGTTGCTATGGTTACAGGACGGGGGAGGATAGTGAATGATTCTATGAAGTGAAAGAGGCCTTAATTTGTATGTTGTCTAGGGTAGGAGCTGGTACATCTCTTCCCACAATGCCTGGGGTCACCCAAAGGGCATCAAGTGTCCCAAATTCTTCATGCCAAACTGATCTCTGTTTTCACTGGCATTTGTGGAAAGCCTGTAGTGCCTACAGCACTGGGGAGAGGAACTGGGTCTGAGGGTGATCACCAACAAAAGAGCCCAAGCAGTTGTCATTCCTCTCCCAACTCTGGCCAAATAATCTGCAAATAGTTCAGAAATGGATGCTGCTGAAACATGGGCCTGGCTGTCTGGGTTTGAATCTTAACTTCACCTCTAATGTGTTGTGTGATCTTGAGTCTCACAAGGAAACTGAGGCTGGTAACATCCCCTTCTTACAGGATACTGAGATGGCCAGTGTAGAAGAGACCAATAAGGTACCTTACCTACTGCTTAGCACATGCTAAGTGATCAATAGCATAGGCCTTTACTGCTATCACAAGGCTAGTCACCCAGCCTACTTTTAGCTCCACGACTAGGACACAGCTAGGCGAGCCCATCCTTTCCTGTTCCTTCTCCCCTCTTCTGTGGCTACCCTGCCCTACCCTTTTCTTGGGTCTCTCTGCAGTGCTGGGTCGTGCTGCCAGACTCTACCCTTTGGCAGTGCTCTTGGTATGACCCAGCCTGGGTGTGGACGGTCCAGGGAAGCACATGGAGTCTCTGGAGTCAGACATCCTGAGTTCCAATCCTGGTACCACCACTGAGCAAATGACTGTTTCTGAGCCTCACTTTCCTCTCCTGTAAACAGCAATAACTATGTTTATTATTTTATTTTATTTTATTTTGAGACAGAGTCTCCCTCTGTCGCCAGGCTGGAGTGCAGTGGCGCGATCTTGGCTCACTGCAACCTCCGCCTCCCGGGTTCAAGTGATTCTTCTGCCTCGGCCTCCCGAGTAGCTGGGACTACAGGCAGGCACCACCACACCCAGCTAATGTTTGTATTTTTAGTAGAGATGGGGTTTCACCATGTTGGCTAGGATGGTCTTGATCTCCTGACCTTGTGATCTGCCTGTCTCAGCCTCCCAAAATGCTGGGATTACAGGCGTGAGCCACCGTGCCCAGCCTAGCTATGTTTATTTTATAAGGCTGCCATGAAGATTAAACAAAGTGGCACAGATAGAGCAGCAAGCTTATGAAGGTGCTTAATAAATGGTATCTTTTTTTGTTTGTTTGTTTTTAAACGTCTGGGCAGTGCAGCTCACTGCTAAGGGTGAACAGGAGACAGACACAAAGCAGATGATGACTCTGTCGTGTGACCAACACTGGACCAGTTGCTCTGCGAGTGTGGAGAAGGGACCCTAACTGATAGGGCCTGGGTGGCCGTGTGGCCTAGGAAAGGCCTTTCAAGACAGGGTTCCAGTGCCCTCGAGCGTGCATTTAACAAGGTTGGAGAGGAAGTCCTAGGCTGAAGGCACGGCATGAGCAAAGGCAGGGAGGCAGGAAAGAGCTTGATGAATTGGTGAATTCAAGTCATAGGATGTGTCTGGAACTGGGTTGCAGTGGCCAGGTTGCAGAGGGCCTTGCAAGCCACCACCGACGCTGATTTTACCCAGGGGTACGTGGTGCGCTAGAGAAGGACTTATGCAGAGAATGATGTGATCAGATTTGCATTTCAGAAAGATTTTATTCTGGCTGCCCTGTGCAATCTGGACAGGAGTGGGTAGGAATGGGCACAGAGAGGGTGCGGTGGCTCACGCCTGTAACCCCAGCACTCTGGGAGGCCAAAGTGGGAGGACTGCTTGAGTCCAGGAGTCAAGACCAGCCTGGCCTTCATAGCAAAACCCTATCTCTACAAAAAATAAAAAATTAGCCAAGCATGGTGGTGCACACCTGTAGTCCCTGCTACTCAGGAGGTGAGGTGGAAGGATCACCCGAGCCTGGGAGGTCGAGGCTACAGTGATGGTTGCACCACTGCACTCAGCCTGGGCAACAGAGTGAGACCCAGTCTCAAAAACAAAACAAAACAAAACAAAACAAAACAAAACAAGAAAGGGAGCCTGGAAGCGACAGACCCAGGATCTAAAACGAGGTCAGGCTGCCTTTTTCCGTCACTCCAGGAGGCCCCAGCCTGGGCCTGGGGAACTTGGCTTCAACCGGCCTGGAAAGTGACCTTCCGATGAGCCGATGCTAAGGGCCGCCCCAGTTTACGCTCCCGGTGGACAGAGGAGTGGCTGGCCCAACACTGCCCCCTGGTGGTTAAAAGCAGAAGCCCCCTGAGCATCGCTCAGTTTGGGCCGGGCCTCCTCCCTGCCCGCACACCAAGTGTGCTGTCTGGTAGATGGATACAGGTTCACAGCTTACCTCTCCCGCTTCATGTTGTGTGATGTGATAAGTCACTTTCTGCCCTGAGCCTCACTTTCCTTGTCTGTAAGCTGGGGATGGTGCTTCCTGCCTCAGCTTGGGCCTGGCACACAGTAGGTATTTGGGCGTGGAGCTGGCACCACATTTCCCACCGAGATACACAAACGTCTGGGCAGCTTTCTCCCAATCCTGGGCCTTCCCTCCACCCCAGGAACGCAGCACCTCACTTTGTCCCACTGTGTGGCCCCCTGCCCCACACTGGCCTTCCCTGCAGGGGCCCACAAGCCATCAACCCTCATCTCCCCCGCTTCAGGGTGGGGGCCCCAGTGGCAGCTGACTTGGGTACTGGTTCCAAGTCTTCTGCTGGACCCAGAGGCTTTGGCCAAGGCACTGCCCCCTGCTGAGTTTCGGTTTCCTGGCCTGTAAAATGGGGCTATGATCTCTGTCTGCTTCAGGACTTAATGTGAAGGAGCTGTGCAAACTGTGGAGTTACGGTGCCATGAAGCTCTGGTGAAGGCCTACTCCGAGCACTGCCTAGACTTTCTCACAGTGGTGTTCTCTCTGGCTTGGGCTCCTTGGGCAGTGAGGTGGGCTGGGGCAGGTGAGCCTTTCCAACAGCCATTGAAACACCCCCACTGGGGCCTGGTGTGGTGGCTCACACCTGTAATTCCAACATTTTGGGAGGCCAAGGTGGGAGGACCACTTCAGGCCAGGAGTTCGAGACCAGTCTGGGCAACATAGTGAGACCCCCCCCCCCCATTTCTTTTCTTTTCTTTTCTTTTTGAGATGGAGTCTCGCTCTGTCACCCAGGCTGGAGTGCAGTGGCACGATCTAGGCTCGCTGCAAGCTCTGCCTCCTGGGTTCAAGCCATTCGCCTGTGTCAGCCTCCCAAGTAGCTGGGACTACAGGCGCCCGCCACCACGCCTGGCTACTTTTTTCTATTTTTTAGTAGAGACGGGGTTTCACTGTGTTAGCCAGGATGGTCTCGATCTCCTGACTTTGTGATCCCCCCGCCCGCGTCGGCCTGCCAAAATGCTGGGATTACAGGCATGAGCCACCGCGCCCGGCCATGAGACCCCATTTCTAAAAAAAATAAAAAAATAATTAGTCAGGTGCAGTGGTGAACACCTGTGGTCCCAGCTACTCAGGAGGCTGAGGCAAAAGGATGATTTGTGCCAGGAGTTCAAGGCTGCAGTGATCTATGACTCGGCTACTGCATTCCAGCCTGAGAAACAGAGTAAGACCCTATCTCCAAAAAAAAAAAAAAAAAAAAAAAAAAAGAAAAGAAAAGAAAAGAGAAAAAGAAAAACACGCCAATGGGTCCACGACCTGCTGCCCTCCTCACCTGCCTCTCCCCGAAGACTGTGGTTCTTTTGGCAGCTGCACCATTCATGGATGCATATATATATTGCATCCAGCGAAGAGATGGACTGGGAAGGGCAGGTCCCACCTCCATTATCTGGACAGGTGAGGTCTGGGTATTTCCAATTGCCTCATTTTGAGCAAGAGTTTTGATCTGTGGCCTCCTGCCAAGATTTTGCCATTCTTTCCTGACAAACAACACGGCTGTTTTGTAACCGGCATTATAAAATGGTTTTATTAATTATTAATAACTAATGTGTACACAGTTGTCCATGAAGAAATAGGAAATACCAGTGAGTTGTTACCAGTGTTGCCCAAGGCTGGGAGAGCCCTTCCAGCTTTCCTTTGGCCCCAGACACCCCTGCCCCACTGGCCGCCCACACCCCATTCCTGTCTGGAAGGCTTGCCTGCCGTCATCCCGCACATCCAACAGCTCTCCCTTCAGGGTCACCTCCTCCTTGGACAAAGCACACATGACCCCTTGTCAGGTTTCTTGGCTGGGTGCTCCCCCAGAGTTTGGCTCCTGCCCCTACCAAGCATGCATGGTGGCAGTGCACCCATTTGATACTGATCAGTCACGTCACTTCCACCTCCCTCCCTCCATGAGCACAAACCTCCAGTTAACACAGCTGGGTCAGCCCAGGGTCCTCGGTGTCCCCAGAGCCTGCCATGCCTGGTGCTGGGCAAATACTCAAACACCCAAAACCAGGCCGGGCCCAGTGGCTCACATCTGTGACCTCAGCACTTTGGGAAGCTGAGGCAGGGAGGATGGCTTAAGCCTAGAAGTTCAAGACCAGCCTGGGCAACATAGCAAGACCCCTATCTCTACTTTTAAAAAATTAAATTAAATTAACATCCATGAATGAATAAATGAAGAAACAAACTTTGGGCGAGCCACTGCCCTGCTCTAGGTGACTTTTTTTTTTTTTTTCAGTTTTGTGAAACAGTGACAGTGTTAATTAGACATGGAGGCTGGGCATGGTGGCTCATACCTGTAATCCCAGCACTTTGGGAGGCCGAGGTGGGCAGATCACTTGAGATCAGGAGTTCGAGACCAACCTGGCCAACATGGTGAAACCCCATCTCTACTAAAAATACAAAAATCAGGCCGGGCGCGGTGGCTCAAGCCTGTAATCCCAGCACTTTGGGAGGCCGAGACGGGCGGATCACGAGGTCAGGAGATCGAGACCATTCTGGCTAACACGGTGAAACCCCGTCTCTACTAAAAAATACAGAAAACTAGCCGGGCGAGGTGGCGGGCGCCTGTAGTCCCAGCTACTCGGGAGGCTGAGGCAGGAGAATGGCGTAAACCCAGGAGGCGGAGCTTGCAGTGAGCTGAGATCCGGCCACTGCACTCCAGCCTGGGCGACAGAGCGAAACTCCGTCTCAAAAAAAAAAAAAAAAAAAAAAAAAAAACAAAAATCAGCCAGGTGTGGTGGTGCATGTCTATAGTCCCAGCTACTCAGGAGGCTGAGGTGGGATAATCGCTTGAACCTGGAAGGTGAAGGTTGCAGTGAGCTGAGAGTGCGCCGCTTCACTCCAGTCTAGGCAACACAGACTCTGTCTCAGGAAAAAAAAGAACTGCAAATGGGGTTGCTAAGGAAATGTGCCCCCGCTGAGCTCCCAGTGTGTCCCTCCCCTCCTGGCTTGGTAGGAGATTCTGCTCTCACCTCTGCAGGTGACCACGGCTCACTGCAATTCAGTCACTAGTGCCTGCACCTGACCCCATTTTTGTTTGCCACCCCCAGGCTGCCGGTATTCGTGATCACAGCCCTGTGATCAGAGCCTCAGGAAACACTTGTGCATGAGGCCAGAGCAATCCTTACTGCCTGCAAGGAAAGCAGACAAAGCTGTGCTGATGGAAAACTGGCTGTAGGTAGTTACATAGGCAAGAATCAGAGCTCAAGTCTAGGGACCCCTGGTTTTTAGGCAGAGGGCGTCAAGGCAGAGGACATCACGGCTGAAGTGAGGTATTATGATCCCCCATCATGACAACCGGGGGCCCTTGTGAAATTTAGCACAGGGTCCTCCCAACTCCAGTTGGCCACAGCCTGCCATGGAAGCCAAGTGCCTCTGGGCACTCCAAATATCGCTGCATCTGGGGAAGCAGAAGACAGGGTGGCCACGCAGTGCAACAGGGTAGTGGGGATGCCTGTCACATCTCGGATGCAGAGGCAGCCCCTGAACATGGGGATGTCCTGTAACTCTTGCCCCACAGTCCAGTCCATCTCCTTGGAGCCAGCACAGCCATTTTTTTTTTTTTTAACCTGCCAATCTGCTCAAACACCCAGTTGGAACAGGAATGCCTCGTGGCACTGGCTTTAGGAGTTTAGATGGTTTGCTGTTTCTAGCAGCAGAGCACCTGTTCAGACTCTACATATATGCATCCATGAATGGTACAGCTGCCAAAAGAACCAAAGCTAAATGTTGGCAGGATCACAGCAGGTGTGGAGCGGAGGTCACTGGGAATTCCCTGGAAACTCAGTCATTACCCAGTCAACTGGAAGGCTGATCATGGCTTTGTCCTCTGATGGTTACCCATGCCAGACCCCACCTCTCCATTTCCAATTTTCTTTTCTTTGTTTGTTTGTTTAGAGACGGAGTCTGGTTCTGTCACCCAGGCTGGAGTGCAGTGGCACAATCTCAGCTCACTACAACCTCTGCCTCCTGGGTACAAGCAATTCTCCTGCCGCAGCCTCCTGAGTAGCTGGGATTACAGGCACAGGCCACCATGCTCGGCTAATTTTTGTAGTTTTAGTAGAGATGGGGTTTCACCATGTTGCCCAGGCTGGTCTCGAACTCCTGACCTCAGGTGATCTGCCCACCTCAGCCTCCCAAAGTGCTGCGATGATAGGCATGAGCCGCCACGCCCAGCCCATTTCCAATTTTCCATCCAGCGGTGGCAGAACAAGCTTGGATGGGCCCCAGTGCTCTGCTGGAACCAGGACCCTCACCCAGCTGCCTCCAGATAGGCCTGCCCACCCCTGCTGACCTCCTACATGCATAGAACAGGGCTTCTCTCTCTTCAAGCCTGAAGCTGTGATACCCACAAGTCCTGGGATCCATGCACACCGGCTGAAGCTGGAACACCAGGCATGGGCGAGTCCTGGGTGACTGGATCTTGTTGGGATGGATGAAAGGGCAGCTTCTGCAGGCAGGACCCATCCTCAGTGAACTGGATCATCTTCAGCGTTCTCATTCTCAGCCCCATTCTCTGGGAACAGGGAAAGAGGTTCCTGTCTGAATCTTCAGCATGGCCTATGCACTGGTGGCCCCTTCCTGCTTGGTCACTGTGCCAGGCGAGCCCACAATGAGCTGAGATGGTGACGTGGGACAAGTGGCTCTCTGCAGCTACCTTCAGCACCATCCTGCCTGGGAGGTCAGGGGTCAGGGGAGTGGGTGTGAAGGTGTTGGAGCGCACAGGCAGAGGTGGCTGGGGTCTTCACTGTGTTGGGGAGGGTCTCATCGCCTTGAGACTCTGCAGTGTCTCCTCAGAGGCCTTGTCAGGAAGCAGCACCTCCACAGTGTAGCTGAGCTTCTTGGCATGCATCCGGCTGTAGGTGTTGTCGAAGCGCAGGACATCTGTGGTGATGGAGAGGTGATCAGGGAGCACGAACCCTGCATATCTGCAGGAAGAGCCAGCCCTGCATGGCTGCATCCCTGGAACCCTTGGGAATGAGCTGTCCAGGACAGTGGGTGAGCCTGAGGGTCAGCCTGTGCCCAGCCCTAAGCCCGTTGCTCACTTCCATCTCCATGGTAGCTTGTGCTACATAAAGGAATCATGATGGTCACCAGCACACAGAACAGCACACAGAACAGCACACAGAACAGCACACAGCCAGGGAGCAGGCGGCCTGGGAACAGGATCTCGAGTTCCACCTGCAGGGAGGAGCTGTGGCCCACGGACACAGTATGCCCGTACTACGTCCTCACCTGGTTGCGGCTGCACAGGTAGCTCTTGGGCCTCTCCATGCACCATGCATTCCATCACACATTATAGCTCCCTGAATCCTCAAAGCGGCCCCATGCAGAAGGCAATGTCATCCTCATTTCACGGATGAGAAAACTGAGGCTTACAGAGGTGATACGATCTTTTAGCGGTCACAGAGCAAGGGAGGGGAGGTACTGGGATTCCTTTATCCCAATGTCCCAACCCAGGGAGGAGCCCTGCTACCCCAGGAGGAATGGGCTGGGCTACGTAAGCTGCTTTTCCGTCTCGCAGAAGGCATATCCTTTAATGCCAAGGACCAGCATCAACTCAGGTGTGATGAGTCACGCAGACTTTTCTGTCTCTACTCTCCTAATGCTCCCTTTGCACAGAATGAAACAAGGCAACGTGTTGACTTAAGCATAAGCCACACCCTTCTCCTCCATAGGAAATCAACTTTGGGTTCCCCTTCTCCTAGCTCAGTTCCCAATAGACGTGGTGGCCCTGAGCAATGCTGCTTCTGGTCAAGCTGACTGAGCTGCATCTGGCCTGGAAGGCCTGGGGGTGAAGGATAAACACCTGGAGGAAGTCACCTCTTTGAGACTCCTAGAGTGGGGTGGTTCATGCAACTGGGTGGTCCCCTTGCCAAGACCCCTGATTCTAAGTCCATGGCCTCTTCCTTACCTGTCTCTTAGTCCAGTGACCCTGGTATAGGGGCTTCTCAGGAGCTGAGCCCAAGGCCCTAGGTTCTGAACACCAGCTCTTCCCCCACAATGAGTCTCTGCCCTCATACCCACAGGTAGGGGTCACTCATCCGATCCATGGCCCCAAAGCCAGCTCCCCTAGAGTTTATAGAGATCCCCCCACCCTCCTGAGAGCTGGAAAGAGAGGGCAAGCAGAGGGTAGACTGGCAGGGAAAACAATTCCAGTAAACCCTGCAGCTCTTACAGACGCCAGCCTGGAGGCAGGTGAGGCTCCCATCTTCAGGCACCAGGTGGGCGTTGTAGCGCTGGCTGGGCAGCACCTCTGTCATCTCCCTAGCCCTCTGCCGCTTCCCCATCTTGGTCTTCAGGAAAACCCCAAAGCCGATGTCCCCGCCATCCGATGCGAACTGCCACCTGCAGTGGACAGAGAGCCCCACTGGCGACCCCCTGCCTCGGCTCCAGGCCCCTCCCAGCTGTTCCCAGGTGTGGAGTGGTGGCTGTGATCCCTACCTGAGCACACAGCCCGGGAACAGGATCTCGTTCTCCACCTGCAGGGAGGAGCCGCGGCCCACGGACACTGTGTGCTCATACTGCAACCTCACCTGATTGCACAGGTAGAAGCTCTTGGGCACCTCACCCCCATAGTTGATCTGTGGGTAAAGGGGGTGTGTGGGCACTAGATCACAGCTTCTCCCCTCCTTCCCCATCCTCTGGGCACCCTGTACCTTGGTCAGGCATTTGGGGTTGCCATCGGGGTCAGTCATGGTCCCCCCAAACTCCACGGGCAGTTGGTCGGGGCTGATGAATTTTGTCAGCTCCTGCTTCCAGTTGTCTGTGTGGGAGCAAGAGAGGGACTCCAAAGGGACTCAGGAGACTCAACAGAGGGCAAAAGAGGGCTGAGCCCGGTGAGGGGACCGATACAACCTGGGCGTGCTCTCCTGGGTGCCTACTCCTAACCGTACCAAAGACCTTTATGTGGCTCCCAGTTCATGGTCTAGGACCCAAGGCATTGCCCATGTGTGTGGAGGCTCACCAGGGGCAGTGCCCGAGTAGAGGACGAGCCAGGGAGAAGCAGGGTCTTTAGCATCGACCTCTGCTTCCCAGGCAGACGGACACAACCAGGGGGCCAAGCCGCTCACCTCCCAGAATCACAATCTTCCTGCGTGTCTCCTCACTCATGAACGACTTGACCAAGTTGAAGGCCACGGGGAACAGTTTGGGGGCTGAAACACATGTAAATCTCTTGAGAAGCTGGACCAGAGAGGACATGGGGATACAGAGCCACAGTCAAGAGCAGGTGCGGGACAGGAGTTGGACAGATATGGATTCTGCCACTCTCTGCTGTGTGACCTTCAGCAAGTTACCCACCATCTCTAAGTCTTAGTGCAGTTAACTGGAAAATGAAGGTGAAATAATGTATGTATAACACCTGGCACAGTTGCTGGCTTTTAATAAGTGGTTGTCTCAGGCCGGGTGCAGTGGCTCGTGCCTGAAATCCCAGCACTTTGGGAGGCAGAGGCAGGCAGATCACTTGAAGCCAGGAGTTCAAGACCAGCCTGGCCAACATGGTGAAACCCTGTCTCTACTAAAAATGCAAAAACTAGCTGGGCATAGTGGTGCATGCTTGTAATCCCGGCTACTCGGGTGGCAGTGGCACAAGAATTGCTTGAACCTGGGAGGCAGAGGTTGCAGTGAGCCAAGATCGTGCCACTGCACTACAGCCTGGGTGACAGAGTGAGGCTCCATCTCGAAAAAGAAAAAACAAATTAAAAAAATAAAAAACAAATGGCTGTCTCCCCAACCCAGTTGTAAGGGGTTGAGCACAAGCTGGCTCTAGGGTCAGCAATATTGATTCCCCAACAGTATCTCTTCTTTTCCACACTCCAGGTTGTCTGGAATCTTCTTGGGTGTGACATTTACATTAGACCTCCTGTCCTGCCCTGACTTGCTCACACTCAACTGAGCACTGTCTGTGGGCCAAGCTCTGTGCTCCATATTCTCCACACAGTTTCATTTAACCTCATAGTTATCTTTGGGGAGGGGGCTACTGTATCCTCATCTTACAGAATGGGAAACTGAGGTTCAGTGAGGTTAAGCAGACTTGGAGAAAATCATAGAGCTAGTTAGATTTGAATCAGATCCTCTGACTCTGGAACACATGACATCACCAGGGCAGCCAGGGACCATTCCTGCTCAAAGTCTATCCATCCATTAGTGTGGTCCATGGACTATGGGTTCCCAGCCCACACTGACATAAGTAAGTAACAGTAAACATTTAGAAACGTATAACTTGACATTGTTGCAACATACCAGTGCATGATTTTGTGTATTACAAAAATATGAACCTGTGAAGGACTGAAACTAGAAAATAATGCCAGAGGCCAGGTGCGTTGGCTCACTCCTGTAATCCCAGCACTGTGGGAGGCTGAGGTGGCTGCATGACCTGAGATCAGGAGTTCGAAACCAGCCTGGCCAACATGGGGAAACCCCATCTCTACTAAAAATACAAAAATTAGCCAGGCATGGTGGCATGCACCTGTAATCCTAGCTACTAGGGAGGCTGAGGCAGGAGAATCGCTTGAACCCAGGAGGCAGAGGTTGCAGTGAGCAGAGATTGTGACACTGCACTCCAGTCTGGGTGACAGAGTGAGAATCCATCTCAATAAATAACGAACTAACCAGAAACCAACCACACAAAACCTGGTTCCTCACAAAGGATGGTTGAAGAAGCCTTTAACTCCACGGCTTACCTATTGTACCCTCCTATTCCTGCTTCTCCCTCCCCAGGAGGTCATCCCGGTCATGGGCTTACCTCGAATAATAATTAAATTCTTCAAAGTCTCAGGATAATTTGCTTCCAGGATGCTAAAAAACTGTGGAGTCAAGATGAGTCTGGTTGGGGCTCTGTTCCATCACCTCCCGCCCATGGGTTTCTGTGGCCTCTGATGCTGCTGAGACAACAGGCCCATCCCTGGCCCATCCTACCTTCCCCACAAGCATGTGCCTCCTCCTCTCTGTTATTCTTTTTTTTGTTTGTTGATCTGTTCTTGAGACAGGGTCTCGCTCTGTCGCCCAAGGTGGAGTATAGTGGCACAATCACAGCTCACTGCAACCTTGAACTCCTGGGTTCAAGACATTCTCCCGCCTCAGCCACCCAAGTATCTATGACTACAGGCATGTGCCACTGCACTGGGCTAATGTAAAAATTATTATTATTATTATTATTATTATTATTATTATTATTATTATTATTGGTAGAGATGACATCTCACTGTGTTGCTCAGGCTGATCTTGAACTCCCGGGCTCAAGCAATCTTCCCACCTTGGCCTCCCAAAGTGCTGGGACGACAGGCGTGAGCCACCACGCCTGGCCTCTGTGTTACTCTTGTTCCTCTTTCTCCTTGGAGGCTGGACTCTAGGCCAGCATCATTGGCTGGTCTGTGGAGCCCCTGCAGGGCATACCCACCCCTCTATCTCACTGGATTCTCACAGCAATTCACAGCTGGGGCTCACAGCTGGGAGCCGCTGCCCACACCAGCCCCAAACCAGCCGCCCACCTTACCTGCTGGTAGACCTCCACAGCTGGCTTCCACAGGTGCTTCAGGCTCAGCCCCTCCATGTCAAACACCATCAGCGCCATCTCGATCTTCCTGCCCAGCTGCTTGGGACAGAGTCAGCATATAGGTCAGACAACAGCTCCAGTCAGGAGATCCTGGCCAGAGAGACTTGGGCACCTCTCCCCACCTTCCTGCCATCCCACCCTCTGGCAGCCCATAGTGTTTTCCAGACAGATGAATAACACCTCACCTTCATGGGTGGGTAAGGGTGGGAGAAGCCCACATTCCACCAGAGTCCTGAGTGCTGAGGGCTGGGGAGGGGGGGAAGGTGCCACCCCTCTCTGGTCCTGGTGCCACCCTATAGACAGATGAGGCCCAGCTCCACCCCAGCTGCTCACCTTCTGAGTCTGCAGCTCACACTCATGCAAAAGCAGCTCACAGACCTTGATGCGCTTCCGGATCAAATCCTGCTTGGAGGTCGACAGCAGGAGACCCTTGGGGTCGAGGGACCCGATGATGCAGAAGTACACAGGGGAGCCTTCGTAGTCGTAGCCACAAAGACCACCCGAGTCATACAGCTGGATGACCTGGAGGTGTGGGTAAGGTCCTGACTCAATCCAGCTCACTAGGCTGGGTCCCTACTCCATCAGGCGGCTGGATGTGGTGGGTGGGAGATGAGGTCGGCGGTGGGGAGCCTCAGATGGCCTGGGGGATGCTGCTCAAGGCTCACCTCGGGGGGCTGCCACGTGATGATGTTGTCCAGGTCTTGTTGCTTCCGGAACTCCATGTGCTGCAGGGACACAGCAGGAGCTATAGGATTCTGCAGGAACCTGGGGACACCAGGCTAGGTCCCTCTGCCCACAGCCACCAAGATCCCGCCAGAACATACCCAGGCTCTCTGGGTATGGGGACAGGAGGTGGGCTGGTGGGACTTGGGTCTGATGCAGAAAGGGATCGGGGGAGGAAGAAAGAAGGAACAGGAGAATGGGACAGGGCCAGAGTCTCTACCCTTTTGCCGCAAATCCCTGGGTCACGGTGCATGGAAGGCAGGACAGTAGGGATCAGAGATCCTTACCCTCCGGAGCATGTCCTCAGATTTCTGCAGGTCAAAGTTTCGAGCTGCAAGAAGAAGAGGAGGTAAGTAGAAGCTCAAGGATAGATCTAGAAAGAGCCGTTCCCTAAAAACTCATGAGGAAATAGCTAAGGTGTCCCCAGCCTTTTTCTGACACCCCAAGAATACATTGAACATCTAGAAATTGTCTGTTTGTTTGTTTGTTTGTTGAGACAGGGTCTTGGCTCTGTTGCCCAGGCCAGAGTGCAGTGACGTGATCATAGCTTACTGTGGCCTCTGGCCCAGGTGATCCTCCTACTCCAGCCTTCTGAGTAGCTGAGACTACAGGGCCACACCGCCACACCTGGCTAATTTTTTTTTAGATTTCTTTTTTTTTTAGAGATAGGGATCTTGCTATGTTGCCCAGGCTGGTCTTGAACTCCTGGCCTCAAACAGTCCTCCTGCCTCAGCTTCCCAAAGTGTTGGGATTACAGGCACGAGCCTCTGTGTCCGACCTAGAGATGTTTTTTTTTTTTTAACAAGTTAAGGATCTTTAATCATCTAGAAGACTGGAGAGCCCTTGATTTCAGTTTCTAGTCTTCCTACAACCTTCTGGAGGCCAGTCTAGCCTGTATTTGATGTCCCTCAGGAAGCAGAGATCCCCCCGCCACCTGCACAGTGTTAGGGGTGGTGGGGAGCATGGGGTTTGGATTCACACAGACTGGGGCTTAAAGTCTAGTGTTGCCCTTTTATTTTCTGTGCAACCTTGAGCAAGTCACTTACCTTCTCTGAGCCTTAGTTTTTAAAATCAGTTAAATGAGAACACTATCTGTTTCAGTTATTCAAAGAACAACATGAGATAATGTATAGAAAGTGCTTGGCCCAGTACCTGGCTCACAGTAAGTTCTCAATAAACAGTAGCTCTCATGATTACCTATTTTGAAGAAATAGACACACTTTAATTGAAAACGTGATGATCTATTTTAGAAATGCTTTGACTGTTGCTCTCTGAGACCCCTGGCTCACTGAGGAATTTGTCCACTCGCGGAGCTGAAACAATGTGCGAGGTCAGAGATTTTCAGATGGAAGGGATCTCAGATGCTATCTAGGCCTCCTCTGCTCTGACCATGAACCAGTTCCAGAAATCACTCCCAACTGGGCGTGGTGGCTCACGCCTGTAATTCCAGCACTTTGGGAGACCAAGGCGGGCAGATCACCTGAGATCAGGAGTTCGAGACCAGCCTGGCCAACATGATGAAACCCCATCTCTACTAAAAATACAAAAATTAGCCGAGCATGGTGGCAGGCGCCTGTAATCCCAGCTACTCGGGAGGCTGAGGTAGGAGAATTGCTTGAACCCGGGAGGCAAAGTTTGCAGTGAGCTGAGATTGTGACATTGCACTCCAGCCTGGGGGACAAGAGCAAGACTTTGTCTCAAACAACAACAACAACAACAACAAAACCCACAAAACTTAGCCAGTCGTGGTGGTGCACACCTGTAGTCCCAGCTACTCGGAAGGCTGAGGCACGAGAATCACTTGAACCCAGGAGGAGGGGGCTGCAGTAAGCCAAGGTCGCACCACTGCACTCCAGCCTGGGCGACAGAGTGGGACCTTGTCTTAAAAAAAGAAAAAAAAAAAAAAAAAAAGAACCCCCAATGCAACAGCTCAGCCTTGATTATCTCCCACGATGGGGAGTTCATTACCACAGAAGGCATTACCATTCCATTCTTCAGCAGCTTTGACTGAACCCAAATCTGCCCTATGATGGTTCCAGCCGCATCATCAGAGGTCAAACAAATAGATGTAATCCCTTGTCAGTGTGGCAATTCTGCAAATATTTGAAGATAAGCCACCAAGTTCACCTGCCCGATCTTTGCTCTGGGCTATGTATTTATTAAAAGCATCTTCTGTGTCAATTCTATCAAAGGGAACGTTCTGTGATGATGGAAATGTCCTATACCTGAGTTGCTCATTAAGGCAGCCGCTAGCTGCCTGAGGCTACGGAGCAGTTGAAACATGGCAAATGTGATTCAGGACCTGGAGTTTTAATTTAATTTAATCATTACAGTTATATGTGGCTACAGGTTATCAAACTGAACAGGGCAGTTCTATATACGTCAGAGATTTTAAGATTTTTGCTGTACAGGTATTATGTGGTATAGGTTACACTCCTGGGTATTTTACGGACTTTGTTGCTGTTTTGAATGGTATATGACTTTTCGTTTTTTTTTTTTTTTTTTTTTTTTTTTTGAGACAGAGTCTTACTCTGTCACTCAGACTGGAGTGCAGATCTCAGCTCACTGCAACCTCCGCCTCCCGGGTTCAAGTAATTCTCGTGCCTCAGCCTCCTGAGCAGCTGGGACTACAGGCACGCGCTACCATGCCTGGCTAAATTTTGTATTTTTATTGGCCAGGCTGGTCTTGAACTCCTAACTTCAAGCGATCTGCCTGCCTTGGCCTCCCAAAGTGCTGGGATTACAGGTGTGAGCCACCATGCCCTGCCCGCTACTGATTTTTATACCTGGCAATATTGCTGAATTTTCTCTTGAGTTCTAGAGGTTTTCTGTTGATCCAGTTGGTTTTCAAAGGAGACAAGCAATTTCTTTGCAAATATTTTAACTCTTTCCTTCTAGTCTTTACACCAACTATTATTTTTTTCTTTCCTTATAACATTGGCAAAGGTCTCCAGTTCTACATTTAAACAGTAATGTTGATTGATGTTGTTATTCTTTCCTTGTTCCTGATCTTAAAGAAAATGCATCTAAAATCCTCTAATAAGTGTTAACATTTGTCAGAGGATTTTTGCTACGTAATCATTACCAAGTAAAGGAAACTCCCTTCTATCCCTAGATTGGTAAGACTTTTGTTCTGTCTTATAAGAAGGATTTGAACCTTTTCAAATGCTCTATCTGCATTAACTGAGATAGCCGCATAATTTCTCATTTCTAGCACTCATTAATGTTTTCAATGATACTGATAGATATTCTGTTGTTGAAGTATTCTTGCACACCTAAGATAAACTTCCCTAGGTCACGCTGCGTAATTTTTTTTTTTAGACGGAGTCTCGCTCTGTCGCACAGGCTGGAGTGCAGTGGTGTGATCTCGGCTCACTGTAAGCTCTCCCTCCCAGGTTCAAGCCATTATCCTGCCTCAGCCTTCTGAGTAGCTGGGACTACAGGCACCTGCCACCACGCCCAGCTAATGTTTTTGTATTTTCAGTAGAGACGGGGTTTTACCCTGTTAGCCAGGATGGTCTTGATCTCCTGACCTCGTGATTTGCCTGCCTCGGCCTCCCAAAGTGCTGGGATGACAGGTGTGAGCCACCACACCCAGCCAGTCACGCTGCATAATTTTAATGTCTTATTGGATTCTACTACATAATATTGATTTAGACTACCCTGGCCGGGCGCGGTGGCTCAAGCCTGTAATCCCAGCACTTTGGGAGGCCGAGACGGGCGGATCACGAGGTCAGGAGATCGAGACCATCCTGGCTAACACGGTGAAACCCCGTCTCTACTAAAAAAATACAAAAAACTAGCCGGGCGAGGTGGCGGGCGCCTGTAGTCCCAGCTACTCGGGAGGCTGAGGCAGGAGAATGGCGTAAACCCAGGAGGCGGAGCTTGCAGTGAGCTGAGATCCGGCCACTGCACTCCAGCCTGGGCGGCAGAGCGAGACTCCGTCTCAAAAAAAAAAAAAAAAGAAAATGATTTAGACTACCCTTTTTTTTTTTTTTTTTTTTTTTAATTGATGGGGGTTTCACCATATTGGTCAGGCTGGTCTGGAACTCCCGACCTCAGGTGGTCCACCTGCCTCGGCCTCCCAAAGTGCTGGGATTACAGGTGTGAGCCACCGTGCCTGGCCTGATTTAGACTTTTTTTTTTTTTTTTTTTGAGGCGGAGTCTCGCTCTGTGGCGCGGACTGGAGTGCAGTGGCCGGATCTCAGCTCACTGCAAGCTCCGCCTCACGGGTTTATGCCATTCTCCTGCCTCAGCCTCCCGAGTAGCTGGGACTACAGGCGCCAGCCACCTCGCCCGGCTAGTTTTTGTATTTTTAGTAGAGACGGGGTTTCACTGTGTTAGCCAGGATGGTCTCGATCTCCTGACCTCGTGATCCGCCCGTCTCGGCCTCCCAAAGTGCTGGGATTACAGGCTTGAGCCACCGCGCCCGGCCTAGACTTCTTTATATCTACATTCATAAGTAAAATAGGCTGAGAATTTTCTTTTTTAAAAACTTGTATTAGCTGGGCATGGTGGCTCCTGCCAGTAATCTCAGCACTTTGGGAGGCCAAGGCAAGCAGATCACCTGAGGTCAGGAGTTCAAGACCAGCTTGGCCAACATGGTGAAACCCTGTCTCTACTAAAAATACAAAAAATTAGCCGAGTGTGGTGGTTCATGCCTGTAATCCCAGCTAGCCAGGAGGCTGAGGCACGAGAATCACTTGAACCCGGGAAGTGGAGTTTCCAGTGAGCCGAAATTGCACCACTGCACTCCATCCTTAGCAATAAAGCAAGACTCTGTCTCAAAAAAATGATAATAATAAAATGAAATTTTAAAAATTGTACTGATCTAGCTTTGAAATCAAACTTACTCAAACCTTATAAGGTAACTTTCTCATAGGTTCTTAAACAATTTGTATGAGCTAGAAATTAACTGTTTTTGTTTGTTTGTTTGTTTTTTGAGACGTAGTCTCTTTCTGTTGCCCAGTCTGGAGTGTGATGGTACAATCTCGGCTTACTGCTACATCTACGTCCTAGGTTCAAACGATTCTCCTGCCTCAGCCTCCCGAGTAGCCGGCATTGCAGGTGCCCACCACCATGCCTGGCTAATTTTTGCATTTTCAGTAGAGACGGGGTTTCTCCATGTTGGTCAGGCTTTTCTCGAACTCCTGACCCCAGGTGATCCACCCACCTTGGCCTCCCAAAGTGCTGGGATTACAGGCGTGAGCCACTGCGCCCGGCCAGCTGGTCTTAAAACTCCACAGGAATTCATCTGTAGAACCACTGGAGTCTGAGTTTTGGGGGAGGGGAAGTTTTCACTGCCATTTCGATTTCTCTAATATTTATTGGTCTGATGACATTTTCTATTTCTTCTTGCTGGATTTTGGTCTTATATATTATTTTCTAGGAATGTATCTTTCTTCACTTGGATTTTCAAATTTATTAATGCATATTTGTTCATAATCTTCTCTTATAGGCCTAAAAAAGAATCAATTTATAGGTGATTTTCTGTTTTGTTGTTTGTTTGTTTTTTGAGACAAGCCATCCTCCTACCTCAGCCTCCCGAATAGCTGGAACTGCAAGCATGCACCAACACGCCTGGCTTATTTTTGAATTTTTTGTAGAGATATGATTTCATCATGTTGCCCAGACTGGTCTTGAACTCATGGGTCAAGCAATCCTCCTGCCTTGGCCTCCCAAAATCCCAGGATTACAGGAGCGAGCCACCGTACCTGGCTATAGGAGATTTTTCAATTAGGAACCAGAGTGTGGTTTCTTGTCCTATAGACAGTGGTTTGGGCAATGCTCATGGGATATGAGGACAGAGTTGTTTTTTTTTTTTTTTTTTTTCAGTAGCACCTACTATGTGCCAGGTAGAGGGGACCAGGGCAGGCACATCCCTGCCCTGATGGAACTGGCATCAGATGAAACTAATGGAACTGACAGACAGATGTGGGATGAAGATAAGGAAAAACAGAGGGGGTCAGGCAGAGTGGCTCATGCCTGTAATCCCTGAACTTTGAGAGGCTGAGGCAGGAGGATCATTTTGGGTCCAGGGGTTCGAGACCAGCCTGGGCAATGTAGTGAGACTCTATGACCCTGTGTCTACAAAAAATAAAAATAAAAATAAAAATAAACAAAGGAAAAGAACTTCAGAAGGAGGGTTGGGAAAAGCCCCTCAGCATGAGGCCCGGGGAAGGTCCTCTGCCAAGCTCAGCCTCAGGAGTAGCCCTCCCGTTTGCCTGGGTCTTGGGTTAGTGAGGCCGGGAGTAGTGGAGCTGATGCTGAAGTGGACGATGGGGCTATGCCAGCAGGTCCCATCACCCATGGCATGAGGTGGGAGGCATCAGGATACCCAGACCCCTTCCCGATCTTGGATCCTTTTTCTTTCCTATGACCTGGAAGCCTAGGTACCTGCAATCCCACTCCTTTATCAAGGACACACCAAGCACCCCCAAAGCTGGGTTTTAAACCCAAAAAGACTCTAAAGGAGGAGAGAGGGCTGATGCTGTATCAAGGGGCTTCAAGAAATCAACTGTCCCAACTCCTTCTTTAGTCCAGGCTGGGGGTAGTGACATATTCCCTTGTCAAAAACAAAGAGAAAGTGCCACAGTCAAGGGGTCTTAAGGAGGGCAAGACAACTAAATATCATGTGGGATCCTGGATGGGATCCTGGAAGAGAAAAATGAAGGAAATCCAAATATTATATGAACTGTAGTTAATAATAATGTATCCATATTGGTTTATTAATTCTAACAAATGTACCATCATCATCATAAGAGGAGGATGTTAATAAAAAGGAAAACTAGGTGCAGAGTATGTGGGAACTTTTTGCACTATATTTGCAATTTTCTGAAAATCTAAAACTATTCTAAAAATTTAAGTTTATATAATGTATGTACACACACACACACACACACACACACACACACACACACACATATACTTTTAAGACAGAGTCTCACTCTGTTGACCAGGCTGGAGTGCGATGGCATGATCTCGGCTCACTGCAACCTCCGCCTCCTGGGTTCAAGTGATTCTCGTGCCTCAGCCTCCTGAGTAGCTGGAACTACAGGCACGCGCCACCACACTCGGCTAATTTTTGTATTTTTGTAGAGATGAGGTTTCGCTATGTTGGCCAGGCTGGTCTCAAACTCCCGGCCTCAAGTGATCTACCCCCTCAGCCTCCCAAACTGCTGAGATTACAGGCGTGAGTCATAGGGCCTGGCCAAAATATTGAAAAAAAAACAAAAAAAAAACAAAAAAACAGACAGAACAATTCAGAGGAAGAATTAGTCCCTGGTAGGGACTTCCTTTTCTCAGGCGCTGTGTGCAACTCTGACCTCATCTGACTCACAGCACCCTGAAGGTAGGGACCAGTATTATGCCCATTACACAGAAGAGGAAAGTGAGGTTGAGACAGTGAACGGCTTGCCACAGGCACACTGCTAGCTCTGGAACTCAGTCGCAGCTCTGCCCCATTCCAAAGCCAGCGTTTTAAACCCTGCACTGTATGTATGCTTTCTGGGCCGACTCCTGACTTCTCACCCATCTCAAGTTCAAAATCCATTCCATGAGGTGTAATGAGTTAAGATGAATTTTTCCCTAAGCCCTGGGGCAGTGTCTGTTACTATCATTAGTATTTTGAGATGGAGTTTCACTCTGTTGCCCAGGCTGGAGTACAGTGGTGCAAG
This sequence comes from Rhinopithecus roxellana, assembly GCF_007565055.1. Taxonomy (NCBI): domain Eukaryota; kingdom Metazoa; phylum Chordata; class Mammalia; order Primates; family Cercopithecidae; genus Rhinopithecus; species Rhinopithecus roxellana. The sequence goes on along the minus strand of NC_044561.1, from coordinate 20,048,005 downwards.
CTCAGCTCACTGCATCCTCCACCTCCCGGGCTCGAGTGATCCTCTCACCTCAGCCTCCTGAGTAGCTGGGATTACAGGTGCTCAGCAGTACACCCAGCTAAGTTTCGTATTTTTTGTAGAGATGAGGTTTCGCCATGTTGCCCAGGCTGGTCTTGAACTCCTGAGCTCAAGCAATCTGCCCGCCTCAGCCTCCCAAAGCACTGGGACTATAGGCGTGAGCCATCGCATCTGGCTTGTTATTTTTTTAGACTGCTGCTGTAATTCCTAGAAGAAACTGCTTCTCTACCATTCACTAAATCCAATTCCTTAAGTGTTTGCTGGGCACCTGCTCAGTGCACTAGGGCACCTCGGTTCCTTTAGGGGACAACAGAGCCCTGTCCTCGGGGAACCGGAGGTAGACCCAAAGGCAAGAACTGAAGACAGTGCTCCGCAATATCTGCCCCAAAGGCTGGCCAGGCCAGAGGCCAGTTAAGTCCTAAGGATGTCCTGGCTGTTAACTGTAACCTCACCCCGGCGCTATGCCCACCTGTTGCCTCATCCCTTCTTGACAGATGAAGAAACTGAGGCTCAGTGGGGTTTTGTGCTGTGCTCAAACACAGGGGAGCTCAGATTCTAGTCAGAGCAGGCTGATTCCAGAGGCTGTGTTCTTTTTTTTTGAGATGGAGCTTCACTCTTGATGCGCAGGCTGGAGTGCAATGGCAGGATCTCGGTTCACTGCAACCTCCGCCTCCCGGGTTCAAGCAATTTTCCTGCCTCAGCTTCCTGAGTAGCTGAGATTACAGGCATCCGCCACCACACTGGCTAATTTTGTATTTTTAGTAGAGACAGGGTTTCCCCACGTTGGTCAGGCTGATCTCGAACTCCCAACCTCAGGTGATCAGTCCGCCTCGGCCTCCCAAAGTGCTGGGATTACAGGTGTGAGCCACCATGCCCGGCAAGCTTGTGTTCTTTACTACTCTACAGCTTCGTTCCCCAAAGCCTCCCACTCCTCTCCTGAGACCCTCCTTCCTTCCCTCCCTCTCCGCCTCCCCTGGTCCCTGCAAGCCTCACCTAGCAGCCAGCGTAGGAGAAAGTAGTCATCAGCATTGGGCAGCATGGGCAGCAGGTTCTGGAGGTTCTCCCGGAACTGAGCGGGGAAGGAGCTGATGGTCAGCGGAACTCTCATGACCTCGGGGGCCACCAACCCCGCCCCTAACCCTTCCCACCTCATCCACCAGTCAACTCCACTCGGAGACCATGCAGGGTGCTGCCCTGAACAACTCTGCCATCTGAAAACAGGGAACCCTCCAGCCCAATATAGGAAAAAGAGTTGGGTCCTTCCCAAAATTTGAGGGTGCCCTACACACAGACTCCCATTCTACATGTCTAAGGTGGGGCCCTGGCATCCTTATATTTTTAATTTTTATTTTATTATGATTTTTATTATTTTACTATCATTATTATTATTATTGAGACAGGATCTCACTCTGTTGCCCAAGCTGGAGTGTAGTTGCGTGATCTTGGCTCACTACAACCTCCGCCTCCCGGGCTCAGTAGATCCTCCCAGCCCAGACTCCCAAGTAGCTGGGACCACAGACACACAAGACGCTCAGCTAATTGTTGTACTTTTTGTAGAGATGGGATCTTGCCATGTTGCCCAGGCTGGTGTCAAACTCCTTGGCTCAATCTGCCTGCCTTGGCATCCCAAAGTGCTGTCATCACAGGCATGAGCCACCACGCCCGACTGACAGCCTTATTTTTTCAAGTATCCCTGGGAGATTCTGCTGCAGGCCAGCTAGAGGGTTTTAGGAATGTTGTCCCTGATACTGCATCTTAAGGGTTTAGATTTAGAGGCAAGTTATCAAACCTCTCTGAGCCTTAGTTTCCTTATCTGTGAAATGGGGATAATAATAAACTTGCGCCAACCAAAGGAGTTTGTGCACGTAAAACACTTAGCAGGCTTGGCTCCAAGCAGGTGTCAGATAAATGTGAGCACTCAGCCAGCATGGATTGCCTGATGCCCCAGACAGTGGAGGCTGTGTGGAAAAAAACAGAGGCAGAGGTCAACAGACATGGGCTGAAAGAGAAGCCACGAATGCCTTATCAGGACATCTGTTGGGGCTATCGGGGAGTCAGCGTGCCTTTTCCTACTGGCAGAGTTTAAGGATGTCATTTAGAGTTTGGGTCTGAGACTAAGGCTTGGGTCTGAGAAAGAGAGGAGATCTCACTTCCCTGGGGACTAACAGAGCTGAAGGCAAGGGCTGGGTTTGAAGGTGAATCTGTGAATCCAAATTTGGGATTAGAAATATGAGGCCAGGCGCAGTAGTTCACACCTGTAATCCCAGCACTTTGGGAGGCCAAGGCGGGTGGATCATAAGGTCAGGAGTTTGAGACCAGCCTGGCCAATATGGTGAAACCCCATCTCTACTAAAAATACAAGAATTAGTCGGGTGTGGTGGCGGGCACCTGTAGCCCCAGCTACATGGGAGGCTGAGGCAAGGGAATCGCTTGAACTCAGGAGGCGGAGGTTGCAGTGAGCAGAGATTGTGTCATTAACACTCCAGCGTGGAGGACAGAGCAAGACTCCATCTCAAAAAAAAAAAAAAGAAGATTACAGATAGGGAAGTTTGGGCCCTATGAACAAATCACAAAGAGAAACCAAACAAACAAATGTTGCAACCTGAGCATGAAAAGGAGTCTGTCTACCCAAGGCTGCCCCAGCAGCCGGATGGCAGCGCCAATCCCTCCCCCACAACCGGGGAACAAGTACCAGGGCCGGGTGGTGGAGAGCAAGCAAGGTCAGAAGACTGGATTCGGCCCCAGGTCACCCAGAGAGAGACTCCTGTCCCGCGTGCTGCACCTAGCGGCCTCAGCAACCGCACGCAGGACCAGAGGGCAGAACAGCGGCGCTCTCTCCAGGCTCGGTGTTCCAGCCCGTACCATGGGGGCTCCAGCCGAGTTGGGCAGCGCCAGGCTGCTCAGGGCCCCTCCCCAAGCCTCCCAGCCCGCGATGCCCCTCACCTTGGCCAGCGCCTCCTGCTGCTGGGGGCTCAGGTCCCCGACTCGACCGCTCATGGTGCCCGCGGGCGCAGGTCCGCCCGCCGCCGCCTGGTATCCGCTGCCGCCTGGTTATGCCTGCTGTGCTAGATGTTGGTCCCGCCCCGACGGGAGAGGCACTGGTCCTGCCCCGCCCCGCCCAGTTCTCTCCTCCCCTCGAGGATTTTTTGCTGTGGTCACCAAGCGCACCCTACCTGGGACAGGGAGGTGACCTGCCGGGAGAATGATCTGGGGCAGCTGGAGGCTCCCACCTCCAGGCCTTCTTACTGCGGGGGCGCCCGCCTGTTCGCAGGTGGCAGGAAAGGGAATACACTGAGATCCTCTTTCCAGCAAAATGGAGGAAATTTTTTTTTTAATTTTCTTTTTTTTTTTCTTATTTTGAATTAAATAGAGACGGGGTTTTGCTATGCTGACCAGGCTGATCTGGAACTCCTGGCCTCAAGCAATCCTCCCACCTCGGCCACCCAAAGTGCTGGGATTAGGCATGTGAACCACCACACCTGGCCAACATGGAGGAATTTTTAATAAACCTGGCTCAACTCTCTAGGACCCCCCAGGGCTTTTGTCTAAGGACCCCCAAGCTCCTTCCCCTGCCTTGAACACAGCCTGGGACCTGTCAGTGCTCACTGACTGATAGGACAGCCTTATGTGCAAAATGGTTCCTGCCCTCAAGACGGTTGGAAGGATAAGAGAATGTACCCTGGGTCAGCAGAATGCCTGGCGTTGCCTACTAAATGCTGGCTGGTAGGAATATATTTCAGAATTGTGTTATTACTGAGGCTGTCACCAGAGCTGGGAGCTGCAGGGGTGGAGATACTGGGATGTCCCAGGTGCGGAGCTCCTGGGTGAGAGCCACAGTCTGAAGGCAGAGGCATGCAAGGTGCCAGCCGAGGACCAATGGAAGCCCTGGGCAGAGTCACAGAGGGGGTGGAAAGCCAAGAGGCCGCTCTGGCTGACACAAGAGAGCCAGGTGGAGATCACCAGGAAAAGCAAGAAAAAAGTTCAGCCGGGCGCGGTGGCTCATGCTTGTAATCCTGGCACCTGGCACTTTGGGAGGCTGAGGCAGGCGGATTACTTGAGGTCAGGAGTTTGAGACTATCCTGGCCAACATGGTAAAACCCTGTCTCTACTAATAAATACAAAAATTAGCTGGGCGTGGTGGTGGGCACCTGTAGTCCCAGCTACTCAGGAGGCTGAGGCAGGAGAATGGCGTAAACCCGGGAGGCGGAGCTTGCAGTGAGCCGAGATCTGGCCACTGCACTCAGCCTGGGTGACAGAGCGAGACTCCGTCTCAAAAAAAAAAAAAAAAAAAAAAAAAAAAAAAAAAAAATTCTGGCTAGGTGCAGTGGCTCATGCCTGTAATCCCAGCACTTTGGGAAGCCAAGGTGGGGGGATTACCTGAAGTCAGGAGCTCGTGACCAACCTGTTCAACATAGTGAAACGCAGTCTCTACAAAAATACGAAAATTAATTGGGCATGATGGCAGGTACCCGTAATCCCAGCTACTTGGGAGGCTAAGGCAGAATTGCTTCAACCTGGGAAGCAGAGGTTGCAGTGAGCTGAGATCACACCATTACACTCCAGTCTGGGCAACAGAGAGAGACTCCATCTCAAAACAAACAAAACAAAAAATAATACATCCAAACTATCATTTTAATGTGATCAATATGATTAACAAATTAGATAAGTTAATTACCTCGTTCATAATTAATAGTGAGGTATGTTGCTTTTTTTTGTACTAAGTCTTTGAAATCCTGTGTGTATTTAATACAGCACATTTTGATTGTAACTAAGTCTTTGAAATCCTGTGTGTATTTAATACAGCACATTTTGATTGTAACTAGCTACATTTTGAATGAGTGTTCAATAAGCCACATATATCCCTTACCAAATGCATGTTGAAGTCCTATTCCCTGGTACTTTAGAACGTGTCCTTACTTGGAAACAGGTCATTACAGATGCAATTAGCAGTCATACTTGCAGAGGTAATTAGCAGTCATATGAGAGCAGGATGGGCCCCTAGTCCAGTATGTCCCTATAAATGGTGCCATTTGGATCTACATGGGGAGACACACACATAGGGAGAACATCATGTGAAGATGAAAACAGAGATTGTGGAGTGATGCATCTATAATACAAGTCAAGGGGCATCAAAGATTGCTGGCCAACCATCAGAAGCTAGGGGAGAGGGGTTAAACAGAGTCTTCCTCACAGTCCTTAGCAGGAACCAACCCTGCTGACACCTTGACCTTGGACTTCCAGCCTCCAGAATTCTGAGAATAAAATTCTGTTGTTCAAGTCACTCATGTGGGGCACTGTGTTACAGTAGTCCTAGTGCACTAATAGGAAGAGTGATTGCCATATAGGATAGTATAGGGTTAGTGCCTTTAATCCTCCTGACTGCACTGTGCAGTAGGTACTTTATCCCCCTTTACAGGCTGGGAAACTGAAGCTCGAAGAGCCTCCTGAGGTCTCATATCCAGCAAGCAGCAAAGCCAGGACCAGAGCCCTGGTGCTTGTCACTATGTCGTGTCCTTCTGCCGGCTAAGCTCCCCTGGTTTTAGGTCACCCTCATGTCCCCCTCTTTCCAGTACAGGGCAGACATGCTCCCCTGAGCCTACAGCACACAGGTGCTTCCTTCAGATCTCAGCTGTTGCTGGGCGTGAAGAACTTTAGTTCTAACCATCTGGGTGCCAGTGGTTTGGGGGGCAGACAACACCTCTCTTCTGTGGTGCGACCTTCTCTTCCAGTCTTCCGAAATGTGGCGCATGCCCACAGTCCCTCCTGACCCATGAGCTGAGAAACTGGACTGTGAGGATGGTGCTGTCATGGTATGCAACCTTCATCCCACATCTTAATGCCCACGCACTGTGATGCCTCTCACTCCCACCTGCCAGGTGTTCCTAACATTTCTGGCATTGTTCATTGGCCACAGGTCCCCTGCTGACAGCCCTCATTAAAGCCTGTGGCCTGCCAACTAAAGAGACCTCCCTGGGGTGAATGACATGCATCATGGGAAGTGAGATGGTCCTTTGCCCTACATCAAAGCTGCATCAGCCTGTCCCTGAGGATGTCTTGACCAGACAGATCCCATTGGATGCTCCTCCAATGATGTAGGACTTGGCTTGAGTGACTCTGGGGAGAGGGCTGGGAGGAAGCTGCCTGACACAGGTGCCCAGGGCAGGGCAGCCTCCTCTCAACTGGGCGTGACTGGGGTGGAAATGAGGCTCTATAATCAGAAGAAGTTTTCTCGGCTCCCCTCACCAACCTAGGGTGACCTCAGGGAAAGGAGGGGCCTGGTGTGGTCATGCCCTCCCTACTTCCCCAAGGAAGGGAGATGGCACTAGGGCCTGGAAGAGAGAGGGATGGGGAATGGGAACTAATCAGCTGCCCTAAAGTCCTGGGACCAGGGGAAAAGGTGGATTAGGGTTCAGGGGCTCTAGGGCCGCACTTGGACTTCTTTCTTTCCCTACAAAAGCCAGGAGGAGGTGGGTGCAGTGGTTCATGCCTATAATCCCAGCACTTGAGAAAGCCAAAGCAGGAGGATTGCTTAAGGCCAGAAATTTGAGTCTAGCCTGGGCAACATAGTGAGACCGCATCTCCTCAAAAAGAAAAAAAAAAAAATTAGCCAATAGGGTAGAAATCACCTATAGTCCCAGCTACTTGGGAGTTTGAGGTGAGAGGCTCACTTGAGCCCAGGAGTTTGAGGCTGCAGTGAGCTATGATTGGGTCACTGAACTCCAGCCTGGGCAACAGAGCAAGACCCTGTCTCAAAAAAATGTCCGGGCATAGTGGCTCACACCTGTAATCCCAGCACATTGGAAGACTGAGGTGGGTGGATCACCTGAGGTCAGGATTTCGAGACCAGCCTGGCCAACATGGCGAAACCCCGTCTCTATTAAAAATACAAAAAATTAGCCAGACATAGTGGCGGGCGCCTGTAATCCCAGCTACTTGGGAGGCTGAGGCAGGAGAATCACTTGAACCTGGGAGGCAGAGGTTGCAGTGAGCTATGACCACGCCATTGCACTCCAGCCTGGGCTACAAGAACAAAACTCCATCTCAAAAAAGAAAAAGAAAAAGTCGGGAGGTCCCTGGCCTTTCCCAAGACACAGCACACCAAGTCAGGAGTATATAGGGTCATTTAATCTCCCCTTGCTGCTTTCACCTACCACAAGGCCATTGGACACGCTGTTCCCTCTGACTTGAACGCTCTTCCCTCATCTCCCCTGCACACTACCTAATTAGTGGCGCCTCACATCCTCAGACCTCCTGGTTAAATGGTCAAACAGAACCCTATTCCTCTTGTTCCGAGTGTGATTTTCATTAGGCATTGCTTGTGGTGACTGTTTGACTCACCCCCTTAACTCACCACATTTGCCATGCTCATCATGGTACCCATGGCCCTACTTTACAGATGCAGAGACTGAGCTTCTGAGGCTGATAACAGCCTGAGCCAGGATTTGAACCCTTATCCATCTACATCAAAGGCCTCTTGTCCTTAACCACCACATTATCCTGGAGGTGGGTGGATCACTTGAGGTCAGGAGTTCAAGACCAGCCTGGCCAATATGGTGAACCCTCATCTCTACTAAAAATACAAACATTAGCTGGGTGTGATGGCACATGCCTCATCTCTACTAAAAATACAAACATTAGCTGGGTGTGATTCTCCTGCCTCAGCCTCCCAAGTAGCTGGGATCCTAGCTATTCGGGAGGCTGAGGCAAGATAACTGCTTGAACCCGGGAGGTGGGGATTGCAGTGAGCCAAGTTCACGTTACTGCACTCCAGCCTGGACAACAGAGTGAGACTCTGTCTCGCAAAAAAAAAAAAAGAAGAAGAAAGAAAAAGAACGTAGCACCCTGGAGTTCCTGTGTCTTCCCACCCCTGGTCACCCTGTTGGGACAGTATCAGCACACAGATCCCAAAGGGCTCAGCCTGCTCCTTTTTTTTTTTTCTTTTGAGACAGAGTCTCGCTCTGCCCAGGCTGGAGTGCAGTGGCGTGATCTTGGCTCACTGCAACCTCCACCTCCTATGTTCGAGCAATTCTTCTTGCCTCAGCCTTGCAAGTAGCTGGGAGTATAGGCATGCACCATCACACCCAGCTAATTTTTTGTATGTTTTAGTAGAGAAGGGGTTTCATCATGTTGGCCAGGCTGGTCTCGAACTGCTGACCTCAGGTGATCCCCCTGCCCTCAGTCTCCCAAAGTGCTGGGGTTACAGGCAGAAGCCACCGCACCTGGCCTGCCTGCTCCTTTTGACAGGACACACTCAGTGACAAGGTACAGAAAGACTAGAAGGTAGGGGCCCTTGGAGGGCAAGGTTAATTTCAGGAGTGGGGCAGGGGGAGGCAGGATGAAGGGCTGGATAGAAAACGCCTGAGGAGGCAGGAGCTGTAGCGTGATCCTCCCAGCCCTGCAGCCCTGGGAGAGCCACACCAGTCTCCCCCTATTCTTGGAAAGGGGACTAGGAGTTCCCTGAAGCCTGAACGGTGGGAGGCTCAGCCACAAAGTCCTGCTATGGTGGTTAGGCTGGCCCAGGAAACTGCTGCCTGCTGAGCACCTGCCATGGGACATGAGGGTCCGGCTCCCAGTGGCTGTCCTTGGCAGCCAGCCTGAGTCCAAGGCCCAGGGGGCTGTGGGTCAGACAGGAGGCCCTGGGGGTGTGTGATGCAGAAGATGAATCCCTTAGCAGAGTGTCCCACAATTCATCAGAGCCTCATGCTCAGCGGAGCCAGAGGAATTTGACATCACTCATTCATTCATTCAATGACTCATTCATTCACTCATTCAGTATGCAATAGCTACTCCATGCTATGCACCAGCCCAGAGCTGGAGGTTGTTAGGGGAGAACTCTAGATGGTAAATGTCAGGAGGCCCTGTGTGAACCACCGAGGCTTCAGCTACCAAGAGCCTTTTCAGACCAACAGCCTGCCTGGCTCCTCATCATACCCACCTGAAGCGCTATGATGCTTTTTCAGGTCTGGCAACCTGGCTTCTGGGAGCTTTTGCTAGTGAGGAGCATCTGCGGCAGCTTAGGCACCCTGGTTCGACGTGGTGAGGCTGGCAGGAGGGCTCCTGGCTTGCTTGGCCGTGTCGCTTGTACCATATGGCTGGGTCTCCCCCAGCCACCTCATGAGGTGCTCCAGGAGCTGGTGGTAGCATTTGTTGCTGGCTGGCCGGCAGGAAAGGGCATTTTGGTCACTCTTACGGGCCCTCAGTTGCTGTCTGCAGAGCCCAGGATGGGAAGTGAGGAGACCTGTCCTTGTTCCAGTTCTGACCCCAACAATGGGTGTGGCTTCTCACAGGTCCCTTCTCAAGATCTCATTTTCCTGCTTTCTAAGTGGACGAGGTTGGACAGCTCCAGGATTCCAAGAACCTCAACTCATCTAATTTGGCCAGCGTCACTCTCTGAGAGCCAAATCTTTGTTTCTTCCGTTCTGAATTTGCCAAGTATTTATTTAAGACTAATTAAAACTAAGTAGCTGGTAAGACTTTTGGAGTTCCTTCGGTTCACTCAAGGTAAACCAGGGCTTAACTAACACCATTCTAATGGGATAAAGATTTAAAAAACAACCAACCAACCAACAACAACAACAAAAACCACACACACAAAGCTAGCAATTCTGAGCATTTTATATCAATGACTTCATTTAATTATTGACCCCCCATGAAATAGATAATGCCCCTCTTTGATGGATGAGGAACTCGAGGCACAGAGCTGGCAAGGAATTCGCCCTAAGGTCACAGAGATTGTCATTGGTACAGCAAGGGGTCTGGCTGCACCGTCCTCCTCTGTATCACTCTGAAGCTAAAACCAGCAAAACCCACACAGGGCTCCAAGCTCCACTGAGAGCGTGGGGTCAGGGAGAAGGCCACATTTTGGAACCAGACAGCCCTACGTTCAAATTGTGGCCCTGCCATTTAGTAGCTGCATGAACCTCTTTGACATTCATTTCCTCGTGTGTCAAACAGCAAGGGCCTCAGCTACCACTATGCTGTCACTGTCAGGCAGTTGGCAGTATTTATGGAGGGGCCAGGCACACCGCATGGCTCACCCTTTTGGGAGTAAGACGGACTCACTCCCAGAAGGACACTTTGCGGCCCTTTCTGGTCGCATCTGAACTTACAGATGCCCTCAGCGCAGGATCTTGCTGTCTCTAGGTAAGCCCGGACGTGGGGGTGCTGCAGCCCCCAGGGCAGTGCTATGGAATGAGTCAGAAGAGATCTCTCTTGCGATCCAAAAGGACAAGACCTCTAGTGGGCTGAGTCTTGGCTGGCTGCATCACCATCCTGGGGAGGGCAGCTGGGTCTTCCCTCTGGGGCTGGCTGCCCATCATTTCCTGGAGACAGTCCCTCAGCCTAAGGAGCTCAGAGTCCCTGGTGACTTTCCTGGCCCTGTACTTGGTTGCTGTGCACCCCTGGGCAAGGGGGCTAAGAATGCTAAACTCAGATGTGGGGCAGTGTATTTTTCTTTCACTTAGTGATATAGAAGATGAGATGAATATATTTCTATGTTTTTTCTTTGCACAATTTTGCAGGAACTCAGATTGTGGGTTATTTACAAAGAACAGTAACAGTTCCGTTTGCAGTAAGGCCTCATTGAGAAAATGGATAGCTGAAGCCCTGAGAATTCAAGAGACTTGGTGATGTTACCAAAATGCCAGGGTTTCAGCCTAGGTCCTGCTGCTGGCCACACAGAAGGCCAATCACTGAGATAAGTATTGCCCAAGAAGACGTCTTTTAATAGGATGCTGCAGCAGAGGAGATGGGAGGTCAGGCTCACATCTATCTTCCTGACCAACTAAACTCAGAGGTTTATATAGTAGGGAGGAAATGTAAGCGCATGCAAGAAAACTGGAATTAGAGAGGGGTAAGGAAAAAGAGTTGGTCAACAGGAAGCAGGTGGTGGCTTAGGCAGTCATGGTGGGTGAGGGGTGTTGATCCGTTTGTCCAGATGCAATGATCTGGTAAGTTTCAATTCCTTGGGGGAGGCCTGATGTTTGGTTTCCTGAGAAAGGAACTCAGATAAGACAAATGTAACTTTCTGAAGTTTTAAAACTGGATCAGTTTCTATATTTATTCAAAAGTAACCATAAACATTAGTTCTATGGGATAGTTGGGCCAATTTCTGTGATACTTGGGGCATTAAATGAATTCCTTTTTAATTATTATTATTTGGTAAATTATGCTTACTTGGTAAATTAGAATTGTAGCAACTACCATTTACCAAATATTGCTGTAAGTGCTTTGCTGTCTCTCATTTAATCCACAAAACAACCTTCCTACAGAGAAGTACAAGTAGCAACTGCTCTTTACTGACAAGGAAATTGATGCTCAGAGAGGCTAAGAAACTGAACCAGGACTACAGAGCTGAGAAAGAGCAGAGTAGGGTTTGTTAGCCAGCTCCATCCTCCATCCATTTCAAGTCAGATAAACCCTGATAAAACTAGCTAGAATGATAATAAACATATAAAAATAAAATGAAAAGAGAAAGTGAAGATAAAAAATTGATTTATTTTTTATTTTTTATTTTTTTTGAGATGGAGTCTCGCTCTTGCTCAGGCTGGAGTGCAGTGGCACGATCTCAGCTCACTGCAACCTCTGCCTCCTGGGTTCAAGTGATTCTCCTGCCTCAACCTCCTGAGTAGCTGGAGTTACAGGCACATGCCACCACACCCGGTTAATTTTTGTGTTTTTAGTAGAAATGGGGTTTCACCATGTTGTTCAGGATTGTCTCGAACTACTGACGTCGTGATCTGCCCGCCTCAGCCTCCCAAAGTGCTGGGATTATAGGCGTGAGCCACCGCGCCTGGCCGTGAGCATCCTCAGCTTTTGAATCCACAACCCAAATACCCAAATACAGTTCAGCATCACCCTATGTCTTGGTTGGTGCTGGTATAACGAAGTACCGTGACTGGGTAGCTTCTAAACAACAGGAATTCTCATAGTTCTAGTGGCTAGAAGTCTGAGATCAGGGTGGCAGCGTGGTTGGTATCTGGTGAGGGCCCTCTTTCACTGCAGACTTACCATGTCCTCATGGCGGAAAGGGGTGAGAGAAGTCTTTGGGTTCTCTTTTATAAGAGCACAAATCCCGGCTGGGCACAATGGCTCACGCCTGTAATCCCAGCACTTTGGGAGGCTGAGGCAGGTGGATCATCCGAGGTCAGGAGTTGGAGACCAGCCTGGCCAACATGGTGAAACCTGTCTCTGCTAAAAATACAAAAATTAGCCAGGTGTGGTGGCAGACTTTAATCCCAGCTACTCAGGAGACTGAGGCAGGAGAATCGCTTGAACCCGGGAGGCAGAGGTAGCAGTGAGCCAAGATCATGCCATTGCACTCCAGCTTGGGCGACAGAGCAAGACTCTGTCTCAAAAAAAAAAAAAAAAGAAAAAAGAAAAAAGAAAAGAAAAAACAAAACAGCACTAATCTCATCCAAGAGTCACCCTCATGGCTTAATTACCTCCCAAAAGCTCTTCCTCCTAATACCACCACTTTGGGGATTAGGATTTTATTTGTTTATTTATTTAGAGATGGAGTCTTGCTCCATTGCCCAGGCTGGAGTGCAATGGTGCGATCTCGGCTCACGGCAACCTCCGCCTCCTGGGTTCAAGCAATTCTCCTGCCTTAGCCTTGTGAGTAGCTGGGACTACAGGTGCCCGCCACCACACCCAGATAATTTTTGTATTTTTAGTAGACATGGGGTTTCACTTTGTTGGTCAGGCTGGTCTCGAACTTCTGACCTCAGGTGATCCACCTGCCTCGGCCTCCCAGAGTGCTGGGATTACAGGTGAGAGCCACCACGCCGGGCCTGGGGGTTAGGATTTTGAAATACGAATTTTAGAGGGATATGCCAAAACATCTGTAACCCCCTGCAGGAACTGTCCTAGTGTGATACAGAGATGATTGCAATACAGTTTCCTGTCCTCACTGTGCCTAGAAATGAACTCGTACCTCTTAGTTTCTAAACCAGTTCCAATAATAATAGCTTTCTGATAAAAATAACAATAATCAGCCTGGCGCAGTGGCACACGCCTGTAATCCAAGCATTTTGGGAGGCTGAGGCGGGAGGATCATGAGGTCAGGAGATCGAGAGCATCCTGGCTAACACGGTGAAACCCTGTCTCTATTAAAAAATGCAAAAACTTAGCCGGGCGTGGTGGCAGGCGCCTGTAGGCCCAGCTACTCAGGAGGCTGAGGCAGGAGAATGGCGTGAACCCGGGAGGTGGAGCTTGCAGTGAGCCGAGATCTTGCCACTGCACTCCAGCCTGGGCGACAGCAAGACTCCATCTCAAAAATAAAATAAAATAAAATAATAACCACAACCCCAGAAAAATTATAATTAGCATTTATTGGGCACCTACTTTGTCCAGGCCTGCCTTGTCCCAGTATGTTAGCCATGAGTCATAAGTGCTTATCTACATTTCAATCCAGTGAAATTTAAATTTAATTTAAAATGCAATTCCTCAGTCACTCTAGCCACATTTCAAGTACTCAATAGCCACGTATGGCTGATGATATCATGTGGGACAGCACAGGTATAGAGGGTTTCCCAAAAAGCCTGTCCTGTTCCAGACAGTATGCTGTGCGCTTTGTATGCATTAGTGTATGTAATGCCAAAAGAAAGCAAACCAGGCTGGGCGCAGTGGCTCACACCTGTAATCCCAGCACTTTAGGAGGCCAAGGCGGGCGGATCACGAGGTCAGGAGATCGAGACCATCCTGGCTAACACGGTGAAACCCCGTCTCTACTAAAAATACAAAAAATTAGCCAGGCGTGGTGGCAGGCACCTGTAATCCCAGCTACTTGGGAGGCTGAGGCAGAATGGCATGAACCCGGGAGATGGTGGTTGCAGTGAACCGAGATCACGCCACTGCACCCCAGCCTGGGCGATAGAGCGAGACTCCATCTCAAAAAAATAAAATAAAATAAAAATAAAATAAAGAAAGCAAACCCAAAAACCGTCAGAGGGAACAGATGAGGGAACTGAGGCCCGAGGTCATCCAGGAAATAGCAGAGATTGACCAGTTCGTGGTTTTACTTACCCAGAGTGCCTCCCTTGATCTGGCATCGGCTGTGTGCTGGGTCCTGTTTGAGGCCCTCTGCCTCTATTTATTATCCCATTTTACAGATAAATACTGTAAATTGCAGCACAGGGAAGTGAAGTGACTTGCCCAAGGTCACACAGCTGGTAAGAGGTGAAGACAGGATTTGAAACCAGTGTTAGACACACTTATTGGATTGCTCCTCCTTCTAAGGTCGGGTGGAGGTGGTTAGTCCTTCTCCAGAAAGATAATAAGTACTGTCTGATGTACCTGTGTGTGTTTTAAGCAACCATTTGGGAATTTCCTTTTCTGTTTTCTGCAGCTGCCCAAACCACCTTCCCCTCCACGCCCCCAATTTTGGCCGTCTTCCAGGGATCTTGGGTGGGCTTCGAGTCTGTGTGTATCTTCCTCATCCATGAGGCCCCTGGGTCTGTGGAGATGGGGGTGCTGCCAGGGAAACCAGACACAAGCAGTGGGCAGGCACCCAGGAGGAGGCTGGCCAGTCTCCAGGGTGTGGGCTGGGAATGGAAAACGTGCAGGCAGTCTTCTCTGGGGATGGAAGGAGGCCGGGGAGCATCTTCACAGCTCCATCCTCTCCTGTGCATGGGCGTGGCAGCCTGAAGGACCTTTATACAAGGATGTCCTCGGGAGAATGCCTTGGAATCAGGCCCAGGGGGAGCCTTCTGGTCAAGGAGAGTCTGAGGAACCTGGGCACGGTGATAAGGGGAGGCTCATTTGTAGGAACCCCAGCCAGGTTGGCCGGCCCTCACACTGTCACAGAACAATGCTGGTGCCTATTTATAGCAAGCCAGTAAACGATTAACTGGGGCCAGGCTGGCAGCAGCCAAGTTAGTGGTGTTTGCTTCTTCCGTAAGCCTCAATAACCACATTTAGGGTAGGTTATGTGGTGAGGAATTGGAGGAAGAATTTTTCTGATACTCTAAAGGTCCACAGGCTCTATCGTTTTTCATTCCGCCCTCCCCACTCCCACTTCTCCCATGACCAGGGCTGTAGGCCACCCCTGTGTGGCTTTGTTTTTGTTATCTATGCTGTGTGGAAGTGACAGGAAAGATGGAAGGGTGTGGGCGGGAATGGCAGGGGCACGTCTGTCCTGAAACTGCCTGTGAGAGGGGTCCAGGACAGGAAACTATGATGCATTCACCAGCATTTGCTAAGCACCTACTGTATGCCAGGCTCTCTGCTGGGCACGGGGGAGACAGCAGTGAGCACAACAGGTGAGATCCCTACCTTCAACCTACAGGGCAGAGGTGGATAATGACCATGCAAACAGATGAAGAAATGCGATGAATTCAGAAATGGATGAGAAAACAGCAATGCAGTGGGGAGAGAGGCTGGGGTGAGTTGCGTAGGCGTCAGCTTACCTGGGCAGTCATGGTAGGCGTCTCTGAGAAGGTGGCATTTGATCTCATATCCTTTTCTTTCTTTTCTTTCCTTTCCTTTCCTTTTTCCTTTCTCCTTTCTTGATGGAGTTTCACTTTATCATCCAGGCTGGAGTGCAATGGCGTGATCTCGACTCATTGCAATCTCCACCTCCTGGGTTCAAGCGATTCTCCTGCCTCAGCCTTCCGAGTAGCCGAGATTACAGGTACCTGCCATCATGCCCAGCTAATTTTTGTATTTTTAGTAGAGATGGGGTTTGACCACGTTAGTCAGGCTGGTCTCGAACTCCTGACCTCAGGTGATCCACCCTCCTTGGCCTCCCGAAGTGCTGGGATTACAGGCGTGAGCCACCGCTCCCAGCCTGAGTTAATATCTTGATGATTAAAAGAAGAGGCTGTGTAGAGAACTAGGAATGGCAGAGGGAATGGCAGGAGCAGAGGCACTGAGGCAGGGAGGAACATGCAGCATTGGAGGAAGGCAAGGGAGCAGGAAGTGAGGAGGAGAGAGATGGGAGACAGGCCAGAGACAGCGTATTCCCCTGAATGTCCCCCTGGGGAGGTGGCAGGGAAGATTTCTGAGCTGACACCACCAGACACCTTCTCTACAAAAGCTCCAAAGCCCATTGCAGGTCGTGGTGGACTGCAGGCACAGGGGATCCCTTTGCGAAGGAGGCGCTTAGCCTGTCTGCTGAAAGTCGGGATTCCTGCTAACATCTTCCATGACTTGACAGTGTGAGGAAAGGACATTGCTTTCTTATTTCCCCCTCCACCAAGTCTGTATTTAAGACTTATTAAAGTCTTATTAGACCAGTTTTAGGTTCTCAGAAAAGTTGAGCAGAAGGTGCAGAGATTTCCCATATATCCTCAACCCTTCCAAACGTGTAGCCTCCCCCACTGTCAACGTCCTCAGCCAGAGTGGTACTTTTGTTAGGGTTAATGAACCCACATGGATGCTTATCCCCCAGAGTCTGCAGTTGACATTGGGGTTCACTCTTGGTGCTGTGCGTTCTGTGGGTTTGGACAAATGTCTGATGGCATGCATCCGCCACCACAGTGTCATGTGGAGAATGTTTCCACCGCCCTGCAAACCTCCCATGCTCTACCTGTTCACTCTCTTTTCTTCCCAACCCCTGGCAGCCCCCGATCTTTTCACATCTCCATAGTTTACCTCTTCCAGGATGTCATCTTATTGGAATTGTATAGTACATAGCCTTTTCAGATTGGCTTCTTTCACTTAGTAAAAGGCATTTAAGATAGAACATTTCTTTTCCCACCCCATCACCATCACCAGCCCCATTCCAGCTCCTCCCAACTGTCACCTTCTGTGTGCCTCACCCTGATAGATTCCTTTTGGGGAGCTGATGTGGAGCAGAGAGAGAGCCAGGTGGTGCTGGGCATGCAGGGAGAGGTGTACTGTGAAAAATGATAGCCAAAGGCAGAGGTGGAGCTGGCAGGTGCCACTGTCCCCTGGCTCTGGGAGCAGCAAGTTGACTGTTACTGTGATGTTCGACTTCAGAGGGCTAAGGGAGCGGGTGCATTGGTTGCCCTGCTACTGGGGTCTTCATTGCAATGTGGGGCTCCAGAACACGAGACTTTGATTTCAGTCCCAGCCTCCTCACAGGTCTGATGGTGTTTGCCTCTCCCAGGATGGCTGCGTTATTGGGAAAATGGGGATGATAACAATGACACCTACAATGCTCGTGAATCTCTGGGCTCAAATGCGTAAAGCACCCAGTTGTGAAAAACACCCATAGGTGTCTCTTGAATGAATAAACAAACCTACTGTGTGCCAGGCTCAGTGCAGGAAGGACAGTCCTGGATCTGAATCTTGCCCTGCCATTTCCAAGCCTTGTGCTCTCGGGCAAGTCATTTTATCTGACCAGAACTCAGTTTCCTCATCTGTAAAGTAAAGAGGGTAATTGTACCCATTTCACAGAAATACTATGGAGATTAGATGAGATCATACCCCAAGGCATGGCGCCAGGCAATCAGTAAACAACATTTTATAAATAAATGCTGGCCATGACGACTTAAAACAAATGTATAAAACACTGAGCCGGCCGGGCGCGGTGGCTCAAGCCTGTAATCCCAGCACTTTGGGAGGCCGAGACGGGCGGATCACGAGGTTAGGAGTTCGAGACCATCCTGGTGAACACGGTGAAACCCCGTCTCTACTAAAAAATACAAAAACTAGCCGGGCGAGGTGGCGGCGCCTGTAGTCCCAGCTACTTGGGAGGCTGAGGCAGGAGAATGGCGTGAACCCGGGAGGCGGAGCTTGCAGTGAGCTGAGATCCGGCCACTGCACTCCAACCTGGGCGACAGAGCCAGACTCCGTCTCAAAAAAAACACTGAGCCTGCAGCAGCTATTGTGCCAAATGTTTTAAATGTATTGTCTTGGCTGGACACAGTGGCTCATGCCTGTAATCCCAGCACTTTGGGAGGCTGAGGCGGGTGGATCACTTGAGGTCAGGAGTTCAAAACCAGCCTGGACAACATTAAAAAAAAATTAGCTAGGCATGGTGGTGTGTACATGTAGTCCCAGCTACTCAGGAGGCTGACACAGGAGGATTGTTTGAGCCCAGGAGTTCGAGGCTACCGCAAGCCATGATCGGATAACTGTACTCCAGCCTGGGCAACACACTATCCCTAAAAATAAATAAATAAATGTATTATCTTAACGCCTGTGAGGCAGATGCTGATATCACCCATTTCACAGATGGGAAAGCTGAGGCTCAGAGAAGGGACAGGATTTACCCAAGATCACGCATGGATTAGCTGGGATTGGAATTCTGGGAGTCTGAGTCCAGAGCCTGATGCAGCAGGTGTTACTCTAGAAGCTCAGAAGAGGGCAACCTGCATGGACTGCTGGGCTCAGAAAGGGATGCGGAGAGGGGCACGTGACTTGGCCCTGGAGGATTGGGGGATTTTTCCAGAGCTGGAGACAGAGCTAGGAATGGGTGAGGATATCAAGTGGAGGGGACTGCAGGAGCAAGGACCAGGAGGTGGGAGTCATCTGAGTCACACAGAAGGAATGGCATGTGTGTCCGGAGCCCAGGGTGTGGGGAGGGAAGGAGACAGGATTCAGCAGGGAAGGAAGGTTTGGCCACAGCATAGAACCAGGCACAGCTTGCAGGGCTGCGGCACCGTCTCTCCCCCTCCCCACACCCCAAGTCTGTTTGTGTCTGTGCTTTGGAGCTTCCCAAAATACTCCTGTCCGCACCCCATCACCATCACCAGCCCCATTCCAGCTCATCCCAACTGTCACCTTCTGTGTGCCTCACCCTGATAGATTTAAAAATTAAAAGCCGCCAGCTCTTTCCATAGACTGTTTCTCCCTGATACAATGTCCTTACATCTGTTCCTTCCTTTGAGCTCCACGGTGGCTATGTGGGGACAGTCACAGGCGATTTTCTTTGCTCGTTTACAGTGGAAGAAACTGAGACCCAGAGAGCTGATTTATATTTGTTCTTCACATCTTGAGCCATCACCACCTTCAGGAAGCCCTCCCTGACCTTCCCCACCACCCTGTCAGGTCTGGTTTCTTTGTTATTCTCCTAGAACCAAGGTGCAAAGAACTGGTCTCACTTTGTAACAATTTACCCATTTTGTGATTCCGTTTATATCTTTCCATCTCTCTGGACTGTAAGGCCTGTGAGGACAGGGACCATGTCTGCTTGCTCCCCGGAGCCTGACTCACAGGAGCACTCGAGAAATTGAGTGCATGAATGACAGTTTTGGTTCCTGTGATATTTGCAGAGAAGGAGATGTTAATGGGACGTGGAGGAGGCACACTTGTCCCAGCTTAGGGGATGGGGAGTCCAGGAAGGCTTCCAGGAGGAGGCGACACCTTGGCGGAAGCTTGAAGCCTGAGTTGCAGCTAGCCAGCTGGAGCATTTGGGGAGGGGCATCTGGCAGAAGGCAGCACGTGAGCAATGGTACGGAAGTGAGCACTTAGTGCCACCTTTGGGGACCAGGGCTGAGGGTCAGTGGTCCAGGCAGGGCTGGAGATGCTGGTTCATGCTTCTTGTCCTGAGAGTACCAGGTGCCTGTGAGAGTGGCAGAGTGGCACAGCCTGTCCTCTGCTCGCTCCATTACTCCAGTGGTTGTTGAGGGACCTGTGAGTCACCCCCTCTTCTCCCCACTTTGCCCACATACTGAGTTATTATTATTATTATTATTATTATTATTATTATTATTATCTTTGAGACAGAATCTCACTCTGTCACCCAGGCCAGAGTGCAGTAGCGTGATCTCAGCTCAACAAAACCTCTACCTCCTGGATTCAAGTGATTCTCCTGTCTCAGTCTCCCTAGTAGCTGGGATTACAGGTGCGTGCCACCACACCTGGCTAATTTTTGTATTTTCAGTAGAGATGGGGTTTTACCATATTGGCCAGGCTGGTCTTAAACTCCTGAGTTCAGGAGATCCACCCACCTCAGCCTCCCAAAGTGCTGGAATTATAGGCGTGAGACACTGTGGCCGGCCTGAGAGTTACTTTTAAAGCCACACTGCAGGGCCCTCCAGGCATCCCAATTTAACCATCCTCTCCACTGCCAGTTTCCTCTGGAGGTAAGCATCAGGAAGCCCATGTCATAAGTGGGTGCTAGCTCAGTGGTCCTCACCTCACCTGCGTGGTACCCCACCTCAACCACCAGAGACCCCCGGTGGGGAGTAAAGGTGGGACGCTCTGAGTCAGCAGGCCTCGGAGGAGCATGGGACAGCTGGCCTGGGTGATTTTTATTTAGACCTACTGTATGCCACAACCACTGTACTGGGTGCTTTAAACCAGGGGTGTCTGTGGGCCAAATACCACCTGTTTGTACCCACCCTTTACATTTTTAAAGGTTGTAGAAACAAAAGATACCATGGGATAGATTGTATGTGGCCTGAAAATAGGTTTGCCAGTTTTGGCAAATAGAAATTTAACAAATAAAAATAATTTGCCAGATGTGGCAAATAAAAATTCAGAATGCCTTGTTTAAATTTGAATTTCAGAGAATCAATCAATAATCCATGTAATATTTGGTGCATACCTATACTCAAAAGATTATTCCATGTTTATCTGAAATTGACATTTAACTGGGCATCCTGTAATGTATCAGGCAGTCCTACCCCAAACCTTAAAACATTTGCTACCCAATCCTTTACAGGAAAAGTTTATTGATCCCAGCTTTAAACACGTATCAATGGAATCTAGAGCCAAGGGGGCTTAGGACACTGCCTGGAACCTAGCTCAGTAAGCATTAGCTGCTGGTGTTAGTGTTACTAACGTAGCCCGATTGATCCAATCGTCAGCATTTACTGATCTCCTGCTGTGTGGCCGGACACTGTCCTAGGGACTGAAGCTCTTCATGAGAGAGATGGAGTCTAAACGAATAAGCCCAGAGATGTATAAAGAGAAGTCAAATGCATGAGTCCTAAGTAAGAGTACGCAGCAGAGGAAAAGGGTAGCGATGGCAGGTGTGAGGCCCTGTTTTAGACAAGGTGATCAGGGAGGCTCTCCGAGGGGGAGATTTTTGGAGCCGACTACAGAATGGAGAGAGGATGTGGCTTTCTGGGGGCTACCCCGTCTCCAGCCCTCATGGTGTGCCTGGCCCTGTTCGAGTGCTGTGTGTGTTTTGCTCATGGCATCCTCGCACAGCAGTCCTATGAGGTGATGCAGATACCATCCCCATTTCACAGATGAGGAAACTGAGGCCCGAGGTCACCCAACAAATGGCAGAGCTGGAGACTGACCTGTTTTTGTTTTTACCCCCTCCCTGCTTCCCCCCCGGTCCCCCCTCCCCCCCGCCTAGAGTGCCTCCCTTGATCTGGCACCGGCTGTGTGCTGGGTCCTGTTTGAGGCTCTGCCTCTATTTTCTGCAATCTTTATGACAGCTCTGCACCCTGGGGCATGTGAGTCTCATCTCGGGTTCAGAGGAGTAAAGTCAGCCCAGTGTGGGAAGGCAGGGACGAGTAGCAAAGTTAATGTGGAACCTGGCAGGACTCAAGGTGGGCAGCAGAGGGTACCTGGGTGTGGGCAGGTGGCAGGTGAGAGGACTGGAGAAGACAGGGGAGGCCCAGGAGACCCAGAAGTCTCCCTTCCTGCCTCACAGATTGCCCTGGGTTTCCCTGCCTGGAATTAGCGCTCACTTGCCCTGAGTCCCTCCTGAGATTAATCCTGTTTTTACGCTGTTTAAATATTTGCAGGTGGAGAGAGGGAGGGAGGGCGGGGCTGGTTTCTGAATGGTTGCAGGGTGGGGCTGGAGGTGGTTGGGCAGGTGCTCAGAGGCATGATGTGGAGGGACAGGGCTAGGCTGCAGTCTCAGAGGCCAGCTAGGTCCCGACTAGCCAGGAGGTGGGAAGCCCAGGGAAGGCGGCACTGAGCTGAAGGATGCCTCAGCAGCCGGCCGTTCACCTGACGCCCATGGGCATCTCCTGGGTAGTCCATGTCATCTCAGGCTCCTCTATCATTTGAAGAATCCCTGCTGTGCATCAGGCACCATCTCCAGGATCTCATTCAGGCCTCTCACCTTACCCCTAAGAGGGAGGGGTGCTGGTTACCACCCACCTCACTTTACAGATAGCCACATGAGGTTGGAAACTTGCCCAACATCACACATACAGTGAGTAGCCGAGGATTCGACCCCAAGTCAGTGATTCCACATACTGGGCTGTCAGCCTCTCTTAGCTGCCTCCTGACACCCTGTCCTTTATGCTAATTTGCTGGTTCCAAAAGGAATGAGCTCCCCATCATTGGAGGAATGCAAGCAAATGTTGGAGCACCCCTTAGAATGGATGCTGTGGAGGGATAAAAGCCTCCTGACCACCTGGACCTTTGTGGACCTGCATCTCCTGAAAGACTGACCTGTTTTTGTTTTTACCCCCTCCCTGCTTCCCCCCCGGGAAGACCCCCTTTGGGTGTGATTGGTGCAGTCTCGTCAGGCACCCCAGGTCTGCTAACTCCCAATGCGGTGTTTCTTTTGGTCCTCAAGTTCGGAGAAGACGAGGAATCCCTTCTCACGGGTTTCCTAGCACCTTGATTTTCAGATGGCCCAGTTCTGGGCGGGATTGGAGGCAGGGCTATAAGGCAGGCCATC
Source organism: Rhinopithecus roxellana (assembly GCF_007565055.1). Taxonomy (NCBI): domain Eukaryota; kingdom Metazoa; phylum Chordata; class Mammalia; order Primates; family Cercopithecidae; genus Rhinopithecus; species Rhinopithecus roxellana. Next base: position 20,025,444 of record NC_044561.1, on the reverse strand, counting down.
AGAGAGGCCTAGTTTAAGTTCCAGCAGTGCCCTTTCCTGGCTGTGTGACCCTGGGGAAAATTGCATAAACTCCTTGAGCCTCAGTTTATATACCTTTAAAATGGAGTAACAATGCTCTTTTGAGGATTAAATAAGAATTCTGTAAAAGCACCTGGCACCTAAAGTATGTTCAAGTAAGGAACTTAAATTTGCAAGGGAAAAAAACCTCATTAAAAAGGGGGCAAATGACATGAACAGATACTTCTCAAAAGAAGACATACATGCAGCCAACAACCACATGAAAAAAAGCTCAACATCCCTGATCATTAGAGAAATGGAAATCAAACCACAGTGAGCTGCCATCTCACATCAGTCAGAATGGCCAAGGTTGCAGAGACAAGGGAATGTTTATACACTTCCGGTGGGAGTGTAAGTTAGTTCAGTCATTGTGGAAGACAGCAACAGTTCCTCAAAGACCTCACGACAGAAATACCATTCGATCCAGCAATCCCGTTACTGGGTATATACCCAAAGGAGTAGAAATCATTCTGTCATAAAGACACATGCGACTCGGCATGCTGACTCATGCCTGTAATCCCAGCACTTTGGGAGGACGAGGCGGGTGGATCACGAGGTCAGGAGTTCGAGACCAGCCTGACCAACTTGTTGAAACCCCTTCTCTACTAAAAACACAAAAATTGGCCGGGCGCGGTGGCTCAAGCCTGTAATCCCAGCACTTTGGGAGGCCGAGACGGGCGGATCACGAGGTCAGGAGATCGAGACCATCCTGGCTAACACGGTGAAACCCCGTCTCTACTAAAAAATACAAAAAACTAGCCGGGCGAGGTGGCGGGCGCCTGTAGTCCCAGCTACTTGGGAGGCTGAGGCAGGAGAATGGCGTAAACCCGGGAGGCGGAGCTTGCAGTGAGCTGAGATCCGGCCACTGCACTCCAGCCCGGGCGACAGAGCGAGACTCCGTCTCAAAAAAAAAAAAAAAATTAACTGGGCATGGTGGCACGCACCAGTAATTTCAGCTACTCAGGAGACTGAGGCAGGAGAATCGCTTGAACCTGGCAGGCAGAGAGGTTCCATTGAGCTGAGATCGCACCATTACACTCCAGCCTGGGTGACAGAGAGACTCCGTCTCAAAAAAAAAAAAAAAAAAAAACATGCACGCCAATGCTCACTGCAGCACTATTCACAGTAGCAAAGGCATGGAATCAACTTAAATGCCCATCAATGGTAGACTGGATAAAGAAAATGTGGTACATATGCACCATGGAATACTATGCAGCCACAAAAAAGAATGAGATCATGTCCTTTCCAGGAACATGAATGGAGATGGAAGCCATTATCCTTAGCAAACTGATGCAAAACAGAAAAACAAATACCACGTGTTTTCACTTACAAGTGGGAGCTAAATAATGAGAACACATGGACACAATGGGGAGCAAGACACTGGGGCCTATCAGAGGATGAAAGGTGGGAGGAGCAGAAAAAATAACTTGGCTAATAGGCTTAGTACCTGGATGATGAAATCATCTGTACAACAAACCCACGTGACATGTTTACCTGTATAAAAAACCTGCACATGTACCCTTGAACTTAAATTTTTTTTTCTTTAAAAGGAACATGTTGAAATAATAGTCTCTTACTTTATCATTTGGTTCAAAATAGCCTCCAGCTTCTGCTGTGAGACAAGGTGTTCATTAGAACAAGGGCCCATTAGAACAAGGGCCACCTTTGAGTAACCTAGGGTAGATTATATGAAAAGAAAAAATCTGTGCCTCAGTTTCCCCATTCTAAAATGGAATAATTTGGGGACTTACATCATCAGGGTTGTTGTGGTTACACACAGTTCCTGGAGCATAGTGAGTGCCCAAAAAAAGTGAATAATGAGCTTCACCACCATAAAGTTCCTGCACACAGGCCACAGTGATCCCAGACCACCACTGCCTCAGGACCACCCCAGACTCCCTGGCATCTGTCAGCCTTCAAAGTGGCTCAAGCCCAAGCCCACGTCTGAGAGCCTGGAATGGGGAAAGAATGAGCTGAATTCCAGCTCTTCCTTCCAGGGCTGCCTGGCCCTCTTCCCCTGTCCATAGTCTGGTTTGTGCCCCGGGATGGGTTCGGAGGAGTGTGCAGCCTCCTCTCTTCCAGCATGGAGACGATGCCCTTTTCTGCAGTGTTCAAGGGTAATAACCTGTTACCCTCCTTGCTAATTGCCAGCCTTTTCAATTTCATCTCCTGGCCTTAGGCTGTCAGCCTGTCATTAATCCTGGGGAGGTATTCTAGCAGATAGCTGGGATATCAGACTTCTGGGGAGATATACTCAGTACTGGGTAGCAAAGGTGGGAGAGGTCCTCACTTATCCCAGCCCGTCCCTCAGGCTGAGAACTACATGCACACTTAACATCAGCAGCTCCAGATTCTTTCCCAAGGTAAGAGATTTACAGCCAGCTTCCTGGCTGTGTGACCTCAGGAGAGGAGCTTAACCTCTCTGAGTTTTGAGATCCACAACTGTAAGTGGACAACCTTCTCCACTCTGCAGCGTTTGGACTTGAGACAGTGTGAATACTGTCATGATGGCAACAGGAAACGGCTCCTGCAAACTGAGTACATTAAGGCAAATTTAATAAATGGGCTATTGACTGGTGGTGGGAGGAAGTGCCCGGTCCGGCTCTCAGATGGATGCATGGATGTGCCGGCATGGTAGGAAGAGGTGGCAGGAAGGGGATCTGAGGAGGAGAAGGAGGTGGCACCCCGGTACATCAACAGTGCACTTCTGGGTGAGGCCAAGGCCATCTGGGAATGCAGAGCCTCTTGGAATTCCCATGCTTTGTCCTCGCCCACAGCAGGGGCAGCTCATCTTCCTCCTGCAGCTCTAGCACCCAGCATGGATGCACAACAGGAGAGACACAGGTGCTAGGACTACCTGGGCCCAGTGGCCCTGATAACATCTGCTGCAGGGGCCCCCCTCTATGCCTTTTGTGTCTGGGAGGAAGCACAGCTCACCAGGCTCCCTGTTCTCCTCCGATCCCCTTCCTGCCACCACTTCCCACTCCTGGGCCTCGGCACCATTCACCTTGCTGACCCCTGCCCCCTCCCCAGCCCCAAGCATGGACTGCACCAGGAGAAGCCCAAGCCCTGCCTCTCCTGCTCCTGCAGCTGCTTCAGCAGCCCCTTCCCCACTTCACAGTCAACCCCACATGGGGGTCCCCTCTGAACGAGGAAGACAGAGGCCTTTCACATTCCTGGGCCTCAACCACAGCTGCAGCAAGAGCTGGCTTTGCCTTCCCCGTCTCTCAGCACCAGCAGGATGGAATTCCCATCCCCAAAGTGCATGGATTTTCCTGTGTTCTCCAGACAGAGCCCCACATTGCCCCCGACTCTAGTGCTCCTCTCTGCCATGGTCTGTGGATTGCTGTATCTGGAGCCAGTTCCAGCCCTGCAGCCAGCACATCTGCTAAACTGGCTCCCCAGCCAACAACTGACTTGGAGGTCACCCCCATGGATACCAGTCCGCCTTCTCAGCTTTTCCTCCTGGGGCCTCCTGCTGTCTCCGGTGAAAGCTTCTTTCCATCTACCCAGCCCCTTTTGGTGCCCCACAGCGACAGCACAGTCCCAGCCAAGGACACCACCGGCCTGGCTGACCTGAGGTTCTCTGGCTTCACTCCAACATTGAAACTTGCTGTTACACCACAGCCACAGTCCAGGCCGCATCTGGGATCCCGGATGTGCAGCAGCATGGAGCCCCCACCTGTAGAAGCTCTCTCCAGTTTCTAGGCCTGGCATCTCCAGCTCCAGCCCCGGCCTCAAACTCTGCTCCAGCCAGCCAGGTCGGGGCACCACAGCATACTCAGCCATAGGGGGTTCAATACCCACCACTTCCACCTTGGGCACCCCTGCCAGTACCCAGCTGCCTTTTGCTGCGCCCCTGGCTGTATCCCATCCTGACCCATTCACTGCCTCTGCCTGTGAGCTGCTGCCCACAAACCCCTCCCTCAGCCAATATCCTCCCCAGCATTAGGTGGCTATGCTCAGCATTTGGCAGCAGGAGTCCAGCCCCCTCAAGCCTGGTGGTTTCAGCCACACTTACAGGCTTTGGGAGCAGAGAGGCGGCCCCAGCTCTGGGTTTCAGAAATGAATCCCTCAGCAGCAAAGCGGCAATGAGAAGGGCCCTGAGCACCACAGACAGCAGTGAGACGTGGGGGCCTGAACCCCAGGGGCCCCCCAAGCAGAGCACCACCATAATGACAGGACCCAGCACGAGGAGCAACTCTGTTGGGAGGCACTGTTTCGATCACATCACCCGTGGGGCATCAGTTAAGTAGACACCCCCAGTTACAAGTTGGGGACCCAGTGCCACTGCAAACAAGGCTGGCTTCAGGTGCAAGTCTGGGCTGGCCTCTGACCCTAGCAACCCCACTACCCGCGGGGGCACAGTGAGTAGGAGCCTGGCCTTTTGCGTCCCCTGGTCTCCTGTCCAGGGTTGTGCTGAACGCAGGTGTGCTAGGCCATCCTCCAGTTCATCCTATAGGATAATTTCCCCATGTCAGACTTGAGCTATAAATTTTAGCTATAAATTATTTGCCTAGACCAAGGTCCAGGAGAGTTTTCTCCATGTTTCCTTGTAGTATTTTTGGAGTTTTGGGTCTTATGTGCAAATCTTTGATCTATCCTGAGGTGACTTCTGTATTTGGTGGAGCACAGGGGCCCAGTCTAACTCTTCTGCTTGTTGTTATCCAACCTTCCCCGTACTGTTGAACAGGGTGGCCTTTCCCCGATGTGTGTTTCTGTCGGCTCTGTTGAAGATCAGTTGACTATGCATTTGTGGCTGAGTTCTGCCCCGCTTACTTTGCAGGGTTCAGCTTCCTGGACTGTTCTTACAGGTTATTGAGTGACTGCAGGTTTTCCAGGTGCAAGCAGGGTGCAAGCTATCAGTGGCTTTACGATTCAAGGGTCTGGAAAACAGTGGCCCCCTTCCCACAGCACCACTAGACAGTGCCCCAGTGGGGACTCTGTGTGGTGATTCCAAGCCCACATTTCCCCTCCACTCTGCCCTAGTAGAGTTTCTTTGTGAAGGCTTTGCCCCTGCAGCAGGCTTCTACCTGGATATTCAGGCTTTCCTATACATTCCCTGGAATCTAGATGGAGGCTCTAGCTATACCTGGGACATTGTTGATAACCTAGGATATCAACTTCTTTAGCCACATTTCCAAGTAAGAGAAGACAAGCAACCTCCTATTGGCAAAATCTGGGTTCTCCTCTTCTAATTTGTCAGAAGACTTCTCCAACAGGCCTTGGGGAGTTAGGAGGACACAGAGTCACTCTCAGGACATTGGTGGTGCTGCTCATGAATTACTTGCAGAGTTTGCTTGACTTAGGCAGTGGCTGGAGTGAATGGCGGTGTTGGTTGTCAAGCAGGAAGAGAGCTGCTGCTGTTCTATCCTTTTTGGCAGAAGAAGGGTGACCAAAAAAAAGAAAAAAAGGAAAGAAAAAGCAGGACATGAATGAGAAACAGAGCTCTTGGCCTTGTAGCTAAAGGCCACCTAATGTCACATGAAATAGTGTACATATGGCCCTATCTCTATACTGCGATACAATCGTAGCATTCCCTCAGTCTTTCTGCCATGTTTGAAGTCCAGCTAAATTGACACTATCTTCTTTACATCTTCCAAATCCATGGGTCCACATATGCTGCTGCTGTGTCCATCTGCTGTAGAGGATTCGTGCTTGATGGAAAGCCAACTTTTATTGAGAGAACAGGAATCAGTTCTAGGAAAAGCATTCTATTCTGTTTAGTACTCTTATGTCAAAATATAATCATTTATAGAAGATTGGAGAAAAGTTATCCTATCAATGAAAACAACCACTAATCATATGCTGTGTTCCTTCCAGTCCTCATTTTCTGTGCTGTGTGTGTCCACTGGGTTGGTGGCTGTGCAGGCCACACATGCCAGTCAGCAGTGAGACTGTTCATGATGGAGGAGAGGCCAGGCGAGTGCAGAGGGTCTTGAACCAGGTGCACAAGCAAGTTGCAACAGATGAAGGAAACCAGACTAGTACTCAAGTGATACTTTGAGTTCCTTTTTTTTTTTTATTTGAAACAGAGTGTCGCTCTATTGCCCAGGCTGGAGTGCAATGGTGCGATCTCAGCTCACTGCAACCTCAGCCTCCCAGGATCAAGAGATCAAGAGATTCTCCTGCCTCAGTCTACTGAGTAGCTGGGATTACAGGTGTACACCACCATGCCCAGATAATTTTTGTATTTTTAGTAGAAAAAGGGTTTCACCACGTTGGTCAGGCTGGTCTTGAACTCCTGACCTTGTGATCCACCCACCTTGGCCTCCCAAAGTGCTGGAACTGCAGGCGTGAGCCACCGTGCCCAGCCAAGTTCCTTTTTTTTGTTTGTTTGTTTTTGAGAGGGAGTTTCGCTCTTGTTGCCCAGGCTGGAGTGCAATGGCGTGATCTCTGCTCACTGCAACCTCTGCCTCCTGGGTTCAAGCAATTCTCGTCTCAGCCGCCCGAGTAGCTGAGATTACAGGTGCCTGGCACCACACCTGGATAATTTTGCTATTTTAGTAGAGACGTGGTTTCACCATGTTGTTCAGGCTGGTCTCTTAACTCCTGACCTCAGATGATCCACCCACCTCAACCTCCCAAAATGCTGGGATTACAGGTGTGAGCCACCGTGCCTGGCCAATACTCTGAGTTCTTATTTGCAACTATCCCTGGGGGTTTTAGCTCACAGGATTTGAGCATTTCTGGGTTTGCGGTGATGATATTAACAAATATGCCAAAATATGTCAACAATTTTGTATGTTCTGGGCTTCAGGTGTGGGCCACTATTTTCTGCATGGCCCCTGGCAACTCCTGGAATCTCCAACCTGACCAGGAACATCAGGGTGCATTTGTGATTTTCACACTCATGTCTACGGCAAAAGTTGTGTAAAAATGAACATATAGCCGGGCACGATGGCTCAAGCCTATAATCCCAGCAGTTTGGGAGGCCGAGGCGGACGGATCATGAGATCAGGAGATAGAGACCATCCTGGCTAAACACAGTGAAACCCTGTCTCTACTAAAAAATACAAAATATTAGCCAGGCGTGGTGGCGGGCGCCTGTAGTCCCAGCCACTGGAGAGCCTGAGGCAGGAGAATGGAGTGAACCTGGAAGGTGAAGCTTGCAGTGAGCCGAGATCATGTCCCTGCACTCCAGCCTGGACGACAGGGCGAGACTCTGTCTCAAAAAAAAAGAAGAAAGCAAGCTCATTGTTTTCTGTGTTCTGTTATTTCACTAGGAGTAGCGCATCCTCACTTGTCTCTTACAATTTTATTTCAAGGACGCCTCCTCTGATTAGTTCTCAAAATGTCTGAGTGTTGTCAGAGCCCTGCTTTTTTTTTTTTTTTTTTAATACATTTATTTGTTTGTTTTCAGATGGAGTTTTGCTCTCGTTGCCCAGGCTGGAGTGCAATGGCGCAGTCTCAGCTCACTGCAACCTCCAGCTCCCGGGTTCAGTCATTCTCCTGCCTCAGCCTCCCTAGTAGCTGGGATTATAGGCATCCGCCACCATGCCCGGCTAATTTTTTTTTTTTTTTTTTTTGTATTTAATAGAGATGGGTTTCCCCATGTATGTCAGGGTGGTCTCGAACTCCTGACCTCAGGTGATCCACCCACCTTGGCCTCCCAAAGTGTTGGGAGCCACCGCACCAGGCCAGAGAGCCCCACTGTTTTGTGTTTTGTTGAGCCCCTAATATTCACAGGATTGTCTTTGGAGTGAGAAGTTCTCCCTCTGTGTTGCAAGCCTCTGAAATCACAGAGAGTGCATCCGTGTTTGTGAAGTGAAACCTGAGGATACTGCTCACACAGAGACCTGGGAGACTGTGTGTTGAATGATGGTGCCAAGTCCTGGGGCATTAAGTACCCAGACCCTGAGTACACTGAAGTTGGACCTATGACTAGTAAGGAGTGCCGTGCCCTGTCCCAGGCCCTGTCTGGGGATTGCTCACAACTGGGTGAGCCCCACTGGCTTCCAACTGGCAGAGTCAGAGCTTTCCCCTGTGCTCAGAATGTGACCCAATGGCCTGGTGCTCTCAAGGCTTGGCAGGGTCCTGTGTGTGTTCCCAACAGCTGCTCCCTGCACAATGCTGCTGGGCCTGCACTCAGAGCAGCCCCTCCCTCAGCCTCCTCTGTCCTGAGGTCCCCTCTCAGACTCCTGAATCAGTGATCAGGCAGGGTCTGAGGGATCCAGGCGGGGGTAAGTGAATTTGCATGAACAGCCCCTTCTTTTCCCTGGGGGCAGGAGGGAAATTAGACAAGCCAGACAAGCCTGGGACAGCCCTGCCCCATTGTGAGCGTCAGGGGCTGTGTCCACCACGGCCTGGATTCCTCTCCTCCTCATGTCCCTCTCTGTCTGCACAGGTAAGGACAGGCCTCAGAGACCCAGGGCAGCCCCCAGTCTGCTTTCATCTCTTCTGGATCTGGCCCTGAGAATCTTTACCCTGGTCCTTGACCCAGCCCAGTGACTGACTGTGTCTGCAGGTTCCCTCTCCAGCCTGTGCTGACTCAGCTGCCCTCCCTCTCTGCAACCCCGGGAGCATCTGCCAGACTCCCCTGCACCCTGAGCAGTGGCTTCAGTGTTGGTGACCGTGGGACACGCTAGAGATGGCAGAAGCCAGGGAGCCCTCCCCAGCATCTCCTGAGCTAGCACTCACATTCAAATAAGCACCAGGGCTCCAGCGTCCCCAGCTGCTTCTTTGGAACCAAAGATGCCCCTGAAAACGCAGGGATTCTTCACATCTCTGGGCCCCAGCTTGAGGACAAGGCTGTTACTGTATGCCTGGACCAGTGATGCTTCTCACAGTGACACAGGCAGGCAGGGAAGTGGGACAAAACCTGCTGGCCCCCCAGATGCTGGCCCCTCTCTTACTTTGTTGATGTTAGAATGTATGTACACCGTTGATACCCCTTTACAAATTCAGAATTTTTTCCAGTTTATTTTTGTTTGCTTACCAAGTATGAAGACTCAAATGACCAAAACACTTTTCAAACCAACATAACCATAGACAGACATAATCTTAGAGGAATGTCTGCTGTTAATTACCTGTGGATCTAGAATTCACATCCAGAGGGCAGCCTACAGTACGGAATTGTGTCCAGTCCACAAGTGAACAGATCTGTCATCCTCCCCACAGGAGCCTCCCTCATGCCCCAAAGACTCCACATCAGCCCCAAGGAGACACCCTGCTCTCCCTCCAGGAACTGCAGCAGGGACGGTACCAGGCCTTGTCCAGAACATTCTGGGAAGTGCAGCGCTCAAGATTAGAATTCAGTTGTGAGGAAACTGTCACTGGGGGGGTTCACATAGTCAAAAAGAGTCCAGGGGTTCAAGAAGGTCACTCGTTGGTTCTGACGCTTGCCCCAGTGGAGTTTTACACAAGACAATAAGATTCTCACTCTTAGAAATCCTGAAGAACAGACTTCCATCTCTTATCAAAGCAGGATGATGCTTTTTTTTTGAGGCGGAGTCTCCCACTGTCACCCAGGTTGGAGTGCAGTGGTGTAATCACTGGAACCTCTGCCTCCTGGGTTCAAGTGATTCTCCTGCCTCAGCCTCCCTGAGTAGCTGGGACCACAGGCATGTGCCACCACACCTGGCTAATTTCTTTTGTATTTTTAGTAGAGACGAGGTTTCACCATGTTGGTTTAAGGTGGTTTCCTGAATGGCTGGCCCTCAGGATCCCTGACCCAGCTTCTCCTTGACCAGAGGGAAGGCTGGGCCCAGGGAGGAAAGGCACTTGCCCAGGATCACACAGTGTGTCAGCCACAGGTCTGGGCAAGAACCCAGGAGATAACAGCAATGGCTGGGGTTAGGTGAGGGTCCCCATGGGCCTGGTGCTCCCTAGGCATTCTCATTTAATCCCCAAAACCACCTGTGGGGAGAGAATGTTGTTATCACCCCCCCTGTACACATGAGGAAACTGAGGCCCATTGAAGGTAATCAAATTGCCCAAGGTCAAGGGCTGCTGAGGGCCGAGCTTGGGCAGGACACTTTTTCTGTCTGACCCTGGGGTTGGGGCTCCCACAGCAGAGGCTCCACTTGGAGGAACACGCTCTGGGCTCCTGCATGCCTTTGCCAGCTGCCCTTCGTCCGCCTAGCCATTCAGGGGAGGAGTGGCCATCAGGCTCCGTAGCCCTGACTCTGCCTGATTCTGCTCTGAGGCCTCTTCTGCATCCCTGAAATGGGGTCAGAGCTGGGGAATGGTAAAGGGAGATCACCCCGCCTGAGCATATCTGGTGCCTGGCAGAGGGCAGTGCTCCATACAGGCACCCTCCATACAAGTATGTTCCCTACAGGTGTGCTCCATACAGGTGTGCTCCGATGTGAGCTTGGGCAGACCCCTTCCTCTCCCGATCTCCCCATTTCTCAGACGGGAGGCCCTGGGCTGAAAGTCAAGGCACCCCTGAGCTGGCTCTGCTTGACTTATTGGGATTTAACTGCTCTGGGCCTCAGTTATCCTACCTGTGAAATGGGACCATGATCCTGGCCGTGGTCCCCACAGAATCCCTGACTGGCTCAGCTGGATAACACGTCCCATGTTTTATAAATGTTCAGGGAAAATAAGGCCACTCAATAGCGTTTCAACACAGGACATGTTATGCCCAGACCGTTTATTGCCCGAAGAAGACCACCAGAGTCCAGAGTCAAAGCCAAGCGGCAAAGATCTTTAATGCAAGTTCGAACTTGGCCCCTCTGTTCCACAACATACAAGAGGGCCTGGAACAATGCCCGCGCTTGCTTTTTATAGCTTGAGGTAAACAGGACTTGTCAGGTTACAGAGGAACAAGGCATTACAATTGGTTTACATTTTAAATTATGCTTTTAGCAGCTTTCTTATTGGTTCCTGCGCTTTTACAAACGGTTGCAACCTTATCGGAGGTTCTCCAGGTATTGTTTTTCTTTGAAATATACGGAGGAATGTGTTTGTGTCGGGGCTCAGGAAGTGGAGGCATTGCTCAAGGCTGTGATGTGTTTGTGTCGGGCTCAGGAAGTGGAGGCATATGGGGGGGATGTGATGTGCTCAAGGCTGTGATGTGTTTGTGTTCTTTCAGACACAGCTGCCTTTAGGAGTTGTAAATCTGGCCAGATCTGAGGCGTTCAGGGCCTTCATTCTCAGCCTTGCTCCCTCTGGTCCCTGTTCCTGCCCCTCTACAGGACTCTGGGGCTTAGGACACGTCAGCCTGCTGGCCCAGCCCAGCGTGTGTTTTCACAGCCCTTGTCTACCATCCACCCCAGAGAACTGCACCATGCAGGGCCCTGCCCTGGACCTGCCTCCCCGCATCCTCTGCTCATTCAGTCTTCTCTACTAGGGGTCACTGCCTGTGTCCCATTCAGGGCCCAGACCCTCTCCCTCCCTTGTCCCCTGTCCCAATGACCTGGCCCAGTGCAGGGTCCAGCCATGTGGCAGAACAGAAGGAATTTCTGGGTGGTGACTAGAGTGGCAGGGCAGGTGGCATGGCAGACAGGTTCTAGGGTCTCTGAGATGATCCTTCAGGGTGCTTTTGTGGGGGCCTGTGTGCACCTGCCATATTCCAGTTGAGAGAAGGAGCGCTAAGGTCACTCCTGTGCCTTTGCTCACACCCATCTTCCAGCATGACTTCCTCCCTCTGCCCTCCAGCCCTGGTTCCAGCTCCCAGGCCTGCTTGAGGTTGCTACAGCCACCAGGCCACCTTTGCCGATGTGGAATCCCCAGTATCCACTGCCCCTTGTCTTCTTCACAGAGGGTCTCACCTGCAGCCTGAGCTCTGGGCTGGGCAGGGACAAGTACTCCCAGGGGACCCCAGTGCCACAGCCCCCTTCTCCCACTGTGCATGAGCAGGCACACTTCGGGTCTCACCGGGGCTGGGTGAGGCCGAGCCTGCCTTGCCTGGGACATCAGGAGCTGAGGGTCTATATAGGTCGGGCCCCAGGAGACCTCAGGGGGCTTGTGGAAGGATGGGGGTGTGCATGGACAGATACATGGATGGACAGACTGATGGAAAAACGGATGAGTAACTGTCCAGTCTGAAGTCCTGTCCATGGAGGAGGGACCCAGGAAGGCCTCTTGGGGACAGCTGTGCTTCCAGGTTCCTAGTCACTACACAAGATCTTAGGGTCCTAGGGCAGTAATCGGAAGGGTCCCCATTTCCCTTTCACTTCCTGTAACTGGCCCAGCCCCCCTGAAATGTCCAAGGTCTGGAGGCAGCAGGTGGGGTGTGTTCTGTAAGGACCCACTTCCAACTTCTGCCAATCCTGCCCACCCCTGGGTCCCTCTGAGCTCCGAGTGTCTGGCGGTGCCCTACAGTTGGCCATAGCTCTGCACCCAGCATTTTGAAAAGTTCCTGGTGATCACTGAGGAGGAGGCAGGGGCTGCATGAAAAGAAGGTTCTGGAGCAGCAGATGTCACTTCTGATCCTTGACTGTGATCTTGACACCCTGTCTAGCTTAGGTCTGGGCACGGGGCTTGGGCACCTCGGTGCTGGGATACAGGCCCATTTTCCAGCTGTGCTAGGGTAGGCTTCATTAACCGAACCCTCCCCTACCCCTATGTCCCCACCGCAACCAACTTCCCCTCTAAAAACCATTTGTCAATTTTGTTTGTTTTTTGTTTTTGTTTTTGTTTTTTTTTTTTGAGACGGAGTCTCGCTCTGTGGCCCAGGCTGGAGTGCAGTGGCACGATCTCAGCTCACTGCAAGCTCTGCCTCCTGGGTTCATGCCATTCTGCTGTTTCAACCTCCCAAGTAGCTGGGACTACAAGTGCCCACCACCACTACCGGGTAATTTTTTGTATTTTTAGTAGAGATGGGATTTCACCGTTAGCCAGGATGGTCTCCATCTCCTGACCTTGTGATTCACCCGCCTTGGCCTCCCAATGTACTGGGATTACAGGCGTGAGCCACTGCACCCGGCCAGCAATTTCTAATAAACATATGCTTATGCATATCAAGCAAACCCTAGTCCTAGGTTTTTATCCAAGTGGAATGAAAACTTATGTTTAAACAAAAATTTGTTTGAAAATATTTATACTGGTTTTATTCACCATTAGCAAGAAGCAGAAACATTTGGTTTGACCCACGACACACATACACGCACACCACACACACCACACACACACACACCACACACACATCACACACCCACACACCACACACACACCACACACACACCACACCCACACCACACCACACGCCCCTACCACACACCCCTACCACACACACACCACACACCACACACACCACACAACCACACACACACCACACACCCACAAACCACACGCACCGCACACAGCACACATCACACACACCCACACACCACACACACCCGCACACACCACACACACCACACACACCCCACACACCCCCCCACATACACACCACACACACCACACACACACACACACACCACACAGACACAAGTGGAAACAACCCAATTGTCATTCAACTGGTGAATGCATTGTGACACCTTCATAAATAGAATCAGACTCAGCAATAATAGGGAACAAACTATTGATCCATAAGGGAACTGGGATGAATTGCAACATTGTTACACTGACCTCAGGAAGCCAGACTCAGAAGGTTACATACTTAGACTTCTACTCAGCATTAAAAAGGAACAAACTAGGTTGCAACCGAGCAACCTGGAGGAACACCTAGAAAACTATGCTGAGTGGGAGAAAGCCAGTCCCTAGAAGTCACATACTGTATGATTCCATGTGCAGAACATTCCTGAAATAACAAAATTATGCAAGGGGAGACCAAATTAGTGGTTGCCAGGGGCTAAGGAGGGGTTTGGGACAGTGGGAAGTGGGTGTTTCTGTGAAAGGGCAGCATGAGGGATGTTTGGGAGGGAAACTTTGGTTCTCACTGTATCAGTGTCAATATCCTGGCTGTGATCCGTTACTGTAGCTGCAAGGTGCTACCTTTGAGGGAACTGGCCGGAGTACCGAGGATCCCTCTGTATTATTCCTCACAACTACATGAGAAGCTACAGTTACCTCAAAATAAAAAGTTTAATTTAAAAAACAGTCACATCCTTTACGTTTGCACTTCTCTGATATTCTGTAAAAAGCAAAAGTATAGGGTCAGAAAGAGATCAGTGGTTGCCGTGATTGGGGTACAGAAAGGGTTTGACTACAAGAAGCACAAAAGGGCTGAGAGCAGCGGCTCACCCCTGTAATCCCAGCACTGTGGGAGGCTGAGGCAGGTGGGTCACTTGGGGCCAGGAATTTGAGACCAGCCTGGCCAACATGGCGAAACCCTGTCTCTACTAAAAATAACAAAAATTATCCGTGTGTGGTGACACACCTGTAATTCCAACTACTCAAGGGTTTGGGGCAAGAGAATCGTCTGAACCCAGGAGGCGGAGGTTGCAGTGAGCCGAGATTGCACCTCTGCACACCAGCCTGGGTGACAGAGTGAGACTGTGTCTCTAAAGAAGGGGTGCTTGGAGAAATTTGGGGGTGGTGGTGGAAATACTCTGTATTTCAATCGTGATAGTTATATGAGTCAATGATTTTTAAAAAATTATACTAGGTTTTATTAGCTACACCAAAAAGAGTAAAGTTTACTGCAAATTAAAATGGAAATGTTTCAAATATTTAAATGTTTTAAAATGTTTATTATGTCATTACAGTTGTCAAAGACATACTTATCTTCAATGTTTAATGTCCCTCCCATGGATGTAACAGAGTTTACTTTACCTCCCCCTAATGTTCGACATTTAGGCTGTTTCCACTTTACCCTCCATGAACATATTTCCTTTTTTTTTTTTTTTTTTTTGAGATAGTCTCGCTCTGTTACCCAGGCTGGAGTGCAGTGGCACAATCTTGGCTCACTGCAACCTCCGCCTCCCAGGTTCAAGCGATTCTCCTACCTCAGCCTCCCACACATTAAGAATTTTTAGCTGAAATTTTGTCTCTCCAAGACAGATTTCTAGAAATGGAATGACTTGATTAAAAGGAATGTACATTTTTATGATTTATCATACATGTTTCTGAAATCCAGTCTCCCTCGGGCAGGCCCGAGAATGCCTGCTACTCCCCATCAGCCTCTGGTGCCCCCAATTCAGCTTCACCCACCCATTTCACAGCAATCTGGGCCCCTGGGTGGCTTAAACTTGTGCCTCCTCCAGGCTGCTCACCACCCCCAGACCTGGCTATCCCCACTCTCCGCCCTGGGCCTCCCTTCTCTAATCTGGTCTACACCAGCCTCTCACCAGAACCACACAAATCTGATGATCAGTCTCCTACCCAAATCTCTCCAAAGACTCCTCCTGGATCTGAGGATAAAGGCGAGCCACAAGGACCGTGTGGTCTGTCAGCCTCTCCCTTCGTGTCCCCCAGGAGCTCCCCTCCACAGCCCTTGGTCTCCTCTCCACTAGCACTGCTGACTTTGAGGGGCACCCATCACCAGCCAGTGCTGCTCGATCTGTGAGACCAGTATTGGCATCCCTCCACTGCAGAGGGGGGACCCCCTCCCCTTTTATTGCTCCAAAAATGGGCCATGATCTGTCCTCCTGACTGGACAGCCCCCCTCCTTTTGGTCCACCCTTCCTGTGTCCCCCAACCTGGCCCCCAGTAAGCCTTTATGAGCAAGTCAGTGAGTGGATGGCCTTGGGGGAGACCAAGCCAAGCTCTTGCTGCCTTCTTGGGATGCTTTGCAGACCACCACTTCCCTTGGGCATTTTGTTTAAAACACAGGATGTGCTGACATACAGTGTTCTCTTCACTGTTTATCAAAAAAACCCAGGGTTGTCCTTGCGCTTCCCTCTGCTGTTCCCCCTTCTCCTGAGTCTGTCCTCATATCAGTCAAACTGCCTGGGTCACCACAACACCCTCCCTGGGGTGTCCCTAGTTCTGGATTCACACCCCTGCCCACCCATCCAAGACTGGTCTCATCGATTCCCTGCAAACAACCTCCAGGACTCCCCAGATGAGTCTGTCCCCCAGGGATGAGTTCTCTGGGTCTGGGCCTGGTACCTGTCTAGCCTGCTCTCAAACCACCTTGGCCCCAGGACTCATTTGCTCCAGCCCTGTGGGCCACCTGGAGCTTCTTGAGACTCTATGCCTGGGAGTCCCCTTCCAGGTGTCCCCTACACCTGTCACTCATCCTCTGCGTAGACCCTTTGGGCTTTCCCTGTCCCAGTCTCTCTTCTGCAGGCATCACACTGCATGTGGCTGTCAGCTCACATGACACCCTCCCTTTGTGGACTTGAGTTGGGGTAAGTCTGGTTCCTCCAGGATCTCAGCCCTGGCACAAAGCCTGACCCCGATGGGGACTCCTTGCCTGGAAGTACCTGCAGGACTCTCAGACCCTGGTCCCAGCCTGGCACCCACTAGTCTTAACCCTCCCCCGATGGGGGCACTGCTGGAGTTGCACAGGGTCAGCTTTCCTCGTGGAAGCCCTCACCACGGCCACTGCAGGGGTGGGCATCAGGATGCAAGGCCCTCACCAATCAGGAACCCTCACTTTGCAGAAGGGGAAACTGAGGCCGCAGAAGTGCACGTCAGCTCCATCAGCTCAGGGGACAGGGACAGGGAAGAGCTGTAGTTGGCCTAGCTAAAGCCCTGTGACTTTCTCAATCACTAGTGCTGCTGAGCTGACACTATTCTTTATTGTCCGGTTCCTTTCAGAGTTGATATTTGGAATAAAGTACAAGGCCTTCCCTTTATTTCTGTGAAATTACATCTTGATCTAGTTATCCCAATCCATCGCATTTGGTGCAGTTGTCCAAAGTACTCATGAACTCTGCCAGCTCTGCGATATGAGCTGAGTGACTTGGGCGGGTGGCCTCACCTCTCTGGCCTCTATCCCCATTTGCACAATGGGGATCACAGCAGGACCTGCCCATGAGACCACTGAGATGGAGGTGCCGTCCCTGAAATGATTATTATGTGGGGTAGCCAAGTTGATTTTTAAAAATGATACCTGGCCGGGCGCAGTGGCTCAAGCCTGTAATCCCAGCACTTTGGGAGGCCGAGACGGGCGGATCACGAGGTCAGGAGATTGAGACCATCCTGGCTAACACGGTGAAACCCCGTCTCTACTAAAAAATACAAAAAACTAGCCGGGTGAGGTGGTGGGCGCCTGTAGTCCCAGCTACTCGGGAGGCTGAGGCAGGAGAATGGCGTAAACCCAGGAGGCGGAGCTTGCAGTGAGCTGAGATCGGGCCACTGCACTCCAGCCTGGGCGACAGAGCGAGACTCCGTCTCAAAAAAAAAAAAAAAAAAAAAAAAAATGATACCTTGACAGCAAATTTCAGTTCAAGATTGCAAGTCACACAACAAAGATTTAGACATTAGCTGCGTGTCTCTTTCCTTCTTCTTGGGAATCCCGTTATACTGAGTGTTTTATTTGTTATAGATAGTGAAATACATAAATATGGAATGGGGAAGGAGCAAGCATAAATTGTCTACTGATACACTAGGCACTGCTCGTGGAGCTCTCAATTATAACAACGCTTACCGGGTGTAGTGGTGGTGTCTCCCTTAAACAGTTGAGCAAAAAGGTGAGGATCAGAGGGACAGGTTATTTGTCCAAGGCTGTACACTTGGTAAATAGCAAAACAAGTGGGAACCTCAGCTGCAATTTGGTAGTACGTCCATACTTTAATATGAGTCACGTGGGGATCTTATTAAACTACAGGTTCTGATTTGGTAGGTCTGCAGTGGGCCTGACATTCAGTAGTTCTGAACAGTTCCAGGTATTGTCAATTCTGGTGATCTGTCACCCACATTTTGAGTAGCAGTGTGGTGGCTAAAAATGAGTGCTTTTGAGCCATACGGACTTGGGTTTGTGCACTCTTCTGCCACTAACCATGGGACCTTGGACAGGCTTTCTGTACCTTGACCTGTTTTTAAAATGGAGATAGTAATTACTTAGGAAAGAACTTCTGATGTGAAAGTTTGAAAAATGCTTGACACAGGTGCTGATACATAGTCATCATGTGATAAATGCTATTAATTTACCAGGTTCTAAGCGTTACAGGAGCAGCTCTCCACTGTATCCTCAGTGCCCAGCACAGATCGATAGCTATTCAGGAAATCTTCCTGTGTATGAATCTCACACAAGCTTTTTCTACAATTGCAGCCTATGAGCTAGAGAGGTTGGGCACAACTCTACTAATTTGATAGCATGGAATTTTTCGCTTTTATATCTAAGATTCAGTTTTATCAAGTCTTGCACTGTACTTCTTCCATGAAGGAATTTGGTTCATGCTTATCTTTGTGAATTATTTGTGAATATTTATTTGCCATGTTGATTGTGTTTGGCAGAAATAGAGGACAGTTTTTCCACTTGATTTTGGGTTTTGATTTTTCATTAAAAAGTATTCTAGGGGAAAATGTAGCCAAGATATACAAAGATCTTCAGAAACTCTCTCGCCTCTTTAAAGATCAGCTGGTGTATCCTCTTCTGGCTTTTACCCGACAAGGTAAGAGATGAAATACTGTCTCAGTTCAAGGGACTATAAAGAATAGTAAGTATACTTAGTATTCTTGGTGGTTATGACATCTGACTGCCCTCTTTTCTGCTCCTAGCTAAATGTTCCTCTTTTAAGACTAAGCTTAACATTCCTTAAGTGCTATTTACTTTCTCTTTGTATCTCCATGCTATTTTGTACATATTTTTATTATCGACTCTTTTCCATGGACTATAATTGTTGATATGATTTCTTTCCACCTAAGGTTGGGAATATCTTGAAGGTAGGGAATATATCTTACTTTTGTATTCTTGTGGTCTAGCATGGGGTCAGGTACATAATAGATGCTCTTTCTCTCTATACACACATATTTATATATATGTGTGTGTATATATATGTGTGTGTATATATATATACACACATATATAAATATATGGTCTATAATTGGATCTGAGTTGTTTTTTTTTTTTTTTTTTTTTTTTTTTTTTTTTTTTTTTTTTTTTTGAGATGGAGTCTCGCTCTGTCGCCCGGGCTGGAGTGCAGTGGCCGGATCTCAGCTCACTGCAAGCTCCGCCTCCCGGGTTGACGCCATTCTCCTGCCTCAGCCTCCCGAGTAGCTGGGACTACAGGCGCCCGCCACCTCGCCCGGCTAGTTTTTTTGTATTTTTAGTAGAGACGGGGTTTCACCATGTTAGCCAGGATGGTCTCGATCTCCTGACCTCGTGATCCGCCCGTCTCGGCCTCCCAAAGTGCTGGGATTACAGGCTTGAGCCACCGCGCCCGGCCTGAGTTTTTTTTTTAAAACCATTTATTGGAGGCTCTATGCAGGCACTTTGTTGGGTATTTCACATGCATTCTTATTTACTGCTAATGACTTTGAAGTAAATTTTATGGTACTTATTTTATACATGATGAAATCATAATTCAGTAAGGTTTATAATTCACTCAAGATCCTTATGTTAGTTTTCTCTTATTATTTTATTTTTTCTTTTGCAGTTAAAAAAATTTAAAATCTCAGTGACTTACAGTGAAATTTACTTCTCGCTCGTGTACGTGTTGTGTGTGGGTTTGCTTTGGCTGAAGGAGTTGTCTTTATCTAGGACATGCTCCTCTTGTGGTAGAAGGAAAAGAATGCCAGTGGCCCAATTATGTGTTCGTTCAACGCTTTTGCCCAGAAATTGTGTATGTCACTTCCACTCACATTTTATTGAAAAAATAAGACAAAAATGGCCAAGCCTGATGGTAGTGGGGTGGGGAAGTATAATTATGTGTAGGAAGTGATTGAGAACCATAATACTATCTACCACAATTCTCCAACTAGTAGGTAGTTTCTGACTTATGTGAATAGATAGTGGCTTTCATTTGCTCTCTGTGTGTAGGAAGTAAGTAATATTTTTGGTGTCAAGTTGAGCGGTGGCATGTCTATTATAACAGTAGTCTTCTCTGTAGTTGGTGATGAGGGAAAGGAGGTAATGTCAATTGAAAAACACACGTAGATATGTCTTTCTTGGATTTTGATTATTTTTGCTAGTGGAGAATAGTATCACAAATATTTTGAAGGTGCTGATAACCAAAACATCATTTTCACTGAACTTGGAACGTGTTTTTCTTTTCCTTTCTTGGCTTTGTTTCTGAATTTATCTATCTCTTTTTAGCCTGCTAGACCTCAGATAATAGTAATTTGCTAACACTTGAGTGCTTATGCTTGGTGTGCCAAACATTGTTCTAAGCACTTAATATGTATTAATATGTTTACTTCTCACAACAACTCATTGAAGTAGGTGGGATGTAATATTAATCCATTTTACAGATGAAATTAAGTTAGAGTTTAAATAACTTGTCCAAAGGCACACAGTTAATAACTGGCAGGGAATCAGATATAAAAACCAAGAATTATTTTCTGTAGTTGAATGAAGAAATTTTGTTGTATTGAATAATGTTTGAGACAGAAGAGGCCATTGGCTAGTATTTAGCAATTGTCATAGTTATTTGATTTATATTAAAAAGCATTTGTCTTTCTACTAAAACATCAAGGGAGTAAGGGCCTAGAGTTGCATGAGTTAGTAGTAATTATAGTCAAGCTGGGGTTAAGAATTTGTTGTAGATGATGCATACTTGGGGATAATTAAGAGTACCATCTAATTTTTTGCCACTTTAGAAAGGAACGGGTGGCAACTTTATTGACTGTGTGGAGAAAGCCAGATGTTCTTTACTCAGTAATACCTGTTACTTCTCTTTTTTTCCTTTTAGCACTGAGCCTACCAGATGTATTTGGGTTGGTCGTCCTCCCATTGGAACTGAAACTACGGATCTTCCGACTTCTGGATGTTCGTTCCGTCTTGTCTTTGTCTGCAGTTTGTCGTGACCTCTTTACTGCTTCAAATGACCCGCTTCTGTGGAGGTTTTTATATCTGCGTGATTTTCGAGGTGATTTCCATAATGACATATCACAAGAAAAGGCTCTTTCTTATTGTCTTAATTACTCAGCTCACCAAAAGTTTTTAGTTGTAGGATTTTTCTGTTGCAAATAATTTTAATAGCCTTAAAGAGACTGACTCTAAGCTTCATATACCTTTGCCTGTGTCCCTAAAACTCTCTCATTTTTGTATTTTGCACAACACAAATCGCTCATTAGTGTAAGAA
Source organism: Rhinopithecus roxellana (assembly GCF_007565055.1). Taxonomy (NCBI): domain Eukaryota; kingdom Metazoa; phylum Chordata; class Mammalia; order Primates; family Cercopithecidae; genus Rhinopithecus; species Rhinopithecus roxellana. The sequence continues at coordinate 20,004,361 of NC_044561.1, read as the reverse complement.
GATTATTTCAGGATAGAAGAATGGAAGTAAGACAGGCTTATTTTCTCGCTAGAGACAATAGTCAGCATCTGACTTAGAAATGAGCTGGCATTTCTGAACTGCTTTCATGGTTGAGACCAGTGTGTAAGTTAAGAAAGTTTTGTTGACCTGTGCCATGTTGCCAGGGCAGCTTTATTTCTGTATGGTCACATTGTGGTGACCTGGTAATTATTGTGGCAGTGATGACGGTAGAACTTGTGCATCAGGATTTCCTGCTACAAGGCCAAAAGCCTGATTGTGGAACTTTTTTTCTGATGCCACCATTTTACTACATATTGGTGTTTTCAGATTGTTTGACCCTGGGGTGGGTCATGAAATCCATTTAATGGGTCATGGTACAAAAAAACAAAACCCACAATGGAAAAATCCATATTTATTTTATAAATAGCATTCCTATTTATAAAATAAGAGTAGACTTCTATTTCAATTATGTATAGGTAGGTGCATACTGTGTTGCAATGTAAAATTTTTATGTGGTTCACATAAATGTTTGAATGATAGTGCTATATGTGATGTTAACACATACTACCCTAGTAACTGTAAAAATCTGGCGGGTAGCTAGCTCCCTTAAAAAAAATGTAGAGTCATTTGGATTGCTACAATGTTATTTTCTTTTAAAATTTCAAAACGTAAGAAGTGTAAATGACCTGGTTTGTTCCTTTTCCTCTTCTTTGATTCCTGAGGTCCTCTTTTTGCTTTATTTATGCCCCTGAATTTGACATTTAAAATGTTATTTTGTCACAATTGGCAGCAAGAAAGCATCATCTCAAAAAATAATTCATTTTATTTTATTTTATTTTTTTGAGACAGGATCTAGTTGTGTTGCCCTGGAGTGCAGTGGTGCAATCATCGCTTACTGCCACCTCCAACTCCTGGGCTCAAGTGATCCTCCCTCCTCAGCCTCATAAGTAGCTGAGACTATAGGCATGCACCCCCATACCTGGCCAACTTTTTTGTTTGTTTATTTTTAGTGGAGACAAAGTCTTGCAGTGTTGCCCAGACTGGTCTCCAACTCAAAAAAGAATAAAAAATGTAGTAAAAAAGAAAAGGCAGAATGACTGATGTATATGGAAGCACTGAGAAAAAGCAAGGTATGATATAAATACTCCTAAAAGGAACAAAAACCCTTTCACTTGTATATTCAAGTTTAGGATTAAAGCACAATTATTCTTTAATTTTTAGATTGTGGCCCACAAGCTCATTTGTAAGCTGTTCCGATTTTTCTATAGATATAATGTTAATGGGCCCAGAGCTTTTATAAATCTTACTTCCTTGCTAATGTAGTAACTTGTAGAGAAGATACCATCTTTTATCCAAACACTTTTGTATACTTAAAGTTGAATGGGTTTCTTTTTCCCCATTTCACATATTTCAAATAAATAAGTACATTAAAAAATACTTAGTTACGGTCATGCTTCTGATAGCCGAGTCATTCAGGACATGGTTGGGAGAAAATAGTGTAACCGGAATATGGATGAAGGACTAAGTCAGTGTGACCTCCAGTAATGAACATGGGCTGTAATACAGAAACTCTGAGGTTACCCAGTTTGGTGTAACATGAGACATTGGATTAGAAGCAGGTGACACACCTAAATGAGATTAGGGGGAGAAGATACGGTGTAGAACCAGTTAATGAACAAAGAGAGTAGCCACATGTTTCTCCATAGTCCCTGAGGAATCACTGCATTGAATTACCGTGTAGCACAGAGCAGCCGTGATCAGCCTTAACCATCAAGAAAGTGTTTGAATTAGATAAGAAAATACGAATGATATAGTGTGTGTTATATAAATTATTCTTTTTTTTTCTTTTTTTCTCATGCTTAATGGGTAAGTTTCACTTTTCTTAGGAGAAAAACAAAACCCATTGTTTAATGCTGGATGAATGAAATGTTTTTAAATCCTTATTTTTCATTTTTCCTTTGTAGACAATACTGTCAGAGTTCAAGACACAGATTGGAAAGAAGTAGGTATTTTTAAATATTAAGGCTAATGTCCATAACACAGAAATGACTAGTGAATTAATATATTAAGGGTATATTTTCACTTTTATATGATGTAATGAAATCTGTTTTCATTTAATTTACTGCTAAATTTCAGCAAATGAAAATGTTTTCAACTTTTACTTTAGACTCATTCCTTATTTTCTTATAATTATATGGAAAAAATGTTAACACAATGATTATTTTTCATCTTTACTTATTGTAAAACATTGTTTTGTTGCAACAAAATTTAAATGAATTGTCTTTGTTCTGGAGTAGTCATCAGCTGTTCAGCTAGTTAAAATAGTACCTTATGAAAAGAATATATTACATTGTTTCATAAGGTACTATTCTAAGGTCTCCATAACAGAAACTGCAAGGTAGAGCAGCAAGTGCTGATGGAGAAGCTGCTGCAAGTTATCTAGAAGATGTAGCTAAAATCACTGATGAAGGTGGCTGCATTACACAACACATTTTCAGTGTAGATGAAACAGCTTTCTATTGGAAGAAGACGCCATCTATTTCATAGAGAGAGAGAAGTCAGTGCCCAGCTTCAAAGGACAGGCTGACTCTTTTGTTAGGGACTAATGCAGTTGGTGATTTTTGAAGCCAGTGCTTGTTGACCATTCTGAAAATCCTAGGGCCCTTAACAATTATGCTCACTCAGGCCGGGTGTGGTGACTCACGCCTGTAATCCCAGCACTTTGGGAGGCCGAGGCAGGCGGATCTCCTGAGGTCAGGAGTTCGAGACTATTTTGGCTAACACGGTGAAACCCTGTTTCTACTAAAAATAAAAAAAATTGCCGGGTGTGGTGGTGCGCATCTGTAATCCTAGCTACTCAGGAGGCTGAGGCAGGAGAATCGCTTGAACCCGGGAGGCAGAGGTTGCAGTGAGCCGAGATCGCTCCATTGCACTTCATCCCAGGAGACAGTGCAAGACTCTGTCTCAAAAAAAAAAAAGAAAAAAGGAATTATGCTAAATCTGTGCCTTTGCTCTGTAAATGGAACAACAAAGCCTTAATGACAGTACATAGTTTATGGCATGGTTTACTGAATACTTCAAGTCCACTATTGAGGCCTACTGCTTATAAAAAATACTCCTTTTAAAATACTACTGTTCATTGACAATGCAGCCAGTCATCCCACATCTCTGATGGTGATGTGCAAGGAGATTAATGTTTTCATGTCAGCAAACACAACTGCATTCTGAAGCTCATGGATCAAGGAATAATTTTGACTTTGAATCTTATTATTTAAGAAATACATTTTGTAAGGCCATAGTTGCCAGAGACAGTGATTCCTGATGGATCTGGACAAAGGAAACTGAAAACCTTTTGGAAAGGACTACCCTTCTAGATGCCATTAAGCATATTCAGGATTCATGGGGGGAGATGAAATATCAACATTAACAGGAGTTTGGAAGTTGATTCCAATCCTCATGGATTACTTTGAGGGGTTCCAGACCTCAGTGGAGGAGTGCAGATGTGTTGGACCTAGCAAGAGGGCTAGAGTTAGAAGTGGAGCCTGAAGATGGGACTGAATTGCTGCAATCTCACAGTCAAACTTGAATGGATGAGAACTTGCTTCTTATGGATGAAGAGAGAAAGTAGTTCCTTTTTAAAAAAAATGTCGGCCGGGTGTGGTGGCTCACACCTGTAATCCCAGCATTTTGAGGGGCCGAGGTGGGCGGATCACGAGGTCAGGAGATTGAGACCATCCTGGCTAACACAGTGAAACCCCATCTGTACTAAAAATACAAAAAATTAGCCGGGCGTGGTGGTGGGCACCTGTAGTCCCAGCTAACTTGGGAGGCTGAGGCAGGAGAATGGTGTGAACGCGGGAGGTTGAGCTTGCAGTGTGCCAAGATCGTGCCACTGCACTCCAGCCTGGGCAACAGAGCAGTGAGACTCCATCTCAAAAAAAAAAGAGTCAGTAGTTTTTGGGTTACAGGTGGTTTTTGGTCACATGGATAAGTTCTTTAGTGGTGATTTCTGAGATTTTAGTGCACCCGCCACCCAAGCAGTGTAAACTGTACCCAAGATGTAGTCTTTTAGTGCTCACCTCCCTCCCAGCCTTTCTCCCTAAGTCCCCAGAGTCCATTATGTCATTCTTATGCCTTTGCATCCTCATAGCTTAGCTCTCACAAGATTTGGTTTTCCATTCTTGAGTTAATTCACTTAAAATAATGGCCTCCAGCTGCATCCAAGTTGCTGCAAAAGACATTATTTCATTCCTTTTTATGGCTGAGTAGTATTCCATAGTATATATATACCACCTTTTCTTTATCAGTGGTTTCTTGGAATGGAATCTATTCCTGGACGACAAAGGATTTCGAATATGACATAAATTTAGTTGACAAAACAGAAGCAGGGTTTGAGAAGGTTGACTCTGATTTTGAAAGTTTGACTGTGGGTAAAATGCGATCAAACAGCATCGCATGTACAGATAAATCTTTCATGAAAGGAAGAGTCCGTCAATGTGGCAAACTTCACTGTTGTCTTATTTTAAGAAATTGTCACAGCCACTTCAGCCTTTAGCAACCAGCACCCTGACCCATCAGCAGCAATGAACGTGGAGGCAAGACCCTCTACTAGCAAAAAGATTGCAACTTGCTAAAGACTCAGGTGACTGGCCGGGCGCGGTGGCTCAAGCCTGTAATCCCAGCACTTTGGGAGGCCGAGACGGGCGGATCACGAGGTCAGGAGATCGAGACCATCCTGGCTAATACGGTGAAACCCCGTCTCTACTAAAAAATACAAAAAACTAGCCGGGCGACGAGGCGGGCGCCTGTAGTCCCAGCTACTCGGGAGGCTGAGACAGGAGAATGGCGTGAACCCGGGAGGCGGAGCTTGCAGTGAGCTGAGATCCGGCCACTGCACTCCAGCCTGGGTGGCAGAGCAAGACTCCGTCTCAAAAAAAAAAAAAAAAAAAAAAAAAAGACTCAGGTGATTGTTAGCATTTTTTTATCAATAAAGTATTTTTAAGGTATGTACATTGTCTTTTTAGATATAATGCCATTGCACACTTAGTATAGTAAACACAGGATTTATATACACTGGGAAACCAAAAAATTTGTGTGACTTGGTTTATTGCATTGGTTTGGGACTAAATCCACAATATCTCTGAGGTGTACCTATAGATCTTTACTATGAAAGCAAATTGGCCGGGCGCGGTGGCTCAAGCCTGTAATCCCAGCACTTTGGGAGGCCGAGACGGGCGGATCACGAGGTCAGGAGATCGAGACCATCCTGGTCTACACGGTGAAACCCCGTCTCTACTAAAAAATACAAAAAACTAGCCGGGCGAGATGGCGGGCGCCTGTAGTCCCAGCTACTCGGGAGGCTGAGGCAGGAGAATGGCGTGAACCCGGGAGGCGGAGCTTGCAGTGAGCTGAGATCCGGCCACTGCACTCCAGCCTGGGCGACAGAGCGAGACTCCGTCTCAAAAAAAAAAAAAAAAAAAAAAAAAAAAAAAAAAAAAGAAAGCAAATTAGAACTACAGGGAAACATCCAGATCACTTACCTTATCTTGTTCTTTTATTTTTCTTTTTTCTACAGCTGTACAGGAAGAGGCACATACAAAGGAAAGAATCCCCCAAAGGGTGGTTTGTGATGCTCCTGCCATCGTCAACTCACGCCATTCCATTCTATCCCAACCCCTTGCACCCTAGGCCGTTTCCTAGCTCCCGCCTTCCTCCAGGAATTATCGGGGGTGAATATGACCAAAGACCAACACTTCCCTATGTTGGAGACCCAATCAATTCACTCATTCCTGGTCCTGGGGAGACGCCCAGCCAGTGCCCTCCACTCAGACCACGCTCTGATCCAATTGGCCCACTCCCAGGACCTAACCCCATCTTGCCAGGGCGAGGCGGCCCCAATGACAGATTTCCCTTTAGAGCCAGTAGGGGTCGGCCAACTGACGGCCGCCTGTCATTCATGTGATTGATTTGTAATTTCATTTCTGGAGCTCCATTTGTTTTTGTTTCTAAACTACAGATGTCAACTCCTTGGGGTGCTGATCTCGAGTGTTATTTTCTGATTGTAGTGGTGAGAATTTCACTCCCAGAAGCCTTTTAAGAGATATATTTACAGCCCTAGGGGTGGTGTGACCCAAAGGTTCCTTTGTGGCAAGGTTGGCCTTGGGAATAGTTGGCTGCTGATCTCCCTGCTCTTGGTTCTCCTCTCGATCGAAGGTTGTTTTCTGATGCTGTTCTTACCAGATTAAAAAAAAAGTGTAAATGACATGGTGGTCTTGGTTTTTATTATAGAAAGATACGTAATAAATATTCAGAACAGATACACAGTGTTATTTGGACGTTTCAGAATTATCAGAACACAGCATAGGCAGATAATTTTTGTAAGGGGTTTCTGTTTTTGTTTCTGTTTTTTTTTTTTTTTTTTTTTTTTTCCATTTTAGCAGTGCTCTTTTTCAAAGGCCTGATTTATGAACTGAATGAAAGCAGCTAGTTTGGTTGAACTGGACTTGGGGTGGGTGCTTTGGCCACACACCCACTCGGGTCCACCTCTTCTCTCTCTGCAGCTCCTTCTTGGGTTCTGTGGTGGAACTTTCTGGGCTGTGAAGCAATGTTGTTCAAAGGCCATTTGGTATTAGGGGCTCCTGTTTGTGGCTCCTGGGATGAGGCGGTTATGATTTTGTTTTCCTTGTGTTTTGAACACTTAGCCCCTAATTTGTAATTTAAGTAGATGATATCTTTTTTAAAAGTTTTACTGCTGTGAGTGCTAATCAGGTATTGTTCTTCAAAGATAGCCTCTTATTTGAAGAACATTTTGCTTTTCAGACTTAAATACACAAAATTCAAGATTTATTTTTTCTACAACAAGAAAAAGGCCAAACACAAATGACTTATACAAACAACTATAGAAACATGCTATAGTGACAAAATCTGATTCACAACATAGGAATAAACCACTACTAGCATCTACAGAAAATAGGAATATTGCCAATGTCTTCCTGCTTTTTTTTTTTTTTTTTTTTTTTTTTTTTTTTTTTTTTTTGAGGCGGAGTCTCGCTCTGTCGCCCGGGCTGGAGTGCAGTGGCCCGATCTCAGCTCACTGCAAGCTCCGCCTCCCGGGTTTACGCCATTCTCCTGCCTCAGTCTCCCGAGTAGCTGGGACTACAGGCGCCCGCCACCTCGCCCGGCTAGTTTTTGTATTTTTAGTAGAGACGGGGTTTCACCGTGTTAGCCAGGATGGTCTCGATCTCCTGACCTCGTGATCCGCCCGTCTCGGCCTCCCAAAGTGCTGGGATTACAGGCTTGAGCCACCGCGCCCGGCCGCTTTTTTAAAAATTGTTTTGCATGTAAGGAAATGGCTTGGAATGTTACGTGCTGCAAGAATATTTTGAGTCCTACATACAAGTGAATTTTTTTTTTTTTTTTTTGCTACACATGTATATTGAGTTTTTTTTTTTATCATCACAGTGAAGAAAATTCAGTCAATAATATGATTTTCTTGAGGCCTGTTACTTTTAGTAGCTTAATGTATAGTAAAGGATTGGAGTTGTTGACATTTGTTTCTGTGGTATTTTGTAATATCTGAGCTACAGGACAGCCTTTTAAAAATGTGTTCACTAGATGCCATATGGCTTTAATTGGGTCTAACAAGGTCCTCCTGAAGCTTTGTTGGGTCCATATACTAGTTCTCTGATACATTTCTTTGTGGTTTTGCAATGTTACGTTGCACTATGCAGGGGATGTGTGTATGTGTGTAGTGGGTATGGGAGGACATGGTGATGACCAGAAGCACCAAATACTATAAAACAACAAGTGTTCAGAATGCAGTCTTTTTTGAGTGGCCCTTGAGAACTCCATGGATGGTGCTGATGTCCTGTGGATACTGGTGCTGCTTTCCATCCTTACCTCAGACTAACTGGCAGACATTACAAATCTCACTTAGTTTAGGATATTGGCAGTATGCCTAAACCTAAATTTGCAGATCTCTCACAATAGTTGTTTTAATAATTCTTAAGACAATCCTCAAAGCATTTCCTCTTAAAAAGCTGAATTTATAGTTAGAAGCTTGTGAAGTCCTACATTCTTGTCATTAAACTGAGACTGTTGAGCTGTATGTATTGCTGGTGTATAATGAGAGGAAACCCCGTCTCTACTAAAAATACAAAGTTAGCCGGGCGTGGTGGTGGGTGCCTGTAGTCCCATCTACTCAGGAGGCTGAGGCAGGAGAATGGCGTGAACCCGGGAGGCGGAGCTTGTAGTGAGCGGAGACCGCGCCACTGTACTTCAGCCCGGGTGACAGAGCGAGACTCCGTCTCAAAAAAAAAAACAAAAAAAAAACCAGTTATCTGTAAAAGAATGGGTATCTTTGGCTGGGTGCAGTGGCTCATGCCTGTAATCCCAGCACTTTGGGAGGCTGAGATGGGTGGATCACGAGGTCAGGAGATCGAGACCATCCTGGCTAACATGGTGAAACCCCATCTCTACTAAAAAATACAAAAAAATCATCCGGGCATGGTGGCGGGTGCCTGTAGTCCCAGCTACTCGGGAGGCTGAGACCAGAGAATGGCACGAACCCGGGAGGTGGAGCTTGCAGTGAGCTGAGTTCGCACCACTGCACTCCAGCCTGGGTGACAAGGCGAGACTCCCTCTCAGAAAAAAAAAAAAAAAAGAAAAAAGGATGGATATCTTTATAGCCCTATATCAGTGGCAAGAAACTACAGGTAACAATGCCTTACCAGCTGGTTTTGCTATAAGTTTTCTCTATTTTGTAGGTGGTGTCGGGTTTGACATCAACTGTGATGTCCGCTTGCTAAGAACCAATTTAGATGAAAGTGATGTCCAGCCTGTGAAGGAGCAGCTTGCCCAAGCTATGTTTGACCACATTCCTGTTGGGGTGGGATGAAAAGGTGTCATCCCAATGAATGCCAAGTAAGAGCACACATTTCCAGTACGTGGTATGGGAGGGATAATAACCACATGACCTTCAACTTCCTTTCCAGTGCAGTACACTTGAGAGATGAGGATTGTTCAGTTACTTTTCAGGAAGTAGTAAGAATTGTTTTTTTAAGCATGACGTTCAGCCCATTTATTGGAGACATAAGTCAACTGATGTTGTAACAGCCTTCGACATTTGTGGATGTATTTGTAATAACATCATATCCACCAACGTTTATTGAGCACTTTCTATGCTCAATCCAGGAAAAGTGTAGTTTTTCCTGGCAGTGTTTTAGATGTTTTAGATGAAGATTAAAGCTTGTACCCTCTAAGGATTTAATGTACGTGTACCTCAACGTCAAAATGGAGGTGCAGTAAGCGATTCAGAACTTCTGTGAAGATGGGAAAAGAGCTTAAAATTTAACCTGTGTTGCCTGAGGAATTCTAGATACCTCATTTATTTGACTGTAATTCTTCATAAATCATTAAGGTGTGTGCCTGGTCGAATTAGTGGTTAGAGAGTGATAGGTGATTAAGGTTACAAAGTTGTTGCTGATGTTATTTTTTTTTGTCTACTTAATCACTGCCTCTTGGAATTCAGGATCAGAGAGGCAAAACTGAATATAAAAAAGATTTGAAAATTAACAAGTAGCCATATAAATGTCAAGTAGAACTACAATGATGTCTAATAGGGCATTTACCATTTTACATTGCAATTATTTATATGACTGCATTCCTCAAAAAACCAGTTACTGAGAGCTTAAACTTTGTATCTGACATAAGGCCTGGAACACAGGCGATAGTAAATGTCAAGGTTTCCTCTGCCCTTTAAGATGTGATCATCCTTAGGTTTTGCTCTGCCTTGGTTGTGAAATGACTAGTGCCTTTTATACTTATCCAGAGACTTGGAGGAGGCCTTGGAGATGGGGGTGGACTGGTCCTTAAGAGAAGGGTATGCCTGGGCTGAAGACAAGGAGCACTGCGAGGAGTACGGAAGGATGCTGCAAGCTGACCCCAATAAGGTTTCTGCAAGAGCTAAGAAAAGAGGCCTTCCTCAGGTAACTCACTTTGGAGGGGCAACGTATTAATTATTTTTCATATTTTGTTTTTATTGGGGAAAATATCTATATCTTACATTTAGCAGACATATTCCCAGGTTTTTTTTTTATGGTATATCAAAAAATATAATTGGTTTATGCTTCATTTTTATTCTTAAAAGCCATCAGGGATGGATGCGGTGGCTCACACCCGCTTTGGGAGGCCAAGGAGGATCACTTGAGGCCAGGAGTTCGAGACTAGCCTGAGCAACATAAAGAGACTTAGTCTCTACAAAAATGAAAAAAAAAAAAAAAAATTAGCCAGGCATGGTGGCAAATGCAAGTATCCCAGCTACTCAGAAGGCTAAGACAGGAGGACTGCTTGAGCCTAGGAGTTTGAGGATGCAGTGAGCTGTGATCACGCTACTGCACTCCAGCCTGGGTGACAGAGCAATCAGGAGCTTGCAAATATTCAATAAAATAAGAAATAATGAATTAGAAGTGAATGGGAGAAAAATAGAATGTTTATAAGGGTCATAGTGAAAATTATATATATACATACTTTGACAGTCTATGGTATCCATAAGATACTAGATGTTTGAAATTACAGCTAGTTGTGAAGGCTTTGCCACTAATTCAGGGTGACACGTGGGCAAGACTGTCTTCTTCTAGATCTCATTTTCTTATAGAAAACTGGGATGGTTAAAACTAGGCAACCTCTAAAGACTCTTCCAGCACTGACATTCTCTGGTTCTCCAAATCATCTATTAATATTAGCTCTAGTTGTGGTATATGCTCTTTCAGTTATAGATAATGGTGGACGTCCATGAACTCATAGATGTTTCAAAATCATTTGAACTTGGACCTTGTCTAAGAGTCAACATTCACCAACATTTATCCCAAAATTTGACTCTTCGTGATGTTTAAAATATCCCATGAACCATTTAAAAGCTTGATTTTTTTGTTTGTTTATGAAGCCTTTTTTTAAAAATTAATTTATTTACTTTATGTTCTGGGATACATGTGCTAGTTTGTTACATAGGTATACATTTGCCATGGTGGTTTGCTGCACCTATCAACCCATTATCTAGGTTTTAAGCCCCACATGCATTAGATATTTATCCTAATGCTCTACCTCCCCTTTCCTCCTACTCCCCGACAGGCCCCGGTATGTGATGTTCCCCTCCCTATGTCCATGTGTTCCCATTGTTCAGCAACTACTTATGAGTGAGAACATGTGGTGTTTGGTTTTCTGTTCCTGTGTTAGTTTTTTTATATGTGTATACCAAGCATATCATGATATAATACAATTTAGGAGCTAGTCTATGTTATTTTGTTGTGTAGAATATTGTTGTAAATGAAGCACTTCTATAGCTTAGGAATTTTTTTGTTACAGAAACACTGTTTCTGTGGTTATTTTGTTGTTAGTTTGTTTTTATCTTTATGGTTTTTAAATAGATTTTTAAAAAAAACTGGAATCAAAACTATCTTACCAGACATTTTTACATTTGCAGTTGGGGACCCTGGGAGCAGGCAGCCATTATGCAGAAATCCAGGTTGTGGATGAGATTTTCAATGAGTACGCTGCTAAAAAAATGGGCATCGACCATAAGGGACAGATGTGTGTGATGATCCACAGTGGAAGCAGAGGCTTGGGCCACCAAGTAGCCACAGGTATATTCTAGACTTCGTACTAAAATGTACATTTTACGGGCAACCAGATAGAAATTTAAGAGCGAAACCTCTGAAATATACTGCATGGGTTTTATCCTGAGTCCTCAACAACCAAATAACTTGAACAAATTAACTTCACTGGGCCATAACTTTCTTGTCTAAAAAAATGAGTATAATAACGATTTCATATAGGATTATCATGGAAAGATAATAATATATGTAAAGCACTTAAATCGGTGTCTGACATTAGTAAGCACTCGATAAATGTTAGTTGCCGTTATCATTATGTTTACTCTTATGAGTTACTAGCTGGCCAAGAAAGAGCAAGAAAATATTTAAAGAGTGGAATTTATGAAATAGGCATTCATTTGGCAGATAACGTATGTATTGTATACCTGCTCTGCAACATTAGGTGTTATGGTGGATTTGCTGATGAAACAGGCTGATACTTTGCATTCAGATTGTCTCATGAAGTAAAGGTCATGTCCGTTTAAAAGAAAAAATAAATATTAAAAGGTAGCAATTAATAATATGGGAGAGTCAAACAAAACACATCTAGGAAAAAGATTTTGGAGATGGCTTCATGGACCCAGTGTTGAGCTCAGCCTCACAGTTTGGACAATTACACACAAAGGACATTGGTGACAAAGGCAGCATGAACAAAAGCAGGAAGCAGCGAAATATTGGATAGGTCCTTTTGGATAGTGTGTGAAATAATGTATGAATTGTGACGGTTACGACAGGACTGAATGAAGCAGGATGAATGCAGAAATGAAAACAAAAAAAAAAAAAACAAAAGAAACCGTTTTAAAGGAGTCAGGGGAGCTTCTTGCTTCTAGTGAGCAAGGGCCTTGAGCTTCCACAGCCCTTCGTATTTATTGGGTAGAAAAAGCAGGGAGGAGGAGGTAAGATTGGTCAGCTGCTTGATTGATCGCAGGTTGATATTATTGCTAACAGGCTTCACATGTATCTAATCACAAGAAACACGTGCCTGGGGTGTGGCTGCCCTCAGCATTCCTTCTGGGCGGCAGACACAGTTGTCAGCTTGCCAACATCCTGCATTCGTAAGAGCAGTTTGCTGTTTACTCACATAGCCGCCGGTGGTATACTGACTTGTTCACGACCCTCATTCTTTCGGCTTCCGACAATGAATAAATGAAAAGGTATACAGATGTCTGGAAATTGTTATAAGCTTTAAATTTCATGTTACAGATCAGCCTCTAGTGCACTGTATTGTGGGAGAATTTAGTAATTTGTGCCAGCCTGACCCTTTAGACTGTTTAATCTAGCAGATGTATAAAGCGTCGACTAGTGGTTCAGAACATTCCCCTGGATTCGGTTAATCATGAAGGCAACAAAATGTGTTTTACTGCTACTATTCCTATTCATTCACATGTAGAGAAAGGAGTACTGAAGGCCATACTGTGGCTATTCGTTTTCACATCCCATTCTCTTTCAAGTTCCTAGAGGGCAGATGTTGACTTTGTGTCCCACAAACTGTCTCTGCACTCTGCACGATTCTCAAGTACATCTTGACTGAGCAAATAGATGAACTCAGAAACACATTAAAGGGAAAGTTGGCTTTCACTTGGCTTTTTTGTGGAATGAAGAATGTAGCCTGCCTTTCTACAGTAAATCTAAACTGTTCATTTCAGGGAAAGCTAACTCGTTTGGACTTTGCTGCTCTTGTTCCAGATGCACTGGTAGCTATGGAGAAGGCCATGAAGAGAGACAAGATTACAGTCAATGGTCGGCAGTTGGCTTGTGCTCGAATCGCTTCGCCAGAAGGTCAGGACTACCTGAAGGGAATGGCAGCAGCTGGGAACTATGCCTGGGTCAACCGGTCTTCCATGACCTTCTTAACCCGTCAGGTACAGTCGACGTTGCTCTTCTGTTCCAAGTCATTTATGATGATGTTAAGTGCTTTAAAACATAGTGCAGTCCAGGCCGGGTGTGGTGGCTCATGCCTGTAATCCCAGCACTTTGGGAGGCTGAGGGAGGCGGATCATGAGGTTAGGAGATCGAGACTGTCCTGGCTAACACAGTGAAACCCCGTCTCTACTAAAAATACAAAAATTAACTGGGTGTGGTGGTGGGCGCCTGTAGTCCCAACTACTCGGGAGGCTGAGGCAGGAGAATGGCGTGAACCCGGGAGTTGGAGCTTGCAGTGAGCCGAGATTGCACCACTGTACTCCAGCCTGGGCGACAGAGCGAGACTCCCGTCTCCAAAAAAGAAAAAACATGATGCAGTCCAGTCAAAGCCTATGGTGTTTGGTTTTGGAAATTCACATAGTTAATGTTCAAAATACCAGAGAAGTGTCCAAGGTTTTGGTGTCATCTTAAATTAAATCATCAGAGTATCAAGCATGAGAAGTGAGAGAAGAGAATCAAAATTATTCCTAGAATTTGTCTTGAACAGCATAGAGAATCGAAGTGCCATTGACTAAGATTCAGAAGGCTGGGGAAGAAGCAATTTTGAAAGGTGGGATCAAAAGTTGCCAGGCAGCTTTTCAACCAAAGATGAAAATGATGAAGATGAAAATGATGTGGTGGCATTGGCTATGTGGTCTAAAAGACAGCTTTTGTCCTTTACGTGAGATAATCTTACGACTACTTTTGAGCTTTTACATCTTTTACTCCCTTCAGAAGAGACTACCTGAAATCAGTGAGATAAGTCATGAAGAGCTGAAGATGAGTCCTGAAGTTCTGGCTGCTTTTATCTTCTGTGTTTTCTTCTAGGCTTTTGCCAAGGTCTTCAGCACAACCCCTGATGACTTGGACCTGCACGTGATCTATGATGTTTCTCACAACATCGCCAAAGTGGAGCAGCATGTAGTGGACGGGAAGGAGCGGACACTGTTAGTACACAGGAAGGGATCCACGCGCGCTTTCCCTCCTCACCATCCGCTCATTGCTGTTGATTACCAAGTACGTAGCACTGCGTTTGTAGTTTCAAGCAGTGGGAGCACGATTTAGATCATTGCAAATGTGAATTATATTTAAAATAAAAAGCAGCAATTGTGAAAAGAAAATACTCTGTCACCCATGAAAACAGTGATTCCTAATCTTCTCTGAAGCAGTAACTCCTCCCCCCATCATTTGTGCTTGCAGTGGTGCCATGTGCTAACTAGAAAGTGCTGCAGGAGGTGTATTTTACTCCACTCCTGTGAACTGAGGCCTTTGAATTAATGGAAGACAGGATTAACTCAGTTACAGAACACAGTAAACTCAGTCTGTTTCATTCCTCCTGTCCTCTTGGTGTCTGGCTGTGGTAGAGTTAGAAAGACCCCGTAGTCTGCTGGCTCCTTTTGCAGATGAGAAACCCAAAACAGAGAAGACAAGCACCTTGCTCAGGATGGTGGTTCTAGCAACACTTCCCTACACTTTTGGATTTTGCTTTGCTTTTATTTTGACTCTTCTGCATTTTTACTGGTCCTCACATTTTCACTGTCATCCACTTCCTTCCCCTCTGAATTATCAAAGAGTCAAAGTACTATCTTAATATAGTTTACAAGCCGCGTGTTTGGAAGTCTGGGTTTCTCCTACAATCCTACAATGCAAGAAAAAATTTAAATTTTATGCATACAAAGCTTATGCTTTTCTGAGTTTTAACATGTTTCATTTATGTGCATCCTCAGCTCACTGGACAACCAGTGCTCATTGGTGGCACCATGGGAACCTGTAGTTATGTTCTTACTGGCACTGAACAGGGCATGACTGAGACCTTTGGAACAACCTGTCATGGAGCGGTAAGGAAAACAGAAACTTCCTTAGAAACGCTCTCTTCAGTTTAGCTATTGTTTTCCATTTTGACTGGTAAGTGTAGCCGACTGAACATTAACAGAGTTGAGACTTGGGTCTATCATGTCTTGTACTTCAAATTGTTCCCCATAATGTATACTATTTAGTAAACTGACTGGGGTCATCTAGTATCTCTACCGTAGTGAGATCTGGTAGGGTTAGGGACCATTTCTTAATCTCTGCAAGTCCAGAAAATCCAGACTGGGAAATTGTCACACTAGCTGAGCTTACCGTAACTAGTTTATAAGTGGTGGAACTTTAACGGATGCAGATATCACAGTTGATCTCAGCGATTGGCTGGACCTGCTCATTTGTTTAATTTACCCCTTCCTATTATTGTGTAGGTCCACTCAGGACTGCAAGGATAGGCCCTATTTGCAAATTAGAGCCCATGTACAGTCTACACACACCCCCATTTCAAAACACTGCCTCTCACCTTCTAAGCCCAGGGGTCAGTAAACTCTTCCCATAAAGGGCCAGACCGTAAATATTTTAGGCTTTTGGGACCAGGTGGTCTGTGTACCAGCTATTCAGCTATGCCATTTCAGTGCAGAAGCAACCTTAAGTACTGTGTAAATGGGCAATGCTGTGTTCTAATAAAACTATTTTAGGCCAGGCATGGTTGCTCACACTTGTAATTACAGCACTGTGGGAGGCCAGGGCAGGAGGAGCACTTGAAGCCAGGAGTTCAAGACCAGACTGGGCAACATTAGTGAGACACTGTCTCTACAAAAACTTTTTTAATTAGCCAGGTGTGGTGCCACACCTGTAGTCATAGCTACTCAGGAGGCTAAGGCAGGAGGATTCCTTGAGCCCAGGAGGTTAAGGCTGCAGTGAGCTATGATTATGTCACTTCACTCCACTCTGAGTGACAGAGGGAGACCCTTTCTCAAAAAAACAAAATAGTTTATTTTAAAATGCAAGTGATAGGCCAGATTTGGCCCGTACACTATAGTTTACCAGCCCCTTTTCTAAGCCATCCAGAGTGTTGAGCCAGTGTTGAAATGGGAAAGAGAAACTGTCCAGAATACCTTCTTCTAGGACAGACCTTTGCAAATGTATTTAATCCTACTTTTTTCTCTGATTGTTTCTCATTTCTAGCTGCCTCCCAACTCCAAATTGTAATGCAGTGGTTTTCAACAAAGGTGTTCCCGCTACCCCTACGGGGACATTGGCAATTTCTGGAGGCTTTTTTTATTGTCATGGTTTAGTGGGAGTTGCTATTGGCATTTAGTGGGTAGAGGCCAGGGATACTGCTGAATACCCTGCACAGCACAGCCTCCCAACAAAGAATTCTCTGGTCCAAAATCTCAAAGGATATGATGAGGCTTAAAAGGCCTGCTACCAGTTTGATAAAGTAGAAAAAGATGGTTTTTAAAGCTCCTTTTTTTTAGTGTAAGAGAAAATCAAGGAAAGGGCATATAATCTTAGGGTTTGAAGTGAAGTTCATTCCTTTCCCATTCTAGGGCCGTGCATTGTCCCGAGCAAAATCTCGACGTAATTTAGATTTCCAGGATGTTTTAGACAAATTGGCAGATACGGGAATTGCAATCCGTGTTGCCTCACCCAAACTGGTTATGGAAGAGGTAAGTGAAATTCTGATAAATACATGAATATTTATTGTTCCCCATTTGTAATTTATGTCAGTCTACAGAGATAGCAATTTAGGGTATTACTAACAAATTGTTTGGGTTTTTTTTTTATGACCTCAATTTTCTCTTATGTTCCTTGCTTAGCTTATTTCAGTTTTATATTTTCTTTTCTTTTGGCTGAAATTATGAGCCACGTCCTTAAGAATGATTTTTACTGTTCATTTTATAGTCTCCATCTACATATTAAGTTTTTCAAAAGTAGTTTGAGCTGACTCTTGCTTTTGCACAATTGTATACTTAGGTTTCAATTTGAAAGCAAATTTGAAAAAGGAAGGCATAGGCTGGATGTGGTGGCTCACGCCTGTAATCCCAGCACTTTGGGAAGCCGAGGCAGGCGGATCATGAGGTCAGGAGATCGAGACCATCCTGGCTAACACGGTGAAACCCCGTCTCTACTAAAAATACAAAAAACTAGCCAAGCGTGGTGGCAGGCGCCTGTAGTCCCAGCTACTCGGGAGGCTGAGGCAGGAGAATAGTATGAACCCGGGAGGTGGAGCTTGCAGTGAGCCGAGATTGAGCCACTGCTCTCCAGCCTGGGTGACAGAGCGAGACTCCGTCTCAAAAAAAAAAAAAAATAAAGGAAAATATAAATGTTTGAAGCGACTTTTATTTGACTCACAGGAGAATAGATTTTGTTTAAATTCTGTATATATGTGTACATATATGTACATATTTAAATTAAGAGCAATTTAATTCCTTTCTTAATGATTTAAGAGAAAAGAAAAAGTCATCCAGAAGCTCAGTGCCCTAACACAGTTATTACTTGATCTTTTAGAATACTTACTATTGTTGGCCGGGCGTGGTGGCTCACGCCTGTAATCCCAGCATTTTGGAAGGCCAAGGCAGGCAGATCACTTGAGGTCAGGAGTTAGAGATCAGCCTCATCAACATGGCGAAACTCCTACAAAAATACAAAAATTAGCCTGGCATGGTGGTGGACGCCATAATCGCAGCTACTCAGGAGGCTGAGACAGGAAAATCACTTGAACCCAGGAGGAGAGGTTGCAGTGAGCCAAGATCACGCCACTGGACTCCAGCCTGGATGACAAAGCAAGACTGTCTCAAAAAAAGAAAAAAAATACTTATTGTCGTAGTTTTTTCCTTTTTTTTTTTTTTTTTTTTGAGATGGAGTCGCCCTGTCGCCCAGGCTGGAGTGCAGTGGCGCGATCTGGGCTCACTGCAAGCTCCGCCTCCTGGGTTCGCGCCATTCTCCTGCTTCAGCCTCCCCAGTAGCTGGGACTACAGGCACCCGCCACCATGCCCGGCTAATTTTTTGTATTTTTAATAGAGGCAGGGTTTCACTGTGTTAGTCAGGATGGTCTCGATCTCCTGACCTCATGATCTGCCCGCCTCGGCCTTCCAAAGTGCTGGAATTACAGGCATGAGCCACCGAGCCCGCCCTTTCCTAATTTTTTTTTAAAGCTAGTCATAACTATAGTTAAAAAACATTTCGTAGTTATTTTCGAAATTTAGCACATTATTATAAAATTGTTTTTGTCACTTTTAAAAATCATTGCTGAATATTCCACCAGCTGAGTACCTTACTTTCTGCCTGTAGTGGACATTTAAGTAACTTCCAAATGTTTGCTACTATAAATTAAATTGTAATGATTATCTTCATGCATGCAGCTTTTTTCCAGTTGTTTTAGTAATTAGAACAGTCTCAAAAGTGGAATTACATGGTGGCTCATGCCTATAATCCCAGTACTTTGGGAGGCCAATGCAGGAAGATCTCTTGAGGCCAGGAGTTCAAGATTAGTCTGGGCAAAGGTTACTCAGGTGTAGTCCTAGCTGCTCAGGAGACTGAAGCTGGAGGATCTCTTGAGCCCAGGATCTTGAGGTTACAGTGAGCTATGTGATTGTGCTGCTGCATTCCGCACTGGGCAGCAAAGCAAGACCCTGTCTCTAAAAAAAACAAGGAAAAAAAGTGGAATTACTGAGTCAGAGTATGACAAAGACTTTTTTTTTTTTTAAATAACGATTCATTTTTCCCGTGATCTTAAGAGTACATGTTTAATTTAAAACACCACCAGACACCCTCTGAAGTGGAAGTGGACTGACGTGCTCTTCTGACATCAGACTCAAGGCAGGACAGGTTCCAAAGTGCGCAGCTGTAACTGCTCGTGCCAAAATGGCTGATGCGGAGGCTGCTGCTTTCAGGGGCCCGAGCTTATAAAATAACCTTCCAGGAAGAGGCACATTGGCCACCTTTGGAAAGGGAGGAACATGCCTTCTCCTTGGTTGTTCCACAGAGTTTTAGGAAAATCTGTTAGGCATGGGTAGGTGTCAAATTGCCTTAGGCAGTCATACAGATCTTTAGCCATCAGATTGAACTTCTTTCCACCAAGTTCTGTTTACATTCCGAGAGGTGTCATGAAGAAAGTTCTATTAAATAAGGTTTTGGAATGTTTCCTTTTGTCCGTTGCTTTGTCAGTTTGTCCATTCATCTACCCGTTTGGGCACCACCCCTCTTACTAAATACCCTCTTACTTGGAGAGCACCCGGGGGTTGTAATCGGGCTGTTAGATGAATAGATAGTGGAACACATTGAAGAGGGAGTATGTAGAGGTTTGAGGAATAGAGGCCCAAAGACAAAATTGTTTTTCCTAGCCTTGCTACCTTTCTTATTCTAAATACAAGGCAGAGTTTTTGAATCCATGGGGCCAGGTGAACAAAATGTAGGTGATGGTGCTGGTGATGGAGGGGGCAGCAGAACCCGAGGCCTGGCCTCCCTCCTACACATGCTTCGCAGGGCGCTTTATTGTGCATGCTGCTGCCTATGTAGAGGACAGCTCCACTCCACCCCCAGCCGTCTGTGCTGTCTTGGCAGAGGCAGGCCTGGCCATGCAGCAGGGCTGTACAGACCCCTGTGGGCCGCAGCTTCCCACTGCCATTCTCTTCCCAAAGGCCCTGGCACATAGCGCTGAGCACCTGGGCACTCAAAACTGCAGCTCCAGGCAGATTTGTGAGCAGGTTGCTCATCAAAACTCCAGCTCTGGGCTACTTGGTGCTTGGGTTGGGAGAGGCAGATGTGGGAGAAGCATAGATAGGAAACCACTGTGCTGGGGATGGTTTTCTTGGAGGTCAGCCCTGGCCACAGCCTCCACTGTGTTTTGCTGGGGACCTAAGGCCCCATCTACAACTCCTTTCCTCTTGCAGAGAAAGCCCCCAGATCTCAACTTTCTCATGGGAATAATACGAGGTATGAGACCCAGGGATTTTTTAGTCTCTCCCAAGCTACAGTCCACATATTTCCTCCAGCTATGTTTGGGGGTCAAAAGACCCTTCTTTAGAACCCTAAATCCACCCAGTTTATACTTGTTCCTGGGCTTATGTCATCCTAGTCAGAACCTGGGAAGATGCCACTGTACCTGGAGGAGGCCATGAAGCTGTCACATGGAAAGTTCTGTGGATATGACCTGCTGATGCTGTCTACTGTGAGTATCTGACGCTTCAAGTAGAATTGAAGCCCAGGCATTGTCATCTGCTTTCTTTACTAAATTATGCCAAGCCACTGGAAAAGTGACTGCACAAATTACGTTTTTGATACGTATCTGTTGAATGAATGAACCTCAACCAGAACCTCTCCAGATACCTGAGTGAGCCTGGGGCCCCTCCTTCAGGACCCAAGGGACCCCTGTTCTGTCTGTGTCAAGGACAAAGACCAGTTAGAAGGAATTACAGACATCCTTTACCAATGCAAAAACAGATTTGCTTTCTGTGTGCTTTTCCAAACAGAGATATATAGGCCATTGAGACAGGATGCCCAGAACTCCATTGAAGGGAAAGAGAATAATAAATGTGAACCATAGCATGCCCAGCAGCCCCTTCACAGAGCCAGGCACTTGGGACCTGCTTGCCATGCCTTAGGCCATTTAGTTCCTACAAGAACCCTGAGGTTCATCTCACTACTTCACTTTACAAAGGAGCAAACAGGCTTAGAGGACTTTGGTGACATCCTCAAGACACAGCTAGTTGGAGACAGTCACCACTGTCAGTTGGAGGTGATGGACATTTCACCTGGTAAACAGTTCCTCCATGAAGCTCGGCACAGTGATAAAATCCCAGGAGGGACCCAGTCAGATGGCATAGGAGGAGACGGTTCTACCCAGAAATGCTGGAACCAGGGCTTTCACCAGCTTCTTCCCTGTACCTATCTGGAATGTTCGCACCCTGTAAGTGTCATTTGCATACTGGGGTGACAAGGAGAGACATGTCATTGACAACACCATGAACCACCAGAGGACTGGGATCTGGAGCTCACACAAGGAATCCCCAACCCTTCGGGGACTTGTGGATGAGGAGGACATGGGTGCCCATGGTAGAAAAGGTTCTAGACTTTCAAAGTAAAACTTGACCTAAGACTAGAGAATGGGGCCGGGCACAGTGGCTCATGCCTGTAATCCCAGCACTTTGGGAGGCTGAGGCAGGTGAATCACAAGGTCAGGAGTTCGAGAACAGCCTGGCTAATATGGTGAAACCCCGTCTGTACTAAAAATAAAAAAATTAGCCGGGCCTGGTGGCATGCGCCTGTAGTTCCAGCTACTTGGGAGGTAAGGCAGAAGAATCGCTTGAACCCAGGAGTTGGAGGCTGCAGTGAGCCGAGATCGTGTTACTGGACTCCAGCCTGGCTGACAAAGTGAGACTCTGTCTCAAAAAAAAAAAAAGAATTATGAAAACATTAGTGTCTTCAAGGCATTGTCACAGTGTTTGTCAGCTGTGGAGCAGCGGCACCTGCTGTATTAGTTAGTAGCCTACAAGAGCATCACTCCTGTGAGTCCTCAAAAATCATCCTCATGGTAGAGATGAGGGGACGCAGGCTTTTGGGTATCAAATGGCCACGCAGCAGCTCCTGGGTCAGAACTGAGCATCTTCCAGAGGGAGGGCTACATGAAATCCCCTCTAGGCCGCCTGAAGCTCCACTTCTGATACGGAGGGAAAGGACCTGGGGAGACCTCATCCTCTCCCCATTTTAGAGACAGTGCACAGGAGAAGACCCTCTAGAAGAACGCTTAGACTTAAAGGAATATAATTGGATTTCATCCTTTAACATGAAAGGGAGTGTGGAGAAACAGCTGAGGCCATTTCAGCCCTTGGCAGGGGGAAAATGCCGGAAGACTCCAGGGTGGGAGAAAGCCCATCACAAGGCCCAGGATCTGAGAGGAGACTCACTTCTTCCAGGTCCCATCCCCTATGCTCCCTCCTTCCGTAAGACCTACTCAAAGGCCCCACTGGGCTACTGACCACACACCAACCCCCTGTTCTTACCTGTTCTTACCAACTTCTTACCTGTTCCAAATTATGCAAAAAGAGTGCCCCTTCATCACCCTGGGAAGACCTGGAGGCAACTCAGGCCCTAGGTTTGAGGAGACAGTGCTGGGTCAAACCTCCTTGACCTTACCAGTTCTGTGACCCTAGAGAAATTTTTGGTGTTTTGGGGCCTCCCCAGCCCTGCAACATGCACAATGGGGTTATGCTAGCATCTCCTTCCTACTGAACTCTGATATCAGGTATGTTTGAGATAAATCTTATAAAACTCATTGTTTGGTGTCCCCTGTAGATATTGGACACACTTAGAGACGGAAGAATTTCAAGGAGTGAGGGGTGAGAGGTAGCATGGAATACAACTCCAATGGGCCTGGGGTCCACAGTGTGATCTCGGGAAAGGCACTTTTGCTCTGGGCCTCGTTTTCCATGCTGCACCAGTAGAGGCTGAGATTAAATGCAATTCAGCCATCATCATCCTCTGACACTTTCCAGTGCCTTCTGATTCTATTTAGAACCAGACCCTATGTCTCATCTCAGCCTATAGTGGGCAGTGTCCACAAAGGCTCACAGCACTGAGGGGTTAGTGACTCCCTTCTGAATAGAATACAACAAAGAAGATGGGATAGCACTTCTGTGCTGGTTCAGGCTGTTAGAGCAAAGAGCCATAGCCTGGGGAGCTCATCAAAGACAGAATTGTATTTCTCCTAGTTCTGGAGGCTGGAAGTTGGATATCAGGTTGCCAGCCCAGCCTGGTCGGGCCCTGGTGAGGACTGTCTTCTGAGTGGCAGACTGTAGACTTCAGGTTGTGTCTTCGCCTGGCAGAGAGAGGGGAAGAGAGCTCTCTGGGGTTCCTTTTAATAAGCCAGCAATCCCAATCATGTGGGCTCCACCCTCAGGACCTCATTACCTCCCACCTCCTGATACCATGAGATTGAGGGTTAGAATTTCAACATATAAACATAGGATCAGCCATGGTGGCTCAAGCCTAGAATCTCAGCACTTTGGGAGGCTGAGGTGAGAGGATTGCCTGAACCCAGGAGTTTGAGAGCAGCGTGGGCGAAATAGGGAGCCCCTGTCCCTACAAATTTTAAAAGAAATATATTAGCTGAAAATGGTGGCACATTTCTGTGGTCCCAGCTAATTGGGAAGCTAGGACAGAAGAACCACTTGAGCCTGGGAGGTGGGTGCTGCAGTAAGCCATGATGGCACTGCTGCATTCCAGGCAGGGTGTCAAAGCAATACTCTATCTCTAAACAAGTAAATAGATTTGGAGTGGGGAGCATTAGGCTCACCATTCCTTGCCTAGGCCTCCTCATCTTCCCAGCCTCTGGTAACCACTATTGAACTTTCTGCTTCTAGGAGATAAATTTTTTGGATTCTGCATGCCTGAGATTATGCAGTGTAGATCTCTCTCCAACCAGAGTCATTTCATAGTTTACCTAATGTCCTCCAGCTTTCTCCACCCAGCTACAGAGATGATAGGATTTCCTGGAGTGTTATGGCTGAAGAGTATTTCTATACACACGCACACACACACACACACACACACGCACACACACACACACACGGCATTTTCTTTATCCCTTCGCCTGTAGGTGGACGGATAGGTTTATTCCGTGCCTTGGCTGTCGTGACTAGTGTTTCAGTCACCATGGGAAGGCAGATATCTCTTTTGAACATGAGGATTTCACTTGCTTTAAAGGTATACCCAGTGATGGGACTGCTAGCTGAAATGGTAGTTTTGAGAAACCTTCAACTGTTTTTCACAGTATTTAGAGTGATTTAATTCCTACCCACAGTGTATGAGAGTTTTCCTTTCTGCACGTCTACCCTGGCCATCCCCTTCAAAAATTATTGCTTTTGTTTTGGTAATATGCTTTTTTTTTTTTTTTTTTTTTTTTTTAGATGGAGTCTTGCCCTGTCACCCAGGCTGGAGTGCAATGGCACAATCTTGGCTCACTGTAACCTCCACCTCCCGGGTTCAAGCGATTCTCCTGCCTCAGCCTCCTGAGTAGCTGGGATTATGGGCACGTGGCCCCACATCTGGCTAATTTTTTGTATCTTTAGTAGAGACGGGGTTTCACCATGTTGGCCAGGCTGGTCTCGAACTCCTGACTTCGTGATCCACCTGCCTTGGCCTCCGAAAATGCTGGGGTTACAGTCATGAGCCACCACACCTGGCCTGGTAATAGGTATTTTTAGTGAAATAAAATAGTAACTGAGTGTGATTCTGATTTATGTTTTTGTGAGAATTAGTGATTGTGAGAAACTTTTCATTTGTGTCAATTTCATGTCTTCTTTTCAGACAGGGTCTATTCTGGTCTTTTAGGATTGGGTATTTGAGGTTGCAGGGGTTTTTCGTTTTGTTGTTGTTGCTGTTTATTTCACCTTAGTAGTGTCAGTTTGCTGTACGTGTTAGATGAGAATCCGTTTCAGAGATAGAATTTTCTTCCAAAATTCTCTCTCAGTTTTTAGGGTGCCTTAACTGTTGGTTAATTGTTTCCTTTACTCTGTAGAAATTCTAAAGTTTTACCTAGTCCCACATGTTTATATTTGCGTACATTCATGGTAATTTTCTATGCACCCATTTCCAATCCCTTATCATCCCCCTTCTTCCCCCAAGCTCTAGTAACCACTGTTGCACTCTCTAGGTCTTTGAAATAAATTTTTTTTTTTTTTTTTTTTTTTAAGATTCTGTATGAATGAGATAATACAAGGTTTGTCTTTCTCTGTCTGGCTCATTTCATTTACCGTCACATCCTCCAGGTACAACCACAGGGCTCCCTATGAGGTGATGTCATTGAGTTTTCCTGGCTGAAGAGTCGTCCATTGTGTACACATGGGAGTTTATTTTTTCATCTGCATATGGACGGTAGGTGGATTCATTTCCCTGACTCCCGTGAATAGTGCTGCAGTCCACACCAGAAGGCATCACCTCTCTCTTCCATGTACCAATTTCATGTGGGTTGAATGTATACCTAGCAGTACAGTTGCTAGTGGAAATGGTCGTTGTAGTTTTAATGTTTGGAGGAAGCCTCACGTTGTTTCTGTAGTGTATGTACTAGTTTGCTTCCCCAACAAGTGTGGAGAAGAATTCCCCCTCTCTAAAACTCCACACCGGCCGGGCACGGTGGCTCACGCCTATAATCCCAGCACTTTGGGAGGCCGAGGTGGGTGGATCACCTGAGGTCAGGAGTTCAAGACCAGCCTGACCAACATGGTGAAACAATGTGTCTACTAAAAATACAAAAAAAAAAAAAAAAAAAAAAGAAAAGAAAAAAAAAATTAGCCAGGCGTGGTGGTGGGCATCTGTAATCCCAGCTACTCAGGAGGCTGAGGCAAGCGAATCACTGGAACCCAGGAGGTGGAGGTTGCAGTGAGTCAAGATCATGCCATTGCGCTCTAGCCTGGGCAACAAGAGCAAAACTCCATCAAAAAAAAAAAAAAAAAAAAAAAGAAAGGAAAGGAGAGGAAAGGAGAAAGCAAAGGAGAAAGGAAAGGAAAGGGGAAAGGGGGAGGATATCCACACCAGCGTTTGTCTTTCTTTTTATGTTTTTTAAATCTTTTTTTGTAACATTCAGTTCAACTAAAGAGAGATGATATCTGATTGTGGTTTTGATCTACATTTTTCTCATGATTACCGATGCTCTCCAAGTTACTGTGTACTTGTTTTCAATTTCACGTCAAAGACTAGGCGAAGGGACCCGAAGACATGGGATTGAGGCACAGGGAAAAGCAAAGATTCTCTGCATCACTGATCCTCACAATAATGTGGATCAAGACCACACTCAGATGCCGCCTCACTGCAGTTAGAACAAATATTACCGAAATTGTATGGCAATTTCACTGCCATTGTGTACATGCATATAATGGGAGGGTTGGAAGGATGTTTTGATCTATATATATATAGCACGAGGATGAAATTACAGCATTTGGCATCTCTGTGACCTTCTATAATTATTTCTCTGTGAAGAGAACATTCAGAATCTTACTTTCTAGCTCATTTTTTTTTCTAATGCAAAGCATTTTAACAGGTTGTCAAATATGCAGTTTTTAGAATTATGTAACTATCACATAAAAATTGGTATATCACATTAGATGATTCTATCACATCATCTAATATATAAAATAAATATGTAAATATATATTATATATATAATGAATAAAATAAAAACACAAATCACACATTGACAATAACCCCTGCAGTCCAAGTATACCCCCACAATAGTAAAAATTACACTTAAAAAAGAAAACTCTGAAGACATTTATACATTTAAACCAAAGTAACTGTGACTAGACTAAATACATTCATTCATCAAGTACAATAAATTTAGCATTGCTGCTTATAGTCACTAATAACACAATTTTAGGTGCAATTTCACATGCTTTCATAAATCTTCCAGTACAGTTCCCATAGTAAAGTGTCTTTGTGCATGCCATTTTCATTTATATGCAGTTGCATCATACATCATACTTAAAACTATTGTATGTCACCAACTGTTAATATACATTTTAAGTGAACAGCAGGTAAAAAATTTCAACCTCAATGATGACAAAATTTAAGATTAAAGTCTTGAAAGCCTATAGCGATTTGTTTACTTGCATAAATACTATTTTCACTTAGTATAGGCTATTAAAATAAGCAGAGAATTTAAATATTAACTCAAAAAAAGATAGAGGCTCCAAACCTTCCTAAGAAATTAATGCGTTTTCAAAGTAATAATATAATGTGAGTCTGTAAGTCAAAAGGAATTTCATATTTATTCCCAAATTTAAAATACCAGTGATGTGAAGAGAAGATTGAGCCCTAAAATTGTTGTACCAAATTGTACAATACAGTAAAGAAGATGCAGCTCATTTGCTTGGGAATATGTAATGGAATATTTTTCACAGTAATGTTATGTTAAACACTAAATGGACGGTCTAAATACATGTACCTTTGCGAGCAAGGAAAGGGAACAATGAAGGCTTTTTGATGCTCTCCGTAGCTACCACCCAAGCTTAAGTTAGATAGAGGCTACAAGGCCACACAATATTACTTCTCACTTCTTTAATATATTGTTAGATGCTTCATTTCAACCCCATACTTATTATCTTATTTAGATGCATATTTTTCTATATCTCTAATTTAATTAAGTCCCCAATCCCGCCCCATCTAAACAGAATGCTGAAATGGTTAGGGCCTTATCTGTTTGGTTCACGGTTGTAATACTGGGGGCTAAGAATGCTTAACATATGCCATAAATCCAAGAAATATTTTTTTTTTTTTTTTTTTTTTTTTTTTGTTGTTGTTGTTGTTGTTGAGGCGGAGTCTTGCTCTGCCGCCCAGGCTGGAGTGCAGTGGCCGGATCTCAGCTCACTGCAAGCTCCGCCTCCCGGGTTCACGCCATTCTCCTGCCTCAGCCTCCCAAGTAGCTGGGACTACAGGCGCCCGCCGAGATCTCGCCCGGCTAGTTTTTTGTATTTTTTAGTAGAGACGGGGTTTCACCAGGTTAGCCAGGATGGTCTCGATCTACTGACCTCGTGATCCGCCCGTCTCGGCCTCCCAAAGTGCTGGGATTACAGGCTTGAGCCACCGCGCCTGGCCCAAGAAATATTTTTGAATGAACTAAGAAGCCTGGCCTCCACAGGCAACCCTATTTGTTTTTCCGAAACATTAACAGATAATTGTTACCTCTTTAGATAACCAGATTGACAATTATTAAAAAGGAATCAATGTTTCCTAGGCTATGAAAACGTCAAAAACATGTAACAGGAAAACTGAGGGTACAAACGTATCAAATCAAGACTAAAGGCACTGGAGAAAGAAGGTAAGCATTGTAAACAAATTTTAAAACAAATCAAGTTTTAAAGTATAAAATGCCAAACTACTAAGAGAAAATGTACTAAAATGATGACAATGCTCTACCATAGTGGACACAATTCCTATAATATCACAAACAGAATTCTTTTGTGATTCTATCATTTTCTTTCATCCTACATCTTCTATAATATTCCAAACCCTAGAAACAAATGTATTTTCAGTTGCGTGAAACAAAAAATTCCAACTGAAATGTCTGTGGAAATTCCTTTTTCTTAAACGATGTTATAAATTTGATACATAGACTTGATAGACATAAGAACATCATTTTGGAAATCATAAAATACTAAATTATGCTCAATCAAAATACAAAGGTTCTTACTCAGTTGAACACAGTTCAGAGCCCCATAAGAGCAAATTGTAATGTAAAGAGGAAAAGTAAATACAATCTTTCTAGACACACAAAACAAAGAATAATGAATACTGAGTTGAAATATTACAAGCTCCACATTACAGTCATTTAATATATACATTTTCATAACTGTTTCTTGAAAAACTATTTAGATAAAAGATATTTTTAATTTTTTTATTATACTTTAAGTTCTAGGGTTTCTAGGGTACACGTGCACAACGTGCAGGTTTGTTACATATGTATACATGTGCCATGTTGGTGTGCTATTTAGATAAAATATTTAGCATTTATCATTGATTTTAATTTATTTGAATCTATGCAATGTCCGCCCATATTAAAATATCAATTCATGTAAATACTTTATTATAAAACTATTATACAATTTAAATTTTTATTAGAGAAAGGTATTATTCACATATGCAATTTCTTAAACTCCTTTTTAAATGAGTATATTCCATAAGAAATACACTAAAATCATTACTTATGTTTCATAGGGGAAAAAAACTATGAGAATCCTATTAACCCAAACTATATCCGTATTATACTTATTTTTTAAGCATTTACATGTTCAAATGCACATGATAAATAGTGATCATTCATCCCCCACAGTGGTAAATTTCAGCATACTATTAAGTGACTGAGAGAGACTGAAATAGTCACATGTAGATTAGAATAAACAGATACTTATTCTGTTATACCTAAGCTTACTTATAAAGCGACATAAAATGAGCATTGGATAACAATGATAACAAATGTAAACAAACAGAATTAAATGTTAATCCCTTCCCTGAAAAATAACACATAAAAGGGCTTCTTGCTTTATTAAAAATAAACCATGATCTATTGTATCAAAAAGGTAAGACACTGATTTACAAAATTATACTTCCAAATACAGATAAAAAATCTTGAACAGTTACTCAGATTTTACTGAGCTAAAATGTGTAAAAAATCTGATAATACTTTTTATTAAATTCATTGTACATAGACTGATATCATCCCATACAAAAAAAGCCTCAGTATCTTGTTAAGATTCAAAATGGTGTTTAATTGTCTGAACTTAAGATTTATTGAACCACTATACAAAAAATAACAAAGTCCATATTGTCAAAGAAAAAAATAAAACTAAAAATTTCCTGATGATTAATTATGACCTGAAATTCATTCCCATTAAAACATAAGACTATAGCCAATATCCATTTGAAAAGTGAAGAAAAATTGGAAGTACCTATGAAAAATAACCAATTCTAAATAAAAAAGTAAAATCAAATTTTGCTGTTACAAAACACACATGATCTTTTAAGTTATTCAGGTTTAATAGTTTACTAAGCATAGAATTCATAGAGCAATTATTTGGTACTTCTGTCTGGACTCGGGTATTTGCAAAGTACCCCCAGAGAGGGTTGGGAAGGTAAGATAAACATAAAATTGTGATGCTTTTCTCCACACCTCAACAAAGGTGCTTGGACTTAAATATACAATTTGCGGCCGGGTGCAGTAGCTCACGCTTGTAATCCCAGCACTTTGGGAGGCTGAAGCGGGCGGATCAAGAGGTCAGGAAATCGAGACCATCCTGACTAACACGGTGAAACCCTGTCTCTACTAAAAATACAAAAAATTAGCCAGGCGTGGTGGCGGGCGCCTGTAGTCCCAGCTACTTGGTAGGCTGAGGCAGGAGAATGGCGTGAACCCGGGAAGCGGAGCTTGCAGTGAGCCGAGATCGCGCCACTGCACTGCAGCCTGGGCGACAGAGCGAGACTCTGTCTCAAAAAGACAAAAAAAAAAAAAAAAAATTGTAACTCTAGAAGAAAAAGAGAAGAAACAATTTACAACTTCAAAATGTTTTCCAGAACTAGGACAAAACTGCTAACTACTTAGAAATGTTATTTGTGAATCGAAGTGCAAGTGATGCATTAACATCAAATGTATTTGAAGACTCAAAGTTTTAAATGTTTTCAATGACACATAACTAGCTGATTTTTTAAAGGTGGTGGGTGTGAAACAAAGATAATACAAATCTGATTTTTCCAGGAGCTGTAGCACTGCCCCTGCCCCCATGAAATTAAATTATAATTTCACTGGTGAACATGAAATAAAACCGTTTTGAGTAAGAGTGAAATAGAAGCAGGAATTTAGATACACACCAAATGCCATATGATGGACTAATTTAAACATAGTATTTTTGGTAACGACCTAACTAGATACTGTCTTTCATAGCTTACCATAATTCTGAGAAATGACTTTTAACAACATACATTTACACTACCACTTAACTAAATGGGAACATACAAATACATAAATTTTTAAAGAAAAAAATTCAAGTTAATTCAAGTTATTTAGAGGAGAAATAAAACTTCAATTATTTACTTTTTTGAAGCTGCATTTAGATAAAAAGGTATACGGTTTATGCTACTTTTCACAATGTAATAAATTTATATTCCAATTTTCTCATAAATGAAAGATTGTAAAGAAAAATATTTTGTTCGTTGAGAATAACATCTCTCTTCTCCTAACCCCGGTAAGAACAGTTAGTGTGCCCTTAATTTCAAGACTTTTGTTTTTGTTGTCATCCATGTCAATTGTCTTTTTCATGAAGTATAATATTTTAAGAAAGAGAGAGATGTAAAAATCAAAGAGAAAACATGCCTTTGGAATGCAACAATTTTAAATCATTTCACTAAGAAGCACCCTTTGATATGCTGGTCTGAACTTTTAATATAAAACCTAAACAGTACTTATTTCTGAAGTAGAATTTTCTCCAGTTTTAATAACTTCATACATAGCAATACTAAGGACATCTACCTGTGCTTACTATTGTTACTTATTGCTACCATAGCAATACTAAGAACATCTACCTGAGATTTTGGTAGGTGTTCTAATAATGTAATAGTTTAGATATGGCTCGTTGTCAAGGTTGGGTGGGCAGAGATCTCATGAATTGGCTACAGAAAGCTAACTAAACTCTTCATGACTGAATAATGGTTTGCATTTTGCTTGAGCCAAAAAGATGTTTAAGCCATGCGCCACCACATTCCCTGCTTAACATTCCTAAGTTTCTTTACTCTTCATAGTTTTCTAATGAACAAACAATTAGTTTTCCTGAGTAAGATTATGAAAAAGTTAACCTTTCTTCCGAAAGTATAAAGACAAATAAAATGTCAACTCACAATACAAATTTTTTACGTAGCATTACAGGTGCAGAGAGATATTGGCTGCTGCTCTTCATTATGATTGACCTACCCCTTTAAAAGACTGCAACAAATGATCCAATTGTCTAAACTACTTCAAAGTACAGAAACTAAATGCTTTGGCCCATAAACATATCCCTCATCTACTGTGTTGCTAGGGTACACTTGAGCAAAATCTGTCATTCCCACTTACACTTCAGCAATCTCTTGGCAACCAGTGGGAAGATGGTAGAAAACTTTTTCCAGATGGGAAAGTACATTTCCATTTAAATGTTCCTGTGACATGCTTTTCCACGCATTGTCTTGCTTCAGATTTTCAACTTTCAATGAAGTCTGACTGTGATGCTTTTTTGTATACATTTTCCTGTGATGAGCATCCATCTTTGATAAGCTTTTGCCTCCTGAAGCCTCTCTTTTTCCATTCACTGTGGAACTTAACACATGAAAATTATTGTACTCTAGTACTTCTGTGTCTGGCAGTTGTCCTTTGGACAAAAACTTTTCTGCCAAAGTTCTGTCATTCAATTTTGGAGTGGTTGGCTGAGATGAACCTTCATAAACGGTAATGAACTTGCATAAAAATTAAGCTGCTTCTGGGCCAGGCGCGGTGGCTCACACCTGTAATCCCAGCACTTTGGAAGGCCAAGGCGAGTGGATCACGAGGTCAAGCTTTGGAGACCAGCCTGGCCAACATAGTGAAATCCCCTCTCTACTAAAAATACAAAAAATTAGCTGGGCATGGTGGCGGGTGCCTGTAATCCAGCTACTTTGGAGGCTGAGGCAGGAGAATCACTTGAACCTGGGAGGCAGAGGTTGCAGTGAGCCTAGATCGCGCCACTGCACTCCAGCCTGAATGATAGTGCCAGACTCCGTCTCCAAAAAAAAAAAAAAAAAGTTAAACTGCTTCTAGTTTTCAAACCACTGCAGTTTTCTCAAGCTTCTGAATGCTAGCAGCAACAAACAGCATCTTTTCTTAAGCAGTACCCATTATGAAAAAATCTGGAGACTCCATCCTTTATAGTTTCTTTTGTTAAGCAGCTTCCTTAATTCTAGTTTTGTGTCTCATAGCTGTGGGAACGAACATGATAAACCCTCATGCCAAGGAGCAGGAACCCAATCTCTTCCATTAATGGGTACTTGCTGACCTGTTGCTGAATGTTCTCAGATGAGGCAAAAGGATCAGAGCTTTTTTGCCGTTATCTTTACATCCATTATACAGGGCTTATTAAATGTATGGGTCGCATCTTCCAGTTTTAGGTATAAATCGTTTGGTGCAGTGGGAGGTGACTAGATACCATAATATTTTGGCAAATATTTTCGTAGCATCAATACAGTCAGCAGCATAAACCGTATTATAGAATTCCAGCGCTCTTGGGCCCCTTGGAGGTGGTCGTAACTGTTTCTCAACCGTGCCATCTGGATGTTGCAGTATACCCACTTTGTCCTTCCCGTACATGTGCCCGGCCACCTGATGCGAGAGGGGCACGCAGCCGTTTAGGAAACGGAGTCGGCCGTCCGCCGGCCGCAGGGTGCCTTCAGGGGTGGCCTCGATCGCTGGTGGGGTCAGCATTTCTGGGGGACCCGGGGCCTCGACCCGGAGGTGGGGTTGGCGGCTCTGTTGCCGTAACCGAGAGCAGAAGCAGTAGCGGCACCGACAGCAGAAGCGGTAGCGGCACCGACAGCAGGAAAAAAAATAGGGCGAGGGAGGGGGCGCCGGAGAACCCCGGGGCCGCTCAGGCTCGGGCGCGAGGAGGCCCGGGGGTTGTCGCGGCTGGTGCTCGCTGAGGCCCGGGGAGGGGCCCCTGATGCCGCGGGGGCGCGGGCGCTCGTCTGCCCAACTCTCGGGGGAGCGCGGCTCTCGGCTCCTGCTCCTCTGCTGCCAGCCCCTGCGCTGCCGAGTAGACAGAACCGAGCCGAGGAGCCTTTCCAGCTAATGAAAAAACAATTGTTATTCAGTATTGTTAACTCTGGCCACTCTAGTCTAACACAGAACACCAGAATGGATTCCTCTCATCTGAGCGTCACTTTGTACCCATTACCAATCTCTCTCCAGTTCCCCTCCCCCTCCCAGCCTCCGGTAACCTCTATTGGATATTCTGTTTCAGAAGATAATTTTTTTTTTTTTTTGATCCCACATGCCAGAGATCACGTGGTCAGGTTCTTTCTCTTACCAGGTTCATTTGATTTCACCCAGTGTCCTCCAGGTTCCTCCACATGGCTGTAGATGACATGATTTACTGAAATGCTATGACTGAAGAGTATTCCATCATGTCTATACTCTTCAGCCATAACATAACATACATACACTCATTATGTATGTTACTGTGGTTCCTTTATGCCATCATCTGTGGATGGACAAGTAAGGTTGATTCCGTATCTTGGCTGTTTTGACTGGTACTGCAGTCACCATGGGAAGGCAGATATCTCTTTAACACAGGGATTTTGTTGCCTCTAAATGTGTACCCAGTGGTGGGATTGGTATCTGGAGTGACAGTTGCACTACCTCTACCTCACACTAGAGTTTGAAGAAGCTCAAACTAATTTTTATAGTGTGTCTACTAATTTACATTTCCACCCACGGTATACAAGAGTTTTCCTGTCTGCAAGTCTACACCAGTAGACAGAACCAAGCCGAGAAGCCTTCAACAATTTTTACTTTTGTCTTATATGATAATATCTATTGTAAGTGGAATGAGATGGTATCTGAGTGTGGTTTTGATTTCTGTTTTTGTAAAGATTAGTGATGATGAGAAATGTTTCTTTAAGCTGTGATTCAATTTCCTGTCTTTCTTTAGACAGGACTGTTCAGGTCCTTTAAGCTTGGGTATTCATCATTGTTGGTTTCCAACTTCGTGGTGTCAGTTTATTTCATGTGTTATATGAGAAACTCTTTCAGAGATAGGAATTTTCTCCATAATTGTTTCCCAGTCTTTACAGTGCCTTGTCTCTTGGTTTATTGCTTCCTTCTCCCTGTAGAAATTATCAAGTTTGGCCGGGCGCGGTGGCTCACGCCTGTAATCCCAGCACTTTGGGAGGCCGAGGCAGCCGGATCACGAGGTCAGGAGATCGAGACCATCCTGGCTAACACGGTGAAACCCCGTCTCTACTAAAAAATACAAAAAATTAGCCGGGCGCAGTGGCGGGCGCCTGTAGTCCCAGCCACTCGGAGGCTGAGGCAGGAGAATGGCATGAACCCAGGAGGCGGAGCTTGAAGTGAGCCGAGATCGTGCCACTGCACTCCAACCTGGGCCACAGAGCCAGACTCCATCTCAAAAAAAAAAAAAAAAGAAAGAAAAGAAAAGAAATTATCAAGTTTTACCTGGTCCTATGTGCTTATATTTGCATATGGTAGTGGTGATTTTTGTGCTCCCATTTCCTCCCTAGCCATCCCTCTTCTTCCTTCACAAGGTCTGGTAATGACTATTGCACTCTCTAAGTCTTAGAGATAATGTTTTTTAGATTCTGAATGAGTGAGATGACTCAAGGTTTGTCTTTCTCTGTCCTCCTCTGCCTGGCTCATCTCATTTACCATCGTGTCCTCCAGGTGCAACCCTGTGGCTCCACGTGGTATGATTTCCTTATACTTTTCTGGTTGAAAAGCATTCTGGTGTCTACCCATAGGACAGCTTCTTTATTCCTTATCTGTAATGGACAGGTACACGATTCCTTATCGTGGCTCTTGTGAATAGCGCTGGAATTCATACAGGAAAGCAGATCTCTCTTCTGTGTCCTGATTTCAGTTGCTTTGAGTGTATACCTAGTAGGAGAATTGCTGGTTGAAACAGTAGTTGTAGTCCGAAGGTTTGGAGGAAGGTCCAAGTTGTTTCTGTAATGTGTATACCGGTTTACCTTCCCACCAACTGTGGAGAGGAGTCTCTGGAAACTCACACCAGTAATTGCCTTTCTTTTACTATTTTTCATCTTTTGGGGGGTAACATTCATTGCGACTAGTGTAAGGTGCTGTGAGTGTGGTTTTCATTTTCTTTTTTTCATGATTAGTGATGTTTACTGAGTTACTGTGCACTTGTTTCACTTTGATATGTAAGACTGGGTGAAGGACCTGAAGACATGAGGTTGATAAAAGAGAAGGTAAAAAGCAAAGATTCTCAACATCGCAAATCCTTACGAAAACATACATCAAAACCATACTCTGATACTGTCTTGCTCCAGATAGAGTGAATAGTACCAATATTTGATGACAATTTCATTGTTATAGAATTTGATGACAATTTCATTGTTATAGTCTATAACAATGAAAAAATATATAATTAAATATATAAATGAATGAATATATAATTAAATATATAAAATGAAAAAAAAATATATATATATATATATTTTTGAGATGAAGTCTCTCTCTGTTGCCCAGGCTGGAGTGCAGTGGCGCAATCTCGGTTCACTGCAAGCTCCGACTCCCGGGTTCATGCCGTTCTCCTGCCTCAGGCTTCCCAGTAGCTGGGACTACAGGTGCTCACCACCACGCCCAGCTAATTTTTTGCATATTTTAGTAGAAACGGGGTTTCACCGTGTTAGCCAGGACGGTCTCGATCTCCTGACCGTGATCCGCCTGCCTCAGCCTCCCAAAGTGCTGGGATTACAGGCGTGAGCCACTGCATCCTGACATTTTGATATATTTTTGTGTAGCCTCATGATCAAATCATCATATCTGGCATCTCTGTGACCTCCCACAGTTATTATTTCTCTGTGGAGAGAACGTTCTGAGCCATTCTTTCCAGCTTATTTTGAAAAATTTGCTTTGATACTGTTGACCTGAGTCACCTTGCTGTGGTATAGAATGCCAGAATGTATTCCTCTCATCTGAGTGTCACTTTGTACCCATTACCAATCTCTGCCCAGGCCCCCTCCTCCTCCCAACCTCTGGTAACCACTATTGGATGTTCTGCTTCTAGGAATCAATGTTTTTTGGATTCCACGTTCCTGAGGTCATGCAGTGTGGGTCTCTCTCTACCAGGCTCATTTCATTTCACCTATTGTCCGCCAGGTGTCTCCACATGGCTGCAGATGATATGATGTCTGGAAGTGTTAGAGCTGAAAAGTATTTCATCGTGTACATGTACTGCAGGTCCTTTATCCCTTCATCTGTGGATGGACAGGTAGGTTGATTCCGTATCTTGGCTATTGTGACTAGTGCTTCAGGAAACGTGGGAAGGCAGATAACTCTTAGACACCAGGATTTCATTTCCTCTAAATGTGTACTCTGTGGTGGGATTGCTGGCTGGGGTGGTAGTTATACTTTTAATATTTTCAGGAACCTACAGGTACTTTTCATAGTGTGTATTTTTTTTTTTTTTTTTTTTTTTTTTTTTTTTTTTTTTTTGAGATGGAGTCTCGCTCTGTAGCCCAGGCTGGAGTGCAGTGGCCGGATCTCAGCTCACTGCAAGCTCCACCTCCCGGGTTTATGCCATTCTCCTGCCTCAGCCTCCCGAGTCATAACAACATCATTGTGTTCTTAAATTAGACAATTCTTAGCACATATAAAAACATATTAACCTCTTTCAACTAGGACAATGTCAGGATTTATCGAAATTCTTCACCATCATCAATGTTTTATTTCAAAATCTTGATTGTTAAGTACTATAAAAATGCACCCTAATCAAATGATGTGTTTTTGGTCTGGGAAATTCAAGGAAAAAAATACTTGTACAATTAAATTTCATATCCTAAACATTTAAGTATTTCAGCCTGCCTCTCTAAACTTAAGAAAGATATCAGTTCCTCTAATAGGATGGATACATTTTCTCACTGTATTTCCTACTTCTTTTTAAATTTTCTCCTCCAATTGGGCATTCAGAAATGTGAATCTGTTTGTTTGTTTTTTTTAGTTTTGCTGCATTTCTGAGTATACAAATACACTTATAACTATAGTATCAATGTATGTGCGTGTGTGTATATATATATATATAATTTGTGTATATGCATATATTTGTTCAATCTGGAAGCCACTGAAATTTTCTGTTTGTAACAACACAGAATGACCTATCCTTTCAGCACCTACCCCCATTATACCCTCTGTTTTATAATCGCTGGACAAAATACAGCATCATCTATATTAATGCAGATGGTATACATCATTCGTGACCTATTTATTTGTTCTAGAGATTTGTACTTAGCAATGATAGACATTAGTACTATAATATTTACATCATGAAAGGTACCTATTCTCTTTGAAACATAGCAACTCTCTCATCTTAACCCTAAAATTTTCATTTGTTCTATTTTATATTAGGGCAGGTCATGTTCCTTTCAACAACTTGTTCTCTTGAGCATATCATAAAAGGATTTGCAATTGGGTGTTGATTTATCAGCCGGAATACACATGCAGTTATACATTTTGAAAGCTATCTAAAATTCTGCATTCAGAAACACTTTAATTATATGTGTTAGGCTGGGCGTGGTGACTCACGTCTCTAATCCCAGCACTTTGGGAGGTCAAGGTGGGTGGATTGCTTGAGTCCAAGAGTTGGAGACCAGCCTGGGCACCACGGAAAAACCCTGTCTCTACGAAATATTAGCTGAGCGTGGTGGTAAGAACCTGTAGTCCCAGCTACACAGTAGGCTGGGGTGGGAGGATCACCTGAGCCTGGGAGGTCAAGGCTGCAGTGAGCTGTGATCACGCCACTGCACTCCAGCCTGAGTGACAGAGACCCTGTCTCAAATTTTAAAAATTATATGTTTTCACCCAAAGTGTTCACCCCCCAAAAAAGATGCACTGGTGAAAATATAGTGATTTTTTTGCTTTAAGTACTCAGTGAATGGCCAGCTATTTACATACACAAGGGTAGACAAATTCCTCTGTGAATTCACAAAGTTTGGGAGATAAATAATTGCATAGTAATATATAGAGATAAGTGGAAAAATTAAGTTTGATAATTATATTGTAGAGAAATATGATTTTTATAACTTAATATCAACTAACACTATCTTTTATCTAATTCTGAACAGTTTATTGGTTCTAGAAACAGTAGATCACTCAGGAATGGTAGAAATATGACTTTTTAGGGAACTACAACTTTTCAAAAATGTGACTTTAAAAGATGTCACTTTTTACAGAAATGTGACTTTTATAACTGAATATCTATTTATGCTCTTTAATTTAATTCTGAACAGTTTGCTTATTGGTTCTAGAAATACTAGATGACTCAGGAATGGTAGAAATATCTGGCAATGGAATTTCAAATTGAGAATGGAACTTCTGGTTGTTACTAACATATCGGTTTTGCCCCTGCTCAGTTTGAAATTCTTGCCATTGAGTATATTTTGGGGTACACAATTTCTCCTCCTAAAACTTATTTTAATAAGCACAGAATAATAATTAATGAGCTTGGGTTTTTTTTTTTTTTTTTTGAAGTAAAACGCCTAATGTTTAATGACACTCCTGTGCGTGTGAAAGCACTCTTGTTGGTGAAGCAGAAAGTGGACCTCACAATACGCATTGTGACTTTACGCTGAGATGTTGACGATGCTCCTGTCGCCATGGTTATGTGATTGGGTATATCTTGCCCTCGGTCCTAACTGCCACTGTCTGTGCTGAGTTTTTCAAAGCTCATAGCAGGTTGAACATGCTTGCTGTCATTTTCACAGATTCTGGTCTTTCTTATGGGGAACCTGAGTTCCTGCATTAAAGGTATGTTGACATTGGCCTGGTGAATGCTGT
Source organism: Rhinopithecus roxellana (assembly GCF_007565055.1). Lineage (NCBI taxonomy): Eukaryota > Metazoa > Chordata > Mammalia > Primates > Cercopithecidae > Rhinopithecus > Rhinopithecus roxellana. The sequence continues at coordinate 19,964,929 of NC_044561.1, read as the reverse complement.
CCTCTCCAATGTACTAGTTAATATTTAAAAATATATTTCATTTAAAAATTCTCCTCTGTATTTTTCATACGCAGTTATACATGTGTTTTCTGGTTGTATTTTATTCCTCAATTTATATATTTGAGTCTAGTATCAAGCAGGATGCCTTTGAACTTTTCCTTTATTTAAAAGACATGTCTTATTTCTTGTTATATCTGGCACCCCTCAAACCGCCCAATTAGGTATCCTTCTGGGAAAAATATGGCAAAGTATGTTTTAATGCAGTTTTTACCTAATTAAGAACCTATTAAAATCATTAATTTTAAAAATTAGAAGCAAAGCTAGAATGATGCAGATGTCTTTGAGGCTTTTAACACAACAAAGCGTATCTATCTTTGTCTTTTGTTGTTGTTTTTTGGTTTGTTTGTTTTAGAGATGGAGTCTCACCCTGTCGCATAGGCTAGAGTGCAATGGTGTGATCTCCGTTCACTACAACCTCCGCCTCCCGGGTTCAAACAATTCTCTCACCTCAGCCTCCTGCGAATAGCTGGGATTTCAGGCACTTGCCGTCATGCCCAGCTATTTTTGTATTTTTGTAGAGACGAGGTTTCACCATGTTGGCCGGGCTGGTCTTGAACTCCTGACCTCAGGTAATCCACCCGCCTCAGCCTCCCAAAGTGGTGGTATTACAGGTGTGAACCACTACACTGGGCCCTGGCCTGTTTTTAATATGTCCTTCCTCTCTCCTTTTTCATGAAATGTGTATTCAGTTTAGTAAATTTGGAATATGTCATTTATATTCACATATTCACTTTTTGAAAAGAAGTAAGAATGTGTGTTGTCTGTGTGTTAGTGTGTGAAACAAAACACACTTTTATTTTTATGATTGGATTTTATCCAAAATCATAGAGATAACAATTACAGTCAATCACCCAACCTACTTACCTTTCCAAAGGTAAATATAATCAAGTATAATCATTTTTTCTCATCCAAAGAGTAGTTCATATTTCAACAAAGATAGAGAAGTGAAATGAACTGGTAAACACTACTAACCAAGAACGTACAGATTTACTCACACCAAGAGACACATAGGTCATATACATATACATAAAGATACATTTAAAAATAATAAGATGATAATTGTAGACGTTTGCGTATAGAGTGTAGCTTTGAAAATCTGTTAATACTGTTTTTGATGGACTGTGTGACTTAGTTCTCCTGACTTATCATTCGGAGTTCTTTCCAAGGGGGTTGTTGCTTCCATGACTCAGAAACAATAGAAAGTTAGAGGCACTTAACATTTGTTAAGCATAAATAAGGTGGCCAGGTGCGGTGGCTCATGCCTGTAATCCCAGCACTTTGGGAGGCCGAGGCAGGCGGATCACCTGAGGTCAGGGGTTCGAGACCAGCCTGACCAACATGAAGAACTCCCGTCTCTACTAAAAATGCAAAATTAGCTGGGTGTGGTGCTGCACACCTGTAATTGCAGCTACTCAGGGGGCTAAGGCGCAAGAATCACAGAACACAAGATACCGCTTCCCAATTAGCCTCAAGTGTCACCCTTGTGGCAACTCTCTTGTACAGCTGGGTTAAAGAGCCTCGGTGCTCACATGGGGTCATCTCCTCACCCTGCCTTCCCTCACTGTGGGTAGCTTGGGCTGAAATTAGACCTCACCTTGCTAGGTGATCTAGACCTGGCTGAAACTAGGCCCCCTCAAGCAATGATTGCAAACACAAGGGATAGGAAGGGAAGACTAGAAGGAAAATGTACGATTTACAATGGACATTTTAACATGTATTTCAGTATTTTCTAGTTTTTAATAAATGATTTATAACAAAGAATTGAATAAATATAATTTAACCCTGGTACCTGATATTGAATTCAGTTCCTCAATAAAAGTTTACACGTAAACAGGGGCTGAACCCTATACCAGATGTTAAATGTTACAGCAGCAGATGGGGGTCTGTGGAGGCTGAAAGGGAGTTGGTCAATGTCAAGGAGTCAGTGGCAGTTCTGCTGGACTTTAAAATGGGCTGAGGGAGTGACAGGACTCTGTGGTTGAATGCTAGCATGTATTTTAGTATTTGCTCATTTGAAGTTTGATTATTTCGTGATGCTTTCATTTGCTATTACCTAGAAAGACGAAGGTTCTATTTCCTTTCTGCCCATCTCTCTGCCTTCCCTGGTCCTTGGAAGAGGATGGCCCAGGAGAAACTCAATTCATACTGGTTAACCAACCACATCCATAAGTTCTAGCCTTTCGTTCGTGTCACCACCAATGAACTGACAGTCATGCTGCATCCTTTCAGGTTCCCCAGAAGATCAACAGAAGGCGGATTCCAAAGACTGGACAAGTGAGGACCCCTTCTGTATTACCAAGGTAAAGTAGCCTGTCTTTGCCTAAAATATGTGTTATTTTCTTGGTTATTTCATTTTTAATTGATATCAGATAGGGAAAAATGATCAGGTGCATTGTAGGTGTTAGATAATGTTTCCTTGGGGATGGAGGGGATGCACCTCACCCACTGACACCTGATTCAAGAGGAAATCCTGAACTGGCAGGGCCGGGTCAGACACGGCATGTTAGGGTGCACTTCCTTTTTTTTTTTTTTTTTTTGAGACGGAGTCTCGCTCTATCGCCCAGGCTGGAGTGCAGTGGCGTAATTTTGGCTCACTGCAACCTCCGCCTCCTGGGTTCAAGTAGTTCTCCTGCCTCAGCCTCCTGAGTAGCTGGGATTACAGGTGTGCACCACCATGCCCAGTTAATTTTTGTATTTTTAGTAGAGACAGGGTTTCACCATGTTGGTCAGGCTGGTCTCAAACTCCTGACCTCGTGATCCACCCGCCTCGGCCTCCCAAAGTGCTGGGATTACAGGCGTGAGCCACCGTGCCCGGCCAGGCGACACTTTCTTCTGCAACAAGTTTTCCACTTTAGATTAAGAATTTTGTGGCCGGGCGCGGTGGCTCAAGCCTGTAATCCCAGCACTTTGGGAGGCCGAGACGAGGGGATCATGTGGTCAGGAGATCGAAACCATCCTGGCCTACACGGTGAAACCCCATCTCTACTAAAAAATACAAAAAACTAGCCGGGCGAGGTGGCAGGTGCCTGTAGTCCCAGCTATTCGGGAGGCTGAGGCAGGAGAATGGCGTCAACCCGGGAGGCGGAGCTTGCAGTGAGCTGAGATCCAGTCACTGCACTCCAGCCTGGGCAACAGAGTGAGACTCCGTCTCAAAAAAAAAACAAAAGAATTTTGTAACTGCCACCCCAAAATTGTCTTGACAAAGATATTTTTCAACAGAAGCTGTTGTGCTTTCTACATATGAACTCTACTCTAGATTTTGGGACTTTAGACTTAAACATTCTTTCCCATCTTGGTTACCGAGAGCCCCTAAGAGAACGAAAGACCTGTGCAAACAGCCCACAGTATGATCTCATCCTCAGAGTGTTTTCTTTCTTCTAATTGCAGGTGACCCCAAAGAACACAATTAATGGTATGTATTCTGGAATCATTCACCGGGTGTAAAAAAAAAAAAAAAAAAAGTGTATGTATAAGAAATGTGGAACTTAGTTGCTGACTTTCGTCTAGAGAATCTCTGTGATCCAAGACACCTGGAAAGAATGAGAATTTGGGGTGGACTAAAACTGGTTTTGCAGGTGAGAAACTCTTGTCACCTACGTGCAATCCCTGGAAACAGGTGTATTCACTTTAGGTGGTGTGGATTTGTGTGCACCAAGGCAGAAGGTGTCTATGTGTAGGTCTGTGATGTCTTTGTGAATGTGTGTCCAACACACAGGTGGGTGCAAGCTTAAGGGGTCTGCACATTCAATGAAAGTGAGACTGGACTTCATTATTCATACATTTTCAATAATCTATTGTCTCTGTAACATGAAATTAATGATGTAATACCATAGAATATTTCCCTAATATTGAATCTTGTCTCTCAATAAATAGTTGCTTAAAAGCACATGAGAAGTGCTACTCAACAAATGATATGTGCTGTAGCTGCCGTGAAAGCATTCATTTGGGAAGTCATAAGACTTATGGCTAAAGTTATGACTTATGCTCTAAACTCAGCCATGAGTTTTGTAAGACAATTGAAGGGGAGGATAAAAGACCCGATTTGCCTCCTCTGTTCAGTGGTTCTGTTATATGCCTTGTGGAGTACAATTACATGGGAAGTTGATGGAGTAAACACAACAAAGAATTGAACAGGTTAACTGAATCCATAAGACTGTGGTGAGGTTAGTCAATGATATGGGTCATTTATTTTTTAACTTTTATTTTAAGTCCAGGGGACATGTGCAGGTTTGTCACACAGGTAAACTCATGTCACAGGGGTTTGTTGCACAGATTATTTCATCATCCAGGTACTGGGCCTAGTATACAATGGATCTGTTTTTCTGATCCTCTCCTCCCACCCACCCTCCACTCCCAAGTAGACCCAAGTCTGCTCTTCCCCTCTTTGTGTCCACATGTTCTCACCACTTAGCTCCCACTTATAAGTGAGAACATGCAGTATTTGGTTTTCTGTACCTTTATTAGTTTACTAAGGATAATGGTCTCCAGCTCCATCCATGTTCCTGCAAAGGACATGATCTCATTCTCTTTTACGGCTGCATAGTATTCCGTGGTGTATATGTACCACATTTTCTTTATCCAATATGTCATTGGTGGGCATGTGGGTCTTTGCTATTGTGAATAGTGCTGCTGTGAACATATGTGTGGATGTCTTTAGGGTAGAATGATTTACATTTCTTTGGGTATATACCCAGTAATGGGATTGCTGGTTTGAATGATATTTCTGTTTTTAGCTCTTTGAGGAATCACCATACTCCTTTCCACAATGGCTGAACTAATTTACACTGTCTCTAACAGTGTGTAAGTGCTCCCTTTTCTCTGCAACTTTGCCAGTATCTGCTATTTGACTTTTTAATAATAGCCATTCTGATGTGTGAAATGGTGTCTCATTTTGTCCCACCGGTTTTTTTTTTTTTTTTTTTTTTTTTTTTTTTTGAGGCGAAGTCTCGCTCTGTCGCCCGGACTGGAGTGCAGTGGCCGGATCTCAGCTCACTGCAAGCTCCGCCTCCCGGGTTTGCGCCATTCTCCCGCCTCAGCCTCCCGAGTAGCTGGGACTACAGGCGCCCGCCACCTCGCCCGGCTAGTTTTTTTTTGTATTTTTAGTAGAGACGGGGTTTCACTGTGTTAGTCAGGATGGTCTCGATCTCCTGACCTCGTGATCCGCCCGTCTCGGCCTCCCAAAGTGCTGGGATTACAGGCTTGAGCCACCGCGCCCGGCCAACCCCACCGGTTTTTTTTAACTGTTAAGTTCAGGGGTACATGTGCAGGTTTGTTACATAGGCCAACTTGTGTCACGGGAGTTTGTTGTGCAGATTATTTTGTCACCTGGGTATTAAGCCTAGTACCCATTAGTTATTCTTCCTGATCCTCCCTCCTCCCACCCTCCCCCTTCCGATAGGCCCTGTGTGTGTTGTTCCACTCTGTGTGGCCCTGTAAGATTGGTCGTTTTTAGGTCAAATTTTACACAGTGTGTTCTTTACGTGCTTTCTTCTAGTACTTTCTATTTTTTGTTAATGACTAGGCCACTGCTGCTAAAATCTCTACTAAAAGTGGGCACATCTTTGTGGTAACAAATAGAAGCCTGTAAAGTTGTGACACCTTAAATTTTGCCAAGTTATGAGGGTTCTGCCTGAGACCTGGATGACAGAGTTGTGTAAGAATGTGGGGTTCCTCTGAAGACTATGGAACTTTCTGAGAATAAAGATCTTATTTGTTTCTATTACATAGGGTTAAAGCAGGGATACGGTGGTCTCTAAGGCACATAGGAGGCTCTGAGAGTAGAAAATGAGATCTCTCCAAACTGGAATATAAATCTCTATTTCTGTATTTAGGATCCCTCTGAGAGCAAGCAGAGGTTCACAGAAGGATACAGATCACTAAGAGAAGTAAATAATGGGAAACACAGGTTTATAGCATTTAGAAGAAAATACCAAGATGAACATATTAATATCTAAAGTGAGTTTTGATGAAAACAATTTAAAAAATTTTTTTAAACTCAAAATGTAGACCGGGCACGGTGGCTCAAGCCTGTAATCCCAGCACTTTGGGAGGCCGAGACGGGCGGATCACGAGGTCAGGAGATCAAGACCATCCTGGCTAACACGGTGAAACCCCGTCTCTACTAAAAAATACAAAAATCTAGCCGGGCGAGGTGGCGGGCGCCTGTAGTCCCAGCTACACGGGAGGTTGAGGCAGGAGAATGGCGTAAACCCAGGAGGCGGAGCTTGCAGTGAGCTGAGATCCGGCCACTGCACTCCAGCCTGGGCGACAGAGCGAGACTCCGTCTCAAAAAAAAAAAAAAAAAAAAAAAAAAAAAAAAAACTCAAAATGTAAATATCAGGACCATGTGACTTACTTTTATTTCTACCAAATAATACAATACAGACTGGCAGTCCTGGGCACACACTTCCGGAGCACACAGAGTCCTGGGCACACACTTCCGGAGCACACAGAGTCCTGGGCACATACTTCCGGAGCACACAGAGTCCTGGGCACACACTTCCGGAGCACACAGAGTCCTGGGCACACACTTCCGGAGCACTCAGAGCAAACACAGCCGTAGTGGTTTGTCATTTTAGGAGAATCTTGATTCCACTCCTGCAATAATAGACTTGACTGGAAAGGGGAAGGACAGAAACATTCCTCTGAATGTAGAACCCAAAATCTGAAAACAGATGTTAGTGATCTAGAGTCGGACTTAAAAAAAACAGTAGGATGAACAGTGGTATTTTATGAGAGGACTTTCATAGGGCTCACGAGAGAGAATCAATGGCATTTTCACTAGTGAAGGATTGGGAGAAGAGGCAGAGCCACTGGGTTAATGGAAGGGACATCTGGAGACAGAGGGAAAAGGGGGATCAGAGTAAACCTGAAAGAGAGTCCTGGGGCAGAGGTTTCCAGGCTGTGGCTCTGGAGGGGCCTTTTTTTTTAAAAAAAAGACAGAGTCTTGCTCTGTCTCCCAGGCTGGAGTGCAGTGGTGCGATCTCAGCTCACTGCAAGCTCCACCCCCTAGGGTCACGCCATTCTCCTGCCTCAGCCTCTTGAGTAGCTGGGACTACAGGCGCCTGCCACCAGGCCCGGCTGATTTTTTGTATTTTTAGTACAGACAGGGTTTCACCGTGTTAACCAGGATGGTCTCCATCTCCTGACCTTGTGATCCGCCCACCTCGGCCTCCCAAAGTGCTGGGATTACAGGCATGAGCCACTGCACCCGGCCAGAGGGGTCTTTCTGAGAGGAGATAGGACTGTCCCTTGCCACAGCAAGGTCAAAGAATGAATGTGGAGTTTGTAAAATAGAAAGTGATCTTTGATGAGGAAAGAATGAGCTGATAAGGGGCACATGCCATGCTGGTGCATGTGCTGCCCATTCTTAGCCACATCTTGTTCCAGGTGGCTCAGATCAGCAGTCAAGGAGAAAGTGGGAGTGGCAGACTAAAGTCATTAAACCACCAAAGCACCAGCCCAGATGGCCACTTTTTCAGTTAATTCGCATTAGGTACTTATTGAGGTTTGATAAGTAGGAGAGAAGTTGTTGCTTGCAGAAGCAGCGTGTGATAGATGTTTTGCATAAGGCCTGAGCAGTCTTGGAGACAGGCAGACACTGGCCCCTCACTGTGGTCACCGGAGGAAACAGTTACTGAGAGACAGCTGACAGGGTGAAGGGAGTGGGGGAGGAAGGCCATGCATTTGTGCTTCCAAAGGTCCCACAGATGACATCCTTTAAAAGAAACTGTGTCGTATTTGGGGTGGAAGATTTGAAAGGCAGAGGAAAACAATGCTTTATAATTAGGGACCTGTCTTCATCTCAGGCAACTCTTCCTGAGCAGGAACTCTTGTCTTTCCACACACCTTGGAATAAAAGGATTGGAGAAAGAGAGTGAAGGGGTCCCTCTGATCAGTGATCTGGGGCATGATACAGAGGTCTCAGTTGTTCAGGAATCTCTGTCTCTAGGAAACCAAATTCATTTCCCCCCCAGATCCTTCACTCATTGGAATGGGATTCTGCAAATCACTCACCATCTCTAAGTGATACTCAGTGCCCTCCACTGGAAAATCTGAGCGGCGGCCCCTCCTCTGCCCACCCTGCCGGGCTGATGTGGGAATTCCAGGAGACAATAGCAGATGTCCTCCAGAAGTTGTAAGGCATCACACCCACGTAAAAGATGAACAGGGAGCTGCCCTCCACTGGCCTGGAGCCACCCAAACCGCCTCTCCGTGTTCAGCCACTACTAAGTGTCCAGCTTATTCCTTCTGGCATTTAGTAAACCCTTACATATCACTACTGAAATTCTGATTCTCTTTCTTAATATTCTCCTGCATGTAGTGATTTTTCTAGCCCCACACTGTGACATTAATAAGTAGGCCCTATGAACGTTTTAACATGACAGTGCAGAGATCTGAGGACCGAGGGATTGCGTGACCTTTCCTCGTGTCTCTAGTGGGACTGGGGTCCAGGCCCCCACTACACCAGCCCTCTGCCTTTCTGTATTGCCTCATCTATGTGAAGGCATCGCCCACGCAGTCTTTCTAATCCACGTATAAAGTGCTCACTGAACTCCATGATCTTCCTGAGACCCAACTTTGATTCACATGACCCTGTTTGGAAGCCAGTAAACAATGGCATCAGAAGTTAGAACTCAGAACCAGTGATCGCAATTCTCCCTCTGGTCTTTCTGTCAGTAACATATCAGTGGCTCTCTGCATTGCAAAAAGATTAACCAGGATCTTCTCTGATAGAGATTGTAAGAAGATACAGCGTCTACACCAAGAGGCACATGACACAACCTGGACTCTGGGCAAACCACCGGGTGCACCTACATGAAGGTACAGTGGAAATTTATTAAGTTGATTTAAGAATAACAATTGTGGGTTATATTCAGTGTCCCATATGTTAGAAGAAGCTACAGAGGAGGTTAAGCCATATGTTCAAATGTGCCAAAATTTTTATTTGCCTAGTCAAGAAGTATTGCTGAAATCACAAAATTAAATATACATTTAAACGTCAATTTTGGTTCACATTTAATAGTAAGACAATCTTTCAAGCTAATGTCTAGACATTACTCAATTGTTGAACATTATTGTGAAGAGATCTCCCTGAAACAGTGGAGCTATAATTTTATATTTCTTTAACCAAGAGAGTTTTAGATTGACATAAAAATCGAGCATGTAATACACAAAGTTCCCGTATCATTCCATTCTCTCACCCTACCTTATAATCCCACCTAGTATTCCCATCTTACATTACTGTGTTACATTTGCTAAAATTAGTGGGCAAATATTGATACTTTAGTATCTAAAGTCTACCATTCACAGTGTTTTTTCCTGTTTTACATTTCTATGAATTTTGAAATATTTACTATGTTGTTTACCATTTTGATCTCATAAAGAATACTCTCACGGCTCCAAAAATTCCCTCTTCTTTACTTATGAATCTGTCCTCGTCTCCAGCAACCTTGCCAACTACTGATATTTTTACCATCCCCTTTGTTTTGCCTTTTCCAGAATGTCATATAGTTGGAGTCACTTATTAGGTTGGTGCAAAAGTCATTGCGGTTTCCCCATTCTTTAAATGGCAAAAACCACAATTACTTTTGCACCAACCTAATATTATGTATCTTTTTCAGCTGAACTTATTTTACTCATCGATATACTTAGTCACCCTGCTCTGCTGCCTTTCTGTACGGTCTCATCTACGTGAAGCCATGCCCTCACAGTCTTTCTGATACATGCCATTGTCTTTTCTATGCCTTGATGGAGAACTCCTTTAAATCACAGAATAGTATTGTGTTTTACAGATGGTTACTTTTTCATTCACCTCTTGAACATCTCGCTTCTAGTTTGGGTGGTTAGAGAGAAAGCTGCTGTAAACATTCCTGTGCAGGCTTTGTGTGGACATAACTTTTCATCTCAACTGAGTACATACCTGAGAGCACAATTTTTGGATTATATTGTGAAAATGTGTTGGGATTCATAAGAATCTGGTGGATTTCATAAGAGAAATCATTTGGTTCTGGTGTTGTCTTTTTTGGAATGTTCTTAATATTAATTCACTTAATAGGCAGAGGCTGTTCAGATTGTGTATGTTCCTAGTGTGACCCAGGGAAGATTATGTCTCTCAAGGAATTGATACATTTCACCTAAGTTATCAAACTGTGGCAATAGAGTCATTCATAGCAGTCCCAGATTATCCTTTTAATGCTCAACAGTTTGGTAGACATGGCCCCTCTTTTATTTCTGATATTAGTAATGTGTGTTATCTTTTTTTGCTTTGTTAGCCTGCACAGAGATTAATTATAACAATTACAATTAATAATTACAATAACTAATTGGGGGAATTATCATTGTTAATGTAGATGAACGCACATCCAGGAAAATCTTGGCCACACTGAGCAATGATGGCGACAACTTGTCTTTTCAGTTCTGGATAGGACAGAGGCATTTATCCAGCTCTCTGTTCAAATACACACACATGCACCACACATGCACACACACACGCACACACACACTCATGCTTTTACTGTGAATAAAATCTAGTGCACTCCTATCATTTGGAAAATCACATGATCCATTAGGTGATATCCAAATGTTTATTTGCCTCATAACTTCTATAATTTAAACATTAATTTGAACTTACAGAAATAAAATAAAACATTTGGAAATTGATCCCAAAATACAGGACATTTCTATAGGAAACAAGATGTGAACATAAGACTCAATGGGTTGGATGGTGGCAATAATACTTAGAATTCAATAATCTAAACAAATTAGATTAAATACAGATTATAGAAATGTCCCATATTTTTCTCCTATGACTTTGTATAATGCTTTTACCAAGTAGAAAGTTCCTAAGTCTACCCACCCTAGTAATTTTTTGACCCTGTTTTCTTTGCAGTGGGGGCCTATCTGGCCTCCCCAGGATGGACCGGAGCATCAATAGTGCCTGAGTTCATCACAGGACAGCTACTCAAGACACCCTGATCACCATTAGGTGGAATTGAAGGAGTCAAAAACGGGTGCAGTAGCTCCTCAGCAGAGACTCTCCTGAATGTATAGACATGGGAACCACCTTTCGCATCAAAAAAGGAAACGTTCTGCATGCCCATATCCAGAAAAATCCCCACTCACTGTAACTTGCAGTCTACGAAGAGGAAAGTCGGCGGCACCGTGCTGGCAGAGAGGCGGCCTCCAGTCCTCAAACTCACAGTCCAGAATCCACGCTCTGTGGTCAGCTGGATCCTCCTTTTGCGGTGAACAGATTCGCTGCAGACTCCCAGGTCCCATTCTGTACTTGTTCCCACATCCACCTCCCAGTAGTGGCGGCCACAGGTAAAGCAAGGGGAGCCCAGGACACAAATGGACAAGTCAAATCTCTGGGCAAGGTCTTGCCGATTCTGTCTGATGCGCCCACTTCGGACGCTCCTGAGGTCGTCAGAAATGAGGAGGAAGTTGTTGGCTGTGTTGGCATCCAAGGTCATATCCACTGTGAAAAGGAAAAACAGTTGCTCAGCAAATGGACAGAAGCCAACCCCCATGCCTCTCCTTTATTTCCAGGACCCAAATATCTCTTGACTTTAGTTTAATTCTGTTTCTTCCTCCAAAATCAAAACTTTTCATGAGAAATCTTCCCTATTTCAAATTCTCATAGGTATGCTTTGTGGCAATATGTGACTCTATTCGCAGTAGCAATTCTTATTTTACTTTATGTCATGTGTTTGCTTCATTGAACTTTTCTTCATTTAGAGTGGAGGGTCTCTGAAGGCAGACACCATGACCCCCTTTCTACCACCTTGATGCAGGAACAAATAAATAATAATTAAGACAATGCAAGTGGTCAATATTAAATATGTTTCTGCTTCCACATGTTATTACTCCAATTCAGTATATAGAGCGTGATTCCAGGCTTTTGTTATTTTCCATGTTTGTAAGTAAATTAACTGTGCCCAGTTCTGACAGCAGATAGAATATCTCTGCAGCTGACAATGTGATGACAGAAGTGCCGGTCCTGGACATTAGGAGGCTCCAAGGCCAGGAGGAGGAGGGGGCCTTAGATGAAAGAATGTTTTCCATCCTACATGGGAGGTGAGACCTTAAGCAAAGCAATGGTAAATTTTGGAGCCAGGAGAAAGGTCTTTGAAAGTTGTTTGTCATAACCGACTGATTGCAGAGAATAAGGGCAGCAAATACAAAGGTCAATAATTTAAGGCACTGGGTATGTGGTTGACAGGTGAAGCCGCCGGTTCTCATGGAGGAGGCAGTGTGATCTGGCCTAGAGAAAATTAATTGTCCAGAGCATTCTGAAAACATTTCTACAAAACATATTATCCTTCAAGTCAAAAGGCTGATACGATCACTAATACAGGTTTCACAGATTACAGTAAGACTTGCGGGGATTGATTGCTGTTTAATGGTGAATTAGGGAATGGACATGGACAGGGAAGGAGGAAGATGGTTCCAAACATGACTTGGACAGGGTGAATGTGTCCTCCCTATTTCTGCAGAGAGACAGTCAGGTATTGGTAGGTGGAGAAGTAGAGATCATGAGTGTCAGGGCAGAAGCTACCAGTGTCGGGGACATCATAGGGGCCCACCACCATTTATAAGTGTAATTCTTTGCTCAGGCTGACCGTAACCTCTTCATTTAAATGTCCCTTTTCTCCAGAGTTATGGAGACTTTTAGTATTTTCTGTAGCCAGGACCACTGAGCATTTCCTCTAAATTTCATTCCTTGGACTCCAGTCTGCACCCAACGGCCCAGTGGGCCCTCTCAAGGGCCAGGATGGGGCCCACATCTGGCAACCCTGAGAGAGGCTGCGGGATATGGACCTGAGCGAGCTCTGCACCAAGGAGGGGCCCCCACCAATGCCATTCAGGAAGGAGTGACTCTGGTGCTAAAAGAAGAGAGAAGACGCTCTTAGGGTAGGGAGGTGTTGGTCTGTGGTCAGCGATTGGGGGCTGAGGCCCCCAGGTCCCAACCCTACCTTGCTCCAAAGGCCAAGCAGGCAGGATCTGAAGAATCTGGGGGTTTTCCTTCTGCCCCCGCCTCACCTGGGCTGAGTGACAGAGTCAGACTAGACAGTACTGCCCACAGCCCTGGTGCCTGCTGCACAGGCTGGGAAGAGTACCCTGCATCCGCTTGTGTGCTCAGCTGGGGACTCCAGGCTCCGTGTGCGAGTGATGTGGGCAGGGGAGCTGGACAGAGCAGCCCCAGTGCCCACACTGGCAAGGGCGTCCCCCTCTGGATGAGCTGTGGGGACCAGATCATCCGTTGCTGGGAAGGCCCTGTCCAAGCTTCTGCTTTCCTGCTATCTCAGCTCAGGGGTAAGTGGCATTTAACAGTCCCACAGAGACAGCCCTGGGGCCACTGTGGGCTGCTGTAATCTCCAGAGCTGAGTTCCACGAGATGGGTGGCGGGGAGGCTCCCTTAGGAGGAGATGTCAGCAGGTGAGGGTTGATGTGGGCTGGGAAGACCGAGGCAGGGAGCTTCATGTGAACCCCACAAGTTTGAGGCCCCTGGGAAGGCACCTGAGGCTTCTGGAGACTCAAGTCAGGGGAACCAATTTGTGCTCTTGATCCCTGTCCACACCTGGTGCTGTGCTGAAGGCTCGGGCCATATCCCAACAGCGGTGGGAAGGAGGCCTTCTTCTCAGGAGACCTCAGATTAGCATTCCCAGGAGAGGAATCTGGGGTCACAGGGAGTCATGTCTGGGGCAGCCAGCTTGACATATCATCCAGCTTCGTGCCCCTTGGCCACTTCCCTGCCACCAGACCTCAGGGAGGGCTCAGCAGGAGGAGCTCTTTCATTACTTGCCATTTTCATTTGTGTTCCCTTCCATTTACATGATCTGTTCTGTTGTGGTGGTGTGGTGTGTTGCTCTTTTTTCTTTTTCTTTTTTTTTTTGAGACAGAGTCTCACTCTGTCGCCCAGGCTGGAGTGCAGTGGTGCAATCTCCACTCACTGCAAGCTCTGCCTCCCGGGTTCAAGCCATTCTCCTGCCTCAGCCTCCCATGTAGCTGGGACTACAGGCGCCCGCTTCCACGCCCGGCTAATTTTTGTATTTTTTTTTAGTAGAGACGGGGTTTCACCGTGTTAGCCAGGATGGTCTCGATCTCCTGACCTCGTGATCCGCCCGTCTCAGCCTCCCAAAGTGCTGGGATTACAGGCGTGAGCCACCGCGCCTGGCTTTCTTTTCTTTTTTCTTTCTAAAATATTGCTTATTTATAGTTTTAAAATTTGTTTTGTGCAGGCCGGGTGCGGTGGCTCACGCCTGTAATCCCAGCACTTTGGGAGGCCGAGACCGGCGAATCACGAGGTCAGATCGAGACCATCCTGACTAACTTGATGAAACCCTGTCTCTACTAAAAATACAAAAACTAGCCAGGCGAGGTGGCGGGTGCCTGTAGTCCCAGCTACTCAGGAGGCTGAGGCAGGAGAATGGCGTAAACCCGGGAGGCAGAGCTTGCAGTGAGTGGAGATGGCGCCCCTGCACTCCAGCCTGGGCAACAGAGCGAGACTCTGTCTCAAAAAAAAAAAAAAAAAAAAAAAAAAATTTGTTTTGTAATACATGTCCAAAATTAGGGGGCGCAGTGGGATTTTTTCCTGTTTGTATACACTGAGGAATGATGAAATCAGGGTGTTCCTCACATCTGTTCCCATATCTAGTTTTTATTTCTATGTGTTGTGAACCTTCATTGTCCTTCTTTCTAGCTCTACTGAAAAAGAAGCTGCCATATTGGTACCACCAGTCACCCTGCTGTGGAGAAGCCTCAGAATTCATCCCTTCCCTGGAACTGCAGCTCTGCACCCATTACCAATGACTACCCCTTCCCTCTCCTCCCTGCTGCCTCTGCTAACCACTATTGTACCTTCACCTTCAATTAGATACTTTGTTTTAGCTTCCACATGGTTTAGATGATACAGTGTTTGTCTTTCTCTGCCTAGCTGACTCACTTTATGACTTCCAGGATCATCCCGGGTTGCTGTAAATGACATCAAGCCATGAATTTTTAAGGGTGAGGCATATTTCACTGTGTCTGTGTGCTGAGGTTCCTTCATTGCTCTGTCAGTTGATGGACAGGTTAGGTTGGTTTCATACCTTGGCTCTGGGAGTAGTGCTTCCCTAAACCTGGGAGGGCAGCTATCGCTTCAGTATACTGATTTCATTTTCATGAAGTGTGTACTCACTATTGAAATTTCTAGATAAAATGGTAGTTTCTTCAATATACTGATTTCATTTTCATGAAGCATATACTCACTATTGGAATTTCTAGATGAAATGGTAGTTTCGTTTTTGGTTATATTCTAATTACAGTATGTGGTATCTGATGGTGATTTTTATTTACAGTTTTGAGATGATTAATGATGTTAAGAACCAATTTTTTTTACCTGGTAGTGGATTTTTTTTTAACCTGTTACTGGATTTAATATCACTTTCTTTTCTATGACATGAGGCCCCAATTCACCCCACAGGCAAAGCTGGTCTGTCAAGAGCCCAGACAGAGGAACACAGAACAGAGCAAGTCTGGGGGACCCACATGCACCTGGCAGACAGACAGAGGAGTCTCAAGAGGTCACCATTTCAATGCCCTGCCTCTGGGGTCAGAGGTGAAGGGGTCACAGTGACCAGCTGAGGCATACAGAGGTTTAAATAGGGAGAGGAGAGGTCAGCCTCTCAGAACCAAGGTCCAGAAGGAAACCCAGGCCACAGGCTGTGAGAAGTCACAGAAAAAGATCAAAACCAGCAGGAAAAAAAAAAAAAAAAAAAAAAAAAACCACTTGACAAGAGCAGGGAAGGAAGGGTAAAAAGCGACTCGCCTAGGACAGTCAGCTTGGTCTGTCTGCTGAACTTCAAACACTGTGACATAGGCTCATATAAAAACTACTCCCTAGGACCCCCATGCCCCCCTCCC
Organism: Rhinopithecus roxellana; assembly: GCF_007565055.1. Lineage (NCBI taxonomy): Eukaryota > Metazoa > Chordata > Mammalia > Primates > Cercopithecidae > Rhinopithecus > Rhinopithecus roxellana. Next base: position 19,948,963 of record NC_044561.1, on the reverse strand, counting down.
CAACCCCCAGCAGCAGCTGTGATGCAGGAAAGCTGAACCACTGACTCCGGCGGGCATTTGCTCGGCAGAGTGTCCACACCCCTGCCTGCCCTTCTCAGGCTGAGATGAGACAGTCAACCCCACACACGCAATGACGGGACATCTGGAAATGCAGAGGCCCAAGCATGTCAGGGTCAGGTTTTCCCTTTGTGGCCCAGGAATGGGAATGGGCTCCTGGGAGGGCGTTTGCTTCCCTAAGGAGGGAAGTGGCATAGAAGGGGACAGGGATTCTCTGTACTATAGGGTTGTTGCAACCCTGATCTCTTGGTGTGACCACAAAGTAAGAGCAGGGAGGCATCCTCAGGTGTCCCCAATGCCCCAGAGAAGGGACAGCTTGTCCCAGAGTCTCAGCAGCCATGGGAAGGTCCAGTCTGACCACAACCATAGCTCCAGGGTTCTCCCTTCCATCCTCCCTGGTGTTGTCTTAGTTTGCGATGGGTCTGGCCAGGTGTTAGTAAGAAATTCCAGCCTCAACCTCCAGGGAGAAGTTGGAAGCAAGACTCTGTCACCCTCGCAAGGTCTCGTGTCCATTTTGAGTGTCTGACCCAAAAGGGCTGTGTGAGTAGCAGCCCAAGTGTGATCTCTAAATCCCGCTTCCCACTTTAAGGAACCAGTGCACTCGGGGTTAATGGGCAACTTTAGATATGAAGCAGGAGAAAGTTGCAGCCAGGACAGATTGTGAATAGACAACAGAAAGTCCAGGCCTACTGGGTTCTCTCAGGAGGATCCTGGGGCTACCAGAAGAGGAATAGTGGGTCATTGTCATCAGAATCAAGGAGGGCATAAGATCTGCCTGGCCTGAGCAAGATGCCATGCGGGGCTCCAGGCTACAGTGGAGTATGGAGGGAAGGAGTGACCAGGTAATGAAGGGCCTCTTTGGATGATGCCTCAGATAGATGAGAGCCTCTCCTGGAGGTTGCAAATTGAACATGAGATAAAAAATAATGAGATGGAACAGGATTTCTAATTGACAATATTTATTGAGGGTTACTTGGATGCAGGGAGAAGGGCTGGATGCCTTGGGGTGAGAGAGGAGACCCCTGCCCTGGGATCCTGCAGCTCCCAGGTCCCTGTGGATGGGGTGAGGGTCGGGGGCCTGAGTGCATTCTGCAGGGGCCACTGTCAACTCCACAGTGGTCCCTTCATGTGTGACCTGGCAGCTGTAGCTTCTGTGGGACCACCATTGGTCAGGTATCAGACTCAGGTAGCTGCTGGCTGTGTACTTCCTGTTGTTCTATTTGGAGGGCTTGATGGTCTCCACGCCCTGGGTGATGGCGGTGCCGTCTGCCTTTCAGGCCACCATCACGGCACCTGAGGAGAAGTCACTGATGAGACACAGCAGTGTGACTTTGTTGCCTTGGAGCTCCTCAGAGGAGGGCAGAAACAGAGTGGCTGTGTAGAGGGCCTTCTGCTATCCTGTGGGGTGTGTAGAGTGTCCTGCACTGGAACTGGGAGACCTGGCCCTGAATCCCTCAGAACAGAGGAGTCAGGTCACAAATCTCCCCAGCATAGACCACACCAGAGGATCTAGGGGTCTAAATAGGGAGAGGAGTTTCTTGATAGCATTTCTGTGTCATTTTAGTGACTGGTTGTGCGTGGTGTGGTTCTTGGACTTGGCCATGTCTGCACCTTCGGGAGCCGTGCCTCCTGAAGCACCTGGAACCTGAAGGAAAAAAAAATCCTGACTCAACTCCTGGCTTTACATTTCAACCCCTTACCCAAAATGCAAGACTTTCACCCAAATGAAGCCCTGTTGAAGGCTTGGGAGTCCAAATTTGTCTCTGTCTCCCCCCGACTTTACTCTGTAGCTGCCTTGTGGGGAGACTTCCCTGTGGTCGGGCGACCACCCTGAATGACCAGTAGCCACCTTGACTCCCAACTAACCTGGAATGCGGAATGTTCCTAGCCAACTGCCCACATGACAGTTGGACTCAGATTGAGATTCGCCTTCAACTGACCAAACCAGGGTGCTGGGCAGTTAAGATCCCTTAACTGAAGAAGTGGCCTGTGGGGTTGGTGCTTGGGCAGCTCAGGGAGTGAAGCCTACAAGCTGCCAGGCTCTCAGTGCCTATTGACCAGAACAGCTGCTCGAACAGCCTGGACTCAGGCCTGGCTGAGAAGGGGTAGTAACTGCCCCAGCTCTGAGTGGGCTGCTCCCTGCTCCGGCGCTTCCTACCAAGACTCAGGCCCTACTCTATAAACCACAACAATGACTCCAATCTCCTGATGGTTTCAGGTCCTCAGCACCTTCAGTGGAGAAGCTGGCAGCGGTTGATATCTGAGGTTCCCCCTGCTGTTGCTCAGATGCTGATTGAGATGCTTTTGGGGATAGGCAGGAAGTTTCCTTGACCCCAGATCAATTTTTTGACATATCCTGGATTTGAATCTTTCATGATCTCTTGTGTCCATGAGCCATGAGCTTGAGAAAAATACATTCCAAGTAGAGACCTCTGTTGATAGGCTGCTGGCAGGAGACCATGGGCCCGTGTTCATCTTTCCCAGGTCACACTTGTGGTCACCAGCGGCCTAGGGAGAGACAGAGTCAAAGTTGGGCTTAGGAGGAGGGGTCCTGCAGTGTGGTCGGCACTTAAAATACACAATGGGCTGATTGCATGGGGATGTTACTCTAATGAGAGGAGGCAATTCAAGAAGGCAGTTGAGCTCAGTGACCCAGAGCAAAAGGAAGGTGCCTGATGGCCTGGGCTCAGATACCAGCTAGAAGCTGTGTGACCCTGGGAAAGTGACTTAACCTCTCTGTGCTCAGTTCCCTACCATGTGATATGGAGATGTTAATGGGGCCTGCCTATTAGCATTATGTTGTGAAACTTACTCTAAGCAGATCCAGATTAAGCCTGAATAAGAATGACCTCCTAAGTGCTACAGAAGTGTTCAAACATGAAATGTCTGGAGGAATGAGGCAGACATGTAGCAATGGCTGCCTCTAGAGAGGAAGCTTGGATGGCTACAAGTCATGCAATGTGGAAGGTCAGTTTCCAGCCTTTATATGGGCAGGATGCCTTATAGCCTTTCAAGAGGATCTGCTGTCATCTTGTGACCCTCACATGAACCCTGTGGGGTAGGCAGAGCTGGGCTGTAACTTACATTTTACAGTTGAGGGCACTGAAATTTGGAGGGTTGAAGTGACTTTCCCAGAGCCACAAAACTGAGGAGGGATGGGCCTGAGCTAAGAATTTATTTGATTTCCTGGAGATAGAGATCCCCAAGCCTAGAGTCCTCTAGATCATTCCCTGATCCCCTGAACCAGGGCTTGTCACTCCATTTCCCAAATCCTCTTGCTCTAAGATTACTTTGGGGAAAGGTGATGTCCTGCAGGAGGTGTCTGGCCCAGGTTTCTGCCTCAGTATTTTAATCTCTTGCCCAAAATATGATGCAACTGACCCCGAACAAAGGTCCCTTGAAGAACCAGGCTGTCTAAATCTGTGTCACTCCTCCCCCAGCACCTTCACACCGTGAGCTGCCTCAAGGTGGTTTCCAGTGCTCCCGCGACTACCCTGAGTGACTAGTGGCCTGCTTGACTCCCAGCTGGCTCAGAGATCAGGACTCACAAGCCAGACACATCCATAGGACACAGCCTCACAAAGAATAGCTTCACTGCAACTGACAAAGTTATGAGCTGTGAAGGTGAATTAACTGGGGAAGAGGCCTACTGGGCTGGTGCTTGGGTGACTCAGTGACAGAAACCTACAGGCTCTCAAGATTTTATGGACTAAAGGTCTGAGCAGCTGTCTGAGCAGCCCGGACTCGGGCCTGGCTGAAAAGGTATGGTAATGGCTGCTCCAACACAGAGCGGGCGCCTCCCTGCTCACGTCCTTCCTCACCAAAGCTCAGTCTCTACAAACTCCTCTTTCCTACCTAGACCCTGTGGGTGCAGGGGCAGTGTTCATCTCCTCTTAGAGGGATCTGTCCATTGCCATAGCCTAGAGACCCCCACCCCAGGATCCTTCCTGAGGACTACCCAGGGCTGCCTCCTATCTGTCACCAAATGTACACTCCACGAACCCAATGGCACTGGCCCTCCTCACCGCTCACCCCAGCAGCACCTAAACAGCCAGTGGTCCTGTCCTCATCAACCCCATGCAAATTCCACCATGAGATTTCAGTTGCTTGCTTTTCCAGCCATCTCTGAATCGAGACTCTGCTGAAGATTGGCATCAGATTTTGGTAGACACACTCAGGAGCCTTTGGCCTGAGATTCATTCCCCTTCCCCGCAGTGTTCATTGCTGAGGTGGTGTCAAGAGTCTCTTGATCTGTTAAAGGCAGCGTGGATGAGTCCCCGGACATCTACCCTCTGAAAGAGTATGTAGGAGACCTGGCATTCTTTCTACCTCAAACATTGGGTAGAAATCAGAGGAAATCAACCTGTGCCTAAAGTTGGCTTTGTGGCAAAAAAAAATTTTTGTTCTTGCTATATTTTGTCTTTAAATCGATGCTGATTTTACCTACGGTACGGTGCACAGATAGGAAGTGTACAGCCTTATGACTTCTGCAAACATGTCTGTTGCTAACTCCCAGTTCAACACACAGAATGTCAACAGCACCCTAGCAGTGTGCTGTGGGTGGGGATGGGAATCACACCTCACATCAGGTTTTAAGAAAGAAACTAGTTACTCCATGTATGTTCTGAGCACAAGACACATGATTAGCACAGAATGAGTGGGGCAGTATCCTCAGAAGGTGGGGGCCAGAGCAGGACAGCTGGGAGAAGCCAACAGAGGTGCGGGGTGCTTTCCATAAGGAAGTCTGAGGACAGGGCCAGGAAGCCAGGAGAAACTTACCGGGATCCCTGGGCTTCTACGGAAGGAAACACGACCACCGCACCAAGTGTAGTGCCCAGAACAGTCCGTCAAGGCCTGCCTTTGTTTAGGCTGCTTTTTATATTTATATATTTATTTTTTATATAAAATGTTGTAAAATAAAGCTACTAGTAAAGCCTCCAGCATTAAAAATAAATGTTTCTAAACACAATCCCAAATCTACCGCCTTTATCTTCCCACTTCCCCGTTTCTATTGGATTACAGCTCTCACCTCCAGTCTCACTAACCTGAAATTCCAACTCTGATGCACAGGCTTCTTAATTAGATGAGTTCAATGAAGAGACCCCATTCCAGCAGCTTCCCAAGAGTGCGTTCTGTGCAACTGGAAATGCTCTCTCTTTGCTGTTGAATATGGTGGCCAGCAGCACATAACTCTCTGGGGCACCGGAAATGTGGCCAGTGTGACTGATGAATGGAATGTCTCATTTTATTTTAATGAACTGCACTAATTAGTTATAAACAGCACCTCCAGGTAGGGACACTCCCATGCTGGGTAGTGCAGCTCTAGAGATACAAAGATGAGGAAGACATGACTCCCCTCCCCAGGTATTTCCTTGCAGAAAAGTTGGCGGTTCTGATCCAATCATTCATGTATGTGCGCTTTCTGGGCCGCTGCACAAGGGCCAGGCACTGTGTGAGGCCTGGCGACACAACAGTGAAGACAGCATGAGGGCCCAGAGGGATCCAGTGGGGGTAAGGGAGTGTACCTGCACACACACGGGAGGAGCAGACCCTGTCTAGACCGGATCAGAGCAGAGGCACACCCCTCACCTCCCCTGACCTGGGTCGGACCCTGGGAAAATACCTCTCCCAGTGTGAGGTCCCACAGTCTGGACAGGGTGAGGAGGGAACCTTTGCCCACTCAAGCTTGACTAGAGCCCAGCTAAAGGGTGTGTTCATGAGACCTTCATGGGGCCTAAGACGGGCTGCCCAGGGCCAAGTGCTATGATGAGAGGAAATGCAAGGGCACAGTTCCTGTCCTCACACTGCCCAGCCGTGGCCAGAATTCCTCTCCCCATAAGTGGCAGGACACAGTTTGGGCCTGAGGACTCCAAGACCATTTCAGAGAAACTCTTAAATGCATGTCCTCTAGGCCGTAAAAGGGAGGAACAGAGATGACCTGAGGTTCTGGGATCAGCCTCCCTCACTTTGCTGAGCCGGCCCTGCATGGGAGCTGGTGCCCACCCCCCTGCCCAACAGCTATAGTGAGTGCAGACGCCGTGGCCAGGTGATGCCACACAGCCTTCAGTTTTAATGTGCTTCTGAGCTGGACAATCCTTGGCTAGCACTGTCTGCACAAGGGCAGTTGACAGGCAACTTCCGAAAGCAGGTGAAAGAATGTGATCCCTGCCCAGGCCCAGGGAGATCGGGCCTGGGAACCTCTCTGTGTCTGGGCTGACCTTGAGGTTGTCCCTGCTGACCTATGTCCTCCCAGTGTGGCTCAGAGGACTGGAAACCTGATTCCTGCTCTCTGCCCTCATTAGCTTCCATGATGGGAAAAGCCTGGTTTGTCACAAAGGAGGATGAAGACCGCAGCCCCCAGCTCCTGTCACAGAGCTTCAGCAGGAAGGACCCCCTCTCCTGAGAAGTTTCGGAGATGTCCATGCTGAGCTCACTCAAGCCGCAAGAGCTACTCCTTGCTGTTTCCCACTTAGAAGGAGCAGAGAAATCACTGGACTCAGGATGATGATGTGATAAATATCCCGAGATTAAAATCCTGGGATTCATCTTCCCCCATCCTCATCCTTGCCTGGCCCAGGCAGTGTGTGACATCCATCTGCGACTCTATATTTTCTCCTCTAAAGGTCGAGCCCGGGGCCCTGAGCCCTGCTTTCTCCTGCAGAGCTCACTGGTGACTGTCTCTGGGTTCTTGGAGCCCTTGGTCTTGGTGTCACTCATTTTAGCATTTGGTCTCTCACCTCAGGTTTTTTTTCTCAAGCACCGCTGGGAAACCGTGTTCTAGAGAAGAAAAATTTCTAGGAGAATCTTGATATGAGAAGCATGTTTCTGTGGCAAAAAGTTACCCTTTTGCAATTGAGCGGTCTCATCTTTTTGTTTTGTGGGGAAAAATATTAAGAGCTCAATTGTAGGGCAATGGAATTCTATGAAAACACAAAGCATTTCACATGGTGTTTATGATCCCAAAGGTTCCTCAAGCCATAATTTGCCTCATTTTACCTTTGCTGAAGCCAGAATCCTGTTTCCTTGCAAAGGCCCTCAGAAGCCAACAGGAACCGATTTCACCCAGAAGGTTTGGCAGAAACTGGAGTAAGGATTCTTCTGTTGCACGGCCGTGTTTCTCTTTTCCCCACCTTGCAGTGCACAACCTACCATGTCCTCCTCCTCAGGAAGGGAGCCGTGTGCCCACCCTGATGCTCTATCCCTGAAGAAGCCCCTTGTCACGTTACATAGTGTGTGTTGTCCTGCCACACAGAAGCCATGGCTGCCATAGATGATGGGAGGCAGATTTTCCACATGGGCATGCGATTTCATATTCCTGGCAACATTTTCTTCAGTGAAACATTAGACCTCAGTTGAGAAGCTAAAGGAAAATGTACCTGACTCTGCCTGGAGACCCCTCCTTTCCCAGATTCCTGCTGGAATTCGTGGTGGTGGATGACTGCACTCGGGGCTCCCTGAAAAAGGAAGGAGCCCTGGCTAGGACTCGTTGCTTTTAACATGGGGTGAAAATTGATTTTGAGGCTTCCCGTAATAATAATGCTTTGGGGAATACGGAGAGAGGTACAGGAGTGAAGCATCCGTTTGGAAAATATCCCTTGAAATGCTAAAAGTTATCTGAGGGGACAGGGGCTCTGAGATTCCTCCAGTCTCTGTCCTGGAAAGTGCCCTAGGCCAGGAAACTCAGGAACAAGGATTAAAAATCCGAATGGATGCCAAAGTCATAGTAGAAGTCTAGGATCTCTCCCAGGAAGTAAAGGTGGGAAGAAAGCGCATGGGATTGGGAATCACAGGGTGAATCTAAAAGGGACTCCCTTTCCATTTGCTGGATGCGCAACTCTGCATAAGTTGTCCACATTCTCAAGCCTCTTTTTTCTCATAAGTCACCTAAGGAGTTACGGATTCTCTTCTACGATCAATCAAACTTCCACAAGAAACAGTCAGGGCCTACTTGGAAGTGAAATTATTATGAATGGAAGTTGTTGAGCCAGTAATAGGAATCCTGGCACACAGCTTTTCTTCTAGAACGCTGTGAACATTTTCCTGGATGGTGACAGTATTTTTTTCCCTTGTTTATTGACATATACTTGTGTCAACGACAAGAGTCTCACTCTGTAAAATATTCAAGGAAGTTTATTCTGAGCCAAATATGAGTGACCAAGGCCCATGACACAGCCCGAGGAGGTCCTGAGAACGTGTATCCAAGATGGTTGGGTTATAGCTTTATTTTATTCATTTTAGGAGGATAGAAGTTATAGGCAGATATCAAACCAATACCCATAAGGTATACATTGATTTGGTCCAGAAAGGCAGGACAGCTTAAAGTAGGGGCTTCCAGGTCATAGATGGATTCAAAGATTTTCTCATTGGCAATTGGTTGAAAGAGCTATTATCTAAAGACCTGGAATCAATAGAAAGGAATGTCGGGGTTAACATAAGGGCTCATGGAGATCATGATTATTGTGCTGCTGAAGCCTCCAGATAGCAGGCTTCAGAGAGAATAGATGATAAATGTGTCTGATCAAACTTAAAAAGGTGCAACACTCTTAAACTCTTCTGGGTTAGGAAAAGACCTGGAAAGGGAAGGGGAATCTCTATAGGATGTAGATTTTCCCTGCAAGAGACAGCGTTGCCAGGGCCGTTTTTAAATATGTCAGATAAATACATTTTGGAATACTTAGATTGCTTTCAGGACCTGTTGTCTGTCATGTGATGCTATAGTAGTGTCAGGTTGGAATTTAGTATCTTATTGCTACAAAGAGTCTGTTTTTCAGTCTTAAGATTTATGTTTTAATAGTAATGCCGGTCAGTTGTGCCTGATTCCAAAGGGAGGAGGGTAAAATGAGGCACCTCTGACCCCCATCCCCAATCCCATCATGTGTCCGGAGCCCTGAGGCCTGGAATTAGCCAACCTCGGTTGCCTGATCTCCGCAAAGCGGAGACAAGATGGCACATTTCCGGGTTCTTCATTAACAACATTTCCCGCGCGCGCCTAAACCTTTCCCGCGCGCGCCTAAACTTTTCCCGCGCGCACCTAAACTGTTCCTGCGCGCGCCAACCTTTCCCGCGCGCGCGCCAACTTTTTCCGCGCCCAGGAAGATATGCAGCCTACAGCGCAGGCGCAATTCCGTGCCCGGGAAAAATACCAATTAACGGCGCATGCGCAACTGTAATTTGCGAAAACCCGGCCCCCCCCCCCCCCCCCCCCCCCCCGTCACCGCCCCGGCCCAACCGCTTCCCCTGCCAGCCTATATAAGGCATTGCACCGCCACCATTAAACGAGACTTGATCAGGCTATTTGTCTTGTCTCCATTTCTCGTGTTTTCTTGTCTCCTCCATTCCCACTCCCCCTTCCAGGGTCCGTGTCAACTGCCCCGCAGGTTGGGACAATCATGTCTTGAATTAATTTTTCAGGTTTACTGTTGAATGTCCTTGGCCAAGAAGGGGAATCTCTTCAGTCAGTTGAGAGGCTTAGAATTTTATTTTTGCTTTATACTTGACATACAATAAACTGCACATACTTAAAAGTGTACAATTTGATAAATTTTGTCATACATCCTGAAGTGTAATAATGAATATAGCCAGTCTGTGTCTTCAGTTCTTGTCACAAGATTTTGAAACCCCTTGAAATTTCCTGCATAAGATTGCCTTTGTTATGCCAATGAGGGGGCTCAGTGTGGGCCCTGGACAGCTTATGGATGAGAGTGAAAGACCAACCACGTTATGAAAGGGTTGTTTGGGCCAACCAACCTCCAGGAAGGTGGGGGTGGGGACTAGAGACTGACTCCAGTCATATAGCCAAGTCTTTAATCAATCATGTCTACTTACAATGAAACTCCAATAAAAACCCTGAACACCAAAGCTCAGTGGAACTCCCAGGTTTGTGAACAATTGATGGGCTGAAGGGAAGACACCCTGTGACTCCCAGGAGAAAGGGTGTGGAAGCTATGCTTCTAGGACCCTGCTCCCCGCCACCTTCCCCCCTTACACCTTGCCCTAGGTGGGTCCTTTATAAGCAAATAGTAAATGTAGTGCTTTCCTAAGTTCTGTGAGGTATTTCTAGTGAATTATTGAGTCTTAGGGTGGCAGTGTTGGTAATCTCTGAATTCATAGTGGCCTGCACATCCGTAAAGTGCAGCTGGTATCTCAAGTAAGGGCAGTCAGGTGGAAGGTTTTGTCCTGGACTTGTAGGATCAGATACAGACTGTGTGGTGATCATCAGAACTGAATTGTAGTACACCCAGCTAGAAGACAGATATGCACAAGGGAGCAATGGTGAAGGGATTATTAATGGAGGAAGCTGACACTTGCAGGTTTGCTGTGTAAGGGAGATATAACTCTAGGGGAAACACAGACATGCACACAATCACACCACTTAAATTCACATATAGACACACCCCACTGTCCATGCACGCAAACATGGCATTGAGAGGGAACACAACTGCTTGTCAAAACATGAACATAGTGCTGTGCCTAGAAAATATTTTTTTCCTGTCACACCACCAATCCTCATTCCCCTCAGAAAACTAGAGTCAGGGTGGCTCTCTAGACTAAAGTCAGAAAGAAAGACCCCTCAGGCATATCATCTAGATTTTCCTCAGCAAAATCTGGTCCAGTGACTTTACCAGAATACGCATGATTTTTCTTTTCTTTTGTGTGTGTGTTTTGTTTTTTCTTCTGAGACTACCTGCAATTACAGAAAAACAAACACTGTGAGAATCAGCTCATACTCTGTACTGTTTGTGCAGGCCTTCTTGGTGGCTTTGTAAAAACAAGATGGGAAATGGTGGTCAAGTCAAGGGAATATAAAAGCAAGAGCAGAGAAAACCTACCTGTGCCAAAGGACACACGCTTTTTCTGGGGGATGTTTCTCTCACATCTATTTTGGTTGGCAAATGCAAAAATCTGAACCCAAGGGGAAAAATTGCAACTGAGGAAAAGGCCCCCATCAACAGCTTAGAACCTGACACTCCCAGATGTGAGTGTCCTCTTGCATTAGGGATCAGTTGGTAAGAGACTCTCCTTCCAGCCCCAAGAGGAAACTGTCACTAACATCTGTAATGTACATGATCGAGTTTTCATATCTGAATTCAACTGATAAAGAAAAAAAGATAAAGCAACACTGCTGTCTCAGACAAAGAAAGGCAATCTTAACTTGGCATTAGATGAAAAGTCATGCTGAACTTTAGTAAACCTTTCTGTTGAAGAAACCCTTTGCAGGTTTGATGCTGAACATGCTGAACATCAAACACTGTGACAGGCTCACGGACTGTTGAAATGATGGAATCCTCAGAGGGACACAGGGCATTTGCTCGGCAGAGTGTCCACACCCCTGCCTGCCCTTCTGTAGCTGAGATGGGAGAGTTGCCCTCACACACGTAAATGACAGGACATCTGGAAATGCAGAGGCCCAAGGAAGTTCGTGTCTGGATCAGATTTTCCCTTTGACTGTGGCCCAGGAATGGGAATGGGCTCCTGGGAGGGCGTTTGCTTCCCTAAGGAGTGGCATGGAAAGGAACAGGAATTCTCTACACTACAGGGTTATTGCAACCCTGATCTCTTGGTGTGACCACAAAGTAAGAGCAGGGAGGCATCCTCAGGTGTCCCCAATGCCCCAGAGAAGGGGCAACTTGTCCCAGAGTCTCAGCAGCCATGGGAAGGTCCAATCTGGCCACAACACAGCTCCAGGGTTCTCCCTTCCATCCTCCCTGGTGTTGTCTTAGTTTGGGATGGGTCTGGCCAGGTGTTAGTAAGAAAGTCCAGCCTCAACCTCCAGGGAGAAGTTGGAAGCAAGCTCCTATCGCCCTCTCTGGGTCTCGTGTCCCTTTTGGGTGTGTTCGGGGTGTCTGACTCAAAAGGGCTGTGTTAGTAGCACCCCGAGTGTGATCTCTAAATCCCACTTGCCAATTTAAGGAACCGGTCCACTTGGGGTTAATGACCAACTTCAGGCATGAAGCAGGAGAAAGATGCGCCCAGGACAGAATGTGAACAGAGTGCAGAAAGCCAGGTCTACTGGGTTCTCTCAGGAGGATCCTGGGGCCACCAGAAGAGGCACGGTGGGACACTGTCATCAGAATCAGGGGCGGGGTGGGGGGGGATTGCAAGATCTGCCTGGCCTGAGCAAGATGCCATGCGGGGCTCCAGGCTACAGTGGAGTATGGAGGGAAGGGGTGACCAGGTGAGGAAGGGCCTCTTTGGATGATGTCTCAGATAGATGAGAGCCTCTCCTGGAGGTTGCAAATTGAACATGAGATAAAAAATAATGAGATGGAACAGGATTTCTAATTGACAATATTTATTGAGGGTTACTTGGATGCAGGGAGAGGGGCTGGATGCCTTGGAATGAGAGAGGAGACCCCTGCCCTAGGATCCTGCAGCTCCAGGACCCTATGGATGGGGTGAGGGTCAGGGGCCTGAGCACATTTTGCAGGGGTCTCTGTCAACTTCACAGTGCTCCTTTTATGCGTGACCTGGCAGCTGTAGCTTCTGTGGGACCTCCACTGGCCAGGCTCAAATAGCTGCTGCCTGCATACTTGTTGTTGTTCTATTTGGAGGGTTTTGTAGTTTCCATGCCCTGGGTGATGGGGGTGCTGTCTGCCTTCCAGGCCACCATCACAGCACCTGAGGAGAAGTCACTGATGAGACACACCAGTGTGACCTTGTTGTCTTGGACCTTGTTGTCTTGGAGGGCAGAAACAGAGTGACTGTGTGGGTGGCCTTCGGCTATCCTGTGGGGCGTAGGAGGGACAGGACATGAGAGGCTGAGCTTCCATGGAGGGAGCCCTGACCTCAGTGTGTGGCAGGGGTCAGGTCCCCGGTTCCAGTGCAGGACACTTCAGATGTGGGTCACAATGTCCCTGAGGAGGGTGCCTCAGAGTGTTCCTGAAACAAATCTGCCAGTCCTGAGAACTCCAGAGCCTGGCCCCTGCCTGTTTGGAGACCCTCCTAGGCCTTGACCTGTCACACACACAGGGGACCTTCAGTCGTCTGCCCCTGCCACCTCCTCACATCCTGGCAGGGAATCTGGGATCTCTTTGCCCCCCGATCTCCTAGATCCTCTGCTGTGGTCTATGCTGGGCATATCTGTGACCTGACTCCTCCGTTCTGAGGGATTCAGGCCTTTGCCCTTCAGGTCTCTTTTACCCAAATCTGGGTCCTGGAGCCTCCCTATGGAGTAAAGGCCTTGGAGGACCAGAGAGTTTGTCCTGGACTTCTCTTACTCTACAGGGTCTTTTCTGCTGTCCTCTCCCTGCTGCTCTCCAGCTACCTGGTCATAGGACAGGGGTCTACACTATGTACCCTGCCCCTTGTCCCCTCTGGGATTCTCATGTGGAAGGGAGCGTGTCCTGCAGACTCAGGAGCCCTGTCCTTAGATGACCCTTCCTGCAGCCTCCTGGAGTTCAGGGCCTTCCCCTCCCTCCTCCCTTCTGCAGGGTTCCTGGCTCAAGGCCTTGTCACATGGGGGCGCTGAGCCACATGAGTGAGGGAGGGAGTAGGGCCTGGTGAGTTGGGGTCTAGGGTAGCTGAGTCTCGTGAAAGCCTGTTCTTGCCTGTAGCCCTCAAGTCACATTCACCCTGCCTTGACCTAGTGTGACTTGGCCCCAATTCCTAACGGAATAGGATTCTGACACAGCCTCCGTCAGACCACCAATGGATGCCCATTCTGTGATGGGGATGGCACCTTTCTCATTCGACCCAGTCCACCTGAGTCCTAACTTCACACAGGCTGGCCATGATGGCTCCAGCCATAACCATACACTAACTGTACCCTGCACCCTGTCTTTAGAATTGGATACTCTTCAAGGTTAAGATCTCAGCCCCATGCTCTGTCCCTGGCCTGGCTGGTGTCAACCCTGAGCCTGATCCATTTAATCACAGTGGATCACCTGTGTGCCTTAGCCTCACCCCACATCCCAGCACTAGCGACATGAACACCAGTGTCTTGAAGGAGCATTCTAGGGCTTGCTAAGTTGGTTGGGACAGTGAATAGAATTATTGACTTTAAAGGTTATATAAAATTAACTGTTTTCCAAATGCAGGACTTGCCAGTAGCTTTTATAGCTAATGTGCATTTTAAAACTGAAAACGACACGGAAGCATTCCCTTTTCCAGCCTTTTCATGCCCCTTGGTGATGGTACAACCATGGACCCCTCACCAAATAAATGGTCCTCTAACCGAGTTCATGGATGCGACTGGGAGGTTCAGCCCTGTTCCTGGTCTGGTTATGGCCTGGGCTCAAGGGTTTTCTGCCTCTAGCCCACAGCAGGGTTCCTGAAACCCTCCTCATTTTTCCCTGATGCCCCTCTCAGGGCCACTATTGTATCCTCACTAGACTCCACATCCTTCCCAGGTGAGCAAGAACCGCACCCCAGGACCCACTGTCCAGGGAAAACTCCCTACTGCTCAGGCATCAGGCTCAGTTAGCTGTTGGCTGGGTACTTCTCTGACACGTCATCCCACTCTGAACCTTCCCTCCTCCTCAGCAGCCTCCACCTCCTCGGTGGCCTCTCCCGGGGCCAGCACCTCTGTGACTCCCCAGACATCTGCTCCTCCACCTCGATTGCCTTTGCTGGGGCCACTGTGGGGCCCTGCTGTGCCTCCAGGCCACAGACCATATCGAAAATAGTCAAGGACAGAAGAAATAGGCAAAGGTCAGGGAACAGGCAGGCCACGGCACAGGAGGGAAGCCCTTGTAGGGACTCATATCTCATCCTCCTCGAGTGCAGTATGAAGACCCACAGGCTCCCTCCTAATACAAAGGGACAGTCCTCAGCGCCTGGCCAGGGAATGCCTCCAACCCTCCTCAGAAAAACAGAGAGTGGGGTGAGGGGCATGGGGAGCACCGTGGGATCAGTATGGAGCCGCTGAGCCCTCAAGTGGGTGATGGAGGTGGTGTCACAGCTGCACAGGCCTCCCTGGGGAGCTGCAGCAATGCCACCCTCGCCTGTCTCCATAGGCCCAGGGCAGGTGGTCGCTGATCCTCTGAGTATGTCCCCTGCATCCCCTTGATCAGGAGGACAGAAGCAGCCCCTTCAGTCATGGAAATAAACACCACTCTTTTTGGCAACATTTTGAGGAATGTCTTCTCAAGGCAGCTCCCAGTTTCATAGCCTGGTCCGTAGTAAGGCTCGCCCTGGAACCTCACATGCACATTCCTGGGGAGGCCCAGGAGAAAAGCACAGGAAGGTCTCCATCACTTCTCTAGGCCACGTTAGGGAAAATGCTTAACTGTGGGGCTTGAACATTCCTGAGATGTCCCTGTAGCACATGCTGGCCTTCCCGTTGGGGCCTGCTCACCTTGGGTCAGCACTCTGGTCAACTCCCAGAAATGGTTTCCCCTGGATGAGGAGGGGACAACCCCTTTGTTCAGCGTTTTTCAGTTCACCCACACCCTTGTCTCCATTCTCAAAAGCCCATTTTATCACACCATTATCAGCTTCTGGGACCTAAGAGGCTGCTGGTGGGAGTGGGGCAGCGGGGAGCCGGTCTGGAAAAGGCAACTAGTCGTTCAACTGCAGCCCAAAGGCACAACTGCCACCCCAGAGAGCCAAGGCTGGACAAGGGCAGTGGGACAGCCAGTAGCTAGGAGCTCACTGTGGAGGGAGCCTGCTTGTGTTGAGACCCCAGCTCCACCCTGTTTATCTACAGAGCCTGGACAAGTTAACTGCTCAGTGTCTCAGTTTCCCTAGCTCTAAAATGGGGATAGTAATTGTAATTGTGCCTATCATAAATGGGTGTGGATTTGTCAGTGTTTAGTGCACTATACTGAGAGCAAGTGCCCTGCCCATTGTGGGTACCCAGCGAGCCAATTTACACCCCCTCAGAGGACAGCCATCAACAGGCATCCGAGGGACCCTGGAGCCCTGCATCCTGCAGGTGCCTGAGGTCCTGTACCTAGGAGAAGCCACTCCCCAACCCCACAGCAGTCTATAGAGCACTGTCTGGCCAGACTACACTTCTTTGTGCAGGTGTCAGGAGGGAGCTCTGGGCCTCCCTGGGCTCTGTCCTTCCCAGGCTGGACTGTAGAGAGCCCAGGACCCTGCCTTCCTTTCAGCCAGGCCCTTTTTTCCCTCCCTACCCCAAACTCACAGCCTCCTCATCACTCTCTGCCTCAGATTCCAGACTAATCTCATATGTCCTTTATCCCTGTTTACATCAGGGGCTGCAAGAAGCTCAGGGCACCCACCCACTAAACTAGAATTATTTGCTTAAGTGAACTTAATGATTTAATTTCCACACTACCTTTATTGTCTGCAGGCCAAATTTTCTTGGATTTCCATTGTTTTGTTGTCCAGCGCTTGGAAGCCACAGGCAAACCTGCAAGGTAGAGCAGACTTCTTATAGATTCTTGGAAATGTATTATAATAAAGACAGTGCTTGACATGTTGCTGGCAGAGGACAGCAGAAAAATTAGTAAAAACTTATTCCCAGATGAAACTTTTGATCCCAGTTTTTACCGTCTGCTTTTCAACTCTACCTGAATTAGATTTGGGTTCTAGGAGGATTTTGCAAGTTTCATTGCACTTAAAACGGACTGTTTGTGCAGGCAGATACCTTTATTTAGATGAGACAATATAGAAAAGCAGCAGATCCAAGTCACCAAGAATGGCCTGGGATCAAATCCTGCTTAGAATCTGCACATACCTGGGAGAGTGAAATGAACCCCTCTGTGCCTCAGTTCCCTATTCTGAGATGTCGGAATGTTAGTAGATCTATGCTATAGACCTACTAAGATCTATTGGGCTAAAAATGATGAGATACAGATAAAGGCTTAAGAAGACTCATGCTTTGCAAATGCCCAGAAGTGTTCAATCATTCAACGTCTGGAAGAATAGTCCAGATACTTGGTAGTGGTTGGATACAGAGAGGGAGCGTGTATGGCTCCCCTGCCTGGGGAGGGTGGAAAGTGACTTCACTGTTTCCATGGGCATGATGCTTTCCAGCTCATGAAAGAGTCTGTCATTTCCTTGATCCCCAAATTATCCCCGAGGGATGGGCAGAGCAGTGGCTACAAGCCGTATTTTCCAAGTCAATGAATTAAAACTTAAGAGATTTTGAGTGACTTGCCCAGAGTTACCACAGTGAGGCATGAAGATCTGGGGCAAAAATGTAGTTGTTTCCCTGGGGACAGAGCTCCCTCAACACCTGAGTCCTCTAGATCATGCCTTGGACCCTGAACTGAGAGCTCTTCTCACAAGCTTTGTCAAATCCTGCTGCCCCAATATTTCTTTGGGATGGTTGATGCCCTGGAGAGGTGGCAGGTGGCTTACTGCATTTACTCACCTGCTCCATTATCCCTGTGTTGTCACTTTGATTAGCGTTATGACCCATCAGACAAACACATACATTCTCTCAGTTGCGATGCACAGTCTGAGATTTTACCTAAATCCACTCTTTCCACCCATCAGGTGATTCTCATCTGCTGGCCTGGAGGTGGCCTGCCGTGTAAGAGGACACCCAGCATACCATGGAGCTGCTGCGTGCCCCAGTCCTGTGCACACTCACGTCTTGTTTCTGCTTTCCCAGCTCTGACAATCCCAATTCTGGCTTCCAAAGCAATCCTGTACTTCCCTCTCAGTTCTCAGACTTGCCTGAACTGTTCTACGTTTTAATCAATGTTGTAGTGACCATGACTGAGCTGTGACATTTGACATATCATAGTATATTGTTATTCATTGATAGATTTAACAGCATGTAATTTCTTTTTTTTTTTTTTTTTTTTTTTTTTGAGACGGAGTCTCGCTCTGTCGCCCAGGCTGGAGTGCAGTGGCCGGATCTCAGCTCACTGCAAGCTCCGCCTCCCGGGTTCACGCCATTCTCCTGCCTCAGCCTCCCGAGTAGCTGGGACTACAGGCGCCCGCCAGGTCGCCCGGCTAGTTTTTTGTATTTTTAGTAGAGACGGGGTTTCACCGTGTGAGCCAGGATGGTCTTGATCTCCTGACCTCGTGATCCGCCCGTCTCGGCCTCCCAAAGTGCTGGGATTACAGGCTTGAGCCACCGCGCCCGGCCAAACAGCATGTAATTTCATTTTTCAGACTTTTAGGAACATTTGTGGGCTAGGTGTGCTGGCTCATGGCTGTAATCCTGACATTTTTGGAGGCTAAGGCAGGAGGATTGCTTGAGGTCAGAAGTTTGAGACCAGCCTGGGCAACGTCGTGAGGCCTCTTCTCTACAAAATGTATTTTAAAAATGAGCCAGGTGTGGTGGTGAGCTCTTGTGTACCTAGCTCCGTGGAAGAATGATGTGGGAGGATCATTTGAGCCAAGGAGTTTGAGGCTGCGGTGAGCTATGATCATGCTACTGCACTCTAGCCTGGGTGACAAAGCAAGACCCTGTCTCTTAAAAATAAAAAGCATTACTGAGTTACAAGTATCTCCATTTCATTTCTCATTATCTAATGTTACTGTTTTAATCCTGAGGCTTAACTACTTTAATAAACTAAAGGAAAGTTTTCTTTAAAAAGGTAGTATCCAAAGCAGCCCATATGCACCTTTTAATCAATCCTAGTTTTATATGCCCTATGTCTAGAATTTACATTCTTGATCTGACTCTTATTTTTTCAAACTTCACAAAACTCAATTTATACTTAGAACCAGACTTCTCATGTAACACAAGTAAAATTCCCATATTACACCTAACTTAAACCATTGAGAGGATCACATAATATGGAAGAGCAGTCTATATGCTACATAATGCACAATCAATTACAAAGTAAAGCTTTCTCAAATTAACTCAAAGGTCAAAAGTAAACAGTTAACATCCTTTAGAAAACCACAACACAATAATATTTTGAGAAAACACGCACTTTGGCTACCCACTGAAGTTAAGGAGAGAACAGTCCCATCATCAAGAATTTCCCAGCGTTGTTTTTGTTTTAATAATCACACATTATTCCCCCTGCTTTCTTTTGTGTATATTGCTGCATGTTCTCCCTTTTTCCTTTTCTGTGTAACCTATCTTGGGAATCACTCGGTAGCAGTAAAAAGACATCTTACCCTTGTTACAGCTCTGTAGTTCTCCTTTAGGCGGAAGTACCAGTTAATTTTACTAGGCCCTTACTAGACATTTCAGTTATTTCCCATATAGAGCTACGGAAAACAGTGTGACAAGGACTTTCTGCATAGGTTGTTTCATATTTCTGGAGTATACCTTCAGGATAAAACGCCTCCAAGTAGGGTTTCCGGTTTAAATGTACTTGCAAGGTTGTGAGATTGTGCCAAATTCCCCTTCATGGAGTCGAGCCATTTTGCATTTTCACCAGCACTATATGAATGCAACTTCCCTTACAGCCAAACCAGAGAATGCATTGCTGTGTTTTTGGAATTTCCCTCAATAGGAGAGACACTGCAGTATAGTTGACATTTGCCTTTCTCTTATGTGTGAAGATGTGTTTAAGGATCATCTGCATTTCTTTTCCTGTGACTTGCCTATTTACCACTTTATTATCTTTCAGATTCACTTGAATCTAAAGATTCTCAAGTCAGCCTATTTCAGGTCATTATTGTTTGTCTCTTCACTGTTGACTCTCACCTGAACTACCCAACCAGCCTCCTAGCTGGTCTCCCTGCTTCCACCCTTGCCTGCATTACAGTATATTCTCACAGAGCCGCTGGTCTTTTTCTTGGAGAATTAACTGTGATCCCCAGGCTACAATCCTGCAGTGGTTTCCCATCTCAACTAGAGTCCATATTCTTTGTCAGTGCTCACTGTGCACAAGGCCTTAACCCATCATATTCATGTCACTCTGCTACACCCAAACTAGTGTGGCTGCTAGAGCAGTGCAGTCCATTTCACCCTTGTGTCTCTCTGTTCTTTGCCCAAAACGAGTTTGTTCCCATTTCAGGAATTCCATGGAAGATATTCTTTTCTGGAAGCCCCTCCCATCATCCTCACAAGACTCCCCCTCACATTTTTGCTTATTTTTAAATACAAATAAGATGGGCTCTCTCTCTTGTCTGTGAAGGTGGGGATCTTCTGTCTTATTTCAAAAACAAAGGGACTCAAGAAGCTCCAAGGGACAAATGAACAGTCATGAGAGGGTACTCAGAGCTTCTCATTCCACTGCCAGCTACCGACTGAAGGCTGCTGGCCCTGGCTGATGCCTAGTACCCAAAAAGCCTCCTATGTCTCCTGGGTACCAGGAAGCAACCAAGTCAGGCTACTGGCTCACGATGCCCCCTCCGAAGACCCACCCAATGGCCCACAATGCCCATCCCTGCTGCTGCCCACCTTGTGGCCACCCTGCCCGTCTATGGTGACTGCACTATTCGTCCTGGGCTGCCTGAGCTTTCCAGTCCTGAGAAAAGTGCAGCGGAGGAGGGGAGCGGGTTGTTATTGAAAGTCACCCTGGGCAATGAACTCCATAGAAAACCCTGGTTACTGAAGTCAGTTCCATTAGCATCTCCGTTTTTCTGAGTCTGGCAGCTTTCATTTGCTCACCAAATGTAGTTATATATACATTTCTGACTGCTTTGGTAAGGAAATGCTTCTCTCCTGTCTTACAAGTGGTAGTTTTTGTCTGTAACTTCACCGTAGCCACTCCCAGAGCCCTGGTCTCACTGTCAGTAAACAGTGATGACCGTGACTTGAATGAGAGCCTAGGACACATGACACTTTCTGTTCCTTCACACTTTCCATTCCTTGTCTATAAAATATAAAATAGGGACTAAACTGCAGCAGGGCTGAAGAGACATTCATGTCAAAGGGGGAATTTTAAAAGTAATGAGAGCTCCATGGCTAAACTCCTTTGGGTAAAACCAAAACAAAACAACTTCTTTACGGCTCTGGCCGTCACATGTCATAACTTTTGTAGTCATTTGACGGATGTCCCCTAATTTTTTTTCCTTCTTTGTTCAAACAACAATTGGAAGAAATAAGGCAGCTTCTGACAATGGGACTTACTATTAAGAACACCATATAATCTCTTCCATGGCAAACTCTATTTTGAATTTCAGACTTCTCCACATATTTGAGTCTGAATTACCCCAGTTATTAGCTTACCTTAAGGAATGGGAGAAAAGAAACAATTGGGCCCTTAACTGGCTCGTTCACTTAGGGCCCAGACCAGCTGCATAGGTAAGGATAGAGAATGGGATGGGGACTCCAAAACTGGAGGATTTGAAATTTTACTGAGAAAACGGAGGGACTAGGCCAAAAAGGCCTCAACAAAGAAGGCTCACCAACAAAGACAGAGGCAGAACCAGCCTTTGTCCCCCATGCCGAGCCCTGGGAAAGCCGGCTATGGGCAGGAGGGAGCTGGAAGCTGAGGATGTCTCTGAGGGGGAGGGACGGCAAAGGGGTGGGGGCGGTGGGGGCCAGAGAGATGCCAGAGAGCAAATGGCACCCATGGCTTCTTTACCTTTGGGGATCTTTGGGTTGCTGTGGTACTGCACGGGATGGACCTCCGTGGCTCCCAAATCCAATTTGGCAGGCTCTGCAGCGCTGGATGCTGGTGCCACAGCTGCCACGGCCTCAGGAACCTGAGACTCATCACAGGGTCCCACGTCCAGCCTGCAGCAGTCACAGCTGAGGCCACCTCTGGGGCCCATACAAGAATTAAGTTCATTCCCCCATAGGGCACCTTCACTACTCTTCCCTCCCGCCTGAGTCTTCAATCAAACGGACTGCACTGCTCTAGCAGCCACACTAGTTTGGGGGGTCCCCCACTTCCAGAAGTGGTGTGACCCCAGGCGGGCCCGGAGCCTCTGCCCATACTCTGCCGCCACCTCTCGAACTGCCTGGTCTATGAAGGTGGTTAACTTGTGTGTTGTTTAAAGAAGAAAGACACACACAAATACCAAGAGGCACAAAAACTGCCACGAGAGAATGAGGTCAGAGCTCCTCCTCCTTCTACTACTAGCTGCTGACTGAAGGCTGCTGGCCCTGGCTGATGCTTTCTACCCACAAAGCCTCCTATGTCACCTGGTTACCAGGAAGCAACCAAGTCAGGTTACTGGCTCATGATGCCCCACCCTGCAGACCCACCCAATGCCCACAATGCCCATCCTTGCTGCTGCCCACCTTGTGGCCACCCTGCCCGTCTGTGGTGACTGCACTATTCGTCCTGGGCTGCCTGAGCTTTCTATTCCTGAGAAAAGTGCAGGCGGTGGGGATTTTATTGGAAGTCACCCTGGGCAATGAACTCCATAGAAAACCCTGGTTGCTGAAGTCAGTTCCATTAGCATCTCTGTTTTTCTGAGTCTGGCAGCTTTCACTTGCTCACCAAATGTAGTTATATATACATTTCTGACTGCTTTTGTAAGGAAATCCTCCTCTCCTGTCTTACAAGTGTTAGTTTTTGTCTGTAACTTGACCGTAGCAACTCCCAGAGCCCTGGTCCCACTCTCAGTAGTGATGACTGTGACTTGAATGAAAGCCTAGGACACATCACGCTTTCCCTTCCTTGTTTATAAAATAGGGACTGAACTCATCCTTCCCAGTGGACCTACCAACTCTCTTTTCTCCCTCCGTTTCTTCCATGGCAGGGATATTCAGATTTCTTTTACTAACAATGCATAAAGCATGTTTTCCTTTAACTAAATTGAGAACCACATAGTGGGATACCACTGTCCTCATTTGATGAAGACAAATAGTCAGCGTCTGGCATGACTGACAGTGTTCCGACTGTGGCATACTCATTTAACCCCCAGAAACCATTCCATTTTATGGATTTTACAGAATCATTGCAGAGGGAGAAGTTAATGACTTCCGCAAGTTTCCATGACTGCTCAAGATGGGGCCACAATTTAATCCTGAGTAATCTGGATCCCCATAAGCTGATCACAATTATCAGAAAGTAAAGGTAGAAGTCATGCTTGGAGGGGAAGTCACATAGATTAGGTTGTTTTAAAAAAGAATAATAGTTTTTTCATGTGAATTTTGAAATGCCTCCCCTTCATTCAACATTAAGTCTCTTATAAGGCACGCTTGATTTTGTTCCAGTTTGCAGAGGAGTTAGCAAGGTGAGTGCTTGGAGTGTGTCTTGTTGCAGCTCCAGACCCTGCCCATTGGGTCATATTCCTTTCAGGATACTTGACCTCTGACCAGCCAGCATCATTAGCCCACTGCCCCCTGGCCTGTGAGCAGCACCCCTAGCCTCTGCCCCTTCTACTCTCTCAACCAGGTGGTGGCCAACGTGCTGGCAGCGCTCTCAGAAATCGCCGAGTCTCACCCCAGCAGCAACCTGCTCCATCTGAACCCACAGTCCATCAACAAGCTGCTGACAGCCCTGAACGAGTGCACCGAGTGGGGCCAGATCTTCATCCTGGACTGCTTGGCCAACTATACACCCAAGGACGACCACGAAGCCCAGAGGTGAGCGGGCTGCCCCTTGCTTGCCAGCCCAGCCTGAGGACCCTGGTCCTCAGGGGCTCCAACCAGACACTGGGCCTCGGGCCTTAGTGGGCCCCTTTCTAGTGCCTTGCCCCACAACCTACCCTCAGACACACCTAAAGGGAGGCCTGCCTGCTTCCCACCTCTCCAGAGCCAGGTAGGCAGGAGAGTTGCCTTGGGCAGTCAACTCAGTGCCTACTGTGGGCATAGGCCTGGCCTGGCAGCTTGCAGAAGCCCAGGGCACCTCTGTTGAGTTCAGTAGATGGGTAGCGCCAGAGCCACTGCTCATTGAATTCTCACTGGGTGTCTGGGGCTCTGCCGGGTGCTTTCCACACATTAGAGTCTTTAATGCAACTTTCATCATCATCCCTCGCTTTCTAGATGAGGGAGCTCCAACTTAGAGAGGTGGAGGGAATTGTGCAGGTCCCCCGGCTGGGGCTCACCTAACTCATTGTCTTAACCACAAGATACCCTCCAAGTCGGAGGAAGTGGGGAGTTGGCATCTATACAGTATGTACTACGTGCCAGGACTGTGCTTGTTCTTTTTTTGTTTGTTTGAGGTAGGGTTTCTGTCCCCCAGGTTGGAGCTGCAGCCTCAACCTCCGGGGCTCAATCGATTCTCCCAGGTAGCTAGGACTACAGATGCATGCCAATATGCCCAGCTAATTTTTATATTTTTTGTAGAGGCAGGTTTTCAGTGTGTTGCTCAGACTGGTCTCAAATGCTTGGGCTCAAGCAGTCCACCCACCTCACCCTTGCCCGGCCTTGTTTTTTACATGCGTTTTGTCAGTTAAGCTCCTAGCAACCCTGTGAAGTAGGCATCATCATTTGATTCTATAGACGAGGAAACTGAGGCTCAGAGTGATTTGAACCTGCTGGGGGTTTGTTAGCAGGCAGCAGAACCAGGATTTAGATCTTTCTCCTACAAAAAACCTTTTTTTTTTTGTTTGTTTGAGACAGGGTCTTGCTCTGTCACCCGGGCTGGTGTGCAGTGGCACAATCACAGCTTACTGCAGCCTCAAACTCCCTGATTCAAGTGATTCCCCTGCTGTCAGCCTCCTGAGTAGCTGGGATTACAGGCATGCGCCACCGTACAGGGCTAATTTTGTGTATTTTATTACAGATGAGGTTTCACTATGTTGGCCAGGATGGTCTTGATTTTCTGATCTCGTGATCCGCGTGCCTCGGCCTCCCGAAGTGCTGGGATTACAGGCATGAGCCACCGCGCCCAGCCGATCCTCAGCTTCTTAAAGTGCTGGGATTACAGGTGTGAGGTACTGCACCCAGCCTCGAAGCTTCCATCTTGTTAATTCCTTTCCTAACAGTTGTCCCTCACTGTTGCCTGGCCCACCTGAGGCCAGGCGCGTGAAGCTGCCCTCACCAACAGCATAGAGTGTCTTACGTGCCTCCCTCTGGTTCTTCTGGAAATTAGATAGCAGGAATCGTCCCCTGCCAGGGTAGGGAGGGATCACTCATGCCTCCTTTCCTTAGGGGAGATCTTCGAGCTGAAGGCAGAGCTCAACAGTGACAAGAAGAAGGAGGCAGTGAAGAAAGTGATTGCATCGATGACCGTGGGCAAAGATGTCGGGTGTGCAGGAGTAGGCCTGGTGGCAGCTGGAGGCGGCTGACGGGAGGGTTTACAGCTTGGGTCCACTTCAGTCTCTCCCTTCGGGTGTCTAGGGACCCATGACTCCCCTCCTACAGCTCCCTTTGTAAAACTTTCTTCCCAGTCGAAGGTTTTGTTTACACAGGAATCAGGAGCCCAGATGCTGGCAGGTCAGGTGGTGATGGAGTGAGTTAACTGGAGTAGGAAGCACGTGGCGCAGTGGGTGTGGCCTGAACCCTCTCAGAAACTTCAGAGGATCATTACTGGCTGGGGAAGAGGACCCAGTGTGGCCAGGTCTTCCGGTTTTTAAAAAGAATGGAAAATCTGGAACAGGCGTGGTGGCTCATGCCTGTAATCCTGGCACTTTGGGAGGCCCAGGTGGGCAGATCACGAGGTTAGGAGTTGGACACCAGCCTAGCCAATGTGGTGAAATCCTGTCTCTACTGAAAATACAAAAATTAGCCAGGCGTGGTGGCGTACGCCTGTAATCTCAGCTACTCGGGAGACTGAGGCAGAATTGCTTGAACCTGGGAGGCGGATGTTGCAGTGAGCCGAGATTGCACCTCTGCACTCCAACCTGGGTGACAGAGGGAGACTCTGGCTCAAAAAAAAAAAAAAAAAAAAAGGGAAATCTGAATTTTTCTTTTTAAATATCCCTGTCTTAAGTGGCCAGATGATAGTAAACACTATGTGGTGCAAATAAAACACACATGCAGATTGGATTTCTCCTAATGTGTCACCGCTGTGCAGCCTCTGTTGCACCTGATGGCTAAAGCAGGTTGTGTGTACAATGGCTGCTGCACCTTGGCTCATGCTTCCTCTGTGGGAGCGCCCAGTGACCCAGCTTGTCTGCCCAAATCTTTAAAAACCCATCCAAGGCTAGGCACGGTGGCTCACACCTGTAACTCTAGCACTTTGGGAGGCCAAGGCGGGTGGATCATGAGGTCAGGAGTTCAAGACCACCTGGCCAAGATGGTGAAACCCCATCTCTACTAAAAATACAAAAATTAGCCGGGTATGGTGGAAGGCACATGTAATTTCAGCTGCTCAGGAGGCTGAGGCAGAGAATTGCTGGAACCTGGGAGGCAGAGGTTGCAGTGAGGCGAGATCACACAACCGCACTCCAACCTGGGCAACAGAGCGAGACTCCCTCTCAAAAAAAAAAAAAAAAAAAAAAAAAATCACGGTCTGCCTTCCCCGCATTCCTGCCTTCCCTCATCACCCCAGCCCACTACCCCAAACTCAAAGCATTTGCTTTCTGTTCCCATCACCTAGCACTAAATGGAGACTGTTCTCTTGTTATGTGTGCTTGTGTTTACCTGCTCACCAGACTGGAAAATCAAAGGCAGAGACTGGATTTTACAACAGTTTAATATTTGCAGTGTTTGAGAGTCTGCACAGAACATTTTAAGATTTGTTTTTTCAGTAGTTCCTTACAATTTCCATATTGTAGGTAATGACAGTTTTACTGCCAAGGAAATAAAAACATAAAGTGACTGTCTAAGAGTCACATGGTTTGTGGCAGAACTAGGACTCAAGCCCAGTTCTTCTGAAATCCAAATCCAGGCTGCTTTCACTCATGGCCTCGTGGTGCCCAGCCCTGTGCCTCATAGTCCGGGTGCTGAGGTGGAGCAGCTCCCATCCAGGTCCCAAGATAGGCTCCCACTGCTCCAGACGTCCCCATGGATTGCCCCCCAGCAAAGGACCTCCTGCCAGCAGCTCCGGGAAGAAGCTTTGCAGAGAGCTCTTTGGAAGCCAGAGAAGAAAGGGAGCACGTGCCTGCTGGACAACTGGGCCTCCTTCCAAGTCAGATTCCTTCCAGGACAAAGCTGCTCTCCTTCACCCAGAACACCACTGTCACCTCTTCACAGAGGAGAAGCATCTTTGTTCTTCCATCTCAAAAGAGCTGGCTTTGCTGATATGACGGGCCCCGAAGAGCAAGTCAGCCTCATCAGCAGTTTTTCCTCCTCCCTCTTCCCCATTCTTCCTGGGGCATCATCTTCCAAGGTGACACATACATTTTGGCTTTGGCAGGACTCCTGCCTATTGGGGCTCAGGAAGTTCACTTTGTCCTCCAAAGTCTCTACGTTGACACATCCTTGCCTGTAAACACATAAGAATTGAGAGGGGATATGGTGATTCCACAGACAGAAAATTGATCTCTAACCAAATTTCACATCTTAAGAAGGCCTGTGACTCTGGGACCACAGGTACCACCTGGTTATGACCACGGACCTTGTTCTCAGACCTGGCTCCTCCAGGCAGGTTATTTGACATTTATGAACCTCAGTATTCTGTGAAATGGGGACC